>NC_141268.1:21185000-23990000 GCF_054856545.1 Hippocampus guttulatus | reverse complement strand
TGAGTGTACTGAACGTTTGGATTGGAGGACTATATATTTTACATAAATGCTCCCACATTGCTTTGCGGCACTAAGAATCGCGTTTAAATGCGTTTTATGACAACAATTTTCTTATTTGTTTTGGATATATTATTTATTCAGTCCATTTTTCCTTTTCATAATCAGCTAAAATAGATTTCAGTTGGGGTTTTTTTTTAGTTAATAGCTCCCACCATGCTTTGTGGCACTAAAAACCGTGTTTAAATGCATGTTTTGTGACAATTATTTTCTTATTTTTTTTGGATACATCATTTATTCGGTCGTTTTTTCTCTTTTCATCATCAGCTCAGATTGATTTCAATTTGCTTTCATAAATGTGTTTAAAGGTGAGTTAAAAGTTTTTTAACTCGCGAATGTATAATACAAGCATCCCTTTCGCAGTCAACACTGACGTGTTAATCATAAATTCAAGCTGAGCTGTATTTTGTTCAATTCTAGTCCAGTTAATTTTATTAACGTCCCTTCTTATATTGATCATCGGCAATGCCTTCATTGTAATCACTATTTTTGGATCAATTCACCCACTATCAAGTTTCGGCTGCAACACACAAGCATTGATGGTGTTTGTGTTTGTTTGGTTCAACTTACCAAAGAGCTCAAAGTTGAAAGCTGCTCGAGACGCTGAAATGCAGCGAAATCCACAGTGTGAGCAAGTTTCCACACGCCAGCATTTTCACTCCTCAAGTGTCAGAATCAAACACAGATTACTGTAGTGACACGAAAGCGCCCAAGAGAGCAACCCCAATTTGAGTCACTCCAACTTGAAAGAAAACATGTCATAAAGGTCACCCATTTGCTGGTCATAAAGAAGTCTTAAGATTCAAGGAACGAGCATGACCCAAATCAATCAGTATTAAAAAATAAAAAATAAAAACCAAGCAAATCCTGTCCAATCTAGTCACTAGCACTTTGGTTCCAGGAGCTGCGGTAATACATTTAAAATACCCCCAAAGTTGTCCACTTAAGCCCGACTGGAGTCAATCAACTTGATTCCCTTACTTAACGTACCTAAAACATACATTTAAACCAAATTTACATACTTCCTGAGTGCCGCAATGAATGCTGGGAAGGTATAGTTTCTCGCTCAGCATTCCTCAAGCGTATGCTGTAATACACGCAGACCAAATATAGAAATGCTTCAAAAACTTCTTAAAATACACCGTGAAGATTGGAAAAAGTGTCAGAATGTCATTTTATTTTTTTCCAGAATATCATTAAATCAGGAAAAGGAGCAAGAGCGGAAGCCATTTTATATTGAATGTAATGGCGACGGAATAGCTCCCAGCATGCCTTGCGGTACTAAGAACTCGTGTTTAAATGCATGTTTTGTGACACTTATTTTCTTATTTGTTTTGGATACATCGTTTATTCTGTCAGTTGTTCTTTCTTTTCATCATCAGCTCAGATTGATTTCAGTTTGCTTTCATAAATGTGTTTAAAAGTGGCACCGTGAAACTACTGGAAGGTCGGATTGGAGGGGTATCATAAAGTGGCGTGTCCAACAGAGGGAGACACTTTCATGCCTTCGAGATTATGGGGATTTTGTTCTGAATATTTCCCACCATGCTTTACGGCACTAAGAATCGTGTTTAAATGCTTGTTTTGTGACAATTACCTTCTTATTTGTTTTGGATACATTATTTATTCAGTCGTTTTTCTCTCTTTTCATAATCAGCTAAGATTGATTTCAGTTTGCTTTCATAGTTAGTTAGTTAGTTAGTTCCGCCCGCTCCTATTTGGAACATTGGGCGACGAGCCTCCTCCATTTGTTCCGGTCACTGGCGACCCTTCTTGCTCCATGCCAGCTGACACCCATCTCACTGAGGTCTTCTTTGGCAGTCTGTCTCCACATCTTCTTTGGCCGACCTCTCTTCCTCTTTCCACCCTCTGGCATCCAGTCCATGGCCACACTTGCCGGTCTCTCTCTTGGCAGCCGGAGTACGTGGCCGATCATTTTCCTTCTCCTTTCAGAGACAATGTCTGACAGTTCAGCCACTCCTGCCCTCTTCATCACCTCCTCGTTGGTGATGTGGTCTCTCCATGAGATCCTCAGGATGGATCTCAGGCAACGCTGATGAAAGACATCTAACTTGTTGGTAATGTTGGCTGTCTCCATCCATGTCTCACAGGCGTAAATCGCTGTTGGGGTAACCACTGACATATAGAGGCGAAGCTTGGTGGTCGTAGTGATGGCTTTCGATGACCAGATGTTGCGGAGGCGTTGGAACACTCCCGCAGCTTTACCAAGTCTACTGTTGACGTCTTTCTCCACACCACCTGTATTTGAGATGTTACTCCCAAGATATGTGAAGCTGTCAATGTACTCTATGTCATGTTGGTGTAGAGTGAGTGGTTGAAGGTGTTGGTGCTGTCCGACGGCCATGGCCTTGGTCTTGCTTTCATAAATGTGTTAAAAAGTGGCACTGTGATTGTACTGGAAGTTCGGATTGGAGGGGTGCGATGGCGCGGCGTGTCCACCGGAGAGAGACACTTTCATGCCTTCGGAGATTGTGGCTTTGTTTATTTTTTTGTTTCTTTAGGTCACATTTTCTTCCTAGTACCCTTTTTGGTCTCTCCGCTTCTGAGTATAGTCTGCTTTTCACACAAAAACCAAGCTTCAGGCTGCGGCTTTTGGCAAGAGTTTTGGGCAAGAGGCAGCGGAGATGCCGAGACACGTTCACGGTTGATTAGCCACCGCCGGTCGGCACGTGAATAAATGAACTTTGAACTATATATGAATGAATGAATGAATGAATAAATAAATAAATATTTACATATACATATATTTACAATATGGGCAGCCCAGTTGCCAAGTGTCGACACACATGCCTGAGTCCTTAGACTCTGTATATAAATATATATATATATATATCCATCATCTACCGCTTATCCGGGGCCAGGTCGCGGGGGCAACAGCTTTAGTAGGGAAGCCCAGACTTCCCTCTCCCCAGCTACTTCTTCCAGCTCTCCCCGGGGGATCCCGAGACGTTCCCAGGCCAGCTGGTTGACATAGTCTCTCCAGCGTGTCCTGGGTCTTCCTCGGGGTCTCCTCCCGGTGGGACATGCCCGGAACACCTCACCAGGGAGGCGCTCAGGAGGCATCCGAATCAGATGCCCAAGCCACCTCATCTGGCTCCTCTCGATGTGGAGGAGAAGCGGCTCGACTCTGAGCCCCTCCCAGATGACCGAGCTTCTCACCTTATCTCTAAGGGAGAGCCCGGACACCCTGCGGAGAAAACTCATTTCGGCCGCTTGTAACCGGGATCTATCTATCTATCTATCTATCTATATATATATATATATATATATATATAGATATATATAGATATATATAGATATATATAGATATATATATAGTGTGAGAGAGAGAGAGAGAGAGAGAGAGAGGGCACCTTGCAGTGACTCTCGTGAAACCTGAAACAAGACAATGCAATGAGGAGTGTCCACCGTTTAAAGCACAGCGAAGCTGCGAGAATGAATGAGAAGAGAGTCGCGTCGTAACCAGTAAGAAGAAGCTGATTCGGAACAAAAGTTGAGCACGTTGTAGCGCATATTTAGTCAATGACATGGACACGCAATGAAATTTACATTCATATATTTGAATAGATATACTCTTTGACATTTTAGGGGAAGCCGAGCTTCCCTCGCAGTCCGAGAGCAATCGCCACTGGTGTCCACGAATGTATTTTTGATGCCGATTTGCATGGCGGTTGAACGGAACACTTGAAATTGTCCCGAGCTGTGATGGTGAGCGTGAATGGTTGCTTGTCGATGGGCGTAGCCCGCCTCCTGCCCGAGGACAGCTGGGCTCGGCTCTGGCACGCCCGTGACCGTCCCGAGGAGAAGCGGCAAACCGCGTGTCTCATCTCAAGGGGTCTGGCCCCGTGTTCGTCATCAGAATTTTCATCATTCGATTGTTGCTATTCCTATCAAAACCTGACGCGCTTGGGGAAAAAAACAAGGGCGGAGTGAGAATCGGCGCAAAAAACAAACAAAAATCTCGTCGAGTTTAGTTGCATCTCATACGTAAAAAATGTCATTCCAATTCGTTGAGCGGTGTTACGAAAAACAAAGACGCGCGCAAACAATATGTCGTGTCTTCACTGTTGAGCGGCTGCAGTTTTCGACTGACTATTGATCCACAACACTATCAACTGCGCCCCAGGCGAGGAATATCAGTCGACGGGGAGCAAAATGTTAAGAAACAACGCAGTTCTTGCTTTTTCGCCGTTTGCGCGTCGTCAGCTTCGCACCGCGGTCGGTCGCTCCTACCCCAGCGCTGTACTTATGGACAAGCTCCTGATTGCTGAGGTAGCGAATCCGGAGGGCTCGGGGTATCGGCTTCCCGAGGAAGTAACCTTCGTCCTCCGATTCCGACGACGAAGAGCAGGTAGAGCACGAGTCGTCGTCATAGTCATCCCAGGAGTATTGATTCAAGCCCGCGCGGCGCCCGGCCGCCGGGTTCTGGAGCGTCAGGTCGGACGCGGTCCTGGGGCACCGGCGAAAAAGTTGCGCTCGGAACCCCCCCCCTTCTCCTCCAGTGACTCCAAACTGCTCCTTGGCACTCCTCTGGGCAGGGAAGCGGTCGTCATCCTGGTGAACATGAAGCCGCAGTCTTTCTTGAGGTCCCGGCCGACACTCGGCCACCGAGTTGAGAGCGTTTTCCGAGCGAGATCGTCGGGATCTTCTGGAGCGGCGGTGGCGGCGGTGGCGGCGGCGGCATCTCGGAGGGGTTTCCTCTGGCACTTCAATCCGGACACTTGAACCTCTCGCGCCCCCCCCGACACCACCGCTTAGCCTGCGCTCCCTTATGGGTGGCAGGCGGGCAGCGTTGGCACTGCTCGCCAAATTCGTTCCGCCGTCGTCCCGATAGGTGAATCCAGGAGGTAAACGAGCGGAGCTCTTGCCCGTCCCCGCACCGGAGGACTCACCAGAGTTCACCTGGCACTGAGAAGACCTGGAAGGATTTATCGCCACGTGGGGCTGACCGCCGCGGACATGATGAAGGGAGTCGGAGCTCTGAAAGCGCACCAAGAAGTTGTCGAAGGAGCATTTCTCTGAGACGCCGGGTCCGGAGTTTTGGCTCAGATCGGGCATGGAGAAATGCGACGGTTGCTCTCGTCGCTTTCCGTCTCCTTGGGCGGAGTTGCCTGCGAGGTACGACAATCGACGGTCATGTCGCTGTATCAAAAGAAAATGGCCATCGCGCCAAGAAAAGTACCCACCTGCAGTGTTGGATAGGGCCAAGGACTCCGCGGATCCCCCCGGGGTCCGCTCGAGAGGCGCCAGCCGCTCTGTGAAATGAAGTGCGCCGATGGGGTTTCGGCTTCTGGGCGTCTGGGCGTGCGGCGGGGGACCGGCCTCTCCGTCCCTCTGAAAGCCGTGCGGACCGATGGCGCGCTCGCGTGCGGAAAAGCCGCCGTTCCGCCGCTTGAGCCGAGACGCCTCGGTGAGACTCTTTTGGGTCACGAGCTTTGGGGGACGGTAGTCATCCGGAGCCGGCTGTCGGAACGGTATCTCATTCGGACCGCCGGTCTCCCTGACCCTGCGGTTTTGCTGTTGATTTTTCTGCCCGGCGCATGGCGAGTTCGAGGAAATTCTGACATTGCACTGACTGAGGAGCTGCAGAGGGCCGGGCTTTGCGCTAGGTTCGGGTTGGGATTCAAATTTGTAACCATCGACAATTTGCTTCTGCTTCTGGTCCTGGTCCTGGTCCTGGTCCTGGTCCTGCCAGGCAGGTGGCTCGCGCGTCAAACTGGGTGTTTGGCTGGAGAGACTCAGTAGGTCCATTTGGAAAGACAAGGGGTCCACTTGGCCCAATAAGATCTCCGTCCGCCCTCCGCCACCGCTCTTTGCCGCCTCGGAGCTGCGTCTGGACTCTCTGGTGGAGCGAGCGCTTTGAAAGGCAGAATCCGAGGAATCCGAGCCGTCGGGTTCCTCGCCCGCGCCGCAAGACCGGGAGCAGAAGATCTGCCCCTGCTTGGGCAGGAAGGGTCGACCCAGCAGCGAGCGTTTGCAGCGGGCGCAACAAAAGCAACCATCGGAGGCGTGCCAGCGCTGCCCGTCGTACGTCATTTGGCCGTGGTCAATGCCTGCAGGAAGAATCCACGGGAGGAAACGACCAATTACGAGACGGAGATTGTGAAAAAAGGAGCCGGAGACTCCGATCAAACTGCGCTTTGCCGCAATCTCTTTGGAATTTTACCAGTCATGAAAAACGGAAGCATTTTTTTCATTGCATACGTTGGGGGAGATTTTTTTTTTTTTTAAATTGAGTAATGGCCGCCACCGGGTTATCGAGCATCGATGACATTGTCAGGTGACGGTATTGGATTTGGAACTCATATCAATTTGGGCTGCGCATGAGTCGTCGAGCCTTTGTCTTGTCCAGCGAAGCCTAGACAACAAGTATTGTAAAAAAACATGAGATTTATTTGAAAAAAACATGGAGAGACACCGTTCACAGATCTGAGCGCTCTGGTTTTATCTTGTTAAGGAGGGGTGGTGAAGGTCAGCGCGATCAGCATTTTGAGCAGCGAAACAAAATGCACACTTGCGTAGGAGCGGGCAACCATCCGCAAAATAACCGGTCGGCACTCAAAGGTACCATCGGTTACTGTTAAATGCGCTGGACGTTCAAGTCCCGTTGCGCCTTCCAGATCCATATTTTATCGCCCTATTTAGAAGAAGCAAAGAGCGCTGCGTACCGATATGCTTCCCGCAGGAATCGCAGTCCTCGGCGTAGAGGGATTCAAAGCAGCGGCAGCAGTAGGCTTTCCCCTCCTTCATGATATAGCGCTGGCCTCCGAGCGCGCTCCGGCACTCGAAGCAGCAGAAGTGCTTCACGTGCCAGTGACGCCCTTCCGCTTCGGTGCACTCGTCCGCCAAGATGATCTGAGAAGGGACGGAGGGATCAAAGAGCGTCTTTTCCGCACGAGGCCCACGCAGAGAAAACCTCACGTGCGGTAGCAGCGACCGAAGCGACGTCCGTGTTTTTCGTGGCGGCGGATGGGTCGGCACGCTTCCGTACTTCACGCGGAGGAGCTTTGCTTTGCGAGGTTGGAGGAGATACGTTTCCATCCCGTATATGTTTGCCGTCGTTAAGCCATTTGAAATACGACCGTATTAGCAAATACGAAGGGCGCCCTCCCGACGGAGCGCATCTTCCGGCCGAGGCGTGGGCGCCGCCCTTTCGTTCGGGCAAGGGGCCAACACTGCATCGCAAATCTTTCTCTTTTTTTTTTGTTTACTGACTGTACGGGACACAAATGCAACAACGGTTGTTTGAAAGTGTTCTCAAAATAAAGTGGGGTTGAGTAGATCGGGACCGTTGTCAACGGAGGACCCCCCGTTTTTATGACAGCTTACTGTGCGGGGTGGCTGTCGTCATGACGAACGGGTTGGAGCAATTGTTCCTCCGACTGCTTGAGCTTCGGTTGTGCGGGACACGCGTTGGGATCGGGCAAGCGGGGGGTGTAGCGCCTGACCGAGGACGTATCTGCCGTGCCCGCAATGAATTGAAGTGCTTCTTGAAAAAAAAAAATAAAAAGGGTCTTACTCCAGGCCTGTCCCTTCATGCTACGAATGGGGGCGGGGTCTCCTTTGTCTGGAGCAAAATGGCAGAGGGGATTCTTTCCATTCAAATGAAATGCATGACAATGCAGTTGGGGGGCGGGGGGGGGGGGGGCTAGTTTTCAATACGACCGACATGTATTTTGCGATCGCGGGGCTCCCACTCTTCCGCTTGCTTTTGATTTGTTTGATTGTTTCTTGAACATAAAAAACATCTACAGTAATAAATGGACAGAAAGTAAGGTAAGTAAAATAGTCAAAGGAAAGAGAAATCAGTCATCATTCAACACAATTCTCATGTTCGAGGCAGTAGGAAGAAGTCAAGAACGTATCTCGTCCTACCCCGTGTTATGTGTTGATATATAAATAGATCATTTTTATATCAATCAGAAAAGAAGGAAGAAGTCTCCCTGAAGGCTCATTCATGCTTTTCCCCTTCACCGTGATCTTTTTACAACGTTTGCTTTGGATCGGGATTTTAAACATCCACACCCTGGCCCTCGAGTGTCAATTTTCTCTTGTATTCATAATGGATATTATCAACTTCATTCTTTAATTCCTGTTTAGAATCGATCCCCTTAACGCAGATCGATGTAGGTTGTTTGTACTATTTTTTTGAATTAGTTTTTGAACTCGGCAAGCGATTTAGTCCTTTGCAGGTCCGTTTCGAAATTATTCCACAGATTAACACCTTTGACAGATGCACTTCTTTGCTTGTTGTTTGTTCTTGTTTGGAGTTTTTGGAATAGCCTTTGAAGGACTTTGCAGGGCTGATTTTGCCATATTGCAGGACGTTTTCTGCATTCGGGAAGGGGATTCGCGGTGGATTTCAGGAACAGAAAGCCACGTTTCACTGAGCCGGCGTTCAAATCGTTGCTGCCGAAGGAAGGGCGCATCTTTAATTTTAGGGCCAATCGGCTAACCCTTTATTTGACGTCCCGTTTGTCAAATTGGCCCGAAATGTTGAAGTCGCCACTATGTCAGTCTCGCCAATTAGGGAGGGAAGTTCGTCTTGTCGGCAGGATCGTTTCAGCCCAAGCGCATTGACGCTTTAGCTCTGCGCGCGTGCGCGCGCGCGTATCGCTGCAAGTAAAAGCAGTGAGCCTCACATGACAGCAGTTTCGCACATACTTGGGCAATGCGCAGAGCGCGCGCGTGGACGTGCGCCTCGATGGCGGCGATGCGCCAGCACACGACCGTCCGGGCGCGCACTAGCCCACGACCGGCCCGGCGTACCTGGTCACAAGCCGCGCAGCGCGGCTTGAGTCTCTCGGCGTGGTGCCGGCCGCAGTAGATCTCGCCCTCCTGGTAGAAGTAGATGAGGTCCGCCAGGAGCTCGCCGCACACGCCGCACACGAAGCAAGCCGGGTGCCAGCACGAGGCGTGACCGGCGCGAGATGCAAACACCGCCATGTCGCCGCCGCTTATCTGGCCGCCGCACTGGCGACAGACGCAAGAGGAGACGCCGTTACGACACACGTGCGCACGTGCGCGAGGGACCGCTTAGTCCGTGACATTGAGGCCTTCCCATCGGCATGCCGTACTGGGATCAAGGCGAGCGCGACACCAGCGCAATCGGCTTTGTAAAGGCGGCTCTTATCGCTCTGTCGTTGGGACCTGTTCACAGAAGGCTCCCGTCACGGTCACGGGGAAAGGGCGGACGTCGGCGCGGCCGAGGTTCTCCCGTTTCCGTCGGTGACTGAAGAGCTTCAGCTCCCGCTTCTCCTCGTCGTCGAGACCGTCGCAGTAGCGGACCTGAGCGGGCGTGAACGAGATCAAACGGCACGCGTCGTCTTCTCACGCGTCAACGTTTTGCAACGCGGGAAATGTTTGACCAAAGAGGATCAAGTCGACGATATGAGCAAGTGGCCAAAGCAAATTGGGAGCTTTCAACAAAAACAATCGCCTTTCCCGGGGCACTTTGAGTTTGAAAATGACAAGCGCACTCGTCCTCTTCTTATCGTTTGGTTTCCCGCACGGGACGAAGAAACCGCTCATCATCCGTCCATCATCCCTCCAAAAAATGGATGGGAGCCACTTTGGCGGAGCCAATGCATTTTCTTTCAACTTGTATTAGGCATTTGGCAGGCAGTCGGACAAACCGAGATTCGGCCGTCCGCGTTTGACTTTTGTCCGGTCTCTCGGGAGGAAGCGGCAGACGACGACAGCGGTCGGGATCCGTTCGGACTCTCACCTGGTTGTCGTGGGGCGGCAGCTGGCGCAGGAGCTGTTTGATTCGGTATTTCTCGCCCGGGCCGTTCACGTAGGGCACCTTGTCCTCCGGGAGGGAGCCGTAGTATCGGCGCACCTGAAGGAGACGCACCGGAGGACGGGTTGGCACGGCGACCGTCACGGCGACCGTCACGAGAGCCCTTTCGATTTGGGACGGCTAAGTTTGAGTTTTATACCGGAGGAATCCGGAGACGACGGCGGACATCGACCGTCGCGGCCCCGCCGGAGCGCTCCGGCACCTTTCCAAAAGGAACGCGGCGCGGCGCGGCTCGGAACGCTTTCTACCGTCTAAATTGCGGCGCGGGCACGAATGCGCATTGAAGACGGCCCGAGATTGGAGTTTCTGCGGCGCCGGCGGATCATGGAAAGCTTCCTGTATGGAATTGCGGATGATTCGATCATGCGTCCGACGCATTCGTGACCGGTCCGGTCTCGGTCCGACACTGACGACGGACAACGGCGGACAACGACTCGGTCGAGCAATGTCACAAATCGGCCTTTCGAAAGATCTCTGAGCCTCAGCCTACGGCGGGCCTTCCTTCGACACTCCGTTTACGGCGAGGCCTTTTAAAGCTCTCGCACGCTACGGCCGGACCGAGCGCTCGGTCGAGTATCTCCGTTGCGCTTTACCTGTTCGGGTTTGAGTCCCGGCGGCACCCAGGCGTACTCCTCCAGGGCGCAGCCCGAGTCATCGTCCGAAGTCGAGTTCCTCTGGAAGTCGTGCGTCGGCTCGGCCGGCGCCTTCTCCGATCCCGCGGGCATGGCGCTCGGCGCGTGCTCCTCCCGCCGGCGCTTACGATGCGCACGGATCTTCCTGTTGTTAGAGGGGGCGAGGCGGGGAAGCGACCGCCTTAAATTAACGCGACGGGGAAAATTCCAAAAGCACGGTGACGGTCGCATGTCAAAATAAGAGCAGCTCGGATTTGTGGAGTGGAAAAAGGTTTCGTTTGAGTGATTGAGAGAACACCGCGAAGGACATTTGCAATGCGTTGGGTGCAAATCGCCATTTGGACGATTTCATCAGAAACGGACGCCGTCTCCTTCATTTTTAGGCCGATGAAACAAGTCTGAAATCGCCAAAGGAAAACAGCGGCCATCGTTTCACAGCCTCGTTATGGAAGAAATCCAAGCGCGTGTGTGCGGGTGTCGGGGGTCCGGGGGGGGGAATAAATCATCGAATCACCCCACCTACTTGGTCGTCGACGCAGGAAAGCGGCCTTTGACTCTTTCCTGCCAGCAGATGGGGTCTTTACTCATCACAAGTGTCAAAGGTCAGAACGTAGGCTTGACCGAATGCCATTTGGATGGAAAGCGGCCGCCGATCCCGGCGCAGGTGGGAAAAAGGCCGAACTCCGGCAAAAGGATACGCCGGAAAGCTGTCCGAGCGGCGTCGCGCCGTCCGGCCTTCGGAGGAACCCGACTCGGCGGCATTTCGGATTTCCCGCGGTAGCGGAAAACAAAGAACGTGGGCCGACGTGACCGAGCGAGAGATTCCGAGGACAAAATCGAGCAGCAACGGTGAGGACGAGAGAACAAGTCGCACCGGACGACGGCACGTCGGGCGGTCGGCCGTTTGGATTTTGGCCCAGATTCAAACGGCCTCGGCGGAATCCCAAGGAAAGCCTTTCACGCCGCGTTCGTTCTCGGAGGACAAAGCGCGGCGGCCGCGCGGCTCCTGCGCCGAGTGCGATCGCGTGGCGTGTACGTCCGTCGACAGTTTCTCGCCACCATTGTTACGTTCGTGGGCTGTCTGAAATGCGGACGATCCATTCGTGTCCAAAAAAAGATGGACAGACGTGTTTTTCACAGGAATTTAAAAAAAAACATTTGGAAACACCACGACAAAATCATGGCTCAAAATAGCGATTGTCAATCAGTGATCATCGGGCGCGCCGTGCACAACGATCCCGTTTCATTTCGCTCGATTTGCACCGCGAATGAGTGATTGATTGATTGATTTCTTTCGAGCCCAAACAACGCTACTTCGCTCAACCATTGATGGAGTGATGAATAGCAGCGAGCAGCGCGATGGAGCGCTGCCCCACGGAACGACGGAAGGGACGCACTTAGCCTGAGGACGGCTGTTTTTTCACTTCAAAGGTTTCGATGCGCATTCAATAACATGGGCCGCAACGGCAACGATTGATGGGCCAGAAGAAAGGACCGAAGCGCAACAAGAAAACAAAAGGCCGCAGTCAAGCGGACGAGGTCGGACGGAATAAAGCCACGCGGGATCAAAAGTTACCGCGAGGCTCTCGGCACCGATTGAAAGGTCGCCGAGCGGCCTCCGACGCTTCCTTTCTCCTTAATGGCCGCCGCACAAAGCCCGAGTCCCGGGAGACGGTCGGATTTCGCGCACTCCGTTCGACATCGGCTTGTTGCCGGACTCGAATGAGACATCGCGGGTTCATCGTGGGTTGCGTTGCCAACTGTTACCTTTCAAAGCAATCGCAAAGGCTGAAAAAAAAAGAGGCATTGGCCCCCCTCCTAAATGAACTCAAGTGTTGTTTAACATTTCTTTTTTGAATAGATATATCGAGTTACTATATCTACAAAAGTCATTCTCTCAAGCACGGCAAGGTGAAACGTCTGCGAGGGTAGGGAATAGTCAGCAGGCCGCGGGGGCAACGACCGGCAAGCCGCATTGTACAAGTGTCAAGCAAAGTCATTCATCTGCAAATCTTGAAATCCGAACAATTCAATTGACTGTTGCTAGGTCTTGTCAGGCAACATCACTTCCAGTGCGTGTTCCATGCTAAGCTGGAACGCGTTGAAGCAGAAACAGACGACATGCAGATGCAATTTGAATCCGTCGGTGTTCTGGTCTAGCCAGCAAGCATCTCTCGTCCAGATGGCATCGAGGCTGCACAACAAAAGACTTGGTGGCCGCTGGCAAGCGCACGCGAGCTTGACCGGTGCGCTCCAGGGGGGTGGGATGGGATGGGAAGGGGTGGGAAGGGGTGGGACAGCCGAAGCGGCTCGATAAGTTCGAGATGAAAATCAACCATCGATAGCAGCAAAAATACAGAAAAAGAAAAGAGACGAATTGTGTTGCGCGTTGGGTTGGCAACCATTTTTTGCCGAACGCGCTCGTCAGCCCGCAGCCCGCAGCCCGAACGCATCAAATGCAAACACGCCACCGGACGCTCGCTCGCTCGCTCGCTCGCTTACCTCGTCAGCAAGCGCGAGTGCGCGCAGCCGCAGTCGCGGTCGCGGTCCCGAGCTCGGCGCTAGTGGACGCTGAAAAAACACGTCTGCCACATCGCACCCGCTGGCCTGGCCGCAAACAGCCCTCCTCTCGCCCGCGGCGCCGTGCCGCCACCTGCAAAAAAAAAATAAATAAAATAGCGAGAATCGTCCAAAAGATCAAAAGACAAAACACATTCGAGACTCCTGCCACCGACGGACGACAGTCGGCGAGGATCGAACTTGGAGCGCGTGAAAAAGTGCCCACTTTGTCGCGAGCGGTAAATCCCGAAAAAAGTGCACCTATATTACGATGGGGGCTTTCAATATCCCGCGGATGCTTTCGCGGCGTCGGTGGTCCCGAGAGACGATTCGCGTGAAGCCCGACGCGACGCGGGAGAAAGCGCCGCGTCGCCACCCGACCGGAGTCCCCTGCTGAATAGCAGGACCCCAAATCAAGCTGCCGCAAAAATGGCGCGGCTGCTTCCCGTTTACACCTTCACAATAAAATCGACGGAAGCCGCGAACATTCGGACAGGATTAACGTTGTTGACTTTTTTGGAATGACCGCGATACTTGATCCTATTTAATTCGAGTGATCAGGGTTCGGGTCGGGCTTGAGTGGAGTTGCCCATTCTCATCATCCGCGCGTTGGTTTTCTCCCACGCCCCCAAAACGGGCTCGTTAGGCCAACTGACTCCCGGACTCTTGAAATGAGCCATCGACGTGGAAGCGAGTGGGAATGCTTGCTTTGTCCAGATGTGCCCTGCAAATGATTGGCGAGCAGTCCGGGGTGTGTGCCAGCCCAAAATCAGATGGGTGAGGCTCCTCCGAGTCACCGATGACCCAAATGACGACGAGTGCAAGAGAAAAAAAAAATGGCTTCGTGGAAGCAGGGGGGCAAAAATAATAGTGGAGGCATATCTCGCTTTTTGCACTCGTCTGTACTTTCTGGAGTTAACTTAAGACACACGCACGCGCACTTTACTTTCCCTCCCAGCTAATATCCCGGTGTGATGTCAGCAAGTCCATGGCCCGACAGCGGCGTCAGCAGCGGTGCTACGAAATCATTTCCCCCAATCGAGTGGCCCGAGGCAAAAGGCGAGAGTTTGCGTCGTACGGATAAGCGCGGGGTGCCGATCCGCACGGGGGAATGAGGAGGCGGGTTGCTGTCAACAAAACAGAACCGCTTAACCCCAGAAACAGATCTAAGATGGAAAAAGGACAAAAGGCCCGGCGAGCAATGAAAACGAAAGCAGAATGAACGCACACCTTTGACCTACAGCGCCATCAAAAGATCAATACGCCGTTGCGCGGGCGTCGTGCTTTACGCGCGTTTCGCCGCAGCCGGAGAAAAGCCACGCGGGGGGGGGGCGTGGAGAACACGCAAACTCCACGCGGGAAGGCCCGAGCCCAAATCGAACCCTGCGCCTCTGCACTGCGAGGCGGGCGTACGAAGCCGTCCTCCGCTCCGTCGCTCGGAAGGAAGGACGGAAGGGGGGGGGGGGGGGGGGCCGAGACGGCGGTCGGCAGGACGGAAGCAAACTTTCTCTCGGGCCAACGTTGATTCGGCGCAAACAGCGGAGCCTTTCCCACCACGAGGCGGGGGCTGCGGGGAGTGCGCGCCCACCCGCCGCCACTTTGACTTTTCCGCTTTTTCAACGTCCGCCCGAATGCGAAGCGGACGTTTGATCGGAACCAAATGATCGAGAGGCGCCGAGGAAGACGACGCTCGGTGGGATTCCGCCGATCCTCTCCGTCTTGACGGATGCTTGAGAAATCCATTTTCGGGGGGAGGCCGTCTTTTGCCGGCGAGTCCAAGAAGGCGCGCTCGGCGTACTCGCACGCGCCAGAGGAAGCGACCTGGCCGGCATGAGGTCGAATGGACAACAACGGGTCGGATCCTGATCCAGATTCTCGAACAAGTTCCCAGTCGATTCAGAGACATTTCAATATGCTGCGCGTGTTCGTCTCCGGCCTTCTCGAACGTTGGCCCCAACTCAGTCCCGTTTGTCTTTTTTTGTTTTTGGAAGAAGAAGAAGCCTTTGATCATCCGACTCATTGCAAAGTCGGACTACGGCACATTTTAATTGGCATCCTTTTTTCTTCCACAATGCCCCAAATTGGAAAGGAAAACATCTCGACTTGAATTGCTAATTTGGACCTGCCCAAGGTTGCCTCATTCCAAAATCGATGGCGCTCTTGCATAAAAAGCTCATTAGCAGAAATCAAAGTGAGCTCTCCCTTGCGCGCAACGGCACCAAGATGCAAATCGACGCGCAAGCGACATTCAAAGCAAGCTCCAGACGCCCCGAAAAGCGTTGACGCAGGAAAGAGCCATCTTTCCACTTTTTGGCGGCCCCGCGGAAAGCCGCCGCTTCTTCGAGCGACGCGCCTTTGGCGAAGGCGGGCGCGCACGTCTAAGCTCGCGCATCAAGCGACAAAAACGTACGATGTCGTTTCGGATTCTTTGTCCCTTTTGGGAGTTTTATTTTGTTCCAAAACGCGCCGTCATCTATTTCATTCATTGGAGTTTTGTTCACGAAAAGAACTTTGGCGGGGACTGGATTTTGGAGTTCCCCTCGCAATATGGAGGCGGGGAAACCGCCGCGCGTGCCGCCGTGCCTTCTCGTGATTGTTCGAGTTCCGAGAGAGTGATTGGAGTTCTACTCGCGACGATTCCAGTGATACGAGGGGATCAAGATTATCCCCGGGCGTGGTGACGCCGTTCAGACGAGGGAGAGGTGAAAGGCGTCTCGTTCGAGTCGACACGAGATGACTCCCGTGGGATACGAGCGGCTCCCCGGCGCCGCGTCTCTCGTCGCGGTCACGATCGAATGACGCCGCGCAAAAGAATTGAGGCGGGCTGGAAGGGCTCGGGTGTCGAGCCGCTCAACGGCGCGCGCGGCCGCCTTTTGTGGAGTCTGCCGGGGCCGCTCTTCCTCTGTCGGCGGGCGCGCGCGCTGCCGCTTCGACAATGGATCTTTCGCATATCCGACAGCCGTCGCCGCTCCCTCGGTACGTGCGCCACCTGTGCCGACGCGCCACGCCGACGACAACGTTGCCGTCGCGACCTTGAGTTGCCGGGCCGTCTCGTTCGCGCACCCGACCCGAGGGCGGGGTCGTCGCCGAGGGGACCGACGCGGGGAAGCCGTTGGCTGTTGCGTCACTTCCGTCATCGTTGAATAAACTTCACGTGCCACTCGTTACACAAGGAAAAGTGTCTTTTCGCCGCGTCGGAGAAAAACTCCATGTCAACGTACCGCTCGGGAGGAGCTCTCTTCGTCAAGTCGCGACCAAACATTGCGGACTGATTCCAGGAAAAAGGCAGCGGACGGGGGAGGTCCGGGTCCTCCTCACCACTTCCGTAAAAACAAAAGGAGCAGCCTTCGTTTCCACAAGTTGGGGTGTTCCTCCGATTTATCATTGATCATATCATAGGTGTCAAAGTCAGGTCCCGGAGGGCCGCCGTCCCGCATGTTGTCCGAGTCTCCCCGTTGCAACGCACCCGATTCAGATGATCAGCTCATCAGCAAGCTCTGCGCAAGCCTGACGTTGAACCTGTTCATTTGAATCGGGCGCGTTGCAACGGGGACACACGGAAAACATGCGGCACGGCGGCCCTCCGGGACCGGACTTTGACACCTATGTCATATTGACTCTGACTTGACGCTTGACTGGAAAAACAGACCGTTTGGCTTCTTCAAAAAGGATGAAAAAAAAGACGAAACAAGTCTGAGAGAAGGGTGACTTCACTCATCCCAAGAATGAGACGACGAGGTGTTTTCTTCAGCCGAACAGGCCGCGAGAGAGAAAGAAAAACAGCGCGCGTGCCCCTTTTGAACAGCCGCGACGTCACGCGTTGCCGAGTAGGCTTACGTCGCCCTCCGCCGGCCGCGTTGTCAAAAGGCAATCATACAAGCGGAACAAAGTCTCCATTTGAAATGGAATCCTTTTTGTGTCATGAAAGATGCTGAAGCCTCGAGTCATTGAAATGCAAATGTCAGCAATCGTATATTCCACAAGGCTGCGGGCGTGAAAAGCAGCGAGGTCATCATTCTCTACTTCCGAACTCACGCGAGCGAGGTCATTTCCCGGTTTGAATATCATTGGTTTCCATCAAGTCATCGCAGAACGAGGATGAACGAGATCAACCTTTTGGAAAGCGAATCCAAGTTGTTGTTTTTTTCATTGTCGCTACTTCGTGTTTTTGATTGAGTTGAGCGGTCGAGTGCCGCTGTTCCGTAAGACGCGTTTTAAGAACACAGACGCCACTTACAAGGCTCGTCTCTGAGCTATTAATATTTTCACGAGACATTGTTACTCTCATATGTCACTTCAAAAATTAAAGGGAAAGAAAACACGGGTGTCTGCAAGAAAGAAGGCCTTGGACATGACGGATATCTGAGCAAAAATAGTCCCGCTCATCTATTTCGGTCACAAAAATGTCGCGTGCTATTTTGCCAAATAGCTTGATGATGGCATCTTTTGGGCTGAGCGCTGTCATCTATTTTGGGGGGCGGGGGGGGGGCGGCGTGTCCTTTTGAGCGCCTGTCGCCGGCCGCGTCTGCGCCGCCTTGCTTTTATGGAGAACGTTCAAAGGCGTCATTTGAATTTCAAAGGCCCGACGGCACACGTGGCTTCCCTTCCATCAGCGAGACCAAAGGTCTTGCTGGCAAGCGGCGCCTTCGCAATGAATCCTACCGGATGTTGCTTCCTCTGCCCGGGAGGCGCTCGCAGACGGCATCCCGCCGGCTGCCGTTCGGGGCAAACGCGTCCGATACGCGTCAAAGCTGCGCGCTCGTTCGCGTTTGTCCTCTTCAGTAAATGCGGGTTTCCCGACATTTACGTGTCAGCCTTGACAGAAATCTCCTCCAAAATAAATCGGACGCCATCCTGCTCCGCCCACACCGTCGCCGTCGCCTAATTCGGCATCGCCGATGCCGCCCGGTTCCACTTTTACTCCCTTTGATCGATGGGCTCCGTTCCCGCCGCACCTCCATGGCGACGAGCCGACGGCGGATCGTGACGTCAACTCACGTGCAACTCGGATGCCGTGCGAAGGATATGTCTGCGATATTCGCAGCGTTTGAAGCCCCGCTCGCGACCACGTGCGTCTGAGAACACGATGAAAATGCTCGCACTGTAACCGGTACGCGCCTGAAGCCGGTTGACGGCGGGGCGCGCGCGGAATCCAAATAACCCACGGTCGGAAAAATAAGATGAAGGAAAATTTTATTTTGTTTGTTTTTCAGGCAACATGTCGCGTGTAAACAAGAATAAACAAGTGATGGTTAGACATCTTCTAGCAAGCTAAAAAGTATTCAAGAAATGTAGAAAGCCGCTTCGGCTCGTTCCCGACATTCACGTTTCTATCGCTGTTTTACGGAAATCAAAGGCGGTGATCGCTTGGAGAAAAAGTCCGTGAAACGCTCGATACGACGTCACGTCGAAAGAGCCAACGTGAGCCGAGAGACAGCGGATCAAGTCGAAACGTACTCGGTCGGCTTGCGCCGGAGTCCGTCGATACATTTCGGTGCGCAACGGTCAAGAGTGAAGCGGCGCTCGTTCCCGTCTCACGTGCACTTAAAATAGGTGATTGGTCTCCGCGGCCCCGGGGCCCCGCTGGCTCTCACCACATGCGGTAGCTTCGCGTTGTGTCGACCTGGCGAGGTTTGCTCTCGGAGGAAGCTTCCTTCTCCTTTTCACTGTCCGCCTCCCACAGGTTGATCAGAGGCGGGTAGAGCTCATTCAAGGGGATGGCCGAGGTTTTCTGCACGTACTTTTTCAGCGAATGGCGGTAGTTTTTCCGCCTCCAGCGCTTGGCGACGTACGCGGCCAGGGAGGCCAGGCCCACGACGGCAAACGCGGCGCCCATAAGTGCCGCCGGAGCCGCGTCGGTCGCCCGCCGCCTCGACACTCCCGCGGCGAAGGTCGCCCGTTTTGTCGTGACCTTCACGCACGACCGCCGCGTTCGTTGCCGGACGTCGGAGACGGTGAGGCAAACCTCGTACTCGGTCGCGGGCAGTAAATGCGTCAGGTTGTACCGGCGAACGTCCGCGGGAACCTTGGCGGCGTAGGTAACGTGCGGGTTGTCTATTTTCACGGTGGCCGGCGACCACTCGAGGCGGGCGGTCGTTACGTTGGCGTTCACCTTCCAGGAGAGCAGAATCGAGTGGGAGTCCGTGCGCTCCGCGTCCACGTTCAGCCGCCGCGCGCCGTTCACCCGCACGGCCGTCACCCTGGCGTCGTCGGCTCCTTGGGAGTTGCGCGCCACGCAGGCGTACCTGCCGGAATCTTCCACCCGAATGCGGGAAATCCTCAAGGTACCTTCGCGGCCGAGTCCGTACTTATCGGACCGGCTGTCGACCGTGACCTCGGCGCCCGTGGGCGTCACCCAATAGATTTCCGGCCCGGGCCGGGACACGGCGCCGCAGTCCAATTCGACGTCGGCGCCGACGTCGACGTCGACCTCGACCTCGACCTCGACGTCCGGCTGACCGGGGAAGGCGGGCGAGCAGCGGTTTTCCGGCTTCCGCCGCAGAACGTCCCGCACGCGCATCCCCCTGACCTCCGTCGGCGCGGCGCAAAACATGGACAGCGGTTCCACGAAGCGAACGGCGGTCAGGTCGGCGGCCATCCACCGGATAAGGCAGTCGCAACGGAAGGGGTTGCCGTGGATGGCGATTTCGCGCAGGTTGGGGAGAGAATCGGCCGTGCTCCGACGGAGGGCGCTCAGCGCGTCGTCGTTCAGCATTAAAGTCTCCAGGGCCGGCACGTCGCGGAAGGCCCGACCGTTGACCTCCGACAACTGCCGATTGTTTGCCGCCTCCAGCTTGGTGAGCTCGGGAAGATTATCCAGAGCGTAGCGGTCGATGGAAAGCAACTGGTCCATGTTGTTGAGAGCCAGCTCCTTCAGCCTCAGCATGTTCTTGAAGTCGCCCTCCTCAATCTTGCGCACCGGGTTTTTGTTGAGATCCAAGAACTTGAGGTCGGGGAGCTTCCGCAGGGCTTCTCGAGGAACTCTCGGCAACGCGTTGTCATAGAACGAGAGACTTTCGAGCTCGTCGAGGCCCGCGAAGGCATCGGCGGGGACGTCGGTCAAATCCATGCCGGCCAGGACCAGGCTTCTCAGGTTCGCCAGCGGCTTGAAGTTAAAGTCCGTAATGCCGCCGACGGGATTTTCCCCGATCATGAGGATCTCCAGATTGGGCGTCCATTCGAACCAGCGGGCGTCGATGGTCTTCAGCTTGTTGGAGTTCAGGTGAAGCCTGAGCAAACCGCGGAGTCCGGAGAAAGCCCGGGCCGAAATGGCACCGATCCGATTGTGGTTTACGTAGAGCTCCTGCAGATCGCCGAGGTCCCGCAGACAGTCGTCGGGCAGTTCCGCGATCCGGTTCTCTTCCAAATGAAGCGTGGTGAGCCGCGACATGCGGGCGAGGCCGACGTCGCCAAGGTGACTGAAGTTGTTGTGGGACAGGTCCAGCTCCGTCAGGTTGAACAGCCGCTCCAGCTCCTCGCTGCTCCTGGCGATGTAGTTGCTTTGCAGCAGGAGAACCTGAGTGTCGCTCGACAGGTTCCCGGGGATGCGCGTCAGGCGCAGGTCGTTGCAGTCCACGGTGGTGGCGTATCTGTACGTGGACCGCGGGGTGAACCAGGGCCGGGTCTCGCACACGCACAGCCGGGGGCAGTCGCTACTTCGGACGAGGGACAGGCTCGTCGAGACCGCGATCGCCGCGGCCAAGATCTGGCCTGGACCGAAGCACCCCGACCTCCATCTAGCCATGCTACGGGAGGGCAGGAAGAGGGGCGGGCGACTTTTGAAGACTCACAGTCATCCGGGGTCGAGGGGTCGAGGGGGCGCGCCGCCGGGAGGGGGAGCCGAGTGAGGTCTCGAATAGGAAGATTGCGGAGCAGAAGAAGCTGCAAAGAAAGACAGATGCAAGACGTGAAATGAGATTTGTCAAAGGGTCAAGCGTGGAAGGCAAGAAATGATCTGCGGGATTCAGAGCGCAAGTCAGCTCATTATGATGCAAGCGCAAAGCGCCGCGGCGGACTACTTGGTAACTCCAAATCCTCGGAGAGCTTTCATCCATCCGGCCGCCCCGCAACGACTTGATCATTAAGCCTCTGAGCTGAGCTGAGCTGAGCTGAGCTGAGCATCGCCACCGCACTTGAACATCATTAAGACGGTCGTGTGAAGCATGCTGAATAGATGCACCACTAAAATGCTCATGCAACAACTCCGGTACAGAATTGAGGGCGCTACGGAGAGAGAGAGAGAGAGAAAAAAACAAAAAAAGATCCCTAACAGGGTTTTTTGTTGGATGATTTGTGACATAAGTGTTCACATCTCGCATAAGTTTTCCCGATCTTCAACTATAGGATCGGGCCATTCGTACATTTGGCTGACGCAGGGTGGTCCTCGCTCAATGAGACAGACGGCATTTGTTTTGATCAAATATTCGAAAGCAACGAGGGCTGACAAATTGTGGCCAAAGGTCATTGATTGAATTCCAGCGTGGATCCACCTCGTGGCCATGACGCCCGTGCACTGAAGTGCAACCGGCAGCTTCTCACGCTCTGATTGAACTGCGAGCGTGTCTGCGGGAGTCTCCGTCCATCCGGAGCAACGTTTGGGGATGTTCGGAGAGGCTCCGCGCCCAACCCGTGCGTTCACGTCTGCCTTTTTCAACCTTACTTTGCGCAACCCGACTCCCTTTATACAGAGAGCGCTTTCAAAACAACCATCGCGGCATACCGAGCGCCGGACGTCCGGCAAACATCCGAATGGATAAACGGCAGCGTCGTCCTTGCCCAACGCCTTCCGAGCGGGATGAGGCTCCTCCTGGAGTTTGCCCCAACGGGATCTTGCGAGATCCCGTTCCTCGACAAGGCGTATTTTACCATCGAAGGCGTACGCGTGCGGCCGCGCGGCGGGACTGCGCGCCATTACGCCGAAGGTCATCTTAAGCGGCTCGTCCTTAAGAGGCTTTCCGGCAAGAGAGCTGACTAATTCTTTTGAATGCGAGCTGCCTAGCAACAGCGGTAGGAAGACGCCAGCAAAATGGAAACGCTTGCCTGTAATTGAAACCTACACGAGGCGGATTCCGATTTGGTTTATTTATTTATATGCAGAGTCGGACGCACGCGATGCATGGACACGCGCGCGCGCACGCACACGTGTACGCGCGGAGACAATCTCTCGATGGCGTACTGTATTGACTGTTTCGCCATTGGGAGGACTGCAGTCATGCCAAAGGAGGTCATCTGAGCGAGACTGGAGCGACATCTGTTGTCTCTGAGACCTCGAGCGCACGGAGGACAAAGGGGGCTAATACCTTACAATGGTTTGAGGCTTGGGCTCCATAACCCAGACGCCATCCCCGCCATAGTGCTCTCTCTCTCTCTCTCTCTCTCTCTCTCTCTCTCTCTCTCTCTCTCTCTCTCTCTCTCTCTCAGACCACGGAGACCTAAATGCTGCTTGGGTCAGGAGGGAGAGTTGGGTGGGGGGGATGTCTGCCGTCTCCTAAAACACGCTGATCGGTGCAGACGCCTGCTTGCAAATCGCACATGACTAATGAGTGCCCGCGAAAGTAAACGCATTGCACAAGAAGAGAATTGGACTGGATCTCAAACCGAAGCATTCAGTGGGGAAAAAAAAGTGAGTCCTCCGTAAAATGTTCGGGAAAACAAGCGAGGACAAAGCGTTTTAAGTTTGCCCGGTGATAGAGTGGAAAGCGCGAGTCTTACGGGAGGACTCGCAAGATGCTTGCTCAAGAGTCCAAAACGAAATCCTCGTCGCCGTCTCGCCCGGCGCGTCCCGTTGAAAGCGACCGTCCCTCCAAGCAAATTGGAGCCGAGTCGTCGGCGTGACGCCATCCGCAACGGACCCCCGACCAACCCGATTGTCCCCTCCCTGAGCCCAAAGGTCCCGCTTCGTCGCAGTTCAACTTCATGAGCCGAGCAGACATCTGCGCAAATAGTCTTTGCCATTCGTATGCAAATCACATTTGGAGAACGGCAAGCGGCGCAAAGGCATCAAAGTTTGTTTTTGACGCATTGCCGAGTCGACCTCGTCGGTGAATTCCGCCGATACGGCCGACGGCAAACTTGCCACTTTCAATCATGGTCTGACGTTCTGAATGTTCAATTGGCGGCCGTGCCCTTGAGTGCGTCCGGATCCCAAATAAAAGCTCAGCTCGGCATCGCTGCAGGATGGAGAGCAAAATACACGTCGTTGGCAATTAAGAACGACAACCGATGCCTATTTTAGTTGACGCTTGAATCCATATTTTGTCAACAACAAAAAGAGAGAGAGAGAGAGAGAGAGCGTTTTCCGTGTGGTCTCACCTTCTTGTCATTCCAATTCAACGCTCCTTCCTCCGAAAAGGGCAAGATGTCACCAAGGAACAAGCCCCCCCCCCACCCCCCAAATAACGCCAGTGATTGTCTCGTCGCGACAAAAGCTTCACGAAAGGTTGAATTCCGTTCTCTCGCTGCCGTGCGTCCCTCCCGATCGGTCCCGGGGCTGCTGGGCTCCACGCAAGAATTGTCGCCCCCGCGAGCACTGCTCTCCGCCAGCAGATGGACGAGAGGGGGAAGGGGGTAGGGATGGGGTGGGATGGGATGGGATGGGATGGGGCGGGGACAAATGATCAAAACACCTGGCGCCGGCCACGCCAGTCAGCCGATTCCCCGGCAGCCGATTGGCGCGGCGCGACTGCCCGTCGAGCGCGGCCGAGCCAAGCGGCGCGCCGTCTGCTCGGGCTCGGTGGGAGGAGGGAGAACAAAGGAGGCGCCGGGGCGGGCTTGGCTCGGATGGGGGTTGGACAGCCGCTCGCTGCTCCTATTGTCGCGTGACTCTTGTCAACGGAGCCATTTTGGATCACGCCGGATGTTTTGGCGCACAGTTTACGGCGCCGCGATGTGACGTGTGAACGACGCCGAAGGCGGAAAGGCCACCTCCGACCACAAATGTTTTCCTGATCGGTCGCGGGTGAGCTGGGGGCACCCTGTGGGGCAGTCAATTTCGGGACGCACGCAAACCGCCGTTAATCGACACGCCGCGACGCAACTACTCTTAGTCGGTGGCAGCAGCAACGTTGCCTCCGTCAATGCCATTTATAGGGTGCGGCTCTTGCGCTGTGGATCCATAAGTCCCGTTAACCGCAATCAGCCTTTTTGTTTGGGTCAGAGATCTTTTTTTAACTTTGAACTTTGCAGTTGAATTGCCACTTCCTGTATATCGCGCTTCGCACAAAGGTGCAACTTGACATCTGAAGCGGGGCGGCGTTTGTTCGGGCGTCGCGCCAAAAGTGAATTTGTTCCACCGGCGGCCCCGCCAAAGAGGCAAAAAGCGCCTTTTGTGTCAGAATCAGGCGACCTACGGGATCATTTCTTGATGCCGCAAGCGTACCTACTCAGGCGTCAAGCGGAGTGCTTCGCAGTTTGACCGAGCAAATTCTCAAGGCGTCTTGCCTTTGGACCGCCCATCATCTTTTCATGTTCGGTGGACCAAATCACCAGAGTGCGCAGTTTTTCCGGCGAGTCCGCCAATTCGAATGCCAAATCGCCTTGCTCTTCTTTGACTGAAAAATCCCGAGAGTCTGACGCGCCGGCGTCGCCTTCCCCGTCAAACAGTCCAAGCCGCCCCAACCCTAACATCACATCCCCTGAGACGGATCCAACCCGAGTCGGGTGAGGAGAGCGACGCGCGGGTGCTCTTTTGCGCACACCTTTTTGGTTCTTCCCGATTTGAGCCGTGGCATCTCGCCTCTCCATCGACTCGTTGAAGCCTCCGTATTCCGCTGCGCGGCAGTGTTCCGTTTTCGAAGACGCATCCTTTGTTCAGCAAAGTTGACATCCAAAAGAAATGTCGGCAAAACAGTTTCCTCCTCCGTGAGCGTCCTGCGCGAAACGTGGGGCGTCACGTCTCGGCCGCTCATGCCGGGCGACGGAAGGCTTCCTTTTTTTGGGGTGGCTTTTGATCCACTTTGGAGCCCCGAGCGACCGACGGCGTGATCCGTATCTGGGCCGGTGCGCGGCTCAGTCGAGAACAGAGTCTCGCGGTCCCCGGCTTTGTATCGAGGCCCTTTGTAAGTCGCAACAGCTGAAGGTGCCGATAACGTCTGGCTTCAATTAACGGCCACTCTGTGTTCGGGCCATCGAGCGCTGCCTTCGTTTATCGAGTAAACCCTGCGAGTTGTCAAGCCTCGGCATCGCAATGAGCGTGACACGGCGCATTGGGAAACGAAAATAAACATGACACAAAATCAGCCTGTGAGCACTTTTTTTTTTTTTTGGAAGATATGGCTTCATTTCCAGGTGGCGTGAAGGCGAGAAGGAGGGGGAGCTGTGGTGTGAAAATGATTGAGCGGCCGTTTTTCAGGCGCACGTGTTTCCCTGGAGGTCAAACCGTGAGCACAACCGAGACTCCCGCCAAAGAGACAACCTCAATTAAAATATACAGAGTGAGATTTTTTATTTTGGCAGCACGGTGGGCGTAGGGTGAACGCGTCCGCCGCACAGTGCAGAGGTGCGGGGTTGGATTCCGGCTCCGGCCTTCCCGTTTTCCTGCCACCTTCCAAAACAAGCACGGCGGGTTAACGGAACGCTCCAAATTGTCCGTCGGTGTGGTTGTGAGCGTGGACGCTTGTTCGTCTGTGTTTGCCCGGCGATCGGCTGACAACCGCTTCGGGGCGTCCCCCGCCTCCGGCCCGACGTCGGCTGGGATAGGCTCCGGCAAGCCCGCGACCCTCCTGAGGAGAAGCGCATTCGAAATTGGAATGGGTGGATCACGGGACACTTTCAGACCGTATCTATTTTGTCAACACAAAAAGAGAGCGAGCAAATGTTCCTTTGTAGGATCACTTCACTCAGCAATTTGCCTGCCAGAAAACACAAAGACACGATGGCAAAGATCACCTGCTTTTTTTATTTTTTATTTTTTAAATTCAGGCCTTTTATTTCCAGCGCGATATGACGCACAACGGTGCCCGTGCCCTCCACGGATGAGGATGATGTTTCGCTGGCGGTATTTGGAATATGCATAAGAAAGCACTCAATAAGAGGCTTTCTGTGTCGTCCGTCGACTGTGTGCAAGCCTAACAGAGGCGCCGTCTGCCTCCGGAGATGACATCGCAGGGCCCCAGGGGGTGTGCGCCATTCGCAGCGCTAGAGAAGTGAATTTAAGATAAGATAAGATGAGATATCCTTTATTAGTCCCACACTGGGGAAACTAATAATTTACACCAGAACACATTCTTTCAATATGAACATCTGCCTAGTAACCAAACGCTTGGTCTCCATGGGCCAGAGGTCAGCTGTTCGGTACCTATTAGCTGCTTTCATGTCGCGCACCTTCATTCCAAGCGCAAGAGCCGTCTCACGAGATCGCCGACATCTTCTGAGATCACGTCTCAGGAGTTGAGCCACCGCGACTTGTGGGAGGCTAGCCGTATTTTCTCACGCGTCGACGGTTTTGGCCGTTGGTAGCATTTATTGACAACGTGTACCGACCGACTGCATTTCACATCACTCGCATGACGTTGAGCGCATGTCGACACTCGCTTGGATGACAGTACTGACAATAAAAAGGTCTGTTAACCGTGTATTCAAATCATGTCGTACTCCGGATGAATCCTTTCTTATGGCCAGATGTCATGCTAAAATGTCCCCAATCCATATAATCTGATCGGCGAACCGTGTCATGATCGTAATCCGCTTGTAAACAAACAACGGGCTTTTCCTTGACATGCATGAACGCAACGCCGTGTCGCATCCAAAGACAAAAGTGTTGCTAGCGTTGATATCAAATCCAAACGGTCCTTTGATTGAAAGGTCGGGCGTGTCGACTGAACAAAAACAAACCCAATAAAAAGAACAACTGGATGTTTGTGTGTGCGCCCCCCCCCCCCCCCGCACCACCACCACCACCCGAAAAAGAAAAAAAAAAGCATGTCCACTGTACTGAACACTCTAAATTGTCCTCAGATGTGAGCGTGAGCGCAAATTGTCTATATGCGTGCCCTGCGATTGGCCGGCAACCGGTGGAGGGTGGCCCCCGCCTACTGCCCGAAGACGGCCGGGACAGGCCCCCGGGACAGGCCCCCGGGACAGGCCCCGGGACAGGCCCCGGCACGCCCGCGACAAAATGGAAGGATGGAATACATCCGTGCCAAACGTGTCATAACTTGTGACACGATGACTCAGCAAATCTTTGTGCCCACATCCCATTCAGCATTTTAATGTCCCATTCACATACAGTATGAATATCAACAGATCGAAAATAGGGGGCGTGCATTTGGAGGGCTCTCGTCGAAACCCCGCAGAGAGTAAAGGAGCCGCGAGGAGCGCGGCTTAGCGCCCCTCAGCGAGAAGTCCCAGTGATCAACTTTACGGAGAATCGTCAAAGCCGCAGGATGCGCGTTCACCCGATTCGTTTGCGCGTGTAAACGTGTTCGTGGCAGGATGCAAAGCGGATGAATACGCTCGAGGCCTGAGCTAACGTGTCAGTCGGTCATATCATGAAGACGGCCAACCTCGTCTGCCATTGCGCATTTTCAATGCGGAGTCCGATCCTTGAGCCGCGAAGCCGTAAACGCTCCCCAGACGGGGCGATTACGCCCGCCGCTCCTCGGTCCGAAGTCAAATAAAGCGCTTTGAAACACATTAGGGCGGCAAAAGAGGATTTGTCGAAACGTTCCTCCCCCTTCCTCAACGAGCGATTCAGGCAGATGGAGCTTAAAGGCGTCACGGGGGTCCAGCAGGAGAGCCCGCCATGGCAAAATCTCGCAGGCGGCTTCGTGATCGGCCCGCACTTTGGAACAAAGGGCCGTTCAAAGTGACCACTCCGATCGGGTACAAACGCGGCACACTTTGAAATGTCGTCTCATCCGGCCAAGTCGACATTTACTGTACGTCGCCGCAGCGAAGTTCACGATCAACGCTTCTCGATCACTGAGTAGAGAAAGAGTTGTGGAAAAAAATGCAAATGGGTCAAAAAACTCACCGTTATCAAATGCCCGCAATCCAGACTGGAGAGAGCACCAAGTTATTCTTGGTGACTTTGAACGGCAAAATTCGCTAAAAAGACTCAGTGATGTTGATCACATATCTTGGTATGAACAATTTCCAGTTGCTATTGAGGGAAATTGCATCGCAACAAAAATCAAAACCCACCCTGACGGCCTATTGATTTTCGGATTTTTTTATTTTTTTTACGGTGCAAGGAGGAATTCACGTCCTCATATCTTGTCATTATACTTTTGCACAATGTGCACGTAGGATCAACTTTTATATGAACTTTGTTTTATGGTTAAAGGAGGAGTGCTGGAGCCTCCTTGGGTGTCTTGAAAGGCGCTTATAAATAAAATGTATTATTATTATTATTATTATTATTATTATTCGTTGACCTGGGGCGGAAGGCGGACCACACCCTGGACTGGTCGGCACTCAGTCGCAGGGTGCATCTAGAAACGAACAATCCGAGTGCGAACCGATCCCACGCTCCGCGCACAAGTCAGACGAGTGTCCATCGGCGACTGCACAGAATATCATTAAAAATAGAAACAAAAAAGTATCTTCATCGATTGTGGTTTATCTTGCAGGGCTTCCGTGACTTTTTCTCCCTACACAAGCGTGCCATCTGCTGGGTTTCGGTTTTTAGTGCAAGCCTTAGTGAGGAAAAGACAACGTTGGATAAGTAACGACACAAAGCAGAGACGCATATGGCTGGAGGGTTATTGTTATTATTATTATTGTTGTTATTATTATTATTGTTTTGACAGTGATGTCTCGAGACAAATATCCACTGTCACGCAATGGGAAGATGTAGTACATGCAGCTTGCCGCTAGAAGGAGCGCGTCTGCTCTGATAAAGCCGGAAATAGCGTCTGCGTCCTTTGTTGCCGGAAATCAACCCGGAGGAAACCATCAGCGCAATGAATCGTCCATATGTGGACTTGAGCAACGGTTTCGAGGATGTTATGATTTCATTTCAACCGGATTCAAATGAGCATACGTTTCCTGTGTTCCAGGTAATGTCTCTCATCAGATTGATCTTGAGTTGGCTTGACGTCCGCGCAACATGTCGACTGCGGTTCCTCGTCGACAACGGCGTATCATTTCTAGGTGGGCGACGTCAATCGGATCGAACCGTAAATCGGAACTGAAGTCTCTTCACTCCGATAATTATCGTGATATTGTGTGGCGGTTGACGTTGTTAAAAAGGTCACAGTCCTGTACAAAAATTCATGATACGGTAAGACAAAAAGCTCATAGTAACGGGGGAAAAAAAGCAGAATGTTGTGTTTCTGTAAGTGACAAAGACATTTTATCGGCAACGCGATAAATGTGGCTTAAGATTCCGTGTTGGGCTTTCTTGACGGAGATGTGCTGCTTTTTATCGATCGTAACATGACGATGATGATATCGTGGCAGCTTTGTTATCGTCGCTATGAATGATACTGTACTGTCATTTTCATGCGCTAGTCAGTTTAGCATATGTGTGTGTATACAGTATATCCCAGTGTGTACAGCATTGACATGTATTGCCTTTTTTGACATTCTTCCTTTTCCTTGACAATGACGGAATGTCCAAAACGTACGCTCTTCATTTTTAAAGGAATGAGCCGAGCCTTTCCTACAGGTTGACTCTGTATTTTTCAGTACTCTCCGGTCAACGTTCAGGGACCCGGATGCCCCGTTGACCCCGGTGAAGTTACGCTCCCGGGCTGCTCCTGCCTTTCCCACTCATGCGTCAGCGAGAGCTGTTCCTGCCTGCAGAGCCACGGACAAGCCTACGCCGGCGACCGCTCGCTGCTGAGCACCAACGTATCGGACGCCGGTCCCTCCACCCCGGTGTTTGAGTGTAATGCCCTTTGCGCCTGCGGTGACGGTTGCTCGAACCGAGTGGTGCAGAGAGGGCCGAGGCTGCGTTTGCAGGTGTCCTCCACGAGCGGCGGGGGTTGGGGAGTGCGGGCGCTTCAGCGGATCCCGCGCGGGACGTTTGTATGCGAGTATGCGGGCGAGGTCATCGGTTTCGAGGAGGCGCGACGAAGGCAGCTCGCGCAGAGATCCGAGGAAAACAATTACATCATCGCAGTACGGGAGCACGCGGGCTCGGGCTCCGTCACCGAGACGTTTGTCGACCCGGCCGCGGTGGGAAACGTCGGTCGCTTTCTCAACCACTCCTGCTCGCCCAACTTGTTCATGGTGCCGGTCCGCGTGCACTCTTCGGTGCCCAGATTGGCACTGTTCGCCGGCCGCCACGTCGATGCGGAAGAGGAGCTGACGTTCGACTACTCTGGAGGCTACGGAAATCAAACGCCCGGACGGCCGCGCTCGGCGCAAACCGACGCTGCCGCGCGGGCCGGTGGGACGCTCCGGAGGAAAGCGTGTCGCTGTGGTGCCGACAACTGTGCAAAGTTTCTGCCTCTGGATTTATCCGTTTTGAACTAAGCTAAATTGCACGTCGCCTCCCGTTGTGAGGCGTCGCACGGCTCGTAGGTGTGCCGTGGCTAAAGCCTTTACAATTAGTCCAGTGTGCACGCAGGACACGTTTTGTCCTCATCGTTTGCCGTTTGGTCTCGTAATGTGGAGGCAACTCCTTGCCATGTCCTCGCCCGCTCTTTCTCGGGCATCGGAAAATGTTTGCGCTGTGCAGAAATTCAGCCGGCGCGTCCGAGCGCACGGTGTCCTGCGCTTGTCGAGGGCGCACTGGCACACGGTAACTCGGTTTCATTTACTATCAGCGGTGCTCGTATGTTCGGAAAAGCCCGGTGCCGTGAACTAATTTGTCCTTCCACAAAGCAAAAGCTCGGGTGTGAATAAATCCCCTCATTTACGTCACCTGCGGCCATCTCGCGGCTTCTCATCCCTCTCGAGCTCCCGAAAGGTGGGACCAATTAAAACGGGCTCGGGGATATTTTGATATCCAAATAAGTTTTATTCCCCAGTCAGAGGAGGAGGAGGAGGAGCGTCCCACTTTAGTATGACTACCCGTACGTCTCGAATGAGGCCCTCCCCTCAATGTGGCCCATTTTTGCGCTTGGCCCACTTTCCTCTTATTAATATCGACATCTGGGTTAATTAGAAGCTCTTTCATGCAGAAATGGGACCATTGCTGCAGCCACACTGGGCCCGGGAGACGGGAGGATGTGGGAGCGGGCGCGCACGGGGGCCGATTATTTTCCATCTCGTCAGAAGAGTGAAATGGGTCAAATGTGTCTCTTCTCCTTGCGCGGTCTTACCTGTGCACAGCAAAAAAGAAAAAAAGAGTTCCGATCAGTTTCCTCACCCCCGCCCACACTCGCCATTTCTCTGGACAGTTGACCCTGTTGGGGGAAGAGTGGCCTCCTCTTCCCCGCGTGTTCGTTGAATTTCGGACGAGGAGAATGTTGGCGAAGCAAATAAAGGCTGGAGGCGATGGAACAGTTCCTTCGAAGGGTTTACTTTATTTTTCTGCAGTTTGCGAATCGATTCGGGCTCCGGATTTGAATCGGGAAGCCTAAAAGAAACACATTCATGAGATTATATAGAGACAATATGATAATGAGAGGCGGGGAGGTACGCCTCTCATGCAAATCCCCGAAACCAAGAAAGTAACATGTCATCCGACCCGGTGTGGCCGGAAGAAGTCGGGAGCGGTGAGGTGAGACCAGACCACCACTACCCACCATTTGGTGTGATGGCGGGAACACGGATGCTTGAGATAACGGTTCCTCTTTTGATGTTAAACATGTCCTGCGGAGGGGGGCCCTAAAAGTGGTGGGGGTCGAGGGGCACTAAAGGTGATTGTAAAAACAGTGAGCAGGAAATGCCTTCAACGGCATTCTACATTGTTTCTTTCAAACACAACTAACAGAGAGGAATAACACCTTAACCATCAAACCGAGCGAAGAAGAGAGGAATAATACAAGAGTATTCCAATTCCAGGAGATGATTGTTACAAGGACGCCGAGCTACGCTGCGGGCATGGGAAGGTTAGACAGCATGACTAAATAGGAGCAGAATACAGACTTCAAGCCCAAGTATTTCAAGTCCGCCGGCCTCGCTTGTCCCTGTAGCCTCGCTCGCCCCGTGCCCGTTTGGATATGAATGCATCGAACTTACCGGCACAAACGGTAGTCATTCAAATTGAAGGCACCGTTTGTGAAAACGTGCGTCCTTGTACGGACGCATCCCACCGTCCTTTCAAAGTATCCGTGAGCTTTTCTCAGAACCACCTCGACCGGATGACTCATTTTTGTCGGAGTCTGGAATCCCCTCGGCAACGGAATGCGTGCGCGGGCGGCGATTGGTCAGTGCCGCTTGCGTCTCGCCGGCGCAAAGATCGCGCTCATATGCGGACTGCTCACAAGAGCCGGGCTCCGGACAAATGGGTCTCTTCCGGGGTGGTCGCCCAGCAACCGCCCGCTAATCACCTTTGGCAAACGGCGCGTGATGGTGAGGACGCCGCGCGACGCGTGACGTCGTCCGACCCTTCGTGTTGCCATCGACGGCTGTCGAGTCCCAGAAAAAGGGCAGTCAAATGAAAAAATGTCTTTCCGCCGAGACCTTCCATGCGCCCCCGTACGAAACACGCTATTCAGATGACTATTTCGTCGGCGGAAAAGCCCACCTGTATTGTTTTGATCCGTCTCGTTGCCTTGTCCTGCCCTTTTGCCAGATGTCTGACCTACGTCGAATTAAAAAGCCTTCCGCGGCGGCAAAAGACGGAATTGTGAGACCGCGCGTCGCGTGCGGCGTGGGGACTTGCCTCGAGGGCACCGTTCTCGGTTGGGAGTGGCATCCGGTCACGTGGCCCGCGCCGGACCGATCGCTCCCTGGCCGTCTGATGCGACACGATGAGAATTCTCCGGCGGGGCGGCGGCACTCGAGGCGTTTGACAAGCAGGCCGCGAACCAACCGGGAAAGTTGGCCGGCCCGGAAAATCCCGTCGTTTGTCTCATCTGGCGCAGCGTCGCCAGCGTATTTTGACACAAAAAGCCAGAAACTGACCTCACGCATCAAAAGTTGAACCCTTACGTGAGTGATCTCGACCCATGACCGGCAGCGAGATCTGCTTCGAGAAAATCCGAAAGGTTAAATATGTGGCACGAGATCTTTCTTCTTGTGGAGCGCAAGAGTTGGAAAACCGCAAGCGCTCCCTTTCTCCTGCAAAGCGGGCACCCGGTGGATCATTTACCTCCAGGTGAGGTTGAGGCGCGTGCTCTGCCGTCACCATTATTCGGTAATGGTGATGCGAAGACGCCGTCCTCCAGAGCGGCGCCTGCAACGAGCGGGCCGGCTACCAATCGACAAGCGGTCATGGATTGACACCGCCGCATCGGCTCATCGCGTCGACGTCATTTATCGGCAAAGCGTCAAGTCCCAAGCTTGTTTTCCCGAGCCCCAACTCCAACCTCCCGTATTTACAAGGGGAATACGCGGGCCATTATGGCCGCATAATTGTCTTTTATTTGGAGCGAGGACGTGTACTCGGGGTGACGTCGTGGCCTTCGACACTATCGACACTCTTTGAGTACCCGTGTGCGGATAGTACGGCGCCGTACTATACTTTAAGACGCTCGTCGCGGGAGTCAAGGAAACGTTTGGCAAAGTTCTCACGCCACACCATTAGCATTGACCAGTCGATGCGAACGCTCCCGAGAGGCTCTGCGCGCGCTTCCGATCACTCCGCCGCCAGCCACGCGCGAGCGCCGCGATCAGCCGGAATTAAAGTTAAACCTCTTACGGCGTGACTCGGAGACTCACTCCGCCCGGCGGGGACGCGATGTGAGTCGCGCTCGCCGCGAGTCGAGAGAGACTGACGGAGAGAAAGGAGGCGATGGCCCTCGTACGCTTTGCGGGGGCTCGGAAGGGAACGGCGAGCGTTTCGGCCGAGCGTCCGTTCACAGCGTCTCGCTGCGTCCCGTAGCTCACATTCGAGAGCGAACCTGAGAAAAGCCGGACTCCGCGTTCAACAACCGGGGCGTTTAGCCCGTAAAAAGTCATTCTTAGCGCTTATATCGAGAGAGGCCCGGAATGACACTCGCCATTCTACTTTTAGTTCAGAATGACGGGGAAGCCATTAACGATGGTTGTTTGTCTTCTCCTTTTTTTCTCCCCAGTGTGACTTTACCGGGTCAGTGTCCTAGATCCAGAATAGCAGCAGAAGCCACGACACCGTTTACGTCCCCGTGGCGTAAACGAGACTTTGCGCCAGATTGATCCCGATTTTCTTCAGCTTTGACGAAGCCCGACAACAAAGGCAACCGAATCTTGGGCTCGCTTTGCAAAAGGTGGTGAGAAACAAAGGCGCAATCGAGAACACCGCCGACCTCTGTCGGCTGCCCGCCCGGGGAAGGCCGGGTGTGCACATGAGGATCTTCGCTCTCATGTCCGCGCCGGGCCGAATCTCACCGAGCTGCGTCGACGGCCGCGCGGACGCTCGCTCCTTTTTTGAGCGCCCGTCTCCCGTGTGTTTCTTGTTTCTCCGCCGCCTGCGGGAAGAAAATGGGCCTTCGCCACGTTTGCGTGTTGGAGAATAACTTCCAAGCATGGAACTCGCCAAGTCCCGCTCCCTCTGACCGAAATTGTGACCTTGTACTGCATCCGACAAAGCAGGGATGGCCAAACTACGGGCGTATACAAACATTGAAATTCGAGACGACTCACAAGATTAGTTTAAAAAAAAAAAAAAGAAAGAAAAAAGGGTGGATGGAGGTGGGCAGAGTGAGAAAGGAGGGTGTCGCAAAAAATCGGCGCCACTACTCCTGATCAATTCTGAACAGCTTTTTTGAGACATAGAAATGAACTCCTGTATATGCATTCATTCATTCATCTTCCGAACCGCTCTCTCCTCACGAGGGTCGCGGGGGGCGCCGGAGCCTATCCCAGCTGTCTTCGGGCAGTAGGCGGGGGACGCCCCGAATTGGTCGCCAGCCAATCGCGGGGCACACAGAGACCAACGACCGTGCACGCCCACGCCCACACCCGGGGACAATTTACAGTGACCAATCAGCCTGCCACGCATGTTTTTTTTTTTTTGGAATGCGGGAGGGAAGCGGAGTACCCGGAGAAAAGCCACCCAGGCCCGGGGAGAACGTGCAAACTCCACACAGGGAGGCCGGAGCTGGAATTGAACCCGCTACCTCTGCACCGTCAAGTCGACGTGCTAACCGCCGGACTATGCACCCTATATGCAGTACAACTAAAATAAGGCCGTTTGTCTTCAAAACACGGATGAATAAAGATGATTCCCTTTTAGCAACACAAATTGTTTCTTTCCAACAAAAATGAATGTGCATTCACTTCAGAATCCCAAGCGTGGTGAAACGTACAGTAGCAGTCTTGTTTTTTTTTTTTTTTCAAAACACTTGATCGCTTATTTCCCCTTCCTCTCGTCAGAAGAAGCCAGTTCTCTGTACGCCGTATCCATGACAACGGAGTACTCGGTGATCCGCAGTCAACATCGCTTCGTGTCCAATGTGGCAAAAGCCTGGAAATACTTGTGGCAGCCGGGTTTCGACCCGCGTCGGAGACCGCATCGCAATCTGATGACGCTCGCGATGCACTCTGACAAGGCGCATCCGTCACGCGAGAGTTTGCGAGGGATTGTGATGCAACGTGATTAGCGGGCTACTTTGGCTTTTCTACTTTCACTCGACTTCTGGTATATTAGGGGAGGAAACTCTTGACGTTGCCGGCGGAGGACTTGAACGGCGGCGCGGTCTGGAGGTGGCGTGAAAGAGCGACGTTTCCCAGGGGTCAGCGCGGCGGGCGGGCGGGCGGGCGGGCGAGCGCTCTTAATGGGCGGGGAAGGGGCGGGCCGACAGAGACGTGGAGGAGTGCAAGCCGATTGTCGCTCGCTCGTCGTCGTCCACCTGGACTCCCACCACCACGGGGACTTAACCGAGGAATTGATCCTGCGCTGACCTCATTCGCATCCGTTTCTGTGGCTGCTTTGCCGCCCGAACTTCATTTTGACCAGGTAGCGATGCGTCCTTTCGGTCCAATGTTTGAGCTCGCGGCATCCTCGCGAAGGGAAAAGCCCACGCGCGAATTGTCGTCTTCGACCGCTGTTTTTGTTGTCTCTCTCTCTCTTTTAATCGCGCTTCCCGTGGCTACGCGAAAGCCGCGGGGGGGAAGAGCGATGATCGAAACCGAGATCGATGTCATTCTTCTCGAATCGGACCTTGTCCGTACTGGAGCCGCTCGAATCGCGGCGTGCGTAGCGCATCGCGTCAACCGGCAAATGTCGAAAGTTGCATCGTGAACGCGAGAGTTTGATCGCCGTCACTTGGATGGTTGTTATTTGTGTCCACGTTTGAGCTCGCTTCGATCCCCAATGCCATGCGAACATAGAGCTCACGATGTACGCCCGCGGTGACTTCAGTTCGGGCAAAGTCACCGATTTGCGATAGCGCGCGTTCACAGTTCGCATCCAGAATCTTCCGAACCCGAGACCATCTGTGTATCGGCGATGACTGGCGTGTATTATTTACGCTTGAAGAATCGGATCAGATCCAATCCGAGCGCCGCATAAAAAGTCTGCCTTTATGAAGACAACAACGCTAAGTTCATGAATGCGTAGCTCAATTGAATATTCGGGGATGGGGGTGATTTTCGCAGAATATGGCTAAACACGTTGGGAAACGGCTTACATACCAAACGCGTTGAAAGGAGTTCCGCATCGACAACGGACACACGCGCGCACGCGCACACAGACAACAGACGCACATGTGACCGCGTCCTTTTGGTGCTCGTTTTCAGGAGCTGTCGAGCGCGAAGGGGCCATGTCAGACAAGATGTCCAGTTTCCTCCATATTGGGGACATTTGTTCCCTATATGCGGAGGGCTCCACCAGCGGCTTCATCAGCACCTTAGGGTAAGCGTGCGACGACATTCTCCACGCCCGCAAAAGTTACCGCCAGGTCGGCAATGCTCTCCAGTCCACTTGACTTTCATACCTCATGACAACTGCTCGGGTAGCTGCGACACGGCGATGGAGGCGACAGGCGGGTTTTACTGTTTGCGCCTGGGAGGTTGCCCCCCCCCCCCCGCCCCCACATTGACACAAAATCGCATCGTGTCCGGTGTACACGAAACTGTGTCTTGGTTCGGTTAAACTGAAAGATTGCCCCTTTGCTCGTAAACGTCCGTACGATGACGCCACCAAGGCTTCATAACTGCGCAGACGCAGAGCTGATTGGGGGGTGCCAGCCCCAATTCAAAGTCAAACTGCGACTTATGGAGACAAAAGACCATCAATGGCTCACATGAAACCCTCCGTTTTCTCACTCGCTTCTCCTCACGAGGGTGGCGGGGGATGCGGGGGGCCTATCCCGGCTGTCTTCAAGCCGTCGGCGGGGGGGGACGCCCCGAACCGCTTGCCAGCCAGTCGCAGGGCGCGCATAGACGAACGCACTCGCGCCTCGGGGTGATTTAGAGCGGGGGGTCGGCAACCTTTCGTGCTCTCGGAGCCGCAGATCTCGGGCGCTCCGCTCACCTGCCCCGCACGTTTTCCGGATGCGGGAGAAAACCGGAGAAAAGCCGCACCGGTCTCCGCGCGGGAAGGCCGTAACCGGAATCGAACCCTCTGCCTCCGCACCGGGAGGCCGACGTGCTCGCCGGTCGTCAGAACACGTAAAAACGGTCGAGCCCAAAAATAGTCCCCCTCCCGCATTGTCATCGCCCAGGCAAAACCCGACGTACCGTCCGGGCCGGGAGTAAGGGAAGTTGAAGTCGGTGTGTTTTATCGGTCGTTGCAAATGTCTTCCTCTTGTCGTCGCCCTCCCAAGGTCAAAATGAGCGCGGCGTCTCCGCCGGTGGCAGTCCATCTCTTTCAAGCGGCTCAGCGGTCATTCTCCAGGCCGCCGCCGCTCGCCCCCCGGCCCCCGCCCCCCTCAGCCCTTCTTCTTGCCCTCGGGAAGCACGCTCTCGCGCCTCTCGGTTTTTGGAGAGCGACCGCCTCGCGTCAAAGCTCATTTGTCATCTCGGACGCCGTTCGGTTCCGCTTCGCGATCCTTCCCCCGCATCTGCCGCGGGAAGCTCTTTCTGTTCCCCGGAGTTGAGTGGAGGATGCGACTTCAATAGGTCAATGGCACCGGGCGTCGCTTTGGCGGCGGCGGCGCCGAACGCGAGCCGTGAGAGAGGTTAGCTGCGCCTCGACGGCCCGCCGCCGCCGTCCGCGAGTCGCGATGGTATGATTATTCGTCGGCTAACTGGACAAGTGGAGAATGAGCAGGTAACATTGAGTGCGGTTCAAATACTCTCCTGCCGTTCCTTGGGAACCATCGGATTTCAAATCCAAATCAAAGCTCAACGCAAGGCAACATTTGACATTCATTCCCTCGGGCTTCAACCCGCTCATCGCTCACGCCGCGCTTATTAGTCGAAGGCCACCGAAAGGAGACCGTTCTTTTGTCGGGGAAACTTGAGTCAAGCCGCATTTATGCGTGTACAATTGGGACTCCAGATGGCAGGTACATTTGTTTCTTTTTTGGAAGAGGGCTCGTGTGGATTTGGCACCTTGTTTCCTTAGGCTCGTGGATGACCGCTGCGTGGTACAACCTGACACGGGTGACCTGAACAACCCACCCAAGAAATTCAGAGGTAAGCCTAGCAAACGCTGTCTGTAATGAGTCTGCAGCTGGTGCAACGTTTTTCTTTGGGGGGGGTTGCCTGCCCGATTCTTTGTACAGCACAGCAAATAACTTGCAATCGTCCTTCCTCGAACATGCCAGTCAAAGTACCAATTGAAACGTGCTCTTCAAAATCTCTCTCAGTCACTCGTTGGACCTGTCCAAGGCTTTTGTTTCATCCGTCATTTTGTCAAATATTTTCCACCGCAACAAAAGGCGCTCCACAAATATCCGCTGGAATTTGAAAGCGACTCGCTCCCCGCCGAGCTGCGATTTAGATGAGGATCCCGCGAGGTGGTTCGAAACAGCCGCACTCGGACGCCCTCCCTCCACTAATGCGAGTTTTGTCTTCTTTCGGCCTCTGTCCCCAGATTGCCTTTTCAAACTGTGTCCCATGAACAGATACTCGGCGCAGAAACAATTCTGGAAGGCGGCAAAACCCGGAGGCAACGGCACCACCGACGCCGTTCTCCTCAACAAACTGCACGTAAGGCCCCGATCGGCACGCCGACCAATCTGCCGCTCGCCGGTGGCACGCGGCCGGCCGCCTCGGTGGCGCGTATGCGCATTTCACTCCGCTTGACGCGCGCGGCTTCGCGCTCAAAGCGGATGGCGTCGAGGCGCCGCGTCGACCTTTTTCCGAACTCTCGTGCGTTCCTTCCCGTGTATTTTTTCTGTTCAAAGCCCTCCCGTCACGTCGCCCGCCGAGGTCATCGACAATCTGAGAAACGTTTGACGGTTTGCGCGCGAGGCTAAAGGGTCAACTTGAAATCACCGTTCTGTAACGAGTTCAGTGCAAAACCGCCGCTTTGGCCAACCGGCCGTGATCTTCACGCCTTCCGGTCAAGACCATTTGGAATTTTCAAAGACCCTCCGGCAAATCTCCTCAGGTTCCCCCCCGCCCCGCCCACAAAACCATGATTAGGTGGACCGGTCGTTGTGCTCTCGTGCTGAAGCTCCTCACGTAAGCTCGACGGGTCGAAGAACGAGGCTCCCCTTTGGTCTCTTATTTTCCACATCGCACTCGAATGGTATTCATTTTGCGAAAGCGATCAAATCACGCGCCTCTCTTGATGCTTCCCTCTGTGACTGATTTGAACCACGACAAGTGGCGCGGGGCTATTTTCACACTTGCGCCGTGAGGTCTGCGGTCGAGTTTGAAGTAGCCGTCGGGGTCGACGTTTTGCTCCACATTTCTCCGATCGGGGGGGGGTGTGTGTAATTGTTCCCGTTTCTCTTTGCCGAAGCACGCGGCCGACTTGGAAAAGAAGCAGAATGAGTCGGAGAATCGCAAGTTGCTCGGATCGGTCATCCAATACGGAAATGTCATTCAGGTACGTTCGCCAGATCCGAGAGATAAGAATGTCCCCGCGGTCGTGTTCTCACTGTCCGCTTTGTGCCATCGATGGGAAGGAATGTCCTGTCGCTATTTACGGGCATTTTCTTCTTCTTCTTCTTCCTCCTAAGCTGCTGCATTTGAAAAGCAATAAGTACCTGACCGTGAACAAGCGTTTACCCGCACTGCTGGAAAAGAACGCCATGAGGGTGACACTGGACTCGGCAGGAAATGAGGGCTCCTGGTTCTACATCCAACCTTTCTACAAATTGCGCTCCCTGGGAGACAGTGTGGGTAGATTGGGCCGTGGGACTCGGTCGCCGTCATCTGCGATGGCCGCGTTTGCCGCTTCAATTCCAACGGCAAAAGTCGACCGGTGACTGCGCTTGAAATCGCGACGACTTCCCAGTGAAATCGATCCTTAAGGGCGAAGGCAAAATGGTCGATTTCATCTTTGTATTCGTTTTCTAAATGGGGGAAATGCCAACTTCTCTTAGTCCTTTGTTGACCACTTCCCGGTGTCACTTCCAGCCAAAAGGTACCGGAAATCAATCTTCAGCGGATCTCCAAATACGGACGGCGCGTTGATCATATTTGGCTCACGGTATATTTTCATAAAACGTCTCAAAAAAGGTGCAACAAAATAGAACCACCGCTGCTGCAAGAAGTCGAAATTGTGCTCTTCTTCCGGGAACTCCTCTTTTGTAAATTCATACATGATACGGTGCACGGCGCCCTCCGGTGTTCACGTCGACATTATTCGCCCGACATCTCGATTCCATCCGCGAGCCCCTTTTCCCTCGTGAAGGAGACGGGCGTGCACGAGCCTATCCCGGCAGTCTTCGGGCAGTGGGCGGGGCGCACCCTAACCCGGCCGCCGGCCCGTCGCGGGGCAGACGTGGACGAAGGAGCGCCTTTTGGGCTCACGGTCGCACCTCGGGACATTTTAGAGCATTCCATCGACCTCCCGTGCACGTTGTCGGAACGTGGGAGGAAACCGGAGAATATCCGGGCAGGCGCAAGGAGAACATGCAAACTCCACACAGGAAGGCCGGAGCCCAAATCTGAACGCGCAACCCGGCCAGAAATCGAACCCCGAGCCTCCGCGCGGCGCGGCGCGGCGGACACGCCGACCGCTCGCCCCGCCGCGCCGCCTCGAGGCGCTTCATACCAAGCGAATATATGTTAAAATATCGCCATGGAGTATGGTCTAAAATAACGGCGATACGCGTGGCAAGGCGGTAGGACGAGTCCGAGCTGTTGACAGGACAACAAACTGGAGAATGTGATGTCATGGCGGAGAGAGGAAAAAGACGGCCGGAGAGCGGAGGCGAAAAGCAATACAAAAATCGGTCATATTGCAGACGTGCGGTTCCGTTTCATATGCAATTTTTTCCACTGCGCTCCCGAAGGTGGTGATTGGCGATAAAGTCGTCCTTAACCCCGTGAACGCGGGGCAGCCTCTTCACGCCAGCAGTCACCAGCTCGTCGACAATCCGGGCTGCAATGAGGTATGGTTGCGCGTTGATTCAAATATTGTTTGGAAGGTGTGCTCCGTGGGAAAAGGATGAGGTCATCTCATGCGTGCGTATAGACATGGATATGTAATGTAGGTCTACTGCCCGCGTATACATACGGTAGGCGCTTTTTCATTGGTGGCCTCTGACCTTTGGTTCTCATCTTTCATCCAGGTTAATTCTGTCAATTGCAACACCAACTGGAAGGTTGTTTTATTCATGAAGTGGAGTGACAACAAGGAAAGCATCCTCAAAGGGGTCGGTACATTACTTTGGCTCTTTTGGCGCGATGCGCGGCGGCGGTCGGCCCGTCTGAAATCCATTTGCCATGGCAGGGGGATGTTGCTCGCTTGTTCCACGCGGAGCAGGAAAAGTTCCTCACGTGTGACGACCACAGAAAGAAGCAATATGTGTTCCTGAGAACGACGGGCCGCCAATCTGCCACATCTGCCACCAGCAGCAAGGCGCTCTGGGAAGTAGAGGCGAGTCGGTTCTTTTTCCGTCTTCCGACTTGCGTGGGGTCTAATCCCGGAGAAGGACGACTATTGTTGCCGACGCTGCTTTTCGTCGCCTTCGAGGTGGCAAGCGAGCGTAAAAGTCTTCTGACGCGGTCTTCCGTTTCGGCCTTCGCAGGTGGTCCACCACGACCCGTGTCGCGGAGGTGCAGGCTACTGGAACAGCCTGTTCAGGTTTAAACATTTGGCTACCGGTTGCTATTTGGCTGCGCAGGTGGGAGAGGTGTGCCTTTATCTCTTACGCTCCTCATTGGTTCCCATGTAACAGCGCGCCGTATTTCTCCTGAATAATAACCTCGCGCATCTATGGAAGTAAATCCCGTGCCCAAAAGTCATCAAAGGTTATTTGCACAGGGGAACCCTGACTTGGAGGCAGAGAGCGTGGAGCCGCGATCTGCAGTAAGTCACTTTGATGAGCGTCGATTGCACTATTGCTCTTTGATATGTTCATTCATACACGGTGGATTCTTTGCTTTCTGCTCTAGGCGGTGGACTTCACACCCTTAAATTTCCAGGTACCCGCATGAATCCATTCCAGAAACGGGACATAAATAATCATGGATTGTGCCCAAAATATCGCCCGTCATTATAATTCTTTTATCATCACAGCCAAAACACGTCAGACCTTCAAAATGGTCACCTTGGGCTTGGTGGGCTGCAATCTTGGGTGCGCATCCGCGACAATCGCATCATCGGGCTCAATTTACTGCCGATTCGTGTGTTACCGGAAACCTCCGCTAGTGGGCAGGCTTCACTAGACCGTAATCACCCGGGGTCCCGGCTCTTGCGCGCGGGCGTGTTCCTCAGCATTAGGATACATAGACGATGAGAGATCATGTACTGCGCGGGTGTCGAACTCTGGTCCCGGAGGGCCGCCGTGGCGCACGTTTCCCGAGTGTCCCCGTCGCAACGCGCCCGATTCAAATGATCAGCTCGTCGGCGAGCTCTGCGCAAGCCTGACGTTGAACCTGTTCATTTGAATCGGGCGCGTTGCAACGGGGACACTCGGAAAACATGCGGGACGGCGGCCCTCCAAGACCTGACTTTGACACCCCTGATGTACTGTATTTGCTCCATGATTGTGGCTGGTGGTTTTTGTTGCGTTGTACGCTTTTTTTTTTTTGAAAGCGGCCGGATGCAGATCATGAAGCTCTACGTGGCCGTCTACGGGGCCCTCAAGAGAAAATCATGCACACCCTCGTCCCAGTCCCGGATGGCATGGACATCTCGTCCATCTTTGAATTAGACCCCACCACGTTGAGGGGCGGAGACTCCATGGTGCCCAGGTACAAAACCAACACTTTCGAAGAAACATCTGTCACTTTGTGAATCCACCGGTTGCCCCCCACCCCTACTTTCAAACGGCAAAGACATTCACCCGCAAGCTTAGAACATCGATGACACTCTGGTCATCAAAAGTCCAGATGACTTGAGCGTCACGTCCCTATTTTGAACATTTTAATCAATTGTGAGAGATTCCGCCCTTTCGGGTCAATCCCGGCGCATTCGGTTGCTTTGGCATGAAACTTCATTCCTCCGCGGCTTCATTTCTTTTTTTCTTTTGAAGGAGTTCCTACGTGCGGCTAAAACACTTGTGCACCAACACGTGGGTTCGCGGCACCAACATCCCCATTGACAAAGAGGAGGAAAAGCCGGTGATGTTAAGGGTGAGTTCAATCGAAAGCGCCTCGTTTATCGGCGGGACAAAGGTCGCGACATTCAACTCATTGCACGTTTTCAGATCGGAACGTCGGCGGTGAAAGAAGACAAGGAGGCTTTTGCCATTGTGCCGGTGCCACCGGCGGAGGTGCGGGATTTAGACTTTGCCAACGACGCGAGTAAAGTCTTGGCATCCGTCGCGGGCAAACTGGAAAAGGGCACCATCACGCAGAATGAAAGAAGGTCACCGCCTTTCTTATTTTTGGGTTTTTGAAGTCCCCGCGATCGTACGCGTGTTTGGCGACGTACCCGTACATTCTCTCTCCAGGTTTGTGACCAAGCTCCTGGAAGATCTCGTCTTCTTTGTCGTGGACATCCCAAACAGCGGCCAGGACGTTTTGGAGATCATGGTCAACAAGCCTAACCGAGAAAGACAGAAACTCACGAGAGAGCAGAATATCCTGAAGCAGGTTTGTGGAAATGCTGTCCGGAGCTCAGACTGTCACGCTTGACCGTTTTTTGTTTGTTTGTTAAATAGATCTTCAAACTCCTCCAAGCGCCGTTCACGGACAGCGGCGACGGTCCCATGCTGCGTCTGGAGGAGCTGGGCGATCAACGGCACGCTCCTTTCCGTCACATTTGTCGGCTTTGTTACAGAGTGCTGCGCCACTCTCAGCAGGACTACAGGAAGAACCAGGTGGGGTGGGGTGGGGGGGGGGGGGCACCGCCGCCGCCGCCGCTTCGCTCCGACCCAATGGCTCGTAAACATCCTCTCTTTGCCGACTTTGCGCAGGAATATATCGCCAAGCAATTTCGCTTCATGCAGAAACAAATAGGCTACGATGTGCTGGCAGAAGACACCATCACCGCTCTACTGCACAACAACCGCAAGTTGCTCGAGAAACACATCACCGCTGCGGAGATCGACACATTTGTCACTCTTGTGAGGAAGAGTCGGGAGCCAAGGTAAAAAAAATCGAATCGATGGCGGAAGGGTTCTTGCCGCCATTGTGAAACGGCAGAAATTGGAACACGCTTACGCGTTTGAAAACGGGAGCGCGCGCTGTATTGGGTCAACCTTCGGCCCGATTTAAGACCACAAATGGCGTTTTTGCCGGAACGGATTGCGATCTTTTCTCGCGTTCTCAAATAGCCTGCGCTAAATTGAGTTTTCACTTTCGCGAACAAATTACGCTGCTTGTTGGCGACCGGCGTGAAGGGGCCGCTTTTCAAATTAAGCGGGAGTTTTGATTTTACAGCCCCGGTGCCAATTGGGTGTCGAGGTAACGTTGCCTTTCAATCCGGAACCGTTTGCTTTAGATGATCCTGAAGAAACATTTGATTTGCTGACTTTGACTGTAAAGGAGAAGAAAATGCTCAAATTTGGCTTCTTTGTCTTTTTGCGTGTGTTCATTGAGCAGCCGTGCGCGTGCGCGTGCGCGATTTTCTTTTTTCCTCTCGCAATGCAGTTGGCTATCCATCGCACCTCGGACATGAAATCTTTCCCTTTCTGTCTCTCAATCACAATAATAAAAATAAAAATCATGCGAGAAATACTTTTGTCTGCACCGGCCTTTTTTTTTTACAATGTAAAGTCAGCCCTCGGGATTCATCTCAAGTTTGAGAACTTCCATTGTGCGTCCTAAAGTTAAGTGGAGTGAAGCTTCTCCTTTGTCAAGAGCACTTTGAAACAGTCCCGCGCTCGACCTCGGAGTCGGCCGATCCTCCATTGAGCGCCTCCGGTCGGTCCGCAATGCCGCCGCTCGCTTCTTTACTGGTACTTGTAAGAGGGAGCGCAGAACTCCTACTCTGGCGTCCATTCGCCGTTCGGTTTGTGGGAATGTAGTGTTTGTCGAGATCATTCATTTTTTGTGCGCGTGTGGCACGTCCGTAGGTTTTTGGACTACCTGTCGGACCTTTGCGTGTCCATGAACAAATCCATCCCCGTGACGCAGGAGCTCATCTGCAATGCCGTGCTCGATCCGACCAACGCCGACATCCTCATCGAAACCAGGTTAAGCCCCGTCGCGTCGGCTCACCCGCCGCTTCTCGTTTGAGCGACTTGAAACCACGTCTCGTCGATCAGGTTGGTTTTATCGAGGTTTGAGGTTGACGTCGGAACAAATGGCGATCGTCCGGTCGAGGCCGAAGATGAAGAGGAGGTGTGGCTGTTCTGGAAGGACGATTCCAAGCGCGTACGAAGTAAGAGCGTACGAGAGTTGGCCCAGGATGCGAAGGAGGGTCAGAAGGAGGACGACGAGGTGGTCGGCTATTACAGGTCAGATACGCGGGAACCTACGCTTCGCTTTGTTTGCCCTGTGAAATCATCCACATTTCACTCGAGGCATGTGACATTTGGGCGGCATAAACCGAGAAAGAAATGCGTCAGGGTTTGATAGGCACTTGCGAGAAAGCGTCCGTATATCTGCAGAAGTCTTCCGCTCGGGTGGTATTCTCGGAACGCCCGGCGAGAATCGCTCGCCGAGGTCACGCCGCGGCCCCTCGGTCGGCTCGAGTTCGGGACTCTTGGCTGGGCCGCTCCGTCGGGCTTATTTGCGCCACGTCGCCATCGACTTGGGAATTCCCTCCCGAGTCTCGCTCGCGCGCTAACCGTAGTTTAGGGAGGCGGCGCGGGTCCGTCGTTGTAAGCGGGATGAAGATCGGGGTCACTTTTGCTCACGGTTGAATGCGCGACACGCTTTTGCTCGCGAGCGCCAACGAGACGAAAGCGCACGCCGCCGCGGCCGGCAAAGGTCACCCGCGTCCTTTCTCGGCAGGTGCCAACTCAACCTTTTTGCCCGGATGTGTTTGGACCGTCAGTACTTGGCCATCAATAAGATCTCGGGGCAGCTGGACGTGGATTTGATCCTTCGCTGCATGTCTGATGAGGATCTGCCCTACGACTTGCGGGCCTCCTTCTGTCGCCTCATGCTGCACACGCACGTGGACCGGGATCCGCAGGAGCAGGTCACGCCGGTCAAATACGCCCGCCTTTGGTCCGAGATCCCCTCCCAAATCACAATCGACGAGTGGGTATACGGCCGTCGCTTGGGGCGACGCCTTTCGCGCGTGACTTTGACTTTGTCCGACCAGCTACGATCACGATGGCACCGGCGGAGACGAGATCAAGGAGCGCTTTTGCCTCACCGTGGATTTTGTGGAAAACTACCTGAGAGAGGTGGTGTCGCAAAACGTTGCCTTCTCCGACCAGGAGAAAAACAAGCTCACCTTTGAGGTATTGTATTCCTTTGATCGACGACAAATGCTGATTAGCGTTGGGTGGATTTTCTTCTCCGTTGTCACGATGCTTCTTTCCGATTTATTCGATGCCACCGGGAAGCCCGTTTCGATGACGGGGCCTACGGCTTCAGCCATACGGAAACCTCTCGCCGGCGCGCGCGCCGGCCCAAATCTCCCTCGCGTCTGGCGTGGAGTCCGACGCGCGCGGTTGTCAATTTCTTTTTTTCGCAGGTGGTGAATCTGGCGAGGAACCTGATATACTTTGGCTTCTACAACTTCAGCGACCTGTTAAGGCTGACCAAGATCCTGCTGAACATTTTAGACTGTGTCCACGTCGGCGCCGCGTACCCCGCGGACAAGATTGAGAAAGAAGAGCAGAACAAAGGTTGGCGGAGAGACTCGGCTCCTCTCGCGCCCTTTTCCTTCCGCGGCGCTCGATTGAGGCTTGCGCTTCCGTAGCCGGCGGCAACGTGATGAAGTCCATCCACGGAGTCGGGGAACTGATGACCCAGGTGGTGCTGCGAGGAGGCGCTCTGCTGCACACCGCGCCGACTCATCGGCCAGAGGGCGACGTCGTTCAAGCTCGAGCGGAACCGGAGAGGGAAGACATCATGGTCATGGACACCAAGCTTAAGGTCATCGAAATTCTCCAGGTGCGTTTGCCGCCCGCCGCGACCGGCAACTCGCGCTGCGGTTTTACTCTGGCCTTTCTCCTGCCTCAGTTTATCCTAAACGTGCGACTGGACTACAGGATTTCCTGCCTCCTGTGTATTTTCAAACGAGAGTTTGATGAAAACAATCGGCGATCGGAAAACGCCGCCGGCCAGAACGGAACCGGTCACGTCGGCGATGGGACGCCAGGTACGTCGGGGCGCGCTCAAAACGGCCGCGGCGGACGTCGGCCTTCGCGGACGAGGCGGGGACGGACGCCCGGAGGATTTTAGGTCTCCCGGCGCGCACGCCGGCGTGCTGTTCGGCGGGACCGTTTCTCCCGCATCCGCCGTCTTGCGGCCGCGCCGTTTGAGCATCGCGCAGAAAGAAAGAACCCGAGTCATGCGAGTCCGAGAAGAAAAATGGAATTTTTGCCATTTTGCAATATTTCGGTCCTAAGGCGATTTCACTCGTAAATGCGATCGGCACGAACGAGCGCAGCAACGCGCGCGACTGCGAGCCGGCGTGCGACGGGGGGGCGTGACCGCGGTGAAGCTGCGCTGCGGTCGGCCTCGTACGAGTGCTTTCTTCGACATTGTCAAATCTTTTTTTTTTGAAAAGAAAACAATCTGAACCCTTTAGGAAACCTCGACTTTGAAAACATTGAAGAGCAGGCAGAAGGAATCTTTGGAGGAAGGTAATTGCGGAATCGTCTCGCCATACGAGCGACGGCTCGGAAGGAGATTCGATGAAGGCGGCGACCTTATTTTGCTCCGGCCGTTTAGTGAAGAGAACACTCCGCTGGACCTGGACGACCACGGTGGACGTACCTTCCTAAGAGTGCTTCTGCACCTCACCATGCACGACTACCCTCCTCTCGTGTCGGGCGCGCTTCACCTGCTCTTCCGACACTTCAGCCAGAGGCAGGAAGTTCTCGTGGCTTTCAAACAGGTAGGTGGGGCTTACCCCTGCCGTTTCTCTTTGTTGTTGTTTTTTTTTAAATGGATCTCGATCCAAACCCTACTCCAGGTCCAGCTCCTTGTGACCGGGCAGGATGTCGATAACTACAAGCAGATCAAATCGGACCTGGACCAACTGCGCTCCATTGTGGAGAAGTCCGAGCTGTGGGTTTACAAAAGGCAAGGGGAAGATGGGACGGACGGAGAGTCGGATAACAGAAAGAAGGTAACCGAGGTCCTTTCGATCCAAGGTTCCGTACCGGCGCGCCGGCCGCAAACGAGGCTCGGCCGCCTCGCCTTCCATCTCCCTTATTGAATGCGTCCGCGCTTCGGAGAAACCAGACGCGGCGTTTGAACAGGTGTCGCATCCCCAGCTTTAAAGCGGGAAATGGAGTCGGTGCACTTCGCTACGCTCGTTAGTTCAAGCATCCGCGTCGGTTGTTTTTTGCAGGGGGATTCGCTCGGTTCTGACGAGAGCAGCGCAGAAAGCGCCGGCAACTACAACTACAGGGTTGTGAAAGAGGTCCGCGGTACCCCTTGGTCAAGTACCGCGCCGTGACGCCGACGTCTTCTTTGCCGGTGACTCTTTGTCTCGCCCGCGTTTATCCAGATTCTCCTGCGTCTCAGTATGCTTTGCGTCCGGGAGGGGAGCTCGGGGAAGAAGAGTAAGAAACAGCGGCAGAGGCTGTTGAGGAACATGGGAGCCCACTGCGTGGTGCTGGAGCTTCTCCAGATCCCCTATGAAAAGGTGTGCGGGTCAACTTGCTCCATTTTCTTTCGCGGACCGGCCGCGCGACGGAGGATCGTCCGGACGCGGATACGTCGACCGCACGCCTTCTGAACAAAAAGGACCGGACCCCGATCCGGATGATCTTACCTCGCGCCGCTCGTTGAGCAAATGCAATCGAGTCGATTCGACGCGCGCGGTTCTCGGGTTGAAGACGCGCCGTACGTTTCTAGGAGCAAAAAGGAGATTCTGTGTTTTCTGCGACAGGGCGAGGATGTTCGCATGCAGGAAATTATGAAACTGGCTCACGAGTTTCTGCAGAATTTCTGCGCGGGGAACCCGCAAAACCAAATTCTTCTTCACAAGCATCTCAACCTCTTTCTGAACACGGGGGTGAGCTTTGAAACGTTGCCGGCCTTTATCACGCGCTAGCGCTTTTCCCCGAACCCCTTTTCCGCTCTTTCAGATTCTAGAGGCCGTTACCATGCAGCGCATTTTCATGAATAACTTCCAGCTCTGCAGCGAGATCAACGAGCGGGTGGTTCAACACTTTGTGCACTGCGCCGAGACACACGGCCGACATGTCCAGTACCTCAAGTTTCTTCAAACCATCGTGAAGGCTGAGAATAAGTTCATCAAAAAGTGCCAAGACCTTGTCATGGCTGAGGTTTGCGGAGGGGGGGGGGGGGGGGGCATGTTGTGTTCTTTTCGGAGCGTAGCACCCGACAGAAGCTTTGCTCACCCGTTTCTTAGGTCGTCATCTCGTTGTCCTTTTGGAGAATTCGAGTTGGTTTGTTTTGCTTTTTGGCGAGCCTCCCGCGTCAACCGTCCGCCGTGACTCTGACCCCTTGACAGCTTGTGAACTCCGGAGAGGATGTGCTGGTCTTCTACAACGATCGCGCGTCCTTCCAAGCGTTGGTTCAAATGATGCGCTCGGAGCGGGAGCGGATGGACGAGAACGGCCAGTTAATGTACCACATCCGGCTGGTGGAACTGTTGGCCGTCTGCACCGAGGGCAAAAACGTCTACACCGAGATCAAGTGCAACTCCCTGCTGCCCCTGGACGACATCGTGCGCGTGGTCACCCACGAAGACTGCGTTCCCGAGGTGGGAAAGCGGCGGATTTCGGGCCGCGCGTAATGAAACGCGCGAGCTACCTCGCGAGCGGTCCCGCGGCCGTGTTTGAAACGCCTTCCGATTCGGCTTCCTCCGATAGAACCGCGAAGATGGTCGGGGGAACGAGACGGAGCCGCCCGCTCGGCTTCCCACACGATACCAGGTTTTATGTCACCTTTCCTAGGTAAAGATTGCCTACATCGACTTCCTGAACCACTGCTACGTGGACACGGAAGTGGAAATGAAGGAGATTTATACATCGAACCACATGTGGAAGCTGTTTGAAAACTTCCTGGTGGACATTTGTCGGGTGAGCGAAAGCGAACGCGGGCGTCCCCCCCGAGGGAGAGGTACCGTACCGTCTGATCCATTTTGTTTCTGTCCAGGCGTGCAACAACACCAGTGACAGGAAGCACGCGGACAGCGCGCCGGAGCGTTACGTTACGGAGACGGTCATGAGCATCGTCACCTGTTTCTTCAGCTCTCCTTTTTCCGACCAGAGCGCCAGCTTGCAGGTCATCCCGCGGCTTTGCCGTCGCACTTTTCGCGCCGCAGGGCGAGCGCTTGTGCGTTCGCGTTCGCAGCCCGCTCCGATATACGTTGCGATCTCCGCGTCGTTTGGCCGGGCGCTTTTCAACTGGCTTGAAAGCAGAAGCGTCTTCGAAAGGCAGGCCAGGCGCTCCAATGAGATCCAAACGAGGCGAGCAGTTCTGCAGTACGCCGAGGATGATGATGCCGAGTTTCGGTCTCCATCAGAGAGAAAAATCGAGGCAGCGCGCAAGCGATCGCAAGGGGATTATTCCTTTCAAAGTTGTCCGGGACCTCACTTGAGGTTGATTGCAAGGCTCCAGAAAGGACCAAATCCCCCAATTCCTCTCTCCGCATAGGTGGCTCGCAACGCGTACGCAAGTAACCTTGACTTTTTCCGAGCGATCCCGAGTGGCGCACCGCCCGCCTCGGCGTGTGTGTCAAGAGGCTGCGGTGGAAGTCGCCGCGGATCCGCACTCTGTGGCTTGTTCTCGCGGTTGTTCCCAAATCCGTGGGTGCGTTGCACAAGGTTTCGCCGGAACCGGCTGTGGGTGATGCAATGGCTCGCAATGGTCACTCGGCGTCAAAGTGCCGGACGGGCCCAATAGTTTGCCGCGTTGCGCTTTGTTGTCATCTTCCGTCTCCCGGTGAAACGTCCCCATCGCTTCCGTTTTAATTCCAGCGGAAAAGCTTTTGCTCTCGTGATTGTTATCGTTTTGCCACAAGATGTATCGATGGCGTCGCGACCCTCTTTTGCAGGCCGCCGTTCCGGGAAAGATAACCGAGGTATTTATTGTCCTCTCGGGCTGCGGTTTCCCTTTCGCCAAGCAGCAAGCGGCCGTCGGCCGCCGGCGCGACGCGCCGATGACTCCGAGCGGCCGGCTCGCTAAAGTCTGCCCGGCCTTGCGCGCCGTAGTCGGGGGAGCGACGGTCGCGGTCGCGTCGTTGGCCGCGAAGGTGCTTTTCACCAAACGCATTTGTTCGTTTGCAGACTCGCCAGCCCGTGTTCGTCCAGCTGCTGCAGGGGGTTTTCCGAGCGTACCACTGTCACTGGCTGAGCCCGGTCCAGAAAGCTTCGGTGGAGGCTTGCATCAAAGTCCTCTCGGACGTCGGTATGATACGGCGCCGGCCCGCAAGCCGATCGATCGCCGTGTCCGAAGTGTCGCGCGGCCGGCCAAATAATCGAGCCTGGACAATTTGCCGACCCCAGCTAAGAGCAGAGCCATCGCCATCCCGGTGGATCTGGACAGCCAGGTGAACAACTTGTTCGTCAAGTCCAACAATGTCGTCCAGAAGAGCCTCCTCAACTGGAAACTGTCAGCGAAGACCACTTCCAGAAGAGATTCCGCACTTCCGACCTCCAAAGACTACAGAAACATCATCGAGAGGCTTCAGGTGGGCAAAGAAACGTTTGCGGCGCTCATCCCGACGCCTTCCTCCGAACGCGCCCATTTGCGTTCGCGTGGATCGCGGCCCTCGCTTCTGTCATTTGCCTCCTCGCTCGCGGAAGAGGAGGGGCGCGCGGGGGCAAAGAACGCCGACATCTTGGCAATCGCCTTCTAGGAAAGCATTTCGAGGACCCGAGCCGTCGCGTGTCAAATTCTTGCAACGCCTGACCGCGCGTTCGCCGGAAGGCTCGGACGTCCCTCCGAAAAGTCATCCGCAGTCGTTTTCCTTGAAACGGACGTGCCGCGCTGCGGGCGGGTTTCCGGTCACAGGCAGCGCCGTGGCTCACGCGCGTGAAGTTGACCTCACCTGAGCGCGTATGTGCTTTGACGCGCAAGAAACAAAGCCACGCCTGCAACGGTTGAGCCAGTCAAGTCTCTTTTATCGGCGCCGCTGTGCTGATAAAAAGGCCAATTTTGTTGGCCTAGCCCACCCCGGAACTAACCTTTGGAAAAACTCAAAAGGTTTCCTCCAAATATCTTGACTCGACTTTATCAGGGCTGAAAGTAAAGCGCGCCAACTCCCGCTCTTTCGTATTTCGTCCAAATCTGGACCGATGAGAACCGGCGGTTTGCGTTCAATAAGCGGAGCGAGCAAAGCGAGGCCTTATTCCGGCGTCACCAACGGGCGCGTTTTGTCGCCACTCTCGTAACGGAACCGTTTCCGAACAAAAGCGAGAGCGGAACGGCGCTCCGCTCGGGATCTCGGCGCGTCGCGCCGGCGACGTTCCGACGAGCCCGTTTGACGCACGGCCGAGCGCCGAGGTACTTGTCGGCGTCGCGAACTCCGACCCGCGGGAATTGATCGGCGGGGCGTTGTCGTCGAAGCCCGGCTCAGACCGCGTCCGTCCGCAGGACATCGTGTCGGCTCTGGAGGACCGCCTGCGGCCGCTGGTCCGGGCCGAGCTCTCGGTGCTCGTGGATGTCCTCCATCGTCCCGAGTTGCTCTTCCCCGAGAACACGGAAGCTCGCAAGAAATGCCAAAGTGGAGGATTCATATCCAAGTATGCAACCGCGCTCCGGGTTGTTTATTGACGTGGGAGAAGATATGCCTGTCTTTGAAAAAGGCCGACTGCCCTGACCGTGTTTAAAGTCAGTTCTCACATGACGCGCGCGCTCTGCCTGATACGAGCTCAGACTGGATTAGAGGCAAAGCGGCGGGGCACACGGGGCACACGGGGCTTCTGGGATTATCCAACCTCTCGGCCTCCTTCGAGACCCTTAGCACGTCAACTCTCACCGCGGCCGCTAAATCCCGACCTCGTGTGCCCCGTGATGATTCGGAAGCCGCATTTCGGTGTGGATTTTACACCAAAGGAAGATCGTTTTTTGCGGTCCCGCTGACGATGCCCGATGCCACACTCAAACTTTTCTTCTCCCTCCGCGTTTCCAAGTTGATCGAAGGCATTGCCCGCTCTTGGGCTCGCGGCCAGCGAATCCGTTCAATCGGCTATCTTGGCGTTCGGTTGAGTCATTGAAGACGTAAATGCCATGGTAACGGATGTTTTTCCCTCCGTACGCCGCCGACCAGACTAATTAAACACACCAAGCAGTTGCTGGAGGAGAATGAGGAGCGTCTGTGCATCAAAGTACTGCAGACCCTCAGGGAGATGATGACGAAGGAGCGTGGCTACGGAGACAAGGTACCGGCCGCAAGTTCACCGGGAAACTTTCACCCTTCCCCGCTGTGCACGACTTCCCCGCCAAATGCGTTTCTCGGCCAATCGCCTTTCAAAGGGAGCAAGTGAGAGCTGCGCTTCTTGTACGTAATGCGCCGCGGCATCGTAAAAGGAGAAAAAAATCCCATCCCATCTCTCACACACACACACACACACACACACACAGACGGATCCCGACGGGTCGGAGTGCACTGAAATGCTCTCGAAATGCGGAATTGAAAGGAATTTTGGCATGGGTGAATGAGCGTGACTCCTTCTTGTGACTGGCTCCAAGGCAGCCCGGCCATTTCAAAGCTCCCCAATTGCATCGCTCTGTCGACAATATGTTGAGGTCTTGTTTTGTGTTTTTGTTTCGGGTTTTTTTTCTCCGCTATGGCACTCCCAAAGCATTTACATGAGTGGAAAGGTTTATCTTCGGCCTCTCGCTTCCGCCCGCGCTACGTTGGCACGTCTTTGTCAATTTGTCTCAGGTTTGAGAAATCGCATCACGTGCGCTTGATTCATCTCTTCGCCTCTCACGGCTTTTAACCGGCTACCATCCGGGCTACTCCCGGTTCAAAGATCGACCCGCGCGCTTATTTGAGTGAGTGCGTGCCCGTTTTGCGCGCTCAGACTTTGAGTTTGGCCCACGGCGTCCTAACAGCATCGACTAACATTGCATGTTGTGCGTGCGGCAAAGCGAAACGCACTAACGGAGCTGTACTAATTCTGCCCCTATCCCTTTTTTTTTTTTTTTTTTCCAGCCGATTGCCTTTGATGATGAAACGGATGTGGCCGAGGTCGATTCTATTCATTTGAACGCCCGCCAATAGTTGAAACCTGCTTTCCCGTGTCTTATCTGCGAGCTTTGTCAGCAGCTTAGCGCATCCCATCCCGGCTGAAGCGTTCCAAACGCTCCGGGCATCGACGCGATGTATAATTCATGCCTAGGCGATCCGTTGGTGATCGTTGGCGCGTTCAAAGCGCAATGACAAATTGTGGCCTGAGCTCGGCCCATTTTTCCCCCAACGATAGCGATTTTGGTCTTTACTGCGTGCGCGTCAGCGTCACCGACGCGATGGGCCGCACGGGTTTATTTCGAGCCGGGCTACATTCAAAGCGACAAAAGAATGAATCGTGACTCTCTGCGAGGTGCCCGGCGTATTTGGTCAGCCCTAGTTCCTTTTCAGTCGTCCGGCTTATGCTGCGAGTTTGCATAGCGTGCCGTGCGCATTGTGTTGGAGTCTGGCCTCCCCCCATACGCTTAGGGCCGGCCGTTCCTTTGCATTTGTGCTTTCCCGGCGTTTTGAGCAAAGACTGCTTGCTGCACAATGGAGGGAGTGTTCTTCCGGATCGGAACAATGATTACTCGCCTTCTAAAATACGGTTTGCGATCTCCTCTTGTCCATTTGTGATCCCTTCAAGTAGTTCTACATGCACGGAGGAGTCCAAAAATCCATCCTAAGCGTGTTTGGGGGGGATGGCCAATCTTGACTCTGATATGGTTTGGTGACTCGAGATCATGGTGACTCCGGCGGGTCCGGACGACGCGGGACGGCGGGCACGTCGCACGTGCGTGTGCGTGCGTCGCGGAACGATGCGTGATCGTGAGCAAGGTGCACCGGGAAGAGAACAAAAGCAGGTTCCCCTTTTTGGCTCGTTGTTGTGAGGAGGTGTCGCGGGGGCGCCGGGTGTGACCGCGCCCTTGCCGCATTTGTCATCAGTGACTCATGCCAAAACGGGGCTTCGCGGCGTCTCGCCGTCGTCTGTCGCGGAATCGATGTGAAGCGTGAAACGACTCCCGTTTTAAGCCAAAGCGGATGGGGCCGCTGGCTCACTGCGCAGCTTTTGGCTCTCGGGTGAAATTTCGCGACGAGCCAAAGATGAATTCCAACCATTTGCGGGGGGGAGCTTCATGTGCCCTCCTCCACGCTTTTGAATGCGCGTGTCCAACCGTTCGATGTTTCAGTACCTTTTGCGCAAGTTGCTGTTCCCGAACGAGCAGCTCAACGGCAAAATTCGCAACGGGCGTTTGATCCCGGAATCGGCCAATGAATGTCCCGCTTGGATTCAAGCCGACGTCTAAAATGGGCCGGGGGGGTGATCGTTAACACCGCCGCGGAGAGCATCGTGACGTCGATCGGATTCATTGAAAACGAGCCGTATATTTCTTCAATTTGGAAGGGGAACCGGCACGTGAACGCGCGGGCCAGGTTCTCCGCTAACGGCGCCCCGTCGCTGTGCCGCGCCGTATGTCATTCAGTCCATGTGCTCACGCTTGCCTCGCGTGCGCCCACATCCTCTCCGCGGCATGGCTTGCAGGGAACACGAGGAACTATTTTCATTCTCCGGCTGGAAACCCCGTCCACGTTCTCGCTTTTTGTGCACTCTCAATTTTCTCTCTGTCTGCTTGTGCTTACCGCTCACTCCCGTCTTGTTTTTTGTTTGTTTTTCCCTCCTGCCCAACAACCTCAGACGGACTTGTCCTCGTTTATCCTGCCCGACTGCCAGAGCGGGTGAAGTCAGGAGGCAGTTTTCTTTTTTTTTTTTTCCCACACTCAGTAGGGGGCGGGGGTGCAGATTCTTCAGCGCTGTCCCAGTTTCCCCGAGTTCAGACTGCACGATTCTTGGGCTCAAGCCAGCTTCAGGAAGCTGTTGCATAAGAGCCAACACCCCCACGCTCTCTTTTTATTTTTTTATTTTCCTCTTTCCCGGAATATAAACTCTTCAGCGATGTGGCAATTGACCATGTTTACAAGCAAACGCATCAAGTCTAGCAACCTGCACAGGGATATGTCTCTCTTTTAGGATGCATATAAAAAGTCCACACACCCCTGTTCAAGTGACCGCATCTTGTATTTAAAAAAAAAAAAGACCGACATGAATAATGTAAACACTTTTTACACACTTAGTGTGAGCCACAATCGCGGCAAATCATTGAGACAAAAAAGGAAGTGTTTTGATAGGGGAAGTAAAAGCAAACGGTTGGCACGCGCGCGCACGACCGGGGATTCGTCTGCGTTCACAATTGAGCGATCGCATCGAAAGTCACGTCGAATGGCGGTCGGCGCGCGCCCGTCCGTGTGCGGCCTGAAGCCCGACGGCAGTCCGCAGCCCGTGGTCGGGGACCCCTGCCCGAGATGAAACCTACTTTGTCATTCGATACGCTCCACGTTGCAGGCCCGGGCCCAAATCTGATTGTTCCGTAATGCGCATGCATGCTGTATGTCGTGCCAATGCTTGGAGCTTCCTGAAGAGAGCGACGTTTTGCTGCAGTGTTTAATTGTCGCCTGAAGCGACGTCGTGACGACTTGCCTCGTGGCACCGGCGCTAACTGAACAGCTTGGAACCTTGACTAACATCATGCCTTTGTTCCCCATCAGCTGGCACCTCCACCCGAACCCGAAGAGTCTTCTGAGGTGTGTTTCGGATCCACCGCGACTGGCCTAGTGTTGATCCGTCATCGTTTTAATTCGATCCCCTCGCCGACCGTTCACCTCGATTCATATGGCTCCCGTTGTGGAAAATCTTCATCATGGCTCTCATCAGATGTCCCGTGAAATTCCCCATCCATTTTCATTTCGTCCCGTATCTCTTTCGATCCGGATCTCGCGCGAAGGCATAAATAAGTTTGATGTTGTTGTCGTCGTTGTTGTTGAATTCACCGTATGTGTCCCGAGTTGTGTCCTTCTCATTGCGGCGGCGTGTGTCTCTCCCTCACCGGCATGCTGGCAAAGGCGGGCCAAATCATTTCAGCCGTGGAGGAGTCGCAACATGCCAGACCGTTCCTGGCGGTGGCAGTTTTGTTGTTGTTTTTTTTTTTGGGTTTAGTTTGAAAATAGGCTTTTCGTTAGGTAAAACCGAGTGTCGTTGTCTTGTTTGAGTTGGAAATGAATCGGTGCGCACGGGAGATGAGCCAAGCCCGCATGAGAGCAACTTACCCCCGCATGATGTCATTTGCGCTTCATGCGCTGCACGCATGTCATCGAATGTGCACGATTAACCAATTCCTAACCCTTTCACTTTTTTGGATCGCTCTCTGCTAACTCAACTCACCCTTAAAAGGAGCTTGACCCCAACCAGCCTCAGAAGCAACTGGAGGATCAGAGGAGGGTAGGTGCTTAGTTTGGTCTGCTTCGGGGCTGCGTCTTCCGCGGACAATTGACTAACCCCCCGCAGTCACGCGACCTCCACGGCATGGCGCCCGCTCACCTTTCTCCTTCACACGTTTGGCAATTACGCGATGGCCGACTGCGTAATGGATAAGTACTCTCTCGCGTTTGCATCTCCTCCCGGAGGGACTTTGTACAGTAGATTGGACGTGGCGCTGATTTTCACCAAGGCAACGTGCCTCGTCCTTCCCGAATACATCAGGGGGGCAAGCTTTGATCACAATCTCTGACGGAGGTCAGAAGGGACGAAGAATCTGCTTTTGTCCAGTTGGGGTCGTCGGCTCTTGGGATTCTTGTTTTTGAGGGACTTGAAAAAGAAAACGCGACAACCATATCTTCTTAAAAGTGGACGTCTAACGATCGTGTCAATTATTTTTCCCTTCTCTTATTAGCGTCTTTTCAGACGCGACTCGAGCGCGCGATTGACCGGGCCGATCGATTGTGACAATAATTGATAAAAGGAGCGTATGAATAGACGCATAACATGGACCGTATCCTGTCTTGATAGGGAGAAGCTCTGCGGCAGATCTTGGTCAACCGATACTACGGAAATGTCAAGTCCGGACAGAGGAGAGATAGTCACACGCCCTTCGGCGCCGGGCCACTTTCTGCCGGATCGCAGGGGAAAGCTCTGACAGGTGGCTGACGTGATACGATGTGCGCCGGTGAAAGCGAAGGGCTTCGAAAAAGGAAACGCACGCGCGGCAGAGCCGATCAACCGAAACCGAAAGGAACTCGGCTGTCGTCGGTCCGTCGGGGCCACTCGAACCATTTGCGCGACGTGATCCCGCGCGGCAGAGGTCAAACTCGGTTTCGTCGCGGGCCGCGTTGCGCTGACGCTTTTCGTCGGAGGGCCGTTTTGACTTTGAGCCCAAATAAATAGGATCGCCTCATATTACGGAGACGCAACAAATTGATGAATAACTAGTTTGGAAATCGGAGGCTAGTGAAAGCGGTTTGTTCAAAAACGATGACAGTATTATTCACAAAGATGCTTGCGGTATCTCCGCGTTTTTAAAAGGGAAGATCATCTGCACTTTTGGTAATTTAGCAAGAAACATGGAGTTGACGCACTTTGCGGTCATTTCTTTGGCGGGCCACATAAAATGACGTGCGGGGCCCCGTCTGGCCCCCTGGCCCCGGGTTTGACACCGGCGCCATCCAGAGTCAACGCAGATGGCCCACCGTGCAATTCGGATTCCGTTTTTGGATGGAATGACTCAAATGAAGTCAAAGCGTGCTGGAAAGGGGGCCCTCGAGGACTGAGGCCCTGATCTGAACCGCCCGCAGATGGCTAAGATTGGCCCCAGCACGCCCGCGACACTCGGATGACGTCCACCTTGTTTCCGTGTGTATTTTGCAACAAATATCCAAGAAATGATGATCATCTGAGTGTGTGTGTGTGCGCGCGCAGTTGTCAGCCCTGGGGTCGGAGGGCGCGGTGAACTGAGTTTAGCGGAGGTCCAGTGCCACCTGGATAAGGAGGGCGCTTCTGACCTGGTTATTGACCTCATCATGAACGCCACCAGCGATCGCATCTTCCAAGAAAGCATCCTGCTCGCCATTGCCCTACTGGAAGGCGGAAACACGGTCATCCAGGTGAGCATCCGAAGAGGGTGCGGGATGGAAGGTGGTGGGCGGTGTTGGTAAAGTGCGCAATTTCTGGAAGCTTGAAAGCACATTTTCCCAAGAGACAAACAAAATGGGCATCTTTGGACCGCAGATGTCAACAATTGGGAAAGACAAAAAAAACGAATGGCATATGTCCTAAAACAAGACACTGGAAAAGTGCGTCGACCGCACCGTTGATGCTGGCCTTCCATTCCGACGGTGGCAAACGAACCCAAATTTCTCAGCACCGTCGTCACTGAATGCCTTGTTAACACGGTCGTCCTAGTAAAGGAAGAATTCAAGCCAATCTTGGGATGAAAAGAGCTTCTTGTCAGGTGCGTCATCAATGTCGTGTTCACACTCTGACGCAGATCGAAGGGCTTTTCGCTTGTTGTCAAATCAATACGCAACCATGAAAATGTTTGCGGAATTCAGAGTGGCCGGTTGTGGCCAGAGTGCGTACCAAACACCGGAGGTTCCCACAGCAACTGCCCATAAATGTCCTGCGCCCCCCCCCCCAAAATATTAAATACAGCTGTTTGCCGGTTGCACGGAATGTGCGCAATTGTGCTCTTTGGCGTTGCATAATAGCATTACCCGACAAGGCCCGACGCCTCCGAGTACACCGAGGCGCTGGCGTGAGCGGGCGTTACATAAGCCGCCGCCTGCCCCCGAGGGAGGACGCCGCCGGCCGCCGCCCTGAAGCGGCTCGCGCTTTGCCACTGAAAAGGGGCCAATCGGAATGCCCGAGGCCTCGGGACAAAGCCGGCGGAGCTCGGGTGCTCTTCGGAGATGAACCGGTGACTCTCCACTTGTTGAGTGTTCACCGAAGCGCCCCGCGGCCTTCTAAAGTTGCCCGCGGCGGGCGTTTGGTCGTCGAGGTCGACCCGTTGTTTGCAATCGAAGGACGGCGGTCGAGGTTGACGGTTGCGCACGCTCTTATTTCATGCTTTGCACGATTGCTTTTCGGCCTGAATGGAAAATGGCGTGGCTTCCTGTTCGCTTTTAGAAAACGGTCTCGAGGTTGAGGTGAAGTTAGGAATGGCTTTTATTAGCTCAAACAAACGTGGGTACCTTTTTTTTAAACCCTTGATTAACTTTTGCGTGACTGACAAAAGCTAAGACTTGCTTTCTACACAACGATCCGACGGCGACGCAAAAGCCTGCGACTTGGTCTCCGAGTCTGGATTCGCTCGCTATGGCTGGCGTTTTCCAAGGCTGTCGCGAGCGCCGGATAACATGTGACTTTGCATTCTCCCCAGCGCTCCTTCTACCGGCGCTTGACGGGCGATAACAAGTCGGAGAAATTCTTCAAGGTGTTTAATGAGCGCATGAAGCTGGCCCAGCAGGAAATCAAGGCCACGGTGACCGTCAACACCGGCGACCTGGGCGGCAAGAAGAAAGACCAAGAACCCGCCGACAAAGACGCGCCGGCGCGCAACAAAGGTCAGCGGCGCTCGCTCAATCGCGGCACGATGGCTCGGCTTCAAAGAAGGAAAGCGCTTGGCCGGCGTCGCGCACGTACATCTCTGCGGTGGGCCATCCCGCACGTTCCAGGTCGGTCGTTCCGCAAGGAGCTCGCGCAACCGTGCCGCACGCGCATCGTTTGGTGCGGCGGGGCGCGCGGGCGGTTCTCGGAGGAGAAACGTTGCCGTTCGGGATGGCGGGGCTTTATCGCGAGGCCCCGTCGACTCGGGGCTCTCGAGCCGGATGCGTTTGTCTCCGCGCCCCGTCGCGCTGCGCTAACGCGCGCGGGCCGAAGACAAACGCGCCGGATCGACGGGATTCGTTGAACGCTTTGACGGTCGCGGTGTCGGGCTTGAATCGTTGCGGTCAGCTAAGGACGTGCCGGCGCCGGCCGCGGTGACCGAGGAGGCCAAGGAGCAGCTGGCGGAAGCCTCCGCCGTCACCGAGAAGGCCTTCGCGACCTACCGCCGCGAGGCGGAAGCCGAAGAGCGCCGGACGGCGGCCGACGTCCCCTCCGCGGCGAGCGCCCCAAAGGACCGGGACGACGGCGAGATGAGCGTCGTCATCACCGTCATGCGGCCCATCTTGCGCCTCATGCAACTGCTGTGTGAAAACCACAACAGAGATCTGCAGGTGGGTCGACGCGCGCGCTCTCAGAGTCGCGCCGTTCGAACTCCGAGCCAGCCTTCTTTTGTTTTCTTCCTGAAACTCGGTCGAAAATAGGCACCGGTTGCAGAACTTGTCGCGGCCCGTCACCGTCTGCTTTCGCTACGAGCCGCGCGTTGTTGTCGTTTCGTCGCGGCGGGCTCGAGTCAGCGGGACTTCCTCGGTGCCTCCGGTCCGGAAACTCGGTCGCCGCCGAACCACTTTTGGGGCAATCCGCAGCTTCCGTCTTGTTCTGTGGAACTTTTGTTGATAGGGGACGAGCGCGTAATGTTGCGGCTCGCGGTCCGTCGATAAAGCGTGAGCCTTGTCGTCGGCGTTGTTTTTTTGGTTTGCTAAACACGACGTCCACATGGATGCGGCACATATTTGCGGGTGGCGGATTCTTGCCGCGTCGATTGGAGTCGAACAACGCCACGCGCGCTACGCTATGGCGCGCCTGAGCGGGCGTCACTCCGCCGTTTGATGACGTGCTGCGTACGGCATTCAAAAACGCGGACCGGAGGCGCAACGAAAATTCCAGACACGCCGGCGGAGGTCGAACAGATCGACAGACGTGGAAGATGAAGGGGCGGGAGCCAGCTTCCACGGACGCGGCCGAAAGCCGGCTCTTTTGTTCGCAAAGACACGAACGGTGAACTCCAAGCTGCGATGCGGTCGGATGTCGTCACCCTTTGATCTCGTTCCTCCGCAGAACTTTCTACGCAGTCAGAATAACAAGAACAACTACAACCTGGTTTGCGAGACGCTTCAATTCCTGGACTGCATCTGCGGCAGCACCACCGGGGGCCTGGGCCTGCTCGGACTCTACATCAATGAGAAGAATGTGGGACTCATCAACCAGACTGTGGAAAGTCTCACCGAATACTGCCAAGGTCCCTGTCACGAGAACCAGGTGACTGGCGCCCAAACGCGCACGCCAGAGAGGCGCTTGGCTGATTGAATCGTGTTCCGTCAAACTCATTGTGGAGCCCTTTTTTCCCCAAGCGGGTCTTCAAACGTATCTCCCTTTGATAAATTAGCCCCCCCCGTCCCCCGCCCCCAATGACGTCATTGCTTATTCTGCTCCCATTTTAGTCAAGGCCGTGTCGATTTGTGACACGCCCTTTGTCCGAGCCAGCGCCCGGCCGGCCCTTCTCGCGCTCCGGCTGATTTTCCCGACGCCGGCCCCCTCCCGTTCGGCCTTCGATTTGACGAGCGCGGCGTCCGGCGCCACGTTGCCGTCCTGGCTTCCCGCTGTCGTCGGCTCGCTTTCTGGCCAACGTTTGAGCTCGGCCGTTTACTTTGCTTGACTCTTCACTTGCCTCAAATTGTGCTTTGGAGGGAACGCAAAGTTGTTTGCTCACCGAAACCAGATTGAAATCGCCTCGCGCCGATCTTATCGTCATTTTTTTCCCCGCGAGCCATCAAAAGAGACGTATTTGCCCAAATCAACAACGAGGCGGCACTCGGGCCAACTTGACCTTCCGCCGCGAGCCGTGACCCCCCTCGGCGGCACGTGACTGCCTGCGCGATATCCAAATCGGCACGCGCGTCAGTCACGAAAGGAGCCGCCCCCGCGGCGGTTGCGCGGCCACGCGCTTGTTGCCGGCCGCCGGCGGTTATTTACGCAAACGCGCGGTACGGTCGCCGCAGTCCCGTATCGGATGAGCGCGGCGTAAAGTCGAGTCGTGGCGGTCACGCGCCCGCCGTTCTCTCTCAACTTCTTTTCGCTTGACTTTGAACGCCGCGACGCCGGCGGACTTCCGCGCGCTCGGCCCGGCGCCCGCCCCCTCCCCGACCCGATTAGTCCGCGGCTGACCGAGTCGCGTCGCGGTCCGCCGGCCCGGCTCGCGCGCGAACCCGGCGGGTACCGATCCCGCGGCGCGTGCCGACGCGGCGGGCGCTTTGTCTGCGCGCGCGCCCCGCCGCCGGCCGGCCGGCGACCGGCTCGGGGCGTCGTCTCCCTTCCGCCCCGAGTTCGCCGGGATAGGCTGCGGCATCGCGGCGCGACCCTGTTCGGGATGGGAAATGGATGGGCGACTGATTCAATGGCGTGGTAAGGGGAAAAGAGAGACCGACGAAATCAAGAATTGAAGAATCGCCGGTGGCACGCGTCGGCTGAGAACTTTGCGCGTCGACGGCGTTCACGGCTTTGTCTTTGTTTGCCCCGCAGAACTGCATCGCCACTCACGAATGCAACGGCATTGACATTATCATCGCGCTGATCCTCAACGACATCAATCCCCTCGGCAAGAAGAGGATGGACTTGGTGTTGGAACTCAAAGTGAGTCATTTTTCCGCCGGCCCCGGGATGGGCGATGACGAGTTGTGACGCAACCGTGCGCAGCGCCTCGCGTTTGCCACTCTTACACATTTTGCAAAAAAAAAAAAAAAAGCCCCACCTGAGAATTGAGGCCACTTTGATCGTGTCCGGAGGAAATCGATTCTTCTCGTTGATTGCCAGAGCCGCTTCCCAAACGTCCCTCCCGCGCTGGCCGCGCGGGATCGGTACCCGCTCGGCGACGGTGCGGACGCGGGCGGTCTTTTGTCTCCACGCGGCCGGCCGGCGACCGGTTCGGGGCTCCAAGCGGGCCGGGACGGGCTCGGGCGGCCCCCCGCCGGCCCGTTGGGCATAAGAGCCGTCGGAAACGGAAGTCGGCGCATCGGCGTTTGAAATCGTCGCGTATTCAGGAGCGAGCGCGGCGAGCTCCGCGCGACGGGGCAATACGAAAGGGCGGACGCGATGCGGCCCGCCGTCACTTGCCGAGGAACGACCGTTGGTTTCTCCGCCGGTCGCTGTTCCCGCAGAACAACGCCTCCAAGCTGCTGCTTGCCATTATGGAGAGCCGCCACGACAGCGAGAACGCCGAAAGGATCCTGTACAACATGAGGCCAAAAGAGCTGGTACGTGCCGGGCGCCGGCCCGCCGATACTCCGCTCGCTCGCCGCGTCGGGATGCGGTCGGGGACGCGGCCATCTCCTCTGTCGCCGCTTGCGCGTAGGTCGAAGTGATCCAAAAGGCGTACATGCAGGGTGAACTGGAGGCGGAAGAGCCTCAGGAGGGAGAAGACGGGGAACGGGAACATTCGGCATCGCCGCGAGACGTCGGCCACAACGTCTACATCTTGGCCCATCAAGTAAGCGCGCGCGCGCGCGGCACGCGGACTCTCCGCGTTTTCTTGTACGCCCCCTCCAACGTCTTCGCTTTGAAGACCGTCGCGCGCTCGCTCGTGCGAGAACGTCGGTGTCCGTCGGCCGCCGCCTTCCCTCTCGCTCGGCGGGGCCGACGAACCGAGCGGCGCTCTGCGTAAGACGTTGCGCTGTTTGTCCTCAAAGTTGGCCCGACACAACAAGGAGCTGCAAGCCGTGCTGAAACCGGCCGGCGCGTCCGGAGAGGGCGACGAGGCGCTGGAGTTCTATGCCAAGCACACGGCTCAGATTGAGGTCAGTTGCCACTCTTTCAGCCTCTTCTCAACGGGGGGGTTTCATTGAATAAACACGCGTGGAATCCCTCTGCACGTTTTGTTGGAAAATGTGGCGCGTTGGGAGGACGGGAACCGGCTCGGGTTTCTCTCGACTTGCAAACTCTCCGAAATGAAAAAGGGCGCAGATGGCTTCTTTTTTGCATTATTGCGGCGGTAGAGAGAAAAACGTATGAAGCGCCGGCTTAAACGCTCCCCATGGCCCCACCTGCGCAGTCGGCTCAGATTTCGATGGCCTTTTTCCCCTCCTCTCCGATCGGCGCCATCGGAGAGGAATTCATTTTGCGACACGCCGCGCCTTCTTCCGAGGTCGTCTTTTGAAACGCGATCCGACTCGTCGCAGTTTGACCCTCACGTAAACGGAACGCCGCGCGCGTTCGCCAAAGCCGCGTCTTCGGCCGTCGCGAAACGGCAAAGCCGCGGACGCGCGGCCGACGGGAAGGCCCGAGAGTGACTTTGGCGCTTCCGTCTAGATCGTCCGTTCGGACCGAACCATGGAGCAAATCGTTTTCCCCGTGCCCAACATCTGCGAGTTCCTGACTCAAGAGTCCAAGCTGCGCGTCTACCACGCCACCGAGCGCGACGAGCAAGGCAGCAAGATCAATGACTTCTTCTTGCGCTCCGAGGACCTTTTGAACGAGATGAACTGGCAGAAGAAGCTGCGAGGTACTCGAGAGGCGACTGGTAACGCAAAGCCCGCTCCCTGTGCGTCTTCCTCCTCTCCGACTCGATTCCTTTTTTGTTGCCTTCCTCTCACATCTCTCCGGACCCGGTGAAAAGCGCAGCTCGTTCCGCCGGCTGATCTGCGATCCGAGACTCTAAATTTCCATGCGTCCGGCGCCCTGGCTCCTTTCGGCATAGGCCAGAGTCGAGACTCTTGCGACGCTCCTCGCCCGCTGTGACCTCGGGACTCGCGTTTTCCAGCTTGCGACGCACGTATACGAGCGTCAAGAAAATATGTACGATCCTATTTTCAAATGAGGATGAACACCTTCTCTGGACCCCCCCCCCCCCCCCACCATAAATTGGATTGAGAAAGCCATGAGCGTGACAGAGAAGCGAAGCGGGAGGAAGTGCAATTGTTTTGGAGAAATGAGACAATCGCTGCTCAACCGGTGTTAATTGACAGATGGGGGGGGGGGGGGGTTTGGGGGGTTTTTGCACAGCGCCTTTATTGATTGATATCATTAGAACCCCCCCATTAATGGAGACAAACACAAATACAAATCGCGTTATGCCAGACGAGTCCAAAGGAGGACCGTTGCCAGATCCGCCTTCAGGCCGGCTGCTTGCTAATCAAACTATTCTTCGCCTAGTCGTCGGATTCCCGGCGAGAAAAAGTTGATTGCGTCAACCTACCCTAAAATGAATGGCGCATACTCCCATTCAAGCCGGGACTCGATGAGGTGAACGTTGGCCTCGCGGAGAGATCTGAGTGGACACGGCATGCGCAACGTTAGCCCATTGCAATAAGTGCCAGAACTCGCCGCTTCCTTCATGTCTGAATTCTTGGCTCAAGCTCCTCGCGGCTGCGCTCAGCTTTGTGCGCGTGTGCGCGCGGTGCACGAGACGGAGTGATGCAATTGTGGTCTCACCGTTGATTGTCGCAAGACTTTTCTCTTCGGTCGGAGGTCGTCAGGTGTGTGAGGATTCAAGCAGGAAGCGTTGTTACTTTTATTCAATCCGCTTTCGGGTGTTTTCATTTGGCCGGCGTAACGAGACGGGCGAGGCAAAGCAAAGCGGCTTTAAGTCCATCAAATGAAATTGTTGCCGGGAAAATGCTCGATTTGCAACCGCGGCCGCTAAAGCGAAGCATTTAGCGCCTGAAATGTTTGGACTCTTCAAGGTGGGAGATCACCGCCTTTGATTCAGATTTGTATGGAGATGCCTTTTTCAAACCGCCAACATCGGAACTGATATTTGGTCGACTCAATGAGGCAATATTTCATTTGCGAGAGATGTCGTCGGTGCGCCGAGCCGCCGCCCTTTGTTCCCCTTTAGCTCGATGAGCGTGCCGTGACTCGTCGCGCCACCGGACGCAAAACACGGGGAGGATTTCTTTATCGTGGGAAATATACGACTTCTACCCAAATGAATAAGCGCAAATTCTTCCGCCGACGCTCACGGCTTGTCGCGCGTGACGTCTTTTGCTAAAGTTCGGAAAGTCCCCCGCCTCCGCTTCCCCTACTCGTGCCGGCGGGCCGCCGAAAAGGAATACAAACAACGACCACAAAAAGGTTTCGGCCATTGCGCCGATCTCCTGACCGCAGTCTGAGTCCCGCCTTCGGGGATGCTTATGTTTGAAACTCATCTCGTTTGCGGTCCCCGATTGACAACAACTTGAAGTCGTTTGCAAAATGTCGGCCTTCCGACAGACTTTGATCGAGCCGCCGTTGTCGGTCTTTCCGATGAAATGCGCGTGTTCATTTTCAGTTGCCTTTTCTGTTTTATTGGCCATCGCGTTGGCAGCGTGTGCAAATTCATACGCTTCATTTGATGAGATGGCCGCCGCCGCTTCCGAAGCGCTTGTGAGGTTTTGTTTTGCCGTTGACGACCGCGGAACGCTCGTTCTGTATTCCATTGGGTCTGAATTATTTGCTGCGACTTCCCCCGCTTGATCTTGCAGCCCAGCCCGTCCTCTACTGGTGCTCCAGGAACATGTCTTTCTGGAGCAGCATCTCTTTCAACCTGGCTGTTCTCATGAACCTGCTGGTGGCCTTCTTCTACCCTCTTGAGGGCTTTCGTGGAGGTTAGCGAGCTCAAACTACGTCGTCCCCCCCCCCCCCCCCACCCGTGTCGTCTGCAGGAACTGCTTATATTGTGCACCGCTTTTATGTCTTCACCGAAATAAGAAGAAGAATCTATCTTTGATTAATTGAGGCCAGTCGTAGCGCAACAGTTTGAGTTGCGCTGCGAACGGTTGTTCGCGACAACAACAAAAGAGTCGAGCGCCGATTGCGCGCAGCTTTCACTCTGACATCATTCCTCTTGCGGGATCGTCATAAACGTCAGAATGATAATTGAGGCTTCAGACTATATCGCATGTTCCCGCCATCCCTCTTATTTGGTTGATCATGAAAATTACACACGTGATTTATTCGCTATTGAATGAAGAAGAAGGAAAAAAAAAAAAAGCCACGGCCGTGACCGTTTCCTCCCAGAAGTCAAATGCTCTCTTCGGAGAATCGATAGAAAACAAATCTCACTTTCCTTTTTGCATCGCAGATGTGAAAAACATCACATGCTCCGTTTTTTTTTTTCTTCTCCTCTCCGAGGAGCAAATCTATCCCGCCGCCGATGATCTCTGCCGGGGTGATGGGGCGCGCGTACCGGAATGCGCGCGAGGGCTCTCGCCATGTTTTGCTAAAACTGGGAAAGTCCCCTCGGCGCTTTTTTTTTTTTTTTGCTCCTTTCATGCGGATACATCGATATTCCTCTGGCGCTTTCACAACAGCTTTAGCCGTAACAAAGCGCTCGCCTGACGCAACGCGTTCGCACGAAATGACAACGATGCAACAGAACGCGTCACATTAAACATCGACCGCAAACGGGGCCGCGATTGCGATCCGCCTCGCTTAAGGTTTCATCAACTAAGTAATCATCATCCGAGAAGGACTCGGCATTTTCAGGGCACTCGAGGTCAACGCGCGACCCAAGCCGATTTAAAATGGGTACGCAAAGTACGAAAGACACAACTCTACAGAACTGCGCCCAACAGACTCATGGATACGGGCGAGAAAAAAGCCAGCATTTTCTTGCTTGTCGATGAGCTTCCGTGTCCCTCTCTCACGGTTGACTTCTATTTCACGGGCTGATTCGCCAGCTCGCGAGCGATCGGTTGTCGCCATTTAGCCGACTTGGGTCGACGAAACGGTGAGCGCGCACGGCCGCGTTCTTGGCCGCGCTCAACACCTCGCCCTTCTTTTCCCTAATGAGCGTTTTGGTCGTGCCGCCTTTCACGCGGACGGTCCGGGTTTGACATCCCGCCGGTGCCCCCGATACCCTCCCGCTGCTCAGCCCGGGAAGAACGTTTCGATCGATAGGAGGCGTGTGTCAGGAATGTCATCCGGTGTCGATACAAACGCCCAAGCTGCGCCAAACAAATCACGTGAGCCGTGCCCCCAAAGTCACAACTTGCAAGCAAACTCCTTCATCCGTTCCGCATCTGTTTAAAAGTCGCCAGACTGGATGTTTTCCGTCCCTTTCCCGGAACATCATCTATCTCGAAGCTTGCGGATCTGTCGACGCGACAATCCTTTGGTTGATTTATAGCCACAGAGCACGTGACCGCTTTGGTTGTTTTTGTTCCCAAAGTGGACATTTTGCGCTCGGGTCAACATCGACGCACGCAGTTGAAACGACTTCCTTGGCGACTTGCCTCGAGCAGATATCCCGAAACGAAAGAACGGGTGCAAAACGAGGTCCGGCAGAAATATCTCCGTCGTTCTCCGTGAACGGAATCATGGTCGCGGGCACGCGCGTGCCGTTAATGCTTCCATTGTTCCGGAGCGCAGAGAAGACTGGCATTGTGACGGTCATCGACTTTCAATTGTTCAGATCCGGGCTTGAACGGCGAGATCGCCTCTGTCGGGACTTCCTCTCATGAGCCGAGAGGTCGTCGGGGCGGCTCGCGAGGCGTCGCGCGGTCATGAGCGTCAAAGGTCCCCAAAGCTTCGTCCCATGACCGAACGATTACTTTGTCACGCCGTCAACGTGACGCCCGTTCCCGACGTGACGTCTTTGGCGGGAATTAGTCGGCGATCGTCGCGCTCGGCGGAATCTAACGTCGACGATCGATAAGTCGAGAATCTGCCCCCGAAAACAAAGCGCGCGCCGCAATTGCGGGTTGAGCCGCGGATTCTTTTTTTGCCGCGGCGCAAGCGAGAAGAAGAAATGAGGGGTCTCGGGCGGGGTGCGCGTGACGTCCGAGCTTCTCCGTCCGCTTTTGTGGCCAAGTCCGAGCGCCAGTGCCGTGCCCCCCCCCGGTCCCTCCCGAAGAATTCGGCCCGAGCCAAGTATATTTTTAGCCGGCCGGCTTACGTAACAAGCCTGGGGCCGAGCGCGGAGGCGAGGAGGAGGCTTCCGAAGGCGGCGAGCGGCCCGTCCTAGATCTGAGCGTCTTCCTGCCGTTTCGCCTCCTGGTTCAAACGGCGATGCGCTGCTAAGAGGGGGCTTGAAATGAAAACCGAAAACAAACAACGACAAAACCATTTGTACACCGAGCGGCGCTCAAAAGAGATTGCTACCTTCTCTCGATACAGGCACACCCGATGCTCACCGTGATCCTTTTAGAATAGTGCGGGACATGGGGGGGGTGATCTAAAAATGGAAACAAATAAAGCAACCCCCCCCCCCCCTTTCCCTAACATCATCTTGGGCTCCCGAGTAGCCACCGTTGTCGGGAGGGTGCGCTGATTTTGCTTTCCCGGTCCTCAGGAGCGCTGGAAGCTCACCTGTCGAGCCTGCTGTGGCTGGCCACGCTGGCTTCTCTCGCCATCGTGACGGCGGCGCCTCAGCCGCACGGCGCGCGGGCGCTCGCCGCCTCCGCCATCTTGCGGCTCATCTTCTCCGCGGGCCCGGAGCCCACCTTGCTTCTCCTGGGCGGCTTCAACGTAAGCGGGAGTCTCGGCCGACGCCCCGTCCGCTGTTTGCGCTTTGAAATCACCGGCGCGGCGCTGTCGTCAGTTGTGCAACAAAGCGGTCTTCCTGGCGAGCTTCGTCGGCAACCGCGGGACGTTCGCGCGGGGCTACGGCGCCGTGCTGGCCGACGTGGAGTTCCTCTACCACCTGCTCTACCTGCTGATCTGCACCCTGGGGGTCTTTGTCCACGTCTTCTTCTACAGCCTGCTCGTGGGTGAAGGAACGCGCGCGAGCGCGGCGCCGGGGCCCCGCCGCGCCCATTGACGGCCGTCGCCGTCTTCTCTTTCCAGCTCTTCGATCTGATTTACCGAGAAGAGACCTTGCTGAACGTGATCAAGAGCGTGACCCGCAACGGCCGCTCCATCGTGCTGACGGCGGTGCTGGCGCTGATCCTGGTCTACCTCTTCTCCATCGTGGGCTACATCTTCTTCAAAGACGATTTCATTTTAGCCGTGGACAGGATACCCCGCGGATCCCCGGGTAGGACGACCGCCTCTCGGCTTCGCCGTCCGCGTCGCGTTCCCGTCGCCGCCTCGGCTGCGGCCGGGACGGCCCGTCGCCTTCCTTTCCGTTTCGATAGCCGTCGTCCGATCGTTCTCCCGACCGCCGCCGCCCTTCTGTGGCGGAAGCTCGCGCCGAAAGAGAAAAAAGGGAGTTGAGCTCAAGTCTGGCGGGATTTGCTCAAGGCCACGCGCGACGCCGTCCCGTCTCCGATTTGCGGGTGAGCTTTTGGCAGGAGGTCGAATGGCAACTTTTGCGAGCGGAGGGGCGTTTACGGTCACTTGAGAGGTTCCGTTGAGCATTAAAACAAAAAGAGCCCTAAAAATGCAGGAGGTCGCCTGCGCTCTTGTAAAAATACGCCGCTCGACCCCGAAAATCTGAAGCTGATATTTTGCACATCCGTTGCCTGGATTCCTTGCAGATGTGGGAGCGGCCGCCGTGATGGGGCGCTTCTTCTCGGGCGGAGCCTGCCAAAAAGAAAACGGAGACGACTGTTCGGCGGAATCTGGTGAGTAGGACAAAAAAAAAAAGACAAATCACAGCGGCCGTATCCGTTGAGGGCTTTTGAGGTTGCCGGCTGAAATGGCGAGGCGCCTTGTTGTCTCGGGGGGGGTAAGCTTGAGAGATCCGACTGCGGGGGGGTCAGGTGTCGATGACCTTTAGGCACAAGCACTCTGCGACGGCGCGGAGCGCCTCCGGCCTCGAAGAACGGGTGCCGACAAAGCCGGCTTCCACCGGGTGAGGAGCGCGCGTGCCGCCTTCAAAGTGGCCCCGCTCACCGCCGGCACAGGTCTTTCTCGTATCGGCTTCACGTCACGGCCGACCGCGGGCGTCGGCGACTCCTCGCGCGGACTTGAATTCACCGAAACGTCATCGAAAGCGATCCTTTTCATTTGCGCGCCCTTTTCCGTTTGCCTGCCGTCCGTAGCGTCTTCCCTCGCCGCGCAGCCGTCGGCGGCGGTGATCGAGGACAAAGAAAGAACGTGCGATTCCTTGCTCATGTGCATCGTGACGGTGTTGAGCCACGGCCTTCGGAGCGGAGGAGGCGTCGGGGACGTCCTGCGCAAGGCTTCCAAAGAGGTACCAAAGGCGACGCGATCGATGACGGGATAAAGACACATCGCTGCGGAAACATCCCTTGAAAACGGGGCGCTCTATTAGAAAGGAGGCGAAACGCGGGAGCGATGACTTAAGAGCGCGCCCTCGCAGACGTCGCCGGCCCGCAACCCGTTCGGCGTCCGAATGGACCTTCTTTAAAGCCGAGCGTTCCTTCATTCGCCATTTGCCCGGAAGCGGGACCTTAAAAAAATAGCAGAGCGGCGGCTAATGATCATCGGCTCGTCGCCGCGTGGGCGGATTCAAAGGTTCCGCGCAAAAGAGCGCCGACGCGTGGCGCGATTGGGTGCGTGCGCGTCCAGCGGAGGCGAAAGGCGGCGTTTGGGAAGAGCCTCCGCGACCCGCTTCTCGTCTCGCCTTTGCCAGGAGCCGCTCTTCGCGGCGCGGGTCATTTACGACCTGCTGTTCTTCTTCATGGTGATCATCATCGTTCTCAACCTCATCTTCGGCGTCATCATCGACACGTTTGCCGACCTGAGGAGTGAGAAGCAAAAGAAAGAGGAAATCCTCAAGACCACGTGTTTTATTTGCGGTGAGAATCGGCCCCGGCCGCCTCCTCGATGACACGCGTGGGTTGCCGCTTCGCCCTGGTCGACGAGACAAAAAGTCTTTTCTTCTTTTTATTTTTCCTTCCCCAACGATCGCTCGATCGAGCCGCCGTTTCATCCGGCGCCGCCCTCCCACGGCAAAAGTCTTTGTTGTCGGCTTGATCGGCGCAACCTCTCGATGTACGACGAGGCGAATAGACGCTCGCCTTTTCTTTTTGTAACTCCGCATCGAGAGTGCGCCGCGCATTATTTCTCGACGTTTCTGTTAGCAAACGACCGCTCTGCGTCTTTGTCTCTCCGGCCCTCGCGATGGTACTTCCTCTTATTTTTGGGGCCTTTTTTTCGCCTTGGTCACAAGCGCAATTGCGTCACGTCGCCGCGAGTTAGCCGAAAGGGAATAATAGCCAACGGGGTTTTGAAGGGAGCACGTCGCGAGCGCGACACCGACGCACGCGTGTCATTCGTCCTTTCTGCTCTCAGGTCTGGAGAGAGATAAATTTGACAATAAGACGGTGACGTTCGAGGAGCACATCAAAGTGGAACACAACATGTGGCACTACCTCTTCTTCATCGTGCTGGTCAAGGTCAAGGATTCCACCGAGTACACGGGGCCGGAGAGCTACGTGGCCCAAATGATCAGGGTGAGGCGCCCGCCACGCGCTTCGAACGCCCCGAGCCGACCCGACCGCCTTCCGAATTCCTCGCGGCCTTTGAAGCGCCGACTTTCGAGGGAGTCGTGGGCGGCGCTTTTGGTTTGTATCGCGGTGGCCCTAACCCGTCCCATTTCTCGACGCCAGGAGCACAATCTGGACTGGTTCCCCCGGATGAGGGCCATGTCGTTGGTCAGCAGCGACGCGGACGGGGAGCAGAATGAAATTCGAAGCCTCCAGGAAAAGCTGGAGTCCACCATGAAACTGGTGTCCAACCTCTCGGGCCAGCTGACTGAGCTCAAGGAACAGGTCGGTTTGCCAAAGCCGCCCGCAAAAAGCGGGACCTTCGCCTCGCCGCCGCCCCGCCGAAAAAGCTTTGCCGACGCCGCAAATTCAGCCTGTAATTTCTCGGCCGCTCGGCGCAGGTAGGACGAGGTCGTTGCGTGCGGCGGCGTTGCTCAATTCGTCGGTCTCGGCTGTTTTTCCAGTCGACGCAATCGGACGGTACGGCTCTACCCTTGAAATGAGAACCGCGCGTGAGGAAGCGAATGTCACCGAGACCTTTCGACCCAGACGGGAGGAAACGATGGTGTTGCTAAACGCGTGTGACGTAAGGCTGGCTTTTAAGTCTTCCATGTCCTTTTTTTTTTTTCATGGCTAGGAGTGCTGTGGCTTTCGTCTAAATCGGGGGCGTCAAACCGATGTTCGTCGCGGGCCACGTTACGGTTTTGCTTTCGTGAACCCAATTGAATGTACGATAGCCTCCGCAAATGGATGAAAAACACTTTTTAAAAATGGATTTTCAACGGCGGACCGGCCACAAAAAATGCTCGCAATATGGCAAGGACAATTTGCAATTCGGGTATTACGGCAAAGGTCATCAAGTCGCCGCCCATATACTTTTGCGAGCCACATAAAATGATGCGGCGGGCCGGATTTGGCCCCCGGGCCTCGAGTTTGACACCGGTGGTCAAAATGGTCTCATACTTGCCAATCTTCCGCTTAAAAAGCAGCAAACAAAATGTGTCAAATAGGCCTCCTTCTTCGCGGAAATCGGTTTCCATCCCGCCGCGATGCCATCGGCTTCTCCTCATGACCGCAACTCGGGGCCGATGTCGCTCACCGACGCGAAAGCCAAAGGAACGCTGCCGAAATGTTCAGCCGTGACGGGTTACTTTTTGTGTCAAGGTGCAAAGATCCGGCGACAAAGTTGACTGAACACAAAGCGTTTTTTTTTGTTTTTTGCAAGGCCTCCTCTTTTCAGGATCCACTTTGCGGATTGCGCAGCTTCCGTCTGATGGCGGAAGTACCGCGCGTGATAGTTGCGTACACAAAAGCCGTGTGTGTGTGTGTATAGAGAGAGAGAAACATTACTTACCCCCCCCCCCCCCCCCCCCCCACTTCCATGGGTCCATTTTGTCCGCTTTTAGATGACCGAACAGAGGAAGCAAAAGCAGCGAATTGGCCTCCTGGGCCACCCCCAGCACATGAACGTCAACCCCCAGCAGCCCGCTTAGGCCCGAGAGTCGGCGCCCGAAGCCGCTCGGCGGCGTCGGCCTTCGGCCCGGACGGAGCCGCGCCCCGACCGCAAGCTTGCGCGCCGCGTGACCTTTGTGAGTACGGGAAGTTGCGAGTTTGATGGAAAGGCCGCCGCCGTCGTCGTCACGATACGCGCCGACTCGGATCGTTGACGCTCGGCCGCGCTTTTCTAATTCGCCGCCGCCCGGAAAGGCGTTTGCGCCCAATGTTTCCAATGTCATATTGCGCCGGTCGTATTTCATTTGTCCGCTTTGGCGAGCTTCCATTCGAAGTCGCGTTTGCGTTTCGGGCCGAGCGAGCGCTGTTATTTGTGTTTGTCTTTTGCGCAATACCGTACGTCCGTTGAAATACGCGGCCCAACGCGGACGCGAGTTCCGTCCGACCGCTGATGTCGCGCCGTAGTTTGTCTTTAAGTCTTACCGGATCAAGTTAGGGACTTGGTTTGGACTTTTGCTTCCGCGCCCGTTGAGACGATACTCTGTTGACTAAGACGCCCGCCTCGCTCGCTGATCTTTTTGCGCACAAGAATGCGTTGCAAACGCCCGCCGCGTTTTCCTTCACGTGTGTAAAGCCAAATGCGAGTCCCCCCTCCCCCCCAATCATTTTGTGGCACGTTCCAAATAAAGCTGCGCCGGCTCCAAATTTAGATCGTTGAGCTCTTGATGCTGAATAAAGATATTTGTGTCCAGCGGTCACTGCTGCCTCGACGTCACAACCCGGGGGCGCGGAAGGCCAGAGTTGTTTTTCTCGCTCGCAGTTCGGAGGCAACGTGACACGGAACAAGCGGATCCGGTTGAGCGTGATCGCATTCGTGACGGCGAGCGTCAAGCGCCCGGCAAAAAAACCCTCAAGCGCGCAACCGCTCGGGAGCTCGCCAAATTTGTCCAAATGACACGCGTCGGCCCTCTGCCGTTCGTCGTCTCCCGGAATGTGTTCGCGGTCAAATCCGATCCGTTATTTCCGACGTTGAATCGCGTGAGCGTACGCCGAGCGAAAAATGAAAACCTGATTTGAAATGGTTCAAATCCGAACTCCGCCCGGCGGCCACTTTTTCCAGCGGTCGGCGGAGCGAGATCAGATCATCCGGATCGATCTCCGGGGGAGACGTTCGAGTGATGCGGCGGATGAAAAAAAAAGGGATGCGCAACGTTTGAAATGTTGCGACGTTGAATCGTTGTCCCGTCCTGCGGTCACCAATCGGTCGTCGAAACAGGATGAGGAAATAAACAGATGGCGTACTATGATCATCTCGATGGTGACGTCAAGCCGCCGGCCGGGTCGCGCGGCACGGCTCATCCCGCGTGCCCTGCTAAGATTATTCATGTCGTGATTCTTGATTCTTTTGCTTGTTTCTTGGTTGGAAGTGAAGCGTTTCGATTTTGCCCGCCGTGTGAGTGACTTAAGCCACAATAAAAGACGCTTTCTGTCTGTCTGCCGCTGCTCTACTTTCTGCCTTTGGTAGCCAAAGGGGGGTTGAGAGGGGGTGGGGGGGACAAAAGCTTGCACACTGGCCCGCGGGACTCCGAGCTCCCGTGGGTGGCGACGGGCCTGCTCCGGGAATAGGCTGGACTTAGCCGGCGCGCGTGCACGGGGGCGGGAAGGGAGGGAGGGAGCCGGCGGGGGGAGTCCTTGAAAGCACGTGAGGCTCATGTGATGCTCGGTGTGTTTGGAGGCGAGGGACGTGGCCGGAGTCACAGTCACAGGACTGCCACCCGCCCCTTCGCTCCTCGCGCACACTCTGCACTCAGTCCGACCGACGACGACGACGACGACGACGACTCGAGTCCGTCAGGAACGGCGCGCAGCAGCAGCGGCGCCTCACAGGGGGAGGGGGTGGGACCGACGCGCGCGGTGCACGCCGCTCGCCCGGGACGGAAAGAGGGAGCGCGCGAGATACGGAATAGCCAAATCGTCTGGTTTTGTCCCGCCGTCGGATCGCTTCTATTCGTCGTATGCTCGGAGACGTATGAGCAACACGGAGGCGATGAGGAGGGCGCAACCGCCGCCGTCGCCGGAGATCGCCGAGGTGACGGGGTAAGGATGACGTCACGATCCGGCTCCTCCGCCGAAACTTTGGCTCATCAAATTGGTTCGCTTTTCTGCCAAGGGTGGACTTCCCCCTGTACGCGTACAAGTCCGGGAGGGGCGCGAAACGAGGCGACGACGGCAGGGTAATTTCCACTTTTGTCGCCCCTTCAATATAACACGGCGAGAATCCGCGTCAACGTGAGACTCGCCCCCCCCCCCTCCCCGCAGGAGACCTACAAGTTGCCGCATCGACTCATCGAAAAGAAAAGACGAGACCGAATCAACGAATGTATTGGCCAGCTCAAAGATCTGCTGCCGGAGCACCTCAAGCTGACCGTGAGTCTTTGGTCAACCGAACCGAGTTTGGGAAAAAAACGACAACAACAAAAAGAAGATGAATTGCAGAGTTGATAGATATTGCTTTGCACGGCGTGGACTGAATCCTATCCGGCGTCTCGTGCGTGCGCGCCGCTCGCCGGGTGTGTGAGGCTCAGACTCTTTTTTGGCTGCAGACTGCCGTTACATAAGAAAGATCAACATTCTTATCGAAGGTCTTCCTGTTTTTAGACGCTGGGTCATTTGGAGAAAGCGGTGGTGCTGGAACTGACTCTGAAGCACGTCAACGCCTTGAACGGCCTGCTCGAGCAGCAGCGGCGGAAGATCGCGCAGCTCCAACGGGACTTGCAAACAAGTACGTTTGACCTTTTGACCTTACGGCGCGTGCATATATAGCGGACCGTAGTGGTCGTGAAAATCCCCAATGGAGGGGGGGGGGGGGGTGCTTTTACCCCTCCTCACCTACGCCTTCTTAATAAAAGCACCCCCGTACAATTAAGTCTAACTTGCCCGGCTCTACAAACGACCAAGACTAAAATGGCAAAAGGTGCTCGCGCGTTCCCCTGCGCAGACATCCTCTTCTTGCAGCGTCGCAAAACTCGGAATTCGGACTCGCGTGGATGTCGTCAAAAAGGCCGAACAAAACCCACGAGAGCGGATTTCGCTCATCCGTGATGTCGCCGAGTAACGTTCCTTCGACCGTTGCGGCAGGCGGCGGCGGCGGCGACGACGACGACCCGGAGGTCGGCGAGCGCATGTTCCGTCGGGGTTTCCACCTGTGCGCCGAAGAGGTCCTCCGCTACCTGGCCCGCCGAGACGGCGGGCGGGACCCGACGCCGTCCCGCGTGGCGGGCCACCTCCGCCGGGTGGCTTCGGAGGCGCTGCGACGTCAAAGCGGCCGGAGTTGGGAGGAAGCGCCGAAAGCCGCGGCGGCCCAGGGCCCGTCCGACAACTGCGTTCCCGTCATTCGAAGGACTTGCCGCGGCGCTCCGGGCGAGCGGAGCGGCAGCGACACCGACACCGACAGCGGCTACGGGGGCGAGCCCGACAAACGCCGCCCCGAAGCCCGCCGCTCGGAGGAGGAGGAGGCGGAGCTCCGGCGCCCGGCGGCCGACGACGGCGAGCCTCGGACCAAGAAGTCGCGGGCCGGCCCCTCCGAGGACCGAGGCCCCCCCGCTGCTGCGGGCGGAGGCCCCGGCGGCTACGCGGCTTTCTCCCCCGAGCGGCGGCCGCTCCGCCTCCCCTTCTATCTCCTCCCCCCTGCGGCGGCGGCGTACCTGCCCGTGCTGGAGAAGCGCTGGTATCCCGGCGGCGTGCCGCTCGTCTACCCCGGCGCGAGCGCCTCCGCTGCCGGCTTAGCCCCGGAGAGCCTCCCCCCACCTTCGCTGATGACCCAGAGGGCGGGGTCTCCGCCGGTACGCCACGGCGCCGTGGACCGCCCTCGACTTCACAGAGCTTCACAACGGGGCTCCCCGGCAAACTCGGAAACCAAAGAGTAAAGCGACTCGGGCGCTGTCGCGGTCGAGGAGCGAAACGAGGCCAAAGACGTCCGCCGCCTTTTTATCGCTTCCCGCGGGTCGTTGCGCGACTCTGAGACACTGCGAACCTGCGACGAGGAGTGTGCAAGAGACCCTCTTCGCTCAATGGCACGAGTCAATCCAGAATGTGCGCGCACACACGCACTCTACGATGAATGTAAGGATGAAACAAAAGCCCCTCGTGCGATACAGTTGATGCCGCTCGGACTCATTCGATCTGCTGTAGATCCAAAAATGAGAGATCTACTGATAATGTCTTTTCGGTTGTTTGTTTTTGGGGGTGTACATGATTAATGTTTGACCAAATTCCTCTCGGTGTTGACCGCACCATATCACTCCTCCTGCGGCGGTCTCGCTAGCTAAACAAACGAGTCTTTGTCAAGAATTCAGGGCGTTGTCCCTATCGGGAGGTGCGTCACTCGATCCGTTGGCGTGCGCGCACACGCTTCTGTGATGTGCTCGCAAACACATGACGGGCGCGCCACAGACTCGATCGCTCGATCTGTGACGGCGTGTCCTTTTTTGTTCACGGCGCTACTCTCTCCGTCTTTATTTTGGATACGTGAGCTTAATGAGTGTATTTGCGTCGCCGCCCGAAGAGGCTTTCGCGGTCGTCGTATGCCAAGCGCGCGCGTGGCTTTGGTTTTCGACCCGACTTGTCTTGCGTCTCCAATTCCAGACCGAGCCGAGCCCGATCTCCATTGACGGCGTTGCCTTTCAGTCATTGAGCGCGGACATACGGACAAGGTCTTTTCTGCTTTACGAGCACGTTTGCGTCTGCGGTGAGGGAATGTCAAGTTGGCGGACAAAAACGAACTCGCGATGGTTTTCTCTTGAAAGAGGTACCCTGGATTTTTAGGTTGAAATCTTGCAACGTACTCTTGATATATAGCCTCCATGAAAGTCCGAATAAACTGTTTTTGTGGTAGTTATTCTCACCCCTGCGGAATCCGCCGCCCGTTGGCGCACGTGCTGACGGCTCTCCGACACGCGCTTGCATAACACTTACATAACGCATCAAGTAGGCAAGTGGCTGTAAATGGGCAGCTCGTCTTAGATTACAAGCCGTAAACACGTCCAATTCTGAAAGATAGCAAACGAACTATGTGTCCGAGTCTTGGCAGCAATGCATTAGGAAAAGCTTGCGCCCGCGGTTAGGGCAGTTTTGTTTTTCTCAGCATCAAGATTCATATTCGATGACATTAACTGAGAAACAAGTAACACTACAATCGATGCGATTGGTTAAGCACGCAAGATAAGTTTGTTTTCAGAAAACGGCCATCTCTTTCTATTTGAAACTCGCATTCATTTAGTCACTGAACAGCATTTTTAAAGTGACACTTGTCCATCGATCGGTTGCGCGCCATTAAATGACGACTCGTGAATCTGAACGATTTGGACCAAAAAAGAGCTTTTTTGTCTTTGTAAGCCTTCTTTTTACGATCATTATTTTTCTGTTGTTTCAGCGATCGTGTAAAATAATGTACTGCCCTTCGGTGGCGGAGAGAAGGATGCACACAGTCGTCGTTTTTAAGAAATCAAATAAGCAATAAACGCACGCCTTCAAATGCGCTCCACACTCCGACGAGCCACCGGAGCCAATATTTACCCAACCTGGCCCCTCCCCTCTCCGTGGCGTCACACAAATACAAGAAACAGATATTGCAATAGTTTGAAGGTTCCTCCGTAAAAACCGCGTCCGGCTTTGTCAAATGGAATCCGTTGAAAGTTCGTCACCCTTGACACGCAGTTACTTAAACACACAAGGTACTGTATGGAAAACGAGCACCGCCTGGCGGTATTTTGGTGTATGTCAGCCCACGGGCCCTCATTTGCACACAACTGGTCGTCCTCGATTTACGACGGTACCGACAGACGACATTTTACATTTGCCAACAGCGAACGAGTTTGAACATGAACGTAAGAATACGTCGCTAGTCCCCGTACGACTGACTGACTTGAGTTCAACGACGTAAACGTATCAAGTAATTCCAGCAATTCTTTTGCCGTCACCGAGAAGGAAAATGTGTGAGTTCGCGTTTGCCACCATTTTTTTTTCAAGAGTTGCCGTGGGTCTCCGAACATAATTTAAAAGTAGCCGAATCTGTAACTGGCGGTGGGGGCGTTTGCTGGGGAAATCCAGTTGAAAAAGTTGCTCGATGCGATTACAAAATGGCTTTTGCGCCAATGCGGTCAAACCGCCTGGCGCGTTCCGCTCGCCCGCAAGGTCACTTGACGAGTCCCGCGTTTCACGTCGACGGCATTAACCGCAGCGTATTAACCGGTAGCATTCAATGGACACACAGCAGCGCAATCGCCGTTTCGAAATAAACCAGTGCGGTCGCGGTTGAGTTGAGCAAGTTGCCTTTTCGGACTCTGGTCTCAACCGAAGCTTTAGTTGTGAAAAACCTGGCAGCGGAAGTTCCCGTTCCTTTCGGGCGAGGCCGACGTGCGCGGACGGGTTCTCCTCAGTCGCGATGCCGCTGCCGCTGCCGCTCCGTGTTGCGGTGCTGCTGGTCGGACTGGCGGCGCGGTGCCGTTCGGATGCCGCCCCTCCCACGATCGACGTCAACCTGGACGATGATCCCCAAGTGAGATGGGCGCCCCTTTTCCAAGTATTTGACACCGACTTCCTCAAGAGAACCGCTCAAGAGATGATCGAGTAAGGGAAACGGATTTGTATTGTTTCACCGCTTGCTTTCGTGGAAAAAAAAAAAGATCACACGTTAGTTACCACCCCCCCCCCCCCGATATTCATTGCAGTCTTGACAATTTCTTTGAAAATGCGTCCGTAAACACATGACCACTAATTGCGTACTTGAGACGACGACGAGACAGAGTTTTGTGTTCCAAAAAAGTCGTATCATCTCCCATTAAAAGACATACGTCTCCGAGTTAAAGGCGTTGATTCGATTTATGATATCGAGACAAAGCAGTTGTATATTTTCGAGAATAATTGAGATTAAAGTCGTTGTAGTGCGAGAATAAAACCATATCGTTTCATGAAAAAGTCGCGGATTGTAGAAAAAGCGGTCTATTTTCAGGAAAACAAGTTGTGTATTTTCGAGCTTGAAGTCATGACAGGGGCGGCCCGGTAGTCCAGCGGTTAGCACGTCGACTTCACAGTGCAGAGGTACCGGGTTCGATTCCGGCTCCGGCCTCCCTGCGTGGAGTTTGCATGTTCTCCCCGGGCCTGCGTGGGTTTTCTCCGGGTGCTCCGCTTTCCTCCCACATTCCAAAAAACATGCACGTCAGGCTGATTGAACTCTCTAAAATTGTCCCTAGGTGTGAACGTGAGCGCGGATGGTTGTTTGTCTCTGTGTGCCCTGCGATTGGCTGGCAACCGATTCGGGGTGTCCCCCGCCTACTGCCCGAAGACGGCTGGGATAGGCTCCGGCGCCCCCCGCGACCCTCGTGAGGATCGAGCGGTTCGGAAAATGGATGGATGGATGGAAGTCATGACATCCAAAATGGATTCTTGGAGCGTTGTCTTTTTTTCTGTAAGGAAGGGCTAAATACTCGATTAAGTGCCATCAACTGTAACAATTAAAAATTGTCCTTGATGTTTTGGTTGTGTTAACCTGTTTTTTTTTGTTGTTGTTGTTGTTGTTTTTTTGCTCGTCAGTGCATCGATTCCAAAATGGATTCATGAAGCGCTCATATCTGTGATGAAGGTCTCGGAGCCGTTCGTTCTTCCCGAGCCTTACGGCGAAGAGCTCCGTGGCATGTCCCCGCACTTTGGCAGCAACTTATCTGATATCGTCATGCTCAACTTTGCCTATGAAGCCAATGCGTATGTATTCTTTGTAGCGTACATCTTTGTATGAAGTGCAATCAAATGTTAGCATAATTGTTTGTAACCACCTAACCCAGGGGTGTCAAACTCATTTCACACGGTGGGCCACGTACGGCCTCGGGAGATGTCGAGTGGGCCGGACCATTAAAATGATACCGCGCTTTGCTATAAGTAACCAAAACAATATGTCTTTGTTTTGGTATAAAGAAGCACAAGAGCATTAGGAAAATGTTGAAATTTAATGAACCTATCTTTTACAAAACATTTCATGAAGCACCTTGCATTTCCTTCGACAACTTACTTTTATCGTTCACGTATATGCATCGCAACTGATTGTACAAACTTTAACAAGTAATTGGTATTGGAAAATATAGTCATGCACTTGAAGATTAAACGAGATTTATAAAGAAAGGAAGTTTTAAACCATTTACACGTGCATATAAAATCGAAATGCAATCCCCGCCCACACCTTGCAAACTAAGGAGAGTGCTATTAAATGTGTAAATGTGAGAGTGCTATTGATAGCGTCTGCTGCCATGGGTCTGTCTCAGTGACGGACTGAGGCTGCTGTTGTCTTCTTCTCTGATCGAAACCGTGTCCCCTCGCGGATACTCAATGAATTGCACCTTATTAAAAATATTAATTCGGTGTTTTATGCTTTTTTTTTTTCACTTTTAAATTATCCCGCGGGGCCGATTGAACCCCCTCGCGGGCCGGTTCCGGCCCTCGGGCCGTACTTTTGACACCCCCGACCTAACCGCTAAGTCAAGATGTTGCGCTTGTAGATACTGCACGAGCATCGTGGCCCAGGACAAGCACGGAAACGTGTACCACGGCAGAAATCTCGACTACCGGTACCCCGCTCTGAGGAAACTCACAGTCAATGTTAACTTCTGGAAGAACGGAAAGGTACGGCATATCTGACCTCGGGACTCATTTTATAGGATGTCGTTCAAAATCCTTGCAACCGTATAGCGAGACCAATCCTTTGAAAACCATCAATTGCCAACTCTGATGCAGATATTGTAACCGTGGCTGTCCTAAGGTCTATTTTCTGCTCGGCGGTTGTCCACATCTTTTTTCATTTTCGCATCAAAGTTATCCTTCCCAAAAATTCGGCCAAAGCAAGTCGCTCGATGTTGCGCAAAAGCCAAAAGTTCTCGCGCAACCTTTGCCCATTGCAGATCGCCTACACTGGAACCACCTTTGCTGGCTATGTTGGTCTGTGGACAGGACAAAGTCCGTACAAGTTCACTTTCTCCGGTGACCAGCGAGGCAAGACCGCACTTCCTCCGCCGAGTGGCCGAAAATGCTCCAAACGCGTTGACGCCAGACTGTTGCTTTGTGTGCGTGACCAGGCAAATATCACTGGTGGGACTTCTGGAAGACGATCGCGTCAGCTTTTCTGATGAAAAGAAGCCCAGTCAGCTGGCTGGCAAGAGAGGTGAGATGAGGAACGAGCAGGGAAGGCGGCACTGGAAAATCTGCTGCCTTGCACCCACCGAAATACGGCGTCACTCGTACCCCATCAATATATTTGGAAAAAAATCCAAACTTTTTGCGCACGCACCAAGCAGAAGCCGCCAACCGAGCTGTGTGTGTGTGTGTGGGGGGGGGGGGGGGGGGCGTAAACCCAGGTGAAAAAAACACCCAAACCCAGGAGCCCAAATATTTCCCGTACCTCAACCCACGATTCACGTGAATGTCTTAAACGGTGGTATGTGGTCTTCTGTGCAGACCCTAGAAGAGGCAGAAGACTTTCAAGATGCTGTCCTGCGCCTCTCCAAAATTCCCATCATGGCAGAAGTGTATTACATTGTGGGCGGGGCGCGGGCAGGCGAAGGGGCCGTCATCACCCGAAACCGAGCGGGCCCCGCAGACATCTGGCCGCTGGACCCGCCGAGCGGAGGGTGGGCGTCGTGCCGGCCGGCCACGCTCGCCTTCTTCTGTTTTGTTCATTGGCGGGATTGCCGGACTCCTTGTCGTTCTGCTTTGTTTTAGATGGTTCCGAATCGAGACCAACTTTGACCACTGGGTTCCGAACCCAGGCAAAGATAAACGAAGGTGAGCCGTCCGAAGACAAATATTGCTGGAACGCGGCAAAATAATAATCATTCAATCATAATAAGAACAACAACCCTTTATTTTGGGGGATTTAATCGCATGAACTTGTTCTTTTTAGCGGTTCTTGAATGTTACTCCGAATTTCTCGATGGGCTATTTTTAATCAGTAATATCAAATTTAAGAACTAGAATTTTTCACAAGAGCTTATTTTTGTGTGTGTGTGTGTGGGTGCAGAGAACCTCTAGTCAATACCGTACATAAATCCAGCAGGTACTTAAAGCATGCTAATGTACACCGATTCATGGGCTGACCTAGCGTTGTTTTTCAATCGAAAGGTAAAACGTCTAAGCGAACAAGCCATGCATTTATTGTTTGTAGAGAAGCAGCAGAGAAAGCAATGAATGCTACTGGTCAAGAGCACGTCGATATGGATTCGCTATTTCAGGTGAGTCGCAACAAATCAACCAATATTCTCAGGAAACATAAACCGAAAGTTGGAAGCCTTTTGAAAGAATGAATCTTGTGTGACGTTGTCTGTCAACAGGTTTTGTCACTCTTTCCGGTGTGTAATAGGTAAGCAGAACAGCTGCGTATTCGTCTCTCACTCTCTCATATTTGTGACCGTGACTTGAGCGACCAGATCAGGGAATCGACGGCAGTTTACACGGCGCTTTGCGAATATTGATTTCCCCCCATTGTCTGCCGTTGTAATCATTTCACAGGAAGACAGTTTATACGACAACAATGAGTGCAGCGAGCCCCGAGAACTATACCAGCCTGGTCAGACCGCCGGTATGTACGGTTAAACGGCATTCCTGCGTTTCACATTCTTTCCTTCATTTTGCACGATTCCTTTGAGATCAACAAGTGACGCCGCACCATCCACTAAATCGGACCTTTGACTCTCCCGCAAGGCTTGCCGCGTGACTCGGCGACCTGAAGTGCTCCCAGCGGTTCGCAAAGTGGAACGCACGAGCCAGTTTTTCACACCCTGAGTAGCTGCGAGTAAAAGAAACCGGCCGCTCTCTGATCATCTGCTGCACACCGCAGCTGTGAATGTGGTCATATCATCTGACATCTTTTTTTTGGTTTTTTCAAATAAGTCACCAGGCCTGACCTGTTACAGATTGTGCTTTTAGTATGAGGAAATACAGATTATAAAACACCTTTTCGGTTGCGTGTTACTTTTGTTATTAATCACATATATTACCTGACCGGGTACGATTCTAGGATCGTCGGTTTAGAGGTACTGACAGTTTCAGAGTACATCTGATAGGGGGCATTTGATTGGCATGGGTGGGGGCTTTTTGGGGGGAGGGGGGGAATTCTCGCATATTGACACTCCAAACACATGCGCACAATCAATCATACACTTCATTAACGCGTCTAAGACAGCTAGGCCAATCGCACGCACACACTTATGATTAGGACATCGGTAGCAACAAATCATTAAAGTCTGTCGCGTTAAACTAAATGGAAAGTACCGAGTGTTCTGGAAATATGTATATTTTGTCTATGACCATAAAGAATTCACCCCCCCCCCCCCCCTCATAAATAATACCACACGATAACATGAATTTGTGGTGTAACGGCAAACAAATCAGCGGGGAAGGATAATTTCCCATTTGCAAGCATTGCCTGAAGGCAACTGCAGATCACATGACGCGGCAGAGCAGCTCCCTACTTCCGCTGCGGGTCGCTTGCTACGAACTTAGGACTCACGTTAGTCGCCGCGATTTCGACCGGAGAGTTATTCCAACATGCTGGCCCTTATCAACAGGCTTCTGGACTGGTTCAGGTCCCTGTTTTGGAAAGAAGAGATGGAACTGACACTCGTGGGACTTCAGTATTCCGGGAAGACCACGTTCGTCAATGTGATTGCCGTGAGTCGCTCCGTCGAAACGTACTTGCTCTGTCAGTGCGGGGTGGGCCCGAGGACGCGGAGCGTCTTTTCATGGTTCATAGTCAGATGCGTTTAGTTCCATTTCATCGAAAGAACGAGTCGACCGCAAGCGGGGCGCAATGTAGCAAGTCCGGTGCGCGTCCACTGACGGTGTGACTGGGCACTTCTTTCAAGCGGTGACGCGCGGGTGTTGTCATACTGGACGACGGCCGCCCGTCAACATCATTCGGGTTCACTGCGGCGAAAGCATCCGGCGTTAGGAATCGGCGAATGGCGAGTGGCTCTGCGGGGCCCGCTTTCGTCACCGGCGAAAGTCTTCCCGGAAATCGCGTCCTCATAAGGTTAAGTGTCGCGCGTGGTGAAATTCGCAATCGGCGCGCGTAGATGCGCTCGACGCTTGCCGTAAGATCCGCCCTTGCCTGAAATCATGACTCGAGTCCAGCCGCAGCGAGGCGGATTCGTGTCAGCACGCCGGACTCGCAGTCGAGAAGTCGCGGGTTCCAATGTTCCGGTGTGAAGTTTGCACGTTGTCCTCGCGCTTGCTCGGGTTCCTCCCAAATCCCCAAACCGCGACTCTGAATTGTCCTTCCCCGTGGACGCGACGCCCTCGCGGGGACAAACGATATTGCGAAAAGAGGGCGTTTTTTGGCATCTCGCGACATCGGACTCGAGCAAGGAATGTCTTCCGCATACGCGGCCAAGCGGCGTTCTGCGCTCTCGCTCGCCTCGAACTTCCAGACGGTGCGCGGCGGCGTCAACACCTACGCCGATGCAAGTAAATCAACACGAGATCGTGTCTGGATGCCCTTTTATTGCGCACGGTCACCAAGATCAAATGCGTTCTTCTGAAAATCCCCGACACTACCGGAGATCATTTGGTGTTTTATTTCCACCTCTCGCTGACGAGCCCTCTATTGTTTTGCATTGGCAGTCGGGCCAGTTCAGTGAAGACATGATTCCTACCGTTGGATTCAACATGCGGAAGGTCACCAAAGGCAACGTGACAATCAAGGTAGGGATGTGAACCGGGCCGGCGGGATGCTTTGCATCGTCACGTGACGATGTCATGGACCGAACACATTTTTTCCCCCCTTTTCTTCGAAATTGTGGTTGCGATCGAATAGGAAATTGGTTTTTCAAGCTCCTTTTCCGTGTGTTTTTACAAAGAAGCAATTCATTCTTCCTCATAACAATAAATAATACGAGCTCCATTTTCGGACATTATTGTAGGATATTAAGATAAAGGCAACGAAGCGACGTGTAAGACAGTTGATTTATCCACTACAATTGCAACCTTCCAAAATACTTTGACGCGCCATCGAAGCATTTGGAGACGACGTAGAATTCTGCCGCATATTACGCGTACGCGATACTGGAAATCGGTCGCAAATCGAACACGCCAGAGCGCGGCTTCCGACCGGAATGCCAACAAGTCCGCGGCTCCGCCATTGCAAGCGATCCCGCCGATGGCGTTTCATGAACCGCCATCTACGGAAACGAGCGCACTTGCCCTTCTTCAAGGCGCAACTTGTCATCCGCGTCGATAAAACACACATTTACGGAAGATCAAACTCGGCCATCTGCTTTCGGTAACGTCACGCGCGCTCGAGTGCGAAGATCCTATCCGCTCGCGTGATGCAACGTCTTCCCTTTTCATAAACGGCCGAAGAAGCTGCGGGCGTCGCGAGCGGCCTCGCCAAACAATTCGACGATGGTCGCGCTTTGCGAGCGTGCCTCGTTCCCGTATCCCGAAAGGAGGCCTCGCGTGTTTCTTTTGTGTTTTGGAAGCATAAAGGAAGTCGTGACGCGGATCCGGGTGTCGGCCCCCTCGTCTGAGAGAGGGAAAGCCCCGGTGCATCATCTGAAGTTGATTTTGAAAACTCTTTTCCCTCCTCAGATTTGGGATATAGGAGGGCAGCCCCGCTTCCGGAGCATGTGGGAACGCTACTGTCGAGGCGTCAATGCTATTGTGTAAGTCTGCGCACTTGCCATGGATTAGCATGCCTCTGATTCCCCCCCCCCCCCCCCCACATTTATTATTATTATTTTAAAACATGTATGCGTGAAAAACGGGTGCCGTTGTGATCTTTGTCTTTTTCTTCACGATCTCTTCTGTGAACTTCAACCGCTGTGATTTTGGCTGTCTTGGGGACATTTCAAACGTTTGCGTCTGCCGCGGCGTGCGATGAGCAAAAGGACCCGAGGCTTCGATGCTGGTGTCCAATAAAAGTGGGCGTGGAAAGTCAAGTCCGGTTTCCATGCGCCCGTCTGCGACGTCGTTGGGGCCCGCAACCGGGAGAAAGTGACCTTTCCTCGGTGGCTGCGCGTGTCTATGAGCTATCCTTTTTTATCTTCGTAAGACACTTCATTTGCCGTGTTTGCTTGTGCGGTCCTTTTCACAAATCAATCCATTTGATTGATTTATTAGAATTTTTCTTGCAGTTAACGGTGGAATCGGTTGCTTCCCTTCTGCCGTCTTGCGACTGCGTAATATTGCGTAGTGATCAATATATTTGCAAATATATATATATTTTACATTTGGGGGGGGGGCGTCATGATTATTTTGACCACATTTATTGCTATCTCAAGGCGCTGCTGTATTTGGATGTATTTTGACTTTTCCAGGTACATGGTGGATGCGGCGGATCGAGATAAGATGGAAGCGTCCCGAAATGAACTCCACAACTTGTTGGACAAGCCACAACTGCAAGGGATTCCGGTACATACGCGGCACCCGCAAAAGTTCAAAAAGTCTTTTGTTTTGTTTTGTTTTAAGAGAAAAGGAGACGGTGCCGATTCACGGGCTCGTCGAAGAAAAAACCAATCCATTGACTCCTTGATGAGATGACTCCGCCTTTGCCATTGTCGCTTTTTCAGATTCTCGTGCTCGGCAACAAACGAGACCTCGCCGACGCGCTGGATGAGAAGCGGCTCATTGAAAAGATGTGAGGCACCCGCAACGATTCCCTCTCGCCGCCGTACCGTCCGTGTTGCCGAGTGATTGCGGCGCTTTGCCTGTGTCAACGTGTCACAGAAACCTTTGGGGGGGGGGGTTAAGATGAGGGAATGTATTTGTCCCCTTTGAGGGCGATGTAAGTCAATTAGACTCGGCTTGCGGTCGATGACGGCATTTCATCTCGACGGCTTTCCTTCTTCATCAAGGAACCTGTCGGCCATCCAGGATCGGGAAATCTGCTGCTACTCGGTGTCCTGCAAAGAGAAAGACAACATAGGTACGCCCGTCGCGCCGTCGGGTCGCTCTCGCTGGTTTCTCGCCCGCGGCGTATCGGACGGCGCCGACGACGAATGTCTCCCTCCCCTCGGCAGATATCGCCTTGCGGTGGCTCATCCGGCACTCAAAGTCACGGAGGAGCCGAAAGTGAAAGCGGCGTGCGGCCCGAACACTTGCCAATCATCCGCGGTCATCCCTCCGGCTGCCTCCGTCAAGTATTTCGGCTCCTTCCGCCGTCGCGGCTCTTGCGCAGCCCCGTTCCGGCGACTCTTCTTTGCCGTCCCGAAACGTTATCCGTGCGAGAAGGCGGATCGTTCGCGCCTCGCCGCTCGTCCTTGCGGCCGTTTGCCACGGCGCGGCGCTTTGTTCTCATCGTTCCCCTCGCGGCTTCACACGTGACCGCGCGTTTCGGCGCGACGGCGGTTTTGATCGGCGTTTGCCAAACGAGGATTGCGGTTTTAAGTGCCTCGCGGCCGAGCTCGACGGCCGTCGCCCGAGGCCGCGTCTCGCGCGCCGTTATGAAATCGTGACCGATCAATGCAAATTCCTCGATGACAAGCGACGACCGTCTCCCGCGAATCCGACGGACGATGCAAACAAATTGACCACGTGTCGGTCCGTTGATGGCTTTGAACACCTCTTGCCCTTTGCCTAGCTTTAAAGGTGAGGGACACTTGCCGGCTTTGTTTTTTCTGTACTATTCCGGAGGTGATGCATATGGGTTTGCCCAAATAGCTGGTTTTATAGTTCTGATTTGGAGTCACTGCAAGCTAGCCTTCGTCCAAATCAATCACAAAGTCGCGCAGAGTGCAAAAGCGTTAGACCATCGTTTCGAGTCTCGATGTCTGCAAATGGCGCAAAAGACTGAGCGCTTGTCATTCCGTTTCCTCTCGGTGGCAGGACACGTTTTGAAGCGAGGCGTGTGTCGTGTACGGCGCGTCAACCTGCTCCGCGCTAGCCGGTCGGTCGCCAATTCCGGCGTCGGTTCCGCCGGTCGTCTCGTCCGCGCACTCGGCGTCCGCTCCTCTGTCGTCGCCTTGTCTCGTGTCTATCGGCGACGAGCCGAGTGCGAATCGCAAGTTTTGTAACCGCGGCAGAAGCGATGGGCCGTGAAGTGGAGCGACCGAGTCAGCCGGGAGAAGAAAAAGCTCGCGTCGATGACGGCAATTTGTATGCGCGTGCGCGTGCGCCAACATTATTCACGTTCGATTGCGGACTTTGTAAATAAGAAGCGGGCGTTTTTCTTCCAACAGACGCTCCCCGAATATGTCATGCGTTCTTTCCTTGTGATTGCGAATAAATTGCTGTTTTCTGAAAGGGTCTCCGCAAGTTTGTCTGCTCGGGTGTATTAAACGTCTGTCCACTAGGGGGCGGCAGAGGACTATGGTGAGATTGTACGCCCCAACGAGAAATGAAAATCTTTCCGTTTGGATCGGGTCCCTCGTTGAGCCGGACCCTCCGTTGACACTGTCGAAATGGTTGCTTACCGACAACGCAAGCGCCGACAGCAGGGCTGTCGAAGCGGGGTCCCGGAGGGCCGCCGTCGCGCACGTTTCCCGAGTGTCCCCGTCGCAACGCGCCCGATTCAAATGATCAGCTCGTCGGCGAGCTCTGCGCAAGCCCGTTCGTTTGAATCGGGCGCGTTGCGACGGGGACACTCGGGAAACGTGCGGGCCGGCGACCCTCCGGGACCCCGCTCTGACACCTATGACCGACAGTAAATACTCAATCACGCCCGTGTCCGATTTTTATTGATTTCTTTTTTTTGGGGTATGTTTATTTTGGACCGCGCGATCAAAGCGGAGTACGGAGAGAAAAGCCACGCGAGCACACGGACACCGTGCGAATTGCGCTTAGGAAGCTGAGATTCAAACGGAACCTCCGAAGTGAGGCAGATGGGCCGAGCGCAAGTTCGTCTCGCTGCCTTCAATTTCATTCTTCTTTTCTAATGGATGCTCACTTACGTCATGACAAGCATGCAGGTCATTTGTAACGTAGAGCTTAATTTGACCGAATTATCATCTGTCATCATTTTAGAACATTCCATAAGTGCATGACTGACGATTGTGGGGGGGGGGGGGGGGGTGAGAAATGTAACACGTACATATCACGTACATATCGAGGCACGGGGGGACTGTAATTCATCTCATTTCTTAACGAACGGCCGCCGGCATTTGCGCTAAGGTCGACGCGGGACTTGCGGACGGCTGGAGGTGTTTCCCCACGACTCCCGTCGGGCGTTGCCTTGCGGCTCGCGTGAGAGCGCGCGCGCGCTTTGCCGTTGCGGTGACCGCGGGGGGATTAGCGAGCGGTTCCAAGTATGCCGCAAGGATCTGTGTGGCGAGCGGGCCGCCGAGTGACCTGAAAGTGTGACGTGCCACGAATGTGCTCATTAGCTCATGCCCGTTTCACACCTTCCGCATCTGGACCGTTTCTTCCGATTGGTCCGGCTCAAATTCTTACTGCCGAGATGGATTGCGATGCAAAGTACAAAATCATCATCGGGACATACTGTAGTTTGGGGAGCATTATTTGCAGCAACTCATAGATGCTCGCTACGTGTGCGTATATATATATATACTGTATATAAATATATACCGCATACATATGTAATCGGTGGCGGATGCTGGTCTGTCAAGGAGGGGAAGCTCAAGTTCGGCCTACATCTTAAAAATGTGTCCGTATTTTTTACATTTGTTACCGACCGCTTGCGTCATTTTATTCGATTTTTTGCCGAGTCTTTTCAATTCTTAAGTTTGCCGTTCGGACTTGGCGTTACTCAAGGCTTTCGTTCGCCCTTTGCCATCTTTTCCAGAACGCGGGCGGAGCGGCGGATGAAAAGTTGCGTTTCTTTTCGGGCAACCTCGACTTTGTCGCGTGCGGCGCAAACGCGGTCGTGCGGAAAAGCTACCGTGACCTCCGAAATGCAATAAGTGCATTTGCGCGCGGCGAGAGTAATCTTTCACGTACCGGTACTCCCTTATCCGGCGTTCTCCCTTGCGAAAGCTTTCGTACTTTGCAGCCCCGGCGTCCTCCCAGCAGATTCCATTAAAAGTCACAACTTCAGCTCCCGGGCCTCCGATCAAACTGGCCGCTTAATGCCTTTTCCCGGGGTGCCTCATATTTACATATAGATTGACTACTTATCGGTCGACGCCTTGAACATGAATTCAATGCGATGCGCTTTTTTTAATCCGCGTGGGATTTGCGTACCGGTACGTACATTTGAAAGAAAAGTTGGCGTCGGTGGGGCGAGTTCATGAGCGCGGTCATTATAGTCGGTACGCGCCATGAGAAGCGAGTACGGAGTCCGCGCGCCAGACCTTCGCTGTCCTAAAGTGACTTCCGTGTTCCCCGAAGCGGCGTTTTTTCCTCACGGCTTTTCGATTGCCCGTTCGAAAGGGCCGGCACCGACCGCAAAGAGCCGTTCGACATTTCATCGACATCTGCTTTTTCAAACGGTGTTATTCTCCTGTACGGCAAATGTAGAAATGGACTCGTCGGGAATTACGACGTACGCATGCGTCGATGGATTTCTTCTTAGTTGGGATCCTCCATCCGGCACGAGCGTCACCGCGACTCGCGATCGCGACCGCTCAAAAGACGACGCCGCCTTCGCGCGGCGGCGGCCGGTTAGCGGTGACGACGCGGCTCCCGTTTGCTTCGGGCGGGCCGTGCAAACTGCGCTCGTATTTTCACGCTTTCGCTCGATCACTTTTGCGTGCAAATGATTCAACGGGCTTCTTTTTGACGAGATACGAGGCGCCACGGCGGCGTCCGTCTGCCGTCGTTCAGTCGCCGATCGTTTGAAGAAACAAACAATCGCAGCGCTACGGCTCAACTCTTCGCAGTACAGCGGCAGTATGGCTCTCCGTCCTTTATTTATCGTTCGCTTTCCTTTTCGAGCGAGCGACTCCTCGCTCGCTTTGCTTTGCCCGGCGACGAAGCGCGTTTGCATTTCCATCTTTCGCGGCGTCAGTCGGCCGACGCGCTCCTCTCTGGCCTTTGCGCTCGCGGCGCGTAACGTAAACGGATGCCGCCGGGCCGGCCGCGCTCTTTCTCCGCGTAATGCCGTTTGTCGCCATTAGGACATTGCGCGTTTCATCCCATCGCGACGGAATGTCAAAAGTCTTTTCGGTTTCGTCTCGCTGACGGCAGTTGAATCCGACCGCGGCGCACGGATTGGGCCCGGCGCCGGTCACCGCCAGATGTTCCCGAGCGACCCGCCGGCTTTCGGACGCGCGCCGAGGAAGCCGCCTTTGCTATCGCAGGCTCGCTTGGCGGCATTTGAAACAAGCTCCGGAAGAGAGAGAGAGTTTTCTCCCGAGACTCTGGTACATATGCGGGGAAAGTATCGCATCCTGTCGATAGTTTGAAGTTCCATCTGCCCTAGCCATTTTTCTCTCGGGGATGACCGACTTAAGTTCCCAGCCGCGCAAAGCGGGAGGCGCTCCTACCGCTAGCGTGGAAGGAGGCCACAAGCACGTCAGCTGACTCCTAACGTGTCACGGGATGGACAAAAACCATTCGGAAAGGCCCGCCTTACTCATTCCTACTCCGCGAAACGGTATTGGGCCGACGACGGATCGCTCAAACCTGCCAACCGGTTCGCTGGCCTTCGGGGCCGCCGCCGCCGCCGCCGCACTTGTCCTTTTGACCTCGTCGAAGCTGAAGTGAGACGACCGAGCTCGAGGCGAGGGGAGGACGCTTGGCAAAATGCGCCTTTGTCGGCCGGCGCGCGCAGATGAATCCGTCCGTCCGTCCGTAGGCGGTACGGCCTCGGAGCGGGAGTCCAGTGAGCCCACCTTGAAAGTCGAAGCTGGCGGCAAACCCGCGGCCAAATTTGGTTGGGGGAAGGTTCGGCCGCGATCCTCCGCCGGGGGCGACTTTCAAGCTGACGCAAGCTCGCAAACGCTCTCGCGCGGCGATGAGGGAGGGATTCAGCGGCCGGCGCGCCGACGGGTCGAGACGGGTCTTGACTGCCTTTGTTTTTTTTTTCCCCTTCTCATTCCCTTTTATATGACTTGGGGGAAATAAGCGCACGGCTTACTTTTGCTCATACGGCACAAGCGCGGGGGGGGCTCCTTCGAAGCCCGGAGTCCCGCCGATGAGAAACGGCCGAAGCCCGGAAGCCCGGGCTACCTCCGTCGCAAAAGCGTCGGCCGCCAGCCGGCACTTTTCCGCGACAAGTAGCCCGAAGAGGGAAACTTGCGTCGACGGAATTAGACTGAAATCTGAGTCGTGTAGATCCACGGAGGCGTGACGTTTTTGCTAGCTTGTTCACGAAACGCCGTCTGGCGACCTCTTCCGCCAACCGCCAAGTGTAAATATTCGCGTGACTTCAGCTAACGCTTGCCAATTAAGGATCGGCCATCGGCCCCCGAGCTCCTTGGGCGCCTTCCTCTCGTAAAGGCAGAAAGCCGCTCGTCACGTTTCATGCCGGCAGCCGCGACAACACGCGGGCGTTGGCAGCACCTCCGGCCGCCGAAGCGCCACGTTAATTGGACCCATTAACTTCTCCGAACGCGGCGGGTGACCCGCGAGGGCCGCTGATGACGTTTTGGCCGAGTCGTGCGCATTTGGACGACGGCGGCGTGATTTCCTGAAAAATGTCCTTATTTGTTGTGGAGCGGTCTCAACCGGAGGCCATTAGGCTTGTTATTGCACATGAGCGGCGGGTCATTTATGAGCCCGTGACTCGTTCGGACCGCTTGAGGTCCGAGTCTCCGGTCCTGAATGCGTGCGATGAAGTGGGAAAGTTGCGTTCGGCGGCAAAGGACAACAAATGATTTCAGCCACCGCGCCTTCCGCGTCGCCCTTCAGGGCCCACGTTGACGAGCACGCTCGCGCCTTTCCGTCGTCTCTTCGGAAGGGGCTCGCGGGGAGGAGACGCCGGCCGCCAACTTGCCGGCCGGCGTCATTGCCGCCGCAGCTGTTGTCCGAAGCTTCTTTTCTAGACTCTTACCTCATCGACGGCGGCTGATGTTTTCCTATATCGGCGCCGCATGCTCGCGCGTTCCGACGGGAGGCGCTCGAGTGCTAATCTGAGCGCGTGCGCGTGCGTGATCTCCACCGTCCGGTGTAGATGAGAAAGTTTGATGGATCGTCGTCTCCCAATTCTAACCCGAATTAGCCAAGCTGCCGCCGAGCGCTTGCGACGGCCACAAAGCAGTGTTGGAAATGGAAGGAGCAGTCCCTGAATTTTCCGTCCGTCCCCTTGAGCTCATTCACTGCGCTTTTTGTTTCGGCCAAATGACATCCGGAGCCTTGAAAAAACAACTTCTGCGCTGGGGGGGGGGAAGAAAACGGACGGAAAGGAAGCGTCAAAGGGTTTCAGAGTTCATCCTTTCGCGCTGCGGTTACGCTATCAATATGTAACCGGGTCGACGGTCAAAGGCCCAAAGGATGTCGAGCGGCAAAGATGCGTTAACGGCCCTCTCGGAAATTTCACAAAGAGGCGCGTGGGCTTGCCGTGCCATCGAGGGGGAAAAATGGGCGACGGAGGTTGCGACCCGGGCCCCCGCGGTCTGTCGGCCTGCGGGAGTGAGATGAATTGACGCTCGAGCGTCGGCGGGGGCGGCTGAGTCATCGAGCGTCCGGCGCGAGAGAGAGAGAGACGTGCGGCGACGAGCCCCCTTCGCATGAGCGGCCCTCCGGACTTTCAAGCGACTGCTGCGATGGCTGCCGCGTGAAAGTATGAGCGTGCGCGCGTGGATCTGCCGCAGCTTCGCTCGTCATCCAAAGCGCGAATGGGGACCGATGGAACGCCGCGAGGATATTAGCGTTCACACAAAAAAAAACAACTACATTCGAAAAAGCTTTTTGCTCTTGACAAAAGACTTCCTATCTTCAAAAAAACCTCCAACAAAGCATGAGAGCATAGGTGTCAAGGCGGGGTCCCGGAGGGCCGCCGTCGCGCACGTTTCCCGAGTGTCCCCGTCGCAACGCGCCCGATTCAAATGAGCAGCTCGCCGGCGCGCGCTGCGCAAGCCCGACGTTGAACCCGTTCATTTGAATCGGGCGCGTTGCGACGGGGACACTCGGAAAACGTGCGCGACGGCGGCCCCCCGGGACCCCGCCTTGACACCGATGCATTAGAAGATAAACAAGACAAGGATGCCAGTATCCTTTTGTGAGCGTTTTGTCTTTCAGTTGGACGGTCAACGTCGACTTTTGCGGACATTTGGGGCTCTCGGTGAAGCGATGCCACCATCTGCGGTTGGATTTGTGTCTTTCACGCCTGACGTCTGCTCATTTTCCTCTCCGCATATCCTCATCGGCCCTTTTCCTCGTTTTCTGTCCATCGGCGGGTGCGCCCCGTCGTCTGGTCCCCGCTTTCTTTCCGCGTCCGTGTCGGCTCATCGTCGCGACGCCGCCCTGGTCCCCTTGCCCGTATGCGGCGCTGAGGGATTGTAGCTTGCCTTTTTCTGCCGCCGCTTACTTTTGTGTGCGCGCCAATGCCCCTCTCAAGTACGACCGACGTGTGCTGGAGGGTTGTTGTTTTTTTTTTGTTGTTGTTTTGTTTTGGGAGGACGGGGTTGAGCATCGGTGCGCCTCCCTTGAAAAGGTTTGTTGTCATCGCAATCAGACCAAAGCAAAGTGCGTTGTGGAAGAATGACGTCTTTGGAATGTACTCGGGCCGTCCTTTTGCCGCCGGCTGACATGAAACGGTCAACCCGCACGCGGCATTTTCCGATGGGACCGATCCTTATCCGCCCGTCGCTGTCGCCGGCTTTTGTTTAGAGTCCACGACGAGGCTCGTGTTTCGCCGGCAAAACAAGTTGCCGGATTTCCAAAAAAGGGAACCGCAACGTGACGTGCGTTTTGAAGGAGCCGTCGACGGCGACGCATCGGACGGGGGCTTGCGGGAGCCCATGAAATCTTCTCCGATTTGATCCGCGGCGGGTTAGGCGTTTTTTTTCTGTCCGAAGCGCGCCGTCCGTGCTCGCCGAGCTCTCCCTTGCCAAAAGCGAGGGATTTTATTTGTCACGCGCGGCCGTCATCCTTTTGTCTTTTCGCCACTTTCCTCTTCCGCCCGAGTCGCAGATTTTTTCCTCGGAGGTTCGGGAGCAGCGCACCCCATCGCCCGCTGACGCGAATCCACGCTGAAAGTCAGCGGCAGTTAAAGGCCAGAGATGATTTTCGTCCCCGACTTTCCGCGTTGGGCTGTTGTCGGAGATTGAGGAGACGAGGGCACTTTGGGTGACTGGTGTCTGAAGAAGCGGCGAGCTCCTCTCGCTCCTTCAACCCTTTCAAGTCGGCCGAGGCAAAAACAGACAATTCGCCGCCTTCCCTTGAAGCGACACTCAATGAATATCAAAGAGCGTAGCGAGTACAAAAAAAACACACCAAAAAGTCAAATTCAAGTCTCGGAGAAGTGAAGATGGAAATGGCTCCGAATCATATGGCCTTTGACATGAGGCGCTTCTTTTGTGCGTGTGTGCGTGTGTCCAGATATCTTTGAACAGATTTTTGGCCAAGTGAGCAGCTGTCAAACAGACTTTGTTTGCTCTTTTGGTGAACCGAGGCTTTGGCTCAACCTGGAAAGGCTTTGAGACATTCTCGCCGCAGGAGTGCATCCTTGCTACGCCGGGGGGGGGGGGGGAGAAAAAGTGCGCTGGTGTCTCTGATCTCCTCGGCTATCCCCCGCAGACCAGGTTTTCATCCACGAAGCAAAAGAAAAGATTGCAGAGTTCTTCAAAGGCAGCCGAGAAGATGCGCGAGCCGCTCATTCATATCGCATGCGCACGATCGGCGCCGGACGAGATGTCGGGGAATGCGCATTTCTCAAGATTTACTTTGGCGCTCGGTCGACGCAGACGGATGGGCAAATATTGTCCTTGATAGCAAACTGCGTTTGCCTCCCGGAAAGGACGAGGAGAAAACGCCGTCTTTGTCCAACGGGAAGTCGCATCTTCTGCCCAGCGATGTCTCGTGGGACGCCAGCGCCGCATATGTCTGTTTATCCGTGTCTTTTTCGGAATTTGAGATCTTTCTCACAAAGATGAAACACACCCGCCGGCCCGAGTCCGCGACGGTGCAAATCGTGACCGCGGCGAACGACTCGATTCATCGGCAAAAGGGCTTTTTTTTTTTTTGCAACCGGTGGAAGCTAAGTGCGAAAACGGTCTGGCGCCCAAACAGATTGCGGCACGATTGGCACTCGCTGTTCTTTCTCGTCTTCGCGCTCGCTTATCTTTCTTATCAGCAAACAATCACAGCGTGGATGTGAGCTGCTCTTTTTAGCCGCGCGCCTAACCAGCGCCGATGTATCGACCGATCCGGTGGCGTTTTTTGTTTTCTGAAGCGATGCTCAAAATACATTTTGGGCCACACCTTTGGCCAATAGCAAGATGACCCGCAGGGGGGGCCTTGACATCCGCGTCATTACTCCCCCGTCACAGGCTGAAGCCGCCCGTGACTCTGACCGGCATCGGCGATTCTAAAAATGAAAGGATGGAGGAAGACTTCTTAGTGGGCTCGAAGCCGAGCCGCAAACACTTGCATATTTCATTCCATTTTGCATTCCTGAGAGGTGCGGGAGCCAAATATTTGTCGGCAATTTCAGACATCATCCCGCAAGTTGAGCCGAAGCCGGCCCGGTGCTTTGGCTCCCGTGGCAAATGGACGATCCCCGCCCAGAATGACAAGCCAGCGTAGTGGTCATCTCTGATCCCACATTTCTCATGAAGCCCCCCCCCCCCCACCCCCACCTCTCTTCGCACAGGGGAGGAAGGGACTCCAAAAGATAGCCAGCGGTCACTCTCTAATCGGTTCCTTCGTTACTCCACATCCCCCGCTCGGAGCGCAGAGCCGGGCCTTGGGAATGGGGCCTCGCTTTGCTCTGCCGTGCCGGGTTGGTACGCGCGTGCGGGATGAGGGGGGGCCTTGATAGGCCAACGCGCAGGACGAGGCCTCTCGCTCCGCGGTCGCACGGAGTCGGCGACCGCGCTGTCTGCGATGACCCCGGGGCAGATGCAAAGCGAGGGAGCTCACCTTCCGCTTCTGGCCGTTTGGAAACATTCCAAAAGAAAGAGGAGCCTTTGCGGGCCTTTCCCCGTCCGATCCGCTTTCCGGATCCGTTTCGAATCGGGCCCCGGCGCCACCGGGCGATCCCTTGCGCGACTCCGCACCTGACACGGGCGGCGGCGGCGGCCGTCACTTGCCGAAAAATACCCCTTGACATTTGCAACGCGACACGAGACGGGTCGACATCGTGTCATCCTCCCCCCCCCCCCCCCAAATGTTCTCGGAGCGAGCCGAGGTTTGGCAAGTCCAAATACCGGGCCGGATTTCGCCGAGTTCAAAGGAAGAGCAAAGCTTGCCATCTTCAGCCCCTCCTCACATCCTCCATGGCGGGACGACAAAGGATGAGGCGGCAGCCGCTCGGCATTCCGCGCGGACGACTTGCGCAAAGACGTCGGGACCCGCAGCGAGGGGGGGGGGGTCTTTTTCTGTCTGCCTTTTGTTTTGAAGTCCCCACATTCATCTGCGCGCGGGGGGCTCGAGCGCCTTCAAAGCAAACGAGGCCGCTCACGTCGACTCGTGACGGACACGCTGGCCTTTGATGCCCGTCGTCGCTCGGGAGGGAAGCGCCGTCTCCGGAGACGCGCGAGTCCTCATATGAAGTCTGACGACGCGGGAGACGCGATGCTTCCGTGACACGGATACTTTGCCGAAGCCTCGACGTTTCGGACCGACCGTTTGACACGAGACGGGATGCTTTTGGCGTGACCGTCGCCGCTCGGATCGAAGCCCGGAGCGTCTCCCGTTACCGTAGTAACCGGGAAACAATGACAAAGAGGCGCGGCCCTGATCTCGCAAGAAAACGGGCGCGCCGGACTCCCTTCGGCCTCACCCGACCGCCGCTCGCTTACTCGGTCTAGACACCGAAGGCTCCGTTCGGAGGGAACGCCGGTCGCCGTGGATACCGCGTACTCGCCATCAAAGTCTTCAACGCCGCCTCAGAAAAGCGACGCCAAGCGTCCATAAGAAATGCGCCGCCTCCAGATGGACGGCGCGCACGGCCCATCGGTTCCCCGCGGGCGAGTCGATCCGTGCCGGACGTACTCTCGACATACCGCAAAGTTACATTGACATCGATGCGTGTTTATGCGCGGCGATGATGGCGTCGCGCGTGGTCAACGAGCGCAAAAACAAGCCGAAGATTGCTCACGCAGACCAAAGTCCGACGTTTCCTCCCCGAAACAAATTGCGGCTCTTTTGTGCGCTTGTGTAAATAATGCGCCGCTTCCCAACGGCGGCCGCGTTTCCATGTCAATGGATGGCCGGTGTCCTCCGGATGCCCCCCAGCGGGGAAGCTCCAGCTTGAAGGTACAGGTGGCGATCAAAGGGGGGGGGTGGGGGTGTCTCCTATTTGCATGGCCGCGAGCAGACGCGAGTCAAAGGGACAAAGAAGGAAATGACTCGAGCCGGAGTCAAAGGGGCGGCGCGCTCGCCACCTCCGCCGCAACCCCGAAACCACCACCGCGATGGTTGGTTCACTCTATGCGTGAGGGTCGCAACAACGACGACGTCTGCTCAAAGTGGCCGCGCTCCGAGAAGGGGCGGCGGATCCGATCGGCCGTTCCGTGCCGCGTACCTTCCCCGATGACTTTTGCGTTTCTGCTCGGGCCGCTCGGCGGCCTTCAAGTTGAGGGAGACGCGGCGCCATCCGCACGCCCCCGCCGCTACAGTATTTGGTTGTTAGCTTGTTGTCTGGCCAAACAAAGGATTCTTTCATCCTTTCTTATTCGCTGCAGGCAGGCGTACCCTGGAGACGTGGCGGACTCCTCCTCGCTGTTTTCTTTTCAACTTTCTACCTGAAATCATGGCCGCTGAAGACGGGGGAGGAAAAAGGGGGGGCGCTCTTCAAGTGGCATTTGGGCTTCGGGGCCGGGATGTTTGCATTTAGTCCAGCTGCGCCGACGGCGAGGGAGCGAAATGTATTCGTAAGCGACGGCGCTTCGGCCACGGCTCATTGGAGAGAGAGCCTTGTCCGGCGCCGTCGTTTTGGCCCGCTCCCATTTCCATCCGCGTCGTTGTCGTCGCAAGCCGTCCATTAGAAAATGGCTTCGTTCTGCCCGATTGTTATTTTCCGATGCGGCCATGTCTCGTCTCTTTCAAAAGGGGAAACTTCTGTCGCGGGGCTGAACCTGGCTGGGGTGACATCTGAACACCCTCCCCCCCCCCTCTCCCGGACACGATTCACACCTCTTTATCCTCTAAAACGCTTCACGTGCAAGGATAAATTGTAAAATGCGCGGGCAATTTTTTTTTCACGGGGTTTCGTGTTCCGTCCCCCACAAAGGACCCAAACCAAACTGTCCTTTTCACATCATGCGCGCGCGCGCAGAAACTGCTCGTCCGACCCGTCTCGTCCAAAAGCAAATACTTGTCGTATCCGAGTGCGAGAAGCGTGATTTGAGAAAATTGGGCGTGGGCCCTTGGAGGATGGCTTCCCGCTTCAGTTTTGAACACAAACGCCCCTCTAATGCCGCCCTTTCAATATTGAAAGTGGAACCGCGGCATCCGCGTCCCATGTAGAGGAAAGGGCGCGGAAGGGACACGCTTGATCTTATTTCCTCCGCGGCTCCAGTCGGAATGGCCGACATCTCCGTACGAGGGACGGGACGGCGGCACGCGAGACGCGAAGGTCTTCGGCGTCGTCCGTCGGAACGCTTGTTTTGTTCGGCCGCTCGAAAGGCTTCCCCCGAGCGAGCGAGTGAGTATCTGCGAATGGAAATGCGGCGCGGTATTTGGCGGAACGGGCGCGGCCGTCGGAAAAGCAGGGCGTGTCCCGTCCGGCTCCGGAAACGGAAGCCGGACGTGGGGGCCTCGGTTAAAGGTCGGCGCGATCGCAGCTCAGAGTCACCGACGCGAGCCGGTGCAATTTCCTCGCCGTTGCCCTCGCGCCGGGGCCCCCTTCCGGCACCGCCTCGGCAGTTGTCGGGGCGCTCCGTCATCGGCTTCCGTGGCCGCTCGAGGGCCCCGCTCCACCTCCGCCGGCGGTGCCCGTCCATTTTCGTTTTGGATTCAAAAGGCCTTTCCTCCGAAGAATTCCACCCGTTTGTCTCAAAGAGAAACCTTGTCCTGAATGCGGACGATGTCGACCGGCGCGGAGTGAAAGGAAGGACTCCTTTTTGGCCGCGCAAGGCTCGCAAAGGCGTCCTTCGCGCCGGGCCGCTCGGAGGATCGGCGACTTCGGAGTCACCGCGAGGGAGAAAAGGCGAATTCCGCTCACCCTTGTGAGATGGCGGCTGACAAACTTTTGTTTCCCGCCTCAGATGCAAATTAAAGAAGCAGATTGGATTTGAATAAGGGTCAGCCAGTCTGAGTGAGAAAGGACATCGAGCGGATGGGATTTTTTCCAAATCCGATTGACTCCGCGCTTTGGTGCCGCAGCTGCGTTACCGAAGCGTCCGTCCAATCGTCGCGTGAATAAAAGAACAAATGAAAGACCTTATCATCAATTTCAGCCCGTCGTCCGAATTAAACGTCTTGCCCCTCGCCTCAGATAAGACTTTTAATTTGGAATAAATGGAAGCGACATTCGCTCCATTTTCTGCGCTCTCATTCGACGCTGTGATAACCTTTTTTTTGAATGGAGTTCACAGGAGTTGCGTTGGTCTCTCGATGCAAGGGCGCACCCCAGTTTTGGATCGATGCGGACTTCAGCCACAATAAGAGACCATCGTTAAATCGACCGACAGTGGCGGTCGACCAAAAAAAAGGAAAGCATTGCCTTGACCGGCACTTTTGGATGAGATTTTGCCAAACATTGCCAACCGAGACTGCTCTTGCCGTCTTTGACCGAGGCAAATATGAGAAGCTTTAGCCTTGTTCCCGAGACGTTTGCCAAAGCGTAAAAAGGAGCGCCATTCGGGGAAGTCCAGCGCGGTCCTGGTGAGGTTTGGGGCTCTCTTGGCTTGGCCTGGGTGTGGCCCGCCCCCTGGGTGTGGCCCGCCCCCTGGGTGTGGCCCGCCCCCGTGGGTGTGGCTACGGCGAGCCGGCCTCCTCATCCACCTGCTCCCGCCCCGCCTCTCTCCAGTCACTCGGGAGTGGGCAACTTTTGGTCGAGAGTTCCCCCCCCCCTACGCCTCGCCTCGCCGCGCGTCTGCACCTCGAGTCTGCGCGTCCACCTCGGGGGACTTTGCTCCACGCCGCTTGCTTTCCAGCCCACCCGGAGATGCGCGGATGGCGCCGCTCGCCTTTCTTTCGGCCACCTTTTCAGTCTGGAAGCGTTGAACGTTGTCAGTCGGCGAGGACGCACGCGCGCGGGGACTCTCGACTCGGACGCGGAAGAGCTCGACATTTGGGGCTTTTGTTTCAGCGAGCGGCCGCGCCGGCTCTGAAGTTGGGCCGTTGCCGTCGACGCCGCGCTCGCCAGCCAGGTACAGGTAGGTGATCGTCGCTCGCCGTTGTTTGTGTCCTTTTCCCTGCCCGAACGCCATTCGGAGCGCCGCGACTTCGCTGGCGTTTGACCGCCTTTTGTATGTCCACTATTTGAAACGTGGGCCAAATAGTGCGGCGGCTCCCTGCCGCTCGACCACCGACTCGATGCCGACATGAAACGCCGGACCGAAGAAGCTTTTCACTTGAACTTGAGATCCGACCCCCCCGGACCGTAGCCAAGGCTGCCCGCCAGTCCGTCACACGCGCGCTCGTTCTTGCACATTTTTCAGGCGATCGTAAAGGAATACGCCCGCCTCGTCAAGCTGCGAAGGAATTCCAGAGATGGCTTTGTTTGAATTCAATGTGCGGGCATCGCCAATTATCGGTCGCCTCCGCGGCCGAACGCTGCGCCCGAAATTCGACCGGTGGCGAATGCGTTCCGATGTGTCCAATACGGAGCGGTTGACCTTGGCACGCAGTGAATGGATTCGCTGGAATCGAGCGTCTTCTCGCCTCTTTTTGGTTTGCTCTCTCTCTCGGTGCCTTGTTTGATTTCATCTGCCGGAGTGAAGCGCTCGGCTTCGCTCTCGGAATCAACAGCTGGCTCCTTAACCCGTTGGCGGTCCGAAGCGGGACCCTCAACGGCCGCTTTTGCTCATAAATCCACTCCGGCAAAGCCGTTTTGGTCTTTTCAGACTTTTGAAAAGTGGACATCGCAATTGGACGGGGTTCAGTCATGACGTATGGGGGAATTGGTTTTTTTCTTTCAATCTTTTCAATTCATCTGACGTCGCAGCTCAACGCGCTTACGTTTTTTCTTCGTGTGCCCATCCTCAATTCTTTTTCCAATCCGGTCCACTTTATTGATGGAGCACATTTGAAAAACAATACAGTGAGCAAATGAGAAAAAAAAAAACCCCAATCAACAAGTTGTTGGTTTTTAATCTGACGGGCTCAATTTTGTTCCCGCAGTTTTTTTCTTTCTCACCTTTGGGGATTACATCTGCGATCGCGCGCGACCGCAAGCGGATCGGCCATGCAGCTGCGCGGTCTGTGGACGGCCGGCAGCGTCCTGGCGCTGTGCAGCTTTGCTGCGGGGAGCCCGATGAGCAACGAGCCGCCGGCTGCGCCTCGCGTCTTCGTCTCCTTCAAAGGTAAGACCCCGTCACGTTTCATTGCAATGATTGATTTTCTTTGTCTTTTTTTTTTTTTCCCCCGCGGACTGCGGAGCATTCTCGTCGTAGTGGTTCGACAGAGCCGATTCATTCCGGCACGGGCTCGGTAGCCCGTTTGCGGTGGCCCCGCCATTGCGAGGCGACGGGTCGGGACCCCGGCACGCTCGGCGGTGTGGGAATCCGATAGTTTCCCACCTTCATCCGTAGCCACGGAGGGCGTTTTTCTTTGGCTTTCATCGTCTCGGACGCTCGCTTGTTTTCCACTTCCGCCAAGGCGAAAACTCTCCGTCGGCGCTCGTTGTCCATTGAAATAAAAGGCCAAATTCGCCACCGGCCGAGCAGGATGCGCGGCGGGCGCGGACGAGGGCGGCCCTAAAACGGCTTTGATTGATTTTTGGGGTAAGAAGAGGCACCGCGCGTCGTTCTCGATCCCTCCTCTCGTTTCAAAAGAGCACGTCGCGGCCACCGTTTTAAATCGGGGGAAAGCGCGCCGGCCTCGTTCATACCTTTCGCTCGCTCGACTTGCAGCGCATCTCTCCGGACGGAAGCAAAAAAGACATTTCGGGCTCCCGTCGCCCTCATTTCAGCTCATCGAATGCAGACCGTATCCAACGGCCTTTGCGGCCGTTCCCTGTGCAACGATGACGTGCGAGAACTCGTCGGCCGCCACGTGATCCGTCCCCGTCCGGCTTTGTGCCTCGGAGGCCGTCCGGATGAGGTGAGGTGGATTCTGCGGGGGTCTGCAGATCAAGCCTTTGATTAGCATCGAGAGAAAAGCCGAGGAGGCCGGCGGCGGCGGCGGCGCCGCCCCTGTTCGCTTTGCTTTCCATTTCCCGGCGCTCCCTCCAACAAGTTGACTTAATTAAGTGGACCGGCGGCACGCTTTGTTGTCAAAGTCGTTTTCCTTCTTCAATCGGGAAGGATTTCGCACGTCGCTGAGCGCATCCAGAGGGCGGCCTTTTTCCTTTTCCATTTCAAATATCATTTTCGTTCGCTTTTTGCACACAGCTTGTATTTGTATTTTGGGCGGGCGGGGCTGTGGTGTATTTGTGTGCCTTCTTTTCTCTCGCTGATCCGTAGAAAGCAACATTTCATCGGATGCTTTAGAATTGGCGCATCCCTGACGCATGCGAGATGATTGGCGGTCCGAGGCGGGCGCCGCTTCTCTTTGATTTTGCTTTTAAAAAAAAAAGAGAGAGCGAGAGCGAGGCTGGAGCGTCTCGCCTACCTGCTTGTGTTTGGCTCTCCGGTCGATGTGAATGTCGGCGTCTACCGAAGCCGCCGGTCTCGGGGGAATGCGCCCCCCCTCCGTTCAATATCGTGACTCGGTCTCCTTTAATTGCTTTTTGAGCTTCCGACGATGCGTTACCGCGTGCCGTTTGGCCAGATGCCGCGACCCTTGGACATTTTTGTATTTGCTTCTTTTTATGAAGCCTTGAACGGCTGCGTTCAAACAACACCCCCGCCGTCAACTGACGCGCCGGCTAGAAATGCGGTCGACGGCATCAGATGTCTCGAAGACGTCCTCCGCTCGGTTTTGAGAATGGACGTTTAAAACTTCAGCGCCGGTAAACCGAGGAGAAAGGATAGCGAGAAGCCTGCCGGTTTCGGCAGGAAAGGTGTCATCGGTGTCAGATGAGAAAGCTGTTTTCAATGAGGGAGGTGAAACAAATCTAGCCCCGGGGAATCATTTTCAGATTAGTTGAGACGAGACGAATCCGCAACGAGACGTGCTGTATTTTAGGAAGGGAGTCAACGCGGAACTTCCAAAAAAAACAAAAACTTTCCGGGAATACTCAAATACAATGAGCACGCTCCATTCTGCTAACGTCAAGAAGCGCATCGCTCGCCTCGGGGACGAAACCTCCTCTGTCCCGATTTGCTAAATGCAACACGAAGAATCATTTTTCCGCAAAAATAATAACCTTGTTCGGTCCACACGTGCGTGCGTGTGTGTGTTGGGGGGGCCTAAAAACACTCCCGCTAGCACTTTAGCTTTTCTTAAGAGCCATTCTATGGGCTAATTAGGAGCAAACAAGAAGATCAACCGGCCGACTTGCAACGAGCGAGGCCCGGGGCCGACCGACGGTGGCGTGAAGAAGCGCACCCGATCCCGCTAATACTCAAACGCCGAACGTAAAACCGTGCCCGAGTCGAGGCGCTTTTCCTCCTGAGACTGTCAACGCGGCCGAATCATTTGGTCAAGAGCTTCCACCGTGCATCGGTCTGGAGCGGGACAGCGTAAACGCGGAAGGAGTTTCCGAGAGTACCACGACTCGAGCCAGGCGTCGTACCTTTGTGACTCAAATCCGATTAGACGTCGGCTCAAGTTGCCCGTTTTTTTTTCCCCCCTCGGGCGCCGCGCTCTAAAGAGCCTAAAAACAGCCCCTTTTCGGGCTGCCCATGTTTTCCAAAGTATTGAGCCATCGCTACTTTTGGCTGGCGCGATCTCTCGGCAGATTTGAGCGCACGCATTCGCTTGCGCGTATCCGAGGCCGAAGCCGAGTCCGCGGCGACGGCTCTCGTCCGCGGTGACGGCTCTCGTTCGCGGACCTCCGTCTCGCCGGGGTGACGGAGGCTTCTCGACATCTGCGCAAAATCTCCGCGGTCGCTTCCGCATCGGAGCGTTCTCCCGGAAGCGGAATTGACCCCTCGGTCGAGGTCTTTCGTGGGCTTTAGCTTTTGTGCGAACAAAGAGGAGGCAAACAACCGTGCGGGGTCCACTACCCCCCGGAAGTAAAGTCCAGCCAACGGGGATGGACGGCACCTTGTAAATATTCCTTTTGGAAAGGAGATTTCATGTACGCTTTGCGCTGTAAACACTTTGCGTCGAGCTTCGGGAAATGGGCTTTTCTGATCCGTTACCTCCTACGGATGAAGAAAATGCCACGCCAGAGTAGCGGTCAGTAAGCACGACGGCACTCCATCGAATCCACCGGGACGATAGAATATGGGTCCCCTTTGCCGCGATACGCAAGCTCAGCGATGCTTTTGCGCGGCGGCGGCGAGTTGCTCTTCCAAATAGCGCTCATCCGCTTCCATGAAAGTAAACGGCCGAAAGCGGGCTCCTCTTTTCATTCCCTGGCAAATTCTTGAGGTGTGAGCAAACGTGCATGTCGAGGCCGCATCCCGGTATGTTCTGCCGTCAAACTGTTGCCGATGTACCCGCAGGGGACGCGCGGCGTTTGAAGAGCCGAAGGTAGCGCTTTTTGCAAACGACCGTCACGGTTTGTCTTCGGACTGCCATCGAAAAACAACAACAACACGCGGCGCAATAAATGATTCCAACCTCGAGCGAAACAAAACTCGCTTCTTCCCAAAAATGAAAAAAGGTCCGCGGATGATTTCTGTCAAGCTGGGGTGATTGTCTCCGGGCTGCTCTTTGGCGCCTGTTCTAAAGTCACAGGTCCGGACAAATCAGACCGGTTTGCGGATGCATTTGAAAGCAGCGGGAGGTCACACGGCAAACAAGAGGTTGAGCGCAACGCGTGCACTTTCGTGTGCTTTTGAAATGCTGATTTTTCTGGTTTTTGGAGTAGGTGTTCATTGGAATGCGCGAGGGTGGACTTTAGGGAGCACCCGTTGAGAGCCGTGCCCCCCCCCCCGGAGGGCGGTTTTTGCAAGTGCCCCGTGCTTTTTCACCGTCTCCCCTTGCGATTGGCGACAAAGTGAAAGCAAACTCCCCTCGTTGTTGCCGTTTTGCTCGGCCTCACCCGCTCACCGTCGGCAGGGGCGTTTGCGTGGGTGAGGCTCTTATTCAGAGAAGTTCATTCATGCGCCGAGAGACCTGGGGGCGGCCATCGAACCGGCATCCGTCAATGGACGCGGCGCGCGGCCTCCCGCCGGACCTCCCCCGCGCATCCTATAGATCGGCCGGTCCGCGCGGCTGTGAAAAATGAGGTCTCTACGCGGAGGCGAAAATGTCACAAGTCGCCGTTGAAATCGAATGAGCCGTTCTGGCATTGCGCCCGAGAGAAAGTGGCCGCCGCCGCCGCCGCCGCTATTTTCCACAAAAGTCGTGCTCATTTTGTCCGGTCCCTCCCTCCTTTTGCCGGCTTGTTTGAGCGAGACGCGCAAGCTCATTGTTTTGTAAGTCCCTGAGTGCAAGGGCGGCACTCCTAAATCCGGGTTGGACGACTTGCCAATTGCTTGTTTTTCTACTTAGCCGTTCAACGGAAAGGTAATGAATACTTTATTACCGCTCTACCACGTGACTTTCGGGGAGCATATATCATACCCGCCCCACCCCCAGGAAAGTCCTGTGGTGTTTCCCAGAGTTTCCGAGTAGCTGCTTTGCATCTCCTCTCTGAAAGACAAACGACCTGGAGTCCAAGATGAACTGTTCTGCCCGAGGGAGGCGGAGGCGGAGAAACGAGGCATGCGGGGTACGTCCTAGGATTTCACACTCACTTCTCCTTGCGCCGACCCCCATTCTAGGAGACGATCCAAAGTCTCTCCGCTCTGCTACAGTTTGGATCCCGTTTCACTCCCTCGCTTTTCATACCCTTTCGACATACATAAATTGTTTTTATTTTTTATTTTTTTAATCATCTCCCAGCAAAGCAAGCGCGCTCACGGCGAAGCGGATTGCTCTTTATTCCTTTTTCCCGGTTTCCCATCGCAGCTGACACCGAAATGCGGACAGCCCGCGAACGCAAACATTTTTGAAAATGACCGAAGCGGACCTTCGCCGACACCCGCAGTTACCTGCCAATCGCGTGGCGGCGTGCCACCGGACAAAGATCGCGGCGCCTCCCTCTGTCACCTGCCCGGACCCCCGAGGTGAGCTTTGGCTTTTCGACGCAGACGAGCCAGCCATCCCTAATGCGAGCCGCTTCTCCTCAGGAGGGCTGCGGGCGTGCCGGAGCCTCCCCCGGCCGTCTCGGGGCAGCGGGCTCGGGTACGCCCCCAACCGGTTGCCAGGTAATCGCAGGGCACGCGGAGACAAAGCGCCCTTTGCGCTCGCCATCCCGCCCCGGGACAATTTTGAGCCTTCGATCGACCCGGCGCGCTTAGAACGCCCCGCGGACTTAACTCTTCAGCGAGTCCGTCGAGGCTGCCGGCCCACCGCGAAGCTCGGTCGCGTGTTCGTCGACGGTCTCGAAGGCGCGTCCGGACGCACGTACGGGAACATCGCACCGTGAATTATATTTGGCCGCTTTGCGTCAACGGCGACGCGGCTGTCAATTCATTTGCGTGACTCGAGCGGGGAAGCGATCGCGGAATACATTCGGCAATGCGAATGTCCTTGAAGACCAAAGAAAAGGACTTTGTCCGTGCCGGTCCGCGAAGATGCGGCGCGCGCACGTAATCGCGGCTATTCCGTCCGGGTTCCTTTCAATGTCGTTAAGACGCGGCCCGGAGGAGGTTTCGAGTTCTGTCATGTTCTCAAACCGCGGCAGGCAGCGGGATTAGGACGGATGCGGAGACGAGCCCTTCGCTCCCGAGGCCAACCTCCGCCTCCCGGTTGCTTTTCTTTCGACACGCCCCCCCCCCCCATCTCTCTGAGCGACGTGAACTGGCGGCTTGGCAATGGCCTCTTGAGGTGTGGCGGAAATTCACTTTTCATCGGAGGGCGAGTCCGGCCCATCTCGAGAGAGAGCTGCGGCGCCCCCCGAGCCCCCCCACCCCCCAGAAAGACAGACAATCGGGGCTCGCCCAGTCCTGTGTTTATGACTCGAACCCCGCTGGGAATGCGTCGGATTTTTCCACTTCAAATAGTTTTGATGGGCATCGAGTCATCTTATCCGACCTCACGCTGTTTCTTTGCTGCGCCCGCCGCTTTCCTTCCCCGTTGAATACGTGCTCATATTTCGATGCTTTTATTTTGTTGGCTCACTGTATTCGTCATAAAATATTTGTCTCACGTCACCAAAACGTGATTCTTTTTCCTTTGACGTTTTTTATTCCATCGGTTAAAAACCTACATCAGCCTTTGATGTTGCAAGGAATTCATTGTAATGAACACAGCTTTGAGTGCCCTCCTAATCCTGACGCAAGGTTCTGAGTGAAGAAGCAGACTGCCAGTAGTCCGATTTTAATTTCGCTAATGAGCCGAGAGAACCGAGAATACGATAATTATTTTGCAGTCTGTGTGCATTTTGAGACCTTTCTTTCGCGGTGATCAAATTCTGGCCAAGGCACAAGACATACTGTGTAGAGCCCGAGCGATGATCCAAGATTAGCACAGTGTCCGTTTTCACTCGTCTCACTCGTTGTCAATGAAAATGTTTTAAGAGAAGCGTGCAATTCTTGGGCGGGAGCTTTTGTTCAACGCTGCCTATTGCCCCCGGGCTTGAAAGGCGAGTCATCAAACGCAGTCTTCCTAATTAGGATGGAAAAAAAATCAAACGTGAGATGAAGCTAAAGGATTTTGTTTGAGAAATTTAGCATCGGTGTCTCACCCAGATCTTGGTTGTAGAAGAAGCGTCATTCACGAGAAGCGCACGGTTCTCGGTCGCATTCGGAATCCAATTTATTGGCCAAGTATGTAAGAAAACACACAAGGAATTGACTTTCCCCGTTACAACCCGTCCGAGGGCGGTGTGCTGTTCAGCGCCCCGAGAGACTTTGTTTTTGTTTTTTTTTCCACAGTTTTGCCCCTTACACACGTCTTCCAATGACGTACACCGTAAGAAAAGCCATCAAAATGGACGTACTCGTTTGCCTTTTTCTCATTTTGAAGAAGGAAATCTGTTGCCGAAAGCGTTCGGGTCTGTCGCTCTAAAGCCCCCGCTGGAATGGCTCCCGCCGAGGTCACGGCGGAGGATATGCAGCCTGTCAGTCAAAGATCAAGTCTGACGGGCGGGTGTCTCTCTCTCTTCTGAATGGAAAGTCAAGTGCGGAGAGACCGACCGCTCATTAAAATCTAGTTTTTGTCGCACTCGAGTAGATTTCGACAATCGGCTGTCAAACTGTCCACGTTTGTTCCCCTGTGTGATTGTCGCCTCAGGCGCAGCTGACATTGGACAAGCCGTTTCCTTCTCGTCTAATGAGGAGCAACAAGTGCTCGGTGTGCGGTGGGGGGCGCAGATAGCATCGCCTAAATTATTTTTAGGAATTACTCCCGTAGGCGTGTGCAGACCGTGTGATGGACGGTCACGATTTGCCCCCCCGCGCGCGTACACGTGCGCTCGGCGAGAAAATTGCCGCATCTTGTTTTACGTGCCACCGAAGCCTACTTTAGCGTGAATGGAAATTCGTCCCGCATCGCGCTGCGCCGCGCCGGGCGTTTTCTTTCATGCGCCCGAGGCGCACCTGACAATGAGGTGGCGTGAAAGTAGACGGAACTTTGGAGCAGGTGGAAGCAGGTCTAAGTTGTGGCGTAACGGCATTTTGATGAATCGGATGGAGGAGCAGGTGCACGGATTCTGAGCTCTGCGGTGATGCGCAACGGACTTCACATCACGGTTGCTCTGCCATCGCTCTGACCCTCTTTACATCATCGGCGAGGAGAGATCTTCTTGCAATTGATTCCGTAGCGTCCCGCGTGTAGACGGCGCGCCGAATTGGAGAAGCTGCTCACACAGGCCGGGAAGCAAGTCGGTTGTGTTCACGCCCACAACGGCGCACGTGGCCGATTCTAACCGTGAACGTCAGAGAAATACCAAAAGAAAGAATTGTCCACCCATGCGCGCAGTCGGACAGTTTGCACTGAGCACAGGACTCGGGGGGGGGGGGGGGGGGCCCTCGCCGTTTGACGGTACCTATTGAACGGACGCTATCGTGCGGCTTGGCGCTTTGAAGGAAATCGTCGGGTGCGCCGAGCCTGACGCGCGTGCCTTCTCGCGTTCCTCGGAATCCTTGTTTTCAAGGCTGTGTCCTCACCGGGGCTTAGAGTTTCCCATTAATACCGACTCACGTGTTACTTTCTTCCTACATTTTGTCTGATATCGATCAAACTTGTAAGTGGAGCCCTTAAGTGAATGCGTGAAGCCTCCCGGTCATCACCGATTGACGCTTGCTATTTCGACTTGCGCTTCAAGGTTACTTCCGTGGCAAGCAAAGCAGCAGGCGCAAAGGACCACGGCTCGTTTTCTCCTGTTAGCGCCGATGGAAAGGATGGGCCGAGACCACTGACGTGTTCGTCTATGAACAAAACGGAGGACTCCGAGAAAGCAAATTGGGTGCCGATTGAAGCGTGCAACCACCTCGCGCTGTCTGCAAAAGCGGAGAACGGCCTCGGTGTCGCGGTATCATGTCCGAATGATGAACTAACATTTTCCTGCGTGTTTTTGCCCTCCGATTTGTGTCCCAAAGACGGCTCGCGGCGCCGCGGTTGGGCTGCAAAGCGACCGCTGGACGCGAGCGTGAAGATGACGTGTCTGTATTCGGAAGGCGGCGATGGCATTTTCACATTGTAGAGAAATGCTGTTGGGAGGCCAATTGGAGAAGCCGTTCCTGATTTGGAAAGCAAATTGCAAGAATTGGGGTTGATCTCTGATGATCCGTAGCACCCTCCGCATACTGTCTTGCCATCTCCGCTAAATCGTACGATAAATGCATGTGGTGTTTCCGCGTGTGAAAAGCAACAGGCGGGCCGAGTAGCGCGTGCCGTTGCCCCGCAGAGAGAGCGAGAGATACACACGCTTCACTTCACATCACATCACATCTCTTTCTCACTCACTCGGTCTTATTGTGACGCTCTCCATCTCCGGCGGTTATCAGGCCCATGCTATGGGCCCGTTAGCGGCACAGAGATTAGCGGTGACGAACGGGGATGACTAAATCGGCTTGGCAAACTCCCCGAGCCGCCATCTCCGGCGTCTCCTCGCCACCCTCGGCGCCTCCGACCCATTATCTCCCCGGAAGCCCCTCGCATTGGCTTGCCTGCAACTCGCTTCTGGAAAACTGATCATGCTCAAAAGAGTTAGCTGAAGACCCCCTCTTAAATCATGTTACGCGAGGCACTTTCATGTTTTATTTGAGAGCATCTTTAGGCAATGCGCTCAGGGAGGATCGCCAGCTGGTATATCAAGGCAGCGATTAACGTTTTTCCGGGTTCGTCCCACATTCCAAAAATGTGCGCGGCAGGTTGATGGAACACTCTAAATTGTCCCGAGGTGCGAGCGGTTGTCGGTCTACGTGTGCTCCGCCATTGGCCGGCAACCGATTCGGGGTCCTTCGAAAACGAGCAAGCTCATCCCATCCCAGCGCACGCTCCAACGAGTGGGCTTTTAGCTGTTTTTGGACGCCGGCGGAGGCGCACCGCTGTGTATATACGAGGGCTCGATGCCGTGACCCCACTTTGGACTTCCCTCGGTTGACGGTAGCCGGCAGAAACGCAAAGCTCTTTGCGGAAGACTAATCGCATTTCTTTCAGACGAGTGCTCTTGGAATAGAGACCGAGAGCGATGAGGCCGCGCCGACATATCCTTTTGTTTTGTAATCCCACTTCCTTCCTGGGAAGGTCCGGCCACCGTCTGCATATTGAGGGAGCGAAGGGCTTTTCCCAAACTGGCTTTGCTGCGGCCGGGAATGGCGCGCGCCAGCGCCGCGGGCCTAACTCGGCGTCGCGTCGGGACGACGAGCCACTTGTTTGGCGAGAGCAGAAGGCATGCCCGCGAGAGGACGAGGAGAAGAATATTGGCTCAAACACGTCGGGGCGATGCATTCAAAGGAGCCCGGCAAGAAAGCACTCTTTTGGAAGAACTCAAAGCAATACATCGAGTTCGCCATTTCTACGGCCTGATGCCGTTCGCTATCCCGGCCGACTGCGGCGCGCGGCCGTTCGCCACTCGGGACAATTCTCCGGAATATTTCTTGCTGTTTTTGAACGCGCAAGAGAGTGGGGGTAAACGCGCGGGGGGAGCGTACGGACTCGGCACAGAGAGGCCCGAGCCGTGACCCCGACCCGGCGGCTTTCCATCTTCATTATTATTATTATTATTAATCGTCGGATGGGCCGAGAGGACGCAACCCGGTGTTCATTGAGACGGAGCCGTCCATTTTCTCTTCCGAGCGCCGTCCTCCGGCGTTGTCGAACCCACGTTATGTTGAGCGCGATTGCGGGCAGGCTCTCCCGTAATGCCACTTTAGCCCGGGCGATCCCCGTTTCCTGATTCCCGAGCTAATCCCAGATTAAAGCGGAACAAAAAGCCTCGCCGCGGCTTCCCAGCGACCCGTGATCCGCTCACGTCTCCCGGCATCGGGCCACGGGAACCCGGCTGACGGCGTTCACCAAAGCCGGCCAATTCGGCGATCTAGATCGGTCAGGAAAAGCTCCTGGTTCGTTTGACAAATAATGACGATTCTGACACGGAACTTCAATGCCGAGCAGAGAATCGGTGGTCAAATTGTCCGAGGAAAGGTGCCGCATCTTGCCCGGAGCTTCTCGTGTGAGCTCAGGACTCGGGCGTGGCCAAAAGCATGAACGGTTCGGTGGTCGGAGGGGCCGATGAAAGCGTCGCCGAGCCGCTCTTAGAGAAACGCTCTTTCCCCGGTGGCTCGTCCGAGGTACGCGTGCCGTTCGGCGCTTTTTGATGAACGCGGCGTGTCTGATGCGACACCGTGGCCTAGCTCCGGTCCAGAGTGCCGCTAACTTACAGACGGGTGCCGTGCGCGGATGCCGTTCCTTTTCGTTTCCTAGCAAAGCTCACCTCAAACGCCGAAATGCCGTCCTTCGCTCGCAAGGCGTCGCCTCCTTTATCGCTTTCCAAGCGTGCGACTCAAAGCTCAACGGCCCGCGCGATCGCGGGCCGCCAAACGCGAGTCGTGCCGTAGGACCTTGCGCGGTGCGGGAACCAACGTGCCGTGGCTCCGCCGATCGGAGAGCTGCGACCGCGTGACAAACGCCAGGCACATCCAGCGGATACACGCCAAATACAAAAGCGGGTTTCCTAATCTTCCCGATGACGTGTTCTCCGATTGCCATTCTGCGGCCACGACCGGTATCACCGTGAGAAACTTCAGTCGACGAGATAACGCGACTACTTTGGATACACGCCGCCGGACGGGAGCCCATTCCGACCGTGTCCATTCGTGGCCATTTCAGAGTCGGCGTTACACTTGGTTGAGGTGCGCGAGGACCCTGTCGGTTAAGCTCGTCCAGCATTTGATGCGACGCGGTGTTTGGAAGCGTACGGCCGACTCGAACGGAAGGAAGCTATCGTCGCTGGGTTTTTCAAGGGCGCGCGTCACGGCAACAAAATCGCGGCACGTCGAAAGGTGATCGTGAACGGCTTTGGGGCGTGGCACATCCTGCGCGGGAGAAGGCACTTTTCATTTGCTGAAACGCTTTGTCGGAAATGGTTCCTGCGAGCGGCCGTTAGAAGGTCCAGATCGGTCGGTCCCTCGACCGGCATAGTTGGAAACATTTGAAGTGGATACTTGCAATGTTCATTTGCCGTCGGACCCAACGACACGGTTAGGAGAGTCCATTTTGGATCGGCGGTCCGCTTCGATATCTCGGCCTCGTCAATGAAATATTCACTTTGAGGTCCGAGTGTGATTCCGGCTCACGACGCAAACCATTTCACAACTGACGAAGGGACAATAAATAGTTGGTGGAGAATCCCGAGACGGGCTCCCTTTGACGTGCGAGAGCACGACACGGTTCCCGCCTGCACTTAAGCACCCTAATTATCGCTCGCGCCCTTCTCGCGTTTGATCTCGCCGTCCTCCGACCAGTTTGAAAAGCGCCTCGGGACACGTCCTCGGCAGACCGGCGTGTATTTGATGCGCCGGGGGTTCGGAGGGCGTAGCTAAAACACCAGAGCCTTCGGCCAAACCGGGAATCCGCCCGCCTTTTGCCGCGCTTTCGGCTAAAAAGGCCAACGGATTTGTCGTTTTGTTTTGTTTCTGGACCGACTGCGGTTTGGACCGGCCTTCGCCAAACGACGGTTTCACTGAAAAGACGGAATGGTTACTTGAATATTCACTTGTGACGTCCTCGCACCTTCCCGGACTGAACATGGAGCATGCGCGTACGCGTCATCCGTTTTCAGTGACTGCTAGTTTCGGGGTTTCAACACAAACGAGTTCTTTTCGAAACGTTGACTTTGAGTCTTGTCTTAAAATGTTTGTTTGCGCTTTAGGGGCTCCGAAAGGCCGCCGTTATGTCAACGTCTCCCGAGTCCCCAAGTTGTTTGGTTAGTTCCGACGGTGTTGTGATCTCGATCCTCAAGACAGAAGGCCACGCCGACGCGCGGCCTCCGCCGCTTTCCGCTTCGCAAAGACTCGCGCGGGTGATCGCCCCACGCTCGGCTCACCGTCGCCCCTCGCCGTCTCCCTCGCTCGTCCGTGTCGGAGCGTTCCGTCGGATCGCTTGCTTTTGATATCCCTCGTCACGAAACTCTCGTTCTTCCCGATCGGCCTTCGACAAGAAAGCGCAGCTCGGTTATTGGCTGCGGCGCGCGCTCTTATTTTACTCTTTGAAATCCCGGCATTGTTTTGTAAACGACCCGCATCACCGTCTGGGAGTGAACGTCAGGTGCGTGGCTTCATGTTTTGTTTCTATCTTTTTTATTTCATCTGCGGACGGAGCTCACGTTCCCATCCGCCCGCCTGCAAACCCCCCCCGCGTCCCAGTGTGCAGGTGCGTGACTTGAAGTCAAGATCTTGCGTGATGGCGCAAGGATCTTATTCCCTCGCCGGTTTACTTTTGCAAGCGGTGCGGCACTATTCCCAGGCCGGAAGGGGATTTGGTCATCGGTCGCGAGACCGTGCGGCAACCCGCGCGAGTGCGCGGCCAACAAAAAGTCAAGCGAACCGCGCACAGACGGCAGAGTCCAAACCATCCGCGGTCACGCTTCCCAAAGAAGCGTGCCCACCGTGGACTTGTCCTCACCGGCTCTTGACCAAAAGCAAGTTTTGCGCGGCCTTCTTCGACACGCACTTTGAAAGAAAGGGTCATTCGCGCCTTTGTCACTTCTTGGCCGGATGACCGCAATACGTTTGACTTTGAAGTCCGATAATCCTCGGCGAAGCGTCTCCGGCGGGTCCCGAATGCCGCCGCTCGTCTCTTGACCGGTCCTCGTAAGAGGGAGCGCGTCACTCCCGCTCTGTCGTCCCTTCGCCGGCTCCTTCTACATTTTGTTTTCAAATCTCGAAAGCCTCACCTCACCTCTCCGAGCTTCCTAAGGTCGGCGGACCGGACACTATCGGAGGTACCGAGACCTAAGCGGAGGCTCCGAGGGGATGGAGCCTTTTGCGTCGGCGCTCCCTCTCTTTGGAACGAACGTTCGGCAAGACCCCTCGCCGCCCGTCTTTAAAACTCGTCTTCAAACTCCTCTTTATTCTTTGCCTTTTGACTCGGCGTGAGACCTGAGGTTTTTTGTTTTTTTGTTGTGCTTCCTGCTGTCTTCGTTATTTGTTGTGGCATCCATTTTGCCTCCAAAACGGCGCCGTATGAATGGACCCTATATGGGAGTATTCCGAGCCGTTTTTGAAATGCTTGTCGAACGAGACGTGACGCGTCCGGCGCTGCTTTCCGCTGGTAAAAATCACAATTCTGTCGTCACGCATGAAAACAAATGATGTCAGCGTTCGTGTTTATAGAGCGGTAGAGTGACACGTCATCGCAAGTGGTCACCGCAGGCGCGCGCTGAGTCATACCCGGATGCCGGGCACGAGCTGACGTGAAATCGCCTGAGCCGCACGTTGGCGTCACGTCCAAACGTTGCCAGAGGCCTCACTAAGCTCCGAGTGATTCGATGTCACGAAAGAGCACCGTTTTCCCTTTTCTCCACGACGCCGTCACCTCATCCGGTAGGCGCTCGCTTCAAAAAGTCGAGCGTACGGTCAGAGGCCAATCGTGGCGTGCCGCCGGACGATCGCCAACGGGACGGCGTCGGGCGTATTTATCAGACGATAAGCTTGGCTTCTGTACTATGTATTCGGGGAGTCGCCACCTGCGCTTCGCGTGACCGCCTCAGCCGACGGAAGGTCCCATCCGGCCGCGACGGACATAGCGAAGAGTTGCTGAAAACCTTCTTCTTCGGGGAGGACTTTGACCGGGTGCGCGACGTATCTGGCGATTGTGTTCTTAGTCATACACGCGCATAGCCGGCAGCTCGACCGGGCGCGTGGGGAGTCATCATTCAACTTCAGTCCGCAAGGCAAATAATCACAGGTTGGAGTTCCGGCGCGCGAGGCTTCGACGGCCGTCCGTCTCTCGGCCGGCGTGTAAACATTCCCTCGGCGGGCGCCGTTATGAAGTCGGACCTCCCAAATATAGCAAATGTCATTTTCCAAACGTGCGCTTATTAGTTTAACCCTTTTAAAAAGGGACTTCTGGCCGAAGAGTTGAGTGACATCGGCCCGCGTTTATTTTAAGACCTAATGGCGGACATGTCGAAAGGAGCGTTGACCGATTTCGAGCGCGTGATGCGAATGAGTTGAAAATAGTTGCGATCGCAGGTCAAGCGCGAATGAACTTCATCGTGTCGACCGCGGACAATCTGCCGCTTTCCTTCCCCTCAATTTTTGCCACCTTAATTAAATCAACAAAAGCGGATTCCGGGTCGCCTTGAAATGCGGTCGTCGCGCTCGGCTCGATCTCGCCATTAGAACGGAGTCCGATCGGAAACGGAGCTTTCCTCCGCTTCAAGAAAGTCGGGTTGAGGACCGCTCTATTAAGGACTACTTTGCTTTCACATGGTAGAACGGCGACCCGCCGGGCTTCTCGTTCTGTCCCCCCCGCGGTGGTCATCGCTGTCGTGTTTGTGTTTACTCTGGACGGCTTGAAACTGACACGTCGCTCCAACGTCGGTCCCTTACGCCAGAAAAGGCTGCGTCGATGACCGGCGCGTAAGGGGCTAGCGCGCGGGGTATGGTTTTCGCGTTTCTTTCTGACAATGCCTCTTTCACGGAAGTGGTCGACGAGCTCGGGCGAAAGACTTTGCGGCGCGTCGGATCTCCTCGGCCGGTATTCGGCCGTCGACCCCTTGCGATGCGCGCCTTCCTAATGCGTGGCCTTAAGTTCCGTCATTGTTCGTGGAAAAGCGTCAGATAAGCCCCGACCGGATATCACCGAGTGCCGCGAAGAACGTCGGGTTGTCTCGGCGCGGCTGTAACGCGCATCGCTTTTTGTCTTCTTCCGCGCAGAGCTGAGATCTACCGGCGCCGCTCATGATTTGGCCTACCTCCTCAACACTTCCGATTACCGGATCTTGCGAATGGATGAGGACTATGACCGCATGTACATCGGTAGCAAGGATCACATCCTGTCTCTGGATCTCCATGACATCAACAAGGACCCTCATATTGTAAGAGCCCTTTTTTTCCCGCCCCCCTCCCTGATTTGCCAAATTGAAGCAAGCGGTCTTACTTAAACTCTTACCAATGGCCTCGGGGCTGCAAGTTTGGCTCCAGTTTGTTTTTGTTTTGTTTTTTTTTGGGGGGGGGGGGGGGGTCGTGAGTCATTCTCAGGCCGTTATTGGGCTAGGACAACTCCTGCGGGACTAATACAGTCTCAGCATTGCAAATTTTGCCTGAAACGCCCATAAACACAAGTGAGGTGAAACTACTTTCAAATGTCAACTGTTTTCCTGCTCACAGATTCACTGGCCGGTGTCCGAACGGAGAAAGACGGAATGCCTCGCAAGCGGGAAAGACGCCAGCGTAAGTACGCCTCTTGACAGCAATTCGATTGAGATGATTCCCTTTGGCTCGGCAGCCTTTTACAAGTGGCTTCGGATAGACGTTTGCGGTCGCCCCAAAGAGAATTTGACATCGCCGCTTGCAATCCTCAACTCGTACTTTCACAACAGCCGCAGCCGCGCACAAAATGCTCTCGCAAATAACAAAAATCGTCTTCTCCGATCAAAATAGAGCATCGCTCCCTTCACTTTGCCTCCGGGCGCCGCGGCCTTTGAGTCTCTCTCGTTGTTTCAAGCGAGACCGAAGCCTCCGTTGACCAGAACGAGCTTCGTAGATGTCGCCATCCCATCTCAGCGCGTGATGTTATTCACGTTTGCTACAAGCCGAGTGTGAAAGTAAACTAGCGAGCGGAGTTTTCGAACAGGCCTTTGTTTGACCGTCGGCAAGTATCACGCGTCCAATTTTCCAGTCCCATCGAGTCAGCTATCTCTCTCTCTCTCGCTTAACTTTTGACTGACTTTTTGGCGCCGACTCTCATCCCCCCCCCCCCACACCTCCCGCGGGACGCGCCGGGCTCCATGTCGGTGGGCGGCACTCCTCGCGCCCGTACCGTTGAGCGCCGTCCAACAGCAAACACGCTGTTGCAAACGGGGTGCCCGTAAAGGCGCTCTCCCCTCCGAGCCAAAGAAAGTTTCTCTCGATCATTTACGTTGAGACGGTCGCGGGCTGTTCTTCACGTCTACAGGAAGAGTGTGCCAACTTCATCCGTCTGATTGAGCCGTGGAATAGGACGCAGCTGTACGTCTGCGGCACCGGCGCTTACAATCCAGTCTGTACCTTTGTCAACCGGGGGCGCAAGTCGCAGGTAAGATCCCCAAAAAAAAGACGGCGGTCTTTCTCCGGCCGTCATCGTGGCCAATTTTCTTGTTTTTTTATTCTCTCCCCACCTTGCGCTCAGCTACTTATGATAGCTAATGATTGTCCGGCGCTATTAGGTTTCTGTTTCTGGCCCGGCGCCTGTAAGCAGGCGCCACCGATTTACCCGTGCGACAGCTGTCGTCCCAAATGAGCTGTTAAAGCCACCTCGACGTGGAACGGCGCCGCTTGAATTTCCCACAGCGTTAAAAGCTCACGCTTCTTTAACGACCGTTCTCGTTTCCCAATGATGACCTTGGGACTTCAAGAAAATTGACCGCTGGACTCTTGTCAGTGGCACGCTTATATTGTTTTTACATCAACGTTCATTCTGCGTTGTCCATCGTAGTTGGCGGCCATTTTATAGGACACGGTTACAAGAAAGTACCGTGACAATGTACAGATTGGTTTTGTCCCACGAGGTACCTTGTTTGAGTCATTTCTTTCTTTTTTTTGGGTCGGTCTTGCGTTTGTTTATCGGCTGTCCTGGAAAGACGCATCGCGTTGCTCGCCAGATCTCCGGGAGAACCTCAACCAAAACGTCTTTCAACCAATGAAGGAAAGGCGCATTTCCAAAAAAGACCGAGTTGACATTCCACAAAACAGGACGCCTCTAAACTTTTTTGTTGCCGTCGTTCCAAAGAAGAACTTCGCAGACCTTTTCCCTTCCAGTGGCGTAACGGCAGGCTGTGTTGCTATCTCCCGTTTTAGACCTCGGCGTATCTACAGATGGCGCAGGCCCGAGGACGAGCGAACCGCGCAGCTGAAGCCAGCGCCGTGCATGAGACGCTTGGACTCGAGGTGCGACGCGGGCCCCCGTTTGCGCCGTAGCGCTTGGGATCGCCAGCGCCAGCCGCATGTGCCGTTCCTTTCTTTCCGGCCATCCGGCGTTCGACTTTCCCATCCCGAGCGTGCTCTTTGACCATTTTGATTTGTTGGCGCGCCCGCCGTGAATTGGAATCATAGCCTTTCTCGACGCTCACCTCGTTCTCCCGCCGCTCTTTCTTATCCGCACGCATTTGCCCGCATTCGGCCAGCTGAAAGTTCAAAACGATGTCGGCGGGACAAAGGCTCCGATGCACGGCGCGCTGGCCTTGAAATCCAAACAAATGCAAACAAATCTCGTCCGTAGCCGGAACCGGCTGCGCGGCAAAGCAAATAAAAGAGCCGCCGCCCATTTCGACATGTTCTCCCGGCACTTTAAATCATTGACGAGTGGCCGCGGTGAAAAGGTTTTCTCGTCCTATTACTTGTAGGACCTTGTAGCGTACACGCTGCGGCGGCGCAATAAAAAAGAAGTACAGGATGTGCCCCCCGGGGAAAAAGAAAACAAGCCGAACGTGTTTCGGACCCTTTCTTTTTTTTTTTCTTCTTTTTTGAATCGAGGCGCGCACGGCACGGCGTGATTGAGAGCGAGCTTCCGGCATGCTCCGGTTTGCGCAAGTGGTGATTTGAATCCCATTTGAGTGGGAATCGAGAGGGGCGCATAGGACGAGGGGGTCTCGCGCGGCGCCGCGGCCGCTTCCTCCGCTTTGCGAGCGATGGACCGCGACAGACGGGGAGTGGAAATGAGGATTTGCTGGTCTTGGAGGCGCAGCCGTCGGGACGTGCCGTTGCACGCCGCGGATTCGGTTCTTCCCTCTCATAAATTCCCAACGCTCACTTTTCATTCATTGGAAATTCCTCCTCCGCCCCGCAAGCGCGGCGCACGCTCATTCTTCTAATCCGCCATCCCCCATCAAGCTCGAAAGGTCCCGCGGGAGTCCGAGGGAGTCTCATTTCCCCTACGCGGGGGGAGTCGCCGCCACGAGATCGAGAGCGCCGAACTTATTGCCGTTGTCCTTTTGCTTCTCCAACCGCAGGAAGACATTTTCCATTTGGAGCCCAGCAAAGTGGAGTCCGGGAAAGGAAAGTGCTCCTACGACCCCAAGCTGGACAGTGTTTCAGCTTTAATTAGTGAGTGTCTCCGACGTCACCGTCGTTCATGACCACGCGCGGCCTTGCGGCTTTTCCCCTTCCCCTTTCCGAACGGGCGCGGGCCCGGACGCCGCTCAAAGTATTGACGCTATCGCGGCATGTAATCCGCAACGGCAACTCACCTTGCGCTCCCGCGGCCTACCGAGGCCGCCGTCGTGCGCGTTCACGCGCTGAGATTTTATGTCTCCGTCATGGGCGTAGGCTTGTTGCGGAGGTGGAAGGGACCTCTTTCTGTAAGCGATGCAGATTTGTTTTGCCTCGTCCAAAAAGGACCCTGGCATAAAATTCAGAAGCACCCGGGCTCAAGCGCACGTTTAAAAGTCAGGACACTGCGGAAAGAAGGAACCGCAAATGGCCCCCCCAACCGTAGTTTGCACACCGCGGGTATGACTGAAATGGCACACGATTGCACGCTTCACGTTGCGTTTATGCGCGCAGTCATCCGAGGGGCGGGGTGGATGGCTGCGCTGTGTGGTTTGTGCCAATTGTGGACTGGAGCGGACCCGAATTGTCCTTCCTTTCAGATGGCGAACTCTACGCCGGCGTCTACGTGGATTTTATGGGAACGGACTCGGCCATTTTCCGCACTTTGGGGACAAAGACCGCCATGCGAACCGATCAGTACAACTCCAGATGGTTGAATGGTAAATGTCTTGGTTCTCTGAGACGTTAGCGTGACGCGGTCAACCGTCCCGTCCGCCGGGAGTCTCTCAACAAGTGCTTAGCAGGAAAACGGCATTCGGCGTATCAAATATGTCAGCCTCTTCGACCCACAGATCCCACTTTCGTCCATGTGCGCCTGATCCCCGACAGCGCGGAAAGGAACGACGACAAGCTGTACTTCTTCTTCCGGGAGACGTCCTCGGAGATGGGCCAGAGTCCCGTGACCCAGTCCCGCGTCGGACGCATCTGCCTGGTGCGTAGGCCGCGCCGCGCGTTTCTTTGGGGCCGGGAACGGCACGGGGAAAGCCACGGCGCCCGTGCGGAAACGGGCCCGAGCCTCCCGCGTCCCCGAGCGTTGACGTGCGCCCGATCGGTGTTTGGCTAACACCGATGCGCCGGAATCCACCGGTGTCTTGAGCCTTCCCGTCGACGATGCCTTCCTCTGTCTGTTCGGCTGCCCTCCGCCCTCCGCCCTCTCGCCTTTCGACCTTACGGCCTCCTCTGTCCGTTCGTCCGACGACCCTTTTGGCGCCAAGACCGGTTAAGAGTCGTGCCTCATTCATCCGGACGCCGCCGTCGTGTCCGAACGACGGCCGGGGGGCCATTTGTGGCCGGCCATCCATTTTTCAGGCCGACCCCCAAAAACCTCCTCGACTCTTTGCCGGAACACCTCGAACAGAAAGCGGATGAAAAAAACAATAGATCATACGAACGAGACGTCATTGCTTTCTTGGCTGACTTCGGCGTGTTTCAAAAAGATGAAGAATTGGAAATATTCTGCACGCCGCCCTCAAACGAAAACGTTTTGGACGCCGCTGATCAATAAAACCTGTGCCATTTAGAAAAAACTGCAAAGGGGGGGGGGGGGGGCAAGTCCGGCGTTCTGAAAATCTGGAGAGGTTGTGGCTATTGCTGCCCGTGCGGATTCGCAGGCGCACTTTGCGACGACGCGCCAAAGAGCGCGTGACAAAGTACGTTACGCATCACCATGTCGCCGTCGCCGGCCGCCCAGTGTTTGAAAGTTGCAATCGGAAAACTCCATACGGATCTCGGACCGCGACCGCGCGATCTCGTAAGAATTGATCATCTTTCAAATCCGGTCGGCTTTTATTTCTGTCGCGGAGCAGTAATGCCGTTTTGAAATTGGTCTCTCGTAAAAAGCGCATTGTTTATAAAGATGGTCGCCGGCTGGCTCCGTAGCGGTCTTATTTTGCCGTTTCCTCCACCGCAGATGGAAACGTGTAAATACGAGGAGAGCGTGTTTACCCTCCCCACCCCCAGCCGCCGTGAAGCTTCCTCGTAATGCAAAGCCACTTGTTGAGTTTTGTGTGGGAGACTCCACCTGTGGTTTGTTTTCAGTAGAGCGTGGGAAGACGAGTAGGCGGATCGGATGCGCGTGGGGTCAAACCGTGGGCAACAAAAAAAAAGCAACCTAAAGGCTTTTGTGCTCTCATCCTTAAAGAACGATGACGGCGGTCACTGCTGCCTGGTCAACAAGTGGAGCACCTTCCTGAAGGCCAGGCTCATCTGCTCGGTGCCGGGCGCGGACGGGACGGAGACGCACTTTGATGAACTCCGTGAGTCCAGAGTACACCGTGTGCATTGGCCCGTTCCCTAGATGAACGCTTCCTTTCACATATGCCGGCCCCTCACGGAGTGATCGCTGCCTTTCGACACTCAGCTTCGATCCAATTTCAAGTCCAATATATGTACTTTTTATTTTTTGAAGGGAGCAGAACTTGGCACAAGCCAGCACCTCAAATGTACAGTATAGATCGATTTTGTCCAAGTAAAATGTTCTTGAAATCTACGATGTCATTTTGACCGTAAGTATCGCATTGCTCAGAAGAAAAAAAGCAAATGAGTACATTTATGAAAGGCGTATTTAATTCCAAGTACCCGTCAAGTCCGATCACATGTGATACGCGAAAAGAAAAGCTCTCGCTTGCGTTTGTGCAGCGGCGCCTGTCAAAAGTGTCCCACATTCACAGCCGTAACGCCGCATGTGCGGCGTCTGCGGCCCACGTTGTTGCGCTCGCCACTCTCTCCATTTTATGACCCATCGAGGGCACTGCCATGGGACACGGGACCCCCCCCGCTTCCCCCCGCACGGCCATTTCATTTCCTTTTGAGATGTATTGCGCAAGCCCCCCCCCCCCCAAAAAAAAAAACATTGTGTGGAAAAGAGGTCTGCAGATCAGATCACCAAATGGGAATGTGCGTGACTGTGAGAATAGTTAGTAGTCTCTCTGGTCAGGGGGGCGGGGCGGGGCGGGGGTGTTACGCCCCCGTGTGTGTCAGCGCTTTAAAATAGAGGCTACGACTACGCTACTTGTAACTGATTCATCCCCTGGAATTTTCTCTCTTGGCAGTAAAGTAACGTTGCCTCTTTTTTTCCTTTCAGGTGACGTTTACATCCAACCAACGCAGGACACCAAGAATCCCGCGATATACGCAGTCTTTACTGTCTCCGGGTTGGTTTTTGCGCTCGATACAAATGAGTGGAATTCCGATTCCCGCCGAAAGATCTGCATTTTTCTGTGTTTCGACTCTCCTGAGAATATGTTCCCCCCCCCCCGTATCAGCTCTGTCTTCAAAGGTTCGGCCGTTTGCGTCTACTCCATGGCTGACGTTCGCATGGTCTTTAATGGGCCCTTTGCCCACAAGGAAGGTCCCACTTACCAGTGGGTGGCCTACACGGGGAAGATCCCCTACCCCCGCCCGGGCACAGTAAGTCTTCGCCCGCGCGTGGCCCCCCGCGCAAAGCTGGCATAACATTGAATTTGCGGCGTCGGCGCGGTGCGTTTTGGGTCACCTTCTTTCCGCAGTGCCCCGGAGGTACGTTCACCCCCAACACGAAGTCCACTAAGGACTACCCGGATGAAGTGATCAACTTCATGAGGACTCACCCGGCCATGTACAATTCGGTCTACCCGGTGCACAAGCGCCCCCTAGTGGTGCGCACCAACGCGGCCTATGAGTTCACCACCGTCGCCGTGGACCAGGTGACCGCTGCGGACGGCAACTACGAGGTGCTCTTCTTGGGAACCGGTGAGTCGGGAGCTGCCTTTTGTTTTTAGCTTCACGCAAACGTCAGGCAACTCTTTTATGCCGGAGCGAGAACCGGGCGCGACCGCCGCTCACGATCCATTCTTGTCTTTTGACCAAAGTCGTGGCCAAAAACGCTGAAAACGGTCCACGTGCGCTTTGCCGTTACTTCGCGCGGACCGCACGTGGACCGACTCTTGAAGAGCACGAGCCGACTGCTGCCCGCTCGGGCGCCATCTTGGAGAAAAAAACTGTTCGAATTCAAAACGAACAAAAAAAAAGTACGTCGACGACTCTTTGACGGCGGCGTCAGCGTGGAGTTGAAAAAGGGAACCCGTTGAAGGAATCCGGCATAAGTGTCGGGCCACGAATCATTTATGATTTCAATGAATGCATCGTGGCCTTTTGCGCTCGTGCGGAAGCTTTGACCCGTTCACCTCGTTTCGCACTCAGTCCGTTGACCAAAATAAGGCCGTGGCAGATTAAAACCAAGGAGGTGCGGGAGATGCGGGGGGCGGGGAGGGGTGACGTCCATCAGGACAAGGCCCCCCGCCCCCGCCCGGCACACGGCATCCCGCCACATTCCGACCGGCGTCTTTGTTCATCGGCGGCGAGGGGACGCACGTCTTTAGAGGCGACGCCGGCCGGAGGAACGCGTCGGCTTTCGGCCGCCGTCGGACGAGCATCCGGCCCGCCGCCGAAGACTCCCCGCGCGAGTCCCGACCATAAATCATGTATCGGAGTTACGATCAATCAAGCGTGCTATCGGCGTCTTAGGACGGAGGAGGCTTAGGCTGAGAGTTTTGCTTTCGGCTCCCGCTTTCCGAGGGGGGGGGGGGGGGGGGGGGCGATTCGTCTTTCCGTACGCGAGATGTGCCAAAACCAGCTTTTCAAAGCGTTCCGATCTTATTTGTACAGTTACGCTGCGGATATTCCCAAGCGGCCCAAAAAGGTCTCGCGCAAGGGTTGTCTGGGCAATTCTGCTTTTCAGTGGAGGATTTCGGGCCGTCCAGTGAGAACAGATCCACCGCCGCCCCGAGTGGCCCCTTCCCGGGGAAACCGTCGCGATCTCAAACTTGATCCTCTACTCACTTGTTACGGTTGACAAATTTCCCGAGTAGCTCTGAAAATGCCCGCCTCTCCGCTTGCCCTATTGGGGCGGCGCCACCCGGCGTCCAACATCGCGTCAGTGGAGATGAGCGCCTTGGGCACGGACTTTGAGGTATTTCTCGAATCCGACGTGGGAGCCCCTCGTTTCGAAGGAGAAGAGAGTCTCGCGCCGCTGAGCAAAAGGTGACGGCGAAGGAACGGTGTCACCACGGGGGCAAAAACGGGGCCCCGGGCAGATTTGGAGCTCGCTTCATCCAAACGATGACGCGGCCGGCGCAAATCGCCGCGTTCGTCCGCGGCATATCCAAACGGAAAACACAACGCGGGACGGCGGCGAGCGCCGACGCGATCCTCGGAACCCTCGGAAAACGGGGGGAGCGGCGGGGCGCGCGGCTGACGGCCACGCCTGTCTCTGTGTTTGTTTGCTCCGCAGACAAGGGAACGGTTCAGAAAGTTATCGTTCTTCCCAGAGATGACCTGCAGACCGAGGAGCTCGTACTGGAGGAGGTCGAGGTGTTCGCGGTGAGCTTTTCTTTCTTTTTTTCTTCTTACTCTTTCACATATTGCTTTTCGCCCCTTTTCCGCGTTCAACAGCTCAGTCCCATCTCTTCTCGTGGCTTTGTTTGTTTGACGGCTTCGTCAATGTATTTATTTTTGGGGATGTTTTTAGGTCCCGACTCCGGTGACGACAATGAAGGTGTCCTCTAAAAGGGTAAGCGTGATTTGATGCGTCACACGTCGTTAGTTCTTCATTTGCATCCGTGCTTAACATACCGTGGGGGGAACACTTTTCAGAAATGAAATGACATGCAAAAGTTAGTAGCCTGTGCAAATGAGTTTTGGGGTTAGTTTGACGATTCTTTTTGGCAGCAAGCCGTGCTGTTGCCTCATTTTTTTTCTCCCCCCCCCCCCCTTTGTGGCAACAGCAACAGCTGTACGTGTCATCTGCGGTCGGGCTGACCCAGCTGGCGCTTCACCGCTGCGATGCTTACGGAGAAGCGTGCGCCGACTGCTGTCTGGCCAGAGACCCTTACTGCGCCTGGGACGGCAAGTCGTGCTCCCGTTACTCCGCTTCCCAGAAGAGGTGAGCCCTTGAAAAGGCCTTTTTCGACGTGGCCCTCAATCGCCAAAGACGAAGACAATCACGACGGTGCGCTTCCTCGATCGGCATCCCCGACCGTCAGACGGCCCGCTTTTCATCGCGGCAATGACGACGCGGGACGGCTTCAAACCTCACTCGTCGGTCACGAGCCGGCGACTCGGGTGGCCTCGCGACGGGCGACGGTTCGGCAGATAGCACCGGTCAATGTTCTTCGACAAAAAAGATGGCCGAAGATGTTTCTTGCCACTCGGCCGGCGGTTCACGTCAAACCAAACGGAAAAGCAAGAGAAGGGCGTCCGCTTCACCTCAAGAGTGGAAAGAGGCACTTTTCCGCTCTCGAGGCGGAGGATTCGTTTGCACGATGACAGCGGTCGGCGTTTTTAGACCCGGTGGGATTTGCTGTATTTGCGGAAGCGTACGGTCTGTCGTGAGACGGTCCGTTGAATGGCGGTCAGTCGCTTTATGCCGCCTTGTTTGTTTCTCTCTCGCTCTCTTTCTTGCGCAACACTGGTCCGACCCCTTCAGACGTAGCCGGAGACAGGACGTCAAGTACGGCAACCCCGTTCGCCAGTGTCGAGGCTTCAACTCCAACGGTGAGGCTCGCCGGCTCCCCGGAGCCACCGCAAGTTCCCCCGTCCGCCTTGGTCCACTCCGCGGTGCGTCTCCGCCACTCGAAAGCCATCGCGGTCCTCGTCGCGACGGCGTCCGTCGCGCGGTCATCCGCGGGAGCCGAGCGAGTGCTTTTGAAGATTCGGGGGGGGGGGGGGGGGTGAAGGCGGCTCATGGTAATGAGCGTTGTGTTGCCACGGTAACGCCCTTTTTCTCCTTTTTGCCCCGCAGCTAATAAGAACACTCTTGAGATGGTGCAGTACGGGGTGGAGGGAAGCGGTACCTTCCTGGAGTGTCAGGCCCGCTCCCCGCACGCTCTCATCAAATGGCATCTGCAGCGAGATAACAGCGAGCGCAGGAAGGAGGTGAGATGCCACAAAGCGTCTCTTTCAAACGCGCCCACGCCAGTGATGGGGGAGGGGGGCGGGAATCTATCAAAGGAAGCGGTGTAAATAATTCCATTTGAAGGCGATCCCGATCCAATTCCGGCCTGACGCCGACCGACCGACCGTTCGCCGCGGGCGTATTTGAGCCTCGGCCAAATACTCGGCAGGTCATAATGATGCATCTCGTCGGAGCCCGGCGCCGCCGACGGCCTCTTTTTCCCTGAGGCCGTTCAACTTTTGACAGGCCGAGTTTTGAATGCAAATTTTTCTCGGGTGTGAAAATGTTGCACGGGGTTAACGTCTACGATTGTCCGCGCCGCGGGATCATCGGTCGGGGTCGTCTCGAGCCGGCGTTCCTCACGATAGCTGAGCAAAGTCGGCCACCGTCTTGGGAGTGGGAAAATTCTCACGGCGCGGCGCCAAAGCAAAGCGTGCGCAAATAAATGGCCATCTTCTCGCCTCGGCTTCGTCGCGATCTCGGGCCCGTCTGTTTGAGCTCCTTCTTGAAATGACCTACAAGCGGTGGGGTTTTTTTTTCTTTCTTTCTGCCCGTAGATGCGTTCCGACGGTCGGATCTTAAAAAGCGAACAAGGTCTGCTCCTGCGCTCTCTGCATCCTTCGGACTCGGGCGTGTACCTGTGCACCGCCACGGAAAAGAACTTCAAGCACACCCTCGTCAAGTTGCGGCTGGTGGTGCTGTCCGGCCGCGCCGTCAACAGCGCCCTGGCCGAAGGCGCCGGAGGTCTCCCGCCGTCTTCGCCGCACCCCGGCGCCCAGTGGACTCCCGGCGCGGGCCAGTACAAGGACCTGCTGACCATTCTCAGCCAGCCGGAGATGAGCCTCATCAATCAGTATTGCCAGGACTACTGGCGCTCGGGAGACCCCGCGCTCGGTGCCCTCGAGGTCAAAGACCCGAAAGAGTTCAAGGAACAGAAGAAGCCTCGCAACCGCCGGCATCACGGGGGGGCGGCCGAGGAAGAAGAGCGGGACGCCGTCGAGACATGAGGAGGCCGACTCTGCACGAAAAGCCCAACGCCGACCCCCCTCCCCGCCCCCCTCCAATGAAAACTGCGAGAGACTCCTTGAGTGAAGCAACGGGAAAACGTATACGCACGCCAGGAAAAGCCCCGACATCCATCGCTTCAAAGCTCCTTCCGTATTTATTGTAGGTTGTATATAGTTGGCCCGTCATTCTGTGGATTGATTTGTACCGAAAAGAAAACGGGCCGGTCGTGTAGAGGTAACCTCGGGGCAAATGTCGTCGTTGTCGTCGTTCAATAGATTGTCGCCGTTACTGTCGTGAGCGCACTCATCCGTCATCTGACGTTTTGCGCCGTCGAGTGCGTGAGCTAGGAAGCGCTTTGCGCGACGGGAGAAAACTGTCTCGCGGTGACGGGGTGGCTGATGTTTGGCCATGCCGGGACATCTGCGGGACTGAGACGTAGGGGACCGCCGACTTGAAAAATGCTCCCGATCGTTGAAGAGGAACAGTTGTGTCACATTCCAATATGCGCACTGTTTCAGTCAGCGGATATATTCTTGTTTTTGTTTTAAATCAAACCTATTCTGCCGTGAGTCACGCCTGCTTGATTCAAATCCAAACTTCACATCTACTGAGACCGCGGTGCAATCGAGTCAAGGTTTTGTCCAAAGGGGGTGACAACTGGGGCCAAATGCCACGAGCGCACTTGTGGACATCTGTGAATACTGTCAACGAAATAGTTGAGGCTAGCAATAGTTGCATGAACCTTTTGCGTGTTTGGAAAGGAACTTTCCATTTGAGGGTCGACGCAACTGAGCATTGTAACAACGTCGTGGCACTCGCCAAATGTTGGGAAGCTGGCTTTCTTTGTGTGCATGAAAATGTATCTGTGCTGCGTTTCTGATCAAAAGTACTGTATGTGTGCCCGCTTGCTTTTTTTTCCCTGTTCGCCACCATAAGGAATGAATCGGAGCATATGAGGACGGTTGCTTCAACGGTACGCCTGATAAAACGGTCAATGTGCGGCAACAATAAAACATTTTTGAACCGGACATTTAAGACTTTACTTTCCCGTACGTGGACGGAGTCCGCCACCTGCGGCCATTTATTCGCACTCTCTCCGTCAAGGACCGAGTTACTATCGGTTGTCGCGTGACGGTCCTCAAGTCATTCAAAAACGGAAGAAAATGAGATTTCAATTCTAGGCGTCGATCACTCGTCAATTTGGCAAGAGAAAAGGGACCCTGGTAGACCTCTGAAGAGGTGACGGCCGTACTTGCTACGCTTGCATTTTGTACACGACACATGCAGTGAACTTGCGGAGAAAGAAAGTCGCCTGCCGGTTCTGCATTCTGTTTACAGCATCAGATTTTAAGGAGGACCCCCCCACAATGAGGTGATGCGGTGGTACTGACCTTTTATGTGTAAATGACTTGTACCATCCCGCTCCGTTGTTGCTAACGACCGCATCAAAGCTCTATATTTGATGACAACGGAACACTTCCCCCACTCATTGTGATCAACTTGATGCTGGCTGGATTCTTTGTTCTGCGCTGAACTCTCTGGAATAAAGGTTAAAGTCTTCAGTATGCACATTTGTGTAAAACGCTCACCGCATTAAGAAAAAAAACCTCATTAAACGTACAGTACCGACGTTCCTCCTTGTCTTATCTTGATGTTGTCGTTGCTGCTGTTTTTTAATGAGTTGTCGTAGCTGGAAGTCGCATTAATGGTGAGAAAAGTTTTCAAACAATTAATGTTGGCCTCTTTTATAGGACTTTTTGAAGGGGTGTGTCGTCTAGAAAATCCCGGTCTGACCAAACACCACAACTAATCGAAAGTGTTGTATAGAAAGCGTCGGCGTTGCATTAGAAATCATAGACGACCAAATATAGCAGATCAGAGGCGCGTCCAACGTTAAATCAGGAAAAGAGGACAGACAACTCCCACATCTGGAATTCACAAAGTTGACTCTTTGCAGATATTTATGGGGAACCAATTTCGGGTTATTCATCGGAACAGACTCCGAATTGCTGTTTTGGCGTCCAAGGCAAAACGGCGTCTCGCTTATAAACGTTGCATTGGAGTTTCACGTGAGGCCATAGCTTTATCGGATAGAGACGGAAGTGCTTTGCTGCCACCGTGTGGCGTCTCTTGGTCGCGACAAAGATTTTTGTGTTCCTGCTGGAGTTTTTGCTGCAATGCAAAATATGTCTGATGAATTCGATATTGTTTGCTTGTTGTTATTTGTGCCGCTACTCAAATGCAATTGATATGTGGCGTGGGTTGTTCCATGTGTTCTGTGAATGTAAACGCACTTGAATGGGTACTGTACATGCAAATAGCGCAAACGAATAAAGTATCATTGAATAACAATATTTGGATACATTCATTCAAACAAAATTGGGAATTGGGACCTGCAGTGTGAAAGAGAAAAACGTTGAGGACGCTGCTATAGGAAACAGTTGACACTAGAGGGAGCCGTCAGCATTTGCAAGGGAAGCCAGTCGTGTCAATAGCCTGAGACGTTCAGTGACTGCTTACGCCGGCTCAAACCGAAGTGGGCAACACGCCAGGGATTGACGACGCTGTGCGCGTGTGCGTGTTCGCCTGCCAAAAGACGACCCCGTTTATGGATCGGACCGATGCAGATCAATGAATGCGCCCCAAGGATTGCCTTTTGGCGATCTCTTCTTGCAAGAACGACAGCGGTCAACGGGAATGCCATCCGCAAGTCCTCCGAGGCGCCGCAAGGTTGGTTAGCTAACAGTGCTACTTCGTCGAAGCTAGAATGCTTTCTGTCCACCAACTCCCAAAATGAGACGCAGCCCGCAAGGTGGCATGGAAGAAGAAAAACAACTTTTGCCTTCCCTCGCAAACATTGCGAAATAACGCACTTTGTTTTTAAAAACAAAGCAACGCGCTTTTTTTTCCCCCATGCGTGTTTAAGTACTTCCGGGTTCCCTTGGCCACTGTCGACTTTTCCGCGTGGTGTCGCTTCGGATGTCTTTCGTTTATTTATGCTGAAGATCAAGAACAGATTTCATGTTTATGTACTGCAGTTAAAAGTTGACTCGCCCACGAGTGAAAACGCTCCATCTTTCTTGCTTTAATTTACCCGGAAGACATAAGGGCACATTTGAAAAAAGCGCAACATTTGTGTTATTTTGCAGTCATTGCAAGGGAACGTAAAGCCCCCCCCCCCACACTTCCATGTCGTCTTGGGGGCTCCGTAGAACAGAGATTCTTCTTCCAAAGTAGCCTCGATCTGCTCTGACTCGGCAAGTACGCCGCCTTACCGAACAAAACCCCGCATGCGAAGGAGCCTGCAGACCCACAGAATATCGAGCAACCGTTTGCAAGTTCGCAACACGGGTATTGCCGGAACGAATCCAACTCAACACAGATACAGTTTTGACTGCTGTTGCTTTACGTCACTATTTTCTGGCTGAGAACTTGAACTGGTTCGCCTTACAATGTGAATCAAACATCGCATCTCCTCCGTTCTACTTTTTAATAGCAATCGCATGTGCACTGAAACGGATTTCACAGAAACAACACGGGAGATGTCGCAGAAATGAGATCGATTCTATTTTATTACCACCAAAGTCGTCAACTCACTGAAGTAGAACGTTACACAAATGCAAAATCGGACCGGCGGGTGACCGCCGGCCCCGGTGGGCGTCGCGACCGCAACAATACACCGGCGGATGGCTGGCAAACGACCAGACGTGGAATACGACGCAAAGAAGCGTAACGGCGAGAAAACATGACTTCAAACAGTGCAACAGCGGTCAAAAGAGGATTTACGAAGCCAGTCCTCTAAACAAACGGGATGGACTGCATGATATCCTCGAGTCACGCAAAAGTTCTCAAAAACACCCAACACACAAAGGAATCGGCTTAAGCACTAACAAAGTGAAAAAGTCATCATTTTAGAATGCGTGTTAACACGTCGATCCTTAGACACGTTGGCTCATTTTTATGGAAAATACACCTCGTGAGTTCTGTGCCGTGGACAATATTTTTGGTGCACTGTCTGTATGTGGCTGTTCATATTTCAGAGTGTTAGCTCAGGAGATCAACTGGGGAAAAAAAAAGGCCTGGCAACACATTTGTACAAACACACACGCATGGGATGAATTCACCCCCAAACAGTTTGCAAAGCAGGCTAACTTGCAAATATACGCTTGGCACATCGTACTTCCGCCAGCTCTCATTGTTTGCGCTTTCACCGGACCGTTCCGTACGGTGTGTTTCTTTGCATTGTTCGGGCAGACGCGTACGTGACCGATCGGTCTATTTCGATCACGCCGAGCTCGCATTGATGCCGTAAATCCGATTTGTCCCTTCACGCTGCGGTCGGTGGGATTGGCAGATTTCCACCGTTGAAACGGGCCTGGTTCGAAACGCAGGCGATCCAAATCCCAATTGCTGCACTTGAACCACGCGGGGTCGATTCTTCCAACGAGTCCGTCGGCCCGTGGGACGCTTACGTTTCGCTCCTCATTCGCACGCGAGCACGCAAAGAAATAACAGGCTCCCGGGGACCGAGTGCGCCGTCATAAATGTCCGACAGCAACGGTGTTGACGGACAAGCCAAAGCGCGGCGAGACTCGGGGTTTCTGCGGCCCGTCAAGTACCACTCACTGCAAAGAAACGGGTCTTGACGTGAAAGACCGCAGCAAATTTATGGGCGTAGACTGAGATGGGGCAAAACGATACCTCCTTGAAAGATGACGTTGAGTCTATTGCGGTGCTTGTAGCAAAAGAAAAGCTACAAATTCATTTTTACCATTGGCCCTAATCCTCTTGCGTAGAATTCTGAGATGAAAGTGAGAATCTTGCCAACCTTGTTTTTTAAAAAAAAAACTCTGTCACCGTAAAAGCAAAAAGTGCGAAGGCATGCTCTTTTCGCGACGTCGACACAAAGTTCCCTATGCGCAAAATGTTTCCACCTACAACTGTGAGGTTCTTTCCCGAGGCGGGAGTAAGCAAAGGACCAAACGCTTTTGTTGTTGCGCGCGTATGCGCAAGGTCACGCCGGGACCAAATTCTCGGCCGTGTCGGCAACGGGTGACGCGCAAGAAAGAAAGTGTTGGGCACCGTGGGTGTGACGGCGCAACCGCCCTCGTTAAGTATCGCCGAGTGATTTTCAAGGCCAAAATTTCAAGAGCAAATACTGGCAGACAGACGTCTCCGCCAAGTCGGCTTTGAAAAAAGGAATGGACTCGCTCGATTCTTCTTCTCCCGCTGAGCGCGGAGACGCATATCGGAAAGAAGTCTTTGTTAAGCCGCGGCTCGGCAGCAAACCTCTTCTTCCGGCGAAAACTCGAGGAAATATTTCGGAGACTCCGTTCGCACACGGGGGGCTCGCCGCGAAAGAAGATGCGAGTCATCGAAAGAGAATGCCGACGCAACGCGGAGCACTCGGGAAAGGTAGCGCGCGGCCTGCGGAGGACAAGAACGCCGCGAGTGAAAGAGAAGCCGAGTCGGTGTCACCATGCTAGCAGCTAATGTACAGTGTGCGGGAGTGGGCGCCGGGGGGAGGCCTAGCCCCGCTCGTCCTCCGCCTCGGTGCCGACGCCGAGCGCGGCCGCCGTATCCCCGTTGCGGCCCGACGCCGGCCCCGCCCCCTCGAGCGGCTCCACGACCGGCTCGTCGATCTCCGTGACCGCTGGCTGCGTTGCGGCGGCGGCGGCGGCGGGCGAAGGCGCCGGCGGGACCGCGGCGGTGGCGCTTTGCTCGGTGGCTCTCAGTCTCTTCATGATGGTGGTGACCCGCACAGCTTTCTGAGAGGGGGCGGCGAGGGAGGATTTGAAAAGCCGGCTCATTATAAAAGAATTGAGGACGGCCGACGAGCCGCTCGTGACGAAAACGCTCAATGTTTTGGGGGGGGGGGGGGGGCTTACCTTCCATTTCGCTCGAGCAAAGTTCTTCTCGATCTGCGCGCAGACGTTTTCCTTGATGTTTTTATCTGACGCCGCGCCGCCCGAGATCCTGTTGGATAAAAACGGGGACTCGGTGATCGCGGCGCTCCGCCGGGGTCGGCAAAGAACGACGGACGCGGTGCGCGCCGCCTACCATTCGTGGTTTATAGCCTCCTGGGCCGTCAGTCTTTGGTCTTGATCCACCTCCATCAGACGTGCAACCAGACTCTTTGCTGTCAGACGGAAAGGAACGGAAACCTCGACAAAGGGTTCCTTTTTTTTCGTGGCGTTTAGTTTTGCGGGAATGCAAAAAAGACAAAAGTCGGCTCGCTCCCGCGGAGCGGGATCAAAATACCCGAATCCGAGATCTCGTCCCAATATGGCGAGTCGAACTCGTAGTCGGCCGCGAGGATCTTTCGGAACAGGTTCTTGTCATGGTTTTCATAGTCGTCTTCGTCGCTCTCGTCATAGAAAGGAGGATTGCCCGACAGCCTGGAGCGGCGAGAAAAGCGTCGATGGCTCAAAGCAAAGACCGCATGTACGGCGCGCCCTCGAGGCGGCCCGTATGCCAGACCTCACTTCGGCCTCGCTCTGCCATTCATCCTCGCGAGCAATGTTCTGAGCAAGCGCGAATCGATAATTGTACGGCGCGCATTGCGTCTCTCCCAAGTCACGAGCCTCCCAACTCACAGAATGTACGTGATGACGCCCGTGGCCCAGCAGTCCACGGCTCGACCGTACCGCCGTCTGCCGACCACCTCTGGAGCTGCGGAGGGAGAAAAAAAAACGGAAAAAAAGCGCGCGCGCGCAAAGCATCTCTTTGTGCTCTCTTCTCGGCCCGATGATGCGCTTGAAAAATCTCACCCAAATATTCGGGTGTCCCGCAGGGCTCTTTGATGAATCCGTTCTCCAGCTTGGCAAGATGGAAGTCGCTGATGACTATTTTCGAGTGCTTGAGGCGGTTGTAGTACACCAAATTCTCCAACTGGGAAAGAGCAGATGTCGTAAGCGCGTGCAAGGCGCTTGTCAAGAACAATTGCTAAATTCCTAAAATTGGAATCGACTTCTCTGAATAGCTTCAAAAAAACCCTTGCGAAAACGGAGGCCGTCCGCGCGAACGTCCTTCCGCCTCGTCATCCGTTTCCGACAGCGGCTGCCCTCGCTTCTTCCCGACGCCGACGAATATTGATGTCCCAGATCACGCGTATTCCCCCCCCCCCCCCCCCCCCCCCCGCCCCCGAACCGAACGGCTTTGTCCCCGCGATGTCTTGGATGTTTTCTTTGAAGCGAAGGAGTCGAAGCTCTGGAAAAAGAGTCGCACCTTACCTTCAGATTTCTGTGAACAATCTGCAGAGAGTGGAGGTAAGCGACGGCTTCCAAGACCTGCCGCACCACATTGCTGGTGTCGCGCTCCGAGTAATAGCCTTGGTCCAGGATCCAGTCAAAGACTTCTCGGCCCGTGGCGCTGACGGAGGAGAGGACATGCCTTACCGGCTTGTGAACCGTCGCTACAACGCCACTCGCCTTCGGCGGCTTCGCTCTTTCACAGATTTTCAACAAAATATATATATCGATATATATTTTTTTTAATACGGCGCAGTGTGTTCTGCATCCTGACCGGCCGAGGGACGGCAGACCGACGTCAACGGTCTCCGCACCTCGTCTCCGTACAGCTCGCCAAATACTCTGACGACTGAGCGGATTGCGCCTACGGCGGCTCCTTTTCGCAACGTAACCCCTGCGATAAACGCGCTCGACTTCAGGAAACGCCGATCATGCGATCGATGAAGTCGCCCCTCGCGTGTCCAGTTTTTGATCAACGCGGGAGGCCGGAAGGCACAAAGTAGCCCCTTTTTACTCCCTCAAACTTACAGCTCGAGAAAGAGGAAGTATTCCCTTTTCGTCTCAAAGACATCCACCAGCTGGAGAATATTGGGATGCTTCACCCTGAGGAGATGAGAAACAAATGCGGGACGTAAGTCAACGCAGCCCACCCGCGATATCATTAGGATGACGATCGTTATTATTATTCCGAGGCGGACAAATGAAAGCCCTTTGAGAGAAACGCGACGCATGGAAAAGTCCCGTGAAGCGCTCGCGCGTTACGATCGGCGGCGTAAAAAAGGCAAGCTTGTCGGAGCCCGACGCAGCTGTGCCCTACCCGTGAACTCGATGAGCCTCGGACTTGAAGGAGAGCCTCTTCTGCTCACTAATTGCATTTCCCCAGCCATTAGTCGCCAGCGTTGGCAATAATCGACGGCTTCGTTCTGCATTGCTGGCAAAATGTCAATCAACGTGGGCAAGCGAGAGATGTCGCGGAGAGCGGGGGTCGGCGTCGGCGCCGTAGCCCGTCACTGCCCCATTTTTGGGCTTATTACCTGCCGGTTAGATTCGTCTCTTTGAATGCCAAGAGTGAAACAAAAAGGAGACTAAAGTGAGCCGAGAAATTCCCACGGACACCATGGGGAACCCTTTCCGTGGGAAAACGGAACATGCGCTAACCCCCCCCGTCTCTCCAACGGGCTGCCGCCGTCCCCGTCCTCATGAAAATTGGATTTCTACCCTGACGATTTCAATCACTTTTGGCCCAGATGGAACTTGCCGTTCCTTTCGCTGTTGTTGCTTCCCGACATCTCACCAACAATGGCCTTTAGGAACGACTCCGATCTGGCCCACCCGAGTACCCAAACTGCCCTTCTCGAGGTCACCAATGATCTCCTCCTCTCTTTTTCTCTCGCCCCCCTGTCCCGAGGCGTCCCTCGGGGCTCGATGCTTGATCCGCTAAAGCTCGGCGTCGGTTGTCGGCTAAAGCCGGCCAATGACAAATATCCAAGAAAAGAGCGCAACGGGGACAGAAAGTGTGCATTAAGAATCGGTGGAATCTTAACTCGATTTGAAAAGGCAGGAAGGTGTTACGCTTGGCAAAAACGGTGCCCCTTCAACTTCAGGCCAGGATCATGGCAAGATTATTTCTGTGCACGCGAGTCAGCAGCTCTCACTCGGGGAGGATTGTCAACCCATCGGGCATCATCTTAAGTTGGGAGAGGTCCGGTTCGGAGCCAGACGTGGTTAACAAGCGTGATGGTTGCAAAATATCGGTGAGGAAATGCAATTGAGCGATGAAGGAAGTATATTCGTCACGGTGACGAAGCGAGGCGCCGACGATGACGGACTTGCGAGTACGTCGCTGGCGAGTGACGGCAAGTTCAGTGACGCGCCCGCCACTGACGATTGACTAAAAGTTGCGACCTTAACCGACTGCCGTCGTGTCTCATCTGGTATATCGCGTTTGCCCGATATATGCCCGCCCCGAGCCCACGCTCGGGGTTCTTTGCTAAGATATCATTTCTTTGCTCTTACGACAGCATATCCCGGCTCATGCGAACCCAAAGTTCCGGGGAACGTTTCAAAAAACAAAAATCCGATACAAGCGGAGAGCGCGCGCCGTGACAAATGCTTGGCTTCAAGAAAAGAACTCACATGTTTAAAATGAGGATTTCATTTTTGGCAGCTTTGCGCACCTTCCTTCCGTCCTTCTTCAGGAACTTTTTGCAGGTGTACATTCTCATGGTGTTTTTGTCCTTGGCTCTGAATATCTCACAGAACTCCTCCCTGCAAACAAGCAAATTTCAAGCGGCCGCGCATCGATCCGGTAGCTCGGCCCGGCGGAACCCCTCGAGCCGAACGACTCCGACGGAATCGTTTCCCCGCGTTTCGGGAGACGCGCGAGGCCTCGGAATACCTGGCGAGAGACTTCAGTTGGGTGAGCATCTGGCATCGAATCGCCACGCGACGACATCGGCGAGATGTCCGCGGTCATACGAAAAGAACGGAACGCTCCGGGGAAGTCGGCCGGCGGTTAGTTGTTTTGCAAAGGCCCCTCCGTCTTCCCATTGATCGCGCGCTCAAAGTCGATCGAGTCGTCGCGCGGTGCGATCCAACTTTGCAATTTGCATACGTCCGACGCCAGATCTTTCCGCTCCCAAATCCAAATCCAAATCAAGCCAGTCGCAGCTCAGAGGTTCCACTTTATCCTCGGTACAAGAAGCGCCGAGCGAGGCGGAAAACGACGGCACTCACGATTTAACAACGTGACCCACGTCGTACTTGTCCGTCACGTCTGAAGGACTGTAGTAATCCTTCTTTTCGCCGATTGTGAAACAGCCAAACGGCATGGCCGCTCCTGACCTGCGAGCGCAAATTGACACAAACGGACAGAGAAAGAGTTCAACGGTGAGAATATTTCATATCGTCGTCACGGGATGTTTCGGATTCGCTCTCGTATCGTTTGGCGGCCTTGAAGTAGGAGACGACTTGTTTGAGCTTGACGTAAAATCGCAACGGGTTCCTCGTCACGCTTGAGTCGCTCATCTGACAATTCTCTGTGACTGTTGTTGGTTGCCTTGGTTACAAAGTCCTCGAGCGTGCCACGGCGGTAGCGTGCCGTCTCTGCTACGCGCAAATGAATCGCGCGGGGGCGGCTTCATGTTGTGTACGGCACAAATGTAGGGCGCGCGCGCGTTTTCTGGGGGGGGAGGGGGGGTTGTCCACTGTTGTTCTTTATGTCATGAAGGCAAAGCCATGAGGTTGGTTCCTCAATAATGGATCAAATTTATTCCCTGATCACGTTTTGATTTTCGCAGATGAATAATTGAAAGAGATTTCAAAGTTCTGACCAGCACAAGGATCGCAAAGCTCAGTCGTTGCCAGCTTTCACTCATCGAATGAACTGCACTTGAGTTACGGACTGTATTGAGTGGTGCGAAACCCCCCCCCCCCCCCCCCCTCCGTCCTCGAGGGCCCTTCTCTTGCACGGTTTCCATCTCTCCCCGATTCAAATGATCATCGGACTGCGTCGGAGCTTGCCGATGAGCCGATCATTTGAATGGGGTGCGTTTGCGGCAAGGAGATGGATGGGGGGAAAAAATGCAGGAAAGCGGCCCTCCGGATCGTCCCGCCCTTCGGCACCTGTTGAAAATAGTGCATCTTGGACATGTTTTTCCTGCGTCAATGGAGTTGGCGTTGGATTTGGTTCAGACTCGCTCATAAATAATGGCTGCAAAATCAAGCGACAAAGAATCAACGGCCATGGAAATATGAGAAAAGAAATAAGTAAGTCAGCAAATAGCGAACGGCAATACAGCTCGGCGTGACTGGATTTCATTGGAATGTTGCTCATATACGCTGGACCCTCCTTCGCAAAAACCTCCCATTCATTTTTTTACATCAATTTGGCAGACGGAAGATCAACTTTTGAAAACGGGACTCCAACTATTTGTGTCTTATGATTATTATTCGATGACGGCGTCTATCTGAACCACGAAAAATGCCTCCGCAGAGAACGTCCTTGACCGCGCGCCTCGAGATCAAGTCCACTGTTAGGCCGCCTCCGCTTTCATTAAAAGTGAACTTACAGAGGAAACGCGCCCGCGGTCTCGGCACGACTCATTGCCGAGGTGAAATATTCATCCATTTCCATTTAGAATTCCCCTTCAAACATTCTATTTGCGGATGGCAGGCCCTTTGAAGCTCCGCGACGCCGCCGGTAGCACGTCCACTACGGGCGACGCTCGCGGGCAGACGATCGGCTCTCGCTCGCGACAAATGAAGCGACCGAGATCCACTTCCCAAACGGGTCTGCGTTTGTTTGGGAGTACGACTTTGGTGTCAGGAAAAGATCCAGCGCCGAATGTGTCATGAAAGTCAACGATTCTTGATCAAGAGAAGGCTTTTCCCTGCAGTCTCGCGGCGTGAGATGACGGTCGCCGGCGTGAGCGCCGTTTTGAGGCGGCGCGGCATTTCAAAGGGGGGGGGGGAAGGCGCTGCTCTGAGGGGTAGCCATGCTCATATTTCTATTGTTTTAAATAAATGCTCATTTCAACTTCGTAATATGCCCTCGGCTAAATCCGAGGTCTTGTAAAAAGTCTGCGCGCCTCTGTTGAAAGTGCAGCGTTTTGTCATGAAAACAAAAAGACGAGACAAAGACAAATCATTTCAAAAAGTTCTCACCATGAATATGCCGTGTCAACTGTGAAATGAATACGTGAACTCTCCTCCTCTTCGAAAGGGGATCTGGCTGTGTTGAGAATGAAGCGCTCACATTCCAACTCACTCACCCGCATAACGTCCCTCTGACTAAACTCAATTTCAGCTTTCGGGGGCTTTTCCAGGCTTTTTGGGGGGGGGGGGGGGGGTGTTGCCTGTTAGCGGAAGCCTAATTGCCATTTTGAACTTTCCCTCATCCAGTCAGCCCCAAAGCACGACGGCGCCACCCGCCACCCTGCTTGACGTTCTTTTCGTTCAAAGCGTGTCTTTTGCAGTTCTGCCCGAAAAGGTCAACCTTGATTTCAAGAGACCAAAACGACCTCACCTCAATACCGCGCATGTGGGGAATACACTGCTAATTCCGGATCCGCGTCAGCCTCTTTAGCCCTTGGCGCTTCCTCCTCACGGTCGCTCTTTGCCCGTAGAATTCCAAAGTATTGAGTCCAATCCCTTCGCTTGCCGAGGAGGCCGCTTATCCCCGTTGCACTCCTGAGCCGCTACTTGAAGCCGATCCCGGTTTGGATCCGGCAGAGTGGGTTGGCTCCACGAGGAGGCTCGTCAAGGCGTTGTTTGAGTTCGTCTGAGATGAGCAGCCCCTTCATTTGCGCCGTCGGGCGTTCCCGCATATCCATCCGTCCGCGCGTTATCCGTGCCGCTTGACCGATCCCGGCTGTTTTGGGCCAGCGGGGGGGGGGGTATGCCCTGAACCGGTCGCCAGCCAAATGAAAGAATATTCTGAGGGCCACGGTGGCATGTTCGCCCGCTTCCCTTTCCGCTTCCGCGTGTATCGCCGCGGTGTTTTGTTTTGGTGCGAGCGTTTCGCTCCGTTCCCTCGGCGCTCGCCGAGTGCCGACAGCGCCGCTTCTTGCGCGCGACTCCCAATGGCCGAGGAGCCGCAAAGGTGCCGTTCTATTTCTAACCAGTGCCGTTGACAAATAGGAAAAATGCCTTCAGCGTGGACACCGAAAGAAAAATAGAGGGTGGGGGGGGGGGGGCAACTTATGCTGTGAGGAAGAACAGAGAGCGGTTGACGCATTTTGGAAGAAGGAGAAGCGTTCTACGTGACGGCCGCCGTCGCCCTCCCGGCTAACAAACGGATGTATTTGTTTCCCGTTGGGCCGATGCCTCGTCTCCACAGCCACCCTCCCATTTCCACGAGACGCGCTTGAAGCAGATCTCATCTCAGACAAATGGCTCATGCGGCGTCCTTGCGTCAGCAGCTGCGACTGCCACGGCCCGCCGCAAGTGCGGACGGGCGTCTTTTCGGGCCAAGCAAATCATCACGTTCGGCTCATCGGCGGGACTCTCTCATCTTATGACACATGGGTGAAGTACTCATAGAGTGGAAAGTTTCTCACGGTGTACTCCAGTGTACACGTGTGCGATCGCTGCTTTCCCGATGGACAAGCGAGGCGAGGGAGACGCGGATTTTTGACTTTAAAGCAATGCCGACGGTGGCCATGCGAGGGAGTACGCGGAAGACTAAGCCGCGTCCCCGAGCTAATATCGCACCGTTGCGGAGAACGTGAACGAGTCCGACAGATCGGTGTCGGCGCGGCACGGGCGGCGCTCGTAAAAAGCCTCATCTCCTGCTTAGCGACTTGACACAATCGTCAGGAACTCGCATCGATTCAAAAAGCAATGCGTGCCTTCCAAAAAGTGCCTCCGATGTAAAAAAAAAAAAGGAAGTGCACTGAGATGCTACAATAAATATATCGTTGTCCTAAAAAAGTATCGAGTCGAGGTCATCTTTGGTGAATATCCTGTGAGAGGAACTCCATTTACAGTAAGCGCTGTCATTTGTCTGAAAAAGCAATTTAATGTATGAAATGAAATGTACGACACGATATGGAAAAGGGATCGCATGGCGGCGTCTGTCATGTGATCTGTCATCCTTATTCAAGTCGTAATGACGGGGGGGCCCCAGCATGAGCACCACTGGACGGAACCAGAGCGTGAGGGGACAAGGCTGGTGCGCACTGAAAACAACGAAATGCTCTCCGAGTAACGCGCTCCATCAAAACGCTTTCTCATGAAAGGAAAAAAAAGACCATCGCGCGCCGTATTTGGCGTCAAGCTGATGGAGGTGAAATCCCGCTCGGATCGCCATCGCCTTTGTCCTCAACAAACTTCTACGGCTGTTAAATCAAGAGAGAGAGGGGAAAAAAAAACCCAGAAGTGGGGATAGAATAATAAAGAGGAGGAGAAGTGGTGTTTTCGTGCCCATCCAGATAATAATTTGAAACAACTTACCCGGACACCAAAATGCGTCTGGAAGCTCAAAGTCGCGTTTTTCCCGGCGAGGCACCTTTCTGTCGGCTAAATGCGTGAACGGTGCCTGGAAGGAAAGTTGTTCCGAAGCAAAAATGCGCGAGAGTCATGTATAGCGCGCCATCTGTCGTGCCGCGGTGCCGTCGAGAGGGAAGGAGGTGGGGGCAGAAAGGGAGGCGTGCGCAGTGAGCGCACGCCGCCTCACCGACGCTCAAGTGCGGCGATGGGATTTTCAGCTCTTTCTGGTGATCCGGTTCATTTGGATCGGCTCGGTGAAAAGAGCCGTTTGAGAGTCAAAAAGAGCCGGCTCTTTTCACTTCAGCTTTCCTTTGAAATATTCAGGACAAATAGAGCATACGTTTTGATACACGACTTGGTCATAGCAACAATTATCAAGCACAGAAATGGCTTTTTACTTATTTCATTGAACATTCAAAAGGCTCCAAACAATAAACAAGCAACAAAATCCAACTTCAACCAACAACAATCAAACGTGCCGCATCATAACCAAAAATAGTGAGTATGAACCGCAACAGCAGCAGTGAACAAAACAAACATAAGCTACTCCTTGCTTTGTTTTCAATTTGCAGTCAACAAAACTAAATACTTCAATGTGGAATACTTCAATTTGTCCCGTTTTTGAGAACCCCCTCTGTGACGGGACAGATGTCGCTACAATGCGCAATCTACTCTCCGTGACTTTGATCAAACGGGGGAAGACGGAAGCTCGCTATTTCCACCAGCTCAGTGGATCAGCTGCCCTTGAAATCTGTGCTTCTTCAAGATAGGCCCTCGTTTAGTGTTTTGTGTTTTGGCACGCTTGGCTCGTACTGTACTGTAAATTCGATTCAGATTGCTTGCCAAACGCCTTTGTGGTTTCCCGGACAGTAGGGGGCGATATGAGCCAAAGACATCCAATTCGCCGAGAAGAAGAAGAAGTACAAGTACAAGAACAAGAACGGTACCACAAGTTTTCCCGCTGTCCACGAGCCCCGTTCTCAGTGAGTAAGTTTAACATTTTCATTTGTTTCAAAACTATTCCCACAAATGCACCCGTGTCTTTGTTCATTTGTTTTTCGAAAGGAGGTCGCTCATTGTACTTTAGGTGTGGGGAGAGAGCCGCGAGTGGATCGCTCAAACAGATGCGTCGCGAGTGCGGGCACGTTTGCAAATGGAACGGCTTGAAAGTAAAAGTCTGCCACTTTACGGACAAATGACTCAACTTCAAAAGAAACAACTTTTTTTCTGGACTACGGCGTGTGACTTTGCACGTTTGTTTTGTTTTTCCGCCTGACCAGATGAGTCGGATGACTGGGCCATGGGCGCAGCCGCCAGACTCTGAGGACATGCGCGAGGGACGCCAAGCTGCATTTAGACACGCGTGAGTACTGAGCCGTGCGGTGTGCTTGAAGAGCGCGCGGTCTGATGTCACGTTGCGCCTCAAGGTGGAGGCGAGTGCGCCCGCCCGCCCGTCCGTCTCTCACTCAACTTCAACTTCTTCTTCGCGTACCGCACAACAGTGCCACCTCCACATAGATAACACGAGCATCGTCAAGCACTTCTGGAATATGTTTTTAAACCTTGAAGTGGACCAAGTTAGTTTGAAAATGTGTCTGCGTATGCATACATACACATGACTAACTTCAATGTCATTTAAAAACTTGACCAGAAGAGTGGGCCGGACCATTAAAAATGATACCATACTCTGCTATAAATAACCAAAACGATATGTCTTTCCTTTGTTTTGGTCTAAAGTTGCACAAGAACACAAGGAAAATGATGACATTTAATGAACATATGTTTTACATTCATTTCATGAAGCACCTAAGATTTCCTTCCACAAATGTGCAATGTACTTTTAGCATTCACATATATGCATTGCAACTGATCCCACTGACCGTACAAAGGCACAAAACCTTAACAGGTAATTGATCATGAAAAATATAGGAATGCACTTTCAAGATTTATAAAAAAAGGAATTTTTAAACCATTTACATGAGCATATAAAATCGAAACGTAATCCCTGCCTACACCTGACAAACTAAGGAGAGTGCGATAATATGTGGAAAGAAAGTATTCACATGTCCTTGACAGCATCTGCTGTGTTGAATCTGTATCAGTGACGGACTGAGGCTGCTGTTGTCTTTTCCTCTGATCAAAACGGTGTGTCTCCCAAGCGGATATTCCATGAATTGCACCTGATTAAAAATATTCATTCCGTGTCTTTTGTGCATTCTTTCAGTTTTAAATTATCCTGAAGGCCTGATCAAACCTCCTTGCGGGCCGCTTCCGGCCGTATGTTATACACCCCTGATGTATAGGTGTTTTTAGCCGAAAAAAACGTCCATGTATAGTAAAGCGTTTCTAACCGAAAAAACGACCATGTATAGTAAGCCGTTTTTGGCCGAAAAAAACGACCATGTATAGTAAGGCGTTTTTAGTAGAAAAAAACGACCATGTATAGTAAGGCGTTTTTCGCCGAAAAAAACGACCATGTATAGTAAGGCGTTTTTAGCCGTAAAAAAACACCATGTAAAGTAAGGCGTTTTTCACCGAAAAAAACGTCCATGTATAGTAAGCCGTTTTTAGCCGAAAAAAACGACCATGTATAGTGAGGTGTTTTTAACCGAAAAAACGACCATGTAAGACGTTTTTAGCCGAAAAAAAACGACCATGTATAGTCAGTTTAGCCGTAAGAAACGACCATGATTAATAAAAAATCACAACTCCACTGCTCTATATGGTGCTATGACTCAGTGGTAGAGTGATGGAGTGCCATACCAGAGGTTGAGGGTTCGATCCCTGGTTGTTGCAACAATGTCTATTCTTTAACCACCATATACAACTTATTTGAGGAAAAACACAAAACAACCCAATGGTTCACTGTGGTGGGTTAGCTCAGTGGTAGAAAGCTGAAGTCCCCAATCCAGCGTGTGGTGTTCGATTCCCAGTGTTTGCAACAAGGTCACATCTTTCTTTAACCACTATTTGCAGCTTTATTGAAGACAACACATAACAAACAAGAAGTTACTATACATGGTCGTTTTTTTTCATCTAAAACGCCTTACTATACATGGACGTTTTTTTCGGCTCAAAACGCCTTACTATACATGGTCCTTTTTTTCGGCGAAAAACGCCTTACTATACATGGTCGTTTTTTTCTACTAAAAACGCCTTACTATACATGGTCGTTTTTTTCGGCGAAAAACGCCTTACTATACATGGTCGTTTTTTTCGGCGAAAAACGCCTTACTATACATGGTCGTTTTTTTCGGCGAAAAACGGCTTACTATACATGGTCGTTTTTTTCGGCGAAAAACGCCTTACTATACATGGTCGTTTTTTTCGGCGAAAAACGCCTTACTATACATGGTCGTTTTTTTCGGCGAAAAACGCCTTACTATACATGGTCGTTTTTTTTTTGGCGAAAAACGCCTTACATGGTCGTTTTTTTCGGCTAAAAACGCCTTACTATACATGGTCGTTTTTTTTCGGCTCAAAACGCCTTACTATACATGGTCGTTTTTTCGGTTAAAACGGCTTACTATACATGGTCGTTTTTTTCAGCTAAACGAGTTATGAACATGAAGTCTTTGACGCCGTTTTGCCCCCGTTTGGAGGTTTGGATACACGGCGTTTCCGCGCCCCCGACACTCCCGCTAATCTGGTGACGCAAAGTAGTGTCCTTATGGATTCTTTATTTTGTTTTGTCTTTCCCGCGACGAGTCGAAATCATCTCTTCCGCACGCTCATACGAAAAGGCCACGCTCCGCGTTTTTTCATCCGAAGCCGCCGTTTGCTCGCCCACGTGCGCTCAGATGGGTTGAATCCGGATTTTAATCAGCCCCTCAAATACCTCTGCGTCCACCAAAGAAACATGGCCTGCGACGCCTCCACCTTGGAATGACAGGACTTTGAAAGGTTCTTGCTGGAACGCCACTGATTTGACAACAAATGAGTATTGGAGCCACACGAGATCGAAAAAGAAATGAGCGTGGATGCAATTTTACAAAGATGACGCTGTATTATTTGGGGAGGATGGGAAAGCAGGACGGCGTTTTTCACGTTGTCTCATCAGAGCCCAAACGAATGACCACGACTGAGTGCGGCACACTCGCCCGACTTGATTCCTGCTCCGCGATGCTGCCGCGGATGCCCGTGTGAACCCCGCGACCGGTTCAGGGTGTCGTGCGCCTTTTGCCCAAAGTCAGCAGGGATAAACTGCGGTGACGATGGATGGGATCGGCGGGGTTGAAAATGCCTTTTCTGACCGCCGCCATATCCTGTTTTTCTTCTTCTGGGAAAAGGCGGACTCGTTTAGCCGATCGTTTCAAGGTCTCCGCGCCGATCGTGCTTTTTTTTTCCCGCTCCCTTTGAAAATGCCCTCGGCCTCATTCGACTCCCCTTTCCTGCGACTAATTATCGGAGACGCCCGCCGCCGCTCTCCGAGCCAGCCGTGTACTTCTCGTCAAAGCGACCCGCCGTTTTCTCCGCGTGCGTCTGACATCGCGACGGCAGCCGCGGCCCGGTAGTACCGCGGCGCCTCGTGCTGCCGTTGCTATAGCAACGGGGGGTGGGAAGCTTTGTTTCCGTCTTCCGCGCGCATATTGAAGCGACGATGAGGGAGATCTGATTTTGTAAGCCGCCGGCGGCAAGACAGCAGCGACCGCACCGCGTCTAAATGCCAATCGAGCCGTTATCATTCCTCATGACGGAAATGGACAGAAACACCAAAAGCGACGTCGCGACCGTCATACATGCCTCGCCGCTGGCAAGCATCCGTGACTGACGTTTCCCCCGGCAGAGAAAGTGCGGCACGGCCGCCTCGCCCCCCCCCCCCCCCGCAAACAAGCTCTCCAGCGGGATGCCAAATCACAACGGGCACAGCGCGACGCGCTATCCCGCCTCCGGAGGAGACGCGGCACACCGACGCTTGAGGAACTCTTGGAAAGGTCGCAGCCAAAGGCAACGGGCAACCGTGACAATCATGGCTGTCCCAACATAAATATGCGCCTCGCGGGGGGTTTACTTCCGGCTCCCGATGCAAAGTCCTCGGCGCTTCCGTTCAGAAAAGCCGTTGCGCTTCGATGGAGCGGCTCGACTTAACTTTTCCGTCGTGTTGAGGTCAAACCTACCGGAAGACAAAATTGAACACTTGAAGAATGGTGAAAGTTGCCCGCACTCGGTCACGTCTCCGCACGCGGATCCGATTTCAGAAGGAGGAGCTTGTAAATTGACCGGGCTGGAGTCAACTTCTCAACCTCGGGATTCTGTGGTGATTCCGCTTTGCTTTGTTTTCAATTTCCAGCCGGAGCGGAGGGCGCTCCCCTCGTTCATCACCATCAACCGAGCGCTCGGGGACTGCCGAACTGCGGCTCCCTCGTCGGCTTATTGGCCTCGCTCGTGACTCTCTTTCCAATTTTCTCGAGATTCCTTGCCAGGTTTTTTTTTTTTTTTTTTACATTGGCGCATAGTGAGCAAGTTTGCTTTTGTGACTTGCTCCGACGCGTTCCGGTTTTCTTATAAAAAAAAAAATAATAAATCCTCTCCGCCCTTGTGAATTCGCATCAGACGAGCATAATTTCACCAAACGGTCTTATTCCATCCTTCCACGGAGCCGATCGTTTTTGAGCAGTGTCCTGCAACACGCGCTGAGCTCCAGCAAAAGTCACCGGCAGCTTGTCATGCCGGGCTCTTCGGGTCCATCTGTCAGACTGACATCACCCCGATGGATCGGACGAGGAGCAACGTGACCGTCCCGGTGTGCGGGAGGAAGTGAGATGGCCGCCTCCCACTGTGACACAAGCAGACGGGGAAGAAAGAGGTCCAAATGAGCCCTTCAAAATCAAATAGCGCCATGACTACAAAACTCAAGTGTATTTCGAGCGCACTAGAAATGAACCGGCCCTGCGTTCAAAGTGTTGCGCACGGAGCAAAAATCTGTCAGACAACAAACAATAAAAGCATACGTTTGTAACAAAGACAGTCAAATGAAAAAAGCAAGTCTCAGGCCGAGTCAAAAGCCAAAGAATAGAAACGAGTTTTAAAGCCGGCAGCGGAAAAGGCTCCATTAGCGAATCCCCCCTTGCTTCTCGGTCCCTCGAATAGCGTCTGGTCCGTAGAACCGGGCAGGGAGCTCAGAGAGGTGAGGCGGGGCCGGGCCATTTCAAGATAGAAAACAACTCATAGGATCTTCAAAAGAACCGGCCAAAGTGGGAGTCGTGCGCTCCCTCTTGCGAGTAGCGGTCAAGAGGCGAGCAGCGGCATTCCGGACCCGTTGGAGACGCTTGGTGGAGGATCGGCCGCCTCCAAAGTCAAGCGCGGCGCAGTCAACCAGGCGGGATGTGATGAAGGCACGAATGACTGTCTCAAAGCGCTCGAGAGAAAGGAGAGGCCGCCTGAGGTGAAAGAAGCCGGATTCGACAGCGCTCCCTCATACGCGGCTCCCGGCGGCAGAAGCGCGTGTCGGGGGGACTTCGCGACCGCGCGCTTTCATCCATCAGTTGTTTCCCAGCAAAGAGGAGACGGCAAATGATCCGCCGGGCTCCAAGGTTGAGCTTTGGCTCAAGTTGCCCTCCGGCTTAAAACCCTCATAGTCGACCGTTTGCGTTAAATGCAACATTTCTTTCAAGTGTCATAGCACAGTACTGCTTTTCTTGTCATATAGGGCAAAAAAAATCCCAAGGAATTAATATAAACGATATATATGTATGGATAGCACAGATGCCGCTGAACATTTTGAGTGATTGAAAATAAAAAAACACATGCTGGAATAATGCAACATACACAATCTTCAAAAATTGTAAAATGCGTAGGTTCGGTATCAGTTTTTTTCGAAGGGCATAAGGGTTTTAATTTTGCTCTCGCAGCTGCGGACCCATCCGCTTTGAGATAACATTGGAACGGATGCCTCTCGCATTTACACCACACGGTTCAAGTGATTCCATTTAAGAATAAAAAGACGAGGTTATGTCAGCGTGAAGAGAAAGAATTAGATAGCTCTAACCAAGATCAGTGTCAAATGCTGGCTAAACAGACCTATCGAAGACACGCTGCCAAGAGCCGCTCGGCCTTCATCGCCGCTTTTGGAGACGCATTCGCATCGACCCAAATGTCACAACGGCAGTGACTCAAAACCACGGGAATGGTCCTTTATCGTGACCCCACCCCCATACATACTGTACTTGATTGCGCCAGAGCAGGTCACCATATGTCAACTCCGCATCCGGTACACGCATACATTCGCATGACGACACATCTCCGTGCGAGTTGGCTGACGGAAACGCATGCGCGGGCCACTTTATGAGGAACACTCACGTCACGATCATTACACAAGCTACCGGATGTCAAGATGTCTTCGTTGACAAAGATAATCATGCACTCGGGGCCGACGGGCACGTATTCATTTGCCAACAAGTCTGCTCAGGGCGGTCGCTCGTCATGAGCAGAGCACGACCGATTGGTCATTTGTGGCGCGCGATGTATTTGACAACGATTCTGAAGCCGAGGCGCGGTATATGTTCGGCTGTCTTGACTGGATAGTCTCTCTTCAACTTGACTGCGCAAAGAGAGGGTGGGCTTATGACAATTTATGAAGTGGTCAATTGGAAACTTCATTTACGAAAGACTTGAAGATTTGATTTGAAATTGGAAAAAAAACATCTCAACCTTTTGGGAAAAAAAAAACGAAACGCTTGAAGCCGTCTAAAATGGCACTTCTCAACTAATACTCGCTTGCAAATGAGAACGGTTTCCTGAACGACATAACTTTGTGATGAGGTCCACTTGATAAAAATGCCTTTGCGGGTTTTTATGGAGATGATTCATCATTCCAAAATGGAATCCATTGATTGGAGATAAACTAATGTAACCGTGGTAACCAAGTGAACGGGATCCAGCGCGATGGCGGGCCCGGTTGCATAATCCTAATACGGCCCGACACTCATACTCACGCGGCGCGCTTAAAATCTTCATACCTGGTGAGATATGACGACGTCAGCGTATGGCTTTCTAACGTGTGCTTGTCGACTATAAAGTGGGACGGTTGGGATGCAATTATTGGAGACCAGTCGAGAAGCCGTGAAAATGTTCCACCCACCGAAGAAAAAAAAGAACGGAGTCCGACTGCCACTCCGTATTTGGTTACGTGATGAATAAATACGTGAATGACGGATGTGGAAATAATAAATGGATGGATGTGTGCGTGTGTGTTATGAGCTGACGGCAGTGGTGGGTGGGTGCCGGGTGCAAAGCGATAGCGTAGATGCCACTTTAACATGCAGCGTTTTGTCGCTCCTCCTTTGCTGTTGATAGAAAATCTGATTTCTCCTCTCATATAGCCCAGCCGACTGGGATAATAGATCTGGATGGTTGCCGAGGCTTTGTTGGGGACGGCCCGGGTGAATTTGGGCAAGGGTCGGTCGGGTACGACCGACCCCGATGACGTTTCGAGCCGCTGTCCGTCGACGGATTAAGCTCACGTAGCTAATGTCGACCGGCGCGCAACCTAGTTATATTGCTTATGATCCCCAGGAGAGCCGGCGAGAGCGCCGAGTAAAACGCCCCCGTTTATGCGCACGGGTGGCAAAATAAAATCCTTGGGAGACCAAAATGGAGTCCAGCGGATTTCTTTCGCGATCAGCACTCCCGCCGGTTGATGACCTTGCGAAAGCCGACGTGTCGACTTAGCGGCGAGCGTTCGCGCCCCGAGAAGCGCGTTGGATGTCGAGCGTCGGTGAAGCGATGGCGGAAAGAGTTAATAGGCCGACTTAGTCGCAGGGAAGAGTGAGCCAAAAGCATTCCCGCGCACGGAGTGAGATTATTGCCGACATCTTGTCTCGAGTCTCCCGCCGTGCCTGGCGAGTGCGTTGAAAACGCCACCTCAGATGAACAAGCGCAGAACCTTTGACAGGATTGTCGGATCCCTGAAGCCATGACCCTGTTTTGACTCCTAGTTGATACTTCAGCACAGTATGCTGTCATGGATGCGCGTGTGTTGCCGGACCGGTGCAATGCATGAAAACAAACAAAATGCGGCATAAAACGCAATTGAAAAAATGGCACCATTTCCAACAGTGCGATCCACTCGCCGTAGATCCCTACGGCCTTTTTCCCCATTTCAGGTTGATGGACTGAAAGTGGTCTTTTTTTAAGAGGCGTGAACCAAATCAACAACGGCGTCGCCTGCCAAATCCTCTTTTCACAATTTGGCTATTTGATGCCGCAACGTTACGCAAAGCCAGAACTGGATAAAAGAATTGCTTTTCTGTGTAGGCGTCGGCAGTGCAAAATAGTATTCCTTTCTAATGATTATTATAGTTACCGGGGCGATGCTTTCGCGTATACATACCATGCTGCGTAAACAACAACGGCGAAAGGAGAAAAATTCGCGTTTTTCCATACCGACAATTGTCACTATTTTGGGATTGTGTCAAAAACATGAAGGTTTGTTGCACACTCTGCACTGTTGACGGATTGTTTTCGAGCTTCAATCACAGAAGACTTCAAAAAATATATATTAGGGGCCGGTGAGCATATAGAAATAGGAACGTCAGAAGGGTGACAAGTGCGGAGGGGTTGAGGCTGGGCGCTCGCGTGGGCGGCTTGCAGATGGATGGCGGGCAGACCTGCCAAGTGGAGGTGGTGATTGTGGCACGAATGGCTTTCAGGAGGGGGGGGGGGCTGCTCTGAGGGCTCTTCATCGCACTTCCGTCAGCGTCGTGATCAATCAGCTTTGTCCGCACGGTGATATAAACCGCCGCTCGGCAAAAATAGGCTGCGCTCGAACTGCGACCTGGCGCGCGCAGCTGTGTGGGGATGGGCACCGCTTGCACCAATCACGAGCAAAAATCAACCAACGATTGCCAAGTGAAGTTTGTTTTGTTTGTTTTTTTACATTTTTGTCGTCACTATTATCGAGCCATCCATTTTCTGATCCGCTTTCTCCCATGCCGGAGCCTATCCCGGCTGCCTCGGGGCAGTCGGCGGGGGACACCCCGAAGCGCGGTCGCGGGGCGCACGGAGACAAGCAACCATCCGTGTTCACACTCGCGCCTGGGGACAATTGGAGAGTGTTCGATCAGCCTGTCAACAATGTTTTGGAATGTCAAGTCAACAGTATTTATAGAGCACTTTCAAACAGCCATCGCTGCATACAAAGTGCTGTACATGGAGCAATTTAACATGCGCAATAAACAGTAAGACAAATCGGTAATCAAGGCGGTAGAAAGCACCAAACAGTAAAACCGAGAACAAATCTAAGTCGTGCTGAGTCGAATGCCAAAGAATACAAGTGAGTTTTGAGGAGGGTTTTGGAGATGGGCAGCGAGGAGGCTTGCCGAATGTTCAGCGGGAGGTCATTCCAGAGAGAGGGACCGGCAACGGAAAAGGCTCCATCCCCTCTGAGCCTCAGTTTAGTTCTTGGTACTTCTAATAAGGTCTGGTCCACAGACCTGAGGCGCCGGGCAGGTGCGTAGGGGCGGATGAGCTCAGAGAGGCGCGAGGGTGGCGCGAGATTATTCAGAGATTTGAAAACAAATAAGAGGATCTTGAAAAGAACTCTAAAATGAATGGGGAGCCAGTGAAGGGATGCCAGAGTAGGAGTTATGCGCTCCCTCTTACGAGTACCGGTCAAGAGGCGAGCGGCGGCATTCTGGACCAGCTGAAGGCGCTTCATGGAGGACCGGCGGACTCCAAAGTAAAGGGCATTGCGGTCATCGAGCCGGGATGTGACAAAGGCGTGGATTACCGTCTCAAAGTGTTCACGTGAGAGGAGAGGTTTTATTTTGGCCGGCTGTCTAAGGTGAAAGAAGCCGGATTTGACAACGGCACCAATTTGCCCATCGGGTTTGAAATCACTGTCCAGTTTAAGGCCCAAGTTTGAGACTGTTGACTTAAGATAAGGAGACAGGGGGCCCAAGTCTACGGGATGGAATGTACAAGGGCCACTGGGACCAAACAATATCACCTCTGTCTTCTTTTCATTGAATCTCAAGAAATTTTGTGCCATCCAGGTTTTGATTTCTTCCAGACAGGATAGGAGTGGTCTTAATGAGAAGGCGTCTTTCTTGCTCAGTGGGACATAGATCTGGCAGTCATCTGCATAGCAGTGGAAGGGAATACCATGTTTCCTTAAGATGGAACCCAATGGGAGCAGATACAGCGAGAACAGCAGAGGCCCCAGAATTGAGCCCTGTGGAACACCACATGACAGGGGAGCAGTGCGTGACTCAGAGCAGCCAAGGCTGACACAGAAGGTTCTGTCAGCTAAATAGGACCTAAACCACTCAAGAGCACTGCCGCCAATGCCCACCAAGTGCTGCAAACGAGTCAGCAGAATACTGTGATCCACTGTATCAAATGCTGCAGTTAAGTCCAATAAAACTAGACACACGTGGTCTCCAGAGTCATTTGCCAGGAGGATGTCATTAGAAACGCGTAACAGGGCTGACTCCGTGCTATGCATCGTCTTGAAACCTGACTGGAAGACCTCCAAGATGTTATGTTCATCTAAGAAAAATTTCAACTGCATGTGCACCACTTTTTCCAGAATTTTGGAAATGGGCCTGAAACTTGACAGCACATCTGGATCAAGACCAGGTTTCTTGATCAAGGGTTGGACCATAGCATGTTTAAACTGTTGGGGAACTACACCAGAAGAGAGGCTGCTGTTGATGATATCCAAGACTGATGCGCCAACACTCGGGAGAACCTCCTGAAAGAAGTGCGGGGGAAGAGAGTCGCAAGGGGAGCCAGATGGCTTCGTCTGGCGAACTACATCCTCCAAAATGTGGAATGTGGGAGGAAAGCCACGCGGGCACGGGGAGAACACGCAAACCCCTCACGGGGAGGCCGGAGCCGCAATCGATCGCGGTACCTCCGCGATGTGAGGTCGACGCGCTCACCACTGGTATCTTCAATATAAATGGAACCTTGAACTCTTTGTCGTTGCACGAATGATTTTTTGCTTACTTTGTGTACAGCGATGGTTGTTTTCAAAGTGCTCTGGAAATAGAGTTGAGCCGAGTCTCGCGGCAACAGCGTGAAGAGCAAACGGCAGGCTGTGCTCAGTTCAGTTTGGAAAAATGCTTTTGGTTTCTGCTCTTGGTGCTGCTAAGATTCGCGGCCAACCCCGAACTATCACGGAAGATTCGCTTCTCTTGGTGCGTGACGGCCTCGTATCGCGAATGGCTTGAAATCGCGCAACTGGGTCGGGCACTTTGGCTCGCCGCACTCCGGGCCAGGACGCCTTGCGTGTGATTGGCGCAGATGTATGAGCGTGGCCTAAGGAGGGCCGCTTTGCCCGTCACCCCAAAGGTTGACGAGCAGAGCTTTCAAGAAGACTTGAATTCAAAGCTTCGAGTGGACACGAGTTAGCAATTAGAGCGAGTGCTCAACTACCGCACGTCCCCCGGGAGCCGCCGAGGGGAGCTCCCACTCGGCCGTTAATGTTGCGGCTACCCTGACCGAGGTAAATTATTCAATGAATCACTCGTCCCGCGCAGGTAAGTAACTCCCCGGCGGCTTGGTCCTCGGGCCCGAGTTCACGTGACTTACAGCGTATGCGACAGACGCAGCAGTGCGAGCTCGCTGGACTGTGAGCATCGATGGAAATTGTCACTCTCCGATTTCAGCCCGAAATACTTCAAAGTCACGTTGGGGCCCAGACCAATTCAGCGTGATTCAGCTCCTTGCACAGAGTTGGACCCGAGCTCATTGAAGCTCACTTCCACAAACGTCAAGGTGAGTTCTGTTCACCGGGACCATCCGACTGACCCGAGTAGGGCGCAATTGATCTGAAGACTATCAAGAACTAGCATTCCGGAGCAAAACGCGCTGCCGAGTGTCAGAAAGCTCTCTCATCAATCTTTTCCACTCTGCAAGGTAAAGCAAGGCAAGGCAGTTTTATCGGTACAGCACATTTCATACACGAGCCAACTCAATGCGCTTCGCACAAATTGTCGTCTCTCCCGAAGCATTCGGTGATTTATAGACCGTTGCATGGACAGACTTTGCAAAAAACAACAAAAAAAAATGGAGTGGAATCTCAACTACAGCTTTACCGTCTGTTACGATGTTCCGTATTCCACATCTTCAAATGATTTGGGGGATCTTAAGCCATATTGGCGCATTAGATTGAGAGCGTCCGTCCAAGCGCTCACACTATCCGGTGCAGTCGGATTGATTCTAATCCAGGGGTGGGCAAACTTTTGGGCTCGGGGGCCGCATTGACTTTTAAAATTTGACAGAAGGGCCAGGTCAGCACGAGCTATGGTACATTAAAAAAAAAACTGCATTTGTTGACAGTCCATATCAAACATCAACAGAACAAAAGCATGAACGTACGGTATTAATATACTTTTTTAAAATGACGACAGTGTTGTTAATGACCTATTTTAGCCTGTGCATCGCTGCAGATGGGTTGTGGTCAGACCAGTAGAAGTAGAGCGATACAGAGGTACTAGGTGGTCGAAAAGATCCCCCCCCCGTGTTCTGCAACTTCAAGTCAATGCGCCACCTGGCGGTGAGATGCCCGTCATTACAAGTCCAATTGAAATGAATGCAATCATTCACATCGAACCTTAATTGCGGACCGACCTTCGGCGGGCCGGATTAAAAAGACCAACGGGCCGGATTCGGCCCGCGGGCCGTAGTTTATCCACCTGTTTTAATCTATAATTCCCCGTCTGCCTCTTTGTACAAAGGATTGGATTGATTTTTTTTTTTTGGAGTAATCTGTTGCCACGTAGCAGTACAGCCCGAGCTATCGTTACTGCAGCTAAGCATGACATCCTACACATGCTTATTGTGAAAACAAGCATTACCGTGGCAACAAGCATCTCACCAAGAGGGGACAAACAAAGCGGACTGTACCTCGGAAAGCCGCGAGCGTCATCGACCGACGGCGTCAAGGATATCATTTCCCGTACGACCCCCGGCGCCTCCGCAGTCGTCATGGAATGAATTCTTCTCGTCTCTTTCTCGAACAGCTACGCCCTTTTGCTTACCGGGGCATTGTCGTGAAAAAAGAATAGTGCGTTGAATTTACTCCCATTTTCTTTTTCACAAGTGACTGTATGAAATCAAATCATCCGGATCCAGATGCACCATCGAAGTGGATGTACAGTCTACTTTAAAAAAATGGATGCGGATGTTTTGATCTGATGCGGCCACTTGATGTCACGAAATGGAGCGACCTTGAGCAGCGCAACGTTGTAAAGGTTGTAATGGCTTCATTTGCAAATGAATACTGAGCTAAATGAGAGGGCTCAATTTCATTTGCAACAGAGGTCTCCGACCACCGGTCCGCTAGACCGGTACCGTCTTCGGAGGACTCGTCCGTCTTCTGGATAGCGTGAGTGCCACCAGCCGAATGAATTTTCTTGAGTGAAGGTCGTTTCCTTGCAGACTTGCGGTTTGCATCTTGTTGACATGACAAGTTTTCAAGCAAAACGTAGAGGCCCGAATAGGCCCGACCACTTTTCGATCTAGTTCAAGAATGTGCTTGGCAGAAGTTTGTTGTCTCAACCCCCCTCCCCCGCTGATTTTGCAAACGATAATAATCCTGCAAATTGCCTCTGCGGGGTTCGAAGAGCATCAGGTGTAGATGCGATTTGAAGACGAGTGCTAATTTATCCGCTCTTATGTGTGGATTTGTCGCCGCCGTGGGTGGCGAATGTCGCCGCGTAAAGAGAAGACCGCCACAGACAAACAGGAAGAATTAATTGCATGTCAAAAATGTCAGTAGCCGTATGATCCTCTTTTTATCGGTTTGAATTCTGGAGCCGACGTGTTGCCGTCATCACGTCACTTTGTGAAGGATTTGTGAACCCAAAACTCTGCCATGTAACAGTAAATGATTGTAAACTTGAGGATGCTTTGTAAAAAAAATAATAATAATAATAATAATACCGGGTAATCAAAACATTCCGTTTCAAATACTAGCATCGGTACAGCCAGGCGGGAACAAACGCAGTCCGACCAGTACGCCAAAGATGAAATCGACTCGACCTTTCCTGACAGATCTCCAAATCGTGTGAAAGATTTTGCAAAAAATAGGAAAGAGGGGGCTTGTTGTGAACATCTTACGTAATTGTCACATCACGGTGCCACTCCACAGATGGTCCGGGAGAGGTGGGCAGTAACAACGGCACATCTCTTTTCCACACAGGAGCGCTGAGAGCTCTTAACGCTCTCAGCAAGCCCACACTCCGACGGGAGGCTGAGCTACTTGACGAGCAGTAGCGAGGCCACCATACTGGACCATCATTAAAAATGGATGCCGACGGCTACGAGAACATCGGTAGGAAGCTCCCGTAACGCGCGCGGCCTGAAAGTCAGATCCTCGTCAGTGGATACGGCGGTCGCGGCCGCCATATCGATCATCAAACACACACAGGAGCAGACGGGGCTTCTCAAGCTTTTTACGGCAACCGCCCCCCCGCCCCCCCAAAAATTCCGAGCTCTCCAAACACCACCGTCAGGACACACGAAAGCGCGGTAGGCATCGGTGTTCGTCAAAAATGAGGAAGAGGTGTCAGCTTTTAAAAGTGGATTTCATATTATTGTGAGCAGGTGTAAAAGTTGGCACTTGAATGCGAAAAGAAGAAAATGTACTTCAATTACTCGGAAATAGAATACCCTGCTAAGAAACAATCCAAACGTTGACAGGTTTGGTGTTAGCGTTAGGGTTTAGTCCAAAATTGATCATGTAACTAAAATCAACCGATTCTTGTTTTAGCAATTGCAATTTAAACAATTTGCGGCTTGACGACCTTTGCACTCTGCCGTACATTGAGAAAAGTGTCATCATTTTTTTTTTAAAAAAAGGCAACGTACAAGCTAACAACGAAAATAGTCGTTTTTTTAATTTGCGATTGAAGGTTCCTGCCTCATCATGCTGCCGCCTCAGGCACACCAGACGCTGGGATGTGACCTTTCTCTCTTTTTATCGCTGCAACAAAGTATGGCGGGAGGGAGCTAGGTGAAGTCACGGGGCTTTTCGGGCTCAAAAATAACCTGTGACCTCCCCGGTAGCTCTGCCGGAACTAAACATCATAAGATATCCTTTATTTGTCCCACACTGGGGAAATTGACAGCCTCCAGCAGCAAGAATGTGGGTAGAAAGAAGAAAGAAGAAAAAACAAACAAACACCGTTCAATTAAGTGCAATATAAATACAAAAATGGATAAATCGCGGTGCTATTTACAATTGTTTTTCACACATTATTATTGTTATTATTTTTATTCAGCACATCATCCATAACAAAACAAAATATACAACATAGGTGATCGTATATTAGCTATTTCCAAAAAAAGGGGGAAAAACGCACACACGGTGGTTGGTATTTACGTGATGCCGCCGAACGCATCACACGCAGCAGAACGGCCGCGCAACGTACAATAATGGCGGCTGCGACGAACTGCGGACGGACGCGCGCCAGCCATGAAAAACGATATACAGTACAACCAAAAGGAAACAAACATTACCTGCGACGCGGTATGGCGGGAGGGATAGGTGAAGTCACGGGGCTTTTCGGTCTCAAAAATAACTGCGGAAAAAAAAAAAAGCACCGGTTAACTCAATGGATAAAAACTTTCATTCGACAAAACTTAAATTAAATAACGACACGAAAAGCAATGTGGACTCGGAACAAATCGGGGAACTAATTAAACACGCGGCACCGTAGAAAAAGGAAAAACAAAGTGAAATATTGTAATTAAACTGGAAATGAAAGGTGACTTCCCTGGTAGCTCTGCCTGAACTACAGCGGGAAGCTGGTGCCATACTGTGCGCTGTTGCGTCACTTCCGTCATCATTGAATAAAAGCAATAGATCACTCCGTTACACAAGTATGAAGAACAGCGTTGGTAAAACGTTGCTTTTGCTTTGGACGCTTTTATTTCATTGGGCACGAGTAGTTAATCTGTTCACGCGACGCGTCCGGGCGACTGCCGACGTGCTTGATAGCGAGAACGAACTTTAGAAACATCACGTGTTCGTGTATCGTTCTTGTGCGTTGGAAGTGTATTTCAAGATAGGACGTTATTTTTTTATTTTACAAGTTATTCCTGTAAGCGTAGCCCTCGTTGACAGAAAACATCATTGTTTTTGTACCGCGGTTGGAATATTCCTGTCCGAGTACATTTTGTACTATAGAAGATAAAAGAGTCTCGCTTGAGCTGCTGGAGAAGAAGCAAGCGTGTCCCCGAGTGGTCATTGATATCTCCCTCATCCAGGCTGTCACGTGAACAGCTTGGCACGTGCATCGTGCGGTCTCTGACCAACCGACGTGGCGATGTTCTAATTGTGACCGATCGAACTGTCTCGCGTGGCCACTTGCCCGGAAGGAATGCGCGACAGAACGTCAATCGCATTCCGTTCCAACAATCTTGAATAGTGTGGCATCCCCCCCCCGCCTGCGTGGCTATCTGAGAAGATTCATCTGATCAGATGGTGACGGACAAACGACCGTATTTCTCACTGAGGCCGTTGTTCTAAATGCTACGTTTCGCGTAGAATTCAGCGGGGTCTCTTTGATGCCCCGCGGCAGGAAGAATCATGTGCGTTCGTCTCTATTTGGAATAACGTTGCATCACCTTGCACGTGAAGCTCTAACCAAAGGGCATAATAACGAAATGGCGTGCTTACTAATGCGAATAATTTGCACGTTTGAACTTGCCCCGACCCCGCGCATGGAAGTGAGCGGGCACAGATGCTAAAAGCAACATAGCCTCATGCAATTCTCCTCTGAATTTGTTGAAGCCCGAGCGATAATGCGAGCTTGTTTGCGCTTTCTCTACAAATACCCGAGAGGGAAATCTTTCCTTTTCAGCTCCCAAGATAGGACAAAACAAGACAATGATCCTCCAGCTTTGGGCACGGGGATCATCGATCGGATATTTGCCAAGCGCCGCGACGTATATTTCTTCCGCGTTCATTTGGCTGGAGGAATCTTTCGATCCTTTTTTTCTTCTTAAACCTTCGAGTCCCATCATTCCCACGTGTTTCATCCAGATCATCTTGGAATGAGCTTCCAAAATGGTCTTACTTATGACGTTAAGGTTCGCGCAGCACGTCGCTCGCCTCTGGCCACGTCGTCCCGATGCAGTGGACTCGATTTAACCGCATTCGTGCCTTTCCCTTCTCAATACTCCTCGAGGTAACATCTTCATCGAAGGACATCGGCGATGACTTGAATGTTACGCGCGGCTGCGGACGCAGAGGAGCAGACTTGTCTCGTCACCCTCGGATGACCCGGGGAGTCAAGAGCCATGAATGTTTTGTGGGAGGTCCTCGCCATTTCAAATACCGAATAGCTCTTGAGCACCCGCTAAAGTCATTTTGTTTTGATGAACTCAAATATTAGCTGCGACAGGTTAAAAACCTTTTCAATCGGCGTTCAGTTTTCAATTGCATTTATTGTTGCAGCCCTGCAAGGAATCATTAAAGGCCAACTTTGGAGGCTCCGCTCTGTATTACTTGGAAGCGATCGGCTTCATGCCCCTCCGTTGCAAATTTCGTAGTCCGCTTACGTTGGCGAACGAAAGCGGCAGTGGCTCTCTGATGAAAAACACATACGGCATAGAAGAGGAAACCTGTACGGAGAATAAAATGGACATCAAAGGCCGTACCGTATCGCATAGGTGTCAAAGTCGGGTCCCGGAGGGCCGCCGTCCCGCACGTTTTCCGAGTGTCCCTGTTGCGACGCATCTGATTCAAATGAACGGGTTCAATGTCAGGCTCGCGCAGAGCTTGCTGATGATCTGCTGATTTGAATCAGGTGTGTCGCACACAGGGAGACTTGGAAAACGTGCGCGACGGCGGCCCTCCGGGACCCGACTTTGACACCTATGCCGTATCGGATGTTATGGCCAACCCTGCTCAGAGAAAGGTTTTGAGCTCGCTCCGAGAGTGGAAAAAGTCAGCTATGTGGACTCTCTACCGCAGTGGTGGGCAAACTACGGCCCGCGGGCCCGTTGGTCTTTTTAATCCGGCCCGCAATTAAGGTTCGATGTGAATGATTGCATTCATTTCAATTGGACTTGTAATGACAGGCATTTCACCGCCAGGTGGCGCATTGACTTGAAGTTGCAGAACACGGGAGGGGGGGCGATCTTTTCGACCACCTAGGACCTCTGTATCGCTCTACTTCTACTGGTCTGACCACAACCCATCTGCAGCGATGCACAGGCTAAAATAGGTCATCAACAACACTGTCGTCATTTTAAAAAAGTATATTAATACCGTACTTTCATGCTTTTGTTCTGTTGATGTTTGATATGGACTGTCAACAAATGCGGTTTGTTTTTAATGTACCATAGCTCGTGCTGACCTGGCCCTTCTGTCAAATTTTAAAAGTCAACGCGGCCCCCGAGTCAAAAAGTTTGCCCACCCCTGCTCTACCGCCAAGTGGACCCGTTTTGACCTTTACATGGGGTTCGGTTTTTCTTGCTGTTGAAAGCTCCACGTTATCTTGCCTGAATGGGAAGAAAAATGTTTATTTCCCTCTGGTTTTCTTCCTGTGAGAGTGTGTGGATAGCGCTGGGACTCTGCGCCAATGCAGGGGGAGGTGTTTGTTCGGTTTACAGTATTTGAGAGGATGACAGAGGAGTTGCCAAATCGGCCTGTTTCATCTGCTTTTTGAATTGAAAACGTAGCGTAACTTGCTTCAGCTCAATCGTCAGGGCCAAGATCATGACAAAGGGGAGAAAACGTCGGCCTTTTTTACATTTTTATTTATCCTCCTCCCGGGTACGAGCCGAGAAAGTATGTGACGCAATACTGACCTCTAGCGGTCACGCTAATACCACACGTCATTCATAAATCTCAAAGGCACGTGGTCATCAGGAATAACATCACACTTCGTTTTTGGAACCACGCGCTACACAGCATCGCTTCACTTCATCCAAGCCGACAGAACAATCATTGGACTGCAAACGGATGAAAAGTAAATGTGCGGATGTCATATCCAGACATACGGAAAGATATTCGATCTCCCCGATATGCAGCCGAATGTCCGTGTGGGCTACCGGCGCACTCTGCCCTCACTAGCGAGACGATCGAGCGCACCGGCAGAATGAATAGACCACGCAAGTACAGCGATTGCCTTCCAGACCGAGCCGGCCGCAACGCCGAGTACACCTGCACGGAGCTCGCAATAATTCAGCCCGCTCTCAATAATTGATGTTTGGGTGCCGTATTTGTGGTTGCCGTTGGCACTCGTGAGGCCTTTTCCTATTTTGCGATCTAATGGAGCCGAATACACAAACATCTCAAAAGACCTCTCCGCGTTCTAATTATCGGTGGTGCTATTGATCTATTAGTAGCAATGGTACACTGCCATGAGTGCCAGTTCTGAATTTTGGATCTGCCCATATCGTACCGGATCTTGCGATAGACCGTCCAAGTGTATCTAATGTCGCGGGCTAGTCAGAACTCCGAATTCTACAGCCACAACAAAATATAATCGTGGCTATACAATGTGTAAAGTGGCTTTTGCGTCACAGAGGCTAGCCCTGTATGACACGCCGTGCCGCGCTGCGGTTCGGTCTTGAGGAAACGGCATCGCATTAATGCTAACCTCCGAACACAAGCGCTAATTGGCTAGCCGCCGTGTGAAACGATGCAAAAGTATCCGGGGGGGAAAAAAAGGGATTTGGAGGTCACAAAGCGGCAATCGCACGTGCATTTTTCCCGGTAGGTCGCAGTGTGCTAGAAAAGCTTTTTTTTTCCTTTTTTCTTTTTTAACTGTACCACAAAGACTGCTGGGAACACACACGATGGGACCGTTGCCCGGATGGAGTATTGGTGCAGGAGCTGCTTTTGAGTGAAGCGCACTCGAACGGAGCGTTTGACCCGTCGTGTTAAGAAGCGACACCGATTTGAAGGTCACGGATCAGGAGGAGGTTGAGCCCGAGCGACTTTGGGCGTCCGTGGAGTCGCGCTCGTCAGCAGACTCGGTGAGCGCCGGGTACGGCCTGGGCTGGTCCAGGTTGACGTACGCGACATTCAGACTGATGTAGTGTTCTCCCTCGAGGCCGGACAGGATGGCGGTAACGGCCGACGCCAACGTAGCAAAGTTAGGCCTCGGTTCCGGATCGGGGTCCCAACACTCAAGCATGATGCTGTACCTGCAATCACAGAAAACACACGCGCAGCGAGGATGGAATGGCAATTCTGAAGCTCTCGCAACAAACCCCCTAATTCGGCCCACTTCTTTGACAACTTCGATGGCGTGATCCTGTCCCGTTTCAAATTTTTTTTTTTTCTTCAAAGTCCGGCGGGAGTGGAGGGCGTTCCCTCCGCAAGCGCACCCGCTGCCTTTAAAAGCTGAGCCGCGCCGACAACCGGCCGTCGGATTGTTCGGCCTTGCTCGCCACTCTCGTTTCCAAGTAGTGCCTGTATATGCTCGGCGTACATTGAAATTTCCTTGTAAGTCGTCCTCGGTTCGTAGTTTCGCGCGCTGGATTTTCTCGTCCTTTGAGCGACGAGCGATTTATGCTAATCTTTATTCTTGCCGTTTGCAAACATTTGTGGTTTGTCTCGTTTTTGTCCCGGTTCTTTGTCACCGGCGTCATTTGTCGTACTTTGTCTTGTCCTTATCTTATCCTCGTCTGCGTTTGCGGGATCCGATCGTGTTGCGGACTCTTCCGGAACTGCGCAATTAGCTGTCAGTCATAAATTAGCCGTGTAACAATCAGCTTTGGGCCAAGCGAGTCAATTAAGACGAGGTGGTCATCATTTCAGTAGTCACACTTTTTGTGCCCTGGTGAGTTTTTTCTGCTCAATGAAGGGAAGCGCACACTGCCTGAAACCATGAAGAATGAATGGCTCATCTATTCCAATCGGTCGCAGACGAAGGGATTTGTCATTACAGTTTTTTCGAAAGAAAACATGTTTCATGGTAATATTCTCCCGTCTGCGTGTGCGTGTTGTTTCTCGTGTACATATTAACTACAAAGCTCATACGGCGCGTTGCTTAACGTGGCGAAATACCAAGCGGGGGACAATTTCCAGATTTGCCGCTACCGAGTCCCCATAATGTAGATCTCGCCGCGTGTTCTCCATCTGGTGGGTACGACTGAAGAATAATTGGTATTCCCGGATAAAATCAGCATTCCGACTGAGGCCGTTGTCGGCCAAGTTAAAAGAAGCCGAGAGCCGCGACAAAACTATTCCACAAAGCAATATGCGGGGAGGGGGGTTTCTTTTTTTTTTGGGAGGATAAGCGGTTTGGATAATGCACGCATGGATGGATCTCGTAACACTTACAAAGGGTCAGGACAATACTGAGGCTGGGGAAGCCTCCTGCCCTTCAATAAGTAGTGCGTGATGTCGTAAGGGTCCACTTGCGGGTACGGGCTCGCTCCTCTGGTCAGCATCTCCCACATCAGCACGCCAAAGGACCACTGCGCTCAAGTGGGACAAAATATCAATGCCCGCCACACGACGCGTGACATCATCTCTCGCGCGTCGACGACGTGTTTGACTCTCTCGGCTTCCGCGGTTCATAATGACCTCTTGCGATGTCTCGCCATCGGATTTGATGGTTTCGGATCCCGATTGGGTTTTCGCTCCTTTGCTTACCACATCGGATTTAGAAGTGAACTTCTGCGTGCGTAGGCTCTCGATAGCCATCCATTTGACGGGCAGTTTAGCTTTTCTGCGGTCTTGAATACTGTAGTACTCCTTGTCGAAAACATCTCTGGCCATGCCAAAGTCTGCCACCTTGACGGTGTAAGACTCATCCAGCCTAAGACGGAAAAAACCAAAAGAGGAGGTCGTCGGAGTAGGTCCGCGGAAGATTTTGCCGCAAGTCTCTGTGACCCACATGCAGTTGCGTGCGGCGAGATCTCGGTGGACAAACTTCTTCTGAGCCAAATATTCCATCCCCTTGGCAACCTGCAGTCCGAAGCCAATGAGGTCCTTCACGGTGGGGTTCTAAACGAAAAGGCACGACGGTCACGCCGAAGGAAAACGCCCGAAAGGGTTACCTGGCGCTTTCCGCACGCGGATCCGACAAAGAATACCCGCGGTCGGAGCTCACCCTCTTCTCGCAGCGGATGAAGTGGCGCAGGTCGCCGTGTTTCATATAAGGCAGGACCACCAGGGGGAGGCCTTCTCGCGGCAGGAGGATGCCCAGCAGAGACAGCACATTGATGTGATGGAAGCCCTTCATGATGATCCCTTCCTTCAAAAACTGCTCCACCTCCTCGACGTCTGTTATTCCTAAAGACACGCGGTGTTTCTCAAAAGGGTCCGCGGCCACTCGCCGAAAGCAAACGACGCCGAGTTGACTCACTGTTCAAAGACTTGACAGCGCAGTGTATTTCTCTATGGCTCTGGTCCGTGAAGTAGCCATGATAGACGGTTCCAAAATGACCTGTCGAGATAAACAGAAAAAGGCCCAGTGACCAAGAAAGCCACCCCCCCCCCAAAAAAAAAAAAAAAATATATATATATATATATACAGTATATACCAGGGGTGGGCAAACTTTTTGGCTCAGGGGCCGCGTTGACTTTTAAAATTTGACAGAAGGGCCAGGTCAGCACGAGCTATGGTACATTAAAAACAAACCGCATTTGTTGACAGTCCATATCAAACATCAACAGAACAAAAGCATGAACGTACTGTATTAATATACTTTTTTTAAATGACAAAAGTGTTGTTGATGACCTATTTTAGCCTGTGCATCGCTGCAGATGGGTTGTGGTCAGACCAGTAGAAGTAGAGCGATACAGAGGTACTAGGTGGTCGAAAAGATCCCCCCCCCCCCCCCCACCCGTGTTCTGCAACTTCAAGTCAATGCGCCACCTGGCGGTGAAATGCCTGTCATTACAAGTCCAATTGAAATGAATGCAATCATTCACATCGAACCTTAATTGCGGACCGACCTTCGGCGGGCCGGATTAAAAAGACCAACGGGCCGGATTCGGCCCGCGGGCCGTAGTTTGCCCACCCCGCTGGTATATACTGTATATATACATCCACGACTGGAGTTATTTCTTACCCTTGCCAATGATTCGATGGTGTTGCACAAGGAGCATTTCGGCAGGAATCAGGACATCCTTAACCTCCTCCAATAGCTGCGGCCTAAAACTGGAAATGGAAATTGTCTCCGCGGCCATGAGAGGAGTGAGAGTAACGTCGATGCTGCCCGCAGCGTAGGACGGGCTGGGGAAGGCCACGGGCCCGGCAACGGGAGTCGGCGGATTCAGGGATACCACTAAGAAAAGGCCGTTTCAGAAAAGTCGGCTGTCGCAATGTCGGCGCGGGGGGGGGGGGGGGGGGGGGGGTCACAAGGTCACCTCTCCTGTAGTCGCCCGCCGGTGACAAGTCGACATCATTCGTCCCGGAACGGCTCGCGCCGCGGGCCAAGCGGATCTCCGCCATGGCGGCTGAAAAATATTTGCCGTTCTTTTAATCATCGACCGGTCATAACGCGCGCAGACGAGCGTAGACAATGAAACACCGAGGATGTTGCGCTTGAAAGACTCGCGCCGTTCAACGACGCGCCGAGCCGGACGCGGGTCCGGTCAAGGTGCGCGCGGCCCGCCTACCTTTCTTTTTCTTCCTCAAGTGCTTCATGACGGCGAAGGCCAGCGCCGCCCCGGCCACCAGAGCTGCCAGGATCCCCAGCACGATGCCCACCATGTAGTGGTTGCTGACCCTTATGACCGTGCCCACGTTGTGGACCTGCCCGTTAATGGAGATCTGCAAAGCCGTCGCGCGGTCCGTCATGCGACGAGCAAAAACGGCACCTATGAGCAGCCTTGCCAGCAAAAAGCAGGGCCGAGCCACTTTTCACCGGAAGGGAAACAAACGCAAATAGGAGCCATCTGCCGTTGTGCAGCCGGTCGCACGTCAGCTTTCAGGAGCCAATGGCAATTGTTTTCTTCGGCAAATCGGATGAATAGTTTGACCATCCAAAGTCGACGAAAGCTCCGTGAATGAGAGACGGCCTGGCAACAGCTCACTCATTAACGTGTTTTCTTTCAGTTGTTCATTCCGCAAAATGGATCATCGTGTTATTGCAGCTTGGGGCCCTTTTTAAAATTGTTTGGCCACTTCCTGAAAACTGACAGTCTGCGTGCGCTTTCTTTGTTTTTGCGCGGACATTTCGGTATCTCGGGGTTAAGCGTGTTGAGCCGAGTTCGGTGTTTCACGCGAGAATGATAATCGGCGCATCATTATACCGGAGACCAATTCCTTGTGTGTTCTACATACTTGGCCAATAAAGATGATTCTGATTCTGATTCTGATTCTGATTCGAAACGTTTGGGCTCGCGGTCATAAGCGGGGCGCAGGGTCCTCGCGCATTTTAGGAAAAGGGCACGCGAGCCGCCATGGCGGAAGGCCGCCGGCCGACTCACCTTCACGGGCAGTCCCTCGCGAGGCACGGTTACATTTTTGGGTATCCGGCAGGTGATCTCGTTATCCAGGACTTTGGCGTCGCAATCGACCCCCGCCACCGTCATCACGATGGTCATGCAGGAGCTGACCAGGTTTAACTTCTGATGCTGCGAGCGGGGGGAGGAAAATCAAAACCCGATCGCGGCAAAAAGCGCTCGGCCGTCCGTCCTTACGTGGAGCGAAACTTCGTCGAAGCCCGGGTACAGATGCAGCTCGCGTCCCTCCGTCTCAAAGGGTATCGGCTCGCCGTAAGGGTGGTAGGAAAACTCTTTGTTCCAGAGCCCCTTGGCTCCGTCCATGTCGAAGGAAAGCTCTCCTTCCTCCGTCTCATCCCTCGGAAAGACGGGAGCGACGCACACCATCCTTGCGGACGAGGCCTTGCCGCTGCACTCCTGGGCGCAAATCAGATGGGAAAAGAGCAAGCTCGGACGGCGGATAAACGCACCGGGCGACGCGAGCCGCGGCCGAACGGGGTGCGCGGAAACAAAAACGGTGCTTAGACGGTCGATTTAGCAAAGGGCCGAATCGGACGTTTTCGCGTGAAGCGTCGGTGCAAAAAGGCGGAAGGACTAAGCACGGCTTTTATTTCGAGGCGCTTTCGTTCGGGAATCGCTCCTCAACCGTGGTACCCTGGTCACGGGCTTCAGGTGGCTCTCGTTGGGTTTAAAGCGGATGATGGTACGATAAACGGAATCCAGGTTCTCTCCTTCAATCAAAAGATTCGAGCCCCTAGAGTTCACACGCAGAGGTTGTTAGATTTCAGTCGGGCGGAGCGGCCGTTCCCCGGCGCTCCGCGCGGCCCCGGACGGCGGACGCTTGCTCCTTTGCCCTTTTACGGGCCCACCTGTCAAAGCTGCAGTCGGGCAGGACGGCGGTGATTCGGGGATTTTCTTTGTAGTAGAAAACCTTTGTGGTGACCACGGGAGACTTGTCGATGAAGACACCGAGAGGTACGTCCCTGGCCTCCGAGATGGGCTGCGACAGACAGATGATGGAGGACGTGTTGCCTTTCGGCTTCGTGACTCTGCAAAGAGGGACGCCAGGGCGGCTCAAACTCAAATGCAAGTCCAAACATTTGCCGTCATGTCGTAAAGGGCGAGGCGCTCTCAAACGCCTCGTTCAATGATTATTATTTCTAGCGTCGGACGACGGACACGCCGGACTTAAAAGCTCAAGAAATAAAAACGCGTCGCTCTCCGAAAGGCATCGACACGCGAATCGCGACGCGTCCGCCGAGGAGGGTGTGTCGCAAAGTGATGCGGAAACGCGATGAAATTGTGGCGGAAGCGGCACGACGAAGCGCCGGCGAGAGCGACAAGGAGCGCGCGCGCGCGCGGAGTCGCGTGGCGGCGGCGTTGTACGTGTTTTAAATCCCACCTTTTGATGGGACAGGGCAAGTCATTGAGCGTGACTCTCCTCGTCCTTCCGGCATCCAAGTGAGCTCCGGTCACGGTGATCAACGTGCCCCCGACGCGAGGCCCGTAGTTGGGCTGGATCTCCGTGATGTCGGGTATCTGCGTCAGGACACGAAATATTCCAAAAGCCTACGATGACTCGGACGAAGGTGTCGAGCTCACCAGAAATGTAAAGCCCGGCATTTCTGCCTTGCCGTCAATGGCGTAGCGTCCCTCCACCTTCGCGCCTCCTTCGCCCTCGCGCACTTCCACCGTAACGTTGACTGCTTTCGACAGGTCGGTGGCCCTGGAGCGAATCTTACACACCAAGCTAGAAAAAACAAAACAAAAAAACAAACGCACCAAGATATTTGCGTCGGCATGCCCTATGAGAGAATTGACACGGTTCATGTGGTCCACCTATTCTTCTCTTAAAGATAAGAAAAAAAAGAAACACACGCTCGGCTGCGTGTATTCAAAACGCATTTCTGTAGCGCAGCAATGCTACATGAGGAAAGCCTTTCTTGAAAATGGGGCCATTCGCTTTACAATCAATTCATGTAAATTGGAGCGCGGCGTCGTCTTCCCCACTAAGCAGCGCTTGTCTAATGCGGCAGGCGAGGCACGATTGGAGTAAATGTTAGTCGGACAAAACATTTCTCGGGCTCTATGATCATGAGCGGTGAAACCGTCTGCAGGAGACCAAAAAACTGAAAAGTATTTTTCTGGGGATTGAATGAGGAGACTTTTTAGGGTTTCATTGTTCGACCCCCCCTCCCCAAAGCATTTCTACGGGCCGCAATTCTACGCGCGTTTGGGCTATTCGTCGGTTCGGCTGCTCTGGGCATGTGCAGCGGGAGTAAGAGAAGAGAAGATAACCTTTATTTGTCCCACACCGGAGTTGTTTGAACATAATCGCGCTTCCTCATTGTAATGTTCAATATCAATCCGAAATAATCCCGATGACTGGCGCGGACCAAAATATGGCGCGTACGGCCCATGAATCGGGAGGTTTCCCCGCAATGTGTCAGACACGGATATGTACTTGCGATGTTCGACAGATCGGCAACTTGAAGCTCACGTCGTTCACTCACTGTGTGTTGTTACTCTTGAGAGGGAGCACAATGCATGATGTCTGTCCCAGTCTAACCTGGTGGGTTCTGGAGGTGATAGCGGGCCTGAGGGGCGACTGGAACTCCCGCCCGCACACCGTTAACTCTGTTTGACCGTCGGGGGGAGCGGTCCGTGGAAAGAACTGCAGAATTTATAGCGCGACTTGGAAATGCGACCTGCGTCGACTTTGCCCGGGAGTCGAGAAGGAGACTAACCCCGGAGATCCGCGGGGGGCAGGACTCGTTCCTCCAGCGGCCGGAGCACTCGCTCTCCCACGAACACACCCCCGAGCACCAGCCGCAGCCCGTGAACTTGGGGGCCGTCAGGCACGCGGCGCAAGTCAGAAAGTGCCGACAGCCCGGCCCTCTCTGGGGGACCTGAAACATCTGGGAGAGAGAGGAACCGCTCAAGCTCATTCATTCAATCGGTGAAGAAGGGTCTCGTGGCGCCAGACAACGTTCATTTCAAGTGTCGATGCGTTGCCCCTTTTGGATTTAAAAAAAAAACCAAAACAAAACACTGTGACGGTACGAATCGTAATTACCGTATCGGCCCCAATATAAGACGGTGTTTTTTGCATGGAAATAAGTGGGGGTCGTCTTATATTCGGGGTCTAGACGTTAGACCCATTCGCGCCGCTAGATGGCGCCAGATATCATCGACTTGACTCCCCGGGCCAAAGCGAACCCCTGCCACACGAAAAAGAAAAAGAAAAAGAAAAAATAGCCCTAAGAAAGAAAAGAGAAGAAAAGAATAGAAGAGAAGATAGCGACAGTCTGGAGAAAAGCGGGTCAAAGATCGGCCAGGTGAACCGGCAGCTGAGGAGAAGTTTCTCTCAAATATATTGTTATAATCATTTGTTTCAGATGTACTGTGGTACAATTTGCTGTTCAAAAAGTCTTGAGTCTTGAAAAAGAGGGGGGGTCGTCTTATAATCGGGGCCGTCGTCTTATATTCCGGCCAATACGGTCGATGCTGGATTTCAGTCATCAGCCGTCGTGTCCAACGTTTGTGACGCGATTGACGCCTTGCGCAAGCCAATGAGAGTTGAACAAAAATGGAAAACGTCTCAAACTATTTCAAACGCCGGAGGTCACACCGGGCAAAACACAATGAAGCCAGGCTTTACTCCCTTATCGTCACTCGCGCGAGATCGCCCCGCCCCGAAAGCCGGTCGGTCACGCTCCCCGCACGTTAATGATGCAACGTATCGCCGGCGCGGTCGGCCGAAAGAATTCTCGTGACGGCCTCTTGTTTTGTTTGGGTTTTTTTTTTTAACCTTGTCTCCAACCACAAACAGGAGATACTCGGATGAGTAGACGGCAGCGATGGATGAGATCCTTTGGTTGTCCGCCAAAGAGTAATTAGCAAAGACGATCGGACTGGATCTCGTCAGCACCAACTGGAAGCGCGACCGCAATGGAAGGAGAGGACAACACAGAATCAAGTCAATGCGATGGCGGCGGCGGCATATTAAAAAGAGCCGATGTACGGCGGCCTACCTGCAGCAGCCGACCCGTGGACGTACCGATGTGGGCCACGGTCTTGTTGTCGATGGTGGTCACCAACAGGGAGGTGAGAAGGACGTTTGTCATCCGGCGGTTGAAGAGGTCCACTCTGTAGTAGGGCTGGGAAACCATGGTCGGATGGTCTCTGCATGTGGCGTTGTTCTCCATGCTCTGGTCAAAAGACGGCGGCGGCACGAGGGACTAAGTACACGAACGCGGGATGGGAGGTAACGGAAGGGTGGAGATGGACCGTTCTCGTCTTCCGCTTTGTCAGGCGGCGGGCCCCCGCTAGCCGTCCGCAAAGTGAGCTCGGCCGGACGGCGCGGACTCACCTCGTGGGGGCAGCTTTCGCAGGGCTGGAAGTGGCACAGACCCCTGGAAAGTTGCTCGGGTCCGGATTCGCAGCAGTCGTCCACCCCGTCCGCGATGGCCTCGTTGACGTTGTCCACGGGGAAGGCGCACAGGGCCGAATCGCGCTCCGCGACGCCGTCGTCGTCCGTGACGGCGAAGACCCCGTAGAGGATATCGTCCTCCTCCTCGGCGCCCAACTCTTCGGCCAGCTCCCTGCCGGCTTTGCCGAAATGCGCCGCCTGAACGACGTTGTACACCACGTCCTTGTAGGGCTCATTGAGCGCGTTCCTCCGCCGCCGTTTGGGCTCGAAACGGCACTCCAGGACCACCTCCCGATATCGCTTCATCTCCCACTCGTTGCGCGGGAGACGGCCGAGTCGCGTTTGGAAGGGGGACGATTGCTGGTCCGGGCTCTCTCTCTGGACCGCCACGAAGTACACAAACTCCCGCGTGAAAAAGCTGTAGACGTAGTCGATGCGGAAAGTCCCCCTCAGCCCGGGAAGGACGGTCAGGCCGCGCACGTCGCGGTAGAAGCCGTCTTCCGTCGCCAGCGGTCGCCGCACGGATACGGACTTCCTCCCGTAGCGCCGAGTCACGCTTTCGTTCACCGTCGCGGCCACGAAGAAGTAGACCGTCTGGCCCTCCTCCACCAGGGCGACTTTGGTACCGAGCGGGCTGGCGACGCAGTCGGGGCAGTAGGCGGCGGAGTTCGAGCCGGCTCGAAACAAGCACTTGGAAACGGACGGGGGCCGCCCGTCGCCGCGCAGTTGGTGGAAATAGCAAACGCCGTGCTGGGAACTGCCGCAGGAATACAAATACATGAAGAGGGTGTCCAACAGCAACACCTGATTGTCGGTGTCCTCCGGGAAGTCGGGGTCCCCGTCCATCCGACACAGGTCGCAAAGCCGACACTGCGGACTCCCCGCCGGCCCGGTGCGAAGTCCCCACGTCTTCCGCAAGCTTCCGTTGACGGCTTCGATGGCGTTTCGCGAGGCCACGTACACCTCCCGGTACAAGGAGTTGTTGACGATGTTCTGGATCGGGCCGCGGGCTTGGAAAAAAGGCGCGGCGTAAACCACCGAGAAGTCGACCGGCTTCGGGACCGGCGAGGGGCAGCCGGCCCAGGCCAAAGCCGAAGCCAGCAGAGTCTGAAGGCAGACGCACGCCCCCCGGCGGCCGCTGCGGCCGGCCATCCCCGCCCGCGACGGATGCACGGGGGCGCTCGGGGTCACCTCCGCCGATCACGTCCGGACAAAAGCATCTTTTTCGCCCCGGCCCGGGATAGCTGAGCAAAGGAAAAGTCAAGATTGAGTCAACGAATGAATGATTGAAATGAAGCATTTCGTAGCGTTCGGGGCGGACGCGCGGCGAGACGATGGCGCGTAACGTTTGCGGGAGGCCGCGCTAAAAACAACCTCCTTCGGGGTTTACTACCCGCAGCGAAGCGTACGAGCTCGGCTCGCTTGTTTTTATTGTGTAAATAGAGTATGAGCTGGCGCGCCTGTGAAGTGAATCCGTTTGCCGTCATCCATCATTCGTCCGCCGCGAGTTACCGCAAGCAAGAGCGTCCACGTAGGCTTTGGCAGAATGTCATTGGCTTGTCCCCCCCCCCCCAAAGCAAAGCTCTCCATCCCGCGCAGACACGACCTTGTCGATCATTAACCGAGTACGCCGGCCTCTCCGCTTGGCATTCAGGTCACAGGGCGTTACGTGCCTCCCGAGGTAAAGGGCGTCTTCGGACCGATGCTCCCAGGAAAGTTGGGATCGAATCGCCTCTCTGTTCGTGTCTGAGCATTTCGGACACTTTCAGCGGCGAGGCAAAGTGGCCGACGCGCAACTTGGTGGTGAAATATTTCGCTTTTGCAAAGGCGCAGAGTTAGGATTCGCTCTTGAATGGTGTTTGACATGAATCATTTTGAAGAGGTCAGAGTGAGGCGCAAGCTAAGTGGCTGAAAGCCAAGCTTAGTCACTTGCAACTGTGCCGATGACTTTCATCATCTGCTTATGAGAAGGACTACAAATGATTTTTCCACAATGTTATTTCGAGACCCGCTTGAAGGTTTGACAAAAGGCTTCATCAGCAATGGTCTCAACATGACGTTGCTCTTCAGATATCATTTGGAAAGCGAACAAAAGGAGCGCTTCTCGGCTTCCTGGCTTGACAAAGCCTTCCCCATCAATCCGTCGCAAGCGATCCGCCGGGATTTGAAGAGGCCGGCGGAACGAGAAAAAAATCACGTCATGATGCCGAACGTGTTGTGGCCCATATGGGTCAAAGCGGAAGGGTGCGGCGTGGGGATACGCCGCACCCTGGCGATTCCCCAGCCCGCCTGCGCCATACCGTGTTCTTCACGGCAAGAAACCTCATATCGACCGTGACCGACAGGCGTCCTTGAATAAAATACCGTATGCTCAATTTGCGGCAGCGATGTGGTGCGGGGTTGCTTTTCGATTCCGAAAGGTCATTATTGGCGCGGACATTTTCGGTCATCGCCCCTGCGCTCTGTTTTTTGTATCCCTTGTCGCGGTGCACGTAAACTAACTCGTTCCAAACCGCCTTCGTGGGACGCATCCTTCCAAAAAAAAAAAAGGGACTCGAAAGAAAACATTGAACGGTGCCCTCGAGGATCCCGAATCGATTTGAACTGGTCGGGATGCGCGTTTTGCTCGTGCTGCTTTCGGGCGTCGTCCTACCTGCACGGATCGTCGGCGCCGTCGCAGCCGGGATCTTGTCCGAAGGTTTTGCCGCGGCCGGCTCGGTCGGGACCTGGCGTGAGAGTGGCGAAGGGGCCGGTTGTCCGAGGGGTGGGGGGGGGGGGGGTGTCGATGCCTCTCGCTCCTCCTCCTCCTCCTCCCCGGATGTCAAGTTGTCAACTGCGCGGGCGGCTCCAATCGGCGGACTCGCTGGTGGCGCGGACGTGAAGCAAATTGGGCGGTTCCACGTCAAACGTGATGTCACCCTTCATTTGCGCCGGTGGCCAAGTCATAGTCAAAGATTGACCGTGGCCGCTTTACCTATCGCACACTCTTGAAAAGAAAAAAAAAAGCATGTTTTCACGTCAATGATATAACTGCAACGTCTGTTTCAATAACTTGCCACGACGGGGGGGAATGCGCACAACTTTCACAAGCACACCGAGGGGATTAAAAACACCGCGCGCACAAATTCGGACAGGATTATCAGGACCTCATCGACAATAGGACGTGCATAAGCAAGACCAAACGGAACATTTCTCAAGTAGCCAATAAGAACTCCGGAAAGTGTTGCTTTCTAAGGTGAGCTCAGGACGCCGCGTACAACTGCAGTCATTCGTCCAACTCGTTGACAACATCAAACACTCGAGCATTGCAAATTGAACATCGCTACGGCGAAGGAATATACCGTATCGATTGCTTCTCGCGATCTGTTGAGTCGTACGAAGCTTACCCGCGAGCCGAATGAGGACGAGCGCGACAGATAAATGGAGGCATGTTTTCGTACAAGTGTCGAACTTCACTGCGTCGTATCGGGTGACCTCGTGAAGCTCCACAAAATAAGAAAAATGGCCGTGGGTAGATGAGGTCAACAAAACGTTTCGGGAGCCTTTACCCAGCATTCATCGCAGTTCAACGCAATCCTAAACACCTTGTCAAATGACGACGACCTCCCCGACTGTGTAAAAACAAACAAAAAGTCTCATTTCGCAAAAAAACGCAGGCCTGTTTGTTAAATGAGCTCCGAGCTCAGCTCTCGTCATCGCATCGTGACGGGCGAACTGTACTGTCGAGTGTTCCTTAACTTGTTTAGGAAACAGAAGCGCATGTTCAATGCAGGCCTGCACAACTCAAAGATGATGGTACCCCCCCCCCCCGCCTCCCTCTAAAAAATACAAAAAAAGACACGTAACCAAGAGTTTCGGTGTTATATTTTATTGCGAAATCAAACAGAAAGACACCCTATTTTAATACCTCAATTTATCCCCACTAGATACAAATTGATTAAAGCGTCTTCGTCGATCCCCAAGTGCAGGTGTATTTAAATTAAAACACATAAAGATGGCAGCTTAAGATAAGACTTACAACTGTGATCCATGACATTTCTCTTTGGAGCGTTATTTGGTGCGAGATGCAACTCATGGTCATCATGTGCAAAAAAAAACAAAAAAACAGCAATGCATGTAATAACTCATAGCGTCACGGCAGAAGGATTCCAGTTATGGCTGATGCTTAACCGCAGGGTTGCATCCCATTTAAAAAGGTTTCTAAGTGATGCAAGCTGGGGTGTGGATGCTGCGGTTCTCACCCGTTCTAAAAGGAATAAAAAAATAACACAATAAAGTCACAAAGATCAATCGAACAATTGACGATAGCGTTCATTTGGCGGAAAGGAGGCGTGCATAGCTTTGACGCGTACTCCCCGAGTCAACGCGTTCGGGCTTTCGGCAGAGAAGCGTCAATAAGTTAGATGACTCAGGATGAAGAGGCGATCCTCCTCCTTCCTAATCCATTTCAGCAGTTTGTTGACAGCAGAAATGGCCAACGCCTTTGTGCCCAGGGGACTGAAGCACAGGTAAAGCTCAAAGCCGCTCGTCACCTGCGGGAGGGACAAGGGGGGCGACAAACTGCATTCTTGGCCATTTTCAATTCAATCACGCCCAACAAACAAATCTGTGGCTTCATCGCTTTACCGTTTCCTGTTTCGCGGGGCACACGCTTACCCATGCCATCATGTTTTCGGTTTCCCCGCAGCGGTAGAAGGAGCGCAAGGGCCTGGTCGGATGGTGCACGTAGCTGTGAAGGTCCTGGTACAAAGCCATGAGCCTCCCCTGCTCTTCATCTGACTGGTACACCAAAGGAAACTCGGGACTGGAGGCGGAAACACACATTCACGTGATGCCACATCTCCATCTTATGCGCATGTCACGCTACGCCGGCGGTGGGCAAACTACGGCCCGCGGGCCCAATCCGGCCCGTTGGTCTTTGTAATCCGGCCCGCAATTAAGGTTCGATGTGAATGATTGCATTCATTTCAATTGGACTTGTAATGACAGGCATTTCACCGCCAGGTGGCGCATTGACTTGAAGTTGCAGAACACGGGGGGGGGGGGGGGGCGGGGCAATCTTTTCGACCACCTAGTACCTCTGTATCGCTCTACTTCTACTGGTCTGACCACAACCCATCTGCAGCGATGCACAGGCTAAAATAGGTCATCAACAACACTGTCGTCATTTTAAAAAAGTATATTAATACCGTACTTTCATGCTTTTGTTCTGTTGATGTTTGATATGGACTGTCAACAAATGCAGTTTTTTTTTTTTTAATGTACCATAGCTCGTGCTGACCTGGCCCTTCTGTCAAATTTTAAAAGTCAACGCGGCCCCCGAGCCAAAAAGTTTGCCCACCCCTGCGCTACGCTATGGTAACTGAAACTCCAATAGCTTCATCGTGACTTGGGGAGAACAGACGACGTGTTTGTTTTTCACCAAATCAAGAAGAAGATTGCCTGCGTGCCCAGAAGCGAATGTGCTGCGGTTGTTTTGACATAGCAAAAGTGACACTTGTCAGGAAAATCCTTCCCAAAAAATGGAAAAAAATCAAAATCCTTGAATGGAAATGGTCCAAAGGCCTCGGAATTTAAGCCTCTCGACCGTCAACAATCGAAGCGACGTGTTCCGGAAAGGTTGCTCCCCACCTGGTATACAGCCCGGAGCTCTTTGATTTGTACAAGAAGTGCCGGAGTTCCGGAATGCCAACTTGTGCGACGGAATATCCGTGAGACTTCAGCGCCTCCTTCAGGTCTTGATAAGCACTGCGCTTACTCAGCCAGTCGAGAAACTTTTGCTTGCAGTCCGACATGTTGAAAAAGTCCTCTCGGTCGGTCGAGACCAGGATGAGGCACAGCTCCGACGTAGGTTCCAAATAGGAAATGTGAGCGTGGAAAAATCCCGCCGTATTGAACTTTGGCAGACAGATGGGCGTCCAGCCTTCGCCTTCTCGGAAAGATGAAGACGAGCCCACCAGATTGAAGACCAGGTGCAAGTCGATGTGGTGAAGGAACTGGTCCTTCTTCCGAACCAGAGTCACCAAGCGGTCTCCGGCCAGCAGGATGGAGAAGACGAGGTTTTTGGACTTGGCGGCCCGCAGGCCGGACGAAACGACGGCCCTGGACGAGCCGGCCAGAGGCAGGCAGGTGACGGCGCTGAGCAGCGGGCCCGGGTCGCGGTCCAGCCGATGCAGCAGGTTGTCGGTGAGATACTCGGAGCCGGCCAGCAGGCGCCGCAAGTCGTAGTTCCGCTTGTGTCGGAAGATGTGGTTGAGCTGCGTGAGGGTGAGCAGGCTGACGATCTGATAGTAGACGTACCGCAGCTCCCTCAGCAGCTCTTTGTCCGAGCGGCAGGCGCGGGAAACGCCCACCAGGACCAGCGGACTCTTGGTGAGGAAAACCACCTTGCAGCCATCTGAGAAAAGACACGGTCGGTCTACTCTCTTGTTTGAGTCGGGAGCGACTGTCGGTTCCGGGATCCGATTGTTACCATCGTAAAGGCTTTCCATTTTTGTGGAAACCTACACCGAGCATGAAAAATGACCGCACGCTCAAGAGACCCCCCCCCCCCCCCCCCAAGTGAAATCAGACGGCTTTGGAGGGCGGCTCTGTCTCGCGCTCACGTCACCGCGCCGACCAGTGAAGGTGCTCGGACAGGCGACAAAGCAAGCCTACATTTTGTCATGCATTGGCTTAAAAAATTTATGAGAGCTTGATTGTGTTGTAACCTGCATGGATGGAGCGGATGATGTTGTTCTCGGCCTCGACAAAAGATACGAGGGCCATCATTACCCCCATGGTGCTGGACAGCGCCTCCTCCGTGCCATAGCGGGTGTAAATGGGCTTTCCTGCCTCGCTCAGAACAAACGTGTGCTTTTTGTGGCTCCTCCAGGCCTCGCTGGACACATCCTCCTCTTTGCTCCTGCGGTCGGGTGGAATGTCGAGTTGCTCCACTCTCTTCTCCTCCACTAGCGCTCCGGCATCCTCGGCGCGCTCTCGGGATCCCGACACCTCGGCCTCCTCGCGGGCCTCTTCGGCCTCCGCGGTCAGATCCTCGAAGGACCGCGCGTGGACAAACATGGCGTTTTTCTCACCCGCACCTGCGGAAACCAGAGTCGCGTTCACCGAGAGTGCGACGGCTACGGAATGTGATGACGCGTGAGCAAGACGCAGAAGGCGAGAACAAAACCGTCCCGCGCCGAGTCAAAAACAATATGGCAAACTCTGACAATCAAGATAATAGATCCGTCAAGGACAAAAAGGGGCCCTTTTTTTTTTTTTGTGAGGTCAGCGATGACTGATGTTGGACAAGAATGCCTCGCGTAAAACAAAATTGAAAATATTCTTCTTTTCCTTTCGGCTCGTCATCCTTTCAACAAACTCTCAAAAATGAGAAACAATTTGCTAAAAAAAAACAAAACCCAAAAGACTGATAGGTTAGTATAGGTGTGAGTGTTTGGGTTATTAGTCGCGCGATTCATGCGGTCACTTTCACACCAAAGGGCGGTTAATAAGTGACCATGTCATTCCGTTAGCATGTTTCGTCACACGGCTCAATGGGTACTTTCCCCCCGCGGACTTGTCAAAGTAGGAAAAGCGCTGGTGGAAACTTGGAATTCTAACATGAACCAACGACGACTTTGTTCCATCGGTGGCCCCCATAAAGGCCGTTCGAAACTGAGCACGCATAATAGCGGGAACCAGGATGAACACAACTAAATGCCACCCGCATTACAGCAGGCCCATTCCCATTTCCAGCCAGAAAGGGCCGACTACCGTTAAAACTTTGATGTCCATTGTTTTAATGTTCATCTTGCAAGCTTTCAACGGGCGCCACAGAAAGAGAAAACCAAAGATGAGATTAGATCTTACGTGACTGCCCTTGGCGAGTGGAACGAGGTCATTTTCTTTGTAAAGAAAGTACAGACCTCAACAGCAAAAAATAAAGGGCTCCATTATAAAAGGTACGACATGTCCTACTTTCCCGGCATTTTCAAAAATAGATGGATCATGTTGCTTGGGGGCATTTATGAATAGCAAAATGTCAGATGAAATTGATTTGCGGCTGAATTTTGGACAGTCTCACCCGGTTCTGTACCCTCCACCAGGCCGGGTGTGGGACTGTCAGCCCTCTCGGTGCAAAGATGGTGCGCAGGTGCCAGGGTGCCGTTCTCCCATGGCACAGACGGTCTTTGGCGTTCTTCGTCCATCACTGCTGCGGCGAGCGCTCACACACACCTTGGCGAAAGTACACGCAAGAATTTCCACAAACCCGATTCCAATGACGTCGGGACGTTTTAAGCATAAATCAAAAGCACAATGCGATGAGTTGCAAATCGTGTTCGATACACGACAAAGATGAGATAGTTCATGTTGAAACTAATCAACTTTATTGTTTTTTTTTTGGCATTAACTTGGAATTTGACGGCTGCATTCCAAAACAGCTGGGACGGTCCTGACACCGCACGCCTTGTTGTCGGTGTTGTTGACACTCGGTGGGCGTCAGACATAACTCATTAGGGCAGAAACTCGATCAGATCATCGAAATTAAGGATTCACTTTGTACGGTTTCGCAGTTTCCGTTTTAAACCATCAACAAATAGCTACCTTTCATTGCCAGAACCGTCTGCAGCTACGGACAGAGCTCTCTTCGGTTCTCGCGGTCAACTTGCTAGCCGAGAGGGAATCGCCCTTTTCCTGCTTGTCAACCGGAGACACCGTTTGGTCGAGCACGAATGCGGAAGTGTGAATTGTGGGAAATGACGTTCCCTTCAGTACGAGACCAAAGAACAACCGTCCCCAACAATATATTCAAACCGAACGAACGTTCATTTAAATTGCCCATGAAAACTACAGTAAAATATTGTCTGAATAACGCGGCGGGTAAAAACTCGACAATTTATGAAAAGGTGTTGAGGAGCCTGGGCCGCGAACGCACCATAGTGGGCGGGCCTAGTTTTGTATTTGAACGTATGGCGGCGAGCGACCAGCAGAGTCGAAACTCGCCGTAGCAAATTGCATTTTAATCGAGACGCTGCACAAATGGCCTCAAACGACACATTAAAGATGATCCGAGGGATGCGTTGATCCCAACGGATCAACGCAGTAAGCCAACGTCCCGTTTTGGTAGGTATGGCGACCACTGATCAAGCAACCGTTGAGGCTAATCCTTGCCGTTAGCTAACAACGGTGTTTTCCAGATGAATGCCAAGTCATTCGCGATCATATTTGTGAAATGCGCGCGCGTGTGTTCCTGCCTTCATAGCAGGGCGATCTTCCGGGAATTAAGATGCCTATTCGCGCATTCTGCATCATTTGCTGCGATTTATTCGATCACTCCAAGGATGTCGCTGCTATCAACTGCGGACACACTTTCCACAGTGACTGGTAACGTCATCTAATTGAATTACAACGGAGTACTGTACACGAATTCCTTTTCATTGTATCGTTTGTTGCGTTTCCCTCACCCACTAGCCTCCTTCGGTGGTTCAAAACGGCGCCGACAAAAACATGCCCCCAGTGTCGGAAGCAGGTCATTTCGCATCAACGCGCCACTTGCTCGCACTTGTTGACCTTGCCTTACACAACGTTGTCCTCTATACGTAGGCCAGCACTCGGCACATTATCCACAAGCTCTTCTTTGACATTGGCTCAGAGGAAGCGCGTCCAGTAGATCCAGAAAGCTTGGAGGTACACTTCAAGATGTCTACGAAAACGTTGAGTTTGTGCTATAGTCACGGTGTGCTTCATCTCTTAGAATGAGCTTCATAGGCTCAGGGCCCTTTTAAGTTTGAAAGGTGAGCTTTTTTTTTTTTTAAAACGATGATTATTTCAGTGACACAATGATTCCCAATTAACGAAAAAGATGTTTGATATTTTCTAGAGAGAGACTGTCGGGACAAACAGAAAACCGTGGATGATTTGAAGGACTCTGTGGACATGCAGAGGAGAGACTTGGACAGCGTGCGGAAAGAGATTTTCGAGAAGGACGTGCTGTGTTCTGCTCTCAGGGTACGCAATCTGTTCGTGGTCGGGGAAACGAGGGTCGTTTTCCCCAGTCTGTCGCACACTGTGCACATTTTGCTTTTGCTTTTGATATGATCTCACAGAAACAAATGACTTACCTGGAGGCGCAACACGATGACGCTCAGGCTGCCAAGGACGAGGCCCGTAGGCTGAGGACCAAAATAAAAACCTTTGAAAAGTAACTGCGCTCAAACTCGGACTCAAATAAACGTGGTTGTCTTCGGCGTGAATGTCTCGGTAATTGTTCTGCTGCTACCTTTGGTCCACAAAAGTCTGTTCTTCCACTGCTGGTGCGTCTCCAGCATGGGTGTTTTGCTACAGGGCCAACGAGCCGAGGTGGAGTCCATGATTACGGACATGGGCGTGAGTCAGACCGCTGTGGAGCAGCTCTCAATCTACTGTATTTCTCTCAAAAAGTAGGCGTGACTGACAGACCTTGATCATTCTCGGGCTTCTTCAACTGGAACTTTGGCTCCGTTATAACTCATAAATATTTACGTTCTTTTTTTTTTTTTTTTTAAATGTTTTAGAGAGTATGACAATTTAAAGGCAACCTTGAAGTCTTCTAACGACACGTGCGAGAAACTGCGGAGAGAAGCGCTCGCCTCCAACTGCAAGGTGACGTCAATGATTGCGCGCGTCGTTTCGGGTGCCGGGCTCATTCCGCGCGTGTCGTTCAGATGCAAAAAGCCTCGGTGGAAGTCAATCGAACGAAAGAGGACATGGCGTCCCTGCAAAAGGATCTCGCCGGCGCGGACCGAGAGATATCGGTAAGGCGCGGCAACACAATTGTCTCGGCGACTCGGCTGTCCGATGAATCCGCGTTTGCCCGCGTCCGTTTCGTTCCGTAGAGTTTGAAGAAGAAAGTGGAGTTTCTTCAGAAATCTCTGAGCACCCCAACGAGGACAAATGAGGCGCTCAGCCGGCTCGTCTTTGAGAGGTACGTTCCCCCGCGGCCGGCTGGCGGTTTTGCTGTCAATTTGAACGATTTCCGCTCATCCGGTTCAGCCCGGCTCCAATAGAGCTGAACCAGCCTCGCCTCCGCCCGCCCGTCGACGGCGACGAGATTGATCTCAACTTGACCTACGACGTCACCACACCGGACGACGCGGCCAAGAGGCCAGGAAAGACGCCGACCAAGAAGATGCGCTTCGACCGTCAACCGTATGCATCTCGTGCTCGTCGTTGTTTTGTCTTGAACTCGAGATCAACTCATTGCTGAAATGTTGTTAGGTCATTAGTTTCCGCACACAATGAGAGGGCCTCCGCGTTAAGCAAGGTAAGTTGAAGTAGCGCTTGGCCGGGTCTGCTTCCGAATCTCAAGTGAGTTTTGTCTCTCAGGCCCGAGAGGAGGATGCGGCCACGGATCCTTTTTTGAGGAACTCGCTCCTTTTCAGAAAGAAGACCTTCGGAAGCATGCTGGACCCGCAAAGGAAGCTCGGAGCTGTATGTCAACGCAGCCTTTTCCTTTGAATGTCTTTCAATGCAGTTGTTTAAAAAAAAAAAAAAAACAACCTAAATTGAAAAGCTTCTCATTTCAGGTGAAAAGCGGTTATGACGGCTTAGGAGGACGAACCAAATTTATCCAGCCTGTATCCTTTTTGAGACGCCTTTGTCATCTTTACGCCGTCTCCAAAAAGCAACCCACTTTTAACTTCTGCGACAGGGGCGTCACGCCATTAAAAAAAAAATTAAAATGGGGGAGGCGGGATTGCAGGTTTCCCTTGGCGAGCATTTCCGGCTCCGAAACCAGAGAAGTGTAGAATTGTCTCATGTCGTCATATCGAAACATCAACACAACTGGCCCGTTTTGAAATCACGAGTCAAGGAAGATAGTTTGGCTTTCGGGCAATTCTTTTGGCTTGAACGAAAATGCTTGCAACGTGTCGATGTTATTAAAAGTGAAGACGATTTGCAACATTTGGACAGATTTTAATGAGAACCACAAAGTAGATGCGCATAGCTTGCTGCGGCATGCCACAATTTGCAATCATAATGCAAATGCCCCGCTTCACATTAGCAACATGACTTTTTTTTTTTTTTTTTTTACTTCCTCCATCTTCAAATGGCAACGCTAGGGAAAAACGGCTCATCGTTAAATGTCATGAGCAGCATAAAGCGGCTGGCAGTGTCCCTTAACCCGAGCCTCCTGCACGAGTCTCCGTTGGCAGAGATGCGCCCACTCATAAAAGCGAGAAGAAAAAAGGTGAGCAGGCCAACGTCGAAGGCGGGACCGTGCCCGACGCTGGATAGCTTCCTGGAGTGACGGCGCGGAACGCGAACTGCGTTTCCCCACCTTCCGAAGCGTGCCGTGAGGGGTCGAACCACTTTTGTTAGTCATGTTTTTGTGAAAGCCAATTCGGGGTTTTGTGTGCGAGGAAACACTCCAAACATTTTTGTGTGCGAGTGACCCTCTCGGTGAATGCATCTGCCCTGCTCACGCGTTGAATCAAGATCAGCCAAGTTGTTTCAGTTAACATAGTGAAACGTTGTCATTTGAGCTCTTATTTCAAGTCTTCGGTGTCGTAGTGTACTTTTTGTTTTACCAATGGAGATGTCCCCGTAAGCTGGAGACCAACGTCAATAATAAACAATACTTTTATTAACGTGCGTGTGTGTATGTGTGCTCGTGGCCGTACCTCACGGGTTCGTTCTCCTGCAGGGGGCGCTGGAAGCTTTTTTATTTAACCATCGGGATGCTGAAGGTGTGCGTCGGGTGGTCAACTTGACTGACGTGTTCACCAGTTTGACAAGACGCCGTGTGGCTGATGGGAGAGAGTTTAAAAAAAAAAAAAACATCAAACCGACAACATTGCCTCGGTGTCCTCCAAATGCTCAGTGACGAACGTGCGGAGCATTTCCCACACGGCTTTCAGCGCAACCCCCCTTTAAAGCTTCAATAATCTAAATCTCGAACATTTAATGACAGCACAAATATCCACGCAGTGCTTTTGGAGCCTCGTCGACCCCAACAGGTTTCCACTGTGGGCTGCGGCTGAAAGGTCACCGGACATCTTCATTTTCCTCGCCACAAGCAACGGCGGGGAAGGAGCATGAGCCGAGAGGCGTCTTCTTGCACCGATGCGAAAACGTGTTGTGCCGAGAGCCATGCGGCCGTTTCCACTACCCGCAAAATGTCGACAACTGACTTCTGGGTGAAATTTCAGGATGAACGCAATAGTCCGCATAACCATCACCCGCGGACTTCATTTGACCACCGAGATGCACCTCGAAACTTTCAAATGCACGCGTTCAATTGACGCTGAAGTCGGGATTGGCGAATGGGTGGATGGCCAATTCAAGAACTAATAATAATCTCGCGATTGTTACACGTTGTGTATTGAAAAGAGTATAAAGTTGATTTTTAAAAAATGAAAAAGAGGAGCATAGAAAAAATACGAAGACATTTTTTACTCAATCGCAGGCCGCAACGAATGTAGAAAAATATCAAATGGTGGAGAGGACTAGTTGCTGAGTGTTGTCGTTATGCAAGACGAATCAAATTTCCCTCTCAGGAAAAATGAAGACCCTTTGAAATGTCACCCAAAAGCCAAATCACTTGGAACTCTTTGTGAGGAGTGAACAAACAAACAAACAAAAAAAAAGCCAGACGCTCGAATCAAGCATGGGACTGCTGCGCTACGGTTCCTTGGCAATGAGTTATCCAACCACGTCTTTGTGTCGGGGCACAAAATCGCTGTTTCTTTTCGTTTGATCATTTTCATCAAGGTGAGCTCCTCAATGTCTTTTTGTGCTTCAGTCCAGACGAGTTATGTAGACCCCAACCTTTTTTGCCCCACGGACCGGTTTATGTCAGACAATATTTTCACGGACCGCCATTTAAAATGTGGCGGATAAATACTACAAAATAATACGCCAAGAACTGCATGAACACCGGGGGGTTTTCGAGATAAACACGAGGAGCGTCCAATTTGGCCGCAACACTCTGATCGCTACGGTCTTCATGCCTTCAAAATAAGATACAACACAAATTCAAAGTGCATGAAAATCTCAACTCACCAAAATGCTGAATCAGTGCGAGCTGCGAGCTCGATTTTCTGCAGGCGGGCGGTCCCATCTCGGGATCTCGGGGTAATAGGAGACAATGACACCTGAAGTGTGTGCTTCATGTCGATTGTTTTAGTCGCCGTCGCTGCACAACCCCGCCTCACCGCAGGTAGCATGTCGGAAATGACAACAGTGCTATTGTGGCCATCTCAGAGTGTTCAGCCATAACTTGAATCCAGAACACCGGCAGAGTTTTTGTCTCGAACGTACTTTTGAGGCCGCCGTCATTTGCGATCTCCGGCGGTTTATTTTACTCATTTTGCAAGCTCAGGTGTTTTGTTATTAGCGTAATCAGTTACGTGACGGAGAAGCGTGGTTCGACGTGGGTCAAGTGACACGGCCGGATGTAACGGAGAATCCGGTAATTTTTCAAAATAAAATATCTTTCGTCTCTCAAAATAAATACGACGGAATTAATGTAGGTTCTTATTGTGCGGCCCGGTACCAAACGCCCCGAGGAGCGGTACCGGTCCGCGGCCCGGCGGTTGCGGACCCCCGATGTAGAAGACAGAAATCCAGGGACATTGCTGGTGCCATCGCAAAAAAGGAAGGGGAAGAACACTGGCCAGATCGACGCTCGTTTGTCCTCCGTTGCGTCGATCGTGTCAGTGAGGGCGCTCGTGATGTCACGATTGTCTCATTTGAGTCTCCTTTACTGCGATCTGTCCGGCTCAATCTTCGACTCGCCGTTCTGTTTGTCGTTAGATTTCTGCGATAGGTGCGTAGAAACGGTGGCCGCCTGCGCCACGGCTTTGAAGCTGCGCTTCCGCTTCTGTACGTTCTGCTCCGGATGGAAGATGATCACGTAGACTTTGGGGATGTACAGCATGCCCAGCGACACCGTGGCACTCAGGCTCATGGACACGGTCAGAGTGGTGGTCTGGATAAACATCTGCAAACGGAAGGGAGGCCGATCAAAAATGTGTGCATGCGCTACTGGATACTTCATTCAGTGCGCCCAAGATGGCGCACAAGAACGGACAATCGCTCACGCGGTCATAATAATTACACCGGCGGGAGCGAGAAAACCCAAAGCCTCACCCTAACCCTGAACTCAAACCTATCCGAAGGGTCAGTGTTAGGTTTAGGGTTCGGGTTAGGATGACGGTTAGGCCTGGGTTCGGGTTAGGGGGTCGTAGTTAAGGGTTTGCAGTTAGGAGGTAGGGGATAGGTTTGCGGTTCGGTTTAGGGTTTGGGTTAATGTTTGTGTTAGGGGTTTAGGTTAGGGCTTAGCGTTGGGGTTAGGAGTTAGGTTTAGGGGTTAGGGTTGGCGGTTAGGGATAGGGGGTTAGCATTACTGGGCTAAGAATATGTTTTGGGCAAAGGGTCTGTTTTTGGTTTAGGTTTAGGACGACGGTTTGGCCTAGGTTAGGGTTGGCAGTTAGGCCTAGGTTAGGATTTGGGGTGAGGTTAGGTTCAGGGTGAGGGGTTAGAATTTGGGTACGGGTTACGGTTAGGGTCAGGGGTTAGATTCAGGGGATTAGGGTGAGGGCAAGGGGTTTAGTGATCCTCACCCTCATCCTCATCCTAACACCTAACCCAAAAAACTAAACTAGCCCTAAACCTAACCATTACCCCCACCCTCACCCCCAACCCCAACCAAAGTGAATGACATTACGCGGTTGGTTGTGAGCACAAAGTGCATCGAATATTCTGAAAATTGTGCAGGGTTTATTGTTGATGGTCCACAGATTTTTCCGCCTTCGAACAACTGGCGCTCACATCCTGATCCGTTTGCCGATTCGAACGGCAAAAGTACATTTTCATGGCTTCCCACGTGAAGTCGAGACCCCAGTCTACCGTGTCATCCACAGGTGCAAATAAAGGTCGAGCACACCCACCGCACGTGACGTCCCAAGTCCCAATGCCGGCTTGGCTGGTTTACATCCCAAAGAAGAAGTGGCCCCGGTCCCCCCCCCCCCCCCCCCCCCCCACCGCCCTCGACTCCACGAGGGATTTATGAGCCGCGTATGTGGAGTATTCCGCAAAGGCAATGAGTGGGCTTTGACGACACAAATTCAAGCCAACACCATTCATGAAATTTGACTTGACGCCAACGAATTATGAACTCCTTATGCAAGCAAGCTGCACCGTTTATCAATAAAACAACACACACGTGCCATAAATAAGGTCTCTTTGCGGCATGAATAAGTCAGAAATCGTACGCTTCCGGGCGCACGTCTTCAGCAGTATCTCTGCTTTTAACTCATTCACTCCCAAAGACGTTTTTAAACGTCTTTTCAGACTTGGTCTACAATTGGCTGGTACTGAATGAGTTAATATTCATTCAGCGTATTGTTGATCGGCCCAGTCTCACGCAAATGACCCCCCCCCCCAACCACACACAGCCCACCCCCACCCGCTCTCTGAAAGGAACTGTGGCCATGTATGGATTTGGCTTCATGCGCTCTAGGCCCAAGGCAAAGCCGACGGCACCCCCTTGGAAATGGCGAGTGCCGCCTCCGTAGATGAATACGGAGCAAGCGGAAGAGCGGGCCCGCGCATGACCCGTAACATGTAGGGAGGAGACATACCGAGGTCTATATTTAGAAGCTTTTTTGACTGATGATTTATTGAATGCCTTGTGAATCCAGAGGGGTCGCGTCCATCTCTCAGTACGGCCGACCTATTTTCTTTCTGCGCTTCCTTTCACGTGTCCCTTTGTTCCCATGTAGAGGAGGTGAAAAGATTTGGAGAGCACCGCAGGCTGCGATCGTTGAGGCCTCGCTGCTTTCTAATACGTCTAACCATAAGTCAAAGCGCGTCGGCTTTTGTCACATGTTTTCTCTGCCCGCGAGGTCAAAGGAACGCCGCCTCTCAGTAGGAGGAGGCCGGACGGTTTGAAGGATCTCACGCCACGGCCCGTGGGCGGCCCGCGTTTGTGCGTGCTGTCCTTTCCATTTTCCTCACAAGCGCAACCGCTGCTGTATCGGGGTTCGGTCTTGGATAAGCGTGAGAAGGAGACTTTTATCTGTCATTTTTTTGGGGGGGGGGGGGGTGAAAATGAACCGACGAACTTGCTCAAGTTACCCGTTTTTGTTGTTGTAGTTTTTGGCAAGGGGCTTTGGTGGATTTCTCAGATGGTCTTTGAAATTGGGCAATCCTCACACCATCGTGTCACTGGCACGCATCACAAAAAGCAGTTTCTCCTTTTTTCCACGGCGTGCTTTGCTAAGTGGACGCAAGCGACGCTGCGCAGTTCTCGGCCGTCTCCCAAAATGAAGGCGGGCGTCTGCGCTTATGCATTGCGAAAATATTTGAGCGATGGCCCCAATGTTTGGGGATCCGACGAACGTTTCGCCTTTTCTCCCGCCGACGCTCGGATGGCGGCGGAAGCGAGCCAGAACGCCGGGCGGGTACCTTCTCGGTGGATTGCGCGGTGCCGAAGAAGATGGGCACAAAGGCCAGCCAGATGATGCAGGTGGTGTACATGGTGAAGCCGATGGGCTTGGCCTCGTTGAAGGTCTCGGGAACTCCTCTGCTCTTGACGGCGTACACCGTGCAGGTGATCATCAGGACGATGCTGTAGCTCAGACACAGGATGAGGGACAGATCGGACATGTCGCACTTGAGGACCCCCCGGGCAAACTCGGGATTGGGAGGCTTCTGCTCCTCGTAGTCGATGATGGCGTGAGGGGGCGCCGCGCCGAACCAAACGAACACGCCGAGTACCTGGAAAGAAGGCGCCGTCGTGAGTTCCGAGCCCCCCAGCCCCGCGGCGGTGAGGGCGACCGACGCCGCGGCTACCTGCACCGAAATCAGAACGAAGGTGATGACGAGCTGAGAGGTGGGGCTGATGAACTTTGGAGGCGTCACCGATTTCTTGCCCTGCTCAAAGATGCGGTAGATGCGGTTGGTTTTGGTCAGCATGGCGGCGTAGCTGATGCACATCCCCAGGCCCAGGAGCAGCCTGCGCAAGGCGCAAACCGCCACGCTGGGCTCGGCGATCATGAGGAAGGTGATCAGGTAGATGAGGAAGATGCCCGTCAGCAGCACGTAGCTGAGCTCCCTGCCGGAGGCTCGGACGATGGGCGTGTCGTTGAAGCGGACGAAGGTGCCGATGACGCCGGTGGTGGCCAGGATGCCCAGGATGGCCAGGAAGACGGGAATGACGGCCCAGGGGGAACTCCACTCCAGCTTGACGATGGGCGTGGGCCGGCACCCGCTGCGGTTCCTCAGGGGTCTCGTGTCGAACGGGCACACGTCGCAGCTGAACTCGTCCAGGAGGTACTGGTAGCCGTCGCAGAGCTCGCAGTGCCAGCAGCAGGGGACGCCCTTCACCATCTTCTTCCTCTCGCCGGGCTCGCACGGGAAGCTGCACACGGAATCGGGGATCTTGCGCTCGCCGCCGGACCACCGCATCTCCTCCGGCTAGGAGACAAGGTACGGTTACCGCCGCGCTCCGCTCCTCGCCGGACGCCGCCGACCGCGCTCCCGGTCGGCAACTCTCGGAAACCGCCGTTCGGGTTGTCCGGTAGAGGCGCGAGCAGGCCGTTTCGTTTTGGCAGAAAGACGTCGCCGACTTTGAGAGGCTCAACGCGGCGGGAAAAGCGCTCCGGTCCAACGACGTTTTCACCGCTACCGCGTTCAAATTTCAAAGTCCCGATTTCACGTCGTTCCGTTTCCCGTTTGCTCGATTCGCCGACGGCGAACATCTTTGACTTTGTCGTAACGGGCAGATTTTACCCCGCAAAATCGCGGAAAGGACGGACCGAACTGCCGCCCCGACCTTGCGCGATTGCCCTACCGATCGTCTCTGCGCGTCGTCGCGCTTCCCGCCGTAACTCACGGAGGACAAATGGCCGTCGAGTCCTCGTCGCGCGACCACGAAATCGATCCTGTGTCTGCGTGGTCATCGATGACATTTTGGGACTGATCCAAACTAGAACCGTTCATTCTTGACGGAGGCGAATCGGTCGCGTCTCGGAATAAAAGCAAACATTCACGTCGAGTCGGAGGTGATTCGTCCATTGGCCGATGTCTTTGTAGCCGGGGTTGCTGACGTTGGAAAGCTGGTACTGGAAGATGTCATATCGGCCGGGCGCGTCGCCGTTCTCGTTGAACATCACGCCCGTTCCCGCGCTTCCTGTCGGATGGAAAGATGTACAAAGACAGCAGCCTGATTGGGCCGACTCCAGCCAATGCTTGCTTCCGTCCCTCAAAGTGCACTTCGACGGCCTTTCAGTACGCTCCGGTGCGCTCCGGTGCCCCCAACGCCATCGGACGTTCCTTTTAGTCGCCTGCAGGCGAACGATCGGAAGAGCCCTCCCCACAAGTCAAGGTCACCCGGCGAGAAGCGAGCAAAACGGTGACTTTTTTTGTTGTTGTTGAATGAAAAGCGCTGAACGTGGAGGCAGCCGGAAGGACGCACTGTGTTCCATCGCCCCTCGAGACAAGAGCGGACAAATCTCGAGGCGGTCTGACTGTATTTCTCCCCTCTAAAGTTCCTCGATCCAACCCCGCGGAGAGTCCGATCTTTTTGTTTCCCGTGAGCGGCACCGCACAAGAGGGGTCGGAGAAAAGTCAAGGTTAAAGTCGTACCGTTGAAATTGACGGAGCGAATGTATTGGAGCAGCATCCGCCCCTCCACGGGGTCCATCTTGTCGCAAACGCCCACGGAGCCGGGACACAGGTCGGCGTGCATGCTGTGTAAGGCGTGCGCCATGGCGTACACCGCGTCGATCACAAACTGCACCTTGCCCTCCTGTTCGTACTGGGAGTCTCGACGGATTCTCTCCTCACCTGGGGCGGCGCGGATGCGGCGCGTGAGGAAAAGGAGATTTCCGTTCTTCGGCATCTTCGGGACGGTCCACTTTACCTGTACATTTTCTTCTGTCGGCCTCATCTTTGACGCCGGGCCGTGTTAGTTTGCACTTGAAGTCGTCCTCCCAAAATTCGGCGAACCAAATGTTTCTCCTGTTGTTTTCCAGAGATCTGGACGTGAAGTACTGGTCGAATCCTGGATCGTTTTTGCAAAATTGACAAGACACGACGCTACGGGATATTTCTTGTTTCACGACATGACAAAGGACGCCGGCCGCGAACTCGGAGGCGTCTGCGGTCACGTTTGTCGGACCGCCTTTGGGTTTTAGCGCCGCCCGATATTCGATTGCTCCGTCGCGCCTACCGTCAATCGAGGCTCTTTTGGGCAAGATGGTGACGGCGCCCTCCGCCACCTCCTCCTGGTCTTGGATGGGGGAGTTCTTGGCCCCCCAGCTGTCGGAGCCAACAAACAGAAAGTGGCCGGTCAGATTGGCCTTCTTAGCGGCTTGCAACACTCGCCTGGAAGGAAACAGAGACCGATCCATTTCTGAGCCGCTCCTCGGTTTATAGGACGGATGAAAAGCATTGGCGTGCGACGCCGCGCGGGAATCTTTGCCAATCGCCGTATCGTTTCCTCAAAATGCAAAAACACGTGCGCATCCACGCTGGCAAAACGGGCATCCGCTCACTTGATGTCGTCCTCGTTGGCAAAGATGATGACCCCGCGAGCGTTGGACGTCTCCATCAGTCTCTTGATGATCTTTTCGAACTCCCCGGGTCTGGGCTCTCGAGGGATTTTGATGGACTGTGCGATACACAGCCCCCCTGGGGCGCACACGTACAACATGTAAGAATCACTCTGCCTCTGCATCACGTCATGCCTAATTGGCTACAAAAACAAAACAAAACATGCACAGAAAGTAAGTTCATCTTTCACCGCTTGGCTGTTTCACAGGCTTTTTTTTGTGCTGGGTTTCTTTTCCTCTTTTTCTTAAAGTGCATTGCGTTCTGCATCCTGATTGGCTGAAGGACTGGAGCCTAATGTCAACAGTCTCTGCGCCTCATCGCCGTACAGCTTACCAAATGTTCTCTCTCTCTCTCTCTCTCTCTCTCTCTCTCTCTCTCTCTCTCTCTCTCTCTCTGTGTATATACAGTATGTCTGTCAAGTATCGTGAAAAAGAAAAAGAAAAACCTGCTTCTCTGGATATTTGGAGGAAAGCATCAACTCCGCTCTCTCCATAGTTGCCTTCTGACGCGAGTGTTGAGACGTAGTTCCAGCCCATGGCTTTCACGATGTCCACCATGGCCTGGGCCTGGTAAGAATCAGGAGGTACCACGCGGGAGAAGAACTCGTATCGACTATTATCGCTCAGCTCCGGCGCAGTGGAGGCGTAGCTGATTTGGGGGATCTGAAACCACACCGCAAATTGATTAATGGCCATGAAAAACGGGAGCTAAAAGAGGGGCTGATCACCTCGTTTACAAAGGGATACCCCACGGTTCCGTTTTAGAACCACCCTTCTTCTTGAAGAAATGATTTTGTTTCGAGCCAATGCCCCTTCCTCGTGAAAACGAGCGACTCTTTCACCCGTCAAATATTTTGGATGCCTTTGAGGATGTTTGCCGGTTAACTCGGGATGACATCAAAGTCCCCGGTCCATCAATTGACGCACGTGAGGTTTACGCAGAGATCTGACGCGCCGCAGCGGATCAGCATCCCAAAAGTGGAATTGCCGTTGGCAGCGTTGCTCTCTCAGTCATTCTCAGAGAGGAGACGACGTTGCCGTGGCTCTTTGGCGTCGCCGTCAACTACAAACGCTCAGAAACACGGCCGTCAAAGCGTTTGTTGGAAGGGGAAAATAGACGAGAAGATGAATTCGGAGGCGTATGACGTCTTCGATGACATCGTTTATGTGGATGGTTTCACGGGCGACCCAGCTAATGCCGAGTTTAACGGCGCACCCTCGGCAGAGAGAAAGAGAGAAAGGTAGACGCAAGGGCTAGAGAAGGGAGAAGAAGAGAAAGCGGAGGGAGAACCATTTCACAGATTATCTGGAAGGATTAGAGGGGTTTTAGTCAAATTACGTGAAGCGCAGAGGGACGGGGGACGGGGGGGGGGGGGGGGGAGGTTCGCATTTCTCACATGTAAGCCATACAATCTATTTAATTCTGGAGTGCAGTTTTCATTTCAAGCGGACTTGAATCCAACCGCCTCCACGTGGGCCGGTCTTCCCAATCCAATATTCTTCAAGCGCGGTGGCACTTTGGCCTAACGACAATATGGACTCCCAGTTCCACGCCGTCCTGTCAGTGGGTTCGGACCCCCGCTGGTGCGTCTGCGTCTGAAACACCGCCGCCACTCCGCAGCGGTGCTCTCAAAATGATAATCGGTTCATGAAATTGATTTCTACAATGACTCAGAGGGAGCGTTCCACGCTGGCGTCATATTTACGAATGAAATCCGCTGAGCAAATCTTCCAGCACGTGCCGGTTAGTCAGGGCTAAAGCAGCAAACACTTTCAACGAAGGCTAATCTGGAGTAACAGCGCAGCTCTGCTTACCCTTTGTCTCACACGTGACATTGCCTCTTTCCAATGACGCCGCAGTCGCTCGTTTGCGTCGCGTTATGTAAATGAGCCACGCCGTTACGTCACAGTGGGGTGAAACTCAAAATAGCGAGCTGGCAGTCACATTTGTCCGAAAGAGGCAGCGAACAAAAGATGGGCTCGGTTGTTTCATTGCACACCTTTATGGAAGGCAAGCCATTAAAATGGCCATTTTCTTCCCAGTGCCCGGAAACAGTTTTCATTTGTGAAAGAAAATAAAAGCGTGGCGCGGCTCTTTTGGAAGACCGAGCGATGTCACTGTGCCGTACGACGGCAACGACGTGAGCGGCGCGAGAGCAGATGTTGAGCGGACGGCGTCCGCGGACGCGAGCCTGTCCAGAGTGCGGCGCATATGGACAGTCGGCAGAAAGACGGCATTTAGCTAAATCTGCTCCTCGCGGAAGCGATGTCATCCTCTGGCCCCGTTGCTCTATTTTCAGCCCGGAGTCCTGAGAGCCGCTGAGAGGGGCTTAGCGGAGGTTGCCATCTATAATTCTGTAGTTAACATCTGCCCGCGATGCAACCTGCTCATAAAGAATGCAAGTGCCCCCACCCCCCCCCCCCCCCCCCCCGACCCGGCAAGGAGTCGAAATAGACTTCGCCCTTTCACGCCTCTCAGCCGCGGCTCCTTTGAAACGTTCACCAAAAGGCACGTGACCAACCGCGACCGGAGCTCAACGCGGCGTCCGGGTTCCCGGCCGTCCTCCCGAAGGCTCGATTAAAAAGAGCCGCCATGAGAGCGCAGACGGACGCGAGCGGCGAGGTTCTGAAACAGCGGCGTCGGCGCCTCGAGAGGAGCCGGTGGCGGAAGAGGGCTTACCGAGAAGAGGCGAAGCACGTTGGCCACCATGATGGAGACGGAGCTGCCGGAGGCCCCGATGACGCCCACCACCCTCTCCGGTTTGGGGATGATGGGAGGCTCCCCGTTGGAGCAGCGCACGTCCGACGTGTCCTTTTGAATGAGGGCTTGGACAAAAGTCAGCGATTGCTCCAAGGCGTAGGTGTCCCTGGAGCAGGTGTCCAGGATTCGGGCTCCCAGCGTGATGTTGGGCAGCAGGTCCGGGTCGCCGTTGATCTGGTCCAGGGCGTACAGCATGGCTTCCAAACGGTGGATCCCCTTCTCCCTTTTGATGTCTCCGCAGGGCACCCCCGCCGGGCCTCGGGAGTGGACGGGGAACAGCCCCCCCAGGGTGATGTCCCCCTCGATTTTCAAAGATTGGGGCTGGGCGCCCCGTTGGGCCCGCGAAGCCGGAAGGGTGCCCAGCGACAGCATCCACAGCACTCGGGACCATTTCCCCAGCCAGCTGCCGTGACGGGACGTCATGATGCCGGCCCGGCGGGGGGGGGGACTTGCGGCGCCGCGCCTCCCCTTCTACCTTTCACGCCTGTGGGGCTCAGTCACACGCGCACACGCACACTTGAAGGCCCAGCCATCATCTCATCATCTCACCTTTTTGGGGGTTTTTTGGTGCACTTTTCCAATGCGCGACCCGATCAATTTCATCACATCTGCCGGATGGGATGGCTCATTTTTTCCTTATACCGTTGGCGTCAACCATCGGTGTCAAAGTGGGCCGCCGCCCCGCACGTTTTCCGAGTCTCCCCGTTGCAACGCGCCCGATTCAAATGAACAGGTTCAATGTCAGGCTCGCGCAGAGCTTGCTGATGATCTGCTCATTTGAATCGGCTGCGTTGCAACAGGGACACTCGGAAAACATGCGGCACGGCGGCCCTCCGGGACCCGACTTTGACACCTATGGTGTCAACAGATTCCCCGGACACTTGACTAGTTTCACTGATGCAGGCTGCCGAGATCCAAAACTTGATAAAGCGGCAACATCAGGGCGTTATTTTTCTCCAGTTTTTATCTCCATCGACACTGCCGCAGAGGTCAACCGTGTACGAAACATGTTTCATTTCGTTGTCTTTCCTGACAAATAGCGACCGCGGTTTGACACCACAAGAATAGCGAACGTTGTACGTTTCAACATTGAACGCGATTGATTGGCAAACGAGGCTCTGGCTCTCTTTCATGTGCCGAACGACACTCGCAGGTGAGTCGGACAGCAGCTCGGCGCGCTGGCGACGTGAGACTTTACCAGTTGGTCTCATTTCACCGTGGTTGAACGCGTGAAATGGGTGCGGAGCGTGCTTTATGCAGCGGACACGGTAGCCCCTAAGCGGAATTGTCCCCCGTACGGTACCTGAAACACACGCAGCTTGCATCCGGCAAGCATACGATGCAGGACGCTTGCAGAAGAGCGCACGGTGGTCAACAAAACAGACCAAATCGATCGAAACATTTCCGCAGCGCAGACCCGAGCTCCAAAAGTAAGCCCGACGGCACTTTTTTCAAATCGTATTTCTAGTTTAGGAGCACACGACGGTTTTCGGCCGCATCAAATGCGCTTTGCTCGCCAGCGCGACGCGCTTCATAAGACAATCCATCCACACACTCGTGTGACACCTTTGCAGCATATATGCGGAGCGATGCCGGAGGGGAAGGGTGGGTGGGGGGACACGGGCGCACCACTCACCTGCCCATTCTTCACCAGCTTCCGGACCAGGGTGGATTTTATCCCTCGCACGTGCTCGTAGCCATATTGGCTTGAAGGCGGGACTGGATTTCAGAGGCAAGGCTCTCCTGCGCGCAGCCGAAATAGATCCTTGATCATCTCACTCCCCCAAAGTGACAAGACCGAAAAACGTGTAATTGTGATCCAGCAAACCCCAAATGACTCTTCAGCCTTTAGGCAGAGCCGAGGAAAAGTGTGGAGCAGGAGTTGAGGAGGGGGTTGGGGGGTGGGGGGGGCAATCTCACAGCAGTGAGATTCTACAAATGAGCGGCAAATCCCTTAAAAGCTCTCTCCTGCTCTGGCTGGTTCTTTTCCTTGCGCGCTCATCTGTGGCCGGGTGCTCCTCCCTCCTCCCGCACTCGCTCCGTCTCTGCGCGCACTAATGGCCACAGATTGGGATTATCATGCGGGGCGTCGGTGAAGAAGCCACGAGGTGGACTAGCCCACTTTTTTTTTTTTTTTGCCCCCGCCCATAGCCGAACCAAATGCAGAACTCTCTCCGCCCCCGCTGTGATGGGGACCCGGGTCGCTTGGAGCGATTAGATGAGTGATTTGATTCGTGCGCTTTCCCACACACTAACATGCCGTTGGCGCTCTTTCTTTCGGCCACCGAATGGCAAAAGAAGCGAGTCCATTCTGGCTGCGCTGCAACTCCTCAAGTCCATCGCCTCAAAAATGTCCCGCTACGGAGGACCGAGCTTGACGCTTTGGCCGCGCCGAGCGAGCGCAACAGGAGCGTCTTGGAGATGCGTCGGGCACTGTGACAATTTGGGGGCAGAAAGTCCATTTAACCGGGGGTGGGCAAATCCGGACCTCAAGGGCCTCTGTCCTGCACGCTTTCAATGCCCCCCCCCCCCCCCCCTCCCGTCCAATATACCTGATTCAGAACGATCAGGATTGCGAGCGGGTTCCTGAGGAGCTTGCTGATGAGCTGATCGATTGCATCCGGTGCGCTGGAGGAGGGAGACATCCAAAACGGGCCCTTGAGACAAGCGTGGCCCGCCCCTGACATGACATCGAAACCCGCTCAGACCACGTCGAGGTGGTCAAAAGCCACAAGTTTCATTCAGAAATCTGAGAAGAGCAGCCATTGAACCCTCTGCCGCATTTGATGATATATTTTTGAAAAACCATCCCACTGGGTGGCCTCAGTGAGCCGTTCTGGCACCCTGGCCACCTCGCTGAAAAATATTTAGCTACACCCCTGGGTGGGAAGGCAATTTAGGACTGTCGAATGTCAGGTTTATTTTTTTGTTTTAATGGGGGCAGGGTGGCATTTACTGTACACATTGCCCGTGTGGCCTCTCTTTTTATTACCCCCCCCCCACCTAATTTATTGGTCTGTTGCCAAGATGCCTGCTTGATGACCTCAGCTATTTCCTTTTCACTTCCAAAGAAGTGACTTTACATTTTTCACGAGTACGTGTTTGTTGTTTTAATTTGATTTCTTTTAAAATTTATTAGCAGTGGGGGTGACAGGTTGTGGTCTGATCGCGGACCGAATGGAGTGCGGATCCCACAAACGCAGACTCAGATAAATGGCGATGACAAAAGGTTTATTAAGGAAAAGCGAGGGACCGATAAAGCATTCGACAAAAGGTGCCGGCAAAACCGGGAGCCAGAACACAAAGCGCTTGCCAATCACAAGGATAGAATGATTCTCAAAAACATCCCAACACGAATCGAGGTTAGTGCAATAAACGAAGCCAAGTACAATAGCGAGACTAAACAAATCCTCACAAATCCGAATGCGGGCGACTCGAAGCACGAAGCACAAACGAGAGATAAAGTAGTGATGGGACGAGAGCTCAAGAGCGAAAGCCCGTATCGGTGCGTGTGTCGGGTTAAGAAAGAATCACGTGACCAATCCGGGAACCGAAAGGTTTGAATGCGCCGCGCCAAAGTGCGTTTATAAGGACGCAAACTGTATCAACGTGTCGTGGGTTTGTTGGCTGGAGTTTTGCCAAATTATGGATCGTTCTAAGACGTTTCCCCCAGCGTGGAATCGTTTTGCTCTGGGTCAATCTTTTTCTCCTTTCTATACAATTTTTTTACGGTGGCAAACTGCACCCACTTTATCAGTTTGTCAAGTGAAGATCGTCGGACACTCCAAACACTTTTGTTCCTCAATAAATATTCAAAACGACTCACTTGTTTGTCTTTCACTTCACATGATTTAACAAACATTTTCGACATAAGTTAAAAATTGTAACTCAAATTTGCTGTATTTTACATACCAACTCGGTTTAGCATTTACACAAACAAGGAATTTCTTTACCTGCGATGATTGTATAACTACTGCAGGGGTCACTATGGGGTGACCAACACGGTGTCAATACAGTGCTGACACAAGTTTGTGAAGCGGGTCAATGCACTCCTTGAGGTATCATCGTCCCATCACTGTAACAAAGCACACGGGCAAAGCGGTGATCAAGAGCAATAGTCCGACGAGGGAGACGGGTACTCTTCCTCTATTGAGAGTCGCATTCATACCAATTGACATGTTTAGATGATCAGTGCGTGCATTTTTCCAATCAAAATGATATCTGTGAGATGCACTCCTCATTAAATCCGGTGCGTTTTCTGGGTTTTGCAAGTGTGTTGTGTGCGAGCGCATTTCTTGGCTGCCGGTAACGGGATCCAGCGCACTATACCTTAAACCCGTCGCCAGCCAATCATAGGGCAAATATACGCCCCCCCCCCCCCCAAAAAAAAAAAAACACAGCCGGTTTCAAATATTTAAATGTGGCACAATTTCGTGATTGATTCTGGCAACGGTTCTGCAACTTTTTAATTCAAGGAGCACCTAAAGAAATGACACAAGTACCATCATCATGACCAACATTAAAATACAGCAGCATAGCAGGCCCAAGTGTTCATCAACCGTGAGACTGCGGCTTTATTCCTAAAAAGGCTACACGGCAGGAAAGGGGGGCACAGCGACTCCTTTGGGGAAACGTTTTCAACGCGGAATACAACTGAAGTGTACGACTGAAGTCGATCGGGAGCCCACGCGCTTTCAAGATGGCCGAACCGCGACATGGCGTCAAAATACATGCCCGTGTTTTAGCAGACATCCTGTTTTTCGAACCGTTTTGTTTGTTCTGATGAATAATTACTATTTATGGCCTGCTACGGCGTCGGATGTACTCGACGGCACAAACTTGCCCCCGTAATGCCCGTAAGAACGTGTCGCGAACTACCCCAAGAAGACCGACTTCTCCAGGCCATCCTCCGCTTTTGTATACTCCAGGTGAGATTTGAAATACTGGCTTTTGTACCGCGGACTGGTCCGGATGTACTCCAGGTAGTCCGGCGCGCCGGGGCAGACGACGTTATCGGCCAGGAGGACGCTGCCTTTCCCGAGGAGGCCGCACTCCTGATGAAACGGGGTCAAAGTCCATGTCACGCAGGGTGCCCACGTCAAAACGCCACGGTGAGAAAATGACCTGCCTCCATCAGCTTGGTGTCGAGAAGGTAACGATTCTTCCAGTGGTCCAAGAAAACCAAGTCAAATGTTTTGACTCCAAACCGCTCCTTCAGCTCGGGGATCCACTCGCCGGATTCTCCTTCAACTAACCGCACCTGCCGAAAGAGACGCACGCGCGACTCCAACTGCTCTTTTCGGTCGCTTTTAAAGCGGACGCTTTTACCTTCTCGGCAACGCCTGCCCACGCGATGACTTGCCGAGCGACGGCGGCATTGTCGGGATTCGATTCAAGTGTGATGAGTTGCGCGTGAGGCGGCAGCAAACTGGCCATGCGAACTGCGGAGTAGCCACAGTAGGTGCCCAGCTCCAGCACACAACGCGGATTGGTCTCAGACACCACAGAGTCAAGAATTTCACCTACGGCAAACGTGTTTTAAAAAAATTAGATAAGAGAGCGCTTGCACATATGCATGTAAACAGCCACCAGCAGTGGAAAGTAACTCGATATTCTACGCGAGTTGCCTTTTCAAGTGTCTTTACTCGATGACGTCTTTTCTGATGACTTTTTACTTTAGAAGAGGAGTTCAATCAAAAGTTTGACCGTTGTCTTTGGGTTTTTTTTAAAAGCAGTATATTTACTTCTACTTAATGACAGAGTGTGGGTATTTTTGCCTATTTGCCACTCTGTACCTTTCTCGTTGCCGACATTCATGGCCCACTCATTTTGGTTGCAGAACTCATCGATGGCTTTGACCACGCTGCGAGGGTTCCCTCTTGTGGCCTTTTTATGTACTGCAGCCAAGAGCCTCTGAAAGCGAATCCAAACACATTACGGACAGTTACGATCGAATCGTAATCGAAGAGAGTAACGGACCGACGTACTTCAACGATGGTCGATGGAGGTATCGACCATCGTTGAAGTACGTCGGTCCGTACTCCCCCCCCCCCCCGCCCCTCCTAAAAAAAGAAAACCAAACAAACAATAAAACAATCGGATTTTTTGCTTTTTCAAGATGGCGCCCCCTGAGCGGCTGCCTCTGCAACCGATGAAGCCTGCTTCGATGGGAGGCGAAAGTTCCTCTGGGACAACAACCAGAAGAGTCGGGTTGGTGCATAGCTACACGCGAGCGAGTCTTCTCCATTTCGGTGTTAGGATGGGGACGGCGGGCCAGTGAAGTCACACCTGAGGACGTGTGGACTGCGTCAGCGTGTCCAGTATCCACTCCGCGATGACACTATGCCAAATGAGCGCCAGACCTCCGTGATACCGCACGGCGCCGGGGATCAGCCATTTATACAGCGTATAGAGGAGCGCCGCTCCGCCGGCGGCGTAAGCGACGACCCACCGCATCCTACGGCCAACGGGGAGAAAGGACAAAGGTCATTTCGGCAGGCTCCGGACCGCGTTACTGCATAGGAGCTCAATCACACGGGCGCGCTGCGATCACACATCTGCATTGAGATCAAAGGAAGCTGCCGTATCTCCTTTGGCCCCAGCGCTCCCTTTGTGCGAGGCTAATGAGATGGGTGTTTACTATGCGGCGATGCTGTCGTCTCCCCTCAATATCATTCTGCCGCGCGCAGCGATATCGTTTCCTATCGACTGCAATAAGAAAAGAGCGGGTGCGGTTTTACCAAGCAGAGGGACAAGACGTCAACTTGGACAAAAGGGCGTCGATTCGACGTTGGGGTGCGGGAGAGCAAGCAAAATCCCAAGGCCGCGCTTAGCTCCTTTTGGGAGAACGTAGCGCAGACGTGGCGGGCGACGGCCGCTGTGCCAACCGTGAAAGAGCAGCCGCGGTTGAGCCGATTCCTTTTGATAAGCGCTTCGGGTTGCATGGCAACCGGCTGCGGGTTAGGAGCCGTGTCGCCAAAAGGCGGACGACGAGGACTTCGACCTTTACTTGCGCGCGCCGCCTCCTTGTAATGTGCCGACAAAATAAAGAATGGCCCTGAAAAAAAAAGGAACATAAGAAGCGTGCCAACGTACACCGAAAGGACCCCCCAAGTAAAGAACAGAAATCGACACTACAGGTGCTGTCGCTTTTTAAAAAAAAATATTTATTTTTACACGCAAACGACGAAACAGTCTGACAGGAGCCAGTGTTGGAGCAGTAATAAAGCCAGCCGCGATGTCGACTCTCTCACAAAGGCAAAACTCTCAGCATTGAAGCCGACAGGTCGCCATACTCACGCGTGGGAATGGAACGGCCCGCGTGTCCTCACAACCGGCAGAAGTCGGTCGCGCTGACGGACCGCTTTCACTTTCGACCGCGCGCCGCGCTTCCTTGCGCTCACCTCGGCGCACCTTGCGCGGCTTCACGTGAGCGAGCAAGGAATGCGGCTAAGACCGTATTGCGGCGCTTTGCTCGGCCCGCGCGCAAACTCACACTGAGCTCCTCCTCCTCCTCCTCCTCCTCAGCACAAACGGATTTATTTGGCGAGGCCGAGTGAGCGGCGTCACTTGCTTTGGATACAAAATGCCAGCCGGTCGGAGGCGCAGGCACACGGGTGGTCTTCAGTCACACTCATACAAAGGCCTTTTTAAGTCATAGAAAACAAACTCGAGTCGGGTTGTTCCGTCCGCATCCGGGGGGGCCGCCGTGAATACGCAAACAGCCTGAGAGGGAGAGAAAAAAAAAAAGCTTTGCAAACGATGCCGGCGGCACACGGAGAGCCGCGGACGAGTTAGCTTGCGATCCACGGGTGTTTCAGACATTGAGCCGCCGTGGCTCGTTTGCGGGGCTGAAGATGCAACATGGTCGAAAGGAAGGAGCTGAACTGCGCCGCTCGGTCCCGCGGCCACTGGTACTTGTCCAACAGAATTTCCAACAAGCTCCACGGCTTCAGCTTTGAGATGCGCCGAAGTTGCCCTGGATGGGAGTCGACAACCGAGTCATCAGTTCAGCCGCCGTCGGGACGGCTTCCGCCTGGAAAAACTCAAGCGCGGTTCTCATCTCGCCGTTGCGCGTGACCGAGCGACTCAAAGAAAGAAAGAAAATGAAGTCCACGTTGGCCAATAGGTCGCAGCGCAACGCGGCGCCGACACGTGCGGCAGCCTCGCTTACGCGCTCCCTCGCGTTGTCTTTGTTTGTGTCCGTTTGGTTCCTTTTGGGCGAGCCTACGCCGCGAGGGAAGACTTGCTGAGCATTAGGGAGTTTTATTTCACCGGCTGGCGAAAACCCACGAGGTTTTTCGGAGCTAATAAGCGAGCGGAGCACGGAAACGCCGTCGTGGAAGGGGGAAGCGAGCCGGCGTGCTAATCAAGCTCCGGCGGCGTGGATTTCCAAGCCCGCTCCCATCGATCCACCTCGCTCATCTAGCGTCTCCGCCAAACAAGATGGATGAACTTCTTCTCCTCACAAAGACCCAACAAAACCTTCGCACGTTCCGCCGCCGCGCTCCGCTTCGCCCGAAACCCGTCTCGGCGAACGCCACGGCGACAAAGAATGCCGCCGCTGATGTCGCGAAGCTCGACGCACACCGCGGCCCGGACTTTTGGAGTTGGCCGTCTCTAAACCGCAAGCCGCGTGAGTTCACCTCCTTTTGTACTCGTGGGTGTTGACGTTGCGCCGCAAGCTAACGCTAACACGGCGATACAAACGCTAGCTGAACACGTAAACAAGCAACATTGTAGAGCGCTGCGACACAGCACTGCAAGGTTCATACCGATCGGTCGCCATCGCAGCACTGGCTCTTTCCGACCACGATTGAATAAACTTGAAACTCAAACGTGCTCGAGCGGTTGCTGTGAAGAAACGGAGCGATGAAGCAAAGCTAGCTCTACAACAACGCGCTGATTGGGGCGTCTTTGAAACTTCTACGGGCGCGCCGGATGACTGCGCAAGACCCACTCCGCCAAAGCGACCGGGGTCTTCACTTTTCTACGTCACAAAAACCGCGGACTGAACGCCCACACTTCCTCGGGGGCAACCCTTTCATCTTTGCGCCGCTCGCGCCGTCGCTCACGAGCGGATGCCGAGATGCCGCGCCGTACCGTTTTGGTTGAAGAATCTGTTGGATTTTTTCCCCGAGAGGGCAAACTCGGATGGAAGAGGTCCCAGCAACTCGATAATGTGCGCAATGTGATCTAAAATGACAAGCGAAACAACAACATCGAGTATGAGCGTTTGATACGCGGGATTCGATTCGTACGACGAGTGCAGTCACGATTATTTCCGAGCAAACGCATCGGACCTTCTTCGCGGGAGAACGTGGTCCCGGGCTGAGGGTCAAACAGATAGTCCCCGGTTGCGAGCTCAAAAGCCTGCAAGTGCACCCAAAAAGACACGCCGATGTCGGGGGGGGGGGGGGGGGGGGCGGCCTCCGGTCACGTCCGCGCGCGGCATTCGATTGTGAAATGTTGTCGGCGCGGCGCCCTTCTCACCACGCAGGCGGTGCTCCAGATGTCAGCCGGGGTGCCGTAGTCGGCTCCGATCAAGACCTCCACCGAGCGGTACTGGCATGTCTGGATGTCCTCCGTAAAGTGCTTGGACTGCACGGGCGCGCGGACAGCACGAGAGAGCGCAGAAAACCAACATTTTGCATCATTTTCAAGGTTCCTTCTTCATGTGCGTGTGTGTTTTTTTCCTTGGCCCGTTAGGGATTTTAAAGCAAGGGTGGTTGCCAAAAGGTTGTCAACTACGGGACCGTGAAGACCGTCAAGCCTGCTTTGTGATTAAAGGCTATCCCGATCGACTTATGATGCGGGATATCGCCAAAAACATCCGCCGTTTTTTTTCCTCTGGTTGCCGTGCCACTCACCACCCAGCAAGCGTTGCCCAGATCAGCGATCTTAATGAACAGCTTGTCCGCATTATGCGGCAGCAGGAGGTCAAGCGGCCCCTCACGCTCACCGATTCCTTCTGAAAGAAAGAAAGAAATGAAGTCATGACTCTGAGAGGACCACTGGGTTGTTGTTTTTAATCTGGATTCATGTTATAGAACTTTGCGCTTGTGCCCGCTCTGTTAATTTACCAATACTACAATAATAATTTGTCTCAATCGTCTTATTCTGTAACAACTAATCAGGCGCAACCAGGGTCGTCGTTGATTATTTTAAAATAAAGCTTTTGCCGATGTTTTTCCTGTTGTGCAGCTCATTGAGGAAAGCGTTCTATAGTGTTAGCGTAGCGCGAGACAAATAATAGCGGTCGTCATCAAACTTGAAACGCCAAAACTCACGTCACATACGTCTCGTCTCGTTCGACGCCATCTTCACTCATGCAAGCGCAGTGCAATGCAATCAAAATACGCCCCCTTGCGGCCCTGGCCAGATATCGCACTTGCTCAGGATCTGCGCAGGGGAGCGTCATTCATTCTCCGTCATCGTGTTGTTGAATTTGGTCCGTTTCGGTTTTGTGTTGGTCACGCGAAAGTCTCCCCCCCCGTGGCTGGAATCCTCTTTTCAAGACTCTCAAACACTGACCGTGAGGTGAGCGTTGCGCGTCCGGCGTCTGGTGTAAAAACGGAGATGCGGAGGCAGAAAAGGGAGCTTCTTTGGCGACGTCTGGCAACGAAGAGGTGAAGCCTCGGCGACCGAGCCCGGGCGAGTCCGGCCTGTCGGACGCCGGCGAGGTCCGTCTCCTTGATGCGACGTCAGAAGTCGCGAGCGACGATTGACGGGTGGCGCCGGTGACATCCGAAAGGGCGTCGTTGGCTCGATTTGGGCCGGAGTCCGACGCGGTCGCCTCGGCCGGCTGCTTCCTCGGCGTCCGCGTCGGTCGTTTGAGGTGCAACTCGCTCGACTGCGCGGGAAATACACGTCACGCGGTCGCGAGAGATCATTTCCGGCGCTTTTGCGCGAGTCCCCAAAGGAGAAGGCGAGGACAATTGAAAAGCGCAGCCTAAGGCTTACCCTATTCCCAATGTTGTGGAAAGCGCCGGTCAGCCTGGCCATTAAGTTGGACAAACCCTGAGAAGATGGGAAAGAAATCTCAATAGGCGAGTCGCGCGACGTCCAAAAGTCGGATCAATGAGACAACGTACGCACCTTTTTCGGTTTGGCCATTGAGCTGTCTGCGGAGGAAACATAAAAAAAGGTCACGCGAGCAAGAAATCCAGAAATGAATGCGGTTCGGTGGATGAGCACAGTCACGCGGGCGCATTTTGAGAGCGTCGTCACTCACTCGGCTCGGCGGCGGGGGGCTCCGGCGCTCGCCGCAGTTTGGTGTCGGCCGCCAGTTTGCGAACGTAAGCGTCGTCCACCCGCAGGAGGATGTTCTCGGGCTTGATGTCCGCGTGGATGATCTTGCACTTGGTGTGCAAGTATTCCAAACCCCGCAGAACCTGCGCGGCGGACGGCGGAGCCTTCCAGAAAGGCATTTTGCAAATCTGGAGAAAGTCGCCCGACCTGTCTGACGATGCTTTTGACACAAGGGAGCGGAAGGCCGGCGTAGTCGGATTTGATGATCCACCTGAGGAGCTGCTGGCCCAGCACCTCCAGGACCACGCACACGTCTGGGGAGCAATTAAGGACTCGGTCGCAGCGCGTACCGTCCTTTCCGTTTGCGTACTTACCGGGCCGGCGAGGCAAGGATACGCTCTCCGTTCACTCCGGCGATGCGGAAGTCATCGATGAGGTGCACGATGGTCTCGCGATTGGGATCTCTGGGGTCTCCGTCCCTCACCTGCCGGCCCAAAACACGCCCGACTCCGGCAAATATCGAGCCAAGCGATGCGGCGTGTGAGCTCACGGACGCATTTCAGAAGTTTGATCTCGTCCTTTGCCGTCTCTGCATACATCCGAGCACTCTTCACCACCTTGAGAGCGACAAAACGCCTTCTCCTGCATAAAAAACAAAACAAAAGAAAACCATTCAATGTGAGATTTGACACGTTCATTGTGACGCTCGGGTGAGAAAATGGGCTCACGGCTCATTTCCCAAAGTTTGCAATTTGTCATATTTCCCATCCATCCGTTTCGCTAGCCTGGGGAAAATCCATACTCACACCATGTCCCAGCAGAGCCACACGGTGGAAAAGTGACCCCATCCCAGCTTTTTCACCACCTGGTATCGGTTCTTCAAAATCTCTCCGATTTCTACGGGATAATAACCGCCTGCAACACAACACGTCTCGTCAATCCAAATCAAAGGTCCGGCCAAGGTAGCGGAGCTTCGGCGTTGGCGTGCTCTCGACCTAAACCGTAGTCTGCCGGGTTCTCCTCTTGGTCGCGTGAGCCCGCGGGCTCGGGCGGGGCGAGATGCGGTCGGACCGGAGGACGGCGCGGAGGAGCCGGGCCGGCCGAGGGCGAGGGCTCGGGGCCGGAAAGGGCGCTCGGTCGGGGAGGCCGATCGCAGGAGGCGGCGGCGACCGGGGCCGAGAGAGCGGCGCCGTAGCTTGAGGACATTTTTAACGGGAGCCTGCCGAGTTCGGAGCACAGCACCGCTCGGTGAGCGCTCAAATACGACACGCGCATCATCGGCATTCTCGGCGAGCCGCCGAAGCGCGCGTTTCTTTCTCCCGCTCCACAATAAGCGCACAAACACTTATCGAGGGCTCAGTAATTGTTTCGACGTGCTTCGTGTCATTCGTCACCTTTTCCTTTCTGGGAGACAGACCTCTGCGAGTCCTGCTCTGAGCCGCTGTCTTATGGGCTTCCGCAGGGGTCACTTTTAGGGCCCCTGCTTTTCTCTTTTTATTTGCTGCGCTCGCGCTCCAGGTGGAGGAAGTGAGCAATTTCCTTCCATTGCTTTGCTGCGGACAGTGACATTGATGTACCACTACGACGACCTCCCCCTCGAATCGCTGATATTCCCTGAGGCCATCAAAGACTGAAGGGATTTTGAACTTTTTCAATGACAACCAAGTTGGTTCTTTTAGATGAGGGCGCTGAAGTAATGCGAGGGGTTACGTGTCTCAGAATGTTTTGTTCCTGGAGCTAACTTGTTTGTGTCACCGGTTGTGTCGCCGCGTGTGCAGTGACATTTCCGAGGAGCCATTCGGTGAATTGCTCATGTGTATTTTTAGCCAGACAAATGGCAATTCAAACCCCGGACCGAAACCAAACCGTTCCCACTGTTGCATGTAATGTTTCAGACCAGGAGTGACTTTTGCTTGTTTACAAAACGATACTCGACAGACAAGCATGGAAAATAGACCTGACGTGCAGAACAGATTGCTCAGTCCATAGGCTATAAGGGGGGGGGGGGAGGGGGGGGGCATTAGGTTGTTGAACGTTTTGCTAAAGTAAGTGGCACCGAGATCATATTCCTTCCGACTCAATGAAGTCAGCTACATGATAGGAGGAAGCTACTTACCCGGTGTCTGAGAGATTCCCTTATAATACAACCGTGAGAAGGAATTTGCACGAGGTCAGCCCTTCGCAGTGGGTCAGCTTCATGCGCTCTGCCCGTCTCTCTCTGGTGGGACGGCCAACACTCAGTCCAGGAATAGCCAAGGTACTTGACGTCTTCCGGCACGGCCGCCGCCGCTCCGAGGCCACACCGCGCTCAGAAATGGATACTGGACACAGCATTAGGTAGGCCTGCACACGAGTCATGCAGTATCACAGCACACACCCGCGCACGCAAACATCGTCTTTTCAAAAATAGCGCAGCGCAAAGAAGATTGTGCTCACAATTGAAAATCAGTGAGGGGAGGGGGGCGGGGGGTGTCATTTGTATGTGAAGAGGGCAATAAATATGTGAATAAAAGAACATTTAAAAGTAGCCAATACTTTTATATAATTTAATTTATATAATACAGTCGCGGCTTGGAATCGAAGTGGATTTACATGGGACAGGAGATGTGAGCCAATCTCTTTTTCGTCAATGGACGCTACAGCTTCGCGTTTGCTTTCAAAACTTAGCTTGTAGCAGACGCGTGCACATTTTCAGCACGACGTCTCCGATCCACTGGAGAAAGGACACTTTGATCCTCTCCTCTTTCATCGCGAACTGCTTCAGACAACAAAGTGTATGCAGAAACGTGGTGAAGATTGCACGACCGTCTGTGTCCTATGTGTTGTGTTGTGTTATTTTTGTTATTTTGACTTCAAAATGGCGCCGCGTGAGTGGCTGCCTTTCCAGCAGCTCCTATATTTTGTTGTTCTACTTCTTCCTTTCATAACTTTGCTGCTGTGAATCGGGAATTTCTCCATTGCGAGACTAATAAAGGTTTTCTTATCTTATTTTAATGGCGAATCCAACAGTCATGGAACGATGTCTTTTCATTTGACGATTAGCAATAAATATTATTCGGGACAGCGCTATGATATGAAAGCAGGTGTGTTGTAACTCACACTATCTCGTCACGTTTGAGAAGGGAGCGGGGGCTCCGGCTTGAAATCGTCGCTTCCCTTTCACGTCAGGTTTATGACGCCGGATGTAATTTAGCGATCTAAACGTAAGATTTGTGAAAGGAACACGCGATTTCTCGCTTTGTATTTTTCATTTCCAAATGCTTTCGCGTCACAGTCAGGAAATTAGGAGCGACTTCTTGCACAGCCGACCGGCCACAAGATGTCGCTCGTGCTAACAAAAGCAACTTGCTGGATTTCCTTCCCTCACTCACCGAGTGCATTTGGTTGCCATTCTTTTCTATAACGCCCTCGAATTGGAAGATTTATCGTAGATTGGCACGGATTCAACTAAGGAGGGTATTCTCGGTTTAGCGTCATGTCATGCATGCGTGAGCTTCGAGAAGGCTCGGAATCACGCCATTCAACTTGGCCTCAAATCAAATTTGGAACTGTCCGATACTAAACTCAGCCTGCGATGCAAAACGGTTGATTGCAACATGAAACTTTATTTTCGTAGAATGAATGCACAATCGCATACATACAGGTACATACAGGATAAGGGAAGGCCTATCGAGCCTGATTTCATCGACCCGTTAAATCAAGGGAGACGGAACGGCGCAATTTCAACACATCAGAAGAGAGAGAGAGGGAGAGACTCGTGCATCTCATGGCTCCAACACCTTCATTCCCCACACTGACCGATGAGAACAAGCTACAGTAGATTGCTACAAAGTCTTCGAGTTTAGGAATATACCATCGGTAAAATTGGATTTGGAGCTAAAGTCGGCGCATTTTTTTTCTCCACTCTAAGAAAAATACATTTCGACTCCCAGTGCACAGACATTTGGTCTTTTCGGAAAATCGTATAAGCCGAGTATGTTCGAACGTTAAATCCGCAGGGGGGGGGCTACGGTTCGGACCAAGTAGGAAACGTACAGCGTCAAACAAAGAAATACATTCAAATGAGTCCAAAGATCGTACGTACGCCCAAAAATATGACATCAAATGGATTACAATTTTGGTCGACGCTCACAATTTGATGTCGCAGAATGTTCAGGAGACTTTCTTCCCAACTAAGAAATCCATGGAATGGACTACAAACTGTCGTTTTTCTCTCCGGCTGACACCAAACTGTGATGTGAAAAAAAAAAAAAAAAAAAAAAAAAAACCAACAAAAATGAGTACGGTGGTTGAAATGTTCAAATGATTGCATATACCAACCGGCAGAGATCAATTCCGGCCCATTTTCTGGCGCGAGCCCGGCTCACCCAATCATCCGGAACAACAACTGGACAGCAGCCTCAACTTTTTTGTTGTTGTTGTTGTGAACAGAAAATCGAATTCACGAAAAGTGGAAACGTGCGGTTAGTTCAAAAGCAAAACCCAAATCCGACTTGTTAGGAACTAAAACCTCCTCGACACACAAGGCGCACTATTTACAGGCCGAAAGAGGCCGACGACGACTGCGAGCGTGTCACGATGCTTGCGGAACACGCGTGCTTCGTGAGCAACATGTGATCTCTTGAATAGAACTTTTTTGAGAGCTACAAAATAGATAGAAAAAGTAGATGCGGGGGAGACTCGTCTCCGTTCGGAGGGACGGCTCGACGATATTCTCAGTAAGCGCTCACCTCTGTCGGGAGCGCTCGGGACGCGGACGACGGGATCGACTCCCCGACGGGGCTTTTCACGCCGCGCGGCTTCCCGTCATTCGCGACGGTCATTTTTCCGCCGAGGTCGCCGCGTTTCGTTTCCCCGTTCAAGTCTGGACTTGGGGCGGATGCTCGGTCCTTTGCCCCCCCCCCCCCCCCCCGCTTCAGACGAGGGTGCCCGGGTCTGCGTTGGGCTCCTTGGGGGCCCCTTCTTGCGTCTGAGGGGTCTCCTGATAGAGGGACAGCTCCGTTGACCTGTCGGGGAAAGCAACGCGCGTGAAAACTCGTCTTTGTGCGTCTCAATCGCCGAGGGAGGGGGGGGGGGGGGCGTGACCGACGGGCGGCGGCGCGGTACCGACCTGCCGTGCAGCGGGTGGCCGTGGAAGCTGACGGACTGGGACATTTGAGGCCTGTGGGGGTTGCCCGCTTGGCCTTGGACAGACTGCGTCTGGAGGGGCGGGGGGCGGGCGTGCGACAGACGCGAAATGCCCGCTTCGTGGCCCTTGGGGGGATATCCCAGGGCGTTGCGAAGGTACCAGTCTCTCAGTCCCTCCAGAGCCAGGGCTTTGTGCAGGCCGCGCGTGGCGTCCTCGGGGGTCGCCAGGGAGAATTGCGGGGCTCTTCCCGGGAAAGCGCGGCCGGACGCCTCCGTCCCGGGGGCGGGAAGGCGCGACTCGTACGGCGGGGCGGCGTCCCGCAAAGGGACGAAGGGGCCGCAAGATTTGGTTCTGGCCACCTTGACCCCGCGCGCGTCGGCCGGAGCGCCCCGGCCCACCGCCGGGCTGTAAGGGGGGGCGGCGCCGGGCAGATGCAGCTGGGAACGAGAGAAGCCGTTGGCGCGGGGGGCCGCCCCTCGGCCGCGGGGGCGCCGAGAGGGCGGGGAGCGCAAGAGGTCGGGCCGCGCTCGCATCCTCTGCTGCTTTCCCCACGCGTAGTCCGTCAAGGGGTCGTCGCGGCCCGCCCCGCCCCCCCGGCCCCCCGCCGACGGCCGCGCTTTGGCCCGCTCCCCCGAGCCGTCCGCCCGCTCCTCGGGGCCGCTCGGGCCAACGTGTCGTAGTTTCCCGTCCGCGAGCGCTTGCGAGCTCCCGCCGTTTCGGGGCGCCGGGCGGTCCGGGAGGCCGGAGCGGTCCAGCAGGGCCTCCGAGCTGTTGCTGCGTCGGGCTCTGGAGTTGCAAAGGCCCTCCTGGGCCAGCGGGATCATGTAGGGCGCATCCAGACTGCCGGACCACTGTTTCAAACCGTTGCTCCCCGACGCGTCCGACCTACAATCGGGAAACGGGGGTGGGGGGATTAAAGCCGCGGCCTCCAAACGCTCATCAAACTTTGGCGCCATCTATTTCGGATGATGACCTTTTTTCAGATCAGGGCTCGTTTGAGGCAATTCTTCACGAGTCTGAGTGCGAGGATGTCAACAACAAAAAAAACCCAAAGAAACATCGGCCTGTTCGTTCAGCAGGATTTGCAGACGTTCAAAAGAAAAGCTTTTGGGCTTGTTGCCGTCCCATTGATCAGCGAAGCGATACGGATCGCGCTGCGGTCATCCCAAGCGGGCCCCCGTCCCACCCGGGAAGCCACTCACCGGACTCGTTGGCTTGAGCGCACTTTGACTCGGACGAAGGTGGGCGAACGCGACGTACCTGACGTGAACGCCGACGGCTGCGGTGCGGGCCAAGAGCGGCGTCGCCGGGACACTTCTGCCTTCCGCGTTGGACGCGCTTCTCGGCAAAGAGTGAGTCGGACTACGAAAGACAAAATCCAAATGGGGAGACGGATCGCGGAGAAGGCTCCGAATTCAAAAGGCGGATCCCCCCCGGTTCCAGTTCGCAAAGGGGGGGTGGCAGTGGGGGGTACCTGACGGAGCCGGTGAGGGAATTACGCCGGGTCCTCATTTCGTAGTAAATCTCGACGGGAGAGAGTTTCCTGCGGATGGCGCGGTCGGGGCTGGCCGCGCTGAGGCCGGGCTGCGACAGGGAGCGCCGATCGGCGACCGCGCCGGGGGGGCGCTCTTGGCGCGGGAAACACAAAGTGGGCTGACGAGCGCGTGGAACCGAGGCGCCGCCGCGCTTGCCGTTTCAACCCGCGTCCTCGACGCTTTTCCAAAAGCGCTGCAGCGCACAGACGCAAAAATGACAACCTACCGTCGTCACGCGACGTTGAATCGGACGCGGAGCTCGTGCTCTCCGACGCGACGCCGCCCTCTGGAAGACAAAGGGATGGATCATTTAAAAAAATTAACGGACCCAAAAGCATTCCCTCAACTGGACTCCAATTTAAATTGCACAAACTGAAGAGGAAGTCGGGCCTCGAATTTTCGTCAGCGCTCGTCTCAACGCGGCATTCAGATTGAAATAGGACGTTCTTGTCCATTTTACGGGGGGGGGGAGATGACATCACGGTCGCTCGGCGCTCAGGTCACCGCCAATCTCGGTTCCGCTTCGGGAAACGGGAACCGAGAAACCATGAGCGAGCGTGCCGCGCTTTTCCGTGGACGGAGAGGGGGCCAAAATCAAGGGGGGGGGGGGGGGGCTTTCGCCGCTTGGCCGAATCAGACCGGCGCAACTTCTTGTCAAACATTTTGGCCGCAAAGTCTTTTCTTACCCGTGTGACAGCCGCGGTGAACCGTCCTCTTGCCGTTGGGGAGGTTTCCGTCCGACTCGGCGTGCCGGTGCAGGGCGCCCGTCAACGTGGCTTTCATCCGCCTCCTGCGGGCGACTTCGTCCTGCGGCCGGGCACAGTCCGAGGCGTTGGGGGACGGCGCGAAGGGCGAGGCCGCGACCGCGACCGCGCCGTTACGTGACGTCGCGGCCCTTGACTTACGTCGGGAGGAGGCGCGCCGGCTCTGCGCCGCACCGTCGGGGGCTTCTCCCCCGTCTCCAGGGGGAAGGCTCGCGGCAGCTTCCCCGTCAGCTCCTGCGCAGGAATTCAATTAGCCGAAATCCCTCGCACGGGGAGGGGGGGGGGGGGGCTCTTAAGATTTCAGAAAAGGACGCCACTTGGGAGAGTCCTCGAAGTTGCCATAAAACCAGCCGCCCTGAGCGGTGATGGCAGAGCCAATGTTGTTGTTTTTTTTGTTGCCATAAACGACACGGACGGCGCTAAGAGCGAGCAGCGCACAAACTTCTCGAAAGGAACTCAAAACGGAGGGCGAGTCGGTCCGAAAAGCTTGCGCTAAATAGCCGAGACCGCCGCGGCGTCGTTCCGTCGCGACGGCCGCAAAGGGATTATCATCAAGTCATGTCCGACTCGATTGTCGTCTGCGCTGGAAGATGACAACGAGAGGAGCCGCCGCGGGTGCCCGCGGCCGCCGTCAAAAGAATTAATGACCAAATCATGACGTCCCCACTTTAGAAGTTGAAGGACAAAAGTGGAACGTGAACGCGCACGTGCTTTCAATGCGGTGACGCGCCAGTCGGCTTATTTGGACCGTCTTTACACGGCACAATTCCAATCATTGTCTCTTGAATTATGGCAGTGGGTTAAAAAAAAACAAAAAAAAAACACGTTTAACTCATTCACTCCCAAAGACGTTTTTAAACGTCTTTTCCGACTTGGTCTTGAATTGGCTGCTACCGGATGAGTTAAGAATGACACTGAATTTGTTTGAAATATCAGGGGAGACTGTCTTTCCTCAGAAAGCTGTCATTCATACATGACAGTCCAAGTAAAAAAAAAAACAACAGGTGCAACGGTGTCGAATGTTTGCGGCGAAACGGCAACGGCGTGCGCTCCCAAGGTGGTACTCACCGCTTCTTGGAAACAAACAAGTTTGAGCTCGTCGACGCGAGCGTTGAGCAGCGCCTCCAGGGCCCGCTTCCTCTCTTGCAGAACCGCAACCCGCTCGGCCTGCAGCTTGCCGTCGTGGCGCACTTGCGCATCTACGCGACACATTTCACACCGGCCGGCTTGAGAACGTGCGCGCTGTGATGATGACTTTTTTTTTTTTCTCTTTTAAAAATAAAAGCCAGGTCTTGCGCGAAGGCGGGGTGACGATTTGCACCTTCGCAGCCCGATAAGCTTCTCCGACAGCTGCGGTGTCAGAATGTGAGCATCGGGGCCTCGACACGTGCGGATGTTGTTTCAGGTGGGACAAACGCTTTTGTTTTCACGCGCTTGGATAACACCGGCTGAAAATTCCTCCGGGTTATCGCGGGGCTCGTCTCGACACGAAGGCGCGCGCGTTCACGCCCGGCAAGTGGCGACTCACCCAGAGCGCCCAGCAAACCCATGGAGGTGATCAGATGGCCTTTGACCTCCATGCGCCGTAATCGCGGGGTCTCGACGATCCGCGCCCTCACCTAAGGGACGGTAAAGCCGGGGTTGACATCCGAGCCCGGACGGAAGGGCGGCGTTCGACCCGCTGACCTGGCCGCGTCGGCCGCGCGCCGCCCCGAGGCGTGGAGTCCGTGGTCGGCGGGGTTCCGACCTAGCATCGGGAGACGGCGCCTCCGCTTCACAGCTCACGACGGAAACCTTCCAAAGACAAAAGCCGCCACTTCAGATGCGCCGGCGTGGACATTTTTCACACTCTTTTCAGGACGGACTAGCGGGCTACCCGCGGGGGTCTTCGGGGGCTACCAAACGCCCCGATTTCCGGTCTTTGATTGCGTGTTTGGGGGTGGGGAGAGAAGCGGAGAACATGCAAACTTGACGCAAAGATGTTCCAGATTCAAATAGGAGGCGGGCAGATGTGCCGCGCCGGCCCCTGTATGAATATACAGTATTGGATTGGGGGGGGGGGGGCACAAAACGAATCGTCACCCTCTTTTTTGTGCTCAAGAACTCGTTTTAAAAAAGAAGTTGTCGCGCCCCACGGCAAAGTGGAAAATGACCTCGGTGAATGAATGAATAAGCTATTCATTTGCAAAGAGGAGGTGAAAAGAGAGAATATTCATCATGTCTTTGAGACAGGTCCCCAAAATAGCAAATGGCAGAAGCGAGAAGGAGGCTCGGCGCGACCGTTGCGCATAAACAAATAGCCGGACGTTAGCTTGGCGTTAGCTTGAGGTTAGCTTGACGCATTAGCGCTACTCTGGGTTTCCCGCCCTCAAGCCAATTGACTTTTCATTCCAAAGCGATGAGCGTCGTCGTCTGACGTGTCTTCACATGGCCGAGGTTCATTAGCACCGAAGGCTCCGTCCCAGACATGACATCCCAAAATAGTCGCTGCCCTTTTTTCTGCCACAATCCTCATCACCAGAAACAAGCACCCCCGATGTCACCCGCTCGCCATTCTGAGAAATCGTGATGTGATTTTTATTTTTTTTCCCCGGATGGTCGCAGTTGAGGGCCGAGTGAATGATCAGCCCGCCCTCAAGGTTGCTTCTGCCGCCATCCCATCTTTGAAGGAGAAACGTTTGTGCGTCTTGTGTAAGAAACAAACAGCCGCCCGTCCGCAAGCCACACCGGCTTTTTTTGGGGGGGGGGTCAAGCAAGAAGACGGGGCGTTGCGTTTGGCTGCTTCAAACAACGCCGATTGAAGTGCGCTTTGTCTGCGCGCATAGTTGAAATACTTTGCAGTTTGCGCCGGCCTCCGTCCTGGGCCTCGGCTAGTAACTCTTGTTCTCAACTCAAGCGTATTTCTCCAGCACTTGGAAAACAAACACCGCTGTCCACAGAGCGCTGAATGCGCAGCAAAATCGACCGGGTCACCAAAAAAGTAGAAAGGCAAAGCAAAGACCGGCGTGTTGACTTTGACGTGTGTTGTGACCAATGTGGATCCCAGACTGCAGAAACCTCCTGCTGTGCCCCCCCCCCTCCAAAAGGCAACAAACAACTGGCACGGAGACCCCCCCTCCCCCCTCCCACCACACACACACACACACCTGAGGATGAACAGCGCATCTGGCGTGCAGATGTATGCAGAGATATATGTACCCCCCCCCCCCAAAAAAACAAACCACGGGACTGCATCACATTCCACGGAGCAGCCTGCGGGTGTGCCGGCGGGAGGGATCGGATCAACTGGGAGCTGCATCAAAGGGAGGATAGCGAGCGATAAGAACGCAGGATGACGGAACGCGCGTTTTGTTTGGCGCGGAGCGGGACGAGCCCGCGTCGCCTTAAACGTGGGGCTCGTTCCAGCACGACCCAAAATAGAGGGTGTTTATCAGAGGTGGGCAAACTACGGCCCGCGGGCCGAATCCGGCCCGTTGGTCCTTTTAATCCGGCCCGCCGAAGGTCGGTCCGCAATTAAGGTTCGATGTGAATGATTGCATTCATTTCAATTGGACTTGTAATGACAGGCATTTAACCGCCAGGTGGCGCATTGACTTGAAGTTGCAGAACACGGGGGGGGTGGGGGGGCGGGGCAATCTTTTCGACCACCTAGTACCTCTGTATCGCTCTACTTCTACTGGTCTGACCACAACCCATCTGCAGCGATGCACAGGCTAAAATAGGTCATCAACAACACTGTCGTCATTTTAAAAAAGTATATTAATACCGTACTTTCATGCTTTTGTTCTGTTGATGTTTGATATGGACTGTCAACAAATGCAGTTTTTTTTTTTTAATGTACCATAGCTCGTGCTGACCTGGCCCTTCTGTCAAATTTTAAAAGTCAACGCGGCCCCCGAGCCAAAAAGTTTGCCCACCCCTGGTGTATATCGTGTCCGCGAGTATTGATCCTTTGCATATTTTGACAAAAGCAGGTCACGGACCAATTTTTCTTTTTTTTGTAAATTCAGTCAGCTTGCTTCTTGTGATATATTCCACAAACGACAAGATTGTACCGAACGGTGGCAGAAATGACAGCGGCGGAAGAGCAAGCTTCTTTGAGCCTGGCCACAGTCGCAGATGGTGATTGGAGCGCTTTTTAAAAGCTCAATGTCAGTCTTTCAACTTCGTAGTATCCGATGGAAAAAAAAGAGGGGGCCGCTCCGTATGCCCCCAAAATCCCCAAACTTGCTTGAATGAATGCGACGTGACCTCGACCTCAACCCCATCGAACTACAAAAGAGCCTGTAAGTTCAGAGCTTTTGTTCAACGTCGGTGACCTCTGACCTTTTTTGACACGGCCGCGGCTGTTGTGAGCGCACGCGCGCGGTCATCGCGCGAGGTCGCGCCTTTCCTTTTCCCGCGACGACCAGAGAGAGAACGTCCGCTTGTCCGACGGTTTCGGGCGACAACTGATGATGACCCGTCCCAACCGCGACCCCCGCGTCCTCACCGACGGGCGGGCCTCGTTTATTTGACGAGCGGGGAGACGTGCGACTTCTTCGACCCGACCGTGTCGCGCACTACGAGCAGACAATTTACGATGTCAATGTGGACATTTTCTGGCAGCGCTATGCTTTGAAGTTGCATAAAACACCTGCAAATCGCAATAAAATCCTCGCCGGACGTCTTTTCGGGCGGCATCAAAGCATTCGCTCAAAGGGGCTCAAAGCCCCGGGAAGCTGCGGAGGAGTTTTCCCCTTCTCGGCATAAATGAAGTCCAGGTGTAGAAGGGGGGGGAGAGACACAACTAAAAATCTTCAAGTAGCCCCGGCTCAACATCTTCCAAGACCCCGTCATATCGCAGCACCTCGACACGCCAACCGGCAGGCAATCTCGCCATCTCGGAGGGCCCCCTCGGGGTGCTCGGAAACCTCCGCGCGACGTGTTGTTAGGAGCGTCCCGATAACCCCAAAGAAAGAAAGCGCCGCGGCCAGTGCTGCGCCGAATCGGTGCTTAACAAGTTCTGACAAACCACATGCTTGGCTTTCCACCGGCAAAGCGCCAAGTGCGAGCTGAGGTCACGGCGTCCAAAGCAGATGTCGGTGTCCTTTGGGCGAGAAATGTCAACCCGGCCAAAAAAAAAAGGACAGCGATCTGGCTCAACATCCACTCATCGTCATGTTTGGGAGCGACACGCCAAGAAGTGTAAGAGGGAGTGGCTCGGCACGAAGCAGATGGGCGGACATGAGAGCGCGGAGGCAAAACAAACGCGGCAGCATGTGTTGAGGCGATCGCGATGAAAGGCTGCAATCAATCAAGTGGGAAAGGCCTAACGTCCCGCGAGGCAAATACAACAGTCGTTGCTTTCGAAGGGGGGCTGTTTTGCAAACGCCGCAAAAGGGAGAATCCCCCTACAGGCATTGACTGACCCTCGCGGTCCCTTTTTGCTTTTGATCTCCGTTAACGATAGGCCTTCGCACTGCCGCATGGGGAAATAGCCTCCATAAAAAAACGCAGAAACGCGTCTTTATGCCTGCATTTCTCTCCACAACAGTTCAGCAACAGGGGGAAGCATGACACGCATTTGTCCCGTGAGCCTGCGCGCTTTAATTCGCGTCGATGCGCTGGCAATCCGCGACGTGCTGCCGAAAACGACTCGCTCACAGCGTCCGTAACGTCGCTGAAAGATACACGTTTAGCTTCGGTCTGCTCTCGGGTACATCCGGTGCATTTCAAGTGCCGTCTCGGGCGAGTGAGGCTGCATTCACCGACGCGCATCTGCATAGCCGCAGACGACACTATCTCTCACACGCACGCACACACGCACGCGGTTATAAAAAACAAAAAACAACCCCCCCCCCCCCCAAAAAAAAATCTTCTCCGCTATTTTTGCATGTAGCGATCTTAAGCTCGAACGCGTGTATTAAATGCGCGTAAGACTTTGGAGAAGAAACCCCCTCTTACCGGAGAGCATGACCGATGCCTCGGGAGGTCTCCGCCGTCGTCAAGCCGGGAACGGGAATCATCGCGCGCCTCTTCTCCGAAGCGACCAAGCTTTAAGGGCAAGTAGCTCGGCGTCCAACTTGTGATTCCCGCGGGAAGGAAGGCTCACCGCCGACGCAGGACACCTCTCGGACCCGAACGGCGACGGTGGGCGGCCGGCATCGCAGCTGAGCGGAGTGCCGCGACAAGCTCCGGAAACGGGAGCGCTAAGCGCCGCCCACATGCAGCACGTCTCCGACCGAATCCTAAACGGGGCCTCCTGGCTCTTTCCTTCTCCAAAACAAATAAGCAAAACAGATTCAATGTGGCGATAAGCCACGCCGGTAAAAGGACTTGTACACAATGTCGCGACACACTCCCCCCAGCCGCAACAAAATTAGGGGCAGCCGGTGGAGAATCTTCCTGGCGTGCCCAGCAGATGGCGCCGTTTGACTTCTTTCTCGACTGACCGGCGTTTCCCAACCTTTATTGAATCAAGGCACATATCGGGAGGGGGAAAAAAAAATCCTCACCATCAAACAAACAAACAAAAAAGTGGATATTCAAGTTTCTTATCTACGTTTTGCCATCTAGCGGAAGAACATTTAGTTGTTTGGCCAAGTCGCCGCGATACACTAACATACCTGTCAACTCATACGGTTTAGCCATAGTTCATACGGATTTTGTGGTGAATCTTACGTATATGGCCGTATCGCACAAATCATACGGATTCTGAAATTTTCCGGGGTTTTTTTCTTCCCCTAACAGGTAGTTCCGTTTGCTTTTGCCCAGAATGGTGCTCGTCTACTCGAATGCTTTCATTTCCGGCAACTTTCCAAAAAAGTAATGCAGGAATACACCTCTGAACACAGTAATGCTACTAAGTAGAATGATTATTAGACATTAACCAGACATTGTATTATGGAGATCTACGATAAATATCATTGAAAATTTCGTGGGGTTTTTTCTGCCGTTATTTTGACATATAAAATGCTTTGGTATGTTAGAAGGATTTTTTTGGTAGTTTATACAGGTTGACAGGTATGCACTAACAAGAAGGGATAAAGGTATCCCTCGGTTCTTGTTCAAGTATATTCCTCTTGCAGCTTGCTTTGGGGCCCACCTACGTTTGTCTCAAACAAGTGCAGTACTTCACTTCATAGGCGAAGTAAGTATGAGTGTTATACCGTTCCAAAATCTTGCACTCTACTCAGTGGGCATCTGATGTCAATTGAACAACCGTACATCGGAATGAGGAAAACCACAAGCTGTCTTCCTATTCTGGCCGCTGACGGACATCCGGCCCTTTGTTTTAGATTCGATTCTCATTATGTGAGCCGTCTCTAAACTGGTCACCGGCTAATCGCAAGCCTCATATCGACAGGCAACCATTCACGCTTGCGGTCAGACGTCCGGAAGAGTTTTCCATTCACTTGGCACGCAACGTTTTTGAGCTAGGAGGAAAATCCACTCATGCCCGGGGAGAACGGCGGACGTGCTAACCACTACTTCAGCGCACCGCCTGCGAGCAAATTAACGAATCGTCAGTTCATTTCGGTTTCTGATGATTCTCTCTCCAGTGGCACGGCACCATCAGCACGCGGCTTCCCATCGAAATGGCCTATATACAGTATATACCGTGTTCCACACTGAACAATTGGGCTGTGAGCTCCTCAAGCCTGCCTAGCAACAAGTGTGTGGCGTGACCTGAAAAAATGCATTCTATCACTACCGTGAGACACACGCAATGTTTTTAAGGGCCTCGCAGGAATAAAAATATGGAGCTCAGTTTTATTCCAATTTAGCCACTGGAGGATTTTTGCCATTCTGGATTTTGGATCACGGATCAAAAGGATTAACGGAAGGAATAATCTGCCAGAAAAACTGTACATCTACTCAAGGACCGCAATATTAGGTACACGTTTCCAATGAAATGACAATAGCGCCGTCAAAACATTGCCCCTGGAAAGACACCTCCCCCCCCCCCCCAAAAAAAAATCACTTTTGACTGACATTTAACATGCCGTGTATGTTTTTGGAATGTGGGAGGAAATCAGAGTACCCAGAGAAAACCCACGCAGGCCCGGGGAGAACATGGGAACGCCACACAGGAAGGCCGGAGCCTGGAGTCGAACCCACGCCCGCCGCGCCGCCCAGTTAAAATGACTTCACCAAGAAACTATTCCTGCAATATTTGAACCTGGTTCTTTTAGATAAGATAAGATATCCTTTATTTGTCCCACACTGGGATTAATCTCACACTTTTTGTTGTTGTTATTTACCAAACATGTTTCGGTGGAAGTCTTTTGCCTTCCTCAGAGTGTCACATGAACAAAAGCAACCAACAAGTTAAATTGATAAGTTCAAGTAAGAGCCGGACCGAAGTTTCTTCAGTTATTTCCGCAATCTGGCTTTGGAGTGAACACTGTATGAAACCGACAAGAGAATGATCATTTTATTGCACTAAGCGAACGTATTTTCCCATGTTGCATAGCAACGTTTGATGATCCAGCAACGCAACGCTTGGTGCCATTTTTCCTTTTTCGAATCGTAGAGGAGATAATAGCTGACGAGACCACTCGAGGAGCCCACGCCCAAGAAATCAGTGACGAAATCGTTTGGAGCAGCTCGGTTGAACAAAACCCGCCTTCCGCAAAGTTCTCACATTCATTCTGAATCAAAGCAATTCAAAGGTTGATTAGGACTTCTCTTGTGAAATCCAAGTTCTTGACATCTGTGCAATCGAGACCCAATCCGGATGTGACTTTTGTTTCAATGAGAGATCTGGCGAAGGTACCTCGAGATTTCCTACCGGTGATGACAATCTGTGGATCAGCATCAACTTCGCAACTGAAATGTGGAGATGGCGCAATTTTCATGGAAACATTCGAAATTGCCAAATGTTCAAGGCCCACATCACCCCTTTCGCTAAGGTGCCGAGTCAAAGATTTACAAGGGGTAATTTGTCAAACGTCGCCATTTGATGTCACCGGGCCGACCGATTACGAAAGCATTTTGCAGGCTGCGGTGGCACGACAAACGCGACAAAAGTGGGAGTGGTCATGGGACTTCAATTTGGCCAAGGACAGACAGCCCGACGGAGAAGACGCGAAGCGCGGCGCCGACGTACCGATTCGAGGAAAAGTAGGGCAAGCGCACCGCGAGCGAGACGATCAGTCAGAGAGCTTTCGGCGACACCGCTCGGCCTTTAATGGAGCCAAAGGGAAAAACAATGACGGAAAGACGTGCGCCCGATGTCCTCGGAACGCCTTTGGCGATGCTTCAATGGAACCATTCCGGTTCAGAGGTCAACCCGGAACGGGTCAATGCACCGCCGAGAAATACGGTAGGCGGCAGAACGGCGGCCTCTTGCGCCTCGGTCCCACCCCCGAGCGCGGCGTCCTCGATCGCAAAGCAATTTACAGTCAAAGCAGACGTCGACGTTTTCCTTCACCGGAAACTCGCACGTTGAGGCCCGCTCCAACGTAATGGGGGCGTGGCTGGATAAGGGCTCCTTGGGGGGCAACCCCCGGCACGGGGCCCATTTCTCCAGGCCCGAAAGCAGACCGACCACTTCGGTGGAAGACGTTAACTTTTGCGGGAATTTCCGATACGGCGAGTGGGTGGGTAAGAGCGGCCGCTTCCGCGCGGTCACCTGATAGAAGCAGCCCGGGTCGATCAACGCAACGGTGTCCGACATATCGGGCCGCTTTGAACACCGGACGAGCCGAATCTGCGGGCCCTTGGCCGTGACGGCATACCGGAGGATCGGTAGCCAGGTGCGGCGCAAAGAAGTCGGCAGATTCACCAGCCGGTTATCGCCGTCCTCCGCGGCTTCGACGGGATCGGCGGCCGAACCGAAGATCCGCGTGATCCGAGGAGGCGAAAAGGAGCTCAAAATAAACCGGCGACAGAGCCGCGCTCCTTTTTATTCAACGCGGACCATTGGCAACTCGCCATCCTCCTCTTCGACGGGCCTCGGGCAATCTGCCTCAAGCTGGGACTCCACTTCGTTCCTTTCGTTTTGCTGCTCCTGCGAAAAAGAAATGACAAGTACCGTCGCGAGAAAAAGGACGCGAACCCTTCGGAATGACCCGGATTTATGCATGAGATCCGGTCCGATCTTCATCTAAGTCACAACAAGAGAAGATGGCCCAAGGTTTGGAACCTTTTCAAATACTGAATGCGCAACGGGGGGCCGAACATTTTGGAGAACGGCCGTTAGCGGGCATCCGCCATATCATATCCTCGATGAGACATCCGCGACTTTTCACGCACGGGTGATTATATTTAAATATATATATATATATACATACTGTATATGAAATAGAGAAAAGGGGAGGGATCAAAATCTGCCTACTAACGAGGCTCATAAAAGGATAATAACGGACAAGCACTGATGTGAGCGTCACCTTTTGAGAACGACAGAGAACTTACTCGAGAGCCTTTACTGTTGCTTTGGTGACCGTCTCTCTTTGCCATTTCTTAATCTTCCAAAATTGAACGATTTAACTAGGGAAACAAAGGATGATGTCTTTTATTATGGGATTCTCCCGCGGTGTCAAAAGCATGTTTAAAAAAAAAATTATAATAATCTGTCAAACCTGTTTTGACTTGTCCATCAAGTTAATGTCATTTGTGTTACTGCGTGAAGGTTCGGCGCTCCAGCCGATCTAAAAGGAGAACATTGTCGAAACTTTTACCGAGAAAGGAAATTTCCATTTCGATATTTAAAATCGGTATATCAGAAATGGTCATTAAAAAAAAAAAAGAAAAAAGACTAACGTCTTGGAAGTCGTCGTCGTCTTCGTCACTGAAGTCCCAACAGCCCGGTGGCAATTTACTCCTCTTTAAATTTGTCTTTCGACCGTATGTGTAGTGAGGCCGCGGCCTGCCCGGCAGCGATGGATCGTCCGACCTATAAGCACCTTGAGACATCTGGAAGGGGAGCAAGTGCCTCTGTGGAAACAAACCGATCCAATTTTGTCAAATGGGCGCAGTGCATCCTCACGGCAAGCGGGCGAAAGGACGACTGGCAGCGATGTACCATTGCCCGTCTCCGACACTGTCGCAGGCGACGCTTCTGCCTCCTTTTGTTGCTGCCGCCAAACTTGGGTTTGTCAACGCAAAAATCGCACGTGCCGCAGTCCTTCCTGCAGAGACACGCGTCGCATTGGCTGCAGGCGCGTCGTTTCCGCTTCCTGTGCCACTGAAAATACGGACACACGTACACGTTTCCATTGAGGCAAACCGCGGTGGACCGCAAGAAACGCGAGAGCTCGCCCCCGGGCGGCATTTGTCTGCTTAACGTGACAAACGCTAAAACATGAGTTCCGAATAACCAGAGATCTTCCCTTTTTTTCCCCCACTTTCCCTACGGGCAGGTGCGTAGGGGTGCAGAGGAGCTCAGAGAGGCCAGGCCATTTAATGATTTGAAAACATGCTCAAGTTATTCGAAAGAACTCAAAAATGTAGAGGGGAGCCAGGCAAGGGATGCCAGAGTAGGACTGATGTGCTCCCACGCAAGACGTGAGCAGCGGCATTTTGGACCAACCGGAGACACTTCACGGAGGATTGGCCGACTCCAAATCAAGTGCGTTACGGTCATCCAGCCGGGATGTGACCGAGGCATAAATGACTGTTTCAAAGTGCTCTTGAGAAAAGAGAGGCTTAGCGGCATTCAACGTTAGTGCGAATAACTGGGGAAATTCTTCGTTATTGCTTTGACGAGCAACATTTAGCAAAGCGAAACCTAACGGATTTCTCAACACAATCTGTTGAGAAATCGAACAACGCCGAGTTCTTCCGGATCGATGCGGTGCGTGAATGTAGACGCGGTCGGTAGCAGCGGCGGCGACGGGAGCGGTAGCTTAATGTCAACACGGTGTTAGCTAGCGTCGAGGAGACACGGTTGGAATTTCATGCCAAGCGCTGAACTCACAATGTTTTATCGTCTGGCCCCGGTTGTCCCTTGATGGAGAGGTGCGGTTTGGACATCGAGGGCAGACGCAATTGAATTTTAAGAAAACAAAACATAAAACACGAAAGGTGGCGGCGCAGGTACCGGGTCACAGATGTCACGGCCACACCCGTTACAGTCACTTTTTGATATGGTGTCATTCATGTGGCCGTTGGTATGGCTAAATAGTAGTGGTGCACGTTTGACATTGGTAGCTTGAGTGCACACTTCAAACTGAACTTCACTTCTGTCGAATCACTGCTTCTAATCGCAAGACATATGAGGTTAGAAGTGTTTTTTTGCTACGCATATTCAGATCTATTTATGTTGATATTGATTTTGCAGAACAACTTGAGGCGATCTGATCAACGGTCGTCGGTCAAAAGAGGATGGGTGTTGGAACAGGACAATGAGCCGAGACTCGGAAGCAAATGAACAACAGTTTTATTTAGGGTGTTCATAGCAAAAACAGCACTAGCTTATCAACCCGCGAAAATATATATCAATTTGCCCCTTTAATTTATTCACTATACAACAAATTAAACAATTATTCAGATGGAAGAAACTGTATTCATTTCAAACGAGTCACCAATGACCGGTTAGCAGAAGCAGACCATGTCCTCTATCTATCCTTGTTACTACGAAGATCTGTGGTCAGAGGATCATGCTGAATGGTTTGGCGCAACATCAACGCGAGCAGCCCAGCCCTGTTGGTCATTGCGCTCTTGTTCAAAGAGCTCGTCCAACTTGTACCACTGTGGGTGCAGAGAAAAACAAAACGAGTTACGCGACTTGTGTTGCCTGAATAACGGAGGCGGCCCTCCTTTAAACCGGGCGTGCCCAGCTCCGGGCCCGGAGGGCCACCGTCCTGCCTGTTTTCCGTCTCTCCGGGCTGCAACACACCCGATTCGGACGATCGGTTCATCAGCCAGCTCTGAAGCAGCATTAGAATGATTTTGATTACCGGTATTTGAATCGGGCGCGTTGCTCCCGGGAGAGCTCGAAAACAGGCAGGACAGCGGCCCTCCAGGACCGACTTTGGTCACCGCTGCTTTGAACCGTGCAAAGCAATAAATAATGCCCACCACTCTGACTCGCTCCAGGTCCACTTCGGCTCTCCTGAGCTTCTCCCAGTTATAATGTTTGTTACATTTCCGTTTTGAGACCCTGCAATATTCTCCAGTCAACTCAAAGACATTTTTCACCATAGGACACCCGCACACCTCATCCACAGGAACCTGGACACATCAGGAATGAAATGCAGAGGGGGAAGAAAACAAATGGCCCCAAAAGCAGCATGCATCGTATATGACAGAAATCTTGCGCCGACCTTAGGATCCCTTGAATGTTCTGGGGACAAAACCTGAAGCCTCTTGCGGTAAGTTTTGCTTTGGGGATTGTACACATCACAGAAGAGTCTGGTCGCTCTATGAGGACAAAAAAAACCAACAGCAAAAAATTGTCAGGCAACCGAACTGAGAGAAAAGCTGTTTTTTGAAATGTTCTTTTTTTTTTTCTCTCTTACCCTTCAATTCTTGTAGGATACATGGAACCAAAGGAGGTCTGACTCTCGTACTGTCAAGATAACGAGATGGTTTTTTTTTTAAGCATCCATCTGCTTTCGACACCACTTCTACTCATGGCTGCGCTTGAGCTTCTCCCAGCAGTAGCGTGCACCCACTCTGTTCACTCTACTCGTACGATTTGTAACAACTCTCCCGAACAACAATGCTCTCAGCCTTTCTACAAGACTGAAAGCTTACTCAGACCGTTTGTTACAACATATCTTTGTGAGCGCTCCTTTTCGAGGATGGTGGAAAATAAAGACCAGGAACAGACTTTGTTGCGAAAATGATCCAAGCATGGCGCTTGCCAAGGTGAAGCTGAGCATTCCTAAACTCTCTTGGCCCTTTTCCACCGCGCTAGTTCCAGGCTAGTGCCCAGGTTAGCAGCAGCCCCTTCTTATTTCACCACCAAAATTGGCTCCGGCTCTCGTGCCGGAAACTGGCGCTTAAGCTGGCTCCAATTATTTGTTGGCGGGGTTATCATGACGATGGCAGATGTAGGGGAATGACTCCCCGGACACGCGCAAGTTTTGAGCGGTGAACTCCGGCACAATTGTGCCCCTCCAGAAGAGCGATCACGGATGTGCCCGGATAGCGTGCGATCTCCGACTTGCAGCCATCGTCGTGATCATCTAAATTGATTCAGAAAGATGCTATGCTAGGTTGCCTAGCAGATGCTAACATCGCATTAATATTATTATCATTATTATTAATAGCGCAGATGCTCTTGGGTAAACGTGGACGTAAGCGGTGACGTTTGGACGCTTTACGGTGACGTAATCACCTTGCTCCTACCTGGCTCTTTGCCGGTGTAAAACCAAACACGTTCTTCATAAGAAGTTGTTAAGCACCAATTAAGCACAGCACTTGCCCCGGCGCCGAACCAGCACCAAGTTTGGGGGGTGGAAAAGGGGTACCTGTAAGGCAACAGCAAAAGTTGCAGTAAATATCCACTGAGTTAGCTTCTTGATTTTTGACTGAAATTCATGATTTGTTGGTTTTGTCCTTTTAACTCCGTGATTTTGTATGCACCTGATGCGTGGTTGATTTTCTCTTCGGATGTCAGATGTACCTAAAAAAAACACCGACATTTTACTTGTCCAAAAACACAGGATTTCGGGAATGCACGTGCGAAACGTGGCGAACCACTGATTCAGGAACGTCAGCGAACCCAACATGCGTATTTTTTGGAACGTGGGAGGAACTTGTGCAAAAACCAAAGGAAGACCAGCGCACGGATTCAAATCCACAGCCGTGAACCGTGTGAGGCGGACGTGCAAACCAAACGTCCACCGTGCTGCCGTTGTTTACCTTTTAAAATGCAATTTGTGAAGCGGCGGCTGAAATGAAAGGACTCACCTTTGCATAGCACCTCTCCATATGTCTTAGTGCAACTTTTGGATTGATAGGATGGGCTGCAGGACACACAAAAAATCTGAAGGTCTGTGTCCTCTCCCTCCCCTTCATTGACCTGAAAAGGTGCAACGTGATTGCAGATCGTGAAGGGGAAGAACAAGCTTCGTGACAACGCAACCATAAAAGACTACATTTAAAAAGCAAGTTAACCTCCTCATCCTGCTGCTTGGCCTTGGCGATGATGCCCTCCAGTTCGTGGAAGCGGCGCTCCATTTGGGTGAGGCGCAAGCGGGCGTTTTGCTGGTCCTTGCGAATGCGCTCCAATTGCTTCTTACCGTGCTCCTCGGCAATGCGGGGACTCTGCTGCCACTGCTGGATCCGCTGAGGGAGTATCTCATAGATTCGGCTGTGGGGAGACGTGCGCGCACACGAAGACGACAAAATGAGAAGGGGAATGCCGACTACCTCAAACTCAGACCGTTGCGTACAATGTGTGTGTCATTTGTAGTGTAACCAAGCACAATGTTGCATCTTGACAAAGCACGTTAGGCTTCACAATTTCAAATGAAAATGCAGCCTTGCACATTCAAATATCATCCATCCATTTTCAACAGCCCTTGTCTACAGCAGAGTCACTTGTGAGCTGGGACTGATCCCAGATGACTTTGGGCCAGAAGCTCAGTACACCTCGGACTGGTCGTCAGCCGATTGCAGGGCACAACATGAACAAATGTTCATGTTGCAATTACGGGGCTTAATATTAGCCCAACCGCTGTGGATGTTTAGAAACCGATGCAGATTTGCGCCAGAAAAGAAATACAAATTAATCGGCCGATTCATTTTTAAGATGCACAAATAAATTAATTAATTAACACCCCCAACCCCCCCTCCCCAATGAAAGCATTTCAATGCGCGTTAATTATATGTGGATTTGCACTCTATGTGCCCCGTTCTGGTCAATTGTGAATTTTATGTTTAAAAAATACACACAAAAAAAAACAACCTTCCCTTTTCGGTTCCCAGAATCCACTGCATGGCATCATTTATTTAATTACATAACAAGGACATTAATCCTAGTCACATGTGTTTGTTTTACCAGTAGTTGATGGTGTGTCATAGTCAATACATTTATGTTTGACTTAACGTGGCACTGTGTTTTACATTATTCTTTTTTTCAACTAACTGCTTTTGGGTTGCGTGAAAAATGGTGACAGGGGTCAATTCCTTGCACAAGCTGCATTGCTCACCTGCGAAACGCTTGTTTGATTGATTGATGGATTTAAGTTTGCGGGAGATGTAGGAGAGAGCCAGAGTCCACGCAGACTCCACAAGTGTTAGCTAACTGTCAACGTTGCTTCCGCTACATGACAGCTTAGCAACAGGGGAAAGCTCTCACTCGGCAGCTAGCTTCACGCCACAGTTCTCCGAGCGGTACTTGGAGTTGGCTCTTGCGGCCCGGACGCAGTTGGGCCCGAGACACTGATGGCGCCCACCGTGATCGCGGACGTCACTCTTCTCACCGTGTCTGTTCCTGTCCTTATGCTTTTGCTTCCGCTCGTGCCGCCGAGACTCTTTCCAAAACGAACGTATTTGCAGACGTCAACTTGTTACCGCGATATCACGACACAACTAATGGATCTTACTTTCTTGTCAAACTTCTTCTCTCGTCTCTTCACGCGTTTCACTTTTACAGCTTTCTTTCGCAAGACAGGACCGAAAGGCGGTTCATCGTCATCGTCGTCAGTTGCCCATCCCTGGTAGAAAAAAAGGAAAAAAAAAGCCAAAGAAGCGTTGAGCATGCAAATTGCAAACACAATGTTAGCCTCAATAAACCACGCCGGTCACACTACGGTCGCACTACCATGCTGCTGTGAAGCCCCGCTGCTTTGTACTGCTGGTAGAGATCTGCCTCGCCGTCATAGTCGTCAGAGTACCGCCTTCGTCTGCGGTGGTAGTTCTCTCTTCTTTCTCGTAAATACTGTTCCTCTTCTTTTACACGTAGCATTTTCTGCATAAAACAAGAAGCGATTGCTTTCACTTTTTCCAAGAGGAGCTACATTGAAAAGCTTCCACAGAATTCGGCGGCACGGTTCTTTCATATGAAAGAAATCATTTTGGCATTGTCTCATTTAGAAAAAAGAAAACATACCCTAGCTCGGACCTCGCATTGTCTAAATCTGCACTTCTGCCTTATTTTATTGGGGCCCCCGAACTTTTTCATGTCTTTGCAGAAGTCACACTGTGCACGGTCCTCAGTCCTTCTGCACGGCTCACATTCGCCACACATTCTCACTGAACGCTTCACCTGCAACATGTAGCAAAACCCAATTAGAGCTCCGGGCAGTAACGACAACGCACAATCACTCAAGGTAAGAGTAGCCGGTAGCTTTGGAAGCTTTACAACACCGTTTCAATACTGCTTCTTCACTTGTCAACTACTCTCGGGAAGCCAACAAGTACAAGCAGTCGGATGGATGTGAACATGGAACAATGTGGAAAATGAGGTTGTAAAGCAACAATGACGTATTCTGGCCTCTTCATTTGTTGCTTCATTGCTCTCCCATAATCATGTGCAAATTTGACATCTGGACGATGGGAAAACTCACTTTTGATCCTCGCCGCCTTTCGCTCCTGTAGTCTGGTGTACTCGGGGTACTGTACTGTCTTTCAGTTCTATCAGAGTCCGGTTCCCTTTCTCTGCTTTTGTGTACTTTATTTCCAGCAATGGGTTTTCATCTGGTAACAGGAAGAAGGAAACAACAATCACTGCTACTTTATTCAGTCACGTGATGTACGCTCAGAAAGGCTCACGATCAGGATCAATCACCTCTGCATCTCATGCAGTACCACTCTCTGATCGCCTTGGCCATCTTCTCCGTTATATTGATGCAGTTTCCATGGAACCACTCGTTGCAGTTATCGCAGCCACTAAGAGTCAAGTCAAGTCAAGTCAAGTCAACAGTATTTATAGAGCACTTTCAAACAGCCATCGCTGCATACAAAGTGCTGTACATGGAGCAATTTAACAATTTAACATAAACGTCGTTTAGAATCTGATGATCGAAAAACGCGAAGTGAAAAGAGGAGCAAACACGGCATTTAATTTATGAGGGCGGGTCAGCAGAAAATAGGTGGTGGGATGAAACAGCAGTGGTGCGCTTACATCATGAAACAGTTGATGTGTGGTTTCCTGCAGATGCAATACAGTGGGGCACTCTCCCCATCCATGCTGCTGCCTTCCGGTCCTGGTAGGGGGTCAATATCAGACGCTTCGCTTTCCTGGAAAAATGCAAACAATTCGACCATACGTTGCGTTGTAGCGAGAGTAAAACGGACAAGTTAGATGCTTACTATATTGTACACAAAACAGTCTTGCTTGGCAGTGCCCCTGTAGCACCGATTCTGGCCCCCCCTGTGGCCCCCCTCCGAGTGTAGATTACGCAGTCGTGCCGAGTCGCCGACGCGAAAGGTGGAACCAAAGTGCGTGATTTAACATTCTAGTCGGACCCTTTAGTGCGCTGCGCCACTTAAAAATGAGCGGGAAAATGAGAAGCAGTCTGCAGAGAAGGAAATGACCACGACACGAGTGCTATTTGCGTGTGTGTGTGCATGCGCGCGTGTGTGTGCGCGTGTTTGCGTGTGCGTGTTTGTGTGCGTGCGTGCATGCGTGTGTTTGTGTGTGTGTGTGTGTTTAACTTTGTTAGTCTCCCTTTTTATTTTTATTTTTATTTAACAGGATCAATATATAAGACATTGCCTTTTAAAATTTAGACAATTATATGCATGTAAAACATCTAGCTTCAGTGTACAGTAAATATTCTCTAGTACGGACTCGTGTTTGCGCTGTCCAATTTGTCCCGATAACAGAAATTCCTCATTTGGGAAATGAGCATGGTACATGTCCTTTATGAACCTGCAAGTATGTTGACAAAATGCACGTGTAACAACACAATCAATAAAATACAAAAATATACTGTCCAATAACTGTTTATAGAACAAAAACTGCAATACAGGTTTATCAAAAAAAAAAATCACAACAGTAAAATACGTACAGTATTTTAATGTTTATTTTTTTTCTGTCTTGGGAAAAAATATGTATTTTGGATTGTTTTGTTGGATGCATTCTTTGGTTTATGACAATGTTTGCCTGCGTGTCATACAGTTTTCTTGCTAGTTGCAAGTAACTGTCCCGTTGATCACCGATGTCTGGTAATTCTTGTGCATACTGAAGGATTTTTGTTGCCATTTGCATTGCTTCCTTGCTGGATGGTGGCTTGTCATCAGGAGTTGAATCGATGCCTTGTTGTTTAAAGTTTTGTAGATTCGCGTCTTTCCGACTCCAAGTGTCTGCTGGATCTTTTTAACTTTGTGTCCAGCCTCGCTCAAACGGACGCATTTCACTCGCTCCGCTCCAGTTGTTACAGTTCTTCTACGTTTCGATGCGATGATCTACACGACGTAAGTGAATAAAGTTAAAATCTTTCGCAATTACAGTAAAACGCACGCCAATAAAAAGTCGCTTACACGTCTTCGTTTCGAATCTGATGAATGAAAACGGCGAAGCGAACACGTTTCTTCGGTCGTGTCGAGTGGGTGCTGCTTTTAAGCTCGTGCCGCGTTCTACTGGACGTAAGTGAATAAAGTTAAAATCATTCACAATTACAGTAAAACGCACGGCAATAAAAACTCACTTGCACGTCGTCGTTTAGAATCTGATGATCGAAAAACGCGAAGTGAAAACTTGTTTCAGCGTTGTCTTTTCCGTCGCATCGGGTGGGCGTTGCGTGTATTTAAGCTCCCGCGGCATTACACCTCCATCCGGGTTACGGGTAGTGGAATTTCTGCTTACGCAACTTCCGGTAACATGTAATGTCGTAGTCAAAATGTTAATGCATAGGTTTTTATTCTGGGTGAAGGATATTCCTTTCCATAGAATTCCGGGGATGGGAATATTTACTGTATTTGCAATTTTTGTCCCCGGCAGGCTGGTACCATATCATCCCCTGGCTTGAATATTCTCAACAGATGGACACGGCGTATTGTTACGCTTGCAGACATTTTAGCCCTCCTAATAATAATAATAATAATAATACATTTTATTTATAAGCGCCTTTCAAGACACCCAAGTCTGAAGAAATAAAAAGTCAAATAAGATTTCGAATCTGTCTTTTTAGCCCTGGGTTGAATGTGCCCCCCCCCCCCCAGCAAAACCCCTGGCCCCAGCCCGGCCCCCTCAGTGAAATTGATCCAGAACCGCCCCTGCTTCTGCTACGCACTTGAAATTAAGTGCCTCGTCGTTTAAGAATAGAAACCATGTTGATCATGGTTGACGGTCACACTGGACAATGATCATTTCCGAATTAAGAGAGTTCTGACCAAAGTTAACGTTCTGGTCCGTTTCCGGCTTTCGACCATTAATTTGTCGCAAATAGCGGCGGACTCTAAATTCGGCCATGTTTCTAACGAACAACGAAACGCACCGAAACGAGTTTAACCTCAGGGTTGTGAAATAAATATATAAACGCTGGCGAAGCCTTACCATTGTATTCGTATTGCCTGGAGGTCGTTCAAAGACGTAGCGAGAACACAAACAGCGAATAACAGCGAACCTCCGGCAGCGGTAATCAACATTAGCCGAGTTCACAGCGGAACCTACATCGATTGCGTCACGTCCGTTGAATGAAATTTGGCAACCAGCAAATACACTACCGCCCCCTACAGGACCGAAGTGTGGATCCGTTTGTTACGTTGAACATTTAGAACAGTGGTCCTCAACTAGAAATGCTGTAGGTCCACTTTTTTTTTTTTTTTTTAAATAAGACCAAGGTCCGGTCCCATGCACGGCGGTCATGGGGAGCAGGGCGATATGCCCATTTAGTATGGTCAAGCCAAGCTTATACAAATCAACACTCCTCACAACCAACCAATAATGGGGTGCATGAAAATAACAATTATTCACTTTGCCTGGACGCAACAAATAATGAGAGGTATTGTGTTGAGGCACAGGAACTCCTTTATTTTGTTAAATTGTGCCTGCTTAATAATAGAAATAGCCCTTTTAGGGAAATAAGACATTTTTACTTTAACTTTTTTAAACAGTAGTTGTCTTTTTTTCCCCTTAATTTAACAAAAACAAAATACACATTTTACCAAAATATATACTAAACATGAAAACAAATATATCCTTTTCATTTGTACAATTCCCCTTTTCTCATCCCCTCTGACATCACTGATAAATATATCAGAAGAAGAGTTAAGAACCATTTTAAATACTGTACTGACACAAGGGAGCACAGGAATGTGCAGTGCTGTTCTTCCACGAAAGGCGAATGCAATGTCTGAGGCATGCAAATATTATTTGAGGACGCCATTGTGATGTTCATTTACAATGTTGCGGTGTTCTGCTGTTAAACAGCTGCAAAGATCCCCGGGTAGACGGAGCAAAACTGCACACAATCGAAACCTCCCGCGATTCGTCTTGTCTAATTGTCACTGCGGTCAAGCCAGCCTCCACTCGCAAAATCGAAGTCAAGTGAGCCGCCACTGCGATTGTCAATACTGTGCATTACGGTAATCTGTCGCCAGCGAGCGGCGTTGGGCACCTTCAAAATAAAAGAGCCACCACTCATGCATAAACGTCATTTGTTCGGGTTAAAAGAAATTCATAAAAGTATAAAATAAGTCATTTCTTGGCGGTCGGGTAAAGATTCAGAACTAGAACTCTCGGAACAGCACCAATAAGCGTTCTCAAGTGGAGATAGAAAATAAAGTCAATGGTAATTCTACATCAATTTCACCTGACATTAAAAAAAAATAAATCTGTGTGATTGCGCAACCACACCGGGTTGTCGACACACTCGGGCACCCCAGGTATACAACCGCAGTAATGGCATTCAGATCGGATGTTCCATTACCAATCAAAAATGACATTTGAGCTCCTCTGCTTATTTCAAAAGATCCTTGAAAATGAATTTCAGTTATCCCTCAATCAAACCAGACCTGCAGGACACGAGAGCACTGCAGGTATCCAACAAGACCATTGGGATCTGATGAAAAGTGACAAGACGGCCTGCGTTCTGACGTGACCTGCATTCTAACATGTTGAGCTTTTCGCCCATTTATAGAACATCCTAAAAGAAGGAATCCAGCACCCCGGCTCTCCACCCAGACCGCCCTCGTCCGGATCAGATGTTGCATTTTGAAATAAAAGGCCTCTGAAAACTGCCATGTTGACCTGATTTCTGACGAGATGATCTAAACGCCCAACATGTTGACATTTTAGACCGTTTTTAAAAAATTCCTAAAAAAGATATCACCGTTATCCCGTGAGGGCTGTAGGTCTGCGGATAACTACAGCACTCCGGCTTTCCAACGCGACCACTCCCGTCTGAATCCGATGATGGATTTGGGGAAAAAAGACGCCTCTCAAATGTGGCAAGATGACCTGGGTCCCGACAAGTTGATCTGAACGCCCAACATGTTGACATTTTCGACCGTTTTGAAGAGAATTCTTAAAAAAAAATACTAATAATTTGGAAGGCTTTTGTGGAAGATGTTTATCTTCCGTTTCCGCAGACGGTGAAGCGGCGCCTTTAAAATGGACCAGGCTCACGACAGGGAGAAGAGATATATTTACAGAGATGTCGCCATTTTCTTTTGACTGATAAGACGACACCTCCGCCATATTGGATGTGGCGAACAGGGATCTCTTGACAAGAGGGTAGACACTTGTGCCAGGGAAACGTTTACCGGTAATTTGAAGGTTCAGGGTGTTTTTGGCTCCATAATTAGAGCCGGCCTAGCTATCAAACCGTTGGCTGAGAAATTTTGTGTGAAGATGAAGTATCAGAACTCGTCGCTTTATAATGTGCCCACTTGAAATGAAAACCACGGGATCAGGTATGAAGGGTGTGTGATGTATTTTATTATCAACCAAATATCCAAGACGTTTTGCTGAAATATGAAGCGACCACCTTCATGAAAAAGGACTCAGAAAGTCTTTTGAAAATGGGATTCTAATAACTATTTCTGAATACAATGACATGGCCAGGGATCAATCAGTAACAATACCTTGGCCGAAGGTTCTTGTGTAAGTTGAGGGGTTCGTTGTTTGTCAGTGGATGGCTCTTCTTTGCGAATGACAGATGGAGATGGAATCCCTAAATAAATAAATAAATGTAGTTTATTAAAAAGTTTTAAAAAATAATTTATCGTAAGATTGATTAAAAGGAAAATAAAAGAGAAAAAGTTGTCCTTTGTAGTAGTGGCAGCGACCATTTGTCTACTTTCGATTTGCGCTGGCGGGGCCAATCACGCAGTCGTCGACCTGCCAGGGCAACAGAGACAAAGACATCCCGTGAGGAAATCTGTTCCTCTTGTCATCCTACGTAAACTGAAGTCACAAAATGTAAAATGAGGCCAGGGTCAGGCTCACCTTGCTGGCGAACCTCAAAGAATTGAGGGTTTCCCCGAAGCTGTCCGGCTCCGGAGCAATGTTGACGAACATCAGACTGGAGAGAAAACAAAAAAACTAAGTGGCTGAGCAACAGTTAATAAATAAATAAACAAGAATAATAAAGACAAGAAAACCTGGTACCAGGATCGAGTCTCCCGTCTCCTCCTTTTGTTTATTCCTCAGTGTCAAATTGGATAAACCTGACACCGTGTTTGGTTTAATTTTGCTAAATGGAGGTGTTTGGATTTGGATTTGCGTGAGGGCAAATACTAAATGGATGCTTTTGTCTCTCAAAGGGGGAGTGTACCGGTAGTTTGTGCGAGTCACCTTTCGACACATCACCAACAACGGCGCAAGTAAGCCTTCATTTTGCGTGATTGTCATGATGTCGAAAGACAAATATTAAAAATTCTGTTTCTTTGTGGTTTTTGGATGGGAGAAAGGTGCCCATTTCTTTCCATCCAAAACTGTTGTACTTAATGCACTTTGTCGGACACTAATTGTTTCAGGTGAGGTCTTTGCGACCACCTGGGAAGGGCCAATCGTTGCTTGTACCCGATTGGCCCGAAGCTCAAGTGAACTCCCTTTAAAAGATGAATGAGGAAGTCGCTGGGGGCCGGACAACTCGGAGAGCGGTGCTCCACGCGGGCTGCTCAAAACTGCTCAACTGTCACTCCTGAAAATAAAGAAAACTGGAAACTCCCCTTCCCGAATTGCCTTTTTATTCTTTTTCACGTGGCCTGCTGTTTCGCCGCGTAACGGTGACGCAACCAAATATACATCGTTTGTTTAACTTCAATGTGCCTGCGGTGGCAGACGAGGGAAGATTGATGCGCTTCCTTTGTCTAAAAATGTTGCTACACCCAGACGCTAAAAGGCCTCGCTGTGTATCGTACGCTCGGGAATGCGGTACTCCCGCTGCCGAAACTCATCTTCTTGCCTTTTTTTGCTTGTGGGTCATTGTCACGCTTTGACCGGCAGAGGGCGGCATCCTCAGTTTCTTCGCGGTCTCCTTTGGCTTCACAAAACTCCAGAGGAGAACGACCGGGGCACTGTGGTAGTGCATCGCTGGATTAGCAGGGGGCGCGTTAGTCTCCCCTTCGACCGACACATAAATCAGGAAGGAAAAAAAAAAGTCCCACACTCATATTTTGTGGTCAGTGTGCATTCTGAAGGTGGAGTCCGGGTGGAGTTGAGCGGCAAAGAAATTCTTAAAGGGCCCGCAGCAAATCTGGAAGCGAGGCTGTGAGGATATACAGTACAGTCTGAAAAAATACGGGAGATAAAAACACCCGGCTGTCTTGAAACCGTAGTTTAGCATCGAAAGCGGTCGCTTTGTTCAGATGCGTGATTTCTGCCGGTCAATCATCCCGGACCCCGATATGATTGGGACAAACACCAAGGCCACACTAAGCCCGTCTGAATGGGAGGAAGTTTAGTCATAGTTACTCATAAATGAATTTGACCAGCTGGAGGTACGGAACGAGTTGCGAGAGTTAAGTCGACAACTTTGACATTTTTGCACTTTTGCACTGGCGACGTAATCAACCCGATTTATGACTCGGAGCTTCCCATCCGGCGGGCACCGTGTCATTTCTTGCTTTGCCGCACATTGGCGGGTGCCCATTGAATCTGATAGAGGTCTCGAAGTTCATTCTTGGTGCAATTGCCGCACCGTTGTCCAATTTGGAAAGTGGGTTCATGCTGTTTCCTCTTGACATTCGCCCGACAGGCTTCTGCTCCTTGGGTGATGAAGCTCCATTCTTTTTGGGACCTCTTATTGACAATCGGGACCTCGATCGTCGACCTCGCCGCTGACTCGGCCTCGGAGGCCGGACACCGCAAATGTCCCCCGCGGGCAAGCGGCACCTTCGACTGTTGGCTGAGAATATGGCGAAGCCTCGCCGCGTGGACATTTGCTCCAGAAGAATTTTATGAGTGAGCGAATGCCCGATGGACCCGAGACATGAAGAGATGAGGTTTGCGTGTAAAATGAGCTCCGTGCCAGCCTCGAATAAAAGCCCGCCTCGTTCTATTCAATCCGGAATATCGGTGGTTTGAACAAAGAGCGATGGAAATGCTTGTGTTTCTCAATGACAGGAAGGGGCTATCGCAGAGGAAGTGGAAGTAGGAGCGTCCCTCTCGCGGTCACAAAAGCCCCCGCGGTCGGCCGCCTGCCCGCCTGCCCGCCTGCCCATCCTGTAGCTGAGAGCCGTGTGAGCCAGGAACCCCCCCCCCCCCCCCGCCAAAAACACTGCCTGCTAGTATTTTGGTAATCGTCATCCTCCCTGACCCGCTGGCCCGATCCTGGCGCCAGGAGTCTCCACACCTCCCCTTCGCCTCCTCACAAAGCCCCCCCCCCCCCCCCCGCCCCAACGGATAATTCAACCCAGCTGTCGCAAGGTGCCTGCTCTTCCAGTGATGGAAGGACCCTTTGCCAAAGTCAAAAGTACCACGGCAGCAATGTAAACACGCATCGCGGAAAGACGGTCGGGCTGGCGGTAAAAACAACAGTTGGAAGAATCAAGTCATTGTAGCTGCCGCAGGTGGAACCACTTTCACACGCGGATCACGTTGTGAGGTTTTGATAAGAGGAGAAAGGCACCAATCTGCTTCTTGGTTTTATCCAACGCTTGCCACCTTCAGACAAACTGGCATTTACCAACACGGTCCTGCTTTTGAAAGGCGCCAAGAAACGAGAGCGGCGTCCGTTGAAAGCGAGCATCATCGAGAAGGCTTGAAAGGAGCTTTTGCGTCCGGGACGAATAAGATTGCTGCGGGCTCTTTGGGAGGCCCGTCGACCTGTGCTCGTGGTCTCGCCGGTCAGACGCGCGTGCGGGCACGCTTCCTGGTTGCCGCCTCGCAAAAAAAACTCCCGAACGGAACTGAACGGCGACATGTGGAAGCGCGCGTTTGCCGGGATCGCGACGGCTCGATGTTTACCCCCCTGCCTGAATGGTTTTTGGTCATCCGTCGAACGGTCTGGTCTTAATGAGAAGGAATGTGCGTCACGCGAAGGGGAGAGGCGGACATTGGAATCACATGAAGAGCACGCGCATCCTCGGTGATCCGAGCCATACCGAGGAGATTTCGGATAAATGCCGAGGAACGTTTGTCGAGTGGGACAGAAAAAAACAAAAGGCTGCGAGAGCTGCGATTGGAGAGTCAAGAAACGTGAATTATGCCTGTTTCATTTCATAAGGTGCCTCTCTGTCTATGCTCCGACCACATCGGGGAGATTGTGTTGAAATTTAGGGCAACCCCAGCTTTTGATCCCCGATCCGCAAAAACGCTGCTGAGTAATGGCCCGCAAGTCAACCGACTACATATGTGTGTGACGGAGGTTCGGATTGTTTTTCACGAGGCGGCGGCGGCGCGGTTGCCTTCTCGCGCGGCGGCGGATGGTTATCAGAGACAGAGGCCCGACCGAGGGGGCGGCCCGATGGTTACAAAGAGCTGTTCTGCCGGAACGCCGCACGGGGAAAAATAGTTCACGCTGCGCTGGGATTTCCTGCCTTTGCCCGACCGGCCCCCCCCCCCCCCCCCTTCCGTCGTCTCTCGGCCCCCTTCGCCCGGCCGAAGGCGCTCGGGGCGGGCGAGTCGATTGGTCGAACGAAGGCGGCGGGCGTCGGCGCGGACAATCGACGCCGTCGGGTTTGCAGAAATTCCATTTCCTCCGCCCACGGGTCGAGGGGGGGGGGGGGGGGGGGGACCGAGTCGGGATCGTTTTCGCACTCTCGGCTCTCACGGTGACGTGCGCCTCATTTGGACGCCGTGATCTGATCTCACGTCGTCCGCAGCCGGAATACGCATCGGCCGCCGTGATGTGGATGGCGCGAATGGCGTTCCCACCGGCAGTCGGGACAGGCGCCCGGCCGTTTGGCCGCGCTCGGACGTGCCGCGTGGGTGTCAAAGAGGAGGCGGAAGGGCGGAGGGGCGGGGGGACTCGGGCTCCAAATCGCTGCGCGGCTCTTCCAGGCCTTTGATCTTGGGTGCGAGCGGTGCAGCTAAGGGCCATGTGTCACCCATTAGCGGCGTGGCGAGAGCGTGGCTGCTCGCAGCTTCTCCTCGGGAAGGATGTTGTGAAAGTGGCTGCTAATAAACTCTGAAGTTGGTGTCAAGGCTGGAGGATGGGCGGCTTCCCCCCCAACAAAAAAAAAAAAAACAATCAAAGTGGAACGCGTTCTCCGCAGTACCTGTGCGGGGCTTTCATTATACTTTGCGCTCTACACACTTCTGCTCAACTGATCGCACAGGAAGCGAGATGGACGATTTCATTGAAAAGCATCGCTGCCAGCAATCGCTGTCTTGGGAAAGGGGTGGGGGGAATGGAAACCAGATGTCTGAGATCCACCATGAATATGTCAAAGCTCCTGGACTATGTCAAATCTCCCCCCCAAGTCCCTTTGGAGTACAGAACCCTTTCGGCCGCGTCATCGGGAACGAACGCGGAGATCACGGCAGCTCGGCGGCGGACGTCTTGGCGGTATCGACAAAAGCGCCTACGGAGAGTCGCGGAGGATTTGTTTCCCCTCCTCCTCGGGTTTCTGGCCTGGACGGGTTCTTCACATGTCGGGGTACCTTCCCGTATCCGGAGGCTGCGTCGGGCGGCAAATCTCTCGGCGCTTTCTCGTGCTTGAGAAAATAACAAGCTATAGAGTAATGACTTAACAAGCAACAGGATAATGGCTTCAACATGCGCGCGGCTGGGAGAATTCAGGCCGGTGCCGGCGCACTCGCATGTGGATGTGTGCGTCTATTGTTTGCCAGGAGATGTTTGAAAGTTGGGCCGGCGGCAAACACATGGCTCCGGACTTCAGTTGAGCCTTGAAGGCTTTGTTTGGCGGGTTGGGGGGGGGCGATGGCAGCCGTGCGTCACAACGGCGCCGACAGCCCGATGCTTTTCTCCGGGTGTTTTCCATCACGAGCAGCTGTAACGCGGGCCTCCCACGCAGACCGGCGCGCCGCAGCGTACACTGACGCGCGTGCGATAACCTACATCTGTGCTTGCGTGCGTCCCGGCAGGCCGGGGAACGCCGTCGACGTCTCCGGCCATAACCGGAGCGTCATTGATGAGATTGCTCGGCATCCCTATTGGCGGAAAGTCACTTTGTCCTCCCCCGAGAGACGGCTCAGGCGAGACCCGCGGTTGGCTCGGAAACTTCCACGGCCGAGTCCTTCATCGATGAGCGACTGCGCTGGTCAACAACATTTTTTTTCATCTGAGGCGCGAGTCAACTTTTTGACTTCCCATTTAGTTTTATTTCGGGCAAATGAAGCTTTCGTTTCATAAAGGTCATCGCGGCAAAAGTCGCAAAACGTCCGCCCCCCCCCCCCCCTGAGATGGATCAAAACGGCTGGATTTGGTTTCTTAATTCAGATTCCAGAACGCCCCGTTTAGACCAACGAGCCGAGCCGCGAGATCATTTTTGGACTGGATTCCCCGTAACCGGATGCGCTAGAAAAAAAAAAGTCCCGACATTTTTTTGGAATGAATACATTCAGCTGTTTTTCCGTTAGCGACGATACGGTTGGGCTGCCGCTTCGGCGTGCGCTCACGTCGCCAAATATTGTTCTCGACAATCCGATACACGACGCAAGGAATCCAAACGTACCGGACCGTTTGAGCCGAGAGGAAACGAGCCTCCGCCGCGTCGAACCGGCGGCGCCATGAGAATGCCTCGAAGCTACTACGAGACGTGAAATGACGGACACGTGATCACCGAGCGAGCGACGTTCGCCGACGCTCCGGCAGGACCGGGCTTGCCGTACTTCGCGAGGTGAGGCGACGTGTTTCGCGCCGCGCTCTCCGATGACGTTCGCGCGCTGTTATGCGCGGACGTGTCGTGGCAGGTGCACAGAAATGCCGATCTTCGGGTTAAGGCCCGCGGCGACAGCTCGGCGTCTTCCCGCAGCTCGTCTGGGAAAAGATTCTCCGGTTTGCGTTCGGGCGGGACAAAGACGGCATTTCCTAAAATGCCGCGAGGAGCGTCAACATATCCGAAGGTTCCGTCTCGGATCCTCGAGGCCTAACCCGAGGTCCCGAGCGGCGATCGAGCCGCGCTTGGCTTGGCGAGCGGTGACGAAGACGTGACTTTTGCCGTGGCCTTTGCCGACCTCCCGCGCGAGAACGGGGGGCAGTTTCGACAGAGACGACAACTCGGTCGAGAGACGTTCCGACGTAAACGCGGGCTTATTGTCTCCCCGCTCCTCGGCGCTCTTCTTGCCCCATCAACAGCGGTGTGAGGCAACGTCCCGGGGGACGCATCCCTCCGGCTCTCCCCCCTCCTTCCTTTTCCGAAGGCTCCGCTTCTCGCTGGCAACGGCGCCGCAGCAACACATGTCTCTGATCAAGTCGGGCCTGCGTCATCAGTTAGTAAACTCCGGGCTCCAGGAAAACCAACAGAGAGCACATTCATAGCCGACGACCCTGTGACTGAGTGTGTGATTCATTACGCTTTAATATGTGCCCCTATCCCCCCCCCCCCCTTCCTTAAACCCGCCCAACCGCTTCTCCGACGCAGCCCTGAGGCGACCTCGCAGCCTGATCAAGTCCATCATTTAACATACTTGCGGAGTTATCGCTTTTGGCCTTCTTTTCTTTGTTTTTTTTGTTGTTTTTGTTTACTGGAAGCAGACGTTTTGTCCTGGTCCCGATTGCACTTCAGAGGAGTGAAATGAGCTCTCGCCGACGTACTCGCAACTTGAAAAACTTTCATGAGCTCGCAAACTCTTCATTTTCCTGGAAGGGGAAGGAATGTCGAATTTGCTTTTTTTGAATCAAAAGCGCCGCTCGAGCGGTTAGCACGTCCGCCTCGCAGTGCAAAGGTGCGGGGTTCGATTCCGGCCGCGACCTTCCCCGCGTGGACTTTTCTCCGGGTTCTCCGCTTTCCTCCCACGTTCCCCCCAAAACACGCACGGCCGGTTAACGGAGCACTCGAAATGCGCCGACGGTTGTCGCTCATCTGCGTTTGGCCGGCTAGCCGTTCGGCGCGTACCCCGCCCGCTGCCCCCCGAAGACGGCCGCGATGGGCTCCGGCACGCCGGCGAGGACGAGCGGATTGGAAAATTGATGGAAGGACCGATCGAGAGCGCCGAAGCCTTTTTCGGCGAGCTGCTAATAATGGGTGCGAAAATGAGCATCGCGCACGAGGTGGGACGTTGAAGCTGCAACGATAGCCACGGTCAAATGAAAAACGGCAACGCAACTTTGCATAACAGACGTTTCCATCTGTAAGCAGGCCACGGTGACTGGAGGGATTTTTTTTTTTTTCTCTCGCTCTCTCTCGCTCTCTCTCAGAGCCTCGTGTGTCACGGGTCTCGTTTCTGAAATGCTGACGGCGACATCCTTTCCTTCCGAGTCCCAACCGCCGCCCGATAGTTTGGCAGCAACAAACTCCCCCCAGAAAGCTTTGGCCGTTTGAGCGGGCGCGGCCGGGACAGCTGACGGGGGGGGCCGTGTTGCGGGAGAAACGGCGTTTGATCCCTGCGGCTCCTCGGCCCGCACTGATTTTTCAGGGGGGTTGGGGGGAGAAAGTGGGCCAACGTAAACTCCGACTTCCTGTCCGCCTTTTCTCAGAGGGGGAGAGATGATCCTTCTGTGAAGAGGGACACACACACACACACATAAATAGAAATGCTGCTGTCGAGTCAGGCAGAGAGCGACTGGGGGGGAGAGAGAGAGGAATATACAAACATGAGTGGACTCAGGAATGTTAAACACATGCTTTATGGCATAAATAGCAGCCACTTTTGGTAAATTACAGTGAGTGTTCTGGCACTGCAGAGCACACAGCGGGAAAACCATCTCGGGTTTCACATTTCGGGCCTCTGCTCTCCTCGAGCAACGAGACGGGGAGCGCGTTGTGTTTTCTTTTCTCTATAAAAAGGCCGAAATGAGCCCAGCGAAGCGTTTCGCTTGGCCAAGTCAAGCTCAACAACATTTGTGGCAAGATTGCAACGGGACGAGAAGACAGAGAGTCACGGCGGCATTTGGAAAAAGACAGATTGCATCATGAGTTTTCTTTTACGCGAGGCCGGGTTTCAAAATTGGTAGATGGGGTCAGCCGTTCGCATTCGCTCGCTCCCCAAAACAAAGACGAGCATTCGAAAAAGTCAAGCGACGAGTCGAGGTCCGGACCACGAGACGAGCTGCCGGCTGACATTTTGAAAATAGGCCTGAACTAACTGGCAACAGCTGAGAGTTTAATAGGCTCATCCTGCGTGAGACACAAGACCGTCATGGCCCCGGGGGGTGGGGGGGGGGGGGGGGGCGCCTCATTGATTTCCACTCCCGCGAACCCGTCGCAGACCTTTGAGCGTCCCTCGGAAATGTGTGAGTCGGACGTTTTGCGAGGCTTTCTGCCGCACGCGGATATCCCTGAGTCAGGAGGAAAGAAGAACAGTCGACCTCACTCCGGCCTGGCCCGACCGGGCCCCCGCGGCCCGGCTGCCTGACTAATCCGACTGGAGTGACGGAGAGCGAGGGGAGCCGCGGGAAGGTGAGAACGCACTGACTCACTGTCTCGGACGGACGACGGGTTCGACTCTCCCCGATGACAAAAGAGTTGGAAACGCAGACCCCCCCCCCTCCCTTCTCGAATTCGGATCGCTTCGCGCTGAGCATTCGTGCTCAGCCCTGGGAGTGATTAAAACCATACGGCGCTTTCTTCTAAGCTTCTCTTTCAAAGGCCGCAGCCAAGTCGCTCGACGCCATCGCCGCATCTGAAAGGATCCGACGCAAGACGAATGTCCCCGAACCGCCTTTACAAAGCCGCCATTGACACCAGCGTTTGATCACACGGCCGTGTGGAACGGCGCCGCGTTCTATTTCCCATGAACCCCCTCCTCTAATTGACGCGCCGAAAATGGAAAATAAACGCATTCGTTGAGCTGTTTTCCGTTCAAGCTCGTCGGGGGACGTACAATCGTTATATTTTTGAATTCCTTCACTGGCACGTCTATTTTCATGATCAGATCTTCTTAGTTGGATCGCATCAGAACAAGTCTGACAAAAACAGCACAGAATGAAAACTCGCTTGCTGCTTGGCCGAAACCAGTCCTTGAAGTCTCCGTGACGAATGACCCGCAACGGGGCCGGCCGGCCGGCAAGCCCTTTGGACTTTAACTTTGCGCCAGAGGGGGACAACCGTCCCGTCAACTTTTAATTTTTTTTTGGGGGGGTAAAATGCCAATTTTCACAGCAGCAGAGCTTAAAAGACTTAGTTGAGGTAGGCCAACGTAAAATGTTGTTGATGCGTGTCGCCTGGAAGGTTTGAGCTCAGAGAAGAATTTTGAAAGATTTTGCCTTTGGAGTTGGCCGTTTCGTCCCGGGCCGCTATTGGCGCTCATCTCGCCAGCGAGTGTTTGCGCAGCGACAACGGCGAGACGTAGAAGGCAGGTGGAAACTGACAACAGGTGCATTGATTTCCCTCCCCCGCCCCCATCCGTCACGCGGCCCCTTCGCCCGCGCATCTGCAAAATGCCTTTTTGCACAACGTCCCATGTCGGGATGCTGAAATGCCAGTTAATGATTGGACCCGTGACGTGCGGAGGGAGCGCTTTCGTTCCCCGGCGTCGCGGCGGGTGTAGCGCGCGCCTCCTCGCCTTTGCTCAAAAAGCAGCTTTTAATAAACATAAATTACTTTATTGAATGAAACACTGAAGACAAGCGGGCTACAAAATGGAAATCACACATCATCTGCACATTGCACTAGGAAGCATCGCCATACGTGTTCGAGAAATGACAGCGCTCATCTCCGTGCTGTCCGTTTACGGGGATCGCGCCGCATATCAAGGCCAGCGTGGTGTAAACTTGGGGGGGGGGGGGGGAGCTTTGGTCCCAGCCTTTCTGCTTTGAATCTCTTTGGTTCTCCACGAAAGAAAGCCGCAAACGGCGCTATGAGGTAAACAAGACAAAGATGAAAGACATTTCTCGGCATCGATTCATTTGGCGTATGGCTTCGACCTCTCCGGTTGAACACTGTGGTAACATCGAGTGCGTGGCCGAGTTCCTATCGGCGGAACTCATCGGCGAAAGCGAAGGCGGCGCTGTCGTCGAAACGGAGGCTTAAGACGGCCGCCTTCCTCGGGGAGTCAAAGTCCTTTGTGGCGGCATCTTTTCAAGAGCAAGAGCGGCGGACGTCACCTGCGATTCCGCCGGCGGAGGTCACCGCCGAAGCACCCGTTAGCACCTCGGCTATCCGCGCCGCGGCGCCGCAGGGACGGATGCGCGTGCGCGTCGGGGGGGGGGGGTGGACACCACCCACGCAGGCCCACCTCTCAGCAGCCGCGTCCGGGCCGCGAATCGGGAAAGAAGGCCCCTTACCCCGAGGAGTCGAGTACGTGTTTGGTCTTCGGAACGCGCGGGATGGCGGCGAAGGGGCCGACATCAAGTAAGGTTCGGATTTGGTCCGACGGGCCCCGAGGCTTCAAACGAGCATGGAAAAGAGGCGCCGCGCTTCGAGCCCCGTCGCGTGCGGGTCCACGGCGAGGACCCCTTCCTTCCAAGTCGACCGAGAGGTTCTCAGCAGTCGACGGTCCCTCCGCCCTCCGCCGTCCCGATCCGGGGAGTCTCGTCACGCCGTGGCGGAGCAACACCCCGAGGAGCTGTGCTTCTGCAGCAAGGACATGCGGCTGAAGGTGCGAGAGCAGACGCCGCACTGGTACTTCTTCACCTCGGCGTGGGTCTGCAGATGAGCTCGCAAATTGGAGCGGTCGGCGAACGCTCGGTTGCAGTGGGGGCAGGAGAAGGGGCGCTCGCCTGCAACGGGGGAACAACGACAAGGCGGCAACATGTTAACGTCAACGCGGCTTCCCCGTCTTTGAATTCGCAAGCGTTTCTTCGTAACGCCTCTCGCACGCGCGCGCGCGCATTGTGTCCATAACGAAGAAAGGCGGGAGTGAATTAGCGTGATTAAATCACGGCCGGATGACATTAGCATGCGATAACGCCTCTCGGCAAAAAGCCTTTTGTCTTCATTGTGTCGAGGATAAGACGAGGAGTCACGGGGCCGTCGCCGTCGGCGCGTGAAGCGCAACGAACGATCAATGAGCGCAGAGTCGACATGCGATCGCGTCTGTCGATCGAGCGTTGAAGACGTCACATTGATCGGCGTAGCTCGCCTTCTCCTTCGGCGCACTTCAAACGGAGACTTTGACCTTTGATTTGCGTGCGCGCGCGGAGACGGGGATCTCACCCGTGTGCGTGCGGATGTGGCCGCGCAGCAGCCACGGCCTGGAGAAAGCCTTCCCGCATGTGGTACACACGCAGGGCAGGGTGTGCGAGCGGATGTGCATCTTCAGAGCCCCCAGGCTGGTGTACTCTTTGGGGCAGTGCTTGCAGAGGAAGGCGGGCCGGCCGGCGGCGGCGGGGGCCTCCCTCTCTTCCTCCTCCGGCGGGCCGACGCGGGCCGCGGCGCCGGTACATTTCATCCGCTGACGAGGGGCGTACGCGTGCGCCGGTTCGGGGCTGGGGGGGTCCGAAGTGCGCCCTTCGTCCTCCTCGCCGCTACTGCTGGCGCTGCTGCTCAGGCTGGACGGGGAGCTGAGGTCCAAGGGGCCCGGGACGGCGGAGGGCTCCGTTTGGCGGGTGGGCAGGTAGAGAGCAGGCAGCGCGCTGAGGTCCCACACCAGACCGGCCGTCAAGCAGGCGACGGCGGACGAGAGCTCGGCCGGAGGATATTTGTCCGCTGACGTCGCTGAGGAGGAGATGGAGGCAGAGTTCAAACTACGGCAACAGCGACGGGCTACAGATCAAATAAGACGCATTGGATGCATGTGTGGGGGGGGGGGGGGGGGGGGGTAAAGTTGCAGCCATTGGAAGGCTTCGTGGGCCGTTTCCTCCCACGTATTCGCAAGGGCTTGTAACATGAATGGCGCTCTGTCTGCCGCCACGAAGAGGGGAAAGTGCATATAACGGGCCGCAACTTTATCGGGGAGTGACAGGATGTGGAGTCAAACCACATTAAAACGCGTGCGTGCGGGGGAAGGGGGCAAAAAAAAAAAAAACACCCACTCATATCCCCACCACGCACGCACACTTCCAGCATCTGCACTGGAAAAAGGGGACTTTCTCACCAACGTGCGCAATTACGTAAGGAGGGCTTTGGGAACTCAAAATAGAAAGTTTCATCACTCACCATTCTGACATTCCAGTTCACTGTAGTTTGGCTTTTGTTTGGCGAAGTACTTTTTAACCAAGAAAGACCGAGGCATTGTCCTTTTGCGTGTTCAAAAAAAAAAAAACGGTGCGTAAAAGTATCCAGCGACGGGTAAAGGGCACAGTCTAACAACAAACGGGGGTTCGTAAAATCGTCCTCCGCCAAGTGGGAAATCTACAAACGTGAATATATCTGTTCAAATTTCAATGCGCCAATAGTCCAAAAGGTGGAGCGGATATTCGGCAGAGCGGCGCGCCTGCAGCTTTCAACGGAGAATGACTAAATGCTGGCCTCTGTTCTGAAATACTGACACGGGCGCAAGGGGTGTGCTCGCCCCGAGGGCCCTCCCCACCACCGCCAGCTCCGTCCTCCTCCTCCTCCTCCTCCTCGTCCTGCTGTTGTGTGCAGGAAAGGGGCTTCGTGACCTCCTTCCGCAAGCCAAACGCGGAGCTCACGTTCGCAGATGATGGCGAAGGAGCTGAGATGAATGCAAATGACCCGCTCCGTTCTCAAAAAGCGAGTTGCTTATCGCTAGAACAATAAGCAACTCGAGGCAATGATACAAAAGCCTCGCTTTGGGCCACATTTGCGCTCTGAACTTCCAATCGCCGGACCAAGAGGAGCGGTTATTACATGTATTCATGCAGGCGGATCGCGATTGTGTCAGGCCGGTCAAACTTTTTTTACGGGGGCAGCAAATAAATGAGGGCAGTTTGATGGAATTGTAAATGGAGAGATTCGTTGTTTTTAGCGGATAGCTCTACTTTACGAACGGCAAAAGGAGAGACGGAGTCCTTTAAATGCAGTTTTATTAAGAGGGGGAAAAAGACGTTCGAGAACACAACTGTCCTCGTGACGAAAATCACTTCCTGCTTCTCTTACTTCAACAGCCAATCAGAACCTATCAACATAAAAAAACACGTCGAAGCAATTATTAAACAACAGAATAGAATTGAGGTATTCTTAACGTGAAAAGATACGATGCTCAGACATAAAATGAGAATAGTTAATGAATATAACATAGGCTTACAGAATCAATATTTGAATCTAGTTTATAAGCAAAGGCAAATGCTTCTGGTCATGTTTAGGACGCTCGTTGACTGCATGAACACGGATGATAGCTTCAAATAAAATGGAAACGAAATGCTGACTTTTTACAGAACAGAAGACTCATTCGGGGGTTTAATTAGAATGAAAATGGCGCAAATCATATGCTGCCACACACAGTCACCAGATCACATTAGTTGAACTACTGAAGAAACATTTAGAACAGACAGAAAAAAACTCGGTACACTTGATAGAAATCCAGGACTGCGTCACAAACGACTTTAGTTCGAACAGTGTGGTCACTTTGTTGACAAAATACAAGAAGGTCCCATGGGATGATGCAACGTAGTTTCTTCACTAATTCAAAATACAACCAAAATAATAAGCGTGTTGTAAAGCGAACGCCATCCTGCCTGTGCCAGTCCAAATTGCCCATTATTGAAAAGGAAGAATTTTAATACGGCTCTTGCATTGGATTTGGGCCTAGTTAAAATGCCGTGTAATAGTTTGGGTGGCAACTGTGCGTTATAAACGAATGATGAAAGTCGGATTGCACTGTTGATTCCTTCAAGTATGCACAGCTTCACTTCCTATCTATGCATCTGTGCTCGGGGCCATTCGGATCCCGTTTTGGCCACTGAACTATTTTGTGCACTGCCGACTGGGCACAAATGGATGGATAGTTGACTTGATGACATCAAATTTGTCACACTTTATTACTGTAAACAAAGAAACCACATGACCCTCATGTGAAGCACACGTCAAAATGGGGACGACCCAAATAGATTGAGTTCACGTAGGGCAGAAGCGCCATCTAACGGACAAATGCAGGAGCAAAAAATGACATCGATTGACAACCACAACACTCGGAATTCCCCACATGTATGACGTTGGATGAATAGGCTGGAGCTCGGGCAATGTCCAGCAGCGGTCCTCAAGATCAGGTCTGCATTCTATCTCTCCCTCCTGCACCAAGCCTTCAAATTCAAACGATCAGCTCATCAGCAAGTTGTGAAGAAGCCTGAATACGATCCAGGCGTAGTGCAGGAGGCTGGACTCTTCAGAAATTAAAAAAAAAAACTAAACAGTACACTTGAAAATACTGAAATTAAAGTAATTGAAAAATTCTTTAATATAGTGCAATGGTCTTCTAGGTGGGGGCCCCGGTTGTCGAGTGGTTAGTGCGTCGGCCTCACAGTGCCGAGGTGCGGAGTTCGATTCTGGCTCCGGCCTTCCCATGTGGAGTTTGCATGTTCTCCCCGTGCCTGTGTGGGTTTTCTCCAGGTACTCCGGTTTCCTCCCACATTCCAAAAACATGCACGGCAGGCTGATTGAACACTAAGTTGTCCCTAAGTGTGTGTGTGAGCGCGGATGGTTGTTCGTCTCTGTGTGCCCTGCGATTGGCTGGCAACCATTTCCGGGTGTCCCCTGCCCACTGCCCGAAGACAGATTGAATGGGGTCCAGCGTGCCCCACGACCCTTGTGAGGATAAGCTCCTCAGAAAATGGATTGATGGATGGATGGATGGATGGATGGATGGATGGATGGATGGATGGGTCTTCTATTAAAAAAAAAACGCTGACCCGGTATACTTCATGTTGTCATGATTTGGTTTGGGACCAACAGGTGGCACTGTAGGGCTCCCCCTGCAGTTGCACACCTGTTGGTCATTATGTAATTATTAGTTGTATAAAAGGACTCCTGCCCGAACACTCGGTGTCGGGTCATTGTTGCTGTTTACTCTTGCTACTGTCATGTTCGTTTGTTTGCTGTTCCTTTGCTGCTGTCATGTTTGTTCTGGTAGTGTTTTGGTTATTGATAGTTTTTGTTTAAGTCATGGTTTTTGTTTGTTACTTTGGACTTTGTTTTGGATGTGGTTTCTTTGTTTTAAATACAATTCGTCAAGTTCACCCTGCTCCTCCCTCCTGCCTGCTTTTTGGGGTCCACCACCACCTCGCAACGTGACGCATATCTTTTGCCAGAGATATTACCGTATCGTCACGCTCATAATATAATTGCCGAAGTCATCTTTTGTCTTTGGGAAAGTCATTTTGGCAACATCTGCATTGGACGATGGAGAGTCATTTTCTGGAAAAAAATCTGACTTTGGAAAAAGAAAATGGAGTTAGGCGGTTATGTTATGAGCGTGACGATATGTAGGGTGTCTATCTTGCCCCCACAGTATGCTCTTTGACCAATTCTCTGTCCGTGGCCGCACAGTCCACGGCGTTTCTGCGATCTCTGATTGGTGGTTTCTGGTCGTAGGAGGAGTCATGAGGGCATCCACCGATTTCTCATTGGTCGATCATTTGAAATACAAACGGTAAGGACAGCTCTGTTGCCTTTTTTAAGCCGTTGAAGTCGTGAACGTTATTTAAAACGAGCAGTCGCCGATATTTACTTTATGACAGTGAGTCAAATCGAGAATCTTTAACCAAAGGTAAGAATTAGATTTGTATCTGTTATTGTCAAACAAGAAGTAAATAAATATATAAATATGGAGCAACGGGACGGACTGACAATACTCGCCTTTTGTTAGACTTGACAGAGAAAATATGTGTTCATGTATTGTAACATGTATAAAATATGTGTCACACACTTTATTTCTTCAAATTATCAACATTATTGCTGTCTGTTTAGACAGATTAGCGTGCAATGTGAAACTCATTTTTTTTAATGTATTCAAATGTTTTGGCAATGTTTGATAAAGTACCCGCCCCTTTTTTCGAGACACAGATGGGCCCTAACAATGAATTTCTCGCGGAGTGGCCGTCATTATTCGAATCACTTCCGACCCCATCTTTAATTGGTCATCCTAGTCAGCTGACCAAACATGGTATTTTTTGGGCAAATGGCAAAAGCGTAAAAGGATTATTCAAGAAGTGGAATTGCGATCATGTACAAACGTGTTAAGAATTTGTATTGTCCTCCTCAGCAAAAGGCAGATAAGTCCGCGAGAAGCAGTAATGCTCAGAAAACTCGCTCGTTTGCTTTTTGGGGGCGAGGAATCGGAGGAGGCCGCCTCAGCCCCCGAGGAAGTCGGGTCCGAAGAAGTGGGTGAAGAATGGCTTGTGGTCAATGGTCAAGGTTGGTTGGAACTCGGTCTGTCTCTCTAAAATGCCATGTACAGTGAGCATACACCGACTGTGCATTCCCTCAACATTTTTCTCTTCCCAAATCTACTCAATTTCACACGTTGTTCAGTGACCCAAACCCGCACCTTCACTTGTATCCACAGAGGATGATTCTGCAGAGATCCCAAATGAGGAGGCCCACACTTTCTCAGACTCTGCTCCTAATGCATCGGCTCTTACAAAACTAGAAACAACGAGGTAAAATATATAATGAAGTGCATAGAGTCGAAATGCTGCCTTTCGACATCTAATTGTAGAACTAGTCAATCATCACATTCAACTTTATTTTGAAGGCTACTCGATGAGGAGTTGTACATTTAATTATTTTACCTGTGCTTTTTTTCCCCCCGTTGTTTTTGTTTTAGTGTAACGGATCCAGCGAGTGAGCGGTCCACCGTTAAAAGCAAAGAAACTGCCTGTAACTCGCGAGCCATCTCGGCATTACTTTTTCCTCCTGAAGCCCTTCAAGAGGTCACAAAGCAAAACCGCTTGCAAAAATCCCGTACATGCCACCACCCCGTGTCCCGAAATGCTATTCAGCGACACAATCGTGTTCGGCATGGATTCCGGCACCACTCCTTCCTGCTTCAACAGCCAGCACGCCGCACCCTCGGTCACTAAAGTGCGGCAAGGGCAACCGCGAACGCGTGCGTACAGCTGACACCCCCTTCAATTTTTAGATGCCTTTGTTTTAAACACATCATTTCTTCTAAAAATCAACAAATCTTGGACTAGTTTTACCATAATTAAGTACTGCACTTGTTTTTAATTCAAACCGGCAGCTACCGGAATATGAGAAGCATTTCGGTTGATGATTTCTTTTTTTTTTTTTTTTTTTAATCACTGGATTTTGGACATGCATTTTTTTCATGGATGCAAATGTGTATTCAAATTGCCTGCGAGAGGGCTCATATGAGTTGCACTATTTTTTACTTGCGTGTATTTGATTGAGTAGGGTGGCGCGGTGGGCGATTGGTTCGCACGTCTGCCTCACGTTGCAGGGGTGCAGGGTTCGATTCCGGCTCCGGCCTTCCTGTGGGGAGTTTGCGTGTTCTCCCTGTGCCTGCGTGGGTTTTCTCCGGGTGCTCCGCTTTCCTCCCACATTCCCAAAACATTCATGGCAGGTTAATGTGAAACACTCACAATTGTCCCTCGGTGTGATTGTGAGCATGGATGGTTGTTCATCCACCAGTTCGGGGCGTCCCCCGCCGACTGCCCGAAGACAGCTGGGATAGGCTCCGGCACGCCCGCGACCCTCCTGAGGACCTTCTACTTCCAACAGAAACGTCAAAACACTGAACTGTGAAGACTTGCTATATGCTGTCGTTTTTGAGGACTATTATAGTCGCTTGTCAAAAATGACTACACGAGTGGATATTGGACTTTGGGGGGGGGGGGGGGGGTTCAGGAAATGCCCTGCTTCAATTACAATTTGTATTTTGGCAGTCCTCTCCATCATGCTGTTCACAGTTTGACACCAGGAGAGCAAGATGACCCCAAGCAACGGATTAACAATACCTTCCGACATGATCCCCGAGGGAAGTGGCCACTGAGCTTGGCATCGCCGTGTCATCAGAGGGACTGGCATTCAAGCGGCTGTCTATGAAAATTGATTTTAAAAAGGAATTTTGCCATTTTTGTAGAACAGTAAGCTATACAAAAAACACTCCACGCTTGCATATGCATTCAAAAGTTGAGAGGTCCAATGAAATTAATCCTGAAATGACCCTCAAAAGTCAAGTATCTCTGAGTTGAAGTTCCCGTATAGGGGAATGCATCAAACATGACATTTCTAGTTTTGTTTTTTGTCTCCCCGGCAGTTAGCGCCTGCATGCACGTGCCCACTGAGGAGCGCCAAGCCTATTATGTCAAGTTGATGCACACTCAAGATACTGTCACACTTGCATGCCGGCTGCATCACAGGGTGGAACGTGTCACATGCATGCAGTCTGGAGACAAACATGTCACTCAAAGCGTGCATTGGTCTCAGTAAATAGTTCTGCGGGTAGCAATTTGCAGCAGCTGCGCAGTGTCGGGGAGGTTGCATTAGCTGAATTTTGGTTCGTTTAAAATCTTTTAGCGGAGCAGAAAATTCAACTTTTTGCCATGTCACACACCCATTCGACTCGTTCAGTTTGTCTATTGCAGTGTGCAATTTCTGCAAGTATTAAATACTCGATTCCCGCAGTGCACCGCGTTTCCCTATGTTCTGAGTGAAATGCATACTTTTTTTTTCACATACCTGTACATGGACTCAATGGTTAGAAAATAAATACCGTACACGGCGCACAGGCATCAAGATGCTTTGTGTGTTGGGTGTCATAGCGTGGGTAAATAAGGGCGCCTCTATTTTTGTACCCACAGCAGTCAACTTTCACCAAAAAGTATCGTCAGACCCATTTGCTAACCGGGTCTCGCCGCGTACTCCAAACTTGGGCCCGGGTAGCAAATGCACCGAAAGCCGCCGATTCCTTGAGTCGTGAGTTTTTTCCTCCTCTCTCTCTCTCTCTCTCTCTCTCTCTCTCTCTCTATTGGTGCAAGATGATGTCGTGGCACGGCCGAGGTTATGGCGCCAAAGTCAGGCAAATCTTCCTTGGCCATTATCTTATCGCAGCTGCAGTCACGCGCTGTCATTGAAACGTGTGCACGCACTTTGCGTTAAGGGCGCAAAGGAGATAAAGTGCTCAGAGGCAAGTGGGCGTGACCGCTCGCACTCGGGTCAAAACCACACCAAGTCAGGAAGAGACGAGAACTAAGAAGCGTCGGCGAAGGCACGGGATGATTTCCTACGACCGCAACTTGGCTCTGACTTGCCGTTGAGTCGTCGGCGAGGGCGGTTCGTCTCCCGAAGGGAACCGTCGAGGTGAGTGTTTGTTTTGACAACACTTGGGCGAAAGCGATGAGAACCCGAGCGCCTTTTCGCGCGTTGCGTTTCAACAGATCGACCGCGTCCAAACCCCCGCCGGCCGTATTCGGATTCGATGGAGCCCACCCCCGCGCCGAAAGAGAACTTTTTCATCGTCATCCGCGGCAAGTCGCGGAAAGGCTTCTCCCGCGGATGCGTCGGTCGGGCGGAGGCGGAGACGCCTCGCGGGGAGCTGATGGGGCTTCTCTACCCCGGGGGGCCAAAGGCGGGGAGCCCCAAGAACGGAGGCGTCGTGCGCAGGGAGGACACCTACCCCCTGAGCCGCCACCAAGCCCAGCTCCTGCTCTTCATCCCCTCCGTAAGCAAACGCCTGGAACTGCTGTGCAACCCGCAGCTCTTCTCGGCCGTCTGTGAGCTGACCGCCGATGACCTGGTGGTGGTCAAGTACAAGAGGGGCCATCAGCCGGGACTGGTGACGAACCTGATGCGGATCGGCAGGAAGGAAAACAAAGACGATCTGCAGATGTTGGCGTTTGAGGTGGAATTTGTGGTGGGTCCCCTTTTTGCCACGCGCCGGCGCAGCGTCCGAGGAGAACCGTGGCCGTAACCCTGACGGGACGCTCGCGGCCGCGGGCTGATCGTCAGCGCGCGACACCGCTTGAGTTATTTCGCGCTTTCGCAACAGCCGTCGCCGTTATACATCCGCCCCAATCGGCTTCACTCTTGTCTGCCCTCTAGGACCGCGATCAGACTTTGTCATCCAAAAAGGCCGCCCCTGCGCCCCTGTTCAGCGCCGCCGACATCGTCCAGGTGGTCCCGTCTTCCGCTCTCCCCCACGGAATAAACTGGAACGCCGTTCAGCACGGTGGTATGCGTGCGGTCGCTGCGTGCTTTCTCATCAGAAAAATGTCACAACAAATGCGGTGCAGTGGAAAAACCGGTCCGGTCACTTTGGAATGCAGAAGAGCGGAGTTATCGCATCGCATCGCACGGCTTGGCGCGGTCGCGGAGTCGCCCGTCTATTTTCAACATGCCGTCGACCTGCGTCGTGTTCGTCGCAAGATTGAGCAGACTGTGTGTCATGACCTTTTTAACCCGGAGCCTCCCTACGTTTTCACAGGCGCAAACAAAAAGGTGATGCGCGTGAACTCCATGCCGATTATTCGATCTCTTGGCCAAGTGACAGAAAATCATCGAGCGCCGACCGGCGTCAATCGGAGTCAAAGTCACAAGGCATCACGCGCACCTTTGGAAGTGGGGTCCTTGGCGGAGGTTGTGTCCAACACAGGGGTCACGGTTTATGGGGTTATCAGGTGGCTGGGTGTTCCTGGAGGAAAAACTTCGGAATGGGCTGGGATTGAATTGGTGAGTCTCACGAAAGCGCTTTTTTTTTTTTTTTTTTGGGGGGGGGAAATTGTTCTCTGAATATTTGCAATTGCGGATCAGGACTACGGCGTGAACGGTTGCTCTGACGGGACATACGGAGGCCAGCGGTTGTTCACCTGCAAAAGGAGCAGGGCTTTGTTTGTCCCTGTCGCGAAATGCAGCCCTGACGGCAGGTTTGTCTGCTCCTCTTCAGCAAGTGACGCCAGCGGCCAAGTGGAACTACCTGCAGGTTAGTAGCTTGATGCTAACGAAGGGAACGTCAGCCATTTGCCAATGAACCGGTGTGAACCAACAGCGTGCCTTGTTTATCGCTCCATCTTCTGTCTCGTGACTTTTGAATGAAATTCGCTCATCCCCCGCCAGCCCAGTTAGCACCGGTTTTGGATTTTTCCACCACTAAAATTGGCTCGAGCTCTCGTTCTGGCGTTTAAGATGGCAGCAATTCTTTGTTGGGCCAGACTCCGGCGCCGACCGCGTCCCCGGGCGCGCGGACGTTTTGCACAACCCGTCGAGCGGTGAACTCCGGCGAAATTGCGTCCCGCCAGAAGAGCGATGGCGGATGTTCCCGGATAGCGTGCGATCTCCGACCGGCAGTCGGCCTCATGACCGTGACTAAGAGATAGAAGCGTGTGCTGATCGCATGTCTGTGACCGTTAGATACGCCATACAAGTCTAATGGAGGCTATACTAAGTTGCCTAGCAGATGTTAACAGCGCATTATGATGGTTATTATGATTAATAGCGCAGGCGCGCGCTCTTGTGTAAACGTCGACGTAAACCGTGACATTTAGATGCTTTATGACGACGTCACTCCTACTTGGCTCTTTGCCGGTGGAAAACCAAACGCGTTCTTCGTACGAACTCGTTAAGCACCTACAAAGCACAGCGCCGGCACTGAACGAGCACCGAGTTCTTTTTGGTGGGAAAGGGGTAACGGATTACCGTACACTCTTTGTCCGGGCAAGATTAAAACTCGGATTAGAGGTGAACTGCACATAGAGGTCATTTGGTGTTTGAAAGTTTGAAAATGAGATTTGATGTATCACTGGAAAAGAACAACAACAAAAAAAAAAATATATATATATATATATATATATTTAACTCATTCAGTGCCAGCCAATTCTGGACCAAGTCTGAAAAGACGTTTAAAAACGTCTTTGGGAGCGAATGAGTTAAATATTATTTTTCCTCCATTTTGTGTGCTCTAGTTCCACCATATGTGGACTCTGAGGAGTACGTGGCGCCGGTTGCTGACTCCGAGGCCATGTCTTTGTTAGTGGGAAGAATGAAAGGGATTCAGGGTCACATCAACTCCTGTTATCTGGATGCCACTCTTTTCAGGTAAAACCGGTTCACCGGCCGTCAGAACGCCTGACTCTCAAGTGGTGCGGTGATGTCACCTCACTTTTGATCTGGAACAATGCGGAGTGACAAAAGTGCTTAAGTGCATCTAGACGAAAGCTGTTGTTTTCTTTCCGCAGTTTGTTCAGCTCCTCCGTGACCCTGGATAGTATCTGCCGGTGGCCCGCAGACACTCTGCAGCCCGTCGCTTCCGCACTGAGAAAAATTGTCAATCGTTTACGCAGGTATTCTTGCTTTCCTTCCTCATATTTCGCTTGCAAATCGCAAACATTGCCATCGTGGAAGAGCACGTATTTCGATTTCTTAATGACGTGGGGCTTTTTCTCCTCGCTCTCCATTGTTTTGCCTTTTGTCCCTCACCGACCACAAATGCGTTCCTTGCAGACAAGGGTTCGTGCCCGCCGCGAGCGTCATGAGTTTCCGCAATCAGCTTGGCTGTGACACCTTTCGAACAGAGGAAAAAGGTCCCTATTCTTCCAAGTCATTTTTCCAAAAACGCTCTTCTTGCCAAAAATGTTCAGCGTCTTATTCCCCCCCCCCCCCCCCCCCCCACCACCACTGCAGACCCAGAGGAATTCATCACAGTTCTCTTCGAGAAGGTGCTTGGCATTGAGCCGCTGCTTAAACTCAGGTATGAATCTTTTGGCAGTCCGTGCGCGGTGTGTAGCGCTGATTTCAGTTAGGACCCACACATTTTGCACCAGGTCGAGAAGTGAAAGCTATCAAGGGGCCTACACCTTCCAGATCTTTCTGGAAAAGGAGCAGATGGCACACATACCCACAGTTCAACAACTGCTGGACACTTCCTGCCTGTCATGTGATGTCAAGTTTGAGGAGGTATTTTGAATTTGAATACAACTTTATACGTGTAACATACGCACGGCGCAGCTGACATTTCTTCCCTCTCAACATAAAGTATAAACGCAGGGATGGTAAAGTCTCCACATTCGGGAGGACAAGCTAGCAGTGCGTGACTTTTTCCATCCCGTTATCAAATTGTACCCGTTCCCTAGATGCCATCCTGCCTGATAGTTCAGATGCCAAGGTTTGGAAACAAGTATAAAATGTTTTCTCACATCATTCCGTCCACGGAGCTGGACGTCGCCGACCTGCTTTTCAACTGTAAGGAGCGCGCGGCGGAACAAAAAGTATGCGAGTCACCGAGCATCGCGTTAAGACGAGCGACCTGCGTGTCTTCGTACAGCTCCTCGTCAATGCTTCGTCTGTGAGCGATTGGCAGAGTACGAGTGTCTCCAGTGTTTGCCAGATCGCAAACTGCACCCGGGGAGAATCAAACAATACTGCGCCACCTGCAGCGCGCAGGCAAGGCAATTTCTTTTTTTTTTTTTTGTCCGCGGTGTACAAGTTGCCCTCCCGATAAACATGACTTCCAATTTTGTTTCGTTCCTCTTTGCTTTGAAGGTACACAGACATTCCTCGCGCCAGGGGCATTGCCCAAAACCTCTGCGGCTTCCAGCCGAGGTAGCCGCAGCTTCCCCCGCGGCTCGGCACACCATGCGGCTGTTTGCCGTGCTTTGCATTCACACCAGCCACTACGTGTCCTTTGTCAAATCTGGCTGCGACCGGCACTCCTGGCTCTTCTTTGACAGCATGGCGGACAGATGTGGTGAGGATTCTTTGCCCCCCCCCCCCTTTTTTTTTGTTTTTGAGATAAGCGATGACGTATTTCCCCAAAAATGTTGGTGCAAACGCTGACGCGTTTGGCTTTTCGAATGAAACGGTTGCTCGTGACCGTTTTGCTCCGATAAAGCAGTCTCAACAAGGGCAGATAAGGATGCACCCTGACTTCTTTTGTCGCCTCTATCTCTTTTCCATCCGACGTCTAATCTCAACGCCGCTCTTCCTTGCAGGTGACGATCAAAGCGGCTTCAACATCCCAGAGATCCGAGCTTGTCCGGAGCTGGGTGACTTTTTCTCCCTGTCCGAGGAGGAGCAGGCACGGGCGAATCCCTCATGTGCCCCTGAACTTGTGCGCAGGCTGCTGTGTGACTCCTACATGTTTTTATACCAAAACCCAGGAATGGCTCTTCCCGGTACAAATCATCAGCGGCCTTAAATGGATGACTACAAGGACACGGTGTTCTTGCAACAGTGCCTTCATAATAACTTTGCACTTTATCAACCACATTTTGATTATTGCATCCAAACAGCAGAGAGTGGATTTTTTTGGGGGGGGGGGGGCATGGCACAAAATGCAGCAATGTTCAGAAGGAAATACTAGGAAGCGCACTACAGCTTTGTTTTCTATACTCAGGCATGTCGGGGGTAAAACAAATTTTAAATGACAACATTTTATTGCATTATTTTATTCTCGTCCCTTTGTCATGAATTGAGGCTGTTTATGATAAGATTTAGAATGTCGCCATTGAATGTTTTCTGCTTTTTCTTTCTGTTTTATGTAATAAATAATCGATTAGTGGACTGGAAAAAGTTCAAACATGGTTTACTGTAAACAATTGCGCTGTGGTTCATTTTTAATGTATGAAAACATTGCGGTGCCACCGAGTCGGATGCACGCGTCTTTTATTACCTTCCTTTTTGTCATGATTCGGTTTGGGACCAACAGGTGGCACTGTAGGGCTCCCCCTGCAGCCGCACACCTGTTGGTCATTAGGTAATCGGTGCTTTCAAAGGACTCCCGGCCCGACCGCTCATTGCCGGGTCATTGTTTGCTCTTTGCTACTGTCATTTTCGTTTGTTTGCTGTTCCGTTGCTGCTGTCAGGTTTGTTTTGGTCACGGTTCTGTTTTAGCTTCAGTTGCTATTTTTGTTTGCTACTTTGGACTATGATTGTTTTTGGATTTTGTTTTCTCTGTGTTTTATCAATACACTTCTTCAACTACACCCTGCTCCTCCCTCCTGCCTGCTTTTTGGGGTCCACCACGCAACGTGACACTTTTAATAGGTTGCAAGTGATTGCTTTTTAAAATTTAAAAAAAAAAATTGGATGTTTTTCTAACCGCTTACTATGGTACATCATGCACAGTGGCGCTCGTTTTAGTGAGTATTAGACAAGTGTTATTGAACGGTTGCGTTTGAACTCTTTCATCAATATTCCAAATGACATGGGGTTATGGGATGCTGGTGAATTTATAGTGTAACGTGGATGTTACCGCCCTCTTTTGGATGGAATTGGGTTTGCCCGCTCAACATGACGAGCAAACTGAGTAACCGTCATTCCACGTCATCTGTTATTTTGCTTGCTCACAGGTTGAACAAAACGCGCGTTCGACACATTTTTCACTTCCGTTCAACTCGGAGTATGCATTGAAGTTGCTGTGATGTGTGAATTTAAACCAATTTGCAGTTTTACGAATAGCACGTGCGTAAATCTGAAGCCAATCAACTTGTTTAAAAAAACAAACAAACAAACAGTGGTGCGTCGACATGTATACGCGATTCATGGAGCTACCTGGACGTTAACTGCTGCTGCTCTCAACCAACAGTTTTGGTTGAGAGCATTTCTGCCACTTTCGAGAGCGCAAAACATGGCAGGTGACCTTTACGTTCTGTCTGAAACTCCCGACTTGTTATGTGATCGCTTGTGCCGTTGGCTCTCGAGGTTACCGAGGGCAGGTTGGCCTGCCTTGCGTTCTCCTGCCCACACGCTGGTCACCTCCAAATGTGAAGTCAAAGCACAACGCCATTCCAAGGAGCAGATAATGTCATTCGAACAAGGGTCATTTTCGTACAGTTGAACACATGGTGATGGTGAGCGGGGTTTTTTTTTTTTCAGAACAAGCCGCCGTCATGCGTCGAGCCTGTTCTGTGGATACAACCAAAAGTGGTGAGCTTGAGAAGGTTGAGGTTCTGCCCGCTGCCGCCGCGGCTAAAAAGCAACACGTTTCTCGGAAGGAGGAGCCACACTACTGCGAACCATTTAAACGTGGCGCATGCGCACTGCAATTCAATTGGCACTTAGGTCACAGCAAGCCAATCCTTTCTTCATTCTGCTTGCTGCTGCTCGCCGGTCACGTTTGTCATTTTCATTTTATTTTGTTTGTCAGTCACCGCTTAGGAAATGAGTGGTGACCATTCCCACAACGAGGACCAGGTAACGCTGAGCACAGTTCGTGACGCCGCCATCGATGTTCAGCGCGTACATGCTTGCTAGCGTTCAATTTGTTTGGCTTGACAGGGTAACTTAGCTAACTGTGACTAGTGGCTGCTAATGCGCGTTGGCCGAGTGTCTTCTTCAAGTCTCCTCGTTGTATTAATGATAATGGATAGTAATGATTAATAATAGCGCGTTGACAACTTGTACTCAATAATTGGTAATGATGACACAGCAGCGTGCTGACGCGTTATTACTTAGTCTGATTTGGTTAGACGCAGATTTGAATAAAGTGTCGGAAAGCTGGATTTAATGTGGCGTTAGCATTGTGCTCAAGCAGTCTCGGTATTAGCCGCCAAGTCCTATTGCCAGCCAGCCAGTCAGCCAGCGTAGCACGTTAGCTCACCTAGCTAAGAAGCTAAGATACTGTCGATTTGCCATCCAGCAAGTTCAAAGTTAGTTAGCCGCCGGCTGGTTAGCTTCGACGAAATGTAACCCTTGTCTCCTTTCTAATATGTTTCAGATCGACTGTGGCTTTCGGGTTAACGGTAAGCGACCAGTATACATCTCGATTAAAATGCTCATCTGCCCCACAAATTTGCACATATCCTCGGTTATAAATGACAACCTGGGATTAGTTTCGAGCAGGGCACAGAAATGGCGTCCAGAGACTAAGTCCTCTCTTTCACTCACAAGCGTCTATTGTTCAAAAGGGAGGTCTTGCCACAGCTGTTCGGAAAATACTATCGGCACTTCGGATGCGTATTTGGACAGAGCTCGAGGTGTGTTATCGATTTCTCGCGTTCGATGTGGCCGTCGGTCCCGTTAAGCGGGCGAATTTTCCACCTGAAAGTGAGGGTTTGGGGGTTGAGGACTTAGTCTCTGCGCCATTTTCTTTTTCGGCGCAGCGGCCTGACTGCTGCGAGCTGAACCCGAGCTCGCCGCCTCCGAGGTGTCCGACTGTACATGCCTCCATGGCTGAGAGGGCGACCCATCTCGCCTCCGCCGCGCTCCGCTCGGGAACGCGAAGTGACCGGCGATAGCCAAGGCCTCATTGTCGACACCGGCACGATTGTTTCCATCACCGGGGGTGAATATGTCATTACCCGAGAGAAAGTAACTTTTGACAGCCTTTAAGTCGACTTCAAGCAGCAAAGTGGTGAAGGGGGGGGGGGGGGGTCGAAAACGATTTCAAACCGTTTGGTTAGCTGCATTCTGAATATCCCAAATGCTACAAATATGAAGAATGAATGATTGTCTGCTTCTGTCTTACAAAATTGACACTGGCTGAGGTGGAACAAGATATATATATTTTTTCGGGGTGGGGGCAGGGGGTCACAAATGGCTATGGTGTCACCTGCGATTCAAACAAATAAAAGCTTCTTTTTTTAAAATCAGGCGATTAAAAACTCACTGAGAATGAGTTCTTCCGAATTGCAATCCAGTCATAATACAATGTATACAGTACATTCAACTTAACATGAAAGAACCTAGTACAATTCCAAAACAAAAACGATGTGAACAGACAACCCTCCAACCTAATTTGCGGGGCAGTAAATGCCGATTAAATGTACAAAATGCAAGTGCAACCAAAATAAGAACGCCAACATGTAAGAGCAGGAGCCCCTGTGATCAAGAAATAGAGCAACTTTTAGTTTAAAACTATTCAAAGAAGAGCACCAAAGCCGGTTTGAGTCGACTCTGAAGGGGTCCAGTTAGGTACACTGATGAATCAACAACTTAGTGATGATCAAATTATTCAATGATGGAATGAGGTTTGATCATCAAGTAATCCCTGAGAGTGCTTGTTTAATTTTAAAATTGACCACGTTCTTGGAATTTCAGCCTTTCCACTGTCAATATTCTCTGATTTGTCTCGTCCTCCGTGAAAGCAGGCTAAATTAGTAAAAGCTTGTCGAGCAGTTGTTATCTTGGAGTTAAATGACACCAAGACCTTTGCAAACGTCTACGTTTACTTTGGGGAAACAATGCCAACGTTTTGCCAGTGATCTGACACGTTGCAGATCAAACTGTCGCCGACAATTTTTCAAAACCAACGGACCAACCATATGAGTAAGAAGTCCAGTGACGTCCTCGATGCTGATTTCGTCAAAAATTTCAGAGCCGCATGGTCAAGCGGCCTTGAGTTGAACAATCGGATGATAAACGGGGACTACATTTTCAGCCAATTTTTCTTTGCTTCCAGAACATATTACAGAATTCAGGATCTGACCATGTTTTCCCGCTCAACATATTTTGCATATGCTCAATTTTTTTTTTGATCACCGCTTTGAACTACAGTAATATTTGTTATATGAGTCAAATGGCCCCTATTGATGGAGGGATTTTGTTTTGCCTCTCCAAGGATGACACGAGCCAAAAGCATCAGCTTTAGAAATGTCGAGCCACCCGAAAACCCGTTCATCCGTGGATCTAAAAGGGCGCCCGCATCTGCTTTTCTGACCTGAAAAGTAGGGCAAGCGGCCAAAACGCGTTCTTTGACATGTTTTAACCCGTCACTGCTTTGCATTATCTCAAACAGTGGCTGCTGTCGCCACAAGGGGGCACTGTGTGGTTGTATCATTGAATTGAAGTAGTATTTTGTATTTTTTTCCCCCTCCCTTCCTTGAGATAATGTGCGTGCGTACGTGTGCGGTTGGTCATACGGAACAAGTGCTAGACCACTCGCACCGCACATCGTGCTGGGGATATCCCAAAACCGAGTGCAGATTTGGATGGCCACTGTTCCCACCTAATGACCTCCTTTTTCTTGTAGACTCCCACAGGCATAAATATAAAGAACACAAACACAAGGACCACAAGAAGGATAAGGAACGGGAGAAACTAAAGCACGGCAATGGGTACGAGCTGGAGACTGCATACACCTCCTTGACTGGGGTGGCGACCAATATACATTTTGTCCCACCAAGTCTGATCTCTGCTGCGTGTGTGTTTCATGTATTGCCACATCAGTGACCACGCGTCTGACAAAAAACATCGGGACAAGGATAGGATGAAGCACAAAGATGGAAGCACAGACAAATTGAAGGACAAGCACAAGGAGAAGAAGGTGCGTTGCAATGCCGTCTCAGCATGGGCATTTTGGTTGCAGCCGCTCTCTGTGTCCTGTTGAATCGTGTCGACTACGCGTAAGTACGAAGGAGATGAAAACGGTGTGTCTTACCCATTATTGCTTTTTTGTTTTACACCGAAAGTGGTATTCCTACGGAAAGGTTTTGAAGGGAATGACCGTTGATTAACAAGTGTGCCAACCTTTTATAGATGAAAGTCCTTGATGGTAAAATCAAAAAGGAGAAAGAGAATGGATTTGCCAGGTATGGATGCTCGGCTTCTCTTTGAAGGCATTCATTGTGATCCACGGAAGGGGGGGGGGGTGTTTTGAATACAAATATATGGCCTACCCTGTATGAAATAAAAATGGAAGCTTGATTGTTTTGCTGCTTTTTTCAGCCCGCCACATGTGAAGTGCGAGCCCGACAATGACTTTTACCACTCCCCGAAACACGAGAAGTCTCTCAAGCGAGAGCGCGACGATGACGAAGAGTGAGTGCCCAGTGAACATTTGAACGTGCCATTCATCATGTGTATAATCTTTGTGGTCCCTCGGCTCACTTGGTGTTGTTAATGCTCATGTTTCAGTTATGATTTTAAGTCCAAAAAAGTTAAGACGGAAAATGACAAGAAGGACAAAAAAAGGAAACAAATGGAGGTAAGTCAAGTACATCAGCTTGTGTGCAAAAATACTTTTTAAAATGAATATGGCGGTTCTATGAAAAACCGGAGAACATGTCGAACATTATTTTGAGATTTCATCAACGGTATTCAACTCGGTAGGCGTGACTATATTCCAAACTCGTTTCGTTTAGCGCCACCAAAGTGACCGCTGCCTCACCCAGAGATTACAGGAAAAAGAAACATTTTATTCACCGTTAGGGGTTTTTACAGCGCTGCCTTTTCTAAAAATTTGTGCAAAGATGGCTTCCATTTGTATGGAGTATGAACAAAACTCCAAAATGACAATGCGCAATTAGCTGCCATAGCAAGAAACCATAACAAGTTGCACCGGGTTTGGAGGCACTCTGAGGTTTAGGATCGCTTTTCATTTGTTCTCTCCGCACTTTTTCAAAGTATTGATTTATTTTCAGGTTTGAAATGCGGGTGTCGAACGATTTTTGGAGCATTCACTCCAACCTGCCCTTGCCTAGCTTCCATTTGAACAGCATTGTTCTTTTTACTGCCCAGTCGTAAAGCTTATCAGTGGACCGTTTCCAGTAACGGATGACATATTGCATATTCACATTTGCAAATGTTTGTAGCCCAGTTGATTTAGCATGTTTTACTGTTGGTGTATTTACATCACATGTTACCACGATGCGGGTTTCACGGAGATCAAGCCGGCAGTCGGGCTTTGTGGCGAGATGTGAATCGGCACCTTGGTTGGGCTCACTCTTTTCATTTTCTCTTCCCTTTTTAGGACATCAAGCCTAAAAAGACAAAAGATAAAAAAGGAGAAACTGCTGATGGAAAAAAGAAAGCAAAAAAGGAACCAGAAGAGAAATGGAAATGGTGAGTTGTTGAGAGTGGATTTGGTGCAATTCTTTCATGACACTTAAAAAAAAAAAAAAAAATAGAAATAAATATATTTATATTGTGCGCTGACTCCAGGTGGGAAGAGGAGAGATACACAGATGGTGTCAAGTGGAAATTTCTGGAGCACAAAGGACCTGTGTTTGCCCCTCCATACGAGCCCCTCCCGAGCAAAGTCAACTTCTACTATGATGGTAAGAAACCCGGGTTGACTTGCCACGACATCTACCCGGCCCATCGCCATATTTAATTTCTTTCTTTATCTATCTTGAAGGCAAGCCAATGAGGCTCAGCCCAGAGGCAGAAGAGGTGGCCACGTTCTTTGCCAAAATGCTGGATCATGAGTACACCACAAAGGACATCTTTCGAAAAAACTTTTTCAAAGATTGGCGGAAAGTAGGTGGAAAATAAGACGAGTTGTCTTTTGAGAGTTTCTGCAAACCTTTTTTTAAAAAATATTTAATTACTAGGATATTTTTCCAAATGCAGGAAATGACATCAGAGGAAAAGGCGAAGATCACAGATTTGAAGAAATGCAACTTTTCGGAGATGTCTGACTACTTCAAGGCTCAGTCGGAAGCCAGAAAGGCCATGTCCAAGGAAGAGAAATTGGTAAGCTTCTGTCACCTTGATGATCCATCCATTTTCGAATGCGCTTCTCCTCACGAGGATCACGGTCGGGCTGGAGCCTGTTCCTGCTCTCCGTGGGCGGAGTTTGTCGATGCGTGCCCGGCGATTGGCTAGCAACCAGTTCAGGGTGTCCCCCGCCTACTCTCCGACGTCAGCCAGGATACAGAATAGGCTGCGGCACGCCCGCGACCGTCGTGAGGATATAGCGCTTCAGATAATGGACGGATGCTCATCCATATGCTCAATATTGGCATCTGTGGTTCATTGTAAAGCTTTCTCTCTCACACACACACACACACACAAAGACTCTACCACAGGTACAAAGACACACGCATGACAAGCTCACCCATATACGCACTCACTATGACTTGTACTCCCTCTCTCTCGCACACATAGCTGAGCTGTAATCAGAACACAAAGCAAACAGCATCTGCAGAGCTACTCTTGCTTGGCTTCGCGGTGCACCCCGCATGCACGTGCAGATACAAATTCTTGGTTTGTCACGAGCCTTTCGCAGGGTTTAGCTTTTTTCTGTACTCATGGCATTCATTAACTTAATTTTTTTTCTTTGCACCTTTTTGTAGAAAATAAAAGCAGAGAATGAGCGCCTCTTGCAGGAGTACGGCTTCTGCATCATGGACAACCATAGGGAACGTATTGCTAACTTTCGCATTGAGCCCCCTGGCCTGTTCCGTGGTCGTGGAGACCATCCCAAGATGGGCATGCTTAAACGTCGGATCAGACCAAAAGACATCATCGTCAACTGCAGCAAGTTAGTGTTTTTTTTTTATTTTTTTTTTTTAACTGAGCCATCAGGCCTTTTGGCAGCAGCGCGGTTCCATCAGGGTCTTTGGAAAGTCACAGTGGACTGATTGTTTTAGGAAACGGATCGTGTTTTAATACATAAAACAGAAGTTACATGTGTCGTGTGTATCGAAAGATGTCTGGCGATTAAAAAGTGCACAGTACCTTTACCATCAACCCGTAATAATGCACGCAGGGACTCCAAGCACCCGCAGCCTCCCCCGGGCACAAAGTGGAAAGAAGTTCGTCATGATAACAAAGTGACGTGGTTGGTGTCGTGGACGGAGAACATCCAAGGCTCCATCAAGTACATCATGTTGAACCCCAGCTCGAGGATCAAGGTAGGCTTCAGCCCGACTTTCACCGCTGCGCGGGCCTTGTTTCCTCACTTGGCATTTTCATCTTTTGTCAGTCAGCTTAGCAAGAACGAGTGCAAGTTTAATGCGAAAATCTGGGACCACCGGGCGACTCCTGTAAAAAAAAAAAAAAAAAATCCGTTTGGCTATCCAATTGAATCCTGAACTCGCACTCTTTACAGTTAAAAGCTGGACACAAATGCTTGGGTAAATGTGTCGTGTATCTTGTTTTAAAATCTACTCACCAGTGGCGCGGAAAAAAAACTTGAGTGAGGGTGTTGACGAATCCGTCGGCTGTCCAATATGGCACAGCATCAAACGCGCGGCCCGTATGAAGGAAAAAGGTGCTCGTTTCAATTCGTGAGGTTTGCGAAAGATCACTTGGGACTGAACCCCGAGCCAACCGCAGTACAAGTAAGTGGGGGATTTTTTTTTTCCTTCTTTTGCGAGTAGACCTCAGCTCAGAGCCAAAGGAAGTGTGTAGGCCTCGGTCTACGGTGAGCCGCACTGTCGGCGTTCATTAATAGTGGTCCAAACATTTGTGAGCCAAGCGTCGTCCGTTCTGTTTGTGCGCAGGGAGAGAAGGACTGGCAAAAGTATGAAACGGCCCGCAGACTAAAGAAATGCGTGGACCGCATCAGGACCCAATATCGCGACGACTGGAAGTCCAAGGAGATGAGGATTCGACAGAGGGCGGTGGCGCTTTACTTCATCGACAAGGTGAGCGCCGCGCTGCCCGCGTGTGTCGCTCTCAGTCGGAAGGTGTCGAAGGCCAACTCGCTCGCTCGCTGTCTGTCGTGTCGCAGCTGGCTCTGAGAGCGGGTAACGAGAAAGAGGAAGGGGAGACCGCCGACACGGTCGGCTGCTGCTCCCTGAGAGTGGAACACCTCAAGCTCTATCCAGAGAACGACGGGCAAGAGTATGTGGTGGAGTTTGACTTCCTGGGGAAAGATTCCATCCGATATTACAACAAAGTCCCGGTGGAAAAAAGGGTAAGAACGGCAGCTCTCGGGAGCGCGGTCTCACGGAGCGACGCGTTATTCCTGGCTGCGCTTTTCTCTTTCAGGTATTTAAAAACCTTCAGTTGTTCATGGAAAACAAAGAGCCGGACGACGACCTGTTTGATCGCCTGAACGTAAGCTATGACCTCGGCGTTCGACCGCAGTCTGCGGCGAGATGCCGAGCGACATTTTATTGTTGTCGCGCAAGCCCGAGCAGAAGTCAACCAGCCGGTACTTAGAGCAGAGAAGGCGCAGCGCAGCAGGCATCGATGGGCTCGCAACAATGCAAGACCTGATTTGCACTTTGGATGCTTTTCAACTGCGAGAATAGTTTGAGCTCGGGAATCAATTTGGCCTGGCACAATAGCACCAAAGATGGCAAGGGTCCAGTAGCCGCGACGGAAGCGCAGCCCGCGTATCTCTGCGTGTGGAATGTTGGCGCCTTGTTGACGCCGTTTCCGTTTGGCTTTGGCAGACTTCGATTCTCAACAAGCACCTTCAGGAGCTGATGGACGGTCTGACGGCCAAAGTTTTCCGTACATACAATGCGTCCATCACCTTGCAACAGCAGCTCAAAGAGCTGACAAACGGTACGCTGTCGCTGGCCAGTCTCGGCTGGGGGGCGAGGGTTGGGGGGGGGGGGGGGGGGGGTCCGAACCAGATGGATGACAAAAACGTTCTTGTGTTCATCCTTTCCCTAATTGACGAGTGTCTACTTTGTCCCCGTCAAATCAACGTGGTTTCGTCTGTTAGTGGATGAGAACGTTCCGGCCAAGATCCTGTCCTACAACAGGGCCAACAGAGCCGTGGCCATCCTGTGCAACCACCAGAGGGCTCCGCCCAAGACGTTTGAGAAGTCCATGCAGAACCTGCAGACCAAGGTGAGCGGTGCGATCATGTTCCGTGCACAGTAGCGCCTCGGAACCCGAATGGATCACCGTTGTCACGTCGCTTTGCAAACGGTCACGTTTACACGCGTATCGTACCGTGGCGCACTTCCAAGGAGTCTTATCGATGAGGTTGTCTGCGCCCGAAGTACGTCATCATTTGAGCCGCCGAGATTTATGAATCGACAAGCCGTCGCTTGTCGCAAAGTTTAATCAGGGGAATTTTTCCAAGTGCTTTGTAACCTTGATTTAATGGGCTACTTGCGGGAAGGGCTTGTCCGTTGCTTCAAAGCACTTTTTTGTGGCCTTAAAAATCATGTTGTACCTTTTTATTTTGTAACCCTGAAAAATGCCCATTCTTGCACAAAATCAAAATATTAAAACAAAAACATGGTCACCTGCTTGCATGGGTCATGAGCCACAATGTCAGTGCTGCTTTTTTATTTTTTTTTTTAAACCTCTTTGAGGATTGCATTCCATAGATAAGGTTTTTACCGCCCAAAAAAAAGTGCCTGATTGGGGAGGGCAAAGCAGCCATCAATATGAAGAGGCAGCTACGATGCGCTGCACGCTTATAATGCCCGTGCGTCCCATTACCTTTGGTGGAACAGTGGCTACCGCACTTTTTAGCCTGCTCTTGCCTGCGGGATCTGAGACCAGAAGCAGGAAACGCAGGACAGGTTTGTGTTTGTTGATGGCCGATGACTGAGTTGTCCCCTTTTGACTCGTCTCAGATCGAAGCGAAAAGGGACCAGCTGTCGGACGCAAAACGAGAGCTGAAGAGCGCCAAGGCTGATGCCAAAGTACGGAAGGACGAGAAATCCAAGAAGTGAGTGGACTCGAGATGTGCCGCGCGTCGGCTTGTGTCGGGCTCATGTCATGACGAGCCCCGCCTGACCGCGCAGGGCCGTGGAGACCAAGAAGAAGGCCGTCCAGAGGATAGAAGAGCAGCTGATGAAGCTGGAAGTGCAGGCCACCGATCGGGAAGAAAACAAGCAAATTGCGCTCGGCACTTCAAAGCTCAACTATCTCGACCCTCGCATCTCTGTGGCTTGGTCAGTAACTTTTTTTTCTGCTCATTACGTGCGCCCAGCCCGCTAACTTGGGTTTCGCTTACCAGGTGTAAGAAGTGGGGCATTCCCGTTGAGAAGATCTACAACAAAACCCAGCGCGAGAAGTTCGCCTGGGCCATCGACATGGCAGACGAAGACTTTGAATTTTAAATTCCAGTTTTGAATTTTAAATTCCAGGTTGTGGTTTTAACTCTACTTTTTAATCGGATACTTGTTTTTACTATACAGTAATGATTTTTTTTTTTCTTCTTGATGGACTGGCCCAAGATAGTTTTGGCAGGAAGAAGCGAAAAGGCCACATTCGAGTGGTATTTGAAACATCTGATCTGCGATCAGGCATCAAGCTGAACTGAGCATCAAGGCACAGTGCCGGGATTAAGATGTCCCACCGCCACCTTTTTCCTCCCTGTGACGATGCCTGAACTTTGAACTCTGTGGTCCTATTGCTTGTGTAATGAGCAAAAAAAAAAAAAAATCAAAATGCTTTGTATTATTGTATCATTATTCACTGTTTTTATTTTAGCCCCTTCATGTATTATGAATGCATCTATATTTTGATAAAAGTCAAATGAATTCCTTAATACCACCCACAGGCCTTTTGAGGACAAGGACAATTGTGAGCTTGGTGTGCGTGCGTGCGGGCGTGTGAGTGTGTGTGTGTGTGTGTGTGCGCGCGCGCGTACGTGTACTAGGGGCCCTCACCGTAAAAGCTGTCTGTTTAGGGTGATTATTTTAAACTGGACTTTTAAAAATGGTGTTTAGCATGCGGATGTGTGGGAAGTGGGCAAGCTTTTGGGGGGTGGAGGAACACTGCGACCATGTTAACATTTACTTAAGCAAGCAGAATGTGAATATATGTTTTACAGCCTTTCAATCAGGGACTTTTGTTTTTCTCTCCTTTCAGTGTAAATGTGAATCAATCATTTTGAGCGCGTCACTTGCGAGCCCCCATCCCCTGAAGCTGCTACTCGGGGCCCCCCCAAAGTCGACATCTGGGTTGAGCTTCATGTTTGAAGAAAAAGAATCCCCCCTCTTACTTGAACTCGGTGTATTTAAGTCTAAAAGGAAACGTGTTTCTCGTTGGAGAAAAGTGTGTGAGGGATATCAACTTTGCCAAAAATAATCACCAATCTGTTACGATTTTAGGTAGTTGTGTAAAGAATGAGGTTGAAGCAATGTAACATTTTAATGTGAATTCATTTTATTCCACTCAAGATAGGAAAGTTGATGTAAGTAGTTGTAAAGTCAACATCCTATTCCTGTTTGACCTTTTTGTCCTAGCATTTGATCATGTTAAGTTGTATGCTCATCGTAGGTTCAGAATATAAATAAAACCCCCCACACATCAAAACATATTTTCTGCCTCGCGTATTGTGTCTCCGCGTTCCAGATGCCTGGTCGGTCCTTTCGGCTGCTTAGAATTGTCGACCGGTGCCACTCGACCCGTCTGAAAAAAATCATCCATTTTTACAAAAAAAAACAATGAAGCTTGTATTCTTGTTGGTTTCACCTCCGGGACTGATTTAAATCCAAGCAGGATTTGGCATCGCTGCATTTCTTCTCATCATCGCACCATAGCCACAACAGTATTTACTCTGATGACAGAGTCATTGTCTACCAAATACATCTTTAAGATAAGATATCCTTTATTTGTCCCACAATGGGGAAATAAGAATGTTTTTTTTCTTCTAATTTTTTTTTTTTTTGCATTCACAGATAAAGATAAGGTGGTTGTGCTATTTACTAATGTTTGTCACATCATTTCATTTTTTTATTCAGCAGCCTGACAGCAGTCGGTAGGAACGAGCGGCGGTATCTCTCCTTCTTGCAGCGCGGGTGTAACGGTCTCCGGCTGAAGGCGCTACCTACTAGGTCAGGGCTGTCCAAAGTCGGTCCTGGAGGGCCGCTGTCCTGCCCGTTTTCCAGCTCTCCCAGGAGCAACGCACCTGATTCACATCATCAGGATTGTTCTAATGCTGCTCCAGAGCTGCTTGATGAGCTGATCATTTGAATCAGGTGTGTTGCAGCTGGGAGAGCTGCGAAACAGGCAGGACAGCGGCCCTCCAGGACCGACTTTGGACACCCCTGTAGTACAGGGTCTGTACTAGGTAGTACCTAGTGCTGTCAGGGCGGGTGGGAGGGACTGTCCATCATAGCTTTTAGCTTAGCTAGCATCCTCCAGAGTGTCTAGAGAGCAGCCCAGGAGCATTTGAGGCCAATCTCAACTCCCATCTTGCCTTTTAGTTAAAAAAAAAAAGGGGGGGGGGGACCAATAAGTAGAACCGAGCCGAGTTCCCAAATTCTCTGCCATTTTTGAAATATTCTCTGCCGTTCGCCAGCAGGTGGCGCGCCAATCAATGCGGAAACATTCCAAAAGTATCCCCCAGCTTTGTTTTCTGGCAGCATTCTCACTTTCGAACAAGCAACACGACACTGCTGATTGGTGAGTATTCGGTTTATTCTGTAAAGATTCCGAGAAAGTGTAGAAAGGATGATACAACAGTGCTTTATGATCAGGCTATTTCATAAAAGTTTTCTTTTCGTAAGCGATCATTACACCGTAAGTCCAGATTCCATTTATCTCAAACCAAAATATTTTTTTTAAACATTCGACAGAAGTGCATACACTGCTGGTAGGAGATGAACCTCCAATTTCACTTTGGATGGTATAGCACCGTTCTGAGCTATTAGCAGCTTGACAAGAATGCAGCTTAGGATATCCATGTAGTGACTGTATGTTACAGGAAACAAGAAAATTCAGGAGAATTGCTCCCCACTTGGCTCTGTAGCTAGCTCGAGATCTCACTCTGTCAGTGTCAAAGGATCCAATCGGTAATTTAGCTTTCAGCATTTGGCCAGTCACAATGTTCGATACAATATTACAGTTACAGCTCATATTAAAACATTTCCGAAGTGCACATAAAGCGGCACGCGAGTTTTTTTTTTCTTTTTTCTTTTCACAGATAGCGAGCAACGGCGATCCTTGATGCACTTGCTCCCCGGCCCCCTCTTCAACTTTACAGAAAGCGCGGTAGCTGGAAAGCGAGTTGACGGACAAACATTCCATGAACACACGTACAGAGCTGAGTAAGGCAACGTTAGCGTGACAGGCTCGTCTCTCTTCAGCTTGCAGGGCTTTGTAGGTCATTGATCGGGACAAAGCTGTCAATACCTTTGCAGCGGGCCAGTGGGATTTTGAGCATTGCTGTCTTCATTAGTGCATCGTTATAGTCTCTTGCGTGTAGCTGAACCACAAAGTGATCACAAACATCGATACGGGTCGAAATAAAACATGTTTGATTGCATCTGGACTTACAGTGACTAGAAAAGTAAATAGAACTGGAAAGAAAAGCAAACGAGTAAAAGTCAAGGCAGTGCTGAAGTGCTGGTTGCTAAAAAAAAAAAAGTCACAAAGCCAACAAGAACATTTCTTTGACACATCGTTTGTCCGTTCAGTCAGTACGACCCCTCTTTAATAGTGCAGTTTCGATCATATGCCGTATCGAGATTTCTCGCGCTGACCCCCCCCAAAAGATGATCTCCCGGCCTCGGCCCATCCGCCTTTTGTTCATTCAAGTCGGTTTCCCAGTCGGCGTGCGTCTTCTGGTTCTTTCCGCGGGGCCCTCGTACTGTCCTCGTTGCGCACCCTCCCCACACGACCACAAAGAAAGCATGAAAGGCGGAAACGTCGCAGGACCGAAGGAGGCGAGAAGTTCTTGCTTCTGACACGGGAGGGAGTGATGGCAGATGGAGGGAGAGGGGGGGGGGGCGGGGGTGTATTCACAGTTACAGTCAGAGTCTCACGGTCCAGCTACAATCACATTTGCTGTCATGACAAACACTCGTTTTGGGGGCAAAGCGGCCCCCGCGCGCCCGTTCCCAGCGACTTCATCACACCTCCAGCAGCTCCATCCTCGGGCCATCCCTAAACACGCGCAAGCACAACACAAACAGGTGAGGAGACTGTATGGCGGCAGCGGGCCACCCCGCTGTCATGTATGATTGGCATCTCAAATCTATCATTCGATGGGCCAGACTCCCACTTCAGCTAAAAATTGACATTCCCCCCCCAACACAGAGCCTTGGTCGGCTGATTGCGGCATGACCCGAAGGTCTGTCCACATCCACGCGCCTCACCGACAAGCAGGTAGGCTGTCACCACTTCACCCGCTGTTCTTTTAGTGGCACGCGGTCGGTAGCGTTGCTTGATGATGGACCCCAAAAAATCCCAATCGCAATTATTTGGATCCGTTTGGAAATCGCCGTGAGTCATTTAAAAACCAGCACGATGGCCTCACGTCCATGAACGCTTGCATGTTGAATACTCTTCTTTTCGTCAAGTGCTCAATGACCTCTTCATTCAACTTCCAGCCTCTTGCATTTTCATTCTGCTCATTTCATCCTCACCTTTGCCCACATTCAAAATGCATCTCTGACTTTGTTTTTCTTTTCTTTTTTTCTCTTGAGACTCACCAGGCGGCTATCATATAACACGTTGGAAATGTACAGCAATAAAAATTCCACGAATCTTCGAAAACTCAGTTTATATACAGTGTATATATATATACTACACACGCGCGCTCGTTCTGAGAAAGCAAGAAACCCATCCACACTCCGGCAGCGGGCTTTCGGCGATTGGAATTACCTGTTCTGATTGGCATCGTTGGGCTGTTGAAGGAGCGGCTGAGCGGCAGCGAGCTGCCGGCGGTCTCTTTGCGGCGGCCAGGCGTCCTCGGCGGAGGTTTCGGCTTTGACGAGCTCGCCGCGTCCCTCGGTGGCCATGAGCGCGTGCAGCGGCGAGTTGAAGTCCTGCCACTGAATCCGTTGGCGGTCGGTGTTTATTCGGCCTCGGTCGCCGTCCGGCCGGACCTGTTTCTTTTGGCCCGGCGGCGGCAATTTGGCTCGGACGTCTCCTCCTCCGCCGCCGCCGGCTTCCCGGGCCGGCCGCAGATAGCCGTCCAGCCACTTGAGCTGTCCGTTCTTGTGACTGTAGCGGCTGTCGCTGAACCAGCGCACCACCTCCGACTTGGGCAGGCCCGTCTGGACGCTTAACTCCTCGTACTGCTGACTGTTGGGCCAGCGGGCGCCGGAGAAGGCCCGGCGCAGGATGCGCAGCTGCTGGGCGTTCTTGTTGGCCAGCTCCGACTTGGGCTCCGCCGGATGCGCGAGCTCCGCCGCGCTCTCGCTTTCGTTGACTTTCAGACGCTTGAAGTTGACCTTGACGGGTTCGGTTTTCCGCTCGGCGCCGCCGCCGTCGGCGGGAAAAAGCTCGTCGTCCTTGATGAGTTGCTGCAAGATGGACATGCTTTTGACGCTCGACCCCTTGCCGCGTTTGCCCTCCTCCGCGCCGGACGAGCCGCTTTTGGCGGCGCTTTGAGTCGGGGAAGGGCCGGCGCGGTCCGGCCGGGGGGCGGGGCCCTCATCGGCAATGGCGCCGTCGTCGGCCCGATCCGGAGGGCTGAGCGCGGCGCGCTCGTGATTGTTCTGATTTGCTTGGCTGGTGTTTTCTACGGCCCCGAAAGCTTCCGCCGCGGTCGGCGAACCGCTGCGCGCCTTGTCAGCGGGGGTGCGGGCGTAGTGCGCGTCGTTATTGCTCATATTCGGAGCGCGGGCGGCAAAGCCGGGGAGCCCGTTATTGCCGTTTCTCCGGGCGACGTTGTCCGCCGCCACGTCGCCGCTCTTCTCCGGCTCGGCGGCGGCGGCTTGAATATTGTCGCTCGGCGTTCTGACGAGAGACGGAAGCTTCTGAGCGAGGAGCGGAGCGGAGTACGAGACCCTGGTCACGCGGGGACTCGTGGACACGACGGGCCCGGCGGCGCCGTAGGCGAGGTCGGCCGCGGGGAAGTCGGGTCCTCCGGAGGCCGTCGCGGTGCGGCGAGTCGCCGCGTGATTGAGGTGACGGCGCGCGGCGGGCTGCTTTTGGGGCGCCGCGCCTTGGAACACGGTGTTGAACATCTTCCTCCTGGCTTCTTCGATTTCCTCGGGGGACCAGCTGATGCCCTGCTTGAGCCTTTGGGCGGTAAACCACAGTTTGATCTGCTCTTCGGGGAACTCCGACACCACCGTCAGGTAGCAGAGCTCGGCTTTGGTCGGGTAGGGGAACTTGCCGAAGGACGTCTTGAGAAAGCTGCTGGCGTCCATGGCGGCGTGGTAGGTGGGGATGCTGCTCAGAGGGATCATCACCTTGGGAAGGTCCTTGCCGGGCTCGCGGGAAGGAGGCGGCGGGTACAGGGAGGGGGCGGGCCGCCGGTGAAAGGCCCCGTTGCGGAGCTCGGGCGCGTCGGTCGGCGGGGGGCCGGGCTCGGCCGCCTCGCCGCCGTCCTTGCGCAAGAGCTCCACGGTGTGGGACACCACGATCTTTTTGCGCTCGCCCTTGGCTCTCATCATCTTGGCAATGGGGGTCTTGCTCAGGGGGACGGCGCGGTCCCCGTCGTCGGCGAAGAGGCTCTGCTCCACCGCGGTGGCGCCGTCCCGCTCGCCCACGCTCAGGGAGGCGGTCACGGAGCCCTCCGTGATCTCGACGTGAGCCGTGGCGTTGTGCAGGGCCAGCGCCTCGAAGCGAACCACCGACACGCCGCACTTCAGGCAGCGGAACGTCGGCCGGGCCCGGAAGTCCGGGTGGCGGCTGTGCACGTGGTCCAAAAAGTAGTTCAGATCTCTGGACTCGAAAGAGCACGGCGGGCAAGCGTAGGCGCCTCCTTTCCGCGCCCGGTATCGGGAGGGGGCCCGGCCGGGCTCTTCCCCCGAGATGCTGAGGATGCCGTCTTCCGGGATGGTGGGCAGGACTTCCGGCAGCGAGCCCAGGATGGTCTCCTCGCGCGCGTGTTTGGATTTGGACGGGATCATGCAGGGCACGGTGGATTTCCTCTTGCTGGCCATTGCGCCGCTTTGCCCGGATGGGAACGCGAGCGATCGATCGTCCGGTCGGAGGAGAGCGCGGGCCCGGCGGACTTCGGCGTCATGGATCAGCCGCGGAGTTGCTTCATGCCTTCGGCGGCCGGGGGAGCCTCGTCCAGCTTGAAACGCTCCCGGGGAACCTGGCGGCAAACAAAAACACCGCAAATGGGGAACTCCATCAAAAGCGGCGGGCCGGCGGGCGCAAAAGTTGCGCGTGAGGACGGCGCGCAAGTGGAGGCGGCGATGCCGTGTCACGCCGCGCTCGTCAAACCCAAATCTCTCAGCGATTCGCCGACACATTTTCTACCCCCGGGTTTCCTCCCTCCCGATGTTCCGAATGCCGTCTTGCCGTCGCTTTCCATCAAGCCGACAAGAGAGCGCGCGCCAATCGAGTCGGCCGTCGATGGCGACGTCTCACGCTTGCCATATTTGTCCTCTTCCTCCGCCGTTGCCTCGGGATGAACTCGCAGCTAATTGTCGCTAAGTCTCGATGCTGCGCGCGGAGCAAAGAGTCCTTCGAGCGGAGGCTCCGCGGCCGCCGATGCCGTCGGCGGCCTTCGAATGTGAGCGGGGAGACGCCACCCGGCAGACTTTTCAACCGGTTCGTCGTCGATGGGCCGGCAACCGCTTCGGGGGTGCCCACCCCCCGCCTTCTGCCCGCGACCCTCGCCGAAAGAAGTGGATCGGATCAATCCTGACAAATTCATGCGGTGACAAAACGTCGCCCATCGAATCCCATCCACTGTCCGAGCCGCTCCGTCCTCACGGGGGCGCCGCCGGAGCCCATCTCGGCCGACTTCGGGCAGAAGGCGGGGGGGGGGGGACCCCCTCGACCGGTCGCCGGGCACGCGCGGAAAGAAAAGGAGCGTCGGCATTGCCGCTGAGCGGGAGCCGATCCGAGGCCGCCCGCGGCCGAGTCGGCGACCGAGACGACGCGCGTCGAGCGGAAAAAGAGAGCCTCGTCGTCACGGTCGCTGTCGTGAAATGTCGGAAAATACAAGAGCCAATCGTTTGGCAAAAATCTCTCGAAATCCTTCCCAGCCAACGACCGCAGCTCAGCTGGTAGGGCAAGTTTGGGGCGCGCGCACGTGACATGTTGAGAAGAACTTTGAGCTCGCGTGTTGCGCAAAGCGCGCACGTCGGCGACTGCACAAATCCATTTGCGGAGAACGCTTTCAGTCCGGCGCGACAAGCTTCTCTCTCTCTCTCCTTGCTCGCTTGTATTAGGAGGAGGTGAAAAACGTCCCCCCCCCGCCAAGTCCTTCAGATTCCAATGTGGGACACGATGGACGCTCTCCCGCTCAGTGACACATGGCCGACGCGGCCGGTTTTAATGGCCGCGTCGGGACGCAAAGTCAAAGGCGTGGAAAGAAGAGAAAAAGTCAAGTCAAGTCCTCGCTCGCTCGCTGCCCCCTGACTGAACTTGTGACACACACTCAACCTGCGCTCATGTTTCTCCGGTCTTCTTTTTTTGCGGGACCGGAGATTTGCTGACGCGCGGCCCCCCGGCTCTCCCTCGTCTCGCAAGTGGATCGTGCCGAGAGAAACGTCAAGCGCGCAAAATCAACCTTCATGCAAGTCATTGCTCAGACCCGGTTTGGCTCCCGCTCGCTCTGCTATTCTATTGTTGCATCTTTTCCACGACGCGGCGTTTGGAAACGGCTGAAAAGGCCTTTGGCAGACTTTGATTTGACAGAAGCCACCCTAAAAAAAATGAACCTGTTCCGGAATTAAAACTCGCAAATGAGCGCCCGACAGCACCCGATGACCCCGGATAGCGACGAGCTCCTCGTGACTACTTTTTGGATTCAATTTTACGACTGACAGATGCTGCTGCTGCTGCTCTCGGACGGGACTTTTACAAAAAAAAAAAAAAACAGTTAAAAAAAAAAAATGTAGGTCACCAGCATCTTATGCAGTAATCCTGGTTGACCGCATCCCGCGCGCCGTACGTTACGGCGCCAGCCGGGTCACGATATCCTCGGACGGAAGGCTCAATTAACCCCCGCCGAGGACGCCGCGTTTGTCCGCCGAACAAAAGATTTACGAGCGCGTCGGTTCACACGTGCACGTTTGAAACATCCGGATGAAAGCCGCGACGCCGCTTCCCGTTTAGCGCGGCCGCACGCGCTCTTTTCGTCCGACGGATGGCCGTCCTTTGCGGAGTCTCCATTTCTTTGAGATGCTCTCCGGGGAGACGAGCCTTAACCCCCCCGGCCGCTTAGCGATGGCGACAAATGCCAATTGCCCGTTGCCGCGGATGCGAGGGCTCGTCAGTCTGCGCGTCGGGAGACAAAGCGCGATTGACGCGTGATCGCCCCGAGGCCTTATTCCGTTTTGAACGGAAAACAGAACGGCAATGCGTTGTTTTGAGAAGCCCGAAAACAAAGCTCTCAAATTTCGTTTTTTTGTTCACATCCAACCCGCTCGCTATCCATTTCCGTCCGAGCGGCGGACACGGAACGAGGAGGCGTTTGGCTCGTCGCAACGTCGTCGCCGTCGGCTTACGATGACGCGCGGCGGAGCGTTTGGCAGGACGGTGGCGACGGATGCCTTTTCGGCCATTTGAAGAGGAAATCGTAAAAGGACAAATACCGGCAAAGAGCAAAGGCGAGACGCTCGCACCGCCAAACGGTCGGCGCCGGAGCACCGACGACACTCGCCGGCCCGGCGCCGGCGTCAAATTCGCATCCGATTCAAATGATCGGCGAGCTCCGCGGGAGCCCGGTGGCGTCGGAGGAAGGAAAGCTGGAAAAGAGGCGGCCTTCCGGGACACGCGCGCTGAAAAGCCGAGGCTCTTTTGGTTGTTTCGATAAAAACGGCCGTCCGAATACCGCCAGACGCACCGTTGTCACATTTGACGCGATACGCGCAAAAGAAAGGAGATTCAAAAGATGGCTCGGGACACGCCAGGAGGACAAGCGGATCTTTACAAATTGCCCCTCACACGTTCAATTGAAATCCATTTCGTTCAAAAAACGGTTGCCACCTCAGCTCATTTCTTGATTTTGCCCCCGGCGGAGGGCTTTTTGTGCGCCGAGCGGATCGCGAAGGCCTTGGATATGGAGGAGCGAGCCCAGGGGTGGGCAAACTACGGCCCGCGGGCCGAATCCGGCCCGTTGGTCTTTTTAATCCGGCCCGCAATTAAGGTTCGATGTGAATGATTGCATTCATTTCAATTGGACTTGTAATGACTGGCATTTCACCGCCAGGTGGCGCATTGACTTGAAGTTGCAGAACACAGGGGGGAGGGGGCGGGATCTTTTCGACCACCTAGGACCTCTGTATCGCTCTACTTCTACTGGTCTGATCACAACCCATCTGCAGCGATGCACAGGCTAAAATAGGTCATCAACAACACTGTCGTCATTTAAAAAAAGTATATTAATACCGTACTTTCATGCTTTTGTTCTGTTGATGTTTGATATGGACTGTCAACAAATGCAGTTTTTTCTTTTTATGTACCATAGCTCGTGCTGACCTGGCCCTTCTGTCAAATTTTAAAAGTCAATGCGGCCCCCGAGCCAAAAAGTTTGCCCACCCCTGAGCTAGCGTCATCGAAGCAAAGCACGCCACGGCCATCGGTGCTTATTTTGCTTTTGCTTCGATATAGTCACCGTGACGGCATTATTCGATGACAAGGACGTCTGGAGCTCTGTCACACTCTTTCTCCCACTGGCCAGAAGTTTGAGAAATTCGAACCGGCCTTTGTCGTCCCCCCCCCCCCCCCCCCGCAAAACAAAAAACAAAACAAAGCCATAAAACGCCACGAGAGCAAATGCACAGAACGCACGGATGGCCAGAGAAGAAGGTCATTTTGTAACAAGACTGGAGTGTTACAAGAGCATCTGCGTTAAAAGGGGACCAGAGTCGGCCAAAAGGCAGATGGGGTGGGGGACGGGGGCGCCTGTAAATCCAGCTCAGCCCCCCCCCGGTGAAGAATGGAGTCACCGATCCAAAGAAGGGCCCACTTGATCTGCGGGAGCGCGACTCGGGACACAAAAGCACGAGGGGCTTTTTCTCCGAGACGGCGGCCCATTGAAGGTTGCCCGTGAAAAGGCGGACAAAGCCGAGAGCGGCTCTGTCCCCCGCGGCGCTTCGCAAACTCTCTCCGCTGCGCCCGCGGCCGCAAATTTTAAAAAAGCTCCGCTGCCTTGTTGCTAACCTGTTGCTCAACTGAAGCGTTACCGACCCAATGGAATCGCTCTCCGTTCCGCTGTGATCGTCACGCGTCATTTAACGTACGCTTGCAATCTCCACTTTTTCCACGGCCGAGCGCTTCTACCTCCGCGAGCGGCCGTCGGAATAGTACAACGCGAAAAACGGCCGGCGCGCCGCCGCCGGAAAGAGAGGCGAGGCCGGGCGGCCGCGCGGCGCCTTTGCCAGACATTCAAATTGAATTGAAAACAGCCCAGCGATGCAGACGCTCCCGGATCGTTGGGTCAGCTACAGTTGACGCGAACAAACGCAGATTTGTGTTTTTTGCGCCGCGCCGCCTGTCACATGAAGGCGAGCGTGGAGGCGGGGAGGAAAAAGGAGCGGGACAAAAGGGAAGACGAAACTCAGACGTCTGGGAGGGAAGCGAGAGGATGACTGACGATGACGATGACAGCCGGCGCTATTTCAATATTCCTCCCTGCCGGCACCTCCGAGTCGGGCGGCGACACACCCTCACGCACACACCTCACCTCCGCGACATTTAGCGCCTGCGACGCTCTCAAATTTTTCTCTTTGAACCAAAGAAGTGGCAAGGAGTCTCTTGATGCGACGCTTGCCGAAGAGTTTGCCACAAAAGGAAAAAGGAGGGGGGGGGGGGGGACAACAAAAAAAACATTGCTTTTGTGGTTCATTGGCCCGCCCCGACAGTGATCCACGCCTGGATTTGGGTTTTTTGAATTGGTCAATAAATGGGAGCAGCCTTGACAGATCCATTTGAAAGATCAAAAAATGTGTCCGGAGGGAACATTTGCCGCCTGGTGTCCAATCCAGACTCGGATGTCATGTGAGGGGATCAGCCGGACACCTAAATATAAGCTGGAGATAAGGCGGAGACACAATGTCACTGTCCTGCGAAAAAGACGGCCAACAACGGTGGCTCGCTTACGAGGCAAACGTGATCTGCCGCTTTGGGAAGACATGGAAGACTTGCGTTTGTGGCCCCCCCCCCGCCCATCGTCGCGCACGCCGCCGATAGCGTGATTTCTTCGGCGGGAGCCGGGCGGACAGGTTTCCCATCGTGCGCGTGCGCCGCGGCAGCGTGACTAAGTGTGTGGCTGGAGTGATACGTGTGCCGAAACACAAGTGGGAGATGTCGGGGTGATTAGCACGGCGCCGTCCACGCGGGTTGTCCGGCTCGAGACAAAACGTGACCTCCGAGCGTCTTGGTCTGCTCGGCGCCCTCTTTTTGGGATGGCGGCGTACGACGTATTTGTGTCGGTTTGTGTGTGAACGTCTGCGACGCAGGTGTTGTCAGCCATCTCGCCTTCTCCTTCCTCCCTTTTCTCTCTCTAACACACACAGACCCCCCCCCCCCCCCCCCCGCCGCCTCCTCACCACCCTCTTACTTCCGTGACTGTAGCCCCGTCCACTGGGAGTCCGGTCGGTCGTGCCGCTCATGTGTTAACATTGCCATGGCAACCCTTCTCCCCCCCTTGCCCAATATGCCACACGCACACGCCCACCGACCTCAAGTCTCATACACAGCGAATTCCTCGGACCGCATCTGGCGCAGGACAAACTTTAATCCGCACGGGCCCGCGAGCCGCTCGGTCGAAAAGTCCATTCGCCCTTCGCGTGGCTTTCAGACCGCTTCGGCTGAGGTCTGAGCCATTTTCTTCCCCGGCAACCCAAAGCCGCCTCTCCGCTCCTCAAACGGTCGCCGGGCGGGCTCCGTTAAGGAAATAGCGCGAGCGAGCGTGCCGCAAATGACCTCCCGTCACCATGTTTCTCAATCGGACGCGGCTGTGACATACTTAGTGTCTCCTCGCGCGCGGTTGCTGTTCCGCGTTAGGGCGCAGCTCGCTGCGAAAAGCGTACATTGTTTCACGGAGCCTTCTATCTGCGGCCCAGATGAAGGACGGACAAATAAACCGTGGCTCGCCGAGGAGGAGGGGAAAAAAAAAAATAAAAAATCAAATCTGAGTCACGCATCCTTTTGCATCACTTTCATGAATAACTTCTTCAGTTCTGTAGCCAAGACTACAGGCATTCATTTGGCAACTTCAGAAGAAAAGGAAGAAAGATGGCGGCGTCCCGCACATTGTCCCGTTCGCTCTAAAATGGCTGACATCGCAGCCTCCACCGAGCCTGGCAACCGCCAGCTCCTATATGGGACAGAGAAAGTGGCAGGGGTTCTTTGGCCGCTCGTCAACCCCACACCCCCAAGAGAGCGCAAATGTTTCTTTTGCGCGGAACTGTGCAAACGTGCTGTTTTAGTGAGGCTGTGAAGATTCGATGGAGCGAAGAGCGATGACAAAAGCGCCGCTAAATAAAAGCTGAAAGCCCCGACTAAATTGCACCTGCGTATGACGCCGGCGCTCTCTGACGAAATAACCAAACCCTGCATTGTGGCTGCGAGCCTCGCGAGGTATGCCGCTTGCATGAAAAACAGCAGCAAGTTTGATTGGTTTGGCATTAAGACAGTCGATTCTCTTCTGAGAACTTGAGGAATGTTGAACACTGCGAGTCAGCTAAATCTGCAAACCGTGACCAGAAGACCTTCCTTCGTATTCCTCCGCAGTGTTTTTAAATTATATCTATCTATATATTGCTATATAGGTAGATAGATATATGTATGCGCACACGCACACAAATAGCTAGCTAGCTAGGTAGATAGATAGACAGCTAGCTAGCTAACTCTATGCGCACACACACACACACACACACATTTTTGTCATTCGCAGATTGAGGGACAAAAGCGGGCCCGAGCGCAGTCCTATTTCTGACTGGATGAAGAGACTCATTAGAAGAGAGCTCCGAAACACGCCAGCCCGTTCCCAGCCTGCATCCGGCTGGAGCGAAAACCTCCACGCGCGCGCGGCTCGCCGGGCCAAGAGCGCGTTCGCTGCGTCTTACCGGTCAAGCGCGCGCGCGCGCGCGCCGCAAATCAAGTAGGAAGCGTTCCCAGCAGGGAGCGGACTACCGTACTCGTTGTGGAGCGGCCCCCGTGGAAAACCGCGGTCCTTTCCTTGACCTACATTGTACAATGTAACGCCCTCACGTGGTGAAATAATTAAAGCCCAGTCCCAAAATTTGCCAGCGAACCGGCCGGGCCGCCGCGATTCATCCGGCCTCGTGTTTCTTAGAAGCCACACGGCAGCCCGCGGTGGCAACAAACAGTCAGCGAGGAGAGCTTCCTCCCCGCGAGGCAGAGGGAGACGCGCTCATTCCGTCCCCGCTCCCGTCGCGCTGCACAGTTGACGAAAAATCTTGATCTCGCCACGGGGGCGGTGGGGAATGAAGAACGATTCCCGACGCGGTCGCCGCTTTTGTGGAATCATTCGCTCGGAGGCCTTTTTTATTTTGCCGACCGCATCCGTAACTCATCGGGCGCAGCTATTGACGCACGATGCGAACGCAGCGGATCCCTTTCAGCCGGTCGACCGTCCGTAATGAATCTGGGATACATTCATAAATTGCAATAACGGATTCGGATCGTTTACAAATGAAGGGAAACGACTGACATTTGGGCCCTATTTCCGAGCCCCCGGGCAAGTCCGGCGCAAGGCGCGCATGGCCGGGGATGTCTTTCTTTTGGCATTTTTGTCGACTGCCGCAGTTAGAAATGGACACGTGCGCCGTTGAGGGAACGGACAGAGCCGACTTAATTCCCAGCTAATCGAAGCGGCTCCCCACGTTGGCCGCTTCCGTTGGCTGCTCTTCAACCTCTGATCATGCAAGTGACACACACACACACACACCAGGTGTGCCGTGGTATGACGTTGCTTTCAAAAATATCTAAAACATAATAACAATAATAATATTATGCATCCAGTGAATTAATTTCTTCGATGATTCAGAGGCTTCATTGCACGCTGATGTCAATTGATGAATTCAATACAATGACTTCCACCACTCACGATTGGCACGCAGAATCTGCCTGCGCTCTGATCAAATCCACCAAGCTCGCGTTACTCCAGCCGCGCCACAATTTAGACCCGGTCGAGGCCACCAAATTGTCAGGCGCACTGGGGGCGTGTAATAGATAACAGCTTCTCTCCGCCGGAGCGCCCGGCGAGGCGCAACGCCGCCTCCCAAATTCCAAAAAACGGGAAAGTAAAACATTTGCCACTTTTTATTTTCATCTATGGAAAAAATCCGCGTCGAGTCGCTCGACTTTGATTTGAAAATCTTTCTGCACCAATCTCATGAATTTGTCTCATGTGTAAAATGAAATAGCCCCCAAACAGAAAGTCCTTTTTGCTGTATTGCTGCAGCGCATCACGGGATACATTTTCGAGTGACCATAGTTGCCGACTACTTTTCACGACGCCCTATATCGCGGACACGGGATAGGGATCGATCGCCGACGCAGTCGCGTGCTTCCCGAAGCTGGCTCCGTACTCTTACGTGCTCTCAGAAAAATGTTACTCGTCGGAAGTGATACATTCAACGGCCCACTGGCAATAATCCACACTCTGGAACGACACGTAGAAATCAGCGAGCCTTGTGTAATTGTAGTGGTGTGTGTGTGTGTGTGTGGGTGTGCGAGGAGGGCAAAAGCACATGTTGGTGGGAGGAAGAGAAGGAAATGAAAGAAAGAGTCGTGTGCATTTGGGCCTACCAGAGCAGGACATGCAAAAAGGGGAGGATTGGTGACACTTGTGCGTGCGCGTGTGCGATTCGGCCGTCTTACGTTGGCTCGCGCGCGCGTAGCGTATAGCTGGCGTTGTCGGCTTGACGAGTCTCTCCCAAACTCCAAGCGCTCAGCAGAGGAATCGGCGTGTTGTGCAATGAAAAAAGAAATCGATCCAATAACACCGAGCAGATTCGCCACATCGGAGGCGATAGCAAGCGAGCGGGGGGGGGGGGGGCACGCGCAGGAGGGACTCGGCGGGCTCCAAGTGTGACAAAGTGACGCGTAAAGCCATTTCAAGTCCATTCGCGAGGCTCGGGAAGCCTCACGCGACCTCCCGAGACACTTGCCAACGCTCAGCTGGCACTCTCGAGCAAGCTTCGGAAGAGTCAAGCCCTCTCCGCGAGAAAAAAAAAAAAAAAGAAAAACCCTCCACCCCCCCCCCCCCTCCACCTAGTGTCGCCATTTTATACATAGGCGACTCGATCTAAACTACGGCAGCGGATCGACCAACATCCACGATTCGAGAGCGAGACGTCATTTGGGTAAACAAGTTGGTAGCTCGCCGCGCTGCGCCTCGCCAACGGTCGATGAGTCCTTACCTCGAGAGTCGGCCCGGCAAAATGGAATCCGACATGAATATAGAAATGAATAATATCGGATTAGCTCCGATCGCCGCGCTTTGAGGAGGAGAAGAGGCGAGCGAGCAGGGGGGTGGGGGCTCTCCTCAAGTGAACCCGGCGAACTGGCGCGAACCCGTCAGTGGCCGCGGCAAGGTACGTTACATGACGGGAGCTGCCCGGCCCGCTGCAAAAACAACTATGGTCGGCGATGCGGGACTAGGCAGCTCCCCCCCCCCCAAAAAAATACAGCCAGTGGATTTCCTACGAGCACGTGATTGGGAGCGTCATCCAAAATCCAGAAGCCCTTTCATCTCAAATTTTGGAGAGGGGCGGGGACAGATGAGCGAGCGTGTGGAACACAAGGCGAAAAAAGAAGAAGAAGAGGAGGAGGAGGGATGGATATAGATCGCTTCAACGTGCAGCGTCACCACCCCCGAGGCACCGGGACACTTGAAGGCAGAACATGCAACCGAGATGAATGGAAACGGACCCGAAATGTTTTGCTCCCCAACAATGGGATATCATATGGACTCGGGGCCAATGTTGCAAAGTCTGCGAGTTGCCCAATCCACGTTAAAAAAAAACTGCGCGGCCTCCAAATCCAGAATGATATGGATCGGAGGCTCCAAAGTCTTCCAAAACAAATATCTGTCGCCTGGAGACTTGGACATCTCAAATCCATACACGGACCGGAATCCTGTTGGGTTCGTACTTTCTTGGATTCTTCTATTTATATTCGTGCGGATCGGACCGAAGGTCCGCGGTTCACGGCGATGTAATTCCGCGTCAAAACTGTCCGGGACTAAAGCGTGTAATGGCACGTGACAGCGCTGCTATTTCTCAACGCATTCAAACACAATTAAAGAACAAAATGAGCTTCTCGTGCGGGTGGATGATTTATGACTTTTGTAAGGCCAAACACTCCCCGTTTACAAACCATTGGCTTGTTTTTCTGCAATGCTGATGAATTTACGGGAAGACCAAAGGGCAATACGGCGGCCCCGCTCGTGAGCCTCACGGTCAAAAGGTCCCGAAAGTCGGCCCGAGCCGTCCCGCGCGGGCTTCGGATTTGTCCTCCGCATTGCGAGGACGCGCGCCTTTTAATCGCCGATGATAACGAGCCCATAGCCGGGATTGATTCTGCGTATTTGCCTCGCGATCGGATGCCAACCGTCTCGGCGTGCGCCCGAATTCGCCGATTGACTCATCTCCTGGTCAACGACGACCCCGACCGGAGCGAGCGCAATAGAAAACGGAAGGGAGCCGACGGCATTTTGCGTTGGCTCTCCCAGCTGCGGCCTTTCCCGTTCCTTTGCTAGGCGGCGGGTCAGTTCGACAGCAGCATCGCTCGTCACCGATGACCAGTTACATTGTAAATTCCATGATCAATAGTTTAGAAGCGGGCGCCGCGGTCGAATCTCGGCCCGCGCCTTCCTGCGTGCGCTTTGAACGTTCTCCCCCGCGCTCGCGCGGCTTTTCTCCGGAAGAGATTCAAATGGCAAATGAAAGGCTCCACGCGTCGTAAACATTGTCTTGACAACTGCGTGGGATGCGCTCGGAACGTCAGACTGCAGCAAGGTTTTCGCCCGTTCGAAATTCATTTTGCCGCGATAATAGTTTTCTTTGTCTGACCGGTTTGCGCAGGAATGAGTTCAGATGCTGCTCGGAGGTGGAATTCAGGAACAACAGGATTATCAATCCCTAGACCGGTGCATTGAAACAAAAATGCGGGTGCGGCGTGAGCGGCGAGCTACGGCAAGCCGCGTTATACTTTCATCGGCCGGATCCTCAACTTTGCCCGCCGGAAATGAAGTTAGCCATAGAAAGATGGGATCGCCCGATACGTCCGAACTTAATGTGAATTAAAGAGCATGTGAAGGGATCCATTTTGGCGACCCCCAACCACTTCTTCCGTGTGTTTCCTTTGAAGAAAGACACTCATTTTACTCACTGCCCGGATTCGATTTAGCTCCGTGACCGACTGGCAACCGGTCCAAAAAGGGACCGCGCCAAAAGTTCTTTCAATCCACGTTAAAAAAAAAAAAAACTGTGATTAAGGACTTTCAAAGTATTTTTCAAATCATGTGTTCGAAAGGCTTGTATGCTCTTTTAGCAATTTTAGTAAGCTCATTTTTACTTCTTTACTTTGCTTTTAAATCGATTTAATTCTTTTTGCGACTGTGTAAATGTGGTGCTTTTAATTGCAGTATTAGTAGTATTGAGGTATGTTGTGGGTGAAATGCGCTATAAATCGATGATTCCATTTTTTTACAACCTCTACGTACTGCCTAAGCACTGGTAAACATGTCAACAATGTCTATATGATCGATCGATAGATAGAGTATATGTTTACTTGGGCGGGGGGGGGGGGTGTTATTCATGGGATTTCACCGTACTTTAGATTTGTCCAACATGCTCCTCTAGATTTGGCTGTCCACTGTGAGTAGAGGTTGCCACAGGGAGCAAATAAAACGGTGCTGTGTTAAAAAAAACAAAAACAAAAACAAAGTAACACTTGAAATGATTTTGATTCATCTCCGAAGCTTAACGCTTGAAATTAACTTTGACAGCCACAGTCTGAGTGCAAAATAAATACCTCAAAAGGCCATAGAGTCATGTTTTTGCCATAAATATACATAAAGCTGTGCCGTGAGGTTGTTTTAAAAGGTGCTGAATTATTATGAGTGAACTGTTATGTATACTGTCTGAGAAAATGTTTTCCAGTCAAAGTCAGCAGCTCAGTCGAGCGGCCGCATGGATAGACTAAATGCATAATGCAAGATAAAAGGCTCGGGTGGAAAAAGCAGCCCCGTCATGAAACCTCGTGTCCTGTATGCTTTAAAAATGGAATCATGTACGGATCGCAATCTCGATTCAACGATGACAGGCGGAACGCTGATGTAACAGCGGTGAGCAAGACCACAGGATAACAAAAGCAATGTCAGCGTTGACACGAATCCAACCTAACGAAGAACCCAAGTGTTTGGATAAATCAAACACGTCCAACTACAAGTTAAGAGTTAAAATCGCGACCGGTTTCAACAAGGCAATGAATTTGGATTCGGTGAAGCAACTGCAGCAAAGCAAAAGTCGTGTTTGTATCCAAATGAACCAATCACATTGTGTTTACATTAAAATGACAGCTAGGGCGGACCAATCGAGAGTCGCCATTCCCGTGCCAGAATTCCCCACCGACCAATGGCGAACCGGGAAAAGTGGAGCACAAGGAAACCACAAAATACAAAGTTTGTGTGCGTGTGCGCGCGTGTGGCTGTTAACCGAAGAGTCTGCACGCGCGGGACGGTTAGCGCTCAGGTTGGAAAGGCAAAGAAGCAAAATGGCTCTGTCCCAGTGTCTGGACGACTCGCTCTTCAGGGCCAAGTCGACGCTCCCCGCGGCCGCGCCGTGTAACCTGCGGGAGGTGTACAATGAGAGACACCGGCTCGCCTTGGAGGAGTTGCTGTCCGGGGGGGTCGACGACTTTCTGGGCTTTCTCAGGAAGGAGTCCATCGCCAACTTCCTGTCGGACGAGGAGATCCAGTGGATGCGGGGCGCCGCCGTGGCCCCGCGACGCGCGTCGGTCCTCGGCGAGCACCGGCCCGAGCCGCCGGAGCAGCGGTCTCTCGGCACCTCGATTGACTGTTTGTCGGTCACTTATTTCCCCGAGGTGTCGGACGTGGAGCCGCCGCCGCTGGAGATCGGCTGGCCCGCCTTCACCGCGGGCTCTTACCGGGGAGTCACCAGGGCCGCGGCTCACTTCCAGCCGAGCTACGGCGACAACATCTACGCTTGCAAAGAAGCGGCAAGGAAAATGATCGGCGGTGCCAGAGAGGTAGGCTGCGGCGCCCTAGGCCCGCATCATTGATTGGGTCACTCTTGCATCCCACCACGACTACTGTGAGTGGAGTCCATCAGAACAATTGGCCACCGTCTCATACGCGCAGGCGTCGAAACGATCCACCCCGCTCTCAGTTTCTTTCCTCCAACGCACTCGACTCAAATGATCGGGATCTTTATCAGGCTCCCGCGGAGCTTGCCGCTGAGCTGATCATTTGAATAAGGTGTGTTGTGTTGGATGAGGGACGCTTCGAAAACACGCAGCAACAGTTTGACGCCTGTGATCAAAGTGGAAGTAACAAAGTACAAAGACTGCGTTTGGATTTCTCCGCTATCCATACGTTACGCCGGTATTTCTTTTTCCTTCGGTTCTTGTTTTACTTCTACTCCTCCCATTCAAAAACGGATGTCATCACTTTCTACGCTGCACTTTGTCAAAATCATCTTGATACTTTTTCAGCCACTGCTGATGATGGCATTAAAGATAGATAAAGTCGTCTAACTTTCACATGTCTTAATTTAAGGCGGATGAAAAGAGGGGCAGCGGCGACGGAGAAGAACATGAACCAGAGAGCGTTGCTGACACCCTCCGCATATTTGGAGAAGCAAGATATTCCCTTTCATGGCCTTATGTGAGCGTTTGATGGCATGATTTATCAGCGGGACAGGACAGAGAGGAGGAAAAAAAACAACCTCTGTCTCAAATTCATTTAATAGTACAATCATACCTTGGTTTTTGACCGTAATCCCTTCCAGAAGGCTGTCCGAAAAGCGATTTGTTCGAATTCCAAAACGATTTCATTAGCCCATGATTAGGGGCTAATAAACGATGCGGACATCACATAAAAACGGTCCGATATGCGTAAATCGCAAATAACGTCTGCTCACAATGTACGCTACACGAGGTGTAAGGAAGCCGAGCGGCCGGTTTGGCCGAAAACCGGTTTTCGGTCGTAATCCGAGGCGTAAAAAAACAATTTGGTCGAGAACAGACACGTTCGAAGACCAGTTAAAAAAAAGCCATTTCACAGTTTTAGGAAGGCTTTGAGCCAAGATAGGAAACAAAAAGACATGACAATTACACCACCATTTTTTTTTTTGGAATGAAAGAGCGAAACCATTTTGCGTTCAGATCATTTTTTTCCCATCGTGCCAAGTTATCGAAACGGCTGTTGTTTGTATAAGGTTCACCGTAACAATTCATTTTTGCTTTTTACCTTTTTTACTCGCGTACGTTCCAGCATCTGTAGTTGTTTTTACTTTTCCTTTAAGTTGAATCAACACAGGTTGTGAGTATTTTGTTCGATCCTTCGAGGGGACGCTCCATCTTGTCCGACCGGCGCCTCATAGATGCGCTTCCTTTCCCAAGGATGAAAGCGCGAAAACAAAAAATGCGGTCCCGAAATCTTGCAGGATGGTCCCCATGGAATTGAGTTTGATCCGCCCGCTTTCCTTTGTCCGTCTTTTTAATGAGAAAGAAAGAACAAGCGAAAGTAAAAGCCCAATGAATATTCATTGCGGTGTCACGCGCCTTGCTTGAGCTGTCAGGCCTGTCTGCCGTTCAAAGGAGGAGTCGTCGTGCGGCTTGGGCGGGACCTCGGGCCTTTGCAAACGCTGCGGCAGATGTGTCTCGACTCGCTTCGGCTAAGTTTGATTGCTCGTCTATCAAAGAGCAGCACTTCCCTCTGTGGAGCCAAACCATGGCTCTCTCTCTTTTTTTTTTTTGGTTTTGTTTTGGTGGAAACAAGCAGGCAGATCAATGTGGAAATGCGACATGATGACGGTGGCCTTTGGCGGTAGCCAGACGCTCGCGGCCCGCAGTCTTTGCTGTACAAAAGACCGCAACTGTGCAAAATTGTCATCGGGCAGACGTTTTGGCACATCCCCCTTCAAATAATCCAGGCATTTTCATTCAAATAAGGCAGATTCGGATCGTTTGCGTCTATGAGCAGATTGAAGTCTTAAATCCGAGATTATCTTAACATCCGTGTCTAATCCTCGACGCGCAACAACGGCTCGTGAAATTCCACCGCTCTCGGTGAACGCGGAGGATCTGCGCAAAACCGATCTCTCGGAAAAAAGGTACTTGTCTGCTTTTGGAGTGCGGGGGGGGGGGGCTTATTTTGTTTGCTGACCAAGTGTTACCGCTGATTGCCATGGTAACAGACGGGGGAAGGGGGGCACACCGGTACACGTATTGCGAGGGAGGGCGTCTGCGTCGTGTTTCAATAAGGCCTTGCATTTGAGACAAATGAAAACCCGACCATGCGGCGCAATCCTGTTCTCTGTCGCGTTCCGCCGCAGGTGATCGCCATCGTTACGGATTCCCTGACGGACCCGGACATTTTTAAGGACCTTCAAGAGGCGTGTTCTGTCCGCAAAGTCCCCGTTTACATTCTGCTGGACCGGTCGAGCTGTCCCGCTTTCCTCAGGATGTGCGCGAACGTCGGCGTCGGCTTGGATGACCTGCAGGTATGCCGGCGCAAAATGCAAAGATTTCACATGACTGGGCAGGTCTGCTCATTGCCGCTCCGCCCCCCCCCCCCCCCTTTCTTGAAGCAAATGAGAGTGCGAAGCATAACCGGCACGACTTATTACACAAGATCAGGAGCCAGGATCACTGGAAGAGTTCACGAGCGCTTTATGTTGATTGATGGCAACCGTGCGGCAACGGGTTCATACAGGTATGGGTCCGAGCTCAGTCTTTGCCCCCACCCACCCACAAATGTACATCTAACAAGTTCTTCTTTTATTTTATACATGTACAAACCCAACCCGCAAAAAAAAGCCATTTGATGCAGGGCCGGAGGCTTTCGAGTCAAATTTCATCTGATTACGATCCACATTGCGCACGCGGAAGTCATTTCCATTCAACGTGGCAATTGTCGTTTGCAAATTCCGCCTGTCGGATCCCATCCGTCACATTTGTGGTCTTATTACATATTGTTCTTTTGAATGCATTGTTGTCTCTGATTTTTACTTGAAACAATATTGCGCTTTTTTTTTTTTTTTCAATCCCTGAGGGGGAACGGTCAGGCACAGAGAGATGTAAGAGTCGTCGAGCACGGGGGCGTAAAAGTCTCTTCGTTCAGGGGCCGCTCGGAGCAAATGGGCCGGACCGCGAAAATCAGGCCGTCGTTCCTCGAAATAACCGCAATAAGTTGTGCCTTTTCCTCTTTGTTCGAATGCAAATGATGCTTACGGAACTCTCCTTTTGCAAAAGCTTGAAAAATGGGCAGTTTGAGTCCCCTTCTGGTCGGCGCGTGTGCCTCTTAACTTTGAAGTCATCGCACGTTCTTGGAAGGGAAAAGATGAAATCCACCCGGGGGAGGTTACGGTCACTCCACGGTCACGCGTATTCGGAGATGATCCGTCTCCCTCTTGCGTTGTCGCAACCCACGATGGCTCAATCATCGTTGCGTCGGTCCAGCCGCAACAAATCAGAGAAGCGAGCAAACGGTCGCGGGTTTGCCCCAACGGCGCCGCCCACTTTCAGCGGACCAATAAAAAAAAAAGAGAGAGAGACAGAATAAAGCCCTCGTTATCAATCTTTTCATCTTTCTGTGCGCAGGTTCAACTGGACTGATGGCAAATTGAACAGCAGCAACTTGATTGAGCTTTCAGGTCAGATCACAGAAAAGTTTGATGAAGAGTTCCGGATTCTTTACGCGCAGTCTCTTCCCATGAACGCGCGAGGACCCGACGAGAGCTTTGAGCGCCTTCCCGGCAAGCATCTGCTCACCTCCTCCCCGTACCTGAGCGGGGAGAGGCCCCCGGGGCAAGCGCGGGCGACCGGCGCGGCGGGCCGAAAGCTCGGCCCTTTATCTTTATCTCTGCCGCTTCCCCGTGAGGAAATCGCCCCGGAAGACGAAGCGGCTGGAAACGGCAGCGCCGCATCCAACTCCTCCACCGTCGGCGACGACTGGTCGGAAGAAGAAATCCTGGCCGCCGGCCCCGGCCCCCCGGCGGAGCGGCCTGACGGCGACGCCCGGACGGACCCGCGGCTCGGCCGGGGCCCCGATCTGGGCCTCTCTGTCGGCGCCCCTCCGGGGATGAGCGCCACCGCCGAAGAGCGCCCGAGCGATCTGAGCAAAGAGCGCCGGCGCCGCTACGCGGCCATCCGCTCCAAGCTGGAGCACGTGATGGCCTCTCTGTCCCGGCGGCGGGAGCTGGCGGACATTGCCGTCGTGACCGGGGGCAGGCGGGGGCTCCGCGAAGCCACGCCGGGGCCGGGGCCCCGACTCCTTGCCGGAAATGCCGCCGTTGTCGCGTGAGCACAGATGTTGACGCCGGCTCCCGCCCCCGAGCCAAATTGTCTACGCGCCGGCCGTATACTGCCGGGTGCAACGGTGGCAGAACGATACTTGATCGCGCATCGTAGCAATTGCGCATTTCTACCGCTTGCCGTCAGATGTCGGCAAATCGGACGTCCCGGGCCGCTCGCGTCGGAGCCGTGCCGGGGATGGCCATTCCTTCTTTGACTACTCCTCTCCGCCGATGCCTCGACTACTTTCGAGAAGAAATCGCCGAGACTTTTCTTTTCTGCGTGACGTGTCAAATCGTCACGGCGTGCGCACTTTGAGCCCATTTGTCATTTGAGAAGCACGCCGTTTCTAAGAGGTCGGTGACCGCCGCGCTACAGTGCGGATGAATGAAAGTGCCTCGCCGCCTTTGTGGCTATTTCAATCGGACGCGGCTGCGCTACGTGGATCTGCATCTACTCGCTCGTAATAAAGTCTCAATTTTACTTCTCGATTGTGTCCATTCGTATCTTGAATTGCCAACAAGTCGAGGGCTCAGAAGCTTCCGAACACACAAAGAAGCGACGCGCCATCGCGGCTCGAGAGAACGGGCGCGGCGCCGGCGCTTTTTTTCTTTTTGAACTGCGGTGTAATTTGGTCGAGGTGGCGTGTGCGACGCCGGCACCTCTTTGGAGAAGCTCCGGCACCAATGGTGGACATGGGCGAGGAGCGCAGCTTACGCCCGCTAATTTGTCTCCATTTATTTCTCTTAAAAAAACCAAAAGAATCGTTATTCATTCCCAGCAGTCAGAAAATGGCGTATTTCCAGACAGAAGAGCAGCAGGGGGTAGGAATTTTCTTCCTCGCTCCATATTAGCCCTGCTCTTGTGAATCGCAACAAAAAGAAAAAGAGAGTGGCTTTGCACGGCCGCAAATGCCGCCGAGCCTGCCGCGAACGGTGTTTTCAACTTGCCGCGGCGCACCCGAGGCCCCGCTGCGAAGGATCAAAACACATCGGTCTCGGCCGCGGGATTGAGAAGCGTGTTCGGTTTCCGTCCCGCTGAGCTTGATGCGGCGAACGTTTCGCCGCCCGAGGTGCGACTCTTCCGTATCAATGTATACGGATTGATCGAGCCGCAAAGGACGAAGCCCGTGGGGATTTTGGCAGCGCAAGAGTCTGAGCCTACAGATCCAAAACAAAGCGTTCATTAGTCGAAGAACAAACACTTCTGCAAAATATATAGCGTGCTATTGTTATTATTCTCTTCTTCTCATTCGAATACTCCGGTGGGCTACTTGTTAGCATGTCTGCCTTAGTAGTTCTGAGCTTTGAGGTTCCGATCTTGACTTTTCTGTGGTTACTCGGGCCTCCTCCCACATTGCAAATCCACGCACGTGATGTGAACAAAACGACTTGGAATTGGCCAGAGGGCGCGAGAGGTTGTCGGTCTCTACGGCCCCGCGCCCTGCAATCGGCTCTCTCTCCGAGCCGGCCGGGATCGGCTCCGGCTGACCTGTAACCCCGAAGAGAAGACGCGGCAAAGGAAATGCATGGATGGCTTTGAATTGTTTGGTCCCGGTGGCCCTTGTACATCCCATCCCGTAGACTTGGGCCCCCTGTCTCCTTATCTTAAGTCAACAGTCTCAAACTTGGGCCTTAAACTGGACAGTGATTTCAAACCCGATGGGCAAATTGGTGCCGTTGTCAAATCCGGCTTCTTTCACCTTAGACAGCCGGCCAAAATAAAACCTCTCCTCTCACGTGAACACTTTGAGACGGTAATCCACGCCTTTGTCACATCCCGGCTCGATGACCGCAATGCCCTTTACTTTGGAGTCCGCCGGTCCTCCATGAAGCGCCTTCAGCTGCTCCAGAATGCCGCCGCTCGCCTCTTGACCGGTACTCGTAAGAGGGAGCGCATAACTCCTACTCTGGCATCCCTTCACTGGCTCCCCATTCATTTTAGAGTTCTTTTCAAGATCCTCTTATTTGTTTTCAAATCTCTGAATAATCTCGCGCCACCCTCGCGCCTCTCTGAGCTCATCCGCCCCTACGCACCTGCCCGGCGCCTCAGGTCTGCGGACCAGACCTTATTAGAAGTACCAAGAACTAAACGGAGGCTCAGAGGGGATGGAGCCTTTTCCGTTGCCGGTCCCTCTCTCTGGAATGACCTCCCGCGGAACATTGGGCAAGCCTCCTCGCTGCCCATCTTCAAAACTCACTTGTATTCTTTGGCATTGGACTCGGCACGACTTAGATTTGTTCTCGGTTTTACTGTTTGTTGCTTTCTACCGCCTTTATTACCGATTTGTCTTACTGTTTATTGCGCATGTTAAATTGCTCCATGCACAGCACTTTGTATGCAGCGATGGCTGTTTGAAAGTGCTCGAGGAATACTGTTGACTTGACTTGAATACGAACGAGCAAGATGTCTTCGATTTCTGTTTTATTCTATTCTAGGTGGAATCGCGGGCTCAGATTATACTGCTTCATCTCAATCAATTTAAATATCCTGGAAATCAAAATGTATTCCTGTAGTTGCATTCCTCTTACAGGAATAAATGATCAAAGTGAAATGTGGTAAGAGTCAAATATCGCATGCAAAAATATCGATATTTTTCACGTTTGCATCTTGAATCTTTATACGTTTACATCTTGTTTACGAAATATAGCAATTAGGTAGGAAAAGTCGTTCCCTGGGCGTTGAATAAATGTGCAGAATGAGTGACTTTGACTTTTTCAGTTGAACGACAGAAATCAAACTTTTGTATCGACGTTTCATGAGGAACGGCGGCTTACGAGCTGAATTTGATTTGACGGTAAGCTTTGCTATCGTTCACGGTTCCTGTAATGAGCTCATTTATTGAACGTTTTCCCCAGCGAAGCCTTTCTGAATGCGACGAGCGCGGCCAAAAGAGCAACTCCGATTCACGCATGTTAGCGTTTGACCCAACCAAAGCATCTGACGTGCCTTTCGGTCCGCGCGTGCTCCGCACGCATACTAATTGCCGGTTGACTGCTTTGTGGCGAAAATGTGGTCCCGCGCTCAGGTTCGCGTCTGGAAAGTGCAAAATAATTCACCAACAATGAACCAGACGGAGCCAATTAGAAAACGAGCGAGTCTTTCATAGAACGCCACATTCCGCCCGTTCCGACTTAATTCAGAAGACACTTTCAACCATTTTGAAGGAAGACGGCACTGTACGAACGTCTCAAAAGTCTCTGCATTCATTATGCAAAATGGCACGGGGGCTAATATGGAAGAGCACGGCAGTTGATGTTATTAGGCTGCTGCGAAGCAACCACTGGCTGTAATTAGGGGAGCAGCAGGGGGTCCACAACACAACAGTGTGCACCTATTAGTTGGGGCTCACGGGTAAACAGAGAACCTTTGCATATTTCACTTCACGTGTCAATTAAAACACAATATCTCCGAGTTGTTCCCCCCCCCCCCGCCCCCCCTGTATTGGGGGCCAGTTAAGTTTTAAAAAAAATGCCTAGTTGTACAAAACATCACTAGCGCCCTTCGGCCACCAGAGAGTGCCCCGATCTTGCATATGTCAAAAACAGTCATCAGTTTTGGTGGCAAAGTTGAAATTCGTTCAGGACGGAAATGGGACAATTTTCACTCGATTGTCACGATAGGAACGCTGGGGTTGCTCAAGAAAGAGATGAAACATGACTAATTACTGTCGATGTACAGAAAGAGAAGCATATTATGAAGGTATACCAAAGTTTATGTTTTTTTTTTAAAGCTAACCAATGAAAAGGGGCGGCCCGGTAGTCCAGCGGTTAGCACGTCGACTTCACAGTGCAGAGGTACCGGGTTCATTTCCGGCTCCGGCCTCCCTGTGTGGAGTTTGCATGTTCTCCCCGGGCCTGCGTGGGTTTTCTCCGGGTACTCCGGTTTCCTCCCACATTCCAAAAACATGCACGGCAGGCTGATTGGACGCTCTAAATTGTCCCTAGGTGTGAACGTGAGCGCGGATGGTTGTTTGTCTCTGTGTGCCCTGCGATTGGCTGGCAACCGATTCGGGGTGTCCCCCGCCTACTGCCCGAAGACGGCTGGGATAGGCTCCGGCGCCCCCCGCGACCCTAGTGAGGATTAAGCGGTTCGGAAAATGGATGGATGGATGGATAACCAATGAAAACAAAAAGTTCGATATGCTGCAATTTTCCATAAACAATTAGGGTTGAGAAATGCATACTAATGGATATTTCCTTACATCTTCTTTTTGTTTGGAAAGATAGCGCGAAGACACCGACTGACGTAAACATCCTTGTAGCTGCCATATGATATCGTGCAGTTATCCAGATTGTCCAAGAATCCCAAATCACTGCAATGCAAATTCCAATTGACCCCCCCACCCCCCGCGTTCCTATTCGTGCTCATTTCAACGTGCATTAAAACACACACGCAGGCCCGCGGGATAATTTAAAAATGAAAAAAATGCATAAAAGACACAGAATGAATATTTTTAATAAAATGCAGTTCGGTGAGTATCCGCTAGGGGACACTGTTTTGACCAGAGAAGAAAACAACAGCGGCCTCAGTCCGTCAGTGAGACAGACCCATGGCAGCAGACGCTATCAAGGACATGTGAATACTTTATTCTTTCCACATATTATCGCACTCTCCTTAGTTTGTCATATGTAGGCAGGGATTACATTTAGATTTTATATGCACGTGTAAATGGTTTGAAACTTCCTTTCTTTATAAATCTTGTTTAATCATGAAGTACATTACTATATTTTTCAATACCAATTACTTTTGTTAAGTTTGTACAATCAGTTGCAATGCATATATGTGAATGATAAAAGTAAATTGCACATTTGTGGAAGGAAATGTAAGGTGCTTCATGAAATGTTTTGTAAAACATACGTTCATTAAATTTCAACATTTTCCAAATGTTCTTGTGCTTCTTTATACCAATACAAAGGGAAGACATATTGTTATGGTTGTCTATCGCAAAGTATGGTATCGTTTTAATGGTCCGGCCCACGCGACATCTACCGAGGCCGTATGTGGCCCACCATGTGAAATGAGTTTGACACCAGTGATGTATAGTAAGGCGTTTTTCGCCGAAAAAAACGACCATGTATAGTAAGGCGTTTTTAGTAGAATAAAACGACCATGGATAGTAAGGCGTTTTTAGCTCGAAAAAAATGACCATGTATAGTAAGGCGTTTTTCGGCTAAAAACGCCTTACTATACATGGTGTTTTTTTTCGGCGAAAAACGCCTTACTATCCATGGTCGTTTTATTCTACTAAAAACGCCTTACTATACATGGTCGTTTTTTTCGGCGAAAAATGTCTTAGTATACATGGTCGTTTTTTTCGGCGAAAAATGCTTTACTATACATGGTGGGGTTTTTATTTTTCGGCTAAAAACGCCTTACTATACATGGTCGTTTTTTTCGGCGAAAAATGCCTTACTATACATGGTGGGGGGGTTTCGGCGAAAAACGCCTTACTATACATGGTCGTTTTTTTCGGCGAAAAATGCTTTACTATACATGGTCGTTTTTTTTTTTTTTGGGCTAAAAACGCCTTACTATACATGGTCGTTTTTTTCGGCGAAAAATGCTTTACTATACATGGTGGGGTTTTTATTTTTCGGCTAAAAACGCTTTACTATACATGGTCGTTTTTTTCGGCGAAAAACGCCTTACTATACATGGTCGTTTTTTTCGGCGAAAAATGCCTTACTATACATGGTGGGGGGGTTTCGGCGAAAAACGCCTTACTATACATGGTCGTTTTTTTCGGCGAAAAATGCTTTACTATACATGGTCGTTTTTTTTTTTTTTTGGGCTAAAAACGCCTTACTATACATTGTCGTTTTTTTCGGCTAAAAACGCCTTACTATACATGGACGTTTTTTTCGGCTAAAAACGCCTTACTATACATGGTCCTTTTTTTCGGCTAAAAACGCCTTACTATACATGGACGTTTTTTTCGGCTAAAAATGCCTTACGACACATGGTCGTTTTTTTCAGGTTAAAAAGCAATGATGTGCTTGGAATTTATGCTTTTTCATTTTTATCATCAGACAGTACAAAGTGGGCTGAGCGTAACGTCCAAATTTCTGTCCGTACTTACTTACAGAACATGACTCAAAGGAGACCCTGATAAAAAACACAGACGCACACACAAAAAGAGCTTAGTGTGCGAGGTTTTGTGGAGTTTTGTTTTCTAGTGGCCGTCACTGCTCCGACTGCGGTTTGTTCTCCGAGGCGCTGAGTGGAAATGTTTTAGCTCGGCCAAAGCCAAAGCGTCTGATTCTCGCGGTCACGATCCTCTCGTTGTTTGGCCGCGTGAGTCACAGTGACACGCGCCGACGTTGCCGCCGCACGAGGCCCTCGCTTCCCGTGCGATAGCGCTGACGCTAGGCCTCACGCAGGTGGGAGTTATTGTTGATAAGCTTTCTGTGCCGAAGCGTATGTTGACTTCGGCGTGCGCCAGGAGCAGCCTTCGCACTATTTTTAGACGGCTACAGCTGCCGGAGCGCCCTCCGTTCTCCGGAGATTTATGGCCGGCGCCCGTTTAGAAGCAGCTGTCGTGTCTTAACACTTGCGCTTCCGAGTCGCGCGAGCCGAGGTAGCGGTCCGGGCGTCCGGTGCCTTTACGATGCCGCCGACCCGGCGGGAGATGCGCTAATGAGAAAGCGGGATGCCGTCGGATGACCAAAGAATAGCCGTGACTAAGCCTCCGGTCACAGAAGCGCCCGAGCCCGACACGATCGGCATTTGCGGTGAGCCGCATGGCGTGGGCACAGCGTGTCCCAGGACAGTACGGTACACTCGGCCAAGACAAGTCGTTTGACAGCAAAGTCACTCCGTGTTGCATTCATCACCTAATCTTCCCACCTACAAAAAAGGAGAGAGAGAGAGATAACTTTGACGTTATTTCTATGCGCAGCATGGTGACTGGCGATGTAAATGTGTGCCTGTGGATCTTGGTCAGGCCCCGGGGTACGCCGGCTTCATTCCACATTCCAAAAACATCACGTCGGGTTGCTCGAAGACTCGCAATAGTACGTGGGTGCGAGAGAGAGCGCTCCTTTGATTGTACCGCCCCGGACCGATCGGCGAGCGGTCCGCACGATTAAATACTAAGTCCACGTTCCAACGAAAGAAAAGGAACATCGAGCGCTTGTTCCGGGGGGCCGCCGCCTCCGAGGCGACATCGCGCGGCAGGAAAACGCCACTGCCGGCCGGCCACGTTTCATTCGGTTCGGCGATTTGGGCTCGGGCCCTCGAAACGTCGCGCTCACTGACTTTGCCGTCTCGCGTTGTCCAACGGGACCCCTCCTCAGGCAGGACGAGCCGCATGAGCACACGGTGACGATCGGCCCCGTCTACGACGGCGGCTCGCTATCTATTTATCGATGCGCCTTCCATCGATTCGGCCACGGATTTGCCTCGCGATCCGTTATCCATCCGTCCGCCTCGGCAGGCTTAAATGATTGAGCTATTAAGTCCAAAGGTTGGGGAGACACTCACGGAACGCGCGCGTGCGCTCTTCTCGGCTCGTCAAACTTGGGTGAGTACCACGAGGGCGCGGCGCTTCCGGAATCGCAATAACACTCGGTATACCAAAGCAAATCTGTAAAGTCGGGAATCCCGAATCCGGCAGATTGGGAATCCGGCGCCAAGACTGAGTTGTTGGTTGTCATGGCAACCAACCATCGAGGGCACCGCGATCAACTTACTCGTAAGTGTACGTCATTCGTTCTATTTTGATCGAGAACGGCGCGCTCGGCTTTTTGCGGGAAGAACAAAGACCGCGCCGGCGGCCGCCGTGCATATTCATGAATTCGGCGAGAGGAGGCGGACGTAAGCGGTACGATCGCCGCCCCGCCCCGCCCCACCCCACCCAACGCTTTTTGCCAAAGCGGAGCCACGCCTTTGGACGGGAAAAGCAGCCGACCGGCGGATGCGTGAAGGCCGGTCAAGTGGCGGTTATGCCAAATCTCTTCGATTGACGGGGAACGGAATGACTAGGATTTGCCCTCGGGTGATCAGTTCCGCGTTTCATGAAAGCAGACGTGGAGATGAGTGAATCATTTGACCGCTTTCGCCGCGTCGTATCGGTCTTCTGGCTGACGGAGGGCAGAGCCGAGCCGGAGTCGTAGCACGCTTAGGCTGCCATTCTGATGAGAGTGCAAATCGGCTCAATCCTCTGACTGAGGCGCTTTATTTGTGAAAGGTTCTTCCTTCTCGCTCTTGCCTCGGGATATGAACTACAAGCTCACACGCACGAAAAAAGGGAACACCCGTAGGACGGCGTTTCAAAGCATCCCCCCCCCCGTTAGTCTGTGGATACGTGACAGCAGCCGTCTAAAAGGTGCTGACAACGCCATCCGGCAGCCAGCTCCCTCTGTGTGAACTTGGATGCGGCTCAAGGGTATCGCTCACTCGCCCGCTCGCGCGGTGGAGCGCCGAGAAGGAAACAAATTGGCCCGCCGCCTCCTACGCCGCCTTGTCTTGATTGCGTGACGACTTCCACGGCTAATATGCTACGCTGGGGAGACCTGCTCCGTGGGGGAGGGGGGGTGAGAGAGAGAGAGAGAGAAAGGCTGGGGGAAGGGTCTCCGTTTGCAAGATCAGCACAAGTGCAATGGCATTGATTCAGCTCACTGCAGAGCGTGATGTGGAACCGCGTTGCTCACGACCCGCCGTAGACGACATTTTCATCCGGTTTTCCATATCCTGCTCCATACCGTCTACTAGATATTCAGTACTCCGAACCATAGCAGAAAACGCATCACACGCTAAAGTGTGACTCGCTACGCATTGCCGAGCGGAAAGAAGGAGGTGGCAACAGCAAAGTCAACATTTCTCTCGTGTGAAGCTTTCCCACATTTGAAAGTAAAGAACAGAGCGAAACATGGTGGCGGCGCGTGTGTGGAAATTGGCGACGTGAAGAGGGGGTTGGACGAAACGCTAGCTCGTTAGCACGGAAGCTAACCGCGGACGTTAGCACGGAAGCTAAGCGCGAACAGACGCTACGCAGCCGGAACCCACCACCAGAGACCAAGCAGCCGAACGCCAGCGAGCGCGAGGCAGCCGGCAAACCCGTTTGCCGCGTTAGAAACACCCAGCAGCAAGCCCACTGGACACGTCACAAACTAGCATACAACCGGCTAGCGACGAGACCCGACAAAATGCCACCCAAACAGAAGCAAGACGCAAAGCAGGATGAGGACTTCCTGACCCTCACTCAAGTAAACGAATTACTCCGGCAACAAAAAGAGCTTTTTACGGCGCTCTTGCAACAACAACAGGAACGTTTCAAAGGATTTGTCAAGATGACAATAGACTCAACAAACTCACGACTTGACACTTTTACCAGGGAAGTCCAAGAAATAATAAGAAATAAAAGCATCAACTTTACCCAAAAAGAGGTAGACGACATTCAAAAAAATCGAATCTGTCAAACTGGCCAACTGGCCATACTTCCATCCGACGCGTTTCTCGGAAGGTTTCCCAGACGTGTGCGGCACATCAGCAAGGTCGTATTTGGGGCTTTGGAATCAAATTGAAGGCGAAGCGGCCGGGCGGGCTCAAACTCCAACGCGAATCGCCGAAGCGGCACGCGGTCTCGACGCTCGTTTGATTTGCGAGAGCACGTGGGAAATAAGACCGCGGCGTGGCCGCACTTCCGCATGTCCAATTTGAAGCCGCTTTCCGCACGGAGCGACATGCGGCTCGAGCGGCCGCCGAGACGTACGCGCAGTCTGTTGTCAGCGCATCTTTCCGTCGCCAAATGTATCCGCCGGGGCACGTTTCTTTCTCAGGCTTTCAGGCATTTCCCCTCCGCGCGTTGTCATTTTGCTGAGCCGCACACTTTTTTGCTCTTTTCAGGACCGGGACTATTTTCTTATCGGATCGGTTGGACTTATTTGCCGCAAGTGTGGCAAAAACTGCGAGTTGAGGAGGGGCCGCCAGTTAGCGCAGGCGACGCTACCGGTGGGGCGGGACCCCCTTTTTTAATCCCGAGTCAGCGAGGGCAACGTGTCGAGCGTTTCTTCGGACGAGCGGCTCCGTAGGGTTCTATTCCAAGCGTTCATCTTAAATGAGAGCCGCGCGCGTTGATATTCCGTCGGCCTCTTTGCCCTCGTGCAACAAACAGTCCGACAAAGACGCTAGAAAGCACCAAACAGTAAAAGCAAGAACAAATCCAAGTCGTGCCGAGTCCAACGCCAAAGAATACAAGCGAGTTTTGAGGAGGCTTTTGAAGATATTTCACGTGGCTTCTCGGGAAAGCGAGGAATCCCGATCGGAATCAGGGGAGCGGCCCTGAAACTTTCAGCCGAGACCCGTCCGAGCGAAAGACCGAAACGCTTGACGACCCCAAACAAGAAGACCATTTGCTCGCCGAGGCCCCGCCGCCCGAGAAACGATCATCCGTCCCGACCCGGACCGAGAGGATCGCGCGTGCGCCGCGGCTCGCGGCGATCCGCGACGGCCGGGCAGATGCGCCGATAAGCGGTCGGCCGCCAAAGTGTGGGACCGCGAGTCTCCCGCCGCTCCCGTGGGAAGTCTCGTCACGCCGCCCTCCCAAAGCCGAGACGGGCAAACGAGAACCGGTTTACGCCTGCGAGCGTCGCCCCCATCTGCGGGGCCTGCGTTTCTCACGATCCCGTCTCAGCCCGCTGCCGACACAGATGGAGCGGGCAGATTAGCGGCGCGGGCGCGCGCACGTCCGAGCCCGCTCTGGAAACGCCACCACTCCAGGCGCAACTGACACAATCTCGGCTGCAGCCGCCGTAGCGCCGCCGTTCAACGGCCCGTCCGCAGCCGACGGCACGCGCGGTCGCCGCGCTCCTCGGCGAGGGCTCGCATTTTGACCACGGGGCACCGTAGGAATTGAATGAACGCATGTTTCCAGGAAGAAATAGAAGACGGTGGAGCAAACGATAAAGACCCCATTCCGCGCTTTGGCGTCACCGATCAAGCGTGCAAAATTTTACAAGTGGCATGAAGTCGTATGGATGCGGACAAAAGAAAAGAGAAAAAAAAAGGGTCCACACGCGAGTCAAGGCTGCTCCTCCTGGGATTTAAATTGAGCCCCACGCGCCCTGACCGCTGTCACTCGCACACTCGCGCTGGCCTTTTGACCTCACGTTCCCAGAAGAGACTTGAAGCTTTTGGCCCGGCCCGGCCAAATTGCGTCAAGCCGGCACTTTTGGGGCCTTTGATATTATTCGACTGAGCGTGCGTCAAATTTTTTTTTTCGAATTCATCAAACTAAAAGCATCTCGGCTTTCGAAACAGGACAGAGATTTGAGTGTATTTGTCCCCCCCCCCCCCCCCCCGGGGGCATCCTTCATTTCTCTGCAAGAAGCAAAAAGGAGCACATATGTAGCGTCTCTCTGAAGCCGCATGATCCAAAGGAGGATGCCCTTGAACGCCATTTGAGTTCTTCCCGCCGCGGTCTTCTCTCCGTCGTCTGACGTGCGAAAAGTGACGGGAAAGCGACAGATGGGCGGGTCTCGCCAACCGCCGAGACGATTAACCGTGCGCGGGCCGGGCCTCCGAGCCTGTTGGGTTTTGAGTCAAAGGCCGCCAACGCACGCACGCGTTGGCGCTCGGAGGCCGCGTGGCCGGTCGGCCCGACTTTGTCCTCCGCGACACGCGGCTGCCCCACTCGCACTCGGGCGACTGTCCGAAATGACTCTTGTGCTACTTTCCCGTCGTGCGATAAGGCCCCTGACCTCGGCCTGCTTTGCTTGTTGTTTTTTCTTTTCAAGAGACAACGCTTCATTGTCTTTTGTCGGTTTCACTTCAATGAGGAGGGACAAATAGAGTCACTTTGAGCTCAGTCCCGTTCGCCGCATCCTTCGCAAATCGACGGGTACTTTGCTCTTCGTGCCTGGAAAGCGGACCATTGATCAGAAGCCCGCTCGATATCGCAATCCGACCCTCGCCCCCTCCGGCGGGACGTCCTTCGTCATCAATCGGATACGTGCTCTGACAAACACTCGAGGACAGCGAGCTGCGGAGGGAACTCTCCAAAACATGGCCGCCAATCATTCCCGGGGCACAAACGCATCTCCATTCAAATAGGGAGAGAGCTCCGCGCCAACTTTCTCCGGCTTTCTTTTCCATCGGCCCAAAACCAGCGTGCCCCCCCCCCCCCTCCGAGCGTAGATGACGCAGTCGCGCCGAGTCGCCGACGCGTAAGATGGAACCAAAGTGCGTGATTTAACATTCTAGTCGGACCCTTTAGTGCGCTGCGCCATTTAAAAATGAGCGGGAAAATGAGAAGCAGTCCGCAGAGAAGGAAATGACCACGACACGAGTGCTATTTGCGTGTGTGTGTGCGTGTGTGTGTGCGTGTGTGTAACTTTTTCAGTCTCCCTTTTTATTTTAATTTTTATTTAACAGGATCAATATACAAGACATTGCCTTTTAAAATTTGGATAATGATATGCATGTAAAACATCTAGCTTCAGTGTATTTGCAATTTTTGTCCCTGGCAGGCTGGTACCATATCATCCCCTGGCTTGAATATTCTCAACAGATGGACACGGCGTATTGTTACGCTTGCAGACATTTTAGCCCTCCTAACAATAATAATAATAATAATAATACATTTTATTTATAAGCGCCTTTCAAGACACCCAAGTCTGAAGAAATAAAAAGTCAAATAAGATTTTGAATCTGTCTTTTTAGCCCTGGGTTGAATGTGCCCCCCCATCAAAACCCCTGGCCCCAGCCCGGCCCCCTCAGTGAAATTGATCCAGAACCCCCAGTGCGCGCAGAAGCCGACTTTTAATCAGCCGAGCTTTGCTCGACTCAAACTAAGAGACGATTATCAGGCGGGGCGGGGCGTCGGTGACGGCGTTAACCTCCGTGACTGCGCACTCATGGATGGCTGTCATTAATGTGGGCACAAACAGGAGGGCGCCCGCCAGCTGCGTGACCCCCATAAAACGGGACGGGAAATCCTAACAGGGAAAGAAAGGGAAAGAGCTTGGCTTTCTTGGATAATCCCCCCCCAATGCCTGGCCTCACTTATCCTTTAAAGTGGCAGTGCCACACTCATGAAGCAGAAAGATCCCAAATAGCAACGTCATTCAGCGGTGCGCTCTCCATTGTTGTTCTGTCACGACGGGGAGGAAGCTCCCCGCTTCCGAGTTGGCCCTTTGCTCTCCGATCAAAGTGCAGCGTCTGTCACGCGACGGGACTTTGTCAAAGCGGCGGCCCGCGGAACGTGCCCGCTTGTTTATCTTAAACCGCGCCCGGAAGCCTCACCGGGAAGCCGCCGACGAGATAAGCCCGCCGGCTTTATTGTCGTTGAGGAGCTACACATTAAACCGCTCGCTGAGCGTGTCACGTGATGACACGAGTCATCGCCGCTATGACGCTGGTATCTACCGAGGAAAATTGCTCAGGATATGGACTTTGCCTTGCAAAGAATCCACCCAAGCACTCTATACGAAGAAAGAATATCCACCGCGTCAAGAAACGAATCCTTTGCCCCAGCCTAATTAGGGCAACTGCTCACGCACCCTTTTGACATTTGTGTGCGTGCGACGTCGAAGGTGACGCGTGTGATCGCGGCGTGATTCACGGGTGTCACAACCGCCCGCAAACGACTGGACATCCTGAGCGGAAACCGCAGCCATCCGAGCTGCGTTTTCCTGCGACGCGCCGGCCGCGCACTCTCACAAAGAGTCACTTGACCGGCTCCTCGGATGGGAAGTGAAAGAGGAAGCCCCTCGTCCGTCCAAATCTCTCCTCCGCGCCTCACGTGACGCCGCGCTGGCGGACGACCGGCGCTCTCGCAAAAGAAAAGCTCTCCCGCTTCTCGGGGTCAAAAGCGAGCCGTCGCCATTGGGAGCGAACGGTCGGCTCCTCCGTCGGCGCCGTTCGTTTCGAGGTAGCGAACGTCGACGCGGCGCGGGCTTCTGGGAAAACGCACAATCCCCAAATGCATTCAGGCAACCCGAGCGCGGGGAGTCGCGTTGGACTCTCCGATGCGGTTGCGGCCGGAGGCCCGCGGCGGTGCTCATCGGTGTCCGCGCTCTGCTCTCACAGCGGCCACGCAACGGCAAGGAGCGTATCGCTCACGTTGATTCCTAAGGAGCTCTGCGGTGGGGACGTTGAGAGAATTCAAGACGCCACGATGCTTCTTCCTCTTTAAGCCGCTTCCTCATCGGCTTCTTTTTTTTTTTTCTCCGCAATCATTCCCTTTCTCCGTCCTGATGCCACAGCCGCGGCGCAGACACCTTCCCCTCCTGCTGACTCAGTGGCCCGCCTCGGGCGCTCGGGGTCTTTGTGGAAAAGGGGGCCGGGCCCGTGTGACATTGGAGGCCAAAGAGCTGGCTCATCGTTTCTGCAACGGCATTGTCACGCGGCGCCGCATAAAGGCGCTCTCCCCGCCAACGCCGGCGGGCCGCCGATGCTTTTACAAATCCCGCCGCCTCCATTGAAAGTGCGCGAGCCACTTCCTGGGGGGAAAAAAAAGAACGCATTTGAGCGCGCCAAGGTCATCAAGGCAAACACTGCGAGCGCTCCCGACTTATGTCACGTCTCGTCCACGCGACATCCCAAAAACATTCCGACTGACTCGCCGTCGATTGAAAGATTGCGATGACGTCATGATTCAAACGTCCCTTTTCTTCCCACATTTGACGGGTGCGATTCGACACGTCCGAGGGCGGCTCGGAACACGGACTCGGTGCCAAACCGGGTACCTCCGCACCAGCTGAAAAAAAGAACAACGGCACCGTCGCGAACGCCGGATTATTTTCTGTCGGGCGTCGGCCGGCCTTCTCGATCGCGCCGTTGAGTCGTGAGCGTGTTTTCCGCCATATGATCCGTTCCTTCGTTCCAGAGCGGCAGGAAGGGGCCTCCGGGGCCGAAGCCTGTTTTCAAAGGGAAAAAGGGCTTTGGCACCTGGGGGAGGAAGGGGCAGCAGAGAAGCGTCAGGGGGTCAAAGGTGAGAGAAAACCGCCGTCCCGTCAGAAAAGATTCCGACGCGGCCCTTCAAGCGAGCCGGCCGCTTAGTCCCCGAAGGCTGGCGCAAGACGGGGCCGTCGAGTCGTCTTTTTTGACGGCCGAAGGCTCAACGACGGACGGCCGAGTAGAAAGTCGCCCGTCGTCACGTTGGCGGCCGCCGGGTCGTCCAAATAGTTGCGCGCTCCGGAGCCGGGAAGGAAACGCGCCGACGGATGACAAAGTGGCAAACGGCGGCGAGGGGAAGCAAACGCTCCTCCCGAAGCGTCGGCGGGAGCGCGGGCGGCCGTTCCTCGCTTCCTCCTGAAGCGGAATGCCATTTGTTTGTCCGAGGATTTCCACTGCGTTTTATCTGCGCCCCGCAGCCCCCGCCAGCCCGCCTCGCCTCGCCTCCTGCGCTTTCGCATGTCGGCGGCCCACAGGAAGCGACGCTCCTCGAAGGCTAAAGGTCATGCGGGGAGAGAAAGCACTTGTCCCTTTATTTGGGAAGGGGGGGGGGGTATTTTTGACAGCATTCGAAAAGGAAGAAACCTTTCCACTCATTTGCTTGGACCAACACAACATAGCAGCAACTGGACATGAGTCGACGTGACGTCGTTCTGAATCGTTTTGTTCAGCCTTTTTTTCGGCTAACAAATGACCGAGCCAAAAGGCAAATTTCCCTCCTCTTACGCCGGATGCATCTTGCGCGCATTTCAAGTTGACCAGGCGTGTTGGTGAATGACCGAGGCCATTTGAAAACGATACGGCAAAGACAAGTTTGCAAGTGACGGGTTTTTGTGGCAGCAAAAAAAAAAAAAAAAAAAGATACTCAAAGAGATGAAACGCGGTAGAAAAATTGACCATAATTTTATTGATCCAGAGCATATGAAAGGACACGAAAGCATTTTGCATAATTGCATAAAAAAAGACAAGCAAGTCAAGAAGACATCCGTCCAGCAGAATTAGCGCCGCCTCATTGGCTTCGAAGAGGAATCGGCGATGCGCTAAGAAAGGAAACAAGTCCGAGCAAGAGCAAAATCAGGAAAAGTGTCCAGGGAATAGAATCAAACCGCGGGGGTGATTTCAAGTGTGCGATTTCCAGCCCCCCACCCTAAATGCGGCCACGTCTCGATGCGAGGAGCTGCTCACACATGTCCCGCACGCACGCTCGCTCGGGCTCGTCGAGGAGTTGATGGCTTCGGAGCGATTTGTTCGAAAGGCAAGTTTCACATGAAATACTCGGGCGAGGAAGGGCTGTCGCTGGTGGAGCCGCTTTCGCGGTAGCCGCCGGCGCCGGCCAGTTTCTCGCATTTGACTTTGTAGGCGTCGCGCTCCCGGACCAGCCTGCTCAGTTGGTGCTGGAGCTGCTCGACCTGCGACGCCAGGCTGGTCTTCTCGTGCTCCAGGAGGTGTTTCTGCTGGACGCGCTTGTAGCGGCACGACTGCGCGTAGCCTCGGTTTTTCAGGGTCCGCCGCTTCTGCTTCAGGCGCGCCACTTCGTCCTTGCCGAGCCCCCGCAGCAGCCGGTTCAGCTCCCTGACCGACATGGACACCAGCTGCTCGTCTGAGAAGTGGCATTCGGCGCCGGTTCGCCGGTGCGGGGGCTGCGCGACGCCGACTTCCCCGGGCGACGGCGGGGAGGCGCCGCCCGCGTCCTCCTTGAAGAAGGGGTCCGGGCAGTGGCCGCCCTGGAGCATTTCGGGGGGCGCCGAGACGAGCTGCGAGTAGTGGTGGCCGGTGTCGCCGAACCGGTGGTAGCCGTCGTACTCAAGCGGGAAGGGGGGCGGCTGCTGCTGCTGCTGCTGCTGGTGGTGGTGGTGAGCGTGAGGCGCGGGCGGGTGTCCCCGCTGCGTCGCGGCCCCGAGCAGGGCCTCCACCGCGTCCTCGGGGCTCAGCCCGAACGCTTGCGGGTACATCTGAGGCGGCGGGTAAGCCCCGTTGTCGGGGATCCAAAAGGGGTCGTCGCCGGGAGCCAGGTTGGGCGACGAGGGCGCGGAGTTGCCGGGCGTGCTCCCCGGGGTGGAGCACACCGAGTCCGCTCTGTGGAGCTGCTTGCACGGGCCGCTCAGGGAGCGCTCCATCGCCTGCATCGCCTCCCTTTTCACGCCCAACTTGCTCAAGTCCGAGTCGCCGACGAAATTGACGGGGGGCTGCTTCTGCGGTTCCAAAAGCGAGTGCGCCTCGCTGCTCATCTCCGCCTTTCAGTCGCTCTCTCGGGAAAATGTTCGCCCGCTCCCCGCAAAGCCTTCATCCAAACGCGACCGCAGCACCGTCCCGCCGGTCGACAAGTGAGCGAGGCCCGAGGACTTGGCCGACTCGTCGAGCTGTGCGAAGTGCGAAAGGGGAGGTGGGCACGGTTCGCTCATAAAGCCGCAAGCCATTCGTGTCACCGCCCCCCCCCACCCCCCCGGACGACACCTCCGCGCCGCTCACCAATCACAAGGCGCGGGAGGACATTTGCATGAAAAGGCGAGAGAGAGTTACTCGTGACCATCACTCGACCGACGCGCGTCACGCACGCGGCCGTCCGCATCGCCCTTGCGGCTTGTCAGACTTCCGTCAACTTTTGGATTCGTAAAACATGCAATTGAATAACAAGATCCAAAGGAGCGACTGCAAGAGACAACTTTTCAATCCACGCGTCAGCGGTGTGTGATGTTCTGAGTAGAATAAGATGAAGAACTTCATTTCATTCATTTCGTTTACTTTCAAAACTTAGCTTGTAGCAGACGCGTGCACATTTTCAGCATGACGTCTCCGATCCACTGGTGAAAGGACACTTTGATCCTCTCCTCTTTCATCTAGAACTGCTTCAGACAACAAAATGTATGCAGAGAAGTGGTGAAGATTGCACGACTGTCTGTGTCCTATGTGTTGTGTTGTGTTATTTTGACTTCAAAATGGCGCCGCGTGAGTGGCCGCCTTTCCAACAGCTCCTATATTTTGTTGTTCTACTTCTTCCTTTCATAACTTTGCTGCTGTGAATCGGGAATTTCTCCATTGCGAGACTAATAAAGGTTTTCTTATCTTATCTTACCCAGAATGCCGCGGGAGTTAGGAGCGGAGAGTGCAAGTTTGAAGTAAAGAGTCCTCGAGTTCTATCCAACGCGCCTCGTCTCCTTTATTATATTTGACGAGAGACAACACGGCGCAAACATTTCGCACACGCACAGGACACGAAAGGTTCCCGGAAGAGAGCTCACCTGACACCAGCGGGTGGCGTTCGTCCGAGGCTAGCCAATGCTGACATCTGCCGCTCATTTGTTGGAGCGCGGGCGAATCATCCATCCGGCCCTCCATTTTCCGATCCGCTTTCTGCTCGCAATGGGGCGCGGGGGCATGCCGGAGCCGATCCAGTAGGCGGGGGACACCCCGAACCGCTTGCCAGCCAATCGCAAATCGGTTGGACGAACAAACATCCGCGCTCGCACTCACGCCTGGGGACAACTTTTCCTACAAGGGATTTTTCACTCAAGTACCACTTCACTCCAGGACCGCATTCTCAGATCAACTTTTGCACAGTATTCCTTTCAATTGTTTGAAGGGGTCTCCCTGTTGCAACACACCTGATTCAAATGATCAGCAAGCTCTGCGCAAGCCTGATATTGAACCTGTTCATTTGAATCAGGTGCGTTGCAACAGGGACACTTGGAAAACATGCGGGACGGCGGCCCTCCGGGACCCGACTTTGACACCTATGCATTACAATGCGCGCACACACACAAAAGAATATTACAGATTTCCATGAAAGTTTGTTGGGGGATATGCATATCCCAAGGACAACGTTTTCATGAGGGTCTGGATAAAGGTGGAAGTCAAGGAAAATGGCTTGTTCAACAATTTATTTCTAGTGTCATAAAAAATGAGTTGGGTCACCAAAAAATAAAATAAATGCACGCAAAGTGTTAAAAAAATTTTTTTTTAATAAAGAATCATAAACAGGACGCACATGATTGAGCAAGGCCCATGAAATTAAGCGGTAGGCCAAATCTAACCCCAGGGCCTTGATTTTGACTCTGGTCATTTACGAAATTTAACTACGTTTGATAAATGCGCAATAACTTGGACAAAAGTGATCAACTAAAACTAGGGTCATTTGAAGTGCTGTGTTGACCTACTTTGGACCACTGTGTGCAAGTGAATCAGAACATGTTGTTTGCACGGGAGGCAGACATACCGAATCTTGCTTGAAGCGAGCATTGCTGAAGTTGCCACACAGGATGATAAGACAGAGCTATTTCAACCTGAAAATAAAATCATTTCGAATTAAGAAGTGAAATTCAACACTGGCTGTGGAGACAACTGCCTCTTACGACTTCCGCCCCCCCCCCCTCCAATCGCCATTTTGGATTTGGAGTAGCTTTACTTTGGCGTGTTACCTTCCTCGGGCACGCTAGCGGCTTTCACTTGTCGTCTCATGGGTGGCGCTGGTATAACCGTTGCGGACGACGTCAATTTGCATAAGTCTGCATGACTTTGCGTCCCTTTTGTCATCGCGTCCACCCTTCTTCCGTCGGCCCTCTGCGGAAATCCGAGCGGCGGCGATAGCTGCGAGCTACCTAGCTTGTGCGCTAGCCGCCGAACAGAGCATCGGCGCCGGCTTCTTGAACAGAGGAAGTAGCCGCGGGCCCGCCACCTTTGTCTTTCGTCGCTCATAGACGGCGCTTTTATCGGACGACCTGGCTCGTCACCCGGTGAGTACGATGCACCCGGAACGAAGCAAAAGCAATACCCCTCACGTCCACGGGGACGCCGTAACGCTCCAAGAGGGCTAACCGAAGCGAGGGGAGCTAACACAACAGCTAACGTTAGCATCGCCATCATCGTCGGTGCACAAAGTCGACAAAATGAAACTTCCTGGCGCTCACTATCAACAATAGGTCCGGCCGAAGGTGGCCACCGGGTAGGCCGCGTGCTCCAGAGCGCGCCCACACCGGTTCTCTCCCGGTCCTTTGAAACAAACGCCTTTTGGGCCTCGGCGACAATGCCGCGGATAGCTTTTGATCAAATACCGGATGTGTTATTCGCCGAGATGTACGTAGAAGATCGTGCGAGTTCAACCATGTGGACCGTGTCAATGTGTTCCTTAGGAGAGATGTATCAAATCCCCGTGAACGACTTGACAAAACTGAGGAAAGCCAGGAAAAAAGTCAAGATCGCACTTAAAGATATTGGACTGGAGTACTGCAAGGAGGCGGCAAACGTGAGTGCGCATTCGTTGTATTTCTCCCGCGAGTGCTTTCAATATGACGGACTTGTTGTTTTCCTTTTTTCTGTGCAGGAGTTTAAGGATTTTAATCCCGGCGAGAATGTTTTCAACGAGACGGCGTACACCGATATATGTGTCTGGCATCCGTCGTTCTCCAAAACGCAGGTAACGCTCTCTTTTTTTCCCTCGTTGAACATTCCGCGCCGCTCCTGTTGAAATCCTCACACCGTGCGGCGATTCTCCTTTTTCCGTCTAGAACTATCGGTCAAGGCCTTACTGCTGCAGAGAATGTCGGTTTTCATCCGCGACCTACGCGGGTTACAAGAATCACTTCCGCCACGCGCACAAGAGATTGATTCAGGATAAAGTTCTTCTCAACTGTTCTCACTGCACGTTTGTCGCCAACAAGAGAACCTTGGAGATCCACGTTCGGGTGTTTCACAAGGACAAATTGGACCAGCAGATATCCAGGATCAATGCGGTCAAACAGAGACAAGCGGCCGCCAACAAGTCTGGCCTGGGCGCGACGAGGTCGTTGTACTTTTGCAAAAAGTGCACCTACCGAGACAGTCTCTACAATTCGGTGAGAAAGCACATCTACCGGGAGCACTTTAAGCACGTGGCGGCGCCGTACCTGCGCATGGTTCCCAAATCGTCGCTTCCGAACGGCGGCGCGTCTTTCAACGGCGACAACGTCCTGTGTAAACGCTGCAAGTTCACCACGAAGACCTACGAGTCGCTGGTGCAGCACGTCATCGAATACCACGAGCGCGCGGGCGCGCAGGTCACCGCCATGATCGGACACGCCAACGTCACGGTTTCCAATTTGCCCAGCATGTCGCAGAAGTCGTCCATGATTCTCAACGGGGGGTCCTCCCCGGCGGTTCGCGCCAAAGCGCAGCCGGTCATCGGCTACTTGAAGCCCTCGGCCCCCGCGTTCAAAAGCCGGCCTCCGGGGGCGGGCGGGCGGCTCGGCGGCGCCGCGGGCGCGGCGGCGGCGGCGGACGTCAACACTTCCCAGACGCAGAAGTGGAAGATATGCACCGTGTGCAACGAGCTGTTTCCCGAGACCCTCTACAGCGCTCACTTTGAAAGCGCGCACAAGGCGAGGATCGTGTGGGCCATGGCCAAGTACATCATGAAAATCCACAACTTCACCAGCAAGTGTTTGCTTTGCAACCGCTACCTGCCCAGCGACACTCTGCTCAACCACCTGCTGGTGCACGGCATCACTTGTCCGCAGTGCCACTCGGCTTTCCACAGCGTGGAGAAGCTCCTCGAGCACGAGCGCCTGGCCCACCTCAACGCTTTCGTGGGGCCGCCCGGATCGGCGCAGCTCACCTTCGATCTCGCCATCAAACAAAACGTCCAGCTTCACGTTCTCACCTTCAACATGAACGAGTCGGAGGGCAAAGACAAGACCGTCGCCCGCCTCGGCAAAGCGCCGCCTTCCCTCGCGCTTTCCGACGGGCGGGCGCCGGAAAGCGCGCCGTCGCCGCCCGGGGACGCGGCCGACGGCGGCAAGACGACGTGTCCGCTCTGTTGCGCGGCCGTGAAAGAGGCGGCGCCCAACGCTTTGGCCCTTCACCTGAGGCAGCGACATCAGGTGCTGCGGACGATGCACCCCGTCGAAAAGAAGATGACCTACAAGTGCATCCATTGCCTGGGCGTGTACACCAGCAACATGGTGGCTTCCACCATCACGCTGCATCTGGTCCAGTGCAGAGCGGTGGGAAGGAAGCAAGCCGCTCTCGGCGCCAAGTCGCCCTTGACCCCGAACTCGTCCGGCGCGCCCCCGCTCAAGAGAGCGCTGCCGGCGCGCATGGCCGCTTACGCCAAGAAGATCAAACTGAGTGCCGAGGCCACGTTTCCTTCCGCCGCGCTCGGGAAGACCGGCGGCGGGGACCTCGTCGCCGATCCCAAAAACAACCAGCGCAAGACGTTTGAAGCGCGTCAAAAGTTCCTGCGGTCTTACTTCAATCGGCGGCCGTACCTTTCGCCCGCCGAAGAGAAGAAACTGTCGGCCAGCCTCTGGATATGGAAGTCTCACATCTGCAAGCACTTTGCAACCATGCAGAAAGAATGCAAAAGCCGATGCGAGAGGTCAAACGCGTCCGTGCTGCTCGGATTTGACATGCAGGCCCTCGACAAAGTCCGACACGACATTGACTTTCAGAGCGCGCGCGTCGAAATCGCTTCGGCGGGGAGGCCCGGCCGACTCAAGTCCGGGATTCCGAACGTGGCCCGAAGCTCTCGTCGCGCGTCCTCCGCGGCGAAGAACGCGTGCGCCGAGCCCATTCTGATCGACTCGGACAGCGAGCCGGAAATCCAGCAGACGCCCCTCGCCAAGAGAAACGGCGACTGGGACCCGCGCCGGAGCGAAGCCCCGCGGCCGGACGACTCGCCGCAGGCGCGGCAAGCGCGCGAGCCGACGCAAACGTCGGAGAAGTCGCGAGCTGACCGGACGCCGACGGGAGACGAACGGCAAGGTGACTCGACGGACGCGGCGGAGCGACCGCCGCTCAAGTCGACGGAGGCGGAAGAGGAGCCGTCGGCCCGCCGGGCGGACGCAGGAGACGAGGGGGCGGCCAACGCGCGAGAGTCTTTGAGCGCCGCTAAAAGATGTTTGCCAGATGAAAATACAAAGCCGTGATACTTTGTGCCTTGTTCATGTCGTCCGAGAGATCTTTCCGTTGTTGCCCGATGAAATGCGCGTCGCTCCAAATGTGGTCATTGCTCTTCTTATATTTAATAATAAATCATTCTTTTCTGTTTTTTTTTTTTTCCAATGGAGATTCCCGCTTTTAGTTGGACAACAATGCAAAGAAACCTTGTTCCAGGGTTTCATTGTACTGGATCTACTTTATGTTCTTTATACCCCCCCACCTTAGAACCTGTCCGCCGATAAACTAGACGTGGTTTCTCAGAGCTATATATATTTTTGATCGACGGTATTAAACCTGTATTGGATTGCCAATATTCATTTGGAAAATGTATAGTAATTGCTTATGTTACACATTTTCAATAAAACATTTATAAATAAAGGAAAGCGGAGTCTGTGGAATTTTCATTGAGTCCTAAAAATATACAGGATCTACATCTAAACCTCTTCACTTTGGAGACGATGTAAACGTGGGTGGCACACTCAAAAGTAAAAAGTCAACGTGCCCGCAGTCAGTCACTTCCTGAAGTGACTTGAAATGGGAGATGCGGAGAACAACATCGATTACTCGAATCAAATCCCTATTAATACGGCAACAGATGGTTCAGTTTGACCACCGTGACTCTATCGTTTTCCTTTTGACTTCCCTGAACGTAATTGTGGACAACATCTCGTCAAAATTGCAGGGCGACGCGGTCGTGCCTCGGAAGTAGGTCACGTTCAAGGGCGGCACTTCCGGTTAGTGGCCGCTCGTCAAATTGCATCAAAGCGTCAACTCGTTCAAATCGCGGAAGGTTAGGACAGAAAAAGCGAAGGCTGATACAATTGATCAGCGTGAACATTCAATAGCTTGTCTAGACGGTGTATCCATTTAAATTGGAGCTTGAACATGATTAGAAAATCGTTGTATTCTGTTTTCATTGAAGTTTAACACGACGGCATTGGAATCGAGTACGTATGCAGGCTCTCAATATGATGGCGATTATGAGCAGAGGAATTCGTAGAATGTTGAATACATAACTGTCAATTACACGCACACCACACCGCACGCCATTCTTATCTTTCAGCAGCAGGGGTCAAGGCGAAGCATCCTGTATGTCAGTTGGGGCGCGGATCTGTGTGGGTGGGTGTGTGGGGGGAGGGGGAGGGGGAGGGGGGGAGCAAGGTTGCGGTGTCGTTTTTTCCCTTTCCGGGGCGCTCGTGTCCCACTATCATGTTTCTGGCTATTGATCATGTCTATGTTGCGTCTTGTTTTCTTGGACCCACTGTAGCGGTAGCGTTCCGTAAAGCGGGCCACAGTGTTCTGTTGGCTCGTTTGCATGCAGCACCAGGTGGTCGCGCTCGAGAGTGGCGTAGATCCTATTGAGCAGGCGGCACATTTTGTGTCGCCTCGGTTACTCTGATTCCCACTCTGCCGTACTCTTGTATGGCGTTCCCCAGGATTCAATTGTGAGCCCCTTGCTCTTTTCGTTTTCTATGCTGCCCCTGGGTTCCGGCATAAGAAAGAATATTTCCTTTCACTGTAAAGTGAAAGTAGTTCCAAGAGCTCATGAACTTCTCTCAATTGACATCTTTCGTACGTCGCTAAAAGCTAACGCGCCATTTGTGACGGTTTAAGGACCAGAAAGAGATCCGTTTTGAAAGAGGGGGAGTAAAAGTAGAGTGTCATCGGATGAAAAAAAACATCAAGTACATCGACTTTAGTACAGTCACAAAGGATCTATCTGTACTCTGTACCGTTATTTCCGGCCACTGGCAAAAACTAGATGGTGAGAGAGCGTTCGTGTCTTGCGCGCACAAAACATCAGCGGGACTGCTAAAGCGCTGCACGCAAAAAGTGAGGAGCTCGAAAACAAACATCTCAACTGTTGCAACGGTGATACGCCCTCGCCACACTTTTCACCTTTGTGTGGATGCGTGTGATTGAATTTGCATAAAGCGCTCCGCTTGCGTTCGGCAGTCAAAACTCAGCAGCGCCGTTCAATGCCGCCGTTGTACGCAAAACATCTGAGCAGTTTCATGGACGAAAAAAAAAAAAACCATGAAAATCAGCCCGTGAACCTTGACACGTGAATTCACACATTTTATTGATCTGCCTGTTGTTCACATGTCGCGGGAAATTCCGCACACGCGCACGCAAAAGTTGAGCGAAGTGAAAATGTTCAGACTAAAGTGGGCACCATGCCCGGGTTGCGGTGGTGCGAGTACGCCAAGGGAGCGGAGGCGCGCAGAGGCGACGGGCTCGCAATGAGGTGCGGCGGCGCGTGGCCGTAAGTCAGGAGAGCGGCGCGGCCGAGGGCGAAAGGCCCGGCCTCGTCCCCGGCCGAATGCGGCCGAGCGGCCTCGGCAAACTTCTTGCTCTTCTTGTTCTTGTTGGACACTTTCCTGTTGCGAGTCTGAATGCCGTCCTTTTTCATGGTCAGGGGTCGGTTGACCTGTGAGGAGAACGGTCGCCGTCAGTCGCCGCCGGCCGCCGAAGAGAGGAGCCGTTCCCCCGCGCGCGACTCACGTTGTGGAGTTTAAAGTAGAGGCCGCAAGCGTTGCACACGGGCTCGCCGTTTGCATTGCGCCTCCACAGCGTGGTGGTGGAGGTGTGACAGTTGGCGCACTGCGTGCCCTCCCGCTTGCTGACGATCTGAAAAACAAAAAGAGCCTTTTCTTTCTTTTGCCATGCAAAACGTGGCCCCGGAAGCCGTACCAGTCTCTTCTTGGGTCGGATCAGAGGTCTGTTCTGGCCGTTCATCTTATGGTAGAGTCCGCAAGCGTTGCACAGGTAGTGGCCGGTTCCGTCGCGGCGCCACAGAGGGGTCGCGGTGGCTCCGCAGTTGACGCACTCTCTGGCCTCTGTTTCAGCAAAGTCCCAGTGTGAATGCGGGAAATCCCGTTCCCGTTTCACGTCTGAGAAAGCTCTGGAGAGATTCCCGTGAGAATCCCCCGCTTCAAAAAAAATGTCGACCTTGACAAATCCTGTACAATCGCGCTGTCCGAAGTCTGGCCTTTTTTTTCCAATCGTCTCGCCGCACGCGGTCATAATAAAGTTCTACACGGTCGTGCATCAAGAGCTTCCCAAAATGAGCTGACACGCCAGACATTTAGTTGCCATTGACCTAAATGACTCTTTTCGCATCCAAAATAAAAGACAGCGATCCCTCGCTCTAACGCGGCTCGCTCTTTTTTTTGGAATGCTTTGAAACAGTGAATTGCGTTCCGCGTCCTGATTGGCTAAGGCACTGACCTCGTACTGACTATCACAAATATTATTTTACAGTACAGGATTTCCAAAAATTATTTTGGTTATTTGTTGAAAATGTTTTTTTTTTTTGGTCTTTTTTTCATTGTATACAAACTTTAGTTCAGTGTTGTATAAAAATAAAGCTCACTACTTCACGGATTTCACCTATCACTGGTTCTTTTTGGAACGAAACCCCCGCGATAAACGAGGGATTCCTGTACAAGTCTTGTTTTTTTTTTACAGCGTACGTAGCGGAAGAGTTTCGACTCCTCTTTCCTATTTCTCAAAGTGCTTCGTTCAGTCGCCGGAATCGAAGCCGCTGCGGCTCTTTTGACTTGTTGCCGTATTTCATTGTTTTGCGCCTTCCGAAAGTCAAAGTCCACTCGCGACGACTTTCTCCTCACCTGGTGCGGCTATTCTCACGTTGCCGCCAAGTTTCGGGGAGTAGGCCGGGCCGATCCAGGGAGCGGGGCCGCCGTAGTAGTCGGCCGCGGCGTACTCCTGCGGGCCCGCCGCGTACGGGCCGTAAGGGCTGGGCGCGTGCGTTTGCGAGCGGGACGTCGGCGCGTACGTGCTCCCGAGCGCCGGGGTCAGATTGAAAAAAGCGCCGCAGGACGCGGGCGAGCCCCCGAGGGGGCTCGCCCGCTCGGCCTTGAGGGCCTCCTGAGGCCGAGGACTCTGCCCAAGGGGAGACGGGTGTCCGTCCCTGGTCGGGGGGAGAGAGGAGGAGACCCCCGAGTACAGAGAGGCGGGGAGGCCGCCGCTCCAGGCGCTGTCCGGAGGACTGTAGGGCGAGCCCAGAGAGTGACCGGGGGGGCCGTCCAGCAACTGGAGGTTGCTGAGGAGACTCGGTGAGGCCAACACCTGGCAAACTTTTGGACAGAGCGGAGGTCATTTCAAAATCGGACGACACTTGGTATCAACAGGATGTACGGTGCAGTATGTCTCAACAGTCCTTTTTTCCGCAGTGCCCCCCCCCCCCCCCGACTCCGGAGGGAGCCTTTTTATCAAACTGCGAAAGGGTTGAAAGCAACCTTTGGAAGGATTGACGGGCGACCACTGACCGGAGCCGTTTCTGCAGGCGGCCGGTGTTGGACCGGGACTCGGGCCGGAGAAGAAGGATGACAGGTTGGCGTAGTCCGTGTCCTGGCTGGAGAAGAAGGCGTCCGCGTCTTCCCCCGAAGGCAGCGCGACGGACTCGGGGGAGAAGGCCGCCAGAGGATCTGAGGCCAGCAGTGATGAAGACGCCCAGTGAGACTCGTCCATCCTGCCTGATTGCGCCGACACAAAGTGCGCGTGTCACTGGAGGTGCTGGTCAAAAAGGCCCGAGAGCCACATCTTGCCTCTCGCATCATTTGATGAGTCCTACTCAAGCAAAGAAGATGGCGCCGACTTGAAGTTTCCCGTAACGACACAGTTTTTGGGGGGTTCGGGACGGCTCCTCAGATTGGATCGGCTCCCTCAACAAGATGATTAGAAAATGAACCGGCTGACAGCTTGTTCATGACAACTCGAAAGCTTCGGGCACATTTCTGCTGTACTGTATTCTCTTTACAGCAACTTGAAATGGATTTTATGTTCACTCGTTTAAAAAAAAAAAAAAAAAGTTATTCGGGCATTTAACTCATTCACTCCCAAAGACGTTTTTAAACGTCTTTTCAGAATTGGTCCAGAATTGGTTGGTACTGAATGAGTTAAGGGCGATACCATAAAGCAGACATGTCCAGCTCCGGGCCCGGAGGGCCGCTGTCCTGCCCGTTTTCCAGCTCTCCGGGCTGCAACGCACCCGATTCACATGATCAGCTCATCAGCCAGCTCTGAAGCAGCATTAGAACGATTCTGATGATTTGAATCAGGTGTGCTGTTCCTGGCAAATCTGGAAAACAGGCAGGACGGCGGCCCTCGAGGACCCACTTTGGACACCCCTGCCATAAAGGAACCTCGAAGGGGACATGTTGGCGCAGGACGTTGAGTTGCCCACGAGAGAGCGATATCTGATGTATGGAGACTATAAAAATGCTCCGTGCTCGTGAGGAGAAGCGAAAACGGAGGCGCGGACGGATGCCGAACGAGGCGCGCGGCCATCCGAGAGGGCCGACGTTGGAGGCTTGACATGACGGCCGCTCATCCATCCAAAATAATAAACAACACCTACCTTACCAGATGGAACTGTTCAAAGTCAAAGTGGGTCGCGGCGTTAAGCACAAAGCGTGTCCTGCCAAGTCGAGGGTTCCGCAACTTGACTGAAAAAAAAGAAAAAGCATCTCCGACCAGCAACAGCAACATGAAGGGCCCGCACTTGTGTGGGAGGGATTGAGGGGCAACTTTCAGAGAGATACACCCCCTCCCTCCCTCCCTCCCTCCCCAAAAATGGATCCAGAAGACAAAACCAAAAAAAAGAAAAAAGACAACTACTACAGGCCTGATGTTTGCAGTTAAAATGATCTCCAAACCTATGGATGCAGATTTATTCTTATTATTTTTGTCATGGTTGTATAAGCGCAAGAATTAAGAATCAAATAACTCTTGTACAGCGTACTGAGGAACACCAAAAACATTTTTCCCAGATTATTGGAAGAGGCGCTTGAATGTGAAGTCGGCCAATCCTCCATGAAACGTCTCCAGTTGCTCCAGAATGCTGCTGCTCGCCAACTCGGGTCTCCCTTCACCGGCTCATTTTGCAGTTCTTTTGAAGATTCTACGATTCCTTTTCCAACCTTGAAATTTGCCTCCCGGTCCCGTCTTTCCTCTCTGAGCTCCCTGCCCGTTGCCTCAAGTCTGGACGCTATCAAAGGTAGCGAGGAATAAGCGGAGGCTCCGAGGGGATGGTGCTCCCTCTCTTTGGAATGAACGTTCGGCCAGCGCCCGCCGTCCACCTTTCAAAGCCGTCTTCAAACTCATTTGAATTCTCGACATGAGTCAAGTCAAGTGTATTTCTCGAGCACTTCCAAACAGCCATCGCTGCATACAAAGTGCTGTCCGTGGAGCAATTGAACATATACAACAAATCGGTAACAAAGACGATTTGGAGTCGGACTGCTCTTGTTTGTTGTTGTAGGAATTATTTTGGCTCCACGTTGCGCACTTTGTAGTTTGAGAGTGCTTTAGAAACACAGCTGAGTGGAGTTGACAGGTGGAGAAAACAAACATTGTAAGTGGGCTACAAAGAAGGATTTTTCTGAGGCGGCGATGCAAAGCGCCGCAGTGACGGCGCGAGATGCGGTCCGATACCATGCGGGCTGGATACGCACAAGTCGGCACCGTGGCGGCCATTTGATAGTCAAAGCAGCGCCGCCGCTCTCTTCCCTTTGTTCATTTACAGTTTTCAGGGAAATCAGGGGAGAAGAAGATGCACTGGGCGTTTGCGCAAAGTGCGGCAATTACACCACACCGTCAGCAATTAGGAGGAGGGAGAGAGAGAGAAAAACCGCCAACGTATGCGTGTGGGAAAGTAGGACATTCAACCAAATTTCCACCTTTGAATGTTATTCCAGTCTTGCAGAGATCAACTGCAGCTGAGAAGCTCGCATCCACCTCGTGACTCAAACACGATTCAAAGGCGGCGGAAGAATCAGAAGGTGACCGGAGGGTTACGCTGACGCATGTACGGTAAGCCTTGACGACGGCGCTGTCACGTTGGGGGACGATGGCGTTCATGTGTATCGGTACAAGAATGTGGTGGCGAGCACGTGTGAGTGAGATGAGCCCGACCGGGCAGGGATGTGGCTTGCGCCGCCGCCGTGTGCCTGGGCTGCGCCGCTGAGATAAGCGCTTATCAAGATGAAAGGAGGAGGCCGGCCATTCGACGCCGTCGCGCACGCAAGACCGTAACGTCCGCACTTTTCCCGCGTGCTGTGCATGCGGACGCACGGGCGACGCTCGTTCGGTCAGACGCGGACAAGGCGGACGAGGTCTCGGCTGACGCCGGCATCGTCTCGTTTGGACACCATCGAGTGGGACGGCACTCGTTTGCTGTGGTGTGTCACAACTCAATTCAGAGGACTGACAAACAATTCCCAGGAAATCAACTGGTGCGTGTGTAGACCGTGCTCTTATCTCTGCCCCACATGGCCTCCTGGGACCGTGAACGCACACACCCACACACACAAACTCGCCTTTTACTGATGCCACTCGTGGCTCTTGGGGTCTTGACAGTGGCCACTTGTCGTTTCAAAAGGAAAGGAAGGCCGTTTTCCCACAGCCAACCATTTATACAGTGTAACGCCTGTTGCCTTCCACAACATCAATCCCCTTTCCGCTTTGCATCCAACACTCAAACAGCTGTAAAAACCATCCATCCGTCCATTTTCCAAACCGCTTGAGGGTCGCGGGTGTGCCGGAGCCTACCCCAGCCGTCTTCGGTCGTAGGCGGCGGACACACTGAACCGCTTGCCAGACCGTCGCAGGGCACACAGAGACCAACAACCATCTGCGCTCACACTCACACCTTGGGACAATTTGGAGTGTTCAGTCAGCCTGCCGTGCAAGTTTTTGGAATGTGGGAGGAAACCGGAGTACCCGGAGAAAACCCATACAGGCACGGGGGTGGCGGGGGGGTGTGGAACATGCAATCCACACAAGAAGGCCAGAGCCGGGATCGAACTCACGACCTCTGCACTGTGAGGTCGACGCGCTAACCACTCGCTCATCGGGCCGCCCCTGTAAAAACCAACAAAGAAATAAATTGGTGCGGTTGCATCTGCCGACAGGCGCGGTCGAAAACAGAAACCAAGCGCGTGCGTTTACCATGTTTATTTTTTTGGATGATAAAAGATACATTACTCCCTACGGTACAAAAAAACCCACACACATTTGAAAATACAGGACATTTCCAGGCAACTTGCGACCGGCCGAGTGAGAAACTCGCAACGACTGCCGGTGCTGAGCACCACTCGTGGAGGGAAAGGTTCACACACATTTCGACACTGCTGATGGTGACCTATCTAACGAGGGTGCAAATAAGAGTGACCCCGCAAAGGTACTGAGGAACCAAAGGACACACTTGTATACCACGTGAAGAGAGAAACAAACCTTTTTTTTTTTTTTTGTTCCTTGTAGAACCTTCAGCGTATGATCTAACTTAAGGCATCACTACCAAAAATACACTGCTTTTGCATGCATGTCTAGTTTTGCTCAACGGACACACCGATACGCACAAAAAATAAAATGATGCATATGAAGAGAAAGTTCAGCCAGAGAAAGAAACCGAGCGAACCTACAAACGGTAGCATAGATGCCAAACGGTGACGTGGCCAGTATCATCACAACAGAGATGGCGTGGCCTCGCGCAAACAAACTCACGTGCGGTGGGACGACACGTCCCGGTACAAGTTGACGTTGCATTGTATGCTCATGGCATTCCGAGTCTCACGCGGAGACTCGACTGGACAACAAGCAAATCGAAAACAATCAGGGAGCCTATAGGTATCTTTGTATATAGATGTTTGTTGGATTTTTTTTTTTTTTGTCTTTCATAGTAAATACACAAAAGGCAATGACGAGATGACCAATATGTAAAAAGTTTGTCACAGGTAATAATATAAAAGGCCAACGTGATTTCTTCGTTTTCTTTTATTCTCGCTCTACGAAGGAACTAATTTACAAGTGAATTCGCCTCCGTTGGCTGTTGGCTGGCCTGCTCAAGACAACCTCGTTCAAAGTCACACAGGTTTGCACCTCGCAGCGGACCGGCCGGCACGCCGTCTGCCGTTTGAAATACAGAGTCGTGGAAGGGAAAAACAAAATTAAAATTTATTAAATGGATTCACATACATCATTAGGATTGGGGAATATACCTACTAATATAATTTGACAATCTAAAAAAAAAAAAATAATGAAGCGGTGAGATACCACATTCATGAGCAAAACAAGCAAAGGACAACTGAGTGGGATGTTCAGGGGTTGGGTGTGAATCGCGTGAAACTCCATGTTTGGCAAACGAAGCAAAACACAAGCATTGGGAAGGTTGTAGTAAACAAAAGTAAAATCTCTCCCCGGGTCCACTTTAAAGTTCCCTTCAGTCCTATAACCTCTGCAGTTCTACTTGGAACAAATACGTACAATAGTCTCGCGCTTTCCTTCTCATCTGTTATCAACATGCGACCAACTGAATGACAACTTTTAAAAATACAGTGGCAACTTCAACATGGCCACCCATCTGCCCACAAACAAACTATCAGAGGAAAGGATGAACAATCGATTAAAAAAAAAAAGGTTTTATGCACACAACATACACACAGGAAGGGGGGGGGGGGGCTTTAAAAACAAATACAAAAATAAACTACACAAAATGATCTGCACCACTGCTTGCTAATTTTTGGGGAAGATTTTGCAATTGTGTGTGTGTGTGTGTTTTGAAAGTCTCAGTCGAAGCAAAGTTCAAGGTCAATTCGCTACAAATTGTCTTTTTTTTTTTGACCATATCCGGATGCCACCAGTCCTCATCTTGGGGTGAAAAGCGCAGCGATGGCGTTACCAGGAGTCCCGTAGCATCACAAGTATACGGACTCGCGTCTGGATGAAACAATTTAGAGCAAACAAGAAAGGAAAAAAATAATGTCCTCTCATCAAGGACAAGTGCTTTATTTGATTCCATACCGATTTCTCCTGTCATTGAATCTAATGCCTCCACGACCTTGTTCCATCACTGTACATTTTTATGTAGTCTCTCTCTACATCCCCTCAGGATTCAACCCCGGAAGAAGAAGAAGAAAAAAAAAGTAACTCAGCACTCAGTCTGGCTCCCAGTTTGGGACGATGCAAATGCTTCTCTATGCTGCTAAACTACTGAAACACCCCCCCCCCTCAAAAAAAAAAAAAAAAAGAAGCAAAAGTTAAAATGGCGGTAAGGGGATTCGACTGAAAAAGATAATGTGCTTCTAAGTTGATGTCGCTCTACAAACACCACGGCCAACGGAACATGGACGAAAGAGGGTTTTATCTACAGAAAACATCTCAGATCGACTTTCATCTCTGCTTCATTCGGGTGTTCTGCCTCCACTGGCGTCTGCTCTGAGACTCGAGGATGCGATTAGGCTGACATTGAGGATGAAGAGGTCTTCCTGATAAAAAGGACAGCAAGTAGGAAAAGGACAAAGAGGGGAGGCGGGGAGGATCTCTGGCCAACCTCACTGGTCCGTTCTCGCTTTCTTTGGACCGGTCGTCTTACTGGAAGGGCACGGACAAGCAGAACAGGTACGACACGCTTCAATGTCAAGTCTTGCTTGCGCCGCCAAAAGGTCAACAGCAAACACTTACGTATCAGGAGAGGCGCCGGGTCTTTTGGCTGCCGGTTTTGCAGAGGCGCCGTCTTTGCCAGATTCTACAAAGCGTACGACGGCCGTTTAGAAACATCATCTGGCGGTCTCGCGCGGAAGCTTTCGTTTGCGAATCGTGGCGCTCACCCTGCAGCCATCGGACTTGAGTGGCGGGACCGTAGCCCTTCTCGTTTCGGGCAGCGATGCGGAAGATGATGGCCGGCTTGGTGGTGTAGTCGATGTGGGCGTTGGAGAGACTGGAAGACTGCACCAGGCAAGAGGGGTTGGGCCCACAGTACACGCGCATAAACGCTAACTGGGCCGGAGTGGAGGCCTTGGCTTCGGCCGTCTGGTTGCTCTGGATGGCCAGGTACACCGAATACTCGATGATCTTGCCTGACGTCACAGAGGGAGGCTCCCAGGTCAGGTGAGCGCCATCGGGGCTCTGTGTCACACACACGCACACACAAATTCAGAGTTTCATCCTCGGACATGCCGACCCTCCATGCGGCATTTTGGCAGCAACATTTGCGTCTCAGCCCAAACGTGACGGAAAATACGGTAGCAGTAAGACCAGGAACAATGTGAACATTTTCTTCATACTGTATATATTGCGGGTTCTTTTTTTTTGGAACAGTTTCAAGAGAGAAAATATTGAGAGATCTCCCTCCCCAGTTTTGAGTGTTAAATTGCTAACAGTGCCAGTGAGCCACATGCTTGCTGGCTCACTGGCAAACTCTGACATTAATCTACCGCGCATGTCATATCGTCCGCTCGGGAACATTCTTTATTTCCTCGTAATGGAAGAACACAGGGCAAGAAAATACGGCCTAACCGGAAGATTTGACATCTCCGAATCCCATTTATTCCCATAAACTCCAATATAAAGTTGCAACTTGAAAAATTCCAGGAATTGTGCAACCCAAGTTACAACTGGGCCCAAATTCAACAGACTCAGACGTTTACCTTGCTGATTTTGATGGCACACGGCGCGCCGGGGAATCCGGGCAGGCAAGTCTTAAACGCGGATATCTCCGAGAAGGCGCCACGGCCACAAGCATTGATGCCAGCGACACGGAACTTGTACGCCGTCCCGGGCTGAAGCTCCATTTTCTTCATCTGGCCGTAGTCCGGAATGACTCCAGAATCGTCCTAATGGGTAGAAGAGGAAGAAATATGAAAAGTGCATCACAAGGCATCAAAGCGTATCAAGAAGACACTTACATCTCCTTGAGAATCATCTGCTGGCACATAGAAGTGAGTGACGACCATATTTGTCACTTTGACAATTCCAACATCAAACCATTGGTTCTCTTTCTTTACAGCGGGCTTCACGGGGGTTGGCTGAGGGGCTTGCTTCTGAACACAAACAGAACGAGACCGCATTCAGACAAGGCAGACTCCTACGCAGCCCTTTGTCCGCAAGAAAAGTCAGAGAGACGCTTGAGCCCCCCGGACTCACCTCTCCCTCAATGCCATTGGCTACTTCTGCAAGTGCAGCTGCTGCTTGCAGCTTGGCTGGACTGGCCACCGACACAGCCGGTGCAAAGGTACTCGAAGGAGCGAGTGCTGCGGATAAGTAGCAAGACAGGAAACACGAATCGAGCAGAGAGTTAACAACAACAACAACAAAAAAGTGCTACTCCTTAAGCCGAGCACGCGAATTAATAAAACTGAACCGAGCCGAGTATCGCCAAAATGCCTAAGTGTAGTCAATCATGTGCCGATGAGGCCAATGCCCCCCCTCTGTTATTCTCGCGTGTGTCCTTGCTTTCAAAGAGAGGAAAATGGGTGATAATAAAAAAATATACTGTGTATGTGTGTATATATATATATATATATATATATTACACGCACGCACGCACGCACACATACAGGCAGGCCATACATCTCGAAAAGTTTCTTGATAAGAACCCTCGAGGCCGTGTTTTTGTGTGTGTGTGTGTGTTGTACACAATTGTCCAGTTGGGGCGCACGGCCCGGTGCGTGGCGGGCCTTACTCTCAGCGGTGGTACGTGGCAGTAGGGCGGCCACTGCACTTGTTACAGCAGCAGCCATCTCGCTGTGTCCATTGCTCTCCACTGAAGGGTCGTTGAGGCTGTCAGCAGGGGCGAGGCCCTCGGTGGGCACGTTTGCGTCTACGGCGGCCTGCTGGGCAGCGGCCTGGGCCTCCTGAAGCTGCTGCTGGACCAGCGCTGCAAGCTCCTGCTGTGTCAGCATGATGGGGATGCTGGTGGTTTGCTGGGCCTCTCCGGCCGCATCGGCTTCATCTGCACAAAAACAATTTGTGTCCGTACCTTTCGACGCAACATTTGCGGCCTTTTGGGGGTGGGGTCAGGTTAAACAAAACTCACTTATTACGGCTTGCTGGGCAGCCTGGAGGACGGCTTGTATGGCCAGGGCTTGAGCTTCCTCGGTAGCCGCTGCCTGAGCGGCGGCCTCTGCGGCCGCCGTGACGGCTAGCTCCTCGTCCGATAGCCCCGTCACCATCAGTGTGGCCCCCTGGCCCTCGGACATAAGCTCGGATGGCAGGTTCAAGGCCGCGGCTGTGGCTACTGCCGCTGTGTCTCCCTGACAAAAACATGACGGCGACCATCAATTGTAAAAAACAAAAACAGCCAAACTCCATTTTGAGTTTGCCTGACATAGTATAAATAGGATATGCAAGTGTCCGAAAAGTACTCCGAAGTCCAGGTTTTCCCCTTGAATGTGGGTTCCAAGGTCAACCGGCATGTCGACAAAAAGATGCAGCAGCGTTTGCATTGATCAGCGCGTGAGCAGGGTTGACAGTTGTGGCTGGACAACTTTTGCCTTCTTCACCATGACAACATGCCTGCTCACAACGCCCGGCCGGGGCATCCGACCGTTGCGGTTTATGAAGAACACTGCCTTGCAGCCTCCCCAATCACCTGACCTGGCTCCATGTGATTCTCCCCCCCCCCCGCGCCCCGGATGCGTTTTCATTGCTTCCACAAATGCGAACCAAGACTTGTGCGCTTTCAGCGTAGTACCACAACATTCCAGGTGGCACTGACGGTTCTACGGGAACAGATGCACCGTAATTGCTTTCCACAAATTAAATTAGACGGTGTGGTTGAACAAGTTGGTGTTGAAGTATGGAATGCTTATCTCTCTTCTGTTTAACGTTTGAGTTTGAGTGACCAACCAGTGGGAATGACACGTACCTGAAGGAAAGCCTGCCGCGTCTCATTGGGAAAACTGTGCAGATAAACACTTTCTAGATGGTCCCTACATGGCAACTTTTCACTCATACATCAGGTGGCTGTGCTCACTTAGGAACACGCACCAAAAAAATAATAATGGCATCTCCGATTGAGCTTCGGCACAAGAGTAGTGACACCATCGACTTACTTCTGTCTGAGTGTCCATAGGGGTGGCTGCCTCCTCTGCAGGTGCAGCTTCTGCTGAAGCAGTCGCTTCAGTCTGCATGGGTTCTTCTGTGGAGCTGGCCTCAGTGCTCACCCCTTCTGTGATTGATGAGATTGACTGGATGGAAAAGGAAACGCACACAAAAAAGATGTCTCGCCTTTACATGTTAACACCAGTCAGGCAGAGATTGAGAGGAGAGGGTCTCAACATCTGCCACAAACACACAGCTGTTCTTACAGGTACGGATGGCCCGGGCGCAGGAGTGGATTGAGTGACGGTAGTGATGGCCCTGCCCTGGGTGCTGGTGACAGGTGCTGCAGCGGAGGAGGCTTCTTCAGTGCTGCCGGTGCCTTCGGTTACATCATCTGCCTGCTGGGCTGCTGATAGATGGTCAAAGACTCCGATAGTTACATTTGCAGTCAAACCAAAAGCGAAGCCTGTGAAGTATTTTCACATCTCCAATTGACAGCCGAAAAACAAACTCAATGCACCTTGAATCACGTGTTGTTGTACATTATGTTGTCCGTTTAAGAGGGAGGAATTTTCATCCGTGCACATACAGCGCATTTGACAATTAAGTTGTACTTGACGTGTGGTGAAAAAGCCGCTGGTATACCTGTGCCTTCTCCTGCCTCAAGACTGCTGGTGGCAGTGGTGGCTGTGTTGGTGGTCCCGGTCTCATGTGTTTCGCAAGGTGGGTTCGAGCAAACTCTTTGAACGGCGCCAGTTGCCGAGCTGGTCTGGTCTCCTCCCATGCTGGAGGTGGCTGTCGATGGCGTGTTTGTTGTCCCCGTCTCGTGGGTTTCACATGGCGGGTTGGAGCAAACACTCTGCATGGCGCCAGGCTGGCCTTCGCTCATGTTGGAGGACGCTTGGGTGGATGTGTTGGTGGTACCGGTCACGTGAGTCTCACAGGGAGGATTGGAGCACACCCGCTGGATTCCTCCCATGCTAGCTGATGCTGTGGTCGCCGTGTTGGTCGTCCCCGTTTCATGGGTCTCACGCGGCGGGTTGGAGCACACAAGGAGAGCAGGCATGCTTGATGACGCCGTCGTAGCTGTGTTGGTGGTTCCCGTTTCGTGGGTCTCGCAAGGAGGGTTCGAGCAGACCGGTCCCGCTCCAATTGTCGCAGAGGAGGTGGTGGCTGTGGTGGTGGTTCCCGTTTCGTGCGTTTCACAGGGTGGATTGGAGCAAACTTGACCGGCTCCCATGGCGGCAGACGATGTGGTGGCTGTGTTAGTCGTTCCCGTGTCATGCGTCTCACACGGCGGGTTAGAGCAGACCAATGTTACGGTGCCGGACCCATCGCCAGCAGCGCCGGCCTCAGAGGAGCTGGGCTGCTCAGAGGTGGGTGAAGCCAGGATCGACACTGGTAGATCCTGCACTGGCTGGGCTTCGACACCACTGGGAGTTGTGATCAGAGTGACCTGGGTGGGCTGGTTCTGGGATGACCGAAGCAAAGGATTAAAAACAAAAACAAGAAACTCCCTTTTTCAATGGCAGTTCGCGTTCTACTTCTGTATCGAGCCAACGGTAGCCAGAGTAGATTGTCCAACAACGGTTCTGATGTCCCACTGTCATAAGTAAAAACAAGAAGCGGCGTTTCACCTGCACTGTGATCGTGGAAGAGGGTAGCGCGGTCGCAGACGTTAGAGTGGTCTGGGCGGCAGACACAGTGATCGCAGGCGAACTGATGATCTGACTGGATAGGGTAGCAATGGTGCCCAATGTGGTGATGGGAGTCACCAGAGATGCGTTTGCAGTGTCCACTGTGCCACCTGCCAGGCTTGTGGAGACGGTGCCCGTCACTGTGCCGAGAGAGGTGACACCTAAAAAAAGGTGAGAACAAAAGAATACAATGCGATTGCGATGTCGAGGCTACATCCCGCCAAAATTACAAACAACTTTGGTTCTTTTCATACCAGTTGTTCCCTTGACAACCAGGGTTGTGACTGTGGGCTTGACAGCAGATACCGTCACCGGCGTCACCAGTCGAACACCGCCAACTGTGCTCATGGGTACAGTGCGCAAAATAGTCCCAGGCTGCCCAGGAGCACCCTTCAAAACAACCTACGGACACAAGAGTCGCCCTGAGTCATATTGTACATACACGGCAAAACAAGATACCAGCTAACGTTTTAGCACACGGGTGCATGTACCTGTGTTAATCCTTGTTGGCCAGCTGCCGTTCCGAGCTTGGGCACTGCGGTAATAATTTTGCCAGGTGTTCCAGTGGTCATCACCTTAGTTGTAAGGATTGTAATTGGCGTTTTCATTCCAGTAGTGCTCGTTACACCTACAGGTCCAACAGCCATGCATTACATCAAATTCTAAGACTTACGCTGGTTGTAGTTCTTGCAAGTTTCTCAGCTGTGGATATTTTTGCAAGACTTTGCTAAATGTTATCAGTCAACATACATTTACAATCAACCGGACAAAGAATTTTGGGAGATTCAAAAAAAAAAGAAAGAAAGAAACATTCCTGACTGTCACCGTAGCATGCAATGAAGTGCTGAAGTGGATCAGAGGGTAGGAGGTTAAAAAAAAAAATAGGCATAGTACCCACACAGAAACTTATTTGGTTGGGTGTTTTCAGATGAGATGAGAATAACCAACTTTAGTGTTCTACTCTTAATTATCAATGTTTGAGTGCTGGCAAAATTGACTGCAAATAAGTCAAGGAGTTCAGACCTGTTGCTCCAGGCTGGGTCATAATGGCCGACATCGGGATGGTTTTGATAATAGTCGGGCCCTGTTTAGCGGCATTTGAAGAGACACCACTGATATTAAGAATTGTGGGCTTGTTTCCGACGCCTCCGGCCTGGGAGGTGGTGATGATCGTTGCAGGCTTTCCATCAGCAGAGGTCACCAGCTTGAGAATGGTGCCGGCTGGCAGGGGACCCTTTGTCTAGGAAGCGGCAGGAAAAAAAAAAAGATGCAAACTCTCTGGAGAGACATTCTTGTGTTTTTTTTACACTACAGATATTCTACCTGAATTATTTGGGTGAGAGGGTTCGTGGAAGCCTGGCCAGTGACAGCTGATGTCTGCACTGGTTTGGTTTGAACCACAGACATCATCTTGCCAAGGTTGGAGATCTGCCAGCATAGGAGCGGGACTGAAATCATTCCATCTTAACTGCCTGATTGTCCTGACGATTAATAATGTGGCAGTAGGCTAAACATTTCTTGCTAACCCCAGTGCTCACGGGATATCATTTTGACACGATGAGGCCAAACATACCATTTTCGTGTGTAAAATGTACCACACAGCAGCATTCATAAAACAACATTCAAAAAGAAGCACGTGGTCTTCTGCAAGCATACAAAACACTGTTCCAGACATATTTTGTCCAGAGATGGGCATTTGTGAAGCAGCTTCCTTCAAAGAAAAATTGGTAAAGCAAGTATCTTGTCATGTTTGTAGGTACAAACATTATTCACCTATTGAAACATTCTTAGCTATACCCATTGCCAGTTGTAAGTAATGCATTTTTCTCACCAGAGTGCCACCACTGCCCATGGTGAGGGGACTCTTGACCAAGGCAATGGTCTTGGTAACTCCTCCCATCACAGTGGTTACCACCTGGGCCTGCTGAGCCACAGTGACCGCACCAGACTTGTGCACAGTGATGATGGGCCTGGTGGTAGTGGTGGGGGAGGATGTACCCGCTGTGCCCACCTGAGCTGCAGCAGTCTTCAGCATGCGTGTGGCAGGGTTGCTGACCTATATTCACAAAGTTATTTAAACACCTTGCTCAAGACTGCTAGACGTACTTTGAGATTGTACCCCACCAGTCTTTCTCTCTTTCGGGACATACCATGACTGGCGAAGCCACTTTCACTGTGGTTGTGCCAGGGGAAACAGCGACCGTTTTGAGAATCGTGGCACCTGCGGGAACATTGAGCACCGTTCCAGCAGAGGCTGGCGGAATCTTCTGTGTCGCTGCAGCTGCAGCAGCCAATGCTGCCATGCCACTCATCTGAGGGCTACTTCCAATTGCCTGAAATCAGAGAACGTTGGAAATAATTGCTCATTTGACCATATGACTGCCAGAAACTCATCTGAGCTGCATAGCTGGTCTTACTGAGCCTTGGGTGACCTGGGCAGGCACAACCATTCTGACACCAGGAGGAAGTGAGGTCACAGTGACAGGAGATTTCCCAGGTTGGCTTGGGCGGACTGTGACAACAGATGCACCTGTAGCAGATTGCTGAGCAGCAACCTTCAATACAGCTGTAAAAAATAAATAAATAAATATATAAAGGATGTGGTCAGCCTTTTCGTACTAAACACTACCGGTAATTGGAGCCGCCCCCTGCCCCAAAAAAGGAGGCAGCATCAGTCATACCAGCTTGTGGCAGAGTCTGTGGGGAGGGTGCCGCAGCAGCTGGAACGGGGCTCTTAGGAGAATTCACGGGTTGCGAGGGGATCGAACTCATGGCCGGCGAGGCTGCAGCTGGCGTTGCAGGGATGTCGTATTTCTGCAGCTGCAACAAGTATGTGTCTGCAGTGGAAACTGCACCCCAGCTCACTTCGAGCGAGTTTGTATTGGCACGGACCAACTGCACCCGAGCGGGGGCGTGCGGCCGCTCTGGTGGTGTGGAGAACAAGCGGGAGGGGGGAAAGAAAAAAAAAACTATTCAAATAATGGCAAGATTGTGAAAATAAAATCTGTACGAACAATTAAAATATACATACCGGTTTCCAGGTACCAGAGGTCTTTACAACAAACTTGGTTGTTCCATGCTTTACGGTATCCATCACGGCCGCTCCAAACATACAGTCTGGAATTGATAGCCACAGCACAGTGGCCGGCACGGGCCCTGGGAATGTTGTCTTCAAGGGTGTCCATCAACACTGTCTCCCAACACATGGTGTCTGAAGAGAAAAACAAAGGCTATCAACAATCTTGCATCCAACCCACTTTGATTTTTAGATTTTTTTTTCAATGAAATATAGAAGCAGTCAGCCTCACCGAGATTTAAGCAAGCCAGTGTGTTTGTGCACTTCCACTCTTTCTCATGTGTAGCCACTTTGACATCATCCATTACCAAAGGAACCCATCCGCCAAAAACATACATCCTGTAGAGTAAACACAAGCGCAATGACACATTAGAGAACGTGGTACGTTTGGCTGGCAACTGGAAAATGAAACAACAGACACCAAAGCATATGAGGTAGGAAGGAGCAGTAATCATCTCACTTATTTGTGATGGTAGTGGCAGAGTGTAGACTCCTAGGAAGTGGTGCCGTGCCGCTCACTGACGGTTTGTTCCATGTTAAGGTATCTGGAGTTGACGGCAAAGTCAGCAAGTATAACACTACCAGCATAAAACAATCACTACCCCTCGAAGGGATGTGATCTCGCTTTGACATGGATTTAAAAAAATTTATGAAAAAGTTATGAACCTACCGATATCGAGAGTCCACAGATCTCCAAGACGACATCCACTCATCCCCCCGTAGATTATCAGGCGTGACTTTCTACTCGTCTTTTCTGTGTAAACCACCGCAGTGTGGCTCTCCCGGGGAGGAGGAAGGACTCCATATGCGATTGGAATATCCCATGCGACAAAGCTGGACCCGGCACGCAGCTCGAGTATGTACAAATCATTCAGGTATCTGAGATAAAATGAAGCCCACATTTGTTAGGGTCATTTTGCACACAAAGCCAAGATGCCAAAAGCATGGAAGATGTTACCTGGGAATGTTGTTTTTTGGATCCTCACTGTCATTGGCAAGTCCGCCAAACAAGTAACATTTGTTTCCCACGAGGGAAAAACTGTGACCAAGACGTGGACATGGAGGGGGGCCATTTTTAGGATTTTTTGCTTTTAACTTTTTCCATTCCCATCTGCTGGCCTAAAACAGACACCAAAGTCTAAATAATATTGGAGGCATCAGGTGAACTTCATCTCCGTTTCCATTCTCCTAAATGTACTTGAGAAATGGTACAGGATTCGGACATAACTTTCATCACAAACAACTTTTCATCAAACCAATCGAGGCTTTCTGCAGGCACAATGACGATTCGGCACAGAGAGCTGCTAGCAAGGCTATCAATTAAAATTGACATGGAAAACACAGTTTTCTTTCTTCAAAACAAGAATTAGAAAAATATTACACCAATGTAGTAACTAAATAAAAGTTAGAATGCAACCAGGGAGTTAGAAAGACAGACGTCACTATGTATTTGAACTTATCAAACCGAAACAAAAACACACGCATGTTGGGGGGGATGTTGGGCACTGATGAGAAAACGTACCTGTAGTTCATAGAGATCATTGCTGTACTTTCCATATTCCACCATACCTCCAAATACCAGCAATCTTGTGCCATCACAGACAAAACCATAAGCAGCACAGCCAGGTGGAATGTCACCACGGACAGCAGGAATAAACCACTGGTTTGTTGCTAGGAACAGATACCACATTACAGTAGAATATTATACCACAATATAAACAAGGACATTCCACTCAGCAAGATGATGACAATTCAGATCTTTTTTTTTTTTTAAATCAACATTTTCACTGAGTACTTTTCAAATTCATCAAAAGTATCCATGTAATCGAGGAGCATACAGACAACACAGGTTCAACAATTGCTTCTCGTTTTCACATGAACTCCCAACGAGAAGCATCCATTTTATTTTAGCCCGCCTTTTTTAAATAATCAATACCGCTTTTTGTCCAGCAGAGGGCGATATGTACAAAAATGTTAATATGTTCAGGCCTGCATCAGCCTGTACGTAATCTTAGACGAAAGTTTTCATCGTGTCTACAGGTAGACTTTATTTATGATACAACGTTCAGAGGTACGGCTCATGTTCTGCAAACACACGTTCCAGTAGTAAAGATTTTAAATGCAAATGTGACCTTACCAGTATTGTAGACATGTAATTCATCCACTATCCCCTCGTTTCCACCGCCAAACACAACCATCAGCTCCTTGATCGCCACGGCTCTGTGTCCATGTCTGGGCCGGGGAACGGGGCCCGACCAACCAAGGACCCGTTTCCACCGCGGTTGCAGAACCGACACCGAGGTCCCAGTCACCGTGGAACCAGGGACAGACATGATTTCTGTCAACAACAAAGTTAACACGGAAATTTGACTGTGTTAAAGGCTCGACTGGATGCAGAAAATTTAGAACGCGTTAACTTCTATAACCCAAAGTTTTCACAGTAGCCAACTTATTCAGTGCGCCTGAGTCTAGCTTTGCTGTTAGCTTTGTTGTAAACGCTTCCCACCAACTGACGCCAGATGAGAGCATCGGGTCACTTCTACAGATTAATATTTCGTGAGCTATGTCCGACAACAGCACTGTACATGTCAATAAATAACACAAATTATCCGCGTTCGGCCTTAGGTGTTTCGAACCATTGAATTCGTCCCATGGAAGCCGCCATCTTGTAACCAAACAAGCCCCCGCAAACGATATTGCCAGTCTGAAAAATGGCGGAAGCGAATGAAAGGGGAAAATACACAACCACCGACAACGTTCACTAAGAAAGGTTATTAAATGCCGTAAACCGCAATAAACGGCAGACGACCACGCATAGTGACGTGCCCCGCTGCAACTCAGATATAAATCGCAGTTAAAACTCATGATTAGCAGTCGGCTTTTTTTCATGCCTCTCTGGGAGTCGCCATATTGTAGCTAGTAAACTTAGCATTAGCTGTAGCTCTTCCGACACATTTACTAATAACGGAACATCAATTTTAGCTGGCGCAACACAGAGGACCGCAATCGTCAGATGTTTTAATTCGCATATATTTATGTTTTGCCTAGCAAAACACAAACTTGTCACATTTGCTAGTGAAACTTCGCTTGCAATCGCGCCTAGCGGCTCAAACCAAAAGGCTTAGCTCGACCAGCTAGCATCTGTCAAAACGTCGCATTTCTTTACAACTAAATGCAATGTATTTTCGCACCATTCTAATATGCACACATTACCTTGCATAAGCAAAGTTGCAACGAAACTCTTGAATTGTAGCCAAGGCTAGTCGAACTGCATTAACAGAGTGTTATTGTGTTTCATGCCGTCAGTGGAAGCAGCCATCTTTTCACAATCGGCCTGGTTGTACATCTCCCACAAGAAAAATGGCCGGGCGGTTTGTCACAACAAAACAGTCTAAACTCAAAACGGGCAATTCATTGCAATATTTACGTACCTAATTCGATGTAGTATTTGTAAAAGCACTGATGGGTGGTCTTCTCTTGTGGTAATAATCCAGATTCATTCGATTTGCGAAGAAATATTTCCTCTCATGCCTGCCTGGAAGCTGCCATCTTCTTGACAACCAGAGGCGGAGGAAAATGGAGAGAGTTGGCGTCACCCAAAGCAAACATGGCGACGGAGAACAATTTGCTGACTATGTTGGCCACAAATTAAGAAATTGTTTCTATTTACACCAATCAATCCGCGAACGGTGACGTGCGAAAAGAATATTTAATAAGATTTCCAAATAAATAGTATGCTCATGCTTCTCAACGCAGAACTCATTACAACACGTATCAATAATAGTCCGGGGTTTATTGTCCCTTACTAAAGATGGCGACATCCGTTTTTTTTAATTTTATTCCCCCGCCCCCCAGTGTTGCGGTGTTTTTCACACTACGCAAAACAAATTTACACATGCGCGTCAATTTACAATACTGTACTCGTATTCCGGCATGGATATACAATTTTCGCTCATGTACTGTACTTAAAAAGTTACCACGCCCACGACTAGTAGTAATGCTCACCCCTTCCATTCGTGTATAAGATGTTCAATTAACATGAGTACATTATCGCGTTCTTTTCTTCAAGTGTCTGAAAACGTTTTGATTCAAGAATAAAACATTTTGACTGCACAAATATAAAGGTTGATATGTCTTGATTGTTGCTGGAGACGCATTCCTTTATATTTTATTGCTCTCTAATGCAAAATTTCCCTTTGGGCCTTTATTCGGCATGGTAAAATTATCCACATATTTCACAAATCTATGCTTTATGAACAATCGATACTGTGCTGCATGCGTGGAGAGAGCACGATCTGTAATTGAGAGAACAATTACAGATCGTAGAACAGTAGAACAGGCGAACGAACTTGAAAGATACCGGTGAGCCAAACTGTATATAACGACAATGTTATTGATCAACAGCACCACAACTATCAATAAACTACCACAAATCTCCACGAAGCGAGGCTGAATGATTCTCTCACGAGGTCAATATTTGCAATGTGCTATTTGTCCGTTAGATGTCAGACTTTCTCCTCTGACCTCTTGCACTACTGTACTGAGCAGTGTCATGGGAGAAGAGTGTTCGGTCCATTCAGTGGGCATTCTTTCAAAAGTCAGGTAGTGCTTCTATCTGTTTCTGGATCACGACTAGGTCTCGCTGTCAAACCGATCAAAAGCGTTAACTTATTCTCGTTTGTTACTTGAGACAAATTTTCCATAGTTAGGTTTGGAACCTCAGTTCATCTTGTCTGGAGCTTGTAGCTACAGCTTGTCTATTTTGCCTTCATTTGTGTCTCCAAAAATACGAAAGCCGTTCATCACATTATTGGTTTGACTCCATCAACAAAAATAGCGGAAGATATTTAGCACGCGGCAAAACAAGCATGCGTCAACACAAACACAATCGAGTGGTACATCCTGTAGTTTCAGGTGTTCATACACGCATGAGACTACTGGAGTGTGCAAGCGGGTTTAACAGGTCAGTAGGGCTCACAGGAACACCTTGATCTTTTGCACTGCCTTGAGCTGCTTCCCATGGTTTATATACCGTAAGAGCATTAGGGAGCAGCCATGAAGTCAACTTTGAAACCCAAAGAGCTCATGATGTATTAGCCACGGAGCAAAAGAAGACTGGTAAGATCCTTCCACCCAGACAGGAAGACAAACAGGGCAGGGGCATTCTGGAGGTCATGCGGAGAAGAATGGACTCAAAAGCTTCCCCATGTTTGTTAGTAGAACGAAGAAGAAAGGTGCATCGCGTGTTCTGCGATGTCGATAAAACAAATAAAAACCACCAGCGCATCTCTCTACGCAATCCGGGACGTCATCCCTGTGTCACGTACCATTGAAGCAAAGGAAAAGAGACCCCGGGATTCATTCTCTCAACAGCGGCGAGGAAATCTCAAATCACGATATCAACGAGAGATGGCTTGCACGTACACTAGACTGTTTGTATGTCCCTCAGTGACATACGTCTTGATCTCGAACGAACGTTATCACTCGGGAATCGACAAATGATTCTCAGGAACTGGATTTCAATTACCATTGCCCAGTTGTTCTCTGTATTATCGACAGCCTGTTTTCCATTTGTTTGGACGCTCCGTTGCACGGATCACTCTTTACGATGACTTCTTCACAGTGGAGTTTGCACTGTCTTGAGTGCTCATGAAACCAATGACGGAGGCAAAATGCCTAAGAGGCAGCACAAATCTCAAGTTAAACCAGCAGAGTGGATTACACATGGCTGCAGTGAGCCCGATTAGAAGATTTGATGCAGTTGCAAACCAGATTAGCAGGTAAAGACCTGCTCTGTGCTTCCTTAAGAAAGTGGGATTAACCTGTTTAAAGTCATTTGCTCTTGAGAGCCACACTTCATGTTGATCTGCCACCAGAAACATTGTCGATAAATGCCTGGGAGCGTGCCCCTTGACGTCAGCGCACTGGAACTTTATGACGAAAAAGCAATGGGACACTGAGCGCACAAACACAGAAGCCCATCGGTCGATATTCCGACAATCTGACCAAATGTGCGGCCGTGGGGCTTTGCTTTCTAACCCCGACGAGGCAACCCGAATGGTCAGTCTGTGCTCCGGCCACTCACAAAATGTAGTCCGCCTGCCGTTTAACCTATTTGGCAGCACGGGCAAAACAGGAACCGCTAAATGAATTACGCCAATCGAGGCAAACTTAAATCATTGAGTCAATTATGGAAGTCACTTATCCCATAATGGGCCTAAGTGGTTGCCTTTGCCCTTTGTATAAAGGGAGCCACCGCGCGGGGCCGAGTAAGACATTCGGCACGCTGGCGCTGTGGCACTCATTGACTTGACTTTCTTGATTTGGATTCATTTGCCACACGTGATCGGTTGAAGGGCATCGTAAGTAAGGAAGCCGTCGAGGTGTTTTTGGTTTCGGTGACATCCCCCCCCAAAAAAAAGAACAAAATCCCCGAAAAATGAGGGGGCACCGAAGCAACGAGCTGCCCGAAGATTTCTGGATACCCGTCCCTTTGGACACCAACAACATCACATCGCTGAGTCCATTCCTGGTTCCTCAGGACCATCTGGGGAGTTCAGCCACCTTTTATGTCATGGCTGCGTTCATGTTCTTTCTCTTTGTGGTGGGAACGTTCATCAACGTCCTCACCATTGCTTGCACCATCCAGTACAAGAAGCTCAGGTCCCACCTGAACTACATCCTGGTCAACCTGGCGGTGTCAAACCTTCTCGTGTCATGCGTGGGCTCCTCCACTGCGTTCTGCTCTTTTTCCGCAAGATATTTCATCCTTGGACCGTTGGCATGCAAGATTGAAGGGTTCATGGTGACACTTGGCGGTGAGCTGAAACTTGCATTTCAAACAAGGGGCGCGATCCTGCGTGAGACCTTTCCCCTCCTCCGACACAGCCGCTTCAAATGATGGCGTTGGCTATCGGGCTTCTGCGGAGCTTGCTGATGAGCTGACCATTTGAAACAGCTGTGTTGGAGGAAGGGAAACATCTCAGGCAGGAAGGAGCGCACTTGCGCACCCCTGATTCAAAAGATACGCGAAACCCGCACGAACAGATTGAAGAGCCCTTTTAAAACCTTTTTTTTTTTTTTTTTTTTAGGTATGGTAAGCCTGTGGTCTCTTGCTGTGATTGCTTTTGAACGATGGCTGGTCATTTGCAAGCCTCTGGGAAACTTTGTTTTCAAACCGGACCATGCCATAGCTTGCTGTGTGTTCACATGGGTGTTTGCAATCATTGCCTCGGCCCCGCCGCTTTTCGGATGGAGTAGGTCAGTGTCGGCGGAGCTTGGCACTTTTTGTCATTGCGCACAGTAGAGGGAGATTGCGATTGTCAATTTTTATTTTGGCTTTTTTGCAGATATATCCCGGAGGGTCTCCAGTGCTCCTGCGGGCCAGATTGGTACACCACAAATAATAAATACAACAACGAATCCTATGTGATGTTCCTCTTTGGCTTCTGCTTTGCCGTGCCGCTCGCCACCATTATCTTCTGCTACGGTCAGCTGCTCATTACGATGAAAATGGTAATCTGAACCACAGAGGCTATTCATTCCCGAGTATTCCGAGATGTTCGTGTTTCGCGCTGCTCCTAACGCGAGAGAAACGTTTTCCCTCTTTCCGCGCAGGCGGCAAAAGCGCAGGCCGAGTCTGCCTCCACTCAGAAAGCAGAGAAGGAAGTGACCAGGATGGTGGTTATCATGGTGATGGGCTTCCTGGTGTGCTGGCTACCATATGCGTCCTTTGCTCTGTGGATCGTCTTTAACCGTGGGCAGTCCTTTGACCTGCGAATGGCCACCATCCCTTCTTGCTTTTCAAAGAGCTCAGCAGTCTACAACCCGATCATCTATGTCGTCTTCAACAAACAGGTCTGTTGGATTTGATCTCGCCCTACTATCCATGGCGCTCAAAAAGCTAGAGTCCAGTCTGTTATTGATGATTTTACTCCTCGTTGTTTTCTTTGCTTCACAACAGTTCCGCTCGTGCATGATGCAGATGCTGGGAATGGGTAGTAGTGAAGAAGAGACATCATCATCAACGACTTCAGTGACCGAAGTGTCCAAAGTTGGGCCTGCTTAGAGGGTGCACTTGCTGATTTTTATGCCACTGAAGAGTCAGTCACTTGTAAATAATATCCATGAATGTTTTCGCAATGTTAAAAAAAACAACCAAAAAAAACCCATTCTAATAAAGTAATGTGCTTTTACAACTTTTGTGAACTCAACAAAATATTTAACATGATCATGGCATTTCTTTAAAATGTGTGTGTGTGTGTATGTATGTATAGATATATACATATACGTGTGTGTATATATATACTGTATTTTGTTACATCTGGTCATGATAGCAAAGAAAGGGTGTGAGAATTTCTACAACTCAAGTCAAGTTCTCCCACACGTGAAACAGGTAAATCATTCTTGACAGTCAGTGGCGTCCTGTATCTTTGTTAGTTAAAGGCAAATGGGTCGGAAATGGACATGATGCGTGTGTTTGAAGTACAACACATACCGTATGCACACCCGTGGCTTGCGTGTGCTCTTTTTGGGGAGCTTAAAACCTTCCCTTAAACCACCGATATCAAACTCAAGGCCCAGGGGCCAGATCTGGCCCGCCACATCATTTTATGTGGCCGGCGAAAGCATATTTAACATGTCAACTTCTACGATGATTGCTAAAATCGGTACCAAAATTTCACATTTTCGTATGTAACAAATCAGTGACATAGGGTCAAAATGTTCTTGTTACCAAACCCCTCATTACAGTTACTTCAACAATAATTGAATAAAACGTTATTCTTGACTTCTTTATACGGTTCCAGTCATCACGGCCCTCCAAGGGAAACGGTAATCATAATGCGGCCCGGGACAAAAATGAGTTGGACACCCCTGCCTTAAACCAATTAAATGAAGCCAAAGTCATTTTCAAAGTCATCCACAAATACAACTTAAGGCCACAGTTACAGAGATATACAGATGTGAGAGGATCTGCACTTGAAAAAAATGTGACAATTCTTATTTTCAGTTTTGCTCACTAAATAAACACGTGAGAGAAAAATGAGAAGAAATCCTCCCATGCAGCTCCCAGATGACTTGGGCGTCCCCATTCCTTCAGAGACCGACACCATCACTTTATTGCACCTGTTCCTGGTTCCCGAAGATCACCTCAGGTGCATCCCATCCGTCTTCAGGCAGTAGGCGGGGTGCACCCTCAACTGCTTGCCAGCCAATGGCAGGGCACACAGAGCCCAACAACTATTCGCGCTCACAATTACACCCAGGGACAATTTTGAGTGTTCCATTTGCCAACTACAACATAGAATACAGTCTGAACATTTATTGATGTAAAAACATGGAGATGTATGACAGTATAATCATGTCAATTACAAATACGTGTCTACTGTATGAAGAAAAAATGATTTTATTAGACATGAAACAAACAACTGCAGCGTTCCTACTTCACCTTTGAAAACATTCAGTCAGCGAATGAAACGTGCCCTCTTCCGGTCTGGATGCGCCGCGCCCCGAAGTCAGAGCACCGATGCAGAGACGATACACATGTGGATATTTTACTGGCTATACAGAAAACTCTGTATGTTATAATGTGTATTGACGCGAGAGATAAAATGCACCCCCCGGCCCATAAAAAAGTTGACACTTTTTTTTTGTTTTAAATCACATTTCATATGAACTCTGTCTGCAGAAAGATGCGGCATGAGCAGACCTCTTGACGGTGCCGTGTTGATTATCCTCAGAAGGAATTCTTATCTATGGCATGGGCAATAACGGGAGAACATCGGGAGAAACACACAACTGCCAGCAACAGGCCATCTCATTTGGACTACAACTGAGCCCTTTTCACAGTAACGTTCACTTTGAAATGGCGCTGACCTGTTGCAAGCCACCTCAAATCACGATCAGCCTTTTCATCCATGAATTTGCACCACAGAGCATGATACACTCGTTTACGTACCAGTCTGGCTCCTTCAAAAACAAAAGGACGGAAGAGAACCACGCGGTTATGATAGTCTCTTCAAATGTCAAATTTGACATTTTGCACTTGACTGGCAAGGAGGTTATTAGCTGATATCGAATGAACACGTGACCGGAAAAGTTGCCTACAGTTCAGTTCGCATCAGTGTAACAAATAACCTAAAATTAAAAATGAAAAAATAGTGCCAACCCACGAATCAAGATATTATTCCAAACTTAGCCTGGTAATCGGCGGTCCTGAAGAGTCTCAACTCGTGTTGGTAATCGGGAGTAAATCTGAGTTCTGCTAGTAGTGAACTTTTACTGAACGGGAATAGTTCAGAACTAGCGGAATTCCAGACTTGCCCTCGAAACGTCAGAGTTGAGCTGTCAACTCTCCTCTGAAGAGAAGTCAACAAAGAGCTATTTGCAAGGAAAGCAAAACATGCGGTTAGTGATGAATGAGTTCAACGGCAAAAATCTTCCAATCCCCTTGAAAGGCATCCATCAGCAGGAGAAGTCCTCACCAGTCATGAAGCGCCATCAAATCTGCAAGAAGTGAACATCTGAAAAACACAGAACGGATTACAAAACCGTGCCAAGCAGTTCCGGTTATTCCGGTTGATTTATTCCGGAGAGATTAAATTGTCAGACCGAATTAAATGACGGTAATCTGTCCCGTGGAGAGACCTGAGTTGTCCGTATAATCTGCTTTAGACAGTTGGGGCATAAGAGGTGTATTTCACTCGGTCACCTCGGTAGATTTTTGTTTAGAGGGCAAACAGTTGGTCCCACATTTGCTTTAGGTTGCGGCTCCTCAATAAAGCCGTGCGCGCAAACTCTCATTCGCAGACTCCCTGCAGGCTGACGTAACGGTGAGGACATCTGCCCCACAGGAGAGAGGTTCTCCGGTTCAATCTCACAGAGAGGCCTCGCAAAGTGCCTCACATGGGTTGTTGTGCACGAAAGGTGTTGCAGGCTCTTTCATTGGAGTTCTCAAAATGTCTCCCCTTCTTCTCCAAAACGAACTTGGTGCTCGTTCGGCGCCAGGGCCAGAGCTGTGCTCGATCGGTGCTGAACTAGTTCTTACGAGGAACGTGTTTGGTTTCCTTCCGGCGAAGAGCCATGGAGGAGCGACGTCACGACGTCATCGTAAAGCGTCCCAATGTCGTTGCTCTCACATCGAGGTTTACCCGAGAGCGCATGCGCGATTAATAACAACAACAATAAAAAAAGAAAAAAAAGAATGTGCTATTAGCATTTAGCATTGTGTTGATTATCCTTGTATTAGCTTCTGTATTAGTTTGATTACCTTCTACTACTTTCCACATCAACTGTTTCCTTCTTCTTCAGGCCGACAGACTGCTCAGATGTTCAAAACAGCTCGTCAAAGATTTGAAACTTGCTAGCGAATGACCCGGGAAGAAGAAAGGTACCATTCGGCTCCATTCAGATTCAAGAGGTTTTGAACTGGTCAATCACAGATAATCAAACACACTTTGAAAAGCTTCGTTAGTTTCTTGCAATTAGCTTGATAGCGATACCATCCATGTCATTTTACAACATACACACATACTGTACATATCAATGTACTGTACAAGAACAAGGAGCGCAGCCCCAAGGGGGAATGAGGAAAATGGTGGCTGAAATAGATCTAATGATGGAATAGGTTTAGATGAGAGTGAAGAGAAATGTGTGATATAAATACGTGGCAGAATTTGAACAGATGCTACTGGAATAAATATCACGCGTTGCCTTCTTTGTCATGAATTAGTGTGTTTGTACGTACACCGAAGGCATCCACCTTCTTGGCCGCACAACAGAAATCACAATGTGTTAATCACCGCCACTCTGCCTTCTCCACGAGGGCGATGACGTGAGCGTTTCGGATCAAAAGGGTGTTGAACAGTCCTGCTCCGAGGTGAACTCTCTTTACAGGGAGATTATTGGGTAGGTGCGTTCCTTCCATCGCATGTCAACAACCGCATCGGTCGCGTTAATACAGTATAGTCTCAACTCAGGTAAAGTGTATTTCTCGAGGACTTTCAAACAGCCATCGCTGCATACAAAGCGCTGTCCGTGGAGCAATTGAACATAGACAATAAACAGTAAAACAAATCGGTAACAAAGACGGTAGAAAGCGTCAAGCAGTAAAACCAAGAACAAATCTAAGTCATGCTGAGTCCAATGCCAAAGTGGCCTAGTTAGTCAGTTTGCCATGCGGTGGTGCTGTTAGAAGGAGTGAGGTGGAGTGCTTATCCCCTCTACACTGCCCTCGGTGTATCCCGCAGTACATGCTGGAAAGTAGTGAACGCACACACGCACACCAACGCACGCACACAAGAGGGAAAAAAAATCTATGCATCACATGATGCATGACGACAACACAGAACTAAGGTTTTCCCTTTCCAGGGTATTATTTGATTTTCGGCACGAGACAAATTCACAACATTCAACCGAGAACGAAGGCACAAACCGCAGAAAAAGAAGAAATGACTGACAGATAGGAAGAAAGAAAAGAAAAGTAGATGGAGACTTAAGGTGCTAGCTGCTGGCAGGAATAAATGGCATCAGTGAAAAAATGTAAATAAGTCAATGGCAAAATCTAGAGATACCGCATCCCATTTGCCACCTGAATGGCCACACAACAAGTGCAATAGGTCGTGACATGTTGATGAGGTAAATATGCCGGTTTGTATTTTACATATGAAAGTTGTCAACATGCATCATGCACAAATATAACATTGATGACTCATGTGAACCGCGCATGTTATTGTGCAGTGCCCAGGAGTAACCTCCTGCGCCCAGTGGCCAATTGTTACATCAGTGAATGTTGAACAAAGGACAGAAAAGAAGATGCGCACAAAGAAGACGATAGGGCAGAAGTCTGCCCTTTTACTGTATTTAGTTGCTCAATTCCAAATCGTCACTGTCCTGTGAAAAACACGTACATTTTGGTCCTTAAAAAAAAAAAAAAACATGAATGGGGTTCCTTGTTCACATTTTTTCAAGATCACAAAAATATGCATGCAGTATATGTTTTTGACGGAACAGCGAGCGACACTACAATCACTTCTGTACATTGACCAGATAGCCGCACCGCACCTCTAAGGGCGGGGTGGAGGTTGGCATTTCTTGGTTCAAAGGGATTCACTTTTGTCTGTGGTAGGACTTCAACGTTGGGCTCCAAAGCCCGAATTGGTACGGATGTGCGACCGCCACCCCAAATTTGTGTGACGCTCTACCTACAGAGCTCACCAAGTAATCCGCACCTCCAGTCGGCGGATGGAAATCTGCTTTCCAACAAGATTATTCGTGGCATTTGGTGTCTTAACCCAATTACTCCCGGTTTTAATTACAGTTGCCGCTCATTGGCTTGCGGATTGCTGCAAAGCGCCGTTCAACGGCTGTGATTTAATTTTGACTTAATCCAATCAGAGTTCTCTGCGGCAAAAGTATAAAAGCTCAAGAAACGTGCAAGTGGCGAGAAAGGGAGAACGTTTCTCCTTGTGCTATCATCATGGCGCAGGCCTGGGATAAAGCGTCCTTTGCTGCCAGGCGATACCACGAGACGACAAGGGAATCTGCCTTTGCTTACACAAACAGCAATAATACCAGAGGTAGGGTACGGCATTCGGATTAGTTCTCATGAATTCCCCTACGCCGTCGGGTTTCGTTTGCGGGACTGGCAATGCGAAGACGGCAGTCTTGTGTCTCAAATTCCTGCACACTTATGGGGGGTCCTGTGGTGAATAAACCCACGTAGAACTAATTAGAAAAGACTGCGGTGTTTTAGATACTCGTCGAGGAATTACATTTTTTGCTTCCGTGCAGTTTGAATTCGAGTCAAGTACAACTTTATTGTCAAATACGCTGTATGTGCAATGAATTTATAGTGTAACTGATTTTTTTTTTTTTTTTTTGGATGAGCCATATTTTCTTTCTGATCACGGATTAAATGTTTTTTTTTTAATCCAAAAGCCACTTTGGAACCTGTTTTGGTCAACTGTACAATACGAATGTATGAAACGACACCATTCTTGATCTGTTTTCATTCCTCAGGTCCTTTTGAAGGCCCAAACTACCACATTGCCCCGCGATGGGTTTACAATGTTGCAACATGCTGGATGTTTTTTGTGGTCGTCGCGTCAGTGTTCACCAACGGCCTCGTCTTGGTGGCAACAGCAAAATTCAAGAAACTCCGTCACCCTCTCAACTGGATTCTGGTCAATCTCGCCATAGCTGATCTGGGAGAAACGGTTTTTGCCAGCACCATCAGTGTTTGTAACCAGTTTTTTGGGTATTTTATTCTCGGGCACCCAATGTGCATATTTGAGGGCTACACCGTCTCCGTTTGCGGTGAGTGGCCCCCGACGGGATTTGGAAGTGAGACTCCAACTTTCCTCTTCTGAGAACGCCGCTTGTCGCACAGGTATCACTGCTCTCTGGTCCCTGACGATCATCTCCTGGGAGAGATGGATAGTTGTATGCAAACCATTTGGAAACATCAAATTTGATGCCAAGTGGGCGACGGGCGGAATCGTGTTCTCCTGGGTCTGGTCGGCCGTATGGTGCGCTCCCCCGATCTTTGGATGGAGCAGGTAGGAACTTTGCATCACTGCGCCGGCACTGTGTGATCAGCGGGCACGGAAACCGACGATTGTGTCCCGTCAGGTACTGGCCTCACGGACTGAAGACCTCCTGCGGACCCGATGTATTCAGCGGAAGCGAAGACCCCGGTGTTCAGTCCTACATGATTGTTCTTATGATTACTTGTTGCCTCATCCCGCTGGCTATCATCGTGCTGTGCTACTTTGCGGTCTGGTGGGCTATCCGAACGGTAAGCTTGTGAAATCATCGGCATGATACAGTACGGTGCGTCCCGGTTCCCGGCCTGAGTCGAGCAACGTCCGCTCGTTCGTCGCAGGTCGCCTTGCAGCAGAAGGAATCGGAGTCCACTCAGAAAGCGGAGAGAGAAGTATCCAGGATGGTTGTCGTCATGATCCTGGCATACGTATTCTGCTGGGGACCGTACACCTTTTTTGCCTGCTTTGCTGCGGCAAATCCCGGATATGCTTTCCATCCTCTCGCTGCAGCGATGCCTGCATACTTCGCCAAGAGCGCCACGATCTACAACCCCATCATCTATGTTTTCATGAATCGACAGGTAACGGTCAACCGGCTCCGTATTCCAAATCCACCAACTTTGTTTAAGAAATCCTTTTTCGCTCTCTTTCATCAGTTTCGCACATGCATCATGCAGCTCTTTGGCAAACAAGTAGACGATGGCTCGGAAGTATCCACGTCAAAAACGGAAGTCTCCTCTGTGGCTCCAGCTTAACGTGCTCAGCTCCTGAAGATTTGGGAACCGTCACACTTTGCACACTCCGAGTTCTTGTTGATTTCTATGGATGTTTATCTAGCTTTCTGGCAAATGAGAAAAACAAACAAAAAAATGCAGGCATTCAATCTCTTATTGTCTTTCTTTCATCATAAAGCTTTCATATTTTTTCCCAATTACAATAGTGCTTGATGAGACTAATAAATCATTTTCTAAATGTACAAATCTACAATGGTGGAAATAGGGTTGTTATTGGGCTTTGTGTTTACAAAACCTATCCATATTTACGATAGTGTACCGCAAAGGAGTCCAGCAAAACAGCACACACTCCCATCCAAAAGTATTGTTTCAATTGTAAATATATACATATAAACATGAATACATTATTCTTTTTGATGGAATACATTTCTTCTTGTTTTTAAAATCAGTGAATAGGTGAATCCGCAGATGCTAAATCGCAAGTATGTGGGGGTATGGGGGGGGGGGGGTCCACTCTTTATGCGAAAGAGGAGAGAGTCAGAGGACCATTTTAGAACTATTTTTGCAGGTCTGTGAAACTTTTCATTCACTTTGACAATGTTGCCATCAGGACATAAAAATTCATCCACCGAAAGCAACAGCTTTCCTGTTTAGTGTACAGTTAAAATTCATAAGGGAACAAGTACTTGCCCTTTAGTATCATTTTTAAACATTTTTATTTATTCTTTACCCCCTTCCAAAGGATAAGAGACATGTTTCATTGCAGAGGTACACAAATAAAAATCATTAAGGGTCACAAAAAGGTCCAGTTCTTGAGGTCAATCAGGCCACATGCGATAATACTGTACTGTTATTCAAAATGTCTTTTGTTATTTTTAATTTTTAAGTCCCGAGCTGTTTTACTGTGAAATTCCGGAAGTGACGCAAGGACTATTGCGCATGCCCACATCTGTGACAGACCCACGTGAAAGCGGTGTGCTTGGAGCTATGTCGAAAGCGAGTGCGTAGGTAGCTATTTGGTCTGGACTTTTGTCTCTAAAAATAACGCGAAACGATTTCAAGTATATTTTTTTATTTGTATTTTACAGAACAAAAACGAGCTAAACGCCTTGGTTTGTTGGGGAAACGTAAGGTGCGTGTTTTTTAAAAAAAAATATATTTACTATACCTATCGTCGTTACCTTTTGGTGTTGGCGCTTCGGTGCGACGCATTATGCTCACTTAGTCAAAAACAGAGAGTCAAAGTCAAAGATTGATTAGATATAAGTGTGTTTAACTCTGCGCCACCATTTTATGTGGTCAAATGCTATGTTGTCCGACTCACGAACAAACGACCGTTAAAATCAGCAGTATAACAGAATTTATTCTCGATTGTCATATTTTGCGTAACTGACGACGTTTCAAAGTTTAGCCACGTGGCTAACGAGCTGTTATGAGTGACTGAAACTGACTTTGAAAAAGCTAACCACATACTGGGTATGTTTCCTGTACACAGAATAAAGATGGGAAAAACACCGATGCCTCGGGCGGAACAAGTTTTAAGGAGCAGTCATCTGTGCAACATGGCAAGGATCGAAAGTCAGAAGAAATTAGAAAGCGAAGGGTACCTCTTTCACCTTCACTCCGATATCAGGCTCAAGTGATATATTCCTTGATCGATACAGAACCCTGTTGTGCCTTTCTTTTATTGAACCGATTAAGCTTCAAGAACTCCAAGAAAGGCAGAAGATCTCCAGAGAACAACAGCTGATCAAGAGGAGGAATTTGCAAAGCTTTCAAAATGACATCCTCCAGAGGCAGAGAGAGTTTGAGCAGAGGGTGAATACATTGCCGTTTCTGGGACACCGACCACAATTTGGCATCACCGGTGAGGACAGGACATATTGTAACTGTTGCCATTGAGATCTCCCTCTTTTTGTATGTTCACAGGAAACAGAGATGCAGAGTTTGGAAAAACATGTGCACTTTGAAAATGAGAGCTCAAGAAAAGCATATTACAGAGAATTTAAAAAGGTCCTTTTCCATCACGCGTCTATCTTGCGATGTACACAGCTGTGAATGCTGAGCTCTAATAATACTATCAGGTGTAAATTGCTGGATTGATTCACTTATTAAAACAGATGTTAATTCCTGTCCCCTCCTCGAAGGTAGTGGAGGCCGCAGATGTGATCTTAGAGGTTTTGGATGCACGTGACCCACTGGGGTGCAGATGTCCCCAGGTTGAGCAGGCAGTCATTCAAAGTGGAACAAACAAAAAGCTTGTGTTGGTGCTCAATAAAATTGGTAGGTTCAACTCAACCCATTTCGAGAATTGTCTTCTAAATGCTATTTTCAGATGTTTAAAATGCTTGGGGGAATAACTGGGGGTTTGTCTGACGTTTTATTCCATTTCTAGATTTAGTGTCAAAGGAAATTGTGGAGAAGTGGATTAAATATCTGCGGAATGAGTTTCCAACAGTTGCTTTCAAGGCATCTACTCAACAGCAGTCCAGAAACCTGGTACTGTTTCTTCTTCTTCTTTTTTTATATTTTAATACAGTGCTTTGTACACCGTCAGCTAAAATAATGAATGCCACCACGGTTCTCCAGTCCCACACTACGGCACATGATGATGTTTTTTTTTTTAACCTCACGAGGAAAATAAAGATTGAGCACGTTGATACTTGTCTCATGGTTTCGGGAGACAGAAAATGTATCAATAATTGCGTGGACCTACGGTGCAGGCTTTATTTACAAGCAATGACACCCCCCCCCCCCCCCCCCCCCACTTATGCTGCGCGTCCCATTACAATTGCGGCCTTTGCAATGAGGAAATGGCGTTTTATCAAATCACTCACATGTGTAAATGCAAAATCACCCCCCCCCCCGATTCATGACACCAACGGTACCGGCCCATTTTATTCACACCACTGAGCATATGTTCATAAATCAGAATAAATTCTAAGTGACAGCGTGCTTGCAGTGCTTCAATTTGCATTAGCCACGCCCACATTCCCCATAAGAGGGCATTCGAAAATATGAAAGAAAAAGAAAATACCATGTTATTATTGGACACCCACTTGTCTAGCCTACATTTTATGACAAAATTAATTCAGAAAACCACGAAATTCCCCAAATACTTTTTCTTTCCCCTGTGTATATACCTTTTGTGAGAATTGCAGTGTGTCACTCGTTTTGCCTCTTGTCATTGACAGAAACGCAGTAACGTATCAGTGACTCAAGCCCCCGCAGAGCTCCTCAGCAGCAGTGTATGTCTTGGTGCGGATTGCTTGATGAAGCTACTCGGTAACTACTGCCGTAACCTTGACATAAAGACGGCCATCACTGTGGGTGTAGTCGGTAAGCACTCGTAACCGCGGCACGATGCTTTCGCATGCTGCGCGGTGACGTTCGCGCGGCACTTCTGCGTTGTGCACGCTCGCTGTGGACACGTTTTTGCAAATAGCTTTCTGTAGTGGAGAAAATCACCGCAGTCGTAATATATACTGTACTTGCATGCAAAAAGGAATGTCCATTCATCTGTGTCTTGTCATAAACACTAGTACTCATGAGGCTTGCTGCACAAACGCGACTGAACTGGACAATGAATGAAAACTAAACCTCTGACCTGCAAAATCAGCAATTGGCAACAAATACACAATTTAGAGTCATCGGTGAACATACGTATGTTTTTGGAATGTGGGATGCAGTTGTAGTATCTGGAAGAAAAAAAAAAGATGTGGCGAACATGAAGCAGAGTGCACACAGGTGGGCTCAGAACCTTTTGCTGGGAATCAGAAATGAATGAATAAGCAATGTGAACTTTTCCAAAATGAGAGCAGCCCGTTTATTTATTTTAACTTCTTGACTTTTGTTTTTCAGGTTTTCCAAATGTGGGAAAGAGCAGTTTGATCAACAGTTTAAAGCGTGCAAGAGCGTGCAATGTTGGAGCAACTCCTGGTGTCACCAAGTGAGAATTCCCGTCGAGGATTGATTGATGAGGCCTTTACTATGATTCCAACTTGGTGATTTTTTTATTTTTCATTATTACATAAATGTTAGTAGCCCCCCACCCCAAGAGTAAAAGTACTTACTTCTCAGAAAATGAATATCTACTAAAAATACCAAAAATGAGCTGCTATCAGCCATGTTGGTTTGCCTGTTCTCTGCCTCAGTAGCAAGTATTGCCTCGTCGAGCAGACACTTTCCATCGCATGTTTTGCATATCCTTTGTCGACCAAGCTGCGGTACTCGGAGAAAAAAAAAATCCCAAATGAAAAATAATGTCTTTCCTTCATGTGTAGGTGCCTTCAAGAAGTGCACTTGGACAAACACATTAAGCTTCTTGATTGTCCTGGCATCGTCATGGCGACATCAACAAGTGACGCTGCGATGATTCTCCGGAATTGTGTGAAAATCGAACAGTTGGTTGATCCAATTCCTCCCGTCGAAGCCATCCTGCGACGTTGCGACAAGGCACAGGTACGTCGCTCGCTTTCCTCCGCTTCGCATGCCCACGAAAACCCGAGTTTGAAGTGGTGACATTTATACACCGTTGAAGCCGTGAGAATGGTCATTACATCGCTTTTGATGGCTGTGCAGATCCTTCAGCACTACGGAGTACCCGACTTTCACACAGCTCTGGAGTTCTTGGCGTTGCTGGCGCGGCGTCAGGGGAAACTGAGAAAAGGCGGGCTGCCCGACACTGACAAAGCAGCAAAAAGCGTCTTAATGGACTGGACAGGGTGGGTCACACGAGTAATTTTCAAGTCCTTAGAAATGTTAAGCGACACAAGTTTTGATTCGAGTGTTGTTTAGGGGAAGGATCAGCTATTTCACTCATCCACCTGAGACGCACACACTTCCCATGCATGTCAGCGCTGAAATTGTGACGGAGATGGGCAAAGCTTTTGATTGGGATGAGCTAGAAAACGGAAATCGGGAAGTTCTTGCAGGTAGTATGCTCTTTTCGCCGCAATCTTCCTGTATAATTTGCACTGGTAATTTCACCAAATTGTTAGTTTAGGATTAATGTATGCATCGTGTATTTGCATATGAAATTAGCAGTGTAACTTTCACAAATGTGGTTTTTCATGGGTGCGATGTCGTGTTTCAGATTCCTCTTGTTCTGATATGCAAATGGGTTTCTGCATCGAAACCATGGGAATGACAAACGGCAACCAGGCTCAAGATCCCTCTCGCCAAGAAATGGAAGGAGGGTCCGTAGTGGAGCCGGAATCGATGGAGGATGATCAGGATCCAGAGGTATGAAGAAGTGTGAGCCTTTGAACGAGCAGAAATGACAAGACTTGACAAATTCGATGTGTGCGGAATGTGGTTTAAACTTTATTGAATGGTCCATCTTGCCATTTTAAACCTTGCCAAATAAAAGTTGTTTTATCTAATAGTTTGGACCAATGACTGTGGAAATAAAATCTCAGAAGTTCAAGAGCGTCGTGCCTGAAAGCGATCCCGCATCCAAGGCTCCGGATTTGAAGGATATTGTCAATGTCGATCCTTTACTGCAAGGCCAAGCACTTCTGGCTGCCGGCAAGAAGCGGAAGAAGCGACAAAAAAGAGCGGGTTTGTGTCTAAACTTCAATCATCATATTGTTTTTATGTGTACAGTACTTCAAATTTGATCTGTTTTCTTCTTTTTACAGACAAGCTTTCTACCAAACTATCAGACACCTTGACATCTGCAATGGATTTCTCGTTTTGTGACAGCTGATTAAAGAAACAAAATACGAAAAGTATTGTCCTTTTGGATTCCTTCAAGAAATACTGCCATCCTTTTGTAAGCTTCGGTGCGGTCTTAAGACACTTCCAATATGCCTTCAATTCGCTGGATAAGTTTGTGGATAGATCCATTTGTACACATTTGCCACACTCAAAACCTGGCGGCCAGAGCAGTGTGGCTATTAAATATTTCAGAATCATCTTTATTGGCCAAGTATGTAGAACACACAAGGAATTTGTCTCCGGTATGTTGGAGGATGATCAAACAGGGGGAAGTGTGTTGTTGTCGACACGGCGGGATCCCTTGACCGTTCTCCACTTCCCCAGGTCCTCCGCGTGTTCGTTTGATTCGGGCTGAGTTGATGTGCAAAAGTCAGAGGCTGGAAATGGAGAAGTTCTTGCAAGATGTTTTACTGAACGTTCAGGGCACAACACGAATCGATTCGGGCTCCTGTGAGTCTCAGATTTCATCAGGAAGCCCCGAGCAACTACAGTCACACGTACATATAGGCATAGTATGTTAATTATATTAATTAGGGGCGGGCAGTCCTTCCCCTCATGTAAAAATCTGAAACAAAGAAAGTCAAGCAAAGTTCGATTTTGGCATTTTGACAAAGTACAGACCGTATCTGTTGGTCCACAAATCTTGAGATTAGGGTTCCTCTTCGAAGGCACTTGACAGCCTTCAGGGACTTTCCCAAGGTGGGAGACGCAAAAGAAAACACTTGGGGGGCTGTTAATCACTCAAGGGGAAATAGGAGCCCAGCTTCACACTACATTCTTTGTTTTAAGTAGCGGATGTTCAGGACAGAGACCTAATAGTCAAGGTCGACCTGTCTATGATACAAAGTTTTAAGCTAAACATATAACATAGGTGATATCTTCAGGTATAACACGCTGCATTAGTATCATCGTAAACAACAAAATCATTGAACCATTTTAGAGTGACCAGTAGCAGTATTTGTAGTACAAGAAGATTTCTGGCTAAAATATGTACCGAAGTTGCAAATAGCCCTTATTCCTAAAAACATTAGAACACTGCAATTGAACTCTTAAGTCTCGGCTTCTGGCTGAAAAACGAGTCGTTCATCAACACGCAGATAATACGATCATGCGATTACAGATTGATTTGGTTTCGGTCATAACACCCTCAAGGGAAACGACCAAAAGTAGTTCAGGCGCCCGGGTTGAGGACATAACGCGATCGCCTTCCCATCGTCAACAAGTTCCGGGTAAAAAGTGGGAGGATGACCTCAGCGCGTCGGCTCGAGGTAAACAACGTTGGTCGCGGCGGCCATGGCGAGCGGCGGCGGCTATTCGAGTCTGCGACAAGATAAAAACGCCAGAAAAGCCGAGGACCTCTTGGATTCATGGCTGTGATCCCGTCGAACATTTTTCTTCTTACAGTATGTTGGAAAGTTACATTTCTACCTTGAACACGTTAAACCGCTAGCGCTCTCGACCTATCACGGCTAGTTGGCTAGCTAAGCCACGAACCCCCACACCCGCGCGCAAAAAAACCCCAAAACGACCTGCTTTGTCATATAGCAAAATGATCAAAGCTCCGAATTTAAATGTGTATTTGTTGATTGGCAAACGGTAGATATAAAGTAGCTATGTTATCCTTAAGCAGGTCATCGCCTTTTTCTTTTTTTCATGAAGTTGGAATTAGGGCCTCCGACACTTTGCTGTCAAACCAGGACTATTAATGTGCGACAAAGCGAATTACATGCAATATACCACAGCACATTACAAGACTGTAATCTGCGCCCAAAGAGTTGACAGAAGTCTTGAGGGCTATTTCACACGTATGCCGTGCGCTTGCGTCAGTTGACTGAAATTGGGAAAAGAACGGTTACAAGCGGCCGAAATGAGTTTTCTCCGCAGGGTGTCTGGGCTCTCCCTTAGAGATAAGGTGAGAAGCTCGGTCATCCGGGAGGGGCTCAGAGTCGAGCCGCTTCTCCTCCACATCAGGTGGCTTGGGCATCTGATTCGGATGCCTCCTGAGCACCTCCCTGGTGAGGTGTCCCACCGGGAGGAGACCCCGAGGAAGAACCAGGACACGCTGGAGAGACTATGTCACCCAGCTGGCCTGGGAACGTCTCGGGATCCCCCGGGGAGAGCTGGAAGAAGTAGCTAGGGAGAGGGAAGTCTGGGCTTCCCTGCTAAAGCTGTTGCCCCCGCGACCCGGCCCCGGATAAGCGGTAGATGATGGATGGATGGATGGGAAAAGAACATGTATGGTTGCCAACTAGTATACATTCTGAACGTCTTTATGCGCAATGTACAATTCACTTGAAATTGCCCGAAGCATATTGCTTCCTTGCAAAACAGTCATTTTCAATAGGCTACTACTTTGAATGAATTCGGTCCAGTCGCAGCAGTAGAAGTAGTCTGGCACACACCAGCATAAACATTTGTAGGACAAATATAAAAAGTGAAGGCACGATTGGCCTTTTTGACGCTTTGATACAGGGCGTTTCTCTCAAATCAAGGAGAGGGTCGGTCCCTAAATTCAGACGAGGAAGGCAAATAACTAAGTTGAGGGGTTGGTTGTTTTTCAGTGGATGGCTCTTCTGTACGAATGACAAAAGGAGAGATGGAATCCTTTAACATAAGCTTACATAGCTATTGCATGGAAAAGGGGGGTGCCCGCAGGGATTTAAGGCATGCTCACAAATGCGCAACTTTCGGATATCTTTTCTAGGGCCCCTTTGAATCATGGGCCCATAGGGGCCTTTATTTTCATCGCTTTGCCGATGTGTTTGATGAAGCAGTAAGAGAGGATTGCGCTACACGTGGAATTGAAATGGTTTTTTTAATGGCCTTTCGGTGACCAGTGGGTATTTTCCAAAAGTATGGGCATTTTTAAAAAATTCTCATTTCTCTTTTGTTGTGTTTGCAGCTTCATCCTTTGATCTCGACCGTTGTCCTCTGCCATGTCGTCGCGCGTGTTGCTGCGGCAGCAGCTCATGCGAGAGCAAGCTCGGGAGCAGGAGAGACGAGAGGCCCAGCAGCAGGCCTCCGCCTCTCAGCTCCGGCCCGCCGACTCCACTCCCGCCATCTCCGTCTCGCTGCCTCCAAACGCCGCCCGCCCGCCTCCAGCGCAGGTGCCCGTGGAGGTGCTGAAAGTAAGCGTGTCCTCGTCTGCCCTCGGTGTGCTCGGTTTGTCGAAAAGAGTCCCGAATGCCTGCTTTGAATGACGCAGGTGCAGACCCACCTCGAGAACCCCACCAAGTATCACATCCAGCAGGCGCAGAGGCAACAGGTGAAGCAGTACCTCTCCACCACTCTGAGTAACAACGCGATTACTCAGACGCTCGGTGTATCGCCTGTGCCACAGTGCAGCTCCGCCCCTGAGGTTGCCCACAATGCCGGCAGCGCCCCCAACAGCCCGATGGCCCTACTTAACATCGGTTCCAACAAGGAGGAAGTATGCCCAAGTCCTGTTCTCTCCCCCCCCCCCCCCCGTCTTTTTATAACTGCGGTTTGCTGATGCAGCGGATGACACGGTCTTGCCAGTAGTTGTCTCTCTGTGAACTTGCAATGTGTTTTTGGAGAAGTCTGAAGTCGAGCCTTCAGCTCACTTTGTACTTAATGACTTTTGGTTTGTTCTGCAGGGATGTGGCCCCGGGTCCCACTTGAACGCCGCATGCCTTTTGTCTTCATATACTTGTTGGCCTGGTGTCACAATAGGATGTTAAATACTGCACCTGCAGATTAACCGTGCCACTTCTCCGCTTGCGCGTCTAAGACGCGAGGCTGCTTTACAGCTTGCGGAATTCTTTTTTACGACCGAGAGCTTTAGATGGAGTCCTTGTAGAGTATAAGCATTGCTGGTATATGATCCGACCCCGAAAAGCTGCTCGGAGATTGTGCTACATGTTTCCTGTCATCTATTGTTTCTAGATTGAAGACGTTATCGACGACATAATTAGTCTGGAATCCAGTTTTAATGACGACATCATTACATTGATTGACTCGGGTCTTCAGTTACCTAACACGGTAAGAAAAAAACAAAATCTGCTTCCTTGACCGCATTTTAATTTGACCCCTCAAATGTTTCTACGCTTGATTTTCACGAATACGTGACATGATTCTCGAAAAACAGTCGCACCACCTTTGTGGGTGGGGGGCGGGGGGGGGGTTCCCTCGAATGGAGCGTCTTTTATCTGTGGCGGAATCCTGAAGCAGGAATAGCTCTTTGAGTCGGAGCAGTTGACACTCACTCACCATTCGTCACAAATGTGCCGCCTGGGCGGGGTTACCAGTAAGGATACACGGCAAGAAGTCGGCCAATGTGTTGGTGCTCATTACAACGTTACAGGGTTTACAGGCACAAAGGAATTTGCTCACCTTTTTCCGCTTAACAGAAAATGAGGATTATGGTGATGTTGGAAGAAAGAAAAAAGATGCACAGTGAGGTAAAATCGCTTTGTAATCTTTGAAAACGGAACAGCGTAGGACTTTTTTTTTTTTTTTTTAACATCTGGCAACCCTTAGATGATACCATCAGGTACGCGCGTGCCAACTTATTGTGCACCGAAATGATGTTGGGCTTAGGATGAGCGTTTGAATTTCACCGATTCTACGCCGGATTGAATCGGGTGCCCAGGGAGGTGCTTGCTTTCAGAGTTTCAACAAGAATGGGGAAGTTGTGCTTTTCGCACATTCCTCCCATTTCGCTGGGGCTCGGCAGCCGGCGTGCGTTGCGGCCGCCCTACCTAATCATTTTGTTTGATTCAGCTCCCAGGAAATCTGCTGGATGTGTATCACAGCCCTGGAATGGCGGCGCCCACTCTCACGGTCAGCAACTCCTGTCCTGCTGATCTTCCAAATATAAAAAGGGAAATCACAGGTACGGTACAATCGGTGCGATCTACTCGTATGTGTGGCGGAACTTCAACAGTTTCATAAGATCTGCGGAGTCATTTCATGGAAAGCGGCTTTTGTCTTTCAGATACCGACACCAAAGCTTTTATGAGGGAAAGGCAAAAGAAAGACAACCACAACTTGAGTATGTCGAGATTTGCCGTCTCCTCATCTTCTACGGTTGCCCGACGTGGTGCATTCATCATGATTATTCCTTTGCCTTTTTGTTCCTTCTTAACAGTCGAGAGGAGACGGCGATTTAATATAAACGACCGTATAAAGGAGCTCGGTACGCTCATCCCCAAGTCGAGCGACCCGTGAGTGCCGCCTCGTTTTCGGGGGTGTCTTTAGGAGACTAACTTGTTGTGTTTGCGAGCCAAGTCTGGTAAAACCCTCTCCTTTTGTGTTGACGCCTCCGCACCCATCACAGCGAGATGCGCTGGAATAAAGGCACCATATTGAAGGCCTCGGTGGATTACATCCGCAAGTTACAGAAGGAGCAACAGCGAGCCAAGGATGTTGAACTGCGCCAGAAAAAATTGGAGCAAGCCAACCACAGCTTAATGATGCGCATCCAGGTTGGTGTTTTTGCTGTTCATGACAATCGGCTGAATTCGTGACACTGCATCGGCAGTACTTTGGCTCTGGATCCTGGCAGCTGGACCCTGAAGCGTTTCGAAGCAATGAGTGCCAATTGGAGGTCCTACTTCCACTGGCGCTGCAGCGCAACCAAGCAGTCGTGTCATGTCATGTCTGTAGACCAGGGGCGGGCAAACCTTTTGGCTCGGGGGCCGCATTGACTTTTAAAATTTGACAGAAGGGCCAGGTCAGCACCAGCTATGGTACATTAAAAAAAAAACGCATTTGTTGACAGTCCATATCAAACATCAACAGAACAAAAGCATGAACGTACTGTATTAATATAATTTTTTTAAATGACAAAAGTGTTGTTGATGACCTATTTTAGCCTGTGCATCGCTGCAGATGGGTTGTGGTCAGACCAGTAGAAGTAGAGCGATACAGAGGTCCTAGGTGGTCGAAAAGATCCCGCCCGCCCCCCCCCCCCCTCCCTGTGTTCTGCAACTTCAAGTCAATGCGCCACCTGGCGGTAAAATGCCTGTCATTACAAGTCCAATTGAAATGAATGCAATCATTCACATCGAACCTTAATTGTAGACCGACCTTCGGCGGGCCGGATTAAAAAGACCAACGGGCCGGATTCGGCCCGGCGGCCGTAGTTTGCCCACCCCTGCTGTAGACTGTAGATTACACACACACACACACACAAATAATTTTTCGTGCGTCTGCAATATTGCTCTTAACTCGCCAACTATTCAACTTATTTGAACAAACTTGTCACGTAATGTCCTCATTGCAGCATATGTAGACAGCGAAATTGTATGCGTTGTTCGAGTCCATAGCACAGAAGAGCTGCAAGGTGACCGTCGATCGCTGAATATATGCAAAACAAAAATAAAAGGTCAGCACCGAGCAATGAAATGCTTACCGTGGCTCGTCTTCCTCCGCTTACACAAGCATTGTGAGATTACAAAAATATATTTTAAAAGATCGATCTTCATGGAAAAAAAGGAGTGGCAATGTTTAAACAATGTATCAAGAATGCCGTTTGGAACATCTCAACTTGGAAACAATTTCAAAAGAAAGAGTTTGCAAACAAGAAGGAGAGTGTATTGGAGGGCGGCGGTAGTAATGGTCTAGTCGGTGCACAACGGGGGGGGGGGGGAATGGATCGATGTGCAAAGATGCAGGCATTGAAGTATTGCAGGTTGCAAAGATATTGCACGGTGTAAACATTGAGCAGGGTCACGAAAGAAAAAGATTGCACGGTGCGGTCGACAGATGCTGATGTCATTTGTTGGAACGTCCGATGGCGTGTGCGCAGAAGCTGCGCTCTGGCCGATGCCGTTGCAATGTGGGCTTATGTCTTTTATTCCTTCATCGAGATTGTCACCGCTATTTTGCAACTACTTCTCGTACGTCTTGTCATTTCAACGTACCGCCCGAGCCCAGCCGGTTCAATTCCGACGACTTTGGTGATGTTCCCAGGAGCTGGAAATACAGGCCCGTGTCCACGGTCTCTCTTCCAACGCCGCCGGCCTCTCCTCTGGCCCGGGCGCCGGTCCTGCCCTGCTCCAGCAGCAGCAGCGGCAAACGCTTCCAAACGGCCAGTCCCTACACCCCGGCGCAGAGGCACCGTCCGGGCAGAACCTCTCGGGTCTGGGCGCGGCGGCTATCGGTCAGCCTTTGCCCACCGCCTTCCTCTCCCCGCCTTCGTCGGACACTCCCGCCGGGGTCACCATCGGCAGCCCTTTGGACTTGGGCAGTTTGAGCTTTGCCGAGCTGGAAGAGACCTCCGCTTCAGCGCTTTACCCCGACGTGGGCTTGGGGGACATTCTCATGGACGAAGGGTGCGCCCTGTCTCCAGAGGCGGCGGTCGAGCCCCTCTTCTCTCCTTTGTCACCGGGTGCCTCTAAAAGCAGCAGCCGCGGGAGCAGCCTCGACATGGAGGAGGACTTGTGATGCGCCCGCACAGACCGAACGTCAGCATGCGGTCTGTCTCTGACGTGAGGCGAGTCCGTCGGCGGGACCCTTGACCAAGTAAATATTCCGATTGAGACCAACCGATCCCTGACCCCTCCTTGTCCCGGTACACTGAAATCTTATCGATCCTATTTGGAGCCGGGTGTGTGGAAGTGCAATAGTATTAAAATGAAATAGTGTACACTTCGAGCATAGGTGTCAAACTCGGTTCCCGGAGGGCCGCCGTCCCGCACGTTTTCCAGCTCTCCGGGCTGCAACGCACCCGATTCAAATAATCGGATCATCAGCCAGCTCTGAAGCGGCATTAGAATGATCTTGATTATTTGAATCGGGTGCGTTGCAACGGGGACACTTGTGTAAGCAAGTTGGAAAACATGCAGGACAGCAGCCCTCCAGGACCCGACTTTGACACCTATGACTTAGAGCAGGCGGCTGTTTTCCAGCTCTCCGGGCTGCAACGCACCCGATTCGCATGATCGGCTCATCGGCCAGCTCTGAAGCGGCATTAGAACGATCCTGATGATTTGAATCGGGTGCGTCGCCCCCGGCAAATCTGGAAAACGGGCAGGACAGCGGCGGCCCACTTTGGACACCCCTGACTTAGAGGGTTGCTTACATGTATATTAACATTCTTACATATTTTATAAGATTTCAGAGTAATATAAATTTTGGCTAGAATTTATTATGTGGTCATACAGAGGGAAAGATTATTTTTCTGGCCTTAATAATGTGGCAGTATTGGAGAAACCCAATAGATGCAGGGATGGGTTTTTTTGGACAGCAATCAGAGTTTGCACACTTGTCCTTGTTGGGATGTCTTGGTCAGGGGGTGGGGACAAAAGGGATATGCTTAATGTACTTAAAGGGAATTGGTACATTGTGAAATACTTTTCCCCCCCTCATGGTGTATATAAGAATATTTTATTTTCCGGCAATTTATTGCACCTTCCGTTCTTGCAGTCTATGCATTTTCTGAGAGATCCGTTTTACGACGACGACACGCGGCGGGCGCACATGTTTTTATGAGCAGCTTAAGAGCTGCTCCTGTTGCTGCTGCTAGTTAGCCAAAGCAGGACTTCTTAAGTGTAGCTGCAGTGCAAAACACAAATCACTGTTCTATTTTTCAATATGTTGCGCGTCACAATAAAACCGAGAGATCCGTTTGATTCGTTTACAGTACGTACTGTAGTTCATCCTATTTTTGATACCCGGATAATTGATTGAAGTGTTGTTTGTTTCTTGTGACTAATATTTGTGTTTGTGATTGGTCATCTCCAATAACCTTTGGTGATCACTGGCTGATTTTTACCAGAGATTTTTTTTCCTTTTTTTTTTTTTTTGTTCTTCTGGAGGTACACGCAGTATGTCCAATGAGCTATAAATTGGATTGGATTGGATACGACTTTATTGTCAAATGTGCTGTATATGGAACATACAGCACAGATGAAATTTCTTACCTCTCAACAGAATTCATTGCGTTCCAAGTACAATTATTATTTTTGAACAAACCACTATTTTGCAGGTGTACCATGAAGTACTGATAAACTTCAAAAAGGCATTTAATTCATCAAATGCATCATGCAACTCATTTAATGAATGTGTACCTATGCATGTTTTTCCAACACTGATGTCGCGGTATTTGAGAATATGTTTCAGAATATAATTTTAAAAGTTGTGCGTTTGGATTCCGTTTTCTTGGTGTTATAGTCATACATGAACTGAAGCAACCCAATTAGTTTTGAAGGCACGTTGACTAATGTTGTTGTCCTCTATCCGCAAGTGTTCTGAGGCAAAAGGAAAAAAAACTCTTAATTAGCTTGTTTTAATGCCCCTGATTGTGCAGTTATAAAATAAAGCACCAATTTTTTTTTTCTGCTCCGACATAACTGCTTTGCAAAACTTGAAGCACATCCAACCTTTCACATGTATGAACATTGTATGTCCCTTGTCAAATGTACATTTTTTTTTTGGTCATGCTCAAAGAAATCTCTTTCTGCAAATTTCAACAAATAAATTCTTCTTTTAGGCGTTTACGTGTGATTATCTGCGTGCTGCCGAGGTTAGTGGTAGAGCATTTGAGATATTTCCATGGGAGCCCTACAGTGCCAACCGAAACATGACAGTGTGTACCCTGCCGACTTCCCGAAGACGGTGGGAATCGGCTCCAGCACTTAAGGATAAGTAGATCAGATAATAGATGGATGGAAACAACAATGTTGATGTAATATGTATGTTGAACATACAATGTACATCAAAGATCAACATTCTAAAACAAAAGCATTCTTGATTTTGGTACACCTATCTGTCTTAATGTGGTTTGTTTTTTATTTGAACAATGCAAGTTAAGATGAAAAATTTGTGATTGAAAAAAAATCCGCATAAATTCATATACAGTACTAGGGATGCAATCGACGTGCATTTATATTCTAAATCGGCCTTCCTCAACTGGCGGACCGCGATCCACGACCGGACCGCCGACCTCCTCTGTCCGGACCCTCTGCAAATTGTATAAAATAATCAATTATAAAGTGACTTTTACGTTATACATTTTATATTTTTGGACTATAATCTGCGCATTACCGCGATCGCTTGTTAAAATTATCGGTTGTATTCTTTGCGTGCACTAACAGATGTATTGCAGAGGACCGCAGCAGCGCGACTGTGTGTGTATAATGTTTGACGAACTGGAGACCCTGGCTGAGCAGGGCATGTCGGCGATAACGATGCGCTGATTGGCTCCTCTGAACTTAAGGTGTGCCCATACATAAGCGTCAGCACGCGTCTATCCCAATACACACGCATTCAAAATGGATGATTGTGTCAGGAAACGGACGCATGCGCGACGCCACAGTGTGCTCACAGCTTCAGCCCAGGAGAGCCGCACACAGACAATTAACTGCGGTCAAGCCAGCCTCCACTCGCAAAATCGAAGTCAAGTGAGCCGCCACTGCGATTGTCAATACTGTGCATTACGGTAATCTGTCGCCAGCGAGCGGCGTTGGGCACCTTCAAAATAAAAGAGCCACCACTCATGCATAAACGTCATTTGTTCGGGTTAAAAGAAATTCATAAAAGTATAAAATAAGTCATTTCTTGGCGGTCGGGTAAAGATTCAGAACTAGAACTCTCGGAACAGCACCAATAAGCGTTCTCAAGTGGAGATAGAAAATAAAGTCAATGGTAATTCTACATCAATTTCACCTGACATTAAAAAAAAATAAATCTGTGTGATTGCGCAACCACACCGGGTTGTCGACACACTCGGGCACCCCAGGTATACAACCGCAGTAATGGCATTCAGATCGGATGTTCCATTACCAATCAAAAATGACATTTGAGCTCCTCTGCTTATTTCAAAAGATCCTTGAAAATGAATTTCAGTTATCCCTCAATCAAACCAGACCTGCAGGACACGAGAGCACTGCAGGTATCCAACAAGACCATTGGGATCTGATGAAAAGTGACAAGACGGCCTGCGTTCTGACGTGACCTGCATTCTAACATGTTGAGCTTTTCGCCCATTTATAGAACATCCTAAAAGAAGGAATCCAGCACCCCGGCTCTCCACCCAGACCGCCCTCGTCCGGATCAGATGTTGCATTTTGAAATAAAAGGCCTCTGAAAACTGCCATGTTGACCTGATTTCTGACGAGATGATCTAAACGCCCAACATGTTGACATTTTAGACCGTTTTTAAAAAATTCCTAAAAAAGATATCACCGTTATCCCGTGAGGGCTGTAGGTCTGCGGATAACTACAGCACTCCGGCTTTCCAACGCGACCACTCCCGTCTGAATCCGATTTTGCATTTGGGAAAAAGAGGCCTCTCAAATGTGGCAAGATGACCTGGGTCCCGACAAACTGATCTGAACGCATAACATGTTGACATTTTAGACCGTTTTGAAAAAAATCTTAAAAATTGAATCCTAATTATCCCTCAACCGGACCCGGTGTGTGTATCATCTGTAAAAAGTAATGTGGTTATTGTGGAGATGGATAAACAAGTTGCTTTTTTTAATCTAGACTTTAAATTATTACAATACGATACAAAAAAGCCTTTCAACCAGAGGTGATTGCTCTCAGACTGCAAAGGGAGTCATTTGATAAATGCTGGTTTTGTCCTGCCCATTGGACGCTCAGCGTCTCTGGGAGTCTATGGACAGTGGGTGTTTATCGGCCGACCCCGACGCTCAGCTTTTCTGATGATCTGTCTGAGGCTGAATCTCTTTTTGATTGACAGAGAAATGAGCAAAACACATTGTCTTTAGTGAAAAGTCAAAATATAGGGTTGCCCTTGTTAGTTGGGCCAAAGGGCCTGACAAAGACAAAACCAGCATCGTTCCAGTTAGCTGGCTAATTGACTTTGACCCAGCGGCCGCTACTGACGAGAAATATCTGGTTGAATATCGAACGACAAACGCCAAGAAACCAGCAAATGGATGGCAGATGAGCATGCTCATCAGCTTATTTTGAACAATTGGGTTGTTCAAGATTCAATTGAAGAAAGTTCTTTCACATTTTTCTTTTCTTCACTTGAACACGTGGAACATGTATACATTCTCATTTTGGAAAACATTCATCCATCCATCCATCCATCCATCTTCTACCGCTTATCCGGGGCCGGGTCGCGGGGGCAACAGCTTTAGCAGGGAAGCCCAGACTTCCCTCTCCCTAGCTACTTCTTCCAGCTCTCCCCGGGGGATCCCGAGGCGTTCCCAGGCCAGCTGGGTGACATAGTCACTCCAGCGTGTCCTGGGTCTTCCTCGGGGTCTCCTCCCGGTGGGACATGCCCGGAACACCTCACCAGGGAGGCGTTCAGGAGGCATCCGAATCAGATGCCCAAGCCACCTCATCTGGCTCCTCTCGATGTGGAGGAGAAGCGGCTCGACTCTGAGCCCCTCCCGGATGACCGAGCTTCTCACCTTATCTCTAAGGGAGAGCCCGGACACCCTGCGGAGAAAACTCATTTCGGCCGCTTGTATCCGGGATCTCGTTCTTTCGGTCACTGACCATAGATGAGGGTTGGAACGTAGATCGACCGGTAAATTGAGAGCTTCGCCCTTTGGCTCAGCTCCTTCTTCACCACGACAGACCGATACAACGTCCGCATCACAGCAGACGCTGCACCGATCCGCCTGTCGATCTCTCGCTCCCTCCTGCCCTCACTCGTGAACAAGACCCCAAGATACTTAAACTCCTCCACTTGGGGCAAGATCTCTCCCCCGACCCGGAGGGGGCACTCCACCCTTTTCCGACTGAGGACCATGGTTTCAGATTTGGAGGTGCTGATTTTCATCCCAACCGCTTCACACTCGGCTGCGAAACGCTCCAGTGAGAGTTGGAGAGCCCCGTTTGAAGGAGCCAACAGCAGCACATCATCTGCAAAAAGCAGGGATGCAATACTGAGGCCACCAAAACGGACGCCCTCAACGCTTCGGCTGCGCCTAGAAATTCTGTCCATAAAGATTATGAACAGAATCTGCGACAAAGGGCAGCCTTGGCGGAGTCCTACCCTCACTGGAAACGATTCCGACTTACTGCCGGCAATGCGAACCAAACTCTGACATCGGTGGTATAGTGACCGAATAGCCCGTATCAGGGGGTTCGGTACCCCATACCCACGAAGCACCCCCCACAGAACTCCCCGAGGGACACGGTCAAACGCCTTCTCCAAGTCCACAAAACACATGTAGACTGGTTGGGTGAATTCCCACATACCCTCGAGGACCCTGCTAAGGGTGTAGAGCTGGTCCACTGTTCCACGGCCGGGACGAAAACCACACTGCTCCTCCTCAATCTGAGGCTCGACTTCCTGACGGACCCTCCTCTCCAGCACCCCTGAATAGACCTTACCAGGGAGGCTGAGGAGTGTGATCCCTCTGTAGTTGGAACACACCCTCCGGTCCCCCTTTTTAAAAAGAGGGACTACCACCCCGGTCTGCCAATCCAGAGGCACTCTCCCCGTTGACCACGCGATGTTGCGGAGGCGTGTCAACCAGGACAGCCCCACAACATCCAGAGCCTTGAGGAACTCCGGGCGGATCTCATCCACCCCTGGGGCCTTGCCACCGAGGAGCTTTTTAACCACATCGGTGACTTCAACCACAGAGATAGGAGAGCCCACCTCAGGGTCCTCAGACTCTGCTTCCTCCAAGGAAGACGTGTTGGTGGAGTTGAGGAGGTCTTCGAAGTACTCTGCCCACCGGTTCACAACGTCCCGAGTCGAAGTCAGCAGTGCCCCATCCCCACTGTACACAGTGTTAGTGGTGCACTGCTTCCCCCTCCTGAGACGTCGGATGGTGTACCAGAATTTCCTCGAAGCCGTCCGGAAGTCGGCTTCCATGGCCTCACCGAACTCTTCCCACGCTCGGGTTTTTGCCTCGCCGACCACCGAAGCTGCGTTCCGCTTGGCCAGTCGATACCCGTCAGCTGCCTCTGGGGTCCCACAGGCCATAAAGGCTCGATAGGACTCCTTCTTCAGCTTGACGGCATCCCTTACTGCTGGTGTCCACCAGCGAGTACGAGGGTTGCCGCCACGACAGGCACCAACCACCTTACGGCCACAACTCAGATTGGCCGCCTCAACAATAGAGGCACGGAACATGGTCCACTCGGACTCAATGTCCCCCGTCTCCCCCGGAACATGGGAAAAGCTCTGTCGGAGGTGGGAGTTGAAACTCCTTCTGACAGGGGATTCCGCCAGACGCTCCCAACAAACCCTCACAATACGTTTGGGTCTGCCAGGACGGACCGGCATCTTCCCCCACCATCGGAGCCTACTCACCACCAGGTGGTGATCAGTTGACAGCTCCGCCCCTCTCTTCACCCGAGTGTCCAAAACATGCGGCCGCAAATCCGACGATACAACCACAAGGTCGATCATCGAACTACGGCCCAGGGTGTCCTGGTGCCAAGTGCACATATGGACACCCTTATGTTTGAACAAGGTGTTCGTTATGGACAGTCCGTGACGAGCACAGAAGTCCAATAACAAAACACCACTCGAGTTCTGATCGGGGGGGCCGTTCCTCCCAATCACGCCCCTCCAGGTCTCACTGTCATTGCCCACGTGAGCATTGAAGTCCCCCAGCAGAACAAGGGAGTCCCCAGCAGGAGTACTCTCCAGCACACCCTCCAAGGACTCCAAAAAGGGTGGGTATGCTGAGCTGCCGTTTGGTGCATATGCACAAACAACAGTCAGGACCCGTCCCCCCACCCGAAGGCGGAGGGAAGCAACCCTCTCGTCTACCGGTGTGAACCCCAATGTACAGGCACTGAGCCGGGGGGCAATGAGTATGCCCACACCTGCTCTGCGCCTCTCACCTTGAGCAACTCCAGAGTGGAAGAGAGTCCAACCCCTCTCGAGAGAACTGGTACCAGAACCCAGGCTGTGTGTGGAGGCAAGTCCGACTATATCCAGTCGGAACTTCTCTACCTCACACACCAGCTCGGGCTCCTTCCCTGTCAGAGAGGTGACATTCCATGTCCCAAGAGCTAGCTTCTGCAGCCGAGGATCGGACCGCCAGGGTCCCCGCCTTTGGCTGCCGCCCAGCTCGCATTGCACCCGACCCCTTTGACCCCTCCCACGGGTGGTGAGACCATGAGAAGGGGGACCCACGTTGCCTCTTCGGGCTGAGCCCGGCCGGGCCCCATGGGTGTAGGCCCGGCCACCAGGCGCTTGCCAACGAGCCCCACCTCCAGGCCTGGCTCCAGAGGGGGGCCCCGGTGACCCGCGTCCGGGCAAGGGAAACAGAGTGCCATCGATTTTATCTATCATAAGGGGCTTTGTGAGCCGTGCTTTGTCTGGTCCCTCACCTAGGACCTGTTTGCCATGGGTGACCCTGCCAGGGGCATAAAGCCCCAGACAACTTAGCTCCTAGGATCATTGGGACACACAAACCCCTCCACCACGGTAAGGTGACGGCTCACGGAGAGGGAAAACATTCATCAAATTTGAATTAGAACTGGTTATGTCCATGTTGCATGGCTGAAACGCTCAGACTTGCTGGTTGCCATAATAGCTTGTAAACCAGATAAATTACCGAAGGCCTCTGCACTTCTTCCATGCTTATACATTGAAATAAATGGCATTAGGTATTTGAAACTTAATAATATATTTGGAACACTGTATATTTGCAGTTGTTTTTAGTTCTAGTAACTTCTACCTGATGCTTGACTATTTTTCTGCAGTTACGAAGTGGTCAAAAAATCTTGCTCATGTATTTTTTTTCTACATCTGGGTCTTACGGGGTTAATTGAAGTGAATATTTCTGCACGCATGCCAAAAGCATAACCGATGGCTTGAAGTTTGAACTGAGCTTCGGAGGCGTGTCTCTTTGTAGAATTTATTTCCGGGGGTTCTTAGAAACCAAAACCGAAGTTTTTTTTTTTTTTCTAATAATGCACATAGCCACACTTTATACAGGTGTTGGTACCTGCTTGGGGCGTCCACGTCCACTTACCCGCCCACCCTTCACTCATTGGCGGACTTCTTCGCCGCATGCCTGTCCTCACTCACGTCCGCCTTTTCTCTCTCTCTCTCTCTCTCTCTCCATATATGTATTTATAGATACACGCCCACCCTTCACTGATTGGCCGACTTCTTTGCCGCATGGCTGTCCACACTCACTTCCGCCTTCCCTCTATATAAACAGCGTGTCGGCTGTCAGTCAGGTCTCGGAACTTAAGGTGTCCTGTCCATTGTGGAAAAAATGGAAGACTTTCAATGGCACCTTATAGTCGTGAAAATACGGTAGGTGTATTGTTTGAACATTTTCTTTTGAATGTATTTATTTTATAACTTAAAAAATCCTTCTCTTCTTCACACAGAGTTCTGTTATTCAACATTCTTTGGGGTAAGGTATTGGTTCGGATGATCTAAAACACAAATTGCATCATTAGTGTTACATCGTTATAATCGTGCTCATACTTTTTTTTCACTAGAACAAGACGAGAAAAGTTCAGACAATGGAGATCATGGAAGCCGTCACGTTTGTTTGCCAACATTTGTGTAAAAACACAAACACGTGAATCAACCAACCAACCTCCCAGCCTTGGGCAGCAAGCTTGTGGGCGGCTCTGAATATCTGCTGCACAGCTCTGGGAACAACGCCGCGGGCCTCGCCCCCCGCCATGGTGTACGTCTTGCCGCTTCCCGTCTGGCCGTAGGCGAAGCAGCACACGTTATAGCCGTCCAATGCCGACTGCACCAGCAGGGAGATCCGCGGGCCCGGGTGGTCGTGTCGTCGGGTGCGCAATCGAGGCCCGGCCTGGACCGTCATCGCGGCCCTCTGCAACTACGTCAGGCAGGTTCCTCATTATTATTAGTTTGTTATTGGAAACCGTTTTAAATGCCAATTTGTTTGGTTTTGTTTTTTTAGGTGGCCTGTGGAGTCATCTGGATGATGAGGTGGTGCAACGGTAGATGCGATACCTGGCACAGGGGAGGGAATATTGCACGTGACCGGGACCCGCCGTTGTACTGGAAGGACCGACGCACTTCTTTCCCGAACCTCTCCCACCTCGCAAAGGAGTTCCTTTGTACGCCAGCCTCATCCGTCCCTTGCGACAGCGGGGGAAATTGCTTGTCAAAGACGCAACGGGCTGAAATTTAAAACATTGGAGCATCTTATTTTTCTCAATAAAAATTTGTGAAGTCAAAGCCCACGAGCATCCTCGTTCACATGATTGGAACACGTTGAATGTTGCAATATGAATGCATGGATGTGAATGATCTTGTATACGCTTCATCAAATCGATGAATGAAAATTTCTTGGAACGGTCATGGATGCAAAACTATGCTGGAAGCCACATATAGATGACGTTAAAAGAAAAATATCCCGAACCATAGGGATCCTCCAAAAAACTAAGGATGCGCTGAATAAGAGATCCTTGTACACATTATACTTTTATTACTTCCATGTTTGACCTATTGTGTGGAAATGCCAGTAAAACACTGTTTTAAAAATACAATACAAAGCAATCAACAGTCACTGGCTCCAAATAGACGGAACCCACGAATCCACCGTTGATCAAATTAAACGATGAAATCTCATGACCTGGTTGACTTCAAAATCGCCCAATTAATGTACAAAGCACACAATAACCTCCTTTGCCAAAACATCCAGAAGCTTTTTGAAATTCTAGAAAGTTGTCGTAATTTAAGGGGTACGAACCTATACAAAAAAATCCAAAACACGAACAAACGTCAAGCAAAGGAGTGTATCTGTAATAGGTGTAAATCTGTGGACGGACCTGAAAATGAGTAACTCTCTTGCCGAGTTCAAAAATGAATTCGAGAGTAGTCCAAGAAAACTACACAAATCAGAATTAAGCTGATAAATTCGATACGCTCATGAAATAGAGCAATACATCAGAAATACATTGATGAGATTTTTTAATATCTTCGTGAAATGTAGCATCCATTATGAATATGAGAAAATCGACATATAAATGTGCTCCAATGAGTATGTACTGTATATACAATACGAAAAGACAAAAAGCAAAATAAAGTATCGCGTCGTCGTCGCTCATTTGGGCCGGCCACGTCATGACAGCTCGAAATCAACTTGTACTCAACACTTTTAGACAGCAGGGAGCGCCGTCGGTTAATATCGCAAGTACAGCTTGTTCCATAACTCGAGTTTCGTGTGTAAAAATGACAGTCCATCGCTCGTTTAGATGCAAGTTAGTGAGCGTACCATCTCCCGATTTGGTTCATCTCCGTTCGGACTCTTTCAAAATGCAATACAACCCAACAAATGCATGGGACCCACACTCGCTCGGCCTGCCAACCGGCGGATGACGACAGGCCGCCGGCTGACACGCGGCTGCGGTGTGGAGGGAGGTGAGAGGAGCAGAGTTGGGGCGCCCGCAAAGCAGCTGTCCAAGCGTCTGGCCCGCCGCCATGAAGCAGCACTGCCGAATTCCAAGCTGATCCTTCCGGGACGGCACGTCCCGGAGAAGAAAGCATCCCCCGGGGCCGCCTTCACCTGCCAGGCTTCTGCTCTGCAGCTTCAGCTTCAGCTTCAGCTTGCTGTAAAATGTTGCATACCTGTCAACTTTTCGGAGCGCCAACCTGTATAAACTACCAAAAACAAATCCTTATAAAGAGCAAAAAAATCCTTATAACATACCAAAACATTTTATATGTCAAAATAACGGCACAGAACCCCCCCCCCCCCCCCCACGAAATTTTGAATGATATTTATTGTAGATCTCCATAATACAATGTCTGGTTAATGTCTAATCATCATTCTACTGAGTGGCATTACTGTGTTCAGAGTTGTATTCCGGAAATGAAAGCATTCGAGTAGACGAGCACCATTTTGGGCAAACGCAAACGGAACTACCCGTTAGGGGGGGGGGGGGGGCAAAAAACGGAAATTTTCAGAATCCGTATGATTTGAGCGATAGGGCCATATACGTAAGATTCACCACCAAATCCGTATGAACTATGGCTAAACCGTATGAGTTGACAATGTCGGGCGGTCTCAGGGGCCGCGGGAGAGAGCCGGGTGGCAACAACTGATCTCGAGTCGAGCGCGAAGAAGAAAGAGTGGCCCGCTTCGGCGCGTTCATTTGCAAGTTCGCCTCGCAGTCCGAGTTTGTTGGCTTGCATCCTCATCGGGCCTTGCTGGGTGGAGTCGCGGCTTCCTCGCGCATTCCAAGAACACACTTGCTCAGTTAATTGAAGACTATAAATGGCCCGCAGGTGTTGACGAGCGACCAGGAAAAGGCTAAGTGCCTGAAAATGGATCGACGAATTCTGTGCGAACAAGAATTGCTGACCTTTTTATTTTTTTTCCTCAATTGTACTGCACAATTGAATGGCAATACTACAAAGGTTGTATTCTCTTTCAAAATATGTTTTTGTCTCGGCAGCGGGCGACATTTACAATTTGCCTTCATCCGTCACCATTTTCAACCTTTTGAAACGTCTGTAAACTTAGGTGAAATGATTTTCATTTTATATTTGAGCATTATATTCTTTTGCGTTACAGTCACCTAGGTTATATTCCGTTTAATAATTGCTTTAACAAGTTTATGTTGCGATTGTCTGATTGGCTGAAGGAAACGGGAAGTGTTTGAGTAGCCGGAAAGAGGAGTGTTCTCGTTCGTTCGGTTGAAAAATACAAGCTGCTTTCAAAGGATTCCAACTCTCCTTTTGCCCATTCTTAAAGTAGAGCTATCCACTAAAAACCTACGAAGCCCTCAATGGACACCGCGATAGCAAAACTGAACATTTCTTCGAAAAAAACTCGGACACCTAAAGAGTTATTATGCCCGTGTGAATAGTTTTGCCCCTTAGTGGTTTTATAGATCGTGTAGGAGTGCAGGCCATTAAAACGCGTGTACCCAATTCTTGCTTTTCGAACCTGAGCGATTGTATGTTCCCTAATCACTTGATCGGGGGGGGGGGGGGGGGGGGGTTCAAATCAACCGAGTCAAATCCCAAATGACAGACGCACCAAATCTCGACAAACCAAGAGCAATCAAGTATTGTCGTCTTGGTTCAGCTTTCTTTTGGGAGGGATCCGCCGTATGAATGTCCACAGCAAGTCACCAAACGTTACTGAGGTGACAACTTTGATTTTAATGCCGCATTTGTCGCATTTGTTCACACTGTTAGAGCGAAGCGCCAATGTAATCGAACTCCCAAAACATTTGCGCATGTCATTTCCTTCTCTTTGTGTTGGAGCAGTTGCCGAGCATAGCAGGTGGGGTTCTCGCAAATATCTTCAAAGCGCGGCCATCTGCGGACAACCGTCGGCGCGCGAGATGAGGCCGCGTCTCCTCCGAGAGTGAAACTGTGGAGCAGCAGGAGGGGACGGGATCCAGGTATCCTGTCGGCATGTTCTGGATTCGCCGTCGCGTGACAGGCGAACGTGTGTGTGTCCCGGATAAGAGTGCACCAGTGGCATCGTTCCGCTCTGGTGGGGTCACATGCCGAAAGTAACATCATGACTGCAGGCCCGTCAAATCCAAAACATACCCGACACTGCCATGAACCAACCAATGGACGACAAGTGCAAGTCACTACGAAACGCGCCATGATTATTGCAGAAAGCTAAACAAAGAAAGGACGCGCAAGCGGCCAATGACGTACGGCGGGGGTGGCCGTCCCGCGGCTCGCGAGCCGCATGCGGCTCTTTGGCCGGCTCGACGCGGCTCCCGGGCTTTCAAACGACAAGCGTTGAAAACGCCTCGGCGGTGGCGCCGCCATTCAAACAATGGCGTTAAATACACAGAACTTACTACGTCAGCCGATCATCAATCCCGTTACTTGATTGACATACAGGGCAACCAATCGGATGACAATTGAATCACCGCTCATGCGCAAACATCCCGCGCTCAGCGCTAAACGCTAAACTAGTCAGCGAATTACCTCCGATTTTAAGGCAAGGGTGTCCAATGCGTCAATCGCGATCGACCCGGAGCCGGCGGACTGGTTCCAAGTCACGCGCGAACGTTGGGGGGGGGGAGGAAATAGGGGCGAAAAAAACTTTGCGTGTCTGTGTGCTTCGATTCCGTTGATGTCCGGTGACGTTCCGGCTGTTGCTCGGCGTGTTGTTTGCACGACGCTTGTTTGCATCACGTGTGCGCCTTGATTTTCTGGCGCATTCTCTTGAGAGCTTCATTTAGTTTCGCTTGCACACGAGATGGGAAGATTTTTGTTTTCGGAGCGCAGGTGTCAGACTTAAGGCCCGGGCGACCTTTGGAGCTTGATGTTTTCATTTCCTACCAACTTTATTTGCTGGAGGAGGGCCAGTCGAGGGCAAGCTCTCTTTTCCAATGACACCTCCATTGGCAAGGTGCCAAGATAAAGAAGATAAACAATGACAAAACTACAACTTAAAGCGTAGCATGTGTACGTGCGGGCGTTCTGCTTTCCTCCCACATGCCCAAAAAATGGATGGCAGGTTAATGGGACACTCGAAATTGTCCCTCAGCGGAATTGAGAGCGCGTGCCCTGCGATTGGCTGGCAACTGGTTCAGGGTGTCCCCCGCCGACAGCCTGAAGAGGCCCCGGCACACCCGCGGACCCTCCTGAGGTGAAGCGGATTCGAAAAGGGATGGATGGAAAGAAGCGCTTATGCAGCTGTTGTCAAGGCGCCATAGAAATGAAGACATCTTGCATTTTAGGAGAGGAAACAAACGTGCCCGCTCATCATCAGGGGTTGCCAACGCGAGCCATTTTGAAGTTGGCTCGCTCATTTGTGCAACCGCCGAAACCGAGACGGGCCGAATGTGCCGTCTTCCGCGAGTTAGTGGCACGTTGCGTTCCGAATGAGAAATGCGCAGCAAGAGGTCAAACGATAAGAGGTGTCGCGAGTGCTCAGAGTCCCGGCTCCAAATTGGCCCCCTCCGTCGCCTTCCTCTCTTTTAGGGGCTCCGAAGTCGAGTTGCGACCAGGTTTGAGTTAGACAAGCGTGCGACTGTCTGTAAAAGTCTCAGTGATGTATCGCACTGACGTGTTGACATGGCCAGTATCTCCTTTTCAACATGAGGGAATGAGACGGGGGGGGGGGGGGGGAGCTCACGACCGTCTTGCCATCACTCATAATGCAGAGCATGTGTTTAGTCTTGTTAACCCTTTCACTTAGTTTTATTGGGCCGATGAGGCGGCGGGGCTCTCGCTGGGATCCTGGAGTGCGTCAGATTGTCTGCGGGCCTCCGTTTGGATAAGGCAGCGTGTCCATTGTCTCTGGCGACCCAGCTGGGGCGGGGGAGGTATGCCCGCATAGTCCCCAAATAGAAAGACAGCTGAGAGCTGCCGCGCATAGTGCAAGGCGGGCCTGGCCGCGGCAATCGGAGCCGTGGCCATTGTCTGGAGCCGCGGGCTAATAGCTACCAGACTGATTAGCTCCTCTGTGTGTGGGGGGGCGGGGGGGCTATGTGAGTGGATGTCAGGGGACCGCAGTCAGCGTGGAAGAATAATTGGGGCTTTAAGGTGCGTTTGTGCCACGCGCCAGCCCGTCTCCGATGCGAACACCCGAGGCCTGAGGCCTGAGCCCGCAGCAGTGCTGCAATGCGCTGCGCTCGCCCACCGGGCCTTTACAGAAATATCCAGCGCCGATGAATGCTTTGATCCAAACGCTGCCTCGCCGACCTTTTTATTGTATGGGCTGTGGTGACCGACTACAGTTTTATTTTAGATTTATAGAACAGGGAGCCAAATATGATCAATTATGAAATCCTCTTTTTCATTATTTTCACCAGGCAACATAGATATAAATGTATATATATATATATATATATTTTTTTTTTCTTCAGATTTTATCCTGTACAGCACAGGTGTCAAAGTCAAGGCCCGGGGGCCAGATCCGGCCCGCCACATCATTTTATGTGGCCCGCGAAAGCAAATCATGAGTGTCAACTTCCATGATCCTTGCTAAAGTTTGCACCAAAATGTCAAATTGTTATGAATAAGAAATAATGTTGAGAGTTTTGTGATCATTTTGTTACCCTATTAAAAGTCACTCAAACAACAATTGAACAAACGATCATAGTTGACTGCTTTCAAAACTGCTATTCCATCAATTAGTTGTGTACAAGTAATAATATATAAACATTTATTCAATTTCACGGTTGTACCGGCTCATCGACGTAACCCCAAAAGCGGCTCGCGACAAAAATGAGTCTGACACCCCTGCCGTGCAGGGTCACGGGCTGGGGGCTGGGGGCTGGAGCCTATCCCAGCTAACTTTGGGCAGAAGTGAGACTGTACTCTGAACTGGTCACCAGTCAGTCGCAGGGCCCATCTCGAGACAAACGACCATTCGTACCCACATCCACACTGGCACTGAATGGGAACCGATCCCACGGTGCCCGCTCACAAGTCAATCAAGAGTGAATCACACCATCGGGTCAGCAGCAATTTATATACACTATATATATAAATCCTCAGACTAGGATCACATGATGATATCATGCTACGTCTCAGCCAAATATTCAAAGTTGTGCATTGACACGCGGTTGCGAACGAGTCGACTTGCGGCCCGGCGGTCCTCTTCAGGCGACGGCATATTTCGCCGGCCTTCAAATGTGTCGAAGCTATTTTGAAAGGCGGCGGCGGCAGCGGCGGTCGCTTTTGATTTGATATTTTGGCGTTTCACTTTGTGATTAACGACGGCACCTGTGCAGAGGTCCAACACGGAGATCGGGTTGGGCTGTGTCAAGTATGATTAAGCGCTGATGAAAAGGACTGCGGCCGTAATTCCCAATCTCTCTCCATCTCGCCGCCTAATCCGGCAGGCATTCGGCGCATGATGATCTAAAACAACTGTCGGCGACCCGCCGAGCGAGTCTCGATGCCCAAAATGTCGTCTCCGCGCTCGCACATCACCGACGCGACGCGCTAACCTCACATTTTGGAGGAGAGGCACTCCAGTCGAGTTATTTGGTGCGCCAAGGTGCAGTTATTTAAACCTGCGCCAAAGCGGGAGCGTCGACGGGCCCGGCCGCGTCGCTCGAAATGATTTTGAACAACGCCGGGGATGTAAGGAGAGCTTTGACCCGGACGAGTCAGCTGTCGCGGAAGGTTGCAGCCGAGCGGTGCGGAGAGATGTGCTGTTGGAGGCCGGGAGTGGGGAGGCGGGGAGGGGCTACGCTAGCGCCGCAAGCGCTCCACTGTGCGTTTGTATAGAAATGCGCGCGTGTTTGCGTGTGCGTGTGTGTTTACGGACTTATTTAAAGCCAGGAGCTCGGGGGACTTTGGGATTCATCGGTCCTCCTCGTGTGTTATCAGCATGGCAGCTTTTCAAACGCCGCGGCGGGTGACACGGTACATAAAGCAGGCCGGGCCGCTCCGAAGAGCCCCTTCTCCCAGAATAGCTCCGGCCGCCTCTATCTCACTGATGCCCGACAACGTCGGAGCCATCGCGGCGACACCTCGTCGTCTGCCACCGCCACCGATAAGGCCGCCCGCAAAGATGGCCGCCGCTTCGAGACAATAAATGACAACGGGCGCCGACGGCTCGTTCATATCCGGTTTGTCCGCACACGACTTCACCTCGGCGGGTTCTGTGCACGTATCGGACGCGGGCCGCCGCGACGACTCGATGTCCCACTGAGGAATTGTGGACTCTGGCTTTGTCTATTCTGAGAAGCTGCGCTCCAGTGTCCCTCCCCGCATAGCGCTCTCCAACCTTTCCCCTCGCTTTCAAGGTCAGATTAGTGACAAAGACCCCATAAGAGTAACAAAATGACCCCATAAAAGAGACGACCGACGGAAAGTGACTATTCGAGTGCCCCCCCCCCCCCAAGAAAAAAGTCACATTGTCAACAAATTGGGTCACTTTTAACTTTGCAAGTCTGCGCCACGCCATCATTCCCTCTATTCATAAAAAGTTGTGTATTTATAGTAACTTGTTTAATGCTCCACAGCTCCCGAAATACTCCTGGAAGGTTGCATCCGCACAGGGGCCAAGCAAACACAATAGCAAAGATCCCGGTCCACTTCTCTCAAGGCGAACGACGCAACAAAACCCCTCGGTGCGTTCTTCGGCGTCGGCGCTGTTTGGCCCGAGGCCTTTCTTTCTTCTCTCCTTTTGAGAGTGCGCGGGAGCGAGCGGCTCCCAAACATCCTCGACTTGCGTCGGCCGCGACAAACGCGGCATTCCGAGCGCACGGCGACCAGAAATAGCCCGCTTCGGTTTAGCGCAATGACAAAAACGTCGCTTTCCTTTTGTGACGATTGAGACGGGCGCTCGGCACCAATGAGCGCCGCGGGAGGCGGCACAAGCTAATGAGGGACAAATGTCCACCGACCCGTGACCTTGACGACGCGCTATAAAGCGGGCCGCCTCTCGGCTCGCCGTTATTTCCCAGGCGAGTCAGCGGACGCCTCTTTGCATTTCCTAGGTGGGTCGCTTTCCGTTTACTTTTCTGAAATGCTCCATTTGAATTCAACCGGTCTTCGTTGCGGTCATCTCGAGTTGCTCTTTTAGGAGGTTTTACGCAGCGTTTGCTTTCGAAAGAAGTATCGAGCGATAACACCCTAACGCCATTTGCTGTGTTTTGCTCGAAGGAACGGCACGCGTGGGCCCGGCTGTCGGCAAGGTGGAAACATGTCCCGTTTTGACATGAAAGAGTTCGGCGAAGCGGCGTCCTTTTTACGCAAGTCGGAATTGGAGCAACTGACGGTGCAAACTGTCGCTTTTGACGGTAGGCCTCCTTCTCCTTCCACAATCTCAAATTCCACGCACAAAAAAAAAAAAAAGCTACTGCGATCCACTTTGGGGTTCTTCCAAAAAAAAAAAACACAACAACAATCCAGTGTCAGAAAAGTTCCTGTACAGCGAAATGCTGTTGTTTTTTCATACGAGCGTAATATTGCAAATGTCACTCGGTTTTTATGCAAGACAGTAGAAAATACTTGACATGAAGAAAGAGAACCACTTAAGATTAAGAAATATATCATACAATGTACACCTGGTAGTAATATTACTTGACCATTTAGTCCAACTATAGTACACTGTAAAAAAAAAAAAAGCACTACTTGTATTTTTGGGCCTAATTTGGAAAACCTTTCACTTATAAATTGACGATATCTTTTGCCAAAACATTGGTGAAGCGGAGCAAGGCAAGCATTTAAAAAATAAAAATCTTTCAGGTGGGGTTCAATAAAAGGGACAACGTCAACTCTTGTTTCTTTATAAAATGCAGGAAAGCCAATTTGTACAAGAGTTAGTGGACTCGCCCAACTTCAAATGTTATCCAAGCTGGTGCCCTAGAAATTTGGAGTTCCCCCAACATTATGATTATTATTATTTTTTTATTTGGACAGTGCGGCCGCATGACTCATCGATATATGGACCAGAAGTGGCTCCCGAGAGCAATATTAGGCCTTGCAATAATTGGAGATGATCCGGGAAAAGCAAGTCAACTATTTCATTTGATGCTTGCGCTTTTGAAGTTGTTGTTCCAAATGCCGTCTTACAGGAAACGCAAAGATGTGTTTTGCGCACGCCTTGTCTCCCCCCCCCCCCCCCACATTGAACTCATCGGCGCGGTCCGCCGTCTCCCCAGGTAAGAAGCGAGCGTGGATCCCCGATGAGAGAGAGGCGTACGTCGAGATCGAGATCAAGGAGCTGAGTGGGGACAAAGTGGTGGTTCAGACCAAAAATGGCAAGGTAAGGCGCCCGGGTGCCAAAGGTGGCCTTGGCTCGCGAGGGCCTCGCTCCACCTCACGGCGTCCGCTCGGCCTGTGCGCAGACTCTGACCGTGAAGGACAGCGACATCCAGCAGATGAACCCGCCCAAGTACGACATGATCGAAGACATGGCCATGTTGACGCATCTCAACGAAGCCTCGGTCCTCTACAACATGCGCAGACGCTACTCGGCCTGGATGATCTACGTGAGTGAGGCGCGCGGCGGGCCGGGACCTTTGGCCGACCCGCCGACCGTATGTGCTGTCCCGCCGCGGCCTTTAGACCTACTCGGGGCTCTTCTGCGTGACGGTGAATCCGTACAAATGGCTGCCGGTCTACACGGCCCCCGTGGTCGCCGCCTACAAGGGCAAACGCCGCTCGGAGGCGCCCCCGCACATCTACTCCATCGCAGACAACGCCTACAATGACATGCTGCGCAGTAAGCGTCTCACGCGCACACGCACACGCCGCACGGAGATGGCACTTTGTGCGTGAAGGCGAAGGCGGCGACTCTTCCTTCTCTTTCAGATCGGGAGAACCAGTCCATGCTTATCACGTAAGTCCCCCCCGCCGCCGCTCGCACAGATTGGCCAGCCGCTCTTTGAAAGGAGCTCAAGTGTAGGCCGAGGCGTTTTTCTTGCGAGGATTTTTCACGTTGTTTTTCAGTCTCTCCCAACGAGCGCGTGTGGTTGTGTTTTGCTTCACCTGTCGTTTTTCACACTCCTAGCGGAGAATCCGGTGCTGGCAAAACTGTCAACACGAAACGTGTCATTCAGTATTTTGCCATTGTGGCAGCTCTTGGGGAAACCTCTGCTAAGAAAGCAGTAAGACAAACGTGGCAACTCTACCTTTTTTCTCCTCCTCCTGCTCCCTTTTTCAATCCTTTTTTTTCTTTTTTTTTTTTTGCTTTCCATTTTGCCCTGATTTTGATTTTTGAATTTTTCCATGGCGGGAATCCCGTATTGTACTCCCCTACATTTCCATTCTCATCTTGTCTTCACCCTCATGCGCTTTGCAGCCCCTTTTGCGATGCTCTATTCTTGAATTTGGAATGGGCTTTTTTTTTCTTCTTTGCCTTCATTTTTTTGCTTTGATTCAAATATTTTCCTGGATTTTTGACATTCCTATGTGGTTTGATACTCATCCCCCCTCCCCTGCCCGACACGTCATCATACAAAATGTGGATGTCTTTTTTTTTTTTTCTTTGCTTTTAACGAACGGCTTCTATTGGACATGATGTTCCCTTGTTGTGAAAGTCTCATAGCGTCAGTCTTGACACGATGTCACTCTCAGACCTTTTTTTTTTTTTTTTTTTTTTTTTTCTTGGCGACTTGCAGCAAGGTCCTGCCACCAAGACTGGGGTGAGTGACAACAGCACGGAGCCTCTTTAAAAGGAAAACGGCGCGCGATGATTGACCCCAATCGGACTTTTGTCTCTCAGGGGACTCTGGAGGATCAGATCATCGAGGCCAACCCCGCCATGGAGGCGTTCGGCAATGCCAAAACATTGAGGAATGACAACTCATCCCGCTTTGTGAGCGTTTTCCAAAGACCCCGCCTGCGGGCCGGGCCCTTTGCATTCATCATCGCTTGGTTGTATTTGCGTTGCATGCGCTCCGTGACAAACACGGCTCCCCCCCCCCACAGGGAAAGTTCATCAGGATCCACTTTGGCCCCACCGGCAAACTTGCTTCCGCTGACGTTGATATCTGTAAGTTGGCCGACTCATCTTAGGCAGGTTGTTGACAGTTTCCAATCGTTTGTTTGCATGCGCCGACGACCGGCTCGACGGTTTCGGGTGGTTCCAAAAAGTCAAGGTTGCAAGAACTTTTTTCTTTTTTGGGAGGCGACTTCTAAGCGGGTCTCGATATGACTGGCGGCTTGCAGCCTCTTTCAAATCGATTGCCTCCACATCACCTTTTCTTCCCCTCAGCGAGCAAAGTGCGCAGTTACGAATGGAAGAGGAGGAAGAAGACGCTGTACGCACTCCGTGCCTTTTGGCTCTCATGTGTGCAACGTTCGAAAATAAAGGGGGGGGGGGGGGAAGCGGCACCAGCAGGTGCTAGTTAGCCCTTGCCGACATCGTACTTCTTACAATGTTTGATAGCTGACTATTTAGTGGCTCTGCGATTGGCGCCAGCTCCCGGGGAGCCTGCAAGATTAAAGGAGGGAGAAAAGTCACGGGCGAATGGATGGTTGGGAATCGAAAAGAGCAAAAATTTCAGCCTTTCTTCCGGGTGTCATTCGTGATCCCCGTTGCGCCTCACAGTACTTCTTTCAACAGTCTGAAACATTGACACGTTGACTGGAGAGCGGGGATCTGTTCGTTGACCTCATCGCATCTCTTTCTCTCTTTGCCACTCAGACCTTCTGGAAAAATCCAGAGTGATATTCCAGCAGCCGGGCGAAAGGAGCTACCACATTTACTACCAGATAATGTCGCAGAAGAAACCCGAACTATTAGGTGCCGACGCGATGGGCGACTCGAAATGCGTCGGACACGACGCCTTATTCCAAACTCTTTTGTTGCAGACATGCTGCTGGTGTCGTCCAACCCGTACGACTACCACTTCTGCTCTCAGGGTGTGACCACTGTGGAGAACCTGGACGACGGACAGGAGCTGATGGCCACCGATGTAAGCCTTTCCGTCTCCCGGTCGGGCCAGCTCGAAATAACCAGATCACCCCCCCCCGCCGCAGCGCGCCATGGACGTCCTCGGCTTCCTGCCGGAAGAGAAGTACGGCTGCTATAAAATAGTGGGCGCCATCATGCACTTCGGCAACATGAAGTTCAAGCAAAGGCAGCGCGAGGAGCAGGCCGAGGCGGACGGCACTGAAAGTAAGCAAGCCCGCAACAGCGGAAGGGGGGGGGGGGGTCCTGATCTTAAAAACATACCGTACATATCCATCTATCTCCTTCAAGGTGCGGACAAGGCCTCGTACCTGATGGGGGTCAGCTCAGCTGACCTCATCAAAGGCCTCCTCCACCCAAGGGTGAAAGTGGGGAACGAGTACGTGGTCAAGGGACAGAATGTGGAACAGGTAAAGACGCACGAGCGCATCTTTTTACACGCACATGCACACGTCGCAAGAAGCACGTGATCCCTGGACTAGAAAGCCTGGCTCAGAAGGATTGTTTCAGTTAGTGTTTGGTTCATATTGACTTTTGCCCCTTTGAAGACGGCGAGCCTTCGTGAGGTTTTTTTTGGAGTGAATTACAGTTTTTTTGAATGACTCATTTTTTGTTTAATTGCTGCTAGTTTTAGGATTACATTTTGTTTTAAATGTTCGATAAGAAAACCTTTATTAGTCTCGCAATGGAGAAATTCCCGATTCACAGCAGCAAAGTTATGAAAGGAAGAAGTAGAACAAGAAAATATAGGAGCTGCTGGAAAGGCAGCCACTCTCGCGGCGCCATTTTGAAGTCAAAATGACACAACACAACATATCCAGTACATGATGAAAAATGAAAGTCGACTCGGGATTGTGTCATGAGGTAGCATCAACTACAATTCCCAAGCGACTAAACATTCTTTTTCAGTTATAGTCATACCAAAACAATCCATGCAAAGTGAACCTTGACAGCGTATGCATCGGAAGAAGTGACAAAGAAACCATTTTCACTCTCGTCTTCGTTCGCTTCCTAAAATGTGCCGCCACTTAGTTCAAGCGCTGTTGCCTTTTTTTTTTCCCCCCACGAACAAATAGTTTTCTTTTTCTCCAATTTTCATCTAGAAGGCGTTTGGTTGATTTTTGTTGATGCAAATAAGCCCGCTGGCGCGAGGGACCGGAGCAGCCCGTCCGCGCGTCAGCGGCAGCCGCCCATGCGGTGTCTGCGCTTGTGTCGCAGGTGAACTACGCTGTCGGCGCTCTGGCCAAAGCCACGTACGACCGCATGTTCAAGTGGCTGGTGGGACGGATCAACCGCACCCTCTACACCTCGCTGCCCCGCCAGTTCTTCATCGGCGTGCTGGACATCGCCGGCTTTGAGATCTTCGAAGTAAGCCGGCGGGCGCCCGGTTTGTTTCGAGAGCGGCGGCGCGTTTGCGCCGACGCCACGGGCCCGCGTCATCGTCGGCGTTTGTCGTTGCAGCTCAACAGCTTCGAGCAGCTGTGCATCAACTTCACCAACGAGAAACTGCAACAGTTTTTCAACCACCACATGTTCATCCTGGAGCAGGAGGAGTACAAGCGCGAGGGCATCGAGTGGACCTTCATCGACTTCGGCCTGGACCTTCAAGCGTGCATCGATCTCATCGAGAAGGTAGAAAAAGAAAAAAAAAGGCCCGCGCGTCCACCGAGTGGCGTTCTTCTCACCGCGTGCCGTCCCGCAGCCTCTGGGCATCATGTCCATCCTGGAAGAGGAGTGCATGTTCCCGAAAGCCACGGACAACAGCTTTAAAGCCAAGTTGTTTGACAACCACCTGGGCAAGTCTCCCAATTTCCAAAAGCCGCGCCCGGACAAGAAGCGCAAGTATGAAGCCCACTTTGAGCTGGGCCATTATGCCGGAGTGGTAAGTGGCGCCTTCTCCCCCCCGGTTTGCTTCTTCTCATCGGAAGCATGTTGAACATTTGCACCCTTGGCAGGTGCCCTACAATATATTCGGCTGGCTGGACAAAAACAAAGACCCGCTGAACGAGACGGTGGTGAGCGTGTTCAAGAAGTCGGCAAACAAGCTGCTCGCTTCGCTCTACGAGAACTACGTCGGGTCCGACTCAGGTGAGCCGAAGGCTTCCGCGCCGGAGCCTCTGTTACCCCCCCCCCGGTCGAAGTGACGGGCCGACTAACGTCGGCTCCGCCGCAGATGTGAAGACCGGCGCCAAAGAGAAGAGGAAGAAGGCGGCCTCCTTCCAGACGGTGTCTCAGCTGCACAAGGTGAGCCCCCGCGCTGAGCCTTCTGCTGCCGGCGAGCGTTTCCCAGGCCTTTTCCGAGCATCGGAGGAGCTCTCCGGGACGGAGGCAGTTAAGACTTGCAGTGATGTTTAGGGCAATGATCACATGAACATCACTTTAAGTCTGTGCTGGCTCCTCCCTCGCGTCATCGCCGATGAAGCCGTCTGGTGTGCGCGCAGAGAAGAAAACAACAATTGTATCTCGGTAGCTGAGGATATCGTGCAAAAGGTTGCTCGTTCTTGTTTCCGCCGCCCTTTGATGTTCTCTTTTTAGAAATCTGCATACGCGCAGTACGTGACGACGTGCAAGACGGTTTCCTGCAAGGCAAATCTCACCGCTGCTTTTTCTCGCCAGGAAAATCTGAACAAGCTGATGACAAACCTGCGCAGCACGCAGCCTCACTTTGTGCGCTGCATCATCCCCAACGAGACCAAGACTCCCGGTAACGCTCCACTTGACGGCAGCGCGCGCACTCGGGAAACCGTTTTTTTTTTTTTACGTGTCTTGGTACCGCGCAGGCATCATGGACCCCTTTCTGGTGCTGCACCAGCTTCGCTGCAACGGCGTTCTGGAGGGCATTCGAATCTGCAGAAAGGGCTTCCCCAATCGCATCCTCTATGGCGAGTTCAAGCAGCGGTGAGTCCAAGCGGACACGCCGGTCAAACAAACCAACTACAGCTGGAAAACAAAAGTTCTTTCCCGACAACAAAAATGCGGCGCGATTGCGGTGAACGTGTCCTCCGTGTTCCTCTTTGGCGGTGGACATCCAACGTGAGCCTTTTGGCCGATTCACAAGGAAGGTCAAATAGTCGTTTGAGAATTGGAGTTCAGCCCATACGAAGAGACCCGTTTTTTTTTTTTTTTTTTAAATCTCTCACTGGACAAATACGGCGCGTATTACAAGACAACCGAACGGAAGAAAACGCCAAGACCCTCGGGCACACGCCGTGACGTCGTCATCTCTTTTTTGGGCGTTGCGTTCATCCAGCTACCGTATCCTCAACCCACAAGCCATCCCCGATGACAAGTTTGTGGACAGCCGGAAAGGCGCCGAGAAGCTGCTGGCCTCCTTGGAAATCGACCATAACCAATATCGATTCGGACACACCAAGGTAGCCGGCGCCTCCCCGCTCGGTTCTCGCGCGACGTGGCTGCGGAGCCACGGCTCTTCTCTGCTCGACAGGTGTTCTTCAAGGCGGGCCTGCTGGGCCATCTGGAGGAAATGAGGGATGAGCGTTTGGCCAAAATTCTGACCATGCTGCAGGCAGTCGCTCGAGGCAAAATCATGAGGATGTATCTGAAGCTGATGAACCAACGCAGGTAAAACAAGGAGGACCTCCGGCCAAAGGCCGACCGAGCGTTTGCCGAGACGGTCTCGCGGCCCCCTCGCGCTCGTGCGAGCGGCACGCAAGGGCTCCGGGGCCATTCTCCCCCACCGGCTCCGGGCAAAGCAAACAATGCGGACGCCGCCCTCGGAGCCACATGGCGACATGTGTCAAGTGGCAGCTGCCGGGGGGGGGGGGGGGGGGGCTCCCTAAAAATACAAGCGGCGGCCCCCGACTCGCATGCCCGATGGCCCCCGGCCGCTTTTGTCCGCGGCGCCTGCGCTTCCAAGCCAGCGCATTGACGGGATGCGTGGCGGGCGACGGAGGATTAAGGCCCGCCGCCCGGCGCGGGCTTTAGGTTGCTAAAAAAACACAGACGCTCACCTTTGAGGGGTGCCGAGTTATGGCAAAAATGCAATGGGCTCCCCCGCCCTCATTCGGCCGCCCGGGGGGCGCGCGCGCACACCCACTAAAATTCACCCTCTAAACACTGACGGCAAGACCTTGAGCGCTGGCTCGCGGCTCCATATTTAGGCCGCTGCGACGCCGCCCCCGCGGAGACTAAATCAATCCGCTAACCCGGTCGGGTCGGTCGCCCAACATCAAAAGCGGCGTGAGCCGTATCGTTTCACACCGTCGCGTCCCTCCGCGTGCGCGCGTGGTTACGGCGACCGAGCGTCAAGGGCGAGTCACTAAATAAAGAAACGCGCGACTCTTCGAGCCGTCTCCCTTTGACTCGTCGGGGGAAGCCGTAAGCGCGACATCGCCGGTCACGCGTCAATGCAACGAGCTGCGTTTCACGAGCGGGCCGCAAATTTTGCAACACGGCTTCGGTATCCAGCGAGTGTAGCGTGCCTCTGTCAAGCAACACATATTCGAATGCTCGGCGAACTGCAGCGGGTGATCCAAGTGACGTCTTGGTTAGAAAACGTAAAGAAATGATTGAATTGTAGTTGTCAAAAATGGCTTGAAAACAACACGTGTAAAAATCAACTCTTATTTTGCATGCTTGAACTATTTCAAAGAATTACATTTTTGTGCGTGTGCCTGTGTTCGTTTCAAAAATAGGAGCAGCTGTTGTTGGAAGTACACTGGGGGGGGGGGGGGGGGAGAAAAGTCAATTGACCCAAACATACCAACGAGACCTTCAATAACAGCAACAAAAGAGCGCAACCCAATTTTTGACCCACTTTTGCATCGAGCAGCAAGGACAGAAAAATGGTCACACGATGTGACCGTAACATACGATGACGAGTTCTCGATTCGATATCCACTAAGCATGCTTCTAAATACGAGGCCGCCCACCCATCCACGATCGGAACCGCTCGAGCCGCACGCACGAGGGCCACGGGCGCGCCGGAGCCGACCCCGCCCGCCTTTGGGCTTCGCCGGCCGCTCGTCGTCCGCCGACGGGTCCTGTATTTTCCTGACGCTAGGGAGGCCCTGATGATCATCCAGTGGAACATCCGGGCTTTCAACACGGTGAAGCACTGGCCTTGGATGAAGCTCTTCTTCAAGATCAAGCCCCTGCTGAAGAGCGCGGCCACCGAGAAGGAGCTGGCCAATCTGAAGGAGGAGATGGTGCAACTCAAGGAGGCCTTGGAGAAATCCGACGTCAAGCGGAAAGAACTGGAGGAGCGGCAGGTCAGCCTGATCCAAGAGAAGAATGACCTCTCGCTGCAGCTGCAGGCGGTACGCGTTCATCGCCGAGCCGTTCGCACTTTGGCACGCTTGTCGATGGAGAACGTCACGGAGCGGGCGTTTCCTTTTCTCTCGGCCGCGGCCCGCAGGAGCAAGACAATCTGGCCGACGCCGAGGACCGCTGCGACCTGCTCATCAAAACAAAGATCCAGCTGGAGGCCAAAGTCAAGGAGCTCCTGGAGAGGCTGGAGGACGAGGAGGAGACCAACGCCAATCTGATGGCCAAAAAGCGCAAGCTGGAGGACGAGTGCGCCGAGCTGAAGAAAGACATCGACGACCTGGAGCTGACCTTGGCCAAAGTGGAGAAGGAGAAGCATGCCCTTGAGAACAAGGTGACACCGCCCCCGTGTGAACGCCCGCCCATATATTCGCTTGTCATCGGTAGCGGCGCGGGGCGAGACCGTTAGCGCGCCAAGGAATCCACGTTCCTGGAAGGTCCTTCTGCTTTCTGTCGCAGGTTAAGAACCTGGTTGAGGAAATGGCCGTTTTGGATGAGACCATCATGAAGCTGACCAAAGAGAAGAAGGCTCTCCAAGAGGCCCACCAGCAGACGCTGGATGACCTGCAGGTGGAAGAGGACAAGGTCAACTCTCTGACCAAAGCCAAAACCAAGCTGGAGCAACAAGTCGACGATGTAAGTCGCGCGCACGCGTTGGCGACACGTGTATCGGGTACACGACTGCGGGAAAGTGCCGGAGCGGAAGAATTTGCTTTTGTCGATGGCAAAGGGGGAATGTAGCACGTTGCGCTCTGACAAAGCAAAACAAAAACAAGGGAGGTCTTGTGTCCCGACAGCTGGAGGGCTCCCTGGAACAAGAGAAGAAGCTGCGTCTGGATCTGGAACGGACCAAACGAAAGCTGGAGGGAGATCTTAAACTTTCTTTGGAATCCGTTATGGATCTGGAGAACGACAAACGGCAGACGGAAGAGCGGCTGAAAAAGTAAGTCCGGCTGAAACGCTCCCGCCGAAGAGCCCCCCGGCCGCGAGGCCTCCGTGTTTTACGCCCATGTCAACGTCTGCCAGGAAAGACTTTGAAATGAACGAGATGAGCTCGCGAATAGACGACGAGCAGTTGTTGGTCAGCCAGCTCCAGAAGAAAATCAAGGAGCTGCTGGTAAGCGTCGGCCCGACGCCGAGCTTTCGCTTTCGCTGGCGAAACGAAGGCCGACGACGACGACTCTCTTTGGTCCAGGCGCGCACGGAGGAGCTGGAGGAGGAGCTGGAGGCGGACCGAGCCTGTCGGGCCAAAGTGGAGAAGCAGCGCGGCGACGCGGCCCGCGAGCTGGAGGAGCTGAGCGAGCGCCTGGAGGAGGCCGGCGGGGCCACCTCGGTCCAGATCGAGATCAACAAAAAGAGAGAAGCCGACTTCCTCAAGCTGCGGCGGGACCTGGAGGAAGCCATCCTGCACAACGAGGCCACCACGGCCGCCTTGAGGAAGAAGCAAGCCGACACGGTGGCCGAGCTGAGCGAGCAGATTGACAGCCTCCAGCGCGTCAAGCAGAAGCTGGAGAAAGAGCGCGGCGAGGCCAAGATGGAGGCCGACGACCTGGCCTCCACCGTGGAGCAGCTCTCCAAAGGCAAGGTAGGCAGAACCGCGCCGCACGCGCCCTCCCCTTTCCGCGGCCGCCTGATCCCCCGCCTTGCCGGCAGGCCACCGTGGAGAAGATGTGCCGTCTCTACGAAGATCAACTGAGCGAGGCCAAAGCCAAAGTGGAGGAGCTTCAGAGGCAGCTCAACGACAGCACCGCCCACAAGGCCCGGGCTCAGGCTGAGAGTGGTGAGGAAAAACAATCGGCATCTTGAAACGCGCCGCTCCATTTGATCATGGCCGTCAACGGAGCGTCGCCAAGTCTAGCCTTTTCAGAGAAGTGGAGAAAAGTAGGAGGGAGTGCATTCTTTGTGCTTGTCACGTGGCACTTTCTGTCCTGGCGTCGCCACGTTCTCTCCCTGACAAGAACCGGGCAATGAATCGCCGCAATTGCGTATCGGCTCACGTCCGCTCACACGTAAAAACGAGCTCAAGACTTTCCAGTCGCGGCCTCGTCTCAGCTTGAGATTTGACCGCCATTGTGAGCTTTGCGGGGGGGGTCGCGATTTACAAGACGACAACCAGATTCTTTTGGCCGCTCCAACATTCTCACCAGTGTTTCCACGCGCCTTTCGTGACTGTTGAGTTGGTCGCGTCGCGTCACCGCCGAGACTGAAGGACTCGCGACCATCTCAAAGACCTCTGATAATGTCGTCAGGCCGCGAAGAGCCGAGATTAGCGCCTAACGCCAAACGACAGAGGCAGTTGTTCGCCGCGAGGCCGGCAATGGTAACGCGCGTACCTGAACCCACGCAGCCGAGCTGGGCAGGAAGCTGGAAGAGCGCGATTCCACAGTCTCCCAACTCCAACGCGCCAAGACCTCCTACGGTCAAAACGTGGAGGATCTCAAGAAGCAGCTGGAGGAGGAGACAAAGGTCAGTTCCTGATGGCGGCAGTGCAGTTGCATTGCGAAAGCTGACGACTGCTCTCTGCAGGCTAAGAACGCCTTGGCGCACGCCCTCCAGTCATCTCGCCACGACTGCGACCTCCTAAGAGAGCAGTACGACGAGGACCAGGAGGCCAAGGCCGAGATGCAGAGGGCATTGTCCAAGGCCAACGCGGAGGTGGCGCAGTGGAGGACCAAGTATGAAACCGACGCCATCCAGAGGACTGAAGAACTGGAGGAAGCCAAGTGGGTGACAAACTTTGGAAATGAGCCCCCGCAGGCGTTTTGTTTGACAATTGACTCGCAACTCCACGTCCTCAGGAAGAAGCTGGTGACGCGTCTGCAGGAGGCCGAGGAGACGATGGAGGCCTCCAACGCCAAGTGCTCCTCTCTGGAGAAGACCAAGCATCGACTCCAGACGGAGATCGAAGACCTGATGATCGACTTGGAGCGTTCCAACGCCGCGGCCGCCGCCTTGGACAAGAAGCAGCGCAATTTTGACAGGGTAGGGTACCCGGCGAACGCGCGGACCTTTGCCGCGGCTCCGCTCCGTCTCAAATTCCACTCCGTTTCTCGAACAGGTGCTGGCTGAGTGGAAGCAGAAGTATGAGGAGTGCCAGACCGAGCTGGAAGCTTCTCAGAAAGAGTCTCGTAGCCTGAGCACCGAGCTCTTCAAACTGAAGAACTCCTACGAGGAGACCTTGGATCATCTGGAGACCATCAAACGAGAGAACAAGAACCTGCAAGGTAGGCGGGGGGCACGCGGCGCGGGGGGCGCGGGGCTTCGCTCGCATCGAGAAGCTCACGTTGGCGGCTTGTCGGTCCCTTAGAGGAGATCGCCGACCTGGCCGATCAAATCAGCCAGGGGGCCAAGACCATCCAGGAACTGGAAAAGATCAAGAAGGGTCTCGACGTGGAGAAGAGTGAGATTCAAGCTGCACTGGAAGAAGCCGAGGTAAATGTGAAAACGCTTCCGTTGGACGTTTTTCCCCTCCGGCGCGCGATTCGCAAAGTGCATCAGAATAGTTCACCTGCGCGGATGTCATCGCTGTCTGCTGACTGCCGTTGCTGCGTTTGTGTCTCAGGGCGCGCTGGAGCACGAAGAAAGCAAAACCTTGAGGATCCAACTGGAGTTGAATCAGATCAAAGCTGACATTGACAGGAAGTTGGCAGAAAAGGACGAAGAACTTGACAGCCTGCGGTACGTTCCACTCCATCCCATCATGGATTGCATTTCCTCCTCCTCCTTGTCACATTTTTGCCACAAAATGCCTTCCAGACACTCGGAGATGGCGCTTTAATTCCGAGTCTCCCATTCTTCAGAGGTTCTTTGTCGATCTCCTCTGCGTTGAGCGCATCCGCTCGATTTATCCTCCGCAGGTTCCATCGCGTTCGCTGAATGTTTTGAAGGAAATTGACAAAATAGGCCAACCCTTGGGGCCCAACATTCTTTCAGTTCAGGTCAACGGGGGCCTGAGCTCTCTGCCGGCGGGGCACGCGTCCCGGCGCCCATCTTCCGCTCTTTCTCTTTGCAGCCGTAACCATCAGCGAGCGCTGGAGTCCATGCAGGCCACCCTGGATGCCGAGGCCAGGTCTCGCAGCGAGGCGGTGCGCCTGAGGAAAAAGATGGAAGGAGACCTGAATGAGATGGAGGTGCAGCTCAACCACGCCAACAGGCAGGCCTCCGAATCCCAGAAACTCCTGAGAACCGTGCAGGTTCAGCTTAAGGTGACAATAGACGCACGTCGCCGGGCTTTACTTTGTGGGGGGGGGGGGGGGGGGGGTTGACTAAGAGAAGTACTTTTTCTCTTGTGCGTGCTAACCGGGCCACCTTCCGCTGATTATGCATTGAATTGCCAAAACCCCAAGCTCATAGACGGACGGGGGCTCCGTCCGTATCTTGCTCAAGGAAACTTGGAGACGGTCGCGCCGGAGAGGAATCGAACCTCCAACCACTCTGCGACTGAGCAATCCAAAACCAAAGATAGCGGAGGACACGACTCCACTTGCTTTAATCTCGCCGCAGTCGCTTGAAGCTCGGAAGTGATGACTTGCGACCTACGCGTGACTTGCCGCCAATGCGACTTCCTCCGACTTGTGCCAGGACGTCCAAATGGAGCTGGACGACACCGTTCACAAGAACGAGGAGCTGAAGGAGCAGGCGGCCATGACCGAGCGGCGCAACAACCTGCTGGCCGCCGAGGCGGAGGAGCTCAGGGTTCTCCTGGAGCAGAACGACCGGGCCCGCAAGCTCGCCGAGAACGAGCTGCTGGAAGCCAGCGAGAGAGTCAACCTGCTGCACTCGCAGGTAAGCGGGCGCGCCCGCCGCGGCCCGGCGGGAGCGTGTTTTTCCTTTTTTGAAACGACGGCCTCTTTTGCTCCAGAACACGGGGCTGATCAACCAAAAGAAAAAGCTGGAGAGTGACCTCTGCGTGCTGTCGGGCGAGGTGGAGGATGCCGTGCAGGAGTGCCGCAATGCGGAGGAGAAGGCCAAGAAGGCCATCACCGATGTAAGCGGCGCAGAAGTGCCCAGAGCAGAGCTGGACGTCGAGCTCCCTTTTAACACCGGCGCCGCCTCTGTCGCAGGCGGCCATGATGGCGGAGGAGCTGAAGAAGGAGCAAGACACCAGCGCCCATCTGGAGAGGATGAAGAGGAACATGGACCAGACCGTCAAAGACCTCCAGATGCGTCTGGACGAGGCCGAGCAGATCGCCCTCAAGGGCGGCAAGAAGCAGCTCCAGAAGCTGGAGGCCAGGGTGAGAGCTCGCGCCCACGTGCCGCCACTTTTCCAGTTGCTGCGACACACGTTTCCCCACCGGACGACTTTGCTTGCTCCAAGCGACTCCTCGTTTGCTCGTAGGTGAAAGAACTTGAAAGTGAACTGGAGTCGGAGCAAAAGAAGAGCCAAGATCAACAGAAGACGGTGCGCAAATACGAGAGAAGAGTCAAAGAGCTATCCTACCAGGTAAACTTGGATGTCGGCGCGCGCGCATCGGGGTGCCGGCGTTCCCGTTCCCAGTGCGGCGCTCAAATGGTCGCCGCTGTCTTTGAAATGTTTTCGGGGGGCCGGGGAAAGGTTGAGGAGGACAAGAAGAGCCTCGTCCGCCTGCAGGACCTCATTGACAAACTGCAGATGAAAGTGAAGAGTTACAAGAGAGTGGCCGAGGAAGCGGTGAGTTGACGGCACGCGCCGAGGCAACTTGATTCACGGAGCGCCAAGGGAACTCGCCGTGCCTCACAGAATTACAATTTTGCATTTGCAAACAAAAGAGTCCGAGACGTTCAAGAACAAAGTCAAGAAACCAAAGTAGGTTACTAAAACGGCTCACAAAATGTACAGTGCAGAGACCGCTACAACAATCAAGGCGAGCGGATTCGCTTCTCCTGGACTCGAGGGTTAAGTCGAGTGCCGTGGTGTTTTACTTTTAGGGTTAAAACAAGTAATAATCACAGTGGTGGTTCACCAAGGCTCCATCCCAGGAACACTACATTTTGTCAGGCACTTATTGGGGAGTCACTTTTTGGCATTTTCTCACAAGTGACCCAAATAACAGTGCAAGCATGTGAAAATAATCTTACGCGCGCGTTGTTGAATGTCCTTGCGTTCAGGAGGAGCAAGCCAACACCAACTTGTCCAAGTACAGGAAGCTGCAGCACGAGCTGGACGATGCCGAGGAAAGGGCCGACGTGGCCGAAACGCAAGTCAACAAGTTACGCGTCCGCACACGCGACCAAGGTGGAAAGGTTGGTCCATCGCGTCCCTTGAGCACATTTCTAGGAATCGTCTCGGATAAAGCTAGGCGTATCAACGCATGCGCTACGGGCGCGCGATAAAGTCTCGGCTTTTCCGTTTCAGCTTCCCGAGTGATGACGGGGCCGCGTGTGGGCGTCACCCGGACGGCCAGCTGCAACAGCTCGGATGGACGGCGCGCAAGCGACCAAATTAAGACTTGAGAAAAATGGCAATGTGAATAGCTCGGAAGCCCACAATAAATGCCTACAGTAGAGATTCTTTCTTTCTTTTCTTTATTGGCCAAACGAACGTTAAGGAAGAAAAATGAAGGGCAAACTGATGCGATCGCTAATCAAGAGGAGCACTTTAGGGTGCGCGCTCTTCAACGCGCCCAGCGTGACTCAGACAAAGATATCGTTTTCCACGATGTAGAGATACAATTGCGACCCGCGACACCTCCGGCATCTCGCGGGTAAAAGAACGTCGGCCTGAGTGCGTGGGGGGAGGACCGATTTGAATCATTCATCCAAATTAAATCCACTGCGTGAAATACAAAAATATATTCACGTGACTTTGTTTTTTATAAACTTTTATTCCTCCTACACCTTGATGGTCAATCAGATTACAGGAGTCAACACATCCATCCGGCAGACAGGGGCAATGACAGTAAAAGAAATCCAATCTCAAGAGCTCTCGGCGGACCCAAGTGGCGTGTTTTACAATTGAACTGTTTTCAAAGCAGCTACACGGAACCGGTGACACCTGAGGACCTGTACTCGAAGTACGCGGACAACAGGGCTTCCGATTGTGGTGAACGGGAAGACGCCAAGTCAAAGCAGAGCACAGAAGATGAACGAAGTGACTTCAAGTCTTGGCCCAAGCATCACATTTGATTGAAGACGTGCCGGGATAAAAACAGGTCGCTCATGAGTTTTGGCATCCGAAGCCAACGGGGGTTCCGGCCGTATGTTAAACACCCCTGATGTATAGTAAGCCGTTTTGAGCCGAAAAAAAACAACCATATAAAGGAAGGCGTTTTAAGCCGAAAAAAAACGGCCATGTACAGGAAGTCGTTTTTGACCGAAAAAACGACCATGTATACGAAGGCGTTTTTCGCCGAAAAAAACTACCATGTATAGTAAGGCGTTTTTAGCTGAAAAAAACGACCATGTATAGTAAGGCGTTTTTCACCGGAAAAAAATGACCATGTATACTAAGGAGTTTTTAGCCCAAAAAAACGACCATGTATACTAAGGCATTTTTCGCCGAAAAAAACTACCATGTATAGTAAGGCGTTTTTAGCTGAAAAAAACGACCATGTATAGTAAGGCGTTTTTCACCGAAAAAAACGACCATGTATACAGAGGCGTTTTTAGCCGAAAAAAAAACGACCATGTATATATAGTAAGGCGTTTTTCGCCGAAAAAAACGACCATGTATAGTAAGGCGTTTTTCACCGAAAAAAACTACCATGTATAGTAAGGTGTTTTTAGCTGAAAAAAACGACCATGTATAGTAAGGCGTTTTTCGCCGAAAAAAACCCACCATGTATAGTAAGGTGTTTTTCGCCGAAAAAAACTACCATGTATAGTAAGGTGTTTTTAGCTGAAAAAAACGACCATGTATAGTAAGGCGTTTTTCGCCGAAAAAAACAACCATGTATAGTAAGGCGTTTTTAGCCGAAAAAAACCGACCATGTATAGTAAGGCATTCTTCGCCGAAAAAAACGACCATGTATACTAAGGCGCTTTTAGCCGAAAAAAACGACCATGTATAGTAAGGCGTTTTTAGCCCAAAAAAACGACCATGTATACTAAGGCGCTTTTAACCGAAAAAACAACCATGTATAGTAAGGCGTTTTTAGCCGAAAAAAACGACCATGTATACTAAGGCGCTTTTAGCCGAAAAAAACGACATAGTATAGTAAGGCGTTTTTAGCTCGAAAAAAACGACATAGTATAGTAAGGCGTTTTTAGCCCGAAAAAAACCACATAGTATATAGTAAGGCGTTTTTAGCTCGAAAAAAACGACCATGTATAGTAAGGCGTTTTTAGCTCGAAAAAATCGACATAGTATAGTAAGGCGTTTTTAGCTCGAAAAAAACGACAGTATATATAGTAAGGCGTTTTTAGCCCGAAAAAAAACGACAGTATAGTAAGCCGTTTTTAGCTCGAAAAAAAACGACATAGTATAGTAAGGCGTTTTTAGCCCGAAAAAAACGACAGTATAGTAAGGCGTTTTTAGCCCGAAAAAAACGACCATGTATAGTAAGGCGTTTTTAGCTCGAAAAAAACAACAGTATATATATATAGTAAGGCGTTTTTAGCCCGAAAAAAACGACAGTATATATAGTAAGGCGTTTTTAGCCCGAAAAAAACGACCATGTATAGTAAGGCGTTTTTAGCCGAAAAAAACGACATAGTATAGTAAGGCGTTTTTAGCTCGAAAAAAACGACATAGTATAGTAAGGCATTTTTAGCCCGAAAAAAACGACATACTATAGTAAGGCGTTTTTAGCCCGAAAAAAACGACCATGTATAGTAAGGCGTTTTTAGCCCGAAAAAACGACCATGTATAGTAAGGCGTTTTTAGTTTTTTTCGGCTAAAAACGCCTTACTATACATGGTCGTTTTTTTCGGTTAAAAACGCCTTACTATACATGGTCTTTTTTTTCGGTTAAAAACGCCTTACTATACATGGTCGTTTTTTTCGAGCTAAAAACGCCTTACTATACATGGTCGTTTTTTTTGGCTAAAAACGCCTTACCATACATGGTCCTTTTTTTCGGCTAAAAACGCCTTACTATACATGGTCGTTTATTTTCGCCTAAAAACGCCTTACTGTACTATGTCGTTTTTTTCGGGCTAAAAACGCCTTACTATACATGGTCTTTTTTTTCGGTTAAAAACGCCTTACTATACATGGTCGTTTTTTTCGAGCTAAAAACGCCTTACTATACATGGTCGTTTTTTTTGGCTAAAAACGCCTTACCATACATGGTCCTTTTTTTCGGCTAAAAACGCCTTACTATACATGGTCGTTTATTTTCGCCTAAAAACGCCTTACTGTACTATGTCGTTTTTTTCGGGCTAAAAACGCCTTACTATACATGGTCGTTTTTTTCAGCCAAAAACGCCTTACTATACGTGGTCGTTTTTTTCGGTGAAAAACACCTTACTATACATGGTCGTTTTTTTCGGGTTAAAAACGCCTTACTATACATGGTCGTTTTTTTCGGGCTAAAAACGCCTTACTATACATGGTCGTTTTTTTTCAGCCAAAAACGCCTTACTATATGTGGTCGTTTTTTTCGGCTAAAAACGCCTTACTGTACTATGTCGTTTTTTTCGGGCTAAAAACGCCTTACTATATATGGTCGTTTTTTTCGGCTAAAAACGCCTTACGACACATGGTCGTTTTTTTCGGCTTAAAACGCCACTTGTTCTTCCCGAAAAGACGTAACGTGGTATCTCAGTCATTTTTGTACTTTTCTTTCGTGTGCGTGATTGATCGGAGACAAGAATTCAGACCGGGCGCCCCGTCAGCACATCACTTGTGTCTCAAAGTGGCAGCCTACAAGGGATTGTCATTTCAGCTTGCGGCCGGCAGAGAACGCGCGCAACAAGTGCGGCGCGGCCAGCCGGCCATCTTGGCCGCGACGACGACATCCAAAGAAAAGGCTGGCCGTAGTCTAGTGCCTCCCCAAAGCACCCCTCACAACCACCATACACATTTTGTTCCAACAAAGAAAATCTTTAATCAACAAAAAGCGTCTTGCGACAATCAATAAGAACATCTGTGCAACGTTTCAATCTACATTTAAACCAGAGCTAAAAGCCAACGAATTAAACAAACAAAAAGAGTCCCTCGAAGAAGCTTCGACAGAACGGCGGATTGTTGCAAACCAAACGCGCTGGTCAGGGCAGTCGGCACCAATAAGCGGCCGGCAACCAGAGGCGGAGAAAATGAAGATGTTGCCCGCTGACGAGACTTGCCGTTTCCCCGCGAGGCCGCGCAGGTGTACCGAGAGGTTGCAGCTGGCTGGTGGTGGGGGTCAAGGCGGCCATGCGACACCATTTCGGGGTGAAAAAGTGAATGGAACTTTTTCAGAACATTTTGTAAAGATTTCATGTAAAAAAAAAAAAAAAAAGGCTCTTGTTTTTGTGTGTGTCCCGGCTAAAGCAAACAATCAACGCAGGCGTCGAGGTCCGTCAACCGCCATGGCGCGGGGCCGCCTTCCTTTGCGGAGAACAGACGGCAGCCGGGTTTCGGCCTCAATGTTGGGGCGGCGCAAACGGGCGAGCCGGCGGGCGTTCCGCCGGCTCAACTCGGAGGAGTCCAAAGCGAGGTCGGGCGCAGGCGTGACAAGGCGACCGCGGTCAATCTTCCAGCAGATCTCGGTCCAGATCCATAAAGGGCTCGTCGATGTAGCTGGCTATGGCGCACAGAGAAGTCCTGTCTGAGCCGAGTAAGACCGACACCGTCTCCTTCCAGTAGCTGAAGGGGATACACGAGCTCTGAGGAGACAAAGTACGATTGAGGAAAAGTCACAAAACCGCCAAAGGCAAACAACGCATTCCAGGACAAAGACACGGAAACATGGATTGGGATATAAAAAGACCCTGCTTCGAGTCAGTCTAGACTATCGTCATCATCCAAGTGCAGAAAAAGGAAACGAGCAAATCGATCCGATCTCGGGACTGTCCTTTTGGTATTTGTGGTATTCAAAATACGCAAGGCTTTCCTTTGCCGTCTCCATTATTTGTTGTGTTCTTTTAGCAGACGGTCGTGATTTGACCTTTGTGCCGTTTCATCACGAGCACTCGCTAATCAGAAAGTAAAGAGAGATGGAGTGGGTCGGCGCACCTCCAATAAAAAAAGTCAATGAATGAATAACTAAAAGGCGGGGGTTCGCGCATCGATGGCTTCAAGGCGGCCGCCGTCGACTTTCATGTTCTTTTGCCGTAACGTAGCGTCCGCCCCGCCGTGTTTCGGGAGGGCTCGACTCACATTCTCCAGACAGGTGCTGTCTTTGTCCTTGTTGAGGTAGTGACACTGCCAGAAGCGCAGCAGGTTGCGGAAGTTGTTGAGCAGACAGCCGGGGTACTTCTCGGCGTGCTCCTTCTCACGCAAGGCGTTCAGGTAGAAGGGCAATTTGGCCTTCCTGCGGGCCAGCATGAGGATGACCAAACTGGTGTTCAAACAGCTCACGTTCTCCTGAGCACAGAAGGGCCACGCGCCGGCGCAAGTTAGCGGCGCCGAATCCAATCGCTTTTCAAAAATGCCGCACCTGCGTGAGCGTCTGCACGTTGATGATGTTGACGAGTCGGAAGAGGAAGGCCAGTCGCTTCTCCATTCGGGCCATGTAGGACAGCAGACGGCACTCCGACAGCACCTCCACCACTAGCGAGGAAGCGAAAGCCAGCCAAAAAGGACAGTCGGGAAAGGCGCTTCCAATCGTAAGCGCGGTCGAGTGGGCAATTCGCGATCCATTCGTAAAACCGATCGAGAGCCGAAACGGAATTGCGGCCGCCCGTGCCCCCTCATTTCCTTCAAAGCGGCGGGAAAAACCACCCACGTGCGCCAAACCAATTCAAACATTTCGGGAGTAGGATTTACCTTTCACGTCCTCGGTTTGGCTCTGAAATCGGTCCAAGGACAGCACGATGCAGCGCACCAACATGTTGGAGTCTACCAAAGAACTGTTGATCTGGGTCAGGAAAGTCTGGAACTGCACGGGAGAAAGACAAGCTCGTCGGCATGGCCGCGCCCGGCCGAAGGCGGTCGGGTCGCCGCGCCGCCTACCTTCTCCGGCGTGTTGACGTATTTATTGAACCTCTTGAAGGCGTCGATGTTAAACTTCATGAGCTCGCCGAGCAGATCGAAGTAGCTCTGCAAAACATCTCGGGAGGTGCAGCCGCTGTCTATGATGCAGAAGAGGATGTGCTGTGGCGGGAGGGAAGACCCGTACAAGGCGGTCATTTGGATCATTGCCATTGACAAATCCAACTTTGACGCGGAAATTGAACGGCGGGTCCGTTGCGTGAAAAAGACGCCCGCCCGCCTTCCGCTACCTCCAGCAGTCCTCTCTTCAGGAGAAACATTTGGTCCGCGTAGGAAGTGGCTCCTCTCAGGAAACTCTCCACTGCCCTCGCCTGCCAGAATCTGCAGCCCGGGAAGACAAAAATACGTCAGTCGAAAGACGAAGAAATCAATCAATCCATCGGCCCGACCTGAAGGACGAGTCCGGCGGCTCTTTCTTCATGACGGCCAGGAGGCGCGTGAGGAGGCCCTTTTTGCCGTCGCACACGAGACTCCTGTCGGTGTTGACCAGCGCCTCCACCTCGGGAATGTCGGCCTTCACGGAGATGGCGCTCAGCTCGTTCAGCTCCTGGCTGTTCAGCAGGAGGTACTTGTTCCTGAGGGACAGGCGGCGCTCGCGCTTTAGACGGGCCGCCGTTCGGAAGGCGCAGCCGCCCGAGCCCCATCCGGATCGAAGGGCGACTTACTCGTGGTGGTCACTGAAACTTTGAAGGAGACGCAAAAACTGGATTTTGAAAGAGATTTCCTGCGCGGGACGAGACGAGGACGCGGCGTTAGACGGCTCGGCTTTTCCCGAAACGACGAGCGCGCCGCCTCCCCAGTCCGTACCGGGCTGCAGTCGCAGTTCTCATTCTGGCCGTGCACCACGTGGGTCGACAGTGTCAATTTCCTCCAGATGAGCTTGTCAAAGAGGTTATTGAGACCCGGGATGAGACGAAACTCGGCCAGCATCTTGTGGACCTGCCCGGCGGCAAAGCGAAGAGGTCAGCGGCACGGCGTCGGCGCCCGCCGAGCGGCGACGCCCCCCACCTGGTTCCTCTGTCGGCCCATGAGCAGCACGCACAGCACGTAGAGCACCTCCACTTTGTACATGATCTCGTGGACGATTTTCATGGAGGGGTGCAGACGATGCCTCGGCGGGCCGGCGGCCGGGGAGCTTTCGTCCGACGACTCTGAGGAGCGAGCAGACGGAAGGTTGCGGGCGGGTGGGTCGCCGAACGCCAAGGGGCGCGAAGCGGGCGACGCCTCCTCGCCTGCGCCGCTCTGTTCGGCCTCCTCGGTGGCCATCTGCATGAGCGCGTCCAGCACCAGAGCGCTGTCCAGCCACGTGTACCACTCCTCCAGCTCCTGCAGGAAGTTGGCCCCCGTGGCCTCCGACACCTTCCTGGTGGCCAGCTTGCACAGGCGCTCGATGAATCCGGGGATGTTCAGCAAGGCGACTGTGGCCAGAGGGGACTCGGCTCGGCGGTTGCTCTCGGCCGCCGCGACAAAGGTCGGGCGCTCCGCGAGGAGAGGACGCGGCGGCTTACCTTGATTGACCTCCGCTCGCGAGGGACTCGAGTTTCGTTTCTGCTGGGCGTTTTTGGCCAGCAGCGTGTGCTTGTCGTCGTTGCCCGAGTCGGGTTCGGAGATGGTGACCGACAGGATGCGGCAGAAGTTGGCCAGCTGTTGCTGGTCGAAGCTCTGAACCAGGCCGGACAAGTTGGGGATGCTCTCTAAATGGATCATCTCCTAGGAGAGGGGAAACATCACGCGCGGCGCGACATCACATGAGTGCGCGCCCGCGGGACGGCGGGCGTCGCCATATGCGGAGCGACCGACGATTCGTCGCACGCTCCAGCAAACCGAAGCCAGGAAGCTGCCCGCTAACAAAATCTCACGTGCGCTTTTGGGAATATTCCCACAGAGCAGCGGCGCCCAAACTTTGTCGCTTGAGGGCCACGCACGGACAAACGGAAGAATATGGACGGCGCCTGCTCTCGGGGAGCACGAATCCGGCCGGCATTTCTTTATTTGATTTCCTTTCCTATTTGATGTTCAAAACATACCTTCTTAACGCCGAGTATGTCTTCGATTAGCGTTGCGGTCTGGAGGAAGGTCTTCTTGTTTGTCATGAGCGTGAAGAGGAACAGAACAAAGTCGTCCCTGGCGGCCAGACTCCTCGTCACCCACTCCGTCTGCCAAACAAACAATGGCGCCGTTCATATTAGCGCCGCAGCGGGGCACCAAAATCAAGGCCGTCGACGCGAAGGCCGCCACTCGGGATACTTACGCAGATGCAACAATTGTAGAGAACACTCAGGCAGTCTTTCACCAAATCGTCGTGCACTGTCGCAACAGAATCAAGTTGTCAATTTGAAGTTGCGCTCCCTTCCGCCACCCCCTGCTGGAATTCAAGCACAGCCTTCTTACTTTTGGGCTTTTTCTTCTGCATGGTTAGCGTGGGTCTCATCAAGAGCTCGACGAGCAGCTACGTGAAGAAAATAAAGGGAGCGTCAGCGTTCCGAGTCTTCGGAAACGACGCCGCGCTCGGGTGGCACGCGTGAACCTTACGCGGACGCCGCCGAAGAGGTCAAAGGTGTGCGTGTTGGGGAAGGTGGACTCCTGGGCGGACTTTCTCTCCTCTGTGACAAAGGACATGGCCTCCATGGACAGCTGGGACGACAGCACCTTGCCAAACACATACGGTGACGTTCAAACCGGGAGCGCACCACGGGCGCAAACATCTCAAACGGGACGTTGGAGGAGAAAAAAAAAAAAAACAGAAGTTAACATTTCAGTTGTAAATGAATGCTAATGAAATCCAAACGGTAAGCGACTTTTCTGTAAATGTACAGGAGATGACTTTGCACCGGATGACATGCCACGTTGGACGTCGAACGGACGATTCCGCACAACACTAAACTGCACAGTGCGGCGGCTCACCTTAATTAGGCCATGGGCATGCGAAAGGTCACTGTTGGGATGACTGCTCAGGTAGAGCTTCTGGAGCAAAGTGGGAATGCCTTGCCACTTGGCCCGCTTGTCTCGCTCCTGGAGGAGACCCACCGGAAGCTACGCGGCACAATCGGAGAGGCGAACGCATTCAGTCAAGCTTTTGCTCTCAAGAGGCTGCAAGTGGGGAGGTTCGGGCCATCTTGCTCATCCTACCAACGCGAAACGCGCCGCCGTGTTTGTACGGACTCGCCTGTCACCCTTGACTCGAGATTCGAAAGCCTTCAGGTGTACCTAATCGAGTGCTCGCTCACGATGTGCTCGCCATGCGGTGAGCCTCTGAACTTTTTTCATACAAGGGGATACACATCGACTGCAGGATGTTTCAAATATGAGGAGTTGCGAGCGCGCTCGAGTTAAATTGGCCAAAACAGCTGTTGTAGCGTGTCCTTTTATGGGAACCTTTCTTATCGCGGTCGGCGGGCATTACGTAATCGCGCGAGTCGTTCGGCCGGCTAAGCTAGTTCGCTGCCCGCCTGCTTTCGTTTACTGCGGCGCCAAAAAGAAACGACGGCCGACTATGTTTTTCCGCCGTACGGCTCGCAAACGGGCTTCGCCAAAGAACGGTGACGCTTGCCAAACTGCCATCAGTCAGCCGAAGCCTCCTTGTTGCTAATGCTAAGCTAATGCGTGCCAACAACAAAAGATTGCGCCAACATTTATGCCCTATCGGCAGGAGGTCAAGAAGGAGAGCGCCGCGTTGTACTTGTTCATTGAGGAAATGCCCCAAAATGTCGCCACCCGCTGCCAAACGCTCAACCGAGCGAGGCGGCGCGTCGCCAATCGCGTCCGCCCGATTGCGTCTCGCTTCTCAGGCGGCGCTCGGCAACGCAAATCCCTGGTTCGAGGCGAGCAACTTTCCCACGTCTTTTCTGCCCAAACGCAACACGGTGTCGCTTACCTGTGTCCCGCGACTAAACGTCTGCCCTGTGATTTTACTCTCCGTGAACTTGAACACGATATTACTTTTGCAAAGTCTTTGTTTTGCCCCCGTGCACTGGGTCTCGGACGCTTTGAGCGTCGCCATTCTTTCTTCTTCCTGAAGTGAGCTGGCCAGACAGGAAGTGGATGGAAGCTCTCATCAACCCGGAGGGCAATTAGGCGCCATCTGCTGGCCGAATAGGGAAAACCGCGACAACGCCAAGTTAGCATTTGATTCAGCAACGGGAGCAAAACCACCCACCAAAAAACCCGAACGATCAGAACTACTTCTCAAATGCGTTTGGAAACGTTTAGTAACATTTGAAAACATCAGTCAAACTCCCATTTTGCCACTAAATCGCAGGTGTCACACCGGAGTCCCCGTAGGCACGTCGCATCATTTAATGACGCTCGGCCAAAGCAGAAAAAGTGTCGAAAAATGCTCATCATTGATGAGACTTGCTCAGAAGAATTAAAACATCAGGAGAGTGGTGACATTTATTTATGTTTTTATTTATTTAAACTTGGCGTGTGATGGTACATGTTTCTTGATGTACCAAATATTTAGTTGAAAAATAAAATAAATTGCGGTCAGTGGGGAAAAAAAACGTTTTTATTTACATAAATATTTCAGAGGAGGAAATTTTAGAGCTGAAATTAGCGTCATACCGCAATATTTTGTGCTCACGGTTGTCGTGTCAAACATTCTATGATCATAAACAGTCAATAATCACACAAAGCATTCAAATTAAGAAGAGGATTTTTCAATCAACAGTAAAATCAAAGCCGTCTCAAATCTTGGGCTCCGTGTGCGGCCGAGGGTCTCGGGTTGGAATGGCGGTCTTTGTGGCCAGATGGAACTTTTGCGCTCAAGTGTCCCAGCCGTGACTGCTGCCTTCTGTCATTTGGAGGTAAGAGCTGATGGCCTCCCTCAGGCCCTCACTCAACTTTGAGCCGCCGGACCCCGTCCTCCTTCTCTTTAGAAACATGGATCTGAAATACAAGTGGTGCTTTATGGCCCTTGAGACCGGACCCTCATTTGACAGTTTTCTCTTTATGCGATGTTTGGTGCCGTCGGGGCCTCTCGCAGAGTTTGAGACGAAGCCAAACTTTCACATTCACACACCTGCTGACGTCCTTCCGGCTGTTGGTGGGCTCCCTGTTGGCTGCGGGTACGGCAAGCCTGTCCTCTCTGGGGACGCTTAAACCCCGAATGAAGCAAGGCTCATTCAACCGACAGCAAAGTCCATCCGCAGACTCTGGAAAAGCACGGCCGGTCCTCTTATTGTTAAGAAACGTTACTCTTGCGACCCGGGTCAGACTGAAGTTCAAAACCAAATTGAATCTCGCGTCAAACAGTTCAATAATAAACCTATTATGGATGATGACGTCGCAGAATATCAGAAAAGTGAAGGCTCAATTTTCAAGAATGTGTCCGGAAGGACCCATTCACCGTTTGGGAAACTGATCAAAAACATTCGATCAGTTGCAAATCCCACCCGAGCCTACAAACCTGAATAGTGGTCCACCAGGCGCTTGAGAGAGGAGAAGGGGCGCGTTGGAGTGATGTAGAGCCGGCCGTTTTGGAGTTGAGCGATGAGGTAGTGTTTCACGCAATCCGAGTACAAAACGCTGACTCGCCACCGCACGGACAGAGAAAAGCAGCCTAAAGCCATCACGACACAGACGCAGCAGGAAGGAAGTCACAGTCAACACGCCAAGCGTTCCAAAGAGGAAACGAGCAAGCCCCGAACCCGCTTTCGTCTCCGACGCTCGTATCAAGAAGCCTCCGATGCCATTTTGGGGTTGCATGAGGAGCTCTTCTGCTTTGCGCCTGCCGACACCTGTGAACAGCCACCTGCATCGAGAAACCGGAGACAGCAGCTAGTCAATATATACTGTATATTTTTTTTTTCTTGATACACGTTTGCCTGCAAAGGTAATAAAGGTTTAACGATGACAACAATGGCATATTTTACCTTTGCGTGACCTTGGCGGTGTAGTTGGCGGGAATGTAGATTTCTCGGCTTGTGCTGGTGGACCTGACCATCAAAACATTGCCATCGCTAAAGAGATTTCAAAAAAAAAAAAAAAGGTTCTTGTGAGCATTTTTTTTTTACCCGCTAATGTGAAAGTGGAGGGTGACTTTGCAATTGCCAGGGATTGAAACCGTACTCTGATATGATGCTAAGTCGCTCCCCGACGCTCACGACCAACTCTGTGCTACCGAATGATGGAAAGTCGCGGAGGGAGACAATCAAGGTGTCCTCGGAGCCCGGGCGCAGTTTGGCATATGTGGGAGGAGAGAGTCTTGCGGATGGAGAAAGTCGACCCGGATTTTCAAAAGCGGTCGGGTCGCAGCTGCACCCGGAGGGGCAAATCCCCATCTTCTTTGATGTCCCGCTGGTCCGAAGCAGCAACTGATAGGGAAAAGGCGTTCAAATCCTTCCAAGCACATCCCTGTAATCCGATGAGTTCTCCACCACTTTCCGAGCACCATAAACACTTGGCGGGCTAAAACATTGACTGACATCCTGCGGGAGCCAAAACGTGCCGAGATGCGTGGGCGACACGCTTCTAATCGTGACAAAAATATTAGCTAGAGCGTACTTACTTACCGGCTTGATCAGGCCAGCGCGTGTTTGGTGTTCTCCCGACCCTATAAACACACCCAAGGCGTCGGACTCAGCTACAGCATACACGCCGGCCTACACTGAACACAAACGGAAGCTCGCGTTCTCTCTTAGACCTGCAGAAGGTCAATCGGAAGGACTGCTGTGCAAACCACCAAAGGCTGCTGTGTTCTTGCAGCTGCAAATAGGTGGTGGTGGTGGTGGTGTGTGTGTGGGGGGGGGGGGGGGGGGTTGTTTGTAATGAATGTAGCTTCTTGCATACTGCTCTGTGGCCTTGATTGTATACCCAATCTTTGCAAAGAGGCCAGAGCATACAGCGTATATGGCATGGCCTCTTTCGTATGGCATACACCAACTTCAAAATGTGTCTGGATCTAATCCAGAGGATTTGTTTTTGTGAAAGCACTTCATGAAATCAAATGGAGGAAATTCAACAAAAATGTCAGCGTACAGCTCGGCTGTCTGCATATTTCGGTCTTAAGCAGCACTCGCTTCGTGCGTTAGCGCTATAATGCTCATCTGCTCTTCTTATTGGTTGAATTAGGTTGAAGGCCCCCCCCCCCCCCCCACAGAAAATGTGTATTTTTTTCTAGTGGAGAAAAACACTTTATCTAGCTGATGGCTTTTGGTTGAAGTTTCCCTGACCCGGTCAGCTATTTTTAAGGAAGCGGCGAAAGCTCTGACGAAGGCTGAAGTGACAGCCGAAACTGTCGACTCGGTCAAAATTTTTATCCCCCCCCCCCCCCCCCCCAAAAAACAGTCTGCAAAAAGAAAGAAAAAAAAAGAAACCTGAAAGCCAATTCAGCTTTGTGTGATGTTTAAGCTCCCCCTCGACACCCTGACGCGAGGAGCTTTGTGTTGGTGTCTCCTTTACAATTGCAACTTTATGACAACAAAAACTTTCTACGCAATGTTTCGTGAGGTGACAAAAGATCTGCTAAGGGACGGTGGGAATAAACTCAATGAGACATCGGATCGTGAATCGAAGAGTAGCGGTCATCTGCGCGCGACACCCGAGTCGGGGTTGTCAGATGCGTTTCACAGAAAAGCCAAACGCTCTGCTAAATATAGTCACCCTCATTTGTGACAAAGGAGGCGAAGACGCCGCGGAAATAACTGCGGCTTGAAAACAACTCACCGCTGTCACCTTCTTTTTTCCACTCGCAGTCGCAGCAATCACTGAACTACAATTTCTTTCTTTTTAAATGACGCCGGCGGTTCGATGCACAGAAAACCAAAAGCTGCTGTTCATATTCTACCTCTTTATTGAGTAGTCAGCAGACAAGTGAGAGAAACACAATGCACAAATAAAACGGGGAGGGGGGGACAAATTCAGTGTAAATGAGGCTCAAGAGGCAATCGTACACATTGCGGCGCGCGCTAAACGTTACTTCAAGCTGGCATGTTCCGTTTAGTTGAAGTGCGTGTTGCAACCTTCATTCTGCAGCTACATTTCGCATGATTTGCCAAGTCACGTTGAACTTGCTGTCACAAGAGGGGGGGGGGGGCATCAAAGCGCTTGCTAAAGAGTGTGTTTTAATGTAGATTCAGTCAAGCGGGTCTGCAAAGGTTGATTTCAGGCAACTGGATTCTTCCTGTTTGTTGAATTTCTTTTCTTATTCCCCCCCCCCCCCCCCCCCAAAAAAAGTTTCAAAAGTACCTGGGCAGTTATGCGATTAAGGCTAACCACTTGTGGGCGTTTACACGCGCGCTGCATCCCATTGCAGTCCACAACTCAAGGGCGACTCGCAATTCATGGAGGCAGCATCTTTAGACGGTGTAGCATACAATGACAAAAGCAACGCTAGATGAACAACACTGATGGGTGGAAAACAATAAATACAAGTCAGGTGATCACCTGTGGATATACTAGACATCCGAATGCAGTGGAAGTAACGGTTAAGGAATGTCTTTCTTTTAACTACAGAAGAGTGACCAAGAGGTTTCTGTTTCGGGATCTATGGAGTTACTACATCAAAATCTAAATCACGTGGTTCCTTCCGGAACCTGCGGGCATTCAATTGAGTGTACGGGAGAGCACGGAAGTTACGAAGGGAGCGCCCGGATGGGCGGCGGCCGCCTCAGCAGGACACCTCCATGGTCTGGGGGGCGGCCCGGCGCTCCAGCGCCGCGGGGGCCTTGTTCTCCAGCAGGCTGTTCAAGTTGTGGCGGCTGCGACTGCCGTCCATGGAGGTGGCGCTGGAAGAAGAGGCGGTGCGCGAGCGAGCCAGCCGAGTCATTCCCGCCGTCGGCACTGGGCAAGGCGAAAGAGAGAGTTCCAAAAAAAAAGAAGACATTTGTCAAATCCCCCCCCCCCCCCACTCAGAAGCAAAGTAGCACGAACAAAGTGCTGTGCCAAACATGCAAACAATTTGCGAATCTGAGGAAAATAAACAACCACAACAAAAAAAAAATCAGCGAAAAACATCTTGAGGTATCACAACAACTAAATGCCATCAAATAATACCATCAGTCATGCAAAAAGAAAAAGAAAAAGAAATCAGTCCATGCTAAAGGATCTAAAGTAGTCTTCTATGGAGGGGGGACAAATGTGCACCAAAGTATGCCAGAAATCCTGCCGGATTAAAAACCCCAAAATAATAAGTAAACAGGATTTCTGTGTATATTCTGCATGCCATTCATCCACCGCGGGGTGCTGTGAAGCTTCAAAGCTTTCCGATCGGAGAGCTCTGGAAGGCCGCCCGGTACCTGATTCGTTGCTCAGGTGACTGAGAAGGACATAAGGGACTGGAGGTGATGACGATTCCAGGAGGACAGACAGAGGAAGAAAAGTTCAAAAGGTTTTCTCGCTTCGCTCCACCTTTGAGCAGATTGCCGACTCAGCGTATCGGACACCCAAAGGAAAGACTAAACCGGTGCAAAGTTGCGCCCCGTCGCCCTTCTCGGCCGACATTCCAACCTTGTGGCTTTTTCCCACAGTGGCGGCGTGTTAACGAGGGCAAAGTAGCTTTGGCGTTGGGATTTATTTTCCAGCCTTTCTCGGGATGGAAACACTCCTTTTAATCTCAACTAATCCTACGCCGGCCTTTTGCTCAACGGGACGACCGGATGGCATTTCGGGCAACGCGGCGGAGGGCCGCCTCTCGCGCCGTGGTGACAAAACGACGACATGGGCAAGAGTCTTCTATTTCGGCCACTTCGCTAAAGAGGCGAGATGGGGTCCGCCGTGTCTACGGGACAGTCGGCATACGAGTGAGGACAAAGAGCTGAACGTGGAGTTTGACCCGCTAGCGTGTTCCAAAGCACCGGGTGCTCGAACGCGGCCCCTGCGGGATCCAGAATGCATCCGATCACACCGCCATCTCACTTGTCTCATTTTGACAGATCAACACTGGCGGGGGGGGGGGGGCAGGCCCGTTTCACACCGCACGGCAACCAGAGACAGAAAAAGAAAGCACGGCAGACAAAACCCCGAGACAATTGCCCTCTTTGAGTTGACGCCTCACCTCCTGAGAGTTAGCCGTTCTACCGAACGCTACGGAGAGCAGAAGGGAAAGCACGTTAGCGTCTGTTGGCGGCAAAGCCTGGCCGTTTGTGACCAGGCGGACACAGAAAGTGAAGAAAATAATCAATGAAAAAGGTGCCCGCGGCGGAATAGGCGTCATCGGGGCTGTCGAGCGACACTCTACAAGACACGGGGGTCAAACGATTCCGACTGAATAAGTTCCGGAAGACAACAGCGAGTGAGCGCGCCGAGGTACGCTCGGGCCGCACATACGTCAGAGGCGGTGGGCTTGATTTTTGCCTATTTGAAGGGGCGTTTGCAGAACGCGGAAGAGGCGCGCACTTACTGTAGCCCATCCCCTGGACAAAGTACTTGAAGGCCTCAGCAAGTTTTCCCGGCTGTCGGCAGATAACGTGACAGAGAGCCGAAATGAAGCAACGGCACACCCGGGCGTGTTTGTCGAAGAGCAAAACTCGTACCTACCTGCACAACCTGCGGCAAGCCTCCGCAATCGGCCATCTGAGACAATCGAGAAACGAAATGAGTCCGGGTCAAGAAAATTGGAAGCAAAGTCACGAGGCGAAATAAAATTGGGACGGTAAAAAGTGAAAACACCCCTAAATGTTGTTCAGCATTCACTAAGTGGTCACTTCAATGTCATCTTGTGCCTTGACAATTGACGTGCCTCGCAAAGGGCCACCAAAAGGCGCAAACGTCAATGACGGTTAGCATTGGAATGAAAGCGCGGCCTGGCCATAAATCTAAAAGAAGCAAGAACAAATCAGGAAGGAGCGAGCCTTACGCCGCTTTCCCCAAAACGCCACGCCGTTAACTCATTTCAGTAGCGGCCGATTCTAGACCGAGTCTGAAAAACGTCCGTGGGAGTGAATGATTTCAAAAAGGGTCGAAAGTTGGTTCTTGCTCAAAACAGGATGGCATGACACAAAGTATGTTTTTTAAGCTTCACCGTTATCAGCTTTGACTTTTTGACACTTCTACGATGAGCTAAAAAATAAAATTTCAATTTTTATGCAAGGTGACTTACTTGCTTCCCAAGATCTGTTGCGAGTCAGAACGCACGTTAGTGCGCAGCGACATACAGTACTTAATTGAAGCCGGCGTACGAGAGCTAACGTGCGAAACCACGACGACAAAATGGGTGACGCTGAACAAAACAACAGCTTTCACCTTCAGCAGGGTGGTCTTTGTTGGGTTTAACCTGGAATTGCATTCCACCTGAGAAAGAGCACATTGCGGATGATTTCCCAAGCCAAAAGAAAAATCCACCAGAACTACTTTGGAGCGTGCGGAGCTCGGTCGGGGCTCTCGTTTACCACGGCGTCCACGGCGGGCGACGTGTCACCGACCACCAGCAAAGCGGGGCACCTGCAAAGGACAAAGATGTCGTCTTCAAAGGCCGAAAAGCACAGCGGTCCGATTGGACGGGGACGAGAGCGGCCGCGACGGCTTACGTTAGCGTGTTGACGGCGCTCTCGTTCAAACCTACGACGGGCCGTTCGATTTCCAGGTCCTGGCGACTGCGGAACACAAACACTGTTTGGTGCTTTCTACCGCCTTTATTACTGATTTGTCTTACTGTTTATTGTGCATGTTAAATTGCTCCATGTACAGCACTTTGTATGCAGCGATGGCTGTTTGAAAGTGCTCTATAAATACTGTTGACTTGACTTGACTTGACTTGACAAACGGGGGCGAGGTGGGTCGCCCGACTAAAAACGCCGGCGCCGCCGCGAAAACAACACGCGCCGTCATACTATTGGTAGGAGCCGCAGAAGAGGGCCAGGTTGTCCTGGTTGATGTCTTGGGCGATGTGGAGCCGGTACGTCTGGATCAGCTCCTGGTTCTCGGTGAGCTCATCCTAAGGCAGCAGAAGCGGAGCGCGCGGGCAAACTGAGAACAAGACGGCACCTCGAGAGTCGTCCCGTCGGCGCGCAAGTCATGAGACGGCGCAAAGAAAAGAATTGGCTCGTGTCGACCGGCGAGGCCGAGGCGAGCTCTCCTGGGAAATGTAGTCGAGTAGGTCCTATTTGCGGCAGCAAAACGACAGATAAGAAAAGGAGGACATGCGCTGGAATGGAGATTGACCTCAGCCAGAGTACCGCACATCACAACGGCCGCATTTTCACGAGCAAAAGGCGCACTTACAAGTCGGACGTTTTCGCCAAAGTGGACCGGGCGCCTCATAATTTGCCTATGCAGCCAATTGCAAAATGGCCGACTGCCGTCGTGTGACTTTGATGACGGCGGGGGGGCGTCCTCTCCACTGACTGATGTTGGCATATTTCGAGGAAAGGCGCACGCCACCGAGGAGTTGGTGCCGGCACGCGCAAAACAACATCCCGTGAACGGCACGTTTACGGGACACCGTTTCAACCGGGGAACCCGGCGTGCTTGATGGTCAACTTGTCCAGCTGTTCATTTCGGATACGCAAGATGAGGACTTTGACGGATCGCAGGATGCGGATTGACCAAAAGACAACGTGACTACATTGGGAAATACTTCAAGAAAGTACAACCGCCGGACTCATTCTTTGGTTTGGTCGTTGTTGTTTTTTTTAATGTGCAAGCGAGTGTCGATGCACGCTGGCAGATTTTAGCAGGCCCGCGTCCCACATTACAATGCGTCGACCGGAGGAATGGCGGCCGTTAACTGACGCTACGCCTTCGAATACGGTGCGGCGTACGGGCGTGAAATGCCGTCGAATGGACGGGCTCGCGTCGCGGGCCCGCGTGGCTTCGAGGAAAATGGAGCCGGAAGCCGAACGTGGGCGTTACGACAAAAAAAGTTGCAGAAACTCACGCTGCTGAAATGATGAGCCATGACGATGTCAACCAGGTTACTGGTCCAGCCGGACAGCTGCGGAAAACACAAAGGGAGGGACCGAACGTCACGTCGGAGGCCCGACTGACTTTAAAACGTGAAAAAGCACTTCTAGCTTTGCTTGTCGGAGGCCCCTGAACACGGAAACCAGTCGACGTGACGAAAACCGTCTATGGCACGAAAAGAGAAATTCGCAAGCCACGCTCACGTGACAGGCGATCCGAAGGGGAGGAGGATCGTACGAACTTTTGAAGCGGCCCAGTCGATCCAGCCTTCGGCGCACGGGTCGATATTGATGAGCACCAGGCCCTCCGCCAGCGTGGGATTGTTCAACTGCAACGGGAAGAAATCGCAGCGTTGATTTGGACGGAGCGGGAAGCCGTCCGCTCCCCTCGGCGACGGCTCTTGCGGAAGCGCAGTCCAACCTCCGCACGACGAGCGCCTCCGGGGACATCGCCAATCGGTCGCCGGAAACGCTTCCGATAAAATGGCCGCCAACCACCATGTATGATACACGCTGAACATTCATAGATGGAAAATGTGCGACTGTATAAAGACGTCAATTACAAAGGTGTGTGCGTACGAAGGGGAAAAAAAAGATTTTAAAAGTGCCGCCGACATCTGGGAGACTCCCTTTTGAAAGCGAGGGACAAGTTCAGCCTCAGGTGGGAAAAAGAAACAGGAAAGCGCCGGGGCGATTGATCAGATCGACAGATTGTTGCAGAAACTGGCGGCGCCGCGCGGGACGTGAGATGCCCGATTTGCGGGAGGAAGCGCAAAAGGCGGACGGACGCGGGGACTCACGGCAAAGCGGGTGAGGACGTACGCTCCGGCTCCCACGCCGATGCCGATGACGCTGTTGACCCTGCGGGGACAACGGCGAGACTCAAGAGCGTCACTGGCGACCGCGCATCGGCTCTCCTCGGGGGCTACTCACTTCAGCTGAGTCATCACCGACGGCAGCATTTCGGCCAACTCGTCCACGGTCGGGTAGCGATAGCTGCGGGCGGAAGATCACAGCCCGTCACGCGCCGGCGAGTCGAGTTGACGGCAAACGTTTGGGCGCAATTCGCAGACGGAGAGCGCGCGCTTCCGTCGCTCGACTTCTCGCTTATCGTACCCGCTGGGGAAGGGGGGCGCGGCCTCCTGCTGGCCGGGCGCGTCCACGTGGACCACCGCAAAGTGCTGCGTGATCTCCCGCATGTCCTCGTAGTTGAACAGGGTGTTGAAGCACGACTTGTCTGCAAAGGCGGACGCAAATCGGTCAAGGGCTCACAAAGCGCCATCGCATCCGCCCGAGGTTCCGCCCACTCACGGTTGAGGCCGATGTCGTGATAGGTGAGGATGACGGGTCTGTTGCCCTTGGGAACGCCCCTCATTGTCACATGAAGAACGCCGTGAGGAGTCTCAATGTCATGCTCCTGCAGCAACAAATGGGGGGGGGGGGGCAGAGTTTGGAAATGAACTGGAATTTATAGAACAAAAAAAAAAAACGCTTGCATTTCTGTAAGCGCGCCCAACTGCCTTCCCACGGATTCCCGCACGCAACAAAACGGAGGCTCCTTTTGCAGGCACCTTTCGCCGCTGCAGCTAACAAGCGCGATGGAGGACGAGCACTAAAAGGTGGCGAAAAACACCGCAGGCGTTACAGCCGAGTCGCACGGACATTCCCCTTCCGCTGTAAGATAAAACCTGAACGCAAGACTGCTTTTCGTCTCGGAGTAACAGGCTAAAGGATTGAAAAAGTCCCGTTGGCGCAGAGCATTTGCATCTTTAAAGAGTGTCTTTTTAAGGATGCAAAGCACGTGCCTCCTCTCCGCCAGGCGTCCCCCCCCCCCGCGCCCTTGGACAAACAAAACTCCGAGCGAGCCCTTTCCGTCAAAACAACGGTGAGGACTGAAAAGGCAAGGATGACGCTGCAAAAACGGCTTTGCGGAGCGCATTCGCATTGAGAGCGCGCCCACCGGTTTCCGTCTGTTCATTATTTTCTGAGGGGGGGGGGGGGCTGAGCACAAGGAAGACTCGCCGGCTTAAGTCGCACGGCATCAGAGTCAATCGTTCGCATTTGCGCTTTGAAGACGGCGGAATGTAAACGATGACTTCAACCGTGCGCGAGGCGGGCACGGGTGAGGATTCGGGCCTTCTTTGAAAATCTGCCAGCTGATGCCCATCAAACGGCGGTCAACCGAGAGACAAACACCCCCGGGGAAGACACGAGGTCGACGCGGCCGGCCGCCCTTGCGGATAAATCTCCGAATGCGATGAGACCGTGGATGTGGCTCGCCGAGGCGCTGAAGGTCGGCGCTCGGGTGGCCTCAAGGACAAGGCGCCGGTCGTTTCAAATGGGCAAATGAGCGATGGACACATCCACGCCGCTCCAGCGAAACAGATACCTTCCACCTCGCCTGCGGGGGGGGTTACCGCCACGCTCCGGTCGACTCAATTACGTGCAACGAAATAGGGGGGGGGGGGGGGGGGGGCTGGACAGCTACCGAACTAAAAATAACCTCTCATAAAACAGGAAGAAATTCTCCTCCCATCTTTGAACCTTTGGCCTTCCGGAATAAAGTTAAGGGGCTGCAACTAGCCATTATCGTAATAATACGGTTACGGTCTTGGTCAACAACATGTCCGAAAATCGGCACAGAAACATTGACGTCATTCTGACGCAACACACAGAAAGCAAATGTGCCGTTCTAGAGGGACGACAGAAAGCGTTGCGCGCCATTCGCGCCTCGGGGCTGCGGCGGCGTGCTAACGCATAGCGACAGCGGAAACTCGTTCCGATACGTTTGCAATCTGCCGAAGGAAGTCAAGTCTTCTTCTTTGCCGCGGCGATCCAAGTGTCGGCGAAGCGCCCAAAGCAGCGCGGCACGCGCGGGTCCGTGCGAACGCGGCCTCGCGTGGCTGCTTTCGGCACGCTCCACCCAACTCGGTTCGGAGGCCGCAAAACGGGATGCGACAGCTTTCTTGTCGCGTTCGGCGCAGACGCGAGCCTTTTGAGACAAGCCGTCATCGAATAAGCATCACGATGACAAGTTGTAGTATCGGCTCGCCGCTCGACAAATTGAAATCCGAACATGACGGAAGGCGCGCGCCGGACGGGGCGGGAAAAACGATTCCTCCATAACTCGCGGGGAGGCATTTGTTGGCTTCCTCAAAAAATGAGGTTGCGAAAAAATAAACAAATCAAGAAAAGAAGAGGAGGAGGATAACAAGAGCAAGTTATTGGAGTGGGACGGGAGGAGAAGGCCTCGAACGGCCATTTCGCTATTGGCAAGGTTGACGTTTCCAAGCGCCATCGATCCGGCAGATGCATCATCATCTCGAATCATTTCCCGTCTGAGACACTGCGCGGCGGCATCGCGATGGGCAAAACGTAACTCGGGGCGGGGCTGTTTGACTGCAGCTGCGGAGGAAAAATGAGCGGTCATCTTTGCAGTTCGGGAGGTTGTTGCGGGCGACTTGCGAGGTGAAGACGCCGAGCCAAATAAAAGCGCCACGTCACGCTTTCCTTTCTTCCTCTTATCTCGCCTGCTCACCCCACCCCTGCCGCAAATGATATCAATCACCCCTGGGGAGCGGAAAGCCTGGCCGGTCAGCAACTGCCAAATGATGCGTACGCATCGCACGCGCGCGCACACAGCCCACGGGACGAATACGAGAAGAAGACTTTGTTCCCGTCGTCGCGGCCAACGACGCAACGGTTCGACCTGCGGCGCGGCCGGCCGGCCGCTAAGCGTTTGTCAGCAAAGCTTCGAAGGCCACATTCAAGGTCCCTGCGGGTGAGGAGTCGCTACACTGTGTTGGGTTGTGTGACCTCCCTGCTTTTTCATCCACCCCCCCCCCCTCCAAAAAAAAATAACAGTCTTAAAAACATGCACGTGGCACCGACACCAACCGCGCACGCGGCCTCAGACGTGAACCCAAACATACGTGACCCTGCGCTTGGACTTCCCGGCAGGCACGTCCGCATCTTTTACTTGTACTGAATTGAACATGCGCACCGTCTTCATCGTTGGCATTTTATCGGCCGAGCTGACTCCAAGAATGGACGCGCGCACACAGACGCATGCCAAATGGTCATTCTGCACTAGCGGCTGTCCGTGGGGAGAAACCCCCCCCCCCCCCCCCCAAAACAAAGTGTCGGCTGTTTCCCCGCAAGGACCGCCGAGCGCTTAGTCCTTCCCAGCTGCTCTCGCCGAGTCTAGGGGGGGCAGGGGGGGGGATCACACATCAAGCCATCCCGGTGGCAGGCAGCTACTAAGATGCGAGCATCCCGTCAGGTGTCTCGAGAGGAATTTGTCACTCACCGCTCCATTCCCAGAGCACGCCATCTGGTCCAGATCCAGAAGAGCGGACATTGTTCCCCCAACACTGGAGACTGCTGTGTTATGCTACGTGCGAGCGTGCGCCAGGCGGCTTTGAAGAGCTCCGAATGCAGGAGGGGGGGCCGGGGCGGGGGTCGGAAGGGAAGCAGCGACGACGTTTGGTGGCGAACAAGACAGAACGAGGGAGGCACTGAAGATGGGATGGGCAAATCTGAATGAAAGCAGATCGACCAGGGGAGGGAGAAAGGCAGGCTAAGACACAGGGGGGGGGGGGGGGGGGAGCGGTGGGCGCGCGCAGACTCTGCTCAGTAGTCGCAGTTCGTCCGCACATGCGACCTACAGTGAGTTTAATTGGATTGCGGAGGGTCAGGTGGCTCGAGGGTGGAGCCACGGGGGGAAAAAATAGGAAAGGGGGCGGGGGGTGCAGACGCCGTCCAGGAAAACGGAGCCAGGCCGGAACTCCAAATAGAGGAGAACACGTGACTGCTCGCCAAATGTTTTCTGGTCGAAAAAGTCCCTACGAAAGATGGAATTTGTGTGACAAGAACATCGCTGTGTTCCAGCTCAACCGGGAAGTAAACCCCGAAGCGAAAACTCTTCTTGTCAAACGATGACAACAACATACGAGAGGACCAATCGCATCTTGGAGTCATTTGCTCCTCGCCCTTGGACTGATTGATCAAATGTCTTTTTTGTCCTCCGCACGGTTGAGAGCAGCGGAGGGCGCTTGGCGAAAACGAGTCGGGCGGCAGCGCGTGTGGGGCCACAAGAAAAACACTCGACTCTCATTGGTCAGGCGCGCATCGGGCAGACCTGGTCGGACTGGACGCTAGCTCGAGTTGACATTAGATTAGCCGACAGAGGGCGCTGCCGGGCCAAATATAGAGTTCGTCTTCGGACAGCTGTCGCAACAACGACGCGAATTGAGAAAAGGCTGCTACTGTACGGTATCCCGTTTTCGGCTCAAATGATTTCTTGTTACTTCCCCCCATAAAGCTGGGCGGCACAGCGGCGGACCGGTGAGCACCTCCGCCACACGGTGCAGAGGTGCAGGGTCGCAGGGTTGGATTGCGGCTTTGGCCGGGGCTTTCCTCGCACATTGCAAACACATGCATAGCGGGCGAAGGGAGCACTCGAAATGCTCCCAAGGTGTGTTGGTGAGCGCGGATGGTGCTTATTCATCTGCGCGTGCCCTGCGAGTGGCTGGCAAGCAGTTGAGGGTGTCTCGAAGACGGCTGGGATTGGCTCCCTTGTGACGATAAGCGGATCAGAAAATGGATGGATGGTATAAAGGTGCACTATGCTCGCATGGCATCGGGAAGAGAAGCACACGCTGCAATTCGAAGTACAGTACCAAACTAGCTACCGGTGCCCTCTACTGGGCACACTCGGATACTGCCAGGCAAGAAAACCGCACAAAAGAAGTCAATACGGTACAAATAAAGCAGTCGGAATTAGACCGGGAAAAAACATGATTAAAAAAAAAAAAAGGCATTCTCCAATCAAAAGCAATGTCAATTGACTGCTGTGACGATGCCTCTTCCTCTCTGTGAAACGGCCCTGTGCTCTTTTTGTCAAGTCGAGCGCTGCAGTCCAGAGGGGTGGAGGAGGCCGAGTCACGTCACACCCTCGGTCCCGCGGGGCCCAAGACTGCAGCGCCACACCCTCCACGGTCATTTTGCCTTGCCGTCATTCCAGGCAGCTTCTACGACGAACCGCGTGATGTCAGCGGATCTTTCGGGGCACGCGCGTGATGACCAGCGGGACGGGCTTCCCCTCCCCGAGTCGGTGCATCGCTGCTGACCGCCCCTGTCCGTTGGAGGCCCCATGCCAACGTCGCGTTCTGCAAGTGGGCTCGCCACTCTGCAAAAGTAGTCCTACCACATTCCCTATTTGGACTCGAATCGGACTTCTGACTAAAGAGGGCCCCGCCTGTTTTTGTATTAAAAAAATACGGATTTGCATTTCCCGGAAAATAGCAATCATTCAATATTTAATTTTTTTCTTGATTTGTCTGCTCGTTTAGAACGACGGCGACGCGGATGTCATCGCATTTTGTGGAGGATTAAGTATTCACCAAACTGTATTTTACAGACGGAGAAGGCGTTCATTTCAGTTCAATCAAATAACAACAACAAGAAGAAGATGAAAAAATGGACAGACAAGAGACTCACCTGACAGTCAAAATCCTGAAAGTTGCGTGCATTCTGTAAAAAAAACAAAAACAAATAAAAAGATAAAACCATGGGCGCTCACAGTTCAAAACAAAAAGAAGTCAGGTGCTTTTTAATCAGGTGCGGATCAGAATCATGTGTGGTTGATTCTTGAGAATTATTACTGTGTGTGTGTTTGTATGTACACACGCACGCAGAGTCAAACCTGGAGGGACATAACGAATCTGCGCGTTGCGACGGTAGTTTGTCGGAAGCCTTTCCAATAACGTGGCCGCCATTCACAGGTGTAAAAACATCAACATGTCATCACAATATAAACACGTCAATTACATGAAGAAAAAGTCCTTTTACAAGACATGAAGCAAACAACCGCGGCGTTCCTTCTTCATCTCTGAAAACATCGAGTTTGCAAACGTTTGCCGCCGCCAGTGCCACGAATGACAAACGGTCGCCCCATTTTGCCCCGACTGTCGGAAAACAGGAAGGCCGTTCGCCTTTTCGCGTCGTCAAGAAATCGTCATCAAAAGTCGCACTGGCCGCAAACGTCCAAGAAGTGAGCTGCGGGAATCGGCGGGCTGCAAACCGGAGACGGCGTTCCACGGGCACATTTTGATGCCGCTCGGGTTTGGGCTCTGAAAAGCTCCAGAGGTCCATTTATAGAAATGCACTTCCTTTTGCCGGCCCGCATCGTGCGAGAAAAGCGCGCGCTTGGTTGGGTTGGCTTGGTTGAAAATGAGCGTGGGGGGGGAGAGGACGCTGGCGGTCTCCTCATTCAAAGGCGCTAGGCGGGCAGGCTTCCCTTCGCCCGGCTCCGTCATCGAAGCCGCCAAGGAGCTTCCGAGCCGATACGCGTCAAACCTCTGCGGCGATTGGTGGCAGAGAGTCAACCGTCACTCCGCGCTAAACATTTTGCTTGTCAGATCACAAGCGGACAAATACGGACCGGGCGTGAGGAAAAGAAGTTGTTCTTCTTCCCGGCGCGCTTAGGATTTGTCCCCGCTCAAAGTAAAAGATAAAGCAACAAATACGCGCGCAATTGTCCCACTTTTGCCTTTTAGGTTTGTCTTCCGCACAGATGAGGACATAAATAATTCACTTTGATGAACAGCACTGCCGAGTCTGAATTTGTGCTGTAATGAGTGGAAGGGGGCGAAGGAGGGGCTCAACTCAAGGCCCGCGAGCCAGATCTGGCCCTTCGCAACCCCTCCCCGGTGTGCGCCGCGTCCGTTGGCGCGCTTCGGCGAAGAGCCGCGGCCGCAGGCGACGTCGGATCAGCCCCCCCGGGGGCCGGCGGCGGCCTTTTCCCAACAACGCACCTTATTGGTCAGGAGCGGCTTGATCTCAGTCAGCTGTACATCCTGGAGCTCATCCATGATCCTTTTTGGTCACCGTCAAGTGCTTCAAAGAGGAAAAAAAAAACAGCAATCAGATATAATGTGCATCTACCAGCAAGAATGTGTTATTTCATCAGATGTATTGATTGAAATCGGGCCGGATACGATCTCAAAATGTAGTTTGCTCTCCGAGTGCCACCGCAATGATGACAGAGATAAAAAACAACCCCCCCCCAACCTTTCAATTTCAATGAGCTATTATTTGAAGCCACCGTGCATCTCGAACATGAGCAATGTGGTCAAATGCGGCAACATGAAACGACCTACTTCAACTGAAATGGATTGCGCGTACATTAAATGGGTGGCGTAGCGGCAACAATCGCGTCAGAGTGTCGGGGGGCCCCCGTTTCATCCGGCAAGACCCAGAGCGGATGAGAAGCCCGGTGACGCAAACATCTGCTCCGAGGTCGTCCCTCCTCGAGCGAGGGATTGCGTCAATGCCCTGAAAGGAAAACTAAGAAAGCAGCAGGACACGAGCCTAGAATTGCATAACCCCGCCCCCCCCCCCCCAAAAAAAACAAAAACAAAACGACACCTACACAGCTGTGAGGGAAAACTGGACCTGCAAAATCCTTGCTGACAAATGCGGCTCAACTGCGGACTAAATAATATTTAGACAAGCGAACGAGGAATAAAGACCAAGAAATACTCGGCGTGCTTGAGCAGATTGACCTGATCGATCCAACACTTCCTTGCACTTGCGAAAGAAGATCCGCCAATGGCAAACCGGTCGCAGGTCAGTGGCGCAACGAGGGGCCGCGGCTGACCGAGCCAAGGACGATTTGCTTTTGGAGCGGAGCGCCGCCACCCAATCGGCCCGACACGAATCGGCAAAGAGCCGCTCGACTTTTCAGCGTGCGTGCTCGGCCGTCGTCATGGAGACGAAGCTGGCCGCCGATGTTTCTTCTAAGACGGGATATCCCAGTGGGGGGGGGGGGCAACTCGGAACGAATGAAGCATCGCCCCTTCCGGCGTGCGACTTTGGTGACCTTGACAACCTCGAGGTGGCGCGAGTGCGAGCGCTCAAAATGAAATGCGGCCGGCGGGTGGGGAAAGCCGTTCGGCGCGGGTCGCCCCACCTCAACTGGAGCGCGGCGTCGGTGCCGATCCAAGGGCGAACGATGTGGAACTTGCCCCCCCGCGGCCTGTGGGGCAAATCACCGGCGCCGACGCTTTCCGTCACGTCGACTTTGGCTTTCAAACTAGGTACGATCCGAGCGACCTCACGAATTTGTCGAAAGCATTTCTAATACATTGGCCGCCAACGAGCATGGATCATGCGGTGCGGAGACATTGCTCCAAAATGGGCAAAAAAACGAATCGCGTGAATTTTGGACATGGTTCTAGGGGTGCAAACGACGTTGGAGCGTATCGTCCTCGGGGAAGCGGCGGTGCCTGTCACTTTGCGCTTTCACATTTTGTCCGCAGCTTCATCAAGGTCGATGGCAATGTGGCGGGTGACCTTGCATCAACCCCCCTGGCGTCGTCTGCGCAGATTCCCGCCGCCGCCGATCCCTTTTGGCGCATCGCCACGGTGACGAACGGACGAAATCAATCATTTTTGACGGCCGCGGGCATTCACAGAAGAGGGCGACTTACGCCAAACGCCCTTGTGACCATTGACCTCTCGCGTCACGGAAATACAAGCCCCCGGTCTGTCCTCATTGGCAGCCTGGAGACAAAGCGGGGCGAGCCATCTTCACAAATCCCAGGAGGCTCCCGCTCGCGATTAGCATCGGAGGCGCTCTCGGTGTGAGGAAGCTCCGTCACGAGAAGCACAACGGTCAATTCTGGGGTGAGAAAGAAAACGGTGGCGCCGGTCTGTCTGTCTTTTGCTACATTCCCGTCATGAAAAGGAGCACGGGCGTGCCCGCGCTCCGCCGGAGCCTTCGTACTAACTCGGAAGCGGCGGACTTCACGGCCCCGCGGAAACTAGGCCGCAACAAATTCCGGGGACGCCGCCGCTGCCGGCCAACGACGCGGCCCGACGGATATTCCCGTTTCCTTATTAGCGTGTTATGACCCGAGCCCAAACCCACTCAAAATGGGCCAAGTCACGAAAAAACTTCTGTCGTGACTTCTTGGCAAAAGATTTCTACTGCGGAAGAGAACGGAGGCAAAATGCGAACAAGCAAGAAAGGCGCAAGAAGACGGACACTGCGGCAGCGGAAACGCAAACAATAGCAAGTGTTGATTGGTGATATTTCTAAAGTTGCGCCGATGTAGCGGCGTCCCCGTGACGAGAGCTCGGAACCCCAAAACAATTGCTTCAAACTTGATGTTGACAGGGGAGAAATGTCATCTGTGCTGTATGTTACACATGCAGTACATTTGACATTAAAGTTTATCCAATCCAATGTATGGAGCAACTCAGTCTGAGCTTATCGTTTGAGTATCGGGTCAAATCTGGCGCGCGGCGCAAAGAATTCCCCGCGGCAATCGCACATGCGTGCATTCACGCCTAGAGCCCGAGCGTCGTGACGTCAGGCACTTCATTGCCACCCCGGCTATTTTGGATGGTCTTGGCCAAGTGCCGACCGAGCCCGTTTCTTCCTCTGACAGCATCGCAAAAAAAAAAAAAGAAATAGAAAAAGAAATATCTCTCTGATGTCTTCGCCCGTCGCCGTCTATTCTTAGCCGGTCGGGACTTTGACAGTGAAAAGGCTTCCTAACTGACAAGCAGCTGGCTCCCGATTTGAATTTTAGAATCGCTCGAGTTGAACCTCCAAAATCAAACACAAGCGGTTCAGGCAACGTTTGAAGAAAAAGAAAACGTTCTGACCACTTGACACAAGTAAAAGCGAAACTTAACAACTCAATTAAAACCTCTCATCACTCGTTCTACTCACGATGGGCCGATTACGATGGACCGAACCTCATTACAACACGCCTCGAGGGACATCACCAATTTGTTATGTTATAACAGTAGAGTGCATGTATGTACGTGTGAGTGAGAGAGATTATTTCCCCCTTCCCCCCCCCTCAAAAAAATCACAGCGGGTGCTTTGAAGCTACGGCACGAGTCCGTAGACGACTAAGAGTGGCGTCATAGAGTCAACAAATGGGGGTCCGTACGGCAAGCTAAGGGCTCGCGTTCAAAGATCAGCAGCATTCCGACGGCGCCCTTCGCAGGAAACGACGCCGTGACAAGTCAGCAAGAGGCCCGAGGCCAACCGAACCGAGCCGTCTCGCGTGTTGGCTAGAAAGGAGACCCGAGGATCCTCCGGCGCTTGAGCGCGCGGGCCGCTCGGGGTGGCGCGCCCCGGCCCCGGCCCCGCCCTTTGATACAAAGTCAACATCAGCTTGACGAAGATGATCCGGAAGACGCATCTCCAACTCGGAGTCCGATTTGGCCGTTTTGAGGGTGCGGGGCCGCCTCACGAAAATGAGCAAGCGCGAAGCCCGCCCACTCCGCAATGGAACACAAAGACCCAATCGGCAAGTACATGCGTCGATGAGACGCTACAGCGTTGGTTCGCACTTATCCGCGCATCCGACAAAGCTGGGCGCAGCTCTGCTTACCCATTGGCTTTGACATGACAATGTTTCAGATGGGAGAAACCAGCGGGATGGCGCCGACGTTTGTCACCGTGAAGAAGAAGGCCCATTTCCAAACATAGGCGGCAAACAAAAGACCGAGTCGGTCAATGTCACACTTGACCGCCGGGTCGGCACTCCGGAGAGCCACCAATTTGCATACAAGTCCGGTTTTCGTAATATGCACGCTTTAAATCGCGGTTTGTTTTCAACGGTCCAGTAGTGGTGTCCCGTTCAATCTGTGGAAAATACAGGTTGCGGTTTCTGGCTAAGCGTTTGCGTGCGCCTAACTCTTGCTTCGTCTCGCCCATGAAAGTTTGGACTTTGGCGAGACGGGTCAAAGGGCAGCCGTGACCTCGAGCTCACATACTGGATGGAAACATTAAGGGGTGGGGCCGGGGGTATTCATAAAACATGCGGGTCACGGACATCGGGCCGCCGCCTCATTGAAGGGATCCGTCCCGCCGCTCGGCGTTCCAAACAGAAAGGCCGGAGAGAGACGAGTCAATCTCCCTGAAAAACACGCGGGGGTGGCCCGCTCCGACGCCGCCCCCCGCTCGGATATCGGCCGCCGGTGTCCTTGGCAACACCCCGTCCGGGCTCGGCTCGGATCGAATGACCTTTTTGGCCGGCGTGCAAAACTAAAGGCCTTCTATCTTCTGCAACCTTTGCAACTTTGCAACTTTGCAACTTGCCTTTGCAACTGATGCAAGTAACATTGATAAAATCCAAAGCGCATTTAAAGGCGCGGGTGTCAAACTCAAGGCCCGGGGGCCAGATCCGGCCCGCCACGTCATTTTATGTGGCCCGCGGAAGCAAACCATGCGTTTCGACTTTGATGATGCTTGCTAAAAGCTGTCCCAAAATGTCAAATTCTCACAGGTAATAAATAACGTTGAGATTTTGCAATCATTTTGCTGTCCTATTTACACTCAGTTGAACAATAATTGAGCAAACAACACACAGATAGTTGGCTGATTTAAAAACTGGTAATCCATCAATTTGTTTTGTACAATTAATAATACGATGAGATGATTAAACATTTTTTCAGTTTCACTGTCGGAAGGAAAGGCCCTCGGAGGGAAGACGTAACTCCAAAGTGGCCCACGACAAAAATGAGTTTGACACCCCTGTTTTTAAGGCCTCCTCTATTAAGCTATAAATGCTTGCGGAAACTGCAATATGCAAAAAAATAAAATAAAAAAAGTCAATTATGACGATGATTTTAATCATCAATGGCCTCGCGTGCACACGATCCGAATCGGTCACCGAGGTTTGGGCTCAGGAAGCAATTTAGCGCTTCTGTGAAGGCACGCATGAACCCCGAGAATGCAAAAAAAAAACGCTCGTTTCCGTTCCCACATGCAAATCGGTCAGTATTCATCACCAACGATTGTCAGAAATTGCACGTTTGCGGTCGGCCTTCGGCCCCTGTCGGCAGTCGACTGCCAATGAGCGGGACCGTTTCGTATGCCTTTGTTCCCAGCTCGATAACAAACTCAAGGAGCTTCCAAACAAAAATGCGAACGGCACCGTGTGCTTTGGCCAATAATTAACCCGGAGAAGAAGCCCCTCCTAGGAGATGGCGGCCATAAACCCCTTTGGCCGTGTAAACACAAAGGCCTGGTTAATAGCGAGAGCAGAAGGAGCGTTCTGTCAATGGGTAGCCATGTCCTCTCGCAGTCTGAACAATGGCAGTGTTGTGAGTGGCAACACGTGTCTTCTTGCTGGTTGTTTATGGTCAAAACTCGCGTCAAACTTTCCCGCTCGCGCGACCGCTCAAGGAATCGCGGGAGATGAAGCGTGCAATTGAGCTCAGAAACACCGCCGATGAAGACATAACGCCCACGGTGTTTACATTGTTTTGTCGTGTTGGCTAAGGCGCCTCGAGTGAGTCCGGGTAGAGTGAAACTCCACCGATCGGCAAATCCCCGTTCGACCCGCTTCCCGGCAAATTTCAACAGGAAGGAAAATTTTAGCGGCGGTGGGTTTTCGGTGGCCTGCGGAGTCGACACCGGCGAAGGCGGGGTGGTTAACGTCTCAGAATCTATTCCCTTTCGAGCTGCTCCTGTTGTAAAATGAGTGTGACCCATTCAGCACCGGCGTGCTTGTCAAATGTTGTACAGGGCTGTGTCAAGTTAAAGGTTTGAGGGGGTTCAGCCCATATCCCCCACCCCTAAATAGACTACAGCCATTTGATGAAAAGAAAACACCTGACGCTTTGCTTCTCACCTGTGTGACCTTCGAGGTACCTTCAGTGACATTGCCTGCCATAATGTGCTGACATTGAAGTTTTACTCTTTGAACCGGTTGACTGTAAAACGATGAATGTGACCACACCAACTGTTTGGAAGAACAGATGCTAAACGATATACAAGTAACACCTACAGTGACCGTATCCAATGAATGCTACCGCAAACTCTTGGGCCTAGTTTTTCATAGATAATCGGTCAACGTAACACCGAGTTGAATGACACCCAAAGAAACACTTCAGTAAAATGCTAACGCGTCGGTCTGTCGCGTTCCACATGACTTCCACTTCCGAAAAAAAAGTGATATCAGAACATGGATTCAATGTATTAATGTAGGCAGTTTACATGTAAAGCTAAAATATAAATGTTACAATTTAGAGCGAAAACGTCATGTTAACCGTTTTAATAGAAAGAGCCAAGTGTGCGCTTCCGTGAGCTTGCGTAGAAGGTGACAGAAGACAAAAGTAAGGCTGAAAAAGTGGCGACACGGTGAGGTAAACGAAAGCCACAAAGCAGTAGTGCTGCTACTAGTGGGAAGTCATTTCACTGCAACTGCAGAGGTCCGCCTCGCTCACTCCCCGTACACCTAGAAGGATTTCTTTGAATGAAGATGTAAACGCTGCATTACATCGCGACGGCGGTCACGACGCGTCCATGACAGCAGCGAGAACAGGTTGGGAAAAAAATCCGGCGAACGGAAGATTATCTCTCTTGGCACATCTGTAACTACTACACGGCGAAGGGATCACGCTGCAAGGCGAAGGCGAGACTTACCTCAACGTTGCGATAGTAGCGTTTCAGTCGAGGTCGCTATCGGTTAGGGGGTAGAATATGAAAAGCTTGGCAGTATTTTATCGTCAAATGTAAAATTCGCCGCACTCGGCTCGCTCGCCGCTTCCTCTGCTCCAACTCGTATTTCGACGTGATTGTGGGCGGAGCTACGCGCTGCGTCGGAGACAGGCGGCCAGCCAATCAGAGCAGACGCTACGGAGCAAAGACCGGAAGAAGAGATAGAGGTCATTTTTTATTTTATTTTTCCCTCTTCGTAAATCTAGCGACTGTTTTAGCTTTGCTAAAAATAAAAAAGTACCGACAACTAGGAAATACTAGGTAATTTGTCAGGAAAAAAAGAGAGGGAGAATAGTAACACGTGGTAGTGAATAGGAAGCCGCAAAGTACTTCACAATCGAATACAGTACTGTACTGTATCTGTAAATCTGCTTTTCCGACCCGAGTCGTTGTAAAATACTGATAGAGGAGAACAGAGTTTTTAAACCCTATAAACCTTTTAAGAAAACTGCTGTTTTTGATTTTCACACCGTCCAAAGTTGTTACTTTGACAACTTGTGCTCTGCCGGTCAAATATTGAGCGATTAAATCAAACGGCGCGCCAATTCACATTTCCAATCGGATTATGTAACCGCCCGAATAGGCTATGAAATCAAATCAAGTATGCACGGAGCCTGTTATGGTGTGCTTTTATTTGAAGGTTGTCGGTCGGTGAGGATGAGCGCTGTGCTCCGCGGTGCTTCTCTGCAGAAAAGGAATCGGTCCCGTTGCCATTTCCCAATTTTGCGAGGCTTTAGTCACAGACTGCTGCCCCCAATTTTGATCCGATTGTATAAGAGGCCAAATCGGCTATGAAATCATGTTACATCAAACTGAATGATGCAACGTCAATTTCATGACAGTGTCGCCATCTGGTTAAACAGGATGGGGTGATGGGGAGTATGGACAAGACATGTTAGTAATGAGAGTTTATTTATGTACCAGCAGATTTGTTTGCATTGTTCAACATTTTCCCTGCTCTAATCCAGACAGTACAGTAGCGTAGGAGATTATCAGAAAGGAAAACTCATTTAGATGGACATATTTACAAAGTACAACAAACAAACAGGTGAAATTGGAACTACTGCGTAAGACAATTTCATCTTGTCTAAACAGTATTTGTCCCGAGCAAAAGCACGGAATCCAGTCCAGAACAAGTCTTCGGTGAGCCATCAAGGGCTACGGCAACAATGCAGACACAAATGGTAGTGAGGAATACTGTCATGGACACACAAATGAAAACTAACCAAGATAATTGGCGCGCTGTTTAGGGATAAGCACGACCATTTAAGACACAAATTGCGCTTGTCACCATTGCAAAAGCGGAACGACAAAATAAGAAATTCAGGATTCAAGACAAAAATAACTTCACAGTGTATAAAAAAAAAAAAGACTCCAGGACGTCAGTTTTTCAAGATGGTTGTAAAGTGCCGTTTCATACCGGGTGTCAAGGGATCAAGCCTTTTTTTTGGGGGGGGGGGGGGGGGGGGGTTAACGCACAACTGGAGAACAAACGTGTATACTGTATACATATACACACACGTGTTCAAAAATATTTTCATATCTGTGTACTCCAAGCTGAATGTAAAGCTTGAGTGTAATGCACTATGCACCGAGAGAATTACAAGCCACCTTGAACTGTCCGGGCATACAAAAGGCATCATAGCAAGTTGCGTGGGAACCACTGTGTGATCTGGTCCAAAGGACTTTCCTGCATTACGAGGTGACGTATCGTGTATAATCCTGATTCGTAATGCTGGCTTTCCATACAAGGATGCCAGTGGCTGTAGCATCTGAATTCACCACGTCCAACCCTTGAAGGAATGAGAAGCAGCTGCAGAGATCAGGTCGGAGGCTTGCAACTGGCAAGTTCAACGAGATTCCACGTGGCGCCCTCATGTGGAGCTGAACAGGGCGAGCTGATGCACCTTTCCCAGCTGCGACATCAGCCGCTTCATGCGCTGTTTGAGCTGAGGCAAACGGGCCAGCGGTTCGGGAGGCTCCAGTTCCCCAGTGTAGTCCAACCAGCTTTCCAGCACTGGGGTACAAGCACAAAGCAAATGAGGGGATGAGAAAAACAATATTCATCCTTCCCGGCAGCTATGACAATTGGTTGAACACAAAGCTATCATCAATACAAAGTAGACTGGATCAATACTCTGCGGAAATGGATGAGCTGGTGAGAAATTGATAATTGCTTGGGGAGGGGGCGGGGAGAGACACACACACACACACACACACACATCCCTGTTTAGATGCCGGGTTTAAGTGACGTCAAACATTTCCAAACTTTTGCCACCTTTGATGTCATCTCTAACCTGTATGGCTCCAATGGATGTGGGCGCATTTGAACAAGGGTGTGTCGACTTTTTATATCCACTGCATGTGAAATTCAAGATCTCAGAGTTGAAGTAAAAGTCTCACCATCCAACTCCCGCTCAATAAAGTCCATCCTGTGCGAGACCTCGTCTTGAACTGCGTCGATGTGATCCAGCAAGTTGAGCTGCCACTGCTGTTGCGGCTTGCAGTTAACGGCAGCCTCTTCGGGATGACTCCGGACTTCTCTCTTTATTTCTACGTCAGGCCAGGAGCTTCCACTCGGAGCCTGGAGATGATCACGCGGGCAAAAAAAAAAAATCTATAAAACGGCTCCATATGCAGAGGAAACAAAAAGGATATTGCGACTCGTGACGGAAGAAAAGGGGGCCCTTGGAAGATTAAAAAAAGCTGAAGGACATGCAACCCCCCCAAACAAACAAACCTTGTTGCTGATGGATTTAGGCTTGTCCATCTCCAACAGGCTGCCGAAGCGCTGTTCGCGCTCCAACAGCTCCTCGGTGCTTCTCATGCTGTCCTCCAGCTCGGAGCCTTGTCGGGTCTCCACCACCAGTCTTTGCTCCACGGCCGGGTAGTAGGTCCGTGGTTTTTGGTAGCAGTGTTCGCTGGTGATATACGAGTCCTGGAAGGAGGGGAACGGGGTCGAGGAGCAGGACGAGGTGCCGGCAGCGGCCCGGCTCAGCTTCTCCAGGGCGTTGGACATTAAAATCTCACCGCGACACGCGTCCTCATCAGGAGTGACGGGAGAGGGGGCTGCGGTGCTGGCCCGGAAAGAGTCCCGGCTGGTCGGCGGCCTTGAAACTCTCTTCCAAGGTTGGCGCCATAGCTTCAGGTCAGGATGCGTGTTGTTTCTGTGGAGGGAAACGCGCAACGATGAGACCGGCACGGAGACTCGTGTGTGTGTGTGTGTGTGTGTGTGTGTGTTGGGCGGCCAGGCACGACAACTCAGTTCTTGAAAGGAGCGCGCGCCGTGCATTTCTATTATTTTAGCCTCCTACGGACTCACTGTAAAATGTTCATCTTCAACTGCAGGCCATTGAGAATCTCGAGCACGTGGTGCACATCTCCCAGCAGCTGGTGGGTGGTGGTGATCTTCTTGGCGTTTTGGTGAGAGTAGTTTTCTTCCAAGAAGGACAGGCCGTACATGTGGCCATTGCTCAACCATTCGCGGTCATACCAGTAGCGCAGACTCTGTCGCTGACCTGGAAATCAACATTGGTTTGCACGGTAACGCGACCGGAGAGCTGCTTGTCCGTCTGCATTTTTGCTCTTTTCACACTGGGAGATCATCAAAGCCCCGTATGTCTTCTTTTAGGACTGTACTTAAGCGAGAAAAAACAAGTCTGAATCAACAACCGCAAATACATAGGCCTGCAACGCGGGGACCCCATGCCAGTATGTCCCCGGGGGACGGGGGAGTCCTCATCTCACAGTGGAATCTCAGTTCGCAAGCCAAACCTTCCGCTGGACTACGGCATCGGCGGCGACGAGAACGACAAAGCCTCGAGAGTCGAAAAGGCCCCCCTCACCTGGAGGGTCTCTGCAAATATAGCAAGCATATCTGTCTGGGACGTTGTCTTCCAGCAAGCCCATGCACGTGCCATGCTGCCAGCACAGGCAGTCTTCACACTGAAAGACAAGACACCGTGAAAACGCAACAACAAAACTCCCGGACAGTCTGGCGACCGCATCGTCCCAAAGACCGACCTGGATCATGAAATCGTTCTCCTCCTCCACCTCACAGATGCATCGTACGATCTCTTGGTCGTTGCTCTCAGCGCCGCAGTCCAGGCTCAGAGGTGGGCTCGTCACATCCACGTCCGCGCCGTAGTCGTCGTCGCTCCACCCGCAGCTGTCGGTGGACCAGTCACTTAAACTGTCCTCATCTGCGGAAACGAGGACAGACCCAAGAATCGGGGGCTCCTCCGTCATCACAAAGAGTAGAAATGACCGCGGACGATTTCTGCCGCGGCTATTCTAGGACCGTGTGAACTTTCACAAATGCGCGATCAAGTGACCAGAGCAAAGGACTGCCCGTCGGTGCGTTGAAGCGGTGACATGAACAGGTTTGCGCGACACGACGCTGACTGCGATGCAGCCGACGACGGATATAGCAGAAACAGGCCGGGAGGCAAAGCCACGGACAGTCACTCACGCACACACACCAGGTACCCACCATCCACATTTATCTGCACCGAGTCGCTGTATCCGGGCCTGCAGCGGTAGGCCTCACGCTTGTAATTGTGTGAGGGGGCAGATTTGAATGGCATTTTCAATTTGGGTGGAGGGCACAGTACTGAGAAGTCAATATTCTCCTCAATATCTGTGCAGTCTGTTAATACAGGGAGGGGGGGGGGGGGAGGAAAAGCAGATGTTGATCAAGTTTGAACATGAATTTCATTCGACATACGTCCATTCGGGGCAGGGGGTGAGGACAAACATTTTTGGAACAATGGGATCAATTTAAGAACAACAAGGCTGTTTGGAAAATGTCAAAAATATTTGGGAACATCTCGCTCGGTATGACGCGGCGCACTTCAGCGTGACAAAGCACAATCCCGAAGATTGGTCAATTGCCCGCCTTGCAAACGCGCGCGTGAAAAGTGCCTGTTTGATGCAGCTCTCGTATGGCTCATCATACCATGCGCAAACACGGCCGCTACCCATGAACGAGCGCAACATTGACAGGATTCTGCGGCTGCTATTTAAATCGCGAACGGCGACGCGTCCGTGCGCAACTGCAGACGTGCCGCTCGTGTATTTGGGCTCCACATCCGAACGAGCTATCCAATAGGGAAGAAATGCACGGTGTGGTGTCCAATTTCTCCCAACGCTGCGTATTTTCTCCCGTTATATGTCGTTATTTGTCACGAGAGAGCAGGAAAAAACTTTTGGACATTTTCTGTATGAATATTGCTCAAGGAGTAATCATGTCGTCGCTGCTCGGGTGCACTTTACGTTAGATAACCCCCAATTTCCGATCAAGTTGGGATGTTGTGGTTAGAACAAACCGCTCCAAAAAAAAAACAACGCGCGCCGCTCCTAACTTTCAAAACATCCGTGTCGGGATTGTCAAAAAAGCTTCTTTTTTTTTTTTTTGCAGTGCGTCCAACTGAATGTGCGCCGGAAAAGATTTGCTATTTGGTATTTCCAGATTTGATTTCCACTCCAGAAATCTTAACTTGACTTTAATACACCAGTTCAGGCCATTTGTGTGCCGTCATTCTGGACGCAAGGACAACGTGAGCGAGTCAGACGAGTGGGTCCAGTAGCTGGTGTGACACACGGAGAGGGCTCAACAACCACGCCGACGAGTTCACACTTGGCAGCCAAGCCGCTTTCACAATCGAACGGCGGGTGCGCATGCAAAGCGGCGACGCGATTTTCGATGCCCAGAATCCCCGCTTACCAGACTGGGCTTTCTTCTTTTTCTTCCTCTTCTTAAGCTTAATGCGAAGGAAGTCCTTCTGTTTGGGTTTGTCTTTTGGTCTATCTTTGACTGGACCTGGAGAGGTTTGTAAGCTTTAATTTTCCACTTTCACATCATGACTGCCTTCCCCCGCTACAGCGAATAGCGGCGAGGAACCGATGCCTTATAGATGGCGCAGGGCGGCAGCAAAGCACTAGATGAAGCTTCTCAACTCGGTTCAACAGAGCTACCCGCGATGCCAAGACGCCCGCCACAAGATACAAGGACAAAAATAGCCGCGAGGCCAATTTGCACGCGGCCGCTCCGTTTGGGAATGGTTACTGACCCACGTCAAAGCCGCGCTTGTCGGATTCTTTCTCCTGCCGCCGGCATCCGTTCCTGTCGAGCTGGTTCTCCTTGCACTTCTCCCTCAGCAGCGGCCTCTGCTGATGGCCGTGCGCGCCGATGGCGGAGGGAGCGGAGGTGCGTCTGCCCGCGGCCTTCGCTTCGCCCCGAGTCGCCGCGGCGGCGACCGAGTCTGCGCAAAATAAGGTCAGGCCAGGATGAGGCTGTTGTCATGCCACTTGGATTCGTTGGCCGTCGATTCAAAATGTGTCTTGGGACATTATGCAGGGATGGCAATGGCCAGTGATGAAAAAAGCGGAAAGGGGCGTGGCGACCAATCACAAGTAAGACATCATACACGTCCAATCGCAGGGCTGTTTACAATCTTAAATTAATAAAGACTGATCGGGAGAGCTCGTGAAAACTCGACGATAAGGTACCTGAAAACGGATTTAGACGATTCACAAAAATGATCACTTTAAGAAATAAAACGGCGGATTTCCGCATATCCGCGTAAAATTGCCATCCCTGATTATGTTCAGAGGGTGACCGTAGGTCGTCACGGAGATCAATGGCGCGAGTCCGCACAAGCCGCGTTTTCACGGCTCGCCGCGGCGGACGCTCCGAGAGGAAACGACGACAATCCAAAGCGGACGAGCTCGCAACCTCAACCGGGACGACGGATAAAACTCACGCATCGAAGCAGAAATGGTTCGTCTTCTCTTTGGTCCATCCGCGGCGGCGCAGGCCGCCCGTTTGTCCGCCGACCTGGCGTGGCCGCCCCTCGTCGGGCTGCGCTCGTCCTCCGGGGGCTGCTCCTCGCCGTGGTAATATTTCATATGGTAATGCAACAGTTTGGCCTTACGGAAGGACTTTGCGCAGCCGGCCGCGCTGCATTTGAACGGGTTATGGTCCAGGTTGATGGACAGTACAGGGGGGGGCTGGTTTTTGATCACCCTGTACACTGTGTTGCGGAAGACGCCACAAGTCAGGTATGAGCCGGGGAGCGCCTTTTAACAAGAGCGTGACTTACGTGGTTCTCTGCTAAATCTGTTGGGGTTGTGGAAACCCTGCTTCCTGGCAGCTGTTGGAAGCAGCCAGGTCAGGCGGGGGAAGAGACAAAAACAAAGCATTCATTGACTCCCCGAGCCCCGCTATACGATTCTTTTTCGTTGCGCCTTATGACCCGACAGACTTACGCTTGACGGGCTGGGCCGGCGGGGTGACGGCGGGCTGCGAGCTCTCGGATTTGATGTTCGGCTTCCGCTCCATATCGTCGATGGATTCGGCGGTCGTCCGCTCGGGCGCCTCCGCGTACGGCTTTGCCGAGTCACCGTCCATTTCCGCTTCCTCCTCTTCCCTTTTCACGGCTCCGTTTTCATGACATTTTTCGTCACGGCGCTCCTTGGCGCCATTTGTGAGTCGGCCGCCGTCCTCCCCGTCGCTGGGCTTCTTCTGATCCGACCGCCCCGAATTCTCTTCGGCCCCTTTCGGAGCGGGCGAGGCCTCGGCGGCGCCGTTCTCTCTCTTGCTTTTCCCGTTCGGCGTCCCGGCTTCCCGCTCGTCCTCGTCACTGATACTGTCATTCTCCTGGTCGGAGGTGCTGCGCCGAGCCCGCTTGTTCCGCGGCTCACCGTTCACCGGAGGTCTCCGCTCTTTGCGGTTGGCGACTCTCCTGACCATGTTTCCCTCCGAACTCGGAGACTTTCCCGCGCCTCTCTATTCGTGAGCAGACAAAAGTCAGCGGATAAGCAATCGATGGCCGCGTGGCGACAGACAACGGCTCGGCTCATTCAACACATACCTCTTTTATAAAAGGTTTCACGTGAATTCCTTTCACTGTCTGGATGACGCCATCAAAGAACTTCACGGTGTAAGACACTGAGGGGGAAGAAAGGACACACACACACACACACACACAGGATAGTTGGTGTTGAACCAATTCAAAAACAAATTTTATTCATTCTGTTCATTCCAACGTCGTCAATATCCATTTTTTCTTTTTGTACCCACCATCTTTATTGACCGAGATGACTTTTGCAGGATAGAAACGGCAATCGGACCAGCTCGCCAGGACCTTGTCATTCACTTGAAAACCCTGGCGAGGCCAAACAGAAACATTTCAGTCCTTGCTAACGGGCCCTTGCTGCCATTCTTCGCTTTTGAGGGAATTTTGAAGATGTCGAAAGGTCTGTCATCTTAATTCCTGTTCAAGTGACATTTTTGTCACTGTCTTTTATTTAAGACTTAAGGCACAGAGAGTTAAACCACACCACCGTCGTGAGCTACCGCCAATGAGTTCAATGAGGGAATATCCGTTTCTCAAAGGTTAAGGAAGAAAGAAAAAAAAAAAAGACTGGCTTACAGGCACGGGAGCGTCGTCCTGCAAACCTCGGCGCCTCAGTTGGACCCTCTCGACGGGTCTCAGGTAGGGACTTGTCCACTCAAACCACTCGTCATAACGATGACTCCACTGACGGTAATGAATTAGAACTTTCTCATCGTTGTAATCAATCTTCTCAATGTTGGCGGCATACCTAAAGAGCAACAAAGGTCAAGAAGGAAAGAAGTATTTACATTGCCATTTTGAAGTTTCTGGTACAAGTCGAGAGTTGGGGGGGGGGGGGGGGGGGGACAAAAAACAAACAAACAGCAACAACAACAAGGCAACATGCTTGGGATCATCGTTGTACACCAACAATGAAAACAATGTATTGTTTGAGAACAATATCAATCACCGTGACATTGAATCGCAAAAACAATCAACCATCGTGATATAAATCTCATCGTCACACAAGTATTGTGATTTGAATTGAATCGGAAGGCTAGTGAATCACCCCACCCCGAATACAAACACAAACAAACATTCCTTCGCTAATATGTTCAACGGAGCTTTATACGTTCCAAGCTGAATTGTTTTATTTTTATTTTTTTTATCCATCTCAGGGGGCGGTCATTTTGCCCCTTGCTACCCACTGAAAATGACATCACAATGGCACTGTGCTGTCATTTTCGGTCGACAGCAAGGGGCAAAATGGCCACGCCTTGAAAAGGATTAGAAATGGGGGTTTTTTTGATCACTCATCTTCCACAAACAAAATATGAATGCCATGTTTGGACAAGTGGAGGTGCGTGGAAAAGGGGGCGCATATACCGTCATCGCTCGACTTCCCCTTCATGTACAGTTGAAGTTTTGCTTTTAATCTCAAACGAATGAAGTTACACTATTTTAGACGTGCAAAATATGAAACAACCTGCACCGCGGAACAGATTGTGTCCAGCTCTTGAGATTTTGAAGCAATTTGAACACGATTGACAGCAACCAAACACTGTCCCGGGAAGGAAATGACGCAAAGGTGAAAGTGGAGTTTCAAGGATGGAAAGGCATGAATGAGGCCATGACTCACCAGTTTTTGAGGCTATCTCTGGCCTCGAGCTGAGCTCCCACCTCAAATGTTATCCCTCTTCTGTTAGGGGGCGTCTTACTCATACTGCCCACATCAAGGCTCTCTTCCTGGACACACACGCACACACACACTATTCAAAAGCTATACTACTCATATATGACACCATTTACAGTTTCTTATCATCACTACCACTGTATCCCAACTGAGCATCGTGTGTGTGTGTCGAAAATACAGGACAGTGACAAAGCACACACACTCTGAAGATGATGCAGAGGGAAAATAACAAGCTACGGTGAGCCAGGCCCCTTAAATGGTAATGAGATGAGCTATTCATCGTTGTTAAAAATCTGGATCAGCATCCCCTTCACCTTTATGAAAGAATGGCCCTCATCAGTAGTACCCGAGCATGTCCAATAGCAGCAAGCGCAGCCCATCATAGAGCCATGCTATTCCACCATCATATCGGAATGGTGGACATTTACAATGGCGCAACGGGGACTTTGTTGGGGCCGTCTGAGCGTGCTCAAAGGGCGACGCTGCACGGCAGCCGACAAACCGGATATGACTGCGCTCGTCGGCCCACGTGCTTTGCGATCGGCCGATCCCCCGTTCAGACACAAAAGGTAAGGGGCTCCACCACGTGGCCGGCTCTGTCTGGGGTGAACCGTCGATCTCGCGTTGACGTTACGCTGAAAATGGGATCGGCTACAAACACAGCAGTGGAAGCGGGTGTGTTTTATTGTCACATCAAGGACTCAACGGCACCAAGGCAGACACAGGAAACGAGAATGGGGGGGGGGGCACCATTAAAAGACGCGATGGCAGGTTCAAAGTGACTCATTTCAGTCACAATTCATTCCAAAACATCCACTAATACGTCAGTGTGTGATGATATAAAACGGATGGAACGGGCACGCACGATTGTGCTCATTTGAAATACCTCAAGCATCGAATTACATCAAGTTGATGTTTCATTTCATGCACTCGTTTACCGTGCTGTTTTTCACCACCTCGGCCAGGACTTGAGACTTTATTGTACGGTCGGGTTTTATAACGAGTAGGCGTAGCGTGAAAAGCCCTTTTGCCGACGTCGGGATGAACGCGAATCCGATTGGCGGAAAACGTTTAACGTGGGCGGGGGGAAGCATCGCGATTGGGCGGGCAGCCGTCACTCGAGCTAGCGCGCTGGGGCCTCGCGCTAGGCCTTCACTTCTCCATACTTTTCTCGGTTGGGAGCGCGGCGGCGTGGCAACACAAAGCATTTAACTTCCCCAACTACGACACCGAGCGGCCGCCTCAAGGCCCCCCGGCGGGAAGCGACGTGATAACACACATCGGCAAAGACACGAATCACGACGCCAACAGTAACAAGCAACACCGTGTCGGCGACTTCGTCACATTTGTTTGGAACTCAAAACGCCGACATGCGGCACTACGCCAGCCAAGATGTTGATGCCTCCGCCGAAAGCGGGGTCTTTTTTTCGCCAGTTATGTACCCACAAGTGCGACGAGGAATACGGTTGGAGCTTCCTACCTGTTCCCCAGTCACCTTTAGTCCGGTTGTGTGTCACAAATGAGTCGAAATCCTCCGAAAAACGGGTACCAACGCCTCCGCCTGTCTGCCTCGCGGATCACGCAGTTGAATTTGTCACTTGCATTCAGCACCGGCGCGGGCTGCGTGGCGCATGCGCGTACAATGCTTCCCGCGTCACCGTTCTGATTCCTTCTCATTTTTAACGATAAAATACGTTGGCTATTTTCAATTAAATCGGTGAATTCATAAAATGATTTGATTCAACTTTAATATGCATACATTTCCATCGATTTGCTGGTTACGCAATTTTCACAGCTTGTGTCTGAGTAAGCTGGTAGGATGGCCCCGTTAAGAAACAAATAACATTTATTTGGAAAAAGATGAAAGGTTTGAAGATCAACAAAATATGCATTCAAGAGGAATGCCCAAGTTAACACATTTGAGGGGGGGGGGGGGTAATTAAATCACTCCAGGCTACGACTTTGAGATACAGTACCGTATTATCAAACTCACGGGGGCATCTTACCCTGATGGGTGGGGGTGTCTTCCCTACAAAGGCTTAAAAAAATCTAACTAAATGACCACTCTCAAGTATGTAGTGTCAAAATGTAACATCGGTTTACCTCAAAATCAGTTTTTTTGGATTCCCGCCGACCAGTTTATTATCCATCCATCCATCCATTTTCCGAACCGCTGAATCCTCACTAGGGTCGCGGGGGGTGCCGGAGCCTATCCCAGCCGTCGTCGGGCAGTAGGCGGGGGACACCCTGCACCGCTTGCCAGCCAATCGCAGGGCACACAGAGACGAACAACCATGCGCGCTCACACTCACACCTAGGGACAATTTAGTGCGTTCAATAAGCCTGCCATGCATGTTTTTGGAACGTGGGAGGAAACCGGAGCACCCGGAGAAAACCCACGCAGGCCCGGGGCGAACATGCAAACTCCACGCAGGGAGGCTGGAGCTGGAATCGAACCCGGTACCTCTGCACTGTGAACTCGACGTGCTAACCACTGGACTACCGGGCCGCCCCAGTTTATTTCAATGCTAAAAAGTTTGAACGCCTCTGTGATTCAGCAATATGGCTGAGATTAAAATTGACTCCATCTAGTGGTCAGAAAGGGACTTTTAGGGGGGGGGGCATTTGGCCCACCTTTACTGTATTATTGAAGCTTTATTCAAATAAAAGTGCCACCAGTCTGGTAGTAATTTATTGTATTGCACTTGCCAATTTTTTTTTGGGGTGGGGGGGGGGGGGGGACAACACAGATTAATCAAAAATAGTAGCCCATTTGTTTGGACATCCGATTTCTAGCCAAGTAAACGGGACTGTTGGGGCTCCACGACTGGGTTTCATCTCAATCCCAAACGACAAAATGGATGCAAACAAATACACAACTGACCGAACCTTTATTGATGGACAATTGCTATTGTCAAACAAGGAAGTGCAGCATCTACACACACCGAGTGGTTTGAGTCAGTCCTATGTTCAAAAGGCAGGCGGTTACAGCAGAACAAACAAACAAACAAAAAAAAACATTACAAAACCTCTTTATTGCTCTTTACAGCATCTCCCACGCATATCCTTCATTCAAATAAACTGTTACTGTTATTTACACGTGCTCTATATACATTGGAAAAGCCAGAGAGAGGACTCGGTCAGCTTATTTGACATTCTCAGAATGCTTGACAGTTGAGCGGAACAGTCCATTCTCAATAAAGGGCTTCGAGACAATGATGACATGTTTTAGTCTGTGGGGAGACCGTCTACGGTAGTTACCCCAAGCTACCCCCCCCCCCCCCCCCCAGTAAGACCTGAGCCACAACGTGCACAGATCACAAGAATATAGAGCAGAGGTCCAATTGAAATTTCTTCAAGATTATTATTGTCATTAAATAAGTCATCTCCCACTTCACAAAGACATATGACGGACGTACACATCGTCGGTTTGCCCTCAAATGAGTACTGAGGGTCAGAACGACTCGCAAATGTGTTTTTCGAAAATAATCAGCAAAACTCAGTCACAAAGGTTTGCGCTCTGTACACTCTGCACTCGAAATCCCCTATAATAGACCAGTGATCAGATGAGCAACTTCTGGATTGTCTTTGTGTTTTCAAAACAAACCTGTGCACGGTGAGATGTCTCACGCTGACGGTCATACGCACGGGCGCACTTGAATGATATGAGGAAACAGAAACATCAGCGGAGTCTCGGTCGGCAGGAGAAGAAGAAGTGAGGTCGCCATCGCGTGCGCTGGTTCAAAGTAGAGGTCACTAAAAGAAAAGGCTCAGTTTGGAGCTTCTTGGCCTTAAGACTACATAGCTGCATAGTTTAGGATCATTCGTCCGGTCATTTGTTTTCCGTCTCTCGCTGAGGTGTCATGTCTCATCCCGCGTGTTTCCAGTGTATTCTGCAGAGAGAGCTTCTGGGAGTCTACACCACTCCTTCCACGTAACTGGTGTCCAGGTGAACGATGAGCATTCTCAGGAAGGACATCTCTTTACGCGTGTTCTCAAAAATAATGCGAGGGTCGTCCGATTGGCACCGGAGGCAGTTGGGGGCCATCACCATGGCCAGGTTGTTCACATCCATCTTGGTGATAGCTACGTTCGATGGCTGAGCAAACACCTGCGGATGGAAGGAGGGAATTCAACGACTGTCCAAAATGTACCAATCTTTGACATTTTAAAAGGCTCTCTCTCTCTCTCTATCCACACACACACACACACACACACAGAGTGGGATTTGTGGTGCCACCGAAGCCCCCCCATTTAGTGCCGAATGAAACAACCAGGTCCATTTCATTTTATCGTTGAATTCCTGAAAATGCGTCTGCGGGCAGGCAGTTTTGCACTTCCATTTCATGCCAGTGGGGCTAATTTGCATAATAGCCACGCAGACAGAGTTTGCCTTCCCGTGAATGCGCAGCTAAGCTCCTAGGCTCGAGTGGCTTCAGGTACAGGCGAGACAATCATAAATATGACACCGGAGAGTGCCGTACGCACAAGGCGTCGACTCTTGCTTACCTGCAGAAAGTGGATGAAGTAGAAGAGCACCAGCCTGTTGAGCTCAGGCAAAGATTGAACCGCGGCGATGGCTGCGACGGGGTCGTCGCAGTTGCTGACGCACTGCTTGTAGAAGTTGACGGGGATGAGCGGCTCCTCCAGCTCCCGATACCACAGCTTCATTAGAGAGGCTGACGGAGACACATTCCGCATAAGCGACACGGGCCGCAAACCCAAAAGCGTCAACGGCATCCTTCCTCACCGGGAACATTTGGGTCCGACAGGTTCTCCGGGATCCTCCACTGGTCTACCTGCAGCTTCAATGCGTTGACTTCATCGATGTCTCCGGGCACACTGGAGGAGGAAACAAAACTCATCAATTACATCAGGTGACCACAAGAGGGACCCCTACGTCCATCTCTCATGATTCTTGCCCGTCTTTGAATACGGTGCTTTGGAAGAAAAACAGCAGAATAAATGTAAACGTTTGGCAAAGAACACACCGACACTGCATCCAGAGTGATTGTGTGATGTATTAATCTCAGCAACCGTTTGCAAATGTGAACAAACACACACGCATTCGGGTAGATCCCACTCGGTTGAAAGGTCCAGCTAAACACACATTCAACAGTGCTGTTCTCATGAGTGCAACAAATACTCTGATGGGAGGGGAGAGAGAAGACCACGCACGCACGCACGCACAGCGCATACACAAAAACACAAGATCCCCTTGAAATTTCCTGGACTCTTCCCACTGCTCAAGTTGAGGCACGCCACTGGCCGATTTTTCTCGACTTACCGAAAGATGCCCTCCGTTTGAGCGCCGCCCAAAGCAAGAACATATTGGGACAGTTGAACTTGCACCCAGGGTAATTTCCTGTCTGGGAAAAGCTCGCTTTGCCGCTCCATGACTTCCTCCAGGGAGCTACCAAACAGGGAGGGAGTGATGATGGCCCGTCTGCTGTGGTCCACCTCTTCCAAGGTGGGCTTGCGTAGCCCCTGGCAGGCCACAAAAAAAAAAAAAGGCAGATTCATGACCTATGTCAGGAACCATTAAAGCAAGAAGGGCTCAGTCTACACCTGCAGCAGGTCTGTTTGGCCACCTGTGACTGAGTCAACGCACCTGTAATCAAATCGCTCCCTCTGATTGAATCCAGTGTGGCTAAACTTTGACAGCCCTGATGCGTAACATACATTTCCTAGTGCCAAATGCTACTTCAGTATCCCGCACACTGAACAAAGTAGAATCGAATGAAAAGCAGAACTGTTCAAATAGTTACAAAAAAGGTTTTCTGATGGCGGCGTCTCCCCGAAACAAACTCGACAACATTTCCAATGGGGAAAAAATGGATTGCAAAGATGATGACATCGGAGGCCAACCAGATCTCGTGCAGCCGTTTTACCTTTTTCCCTCCCGTGATGGCCACCTTTTGCAGCTTCCGATGGCAGAACTTGGCGTAGGTGCTGACAGGCAGGCCTGTTATTTATCAGAATTAAAAAAAAAAAAAATCAAACACTGAAGCGCAATGCAACACACCCACATCCACCAGAAACTCTCTATTAACCTCACATATTTGTTAAAAAAAAAACTTGTTCCCACATGTAAGACCCCCCCCCCCCCCCCCCCACAAATGTCAAAGTTGTTAACAGGCCGGGGAGTGGTAACTGGTGGCATGTTGACAATGCGATTCTAGCATATGGGGATTAGAGGAGAACTGGCTGAACCATCGGGTTGAGAGAAGATTTACCGCTGCTGAACAAAAGCTTTTCGAAGCAGGCTCCGCCTCCAAACTCAAAGTTCAGGTGATTCAACGCGTAAAGGCCCACGCGATGAATGGGAAACGCGCACGTGCCTCACAGCTACTGCGAGGCCAAACCGTTGTGTTTTTTGAGGATCCAATACAAACTTTCACAGCATCTGCCCTCGGGAGAAAAAGGAGCCGAATTCTCTACGCTTGTCGTCGAAAAGAAAGACGGAAAACTTGACTCGGTTGAATCAGGAAATTGCCATCGAAAGAGAAGCTATAATATTATATCCCCGTCCCGGACTCCGCAACGTGCAGGCTGAACCCGATGGACAAGTTTACTGGCGCGATGTTCAGGAGTGGCCAACCCTTTCGAGTACCAGTCAAGACGTGGGCAGCACCATTCTGGACCAACTGGATATGCTTCATGGAGGATTGGCCGACACCAAAATCAAATGCATGATCTGGCCGAAATAATCCGTACAATTTCATCATTTGAAGTCAGTCCCTACACCCGTCCATTATCGGAGCCGCTCGAGCCTCACGAGGGCGGCGGGCGTGCTGGAGCCTGTCCCGACTGTCCCCCCCGGGCAGTAGGCGGGGCTAAACCCGATCTCAGGGCATTCAAACGGCCATTCACGCTCACAATCATACCGGGGGACAATTTCCAGCAATCACTTCACCTACCGCGCAGGTTTCTTTCGTCAAATTGCTGCAGGTTTACAGCCAACAGGCGGCACCCCCGACAGCGGGGCAAATCTGACTCATCCGTTTGACTGTAATTAGCTTGGGGGAGTAGAATCGGTCATCCAGAAACTCAAAGCTTGCAAGGACCCGCGTTGCCGCGGTAGAGGGGTCGAAACCCGCCGCTGTTCTATAATTAGGATCGACGGCGTGAAAAGTGCAACCAGGCAACCCGAGCGCACTGCACCTGTTGACATATGGCCCGGACTAAAATGATCTCAAGTACAGAGTGTTTGCGAAGAGCGTCACAAGGTGACGCTGGTTTCGTCTGGCAGTTGTTTACAAGACTGTGTGAGACTGCCAAGTGAAAACAACATGTGCACCCCCCCCCCCCCCCCGCCCTGCCCCCTACTACATTCCCGGCCGATTTCGCAACCCCCCCACAACTCCTCTGTTAATAGAGCTCATTATACCATTTGTATCATGCATTTCTATCTGGTTAGTGGCCCACTCATTGAAGGGAACCTCTGAATAAGTGTCCTCAAGTATCTTCCCTAACTTGGCAGCGAGCATAAAGCGGTGCTTGTGAGTCATTCTGGTTTCATGCTGCTGTGATGTCTGCGGTCCTACGGCGACATCATCGCCACAGCTGGCCGTGTGGGTTCCTCCAATGGGGGGCCACGTGCCGACGAGGTGGCCGAGACCACCGAGATATGATTCACTGAACGGGGCATCGAGAGCAAAGGATGCGTGCTTCCCAAGTTTTGTTTTTTTTCTTTTCTCTCCAAATGAACCTCCCGTGAAAGTCATTGATCAAGTCCGCAGATACGGGACCTCGCCGCGGCCTCGTCTGACAAAGCGCATCCGGCACAATTTTCCATTCCGCTCAAAGAGATCACACTCTCGAGAGGAAGAATTAGGTTGGAGGTTCGGTTCCCGATAGCTTGAGTTCATTCCAAAACATTTGACCGTAGCAGGAAAACAATTGCCAGCGAACGGGAAGAGGGCTGCTTGTCAGAAAAGAAGATTACCTTCTTCCTCGTCCGTGTTCTGCTTTCGCTTTTTCCTGGATTTTGAATTCTTCTTTAATTTCAGCTCCTGCTGCTCCAGTATGAACCGAGTCACTGTCAAGAAACAGAAGATGGTTTGAGAAACGGGAAGGGCATCGCGTTACGTCAAGCTGACCGTCAGACTTTGGAGGCACTTTGGGAAGGCAGAAAAAAGGCGACCCACCCTGCTGCTCGCTCCGAGACTCACATTTCTTGTCGCTGGCGGGCTCCGTGTGTCTCTGGATGTAGCCCTCCAGGTAACAGCGGAACTTGGGCGACGGGGCGAAGAAGGCCAAGCTGACGGCCATCAGTTCCCAGCCCGCCGCCAAGCTGCGGGGGCTGGCGTTTCCCGTGGTCTGCCTCACCAGCTGCACGTACAACTCGTCCCGCAGGCCTTGCGTGTCCCAGCACTTGGTGACGACGAGTAGGGCGCAGTGACGGCGGTCCAGACGCGAGGGCCGGTCTCCCATGTAGGCCTGCACCAGCTTGAACATCTCGCAAGCCTCCTTGCGGACGGCGCGGTCGCCGGTGACCAGCATGGGCTTTTTGATGGACCCTCGGTTCCAAGAAAGCATGTTGGCGATGGAGACGCGGCGGCGGAACAGGCCTTGCGTGTGCATGTTGAGGTGCTTGCTGGCCCAGTCCTCGATGCCGACGTCCGCGGGCGGCGGCGGCCGCCGCAGGGTGGCGTACGACGGCCGGTAGGGCGATTCGGCGCCGCGCGCTCCGTCGGCTCCCTCTCCGCTCTCGCGGCCGGCGGGTCGGCGGGGGCCGAGGGACGCGCCGCGCCCGTCCGTCGCGTCCTTCTTTCCGCTGTCCAGCTGAGACCGCAGCTCGAGGGTGCTCGCCTGAAGGGGAAACACGAGATGGAGCGACATGAGTTACAGACGGAAGGTAAAAACCAACGATAGCGGGTCGGGTTGGACATCGAGAACCGGCAATCGAGTGGAACCGGGACTAATGCGCCAGTTCTCCCGGAATCGTTCGGACGTTTGCTCGGGCAAAAACGCAAGCAAAGAAGAGCCTATAGGAAACGCGCACCCCCCCCCCCCCCAAAAAAAAAAAAACAAGCCACGGCTGAGGTGCCCGTTCCCTACTGGCCGTTCCTTTTCCCAGTTGGCTGCGCCGCTCGCGTGCCGCACCGGCCAGCGCCTCTGGACGCAACGCCAGTTGGCAGGCGGTGGGAAAATAAGGCAAGTCTCAATCGTATCGCTGGCGAGCGCGCGTGAGCGATTTGCCAACAGGTCCGAGGTCCGAGTAACATTCCAGGACAGAGTTAGTCGGGCCCGGCCGGCGCTCTTTGGAACAATCCGGCTCCGCGCGAGCGTTTCTTTTCGACAGTATCCCTGCCGAGCCTGGACCATATGGAGCGCCGCGTCCCTGCTTCCTGAAGAAGGGAGGCCGTGTCCCGAATCGCCGCTTTGGCCCGGGCAGCAGATGCCCAAGCGCAGAGCTGGCGCACGCCTCGCGAGCACCTACAGAGCAGGACAGATGGCGGCTCACGCCGGGATCATCGCCAGAGGGCCGGCGTGCTCACCGCCGCCGACCGTTGATGAAACGTGGCCGAGCTCAACCGAACTGAAAAAGGGATCGATCGGATCCTGGGCGCACGGCCTTCACTCAGCGCTCTGTCACTAATGAGACAAGTCGACCAGAGCGCCGTCAAACACTCTGAAAGGTTTGTTTGTTTGTTTTGCTTTGTGGCGGCGCTCACCTGGGAGGGCGGTCCCGGAGTCTCGGGCGAAGACAGGCTGGCCTGGCTGGGAACGCTCATCTCCAAGGTATCGACTTTTTCATACGTCCTCTTCTGCCTCGCCGGGATCTCGAGGGGAGCGTCGGCCGCCCCGGCGAGGTCCTCTCGGGACGAGCGGCCGCCGGCCGGCGGCCCCCCGCCTCCGCGCCATCTCCGCGGTTCTACGGGGGAGCGCGCTTGCGACGCGACCGGCGCCTGGCCTATTTCCCGATCCGGCCCCGCTCGCACCTCCCTCACGGTGTTGGAGCGACCGACGACTTCCCTCATTTCGGCCATCAGCCTCTCATTGAGGGCGCACAGCTCTCCGCTGCTGCCGACCGAGCCCGGCCTGGCCGCCGCGCCCCCGGCGGCTCCCGTCCTCCTCCTGCTCTTTCGTCTCAAACCGGGAGAGGGCCCGGTGGAGTAGCCCGAGTCTTGATAGTTCGCCGTCGCCTGCGGCGTCGAGGAGGCGAAGTCCTGCGAAGCCCGGCTGCTCTGCCTACTGTGCCGCGCCTCCATAGCGCGCTGGACCGTGGCCTCCAGGACTCGCCAACTCTGCTTCTTATCCGGCGTACTCGGGCCCGGGGCCCCCGCTTCGCCGGCCCGCAACAGGCTTCGAACTTGGGGCAAAGAGTGAGCCTGCGGCCGGGCCGGCGGGTTTGGGGCGAGGCCCTGCCGGGACGTCGGCGAGGGGGCCCGCGTGGCTACGGGGGAGCCGGAGAGGAGCTGCTTGGGGTCGACATTGATCATGTGCTTGATGCACTCCAGGCCGGCCGGGCTGTAGTCGGAGGCGGAAGGAGCCCTCCTGTGCCGGGAGCCCGGAAGAGAAGCGCCGGGATGCTGGAGGAGTCTCGCTCTCTGGAGACTCTGGGAGGGATTCGGGCGAGACGAGCGTTGCCCGTTGAAAAGGTGCGCTCCCTCCACCTCCATGTCCATCGGGGGCTCGTCGTATACGGGGCAGTCCGTCACCGGCTCGTCGTAGATCGGGGCGCCGCAGGCGTACTGCGGGGAGAGCGGGCGCGGCGTGCTCGTCTGCGAGCGCCGAAGGAGCGGGCTGGCTTGACGACTATCCGAGGCGGCGACGCAAAAGCTCCCGTCGCTGGCTTTTCTCTGGTGATGGGCCTGGCGCGGGTCACAGGGGGCGGTCTTATATCCTTGGGTGGAGCTTAAACATCCTCCCTGGGCCTTCGTGGCGGATGGCTGTTGGGTGAACGTGGTGTTGCCTTTGTCGAGTGCGCCGGGCCGGAGGAGCGGCGGCTGCTGCTGCTGCGACGCCGGGCTTGGCTGGTTCCGACTCATGCTGTTCACCTTGACCAACATTGCTGCCTTAGAACCGGGCGTGGGCTGCCATCTTTGAGAGGCGTTCCTGAGGGAAAGACGGGCGCAAAAATCAATGAAAACGACCAAAGAAAGCTGTTCATTCTCGTGAGCAACATCGCCTCGCTCCGACGACGTCGGCAATCGACAACGAGCCAAGTTGGAATATTACTTCAAACGCAGAAACAGTGGGAAACAATTTTGGATGGGAGGTTCATGTTTGTCAAGTACTGCTATTTTCAGAGAAAAGACCAAACTAACATTTGAAAAGTAAACAAAAGCAACCAAAAAACGGGTGGCCGTGAGAGACGTCGGAATTGTCGGAGCGCTCCGGTGAAAAGACCTTGGCTCAGGGCCAAAGCTTAATTCTGGCTGGGCCAACTCCAAGCAATCCGCCATCAATCCGCTCGCTAGATTGCTCTGTCGCATCACAAGCTGACCCTGAAGTGAGGATTTATCGTTCAACGCACTTGCTCCTTCTCAAAGCATCTCCTCAATTCAGTCGAAAGGGCTCCCGAAATCAAGGTGACAAGGCGGCATGCGTACTGGAAGCATGCTAACGGTCAGGAGAGGAACGCACACGTACTTACCTTAATGCGCCGTACTCGACGCTGACCTGATTAATGAGAGCAAAAGGTGTTCACCTCCTGTGGTGTTTATCCCAAGGTCAATAATTACAGTTACAGAATCGCGGCAAGCTCAAGACTCAAAGTCTTCTCCTTTTCCAAGAGCACTGAGAAAGAATCTTTGGTCGTAACGGCAGGAAGAGGCCTCAAAGGGAGGAGGGAATAAGCCCAAGTGCCCCCCCCCCCCGCTCCGTCCCACAACTCTGGAACAATGCTGAAACAATTCCCCCGAGGTCCAAAGTCCAACGGCAAACTTCCGTCAAGCCCTCCAAGCTAAAAGGAACCTCCTCCCAGGCCCGTGAGTCAGTCACACCACTTCTGCGGCTTGATTGGCTCCGTCCGGGCTTCCGACGGTCGGGCAAAGTCTCACCGTTGAAATGATGTCGACCGACAGCTGGGTCCACGCCACCTGGCACCTCACCAAGAAAGTTTACTGTCAAACGCACAACAGGACGCGACACGGACGCGCGTGAAAACACCAAGATCAAAGGGAATTTGCCCCAAATCGCCACCGTTTGTTTGTTCCACGTACGTGCGACACTGTATGCTAACGAAGTGGCTCGGGGGCCGTGACATTGACAAGCCACTGTTTGCCCTCTTTCAAGCGCGCCGGGTTTTAGCAGCGCGGTCACGTCGGGCGCCCGGACAAACATGACACAATTGTTCCCGCCTCCGCAGTTAACACGCAGCTGACGACTTTGCATCAGTTTGCCGGAGCGAGTCGAGTCGTTCAAGAAGCATCGAGGCCGCGCTTCCGAACAACACCGCAGACCTCGCGCGCGCGACCGCGGCAGGCAAATCCCGCGTTCTTCGGCTGCAACCAAATCAGGCTCCAAACGAATCAACTTTGGGGCTGAATGGAGCTCCCGTCTGTATTCTTGGCGAGGCAAACGCGTGGGTGAGGGAGAAGCCGGGAGACAAGAGAGGACGGCGGGGGCGCGCGTGAATGAGAAGGGGGGGTGGGGATTAGTCGTGGGAGAGCGCGGCCAGGGAACGAGCGAGAAGGCGGGCGTTCCGCGGAGCTCTTTCAAAGTGGGCGCCGTGCCTTTGTGGGGAGTTGCGCACAATGCGTGGCCGCGCCATCGTCACGGAGACGCCGAGGACGACAAGGTGGGGGAGGAGAGGGCTGAAGGTGAAGCTCGATCTTCAGAGTTGCTCACAGATGCTCTTCTTCCAACATAGATGGCCGTTTGTGGTCGTGGCGAGCGGCGCCGCAATTCATCATGGCAGCTCAAGAAAACGACGGCACCATTTGGTCTTCCAGCACAAGGAAAGAAGAAAGAAGCGATCAATCGCACCGGCGCTATGGGCGCACCGGCGGTGTCCATTGAGCACCTTCATTCGGAACCTTACGCAAGCACGTGGGATGAAAGGAAGCCAGAGGCCCTCTGGAAAACCTGCGTGGAAACGTGGCAGGCATCACAGGCGGCAAAGCAACTTCACGGTCAGCAAACTTCACCGCGGCCCCGTTTAGCCACGTCGATGCGGCGCGCCCATCGGGTGGTCTCACCGACCGACCAAACACTCCGGTCTTGCAAGTACCTGCCTACTTTGCGGTCGATACGCCACCGCGCCGTCGTCAGGCGCGATCCCGACCGCCGCCAGCTCAAATTCAAGCGAGCCAACACAATGAAGAGACACGGGTAACAACCAATCGCGGTCGAGCTTCGGTGAACAGGGGAGCCGTGATCGGTCGCTACCTGAGCAAAAGGGTAACGCCGTTTCCCGTCGACAGCAAGTGGCAAAATGGCCGCCCGCAGAGACGGCTACAAATGGGCGGGGCTTGCCCCTTAGCTCGTCTTCCACAAATGCAATCTGAACCAGACGCCGCCCTTAGACGAGTGGACGCGCATGGAACTCATTCATGTCAAGACAATTTTTGGATTGACTTCCTCCTGAAGATACGCTGCCGTGCAGTCCCCTAAAAGCGAGCCACAACGGGGGGGGGGGGGGTTCTGATGAAGATGTCAAAAGGGACCAAAGCTCTCGCAGGACACAAAAGCATTCGGTTCAAGTGAACTTTGTCACGAGAGCGAGAGAGAGCGGAAAAAGGAAAGCTAACTTGTTATTCCAGACACCCGCACAACATCATGGGTGGAAAAAGCAGAAAACGAGCCAACCACACCAAAAGCTGACAGATACAACTGGCATTTCCAGTGGACACAAAAGTGCAGCGCTGATAACCTTGCGGTGGCCAAAAGCACCTCAGAGGCCCTCCGTATACTCTACTGACCAAACGTGACTCATTCAGGACTTCTCAAACCCGTAAGAACACCCGCTTGTTTCCTAAATGAGCCAACCGATGATTACTTCTTCATGACTCATTGCAAGCGCATGAGGAGTAGCTAGTTTTGTTTTGGCTTTTTACGCCCCCCCCCCCCGGAACTTCCTTGTTAAAAACACCTCCGACCTCAAGAGTGCGGTGCAAGAATTCCAGAAGAAAGGCCAGTCAATTATCACGGAGTCGTGTCGCAGGTCCCCGCCAAGTACATTTTCAGGCATTTGCGCAGATAACGGCCGGATGGATGGATGGCCGCATCAGCGCGCACGGGACAACCGTGTGAAGCCACAAACCACGGTGGCAATGACTTGACGGCTCATTCCCAATGACTCGCCAAGCCGGGGGCGCCCGCTGAGCACGGCGGAGGACCGTATGGCGAAATACGCTCGTGAGCGAAACATGCTCAACGCGCTTAGGAGGCGACAGAAAAAGGCTTCCGGGAAAGCTCGAGTCAACCGGGGCAGAGCGCCACCCGGCGGGTGGCTTTAACTCTCCCCACAAACTGCAAAGTCGACACGACGATAGTTTCATTCCCGAGCCGTGACTAAGCGATCGCTCCACGCGACCCGAAAAGATGGGGCCGCGGAGACGGAGAGTCTGAAAGAGGCAAAGTCGCCCCGGCGCAGGGTTACTTGTTCGGAATGTAGCGACATTCTCTCTTGCCTCTCGTGTAACTGCGCACACGCGCATACTTTCGAGGCCAAACGGTCTTTGACGGCCCGCAGCCGGGATTTGTTTTCGGAAAAAAAAAAGGAAAAAAATCTAATGGCGGTGGAGCAGAGGCAGCTCGGGGTGCCGCTCGGCACGCAGAAGGAGCCGAAGCTAGTCGCGGTGGCCGTTCGCCAGACGCGGCATGCGCGGAATCTAAAGGGCGGAGATGGGCGGTTTCCACGAGGCCACAACACCAAGCAGTCGACGGGGGATCTGGTCTTCGGGGCCAAGCGAGGATAGATGGACCACCTCCAGGAGAACTGAGCATTCTCCGCACTTGGTAGCCATTTGTTCAAAGAACCGAATTTGGCAGTCGAAAAGAAAGCGCGGGACATGTGCGACTGCTGGATAAGTGAGGGGAAATGGAAAGACAGTTTGAGGCTGACCCAGCTGGTCAAATGTCAAAATAGCGCTTTGGGAAACACTCGAAAGATAAGATAAGAAAAGAAAACCTTTATTAGTCTCCGCAATGGAGAAATTCCCAATTCACAGCAGCAAAGTTATGAAAGGAAGAAGTAGAACAACAAAATATAGGAGCTGCTGGAAAGGCAGCCACTCTCGCGGCGCCATTTTGAAGTCAAAATGACAAAAATAACACAACACAACACATAGGACACAGACGGTCGTGCAATCTTCACCACTTTTCTGCATACATTTTGTTGTCTGAAGCAGTTCTAGATGAAAGAGGAGAGGATCAAAGTGTCCTTTCACCAGTGGATCGGAGACGTCGTGCTGAAAATGTGCACGCGTCTGCTACAAGCTAAGTTTTGAAAGCAAACACGAAGCTGTAACGTCCATTGACAAAAAGAGATTCGTTCGCTTCTCCTGTCCCACGTAATCCGCTTCAAACTCCAAGCCGCGACTCCCAGTTCCAAATCCGCATCGGCGCTCCGCGCCAACGCTCCTTTCTTCTCATCGTCGGCTCCTCAAGCCTTACATCCATCCGGCCGCAGACCGTTCAACAGCACCGATCTCTCCGCTGAACAAAGCGGGGCTGTGAAAAATGCTGCCCATAACAGGCGCGAGACACAAGCGCCCCGGGACTGTCCAGCGACGACAGTCAAATGGCGCCGACATTCCTCCCAGTCAAAAACAGTGCCGGTATACCCACGCTGCCGAGAAGGCGCAACCACCGAGCACAGAGTCTCCTCCTTGATGAATGTCGTGGCCAAAAAAGGCTGAAAAAAGTCCACATCAGGTCCCCGCGACGTAACAACAAACACAAAGTGACAAAACAAACACAAAAACGAAAGCAATGGTGACGTAGCGCGCCACGTTGTAGCGTGGCCATCCGCCAATGATGAAGCGCAACTCCCCACTCGGCTTCGAGTGGAGACGACGACCGCAGCGTTATCGGGGGCTCGCTCACCTGTGCGCTTCCCCGCGCTCATCGCCGCATCCGTCCGCCTGCGATCCGACATCCGCCGGCGGCTCCGCCAGCGACTCTGCCGCCGCTTGCGCGCTCTCCGGATTGTCTCCGTCTCGCTCGGGCGCAAGAGCGCCCGGGCCCTGGCTCCCCACGCTGCCGGGCGGGTGCCCCTCCGCGCCCGCTCCCGCCCGCTCGGCCTCACTGCGGCGCTTCATGGCCTGGAGCTGGGAGAGGGGCACGATATCCGCCCCCTGCGGCCGATGCCAGACGGTGCGGCGCCCCGTCGAGTTGTAGTAGTAGAAGCGGCCGCTCTGCGGGTCAAAGAGCTCCCACCACTGGTTGCCATCCGCCTGGCGAACGGGAGCGCCCAGAGGAGGATTCCAGCCGCATTCGCCGGTGGCCAAGTTGACATACATGCGCTCGCGGGAGCGTGGCTCCAGGATCTCCACCCAATCGCAGCTGGTTCAAAACAAACACCAAAGAAGAAAAACAACACATAAAGATGTTGTTCGTTGCGGAATGTTCTTGTTGACTTACAGCAGGCGTTATTCTCAGCCGTCGGCAGAACATCTTTGCGCTTTCATGTGGACAGAAATTCCATTAAAAAAAAAAAAACCAACTCTGATAGCCCTTTTCGCTCGTGCGAGTGCTCATTGCAGGCCAGTGGCCAGGTTAGCACCGGTTCCTGGAGGTGTGCCGGAGCCTATCCCAGCCGTCGTCGGGCAGTAGGCGGGGGACACCCTGCGCCGCTTGCCAGCCAATCGCAGGGCACACAAAGACCGACAACCATCCGCGCTCGCACTCACACCTTGGGACAATTTGGAGTGTTCAATCGGCCATGTTTTTGGAACGCGGGAGGAAAGCGGAATACCCGGAGAAAACCCACGCGGGCCCGGGGAGAACATGCAAACTCCACACGGGGAGGCCGCAGCTGGAATTGAACCCGGTACCTCTGCACTGCGATGTCGACGCGCTAACCACTGGACCACCGGGCCGCCCCCGCATGATTATTATGAATATTAATAGCGCAGGCGCTCTCGGGTAAACGTCGATATCAGAGCAGTGACGTGGCTCCGACTTGGCGCTTTGCCAGTGAAAACCCAAACTTGCTCTTTATCCAAACTCGTTCGGCACCAACTAAGCACAGCGATGGCCCTGGATGGGGTTTTTTTGGGGGGTGGCAAAGGGCTATTGGTGTGGATCCAGAATTGTTGTCCCCCCCCCCCCCCCCAAAACCAAGACTGGGGGCCGGAGTTGTTTTCAACTGCGTGTGTAGGACGGATGCAGTATAAAAAGAAAAAGTGCGCGCGCGCATGATCGAAATGACGTCGTTTGATTTGGAAGGCACACGGACGGCAACTGCGCGGTGATGGCGCTCGTGTGTCGGTCCCAAATAAGGTGGCAGGTGGACACGCGGCCAGCGAGCCACCAGGCACGGAGTCAGCAGGGCACAAAGACCAACACGGGCAGCCCAGTGCCACCGACGCAAAAAGCAGCGCGCTCGGCTACCGTCACAGAGGAACGGCAGCCAACTCAGCAGAATAGATGGACACAACAAAAAAAAGGAGACAGTGGCCAGGCCCAAAGGTTCGCACACTGAAAAGAGGGAAGGGGGCCAACCCGGTTTCTAGAAGAGTACAAAGGGCGCAGATAAGCCGCACACAAAAGTCCGACCGTCGACTGCGCTTGAAAACACGAAAAGGCAGTTATGGCCCATCAAGTCAATGAGAGAGCCCGACAGAACACAATGCCTTCAACTACGTGCCGCGTATCCAGTTTGTATCTGCTCGCGTGGCTACCTCGCGGCTCGTCTTGTTCTACTTGCGTGCGCTCAAACGCGCGGATGGCGCGAGAGGGCCGAAAAGGACTCAGCCGGCTAGCGTGGAAGGTGTACGACAGACGTCTGAAGGGACGAAGGTCCGACCTCGTCGCGGCGGACCTCGAGGGAACGCCGGGTGAAAACGGGAGCGTGGAATCAACTACAAATGGGCATGAAGAAAAAAGGATTTTCTAGGACATGTAACAAACGGTAGCGTTCCCACTTGCGCTCTGAAAATATTCAGTCCGCAAATGAAAAGCGGCCCTTCCCCGGTTCAGGAACGCGCGGCGCCCCGAAGGACTTGACGATCATCTTTGCTCGCCTCAAAATCTGCCATCAATTGGCCACCGCCGCGGACGCTTGTCGAAATCGTCGGCTTTGCCTATTCGTCGTCTGGTTCGGGAGACTCCCTTTCCAAAGTGAGCGGCCATTCCGGGGCCTTCGCAGACGGCGAGAGTTGCTTCCGTTCGCCGGACGATTTTTCAGACGATGCCCGCCCAAGTACAGCAACGCTACCGAGTGGCTCAGGTGGACTTGCAAAGCAACGCGCAACGTACATTTTGGCCATAAGAAAGGTCGCGCCGGCAGTTTGCTTCCCACGATTCGTTGTAGCGAACACACACACACACGCACACATCAAGTATTGTGTAAAAGATTGGAGTGGATGTAGGGTAACTAATCTTTGTAGAATGGATTATCCTATTGATTATTCCGTCCATTACGGGAGCAATTGCCCTCCCTCGCTCCGCAGGACAAATGTTTTGTTTTTTTTAAACTCCCGTGTGGAAATTTTCCTCTCCGAGCTACCCCAGCTCCGCTTTGTCGTAATTACATGGAACTTGTTTTTGTCCTTTGTTTTTCGTTCAAAGTAACCTCAAAGCTCGGACATCTTTTTCTCTCTCCGTAGTCCTCATTGGCAGCCGTGGCACTTTGTCAATATGACCGAGGCAAAATGCGGTCTTCCGAAGAACGAAGGCTGGAACGTTCTCCTCCCAAGTTCACGACTTTGCAGTCCTGCTGAAGCAACTCCCGAAAGACATTTCGGGTGGCGACTACCGTCGGGAGGATGTAGGAGTGTCCCTCCCTCCCTCCCTCGCGCGCACGACGCGCCCATGTGTGTCTACGGTCTCTCCGCTGGGAGGCCATCTGGCCCGATCCCGCGCAGCAAGAGCGGGGCCCTGACCTTATGCGCGTCAGTGTGCACCGGGTTTTTTTTCCCAACTGCTCTTTAACGCTGGAATTTGGGAAAACCTTGTGTCCTCGCATTTCCACACTGAAGAGAAATTTTTAAAAAAGAGAGAGAAAATGCAGGAAATCGGATATGCTCCGATCCAAACAAGGAGTTTTCGAAATGCGAGAGGAAGAAGTCGAGAGAATCTGCCGATGCGACTGCAATGGAAAGTGACGGATCAGATGTAGCCGCTCCGAGAAACGCAGCCGTCGGACGACGAATAAGCACATTTCAGAAGCGCATCTGCTCTGACGATGGCTCGTTTGCGCCGCCTGTGCTGTCAGAAGCAAAAAGGTGCACTGAGGGGGGAACGGCCAGCCTGGGCCTACGACGTGCTTTGGAACATTTGGAACCTTTTTCCGCTCCCGGGAAAGGTTGCGCGCAGCGCTTTGATGCAGCCGCGGCTGTTGGGAGAGCGTTCCGGGAAGCGAGCTGGCTGCTATTCGCTTGACCGCTCCTTACTGAAGTGCAATTTGGGCATTTGCAGTATCCGCGCTATGTTTCGTTATTGAACCGCAAAGTCCCTTGAACTCGAGTCGGCGCAATCGCGTCACAATAGCCGGCCGCGCCCGGAACCGCTTCAATTCGGAAGCCGGCGTTCCTCCGTACAAATGACGCGGCCTGCGTTCCGCCCTGACGGCTTGGACCAAAGACTGAACGCGTCACGCGCCAAACGCAAGTCCAACCTTTCTGCCCCTTTTAACTCATTCACTCCCAAAGACGTTTTTAAACGTCTTTTCAGACTTGGTCCAGAATTGGCTGGTTTTGAATGAGTTAATGTTCCTATGAAAAAAAAAACTGTGCCGCCGCGTTATTTATTCAAAACGACTCTTTGCATTTTAAAAATACGTCGTCATGCACTCCAACGGCCACAATGCCACTTTTCTTTTTTTTTTTTTTTTTTTTTTTGGGACGGCTTTCATGAGTTCAATCGTTCTTGTTTGAACAGTCCCAAAGCTGGACTTGATGTGCGACGCTTGCGACAGGAAGCACCGTCAATAATGAGGCATTGAATAGCAGAGGGCCAGCAGTCCATCGCACCCCCGCACACATACCGCCGCCTCCAAAAGGAATCCAACCAAACTTTACGTCATGGTCCCGCGCGTGGTAAAAAAAAAAAAAAGAAGCCATGTTTGTTCCCACGTCAGCCAAAGAGGCATCTCCAAATCGCCGGCTGCGATGACAGCGAGGAAGCGGCATAGAATTCAACATCCCCGCCAGGAAGCCAGCCGGCCGGGCCGGGCCGGGGGGGTCAACGGCCGAGGCCGCGGCGAAGCGTTTCCCTCGCGCACGCCGTTGTGCTTGCGTAAGGGACTGTTCCCTCTCCAAAATCAAAACGCATTTCGAACCTGCCGGGCCTTTGTTTACACGACCCGAGAAGCAGGAAGACGGTCCGCTTGGGCTCCAGAAATTCCTGAACCATCAGCTGCGGGGGGTGCTCCGCAGCAAGACAACTCCACTCGTTGGATTGTGGAAAAACAACTGCGGTGGAGTGCGACAGCATTTGCTGCCATACCATCAATGCGGACTTGCTCAAATGAAGCGTTCTTGTATGGGGGGAAGGGGGGGGGGGGGGAACACCGCGCAAAACTCATTAGTATTATTCATTCATGCATTTCTACCTGATGAGAGGCTTTCGTAAGTCATTTGTGAGTGAAAAGGCAGAAAAGCGCTGCAAGCAAAAGCCCACCGAAGCGCCTCGGCCAGCCTTAGCCTGAAAATGTTCATAAATGGTTTGGAATGCAGTCCGCGCCAGCTCAGCCAATCTCCGACTGAAATGTTTTTCCTTTGATCGAAAACGAAACGGATCGAGCGCACTTGTTGGAGCAAAAGACCCAGCCGGCATTTGCTCAACGGCCGTCTCCAATTACGATTGTTTGGATGGAAAATAAGAACGCAAACAAAGCAAAAATGACCGGAGTGCACGATTAGTGGTCCGTAGTGATCCTGGGGCCAGAAGGTAGCCAGCTAGCTCTTTGAACGGCGAGAAAGTCGGCCTTCGTCGGGACTTGTGGAGTACAAAGGGGTCAAGGAGAAGCTTGCGCGCACCGCGCTCACCGACTCGGTAGCGACTAAAAATACGTCTCCGCAAACCTGCCCGGGGGCCCCGCGGGCATCGACGGAAAAACCCAAACGCGCGGAGACGCTCGCAGAAGCGCCCGTTCCCGACCGCCTTGCTCTTTCCAAATAAAAGAAATAAAAAGCTTTCCTCCGCAAATGATAGCGGGCTCCCAAAATAACCCCAAATGCGAGCACGTCCCCCCCGGCGGAGGGGAAACGGCAGCGTGCGGCTCATGGAATCTGCCCCATTGTTCCACATCCGTGCCAAAATGGAACCGCCACGTTTCCCGGCAACCCGCACTGGACAATACATTCGCTGGAAACGAGCTAACGTGAAGCCTCGCGTCACTGTCCGACATCGCGAGTTGCACATTTCAATCCCAAATGATGAACAGAAAAATTTCTCTCTCTATATGTGCGTCTGTGTCGGCCACTCAGACTTGAGGCTAAAATGCTGCGGTACACAAGCGAGCCAAGGAGAGCCCCGCGAGTTGGAGATGAGCAGCGCTTTTGTCACGTTTGTTGATGAGCGAGTAAAAGTGCCGCTTCGGTTTTATTTTGGTTGCTTGCTGCTTCTCTTTCCCCCAGTTGTGTTTTCAATCCCATTTTGTTCCACCGCCACAGAGTTTTAAACGGTCAATCATTTCAACCGCCGTGCGTGCCAGGATCGCAAGACCGACCGAAATAGCTCGAAAAACCGCGGCAAACAAAAAGGACATCGCAGATGATTGGAAATCAAACATGGCGGCACGGGACCCGGTGTCGTTTGCGTCAACGGATACGAAATGCTTTTGTTCACGCCCCTTTCCCCCCCCCCCCCCCCCCCACATGACAATAACCAGCCCAACGCGGCTTTCGATGACTAAAATATGACGTATGCGAATTTTCTTTGACGAGACTGCGGACGAAATTGCTAGCGCGTGATCCGTCACGTGGTCCAAACGCATCACAACTGTCGAACGCAAACGCACAAAACCGCAGCGGCGCGACACAACGCGGCGCTAACGGTCAACGCGGCCACATGCTAGCCGGAAAGAGTCGGACGAATGTCAAGCGGCATCTGAAGGCTCACCGCGCCGAGATTCGTTCGCGGGGGAAATCGCAACCAGTCCTGTTAACAGATGACGCCGTGACTGTATACGTTTGCTCGCGTTGATTCCACGTTACACTTGGGCTCAATTTCAGCGCCAGCTTGAAGTTTCCCACACGACTCCTGGCGCAAAGGGGCCCACCTTAAGGCTTACGCTATTTTGGTTGGGCTAACGTCAATTCATGAGCTAAATAACTTGAAAAAGAAAGGCGCTCTCTTTCCAGAGCAAGTTCATCTTTTCCCTTGAGTAAAAGTTATTTGCCATCCTTGTCCAAAGTCCACGGAATGCGAACGCTCGGCAGCTCGCTTATCTAAATCATGGACGATGGCAACTGCGCGCCTGGCGGCAGGTCCGGCCGGGAGCTCTGTGGGAAAGATCATCGCAAGTCATTTAGTGAATGTTTTTTTTTTGTTTCCCACGCGCCTGCCATTTTAACCCAATAGCCGCGAGCAATGGCGTGCGCGCCTTTTGCAATTTTAAAACGTGTTCACTCGATCGCCAGTCCCACGTGCATTCGAACGATCAATGGCTGAAAGAGAAGAACGCGCATGTCCCGCGTGACCCCTTTTCCGCCCGAAAAAACTTGGTGCTTAAGAGCCGTATCGGCCGATATGGCCTTTTAGTTCGAGTTATCCGGACTGAGTCGACAGAATATTTAAGATTGAACTTCCTCCTCTATTTTGGACCTAAAGTACGCAAAGTTTCAGTTTGTACTTTTTTTTTTCTTCTTGGAACAATGTGCACGGTTCTCGTTTGTGTGCAAAAGGTTGCGCAAGCCCTGCTCTGCATTCAGGCATCCAGAACGGTCAAAAAGAGCGAGAGGGGAGGGTGCGCATGGTTCAGATGACAGAAAGAAAGCGGTGCACCTGTTCAACTCAAATTCTTTGTCTCTCCTGTTCCACGCCTCCCATTCCTGCTGTATCGCCAGGCTCAAAGGTCAGCGCGGCGCAGAACGCAGCGCAATTGCGTGCCATCGATGATTACAAGGCGACCCGGGAGTCCACTTCTAAACGACGACATCATTCTTCCCCAACCGGTCTTAAACTTGTTGCTCATTGCCAAGAAATGTGAGCTCGCGCCTGAAGGGTTCACGTGTAAGATTGAGGGGTTCACCAAATATACAAACTCTGCCTTTCAACTTGTTTCCTGTCAAACGCAAAATCTTAATTGACCCTTTTTTAAACTAACCTTGCGGCAGATGTTAAATGTCATTTTTCGTATAAATATCTATATTTTTTTTGGGGGGGGGGGGGGGTCATGTCGCGGGCCACTGAAAATGGATGACAGGCCGCCAATGGCCCTCGGGCCGTAGTTTGGACAAAACAGTCTGAGCGTTCCGGAAGCGGGGGCGCGTTCAGAACTGGAGCACGCGTCGGCGCCCCCACACCAGCCAAACAGCTGACTTGGGACGTGGAGCGGCGTCAAGCGTGGCGCGGGTCCCGAGAGTATTTTGCCGTCTGCGAGTCAGCCGCGTCCAGCCGTGCCACTTTTCCATTCTTTTCAAGCTACGGGAGCCGCGTGCCGGCAACGGGGCACAAATACACGATGACCGCAGCCAAACTAATCAATGATGAAATCAATCATGTGGCCAAAATGGGGGTTTTCCCGCCGGAACGGAAGCGGTTTTAGGCGGAGTTTTCAATTGACCCGATTGCACGCGGCGCTCGCCTAAATGTGTAAAGACGAGCAACAAATCCGGAAGGCGTTTAAAATCTCGATTCGTATTTTAGCACGGGCATCGGCTCTTTGTTCCGATCGCGTGGGCACAAAAGCGATTTGATTGCGCACACGTTTTTTGCCACCGCTTGCGTTCAAATTTTGCTGAAAAGAGCAAAAGAAAACGTCGGCCGCAAACGACTGCGACAGTGAGACGAGCCGACCATCGGCCATCTTTCCGGCACCGGGCGGCAGCCGTCGCCGTCAATTGCGGCTCGGCGCGCTGCCGCTGGTTTAAGAGTCGGCTGGCGCGGCAAAACGTCTCGGGCGGGACACGAAACGGAGAGATGACGGCGAATGAGAGAGGGAAGTGCCAAGGAATTGTGGAATCCCCCCCCCCCCCCCCCTTCTCGCCCAAGCGCAGACAGGTAAGACGGGTAGGGCGGAACTCCGGCACCTGAACACTTTTCAGTCTGACTGAGAGTTGCCGGAAAGCGGTCCAAATAATTCCACATCCCCGTGACCGCATCCCTCAGCGCGAGCGACTATTAACCGAAGACCTTTTCGATGCCGAGTGCGATCACTTGATGATTGGCGGGTGCGAGTCAACCCGCAGGCCCAAAACGGTAAGAACCGGACGGTCTGGTTTGGGGTAAACTTCAATCGGCTCGGCCTTGGCAAACGTGAACACGCGGTCCGCTCTAAAATGATTCAGCGCCTGGAAAAGAAAAGCGTCCGTGGGTTCTCGGCGCTTCTCCGGAGAACGTGAACAAATCGCGGCGCGGCAACTTTTTAGATGTTCTGATGAACGAGCGGGATCATCCCGTTTTTGTCATGTTTGCCATCTGCCGGCGCCGGCTTCCACGCAAGTCGCTCGCTCGGCCGCGTGCCACTTTCGCCGCCGCTTCGGCTTCCGTTTTCCCTTCCCAAACGACCGATTTTCGCAATTTACAATCGCTTACTTTTTCGCGTTCAACGCACGGAAATAAAAAGTGCGACGCCTATCGCGTTTCCTCCCGCTCTTCCGTTCGTAATGAATCTCCAAAAGCCTTTTTATTGTGTAAACACGCGACCCAAAGGGAGTCGGCGGACTTTCCGGTTCAAAACGATCCCGCGTAAACAAGCGCGGGTATGAAGCTTCTCTTCTTACCCGAGCACCGCCGCAGGTTGAGTCTGCGCTTTGGTTCGGATTCAAAACGGTTCCCGAGTTGAACGAATGTCCCGCGATGGCTCGCGGTCGTAAGCATGACAAAGCCCCCAAATCTTCGGACCGAAGCCCGCCGTGCCACGGAACGATGCCGACCGTCGTCGGATCCGCGGGCCAACTTCGGTCGGCGCGGACGCCGGACGCCGCGTTGCCTCGACGTGGCCGCGGCGAGCCCATCGGAGGCGCAAAGGGGAGGGGCAATCCAACCGGTTGGGAGTGAAGCACTCGAACAGCCGCCCTCAGCCAAAAGGAGCCGGCCGGGCTTTCCCTTCACCGCTGGGACGGGATTCCGCAGGGTCACGCATCCAAAGGCCCCTTTTTCTTCATGATTTGCATTCATTCGCTCCCTCGCCGCCAAATTGATCCGGGTGCTAAACAAATCGGTTCCCATTGGAGCGCCTACCTCGACACCAGTTCTTGGAGAACACTCCGCATCCCCTTTGTAATGTTTCGAGTTCTAGCGTAGTACACACACGCGCGCACGCACGAGCGCTACGATAAATTCAAAATTCTTACGCTGGTCTATGTGCTCTACATCTCCATGTTTGTCTCGCTCGGTGTCATTCCTCAACTCGTCCCCTTTTTCTTTGCTCAAGGAAAACGTGTGCAGGTTTCAACTGGGACAGAGCGAACTTGTGCAGTCGAGGCTGTGGCGTGTGTTTACAACACACGCGGAGGGGGCCTTTCTGTTCGGTGCGCCAGCTGTCAGAGCAAGAACAATGGGGTCGCTTGTCCAAACAGGGGAAGATAAAAGTGGACCCGTTAGGACGCGGCGGTTCTGAATCTCATCTCGTCGCATTAGCCCCCGGCAACATCGCGAGCGAGACCGACAAACTTTGGCCACTGCGCATCTGCGGCGCGCGCTCGCGCGACAAGCTTTCCGCGCGCGTCCGCCTCCATCGGCGGTCTGCGACTTCTTTTCGAGCTGGGCGGCCCCACCGTGCCCCCGCCCCCGAAACCTCCCCGCCGACGTGACAAACGAGGCCGCGTCTAATCCCAGAGTAGAGTTACAGGGTGAGCGGGGGGTCAGCGGGTGACCGCACAGCCGCGCGGCAAAGAAACGTACCGATTGTCCTCGAGCGGAAGTAAAGGCGCAAGCTGCCGAGATTAGGAAGGCGGGGACGGCCCGCTGCCGCGGCGAAGGCTCGGACCGGGGGTCCGTCGCCCCCTTTCCGGTGCGCCGGTTTCACAAGGGAACCCGGTTCCAGAACGCCGGCCGGGGAATTCACCGTCATCCGTCGCTCACTCTCGAAGCGAGGCGGCAAGAAACCCCGCGGCATACTCTCATGTCCTGATTTGAAGTTAACGAGACGCGGCCACCCGCCGACAGACCGCCAAAATACAACATATGCACCGAAGGGCCGCACCATATGTCGGGAAAATATCGTTCCGCCCCGATAATGGCTGGTGCTCTTCAAAAACGATTGGAATGAGTTCAAGAAAATCTCCATTCATGCAAACGTCCGTCCCATCTTGTGAGTTGCTCGCGCCCACCGGGGTTGATGGCGTGAAGAAAAAGAAAAAAGAAATATCCCAAAGCTGCACGGAGCCGTGGAGAGAAGGGACGCTCTTGCGCTTCAACAAAGTGGAATTAGTGTTGACTAGCTGCACCTTTTTTAAATAACGAGTGCAACTCCGCCTTTTAAGGAGAGACGACTGAACACTTGTGACTTCATTTTAAAAGGAACAACAAGAAAAAAAACCACCAAGATTGAAGACAATTTTTTTAAAAGACTTTACCACGGCGGGAATTTTTGACCAGCTTCATCCGTTAGGATTAAAAATGCATTTCTGAATATATTTGTGTATGTATAGACGTGATTTAAAGGAGGAGTCGAGTCAAAAAATGTCTTTACAATAACATGTCAGGTCCACCCTCACTCGTCTAAACCGAGTATTCTCATGAATCTTGCGTTTGAGGAATATGAACTAAGGAGAAAAATCCACCAGTTTTTTTTTCCATCTAAGGAGGCGGACATTTTGCCTTGTACCGCCACCTGCAGTTGACTGAAAATGACATCGCGGTGCCTAAGCGCTCAAATAACGACTGCGCCGGTGCACCCGTTTTTGTCACGGGACGTTCACAAACTGGCTCATTGGCTTGACGTTCGTCATGTTTTGTAAAGTCAAATTTTATATCTTGAAAAACAACAGAATTTGTTTTTTGTTCTTCCCGTTAAAGAATGAAATATGTATTACCGCAAACAAAACAACAGAACAAAAAGTAGCAAAAAATTGGTACAGTTGAGTAGCGGCATCGATTCCGAGGAACTGAAAATCACAACCCAAACGGTTCAGAAGTGAAAGGCTCCCGAGTTCAATCGCAGCTCTTTGCTTCAGACAGACATCCAATAATGATGATGTCCTTTCCAAAATGATTGACTCGAGGATTTATTTTTTTTTCACCAGTTTGTATTTGAACAAAATATCTGGCAAAAAAATTATGAACGATAGCTCCAGTAAATTGAACGGGGTTCGTCACTTTTTGACTGTGCCCTCATATTATTGCCCCCCCAAAAATTTGACTCGACTTCCCCTTTAAGCGCTGTAGCGTTGGTAGCAGTGGTTACAAAATTGACACGTGCCAAAACAAAATGGGACATTTCGCGTTCTGCGGACACACAATACTGAAAAGCTCTGCCGACAAAAACAGCACGGACGATTTTACGATCGGATGCTTTTAGCGAGCATTTTGTGCAGGCGCAGACTTAAGTCATCACGCAGAATCAAGTCCCGACCAGGTCTGTGTCGACCAACAATTTCTGCCATTCGATTTAGCATACAAAGGGCACACTGTTGAACCAGACCTTAATCCTTTCATTCGGAAAGCTTCAGAACCTGGTCGCAAGTTGTACACGGACAGATCAACGTGTGCGGGCAAATCACCTTAACCTCATTACGCCGTCAATATGGCCGGCTTTGGACATATGAAACGCGTTGGCCCGCTAATCTACATTGATGGGATCAGCACTACACCAAAGTAGAAAAGACAACAGACTGGTGTTGTCATGCGAGCTTGAGAATCACTTCCTCTCAACTGGGTCCATTTGGTCAAAACACTTGAAGGATGGACATCCTGCTCGTGTGTTGTGTGTATGTGCAGGATTCATAAGGGGGGGGGGGGATAAGCGTTGTTTGCCGTGTCAAACATTATTTTTAGTATCTTGCACGGGTATAAAGAGTGGACAGCCCTGCTCTGAATTGTCCCGAGGTGAGGACAAGAGCGATAGAAAATGGACGGGCAGCACAAAGACATCATAAAATGTGAAAGAGAACATCTCTATCATCGCATCTTATCACTACGGTCGCTTTAGCTTTCAACATAATGTGCGAACTCAAGCACAGGAAAGTCATAATGACCCGAGATTGAAAGCGGGCGCGAAGCATGCGGAGGAACTTCAAACCTGGAGGTCGAGCCAATCCCGGTTACGATGCCCCCACTTGGACGTGTGATTTGGAGTGGCAAATGGCTCGGGAACATTTGCTTTCCGTTTTTTGGTCGGCGCTTTTAAACCACACCAAAGAGTTACGTGGCCAAACGGCGCAGAGGCCACTAAAAGTCTTTCGAAGTTCTGAGGTTGCGGGAAAAGCAAGCTTCTCCGCTTTCCAACGCTAATAATAGAAGGAAAAGTGCATGCGGTGCTACACGTTCAAAGCAAAAAAAGCAACGTCACAATTAAAGAGGTCATAGACAAACGGAAAAAAACAACCCGTGTTTGTGGTTCAATTAGTCGAGCGACACATCGTGAAAATAGCGGCGAAGCATAGCGACTTGCAAAGTATCCATTGTGCTCCGCTACGGGCGGCGAGCAAGGTTTCTCCAGCTCGCGTTCGGTCGCTTCTTGACATCCAACGAAATTTAACATCGATATATACACAAAACTTCAACTTACTTGGTCCCGGCCATTGTGTTCACATTGTAAAAAGCGTGGCAAACGCAGGTCAAAAGGAGGTCTGTGCCAGAGTCGTGGTGGTGAACGTCACTCCACCGAGCGGAACGGGACCGTCCTCCTCCACTGGAGAATCCGAAAAACGAGTCTCCGCCCCAGCACGTGAGGCGAGAGGTGGGGACGGGGGTGGCGATGGCACCGGGGCTTGATTCCAACTCTCCGAACAACCGACGCACCCCCGCCACGGAGCACCTCCGAGACCGTTTTGCTCGTTTGCTCAAAGAAAACAGTTAACCGGATGTTTTCGCATGACCCCCGACTCCCACTGTCATTTCTGTTCTAAACCACCCAAAAGGGGCTACACCGAGATATCAAGATCATTTGCAGCGTCGGGAAGTGAACTACAGTAGAATACCAAATACAGTACTGTACCTTCTTTCTGGACTCGAGTAGTTTTTCCTCTCGTCTTGTTACATTAGAAGTCAGAGACGTTTGGAGATCGATTCCCCGAGCTGGCAAAAGTAGTCACAGCTTGTACTTGAGTGGAAGTACACGTTGAGGAAAAAACGACTCAAATTAAAACGCGACAGGCTCTGAAACAAGTTTTGTTGTGACTTTCGGCTTGGTGCCTTCAGGCGTATCACTCACTCACTTAGTTTGGCGTTTTCCCCCGTTTCTACTGAAGCAACCCACCCATTTGTGTTGTTTTTATTCTGGGCCTGTGACCGGGTCATGGATTTGCGTCCATCACCAGCATGTACCACAACAGTGCAGTATTGCAATGTGCTTAAGAACAAAAGTAAAAAAAACAATAGATATACTGTACTTTTACTGTTGTGTACATCATTTGAGAACAAAATCTCCGCCCTCGAGTTTCCCACTTTTTCGAGACCAAAAAAAAATTCTCTTAAAGAAGGCCGTACCGTAGTTGGTGAATCTCTTTTCCGAATCCATTGCCGTCGTCATTAGGGCCCCGATTCACGTTCATCCATGTCGGAGAGTTGAATCAGTGGTGCGCTTCTGTTTTCGCCTCTTTTTTTCAATGCAGCAGTGTATAATTACTTTGGTTGCGCCTCGTAATTTACTCGGATTTGACTTGAAAACAACCACCGCCGTCTACAAAATGCTAAACGGGGCAAAACAAGTCGTACAACAACGAACGATAAAGCACTAAATGAAAAACCGAGACCGTAAAAAGCACAAAAAACAAGTCAAGCCGACATCAAGTCTCGTGCCGAGTCAAAATCCGATGAATAAAAAGGAGTTTTAAAGCAGCGCAGGAGCGAGAATGGCTGAGCATTGCCATTTGAATTTCAAATCATCAGAATTTGGGATCTTTCCCTAACTTAAAACGGTGTCATTCGGCACCGTCAAATCATCAAAGCAACAGTTGTACTTTGGGGCTCCCAAGTCGGTCAAGACGCAACCGCCACGCGGACAGACAGTGACCCCTGCAGGGCACACGGCAGTGACGTCAAGTTTTGGTCAAAACAACACTTTATTCACCATTACTGTCGGAACTCGGGTTCTATGTCCCGCTAAGAAAACAAAATTGAGGAAAGTAAAAAAAGAAAAAACAAGGCAGGCTGCTAAATTCACACGAAACATGTACATAACACTGCTGTGTTGTTTCTCTGGCACATAACAAACGTATCTAGGTTAATGTCTTCACAGTGAATCCTTTTGAAGTGCTTTTTTTTTCTCACATAAAGAGGCAAAGGACGATCTACATTCCCCTTGATAGTAGTCCATTTGTTCCAACTCACACAAATGAGGTCCGCCCCTCGGGTATTACAAAAATATTGTAAACATTTACAGTATATCCATTGCACAACATACATTCAATTACAAACTTGTACTGTACAGCGAGTTGACTTTTGTCCGGTTATCCTGTAGCACCAAGTATACAAGCAAGCTAGATTGAGACGTCTACTGTGCGGCATACAAAAACGGCGTGAATCGTATACATTCTGCCGATGATCAAATATGTTGGGATTGGACAGACGGAAGAAAGGATGGACTTGTTCAGACCTTTCTCGTGCCGAGACGTGCTCGGGGTGAGCCCGACACCGACGGAGAGGGCGACTGACCCCTCGCACCTCGCTTGCTGGGGGGGTATATTGAGGACATTCGCTAATAACGTCAAGTTCCAAATATAAGGGCCAACGGTCAGTTTCGAGCCGCTGGACTCCAAAGTTCGGATTTCCGTTGGCAACTCGAACGAGCAGCGGCAGAGTCGAGCGCTCGGTCCACTCGGGTCCGGCGCCGCGCGGGTGAAAGCGGAGGAAAGCCAAGACTTATCTACAAGCGGTGAAAGCGAACGGCCGGTGCGGACGCACGGAATCACGCCGTCCAGTTCGCGCGGACGGATCTCGACGGCGGAATGAAACGTGTGGTGAAGAGCAACTGATAATTACAGAGTCGACGAGCGCCGTCTCACTTTCGTCGCGCCTCCCGCCTGCGCGAGGGGCTCTGCAATCGTGTCGTCGGAGCGTGGCGAGACCGCCTCTGGTGCTTGGTCGAGGGGAGCGGGCGATTAGCCCACCCAGCCGTCCCAAATCTGCCCCCTGTCAAGAGAACGCAGCGCGTGAAGCCGTGATTTGAGCTATTTACCCAAGTTGTGCTCGCTTTACTACTACTTAAGGCGAGGGAACCAACAAGTGACAAGAACACGACATGTGGGAAGTACGCAACATGACATCTCCGTTGCAAATGTGAGATGACGGAATGAAGGGGGGGGGGGGGGGAGCGGAGGTTGATATATTTGCAATGCAGGTAAAGATGCAGTCAACTTGAAAATGTGGATGGAGGGAGGAGCTTTCTGAGCATTTTAGTGACATACTGCTAGTGCACGCGCTCATCTGTATCCTGGTACAATCGCTGCCATCACTTAAAAAAAATATCAGCACACTATCAGAACAACTAGGGCGCACTAGTCGAAGGACTGTCTTCGGAGTGACATTGTATCAACTCGGGCCTTCCAGTGGACGTGAAAGTCTTCTGTGTGGCCTTGATGTTCACTTGCTCTTGATGTCCACTCGTACAATTTTAGAACAGCGCTAGTGGGACACGGTTGTCAACTGGTGCAGTTTTGTCTGTTATCATTTTACTAGTGTTCAAAAATGTCACGCAGGAGAGTGGAGGAGAAAGAAGACATCACTAGGAAGACAGTCGTGCGCACACACGTGCGCTCTCGTAAATGGGCAATTGAGGGCGCTCGCAGGAAATGGAATAAACGCCGAGGACGGCTCGCTATTGGAGCTCGGCGCCCCGTTAGAAGACAGATGGCTTACGACAAACTCACAGCGATTTGGAGGACGGTTTCTTCACTTTTGGTCTCTTTCGACGATAAACTGGCCTGAAGCATGCACAGCACGACAACGTGCAGAGCAAACGCATGGAGACAAACACACACACACGCAAACATCAGAAATGAGAAATTAGACTTCATTACAAGAGGAGCAAAGCGTAAGTCTTGCATTTTTCTGCTTGTGCACGGTTAAAAAGGCTTTGTTCAAGAGTCATGTCAGTTGGAACTTCAGTCGCAGTCATTTGAGCAGGAAAACGGGCAAAGACACACTAGGGAGGCCATAACCTCCGCCAGTTCTTATTGTAACCGGAATTCCATCTGCGGCGTTTGCAAAAGTAATCAGAAGAAAGGAAAGTGTGTGTGTGTGTGTGTGTGGGGGGGGGGGGGGTACCTGTATTCACTAAAGTAGTTTCGCTCTTTGCCTCCTGAAAAGAAACGGGAGGAACATCAGTCTCAGGCTGACGCGAGCGGAGGCGCTACGATCCGGCTCACCCTTTTCGGGGTTGCACTGCTTGTGTCCCTCGCACGCCCGTAATTCCATGAGCTGCCGATGCATCGAATTCAAAGCGTCGCGGTCCAGGGTGCTGACGGCATTCATCAGCTGCCGGAATCGTCCAAACGCAAACTCGGCTCAGCTCGAGTCAGAACAGGAACAGACACGGACGGAACGGGCGACCGGGGGAAGAAGTCGTACCTGGTACGGGTCCGCGTTGAGGTCAAAATACTCCAGGAAACCGGTGGCAAACTCACAGAACAGGAAGTTGTGCGTGTCATTGATGGTCCTCAGGCACCAGTAGGTATTGTTGTTGGCGCTGGTGCAGGCGCAGAACGGCCCCACTGAGGCGGGAGGGCGTAGAGAGATGGAAAACGCAAGTCAGCGCAATTGTTCTGGGGATCTTCCGTCGCCGAACGCGGGCCAACTTTCCAACAAACACCAAATTCTGTCGAGGAAAACGGAACGGCTGGCGACTCAGCCCCGCCGCAAATCGCCAAAATGTCCCTCGAGGTCATCGACTGGTCCCAAAGGTGCCACAAGATGGCGGCAAAGCATTGTGGTGTTTTTCAGCTCGCTTCAACAAAGCACCCCGACACCGAGACGCTCCGAAATGGCGACAAAGCACCGTTTTTGTTGACCTGAAACTGCCCGAGCCACTTCGACGTAGCTCTTTGATGCAAACGGCCTCGCTTTACGACAGAACTCTGTTATATCGTTGGCCGCGTCACTAAACCTACACCGACGGGGTAATGAGTCGAGATTTCTGCCCTCATCAAGAGAGTCCGACAAAAAAAGAAGCAGTCAGAGTGGTGGCGAACAGACGCGCGCGGGGATCGTGTTCAAAGTTGCGTGCAATCTCTTACTCGTCCAGTAGGGGGCGGTCTGCCAGTGGTGATTGTCGTGGGTGAAGCAAGTGAGGCCCGGCATGCTGCAGGTGTCGTTGTTGCGGAGCCTTTTCAGGAATTTGCGGAGTTTCTTCCTGCGTTTCTGCTCCTTCTGCAGCCACTGCGTCTTCTGCCTTGGCATCCTGATGAGACCGGAAAGAACAGGAAAAGAGCCGTGACACCCGCGGCCCATGATTGCGTGCCCGGTCGAAGGCCATAACTCGTACCTGAGCGAATGCACGCGTCCGCTGCCCGGCACAAAGCTGCCGCCTTTGTTCTTGAGCGGATAGCTGTAAAGGCAAGGCTGTCAATTGTCAGCACAAAACATTTGGGACTAAGCGGCGCAGTAGGTTCAAGACATGGAGTGGTGGCCCTTTGCCAATCTCCAGACCGTAACCCCATCAAGGGAAAACCTGCGGAGGATTTCGGAGCTCAATGTGAACTGGGTCACTCCCGGAAAAAAAACCCCCACACACACACACAAAAAAACAAAAACCCACCTCGCTGCTGTGTTTGCCAAAAGCGTACACGTTTCACTCAATAGAATGCGCAATGTTTGCTGCCTTTTACATTGTGTTTTTTTCTTTGCATTTCCCCCAGCGTGCGCAACACAGGCACTAAGACTCACCTGGGAGTGTTACACCGACATTCCTCCGGTCGCACCTGTTTGAGGTGCCCTTTGACCTCACGCAGGTTCTTTATCTTGGTCTGCAAGGTTTCAATCTAACGAGCCCAAGAACACACGCGCAGCCAAGTTAGCTCAGGTCAAGCGTCTTCGTATGGAGGAATACAAGAACGGTGCCGGCCGTACCTCATGCTCAATGTGCATCTTATGGTCTTTCCACGCTTGCAGGGACTTGTAGAGCCCACCGTCACATTTGACGGTGTCATTCATGAGAATGGAGCATCTGTCAAGGGGGAAGGTCGAAGGTGTCCAACCGAGGACATCAAGATAACACGAAGCGCCGACGAGCGCGGGTGACGCGCATACGACGAACCTGTACGTGACCTTGAGGGCGGCGGGTGGAGTCACGCCGCCGTCAGTGGTGGGCCTGCCACTGAACTCGTCATCGTGCTCCTCGTGCGCCGCTCCTCCGCTTCTGCCCAAAGTCCACGTGCTGTTGCGGTAGGACTCTCCCGGGTCCACAGCGTACAGATCTCCATCCGGCTCGAAGGACACCGAGCGGGCCCAACGCTTCCTCGAGGCAGACTTGCTGGACTTGATCTCTGGAAAGGACGAAACAAACGGCTTTGATTACAACGAGGAAATAAAATGGAGAGGGATGTTTTTCTTTGCCTGCCTGTCAAAACGGAATAAAAAGATTAGGTGAGCGATAAATGGATTGGTTAATATGTATTTCATAAATAGCGCTACTTATTGCGTTAATAGATCCCAGAAACGGTTCATATTTGGTTGTGTCCGGCCTTCCGGAAAATACTAAATGTTTACGTTTAGACACTTTGTCAGACTTTTTGTTACAAACTGCCTCCGGCCCCCGTCATAGAAGGGAAAAGTTATTTGGCCCTCACAGGAAAAGGTTTGGGGTCATTTGATGGAAACATCTCATAGAAATGTTATGAAGCAAAAACGTATCATTCGATTGTATATCACGGAAAAACGGGTCACTGCCTCATAGGCTCATTTTCCCCTTTTAACTTCTTCTTGTGAAGTTATTATTATTTTTTAAAATGCAAAAGTGCTGGTGTTTTTTCTTGTACTCCGAAAATGTTGCTCCAATATGACATGGCAGCTGAGGTACTAGACCACTTGATGGCACTATTGGCACATCCTTGTTTTATTTCCCAAAGCCACCTCATTGGAGTTGGAGTTCGACGTGTAAGCCACTGCAAGGACATTCCAAGTTTTCACTTTGAAAATATATACGCAGAAGAAAAGAAACTTGAGATTAAAAAAAAACAAGCTTACTCTTCTTAGCCAGCAGTTTCTTTGGCCTCAGGGCGGCTGTTTTGAAGGCCACGTTGGCGCAGGCGCAGCCGTCCGCGGTGGAGGAAAGCGCCGGCCGGGGAGCGCGGCCGGCGGCCGTCGGAGCCTGCGCGGGCGGGGCGTACAGACCGGCCATGCCCTTGCACTTATACAGCCTCAGCTTGCCGGAAGGGTCCTCCACGCACTGCCACTTCTACACGCAAACGGCGGGATACGTCACGCTAACAAACGGCGCGGAGAATCGCGTCAATTTAAGACGGCAAAACCCGATTCGGCACTCGCTATCAAAGCGAATCGACGAAAGGCCCGTGTTCACCCACGCGCACGCCAAGGCTTTCGTCCTCCCATCCCAGCGGCGCAACCACTCCCGACCCCCCCCCCGTATTCGGTCGGCCATGACGAGTACACGCGCGTCGTCGGGTACCTGTCCCGGCTGTTGACAGGAAGTCTGGTACTCTGCCTTCTGGCACAGCTCCCTGACTCGCTGGTATTTGGGCAGGAAGTTCTCCTCCTGAGCCATTTCCTTCCCGTCGGCCCTCTTGTGGAGAGGCTTCCTGCCGCAACGGGGAAGGAAAGGGAGCGGGAAGTCGGGTCAACCAAGAGTCTGTTGTCGGCAGAAGACGATGCCTCCGGGTGACGTGTGCTCGAAAAGCCCCGAGTGGCCGTAAAACGCACCCTCTCTCCACAAGGAAGGAATCTCTCCACGTTTTGCCTTTCCTGTTTAAATGGAACCTGTTCGAGACGGAGGACAAACGGATTAACACCCGCGCGCGCGCACCTATGCGCACGCACGCGCCTACAAAAAAAATCAGCGATCACCTGTTGACCGGTTTGTCAGTGTCGAGCAGCTTCAGGATAGACTTTCCATCCATTTCCGCGGGGATCTCAACGCCGGCCATGTCCAGCAGAGTCGGCGCCAGGTCGATATTCAGGACCACGTGGGGCTTGCTGCGCGGAAAGGAAAGGCGAAGCGTCGGCTCGATTCGGGTTCGCCGAGGAGTGCCACTCCATCAAATCGATCCACTCACGTGGCGCCTTGCTCCACATTGGGCCCCCGCACATAGAAGGGCACGCGGATATCGAACTCGTAAGGCATGGATTTGCCCTTCACCAGCCCAAACTGGCCGATATGGTAGCCGTGATCGGACGTGTAGATGACGTAGGTGTTGTCCAGCTCGCCCGTCTCCACCAGCATGTTGTGCATCTAAGGGAGGTGGGACAGCCACTGGATACGTGAGCGCGGGAAAATGGGAATCGAACGGCACGACGAGAGCAGCGGTGGGCCAATATATGGGGGGGTCCCCCTTCGTTCGCAAACGGCACAGCTCGCTCTCTGAAAGCCGCGACTCCGGGACAGGCACGCCTTCCTGCTCCTCCGCGTCTTTGCCCACCCACCTTCTCCATGCTGTCATCCACAGACAGCAGGGTCTGCATCCTCCTGCGTTGCAGCATGTTAGTGAACTGCATGTGCACGGGCCTCATGGCCCCGGTGTAGCGCAGGATCCAGTGTTTGTCCGGGTTCGGAGCGTAGTTGTAGCTCGGAGTTCTGCAAGGAGAACAGACGAGGAGGAGGCTTTACTGGAAAGAAATCTTCTTTCTCGGAGAAGTGGCAGCAAAACGGAGCGGTGCGCTTCACAGTGCGCCATCCTCGGCTGGAAAGACGATGCCAGTGGGTTTTCCTAAATTCAAGACTCCTTCCATTTTTCCGGAGGAAAACGACAGGTCGGGGAGCATCGAAAGCTTCGGTGGCGAGTTGGATGAACGTACGGCAAAAAAATGGATGACGACGCTACCATGGCAACAGCAACTCGCAATGTCCGGCCGCAATATCGTCTCTCTCCCTCTAAACCTTTGTCTCAAAATCATCACGGTCGTACGACGCTAGCTGGCCTTCGGCAAGACCCCCCCCCCCCTTCTCCGCTTCCTTTAAATGCGTGACGAATACACGAGCGAGACCCGCGCAAGAGTCATTGAAATTTTCCACGGAGATAAATGGGCACGGTCGGCGTTTGACCGCACGTTCCGCTCCGCGGCACGGCGAGTTCTCGCCGCATTCGCATGGCATTGACCTTTGTCGATTTCTGCTGACCTTTTTCTTTGCAAAGTAGATGGAAAAGATGTTCGTGCGATGCTAAACCGGAGGCTCTGCCGTGCAAAGCGGCGCAATCGATGGGGGAGCACACTTTGATCAATATCCTCTGCGAAGCGCACGGAGGCTCCGTTATTTGGAAATAAACAATCCTAAATCGAGGCGATTCAAGAAGCAAATGAATTGAATCGCTTCAATGGGATCGATACAACCAAATAACGGCGAATGTCTTGCGCTTTAATTGACGGGAGCAAACGTCAGGCGGTGCGAACCGGGAGGACAACGGCAAATCGCTGCCGCTCCGTCTCTTCATGCGTTCCTCGGGAACGGGCGGGCGACGCCGAGAGAAAAAGAGCCGCACGAGACGCGTCCTGAAAAAGGACTCGAGGGAGGCGCATGTATGCAGAAAGCGCAATCGCAACGTTCGTATGAAGGCACCGCGGCAAATGTGCGAATCTTCAGTGGCGAAAGCCTGCGTGGCGCAGGTTCACGATGCTGGGCCGGAGGGACGAGATTCAACCCAGATAGGGAGGGGCCGCGGAGCGCGGCCTAATTACTGGTCCGAGGTTGGCCTCGGGGGGGGTGGCGGAGCTTCTGTTGGAAAAGACTCTCCGTAGGCGTCTCGGAGCCACGCCTGACACTGACAACGTTCCCGTCTCTCCTTGATCAGAGCTGACAAAACGCAAGCAAACAAATTAGCAGCGCTCATTACAGCCGCGCCGCCGGTGGGATCAGCACGTGAGCCGAAACACCCCTTGCCCCCCCCGCAGCGATGCACCGGCTGCACTCAGAAGATGTTCGGCTGCCAACGACATCCTGCGAGCGGAGGAAGATAACATCCATAGGTGATGATTGAATTTGCTCTCGAATTACCGGTGAAATGAAAAGAAGCTCGAAAAGGAAGATGAGCGATGAGCAAGACGCTTTAGCACGCATTTCTGCGCCGGTCAGTGAAGATCCACGAGGCCATGCCACGTATCGGCACAAGGAGACGCGCGCGCGGGATTTGTGCGGGGAGCCCGCCAGGCCGGCCGGGAAAAATCTCGATGGGCGAAAAGTGACACCGGAGCGTCTTTGGTGCGCGCGGCGTGACGGCGGGGCGCGTTCTCACATGTGCCGCGACGCATTGGGGAAAGCGGCGCTGTACTGCGGGGCGGAGTCCTCCGGGCCGTGAGGGGCGACGTGACTCAGAACCATCATGACGGGACGGTTGGGATACAGCCGCTTGGACAGGCGGAAGTAGTTGACGCTGTCGTTGGTGATGACGTCCGTCAGGTAATCCTGCGGAGAAAACGCACGGCTCGGGATTCGTTGTGAGAACTGACGATCGCGCTGCGATGTGACGATGTGAGGACGCGAGTGTCCCGGCGCGTGTAGAACGCTGTCCGGAACTTTCAGAAAGAAAAGTTCTTTTGCCATCGGGTGCAATCGCGGTCGTACGCATACCTTCGAATAGTCACCGCCGTGTTTCTCTCGAATTCCGTTCCGGCACAGGGTGTAGTTGTAGAAGCGGGAGTTTTTCACCAGCGCCACCCACTCCCTCCAGCCGGGGGGCACGTAGGAGCCGTTATATTCGTTGAGATACTTTCCAAAAAAAGCTACGCGACAAACCGCAAAGAGCAGACGGGATTCGTGGCGAACCAGACGCGGCGTTTGGAATCTGCTCCGACGTCGCCGCCTTTACCCGTCCTGTAGCCGGAGTTGTTGAGGTGCACGGCGAAGGTGCGCGGTTCGTGCTGGGCCTGCCACGACGGGGAAGAGCAGTTCTCGTTGTTGGTGTAGGTGTGGTGGTTGTGGACGTACTTCCCGGTCAAGAGCGAGGAGCGGGACGGGCAGCACATGGGCGTGGTGGAGAAGGCGTTGGAGAAATGCGTGCCCCCCTTCTCCATCATGTGACGAGTTTTGTTCATGGCCTGCATGGAGCCTGGGAGAAAAACGGCGGGGGAGGGGATGAGAGTCGCTCCGCGCTGAAAAAAGTGCGGCGAGGGGCGCAAAGTAGAAACGCGGTCGATGAGAGCGCGAGAGCCGGGACATCTCGCGGCGGAGAGGAGAAGCCGTGCGCGGGCGCGGCGGAATAAATCTTGTTGCTCAAGTGTGACCCGTTTGGGCTCCCGCGTCGTAAAAGCTTTTCGAGCCGATGCCGATTGTTTGCGGAAACGGATGCCCGGACCATAAATTCCTGCTTTTCAATGAGCCTCTTCTCAGCAGCCGTCAGCGGAGGACAAAGGATGTCACCGAGGCTATTATGCGGCCACTCCGGCGCAACACCGACTCGAGAAGTGAAGTGGCTCGGGAGAAGGCCGGCGTTTGGCACCTTGACAATGGCAGGCGTAGGCGGCCCGAATGGCACGCCAGCGACGGAGAGGGAGGCGAGGGGGCCGCGCGACTTTGACTAAGCCGCTTGTCGCAGCGCCAAGAGGCCGCCGCGCCGCGCCGGGCCAACTTTTCTCGTCGCGGACGGAATAATCATGCGCGTGGGAGACGCCGACGCGGCCGGACGGACGACTGCGGAGGAGACGCGGGCACGGAAAGAGAAGGATCGTCTTACCCAGCTCCATGTCCTGGTCATCCGTGAGGACGAGAATGATATTCGGACGGATGTTGCGCATTTGCCGGTCGCGCTGGAGGCGAGACCTGCCGCGATATCCGGACAGATAAGCGGAGCCCCGCGCCAACGGAAGAACCAGCAGGAGGAGGAAAAGGAGCGGCGCAAGAGGGACGGAAAGCCTCGGCTGCGCCATGGCGCCGGCCGCACTGGTCCCTCCCGCCTCGGTGCCTGGTTTCACTCGGCGACCTCCCTCGACCTGTGAGACGAGGCCCGGATTGAGAACGGATACGCCAAACGCACTCGCGGTCACACGCGGACGTAGCGAGCGGCCGCTCTTCCGTCCAAACGCACTCGTCGGAGCTGAGCTCGGCTCATGAATGATGCATTCGAGGGGTGTCATGAGGAACGCGTGGCTGCAAGGAGGGGGCTCGCGGGCTCGCGGCCGGGGGCCAGCTCGGCCCTCGCCGCCCAGCGAGAGGGCGGGGGTCAGGGCGTGGGCGGGGCTGAAATGAGGACGGTCAGTCGAGCAGTTGGAATATCGGAAGGAACAATCACAAAAAGAATCCAATTTCAATAATCATCACTTGGATCTCTACTTACGCCCCCCCCCCCCCCACCCCCTTTGACTTCAGCATGACAACGACTGATTACAGCACACGTCTCGCTGCTGGCTCCCTGATCAAAGGTGACTTTGGCATGATAGGAACTCCAGAAACAATTGCAACAGTATTGGGAAAAAGCTACTGCTCACAAATCCTCGTCGAGCGGTGATTTATTCCCAAAACAACCTGACGCGACATCCCGGCATACCGTGAACAAAAGGTTCACAAGAGGCGAACAATTTTCGGGACTGTAACGCGCAGCCATTACTCACCTGCCGATGAAAAGCGTCACTCTGCGGCGAGCGAGCGTTAAACACCGTACAGGAAACATCGTCCTTAAATAACACGATTGCATGTGGAAACCCCAAAGACTAAACGCAGCAAAATATCAAAGGCAACGGCCAAGAGCGTCTATTGAGCCGGCGAGCGGAACTAAGATGCTGCAACGATGTGTTTATCTAATGACCGAAATCAAAGCAGACCAGAATCATAAACAGTTTGCAGGCAGCTGAAGCATGTCCACTGAGAGATTGCTCGGCTGTCGGAGGGAGGAGCGCGGGCGTGCGTGCGCGTGCGTGCGTGCGCGTGTGTAACCACCGGGAAGATGTGGGCAGAACAATTTTTGTCGGCAGATGAAGACAATCACAACACTCGGTCCAGCGGGAGTCTTGCGCTTCCTTTCCAGTATCGTGATCGGAATATAGCGGAGATCACAACTGACTCGAGACACCCCGTCCGACACGCATGATAAAACAGAAGTATCGGGACGCGTAAAGCACCCAAAAATGAATACGACGATGAAGCTGGGCTGAGGTCAGGACTCGTATTTTTCCAGGCCGGACTCATCCAATCAGGCCACAGTCATGCCGCAAAAGAAAAGGCCACTTGCAAAGGTCAAGTTCAATGTGTCCAGTTAAGCATGTCTCGGCCCCGCCCGTCCCGGATTCATTCAAAAGGGTGGCTCCCAGCCCCTTCGACTTGGCCTTTTTAAGCCGTGAATTATCCGGATGATAGAAGGACATGGACAATGGCTGTCTCGGGCTCCGTTGACACACGACAATTTGGTAAAAATGCGAGAGTTGACGCTTCCGCGTACAGATGGGAAAAAAATTGCTTTTAAACCATCCACAGATACGCACGGCTGCAAAAAGTTGTGACATTTCATTTCAAGGAGCACGGCAAAGCGTCTCTGCCGGTGTGAGCAGAATCCATTTGGTGCGAGGGGCTTAATGCAGCTCAACAACCACCGCGAGCATGTTCCTTGGTTCAGGAATAAATGCGACATGTGACGGCCTCGAGCTTGCACACATCCGACAATTAGGAGAAAAAAAATAAAAAATAAAAAATAAAAACCGCCCCCGCACAATGAGGCCCATTTTCGCAGGGTTGGCTGTCTGACCGGGCGGTGCCGCGACTGTCGTCAGGACGAGCGGCGTTCCCGCAAGTTGCCATTTATAGTTGCCAAATATAGTCCCACAAAGACGTTGAGCTGAACGTTACACAGACTTCTATCGATAGCAGACTATGTCAATGATTGAGCTATTGGATATTCCCTGACATTTCTCCCGAGGGAGCCACTCTCGCCGTCGGATTCCAAAGGACTAATTGCATTTTCAGGCTTTTATCAGCTGGAACTGACACGTACGTTGCGCTTTCTCTTCCGTTTGCTTTCTCGCGCTCTCTCTTTTTATCTCCTTTTACGATCCGTCCGCACGAAAGTGAAAATGTCCAAACGAAGCCGCGGCGCCTCGGCCGTCAACATCGAAGCCGCGTTATTTCAGCGCTCGCCTTTCTGTTCTACGGCGGCTCCTCGGCGCTAGGTTACCGGACCGCTGGGTTCAAAAGAACACATTGGATTTCCATTCAGACAGAAGACAACATAAGTACCTCCCGGCAAGACTCCTTAAAGTCTTGGCGCTAAAGTAGAATATGATATCATAGGGAAGAAGCTCCTAAAAGCACGCGCGGGGGAACAGGGATCGCGTAAAGGGTACGCTAATGCAAAGTGATGCCGGTAAGTTGGCGCGGGGAAGCAAAGTCGCGCTCGTCGGTCCCGCGCTCGTAAGAGGCTCGGGAGGATCAAAACTTCATGCCGCGCATCTTTTATTGATAAAGCTGAATTATAAATATCGTGGGAACGGCGCCGGCCGTGTCACGGCGCCGACGCGACGGGACGACCGCGCGCCGAGGGCGGATAGGCGCGCCGCACGGGGATGTCGCAGCGCCCGATAACACGCGCATCCGCACTCTTAAATTTCACAACTCAAGCGAGGCAGAGAGCGCTTGATAAATCTTCCAAAGACTTTGCCGAGGCGTTAATGTACCCGACTCCCCTATCAATAAAACACACGGGGTGTCGAGAGGCATAAAGTCCGGTCCATCGGTCCATCATGCAACCTCCCGAGACAGATTGAAAGCTAGAATATGAGAAAACCACGCGGCGGGAGGAAATGGATGCTTATTACAAACTGGAAGGAAAACAAGTCTGGGCACAAACACACTTTTCAATCTAATCGGCTTGGCGTGTGTGATACGAGATGAGGAAGGCAGGCTCCAAAATGTTCTGGCGAAAGAGACGCAGAGAAAAAGAGGTGAGGACAGGAACGAGGCTCCGGGCGTCGAGTCGGGAAGGAACAAAGCCGAAGCACCGCCGGTCGCAGATGGAGTGCGCTCCAACGTTAACATTCGAGACCGACGCATTCCTAAAGTCAAACCCGACGCTTGGAAACACGAGCTCGGCTCTCCTTCTCCGCAGGAGAACATTTTGCTCGTAACAAACAAGGCAAGATGGAAGTGAAGTTGAAATCACCAGCTTGTGTGCTGCGACGCCACGGAGCCAATTCCTTTGGTCCTAATTGAGGCCGGCGCAGCTTTTGCTCAAGTGTGACTTTGTTCCCATCGGCGGGCCTCGCTCTGAACCGAATGCGAGAAATCCCCGAGGACCCTTTAATTTACCAAGAAAAGTTGGCATTGAGATGTAAATTCAGCAACGGCATACGTGGATGTGAGGCCAACGTCTGTCAGTTTGTGTGTGTGTGTGTGCCCGTCTCTAGCTGTGGACTGGGACAAAGGGAATGCTACTTGTTCAAACAGGATTGAAAGTTTTTTCATGATAACATTCAACGGCGCGGCCACCCTTCATCTTCAGCTTTTGCTCCGCCATCTACCGTAAAGGAAGCATTCCAATCATTCAACAGGAAAAAAAGAATCCGATTTTCAAGTTCAACCCAATGTTTGTTAGCTCAATGGGAATCGCGTGGCTGTAGATGACAAGAAAGTGGCGGTAGACTTTTGGTGGCATTGTATGATGGGGGGGGGGGGGGGGGGGTTATTTCCAGCCCTTGTACAATTTGGAGACGCCGCAATATTTGAGATTTTGTTCAATAAAGTGCAACCCAAGTCAGTTTTGCCCCCGCTGCCTTGTTTAAAACCATACGCTAGCGTGCGTGCTTGCATGCTAGCGCCTTTTTTTTAAGCTAGCGTACGTTTTACCATGCCAGCGCCCAATAATACGATGTGTCTTTTGGATGTGTTCAAGACAGAAATAGCAGCCATTAACTGACACGACGCCTCTTAATATGGTGGGACGCATGGTCGTAAAAATATGGTTCAAGTTTAGAGCATCGAAATGGCATGGTAGGTTCTAATCGCCATTCCATCCGAAACCTCTTGCTTTTTTTGGGGGGGGGGGACCTTCCTAATGTGTACCTGTAATGTTTGAGAATGACAAGAGGGATATGCAAAGGCTGAGCTCTACCTCTGCGGTGAGATTTAATTTAGATTTCCCTTCGTTTTTAATAAGCTCTGCACTTTTGCAGATGTCAGAACCTGCTCGTCGCTGCTCTATGAGTCCATCCGGACATGAAAAAGCAGCATTTCATTTGGCGGGGGGGGGGGGGATGATCTGACTTGTGTCCAATGTTTCTATCAGTGCTGTTCCGTGTTGTATACTCGATTTATGTGATTGCAGGGGTCTTTTTTTTTTTTGCTGAATCTTAAATGTTACTCTACCTGGAATGTGCCGTTTGGGCAGTCAGTTAGGAATGAGAGCAAATTAGGTGCTTAACACATCGTTAATCCTGCAGTGAGTCTGATGACTCAACGGCAAGAGTGAAACTGTAGAATGCTGCGCTCGACAGAGTTTAATGTAACTTTAAAAAGTCATCTCTAACTTTTCTGAATCGAGCAGGGTAACTTTTGTTCCAAAAGGAGAGAAAAAAAACATCTATTGAGCAATTCTGGCGTGTGGTCTGAAAGTCGGCCGGGGCTTTCAAGGGAATTCGAGGCGGCATGTGGCTGTGCGGTACGCCATCAAGACGAAATTCAACATGAAGATCAAATAATTTTTGCACATTCAAAAGGAGGCCGCCTGAATAAAAGAGAACTGCGAGGCCGTGCTTAGTGCACAATACCCGGCAACCTTCATACGGTTCAGACTTGATAGACGAGCAGCAAATCCCCGCAGATGCACTCGAATAAATTTCCCTGCCGAGGACGCGGAACCTGTTACAACAGAAACTAACGAGCGTGCCAAAGGTTTCGGAGACTGCAGTCGGGTGCGGGTGCTCAAATCTACATCTTCGATTTCCTGAAAGAAATGACATTCAAATATCGATCTCAGAGATGGGATGCTAATATCAAACTGATCAGGAAATACATAAGCGTCGTGGAATTCCGTGTCCCCAAACTGGAGATGCTTGGCCACGCATTCCCTTGCTGGCGTAACATATCAAAGGTGGTCAAACACGGTGGAGGCAGTGTGACAAGCGAGGCCGGTCAGACTGCTGACGTGACGCGCTCACTGCTGTTTCGCGATGATGTGTCTACTGACGGGGGGGGAAAAAAAAAAAAGATTAGCGATGAGGTCAGGCAGAGGAAGCAAATGAAGAAAATCAATCAAATATTCTTCATCGATAAAGTCGGTAGCTCGAGCCCCACCGAGCAGGTCGGCAAAAATTGCAGCCGCTTCGTTCCCGTGCGTACGCGCTTCCCTGTTGATACACAGATTAGAAAATGGAAATTGTATATTTTTAGAAGCCAAGTGACTGCTCTCCCAACCGCATCGACATGTTAACTTGCCAGAAGAAGAAATGCCGGTAAAGCTGACCTCGCAGGTAGGCGTCGAGTGCCTGCCCGACTGACTGTTGCGGTCGATACTGCGCATCCAGCGTGATCGGGATTTTTAAAAATAGAAAGGTTTGACTCGGAAGAAATTTCACAACACCCTCGTCTGTTCATAAGACCGAGTTGAAGCTGCGGATTCTGTTCGACGCTTTCCTCCAGTAGCTTGAACTCCAGAGGAAGAGGCGCAAGGCCTTCGCCTCAAAGCTAAAATGGAAAAGGTGCTGGACTCCCACTTCAAATGGCAGTGGCCGAGATAACCTGGGAGGGGCCATTCACAAGTGAGGAAGTGCCCCAATGATTTCTTCCTTTGAGCAGGTTCATTCAGGGCCTTGGCATCCCGTAGGACAAAATCAAGGTTTGGTGTTCATGCTTCTCCTATGCGCGATGTTGCAAGATAACGCACATTGATGAGGAAAGATGCGCTGCGGACCATCCGACCGAGTGAATCAATCGCTGAAAGTGAACACCGAGTATCCCGTAAGGCCGCCCTGACCGCCAAGGCGAAACCAGTTGTTATAACCGATGACACACCTTTATACCAAAAAAAAATATAATACATTGATGATGATTTTTGAGAAAGAAAAGCACATTGCTCTACCTTGAATGACGCTTTTGGAATCTTTTCTAGAATATTCCAATTGATTCAGGCGAAATCCTGCAAATCCGTCCAAATACGTCATTGCCCAGTGTGGTTTCCAGGGGGGGGTCTTTTGGCTGGATCGCTCGTGTGCCATCTGCGCAACTCCGTGAGCTACAAGATCCATTATCTCTTAAATGGTTTGGATTCTTTGAGATGGGATGCGAGGAGAAGAGTTTACTGGCAAATAAAAAGCCATGGATGAGAATGAGGGAGCGAGACATCAAGGCGGCAAATGCGGGAGCGGCCGCTGACTGCGTGATGCTTGCGTACAAGGCCCGGCGATGTTCTGAGAACAAAGAGCCGCCACGGATTCCCCTCGGCTCCGCTGACTGGAAATGTTCACCAAATGCGCTAATGCCGCGTGTCGGACGTCAAATCTTCCTCCGACAAAATGCCAGGACGAGAGTCAGACTAATTGTCTGTGAATGTGCAGGAGATGAACGGTGCGTATTGTTCGGCCCAACGGAGGGCCATCAAACACCCGCTGACTGCCTTTTGTGTCTGAACACACTCATCTCACAGGAGTGAATTTGTTCTCGGAGTGCAGCCATGTCCCATATCGCGATGTTTTATTGTTATTAGTATTATTATTTCTTTCTCGCACATTGCCACTTGTCCGCCCTGTATCCAGCAGCAACCGAGTGGCACGCAGCGCGAGCTTGGTGGTCCTCAGTAAGGTCGCGACAATTACCCCTCCTCCCGTCCAACTCACTGGTATGCTCCAAGAGAGCCCAAAGAGAAAACACAAACAGAGCCTTGATTGTGCCTGACTTGGGGTTAACCCCCCCCCCCCACACCCCCTGCTACGGATTTAGAAGGGAGAAAAAGAGAGCCCGTCAATGGCGTTTTGTAAATACGTAACCGTTTTCAACCCCCCCCCCCCCCAAGTCGATAGGATACCGGCCCACTTTGCAGTCCGCTGGTGTCCCTGCCTTTCCTGTCCTATTGTGTTTTCGATAAGAAGCCGTTTGTGGTACCTCTGGCTTTGAGACGGGGGTTGACAGCTGAAACAAGTGAGCACCTTGGTAGACAGGACAGCCCACCGAGTGATGGCTGTTCCTATTTGCCGCCGACTAACAACAGGCAAAGGCCCCCTACCGTGAATCGCATCTCGGTCAAATGGATTACAGACCAATCAGCCGGCGCACATTGTCGCACCAATACCGCCGATTGAACGACATCCGTGAACATTGGACACGTGCCTGACTTTGCACCGCTAAACCACCAAGATCCAATTAGCCACGTGATGATTCGTTCAAGTGGAAGCCGAGCTGCGTGGAAAAAGCAAGCGCGGCTTTCTCGACGGACTCGTCGCATCTCCCGTCGAGAGCGGTGCTAGCGGGACGAAATCAAGTTGCGCGAGTGTCAACTGACCCCTTCCGGGAGCTGTCGCCTTATCGTCGTGGAGGGGTACCGTGTCAACTGGGTGGCGGCCAAAAGCGGGGACTAAATGTGGGGACCTTGTCTCGCTGCTAGCCTGGGAGGGCCCTTAGGATCCCTCCGCAAGAGTTGGAAGAAGTGGCTGGAGAGAGGGAAGTCGGCGCCGAACCTGCGACCCGACCCTGGATGAGCAGTCCATCGCGGATGGATGATTTGTTGACATGACATACGATATCAACATGAAGCATCTTCAGATTCATTTTCTGCGCCCAATTAATTGCTAAGACAAATAGGACCACCTAATTGGAAACAGATCATTTGGCATCATCCGCTGGTGTGCTTTATATGAATCGTTCATCAGCATCTACTACAATGCTTTTGGCTTTGCCACGGTTCCATCCAGCTTCCATTCAACGGTTGCTACCGCGCTGAATTATTCACAGCGGAAAAATCACCACCGTGTCTGGAAGTTACTGTACATCACAGTCGTCACCGGAGACTACGGACTAAGTCATTTGATGAAAACAGGAGCTTGGACGACTCGAAGGCCATAGACTGTCTTTGACCATTTGATGGGGTGACGGCGACCTGAGCGGGCAATGAGCGTTATCTCATCGAGTGTTAAGCGCCGCTTTCGGAATTTGGGGGCACTCCTTTACTCTCGCTCTCCAGCCGTTTGCTGTTTTCACCCTCAGCCTCGCTAGCTAGCTTTCGGTGGGAGCCTTTTGTCAAGGGATGAATGGGCTTTTGGACACGCACAACATGATCTCTCCCTCCTCTGTTGGAAGTACACAGGGGGTTCAGATTGGAGCAAATAGGGAAGGCTGCCAGGCTGCTTCTCTCTATTTCAATCTCTGTGTGCTTTGCTCAAAAATCACCACGGAGCATGATCCAGTCAATGAGGCTTTCCCAGCAGGAATCTTGGGGTATGTCTCGAAACCCAGGGAGTATTTTTCATTTTTTTACAAAGCTCAGTGGGTATGCATTTCAAGGAATAACTTTTAGTATGTGATGCGCCTTGAAATGACACAAAAGGGCCCGAGTTGAAACTTCAGCCTCTGTGTATTGCTACAGTCCGATACCAAAGCGGGCCTGATGCCGGGAGAGCGCAGGGCTGACGTCTCGACAAGTCGGTCTCCATCTCACTCGGGTCCAGTATGGGAGAGCTGCCCACATGGCCCATCTGTCCGTCTGTCCTGACCTGTGCTCGGGAACCGCGGGGCGGCCTAAGTGGCCCGCAAAGGGGGTCCCTGGCATGCCGCCCACGTGGAAATGACAGCGAGTCCCCCGTCGCTTGCCAAACGTCCCCGACGGACTGTTGGCGTTCCAGTATTGATGTGCTATCGGGTCGCAGACGTCTTTTAACTCATTCAGTGCCGGCCAATTCTGGACCAAGCCTGAAAAGACGTTTAAAAACGTCTTTGGGAGTGAATGAGTTAATGAGCGCTCAGATTGATCAAGGGGTAATCACGGCTTCGCACTTTATTGCTGATGCTTCCTGTTGGCCGTTTCCAAAGGATTGCCTCCTCCCTGATGCGTACTGGAGGACCAACAACTAAAAGACCTTTGAATAAATATCCATTTAATTTAAACAAAACTGCAACCTGAATAAATATCCATTTAATTTAAACAAAACTGCAACCCCCAACTAGACCCAAAGCCCAAATTACCAGCGCTAAACTAAATTCAAATGAATGAACAGATTTTGATGATTTGTCCAGAACATCGGGTACACTTGCACCAAGTGAGCCCCGCATTATATTTGCGCATCTTGACCGGCATACGGCTCAAGCATACGGGTGAACGCGCGGTTCATTGACATCTTTTGACATGCATGACAGCAATTTGAAAATGTTGTCGTGGCTGTACGGTAAATAAAGGCCTTATTGGGACAAGATGTTTATTCTCGAATGGATGATTTCTGTTCACATTCTTCCTTGTGGGAAAATTTGTTTCGAAAAACCAACTGAACCAGGGAAGAGAAATAAGACAAAGTTAAAACAGTCCTGCCACATAAGATCATTTCTCTTAAAAAGTTGGAATGGGGGGGGAAAGCAGCACCTCATCATTTTACTTGTCTCGCAGAGAGCAACGCGAGTCAGCACAGATCAATCTAACAGAGAGGAAAGCCAGAAAGAGGGAAGGCTGATATCAGCCTGTGATTGTGCTCTCACCTTTGTGTCCCTCTGTCCCCCCCCCCCCCCTCCCTGCACAGGCTCGCAACGGGACAACAGCAGAGGTCTTTGGGACTCCCATTAGCCCTCGATTAGGCTGCTGTCAGAGAAGAAGCCAACCCCCCCCCCCCTTCGCGGTGGCAATCAAGACCCCCCAGTCAGACTCTAGCCCCCGACTCCCTGGGATCTATTGCGGGGAAGTAGGCAGAAATGAAAGCCCCGTCCGGTTCTCAGGGGAGAGGACATTGTGATTACTTTTTCTGCAGCCTTTCGAGCCAAAGCCGCCCTGAGTTTTGCAGCTGGGCTGCAGATTGGTTACACTGAAATGAAACGGTTCAAGTATGACGGTCTGGGGATTTTCATGGGTGGAAAAAGGCCGAGACTTGTACAAATATTGCACACAGATGCACGCTCCCAACCCCCCCCCCCCTCCCCCACAAGCAAGCAGCTACTCTTTCTCCCCAGCCACATTTTATTTGTTCTCAATCTTTCCCCGTGAAATAGGAAACAGCAGCGGCTGGGGCCAGTTTGTCACCCCTCCTGTCTGTGTCGTAATTAATGTCAGCGTGGCTCCGTTTCCTTAATGGTGCGCTTAGCGCATCCGTCTGCAACATCGAGCCCCTACGTCTTACGTCACGGCGTTCAATCATTTTCGATGGAAAATGAAGCATTGGACAGAACGGGGAGATTTTGCAATCCCCGGAGATGAATAGGCAGCGCTCGCCGTTGACTGTAGGTCACGGTGAGCGAGGAGGTCAATCGGATTCATGAGAAGAGGACCGTGGACGAATGTCGGGGGCCTTTGCTTGCACTCTCCTCCGCCAGAGGCATTGAAAGTAAATAAGGATCGCGGTCCGTTCAAGATGCACATAAAGTGGCCAATAAATGCACGGGTTCGGCAGACAAGGGTGGCATGGGGGAACGGTGGACAGTGATGGTCCGCGTTGTTTGTTTACTTCCTTGTTAAACGCGCGTCATTAAAGGCTATTAGCGCAATTCTCTTAATGGTGTGCGAACAAAGGGAGGAATGGTGGGAACGTCAGAAAACGGCCATTTTTGCAGGATGCGCAAATACCCCCCCCCCCCCCCCCCACCCCTCTCGCTTGCCAACCGCTTCCTTGCCAGTTACGAGGCGACCGGTGACACCGCCGGTGAGCCGCCGCCATCCGCGTTGGCCCCCGGGGGATCTGCCAAGCGGCCGCTCTGTGTGTGTGGGGGGTCTTCACCGGGGGCGCTGTCCTGGGCAGCGTGCCCAATGTTGACAAAGCCTGGTATCGCCTGCTGTCAGGCCATTATGTGTGCGCCATGCGGAAGGAATCAATTAGGCTGAGCTCACAACACAGCACTTTAATATTTGACTCGGAATCAGTGGAGCGCGGAAGCAAGCTGGCACTTCTGGTCTTGCCGATGTAGAAAATGAGGGTCGGTCTCAAAAACGTGCAGCGCGCGCGCATACGCCGGGGAGGGGGTGACAAACGGCCTCAAACGACAAGCGGGTCTCAGTGGAAAAGGGAAAAGAACCTTTTGTTCATCACGGGAAGTGAGCGCGCGTCAGATCACGAGCGTGGAAGCGGCGGCGAGGGATGAGGCAAAAAAAAAAAAAAAAAAAGCTCACAAACAAGCCGAGCTCGACGGAAGGTGAATGAATCCATGCGATAAAATAAAAAGTGAGCGGATGAGGTCTACATCTGCCAGATCAAATGTGCCTTTGAAAGGTTTTTGATACTCGCGGCCTTCTTAGCGCACCGCTGCAGGTCGACGCCCCAAAGAAGAGGAGAAAAGGTGCTGGGATATTGACGACCTCAAACAGAATAGCTCGCCAAAGGCATATCTCATTCGCCTGTCGACTCTTGATCGTGTCGCCGAGACAAAAAGAAGAATCAAAGCTGTCCCCCATCGAGTGACAAGTCAAGAAGACAGGCTTATTTTAAAGGCTTATAAAGGTTTTCTTATTTTCAGAAAAAAAACGGCAGCTTTTGACCGTATTTTATATTGCTTGCTGAATGGACAGCGGATCATCCTGCTCATTTGAATTCTTGCGCGTGTACATGGCTCCTGAGCTGGCTCCAGTCGGTGCGATGTAATTCGTCATTATTTGATATGTCATTGAAAAAAAATAAAAACTATCCTCGCTTGTTTACAGCTGAAAGCCTTGGGAAGTGAAGGCTATTTTTTCCAGCTATTGGTTTAACAATCCTGACCCTTCTTGGCTTGCTCATTAACATTCCTCTTTTCTCTCTTTTCATTTCGCTCTATCCTCATCTCTTCCTAATTAGCATACACCCTTGACAACCAGAGCGGGGAAATGTGCCGCGACCACTACAGGGCTCAACCATCCCAGAATTCATCCAAAGGAGCCCACAATAAGCACGCTCTCTTCTTTGTGCTAATCACTGTCAGACGGATGAATTGAGGTGACGAATGGAGGACTCCGAGATGCTTGGGATGTCTCTGAATGTGACAAATTCACAGACAAACGACAAATTGCGGAGGTGAACAGAAGTCTGCCGCGTCGTCGGTCTCTGCCAAGGTATGACAAATGGACCCACGTGGGAACGATCATCTGAGCCTGAATGTATTCCTCCTCGAAGGTGGAACATCCTTTGGCATTCCAAAAACAATTCATTCAGTACACGTGCAAGCTTCTCATGGATGAAGTAAGACGTTCTCATGGCATCCGGGATCCATCATAATAAACAAAGAAAACGTCACACGTCCCCGACGGTGTAAATCTAACCCGATTGGATCGCGCGGGTCGACCATGCGGAACGGTCGCTTCGAGCCCACACAAATAAACCGGTGACGGGCCGCACTTTGTACAGATCACCTGACTGCAGTCGCGCTTCGGTGAGGCGCACGCGTATGTCACGCGAAACAAACCCAAGTATAACAAGCCAAAAATCCGTTGCTGTAAACACTCAAAACAAACAATGAGAGCGACATGGGAAGCGGGCACGGGGAATACGGCGGCCTCAGCCTGTGAAATCTTCATTGCTATCGATCTGAATTGAAGACGTTAGCGGCATGTTGAAGCGTGCTGTCACGTCCTCAATCTTTTTCTGCACGCATAGGACTCACGTTCACTCCATTGACCGAAGAAGTACAACTGTTGTTGTTTGTTTGTGAGTAAAAGAGCTCTCCAAATGATTCGATGATTACTAAAAGGACTACTTCCCACCGACGACAGCCACATGGTGAAACCATGCCAAAATTGAAGTTCCAATATAGATGCATAGAACCGTGGCAACTTCTTAGCATACTCTCTTGTATAAGGTAGACGATTAACCTTACCTGTCTGGAGAGCAAGTGGAGCCAAGACGTCCTCTGCTTTAGAAGCCAGTCACTGTGAAACAAACACAAAGTCCAGTTCTGAGTTGAGGTGGGTTGCTATGTACTCCGCAGAGACCAAGACACAAGGGTGTCAATGCATATATCCGTAGGAAGCGCCACTGCCAACAGCCTACTTCTCTCTTGTTCTTCCACACTCAACTCGTCCAACCACCCGCCCGCAGAGTCAGGATGGAACCGAAAAGGACCTTGCCCCCCAAAAAAAAACATTCCACAACTTGGAGAGGGAACAAAAGACTCAAGGGGGAGCCAAGAGTTATTTCCCCACACGCGATTGGTGGATGCTTTGATGAATTAATTGATTGCACGGCGCATCTGTCCCTACGCACTGCAGCTGATGTGCTCGTTTGCCACCGGGCAATCGCGTCATTGCGTTGACCGGCTCTCGGAAGAAGGGTGGGAAATGGCTTCTGCCTGCCACTGGTTCCACCTCTCCATTTGACTCAGGTTGTGAACTTGCAAGCTCCGAGTGCCGACCTGTTCGGTAAGTCGAGCCCATCCTACTTGAATTGCTCCATAACGCTTCCTTTTAGCTTTTGTATGGACAAGCGATCCACAAAGCCAGGTTGGTATACGTCGGGTGAAGAACACCATTCCCCTGACAAGCGGGTAAGCTCACACACACACACACACACATATATATATATATATATATATATATATGGTTCTGCCAAAGCACTGATGTGCATCAAAGAGAGCGATGACTGAACACTGGTGCCTGACAATCAGTCCGGCTGTCCATCTGGAGCAGTAAAAGCCACTAAGACCATCGTCCCTCCGTCGTGGCTTGTTTTGTCCCGCGGGTCTTATTTCTGGATCGGGGACACAAGAACGAGGACGCCGCAGACATCATTTATTTTGACAGGATTATTTGGCCCAACACGACATCCGCATTAACTTGAGCGCGCCGGCTAATGCGGCAGTCTGCAACGGAGATATATGTTTCATTTGTCCCATGACGACAAAGGAGTGAATGATTGAATATAAATAGCAAGGGAGGGGGGAGCGGGAGAGAAACGGCTCGAAAGGGGCCGCGGGCAACACCGTCGTGTGACAAGCACGACAACTGAGAGAAAATGCAACGCCTGACCTTGCCCCCTTCATGCGAACAAGAGCACCAGACATGCAAAAAGTCGGAGGGAAGAGAGACGGCGGCTATTACCCGGAAGCAGAAAATGAGGAAAAAGTGACTATTTTTAGCAGTTGTTTGGCCCCAGCTTTTGGGAACGTGTTCCAAGTGCATGATTATTTGCTAAAAACAATACGGTCAATCCGCTTGAACGTGAAATCTTTTGTCTTTTCGGTGTACTCAATGAAAGATCGGTTGAATAGGATTTGCAAATCATTGCGTTCTGTTTTTAGTGATGTTTCACAGAAAGTTGGCAACTTTGTCAGAACAATCCTCTTCATGCTATGCTGTGCCATGAAAAGAGAAGGATTGAGATTTTAGAGCACTATTGGCTGAGGAGCATCTTGGTGAGGGAAAGACAGAAGGCCAAGGCTTTAGGTAGAGTTCTGCGCATTAGTGCAATGAGAACAAATGGATTCAAGAGCAGAGAAAAGCTCCCGATTCTGCCGCGCCCCGCCCCCGTGGATGGGATGGGCTGGAATGGAACGGATCTGCACATCTGTTCAGGTTGATCCGGATGAACTTTGGCTGGGAGGATAACTGCGCAGCAGCCCCCCGCCCCCCCCCCCCCCCTCGGTCTTTTCTTTGATCGTCTGCCTTCTCGTCATCTGGGAGGAGGCCGATTGATTTCAGGGGGCCGGAACCCCTGGAGTGGCAAAATTGATCGTCCATCCCAAATGCTCTCTCTTTCCCAATTGAGAGTTCACTAAGCCGCCACTATAGAGCAGGCCTAAAGAATGCCAAGTGCCTGCCAACACTCCAACGTTGTTACTCTTGCTGGGCTGCCCGTCTCACCTCCTTGCCCGCTTCCGCCTCACTCCCCTGCTCCTCTCCCACTCTACTTACTCTGCGTACCTTTTGAACAATGCCGCCGGTATTCGCGAGGATGGAGTCGATGGTACCGGGTCGAGCAAAGTACTCTCAGCGTTCATTAAAGATAAGCGTGGAAGATTTCCTGTACGGCACTCGGAATGAATCTCTTCACCAGCGGTCAGATCGGAGGGATGAAAGCGATTTGAACTACTTCGGCCTGAGTGGCGGGCCGAGGAGATCAAACTATGCACTAGGTAAGAATGACATCAAATACACGCAGTCGGAGTCGGGCGAGGAAAGAAGCCAAGGTTTGACTTTTGTTTAGGAGCCCATGTTTACTTGCGAAATGAAGAAACAATGTCCGACTCTAATTTGACTTCATTGACACGGACTCTTTCGCCAAACATCCACCCACGCCTACTTTGAGGATTTCGTCGCAGAGAAAAGGCAGTTCAGTCGCAGGTCACTTGTACCCCTGATGCGCAAGGTTTTAAACCTGTCGTCACACGGCTTTGGCGGCGTGACAAAATCCAATTTCCAGATCTGTAATTCCATAAACCTTATTAGCGCAACACAACGGCCGATGCACCTCGAGGCACAAAAGTCGTATGTTATTCCCAACTGCGGCAAAAGGTCACCGATGACCCGGGGAGCTAAAATCTGATTGGAACAAGCCCCCCCCCCTCCCCCGTCCCTCTCCTGCCCGATATAAAATGTAGCAATATTAGAAGAATTTCGTATCATCTTTGCTCTTTAAGGATGGCGAGTCTCCCGAGACTGAAAGGGCAGCGAGGCTCTTCTCTGAGGCGAGCGGGGCTCTCACTGCGGCAGCCCGTCTGGCACTTGCGCCACTACAGCTCGGTCGCACAAAGGGAAACCATTGGAATCTGGATGGTCGGAACGTATGGCCCACCCACACCGGAAGGAAAGCGCGCACGCCGGAGAGGGAGAGCACCCGAGGCATCGCCAAAAGAGCCCCCCCCGCCGCCACACTATCCAGCATCAGAGCCGCGGCACTCATGATTTGCACATTGATCTCCCGAAGGGGCTTCAGCGCATGGCCAGTTTGCGGCCGATCGCCCTGAAACAAGCGAGCGCTGCTCATTACGCTTTTCATGTTCGCCAAAGAATGAAATCAAATCGGATTCCCGCTCCCGCGGTAAAATCAAACATGGAAGCGTGCGCTTATTAGCCTTCAGTCAAAATGAAGCCCGATAAAAAATAAACCGTCTCATGTTACTGATCTTTTTTGAACGATCACAAGAATAATCCTTGGAAGATTATTGCATTGTATCGTTAGAATAATACTCACAGGCATATATTCTTCCAACACAGCGAAAAATGAGTTGGATTTCGTTCAGTTGCATGCTGATATTTTATCCGAGGACAAAACAAACAGCGGGTACAGCGATGGCTGACTGACGTGATAGTAGGGCTGGGTTGAAAAAATATAAAGCCATCGAATCAAATGTATTGTCTCTCGCATGGCCCAATATCAATTCATCAAACCATAAATTTGATCCTTTTGACCCTCGTTTCCATTACTTGAGAGTAGCGGATCAAAACAACTGAAATCAGCACCAACGAGTTTGAAGGCAGACGTCTGGAAGTTTTGGGGCTTTAAAAAACACAAAGACAGCAGCCAACTAAAACTTGGTGTGATAGTCTCGGCGGGCATGCGTAGGTCACGAGTCGCAGTGGGCTTTTACCACTTTATATGCACAGACTGCCCTGTGATTGGAATGGATTTAAATGATGATTGATCATTTTGATCGGGTCATGCTGAATAAAACATGCAGTGGGTTCAATTCAAATCGGGTCGATTTTGGAAATCTGAACGGATACCCAGCCCTACGTAATAGTCACGCCACACAATGAATCAATCATCAAAGTCATCACCAACACTTTTGAGACATATCTCTCTCTTTATATACTCACACACCCACACCCTTGGGATTATAGCACAGTGGTGTCCCTGAATATAGATGAAACATGTTGCCAATAGAGGAAGTGACTGGAGATGAGAGGAGCAGAACGGAGCAGTCCATCTCTCCCAGTGGTGATGCCAGTCAAACGGGCCGAAGTCGGCGTCTCTTTTGTGATTTCCCCCAGCGACCATTGCGCGGTGTCACTTTGACAGCCGTCACCGATATCCGCCACCTGTCACCTGGCGTTCTAAGATGTGGAAGCATCCGTCCCCAACGCGTTTATCGATAGCGCGCCGTGAGGACCGTGCCCGTGGCTTCATCGACAGCTTGAGGCAACAGCCCCGCCATTCGCATCCAATGCATATTCACGCGTGTAACTTGTCGACATGGCCGCCTCTTCGACACATTCCCCAGCCGCTTTACAAAGCGGCGCATCGAGCGCCTTGCAAATCCCACACGGTCACTTACGCATTCACAGCACGGCGGCCGCAAACAATATCAACAGGTTTCAAGGTCGCCGCTCCGCGGTTCGTTTTAATTTGCCTCGTGAAAAGATGAGCCGGGGTGGACAATACCAGCGAGCGGCCGCGGCTTGGCGCTCGCTTGCCGCGGATGCGGCGAGTACGCGGGAGAGGTCACGCGCATCTGCGGGTGTGCACGGGCGTTTGTGCCGAGGGGGTGCGTTGCCTTGGGGACAAGTGGACAGGTGGACTTGGCGGGAGGATCCTCCTACTTCAGTCCGCTGGCATTCAGTGAGAAAAGAGGCCAGTTGACGTGGGGGTTCGCGCTTCCTCGGAAGAGTGCGTCGTAATAAATAATGAATGCTTGAAGAAGATGCATCTCCCCGAGCTTCCTTATTTGCCCGCGTGCCTTCTTTCCTCCATCATCCATCCACCCGTATCGCCGCTAACAGCGCCCGCTCCAACGTGAATATTTCACCCTGGAGGTCACTTCTCGCAGCCCCCCCACCCCCTCACTATCGTAACCGCTACAGCTTGGCGCTAAGTGGCGACCCATCAAGATATTGACAAAACGCGGGTAGCGAGCATATTCGCTCGCCAAGAATATGGGCAGGCGGCTATTGGAGAGGCAGCGACTGGCGTGATCATGGCGACCCTTGAATGGATGGAGTGGCCAAATAAAAATGTTTTTAAAAAGGTGTAGAAGAGGTAAACGATCCCTAAGTGCCCTACTGGGGAAACCCGTCGTTTTTCAGCCTTGAAGCGTCTCTAAATTTACACAAGCAGTCACTCAGCAACCGCACGGATTCTATTGGGTTGAGTAAACTGAGGCTGACCCAATGAATGTAGCGTATTTTAAAAACAGCACCCGCTGAGACAAAGGGTCCACACCTAAGCGCCGACAACGCCGAACTGACCGATTCATCCCACAGATGCTCAACACCGCACGTGATGATGAATTACGTGTCCGCATGCGGCAAACCATCGTCGTCGGAACACTTTTGAAGACACAAACGGAGAGTGTCAAGGACCAACTTCTGCCCTCGGATTCCAAGAGACAAAAGGCTTTCGGATCAAGCGAGCCGCACAATACGCGGAGAGAGTCCGGTCTGGAGCACCGCGACGTGGTCAAATCTCGCGGAACCGATGGGAGTATTCATGTGTAAACTAGGGCAAAGCCCCAGCACCGTACCTTGCAAACACGACACGAGTCCCGCAGAGGAACCAGCGACTCGCACACACGGGTTCCCGTTTGTATGATGTAACGCATGCACGCAGATCGAACAACACGCACCTGCGCCGGCAACTCTGGAGCATCGAGTCCTGTCCGCTCCGTTCGGATCCCGTCGCCCTCGTGAGGATCGCTTGCCACCCACCCCCCCGCGCAGCCCCGGTGCAGATAGCTCACTGTTATAGACGCGCTGACAAGTGAAAGGGGAGAGGCGTGGCCTCATGCCAGATGAATACAAGAGGGAGGGAGGGAGGGAGGGAGGGAGGAGAGAGTTGCTCCCCATTTACAATCCAATTTTGCCTGCTTGCTCTCCTCCTTCCCTCATCAAATAGCATGTTGTCACTGTCGACCTTTTTCCTATCCTTCACCCGACGTACTGTTTGCAGCTGCCATGAAGTTTTTGGGTTTTATCGGCTTACTTGGGTAACGCTTTCTCATCTGCAGCCCCCAGCCATCTGTTGGGAGCCACAGCGCTTCACCTATTCAGACTCTGAGAAAAGCGGAGGGAGGCACATGGGGGAGTGAGAGAAAGAAATGGGTGGGAATGAGGGATCAATCTTCATGGGGCAGGCGTAGGGAGGGAAGGCTCGCTCAGCCTGGCGCGCGCACGCGCACACACGCACGCACACAGCATCCATCAGGCCGGCACCTCCGAGGCCGGCAAGCTACAGAGTTGTTCCGGGCAACACTCGGGCTTGGGTTGGGCTCATTGGCATACAAACAGAAGAGAAATAAACACGGCCGCCTGGATTTAACCACAAGCGTGCAAACTCCCGCCATGGTTGAACTCACACGCCAAATCCACAAAACCGGTTTCTTCTTGACCCGACAAACAGTCTTTACCGAGACGGATAATCCACGAAAGCGGAAGAGACCGCAAGAGAGAAGACAACCCAAAAGCCACAAAGGAAGACGAGCAGCGCGTCCAGGTGACTCTCCGGGCCGCAGCGAGGTTGGCGTTTGACGGCGGGTATTTCTCCGGGGTGCGCGTGGCACCCCCTAACCCTGACCACGGGAGGGAGAGGCATAGCCGAGCGCCGAGACATCAATCGCTGTCCTCGCCGGCCATCCCGTGATGGATGCACCCGTTTATCCCTTCCTGCAGGTTATTTCGATGCGGTCGCAGCCAGAGAGACCCCGTGACGGAGAACCCCTCGCCTCTCCTTTCTCGCCCGGCCCAACGACATCACTCTAATCTATTTTCTGAATTTTGAGCTCTCTCTCCGTGCGAATTCCAAGCGGGGGCGGCGTAAGATTAATTGTCCTGCCGCTCGCAGTGTTTTCAATCACAAGGCCAAAAATGAATCGGCTCGGCCAAACCCGATTTGATGTCAGCGGATGAGATCCCGAGCGTGCCGCTCACGGGACACGCTAAAGCTCTTTTCTGGCCACCTAAATGTGAGCGGATTGAAACCAACGCCGATGGGATGATGGTCGAGCCTGCGGGAAACTTTTCCCAAAAATGCCCAAATGGCCTAAGAGACGGGTCACACCCAAGCGGCAGCTCCTTGACAATACTTAGGCACATGAATTATTCACGCTGCGACTCTCTTGCTCACTCTTGCACGCTCTTCAGCTGACTTCTAATTGGGTTGAGCGTCGCTCACCGGATGTATTCCAAAGCCAACCCGGGGGACATGAAAGAAAAGCTCAGGTACGGGGCAAGGGAGCAACGAAGGGACAAGAAAGAAAAGCCACCAAAGGTGCACTTTTCACGCAGACAATAGGGGAGGGATGGCAATCCTGAAAACAATATTGCAACCAGCAACAAACAACTAAACTGTCTCATTAAAACATACACGTGGCACCAAAATGTCTACGACTCCTATGACAAAGACATGTACCGTACACCAATTGTTTGTTTGTTTTTTCCTCATCCCGTGCTCGGCAAAAACTCCAGCAGCCGCCACAATTGTGGAGCCTGTTTTCAGCTTCCTTGAGTGAGACTGTATCCAAAAGCATTTGCTAACAACGTGGAGGCGGCCGCATCCATCTTCGCCAACTGTTAATGATGGTGCAGCGTTCCGTCCTGCTGTGATTGTGTCCTTGCCCGGGAGTGCGCGCTTACAAATGAATTTGTTCCTTGTTCCCGTGCCAGGCTGATAAAATATTCCCTTGTCAGCCGGCAGCGTGAAGAGCGAGCGGCGCCGAGGCGGCGGAACCCTGATCGGTACTGCGTCGCACTCCTCGCGGTTTCTCCTACTGCACGCTTATTCTTGGGGGTGTTGATTCATGGCCACAAGTGTTCTCTCCACCACCGGCAAATTGCTGCCTTTGTCAAATCCGGCTTCTTTCGTCCCAGGCGGCTGGCTCCAGTCAAGCCTCTCCCTTTCTCAAGAGCGCTTTGAACCAGTCATTCGCGCCTTTGTCACACCTTGGCCCGGATGACTGTCACGCACTTGACTTTCAAGTCAGACACTCCTCCGTGAAGCGTCTCCGGTGGGTCCGGAATGCCGTCGCTCGCCTCTTGACCGCTACTCGTATAAAGAGGGGGCAGAGGACTCCAACTCCGGCGTCCCTTCACTGGGCCCTGAAATATTTAAGAGCTGTTTGGAAGATCCTATGATTTGTTTTCCCATTTTGAAGCGGCCCGGACCCGAGGCACCTTAGCTCCGAGAGCTCCTCCGCCCCGGCCCCGTGTCCCGGGTGCGCGGACCAGACGCTGTTAGAGGGAGCGAGAACGACGCGGCGGCTCAGAGGGGATGCAGACTTTTCTGTTGCCGCTCCCTCTCTTTGGAATGAATGAACGTTCGGCATCCAAAACTGCCCATCTTGAAAACTCATTTTAAAACTCATTTTTAGTCTTTGGCTTTTGACTCCGCATGAGACTTGATTTTGAGCAGCTTGTTTTTGTGCTTTCTCCCATCTTTGTTATTAATTTAGTGTTTTATTGTTTTTTTGTTGTCCGAATTATTTTTGCTCCATGTACAGCACTTTGTAGACAGCGGTGGTGGTTTTCAAGGGCTCTAGAAATAAACTTGATTTGAGTATTCATTGTGTACACCAAGTACCACCTAAAACAGGAACCCCCCCCCCCAATATAATCCATCTTTATTTATATCACCAGAGCTGCAGCTGTAACAAAGCAATAGAATATTTGATTTTAAAAGCTTTGCGAGTCACAGCCCTCCCATCATTTTGACTTAATTGGCACTTTCAGACTTGTATTGTTCTGACAAATACGTGGATTAAACTATCAGAGTGTTTTGGCACTGTGCAGTTTGACTTCTGGGCTTGATTCGTTTTGGGTCCTGGAGTGTTTCATGCCCGCAACTTTCACCAGAGCTCAGCTTTGTACTCAACAGCTCCCCGAGGTAAACGGGTATATTACGTACATTAAAAAAAAAAAAAAAAAAAACATTCCATTTTCCCCTTCCTCCACCCCACGCACCTTCTGATCTAAAGTATTCAAGTCCACCGCAGGTTGGCATGTACCGAAGAACCACTTGCCCCCCCCCTAATCGAACCGCCCCCCCCGAGAGGTCCAGGAACGGAAGCATATCTCGAGACAATTAGCTGCACCGGCTTTGACGACGTGCTATTTGCATTCCGAACGTGCAGCGCGCAGTGTAATGTCTGCCAAAGACATTAATAAGAAGCGCCCGTGGGCTTGTCTAACAAGGCACCCCAGTGTTTTCAGCACAAACACACTTGTAATTAGTTTCGTTGAAAGCGTGGCGCAGGCGGCAACGCAGAGGCGCAAAACCACCGGGACGGACAATCGCACAGTGCCACGAGAAGAACGATCGTCGGAATTTGTTTGGTTGATGCGTTCCGGTCAACCGTTGACATCATCGCCTGCTCCCGCTTCTCTTTCCGGATGTGCATCGCAACCGTTTCTTTGCCTCATCACCATATTTTCCCCAGCAATAAACGATACGTTGATTGTGTATTTGGTGCGCATATCTTCTATCCTCATTTCTCTTCCGCGCGGCTTAGCTGATATGCGGCAATGTGTTGCAATTTCAATGAGGATAATGTCATTTGGAGTAAAGAAAAAAACAAAAACACCTTTTATTGTGTCACTTGACCCATAGCAGTGCTACGTTTGTAAAGGTGGTATTTTTGATTTTGCTTAGGTACAACAAGCCAAATCTTTATCTAACGAGGTAAAACAAACAAACGATGAGCTCCAACTCTCTCTTTCAAGGCAACTCATTTAATAACAAAACAGTATACAAAGGGCCACTGCTTTTTTTTTGTATGTGTGGGGTGGGCGGGTTGTTTTTTGTGGGGGTCCCCCAATTTCGCCCCATTTTTCATGGTCAACACTCCTTGAATGTTTCTCGGGACATTTTGAACAATTTAAAAACGTAATCTTCTATGGCCGTCAATTAGAAGCGGACGGTCACCATTTGCGAATATCGCCGGCTCCACGATGCAGGTCGAAATGCATTTTTCTTGTGGGTGTGTGATACAAGGCGCACGTAGACGGTGGTGTGCGCAAACGGCGTTCATTCATTGTACTGCTTTCAGACGGAGTGTCAGTGTGCACGGGCAGCCGTAAACATCCCATCGCATTTACAAGCGCGCTCGATTGCAACACCGCAATCTTGAAAGTCGGCAGCGAAAGCGACGGACGCCCTGAATTGTAAATGAAAAGACTTTAAACAAATATGCAAATTAGCGAGCAGCCCTGTTTGGCGTTCTCAATAATTAATGGCTTCTCTGTACCAGAGTGGACCTTTCTTCTTTTTAGCATCAGCGAGCGCACACTCCGCAGCACGCAACAAGGGGCTGAAGGCGTTTAAGCCAAACAAATGACATCACCGGTGAACAAACACGGCCGCTGCGGGGAGGCACCGCGTTTATTTCCGTACTCCCGAATGTCAAATACCTCGGAAGACAAAAGCCCGACACAAAGCTATTTCACGAGACGCTGCGGACTCTGTGAACATATGCGGATGTTTCGGCAGCCTCCGCAGAGTGACACTTAAAGCCCGCGCAAAACATAGCAGCCTTTTATAAAGCGCCTCTCCTTATTTCTACCCACCGGGCATGTCTGAATGGCTGCCCTGAAGCAGCCCCGCGAGCGGACTAACGACAAGTGGGAGGATGAAACAATTCCTACCCGGGAGAGGGAGCGAGATGATGAATTGCGTAAAACCTCAGTCGGCGATGCATTTTAAAGACGCCGCGGCGTCGGGCGGAAACGAGCCGACGCTGACGCAGCGCGGGGCGGCTGATTAGAGTCCGTCTTTCCGTGACGAGCGGCTCCTTAATGAGCCGTCTGAAGTCAAACGAGAGAAATAGCGACACAATAAATGACGAGGCTCATCGCTCGCCGTTCGCCCGCGCTCAGATACGGCCCGGTAATCTCTCGATCTGGTCTGGCGCCGTGCAGAATGAGAATTCTGCCAAATGGCATCCGACGATCCCCGGGTTCATTTGCATAACGGCACTCGATGTCTCCGGTCAGACCGGTGGCGTGTTTCCCGCAGGTATTTACAGTCTGGAATGAGTTTTCCCAAAAGACGGCAAAATGCAAGATGGTCGCTCCTCTGCCCGCTCTTTCATTCTCATTTGGAAGTGACAAGATAAAATTGCCTATGAGGGTAATTGCCGAGCAGCGTTGGAATTACAAGCGCGGTGAAAGGATGTCGTCTTGTAGTAGAGGAGGCGAATACTCGGCTCCAATTTCTGCCTGTTTAGCTTGCAGGCTGCGAACTCTTCCCTCTGACACGGCAAACCTCATTAAGATAGAGCAAACTCATTCACTCCAGAATGAAAGCTAATTCTCCGTACCCCCCCCCCCCCTCACCGAGATATGGAGAGAAACCTAAATTGGGTCTTCGGGGACAAGCAAACATGAAGGTAGAGCCCCCCGCCTCTCATCATCGCACTTTTACCGTGACCTAAACTGAAGGGCACCACCGTAAGCTTTTTTTCAGCCGACGCCGTCAGCATGAGGATGGGCCCGAACCTTCAAGGCTGCGAAGCCACGCTGGACAAACCGTCAAAGGGATGGACATCAAAAGCTCAGGTATTCTCGCTAATAATAAAAAAAGAAAAACAAAATCACATCGGGTGCGACCTTTGGATAAAGACCGGGTAGATTTGGGAGGAGACAAAAAGGGAGGAGGGCCCGCAACGGGCAGACGTCCGCGCACAGAGCGCGCGGCGTGGGATGTGACATTTAGCAAGAACAGCAAAATGTCACGTCAATTAATCAGGAACACCAACACCGGCTGTATCGATACTCGGCGGCCTCCTCACGGCCGTCTGCGAAAGAGCACGACCGAAGATGGAGTGCCGTGGCTCGGAGCTACCCTTAATAATATTTCTGCTTCTTCAGCTTGAACCCACGCCGAGAAATGGAACGGATCCATCACTTACACGTTCGCAGCGCAAGGCCCCGGGAGATGGCGTACACTTTCCACTGCGGGGAGTTGCAAATTGCTTTTGAATAACCGCAGTCTAATTGACGGGAAAAGAACGCGCCGTCATAAACTGTCATCGACACATTTTTCACTTTGTACGTGCTGCGAGACATTTTTCGCCCCCCACCCATCTCTCGCGAGTGCGGTGACGAGGTTTGAAAGTGTTTCTGTGAGCGACGCGGCTCTCCCTCGGGGGACCGAAACGCTGGAACAACCGCCTCATTAGAAGTAAAAACGCATCAAAACAGGACACGATGCTGCCGGAAAGCCTTGGGAGGAACGACAAAGTCAGAGAAAGAAGAGCACAGACGGATGGATATGAGACGCTGGAGGGTAGTCAGCGTGGGAGGGGGAGACGGACAAGCGGAAGAAAAGCAAACACTCGGTTCCGATATGCACTGGATACTTCTCAAGCACGGAATATTGCTTGCGAGTGCATCGCAGAGGCCCCCTTTCTGACACACCTTGGTGAAGAAGATGCAGAAATCGAAATTTAGCCTCCGGTCCGAAGCTCTCGGAACATTCAGGCCAATACTTTCGCTATTGCCGTCGGCCGGCGACGTTTGGTTTGGACGTCAATGAATACCTGAAAATCAAAGCTGCCGGGGCTCCGGGCCGCACGGAAATGGTGGCATTTTGCCACAAACGTTTTTCACCTCCACACGCAAGAATTTGTTCTTTTTATAAATTCTTGAATATTTTTCTTTGCTTGACTGCTCGACACTTAAGCCCGTGTATCTGTTATTTCGTGAAAACGAGTGGAATTGCTACATTTTCTATACTTGCACCACTGAAGAAGCTACTGTACTGCCAGTTAAAAAAAAAAAAAAAAAAAAAGTGCTGTAGAGCCCCGGCGGTAGTGTTGATGTCTTATCAGATATTCATCTTTTGCTTTTGTTGTCAATCCGCGACAGAAATGAAGGAGCTGACCACACTCTTCTTTTGAAGGGAAGCATGGACTCATTTGGGCTGCCGACAAAAATAGAAAAATCATCACATTACTGACACTGGTGGGAATAGCATGAAGGTAATTTCCCTGAGGAATAGAACGTTAAGCCTGTCAGATTTTACATGCACTTTAAGACGTTGACAGACCATGCGATTGTCTTGACTTTCAAAGTTGTATACTTACATTTCAAACACTAATTTGTCTGCAAATTGTGAGAGGCAGAGAAACCCCGCAGCATAGACGTAAATGAGCCGCAACGAGAGTGGACCTCGCTTGGATTATGATGAGCCCATTTACTGTGCGATATTGTCCAGAATTGCGCGGTTTGAACAAACAACACACCCACAGTCTTTTCAAGTTTTCAGATCATGGAAAGTCTGCTTACAATCATGGAGCGGGCGATAGTTCAGACACAGACTTGATTGTGTTTGTAATCATCAGGCGCCAGAATAACTTTTTGTGTTTGGGGGTTGCGCTGCCAGATTGACCCCAAAATGCAGGGGCTTTTTTCTCCCTTCGATCTCATTCACACATTCAAACTTATTGCGGCAAAGAAGGCAAAGATCATCACTGTTTTCTCTCTCTCACGGCCGTCCGTGGTCATATTGACAATGACTAATTGTATTTTAGGACTGTCGGCCACTCCATCATCATCAGTCGGTCACTCTGTCATGCAGCTCCAGCACGAACCGCACTTGTCGCTCACTCGTAACGTGATTGTCAATGCGCTGGAAAAACGCACGTTTGCACTTTAGTGTGGATGTGTGTTTTTTTTTTTAACAAACAAAGCAGTGTGGATTGATTTTTATTTTTCCTTCAGGGAGATGGGGAATGATTCCGTTTTTTTTAAAAGCCCGGCAACATGTAGATAAGATGTGAGAAAGATAAAGGCTTCAGCCACCCGGAAGGAAGTATGACATCATGGTAACATGATTGTTGGAAAGGGGCATTACCGATACTTCTCTTTTTCCAAATGTACATGTGAAACTGAAAAGGTTTCATCCTGCGCCACGAATGAGAATATATGACACATACTATGGGAACACTCATCTCCCTTACCTTCATTATGCATGCCGGCAGAGTCACTCTCAAGTGAGGCCTCTTGTCAAGTAGTTGCCTGGGGAAGAAGGAAGAGCAAGTCATCGAGTGAACGACCTTCAGTGGCAGCCGCATGTTGTGCTACATTACACCAAGGCCTGCCACCTGCAGCAGCAATCTTTTGGATCCAGAATGTACAGAAATATTATGTGTTGTTCCAATGCCCATCCATCCTTTATATATATTTTTTCCTTGTACAGCTTGTCCTCATTAGGGAGGTCCCTAACCTTGACTCAATTTGGTGTGACTTTTGCCGAGAGACAAGATCCACCATGGACTGGACACGGGTCAATCACAGAGCAAAGCATCATCCAATTATTTATGCTCACACTCGCATCTTTCAGACAACGTCGTCTTCGATGAACCTAACGTGCATGTTTTTGTAAACTGGGATGACTCCGTAGTTCAAAACACATACAACAATGGGGGTAACATCCGCACAGGAGGGGCGTAGGCGAGATTCGAACGGTGCCTACCTACCGTGCTACGTCGTTTGGGTGTGTGCGTAATTAATTTTCAACAGCGAAGATAATACTGTACTGCACGTATCGAGTTGATTCGTGGGGGCGTTGGTCTCTCTTGTGGAGCCAATGACAGGAAACGAGAAAATAATTCTACACGACCGCATGTTCCGTATAGGCAATAAAATGTAGCTAAACACACGTCTCAATCAAAACTGAGTGTCGTTACTTGTGTAAAAGCAGAAGTAGTAGAGAGTACTGAAAGCAAAGTAGATTTTTCAACGTCTAGCTGTATCTAATTCTGATGGCTGTGAGTGCAGTTCAACCACCGTTGAGTCATTAGGATCCCTGTACTACGTTATGTGGAATATGTTTAAAATTTACTTTGGATCCTGGCGACGACTTAAGTTTGCGAGGTAGTTGGTAGCTTCAACGGTACATTTCGGTTCACCGACCTCTCGTGACGTCATATCCACGCGTCTGTCGCGTATGTGGAGGAGTGTTGAATTGCAGCGCCATCTGCTGCTCGTTCATAAAACTGCGCGGGACAGTTTTCACAAGACTTGCAAACGAAACGGATGTACATTTTTTTTGTTTAGATTAGACATAGGAGGTCTTTTATTGACGGCGAAAAAGCCCAGAGGCTGGAACGAGGGATTTAAAAACAACGTTTAGTCACGAGGCTTTCTTTAGTGCTCATCCAAAAGGGAATGGTTATTCTCTTTCTGACATCCTGAACTCCTCATATCACGTAAACGCATCACTGCCTTTTTGAACACGCTGAGTAGTTGATGTAATGGGAAGCAAAAAAAAAAAAAAAAACACGTTCATCAATATCATATTGATATTGGTAACAATAACTTTACTCTTAATGTTATTACTGTATTGTACTAATTAACTAATAACTGTGACTATTTTTAATTTATTTACCGTACATGCAAATATGAATACAGTACAGTACTGTACATACCATATGAATGTACAGTATTTAGTTAATCTACAGCAGAGGTCTCCAATTCCGGTCCTCGGGAGCCCCTGTCCGGCCTGCTTCATATGTTTCCCTGCTCCAAGACACCTGATTAGGGAACATCTAAAACAGGCTGGTTGGGGGCTCCCGAGGCCCGCACTTGGGCCCCTGATCTACAGTAATATTTATTATTGTGGTGATTGGAATAACCTCATTACAAATCTTCAAGTATTTCTTTCTTCTGACACACGGGGGGGCCCTTCGTACACGGAATACTATACTGCGAGCCTACTGGCCTCTGGTCAAATTGAATGACGTTTGGGGGGGGGGGGAACTACAGAAATTTGAAGGAAACGTGTTATTATCATCCCTTTCGGTAGTCAAAAAAAATAAAACGTATAATATAGGTATTTTTTTCAAAAGTGAGCGTTTTACACAATATATAACTGGCCACAATCATTTAAGTCTTTTATTAGTTGGAGTGAACACGTCAGCAGCTAACCTAACAAGAGGAAATTCATTTTAGGATGTTTCATAAACAGCCTTGTTCGTTCGAGCATCTATTGTTCCTGAGGGGTGTGTATGCTGTGGGAAGAATGTGCTTGGATTACACAAATTCATCCCAGCGTTATGGGAGAGCAATAGAGAGAGGAGTATAGTAATAACTTGGAGATCCCTTCTCCACGAGCCCACTTCAAAGGGCCATGTGAAGATTTCATTATTTCCCCAAGCTACAAAGGTCATAGAAAGGACACGTTGTACACAAAATGGTCACTCTAAGAACTCATTTAGACTGACCGTCTCGCAACAGGAAGAGCACTAGTTCTACTCTCCGCTTCTCTTCAGGCCTGTTTCCTTGGCCAAGATCGAGAACCTCCCGGTTGTGCTTCATTGTCACGAGCATTCTTATTTCCTGTATCTGATTCTTTGGACTACTTCTATTTTAGGACTTATATTGACCATTTCCCCAAAATATTGTCGAGCCTTAGCAGACGACACAACGGTGCACAACAGCAAGGCACAGGACCTCATAATCTGTTCACATAGTTTTGCAAAAGATTATTTTATTGACCAGAACAGCCGTTTTCACTTGCTTAATGGAGACGGCAGCAAGCTGGATCTTGTGAGTCTGCCTCATAGTTGAAAATTCAAGGGTTCAAATCTTGGCTCAGGCCTTAATTTGGTAGACTGGCACCCATAACTTCATTTTAGTGGCGGCGCAAGTCGAGACTAGCAAATTTGGGGCGGAATTGCGTCTCTCTGAGCTTAGAAAGTAGTCTGTGGTCGTTGTAAAAATGGGCGCATTGTCATTTTCATGGTCTAATTCGGCATGTTTGTGAATTTGGCACATGCGCTACACTTCAGCGGGTCTGCAAATTTGGTTCCAAAAAGTAGACTGAAAACTAGATTTTTAGACTCGTGAAAAGCAGGTCTAACCTGTGGTGCAGGTGGGATAAAGCACTTTTAGTGTCTTTGATCAAGGCGCAGACAGACAAATTTAGCGCTCCGCTGAGGTGAACGGTGGACGCCGTGGGATTTATTTCAAGTCAAATTGATTGATATCGCCCTTAATCGGAGGAACGTCTCAAAGGGCTTCACATGCCCACACTTGACCAATATTAACGACGTTCCCTGGTCTCCACTCCCAGGATGGCAAGGAAAAACAACAACAAAAAAACTGTTGAAAAATGAGAAAGCTCGAAAAGTGGCTGCAAATGGGGGAATGGCCAGGCTGCATTGGATGCCGGGGGGGGGGGGGGGGGGGTGACATTTCGCATATAATGTCAGCGGAAATGGTGTGAAAGTCCATTCAAACAGATGAAGCACTGCAGAAGGTGAAGTGGTCAACCTGCAGCGGTCAGTTGCTGCACAATCCAATGACGCGACAAGCTGGAGCAAAAGGTCGAAGGAGCACCTGCAGGTGGCTGCACCATTCGGGGTGTCGTAACATGGCCATAAAAAATGCTCTCAAGTCACTTTGTTACAATACAAGTGAACACACTCAAAGGAGTTTACAGCGGGAGCAGATAGCCACTCAAGTGCTTCACAAAGTGCGTGCCCGACAGGTGGCACAATGAAACACAATTAACTGAGTGACCGTCTTCGTAGCATGCGTTGAATTCATTCGAGGTGACTAAATCTGATGAGATGCTCATTTTTTCCCCCAAACCAGGGAGAACGGAAGACTTAACCGATCGATCTGCAGGTCCATAAGCAACGATTCCCACACACCACAGCCACGTCGCGGTTTTTCTTCACCTCTTTATCAGCCGTCAAATCGCATCCACGATCGTCGACTTGCGTTTCTTTATACCTGAATTGCTGAGATTGCTGAGAACACGTTAAAACACGCTTTCCTTACTTGCAATTCAAAGCTGGGGAAAAAATGTATAATAATAATAATAATAATAAGAGGTTTCCCGAACCACCGCTGTCGTTCTGTCAGTGACGTCTTTGCACGTTAACTGGCTCATTATGTACGGACACGAACGACATTTCTCAGTCAGACACACATCGTTGTGTGTTAGCGTGCAATTTTTGAGCAGAACAGTACGATCACTCCGTCTGACAGCCTGCATCTATTTGAGGATGGCACCGAGGGTGGAAAAGTGGCACGCGCGCAACAGTGCGCTAGCTCACCGTTGTACGAGGTTCAAGCCCGTGCGTGCTCGCGGGTGGAGACAAAAGGATTCGGAAGTGCCATCTTTGATTGACGGCGACAAAAAAAACGGAAAGGATTTGCCGAGTGCTGTTTTTTGGTTTCTTTCTTTCTTTTCTCCATAGATTTGTTCTGTGGTGGAAGCTGCCCTTCGTGGATGAGACTCGTGGTTTCCCAACCCAGCGGCTGCACTTTCTCACTGCGGCCACCGAACCGAGTAACTCACAATAGGCCTCCTGCGTCGTATCGTCATCGTTTGCACGTGAATGAGCGGATGTGTTTCATCGTGTTGAGACGCATGTGCAAATCATTGAGGTTTGCCACACGCGGTCTCCCGGTGGTCACCTGATGAAAGGGAAGCCTGTTCTGTGTTTGAACTCTGCCGACATAAAGGAAACACTCGAGGTGTCGGATGAAAACATCTCAGCGACGTTGGATAAATCCAAACGGAATCTGTCCATGTACACGCGCCACAAGGACTATCTCTCCACCTCTTACGATCCCTACTGGCACTTCCTTGAGCGCAGAGAAAGAGCAGCGTGGAAGCCACAGTTGGAACAGGTGATGTGCAAAGGTTCCACTCGTGTTAAATGTGAAAAGTGAGAGAAGACCATTCAAACTAGGAACTCTATTTGTGTTCTAATGGCTTCCAGAAAGGGCGAAGACCAAGCGCTGCTCTCCAGATGTTTTCTTTGCTTGTATTTGTCTCTCTCTCTCTCTCGCCTTCTTCCTAAAATGAATATTACCTTGTTTTACCCCAGCAGCTGGATAATTTGTTCCATTTGAGGGGAGGAAAGGGGGCAGGCCGGCAGGCGACAGTCAGGCGAGCAGCCACACAGGTTCATGCCTTGTTGAAGAGTATCACGTAGCTGCCTTTTATGACCTGTTAAGCACCCCGGAGCTGAACGCCACCATTTATCCTGCAGGCTGTGAATAAGAGAGGGGTGAAGGTAGCTGTAAAAAAAAAAAAAAAAAAGCATGTTTGTTATTTGGAGAGGAAATCGAGCTACATGGGGAAAAAAAAAAAAAAGGAGCCCGCTGTAAGCCTGCAGTAGTGACGCTCTCAACACTTTGTTCCTTCTGTAAACATTGCGGAGTGTAGATGTGATCAATTGTGATTGCGTTGTTTACAGAGGACTGGGCGAGGACATTTTGAAAGGTCATTCACAATTCCAAAGAGATCGCACCGTGTCAAGCCGAGTGTCTCCGTCATTTGGACGAGAACGCATCTCTTATGAACTAAAGGGAGGCGTCCAATGTTTGTTGTCACTGAGCTATATTGTCGCTTGTGTCGACCGGTCGCTTCCCTTTCGCCAAGGCCTCCGATGTATGAGAGACTAAAAGGCAAGAAAAAAACACAACAAAACCCAGATGTGTTTTTCAGCTTTGGGAGGGAGCAATAACAATCGCCTCCGTGATTCCTTCCACATGTGTATGTCGTGGCTCACGCTTCATTTTGGACAAGAATTAGGCAGAAGGGTGAGAGAATAAAACGACAAGAGAGGCAAAGCGAGTTCTTCTTCTATTTCAATTGGGGAGCGTCAGCGGCGCAAACGGTAGATGAAGGCGGGGCGGCTGAGGCTGAGGGACGGAGGCATGTGGATGTGGAGAGCAAAGGAGGGAGGGAGGCGCTCGGCAGAGCCACCGAGTCTAGACTCCAGATGTGCAGGCAGCGGCGGAGCGGCCGCGTTGGCCCCCGCCGGGCCGCTCTGGGAGTAGCCCCGGCACATGTCCCCACGCCGCCTGTAAATCAGCCCAGCTCGGCCTCGGGCCGCACCGCAGCCGCAAAACCCCTCCGCGCGGACCCCCGAATGCGGCCGGCCAGCGACAGAAAGACGCCAATGAGCCCGCCGTCTTCAATTTTATCCCCAAATGGCTCTCTTGCTGCCATTTCAGATGAAACTCAGCCTTGACTGATTTTCGGGATCAAATGGGGGTTCTTTTGGCCATTTGACAGCAACAGTGGACTGACACGGCGCTTTCACAGAACGCCGGCCAAACCGTCGGAGCAGGCACTTGCTAACCAGACATCGGTGCCAAACGGTATTTTCTAGAAGACCATCGGCATTTTCGCCACGACTAGCGTGTTTTGGGAGGACGCAGGTGACAAACTCCTCACGCGCGTCAAACGAAGCGTCAAGCGTTCTTGCCAGCTGGCTGACAAACATCACGGACGCACTTTCGTACGAGGACAGGCAGAACCAGTTGCGCGCAGTCATGCATAACCTGCGCGTCGCCCGTTTCATTTTCCCTCCACATGCGATGAATGTCAAAATGGCCGCGACAAGACACAAAGAAGCAGTCTCAAAGAATTGAACCAGATACGCTTCGGCAAAATCTCTGGCCGAATCGGCGGGGCGCCTCTTGACAATTTCGGGCTCTTTGCTAAACTAGCTCAAGCGCAGCAGCGCAACAAGTTTTGAGGGCAGCCTCCATGTTGTTATGGCTCCCACCAAACAAAACATACTGTTTGTTGTTTGTGTACGTTTGAGATCGACTACAAGGAAACTCCTTCGTGGCTCATCGTGTCTCCGACATAACTACGCCTATTGGCTGGCCTTTACATTCGCCGAACAGAAACCCGCCTTTGACTTGACCCGAAAAGTTTCTTCTTAGCGCTTAGTTCTCGACAGGAAGCGCCCCCGTTTTCAAATAAACAACGGAAAGGATTCGTTTTAAAAATCGCCATCGTTCGCAGGTAGTTCCGACGCTATTGCCCAGTACAACTTGCCCGCGGTCGCTAATATGCGCATGAGCCCGTTTACGGCACACGAGCGCACGCGAGCGGGAACGCGGCCGATGGCGGAACGCAGCTGCCGACACATCAGAGAGGGCCGTCGCTCCTCGTTTAAATAGCTGCGCCGCAGCTCATCCGCCGCTGCCCTGCTCCGCAGTCTCACTGGCACCAGGGCATTCCTTCAAGAGCTCGCTGCTTCCCAAACTTCATATCCAACAGAGCACATTTGCACAATTACAGATTCCTGCTGGAGGCGAGTGTGCGCGCACGATCCCTACACACATAATTAGACGGTGGACCGAAGGGCTCGCACCGTATATAGCGAGCAATGCGGGCCGCAAGCATGCGCTACAAAAGCCGCAATTCTCATTGTAGTGCCATCGGGGAGCTATTTTAAAGGAGGGAGAAAATGTCTTTTCGCAGGCTCGGCAGTCAACGCATCCGGGGAACGGAGCGGAGCGGGACGAGGCCCCGCGCACGCGACGGCGTGTCCCGCGAACCCGGGGCCTGCGCTATTGTGCAAAGTGTGAGAATCAACGCCTCGCTCAGCTGTTCAAACAGGTAGCGTGGAAACATTGCCGCTGTGTTTAAACTGATCGGGGTGTAGACGTCCTCCGAGCAAACAGGTGAGCACGGGGAAAGACGCCGAGGTCGGAATGCCGATGAGTGCGTTTGTGTGAACAGGTGAGCGAGCCATCCTTTGCCGTTGCGCCCGGGCGCAACCAGCAAAACAATGAGACACTCGCACTAATCCCGGCCGATCCTCCTAAACTTGATGGCAAATATCCTGGAAGCTTGCTTGGCGTGAGATCGCAGTCGCGGCGGTGCTCACGCGGAGGCCCTCTGTGTCCATTTGTGGGACACTGAGGTTGTTCAAGCACTTTGATTGTGTTGATAGCGGCCGCAGAGATACATCGAGAGCTTTCCCGGCGTCGAGGCGCTGGAAAACCCCCAGGGGGGGGGGCGCTCCTGGAAAAAAAAAAAAAAAAAAAAAAAAGCTGACAGCTTGTGGAATTGTGCCGGACACGAGAGGTTAACTAGGCTTTAACCTCTGCTCGGTGGGAGCGCAGAACAACACGTCTCCAAGTCGACCGTCAGCTTACGCGACGGGAAATGGAAGGAAGACGGCCCATGCGAGATATTTTGCAACGCTCGCGGGCTACCGTCGACGAGATGGCGGAATAATGACTTCAAAGGAGACCGAGAAGTTAGCCGATTCGACGAATTCTGTACAAAATATTCACGGCGCTAAAGCCCTGGACAATCACGGTATTGACCTCATTTTGCTCCGTTTCCGTTCAACCGGACAAGCAATTCTTAACAGTCCTCAAATGAACCCGGATGGAATGGCCACCGACTGATGACATCGCGGTCGCGCCCCATCGGCCCTCTTGAGAGCCCTCAAAGGAAACGTCGAGCTTGTGCGCGCGTCCCGTTTTCTTTGAGAGATGGCGTACACGTTTGCGGGCAGTGAATTTGCCATTGTTACGAGAAAGGTACGCAAGCTATTATTTTGTGGGATGGAATGACAGACTTTGTCACGGTGCTATCAGACGGCATTTGCACGCCGCATAGTTTGCAAAAGTATCGCCGGGCGCGCGGCGCACGACCGCGCAACGACAAACCCGAGGGCCATCAAGAAGTTGATCGTTTTGATCCACAGCGCAGGTGGTTTCCAACTAAGAATTTTGTGCTCAATTCTTCTTGCTAAAATCTCTCGCAATGTCAAATTTTCAAAATGTCACCCCGTAAAAATCTGCAGCTATTGCAAGGCGGCCCCTCTTTGCAGCAACATCCTCCGCTTGATTTTCACACGAGAGTAGTTTGTCAATTTGTAGGTAATCGTACCGAACGCCGAGACGATGAAACATTTTGATGGTTTGGCACTCAGAACGGCCAGTTAGTTGGCGATATTTGTTTGAAAACAATACGGGCCGTCATTATTTTGTTCCTATCCACAGAGTGGCAGCGACTGTCAGGCTGGTGACAGGCAATGCCTTTGCAAGTGGCGAGTGGCATGCGAGAAACACCGAGCTGATAATGAGATGCTTCCACAAATAACACTTGAAGCACGACTGCTATGACCTGAGACGGAAAAGCCTCAACCAGGCGTTCAGCCGTTGACCGTGAAGAGCGCCAAAGACCCATGCGGCGGCGTTTCTCCACAAGGGGGCCACCTACACCATCCGTGATTGTGCGGGGGTCGGGGGACAGATAGGACACCGTTAGCGTGTGTCAAGCACTCCCGAGTGGGGGACGGGGGGATCGCAAGAGACAGGGCAGTCGGTCAGAAGGCCTCGGGTCCCTCCACTTCATTAGTAACAGCGCCGGGCCGCAAACGAGCCGGCATCAGCCGCCCGGCCAGCGGTCGTCGTGTGAGACGGCCGCAGGCGAGAACATCTCCCCCGGTGCCGACTGTGCAGATGGAGCCGCTCAGAGAGCTTCTCTCAGGCCGTCTGGCCTGGCCTTATCTGATGTGAGCTCAGTGCAAACGCCTCCCGTGACGCCACCTTTCGTGTACCGGCGCCTGTTGGTGCATTTGGGAGAGTTTGATCTCGGAATTCACAAATGCTTTTTTGGGGGGGGGGGGGGGGGGTGGCAAGCAGGCCGGTGGGAGTCGTAACCCAATGAGGGTCACTTCAGGCAACGTGCTTCTATAGTGACATGGATTTGCTCTGGTACAAGCTGTGCTTGATCATAAGAGTGATTTCATCGAAGGCCACGGCTCAGCATGAACAAGTGTCCGACGTGACTTTTTTTTTTTTTTAATGTAGGTGATTACTTGTTGCTTCTAGCCAATGTATCTTAGCAGCGTATTGTCATTCTGGACTCTCTCCGGGCACAAGGCCACCGGCGGCCACCGGCGGCCACCGGCGGCCAGCGCAAACAACCCAGACACAATCGGGCTCCAGCGCTGCGGTAATTGTTGTTACCCACCGTCTACCCCAGGAGTGACCCCCGCTTCCCGAAATGCAAACACACGCAGATACAGATGCACATACTAAAACACATTAACACGCAATGTTGACACAGCTTCGGCAGGGACGACCCCCCTCCCCCTCCCTTTCCCCGAACTCACTCACACACACAGACACAGCGTATCCCCCCCTTCTGCCTTCTTGATCCCTCATCCTATCATGCCTCCCGACAAGACACACGCAACACACAGTGTGCTGTGCCGAGATCAGAAGCCCAGCTCGGAGGCCCCACACCTGGGCATGTTTGTGGAGGAAGCGGGCCCTGGGCGGGCTGCGCTCCATGCGCCTGTCGACTGGCTCCACCAAGTCTGGCCAGCTGTGCTCCTGGCCTGGCCTCTTGCTGTGGGGGCCGTGCAGCTGGGAAAGGCATGTTTCCCAAAAGGGGAGAAAAAAGGACAGCGAGGGGAGGAGGGAGGGAGGGAGGACAGAGAAGGGGGGGAGGGGGGTGAAGGGGGCTTTAGGTTATTTCGAGATCATTACACATTCATCCCTGGGATTTCCTAAAGCATCTCCTTTTAGACGGAAAAGAAAAAAAACAGAGCCCGCTTGATTCTAGATGAGGAGACTTCATGCTTTGCCGGACTTTTGGGGAAGAAACATGAATCGGCAAATGCGCGGCTCTTGAATCGCATCGATTGCCGCCTTTGATTTGTTTTCACATACGAGGCCATCAAGTGCGACTGCTGCCTCAAACGCAAATTCAACATCGGGCCTCGTTCACAAAGTGTCCTTGAGAACAAACGTATCGTCACGTGTCCCTTTTTCAAAAGCATTCAACCCTTTTCCGACATATCCGGCAATCGGCTCACGATTCGAGCAAAAAAAAGTCAAATGGGATCCGGCGGATGACCGGATTCACCGATGCGGTTCCAGAAGCGTGTATTCGCCCGACATTTCGAATCTCATCAAATCACACAACGGTCGAACGAAAGACCTAAACGTGGGTTAGGAAAATTGTGTTTAGTGAATGCTGCGTCCCTCTCGAAAGGCGGGTCCGCGCACGCGTGTTCGCTTGACAAACCATTCCGGTCGAGCCGCGTTTCATCCATCCATCCGGTTGCGATCCTCGCTTTCTCATATGCAGTGGCTTCATCGGTCCTCGCCGGATGGACCGATGAAGGAGGGGTGCCGGAGCCGACCCCAGCCGTCTTCGGGCAGTAGGCGGGGGACACCCCGAACCGCTTGCCAGCCAATCGCAGGGCACACAGAGACCGACAACCATGAGCGCTCACACTCACGCCTTGGGACAATTTGGAGTGTTCAATCAGCCTGCCGTGCCCCGTTTTTGGAACGCGGGAGGAAAGCGGAGTACCCGGAGAAAACCCACGCGGGTCCGGGGAGAACATGCAAACTCCAGACGGGGGAGGCCGCAGCTGGAACCTCTGCGCTGCCAAGTCGACGTGCTAACCGCTGGACTACCGGGCCGCCCCCGCGGACGAACAACGCATCCTAACTGTGAGAGGCGGCGTTGACGAGCGTGTCTGCGGAACGTGCGCTTGCAACTTTTGGATAATTGATGGGCAAAGTCATCACACGTGTAAAGTTACGTATCACAAATGTGTCGTGTGATGGCATTCCTCGCAAAGTCCCGGTGGCCGCCCGTTCCGACCTGACTCGCCCAGAATAAAATGCGGTAGAAATGGACTTGCGCGGTGGCAATTTGTTGGCGAGAAGGAGCTCTCAACTCGCGGCCGCAATGCAGTAACCGTCGCCGTACCCGGAAAATTAGCCGCGGATATTCCAAAAGAAAAAGATTGCCGTCGAGGTCGTCATATAGCATCTGGAGTTGGCTCTTTAGAGACGCCGACATAAGTGCGAAAGATCCAATTCATGAAATGAAACCTGCTGCACAGCGTAGTAAATGGACAATTCAGCACAGAGGGAAAACCAAGTCCGTGGAGAAAGAAAGAAAGGGGAAAAAAAACTCCTGACAAAAGCAGAAGGAGAGAATTATCTGCGCAGCTGTCTGTGCATCAGGATGTCGCTCCCAGAGAGTCAGCGCCAACCGGCCCGATCACGGAGGCAGCGCAGGAAGTCCCGCAAAAAGCAAAGGAAGTCAGCACCAGCTCCAGGAAGTGATTTGATACTTTTTTTTTTTTCCCTCTTCTACAGTCTCGGCTCCACAAAGTCTGGATCCTGCCGGGGCGGAGGAAGGGTGGAAGCCCGGCTAAACGGCAGAATGCGAGAGAGAAGGAAAAGGGAGGGGAAAAAACCCAGGCGGCGAGAGATTAGGCCCCCGCACATGACGGGCGCGGGGACATCTGTCTCCGCGCCGCCCAGCTGCGTGTCATTTAGCGGGCGCTTAGAAAAAGCCGCCTGGCACGGGCACGGGCGCGGGCGGCCGATGAGCCCGATGCCGCGGCGCCAGGCGTTCCGCTTGAAATGGCGGCGGGTGCCACCGCCGACCATTTCCTTCAGCCCACGCGCGGACGGCGAGTCAACGCAGGCCCGCGCCTGGGAGACTTGCGCTTTCTTTTGCTGCTTCGCGATCGCAGCTCTTTCCGTTCCTCTCCCGCCATCCGTTTCGCTAGAATATCAAATGCGGCGTTCGTGCGCCCCCCCCCCCCTCCCCCCAAGCCGACCGACGGCAGATTAGTGGCTGCGGTGACAACACCCCCTCCCGCGCCCCGCGCACGCACACCTGTGTTCACAGATTTACAACTTTAAGCCCTCATTTTGCATGTAAATAGAAGGCGTGGCGCCGTCGCACCTGGACGGACGGACGGACGGACGTCTTTTGCATAAAGTGGGATGAGGGGGGGGAGGTGGGAGGGAAGACGACGTGAGAGCTGCTAATGGAGTCAAACATCATCATTGGGGTGCACTTTGTCAACTGTGACTTTGCTGTTCCAGGGCTGACCGTTTGCGATGTTTCGGATTCAAACCGTGTCACCATTCTTCAATTGCAAATGGCAATTTCAGGAAATCACATGAGCGCTAATACAAAAAAAAAAAGGGGGGGGGGTTAACGTTTGCAAAATTGCACGTTAGGGAACTTAAAGGCCAAGTGAAGTCAACGATTTTCTGGACGGCGCGTCTGATCTAAAGACGGTCCTTGGATCAATATTGGGTCTTTGCGGAGGGGCAGAGAACATCGGATCGCAATCAAGAAATAGATCACCTTGAATGGAACTTGAGGAAAAGTCCCATCAGAATGTCTGCATCGGGACTTTTCTTCCAAACGTGCGCCCCCGTCGGCTCCCTCGCGCACCGCAGCACTGCAAACGCGGTGCATACACACTCCTCCGTCACGTGCGCGCGGCATTTTGAAAAGACTCCCTCGACATTTTTGTTGTTGTTTAGCGCAAGGAAATGAGGACGGCACCGCTAAGACATTCATTCAAAAAAAAAAAATGGGATAAAAGTTTCCTTTTTCCCCAGACAAAGGTCTTTTTGGGGTAGAGAGATAAATTCGCTGACAATTTCGGCTCCGATGAAGGCCGAAGCGACAGCCGAAACTGTCAACGAGGTAAGACCGTCATACGGAAAAACAAGAAACCTTCAACCGAAAAACAAAACAAAACACGTAGGCAAGAGCGCTTGTACGGGCCAAGCGTCGATCGCATTTCATCTTGTGGCGGTGAGACGACGGGGCGAGCGCAACATGCCGCGTATGTCGTCGACACGAGCGGAGAGAAAGACGGCGAGCGCGACGCCGGCCGCGCGTCTTCACCCCCAGCGAGTTCTCATGATGCAAAAATGCAGACGTCTGAATGACACCCGAGACCACTTTGACTTCACACCGAGACGGCGATAAGACGAAGCGGCGGCGCGTCAGAGCGGCCGGCGCGAGCCGCGGCGTATCTCGGCGTCCTCCCGCGTGGCCTTTGCCTCCGACTCTGCTCATGCTCGCCCGATAAAGGAAAGCGGCGAAAGCAGCCGCGCTCCTTCTCCTTATCGGGCCCTATCGGGGCCTTGGAAGCGTATCTGCCGAGGCCCCGTCAGGGTCACGCCGCCGTTCATCCGGGAACGCTTCAGGCCCGCGTGCGAGCGCTCGTCAGACGGGACCCGCGCGTCTCGGAGTCAGCCCGGTCCGCGCGGTCATAACATTTGGCTCGGATTCCGGCAACAGACGTAATTCGGCCCGGCTCGGAAAGCCAAAGCCGATAACGTCGGATCCGGCGCTCCAGAAAGGCCGCTTCGGCGTTCGGCCCCCGGCTGGCGCGTTGTTTCGGTCGACTCGGCGGTCGCCCGGCCTCGGCGTCGCGCGGCCCTTTCACCGGGAGCACAAAGAGCCGAGGGGGCGTCGGTCCACAAGAAAAGCCCGGCTTTGGCTTCTTTGAGAAAGCGGCGCTTTAGCTTCTTTCACTTCCACCGCTTTGTTATGCTAAGAGTGCGCCATTAGCATCTGTGAAGAAGAGCCAACATCTGAGGCAAAGCCATCTCTTCGGGCCCCAAAGAAAGGAATCCGCGCCGCTCGTTTTCTCCTTCTCTCACTCGGCCGCCGTCCGTTCGATGGCCCTTCTCGCCGCCCCTTTGGAGGGTTCCCATGTGCGCGCGCCCGTGCGGAGAGGGCGGATTCGAAATGCCAACGCTCGCCGACGACAATGCGGCTCTCGACGCCACTGAATCAATCGGAAACGGAAGCGCCGACGCCGGCGCGCATCCCCGAGCGCCGGCGGAATCCGCCGCGCCATCCGTACGGACGTCGGCCCGTCCTTTTGTTCGCTTTCACGTATCTCGCCGCGGGTCGGTCATAGCGCGGCCGGAACGGCTAACCGCTTCGGCGTCTCGGAATCACGGCGAATGGAGATCCACGGGCCGAAATGCGGCCGCGGCTTTTCAACGCGAACGCCAAACTCTCCGTTACGTCGTGACACGGCAAACTTTTGCTCGCGTTGACGTCTCGTCATTACGCGCGCGTGTTTCGCGTCCGCCCGAGCGCAGATCGCTCAAGCTGGAACGATCCCGTTTCTTGGACGATTTCACCTGGCAAGATTTGGAGTTTCCATGAGTGCGAGCGGCGCGTTGTAAACAGAGCGGGCCCAACATACCGACGACAAAGCCGCAGCCGGTTGGGGGGCAGCTGCGGGATGAATCACGCACACGCACGCGCGCACACGTCATCTTGGGTGGGAACGCGCAGATGCTCCCCTGGATAACAGCTGGAGTGGAACAAAACACCAGAGCGACAGCGAGACTTTGAATAAATGGTCGGCGGAGGCGAAGATGAAGGCGAAGGCGAAGGCGAAGGCTTGGGCTGGGTAGCGTGAAGCCGTGAGCAAGACTGCGCTACTCTTATGATGCCGCTTATCAATCCCGTACTTTGCCGGAATTCTGACCTGGACTTTTTGGGGGGTTGGAAAAAGACAAAAAGCAACGGCAGCCTTGTGCCTCGGTGGTCTGGTTGTTTTTTGGTTTGCGCCACTTTGTTTTCCTGGTTGGCCCCGGTCCCCGGTGCCTTACGCAGGCACCGGGGACCGGCCGGGTGCTCTTCGTTGTCTCGCACTTTGTTGCCTGCTGCTTTCCGCCGGTCCGGCGGGTGGTGTCATTATTTGCGTTTGCCGTCTCAGCCCTCGTTCTGCTTAAGCCGAGCCTTTTTGCCCGCGTACGCTTTGCTACTTGGAACCTGGTTCTTTTTCCGGTGACGTTAGCCCATCCGTTTTCCGATCCGCTTCTCCTCAGGAGGGTCGCGGCCTATCCCGGGGACGCCCGGAACCGGTTGCCAGCCAATCGCAGGGCAAACATCTGCGCTCACGGTCACATTTTTTTTTCTTTTCAGAACTCGGCAACGTTGGGGCTTCCGCTAGTTGCGGCGGAAAATAACAGCGCAGAGTCAGTCGTCATCCTCGAAGGGGACCGCCCTCCGCTGACTCTTGACCTCAAAGCGAGCCGGTTATGTGCGGCGCGACAACAAAGCGCTTGATAAAAATGAATCTCGCGAGGCTCTTTTTGTCAAAACTTTCCAGCTGAGTAACGAGTCGCCGAAGCTCACGGCCGGTTTGGAAAAAGGACGGATGACTAAGCCGCGCACCTGCCTCGCTTTCGGGCCCGCAGCGCTGACGGGAGGAGGTGGAGGGGAGGGGCTGAGTTGCTGTTAAAAAAAAGGAATTTCCAAGGACGGGGAAGATGTGGTGAAATCATATCGCGCGGCATGTGACCCGTGCAGCTGCGGAGGGAGCGCAATGCCGCCGCTGCTGCTGCTGCGCGTGCGATCGCATGAATCACCGGCAGAGTTCCTCAAACTTCACAATCTACCTTCACCTCACTTCCACTTCTCTCTCTCTCTCTCTCTCGTCTTTTTGCTTTGTCTTCCTCAACACAGGTGTACGCAGCGAAGTAAGCCGATCCCTTGAACTAAACGAAAACAAAGTGATCGCGACACACCGCAAACACCCGCACGCAAGCGCGCGCACACACTCCAATTTACAGGACAATGAACAATGCCAAAGTCATCCAAAGTTTCTTCATGGGCATGAGATCATGTGACATATAGAACACAGAGCAGTCACACGCACGCACGCACGCACTTCCTCGTCATCCCCCCCCCGCAGTTCAGCACAGGTGGCTGACCGGCAGCAGCCGGAGCGACATTCCTGCTCCGTCGTTAGGCGACATCTCCCTCGCGCCAGGAAAAGCAAACGACTCGTGAGCTTGTCGACTTCACATGGCGGCCACCGCCGATACGCGGAAGCTCGGAGGCGGAGGAGGGGGGGCCGCTCTCTGGCCCGGACACCTGCAGACGTGACCGATTGCGGCTACTTGGGAGCGACGCGGCGGCCGTTTCCCTGTCCAATTCTGGAACGAGGCAAAAATCGAGGCGTCGCTCGAAAAGCCGCACTTGCCATCCGCATTGAGGGCGTCAAATCAATTAGCAGCCAGACTTCAGTGAATACACGTCTCAAATCTCATTGGAAGATTTCAACAAAACATTTGTCCTTGAGCTCTTTACGCCAACATGGGCGACCGTTTGGACTGCTCCGGCCAAGGAAGAACCCGCCGCTGCACCAAGTCGCATACGTTGAATGCGTAGACCAAGAGAAACGGTTGGAGAGCTGTAGCGCTGTCGAGAAAGACCCTCAACCCCTCGACAACTTTCGGCGACATTTGCGACAACCTCCAGAGAGCGGCTGCGAAGGGACCTCGCAATCGAGTACACAGGCCACACCGCATGGCCGCTCGGCGCCAAGAAGACCGGGAAGCCTTGGCTGGAACTTGCCAAAAGAGCACAAATGAGCCAGAAAAAAAAAAAGACCAAAAAATCAGGGACAAACTTTTACTGGCTTGCGTGTCTGACGCGCAAACAATTGTCGACGTTGCATTGTTTGTGTCACGTAAAGTCAAAAAAGCAAACTCAGATTCTTCCTTGAGGACACTCCTAAAATAGCGAAGGTCGTCATGGGGGGGGGGGGGGGGCAAAATGTCCAAGATTCTTTTTACCGGCCAATTCAATCCCGAGACTCACACACTCAAAATCAGAGAAAATGAACCGCGTCCTGTTATTTCCATCATAATTACGCGTGCCGAGTCGTACAAAGCCGATTCTTTTTTAAATCAAGCAAATATGATTGCACCCCTTTCACTTTCGAACGAGCTCACAGTCCATTCCGTTACCCCCGCACGTGTCTGGTTTGGAGGTGGGGGGGGGGGGGGGTGCCGTATTCCGGTCCCGACTGAGTGGCAAATCTGTGACTTTATGCGTGCCGATAATGTTCTTTTCAACAAGCGGGGCATGGGCCTTGACAACTTTTACGAGTGGGTCTTACTGGGCTGCACCTCGCAGCTGACAGATGGTTCAACATCAAGAGAGGGAAAATGTTGTCGTTTTTTTCTCTCTCTCTTTCTCGCTCTCTCTTTCATAATAAGCAGATAAAGAATAAAATGCGACGATAGCAGCCATGGCCACCTATGACCTCTGCCACTACTGATGGAGCTCCAATAATGGAGCTGCATCCAAACAAAAAAAAAAAAAAAACCCTCCCAAAGTAATTGATGTTATTGCTCAGTATGGATTTAAAAATAGATTCATTATTGAGCTTATTGTTTCGTATGTCCTAAACATCCGAAACCATAGGTTATGAATCCCGTGACTGAAATCGGTTATTCATTTGATCATATTATCATTTCGAGCCTGGCAACCAGTGAGGATGTGACCGTTTTGATTTGGTTTTTTTCTTTTCTTCAACGAGAACTTAAAATTGGAGCGGTTGCGACATCACCAAGAATAGAGCACGTCGACGGGGCCACCTGGACCGGCCTCTCAGTTCCTGAGCCTACGAATAGGAATAGATTGAGTGATGAATAGAATACGGGGCGGCGAGCGGCCGTTGAGAAGTTCCCGGCTGAAGTGAAGAGGCCGCCGACATCTTGATCTATTCCGCCGCTTCATTGAGAGCTTCGGAATGCGTCTTTAATACTGATTGAACGGTTGGATCCGTCTGCAGCCCCGAGCTCGCCACCGTGCCCCGGCGGGCAAATGTGTTATCGGGGGAGGGGGGGGGGGTCCTCTGTGTGGTCCGCCCCCTCCTCCCCCCTCAACTAAAGGCCGAGTCCGTTTTCTGGCTCCTTGTCCTCCTTTGATATCCAGAGTGATGGAATGGAGGAGGAAAACTGCAAAGAGGGTGGGAGGGAGCGGGCGGCGACAGGGAGGGGGGGGGGGGCGTTGCCGAGTCTCCCGAGTTGCCAAGCGAACGCCATATGGGCAGCTCGCTGGTGTTACTGGGGGGCCGGGGCCGTTCCCAGAATTCACATGATAATGAAGCCCGGGGCCATTCAGAGTGCCGGCCTAAAGCTGGGCCCGAGAGCTTTTGATAGCCCCCGGCAGGCTGCGGGCCTGCCCACCCCGGGACCAGCCAGCTTTCCTGCCAGCCCCAAACCACCTGTTTGATTTTCCCAGGGCCCTGCCACGGGGCCACGGCATCGCGGGGGGGGGGGGGGGGGCAGCAAAGGAATGCCTCACGTTGTGTCACCAAGTGTGGACTTCCCATTTACTTCCTCTTTATAATCCCGCAGCCCCCCCCCCTCACGTGCGCTCACAGTTGCTCACATAAACGCAACCTAGATGTGCACGCGCACACACACACGCACACACACGACTGGCTTTCTCTTTATGCGAGTTTGAAAGTAGGGCACCTTCTGCTGCTCGAGGAGCTTCACACAGGCAGATTCCTGGAAGCGGCGCGTCTCTTACGTGGGAACCGGGGGGGCGCCATCCTGGGCAGGGCGGGGGACCCCACTTGGGATGGGGACGCAGCGGATCAAGCGACGGGAGTGGTGAAAGAAAGAGAGTGAAGCCCTTCCAATCGCCGAGGGGTCATTGGGGGGGGGGGGGGTCGAGCTATGTTCACTGGGGGCACATTCCTTTATCGTGAGAATGGCGGGCCGGTAATCAGAACGCCGGCGCAGACGAGGCAGATGGCCTCAAGCCTCGCGCGTTGCAGCTACTGTACAGTAAAAACAAATCACGGGTGAGCACAATCCCTCAATCGGTCAGTCGGTTGCAAGAATGATGATTGATCGATTGGATTTTCCTTCGAGGACTCCCGCGCCAAAACAAATATAGTCCCGATTCAACGCGCCGGATCCTGCGGGCGGGATTCTGCGGTGAAATCATGTGACGCGGAGGCACCGGGTGCGGCGCCGCGCGAAGGCGGGGCGGCGTTCCCGCGGTTTCACCTGAACTGCCGCCTCGCTAAAGGCGAAACACCTGCGACGCGCTCACGGGGGCGGCGTCTGCTCTCATCTCACCCGGCAGGCTCTCCGCTTGCTGCTCTGCTTCGGCACATTATCGGGGCCGGGTGCTCGGGGGGCCGGCGAAGCGGTACAACGGCACGGCGGCGCCCGACATCGCCCGCCGCACCCGCAGTCCTTTCTGGAGGGCGCGCGAGTGGATAAGCAGATTGCCCGCGCCCGGGGGAATTCGCACGGCCTCGAGATACCTCGACAACAAACAAGAGCGGGAAAGCCGAGCGCGGGCGGAGACCGCGGCTTGCCGAGGCGCGACTCGAATGTCGAGAGCCGAAACAAAAACCTCCCCGAGGCCCGAATAACTCGATTATTTGGCCGCTCCCACAAGTGTCGGCGGGCCCGATCTGTTCAACGTCAATGGCGGCTCTCGTTTGTCAAGCCCCTCCAAGAGGTCGGTTCTCAGGCGCCGCGCACAATGCCCGCTGACAAACGGGAGGGCTCTCCTTTTAGGCCCGCCTGCCACCGGGAAGCCCGTCTCAAGTATTAATCTTTGGGTGCGAGAGTGGAGGAGAGGGCCCGGCCATTGTCCCCCGGGCCCGGGCCCTCTGAATGGGGCTTTGTCCGGTCCGCAGCTGCCAGTGTCCGAGCTCCCTCTTTGGGCTCGGGCTCCCGCGGCCCCCCTCCCCACGGCCACGCCGACCGGACGCCCCCGCGCAGCTGCGGGCGGGCGGGCGGGCGTTTGTTTGCGCGCCCGCATGAAGAGAGGGGTCGGGTGACGGACGCATCAATGGAGGGCTCTGGTTTTTCAACCGTCGCCGTGGGCCGCCGCGGGATCCCGCGCGGGGCTCGCAAATCAGCAAAGTCCCATAAACGCACCCAAAACGGTGTCGGGGCCACGCCGAGCCCTCGGCGCTTCACCGCAACTCGGCCGTATTTCTCCAGCGCTTCACGCGACAGCCACGGCGGCGGTCTCCAATGTGCCGCGCGGGGGGCAAAAAGCATTCGCGCGACAATCAACGCGTCGCAGTTGAAAGCGCACAAAAAGCTCAAGTCTCACGCTGAATGGCGCCAAGCGCCGTGAAAAGAAAATAAAGCCAAAGCGGCTCCGGCGTCGCCGCGCGTACGGGCGCATTTCCTGACCTTTGACCCTGCCACTGTGGTTAAGTCCCCTCAAAGCCCCCGACAACATTTTTTACACCACGGACTGGTTTCGCGGACATGGCTTGACCTTTGCTTTTTAAAGTTTGGTAATGAGTTTATTTCGAGCGGGTTTGGTGATATTTGTTGCTTTTTAACCGCTTCTTTTAGTTGTCGTTTTAATTAGTTTGAGTTTTTCTAAGATTCGGAGCGTACGTCGAATGCAAGATTAAAAATGAAGAAATAAATAACGGCCACCAAGCGTTGCTCGATAAAGTAAAGTAAACTCGTCAAACGACAATTAAAATAATGCCGAAACGTTCATTTATGATATGAATTGACAAAGATGGAAAGAAAGAATGTTTTGCCGAGACGGTTACCGTCGGTCCATTTTTTTATAAGCGCGAGACGTGGTTTCAGTTGCAGTTAGTTTCAACATGAATCGTCTTCAAATCAATTTAAGAGAGCCTCTGGGATTTGTTTGGTCTTCACCAGCTTGCTAAGGGGGGGCGGGGGGGGGGGGGGGGGCATCTTCTGGCCACCAGCTGGGAACAGCTGGTCCCCCTTCTGCTAGCAGCGGACCCGCACTCTGTTGGAGTCCCGGTAAAGAGACTGGCGGGACCCGACAAGCGGCGAGCATTCAATGGCAGGCGTCCTCCCGCTCGTGAAAAGGCCTCCGTCGGCCGTACGTGCACTTTCTATACATGCGCGCCGATTGTTCGCCGTCAAAGCGCGGCACCGGTCAGGACAACGGAGAAGCTCGTTGGATTATGTTGGGCGCTTTTGCAAAGTCACGGTCGGTTCACGCGCCCGTCCACGATGTGCCATGTCGCCGGCGAGACGGTTTGCCGGAAGAATGAAGAAGTTGCGATGGGCCGGGGCGGGGGGGCGATGACCGGCCGACGCAAAAGGGACTCGGGCGTTATTAAATTGGCAACAAGCCGTAACACTGCCTCCCATTGTATTCCCCTCCCCCAAAGCGGGAGCGTAGAAAACACGAGCAAGCATCCTCTCCACCTCAGCCCCCACCTCACGCTCGCACCCCCCCCCCCCGACGAAAGCTCTCTCTCCAGGCAATTGCCACTGGAGTGGAAAGTATTCCAGAGTACAATGTCTGCGCTCTCAATGGGTGCTTTAGCATGCCACCAGTGCGCTGTCACCAGCAGATGGGGAGCTAATTACAAGCCATTAAAGGCCTTTGATTGTGTGTGTGTGGGAACCGGGCAAGGGGGGGGGGGGGGGGATGGCCACCGGGGTGGAAGGAGGGGGCTACCTTTTGGGTCTCTCGCTCTCACACACACACACAACAGTCGAGAGACCAAAGGACACCTGCGGACCTTCAAGGATGGCACGCGGACAGTGGAACCTGCACAGAAGAGCAGCCGGGGGAAACACAAAAACAAAAAAAGCACTCGGCGGTCGGCTGCGGCCGGTCTGCGCTGCTGATGACGCATCTCTGAAGCGGGACTCCCACAGGAAGCGAGTCCCAACCGCCGGCCCTCAGTCATTACGGAGGGAGGTGCCAAGCCGCAGCCCGGTGCGCCGGCACCTCCGGGAATGCGGGCAAAAGCTCACCGTCCACTTCCGGTCCGGGGTGGGGCGTCGCGCCGTGTCCTTCGTCAAGCGGCTGACGTTGAGATGCGGCAATGCGCGCGCGCGCAGGCACGCGAGGCCTTTCCGGTCACACATGAGCCGCCCGACTCGCCCGCTCACCCGCACGCAGGTGTGATCATTATCGAGCAAACAGGAAGAGCCTGCCCCGCCAACTGGAAACTAATCGCACAGCTGCGAGGAGACAACCTGATTTGCAACGCCATTTCGAAAACCTTTCTGTCCAAGAAAGAAAAACCGGCTTCCCCGTCGCCCTTGTCGTGCCTTCGGCCACTTTTCATGTTTCGGGAAGTAGTAACACGGCGACGTATTGTCCAGCCGGTCATAAAAAAAAAAAAAAAAAAAAAAACAGCGGCTAAAGTGTGCTGGAATGTCCCATTTCCTCTGAAGGAATTCCTGCATCCGCTTTTCCTGAAGTTGAGGAGCGCTCATGTGCTTTAAGTGATAAAGAGGGCGTGCGAGCGAAGAGGCCGATTGAAACGACGTCTCCGACAAGACGGACAAGCTCCTTGAAAAGGCTTTCTGCTGCGTGACGGCCGCCGGATGCCGCGACGGACCGTCACAAGCGCCGGCCCGTCAGCACAACATAAAATACCGTCGAGGTAACGGGGCAAACATCTGACGGGCCCGCTGGGAAACGGAACCCGACCAAGGAGGGCCGCGCACGGGCGCTGCCGTTCCGTCGCTTTCTTCCCTTTTCTTGGGTGTCATCTGCCTCTCGCCTTGATGTGCTGTAAACGGGCTAAAAAGGGCCCAGCTGTGTGGAGTTATTGTTGGTGTCAGGAGGAAGTGCCGATAGCTTTTGCAGCTGAACAAAAGCTGGATGAGGAGAGCGGAGGGGCGCTCCAGACACGGTGGCTCCAGCCTAGATTCTCTCCCACAATCCCTGCGTTGCGCTCCCATTGTTCTGCCCGCCCGGCCCTCCCGCCGCCTCGTCAGCTGCGACCTGGGACGCAGGGCAGGGGTGGGGGGCAGCTCGGGGAGAAGTTTTTCAAGTTACTGCAACAGAAGGAAGAAAAAGCCTTGGGCTAAAAAGAAAACAATGAGTCATGGCTCTTTGAATAGCGGCCAGGCTGAAGCAAGGCCGATTGACAAAAGTACGTGCAAAATTGCAGGTGGAAATGAAGAACAAAGACGGCAGAAAGCACAAAAACAGTCCGACTCAAAATCAAGTCTCATGTTGAGTCAAACGCCGAAGAATCAAAATGAGTTGGAAGACGAGCTTTAAAGATGACGGCCGGCGAGGTTCAGCGGGAGGACGGCGAACGGCAAGGCAAAAGGCGCCATCCTTTCTCAACCCGCGCTCAGTCCCGGGGGATCTCGAACGGCGTCTTCTCCGTAGGCCGGAGGTGCGGAGGGGCAGGGGAGCTCGGAGAGCTAAGGCGGGGCCGGGAGGCCATTTGATTCCACGACGGCACCGATTCGCCGCTCCGATTTCAAAACAATATCCAGTTTAAGACCCAACGAGGAGACTGTTGCTTTGGGTTGAAGAAGGGCTACTGGAACCAAACACCGTCACTTCCGTATTGCTTTCGTCGAAATTCAAGAAATGTAGTGCCGTCCAGGTCTCGGTTTCCTCAAGACACGAAAAAAGTGGCCTCGATTTTCTGCGCGGCGGGACATAGATCTGACGGCCACCTGCGTAGCAGTGGAAGGAAATATTGATGGGGCTCACAGAGTCAGATAGAATATGTGGCCTTGCTTTTTTTTTTTTTAATCGTGTCATTTCCTTGCTTTTTGTGAACCAGCAGAATTATTTCACACAAATGGGCAAAAATGATGGCGCCCCCAGCGGCGGGCCTTCGGTGACGTCACATACATGAACACAATATCGGCTGGTCGGGCAGCACTTCATTTCAGGAGCATTTGAAACCATCAAGTATGCATTCACAAGTAAGAGCAGGAAACTAAATTTACACATATTGTCAAAAATAAAAAGATTTAAAAAATACTCAATAAAATGGCACCCAAATGACGCCGTGTGATCATCAACAAGTCTGTCCAATGAATTGCGCAACGTCGCAGTTTCATATAAGACACCAGCCACACAATAACAAAACAAACTATTCTTTGAAAATAAAATGAACAGATCATTTGCATTTTGAGAATAGGCTATACAACAGCAAATAACTGAAAATGTTGAGCAGCTGAGATTGAACGAATTTTAGTGCACCAAGCTGACTACAACGCGCCGTTATAAGTCGCAGGTGAGCTGATTTATTTGATACATTTTTGTATCTTTGTCATTTTATTTCGTGACCATTAATACTAACCAAATAAAATAACAAGAAGAAATGTAAAATAGAATGTTCACTGAGCTGCAGATCTACGCGAGTGTCCCCAAACGTTTTGAAACGCACCGTAGCTTGCAAGTGGCCAGCCGTGCTCTGATGTTTCCTTGCTGCCTTGGTAAAACAACTTCAATTGGTAAATCCAGTGCAAGGTCCGTCTTGAAAATTGTGTGGAAAGTAGTCCTGCAAGCAGATCGACGTCTTCTCCTTCGGCCATTTTGGGTCAAATTGCAGCAACAGCTCCCTCTGGCAGGCGCTCATCCAATCACCGAACGCGCACGTCCAGTGTCGACGTAATCAGCCCTTCCAGCTGGCCCAGCAACGCAGACTCGTGATCTGATTGGCTATTGCAAGCTGACTGTGTCCGTTCATTTACAGCGCACAGGGGCCTGCTCTGTTTCATCTGAAGGTCCCGAACAAATTTAGTTTACCTGACAACACAAGCTACCTGAAATATGATTGGTTTAAACTCTACCATAATAAATAAGTTACTTAGCGAGTGGCTTTCGATGTTATTTTAAATAACTCGACTAAGTGGAAATAATATGACGTAAAGAATACAGAGAATAATTTTGTTGACATATTTATGAAAATAAAATAACAAATGAAATTTGTTATTCTCAGAGAATGTTTAGGCCAGCAGAGAAGGCCTTGGCGGCCCTGACGGAACGCCGCTGGGCGCCCCTAACAAAATATCGTGTCGCACAGCCTTTGATACCTGCTCTTCTCAATGATACTTGTTGAATTGACTTGAATTGAATACAACTTTATTGTCAAATGTGCTGTACGGGTGTCAACCCTGTCACCTGTCAACGGGTATTTTGGCACCTTGCTCGCGAGAAAAACTGCTGCTTTGAAAACGGGGGCCTTGTCCAGCCAGCGTGTTTCAGCTCCTTCCAACGGATGTTCAATGGGGTTTAGGTCAGGGCTCATCGCAGCACAAAATAAATCACCCATTAAGTCACTGGATTTTTGGGAGATTTATTGCAAAGATTTTGTGGGGGGGGGTGGATTTTTTCCCCCCATTTAAACTGAGCTATAGTTTTCAAAATGTTTGAAATTACAGTGTGTTTTCATGTGGCAAAGACAGCAACAACAGCAACAAAATGCCCACGTGAAAGTGATCACGTGAAAGAATGCAAGTGATGTGTCCAAATGCTAGTCTCGCGGCGCCCTCGCAGGTGCGCGCGGGGGAGGGGGGGGGGGGGGCGGTCATCTCATCTGGCCGCCGCGAGGTGATAAATGAGCCAGCAAGCTCCGGAGCCGGTTTGTTCTCGGGCCGCAGGTGAATGGCGGTGCCAGCGCTCTTGTTTGACGTCTCCACGGAGACCGCCCGAGCGGCGCCAGGCAGACAGGCGTCAAGGCCCCAATGAATGGGTGACGTCACCGCGCTGGCGCCTGCCAGTCTGCGCGCTGCGCGGGCTTGTTTGGACAATCCGCGAGTGGGGGGGTGGGGCGGAAGGCACAGCCAGCCAAGTGAATGGCAGCCTCGGCACACACACAGCAGAAACATGTGAAGGAATCTGTGAAAAGTTCGCACCACCACCACCAGCAACACACTGCTCGTCTTGTCGATGCGGAAGAGGTTGGGGGAGAGTAGAACGAGCGAGCGAGGAAGGAAGACAGTGGGCGGGGGGGGGACCTTGATTTTACAGCTTCGAACTTCACTTTCCCTGTTGAAACCAAGGGGAGGAAGTACGTTGCTTCGGAAAGAAGTTCATTTCAACCAATCGTTTGTTTTTAGCCTCTGTCACGTTATCTAAATGATGTCTTTTCTTGGTTGCGTTTTGTTTTAGTCGAGCGAGATGATATTCAAAACTTGAATCCCACTGACTGCTTGCGCAAACCGAGTCCGCTCTTGCATTTTTAATGAACAGTATTGGAAAATTCAGCAAATGGATGATCATGATCAATGCATGTCCACGTGTTTCAGTATAGTCTATGTGTATAGTGGCACATATATGTGGAAATTAAGCATATGTCGCAGGATTTTACTTTTTGGAGAGAATACCGTCTTACAATATGGGCTACTTACAGTATAGATTGTCAAATTCTTATTTTCTGTAGCGCCTGTCCAAAATAAAACGTTGGGCCCCTCAACTTGTTTTTGGCACTGATTTTCAAACATGCCTTAACTTTCCATTTCTAGCACAACAGCTTTTTGATTTTTTTTTTGTACTTTTCACCTGCAAAAGCTCGCGCAAAACGGATTTCCCCCCCAAAAAAACACCTGTTGCTGAACTTAACCCTCAATTCAAAAATAGGACTGGATAATATGTTAGTCCATTCCATATTATCCTCTCATATTACCCATGATGAAAACCTGATGTGCTCGAGAAAAAAACGAGGGCAGATCCAGAATCGGTGAAATGAAGAAATGTAAGCAAAATTCGTTGAGCGGTGTCAGATTGTGAAAGTGTCCCAAAGTGCAATTGAGCTTTGGGCTTCGCTTGTGGCGCTCGGCCTACGGCGGCGCACGACCGCGGCGGCTTCCACGACCGCCTAATGAAGCCGCCGCATTCGCGCATGCATTCCTTCCTTCCTTCCTTCCTTCCTTCCTCCTCCTCATCGCGGCACCCCGTGACTGCCCCCGAGGCAATCTCCACCTGCAGAGTCCCCAAGCCTCGCAGCGGACAGCTGGATTCCCACATATTAGCCATAAAAGACGCACATTTGTTTCCATTTGTAACGCCGTCGCTCAAACAGATCGGAAGTCCCGATAACCGGGAGGAGCTCGCCGATTGGACGGCACGCGAGCGCGTTCGTACAAAGGCTGACGCGCGATTGGCCGAGCCCCGGCGAGGCCGCGCCCCCTCGGCGGCCATCTCTCCATATAAAGGCGACGCCTCGCCATGTGGACGTCGCAAGCTGTCAACATTAGCCCGAAGGAGAATCTCGCCCGAACAAAGCAACTCTTCTCGTTTGCGCGCGCGCGTCGGGGGAGTACGGACCGAAAACCTGCGCCCGCCATGAAGGTCGTCGGATCTACTTGCGCCCTGAAGAGCAAAGTGGGCGGCGAGGACATGGTCCGCTGCTTATCCGAGCAGAGCCTCGCCATCTCCAAGTGCAAGATCCCGCTGCTGGACGAGCAGATGAGCGTCTTCCTGCAGGACATGAACAGCTGCTACAGCAAGCTCAAGGAGCTCGTGCCCACCCTGCCCACCAACAAGAAGGCGAGCAAGGTGGAGATCCTGCAGCACGTCATCGACTACATCTGGGATCTGCAGGTGGAGCTGGACGAGCCGGAGAGGAGCCGCCACCAGCCCGGCGGCGTGCAGCCGCGCACGCCGCTCACCGCGCTCAACGCGGAGCTCGCCGGCATCGCCGTCGAGGTGATTATGCGATCGCGCTCTCTCCTTTTCGTTTGACGTCGAGGCGTCCGACGTGCGGTCGCGGTGTGTCCTAATCGTCGCTCTCCCTTTGCAGAATGGCTGCTCGGATGACAGGATCATGTGCCGCTAAGAGCCTCGCGGAGAGTCTGGAGCTTCGACGAGGCTCGCCCCAAGGTGTCCCCGCGCAGCATCCACGAAAACCTTCAACCGTCGGTGCAGGAGGAGGAGGAGGAGGAGGAGGAGGGGGGGGGGCGGCGGTTCCCACTGCCTGAAAAACGAGAAGAAAAAAAAAAAAGCTGGAGGCGTTGCGTGGACGTTCTCCCTGGTGACGAGGTTACAAAGCAAGAAGTCACCCGAGCCTCTCGAGTTCTCAAGAGGCTCCAGAGAGAAAGACGCGAAGCAGCGGTTGGGCTCCACAGAAGACTGGGCTGGCCACTGGGACCGAGACCGGACGAGTCCGGCGCAACCAGCAGAACCTGATGCGTGTTCTATTCTTGTCCCTGTGCAAACAAACAAACAAAAAAAAATCATTCCAGAAATTTGTATTTTTTGATAATTCTCAGATTCCTGAGCGACAAACAGTATTGTATATTACAATGCCACATGATGTGTGAACATATTGTTTTCTTACAATGTACATTTTCTTTTAATTAAAACGATACGATTATTTTTTCACTTGTTGTCTGCGCACGTTAATCCTTCTACACACATAAGAGGCACCGGTTCCTTGCATGCGTGAAAACTAACTCGGCTGTTATGACGCTGTGATGGACCATATTGGAGCAAAGTCTCATGCAGGTGGAATCGACTGCGATCGGCGTAAAAGGTTGCCGTCCCCACTCGCGAGAGACGGCGTAGTCGAGCCAACGAGTGTTAAATCTGGTCGCGTCAAGCCAAAAGCTGGTTCGAGACTTCATTTGGGTCCGCGCGGTGAGCTGCGTGACCTTCCGAGAGGATGGTCCACTTGAAACGCTTCAAAATGGGGCAAAAAGGACACTGAGCGCGTCTTTTCCCATATTCTCACACCACCGCTCGTATCTTGTTCGTAACCTCGAAATCTCTTAATCACATTCAATATTAGTGTGAAAAACATTTTGGCCCACAAATCTTTGTCATGTAAAGCATCAAATGAAAAAAACGGAGTGTGCTCTTTAAGTAATTAATTTTTTATATATTTTTTTTCTTTCGTTTTGCAAAACCCGAGAATTTTCCAAAAGCACTGATAAATATTCATTGTGTTTTTTTCATGACAAAATATTGAAAAACAACAGAAAAAAAAGCCACTACGCAAATATGCGGGTGCTGAAGTTTTCATGTCCTCAATCATCACTGCATGGCAGAAATGCGCTTACGCTGGGTCCGATACTAACTGCAACATGAGTAGCCCTAATAATTGTGCTGTGGATTTGGAATGATGTGCAGGATAAAGGCGGTGTCTCGCTAATGTCAACATGTGGAGTGAGTTGATTTTTTTTCTTTTTCTTTTGTGAAAAATGAGTTTTTGCACTTGCAGGAATGTCGCTTTGCTGTTCAGTAGTTTTGTGCCATCCTTGAATTGTCATTTTTAGGCAAGAGAAACTTGGTGATTTTGTCCATTGCTTCTTTGTTGCTGGGTTAGGGTAGTGGAAATGAAAACGACGGATGAAGAGAATGTATTTTGCACGCATTTTGGCCATATTTCAAAGCGCATTTGTGTCATCTGGCTCGGGAAGCGTGCGGTCTTATTTGCGGCCCCCCCCTCACGCTGCCCATCCCTGACCTGAGTCATAATTACAATAAACATTTGTATGAAAAACACTCTGGCTAAGTCCGACGGCGAAACAAGTATTGCCGCAAGTACGCCTTCGTACGCGGAGGTGATCGTCAAGCAGGAACGCCCCGTTTTCTGACGCTTCGCAGGGGGTTTCTCAAGGCCTGGGGTCCAATGACAAGGCGTCAGTCAGCTACAAAAGTCGTTTCGCTTCGTGTCAGGCGTCACTTCAAGTTGCTGTTTCAATGTGTTCTGCTGTAAATCGGCATGCGCGGCGCACGGGTTAAGACCGGGCCCCGGCTCAAAGATCGCTGCTAAGATTTATTCTGTCTCCCCGATGCAATGTTTTTCCCATTTCCCCCCGCGGCGCGAAGCGCGCAGCTGCGGGCCGGCGTGGCCGCCCGGGCGCCGTGTGATCGTGTTTACGCGATAGCTTTGTGCCAAGGGCAGGGGTGGGGGTGTGCAGGGAGCAGGCGCGAGGAGGGAGGGAAGGAGGGGGCGGGCGGGCCCAGACTGAGCGGCGCCGCGGCACACCTGGGGAAGTTCAGGTTAAATAGCTCCACATTCCTCAACACACAGCTGATTGAAACATTAACAAACAGTAATCCGCGGGCCAGGCCGCAGATGGGCCGGGAAGAGAGCCAAGGCACAGACAGAGAGACAGAAACGGAGAAGGGAGAGAGGAAGAAGAGGGGGCCGGGAGGGGGGGGCCGTCTCGCTTTGGCACAGATTCCCACACTACTAGCTCGTGATTGAGATCTGCAATAACACGTCATATTTTTACAAGCGCACACACACGCCCCCCACATACACGATAGGAACATTCACCTTCTCGACTATTTCGAGACGATTCACGGCATTTCCTGTGCATTTGTATTGTAAACGAAAACGCTAACCCCAACGCTGCCTTTTCATGGCACTGTGACGCGCCTTTTGTAAGCAAATATCTCCCCCTAGCGCTCGTCTGCAGGCATTGCAGTCATAGTTGCGAAGAACCTCGTCCTGTCGACTGGGCTGCGTTACGGAGCAACATCGCCCCCCGTCTTGGCCAAAGTGAAAAATGAACGAAGGAATTATTCATTCATTTAGAGATAGTAAATTAACGATTAGAATTATGTAATGACATAAAACGTCGTTTAACTTTTAATATTCATATTTTATGTCAAATAAATACGTCAGGGAATGATTTCATGATCCTGGAATTGAAAACGGACAGATAAGGCAGTTGTTTATTTATTTAAAATTAATGCAACAAATATTCCAGTACTTCTCGGTCGGCCTGATTACAGAACGGAGCGGGCAGTAGATGGGCGAAAGTTTCACCACCAGCGTCTAATTGTTATGTATTTTTTATTTTTTGCTGTGGTTATTTCCTAACGCATTCTGAGCCAAGGCGCAACATTTACATTTTTTTAAAAAATCCCACAGCACACCACCAGACAGAACGTTTCAAAATGGAGATACTGCACTGGATGAACGTCATTTGACTCAAACCGTACTCGGTGTGAAATCTGAGCCTGTTTAGGTGTACAGTACTGTCCTGTAAGGCTGATTCGCAAAACTTGAAGGAAGCCACGATTTGCATTCCGTCGTCTCAGTGGCAAGAGGCACATGTTAACGTTACCTTCTGCCATCTACTGGAAGAGCATTGAACTGCTCTACCTTCACTCTACGTCAGGGGTCCCCAACCTTTTTTGCCCCACGGACCGGTTTACGTCAGACAATATTTTCACGGATCGGCATTTAAGGTGTGGCGGATAAATACTACAAAGTAATATGCTAAGAGCTGCATGAACGCTGGGGGGTTTTCGAGACAAACACAAGGAGCGTCCAATTTGGCCGCAACACTCTGATCGCTACGGTCTTAATGCCTTCAAAATACGATACAACACAAATTCAAAGTGCATGAAAATCTCAACTCACCACAATGCTGAATCAGTGCGAGCTCCGAGCTTGATTTTCTGCAAGCGGGCGGTCCCATCTCGGGGTAATAGGAGACAATGACACCTGAAGTGTGTGCTTCATGTCGATTGTTTTAGTCGCCGTCGCTGCACAAAACCCCCGCCTCAACACAGGTAGCATGTCGGAAATGGCAACAGTGCTTTTGTGGCGATCTCAGAGTGTTCAGCCATAACTTGAATCCAGAACACCGGCAGAGTTGTTGTCTCGAACGTACTTTTGAGGCCGCCGTCATTTGCGATCTCCGGCGGTTTATTTTACTCATTTAGCAAGCTCTGGTGTTTTTAGCGTAATCAGTCACGTGACGGAGAAGCGTGGTTTGACGTGTGTCAAGTGACACAGCCGGATGTAACGGAGAATCCGGTTAATTTTTCAAAATAAAATATCTTTCGTATTCCAAAATAAATACGACGGAATTAATGTAAATTCTTATTGTGCGGCCCGGTATCAAATGCCCCGAGGACCGGTACCGGTCCGCGGCCCGGCGGTTGGGGACCCCTGTTCTACGTCACCGGCATCCAGCGATCAACGACGACGTCGGATCATCTCCCGCGGAACACACACGTATGGTACTTGTTATTCAGGCGAACGTTGCATCTGTCCATTTTTCTAACCGCTTGTCCTTTATCTGCGTTTCCAACCCTGAACTTCTTGCCTGTGAGGCAGATGCGCCTGCCACCGGTTCACCGTGATGTGAACCGAAGGTTATTCTACAATAAATGGACAGGTAGTGGTTTCGTTTGTTTATTTTGTAAACATAATATACCAGCTGATGTGCCCGCTGATAATCATAAATTCGCAATCAACGTGTTTAAATAGAATTTTGTATTTACATCAATATCAACAACTGAACCCCCCCCCCCACACCCTCCGTAATATACATCCTGTAAAATAACAAAGCTATTCATGTTCTTTTGCGTCGCTTTGCACTTCATTCAAATATTACAAAGTTCTTTTCCACCAAAGTAGTAAAATCTGGGCATCGAATGAAGTTGGATTTGCGCCATTGATATAACAGGAATTCAACCTTGCTTATTTGCATTTTACAAAAAACTGTGCGGCGGGGAATTTCTAAATCCTTCCCGCACAGAGCCCCGAACAACTTCAACGTCCCGCCTATGACTAAAATATATCACCCTCATATGCGTTCACAGGTGTATGATATGTACCCATTTACCATCTAAAAAAAACCAATGATATATCATAAAAATGTACACCCAAATCCTTAAAAACTATACAAAGATGTGGAAAACTATCTTTGGATTGCGCTTGTTGAAAAGGTAGATTGAGCAGAATAAGAGTCCAATGGAAAATGACAAAATGGCTTAAAAACAAAACAAAACACCCAAATAAAATAAAATACGCGCCACAGAAAGAGGAAGCCGGAAGGAGAACAATGTGAGGACCGCAGGCAATGTGAACTGCCCATTTTTTGTTTGTTGACGTCCTCGTTATACTGCAGTGAAACGCACAACCAAAGCTCATCCCGCACGTCACCTGGCATAAACAGCTTTAACGTGACTGACAGTCCAAAAAGACTTGCACCGCTTTCCAAGAGCACAATCCAAAAGCTCAAGCCTTCAGTTCATCAGATCCTTGTCACGATTAAAAGTGCCTCGCGAAGACATGAAATACACACATTCGCAGAAACAAAAAATTACAGCGTTTAAAGTGTGGGGGTGGGAGGGGCTTCGGGGGAAGGGTGAAGACAAATGAAGGAAGGGAAGTCCCGTCAGACCTGTAATATTTGGAAAGGTGTGAAAGGAAGAAAAAAATTTTAACCAAATCAGCTGTGACCTCGTGGACCCCCCCCCCCCCCAAAACACAAACCAGTCTCATTCTTTGTGCAATAATAAGCCTTGAAAAATCACGGTTGATATATTTTGTCAAATATGTACAATTCCTATTCACAGATGATGTTTGAGACATCTAATACTGCAGTACCGTTTGCTTGTTTAGAACAGAGGTTGAGATGCTCACTTACAGACGAAAACATAGACATTATTGCTCCAATCTGCATACCGGAAGAAAGTGTGCTTCTATTTTCCAATGACTTTTGCATGAGGCGCATCCAGACAATTAAAAACAAACACACAAACAAAACAACAACAAAAAAGCAACCATAAAAATGATATCAAAAAAGAAACCCATTGTTGTGAAGGCATCAAATTTTTCGTAAGGCTGTAAAGATGAGGAAATATTGCATCAATGGTTTTCCATCCAGAAACCTCCAAGTAAAGTGCAGTCAGAGCCAGTTGTACCGTCGCTCCCCGTTTTGCTCAACACTGCCTGCCATCTCCAAGTCTTACACACGCGCACACACACACACACACACACACACACACACACACACACGCGCGCGCGCATCCTAACATGAGAGTGCAAGGCTCCAGTTGGAGATACAACCTGGCACAAATTCATCCCGAGGATGAGCAGTGTGTTGTGTCGATGTCGTTCATGTTAGATGCTGGAGAATAATGTTTAGATGTTCTTTGGGCCCAGACCTTGGTGGCAAGGCTCACCGTGTTCTGCTCATGCCCTCAGCAATACTTCTGCTGAGAGGAGGGGGGAAAAAAAGACAGAGATGTGACACGCGCGATGAGATGTGTTGCAAAACATCGGCAGAATCGGAGTACCTGATCAGGTCCCATCGGCATCCGACCCATTCCCATCGGGTTCATGCCCATCTGGCCCTGCATTGGTCCCGGCATCTGGCCCTGCATTTGATTTTGCATCTGGCCCCGCATTTGGCCCATTTGGGCCGAACCGGCACCACCGACTGCGCCGGTTCTGCCGAGGGAGTTGTTCATCATCATGTTCCCAAACTGGCCCTGGTTCCCCTGCTGCGCAAACTGTTGCTGGGGATACGAGCTGCAGGAAGGATGCAAAGAACCGCTGAGTCATGCGCCGTAGATACCCTCCAACTCTTTGCACTGCGCGCAACCGATTTGGGGTCGCGGAAGGTTGGGAAATACTATTTTATTCCAAGTGGCACAAAAACAAAATACTTTGCTCTTCATGTGCCACCACCGTGACCGACATTACATACGGTAGCATAGAAAGCCTACCTGCTCACAAAATTCAGGCAAAGGCTTTGTTTTTGCAGTTTCAAAATGTCATTCAAATTATTTCTGACAGTATTATTATAATTGTTTTTTTTTTTCAGGATATCTCTGGCTGGCATCAGGCCGGAACCTCCTGTGTCACAATCTAGGAAATAACCACTGGAGGGAGCCCACGTACCACTAGTTTCTCAACTTTCTCAACTCTTCCTCAACAGTGGGGCTAATTTAATTCGAAGTCACAACCACCACCACTCCGACTTTCTTCACCCATGACATGGTCAGCGAGGCCGCCCCCCCTCCCAAAAAAAAAAAATACTAATAATGCGTGAGACTGCAGATGTCTCCTTGAAAGCCAAATGATGGATGACACGAACAACGGAACCCCTTGAGCCAAGAATGACTTTGACTCTCGGACAGTGTCGTGACATTGGCACCACGTACCTTTTGCGTGGCATTCCACCTTGCGGCCAGCCCTTCATGTCTCCTGACGGATACATGGAGCCTCCCTGTGGATTTCCTTGCATTCCTGACATCATGTTGCTCTGAGCGGGACCGCCCATCCTCGCCGTCATCATATTTTGCGGTGGGCTGCTACTGGGAGCCATGAACGATTGCTCTCCCTGTTGGTTCATACCTGCATGTGCGGCAAAGCAGTCAGGGCCAGAACTTTGAACATCAACACGGCAGAGAAAACGCCCAAGAAAGGTTGTTTTTGTTCGCGTAAGAAACAAGCAAATCTGGAGGAAAACTGTCAGCATCATAAAAAGTGGCCAAGCAGCAAATGTTTTTCAGTCACATTTCTTACCACTGCAAAAAGTAGTTAACCGCTGCGAAGACGTTAAGCCACCATAAGCAAGACAGAGACACATGACAAATGCAGTGACTGACGTGAAGAAGAAAAAGAAGGCAGGATGCTGAAAGAAGCACAAATGCCATTTTCTTCAGCCAAGCAGGCCCAAAGGCACGGAGAGGCAAAAGCTCTTCATGCCCCTCAAAAGCTCCACTGGCGGCGTGTTTGGCGGGGACCCAAACTCTTGCCTTTTCCCGACCCCGGCGACTCTTCAAACACAAACTTGCTTTGGTCTGGACCGACTCACCATAGTTAGCGCCATAGTTGAATCCCTGCTGTCCTGGCTGGTTGATGACGGGCCCTCCCATGGCGCTGTCCATTCCTCCTGGTGCGGTGACATTAGGAGGAGGGCTGAATCCTGCGGCAGCCCCCTGCGCCGCCTGCATCTGCTGCTGCTGCTGCTGCATCAGCATCATCATTCGCTGCCTCCTCATCTGCATGGTCATCACTTCCCTGCTGCGCTGGGCCATCATCTGAGCATTCAGGAAACCAGGCTGCACAAAAACAAAAACAAAAACAAAAACACACCGGCCGACTTAACAAGAGCGGAGGCCTTTTGCGCCACTTTGGCGAGGGGTGCAAAATAAGCGCAGGCCATTAAAAGTGAAGGACGGCTGACGGCACACCTGACCGCTCATTCCTCCGGGCTGCATCCCAGGTCGCATAGCGGGCTGCATGCCGGGTTGCATGGCAGGGCGCATGGCAGGCCGCATGGCCGGATTCCCTTCCATCTTCATGCCTTGACGCGTCTGGTTCATAAACTGTCATATGAGATCACTTTAAAACAGACTTCATTTCGGGGGAGGGAATAACTTTTGATGTGTACGGTGCTTGGCCAACGTGCTAGACCACCACCCTACGTAAGGTTGATGCCACAGCCGCCCTAAATCCACAGCGCTGGTAACTACCAAAGTCCTTTTTGCGGTTTCTGTATTGCCTAATGGACCAGCACGTAGAAGCTCTGCGACCTGGCGTAGCTATCCGCGAATGGTCGATCTTACAATCTTACTAAAAAAAAAAAAAGGAATGCCCCCAAAAAGTACGCGACTAATTTCTTCATGAAGATTTCAGTGGGATCACCTGTTGTCCTTGAAGCCTCTGCTGTAGCTGCAGTCGAAGAGGCTTGCTGGCAGTCATCATGCGGGGTCTCATCATGTTGGCACGGGGGTTACCCAGACCCGCCATGCCGCCCATTCCCGGGAAGCTTCCGGCCTGGCCCATTTGATTCATCAAGGGGTTGTATCCCGCAGGAGATTGGCTTGGCGCTGCGTTGCCGCCGTAAGCGGGCTGCATGCCCATCGAGGCGGGTCCCGGTGGCCCGGGATAGCCTTGGCCATACGCGGGCTTTTGCTCCAAGCCGACGCTTGAGTCGGGCCCCGTGAAAGGCTCTGAGGGGGCCGGTTGAGACTGTCCTTGATCGCGGGCCTGCGGATGACCCTCGGGTCCGTGGTTCTGAGGTAAAGAGGGGAGAAATGGAGTCAGGCCGTTTTCAGAAGCCGATAAATTACGATGCGTGAAACGCTGCAGAATTACAAATTATCAGCAGGTGCCAACGATTGAGACTTTTCTTTGGGGAGGGTCCGATCATCCTTAACAATACTCGTACCTGGCCCACTATTTCAGGGATGCCCAGGGCCCGGTCTATCTCCTGCAACGCAATGACGTCGGCGGTGTTCAGCAGAGAGTCCAGCTGATCCAGAAGTGCCCGCTCGTCACTCGGTCCCTCGTTGCTCGCCGCGGGGCACGCGAGCTGCGGTAGCGAATTGCCAAATGGTTCCCTGTCGCCAAAATTGGAGTCAACGCTCTGATCGTTGGATGTTCGAAAAGGTACGACGACGGCCGTCTACGAGCGGTGATTAAGAGCAACTGAGAAAGACTCACGTGGACCTGCTTGGATTACTCTGTGATCTTTCCATCCCTATGGCAGACTCTGGCCAGGAAGGGGACCGGGGTGAGGGCCCGTGCCCGCCAAACGGGCTCATACTCACGTTGCCTTCATTGGTACCTACAACGAGGACAGCGAGAGGTGCAATTTACGCGGGTTGCTTCTTGCGCATCCCGCTCGGACTTTGCCGGACTTACCCATCTCCAGAAGTTGCTGCTGCAGGATGGACCTCGTGTTTGCGGGTACGCTGTTGGAGCGGTTGAGCATGGCTCCGGCCATGAGACCGGAGCGACCCATGCCCGGGTGACCCGGTCCGGTGACGGGGCTGGTGTTTGATCTTTGCATGAGCCATTCCCCCGGCCCCGCCATCGGAGGGCGTTGAGGCGTTCCCGCCCCTCGGACCACGCCTCCTGTGCTCGACGAGCGTCCACAAAGGACAACAAGCGTCAACAGCAGAAACTCCCTGGGACACGCCGAGGTCAGCGGGCTGAAGCGGAATAGCTACAGCTCGGTTGTGCGGCCAAGGGCTACGTCATGGGTGTCAAACTCAAGGCCCGGGGGCCAGATCTGCCCCGCCACATCAGCAGATCATGTGTCAATTTGCTCAGATCTGTACTGAAATTTTCCAATCATTTTGTCACCCCGTTTACACTCAAACAAGAAGTGGGGGGGGGGGGGGGGGGGCCCTGCACTACATCATTACTTGGATACAAGTAATCATACGATGAGACGATTCCACGTTTCTTTGATTTACTGTCATAACGGCCCTCTGAGGGAAGACATCACTCCAAAAATGAGTTTGACACCCCTGCTCTACACACGATGTTTTTTTCGCTGTTTGTGCTCAGTAACCCAGGGCTTGATTTAAAAAAAAATAAAATAAAAGAAAAAAAGACGTACTTGTTGGATGGCCTCTGGGCGGACACGCGCCGGGAAAGCCGTTGGGAACCCCCCCAGGTCGGATGGGTGCATCCGTGTTCTCTTGCTTGATGAGCGTGGGACAGAGCACGTTCCTTCTTCCAGCCAAGCCAACTCCCAGCGACGCCTCTCCACCCATCGGCTTAGCGTCCACAGACAAGGCTCTTTGACAGGCACCTCGCTGAGCTGGAGTTGCGGCGCCTCGATCTCTTTCTAAAGCAAACGAGAACGGCGCCGAGGCTCGCTAGCAGTCCAACGACCACGTGTTGAAATTGGTCTTACCGAGGAAACTGTCGGGCAGTACTCCCTGTTTGTTGCCGACTTCTTTTCCCGATCTGGAATCGGGCTCGGGGAAGAAAGCCGAAACATTCCTCGTCCCGAGGATGGTCTCCAGGGTCTCCGCCTGAATGGTCGGGACGCGGAAGGGGGAACAAAAACGTTTAGCGCGCCGACCAAGGGTAAACAAACGCGAGGCCGCCGTTATTACCTCATCGGACGGCTCGAGCTTGACCTTGCCGTCCAGCGAGTGGCCGTCGGAGCTGGAGACCCCGGGCCCCGGAGCGCCCCTCGCCTCCAGCTCCTCCAGCTTCGGCTTGATATCGGCACCCTCGTCCTTATTCAGCAGGTAGTAGTGAAGGAGCGCGCGGGACACCTCCTTCTTGGGACTGTGCCGCTCCTGCTTGGCCTCGGATGCGCCGGGCGACTCCGAGCTACTCTTGCCGGTGGCCTCGGCCGTGATGCGGGCCACCTCGTCCGGAGTGTTGCCATTTTTCAGGAGCTTGTGGAGAATCTTGTGCTTCTCCTGCAGCGACTGACTTGCGAAGTGGCCCGCGTTGCCGGAGGAGGACACCGCACCGTGACCGCCGCCTGCGGAGGAAGGCGCGCCGGTCGAGGAGGAAGGGCTGGTGACGCCGGCGGCGGCGTCTTTGACATCCGGCGCGGAACCGGAACCGGGCCCGGAGCTCGGGGGGCGTTTGGTCGGCACGAGCTCGTCTGCCGGGGATGTGAGGAGCTGCAAAAGCTTCTTGTGGCTTTTGTCAGGCGCCCGGCGATTTGATTCTCCCGGGTTTGGCCCCGCCTCTCTGGCCGCCTGACTGTCCGGTTTGTCCGAAGCGCACTCGCCGGAGGGGGTGCGGGGATGCTGCTCGGCCGTTGCCCCCAGGGAGCCGCCCGGGCTCTTGGACTCGCAGTGGGAGGGCAGGCCGGATTTGCAGGGTGCGCCCGCCGCCTGGTTGGTGGAATTGACGCTGGGCGAGCTGTCGGGCTTGTGCGCGCTCGGGGACGCCAGCGGATTGCCCACGCCCTCGCTGATGGCTTGCAGGGCATTCAGGGAGCTGCTGGAGAAAGTCGCGGCGCCGCCTCCCGAGTTGCCCGGGTGACCGGAGCTCATGGGAGAATTCAGACCTAGAAAAGAACGATAGCAGGTGAGCTCGGGTGGAACCGATCGCAGATTGGGCCTTTTTAACGACGCCGAAAGAGAAGGAGGCGGGCGGGCGAGCGAGCGAGAGACGCGAGCGCTACCTCCGGGAGAGAAGGGGCCGGCGCCCATCTTGGGACTTCCTCGGACTCGGGGCGAAGCCATGACATTGTTTATGCCGGGACCGGCCAGCGGGGGGGGACTGGTCACTCCCATGCCGTACGCGCCGGCTCCAGGTCCACCCCCGTGGAACGAAGCCATCTGTTGATGTTGGTGCTGATGCACGCCGTGGTGGCCCGTCGGCCCCATTTGGTTGATGGCGCTCATGGAACTCATGGGATGGATGGGACCCATGGCGTTCATGGGATGCGCGGGGTTCATTTGATTGATGCGGTAAGGGGGCGCCCCTCTCCCCTGCTCCGCCATGCCGTAGGGCAAGTTCACGCCTCCGCCAGACAGCGCCACGTTCATCTGTTGGTTGGGGTTGCTCGCAGCCAGGCTTTGAGGCCTAACGCCTCCCACTTGGGTGCCACGGTAGCTATTCTGCTCCCTGAAAGATGGAACGGAAAATACGGTGAGACCCTCGCGCGCTCGACGACTCCAAAGAGCGTCGCGACTGGGTGCGAAATGTCCCTTGGGCCACCTCTGAAGCAAGTGTGTGGAGCGAAAGGAGAGGGGCTCGTTGCTGTTGGGATTCCTGCAGAGGTCACTGCGCGTCTGGGCTGTGACGGGGGTGCCGTCGGCCAGGGAGAATCGGTAGAGAGGCGTCTCTGCGTGGCCATTGTGGAAAGCTGTCGTGAAAGGGACGCAACGAACCGAGGGTTACGCTTCCGTGCAAACGAAGCGGCCATTCGACATTTTCTTGCGGTTCCTCCGGTCTCGACGGCGACAGGCACAGGGGTGGACCCTGACCCCCCCCCCAACCCCCCCTTACGTCAAGCGTGCTCTGCTCGTTAACAACAGGTCCGAGGGCACTGTGAATTTGGGCAACTTTCCAGATACAAACCATCTTGATAGTGGCGTTTGTAAGACCAGGGCTGCCCGTCGCTGCGGCTGAGGAACATCTGGATGCAGCGTCTCACCAGGTCCTCCCAACCGGGGCGCATGGTGGTGTGAAGAGTACTGTGCTGCTCAATTTCAATCAATTTACCTAGAATGGCAGGACAGCAAATGAGGGCGTGGCTGCCGGCAGGCACGCAAAAGGAAGAACGAGGGAGCTTTGGGTGCGCGCCATCACGCGGTCTTCAAAAAACGGATTTCAGAGCGCGTACGGGAACGGTGGAACGGCACAAGTAAAGCCAGACAGACGCTTTGGCGTCCAGTCGATTTTCGATTTCGACCCGGCACGGTTGCACGGCTTACCCGACAGCTCGTGACGCGTGCTGAAGCGCTCCGTCCTCTCGAGTGCCGTGATGCGTCGGGCCACGCAGATCATACACGACTGGAGATCTGGATCAAGAGACAACATCCTTGGGCACGCCGTCGTTGCATTTGGATGAGACTATGAATGCGTTCTTCGTTCCAGATCTAGCCAAAGGAACCTCCTATCCTACTTCCTCATGATTACGATGATCGGAAAAGACGCTCGACATCGATACCTTCCCCTTCCTCCATCATGGCCCGGGGCTGCGTGAGGGCAAAGCACTGCATGGTCTCGTAGCGCTGTCCGCCGGCTCTGTCCTCTGACAAGCCGCGCCTGTGACCGTGGACCGAGTTGACCAACATGCGACAGTTGAAGGTGTGGCTCTTCTGTCTGGGTGCCTCTCCCGCCCACGAGCCCCCGCTCGGACCTACGAGAAGCCATCAAAAATGACCGCTGCGCGTGTTGAGGCGTTGTACTGGATGGTGCGTGCCCATTCGCACGCATCATTCGGGGCTCACCGGCAGATTTGGGCAAATTCTTGTGGAAGGCCTCCCTGTCGTCATCGTGAATGATGTTGTACACGCTGGTGTTGATGAGCTCCTCTTGCTTGTACTGAAGGTATTGCGTCACGTTGTCCGACACAAACACAATGCTTCCCTCTCGGTTCACCACAAAAAGAAACCCGTCTAGGGCCTGCAAGGAAGAAAATGCGCAGACGTGGGGAACGCGCGGACCTTTGCGCCGACTCGCCGAGCGCGAGCGGTGGCGGCGAAGGGGACGCTTTGGCCCGCCCGGGTGGGAGTCGCACCTGTAAAAGCAGGGGTCCCAGGTGGTCTTTGTCAATGACCCCTTGACCGGTGGAGGACACGTCCGCCTTCTGGACATCGTCGGCGCTGCAAGAGTTTTTGCCTGAAGAGAAACGTTGGACAGCGACCAGAAACAAAAAGCGTCATTCGCGTCGTGTCAGCTTCTTCAAGGCTTCTTCAACCCCCAAAATGTCCGTGTTGCATTCCGAACGCATTAAAGTTGGCATATTGTTCACCGTCGCAAAGTTTCAACTCGTATGTCACATCCTTGCCGGATCAGCAGGTGGCAGCACAAGTCCCAGATGCATGCTTGGCATACCTTTCTATTTTTAAATGGAGCATGTGTCTGAGACTTTGTTGGACGGCCCTCAACATAGTCGGACTATCTCCGGGCTTAAGTGCTGAGTGAGACACAAAATAGAGTCACCTTGGAATAAATACCCTTTTGCGCTTCACCGCTCGGCTGAGATCGCGAAGATGAGATGTCACTTGTCTATGGATGTGGGGGTGGACGAAAAGACGCGTCCAAAAAAGGGTCCCCTTCCGCTTAGCCTGCCAAAGGCTAAGCGCTGCTGGGTCCAGGAAAAGAACCGGCTGGGACTCCTTTTCCACCCCAAAAACAAAAAACAAACCAAAAAAACTTGGCCTGGCTCGACGCATTATTGGGGCCATCTTAAGCACCAGTTTCATGCACCGAAGCGAGAGCTCGAGCAAATTTCGGCGGTGGAAAAAAGAAAGAACGGGTGCTAACCTGGGCACTGGCCCGACACGCGCGCGATGGAAAAGGGCCATCGGACTCCATGACTGAACCCTTCTAACAGCCAGTTCTCAGATCTTTTCGCAACTTGTCAGCCGAGTCAGATTTGCAAAATGATCCTGAAAGCGGGCAAGAGAGATTTCCGAGCGAGTGGGAAGCGGGCTTTGGCAAAAGGTTCAGATGAAGAGCGTCTCCCAGCACCAAGCATCGGTCTGGATTGCTGGTGCCCATTTAGCAACTGCTAAGCGGCTGCGCGTCCCAGGCCTGGCCACGAACCAAAAGCACCACTTCATCGCCGGCATCATCTGCTCTGCGGAAGGCTATTGGAACCGTATTCGCTTTCAGCTCTCCAGATACAAATAAGGCCGCCGCAAATCGCATCTGGCGCTCTTGCGGTGTCGGTCGCGTGCGGGTGGCGGCGGCGGCGTGCGCTCAGCGGGTGGGTACCTTGCTCTTTGATTTGTCTGATCTGCCGCACGGTCTCCTTGAGGATTGCGCATTTGTCGGGCTTCACGTTGAAGCTATCGATGTTCGAGAGGTTGGCGGAGATGAGCTCGGCCAGCTCCTCGATGTACTTAGTCTCCTGTTCCCGCCGACGCTTGTCACACCTGCCGGGGCGCCGGGGGGGGGGGAAATCAGACGTGTCGCCAAGACAACCACATCGCCCCGTCAAGGCACACGGCGGCGCAAAAGACACAAACGCGCCCAAGTGCTCTTTCACTCACCCGATGCCAGGCGTGTCGCAGGTGGACAGTTTGCGTTTGCGGTCCGAGCACAGCGGCTCCAACGAGTTGTCTCCTATGCCACTCATCGTCAGAGCATCTCAGCGCCTGGAAATTTACAGTCGCAACTTTAACGCGTGTCCACTCACATACAAAGGGTTTGATAAGTCAAACGCTGAAGGGGAGGGGGGCGGGGGTGTAAGCGCACTTACACAATCTGATCAAAGGATAAAGGCGCTCTCTGATCTCAGTAAAATATGTTGAAACCGCAGGCCAAGCAAGCCTGGTGTCAAGTTAAGGTAAAAAAACAACAACAACAACAACCTCCCTAAGCAACTGATGTTATAAATGAAACGACTTCCATGGGAAGAGCAGATTGCTCCTGATTTATGAGGGAAGGCGATCCAGTTAGCAAAGCAGCCTCGGTTCTCGACGGGAATGAAAACTCATCTGTTCCACTGTGAGGAGCGGCCGATGACGATGCGGTGATTTGAAGCCTCGGGGGAGATGGGTCATCCTGCGTTCAGCCAGCTCGCCCGCTACAATGCTACGCAGGCGCACGGCGCCGACGCCGCTGCACAAAGCCTTTCGGGCGCACGTACACGCCGAGGCGCGCCGCAGAGACGAACGCTCGGGGCGCCGAGGCATCTCTTGGGCGGCCCGCCTCTGTCCGACTGTGCGGGTGAAAGCCCGCGGTTTGCTCGGTCTCGCGCGGAGCCCGGACTTGGTCCTTGGCAAGGCCACGCGCCGCATTTCAGGGACCGGCAAATAAATATGCCTTTTATGCCGTCTATTGACTCAGCTTTCGCCGCGTTCTCTGCTGCCGTCCTCGGGCAGCCCCTCCCTTCTCTCGCTGCCCCAATGGAGAACAGGGTATTCGCTTCAATCCACTCACATTGACATTGCGCCAAAGCCAAAGCCCACGTCTGTCGAGGCATTTTTCCTCACATCGGTGGAGCATCACACCATTCACACACCCGCGTTTGCACTGCGCAAACGGCCAGCTGTAGTTGGCCTCCAAGCATCGAAAAGGAGGCTCATTTGTGCCGGACCCGATTACGCACCGAATGATCTGGTGACTCTGCGCTTCATCCCTTTTCTATGTCTCTGACCTCCTCTCAGGTCACACCGGAGGAAGCCCCGTGACCCGGCCGCTAAGGTCACTCCTCCTTCCTCATCCCGCCGTCGCAGCGCTCGGTCGGCTGCGCAAGCAGAGCGACCTCGACACGGCGTCCGCATGCGCGCCAATGCGCGGGAACAAGCGGCCTTTGGGCAAAAAGGCTCCGGCTCATTCCGGAGCTGCGCGCGAGAGCGGCTCCGCGGTCGCAGGCTCGGACGTGCGGCCGGCCGGGTCAGCCGCCACCGCCGTGACTACCTGGACGGACCATCCGCACGAGTCGCGTCGGCGCGACTGCGGCGGCCACGCTCCAAACCGGAAAGGCGCTTGCCCGTCGACCTTTCTCCTACCAAGGGCGAATATTCTCTTGCTCTGCTCCACTAGGACTAGCTGCCTTGGGCTCAACTCCCTGCTTTCTTCCTTCCTCCCTGGTTTCTGACGGGGGGCTCACCTCTACAGCAGTGCGGAACCATGACATCAACACACAGACAGCGTCACACTCTGAAACAAACAGCGGAGGCCGAGTGTGCTCGGCCACTTTCTGAGTTACACACTGCAGGTAATGTCGAAATGCTTTTTTCTTTAAAACAAACAAACAAAACGACGGATCTATCAATCGATCCCCCGGTATAAATCGGCTCAATGTGTGAACTTTGCTTTGAGCAAAGTTGCATTTAGCCTGCCAGGAGAGGACCGAGCTTTCGTTCGTATTTTGTGGGGCACTCTGTATTTCATTTTTTTCCCAACGCGTAGATATGCTCACCTTGATGTGTAAAATCCCCAGTTCAGCGCCATCTGCGGGTTCTCTGGGCAACTTCAGTGTGCTGTCGCCGCCTGAGAAAAGAAACCAGATCTCAAATGCAACGGTGTCTGCGTACGCTGAACGTGACGGCAATTCATCGGGATCAACCATTTCTCAAATTTAGCAAGAAAGCCACAGCGGGTCGCATCCTGTTTGCTTCATTGCTCGGCTTGTTCCACTGCGTCATCACTTCCCTTTCCTGGAAGTGTGCCCGCCGCCGTGTCATCCAGCCAATTTACATACAGCCTGCATGGGGCCGGCCGGTTCTTTCGACCGGTTTTGGGTTGCGCTCTCCTTTTGACCAGGCAAGAGTTTCGGTCAAAAGGAAACTCTTTTGACCGAAAAGAGAGTTTCTCGTCGCCGCGGTCGCCGAGGAAGCGGCCCCGAGCGCCGACAGACGTGCGACGGGACATCGGCGGGTTTCCCGTCTGCAAGTTGGAGCCAGTGCCATCGGCGGCGGTCCGCACGGTCAAGACGAGCATGACGCAAGGGAACTCCTCCCAGAATGCGCAAGATACAAAAGAACAACCTTGAGTTGCTATCAAATACTTTGGAGGTCAACTTCAGTGGGCCGCTCGCAGCGTCATCCTCCCGCCAGCCACGAAGCGTCGTCAGGTTCCACAAACAACGGATTCTGTATCTCCTCGTTCATACCTCGACTCGGCTGTATTTCTAGAACAAGCACGGCTGCACACGGAGCGAATATCATATTTACAAGCAACAAATAACGGAGCCAGTAGAAAGCAGCAAACAGTAAGACTGAAGATCAAGTCTGAGTCACGCCGTGTCAAGTGCCATCGAATACAAATGAGTTTTGAGACGAGTTTTAAAGACGGGCAGCGAGGGGGCTTGCCGAATGTTGGGTGCGAGGTCATTCCGACACGATACCGTTGTCCTCTATCCGTATACCCATCGCATGTATGGAAAAGCCAAGCCTCCGCCCCAAAAGAATTAAAAGTGAATACGTGGCAAGTCATTCCTGAGCCTCCAGCTGTCGCTGAGCTCACGCTACCGCTCCAGAACTGAAGGGGGAGAATGACGGGAAAGTGCTCTCTTTCTGTAAAATGTACCAAAAAAAAAAAAAGGCAATCTGAAGTTCTTTGGCCATAAATGAATGAATAAAACAGACATCGCACAGAACCATCAAAGTTGATTTTGTCCAGACCACGAGTCACCGAGCTTTTGGAAACCGAGAGCTACTTTTTGGGTACTGATGAAGGGCTGCCAGTACGAGAGAGACGCACTCGGGGGGGCTCAAATGACTTGTCACGACGTCTTCTGACGACTCTTCCGAATGATGAAAGGTTCTGAGGCAACCTTTGCATGCTTCTTTTATCTTCAACGCTCGCAAGCGCGATGTCAACGACGCCCGCTCGTGCTCAAGACCACGACGTTTCACACCCTTTGTCACGTTTTCATCGCACGCCACCAGTACGGCAGGAGGGACGTACGGCCGATGACAAACGGGTGTGCTCCCGGGGCACCGCGGCTGAGGGGCTCTTTGTGTCTTCCGTCCGAGTGACAAAGCCATCAGTCGCTCGCTGTTCATATTTTCTACATGGCTAGCAGTCAAAAATGTGTCGATGTGAGCGGGATGAAAACAGGGCAGTAGGCGATGGACACCCCCCGAACCGGTTGTCAGTCAATCGCAGGGCACACGGAGAGCAACAACCATCCGCGCTCGCACCGCAGGACAATTTGGAGTGTTCAATCAGCCCGGCGTGCATGTTTTTGGAACGTGGGAGGAAACCGGAGTGCCCGGAGAAAACCCACGCGGGCCCGGGGAGAACATGCAAACTCCACACGGGGGAGGCCGGAGTCGGGATCGAACGCACGACCTCCGCACTGTGAGCTCGACGCGCTAACCGTCTTGCGGATGGAAATATGAAGGTGAAAAGAAATACATTCATAAAAAAAAATACATTCCAACCGACTTCTGTCAGGCTGCTAAATAGAAAATAAAATACGGGAAAAACTAGTAACAATTGTAATTAGCACAGCCACCTTATACAGGTATATATCTATATCTATATTTATATTGAACTGTGCACAGCTCTCTCTATCTACATTTATTTTTGTGCATGCAAACACTTTGTTTTTCTTCTTTCTACCCCGCAAATTTGCTGCTGCAGACTGTAAATTTCCCCAGTGTGGGACAAATAACGGATATCTTCATCTTAATTTGAGGACAATTCGAATCTCAGCAAAAGCCTGCGTCCAGAAAGCGACCAAATTCTCTCTTCCGCTATATCATTTATATTCGCTGTTGCACCGGTTTATACCGCGACCCCCCCCCCTTTTTTTTTTCAAATACAGAGAGTAGGAATGTTTATTGAGCCGGTCGAGCGAGAGCAATCAAGTCCAACTCGTTTCTTCTTTCCCTGATTTTTCCAATGGATGGAAAGGAGTGACGGCACCTGCCTGACTCCGGGTAGGTCATGGGCATTCTTGAGCGTGTGCCTAACAGACAGGACTGTGTGAGTTTCGCTCGAGATAATGAGCTTGGAAAGGTGCGCGCAAATCCGCCCACTTGCGCACCGGATACATTTCAAGTTTGGTTTCTGCCCACTGCATTCGCGCACGGCAAGCCTGGCAACCGGGACCCTCCGCGCGGCACCCACCAAAACTTTGAACGGCGCAGACGCCGCCAGGCGGCACGAGCAAGAGCCGTTGAGAAACAACGGCGCTCTGTACTCCCCGTGTCGGTCGTGTATTTTGCCGTATGTAGGTGATGGATTTGGTATCGTTGCTGTCAATTCTCGGCGTCGACAAAACTTGTTTCCGACTTCTATGATGGTGTCGTGCGAGTAAAAACTTGAGTCGTTTACCTCTTCGAAGCACGATGATTGATTTGTGATGACTGTTTTTTTTTTTTTTAAATACCACAATTTTTCTTCGGAGACTCTCCCTGCTAAAAAGAAAAAACAAAAACATTTGTGTTTTGCTTCTAATTTCAAGACTACAGATGATAGATTGTGCAAGTTGACGAGGACGCTACCAGGAATCAGTCAGTTGATCACAACAGACTGGGTTCTTGTCAAATGATCTTCTTTTTTTTTTTCTCCTCTCCCATACTTTGTAGCTGCGCTGGCTGTGCGCCCGCTGCAAAGTTCAGATCGGCAGCAGTGTCACGCCATCAGTAGCAGAAGAGCGCGCAGGACATTCCTGCTCGGCGGCAATAAAAGGCTGAAACTTGAGCCCTGCGAGACAATGACTTGTGGCCCAACAATAAACACGGACACGCCCAAAACAAACTGGGGCGCGCGCACACGAACGCACGATTGCAACTTCACAAAACCCGCACCCAATTTCTGGTCGACTGGCACCGCTGTGCAGCGGACCCAAGCCCCAAGTTTCTCGCTTCCACTTTTGTGTCGGGCTGTCCGGTGTTGAGTTTGCAGGTTCCTCCTGTGCTCTCTGGGTACGCCTTCCACATGAAAAAAAACACTACAAAGACCATTTGCGAGGTTCGCCGACGACTTCATTGTCCGTAGGTCGCCTCAGCTAGCTGGGCTGGACGCCGGCGCACCAGAGACGCACATTTCAATGCAATCTTTTAGGTCAGTGATGGCGGTGTCCAAACTACATCCCGGGTGGGCCGCAAAAGGTTAGTTAAAAAAGGTGAAGGGAGGGTGGCAGGAAAAATGCTGCCATTGCGACGACTACATTTGTTGAGATACGGTGCACTCTACATTCCAAGAGACAAATGAACCAATTGCGATGAACACTTTGTTCTTTTTTTGGTTCTGAAGGTGGAGATAGGATTCGACGGCCGTTAAGTGCAGAGCCGGATCTATTCTGTGAGACGGAGGGCTGTTGCCCCCCCCCCACCCCGGCAGGAACCGGCAGGACTATAAGCCAGAAAAACCCAAAACGTTATCGACAACGTCGCCGCATTTATTTGCCGCTCGGAAATGCGCCGGGCCAGCGCGCCCTTCCGTGCTCGGACCTTTCCGAATCGTTGCAGGAAGGTGCCGCTGGCTGATTCGGAGCGGCGGGCGCGACAAAAATGGAAGCTCGCCAAGCGAGATGCAACGAGTGCGTGCGGGCTGACAACAAAACTCAAGCCCGCTGCAAGTGAAGCTACAGGGCCAGCGACGGCTCCGGCAGAGCTCGACAGGGCCACCGGCCCAAAAAGTCGGATGCCGGACCCGGGATGGACTTGACCGTTGTTTGGTGCCAGCGCAAGATCGCTCGTACGTGTCACCTGGTCACTGCCAGTACAGTATTGTCAATATCGCGTCGTCGCCGCTCATGCCGTGCGGAAGAACCAGCGGCTTCTCGTAGACGCTTTCGTATGGCGCGAGTGCGCTCAATGGCGGCTGTTGCACTTTCGCATTTCAGCTTTCATGTTCCGTCAGCAGCGCGTTGGGGAAGCAGCTCGTATTTGTTTTGGTTGTGTTGACGCTTTAACTTCGGGGTCCACCGATGACGGCAGCAACGGAGAGGGAACATTTCAAAGCAGAAGAAAACTGCTTTCATACAAGTGTTTGTACAGGGGAAAAAAAGACACACACACACACACGAATCAATGGCTAACTCTCCTTTTATCAGCGCAGCCAGAGCGCCGGGGCTTGACCGGCCTTCACGCTCCCCACTCTGATAACACAAAGCCCTTGTGCATGCGCAACGGGAAAAATCTGCCGGCGCCCCGGATCGCTCAGAGGGAAGACGTGTCGGCCACGATTGACATTCGATGGCGTTTCCGACGACGAAAGCGCAACATTGAGCCAAAAGGGGAGTTTCTCGGATGGAGAACCGCGCGGCTCCATATTTCACATTGTCATTTTCAGACTGCAGCGCCGCACCGGTTCTCTCCCCGTGCATTTTCTCTCCGCCCACACTGCGCTGCGGAGCCCCCCCCCCCCCCACGTTCCCGTTGGATCGGTGGAGTAAACACAGGAAGAGAGCGGGCTCTGTTCCACCGTGCCAGAGCTGAGGCTGGGCGTTCCTGCGGCGCTCCTGCGCCGGGGTCAAAAGTTGACTGTGGTTTTCGTTTCACCTTTCCTCAGCCAATCGCGGCGCAACAGTGTAGCGCGTGAACTCTGACCCCTGCAAAGAATTTTGCTCAAAAGATGGTTCTGACGCCACTTTGACAATTGCAGCCCGGCCGAGGCTCCCAACTCTCTTCCTTTCTTTGAACGGGCCAGTTGTCATGTGTCGACAGAGAGTGAAAGATTAAAAAAAAAAAGAGAGCGAGAAAGAAGGCAAAGAGCAGAGAAAGACTGGCCAATTTACCTGAAAAGTCAACTTCGGGAATCTAGGGAGAGCCTTCCTTGTCCTCTCGCTCATTCTGTCCGCGCAACGCTCAAAGAAAGAACAAGTTAAAAAGGGCGGCGGAGATTACTAGGACAGAGGAACGCGAGCGCGCGCGCACACACCCTTTGCTGCATGAAACGGTGCTTTTGTTTTGGACTTCGTGACACAAATCTTTCCAATCTCAAGTACGATTAAGCCTGCGCCGCCGTTCAAGTTCTTCAACTGGTCGTGAGCAGCCGATGGAGAACGCACATCAACACACGGGATTTTCACGACCAAAAGACGCACTTACGAGTCTTACATTTTCTCCATAACGCGGGTCGCCTCGTGTATGCGCCGAGTTCCAAAATCTGAGAACGCTCTCGGGTGACTTTGAAGACCGATGTTGTCACGACACGCTGCTCGCGCGGCGGAAAGGCGGACGGCACCGGACGGTGTGCGGACGCTAAAGCGGGAAGGGCGGACGTGAAAGAGGATCGTCGGTGACTTGACCCAAGGTGGCAATCGAGTAACAATTGGACACGCGTCTCAACAACAAAGCAGCCCGAGAGATGGACGGAGAACCTGAAGCTAACCGTACAGCGCGCGGCAGAGAGACGTAAGCTAAGGCCTTGCTTCCTCGACAATGACATCAACGAGGAAGAACTTCCTTCTGCAAAGCTGAAGAAGAAAAAGAAGAAAGCCCACTTGAGCGCTTGCAAGTTGCATTAGCGTGGCGCTATCGCAAAACAGAGGACGGAGAAAATCCACGCAGCAGTTGCAAAGTTCATCTCAAAATGTTGCGCGCTCCCCCCCGCCCCACTTGAAGCTGCCAAAAAGAGAGCATCTGGTAGCAGTTAGGACACAAACCAAACTTGTCGCCCTTTCTGTCTCTTCCCCCAAAGCGTTTCTTATAAACAAAGCACCAACAAGGTCTGCTCGGATTTGACAATAGTCGCAAAAGTGGGTCGGGGGGGATGCCCCCCCCCCAAACCCCCGGCTTGCTCAGGTGAACTCGTTTTATGAGCATTCTTGAGCTGAGGGGGTGGGGAGTTAAAGGGAGAGTTGAAGTTAAAGAGGAAGGGCAAGGAGAGGGAGGGGCGGGGGACATAGCTCTTGCCCCCCCCCCCTCTGCCAATAAACTCTCGCGTCCGTCCAATCGGCAAAGACTACAGAGAGTTAACTGTTCCGAAATGCTTGCCGGTTAGAAAGTGGAATTGGGTGCAATGATTGCTTCAGGCTGGCCGTTTGGCTTGGAGGAGCGTGCGTGGCCCACATATGGCTGGGCTTGCCTGACACTTGGGCTATCACCGCAGGGTTGAAGATGAGGGGATTCCAGGGGCTCGATCAGATGCCACTTGAGGGAAAAAAAAAAACTGCAGCGCCTCACTTGACCCGACTCCGACAGGCGTCTGTGCGACTTCCTCGGAGTTGTGAATAACAATCTGGTATGAGGCGCTCGCTCTCCTCATACTCTCACTTGTTTGGGCGAAGTCGCAGTAAATATTTCAGCGGTGGAAACACGCCTGTCTTGTTTTCTATATTTAGCTGAAGAGGACAAACGCGGAGGGAGCAAACCTACTACCTGTTGAGCCTTTTCAAGAGCGCCCGTAAGAAAAGACAACTATTGATCACAACATCCCGACCGAGTGAGCACAAGACACGATTCTTTTGGAAAACAGTGCGAACTGAGGACAACTCTGGGAAACCGGAACCGAAACGCGGTCGCGGTAAGGGCTCAAAGTACGACGCGGAATACAAAAGCGGAAGCGATTGGCGCTTTCAATTAACGCACGGCAATGCGCTTTGAAACAATACAGGCCGAGGTCAAGTCGCAACGCCGCCTCGCTTGTGCCTGACAAAAAAGTGCAGGGAGTCCGATTTCAATTTGGGGGATACAATCGGGCTTTCCTTTCAGCTCTGTGTTGTCACGACGACCAGGTCATTTACGCTCTGGTAATTAATTTAAGGTCAAGTCTGCTGAACATGGCGGTTGGGGCGGGGTCGAATTGGCTACCGCTATGCTAAATATATTTCTATTAATACAGAACCAATACCGACAACAAAGTGGTCCCTCGTATCTTTTTTCCATCCTTTCATATTTGAATAGGAGAGCCGTATTCCCGTAAGAGCAAATTGCCCAGATTGCGGAGCAAATGAAGACAAGAAAGAGGAGCCGATCGTTGTCATGGGCAGCAGAAGAAAACCAAGAGGTGGTGACTTGTCGAGAAGTGAGAAGATGAAAATGGGGGGCAGGCAGCGGCAGAGAGAGAGAGAAGAAAGAGCCACACTGTTTCACTTTTTCCAAAGTGAAATCACTCGTGGGGGACAATCGGCTATTTACGGGCACTCATTCCGCGGACTGAAAACGCGCGGAAACACCTTCGCCATACTGCACTTGACTCACGCTTGCTCCGGGCGACTTCTTGATTTGGAAGTATCTCTTGCGTATATTTTGGGTGGAGCGAGTATATGCGCATACTTTGTCAAAGTGCGGCATACACTTCACGCACGTGCGCGCTAGCTAGCTAGCTTTCTACGGTCTCTGCGCAGGACTTACCAGGGATCCAAAAAGACCTTTTCATTTTAAAGTCAAGAAGATAAAGTCCGGATGGGAGGACGGACCGCATTTGGACAGCGGGGAAATAAACACAAAATGATACACGTGAACATGATGTCAACAGTGTGTCTCATGGGCCGATTGTACAGAAGAGGCAAAACGGCTCGACGTAAAGACAAGAGGCCCCCGCTAAAGTGAGGACAAAGTAGGAAAAAAAAAAAGGGAACGGCCTCGTCAGGGTCCGCTCGGGGTGGCAAATGTTTGAAAAGCAGTTGCCAACCGTTTCATGATTTTTCTTGTCACGGGGAAATTTTGAGAACATGCGGGAGCCCACATCGTTCTTGAAGGAAAAATCAAAAGCGAAAGGAGCAGAGCAAGTGTGGCGCACGATCGAACTACACCCAAGTGCGTAACTACACCCAAGTGCGTGCGGACCGAGAGGGAAGTGGAAAATTGAAGAGAACAAACTTGCACCTGTCGGCTAATTAATATGTGCACGCAGACGTGTTGACGGGGCTTTTCCGAGGTGCGTGTTTTCGGTCCATTTAGTCCAAACGCACACGCTCGCCTACGCGGACGACGGCATCATCTTCGAGAATGCTCACAAAGAACACGTGACGAGTTGCGTGAAATGAAACTGAACGTTATCTCGGTTTGTGCTGAGGAATGTAGAGTAACACTCCGGGAGAAAGAAAATGCAGTTTGACAGAGACGGCCGTCAAAAACGGAGCCGCCGCAACTCAAGCGGCGGGCTCTGCGCTCGCTCTCGTGACCTCTTGCTGATATCGCTCAAACTCGGAAACCCGCAGTCATCCGAAGGCAAAGTGAAGCACCTTTCTGCTGATCCCATTTGAGTCATCACTGAGACTTGAGCACATATTCCTCACTAAGAGTGTGCGACTCGGCGATAAAACCAGCTCAGAACATTCGGACCTTTTTTTTTTTTTTTTTTACCTCAAAGCGGTGCACTGAACGAACCCGAGGGGAGAACAGGGATCGATGCGCACAAACAGCCATGTGGGAAATGACCGACTGCGCAATGCCAAAAGTACCAATAACAGTGCACGGGCGCTGGCGGAGTAAATGTGTTCGTTTAGTGGGCGTGATATGAAGAGCAAAGCGAGCGTATGAAACCGTTCAAAGCAAGAGCTACGCGGGGGCGACGGGACGACATTGGACGGCGATAATCTGCGGGCATTGACGCCAGCAAAGAAGTTGCCGGCCGGCGCAGAGCGACTTTTGCGGGTCTCGTGAGAGAAAGTGCAAAGTTAATGAATTATTGAGAGCACGGGGGCTGACGGACAAAGAGCCAAAGCCGCGCATCCCGTGCGCTCGCTTCTTCAGCCCATCTGCAGTCAAAGAATGCCGCCAAAGATTGATTCATTGTTAACGCAGCCTGACACCCTGTGTGAGGGAGAAAGAAAGCGCGAGATAAAAGGACAGAGAATGGGGGACGTGGGGGGGGGGGGGGCTCCATTGACCAAGAATATGAGCGGAGGCAGGCCAGAGGACGGAATTGCCACTTTCAGAAATGCAAGCCATGTGGGCATGAGGAACGATGTTCCGTCCGCTTCAAAATGAACGGCGCATCTCAGCTCTGGAACGCCGGTCCTCATTTGCCAGCTAGACACAATTGAAACGGCTGCATTATTGATACGTGGCTGCTATATGCAGACTTTCTCTGCATCGACTCACATAAGCGGGAAGAGGCGAGCAAATTTAGTTCCGACGAGGCCAAACGGGACTATGACGGCGTTGGATTCCGAGTTCTTTGATTGCACGGAGGCAGATGCAAATTGGGCAGGAACGGGCCAAGGTGGCTGCTAGCAAAGAGGAATGACAAGTGCTCAGAAGGTTTTTACGCACACACGCACACACAATCACATCAAATTAATTTGGCGTCGCGTGTCAATGCACTTCCTGACAGCAACGTGAAGCGAACTGGGGCCAATGTTGCTCCTGAGTGAATTTGGCGGAGGGCCGCTTGTACATTCAGTCGGGGGTGGAAACTACAGCATTGCGCTTTAAATTCCAATGCTGCCATATTTGCAACTGAAACCACACGTGCCCGCTAACGAATCAAGGCTTTCTAATGGCAAAACAACCGGTCAAACGCATGTGCGCTTCCTCCTCAATGAAATTAAAAGGCGCAATCGTGCACGCGCCGCACGACACAAAGGCAAGTGTCGTTGATTTCGGTGATGCGAGCGATGCCCTGTTGGTCAATGAGAAGCAAATGAGCCCGACATTTTGGCCGCCCTCAACACTGCACGTCCTCCTGAAGTGTTCAATCTCCCCTGCGCTGAGACACATCTCTCTGCATCTGCCTCCCTCGTGATAAACTGAAGAAAAGACGACGTGGTGTTGGGTCTTCTTCCACCTTATAGAGAGATAGAAGAACCTGTGTCCAAGGAGGGCCAAAAGCAAATGGACAGCTCCCCCTCCTCTACAGCCTCCCTCTCACGCTCGCGCACATCCAACCAAACGTCCTTCTACGCGTGATTTGGCAGCAGTTCCAACCGACATCAAACGCCGTGATGCCTACGGTTACAAACACGCGTATGCAATCTCAGTAAAGCCCAGCAAATAATAAATAACAGATGCTATGGAGTCCGGCTGAGATGACTGAGCCAGTTCATGTTTGCTTGTCAGCTATGGGGAAAAAATAATTATATATATATATACTAGATATACTGTATACACACACACATATACAGTACACTGTGTGTATCTCTCTCTCTCTATATATATATATATATACACACACACACACACACACAATATGTGTGTGTGTGTGTGTGTGTCATTGGCTGCCATTTGCGTTTGTATATTAGCGACGATAATTATAAAACTGCGACAGGAGCACAATGCACGTTATGCGGGGGTGATGTGGTGCCAGTTGACAATAAACAATATAGCCTTTCGTTTTATAACCTATCACAACAAAACGGATGCGTTATAACAAGCTGTGTAAGCAGACCATTTCTCCAGTTCCACTCGAAGGGAGGACAAGTCAAGCTGGCCGGCTAAAAATACTGCCGCCGAAGCCATCCCGTTGTGTTGTGTAAAATGTCAAGCGGTGCCGGAGATAAACAATAACCGAACCCAAGTGCGTCCCGCGCATAAACCGCCGGTGAGTCCTGGCGATCCGATTGCATCCGGCGACCAAGATACCTTATATACGCTAAAGTTTGTATCCACGGAACGCGCGTGTAAACACGCGGAAACGGACACGCGCATTTTATTTAAAGCCAGTGCAGCGAAACGGTTGCCTTTCACGCAGAATTCAGTTCGCAAATGAAAGCGAACTGGGAAAGGAAAGGTGGCTCGTTGTATCGCGACAGCCTCGGGACCACCGTCTGCTTCGGAAACGGGGCGACACCAACTGCCTCCGTGACAATTTTACTCGGTCGAGCACACGATAGCAACAGGGTTCGAAAGTCACTCGCTGACTGATGACAATAAATATTTCGAACAAACTCACCCGCTTCGACGTTTTCATTGAAAAACAGTTTCTTTTACATCTCTACAAACTCTCCGCCATCTTCGGAAGGACCGTGTTTGTTTAAATGGGAAACACTCCCAGACGGAGAGGCAGCTTGTGGGCAGAGCCACGTGCATCCTGGGTAATGTAGTTCTTTTGCCCCGCCGCGCCTCTGCACACCTCCACAATACAGTACGTTGAAGAGGATTTGCACCGGCGGGATATGATGAGTTGGGATTTAAAGATTCCTTCGCCCGATATCTTGGCAAGAGACCTTGATGCGATTACATTTTAGTACAGTTATTTCCACAATAACTTCAAATTCAAGTTACGAATAACAGGACTGGTCACTTTGAAGCCGTAGATAGGCAGGTGGGATTTCCGTTACAGGAGAGGTTGCATGTCCTTTCTCTCTCTCTCTCTCTCTCTCTCTCTCTCTCTCTCTCTCTCTCTCACTCTCGCTCTCGCTCTCTCCCCCACTTCAAAATCAAATAGATTTGCATCTAACTGGTACCAGAAGCAGGCGGCCCGGTGGTCCAGTGGTTAGCGTGCCTGCGTGGGTTTTCTCCGTGGGTTTTCTCCGGGTACTCCAGTTTCCCCCCACGTTCCAAATACATGACTCTAAATTGTTCCCAGGCGTGAGTGTGAGCGCAGATGGTCGTTTGTCTCTGTGTGCCCTGTGATGGGCTGGCAACCGGTTCAGGGTGTCCCCCGCCTACTGCCCGAAGACGGGATAGGCTCCAGCACCCCCCCCCCCCCCCCCCCCCGTGATGATGAAGTGGATTGGAAAATGAATGAATGGTACTAGAAGCTGATTTTATATTTCACCATCTGGACACTGAAAATATGTCAATTTGGCATGTGAAAAATAATACTCGGACCAGTGAATTGTGCAAGACGAAAGAGACAGTTGTTTATTTATGTATCCATTTATTGGTTTATGTATGGGCTACCAACGGAGAAATTCTGGTAATACATTAGTGAAGTTCAATGCCGTACACTGGAGCATTTTATAATAGTCAGGCTCGGCAATACAGTATGTGCTATTCTGACGATGTAGTCCAACGTGTTTGGCAAGTCGCAAACATAGAGACAGTTATCCATGATGCCTTGCCGGGCCCTTTTAAGCAGACATGATGATGCATTGATTCCACACCCAAGCGGTGTCTATTTTCTGAAACATCCCCAATTTAAAGATACTCGATCAAACCGTGAAATGTAACAGTCAATAAATAAAAGGCCACCTTTGAAACTGTGGGGTTTATGCCAGGGTTTATATACACTGAGAGAGAAGGAGAGAGAGCGAGAGAGAGTCAATTACATTCCTCGGGGAGCCACAGAGGGGCAATGAGGCCCCTGTTTGCGCCCCATCCCCCAACAAAACATGCAAAACTGACCTTCCCCCTTGGTGAATGTGAGACACTTAATTCCATACCCCCTCCTCGTTCACTCCTGCTACTTTGAAAGGACAGAAGATAACAGTTTGAAAGGACAGGAGATAGCCCTATAATCATTATTGTATTCGGTATGGGTTTACCTGCAAACAGCAACACCGCCTGCACAGAACAGCACAGCGCACACCGGTCCAATGAATGCAAGACACCATAGGATTTCCACCATTTTTCTTTACTCGGGTTTTGTATTTCATTTCCAATTGTAATGAATCACAATATATATATATATATATATATCAGTGATACGTTGTACAATATTCTCAGTGTTCTACATATTTTCTGTCAAGTTGACCGTCTGTTTGTTCGATGATTTCCAAAACGACACTTGGAGCACAAGAGTTGGGATAACGATGTCCGATTTCTCTTGTATATTTCCGACATTTGTGTCTAATATCTGTCATACCGCAGTCTTAAATGATGTTGGACGTCCACACCGGCAGCGAGATGGCGAATGGTTACCGACAGCGACATCTTGAGGCCGGCACGATAGCTCCAATTAAAATCCCGTGACGTGTTGCTTGTTGATAAGAGAGTCAACAGAAGAAGGAAGCTATTTAAGTAGCTACTGAATACGCACAATCCTCTAACCTTTGTCGACGTACGCTTCCCAAGGCCTCTGTTTATTATTTCTAGAAAGAGATTCCGTTGAAGTTTGAAAAAAACCGTGCCTAAAATATATTTTAATAATTTCATTTTAATGAGGGGCGGCCCGGTGCTCCAGTGATTAGCGCGTCGACCTCATAGTGCAGAGGTACCGGGTTCAATTCCAGCTGCGGCCTCCCTGGGTGGAGTTTTTTGCATGTTCTCCCCGGGCCCGTGTGGGTTTTCTCCGGGTAATCCTGCGCTATAACTGATTTCAAACGTTTATAGTTTTCCCGCACCTGATATATCGCGTGGTGAACTTCATAAAGATGCTACTTTGTAATAAAAAAAAAACGATTCACATCTAATAACAGAATAAGAGCCACACTGAAGGGAGTGGAAAGTGTGGTGACTTTAGCCGTTGCACTTTTAAAATGTCATACCAACGAGTTAAAAAGCAGTTTGTTTTCAAGGCGCACTGATGGAATTGTGGCTTGCATCACAAGCTTCAGGGTTGCGTGTTGTGCCTGTGCCTGCGTTGGGTTTTTCTGGATACCACATTCGTCCAACGTGCATGTTAGGGTCCAGCTCCAAATTTGTGGACTCGCTGTATTTTTGGAGTCCGAAAATCGTTCTTTTACGAAGTGGCAGAAACATGACCTGAAGTGAAACTCGATATATTGTCTGACGTGACATGCCAAGCTGCTTGCTGTTCCACCCAAACCCCGCAGGAAGCAGTGATTCTTATTTTCTATGGATACGATGAAGTCGAGATCAGATTTTGAAAATCGGTTATCGTGAATGCCATGGGCCAGAAACAACAACGAAGCCGATTTGTTCAAAATCCCGGATGTGATTTTTGCCCGGAGATCGAGCACGATCGAGCCGACCTATCAGTCGCTCTCCCAAATCATTCGTGCGCAATCCTTTTGACGACATGAAATTGCAGCAAGATTTCACTTCACCGATTATTTCAGCAGACCGCATTGACGTTTGCCACCAGAGGTCATTGCCGCCGCTCGTTTTCTAGGTGCTTTATAACGGTATAGGTAAGTGCTCACCTGCCGTCTTATGCTATTATGAGCACACGTGCGTGTGGATTTCAGATGAATCCTCGTCACCATTTAAAAAGGAGACCCAGGGTTTATCTTTTTTTTTCATCTCTCTCGTTGTATGAACCTAAAGTGGTGAAATACGAGAATAGTTCTCTATTGACTGCTTTGTTGTCTCAGTGCTTGGCAAGCCTTTACTGAGCCACGGGAAATCTTCCGGCACACCACCAAATTGTCATCAAGTTGATTCGCAGCTTTCCGCCATCGACCCCCCAACCGCTCGCCATTCAGTCGCGGGGGACCATCGAGACCATCCGACGAACATTCACACCCACGTACGCGGCGTCAGCGATCGGGAACCGATCTCACGCTGCCCACCCGCAAGTCAGGCGAGTGGACCATGACACCATCGGCGACTTAATATCAGTTGATGGAAAATCAAAGGCTCGATCAATATATGGATTTGGCGCACTAATGATATTTTCCAGGCCCCAGCCTGAACTCGCGAGCCCCCGGTTTACAAGACCGGCGCTCTAACTATTGAGCTGTGAGACCAGACAAAAAATACCACCCGGTGCAATTAATTCTTTTTCGTCAAGAGCACAAATGAGGCTTGTCAGTTCAATGAAATGTTGGGAGTATTGATTCCGCCCGTTCCGGGTGAAGGGACCGTCTTCTCTCCGACATCATTTTTAAGGGCATACGCGGCAGCCCAACGGGGAGTTCTGCGTTTGGGCCTCGTCTTTGAGCGTTTCCGCCTCTCTCGGCCAAACAAAAGACAAGCAGCCAGGAAGCGCGGCAGCCAATCGGCTGCCGTCTTACATTTCGCCGGCGCGTCGGTCCAGTCGGCGTTTGCTTTTTATGAGAGCGGCAGGCAGGGCAGCTCGCGGAGCCGGAGAGAGCGTGGCTGCGCTCGGAGCAGGCTGAGGGCTGAGGGCCGCCCTCCGTGTTGAAATAAGCATTGACATGTCACACAGCATTGTTAGACGTGCATCCGCAGAGGTAAGCCCAGATTTTCATTCTTTCACTCATTTTACTCTGTTGTTCAGGCATCAGCCGGAGATGAGCCATGGCCTGAGAACCGGGTGGGGGGGGGGGGCAATGTTGTCACAACACATTCTGGAATGGGAGCTGAAGAGATGAGCCTAGCACGGTACTTTGAGCAGACTGCCGCGGCTGCTGCAGATTGGCTCTCGGCACGTGACTGGCGTGGGCCCACTCGGTCAGAGTATTTGGGACCCCAAAAACAAGTTTCCTTCTTTGGTGGCCGGCGCTGGCTCGCGTCGTCCAGGTTGCGGGCCCGTTGAGGTCTTCCGGAACGGGAGAGGCGGCCGCCATTTGCAAAGGGGACGCCCCGATGGAATGAACGTACGGTCGAGTACGGGGCGGCGCGCACCGTCGGCGATTGGGTCTCAGCCAAACCTGGATGGAAACGTTCACACCAACTGACTTGAGCGCACACTCTTTCCCCTTGACGCAGAAGCACGTCTTTCTCTGAGCTTCTCGCTGGTTCGAGGGTGTTGTGGTCAAGTCCCAACGCTCTCCGGACGCCCGATGAATCTCATTCATCGCCGCCTACGAGGGACTAGCCGACGCCCGATTGCGCGCGCCGCCGCCCGGCGTTCTCCGCTTCCGACCGTCGGCCGTCTTCGTGAACGTCCCCTTTTCCGTCCCTCCGCCCCGAGCGTCCCGCCGACTTGTATGTCGGCGGGAGGAAAGAAGAAGGGTCGGATGTCCCCCGACGAGGCACTGCGGTGAGATCTCATTTCATCGGGCCCCGGTTTTCCAGAACCTGTCCCAAGGGCAAACGGGTTTGGCGGAATCGCGTTTCTACGCGTATTTGGCTGGCCGTTTTGCTTCCGGCGCGCAGATCGGTCGGCGTGCTTCTCCGGCTCCGTCTGCCGCCGTGCTCTTTTGCCGGCAACCGTTAAATGATCCGGTTGCGATCCTGCTCCGGACGCGCTTCTGCGGACTCGCCTCACGCTTGAGCCGAGTTCAAGCTCACTCCGCGTTGCCTGAAAGAATGACTGCACCCACCCGCGCGCTGCGCTTTCTTTTCCGCTCATGCCTTTCGTTTCCCGGTGGGAAGGGCCGATTTGCATCGCGCCGCTGCTTTTGGTTCGGTCTCTCTTTTAGGAGTGTCTCCTCGTTGACCGCTTGCGCCGCCGCCGAGGGCTGCATGCGATTTAGCATGTTTGTACTTTGGCGGTGGGTGCGGTTACCGCGATGAGTGTCAATGATCCCCACCGGGGGGAAATGTCAAGGCTTTCCACTTTGTGTTTTGCCCCTGACTTGCGCAACTATTTGCGCAGTGTGGCCTCGAGGCAAAAGGGAGAAAGGACGTCTTGAGACGGCGGACGGGGGAGACCTGCGACGTTTAAGTCCTCTCCTTGTCAACACCGCGGGCATGGTAAGCCGCGATGCGCTCCTTGTTGACGGCACTCCGCGGGTGCGCCGCGCGCTTGTTTTGCGCTGGCGTCGAGCGCCCCGGAGGGAGAGAGAGAGAAAGCCTCGCGGGAACGGATGCCGTATCCCTCCGAGAGCGCCAGAAGCCGGTCCGCCGGCCGCCGAGCCGGTTTCGCGCGGCCGCGGCCTTTCGCGCGTTCCGACGGAGGGATTAGGGAGCGGCTATCGAAGCGATAGCCGGGAGCGCTCCTCTCCGCATTGCGGCGCTGTCGCCGAGGAGCTCCGGAAGCAGAAAAGCCGATGCGCTCCATTCAGCCCGACATCCAATCGGGTAGCTCGGAGTGCCGCTCGAACCAATCGGGCGCCTGCAGCCGAGGTTGAAGATCGACATTGGCAGGAGGAAGCGGCGGGGGAGAGCGGGCCTTCCGCCAGACTTGGAACCATCCTGGCCCCGGTTTCACGACGCCCTCTCTAATCCAAAGCCGAGACTCTTTGTGTGAGTAAGGATGGAAGGAAGGCACGCCTGTCGCTTTCCCTCATCGAAGGGCGCGGATGTTATGGCGGTGTGGGGCTGGGAAATGGCCGGAGCGGCGCGTTGTCTTTTTTGAGGCAGTTTCTGCCCTAGAGTTGCCCGTCCTGTATTTGTCCTGTGTTGCTGTGGCTTCTTGACGACATGAGACGGTGGCAGCGCTCGAGAAAGCCACAATGACTTTTCGCCGCCCTCGTGATTTTCTTGGTGCATGGTCTGTGTTCATGGCTGTCACATCATCGCATCGTTTGCCGATAGAGGGGTGGGGGCGGGGGGGGGGGGGGCTGAGGAGCAAGATCGATTTCTCTCTCTCTTTTTTCTTTTTTTAAAAGCTCTGCTCTCGGAATGACGTCACCGTGCCTACAAACCAGGCTGATGTCAGGCAGGTATTTAGACACCAGACGGTTATTTGCATCGGAAAAGGAATGTTTCTTGAAGGACTGACGAGATTCACTGAAGTTGGGAAGGCAAGCCCATTTTCGAGCGGTAGGCATGCACGATGGTGGCAAAGCACGACCTTTCTGTTCGATCGGACGATGGCAGTGAGCTTATCGTCTAGTGGGAGCGCGTTTCAGTTGACGCGCGGTCGGGACGGGGGACCCTCGGGTGGAACAAATATTGTCATGAATTGCACCCGGAGAGAGGAGGAGGTATTTATTTGAAGGACTCAGCTCTCTGCAGGCAGATCGCATCGCAAATGAGAATCTGTTCTCAACTGCCTTTCCTTGAAATGAATAAATCAATAGTCAAATAGTATCGTGATACTGGAATCACGATGTCGTCACTATTCTACTCTTACAGTGGTCTGTGTAAACCGTCGGGTTGAGGGACACTGGGGTCTTTTGCGATCGCTATATGCGATGGCTAACCTCTGATTGGCTCTCGCTTTTGGTTTTTTTTTGAAGGTGTCCGGAGACGGTCGCGGGTATTGGCAAAAGCCTCAAGTGCCCAATGTTGAAAATGGGCACCCACAGCACAGCATGCCCATTCCGTTGTCTCGTAGCGCTCCGCAACATTCCGTTGGTCTTCCGTTGTCTTCTGTCGTCCGGACGCTTGTTGTCTCTTATCTGCTCTCCCAGCTGCCGCCGCCTCGCCACTCTCGGTCCAATCCCGAATCCTTGAGCGGACTCATATTAGGACTTGAGACGGGTTCATTTGACTAGATTGAGCGCACCAAGCCGTTGCCAATTCCTGGCCCCGGCAAAATTGTACGCCGAGGGTCTGGGCCCGGCCCATCACGATCACTCGGAAATGAGCGCGGGCGAAGATGCCCGAATAACCGCAGCAACTCGGAATAATCCACAAAGTCCCACGTCGGCTTTCCCGTGCATCGTCAACGGAGCGCGACCTCCCTCCGGCCTGAGCGGCTTTCCTTTTTGTGCGTTCCGATGCGGGATTAGACGAGCGAGATTGAAACGCGGCTTTGGCCCGCTGACCATATGCTCGCCACCCCCGCGCTAAACAACTGCTTTCGTTTCTTAGAAGGTCGGTGCCATCATGGGAAAAAAAAAAAATCACAAAGAAAATCCTCGTTTGGCCTTCGGGAAATCCTTCCCGTGTCAACCTTCGTAGCGTCGCTCCAAAGCGATAGAAGTGCTTCACGTTTGCACTTCCGCGGTGTGCTCGCTACATGGTCGCGCCTTCACTCAAGTTCCTTTTCCACACAAGCGCAGCGGAGGCGGTGCAGAAGACCGACGCTCTGACGGAGAAAATGGAAAGCTCGACGCCATCGAAAGGTGAGCATGAATCAAGCATCGTGTAAAACTTGTGTCGTCGTCCATGTGAAGTCGGCCTGTTTTGTTTTCGACTTGCCGTTTGGAATTATGGTCACGCGTTTCTACACGGTACACTCATCATCGGCATGAATGCCGTATTTACTTGGGGCTTTTGATTATTCATTGAATTTTACTTGATTTTTTTTTTTCCATCCCCGAGTGGAAATGATCCTACTGATTTTTCATTCTTGTTTTTGCATCATTCCACTCTGGGGGGGGGGGGGGGGGGGGACACCCCCCCCCCCACCAAAACAACAACAGCACCTCAAAGAAAGGCCATGATGAGTGTATGCGATTTCAATCGCAGAGCATAACCGCACGCGACCTTAACGAAGGCCATCACGGAGCCTCAGCGGATTGATCTCAAACCCTCGTGCGCAACTCCAGACACGGGCCCGGCGGAGCGGACGACCCAGAAACGAAAGATGCCTAGCCCCTCTCCCTCATCAAATGGCCATTCGTCTGCCGATACCTCCCCCGGCCCGCTGAAAAAGAAGAAGAGGAAACCAGGTGCCGTTAGCAGCGGCAAAGACCAGGTGACGAACAAAATAGCATCTCTTCGTTGTGAAGTATTTCCGAGAATTCCACTCGAAGCTCTACGTAGCGCCGTAGGCCACGGCCGCTCGGGGAGAATCGCCCGGCGAGTCGAGTCGAGTGGCCCGTTTTTGCATTTGATTGCGTTTATGTTACCGTGGATATGTCGCAATTGATGAATGAAGGCCAAATTTTGCATTTGACTCGACTCCTCCGTCGATGCCGTTCGTTAGCTCCTAGGTTAGGATTTTTGGTTGTTGCATTTTTCCCGTCAACGGTTGTCTTATTTTGCGCCAAATGTCAAACCCGAGCACCCGCGGACGCCCGCGGCGATGACGGCATTACTTTGTTTTCTCCGCGGCGCACCTTTCGGTCGCGATTGTGCATCTCTGCTCGGCTCGGTTGACCCCGGCCGGATTTTGACCCGCCCCGACTTTGTGTTTCTTTTTGCCTGCGTTCCAGTCAGAACTAAGACACGGTCCCTTTTACTATGCGAGGCAGGCAGCTCTCACCAGCGACCCTGTCGATGTTGTACCGCAGGACGGCAGGAACGACTTCTACTGCTGGTTGTGCCACCGCGAGGGTCAGGTGCTCTGCTGTGAGCTCTGCCCCAGGGTGTACCACGCCAAGTGCCTCAAACTACCGGACGAGCCCGACGGCGACTGGTTCTGTCCAGAGTGCGAGGTACTCGCCGGGGAACATCTTGCGAGCGGAAGGCTGCCGGAAAACCACGATTCAAAGACCGATGCTACTTTTACTCGAAAGGACGGTTTTCCTCTCAATGTTCTTGTTGTTGTTGGGTTTTTTTTTTGATTAGAAAATAACAGTCGCCGAATGTATCGAGACGCAGAGCAAAGCCATGACGATGCTGACTATAGAGCAGCTGTCTTACCTACTCAAGTTTGCTCTCCAGAAGATGAAACAACCGGGTGTAAGTATGGCGCTGCGGCCATCTCACGCTCACTTAGAAAGGCTTTTCCATCTGCGAGCGGAGCGAGACGCTTCAGCCCGGCGTCAAAGTTCATTTCCCCTTTTCCGATTGTTCATTCTCACCGATTTGCGAGCACCCGGGCGCATTTTCCCTCGGCATCGCGGAGCACGCCGACGGCAGCAAATCAAAAAAAAAAGGTCTCATCCATCGGTCTCGCCGCCTCAAAGCCGTCCTCTGTTGGCTCGAGCATGAGACTAAACTCATTTGCATGCGGAAAGAATCTCATCGAACGCTCCCAAACGTCGAACGAGACCGGGCCTGTCAAAAGTCACCACGCAAGCCGGCGCAGTGAGGATACGGCCGCCCCTCTCGCTCTCTTTCAGGATCATCCCCGCTTGTCATCTCGCTCCCCCCCACGCAGCTTCCACGCAGAGAAAGACTTTTAATTGGGTAATAACCAGACCACTAACAAGTCCCTGTCTTGCTTCCTTCCTTGACCGCTTGTGCTCCTTTTGTTCGATGCCGCTTTTTGCGAGCGTTTCGTGACCGGCATGTGACGGTAGTGCTCATCCGCCATAGTGGGGGAAGGATTTGCAGCCACTTGGTGTCGTCTGACAGAAAAACAAACAAAACCCTTCTCTCTTTCCCTCCATTCGAAAGACGGAGCTCTTCCACAAAGCGGTTTCTCTTGATCAGCATCCAGACTACGCCGAATACATCTTTCACCCGATGGACCTTTGCACTCTTGAGAAGGTAAAAAAAAAAGGCGTCCGTGCGGTTCGATTTGAAGTAGACGCGCGGTTCGTGCCTGTCGCACCGTTGAACTGCTCTCACGTCCCCAAAACAAACGCGGTGTTTTGCGTCTGCAACACAGAACATCCAAAAGAAAATGTATGGCTGCACAGAAGCCTTCTCGGCAGATGTCAAGTGGATTTCGCATAACTGCATCATCTACAACGGAGGTGGGTTGCATATTCTAGCCCGGGGGTGCCCGACCTTTTTTTGAGCCGAGAGCTACGGTTCAAGCGATCGACCCGCTACCGCACGTGCACGCACGCCATGATGACCGACGGACCCGAACGTGAACGCAGCAGAAAAAAATTGGGTGAGAAGGAAACGGCTGCCTTGAAAAAGCTCGTCCAGGCGCTACGGGTTGCCGTTCTTTGCCGCGGGCCAATTGCGGATGAAACCAACTTTGAATGAAAAGAATCAAACATTTTTAAAAAGACGTAGCGCAGTAGCTCGGACGGCGAGCTGCGATCGCAGACTGCTGACCGCTAACGACTTCCGGTGGTGCAGATCACGCGCCAGCGGAGGTTCAAGGTGGTCTTCTTCCTGATTTAATTTTTGAAATACTTTTGGGTGAAAGTGAAACGGGAAGGACGCTTAGGGTACAACATCTATGATATTAATAACAGGCAGACCGACACAAATCTCTCCCCCGCCACAGCCCTCGCGATGGCCTCGGGCCCGGTCCGCGCGGTCGACGAATCGGGCACCCCTGTTCTAGCCTCTACAAACCAAAATGAGAAGTGTCGAAGCCGCAGTCATATGAACAAGCTTCAAACTCGCGTCACGGACGGTAACCGACGGTAACCGAGGTGATATTTTCAGGCAACCGCAAACTGACGGCCACGGCGAAAGTTATCGTCAAGATCTGCGAGCACGAGGTGAATATATGCGACCCGCGGCATTCTTTTTGGAGTGGAGATGAATTTCCAGCGACCGATTCGGCTAGCGTGATTTTTCTCTCTTTGCAGATGAATGAGATCGAAGTCTGTCCCGAGTGTTATCTGTCCGCTTGCCAAAAGAGAGACGACTGGTTCTGCGAACCGTGCGTGAGTAGGACTCGTTTGTTGGCGTCGCGACGAGTTTGCGTGCCGCCTCGCGCCTCGGCCTGCGGGCAGCCCGGCTCCAGTTTGTCCTCGTGTGTGTGACCGCAGGGTAGCCCTCACCCTCTGGTGTGGGCTAAATTGAAAGGTTTTCCCTTCTGGCCGGCCAAAGCTCTGCGCGACAAGGACGGACAGGTGGACGCTCGCTTCTTCGGTCAGCATGACAGGTGGCAATCTTTTGCGCTTCGCAGACTTGACTTTGGGTCCGATCTTAAGCCGCGGCGTCACCGACGGGTCGGAAGGTGACGTGTTTGTTCACCCCTTAGGGCTTGGCTCCCTTCAAATAATTGTTACCTCATGTCCAAAGAGATCCCCTTCTCTGTGAAGAAGACCAAAAGCATATTCAACAGCGCCATGCAGGAGATGGAAGTCTACGTGGAGAACGTGAGGAAGAAGTTTGGCGTGTTCAACTACGCCCCCTTCAGGACGCCCTACGCTCACGACGACGGCTTTCAGATGCTGCGGGACCCTGCCGACCCGTCGTCCGCGCCTTTCAAGCCGGAGAAGCGGGAAAAGATCAAATTGAGCTTCGACACGACGCCATCGCCAAAGATCTCCCGGGCCGGGACCGCGTTGTCCGGGGCCGGCGTCGGGATGGCGGCGGCCCGTCGGCTGCCTCTCGCCGACGTGCCTCGCTCTCCCGTGAGCGCCAACTCTTCTGCGCGCACGGGCTCCGATGGGGAGGACGCAACGGACAAGGCCCGTCCAGACGGTCGGGGAAGTATTGGAGTGGAGCCGGCGGACTCCGCAGGTATCGTGCCTTTCATTTCGATGATGTGCCGTTACAACCGGAGAACTTTGGTCCCCCGAGATCTTACTGATCGGCAAACACTTCTGCGCAGTGTCACCGGCTCATCCTCGACCACGTCAAGATGAACATTCAGTGGACAGCCCCAAACCGGCGCACTCGCAAGCCCCCGGCAACACCAAGCAAGAGAAGACGCATCTGACGGGAAGCATTTTGAATCTTAATCTAGGTGAATCCGTCGCGTCAGAAATAACGGTAATGATGACGCGGTGTGTATCGCGATACACCATTCAGGCATTCATTCTAGGGCGGAAACGGCTCCTTGAGTCATTCGAGGACCTCGGTCCCGAAAAACAACAACAACAACAACAAATGCTCCAGGCAACCGAACCCGCTCATTTACGTGTACACTGTCAGGAAGAAAATGTCACGCTAACCGCGGCAACAATTGTCCATGCGTCCAACTTCAAAATAAACCTGACCAAACAATTTACGGACATCAATGCCTGGTCACGCGTATATTTTGAAGTTGTTCCCAGCATCGTGTCATGACATAACGGCTGACTTGTCTCGTCTTCCAGACCGTGTTTGGAGCGTTTGTTGCCGTCACAAACTGTTGCTACAGACAACAACAACAACAACGTTCTCTTGAAATAATGTTCAATCGCTAATTAAGGGTATTAAAAAAAACAAACACTGAATCATAGTGACATTGTGTTGCACGGCGCCCGTCGCCAGCATCCAGCGTTCGCTGCGGCAGCGGGAATCGCTGCTAGCAGCTAACGCTGTTAGCCGTTAGCTCAAGTTAATATGCCAAAATGTCAGCACACTTTGATGCTGACAGACTGACACAGTTGCCATTCGTTCCTAGTGATCGCGTTTCAATTCAGCAGACTCACTCAAGTGCGTCGTTTTAGCCGACAGATTTCCTGCAGTGGTGACGTCACTTTGTTTCAAAAGCGAAGGGGAGAGATTTATGGGTGGAAAATAGTGCGCTGCTATGCACAGTTTACATTGAAGCGTAAAATGTTGATGATCGAAAAATGAGTTTGTCGTTTATTAAGTAAAATTGTCTTCTTTTGTCTTCTGTGTCTTTAAACAAGCAATTTAAAAAAGAAAAAACTCAATACCCAATTATTGGATAGAATTTTCCGTAGGATACCAAAATATCGGATCGCTGCAGCACCAATTCATTCTTGTCGTGTTGTTCCAGATCGGAGTAAAGCCGAAATGGACCTCAAGGAACTCAGTGAAACGGTTCTGCAGAAGCTGGGCGCCACCGCCCCCGTTCTCGCCTCTCCAAAAAGGCGGATCAAGAGCCGTTTCCAGATGAATTTGGACAAAACCATTGAAAGCTGCAAAGCACAGCTCGGTCGGTCCACGTTTCCTGGCAGACGTTGATTCTGTACGCTCGTTTTGCAATTGTGCTTTGTTTCTGGCTTGGGCCCGCCAATGCTCTGGCAGGTATCAACGAGATCTCTTCTGAGGTGTACAAAGGGGTGGAACACAGCGACTCTGAGGACTCCGAGGCTAAACCTGGCTCTAGCGACAGCGAGTATGCCAGTGATGAAGGAGCAAAGGTCCAAGATTCTCAGGACAGCGCACCCACTGAGGAACCCCGGAACGAGAGTAGAGACCAAGACCGGTCATCTCCGGGCCAAGCGAGCAAAGCCAATCCGCCGGCGGCGGCGCCGGCGGATGTTAGCGCGATGCCGGCTCAAGAAACGATTCCCGAGAAAGAGAGTCCAGAGAAGACCGGCCCCCCTGCACCATTGCCTGGGTCTCAGGAAAAGGGACAGGTCAAAGAAGATACAAAGCAAAACGCCCCTGCGGACGATTCAGACTCCGAGGGGCAGCTGGTGATTGACCTTGGGGGGGAGCAGGCCAAGAGGGACAAGAAGAAGCGCAAAAAAGAAAGCGCTAACGCCAAAGAGCCGGCCGCCGCTAAGCCTGAAGGTGAGATTTTACGACTCGGTGAGTGTGACGTCAGGTGGAATTTTTTTTTTTTTTTAAACAAGCACGCTTTTTCTTCCCAAAGGCAAATCTCCGACGCCTCCGACATTCCCATCTCAAAACAGCACAAGCCCTTCCACACCCCCCAGTGTTGCCTCGCAGTCCCCCCCGGCCATTCCCGTCACCGTGCTGTCCCTCACCGCGCCGTCCGCCGCAAACGTTAGCCTCGCCACCGTTTCCGCCGCCCCCGCAACTCCGCCCTGTTCGTCCTCACCCGCAGCCTCCGCCACCCCGGGATTGAAGAAACAGCGCCCTCTGTTGCCCCGAGAGCCGCTGGCGGGAGCGCAGAGCGCCGCCAAGCTCCAGAACCCCTCGCCCAAATGGCCCGCGTGTCAGCAGCGGGGCCGGCAGCCTTTGGCGGCCGCGCGAATTCAAGCGGCCTTGCCCAGACCGGGCGCGACCCAGGCGTCCGACGCCAACGCGGCGTCGGACCCGTCCTCTTCGCAAAGCGCACGCCTTCAGACCAGACGGTTGATGAAAGGTAGCGAAGCCCGAGACCGTCACCGCCAATCTCGGAATCGTTTCAGTAATTTGGGTCCGTTTGCCGTTGAGCACATCAGCTGTCCCCCCGGTGTCCGGCTGTCCGCCGTCCGCGTCGGGGTTCGACACGTCGTCTGCATGCTCGTCCGCGGAAACGGAGGGGTCCATCTCGACGGCGTCGGCAGACGTTGCTGCAGATATCGCCAAGTACACCGACAAGGTAAGCATTTTCACGCGCGGCGATTTCACGCGGCGCGAGAACGGGAGCGGCTCATTTCCGTGACAGGTAATGGACGCCATCAAAGGCACGGTGACTGAAATCTACAGCGACCTCTCCAAGAGCACTCCAGGGAACGCCATTGCTGAGGTATCCTTTTGCACAACTCCTCACACTTTTTTTTTAATTTAGAGTTTTGTCTTTTTGTTTGGATGTTGTTGTTTTTAGATGAAGCGGCTTCGAATTGAAATTGAAAAACTACAGTGGTTACATCAGCAGGAGTTGTCGGAGATGAAGCACAATCTGGGTGAGGGCTTCTTTCACCAGCTAAATACAAAGTATAAACTCCACTCAACACGACGTTGTTTCGCACCTTTTTTTTTTTTTGAGGGTGGGGGTGTCCATAAATCACACCAAACCTAAAACACAGATCAATCCCATCTTGTCAAGCAGACACGTTCCCTCAACCAGGGTCATGCGATGCATTTTGTGACCATGAACGGAATTGTAGAGCTCACGACGGCCGAGATGCGGCAGAGTCTGGAGCGGGAACAAGAGCGCTCAGTGGCGGAGGCCAAGAAACAGATGGAGCTGGAGAAGCAGCAAGGAGTGGACGAAACCAAGAAGAAGCAGTGGTGCGCCAGCTGCAGGAAAGAGGCCATCTTTTATTGCTGCTGGAACACCAGCTACTGCGATTACCCGTGTCAGCGGGCCCACTGGCCAGAACACATGAAGTCCTGCACCCAGTCAGGTAAAAGCGGCGCTGGCGATCCGCCCAAGGAACTCGCCGCCACTTACTCGCTGTCCAAACGCCGCCGTGTCTGCAGCCGCGGCTCCCCAGCAAGAAGCCGAGGCGGAGCCGGCGGCGGACTTGTCAAACAAAGGAGCGGGACGGGCGACCTGTGAACCAAAGGCTCTCCGAGAAGCACCGCTCTCCGCTTCGTCAGATACAGACGGCGAAACGGAGAGAGGCGGCGACAGCGCGGCTGTCGCCTCAACCCAACTGGGCTCGACTTGACGTCGTTGCCGCAGTTTGTACACGATGATGTTGTCAAGAATTCCCCGTGGCTGTGGCCAAAGTCTTTTTTTGGGATTTATTTGTTGGCGGCTGCCCGCGTACGGTGTTCGTTTCCTATGTTTTGAATGTTAAAACGAGACTGACGGCAACGGTTCCTGAGGAGGAGGGCCACGGCCTGCGGTATCCGCACACTCGCCGACCAGCACGCACCCTCTCCAAATGAAACCCTTCAACCTCTTTTGGAAGCGCACTACCGTACTGACAAATGCGTCTGAAGAGTTCATGTGCAATGACGCCCGTTTCCGTTTGAATTTTTTTGCGACACCCGCTGCGTAGCGCACGACGACGAGGAGGAGACGGTTTCTTCTTCCCCAAGTCGACTGCACTGAATTGGTTATTGAAAAATGTTCCATTGGCTATGGTGTCACCATATCGCAAAGGCCTCCTCGGTTATCTTTGGTCCGAGTGCTTTGGCCCTGATGGAAAATCGCAATGTCATATTGTCTTGCTCGCTTTCGGAAAGTTTGTGCACCGGGAGAATTTGCGCGCTAGCGGTAATTGGATCGAGATCCCGATCGGAAGCTCTATCGCGACATCCTTCTCAAGCCGACGTGCACCAAGGTCAGCATGTCCATGTTGACAAAGATATGACACGTCAACAATGTAAAAATCAGCCTCACATTCGTCATCGTGGTTTGCCACACGCGAAACATTTGCTCGCCTGCCTGAGGTGACACTCGCTTCCCACTCCAGATCCGGAGGGTACGAGGTGAAGTCGGGCCACCCCTCGGCAGCGATTCCGGCTTCAGCTCTTCGGGGAAAGCTGTTCACAAGGCGTAGCGTTTGGGATGTTTTGACCACTCTTCCGGAAGTGCAACTGGGAGGTCACGTACGGATTATTACATCCTGAACTGACGTAGAAATGCCTTTCCAAAGACTCCCGGCTTCTGGAGGTGATTTTTGAGGGTTTCATAACTTGGTATGCAGCGGCAAGGCGGCAAGTTTCTTGCCTGCCTCCATCTGTGCTGCTCAACAACCTCAACTCGGAAAAACGAGTTCCACTGCCAACGACCAGCCAAAAGGTAGAAACGGTGGCACTTTATTTATTTTCTCCATCATTTGGCTGACTATTTTTTTTTTTTTCGTTTCCGCACGTGTACCTGAAGAGCACATTGACAATAAACAGGGCAGACGGACTGACGTCGACCCAACGCTCACGCCTAACTACTTAATTGCATTTCAACACACCCACCGTCACGGCATTCAAAGACACCAGCGTGATGTAATACTTTAAGGACCCGCCTTTGTTTGTTTGGCCATTTGTTCTAAGTAGTAGAAAACAGAAACCGCTAAGTATTTCTTTCTATACAGTCACTGATATCAACGAGTACACAGATGAGCAAGTAGAAAAAAAATTATAATAATCAAAGGGCATCACCGGTCGGCGGCTGATGTTTCCTTCCCCCTCGCTGCCGTCTCGCTGATTGTTTACACCCAAAGTTCTCTTAGGAATGGCTGTCGGGCGGTGGGCGGTCCTCAGAACTGTGGAAAAGAAGACAAACCCGGGTCACCTGACCACTTCCGTCTGTTGAAACGCAACGTTCACCGAGTGGCGGCGCGCGCCGACAGAGCCAAACAAGCCCGAACACCGAGTGAACGTTCAAGCATAGGGGGGGGGGGGGGGGGGCATTCTTCCCCTCGCTTACGTTCTTGAGGAACTCCTCGGCGACGATACGGGCTCTGGCGTTCACGGACAGCTTCATCTCGCTGATCTCCTTGTCGATCTCCTCCATGAAATGGAGGACAAAGTCCACCAGCTTGTGCTTGTACATCTGCTCCGTGTGGAAGTTGGTGATCAAGAAGCTTATATCGTAGCCCTGCATGAAGAAGTTTGCACGTGTCAATTGGAACATTCTACTGTATCGACAACCACCATACCGGGCAATTGGGCCACCCGCGACCTTTTGCTTACCTCCACTGGCTTCCTCCTCAGAATGAAGAAGTTCTCTGCCCTCATCATCATAAAGCGCATGAACTTGTGGCAAAGGATTTTCTCGATCTCGTCAGCCTGAGGTGGCAGACAAGGGAGGACATTAGACAGAAAAACAGCAGAGTGATTTTGACAGGAGAACATCCAAAAGTCAAAACACGAGACACTATTCCTCTCTACTTACGTTGCACATCTCTAAACACCCTTTGCTGGACTCAATGAACCTGGGCTCATTTTTCGGGAATGCACATTATTATTATTATTATTTTTTTTTTTTAATCAATCAGGATTTTAGAGCCGATCGGGGAGTAAAAAAAACAACAACAGATAACCGATCGCAGTCAATCCAATCTATTGAAACAAATTGTTTATTTACTGTCCAGTCCACATCAGCTTTTAGCGGCTGCGGGGGACTGAGACTAGGTCGGCTTACCAACATTTGCAGATAAATTTTGACGACAGAATAAGAGACATTTTTAAGACACGTGGGAACAGCTTGAGGTTCTAAAATAGAAAATGTACAAGACGTCTCCTTGGATGTCAGTGAAATCCAAAGGTTCCAAAAGCCGATTACCTGTTTGACAGCTATGCTGACCCTGACAGAGTTGATGGACCCCTCGATGAGAACCTTCTCCTTGTCATTGCGGCTGACCACAACAGCCTGAAGCAGCAGCTCCTTACTGCTCCTGTGAAACACAACAAACACGATCATCCGTCTGACATTTCACACTGGCGTTAATTAAAAGGCGAAAGCACAAGTATATCTCAAATGATCCTACATGAAAATACGTCCAATTCCTGGGCCTTGCATGTACCGCGAGCATTTTTTCCGCCCTCGAAGATTGCCTTGTGCGAGTTCGCACAGGTTCAGACTTGTGTGGAAGTGGCATACCTGACTTCCACCTCGGGCTTGTTGTGACGCTCCACCACCTGAGAGGAGAAGTTCTCCAGACACAGGGCCGCCTGCAGGGTGGCCCTCACAGCGTTTAAGTAGGGACGGAGCGTCGCTGTCTGACGACAATTTGGACAAAGTCAGTGCTTGTATGTTTTGCACAAAAATGGAATTAAAGTCATAAAACATCCGGATCCGAGGAGAGATGTCCGGTGTTGAAAGCAAGCCGAGAGTAAAAAAGATGAACAGTATTGAGGGACCCGTCTAATGACAACCATTTGGATCCACATAATGATTTAAATGTTCACGATTACCAATGCTTTGAACGTGATGCTTCCAGATGGATGTTTACTCTGGTCATTATTTTTACCGACCCACTTGATAAATTTTAACACAGCATTCACAGCTATCGAGGGGGCAATGAAGCTTAAAGAGAAAATTGTCATCGATGCAACCCACTTTGATACGAAAACCGCATTTCAACAGACACAGGAAAATAGCATGGTAACTGTGGGTGTAGTCTGCTGCTGCCAAATAACGCACGACTATAAATGAACTAAGTAAAGAGACACTTGAAGAGAAGACTTACCATTTTTGCCCTGGAAAAGACGGAAGTTTCTAAGCCACGCCTGGGACTACCGCTTCCGTAAACCCTACATACAGCAGAAACAAAACTGACGCGCTTGTTTTCTTTAGTTTAATACGAGAACGTGGATTTCGCAACGCTATATGTATTTCTACGACTAGCCTCTTTATTCCGCCCGTCTTGTGTAGATGTTGTTTAAAACGAGCACACCTCGACGACGACGAGTCCATTCAGCTGCGTGTATAGGGAACGGTTGTTTTGTAGAGGTGGTGTTTTTTGTTTTACAGAAAAAATATTTGAAAGAATAAAAATTGAAGCAAAGTTCAATCATTTAACAGTAACTTTAAACTACTAGAGTCAACTGTGGGAGAGGACCTTTGTGAATAATGTTCACCCACATCATAACACAGTATAGTTTGATCCAACGCCATCAAAAAAATGCAGCGCCGATGTCTGAAATACAATGGTCAGAAAACTGGACAACATTGGATCAGTTTATTAATTTATCGTAGTTATTTTTTTATCGTCTTGAGTACAGTCTGAAAATTGTGACTTCCTCGTAATATCAGCGAATATGACAGTTTTACCCCCCTCTTCACTTAATGGAGTTTTCCATCATGGACGCCATTCGCTGACGGTAAGTATCGTTCCCCGTAAAAATTCACAGATAATTATAGGTTTTATCTACCGTTTCTTCTTCAGGAAATCATATACCGCCACTGTCTAAAGTATGTAAGCGTTACCGTGAAAATTTAGTGATTTGTTTTCATACATATACTGCATATAAAAATATATATCTATATTCTCACGACTATTCACGATGTGGGCCTTGCGGGTTAGCAATGTATGAACCAAAAAATGGAGTGTGAGGGCGAAAAACGAACATTGCTCAAATGCAACTATAATACTAAATACAAAATATCTGACACAATTTAAACGTTGCTCGATTTAAAAGAAATGCCTCCTGCGCTTCAGTTTCTGCTACCATAGTCAGGTCCCCGGCATCATGAGTGAGCTGAAGGACTGCCCCCCTTTGAAGTACTACGACTTCAAGCCTGTGGAGCACGTCAAGGTGTGTCCTCGCTACACGGCCGTGCTGGGACGCTCGGAGGACGATGGGATCGGCATCGAAGAGCTGGACACTTTGCAGCTGGAGCTGGAGACCCTCCTGTCCTCGGCCAACCGTCGCCTCAGAGCTCTGGAGGAGCAGAGACAGGTGGGGAAGCAGAAGAGAGTCATTCATCCATCCATTTCCCACTTATTCTGCTCAGGATCCTCGGGAGTTTGCCACTACACCATCAGTGACTGAGAATAATTCCATTTCGATGGATTTAAATAGTGCCATCGCAACAGGTCTAGAGCAATACTCCTTATTAAGATAGCATTGAACCCCGCCTGAGCAAGTCCTAGGTGACCGCGGCAAAGAGAAAATTCAACAGCAGAAACACGGTGTGGGGAGGCTGTCTGCCTTGACTCGTTGGGTTGTGGGAGAGTCGGGAAAGCAGTTTCGAGAGGGAGAGAGTGAGACCGCAGCTAGGATGGAGAAAGCAATGTGTCCCGTTTTAAATGCGTTGGCAATAATAATGTTACGGTGAACATTAATATTAATGGCGCGAGACTTTTTCTTGCCTTGCAGATCCTCACAGACTGGCAGGACAAGAAGGGAGACAAGCGCTTTCTAAAGATGGGAAAAGACCCCGACCCTGCCGCGTCGGCACGCCACAAGCCAAAGAAGCAGAAGTTAGATGGCAAAAGTAGTCACGGCCCAGGGCCAGGTCCCGGGAGACCAAAATCCAAAAACCTGCAACCCAAAGGCCAAGAATATGAATTTACGGATGATCCTCAAGACATTCCTCGCACTCCGAAGAACGACGTCCCCAACAGGTCAGTAATTTTAAAAAGGCAAATGTAATTTATTTCAGTAGTTCCGTTCAAAAATATAATGAAATTCGTGACATAGATTGCCTACAAATCGAGGAACCTATTTTATGGTTTCTTTGTAACACACTGAAATCCAACATTCACCATCTTCAGAAATTAGAATAAGAAACAAACAAAATGACTTTTGACGTGCGGTAGGAATCACACTGAGGAAAAGTGTTGGATGAATCGCGAACATAAATGTTTTACGGTTTGAATTGAACCTCTGGAATTTGACGTGGAACTTTTCGAACAGATTCAAATGAGTCACATTAGTTGTTGCGCACCCGCCAATGTTTTCCGGTGCTTTTGTCCTCCTACGAAATCGTTTTTCCATGTCCCGTAAAACGGCCAACCCCGGCGACAGACAGGACGGCGTCCAAAATGATCTGTGTCGTTGGCTCTTCAGTCGGCATCGTTTGTCTTTTCAGATTTTGGGCCTCAGTTGAGCCGTACTGCGCCGACATCACAAATGAGGAGATCCGGTTGCTCGAGGAGCTACTGAAACCGCCGGACGACGAAGCCGAGTACTTTAAAGTGAGTGTGTCCGTGGGGCTATTGTCGAAATCTGTTTTACGTCAAGAGCCGCGGGCTGAATTTTGGTGCCGTCTGTGGGAACGGAAGATTCCAGCGTTGGGGAAACACTACTCGCAGCGCTGGGCTCAGGAGGATCTGCTGGAGGAGCAGAAAGAAGGAGCACGGGCCAACGACAAGAAGAAGAGTCTCGTGGGCGGGCCGCTGTCTGAGCTCGATGCAAAAGGTCAGGCAATACTGCTGCCGGGGCCTGCGGAAAGAACCGTTCCCCGTTCCTGCGTCTCACGGGAAGTAGCGGATGATGAGAGGGAGCCGGTGGAGAGGCTACGCCCAAATTGCACAGAAGCAAAACGTGAAATGTCGTTGAGCCGATGCCTCTCCAAATGCTGCCACTGAAGAGCAAACTTAGACGGTGCAATGCAAAGCCACCTCTGGATGTTTGATAGCCGTAGGAACATTGGTCAACCGTAAGATTTACACAACTCTAGAAAACATCCCGGGTGGGGTTCATTTTTTTTATTTGTGAATTCGGTGATCTCGCCATTTCCTCTGATGAAGTGAACTTTTGATGTTACGGCAATGCTGGGGCGTCGCCACGCCGGGTACTGTGAAATGTTGATGAATGAAAATTCTGCGCAGTCGCAAGGAGCCTTTTTCTTTTGGATTCGAACCGTCGGCGTGCCTCTTCCTCCTTTTGCGCAACGTCCGCGATGCAAAAGAGGCGCGCGGAGCGTGACGTCATGATGCGCTCGGCTGATGTTTACCAGATGTGGACTCTTTGCTGAAGAAGTCCGATTCGCAGCACGAGTCGCCGGACGACGGCTGTCCCTTCGGCCCGCTCACTCAGCGTCTCCTCCAGGCTCTCGTGGAGGTAATTCCACCCGGGGCCGCGAATGTTTTGGAAAAAGGGTTTCCCCGGACCGCGTGGGTCAATCACGCGCGGCTTTCGGCGGCGCCGTGCGCGCTTGAGCTTCAACGAGGATGTCGTCTCTGTTGCATTCAGGAGAATATTATATCCCCCATGGAGGAGTCTCCGATACCGGACATTTCGGGGAAGGACGGCAACGACGGAGCCGGGACGTCTCCTCGAAGCCAAGGCAAATCTTTCAGGTAGGTCCGGGATAGCCGACGAGCTCACGATGGGGGTCGCCCGCCACCACAAATCGACTCTGCCCTCGTAGCGCCCCTCACACGCGTTCCCTGGAGGCTCGGATCAAGGAGGAGCTGATTGCCCAGGGACTCCTGGACTGCGAGGAGCGACCCGGTCCGGGCGGAGACTGCGAGGACGAGGTGCTGGTGGAGCTCCAGAAGAGACAGGCGGAGCTCAAAGCGCTGATTGCTCACAACAAAAGCCGCAAGCAGGAGCTGCTCAGGTGAGCCTCTTCCGAAGGTGCCCCGCAAAGTCACCCGCGAGGTCCCGGCAGCCACCTTGCGCTCGTTTCTCCTCCTCAGGTTGGCGAAAGAGGAGATGCGCAAGCAGGAGCTGAGGCAGAGAGTCAGGGTGTCTGACAACGAGGTGATGGAGGGATTTCGCCGAATCATGGCAGCCAGACAGAAGAAGCGCACTCCGACCAAGAAGGAGAAAGACCAGGCATGGAAAGCTCTGAAGGAGCGGGAAAGCATCCTCAAGTTGCTGGATGGCTGAACGAACCGAGGAAAGACGGATGTTAAAAAGTGCGTGAGGAAGAATTTTGGACTATACTCGCACACCGCTGCAGGTGCAACTTCAAAAGATGGAGCTCCCTACAGGTGGCATTTGAGGCGGGGGCTTTCTCGCGTCCTTTCTCAGCGGTTGGTATCCACCACACCGTGATCTTGTTTTGTTCCGGTTGTCTGGATGATTTTTCTATGGCCTCTTATCGGTGTTTGTATCGATGACGACCAATTAAAAGCTCTTGTTGTAATGAAACGGATTCTGAAGTTCTTGTGTTTGTCCTCCTCAAAATTCTGATTCAAGTCCTGAAAAGGTGACCAGCATCACTGAGGTTTTGGTGTACAAACCCGCCACGCCGCCCGTACTTTTCGCGGCACCACAAATTCCTGCGTGGCGGCGACCCGGGGAAGGAGGGAGGACAGTCTCTTTCAGGTAATGAGACTTTACCTCAATGCAGGAGTGCTAAAGAAAAAGATGTCGCCTGAAACTTAAGTATTGAACTGGTATCTCAAACATTTTGGGGAACACGTAAGTAAGCAAGGTTGAAAGAGCCGTCAACTTGGAAAGTAGCGCGTTTCACAACGACACCGAGATGCGTTTCCTAAAACGCCGCTAGATGGCAGTCCTACCTTGTTTCATTTTACCAGGTGGCCAAGCAAATCGGTATAAAATACCGGACGCGCTAAACTTGCCTACGCTAGGCCCGTCAAAAAAAGGTCCAAATTATAACAAATATGTTGATGAAAAACACCCGTAGTCTGTCAATATGAAATAAAAGCAGCGCCCGCGTGACGATGCGTTTTCATCCGTTCTGACTTCGAAAGCTCGTGCGTGTGTCGGTACGGTCGTAACTCTTCCACCGATTGTCTTCATTTCCACAGCTCATCCATTTGGATTTCAGTCATGTAGACCAGGGGTCCCCAACCTTTTTTGCCCCACGGACCGGTTTATGTCAGACAATATTTTCACAGACCGGCATTTAAGATGTGGCGGATAAATACTACAAAATAATACGCTAAGAGCTGCATGAACACTGGGGGGTTTTCGAGACAAACACGAGGAGCGTCCAATTTGGCCGCAACACTCTGATCGCTACGGTCTTAATGCCTTCAAAATACGATACAACACAAATTCAAAGTGCATGAAAATCTCAACTCACCACAATGCTGAATCAGTGCGAGCTCCGCGCTTGATTTTCTGCAAGCGGGCGGTCCCATCTCGGGGTAATAGGAGACAATGACACCTGAAGTGTGTGCTTCATGTCGATTGTTTTAGTCGCCGTCGCTGCACAAAACCCCCGCCTCAACACAGGTAGCATGTCGGAAATGGCAACAGTGCTTTTGTGGCGATCTCAGAGTGTTCAGCCATAACTTGAATCCAGAACACCGGCAGAGTTGTTGTCTCGAACGTACTTTTGAGGCCGCCGTCATTTGCGATCTCCGGCGGTTTATTTTACTCATTTAGCAAGCTCTGGTGTTTTTAGCGTAATCAGTCACGTGACGGAGAAGCGTGGTTTGACGTGTGTCAAGTGGCACAGCCGGATGTAACGGAGAATCCGGTTAATTTTTCAAAATAAAATATCTTTCGTATTCCAAAATAAATACGATGGAATTAATGTAGGTTCTTATTGTGCGGCCCGGTACCAAATGCCCCGAGGACCGGTACCGGTCCGCGGCCCGGTGGTTGGGGACCCCTGTTGTAGACCATCTTGACATGGGGTCGCTTTGACCGTGTCGAAAATTGCGGGATTAAGAACGGCTCGCAATGAGCTAGTTTGTTTAGGCTTTTGTTTAGTCTTTTTTTTAAATACACAAACCTTTTGAATCCTCTCCAGGTGAATGAGCGACAGAATACACAGACGGGCCTTCGGTCCCCGCAGACTGTGCGAAGCCCACAAAGCCTTTGTTGCATTTGTTGTCATTCTGAGACCTCAGCTGAAGGACAGGTGGGCTTTATAAATTGCATTGAAACACAGCATATGTACTCACTCGGTCACCATTTGTACTTCATTACCGTGAGCTGCTCTAAAGTGTACTTTTAGCAGCGCAGGTGGGGTTTTTTGTGTTCTCCCTGACACTGTGATCAGAGAGGTTCTCAGTCTTAATTGGCTTGAAGCCAAGGCCCGCCCTCCTCTTCCATCTGCCACTGTGAAATTCAGCCACGAGGTGAGCTTCTTCACTAGTCCCTGTCACAGCCTGTGAACCTTTCTGGCTCTTTGGGCGGTGGGAACGTGCTTCGTCCCTGGAGGGCTTTGAGTAAAATATTTGAATTTGAAGTACGCTGACATGTCTAAAGTAGAATCAGGTTTGGCTGCGCATGTGTTTAGGCCGAGTGCGACGTCTTGATGATTTTTGCTTGCATAGCAGGAGACATCACCAAATTTGGCGTTTCTGCTCTGTAGAGACTTGACCACAAACTTCCCTGTCAACTTCCACTTTCTGCTTATTAGTAGCATGATTTATTTTGTCTTCACTATGTGAAAAGCATCCTCAATTGTGTTGTCATCCAATGACTAGATTGGTCATTGAATAATATGGAATTGATATTAGGGCGGTGTAAATATAAATTCGGCCACCGATTCGGGGTACACCCCACCTACTGCCCCCCGACCATTGGGATAGGCTCCGGGACCCTCGTACGAATAAAGCGGTCCAGATTAATGGCTGGATGGATGCCTACCAGCACTGTAACTGGAGAAGAAGCTCTGTCATTGTCCAACTTGTTCTGAAGTGATCTGCATGTACTGTATATCGCAGTCCTCCATGTTACTCCTATACTTCCCTGTACGGTATCTCCTTGTAAATCGAGGCAGGGAGGTGGGGACGGGGACGGGGGTCTTTCTGTTCAGCATAACTCTTTGTTTTGTACGCTCTGTCTCTTTCTTTGGGGCCTTCGCTCCTACTCCACCTTGGCCTCTGCGTTCCCGAACAAGGACAGCGAGAACCTCACGAATAAACATCTTCACTCATACATACTGGATGAGCACGCACGAGAGAGACGCGCGCAGGCAAAGGCTCGGAACGCGTCGTCGCTGTCGACGCCTTGTCCAAAGGCTTTGTGGATGTCCGAGCTAATAGCGACCGCGTATGACAAGCGGCTCTGTGCGGCCAGGGGTCGCGCCCGGGCGGTTCACCTCCTGCACAGAGAGCGATTGTCTTGAGGGCCGCTTCCACCATTCTGACGTCACCATTTGTCCTGCAGCAAAACCGTTGTCGCCGCTCTCGTGCCAAAGCTTGAACGACCTCGCGGCCTCACGTCCGAGGCGCAAATGACCCCAATGGGCAAGGAGAGACCATCAAAATACTCTCCCCTCCTTTTTCTTTACCTTCCGTGCTTTTGAATTGCATTTGTTTCTCATTTGCATGGCAGTTGATGTCTTTGGCATATGGCTCCTCAATTTGGAGGCACTAATGCAAATCTTTTTGTTTTGTTTTGTTTTTTTTGCCTCATTCACTCCACCCGACAGGAGTGAAGCGAAAGACTCGCCTGTGAGTTGCCGGCAAATTTATCAGCCGTACCCTGACGGTTTTCTATCGCTTTGGTTTCAAATAGACTCCACCGTGGACAGGTGAAAAACGGAGGTGCAGCGAGATGGGACTGACGCAACCCGTCCAGGAGACAGAAAAACAAATGAATGGACAATAAAAGAGTGGAAGATCTTTCAGCCGCAAAGGGGGAGGCCCACTCCGTATGGTTTTCACGTTGCGTTCCTGGAGGTATAATGGCCGACACTTTTCTCCTTGTACCGTTACCATGGCGATGCACTGAATGGACTCCAGAGCACTCACCGACTGCCTTGTCAAGCCGCAGGTAGTGAACAGTGCATTTAAAAAACCAAACAGGCGGTCACCCTTTTCAGACGACAACAGCTTGACTCTTGAGTTTTGAGTGCGGAGAAAGTCAATGACTGTGTCCTTTTGGAAAGATGTCGATGCTCGCGCCGCAACGACGGGAGGAGGGAAAAGGTGCTGGGCGCCTTCCCGCACTGGCGGGTGGGGACCGCAGAGGTCAAACCCCGTTTTAACACCGCGATTACAGACTAGCGGTATCTCACAAACCGGCCGCAGTACGCGAGGGTACAGAGAGAGAGCTGTGAGTCGGACAGGCTCCTCTGCAGCACTGGGGCGCCGCAGGGGACCGTCCCGGCTCCATTCCTGTTCCTCCTCTACACCTGGGACTTCAGACACATCACTCCAACCTGCCGCCTTCATAAGTTGTCCGATGACTCTGCGATCGTCGGCCTCATTACAGAGGGAGCCGATCGGGAGTACGAGGGACTGACGAAGGACTTTGTGGACTGCTGCCGGCAGAATCAGCTCCGGATCAACCCCGGGAAAACTAAGGAGTTGGTTGTGGATTTCTGCAGGAAACCGTCCTCGCCTGCACCGATGAACATCCGGGGTACGGACATAGAGAGGTTGCTGACCTCCTACAATAAACTGGACGGAGGGCCAGTTGTGTCAACAGGAGGACGCTAGCTAAGCTAAAAGCTATGATGGACGGTCCCTCCCAACCCCGCCAACCTCGCCCCTCGCACCGGGTGCCAAAATGACGTTTTGAAAAGACATGATGTCATTTCTGGGGATCGGGGAAAGAGAGTGGCCATTTTTCGTTTTCCCCAAAGGTCACGTTTTGCCAAAATGTCTGCTTCTGACGGTCAGGATTTAGCCATCGGTTGATATCGGTGGCGTTTTGTCGGCGCTTGCCAAAATGTGAAGAGTGTCGTCGGGAATGTTTCTTGAGGTGGTCTTTGGCTTTTGGATTTGGAGGTGGTGGAATGCGTCGATGTCGAGGAGGATGTTCTTCCTGCAGTTTAGCGTGTCCGGTATCGTGCGGGGATAGTCATTGAAGGAAAGACGCTTTTCTCACCGCCCACAACCTCTCTGCCATCCTCCCTCCCTTTTGTTCCCTCTGCTCCGTTATTATCAGCGTCATGATTAGGCTCGCTCTCCCCTCGCCGGCGATGGAGAGGAGGGCCGGCCGGCCGCCCACACGGTGAGAGATTTCCAAGAGCGGCGGCAGCGCCGAACGAGAGGGGGATGAAGACAAGAGGGCCAATAAAGTCCATCTAAATATAGAGAGCGGGGTCCTTTTTTCTCTTTTCCTTATAAAGAGCTGCTGGTGAATCACGGTGGACAACCCTCGGCGCGCACTGATCACTCCCTCCAGAACTGCATGGAAAGACACTCGTACACACCCCAACGCACGCAGGCTTACAATGACAGGACAGAGAGCTCAGTGAGAGCCTCCCCCCCCCCCCGCCCCCCGCATGAGAGGGGATATAGTGGTTGGCGGAACATACTAAATTAGGAGAGGTCAGAAGTAAACCCCAGAAAAGAAATGATGAGAACAGTGAGTGATGGGGGGGGGGGGGGGGGCTTCCCGGCCTGAAAAGTCAAGATCAGTGTGAGAGATGAACAAGATTCAAATGACCAAGTGACTAAAATATCCATGGATGAAATTCTTGCCCGCCCTCTCTACATAGAGCGATGCCCCCACCGCACCCCACTTTTTTTTTCTCAATAATGCTGTTTTTTTTTTCTTGCATGCAGGTGAGCGCGAATAGAACCACTTTTTTGCCCACCGGCCTCTGTGGCTTTTATTCCTGATCAAAGTACCTTTTTCATTGCAGGAGAGGGGGAGGGGTGGGAGAATTTTTTCCCAATTGAAATTAGCGTCGCCGCAAGCAATCGTTTACGTCTTTGACTCATCACCGATGACCCGAGCCTTTCCCATACCTGTCAACTTTTCGGAGCGCCAACCTGTATAAACTACCAAAAAAATCCTTATAAAGAGCAAAAAATCCTTATAACATACCAAAGCATTTTATGTCAAAATAACGGCACAGAAAAAAAACCACGAAATTTTGAATGATATTAATTGTAGATCTCCATAATACAATGTCTGGTTAATGTCTAATCATCATTCTACTTAGTGGCATTACTGTGTTCAGAGTTGTATTCCGAAAATGAAAGCATTCGAGTAGACGAGCACCATTCTGGGCAAAAGCAAACGGAACTGCCTGTTAGGGGGGGGGGGGGAACAAATAACGGAAATTTTCAGAATCCGTATGATTTGTGCGATACGGCCATATACGTAAGATTCACCACAAAATCCGTATGAACTATGGCTAAACCGTATGAGTTGACAGGTATGCTTTCCCCATCCGTTTGAATAATCCGAGTTGAGTCCGCATAAAGGTGGCTTCGTCAAGGAACTTGATTGCATGACACGGGCACAGAAACGGCAGCTGCAACATCACACGGACTAACTTGATTTATCCGCATACCTGATCTGTGGCAGACTGTCGTGTGCAGTTGTCACGACAACAGCCCGTTGCCGAAGCCCAAACGCTCATGAAATAACGACGTGAATGATAGACAGCTCATGCGCCGGTTTGTGTACAGGCCGGTGTTTCGGCGGGTCACGTGGAGTGCACCGTTGGAAGGGAAAAGAAAAAGAAAAAAAAAAGGGGGGGGCATTTTCGCAGCTGTCCTCTTTTGCCAGCATTGAGAGCAAAGTTCACAAGTGGAGCGGGGGCATGAAGTGCGCTTGTTGACGTCCTCTTTTGACGCACCTGTTGCCCACCGTCCCCCGCGTGGTATGCTGATCACGGCGTCTGCGGCGATGACGGTTTGCGGTCGTGCGATTGGCTCCGAAAGCGGAAGCTCGGCTGTCAAGAGTCACGGAGCGCCTCGCTCGTTTCTCAGCTGTTGTTATTGCTCGCAACAGCCACGACCTGGCCCGTTTCCTTTCGTCTCTTCCTTCTGTTTTCAGATCGAGCCCCCGCCCCCCTGCCCCAACAATGCTGGCTGAGTCTCAGGTCGAGGTGGAGGCCATACTCCTTCCCCCCCAGCGTGCTAGCCTGAGATAAGGAAATATGGCACAGAACCAAAGCACCCACCCCCAACACCCAACCCCCACCCTACTTCTGGCGCTACGTGTGACATACACATACTGAGCAAACAAATGTTTCAGCTAATAATAAAGGAAAGCACTCCAAGTCTGACCGTTTTAAAAAAAAAAAAGTGTCCTTGGTGTTCCACTGGTGTAGGTCACAGGAGCGCGCTTTCCAAAATGCCAAGCAAACAAGCAGGAGGCTCCCATAATGATACCTTTCACTAAAATCTGATCATTTCTTCCTTGGAAGTTGTTTTGGACATTTGTATAAGCACCAGTCGTTGTTTTTTTGGGTGATCTCTTAACACGTACACAACTTGACTAAAAGGTGGTACACAGGTGGCAGTCTTCTGGACCAATCTGAGCGATGATCCTTTTGGTGAAGAGTGCCTAACGAGTCATTTTCCCTCCCCGATCTCTTTGGGGAATTGTCGGGCTGACAATCATAAATGTTAAAGCTGTTCAATATTTATGATTGCAAAAATGTTCAATGGAATGATTAGCCAATCAGGAAGGGACCTTTATTCATTTAACAGCTCTTCCAATTCCTTCACCACAGGGAGAAAAAAAAAAAAGTGTTTGCCACGGCATTGCAGATAAGCTAGCTTTTAGCCTAGCTTCTTCTACACTATCTTCCTGAGATCGCCGAGGCCAGTTTTCTAGGAGCTGCTTTTGCAGATGAAAATGTTTGGTGCAACCGAATGGCTGAAATGAAGCCTTTTGTAATGCCAAACCCGATATTGTCGTGAAGGATTGGAGCGAGGTTCAAGTTCTCCAACTTGTATACGACTGAATCAAAAAGGAAAAAAAAGACAATTAAAAAATCAAGAGTTTTGCACGCCACACGAGGTTTTCTACTTCGATGCGGAATGACAGAAAACAAAGCTTCGGGGGCGCTTCAAGTCATTTGCGTGCTTGGTCGGACGCCGACACTGGCAGAACTGGCATGACGCGAAATGAATATGAGACGAGGATCTGCGGCCGAAAGCATGCGCGGCGCCTCATCTTTCTGGCCCTCTGGAGATGTGGGGGGAGGGGGGGGGGGGAGGCGGGGAGGGTGTGGGGGTGGGAGTGGGCTGACCGTGCTTTCATGACAGTTCAACCTCCCCACGGGCTCTGCTTGAGGCAGACGGACTTCAACCGCGTTCCCGCCTCAAGTTCTGGGAACCTTTTGTTCTTGGAACACGTATGGAAAGAGAAGCTCCATACGGTTCGATTCGACACCACCGCGAACTGATTTGGCGTCAACGGGCGGCGTCACGTGAGCTGTTGTTTGGATGCGTTCAAAAGCAGAAACAAAAAGAGAGCGCTTCGATGACACGCGCCGACATGACCGTGCGTCGGTGGCATCGAAGCCCAACAGAGATCCGATAAGGTTCGGACGCTTTCGTGGTGACACTTCTGAGGAATCCCGAAACGTCAGCGTTGCACAAGCAGCGCGCTGTGACTTGAAGCTTTTTTTTTGGGGGGGGGTTGTTACCCAAGCATGTGAAGGAGAGAGCCTGAAACGGATAGGCCTCATCGTGACTCAGCATGACAGGGGCCTGCACAAGCTTTTTTTTTTTTTAATCATCAAGCTGACGCACTGCCAACTCAGCTCGGGCTCCTCTCTGGTGCGTCTCCACGCGGCGAGGGACGGAGCGGGACGACGGAGAGAAAGACAAAAGGGAAGGAGATGACTTGAGAGGGGGGGCGATCGGCAATGAAGCGCGAGGAGAAACAACACCGCGCTAGCCCGAGTGGCACAAATGTCAAGCAAAGAAAAACACCACTGACAGCCCAAGTTGAGGAAAGCAAACGCGTGAGTGAGAGAGCACAGCCGTGGCAGGAGAGTGAAAGATAACCACTGACAGAAAGACGCGAGTGGGGGTGGCGGTGGGGGGTGGGGTGCGTCACAACGGGAGCGACCGGCTCGCATCGAAACCGCGGAAGCGCACCGTCAACGGTGCCCGCACGCGTTTTTTTTTTTTTGCCAATGAGGTCGGCCCTGTTCAAGAGAAGCGTCCTCGCCAGACGATTCGCTAGCGTCCACTCAGCCATTTTCAGTCAAACGCAGTCGAGTCCCATGCCAGCGAAAGCGCAAGGAAAATCTCGGCCGTCCTTTAAAAAGCAAAGCGCCAGCACTTAGACGCGAACATACGTTCATCCCAACGACTGGACGTGCGCGTCCTTTCAAAGTGAGCGGCGCTGGGCGGAGGCGCGTTCAAGTGAGCCGTCTTCTCAAGGGGCTGACGTTAGCCGGCCACGCTGGGCGCAAAAGTCAAACTCGCTGAGCTTTTTGGGAAGAAACGCGAAACGGTTGTGGGTTTCTTTCTTTCTTTGGCCAAGCGACAAATGTCAGAGAATGAAGCGCCGGCGGAGAGAACGCGCAGCAGCCCGGCAGGGGCCGGTGTCGAGAACTGATAAGTCCAAGTCCGGGGCCTCACGCGCCCCCACCCAAACGCACGTGCGAAGGATCCACTCTCACATTCGACCGGATAACAAGTGAACCCCGTGACCCCATCTTCGCGCCACCGTCGCACGCCAACGATGACGCACTCAACGCAGCTAAGCTACGCTAAGCGTCAACGTTCGAGCCGTTTTGGGGGGTGGAGCTTCGTGTGATTGAAATGACAATCCGATACGCGCTTGATGGAGAAAGACAAACTTCATATTATCACGTTTCATTTCCGTATAGGCTTGTTTGATCTCGAAGGCTGCGTTCTCACAACCGGTACACAGAAAAAAGGGCCAACTTGAGCCGAATGAAGCCAAGGCCTCTTGAACCGATTGTATCGACGGGAAGGTTCAACTTCGCGAGGGCGGCGTGACAAGATGTCCTTCAGTTTGTTACAGTGTCTCAATTCATGCCAAATCTCCCCATTGAATGAACAAGGTACAGCGTCCATTGTTTGCGCCGGAAGATGTTTTGGCCTCCAGGTGGGGCGTATCGGTGGGCCGGGCTGGCGAGCGCGACGTGCAAATAAGGAGGAATGTTTTACTGCTATGTCACTTGTAAGCGAGGGGGGGGGAAAAAAAAAGGCCGGTGGCACGACTAAGTACAAATGTTTTATTCTGGATTTGTTGTATGGCTTTTCTCAAAAGGACTAGAAACGTCACTTGCCGACACAAGCGGAAAGTGATCTGGAAATGGGCCTCGTCCGGAGCGGCGCCGGCACAAAATGCGCCGACGACGTGGTGGCTTTTCAAAAGCCACGCGTGTGCTTCTGCAGGTTAATTGGCATCAGTGCTACAACTACGGTCATAGTACAAAAAGAAAAACAGACAAACAGGCAATTTAACTTAGTACCTCTTATAAATACCTCCATATAAATAGTGTAAATGTACTTGAGGACCGAAAATGTCTTGAATGCAGTGCTTGGACAAGTGGTGAGAGTGAGACACAGAGGAGGGAAAAGGAGCAAACACCGCCCGCACCGGCGGAGCGCGGCGTCGGCGAGCGTCTATGACGTCCTCCGCGGCCCCCCCCCCCCCCCGACTGCAAGTGATCATCGCCAGCCGCCTAAAAGAAGCCACATACGAGTGGGCCGTATGAGTGGGCAGTTCATGATTGACTGCTGGAAACAGCAGTTACAAAATCTGCACTTCTGAAACTGGGGTGAATCGGGGGGGGGGGGGGGGGGCTGCGGGGGCGGGGCATTTATTAAGGCCTCTTCAATAAAAAGTCTTCCTGATATTGTCCAGGCAGAAAGAATGCAGCTCCACATCTTGCATGTTGAGACCCCCCCCCCACTTCTTTTTTTTTTTGTGTGTGTGACATCAAACATGATGTCATCCAGGTTGGGAGCCAAGCTCTGTGAGTTTGTTCAAGGTGGCGGTGGCGCAGCGCTTTGCCTCACTGTAACCCCCCCCCCGCAGCGTCCGAGGACAGCGGCGCCCCCTCACATCCAGCTGAGATACTTTGGGGTGCGGAATATGTCACAGAACGCTCTCAAAACAAGATGGACCACAGACGTGTCATTCCACTGACTGAGCCAAAAGGCATGAAAATAAGAACAGTGGCTTACAAAGCAACAACGACATCAATAGAATAATAATAATAATAATAATAATAAGGAGCAATAGAAAGAATAACAATAATAATAATGATGATAACAAAGAGTCAGCTTCTAGAAGCCCTTGGAAGCGACCTTGTACATTAAAGCTTCTCAGCATGCCTATGCGGAACCCCCCCCACCCAAACTTCACCCTTTACCCCATGAGCAACGAGGACATCCAGATATCGCGTCGAGTGCAATAGTCCCCCCCCCCCCCCTTCCTCTTCCTGAAAACGCCCTGAACGCAGGGTAGCCCCCAAAGGGCGTTTGGCCATCCTCGCTCGCTCCGCCGCAGCTCACTGCATGCGGTCGGGCTGGATTTGCTGCTGCGGAGCGTAGTGCAGGAAGGCGGCGGCGGCCGGGCCGGCGGCCGAGGGCAGGGCGGGGTGCACGGCGGTGGCCGCCGTGGCGGCGGCGGCCGGCCCCACGCCGGCGGCGGGGCTGGCGGCGTAGCCGTAACCCAGGAAGCCGGCCGGGGAGGCGGCGTAGGGATACTGCTGCTCAAAGTTGGCCTGGGCGTACTGCGCGTAGGCCGCGCCGTAGTCCAGGTAAGGGCTGCTCGTCAGCGACGGCGACAGCTGGGTGGGCAGCACCAGGCTGGGCTGCACGTAGGCTTGCGGGTACACGTAAGGCGGGGCCAACCTGCGCACAGCACAAAAAGACCAAACAAAGGGCCGTTACGCCCACAGGCTCCGGCTTTGTTTACGTCGCTTTCCGCGGCGGAAAACAAACTGGGGGGCGCGGGGACGCGAACGCATGCAGAGCAGCGGGTGAAGGGGTCCCCACTTTCTGTCTGTGTCGCTCAGCAAAAAAACAAAAACAAAACAAAACTAGCAAGCGTGCGCGGTTGGGCCTTCTGAGCTCCAAGCGCGGGGAGGGGGCGGCCGGGTGGCTGAATGATGGCGTCAGCCGTTACTGGCAGCTTTTCAAGTTCAGGCACCAGCAGAGTGTTTAAACAGCCGCTGCTTTCCGCACGCACACACACACATATGCACGCTGCGCGGCGCTTATCAATGCTGCTGTCAGGTGCTGTAGTTGCTCTTCGACAGGTGATCAAAGCTGTGTGGTGCAGGGGGGGGGGACAAAAGGTTTCTCCAACCAAGTCCTCCACACGGGACAGGATTAGGGCCAAGGAAGGAAGGAAAAAAAAAAAAAACAAGGTTGGCAAGATTCTCACTTTAATCTCAGAATTCTGACTTTAAAGTACCTCCATGCCCCCCCTCCCACTCTTTTTTCCCCCCTTTCATTTTTTTTTTTTTAAAACCAGGGCTACCAAAATAGCTTCTTTGTGCCAATTTCAATCCCGCAAGGGGAAATTTAATTGACACTCTGCAGACCGCAACACGTGCAGGCATGTCAAAGCGACAGAGCGTGCAAATGGGGACCGCGCGCCCCTGAGCTGACGCCGTGTTGCTCTGGTGCCTTCTTGCTCAGAGGCACCTCAGCAGTAGTCAGGATGCAGACTAGTATCCATCAACTAGTTGCTCGCTTTGTGTGTGTGTGTGTGTGTGTGTGTGTCCGGAGCAAGACAGGAGTCGGGCCTGAGCCTTCGGTTCCTGGAGGTGGACACATCCCGAAGAGCCACGGCACAGTGCAAACGTCTTTCGTTGTCTTAGCAATGCTATATTGACCATATACGGTGTAATGCGGCGTCAATCGTTTAAAGAATGGCAAATCATTTTTTGACGTTTGTTGGCGGGTTTATTTCAGGACGACGGCAAGGTGGATGTTAAAATTCGGAGTGGTTCATAACCGTCTTTGCTGCCATTTTGTCACCATGACTGCACTGCAGAACGGGTCAATGAAGCAAAGCTCGTGATGGCCCAAGACATTTGCATTGCACGTCCCCCCCCCCCCCCATGAAAAATATCAGCACGCAGTTCAGAATAAAGTGTGCCTAAAAAAAAAAAAAGTTGGAGACCCCTTCTGCTTTCAAAACTTGACATTCTCACCTCGAGAGGCCAAGCATTTACGGAGAAAGGCAAGCGCACCGCAACCAACTGAAAAAAACATTTTGGTTTCCATCTCATCAGTACCGCGAGGCTGCCGTGGATCCAGTCAGGGATGGAAGCATGCAAGGAGAGGGATGTCACATCACGCTCCCCGACAGCGCGCGCACGCGCACACCACACACCGGTAACCACTGCAAAGCCCAAAGCATGCCATAATAGGGAAAGAGTCGCACCGCAATCAGCGCAAACCGCTTCGCTTCATATCACTCGCACGCCAAACGGGAAAAGATAAAAAGGCACTCCAATCCATCACGGCACACCACACGCCACTCTCAAGCCATCCACTGGCACCTTGCGCAGAGACGAGAGGCGGGGGTGGGACATTTGCTTCCTCGGAACTAGTCCTATATTCGGGGTGGGGGCAGGGGGGGCGTCCTCTGATCGTCAGCTGCCGGGAAGTTGGACAGAAGGAGGATTATCAAGAAAAAAAAAAAAGAAAATAGAATAGAGCCAGCGCATTTGTATACACGCATATCAACATCAAGGTTTCAAAGTCACACGGGAAAAAAGGCACCGGATTAACGCCGACGGAATCAAATCTGAGGAAGGGACGAAACGCATCCGAAGCGGAGCCCGAGGAGCAAGCCGACGGCAGCCTTGTGTGCCGCGAGTCCGCGCGAGCGCGGGGCACTCGCGCGCCGGCCCCCCGGCCGGCCGGCTCCGGCGCTCGGCCGCCGACGCGCTCTCCCGCGCGCAAATCCAAAAGGGCTCATGCGGCCTTACGACGGAATGCGGGAGGATAAGGCCAGACAAAAAGGGGAGCCTTTCACTGATACAGTGCGCCGGTGCGAGCTTTGGTTTGAACTTCTATCGAAAGAGATAAGCGGCGAGAGGTCGGTCGGGGGTGCGACCTGAGCCGGCGGCAGGCCGACGTGGACGCCGGACAGAAAATCCGAGGTCGGCTGCTTTTGTGCTGATGGCGAGCCAGCCCGTGTGATTTTGACACAATGCCCCCCCCCCACCCCCACCCCGGCAAGCCCGCAGGCTTTGCAAATGCATACCGCAAGTATTACAAATGCGGGCGGGAAAGGCCTGATGGCCGCCTCATTTATGGGCAGGGCCAAAAGAGGAACCGCAGGTGTTTGCAGGAAATCGGAAACGCTGCGGCGCGGTTCAACTTGGTCATTTTACTCAACGAGTCGAAACTGAAAAGGACGATTTGGCGAGCGTTCGTTTTTGCCGTTAACGTGCAAGCAAGCCGCCCGGCATCCTTCCCTTTCCGCTTGAGGAGGCGACGTTTCACACCTGCAGTGGTGCGTTTCCCAGGATGCGCGCTGCCTCCTTTAAAAAAAAACAAGCCTCATCCCCCACTTTGACGACCAAACCCCCAGCCCCCGTCTGATCTCCCGCACTGCCTCGCAGAGGCGTGTCAACTTTCACACCGCTGGCGGCGGCCAGAGAAGCGACCGATTTAAAAAAGAAAAAAAAAAGCTTCCAAAAACGAAAAGATGACTGCGGACCGGGAAAGAGTGAGCAAATGTGGTGGCTATGAAAACGATGACACTTGCCTCACCTCGCCTGACCCTCACAGTCCAAAGCATCTGCTGACCACAGCCTTAATACACACACACACACACAGTATCCGGCGCTCCAGTTTCTGCTTACGCTCCCACTTCAGAGCATGTCAGCGCGCCATATGTCGCCAAGGAGGGGAGAAGAGGCTGAAAGAAAAGCCACTTGTCGGGGCTGCGCGTCTTAGGGAGGCCCGCGTCTGTCACGCAACAATCTGCCGTCGCCATGGTAACGGAAGCAAGGCCACGGGACTTTCCGGGTCCTCCGAGTGGCCCGGAACAAGACGGGGCACATTCCCAAGCGGGTCGTTAATACCCGACGCGGCTCGGTTTAATGGGACACGAATAGACAATCGCGGCCGGTTGAAGGCTGCTTTTCTTTAGGGGGAGGGGCTGTTATTTGATCACGGTCCCAAGGGAGTGTGGAAAATCTCGGCAGTTCCAGGATGATGCGCTCTTCATCGCTGACGAGCATCGCTCCGTTTGGAGCATCACTTTCATATCGCCAAAAATGCCCTTGTTGGCTTCCATTTTCATTTCCATTTCAATTCCTGTCAAGTTCAAAGCAACAACTTCCATCCAGACTATACGGCAGAAGACGGTTACTGAATGTGTTCAATGTGTCATGTGAGGGCAACGCACAAATCGCTGATGGCGTGGTTCCTTTTCGGAATGAAATCGGATGAACCCGCTTTCTTTTCCACTTTGACCTTTGCAAGACAGTCGCAGTCACTTGCGAGCATCGTTATCGTTAGTATGTCCGATATCCGTGGTCCCCCATCGCCTTCTGCGCGCACGCAAGCTCAATGACGCTGAAAACGGGATTGGAATCAGGTCCCGATTTGACTTGGGAGCGGATGTCGTGCGGCAAATCCAGCCTGATGGGCGAAGGACAACAGATCCTCACGTGATTGGTTGATTGAAATCAAACGCTGCTTTCCAATCCTAAAATGAAGTAGCGGGGGGCAAAGGCGAAGCCACAAAAGGCAGCGTCACGAATGGGCGCGCGACTCCGGCTCGAAGAACGGACAGTTAAGCCGCGCTCGTGGCGCGAGGAGGCGAAAGGCGGGCGGGGGCGCCGAATACGGCCAAGCGCCGGTCAAAGCGCTCAGCGGAGCGCGTCTGGGACGCGAGCCGCTCCGACAACACGGCCGCTTCCGGCGGGCCCGCCGGAGGACGGCGGACGAGTCCGCAAGCTTCTGACAAAACTTTGCGAGCGAGTCACACGCTCACCTCTGGAATGCCCTTCCATTACCACAGAGGTGTGAGCAATCTCCCCGGCCTAGAAATTTCAAGTATGCTAATGCGCCCCCCCCCCCCCCCCACCGGAGTTGCAAGCAGGCCCAGAAACTGACATGTACTTTCCAGAGGCCCTGTTTGTCCAAGAAACAGTGGCCTGGTGGCACTGCACAAAGAGTCTAACACAAGAGCACACGCACACGCACGCACACACGCAACAAGCGCCCCCACTCCCTTTCACTTACCCATACTGCCTCTGGATGAATGCCGGGTGAATGGGCTGCACTCCGATGGATATGCCTGCAAGATACGAGGTGGACTGTCAGAAAGGCACACGCACGCGTGCGCCCGCATTTGCATTTGCATTTGCAGAGGAGGGCCGGAGAACAATACACAGAGAGCACGGGGGGGGGGACAGAGCCAGGGCCTGTTCCTCTCTCGGGGCAAAACAATGCGCCATACAGTCAAGCCGAGCTCCAACGCGGCTCATGCTCGGCCCCGCCGCAATCTTGCCCGTTTTCGGTTTCGCGGTCAAATCCGCGAGCGCCGGCGACGGTCCGCCGCCGCGGCCTCGCGTGGATCTCGTTGTTGAAAGATAATATTGAGCCACGATCGTCACCGGGTGGAGAAATCGGGACGCGACCAGGAGGTCGATGAGAAGACCAGAACAAAAGTGGTGTGGCAACATTCGGGGACTCGCCTGCCCTCTTGACACAATGGGGGGCCCAAGTCCCGCCCCCAAAAAGAAAGACGTGCTTGAAATTTGCCAAATGCCTTCCAAAAGGTAGGATCGGTCGTCGCAGAAGAACACCTTAACCGACAGTAGAGCACGGCGACGGCGACGGCGGCATCGCGCTACGGAGCGGATTTTATCCCGAGCCGATAACCGCGGTCAAATTTGCGCTTATTTCCGCGAGGCGAACAATGGCGGCCCTCATTGAATGTCGGCATTCGGCGACTGAACTTCCCTGAAAGCGGGTTCTGGTTGAACCGTTTGGCGTTTGAACATCGAGCCTTTGGATTTCTTTTAGTTCCACGCGCAAGCACGACGAATATTTGAAGCAAGCGCGCTTGACCTCTTATTTGGAGAACTGTGCCGGGAAGAGAGTGAGGAACACTTTGCAAAGTACGACTCCTACGATAAATACGACGAATAAGGAATACTTGAGGGCGTTTTAAGAAGCGCAAATGTGTTTCGGGCGTTTTCCGAATACGGTCTCGACACCGACTCCCGATTTTTCACCTATCGCGGTCGCATCCGGAACGATGCCGTGCTATAAACGAGGCTTCGCTGGAATAGAAACTCGGTCGATTATCATCGGCTTTGAAGGAGAGAAGGATTCCCAAACATTTCCCGCGGGACGTGCCCAAAGTCCGACCGGATCGGCCTTCAAGGTCGCCTCAACTGGAGCTCGCTAGCTGGTTGATCAAGATGGCAACGCTGTGATTTCATTAATGATAAATAGATAAAAAATGAACACGCCCCACCTGTTTGGATGCTGCGAGGCTTGGCGCCGAGGTAGGCCAGGTTGACGTTGGCCTTTCTGCCATCAATAATGGGATTGGGATCCTTGCAGGCTCTCTCGGCCGACCCTCGGTCTGTCATCGTGACCTGGTGACGGGAATAATCATTGCATCGTTAATGACTTGCTTGAGTTTGTGTTCTCAAGCAACTGATTTTTTCTTTTTTTAAAGCGGGGCGAGGGGGGAGTGCAACCATTGGCTGAGAGTAAACAGAGGCGCGACAGTTGTCTAAATGAGTCTCCTCAATTCATTTTGACATGGTTCCGTGGCACCGAGGCGCTCCGAGATGGGGCCAAAGTAAGTGTGAAATAGTGAATGCTGAACAGCAACTATGCGAGGGTTCACTGTCATATCCTGTAAAAAAAAACACACGCAATCTGTATTTTGGGGGGCTAAAAGAATAATTGAAGTTGGAAAACTTTACAATACAAATTGCTGAAAATGATGGCAATAATGTTGGCACAACAAAGCAAGCACGTCGCTCGCTCCAAAACAACTTGCAGAGTTGTTTTTCCAATACAAAGGGGAAAGAGTTTGCTCGAGATTTTGTGAAAAAATCAGATCCAATTCAACCACCATTTTTTTTTTCCTTAACCGTGTATAAAGTGAGGACCACCCTTGTGCCGACACGTTCCGCTGTCCAAAATCTTGCTTTGAGAAAACAACCGACCAAAATCCGGTGGCCGTTGTCGGAGTAAAAATACAAACAAAGTCCACGGTTATTTCTTTCGAGTAACCCACACGCCTGCCAAAATATGAACGGAAGCGGAGGACCATTTCAGGACGTAAATATGAAGGAGCTTGTCCGAGTCGGCCCCCTCTTTTCTCCCTCCGGGCATTAGAGGGGTCTGTTTTGATAGCCGGCTTCTGCCAACTCGGTGGCTTCGGTCGGTTCACCGAGTCGAGCAAAGTGCATCTGAAAGAACGGAGGCCACGGCCATCATTTTTCCGGAGGGCATTTTCGACATCGGCAAGGTGAGAAAAAGCCCCCTCCGCCGTCTGCGTTGTAAACACACAGGAAGGAACGAGGCTTTGTTGACACTCTGTGGAGCCTCGCCGCGGGGGTGCCGCTAATCCCCCTCTCTGATGTGTGTTTGGATAAAAGGTGAGCTGGGCTTTGGGGTAGCTTGCCCGCCCCTTTTCTGCCGGTTTACGCCCTCAACCAAAGCCAGCCATTTGTTGGTCAACTAACCATGCGCACGGGTGACAGCAGGCACATCCCAACAAGCCTGTTTGACAGGTCACACCGGTCCCCACGCTCAACCGTTAGCAACAAGACTCGCAGGGCAGTTTTCGCCAGTTTGGGAGCTGACGTGTAAACACTGAGTAATTGTCTTCCATACTGCTTGTAAACACACGCACACACACACACACACAGACACCACTTTTCCATTCCTTCTTTGGCCTGACAAAACTAGCGCTGATGGGTAGTTCCAGAGTTCTGGTAAATATTTGCATTGCTCACATGGCTTCTGTGCTTTGTGTCAAAGGGAGAATAGCCGGTTTTATCTGGCAGGGACGGCCGAGATAAGTCACCTATTAGCGAGGCCTGAGAGAATGCAACAGGACACTTTTCGTTCAGTGCATTTTGAAAAACAATCCCATCATGATTTACCTACAGTATGTATGACATTTTGGGGATCTGGACGCCGGGGGTGGGTGCCAAAGCTACTCAAAGATAAGATCTTTGCAGAGTTGATCACACATTCACAGGATGAAGACCATTTTTTTTTCCCCCAAGCAGCCAAGTTGCCTTGTAAATCATGTGAGCGGTGAGCAATGCAGGCGCTTCCGTCTGTGACAATGGAGGGCACGCCGTGCAAGGTCAACGTCTCCCATCGCCGCTGCTCCAAACGAGCCATATAAAGGAACGAGGGGCAACAGACTCTCCCGCACTTAAGCCCCGAGCCAGCCTTGAATGGCCTCGTTTGGGAGGTTCGGGGGGGGGGGGGGGGGAATATAATCGTTTTAGTTAACTTGGGTGATCCCTCATCCTCCTTAGGGTAGGAAGACAATTGAATTCCATGACCGGGGCATAAAGTCGACGCGCATCGCACAAGGACAAACATCAACACGTGGAAAGGCACACAAGGCAACAAATCATTCTACGGTGTGTGGACGGCCAAAAAAAAAAAAAAAAAAAAAAGTATGACACTCTGCGGGCGGCGCGTGTATTCCATCGCGGTGAGAAGTGAATGACTTGTTGTATCCCCTTCCTACTTACGAAGCCGTATCCTCGGGACTTGCCGGTCTGCCTGTCGGTTATCACCACGGCCTCATCAATGTCCCCAAAGGCCTCGAAGTATTTTCGCAGCGAGGCGTCGTTGGTGTGGTACGGCAGCCCGCCGACGAAGATTTTGGTAAAAGTCGTGTCCTTCTGGAGCGCGGTGGGATGCATGGCTTCCAGGGCTCCGTTCATAAACTGATGCAGAAGCATTGGCGAGCCGGCCAAACCTCCGGAGGCGCACATTGGCGAAACTGACTTCACTCGGCTTTAACGGCGGCCCGGCATTCGTGAAAACGTTTTCAAGCAAGAGCACACAGACTCAACGTGCCGCGGGGTAAAACAACCTGGAAACTACGGCTCGCTGATTTACAAACGTGAGAGATCCTCCACTCGCGTGCTCAACTCGTCGCTTGCGGCTGGAGGCGAGCGGAGACATTTTTTTATATGCCGGAGATGTGGCTCCTCCCCCAAACAACTCTTAGCCAATCACAATAGCGCCTGAGTGCCGACTTCATTGCGTTTTCCCGGACGTCGTCCCGCCCACTCGGAACCCCCGCTGCACCTGCCTTTGTCCTTCAGAGACTGGTCTCAACTGCCCCCCCCCCCCAAAAAAAATTAATGCCTTGATCCATTCTCGGTGAGAAAGTTACCGTATCCCCAAAAATATCCTACTGGAGTTAAAACTCCGCACATTTTCCTTCGAAAAACAAAACAATTTGCTTTGCATTCACGGATGAACGTTGGAATCACAAACGTATGCCTTTTCAAAACAATGATAAATTGGTCGTTTGCTGTTGATAAGGGCAACATTCCGTCTCTTAATTAGTTGAGCTGCTAACAGAGAGAGAGAGGTCTTGGTGTTGACTTTTCTGTTGGCAGCTTATTCCATAAGTGTGCAGCATAACCGCTAAACGCTGATTCACCGTGTTTGCTTGGATCTGTGGTTTCCACGAATAGAAGAACCCCAAGCGCCATTTTAAAAATGGGATGATTATCAATCATGCAACGCAGTCATATTGGGGTTTTGTACATGTTGTGGTAAACCAGTTAACATCGCCCATGCTGAAAAGCAGCGCAGCCAGGGCCAATTTTTACGGATGGTGAATATGGCCTCGCTAGGCACACAGCTTTAAATGAGGTACTTCAAAGACTGGGCTGAGAACGTTTAACACCAAAGAGGCAAGGGGTGTGAGAAAGTGGTGCTGCCACTTGCTTACGGATTTTGAGAGGAGATGGTGAAGCGCAGCCACAGAAAAATCTTCCTGCCCTTGGCCGCTTGGAGTCCCACTGCTAAGTACCAAAGGTCAGGCTCACGGCGAGGTGATACACTAACAACGCTCAATAAAAGGGCATTTCGTTCGCGCCTTGCGCTCGATGACCCGGCTCACTTTTCCCGCGTGGCCTTTGTCGCTACCACTCTGACATCTTTTATAACCACCCCAACACCACTTTATCCCCAACGTTAAAAGAATCCAACCTATAGGAAGAATCTTTGATCTCTTTTGTCCCTCTTTAGGTTGTGCCCTGGCCTCACACCTTTGAGTTAAGAGCGAGATAGACAACACACTCCACCTGCTGGACAAAAACATACACACGCGAGCAACTCCACACGTTGGTATCGACCCATTATGGGATTTATTTCCCCATCGTGCTCGCTAACAGGTTTATATTTCAAACGAGGTCGATATAATCCAAAAAAATGAGTGAGGCTACCTAGTTTTACATTGCTTGAATCACAACGGGCAGGAGTGTGAACTAGTGGCGCGTACATGTGCCTTGGAGTTCTGCGGTGGTTCAAATCTTGGATCAGGGCTTTCTTGTGCTCTGTCCTCATGTTCCCCCAGAACATGTAGGTTAGGTGAACTAAAGACTCTGAATTGTCCCTAGGTTTGAATGTGAGGCTAAATGGTTGTTCGTGGAAACGCCCTCCAGTCAGCTTGCTCTAGGCCACCTCTGACCCGATTGAGCCTGAGGATTAAGCCGTACATAAAATACAATGCATTCAAATCAAAGTGTCTTCACTCACTTACTTGTTTATTATACATCAACATTCCATTTGGAAATAAACCACAGAGTAACACGAATTTTAGACAGTCTTTGGAGAAGTGTAAAAAAAAGAAATGTAAAAAAAAGCCTACCCGGATGTAAATGAATGACAAACCCTCCAAACGTACGACAACCATTTTTGTGTAGGCCTCTCCGATTGGTCCACGGACAGGAAGTGGCACCACATCAGCTGGTCCAGGTGTCAAAAGGAAGGAGTCTTTCTTGAGCATACACGCACCCCCAAGCATCTGGCTGTCTGCGTTTCCCCACACCAGATGTGACTTGGCAAGGAGAATCTAAAGAAAGGAGGGGAGGCAGTCAGTGAAACGTTTGAACGCTTTATTTGAGGCTCTTTATTTAATAAATGATGTCCAATTTTGCACAGCATAAACAGTACAAAATGGGTGTCAAATACTGCTCGCCCGAGCTCAATGACTTTATCATCAGAATCAAGCAACGCAATTAATTCATGGCTGTATTTTGATAAATATCTTTTCCTAATAGCCAAACGACATTCGGCGCGCTATGCCTCCGCCCGGAGAGCTTCACAAAGCGGCAAGCTCCATGATCAACCCACTCGTCGGAGATGTGCAAAAGGCAGCTTGTACGCGCTACAAATGCGGAAACCACGCAAGCCACCTAAGAGCCGGCCGGAGTCACTCGTGGAAAGCACGATCCCCACCGCTGGAATCTCTGCTTGTCGAAGAAGTGGCTTGGAAGCAGTGCTTCTGCTCCCATCCACGCATGCCAGGGGGCCGCGCGGTGGCCGCCGAGGCCCAGCGTGAGGATCCCATCCGGCGAGCGCGCTACCCGGGCTAATGGACAGTCGCTGCCGGCCTCTCACCATTTCTTGTTCCGAGGCTTCAGCTCCTCCGCGGCGTTCCTCAAGAAAATGTAGTTCTTCTTCTGGGGGTTGTAGTACTCGTGGCCCTGAACGACAGACCACGTGAGATAAACGCGTTGACAACACTTTTCGGTTGGGGACATCTTACCTTTGACCAGTCATAGCTGGAAGCATAGGCAAAGATGTTGCCATTGTGGTTGAAGCAGCAGGCTGTGATGGGCTGGTCCAGCTGCTCCGACGTCTTCAACTTGGTGCGGGCGTCTTTGTCCCAAAAGCTGAAGCGACCATCGGAGCCGACGGTCGCCAAAGTTCCGTGAACGGGATGGAAGGAAATGGCGTTGACCTGGATCAGAAGAAAGCCCCCCGCGTACTGATTCTTGGCCGTCATTCCCTCTCCGCCACCGCTGCATTTTCAAGTTGAGATGCGGTGGCCACGTCGCGGCGGAATGTCAACGTGGAAAATGGAGGCCTTACAGCGTAGATGTCCTGTGGGGTGGCTGTGTTGGTTCCATTCGACCTGTGGCACTTGAAGGTGAAGTTGTCCTTGGCTCTAATCGACAACGGGCAAAGACATTGGCGTCAGACTGCGGCTCGCGCGCTTGACAGCGTTCCAACGGAATGAAAACGGAAACATGGTTGAAAAACTACTGTTCTAAAACCAAAACAAGACTTTTAGTTGTGATGCTTACGGGTTGGGAGGGTTGATATAGTGGATGGCGACGCGTCCCTCGATGCTTCCCAGCGCAAAGCCGGTGGGCTTGTTCTGCTTGTCCTTGAAAATGGCCACACGGCGGTGCTACAAGCCACAGTCACAAGATTACATTTTGGAGAGACTGAAAAGCTCCGGGGGAGCGAACGCGCGTTTCTCGACAATGAAAACAAGTGCTCGCCTGATGCTTCAGAGGCGATTCAAGTCTGCGAAATTCAGACGGCTGGTTCTCCAACTGGTACACAATCAGACCCCGCTCCGCTGTGGCCACCACCGCCATGGGGTACACCTGCAGAGCCGCATCACACATATTGAGGTGCACTCAGAAAACCCACGCGTCATCTGTTGGGTGAGAATATATATGTATTGCGGAATTCGTCTTCGGGTCCACGTACAACATCGGCACAGTAACATCTTTCGGGCATCTGCAGGGACATCATAGGATTGGGAGAGCGGGTGTCCCAAAACTGGAACGGAAAACGACAAGAGTGCGTCACGTAGCAAAGGTTGGAAAATGAACTGCGTGCGTTTCGACATGCAGACGCAGGTGAGCACACCTTCAGTGTTTTGTCCCAGCTCCCGGTCATGATGCAGCTGTAGTTGGGCGCTTTTATCCAGTGAATCGACTTGATTGGGCCATCGTGCTGTTAAGAGAACAGGAGGTGAGTGAGAAAGGAGTATGTTTGTGGCTGGGTTGACACCGAAGGTCCAGGGGCCCAATTCCAAACGAATGGCCTACAGTACATCCGATTTGTTGCTGTACCATTTCCACGTGGATATCGAGTCTGTGCATTTAGGCCGCACTTACGGTGGCAGGTATGCGACGCACATGCGGATTTGATCCGCGTTTGGGAGAGGCCCGATTCCATCGTGAACATACTCAGTTCCAGGCATCACCCCACCACCACCACCCATTCACACTCCCATTGCACCGATCGGACTGGTGCCACTTCAGAGCATACAAATCAGAACCGTGTCTCTTGAACCAAGAAGTGTAAAGCACCCCTCAGAGTACACATCGAATCCATATCGAGGCTCCAAAGTGCATCCCGTATGACCTGGGCAATCTGCATCGCTTGATTGCTGTTCAGATCCCACATCTTGGCTGTCTTGTCACAGGAAGCAGTGAACACTTTACTCCCATCCTGGGTAAAAAAATCAAGCATGTTGAACATTTTTCTCTTCATCTCCAAGAGAACGTCACGTGTGGTCAGACTTACATCACTCCAGCATGTATCAAGCACAGGACCTGTGTGCATCTGTTGAGCTTTGGGGACAGTTTGACCATTGTCCTGCACCTCCCAGCACCGAACCTCATGGCAAACCATCCAAAACATGTCTCTTATTTTCTATATCACCCACTATTGACAAATGAATGGTGCCTGGGGCTAACGCTCGCCTCAAAACACTCAGTATTGAAACACCTGCAATCACTCACATCATTCGCCCAGGAGCCTCCAATGAGAAAATTCCCAGGCATGGTCGGGGGGCTGAAAGCCAGACAGCTAATGCTGTCATCTGGTGGGGAAGTCACTTCGACATCCTGAGACATAGCAAAAAATTTAAAAAAAATAAAAGTACACTCTTTGAACTGTTTGTCAGTTGAATGCTGAGCAAGCTACAACAGTAACACGTCAACAAATCAAAGTGTAGCCAGTTTGTTGTTTACCTTCATAGGATTGTGCGTGTCAGCCGTCGTGCTCCCAAAAACGCCAGTTCCCGTTGTTCCAAAACCGGAATTTGTGCCAAATAAACTCATGGCGCATTACCGTAATTCCTGATCTGACCTGGCCTGGTAGGAAAAATACACATGACCTCTCACCATCCACATTGCATGTTTTTAAAAGCAAATGCGGTAGAAGCAAAGGCTTCGCCTTGTTACGTATCAACTACAACACATTACTACACGTGATTTAGTGACATGCATGTACATTCGATGACAGAAGGTTACGAATCTCACTAAAACCATTTCACCAGTATGTGAGTAAGCGCAATGGCCGGAAAGACCAAATGTCAAACATGGGTCCGCCGTCACTAGTATTCCAATAAGATGATTCAGAGAAGAGGCGAGTGTGAAGTGTTACTAATTCAGAGGTCGCTAACGTTAGCTTGCTGCCAGTTGGAAATCTTCCTTTCAGACCGGCGACCGTCCCGTGAGCAACAGCGGGAAACATTCAAACGACGCGGACTGCCCTTTATCCATGACAATACGTACCTCGAACTCGTTAACCTCCTATCCCAATCTTGACTCTGATATTGAGCCGAATATAACGAATTTATCCGGCGCAACAACCGAAAAAATGTGGCGCTTGTTTTGCGCGGTGTCGCAGTTTAATGACGTATTGGGCCAGGAGGACGGTGTGCTGCGCTGTGCAGTTTGAACGCCAGGGGGCAGTGTTGGACAAAAACGTGCCTTTTGATCGCTAGGTAGCGACAACGTCTGTTTTGCCTGTTTATATCAAAACTTTAGTTGAGATATTGTCAAAGCGACTTTACCTCTTAAATATGTGTATTGTTGACATTAAAAACCTTGGTCACCGAAAAATGTTAAGTAGAGATGGTTATATGTCTCCCTCCCTCAACGTATTATTGACGCAGATTAAAAAAACTCGACTTTTTTGCTGGCACATTTTTTAAAATATCTGTTCATTATGGCACCGAATTTTAAAAAAAAATACATTTTGATGAAAAGTTTTTGCGTTTGGCCTAAAACATATGTTTCTATATGGATTTGAAAGTGCTTTTTAATTTATAGCTCTGACGTTTTCGGAAAAAAATGCAGCTGTTGCTGATCTTATCCCTTAGTAAATACTACTAAATGCACCAATACAATATTATATTAAAATAGACTTGTGGAATCGTTGTTGCACTAATCAGGGGTGTCAAAGTCAGGTCCTGGAGGGCCGCTGTCCTGCATGTTTTCCAAGTCTCCCCGTTGCAACACACCCGATTCAAATGATCAAATCATCAGCAAGCTCTATGGAATCCTGACAATGAACCTGTTCATTTGAATCAGGTGTGTTGCAACGGGGAGACTTGGAAAACATGCGGGACAGCGGCCCTCCAGGACCTGACTTTGACAGCTATGCACTAATTCACTGGGGCCATTGTGGCAAGTGCCTTCATTCCGTTGTAATAAATAGTGGCTGATCATCCGTGAGAGTAGAACCCCCAAATGATTAGGGTGGGACCGACCTGTCCGTCTCAGTTCAAAGAGATGTGCGTTCTGATGTTGAGGGCTAGGGGGATTGTTGGGGGATTATCGTAACCTCTTGAATACAATTCACAACATTGTCATGACACTTCCGGTTAAAACAGCCCCGCCCTCCCCCTCCCTGCACCCCAACGTTGAAGATGAACATGCTTCTTTCAAGGACACTGTTAAATTCATCTTGCCTTTTCACTGTGGTCAAAATGAGCACAGTCGGCCCCCACCCCCTCCCCCGCCCGCGTCCCTCCCCGCCTTACACAGGGTCTCCAAACGCGCTCCAAAATTCCCATAAGAAAGGAACTCACGGGACTGCAAGGCACAGGAGAACACAATGTTGCATCGGAGTTTGGCAGATATGTCTGAAATGATTATCGTGTACGATTTTTGATCCCGAGAACATTTGCCAAACGATCGATTACCTCAACTTTTTTTCGAGACGCGCGTCACAAGATGGTTCCGACTGCGACCTGCGCCTTGGGGACACTGATTTTTTTCCTGAGTGGGAATTGTGGCGTCTTGTCCGCGAAGATGTCCTTCTCCAACTTCTCCGTGGATAACGAGGTGCGCTCCAGTTTCATCCACGGCCGACTGAGGAGCCAGGAGCGCCGGGACATGCAGCGGGAGATCCTCTCCATCCTCGGGCTGCCTCATCGCCCGCGACCCGCGCACGTCGGCTCCAGGCTCACGGCTGCCCCGTTGTTCATGCTGGACTTGTACAACACCGCCTCGACGAACGCACCGCGCACGAGATATTCCAGCTACGATCCCCATCTGGAGCCCCAGGCTCCCAACCCGGTCACCCCGCAGGACAATCGCTTCCTGGATGATGCTGATATGGTCATGAGTTTTCTCAATGTCGGTAAGTTTATGTCTCGAACGTTTCCCCATGATTCGAATTCCTTTCTTTTCCTGCATTTGCTCCGAGGCGTGTGAAACATTTGCCGCACAGTAGCAGTAGGATTCTTTGCAAATATCGACACCGAAGACTCTGGTTTCAGGTGTTCCTGTCTCCACCCCACACCAGTCATAACATCTGATGATCAGTCTTATGGCCACCAGGAGTCATTTCTTAGAAATCTTTTTCATGGCCAGTTAAGATGGGACGGAGTGGCGAGGTGCGAGAGCGTTGAGGCGCTCACTCCTTCGTTCCATTCCCAAGCCGAAATTCATTCACAGAACCTTTGACTGGGAGGCTCACAGGCTAAAACTACATGCTTTCAACGTGCGCCCCTTGAAATGAAATGTTTACAAATGTGCAAGATCCAACGCGGCACACATTTTGTATGTTTTTTTTTTTTTTTTTTTAATTTCTTGAAAGCTCTTAGGTAGAGGTTGATGGGTTAGTTGTGCAGTTACAGGTACTATGTTTGTACCTTTCACATCTTTGGAAATATGCAAAACCCGTTTTTAGCCGAGCGCCAACAAAGAGTTTGACGCCAGTTGCGGTGTCACCTTTTATCCCGGAGCACTGTTGCCTCACGGTGCTTAACAAGAAGGTGAAAGGCCATTTGGGAAGAGAAGAAGTTGATCTTGTCATTGATTTGGAGCTTCTACGCACAAATCAAGAGCCATTTGAGATGAACAAATCTGAACATAGCTTAGCGGTGCCGTCTACGCAAAGGCTTTTACATTGTTTTATACTTGTGAGAATGAAAGATGAGCAATAAAGACAAAACGTCATGATGTGATTTTCCCCTTGGAAGCACACCACAAAGTCGCGTGTCGAGCATTTTTCTCCGTTGTTTTGTTTTTTTTTTTCTTTTCAACTTGGGGCCCCTCATTGTGTTGGAACTGCATGGTGGTCCCCGGATGATGGTTTCAAGCCTCAAACGGATTATGGCATTTCCCATGTCAAGATCACAGCATCTCGCAGATGAAGGCGTATCCTGCAGGTGGACTGAGCGTTTGCTAGTTTTGGTGGGTGTAGGGGGGAGTTCATGGCGTCGCCATTGTTAGAGAGAATTTTCTTTCGTACAATACAAAAAGTGTTCCTGGGTGGGATGGGAATGCGTTTGTATCATTGCCATGCGCTTCTGAGATTTCCACTGCACATGTAAGTTCCGAATCTATACAAGAGTGCAGTAATGGCCTTCTTTTCTTTTTTTTTTTTGAACTGACAGCTTTTTTTCCAAGGGGGTGAACTTCAGGATGATGTCATTGCTCACGTGAGGGGGTTATTTGAAGTAACTCACGATAATAGGTGCACTCACTGTTAAAATAAGCCCACGCAGGCTTCCATCCCTGGTATTGGTTTTTAGTTTCAACACGATAAATGCACAGATTGTCAAACTTCATGAATCTGTGCAAATCCTAAAGCAACAGACAGCGTCGGGAGCAGAAGTATTCATATGGGGGAGCGTTTGTTTGGACAAAGTTCTCTCGGTAACTGTGATAATCTACAAGAAAACAGTTTGGAGTTTGTGCACAGCTGTCAAACTTGTCAACACACGCAGGCCTTAAATGGTGTGATTGGGCTAAAGTGTTCTCTTGAGTAAGAGACGGCGTGAAAAGCTGAGCTTCAAGTGTTGCATTTGATACTTGAAAGACTTCACAAATACTTCCCAAGTCATGTTTTTTTGTCTTTCGCTACTGCTCCGATATGTCAGAAAGCCACCCATGCTGTTTCTTTACAAAAAAAAAAAAAAAAAGTCTCCAAAAATCACAAATGGTTAATGGAAGCTCCATGTCTGTGGGGCCCTGCAGTGTCAGGGGCAAAGTAAAGTGTTGAAATCCCTCCCAGAGGGAAGTTTGCATATCTGAGGTCTGATCTTTGCAGCTAATGGTCCCGAACGTAAACACGCCAAGTCCTTACAAGCAATTATTGCTTTCATAAAAATACCCCCCCCCCCCACCACCACCCCCTGTTCCCTTCTAGTGTTTAATTGCGGTCACACAGATGACTAGCAGGGTCCAGAATGCACAGCTCGAAAAAGCGAGTGGGCTGAGTGTGTGTGTGTGTGTGTGCGGCGTTAGAAGTGTTTTTGAAAAAGACCTTGTCAATGTGTGTGAGGCCTTTCCGGGCTGTGACATTCAAAATTGCGGTGGTGGAGGCTTTTGGGATTGTGACGTTAGCGCGATGTGGCGCGGGCTCTCCAAAGCTGCCGATGGCTGCCCCGGTGTGCTTCGGCACACCTTCGCCAGAGACCTTTCGCGCTCTTTCCAAGGACGAACATGCTGCATAATTCTGCAAAAGCGTCAGCAAGCTTTTCTGACCGTCGTGCTTTTGGGAAGCCGGAGCGAGCTTTCATCTGGCAGGGAGGAAAAGCCGCAACGCCGCCGCCGCTTGCCGTCTTTCCTCAGCGATCGGGGACAGTGACAGATGGGAATCGGATCAGGGAGGCGCGGGTGCCGCGCAATCTGGCAGCGACGTGAATTGTGTGGATTTCGATAGGTCATGCGAACGCGTTTGTAAAAGCAGACTGGCAGCTGTGGTTTTCCGGGCCGGGCCGGCCCTTAATGGGCCTTTTCTTGTGGTGCGCACATGTGGGAGCCAAATTGGGTGCCGGGTGTGGTTTTATCCCTCATATTGGCACGAAGGGCTGACTTAAGTGATGTTTAGTTCAATCGCGTCGCAGACTGAGGCGAGAGTTTTGCTATTCCTGCTGCGGCGTTTCCGAGATGTGGTGAGAAGGCGACACACATCAGAGAACTTTGTTGGAGTCTCCAACAGTTTGGACAGAACTTGACATCACCGTCTGCTCTCGCATCTCACAGCGGCGGAACTTTTGCTCGCAAGGGAGAAACTTTCTCTTTTGGGAGCCAAATGTTGAGTATGCGGCAGCTGCAGCTTTACAATAATAAAGCACGAATCACGCTGTGTACAGGATTGTAAATTCTGCGCAAAAGCCTCAATCAAACGTTGATTTATAACGTCTGCCCAAAGTTTGTTGTGAGTACCGTAGATCAATCGAGCCTTTCCCCGCGTCTATTTTTCTTTTCCAAACAGTTGATCAGGATCAGGAACTTCTGTACCAGAAGCACCGAAGGGAATTCAGATTTGATCTTTCCCGTATTCCCGAGGGAGAGGCTGTCACAGCGGCAGAGTTGAGAATTTTTAAGGACCTCGTACAGGAACGCCATGAGAATGAGACGTTCCGAATCAACATCTACCAGGTCTTGCAGGAGCTGGCGGACGGGTAAGCAGCAATGTCTATCTATCTATCTAGCTATCTATCTAGCTAGATATCTAGCTGTCTAGCTAACTAGCTGTCTAGCTAGCTTTCTATCTGCGTGTATCGAGCTATCTATCTGTCTGTCCATAGCAGTAAATCATTATGTACAATAGGCAACAAGATCGTATAAAACTGCAGCTCGTCTATGCCTCAGGTCAGGGCATCGATTGTATATTTTAATTAGAAGGTAACGTTATTTATGATTGTATAATTCTTTCAACATCTTTTATCATTTCACGTACAGCTGTTGTCGTGAGTTGAGTTTTAAATCAATAATACATGACATTGTCATCAAGAAAAGCATTAAAAATAAATAAATAAAGCAAAGATAACATTCGAAGAAAATCACATCACTTGTGAGCTATTTTTAGAACAGGCCCGGGGGTTGCTCATGTGGTCCCTGTGGACGGCCTAGTGCCCTCGATTGACAAGCTGCCACTGATAGCACTTGTGATTCTCATCATTATCCCAACGTGAAACTGCGACGCTGACGTTTTGATTTTGTTACACAATGGCTGCAAAGGGCCGCTTTGCCGCATTTTCAAGTCGGCCCGCTCGACTTGTTTCTCCCCGCATGTTGGAGGGGAAACGGTGGAGGACGGGGAGGGGCGCGGGGTCTTTCATCGGTGACAGTGGGGCTGACGACACCGACGAGGGCAAGACCATAGTCATTATTCGCAGGCGGCGGGCCTGACATCAAGGCCACTTAGCGCAGACGAGCAGGCGTCGGAACAACAGACAGACGTCTGCTTGGGGGTCGAAAAACCACTCGGTAAACAAAGCTATTGTCTGTGAAATCAGCCTTTACGAGGACACGTTGGCTGTTGGAGCGAGACAAAATCCAGCCATTTTGCTCAAGTAGTGGGTGCGAGTGGTCATTTCAAGGTTGCGAGGAAAGCCATCATATTGGCTCCATATTGGGAGCCGAGGCCGGGTCGAGACGGGCATGGACGAGGGGACGGCCGCAAACCTTTGAGCATGTCTCGCTGACCGATTCACTCACTTGGATGCGGGTGCACTCACCAAACAACTTCGAAAGCACTGCGGTCCCAAATGCTTGGACAAACGGCTCGGATAACGGATAGATGCATGAAATTCGTCTTTTCGTCAATTTCTTGCAGCAAAGTGGATCTGTTGCTGGTGGACCAGCGAGAGGTGTGGGCCGCAGAGGAAGGCTGGCTCATCTTTGACCTGACCGCCACCAGTAATCTTTGGCTGGCCAACCCCGATCACAACCTTGGCCTGCGACTGGTCCTGGAAGACAACCATGGTCAGTCAACATGGGACATTATTGACCACACACAAAGTTTGCTTACTGCGTCACACGATGTTCATGTGCTCAAGACCACTGGGAGTCATCGGCCCTGTCATTTGCCCGTCAAAACAGACAAGGAATTTGTCAGTTATTAAAGCAGAAAAGCAAAACGCTCCAAAACCCCCATTGCTCCCCCTCCCCCGTTGCTCACTCCGTTCCGCCGCAGGCTTTAGGAGGACCCCCCGACTGGCCGGGCTGTTCACTGGCAGCGGAGTCCAAGAGAAGCAAGCCTTTCTGGTCGCCTTCTTCAAATCCAGCGAGGTTCGCTTTCGCCACATCCGCTCGGCCCACGGCCACAGGGGGCGCCATTCCAACCGCTCCAAGCCGCACAAGACTGTCCAAGATGCACTGAAGGCTGTCGAAGCCGCAACAGGTATCCAGTTCGCACGCGCTCAATTTCGATAGTAGTTCACACCGATGAAAAAAGAAAAGAAAAAAAGAACACACTTCCGTGTCACGTCAAAGAATGACACGAATGAATTCCAACAAATATACAGGAGCGATGAAAAGATTTACCAGTGTATGTTCGGTGTAAAATTATTTAAGGAATGATGACAGGGTGAAATATTTCATCAGTGTATTTTTTTGTGTATAGTTTTGGTGTTCCTAGCTTAGAGCTAGCATAAATTCCCATGTGTGTTTTTGTAAAAATGTGTGATTGTTCATATCTTAACATTTCCAATGTTAGATCTTGGCATATCGAAAGATGGCTGTAAGAAACGTGAGCTGTATGTCAGTTTCAGGGATTTGGGATGGCAGGTAAGGTGTACATTTTTTACCTGTGCTCTGTTTTACGTATTCCTTCTAGTAATGTAACTGGATATTCACCTTTTATTGCCTTGAGGACTGGATCATTGCGCCAGAGGGCTACGCGGCATACTACTGCGAGGGGGAGTGCGCCTTCCCACTCAATTCCTACATGAACGCCACAAACCACGCCATCGTGCAAACTCTGGTCGGTCTGACGACGGCCGCTTTTGCCGCAAAGGTCGGGCTCGGTGACAAAGCGCGTCAACCGATTGCTGCGTCTTCTCCACGCAGGTGCACTTTATCAACCCGGGAACGGTGCCCAAGCCCTGCTGCGCTCCCACGCAACTCCACGGCATCTCCGTCCTCTACTTTGACGACAGCTCCAACGTCATCCTAAAGAAGTACCGCAACATGGTGGTCAGAGCCTGCGGCTGCCACTGACCGCTGCTCGTCCATTATACAGCATGAGTCCATTTAGGAGGGATGTTTACAAAAAAAAAAAGGGGGGGGGCAGGAAGCAAGAAATGGTTTACTGTCTATGTCAGGGAGGAGGCTTTTATCTCCGGGACTGTATTTATGACCGGCAGCTGACCACCGGTCACACAAAAAGGGGATTTCAAACTGCTTATTTGCATGCATTTCAGTGCAGCTCTGGAAGGCCGGCGACCAAGGTTTTGCCCAGTGAGACCGAGTAACGTGTCCTCAGCGTCTATGTAGGCAGTCGGCTCCCCTCATCAGATCGCCACCCGCAGCCATGAAAACTGCCACTCGACCCCACAGACGTCACTGTCCCAATCCTCGGAGTGCTGTAGGAGAGTTTTATGGGTGTATTTTGGAGGTCGGAATGATGGACTGTGAACACCGACTGGTTTGACCCGTTGCTCCAGATAATGAAACGCGGTCTTAAAATGTCACCGCGATTGAACTCGTTTTATGTATGACGACAAATTTTGTTTTCTACGGCATTCATGCAGCAGAGAACCGCAAATGAATACATGGCTACCTCTGTTAAAGTAACATTTCTCGCCCGATTTAAATTTTCAGATTTGGCTAACCGTGCGATTTGTTGTAGACAAAAAAAACCCCGCTGGCCTTGTGATGTCGTGAAACGCAAACCGTGCCGGTATTTATTTTTCTGCTTGGGGCAGAGGCTTCTCTTGCTACAGTAGCTGACGGGTGATGAGCTGCACTGCTGCATCGATGGGAGAGCATCGTTCCTGACGCGGCAAAAGCTGGCCGAGCGTCGAGCGTGGATTTGCAATGCAGCTCCAGCATAAATCCCGTCCGGTGGCAATTGTGTGCAAATTGGAAGAGAAAGTGTATTGTGCAGAGGGATTTCAAAACAAACGCGCAGCCTAATCCCATTTAATTGCAACCGCTACACTTGTTTCACAAACATTATCGGTAGGAGAAAACAAAGTACAGTCGACTGTCCATTCCACTTGAGAATATCCTTTCAGACCAATTTGGATGGCTGCGGACAGTCAAGCGCAGGGGAAAAAAACAAACAAAAAAACATCCAGACAAAATTAAATTGCGTGTCCGATACTCCGTTGCAGGACACGTCTGGCATTGCTTGCTCAACTACAAATGAACACATTCCCTCGGTATGTGGCTGCTGGAATAAAAAATAAACTTCTCTCCCATTTTACATTCTAGAAAATGTACAGTATTCCCATAAATGCAGAGTAAAGAAAAAAAAACATGTACTTTGAATGCTTCAAATTGAAAAAGGGAGGCAATTCTTAAACGAGTAGAAAACTACAACCTCTATTTACAGAACATAAATGTCAAAACTTTCACACTCTGCCGCCATCAATTTTGGGGAGGGCTCGCTGTTCTACTTCGCTCTGCCCTTTGCGGCCCCGCCCCCAGAATCCTTGGCCTCTCAGGAAGCGTCCCTGCACGCCGAAAGTCTCCAGGTTCAATTTTTTCTCCTCTGCCCACGTGGTCCTCCTGAGGACACTCACAAACCATCACATCAATTTAATACGCCGTGCGAGGGGGCTGGGGGAGGACCCCATCCTCACCTGGGCTTCACGTCGGTCGAGATGTTGTCAAAGAAGCCCTTACTCTTGTCGTAGTACTTCTCACCGGGCGTGTCCTCCTGTGTATGCGCGCCTTCGGGGGCCTCTAATGAGGAGGCCTGAACTGTGGCGAGGAGACCGAAATGGATCAACATTTTTGCTTCGTATGAATATTATTGAACTTCGACAGTGAATCTCTTTGTTGGGGGAATCGGGGCCGAGTCCTGCCGCGCTACGCGAAAAGTAATTATCAAGCTCCAAATAGGTTTAGACTAAACGGTAACTGCCAATATGGCCACAATAGTGCTGAAAACAAAAAAGAAAAGTGAATTAAGCCCAACTCCCTTCACCGCCAAGATGCCACCAAAAATGGAATAGGTGAGTTTGCAAGCCAAATAACAGGATAGGTAAAAAATAAAGAAAATGAAACGCAAATGGCAAAGTTGCAGGCGCTGAAGCGCAAACATGCGGCAGCTCACCGTAGACGTCAAATGAACCCACCTACAACCTCCTTTGTGAGATAGTCTTTAAACTGAGCGTTTGCCGATTCAAAATCAAAGTCCGACTCAAACTTCAGAGTGTTGGATTTTGAATTCTTCACAAGTAATTGGCCCCTGTTCCAGTTCCTGGACCTGCGGCTTCCTGCACAGGAACACAGACAGGCGCGTGTGCGCACACACAAAAAAACAAACAGACCCCCGAACAAAAACGTTTGCTGCCGTCTGGAACCATAAATTGGCAAAATCTTGCAAATAGCAGAGATATTTCGATGTTAGGTTACCTTGTTTTCGCCTTTGTTTTTTATTCTCAGTGCTTCGGCCTTGTGTTTTGCTTTCACTTGGCTGGGATGCGGTTTGATCTAGAAGAAAAGCATTCGATTGACCTCAACGTAACAAGAGATGGGGATTCAGATGAGTGAGCCGTCTAATTTAAAAAAAAAAAAAAGAATCTGAAATAATCTTACTGTTGTGGACATTCTCTTTCTGAACCTGGGAAACCGCGTGCTGGGCTGGAGGAACAGTCTGTCTGAGCTGCTGCGGCTGAGTTGAGGATTTCCCCTTTTTCTGAGCACTGCTGGCCAAAGGAACCGTCTGAACGGCTTGCTCTACCATCGGAGCTCTTCTGGCGGGGATACCGTGGAACCCTGGAACCGCACGGTAAAACTGACATACGGACGGCGGAAAGACGTGCAAGTGGATGACTACCGTACCGAGACCCTGCGCCGCGCCGTACTGCTGGTTGAGGAGAGAGCCGGGAGCCAGCCGATTGTAGGTGGGCATCATGCCTTGGTAAGGGCCACAGCGTGGCCGATATTCACCAGGGGAGCTTCCGAGAGACGACTTCAACAGCAAAAGAGGAGACATATGGAAAGCTGAACATTTCGTCGATATCCACGATAAGCAGGTCACGGTCATGCCAGGGCTGTGGCGAATTATTTAATTAAAAAAAAGAAAAGAAACGGTCATTTACAGTAGTCATGACAGTGTATTGGACGGCGTCATCTGGCGACCAAGCGTCACTTTGCATTATTGCCCTTGTCGTTCTTTTCCATGGTGCCGCCTTTGCGGGTATGAATCTCTTGAGGGTTGTCGAAGCCAATTCCGATTCATGCACCTCCACCCAGTCAAGCGTGCGCCTGTTGCCGTTTAAAACAGGTTCTTTTAGCGCACTTTTTCTCTCACCACATTCAACTTCAAGTTCTCCCACGAGATGAATAAAACATCCATCCGTCGTCTCTCTCATGATGGACATCAAATAAGTGTTGAAAGGGCTTCGATTACCTTGCTGCAAAGCCATTCGAGCACGTGGGCGATAAGGACCATGCACCACTACACTCATTTTCCACGTTAGACGCAAGCACAAGTGTGCACAAGTTGACAACTGCTGGTAATAATCAATACTCCTGGTGACAGAATACGGTGGGGTTTTGCATTCTGAATCATATTGCGTTTGTGGAATATGATTTAAGCAGCAAAATCCATCCGGGTTTAGCGATCTCAGAGGGCGGCCATTTTGCCACTTTCTGCCTGCTGAAAGTGACTTCACAGTTAATCGGGCTTCAAGTAACTGCGCGGCTGGTCTTCACTGGTTAGAGCGGTGCAAAATGAGTGTCATTTTACCTCACTTCAGTTACATTTAGTTATAGTTAGTGGAAGGCAGTAGTGGGGAAAAAAAACGAAGAAAGAATCGCGCGTCGACAACTGCATCGAATTCTCCTACTCGAGGGGATTACAAAAACAAACACGTAGCTGACAATTTATAGAGGACATCAAATATCGCCCTTCGGCATTTCTTTTTAACATCTCAAACGCGCCCCATAACGATTTCCCAAAGCAAGTCAAAAGAGAAGCGCGAGAACACACCTGTACAATAGCAGGATCTCGAGGCAGCCCATGAGGCGGTTTTGTTGGCTCGGACACGGTGATCTCCTTGATGTCACTTCCTCGAAATATGATGTATTCATAGACTTCATCTTTTGGTGGAAGTGGGCTGCCAGCGTGCCGGTCCTCAGTCCCGTATGACTTGACTGTGACAAATGCACGCAGTCACGCGGTTGCTTCTCGAAGATCCCGGGGGCCGCGCGATACGAATTAGGCAACGACGAGGAGCTCACCTTTGGCCAGAGCAACAGTGGACCTCTCGGTGTCCACGTAGGATAAAACCCCTTCATAACGAATCTGCGCCTTCGATATCAGGCTTATCTTGCTGCCGATGTAAGGAGTTCCGCCTCGGCCACTCATGCTTGCAGCAGGTGAACGACCAACGAGAGAAAGAGACCCGAGTTTAGCCGAGCGGCAGGACGTGAACTCATCAGCGACGAACAAAACTGGCGGCACCTGCGTGATTTATAAGATCGGCAGTGACGCAGTTCGGTTGGCGGGCAACCTGCGTTTCAGCAGGGTTGCTTTGATTCTTCAGTCGGCACGCTCCGATATTCAGAAAAGCGGGCGGTGGTGTGCTTTAGGAATTTGAATTTGAAAATAAAATAAAGAAGAAAGAAAAGAAAATACTATACACCCCATCAAAACCGGTTTGCATAGATTTCCTAACGTTGTGAACGTACAAAGAAAAAGTTAAATTGGCAAATAATGAGATACACCATGCCCGTATGTTTTTTTTTTTTCCAGATTACACAGATTTTATTTTTGGGCACTGACACTATGAAACAGGTCTCTGAAACAAGTCCATGGATGGGGAATATCTTGCATCTTTAAATTGGCTGTGCTATGATCAGGTTCCTTGGTTCAGGTTCCTCTAGTTTGCTTCTGTGTCTGTTTTCTCTAACTTAAAAATCTGACAACTCTGTGATCATAAGAGTGTGCATGTGTGAGTTGGTGTCCTTTGACCCTCTCTTTCAGTGACTAAATATAGCGCCAAAAAACACAAAACTGCCGACACAGAAGACAAATCGCTGCTCCTGCTTGCGTTCACTGCAGGCACACGCGCACAGCAAAATAAAAGCAAGGCACGCTTTACGTTTTCTTTTGACTTCATAAAGACTGCAAGGGCTGCTCAGAGACACATGGACGGGCCAGATGTGGCCCACGGGTCGTATTTTGCTAAACGGCAGTAAGTCTTTCAGTTCATCCATGATGAGATCAATAAACCAAGAAAAAAATGGAGCACCAAACTAAAACCTCTGGTTCTCCTTTGAGAACCTAAACTGTGACTACACCCCTGTATAGATCTGTTCTGCTATCACAAAAATAGTTATGCACATACTTCAAAATATTTTCAGGTTTCTATTTTGTTAGTATTTATTTCTTAAGGGCTTCTTGCTATGTGGTGAAGTGGAGCCATAGCGCCCTCTACTGGTCAGCCACCACCGAAAAAGCATACAGTATTATCCTGCTCGCTATCAGGGGTCATTTGTGACTGATTTTAAAAAAAAACATTTCTTAGCTATCTGTACTTTACTTGAGTATTTATTTTTCAGATGAATTGTTACTGATTACGCTGTTGTTGTTTTTCTTTCTTGTGTGATTATTTTAAATGCAGTAAGTGACAAACTAATTTTAAACCAAAGGGACTTGGTGTGAACATCTGTAAATGTAGAGGGCAGGTTTAGCAAATTTTTTTGGTGGGACTTCTTACCTCTTTTGAATATGATTCATCGTGCATTCATTTATTTTTTGGGAATGTACTTTCTTTTATTGATAATAGAATCAAATCTTCCTTTATGTGAATGTTTTTTCTTTATCAACATATTTTTCACAATCATTTTGTTAATCTTTCCAACCTCTGCGGATGATGACTTGATGAAAAAATATAAAGACCCAGAGAGAGGTGAGGTGAAGGTGAATGTGATTCAGTGATGACAAGGTGCCAAAAACAGGGTCCGCAGCAGAAGTGTCAAACCCAAGTCCAGCAAGTAAAAGTCTGCCACAGTTTGGCTTGAGCCACAGGTGCTTCTACTCAGGAAGTTCGTTTACCTGCTCGTTGCGTGAAACACATTTGGCTGTAGCCAAACTCTGGCATGGTTTTTTTTACTTTGTGGGCCTGGATTTGACCCTCTCTCGTCAGCAGTGACGTGAGGAGGAATCAAGGAACATTTACGAAATGAGGCAACAGATAAAATAAGCATCATGTCATTTTTTGAACATCTAATTAAAAAACACATTGTCTGTAATTGACACTGAAAACGCCCTTTCACATTTGCACTAAAGTACATTTTAAATAACTTAAATGTTTTTCATTTAATTGAATTAGTACTTCTACTTTAAATCCAACGCAAGCACTGTACTTTTTGCAGGAATTTTGAAAATTGTGATCATCGGTTCATTTTTGTGGGCAGGCAACAATACTGTAGAAACATTTTTTGAGGTTGTGAGACAATGTTTGTGCCTGACTATTGTCAACTGACTCTGAATTGACTGACGTACAACAGGTTGGGGATCCGGTAAGGGCTCTTTTTTTTACGTTTTAGTACGTTATTTTCGCGAGAGAAAGTCTGGTTTAAAAAAACGTGGACATTTTCCAAAATGACGACAGGGCAGTTAACTTGGTTTGTAGTGCTTCGGCAATAACGGAGGTTAACACACTCGGTCCCGCTCGAGGGTGACGGCGACAGCAGCGAGTTTCCTCTTGGGCGGGTGCGACGCCCACTCCGCCTCTTTACCACAGCAACTTCACTTTCTGCACACAGCAGTCGAGCCATCTTGCACCGCGTCTGCTCTGTGTTTCAACCTCGAAAAAGGACCGTTCCTTTTTTTTTTTTTTTTGTAAAACATAGTGACAACTCACTAAAAGTCACACTCGGCAACTTTCAATCGGGGCGGCGAGCGCAGGCGTACAAACGAGCCGTTTGGGCCGCGCAATATGAGGAAAAACACTTAGAGACGGCAGCCGCGTTTGCTGCTAGGAACGAATGCTCTGGAATGACAGTTGAAGCCATTAGGACCGCCTTTCACGCCGCCGAGCAGCCAATCACAGGTCAGCTGAGGGCCTTTGACGAGAGGCCGAAGTTGTTGAGCGCATGCGCTCGTCACTCGGTAAGTACAGTTACCGCTTCACTTCTCGCTAGCTCGCCGGAGAGTAAAGATGGCGCCTGTCGCTGGCCTCCCGGACGAGCTTAAATCACACACGGAGGTGAATAAAGCCGTAGTCTGTCACGACGAACGCTCCGGAAACGCACCATTGTTGCGCTTGTCTCACAACAACCACTGGGGAAGGCGCGAAACACTTGACCATTAAATGTTACTCCGTAAGGCGCTAACGTCCACTTGGGACTTGGCTCAAGACGATAGCTCGGCAGGTATGCTGTAACGCCAACTAATGTGTCGCTCTCCGTGTGTAGGGAGGAACACGCTGGCAAGGGAGATGAGTAGATTTGCCAAAGCCTAGCCCCGGCACTTTCGTCGTCGTTTCTACTCCTAACAAGTTGGAAGTGCATGGGGCGTCAACATAACGACGTCCCCATGGTCGGTCGGCGGACTTTGCCACGGCACACGAGGCTGGCAGAACACTCATTGCCAGCGCTGGTGTGACTTCTCATCTTCACTCGTCAGGAGGAAGTGGGCTCATACTCTGCGCAGACATTCAATGACCAACCATGAATTGTCACACTTCAGGAAGTGCTGTCCCTCCTGTGGGGAAGACCGTGGCGAGTTGCCATAACAGCTGTCAGGTGACGTCCGTCAGTAGCACTGGACAGGTGCTGCCCAAGGGGTCGAGCGCTGCCACCGCAAACACGGTCATCCACACACCTCTGCCCAACCCGCAGACTGTCATCGCCTCGGCTCCCACCGTGACCCTCGTCAGGCCTCCGATGCAAACCGTGCAGTTGGGTCCCACTTTGAACGGGAACGGCGATGGGATGCGTGCGCTGGCGGCCCCGATCAAGCCACAGACCCCTGCCACCAACGTGCCGGCTGCATCGCAGCAGTCGGGCACTTCTGACGCCGCCGGTGCCCCTTCAGCTGCCGGTCCAGGTGGCATGCAAACTCTGACGCAACAGATATTGTCACCCAGGCTTCCGCTGACATCCACCGGGCAGCCCAGTATACATAACATCCAGCTTCCCCCTGGTGAGTGTACCGTGCTTGCTCCAGTGAACAGCATGAAAATCTCCATGAAACCCACACGAGGTAGCAAATGAGTCTCAAATTTCACTCAAGGATGCATTGCTTGCGCTGTTTGGGCCAACTTGGGCAAGGTGCTAAAAGTTTTCACGCTGTGTACTGAAGTAGAAGTTGATACCTAAAAAAGACTTATAAGAGTAGATTCCGTATTCGATACCGGCTCCGGCCTCCGTGTGTGGAGTTTGCATGTTCTCCGCATACCTGCGTGGCTGCAATAGGCTCCGGCACATGCGTGACCCTGGTGAGGAGAAGCGGATTGGAAAATAGATGGAAGGATGAAAAATAAATCAAGTACCGGCTATTTCCCACTTTTGGTCTTAGAAGATCTTTGCAATGGAGCAGGAAAGGGACTTCTTGGAAAAACGGCGCTAAATCTCCATTAGGTTAAATGTTTTTCAGGAATAAAATGGGGGTTTGGACCCCCCTCCCCCCACCACAAATAAACGCAAAAAGTATTGAACAATATCTGCGACGAGGCAAATTCTCAGGACTGTATTTCATTTATAGCACGAGCGCGGCGTCACCTGTCGTTACGAGTTAAAATCAACTTGAACACATATATTTTCCCACTCTTTTTTTTCCAGGGATGGTGCTCGTCCGCAGTGAGGCTGGACAGCTGCTGATGATTCCTCAACAGGCCCTGGCCCAGATGCAGGCACAGGCGCTAGGTGGCGCGGCACCCCGAACTGCTGCACCAAACATGACGCCGGGCCAGGTAGTATCGCATACTCTGTTTTAAATTTGTTATCATGATGATGTTTCCCACTTTCAGCATAGCGCGTAGGCCCCACCATCGTTCGTGTACGTCTTTTCGAGTGAAAAATTGTGAGCCAAGGTCATCATGAATCATTATTTCCTCTACAGTACTTGTGCATTTGAAATAGATTCAGTCTGCCCTTGACAAATATACATGACTTGATGGGAGCCAATATAAGGGCTCTGACAACAATTTCTGAAGCTTAAAGTCCCCTCAGTCGGAGACAGTGGAGCTACACCAGCAATAAATAATGTGCCGCATCGTAAACATTCTACTTGCTTGAAATTGTCACTCATTTTTGCTGCGTTTTGACCGTTTTGAGTGTAAAACGGAGCCGACCATATCACGTGTTGTTATTTCTGCCTTCGTCCAGGTTCCCGGAAACGCCGTCATCAGCAGACAAACATCTCCGAGCGCCGTTATCCGCCAGGGCTGTCCAACTCCAGCATCGTTGCCTTCCACCACCGCTCTTCATAGACCTCCTGTCCTTCAGGTGCTCTAGTCTGACTGTTGGAATGCATTTCAGTAATTGACACCAGAATCTTCATGTTCACAAAATGAAACAATATGATCATCACCCCCCCCCTAGAGTTCAGTGGGGACGGCAATCCCAGGAATGGCCCAGAGAAGCCAAACAGCCAGGGCCACGGTTACGTCAGTCACAATGAGCAAAGTGAGTTCTGTCATTGGGAAGCGAGAGACCTGTGTTTAAGAGCCCTGGAAATGTATCTTCTAGGGTCACTCAGATGATACATCTGACACGTGTATCATTGATTGATTGGTTCATTCGTTGATTCTCCGAAGCGCTCATTCTCACTAGGGTCGCGAGCTCTGTGTATCAAATGTGGTCAAACGGTACATGGGAGTGCATCCTTTCCACCCATCAGGAAACGATGGAGAATGTGAACAAATGTAGGAACTTCTTGTCTACACTGATCAAGCTGACTTGCACCGGCAAGCGATTCAGCGAGGCCGCCAGTGTGAAACAGCTGGTTAAAGACCTGCTGGTGAGTGACGAGGCCGGCAGAGCTCAGGCGTGCGCGGCTTCGACATCCGCATTCATATCAGCTCTGTCGCCAGGAGAAGAAACTGGAAGCTGAGGAATTTACCAGCAGACTGTATAAAGAGCTTAACTCCTCACCCCAGCCGTACCTCGTGCCTTTCCTTGAGGTAAGGTGTCTCGCGTCCTCATATCGCTCTTCATTTTTGGCTTTGCTCTAGCAGACGGACAGGTTCCTCGCGTAGAATCTCGACGAGCGGATTGAGGTTACCGCACTCGAGTAACGTTTGGCACCTTGCGTGCAGAAAAATCTTCCCGCCTTGAGGCAACTCACCCCGGACTCGGCGGCCTTCATCCGGCAGAGTCAGCTCGCCCAGCCGGCCTCCGCTTCCGTCTCGTCCGCCTCGGCGAGCCCCGCCGCAGTTGTCCTGGCTAGCCCGGCTCCTCGCCTCTCCGCCCAGATCCACAGACCCCAGCTTCAGCCAAACGTTAGCAAGCCTGGACACACAACGTCACTGGTAAATATGGGCCACTCGCGCGGATGTAACTCTCTCCAACACAAAAAGCGTCCATCCGGCAGCTTTCCGAGTTCTAAGAGACAGAAGCCTCCGCCGCAGGTCCTCCAGCCTCAGCAGCCGAGAGCCGCGCTCAGACCTCAGGTCCCTTTAGCCGTGTCCTCCGTGGCGAATCTCAGGAATCGGGCCCCTGGCCGCGTCGTGCCGGGACAGCCGCAGGTCCAGCTCAAAGAGCTGCAACCCTGTGAGCAGAGGGCACGGGAATTCGTACTGACTTGATTTGTCTCGCGCTCATCGACACCGTCTCTTGCAGTTCCCCTGAAGTCGGAAGTTTCCAGACAAAACTCGGCTGCGGTCTTGACTCTGGCGCAAAAGGATCGACTGAAAGAAGCAGGCGGTACCTTCAGGTGAGATTATGAGGCGGTTTCGGCCAACAAACGTACACTCGCTGAATAATTGCACCCGTGGTTGTCATTTACAGCAGTAGGGATGGACATTCAAACCAACTCAATCGGATAGATTTATTTTTTAATTCAAAAAATAAAATGCATAAAGCATACAACAAAACAATTATCTCACCTGTTATTTCAGGAAATTATCCAGCGTTTGCCCGGGAAAAAAATGGAATTCTAACATGTTTTCTCCTGAAGAAAGAGGCATGAAGTGCATTGTTTCACCCCAAAGGATGAAAGCCGCCCAGCAGGTCCAACATTTACATGTCCACGCCAACTGCAACCAAATCTAGTCGAGCCGAGAACGCAGCACGCAGATTCTGCACTCGCCTAACATGTTCACTGGCCAACGTCGCAACTTTCACTTGCAATCTGCTCTCGTAGAGATCGACAGTATTGCAATTTATGGAGAGGGAGAGACTGAAAAATAAATAAATACAATAATAGTCCCAAAAAGTAAAAATCCCCGTTCACCCGATTGTGACTATGTGATGAAGTGATTGAAGCACCGCTGCACCTATTTTCACAGAGACGACGACGACATCAATGATGTCGCCTCCATGGCTGGAGTCAACCTATCTGAGGAAAGTGCCAACATCCTCGCCACCAATTCTGGACTGGTAGGAGCAGTGACGCGTTCCTGTAAGGATGAGGCTTTTCTTTCCTGCGCCATGTTACAGCGGAGAATGCTGGAGATTGGTGAGACACGAGAGCTCTTCCGATCATGTGCTCCCCTGCAGGCATCTGCTAATGAAATATTATTCCCGGTCAGCAGAATTTCACATTGCACTTTTAAATTCTGGCACGATATTTGACCGTTCTCCGTTTTCGGCTGATTGTGGTTCAGAGACTCGTATACGACAACCTGGACGGCCCGGATGCCACCTTACTGGCCATCACGAGGAGTGAAGCCGCTGGCGGCCATCTTACGTTGCCACTCACAAAGCTCTCCCCACTTGAATGTATTGATTTGTCCGCGGCGTTTCACATGATCTTCTTGTGTGTCGTGCGCTTGCACTGATGAATTAGGGAGAAGCTCTAAATGCACGTGTCATCGGTAAGAAGAAAATTGTACTTTTTCTCTTATACAATAATGTGTACCTCAGAATGCCACTCAAAGATTCGTCTGCATCATGATGTGAGAAATACGAGCAACGTGAAATGAAAGCAAAAGAATGGCTGTCAAATGTCACCTTAACTTTTGTACGCCCCGATTCACACGTGGTCGGGGACAGAGGCAGCGCAAAATGGCCACCCTCGGCTTTCGGCTGCGAGGGCCGACCGGCGGGCCAGGTTATTATATACATCCGAAGCGAGCTTTAATTGCAATCGTCGAATCTTTTGACATTTTTTTAACGATTGCCCAGTTCCGTTTATTTGATTCCGTGGCAGGCTTAGCACCCCGTTCACGCAGCTGCAAACGCTGCTCAAGGTTTAACGACGTCATTCTTTCTGCTTTAGGCCGCAGGCACGGAGTGACAGATCTCGGTCCAGAGGTGATCAATTATGTCTCGCATGCGACACAGCAGCGACTCCGCGATCTGCTGGAAAGGGTTTCCCTCGTGGCGCAGCAGAAAAACGGCAATTTCAAGGTTTGCTTCCAGCTTGAACACCGTCACAATGGACTCATGGTTCTCCGTAGTTTAGAATTTGCGCTTTGTTGGTCACAATTTTTTAAAATTTGACACAAAAGTGACATTTGTAGCTTCAAATTCTTGCACGCTTGGTTCATTTTGCCAGAATTACTGACACAAGACCGATTTTCCACAACACAAATGAAATAGAAAACCCAAACATTTTAACTTTTCGCTTCACTGAATGAACCCGGACACTTCTCTGCCGGCAGGAAGAGGACACCCATGAACAGAGCAGTGATGTTCGTTCTCAGCTAAAGTTCTTTGAGCAGCTGGATCAGTTGGAGAAACAGCGCAAGGAGGAACAGGAGAGGGAGATTCTCTTAAAGGCAGCTAAGGTACATCAAAAGTGGCCTCGACACATCCAAAACATGGATGCTGAGAGTGTCATTTCTATTGATATTGCTCATGTTTGTTTGTTTTTTTTTGGTCAACGCAGTCTCGAGCTCGTCAAGAAGACCCGGAGCAGCTTCGTCTGAAACAGAAAGCGAAAGAGGTGAGAGGAGTCAACCACTCTGTTTTAATGACTCGAACGTCTGGAAAGATTGACGTCTAAGTTGGTGGCGTTATCTTTTTTTTGTTTTTTCCCCCTTTCCAGATGCAGCAACAGGAGCTGGCTCAGATGAGACAGAGGGAGGCCAATCAGACTGCTCTGGCCGCCATTGGCCCTCGAAAGAAGAGGAAGATTCCGCATTCGCCATCTTCCACGGCTGCCGCAGAGGTGAAAATGACTGCAGCACGCTTTTATTTTAGCCACGTGACGGGCCAAGTAAGACGGCCCAGTGAGAACAATTGGTAGACTTTGCGATTCTCGGCTAAATCGACAAACTGCCGTTTGTCTTGCTCCGTCCTGTCGGTACCCAACCACAGCGGTTGCTTGAAAAATCATGTACTTCGTTTAACCGTGCTGTCTGCTCCATGTTCAACTGGCCTGAGTAGCACATGGAGCTGGAGACATATTTCTCTCACCATGCACTATAGAACAATTTTTACGCTTTATTTATTTAGTTAGTTAGTTTAGCACGCAGGCTAGCAGCACATTCACAAATAACATCATTGTACAATCCAGGGACGAGTATTTTCCGCCGATTGGCGGATTTCCAACTTTTTCCGACCCAAATGACCAATCTCGAGATGGGCATGCGCTAATGTTAGCATTAGCTGGTGCTAAATTGGCCCGGCGCATAATGTTGCTGGTGCCGGTTTACCTCGTTCGTTATGTCTCATTTCCGTTAGCATCCACCCCCTCCACCCATCAGCAAGTATGTTTTGGTTCGAGGCGGTTGCCATTTTAGCATGCTCTTTGCATGGAGATTTGGTGTAACGCTCCACCTTAAGTGTCCTTAGCATTCTTAGCTACTGCTTGGTTGGTAAGAGTTTTAAAAAAATTTAAGAACATGATGAATTGGGGCTTTTTTTTTTGGTGCAATTTGATCACATTTCAGTTCTAATTTTGGTGAGTTCATCCTCTGGTTTGTTTCTCAATTGCACAAACCCACCGCGCTTACCCGGTAATTCTATCGCTTTGGGATGCTAATAAGTGCAGCGCTTCAAACCGCTTCTTCTCAGAAGAGTTTCCTCAAGTCGAAAGGACGAGCGCTGCCCAAGCCAAAGTTGTCAGCCATTAATTTTCGACCGCAAAACACAAACACAGGTTTTGCACTGGCACGAGAACGGTCTCAAAGTCACTGTGGCCCATTTGTGTTGCCTTCCAGGGATCAGGCCCCAATCTTTCCGGGGGTGCCGGCTCGGCAGGCTCCAGGCCTACACGGCAGCGCATCACGCGCGTCAATCTCAGGGACTTGCTCTTCTGTTTGGAGAACGAGAGATGCACCAGTAGCGCCAGTTTCCTCTACAAAGCCTTTCTCAAATAGGCCCCGTGTCCGCAGCTAAGAGAGGAGGGCGAGCTGTCCCGGGAAGCTGAGAGCATACAAAGTTTTTATGTTCTGTTTTGTTTTGCTTTTTGTTCCGCTTGGGCGGATAGATAGAGGACCTCAAACGTCAAAAGTACATACTGCGTGACTATATACCGAATCACCTTTCTACCTCCCCCACCCCTAAAGGTGCATTTCTTTTCTGAGCTGCAATGGACACTGCATCTTCCCTGAAAATCTGCTTTATTGAAGAATTGTCTGATTTTTTTTTTTTGGAGATAGATTTTTCCAATTATGCAAGTATGCACTCACGAGTTGATTCTTTTTCCTTGGTGTTCTGTGCATTACAATTTCAAGCACTGAAAAGAAATATTTTTGCTTAGACGGCGTTTCTATGTGAAATCATGATCTTATTTTTAAACGTACCTTCACAAAGTGTGACCTACTGAAATTGCCTTTCTAACGGTAAGCCATATATAGCGCACTCTGCTGTAACCCAGAAAGCAGTGAATATCGAGCTCCCCATGACTTATACTGGATCTTATTGGACCCATATTTATTTACCAAATTTGGCGTTGAATTGTTTTTTAGCTACTTATTTCATTTTATTTGGTACATTGTGTGTCATGTTCCTTGAATTGTAAATCCTGTGTTTTTCCCCCTCCACCCCCAACTCCTCTTACATGTGTAGATTTAAGCGTGAAGAGTGCTTCTGTTCTCATAACTTTTGTTTGGGTTTAAATCATGCTCAAGTTGAAGTCTCTTGATATTTGCGTTGGTTTGTTTAGCTGCCCACGTGTCACTGTTGTGCTCTCTCTCTCTCCTACATAGTGGAGTTATTTCTCTACCCGAATCTATTTTGCGCTTTTCAGCCCTTCATCTTTTAGGATCTATGATGAATCGTGTATATTTGTAAATGTTGCAGCTTAATTTTTACCTATTTTTAATAGCCGTGAGAATGTACCCGAAATAAAACAAATGTTTTCTCCAATGAACATTTGAAATAAATTTATATTTTACACTAATCGTAGTTCCCCTTCTGAATGTAGTTTCTCATAGCGCGCGGGGGGGGGGGGCTTATAATTCCACGCGACACCGATTGCTTGTGTCTCGAGAAAGAAAAGTAGCACTTGGTTGCCAACAAGTACAGTTGGGGCAACGGGTTTTGCTCCTACTGGAACGTGCCTTTTGGGATAAACTTTTATAGGCTTTGTGTTGTCTTTCACTGCTCTTGCTCAGGTAAAAATGACCGCAATATTTTGACTAGATGGCTATAAGCACCGAGTAGTCCGAAGAACGGTTCAATTGCAGTCATTTCCGACTCCGAGTTCCCAGGGCTTTGTCTGTACTCTTGTCATGTTCTCGGCGCTCTGTCAACATCTGCCCCGTCAACCCGTGACCCTTGTTTGCAAGATGCATTTTCATCAGTGTGATAGTAGCCTTGGGTCACAATGACTGGGAGCAGCTTCACACCAACAGGTGCAAAGTTGGATTTGCCAACGGCAGACATGTCCAGCTCCTGGCCCGCCTGTTTTCCAGCTCTGGGCTGCAACGCACCTGATTCAGATGATCAGCTCTGAAGCAGCATTAGAACGATCCTGATTATTTCAATCGGGCGTGGTGCTTCTGCGACAGCTGGAAAACGGGCAGGACAGTGAGTGGCCCTTGAGGACCGACTTTGGACACCCCTGGCCAACGGTGTCCAAGCTAGGGATGTGAATCTCAGCACCGAGGACGATTCGATACACATCTCGATGCACTACCAGCGATGTGATACTTAAACGATACATGGAATTTTCTGGCGGCACGATGCGATACGTTTCACCGTCTTCACGATCGGATACGACACGATACACATTTAGTTCAAATCAATGCGATCCGATACGATACAATGCAATTCGTTGCAATATTGTGCAATTAATCTTGATGCAAATAAGCAAAGAAAAAAAGTTTTAAAAAGATGGAATTCAGTATGGTATTGCAAAAAGGATACCACTTTATTCCGTATAAGCAGTAGAACGTGTAAAACAACTTATTTAAGCCCTTTCACAATTGGGTTTTGTGCAAAGAAAATGTAAACAATTTGGCACCTGAGACTCACAGCTGTTGCTGTCGTGTAAACACAAACGGACTACTCTCACTGAGTGTCTTGTATGAAATATCCATCTCCATAGGACAGGAAAAAAAAATACAATTTAAACAATGTGGCAGTCACAGCCTCAAAGCTGCTGTGTGTATTGTAGCGTACACAGACCACTCTCACTGAGTGTCTCAAAATGAAATGTCCAAAAGAGTCATCCATATATAGTTTTTCCTTGCGCGGTCACAGTGAGCTGCAAGGGGACCCCCAAAATAAGAGGCGATTTTCTTTCTGATCCTGACCTGGTTTGCCAAGAGTTTGTCCGGTGTCCGACGAGGAACTGGACGGGGATGCGGGGGAGGGGGCGGGAAACTTGTCGGTGATGTGGTGCCGTCGCTTTAAGTGGGTCTGCATATTTGTGGTGCTGCCGTTGTATGGCTTCTTAGTGCGACATTCTTTGCAAATTACGGAGGTTTTATCAAGCTTTCCGTCTTTCCTTTCGAATAAGTAGTATTTCCAAACATAAGATCAGAATGTTGCGGGTGCATTAAATATAGTAGTTTCCTCGCTGCTGCTTGCGCGCACATAGTGTTTCGCGAGTGGTGTACTGCACCGTATGTGTCTCACGGCTTCCGTTCGTATTCAACACAAAACGCAAAAATAATGATGGTGCATTCATTGCACCTAGGAAAGGGCAGAGAGGGGACGTTTAACATGAATAAAACGACGCTTGAAACGGATTTTACCGATACCCACCAATGCATCGTGATGAATCTAGATTTCACCCGTCAATTGCGTCATACCCAGTGAATGAGCCGATGCACTCGCATCGCACACGTGCGCATCCATGCATCAATTAATGTCGATTCTTTTCCACACCCTTAGTCCAAGCCCAGTTTTCAACTTTTTTTTAAAAGAACGGAAGTACTCATTGAAACCACAAGATGGAGTCAGCTCCTTTTGCAATACACCTATTGCAGACCATCTACGGACTAAAACGGGAACGCAGAGTTGTTAAATGGCAAAATGCATCCGTTTGATTGAATTGCGCAAGTTCTTTTTTGTTTTGGTCACCGAACTGTTAATGCTGGGAGAAAGCAGAGCCCGATTTTGTTGTCCCTCCACGAGTGTTTGTCAGGTCGAGAGCCTCGACGACCCCGTCCATCGTGCCCGCACCCAATCCGCTCCTTTTCGTGGCGATCCTTCTTGCACTCATCCCCGCCGCTGCTCTTTCAGACTTAAATCCACATAAGCTCCCGCTGGAGTGCCGCAGGCAGAGCAGCAACGGGGGATGATGAGGTTGCCTAGCGACGTCTCAGTCACTGCACCCGAGGGTGTTGGGTAAACACCCCGAGCTCGCCAGAGGGAACAAGAGGGAAATAATATTTATGACTAGTCGGTTGTTTGGAAAGCATCGTAGACACCGTTGAGGAGAGTGACGTACATGTACGTTTTTGGCACTCATATCTTTCAGCTATTACTTCATTCACGTGTGCGTTACGTTCTTTGTTTTTCACTCTGTGAAACAGTGTTGACCTGCCCGTGACATGCTTTTGAACCCTTATCTTTTGCAGGATTTCCTGTTGAGAGGGTGGCCCTGAGTGTTCATTAATTAAATGAGCCTGGCCAACATGCACACATGGGAAGGGAGACTACAGATTCTCTTTTTCCTCACGGAGCGAGCAGCAAATTGCCAAATGACAACAGGTTTTGTGTGAGGGAAGGGGGCCAGATCCCGATCCTGATTATTCTTATATTTTTTATTTATTTTTTTACTCTTTACCCGCAGGACAGCGGACAGGGTCCCAGTCAGCAAAGGCATCTGGCCCGGATTCGGCATGAAGCTGGCACAGCTGGCCTCGAGTCGGCACTGGCATAATGCATGTGGGCCGAACACGGCCCAGAAGTGGCAATGGAGGCACTGGCTTGACTCTGGCAAACTAGATGAGGGCCAGTTGTGGAGTGAAGTATTTGGGCCAGAAATCAATTTACAACTCCGGCCCGTATATGGCCAGCCAGTATTGAGCCACCCTTAAATGCGGTTTCAGATTTATTTTTTCAACACACAGCCTTGTTTTACAACACACACACACACACACACACACACACACACACACACACACACACACACACACACACACACACACACACACACACACACACACACACACACACACACACACACGCGCATGCGCGCGCGCGAGGTTCAATTAGGCCCGCAGGATACTTTAAAAATGAAATAACACAGACACAGAATTAATATTTTTAATAAGGTGCAATTCATTGAGTATCCGCTAGAAACACTGTTTTGCCCAGAGAAGAAGACAACAGCAGCCTCAGTCCGTCACTGAGACATACCCATGACAGCAGACGCTATCAATAGCACTCTCACATTTACACATTTAATAGCCCTCTCCTTAGTTTGTAAGGTGTAGGCAGGGATTACATTTAGATTTTATATGCACGTGTAAATGGTTTAAAACTTCCTTTCTTTATAAATCTTGTTTAATCATAAAGAGCATTACTATATTTTTCAATACCAAATACTTGTTAAAGTTTGTACAATCAATGGGATCAGTTGCAATGCATATACTGTATGTGAATGATAAAAGTAAATTGCACATTTGTTGAAGGAAATGTAAAGTGCTTCATGAAATGTTTTGTAAAAGATACATTCATTAAATTTCCACATTTTCCAAATGTTCTTGTGCTTCTTTATACCAAAACAAAGGAAAGTCATATTATTTTGGTTGTTTATAGCAAAGTATGGTATCATTTTAATGGTCCGGCCCACTTGACATCTACCGAGGCCGTATGTGCCACCATGTGAAATGAGTTTGACACCAGTGATGTATAGTAAGGCGTTTTTAGCCGAAAAAATTACCATGTGTAGTAAGGCGTTTTTAGCTGAAAAAAACGACCATGTATACTAAGGCGTTTTTAGACGAAAAAAACGACCATGTATAGTAAGGCGTTTTTCGCCGAAAAAAACGGCCATTTGTAGTAAGGCGTTTTTAGCCGAAAAAAAACCGACCATGTATAGTAAGGCGTTTTTAGCCGGAAAAAAATGACCATGTATACTAAGGCGTTTTTAGACGAAAAAAACGACCATGTATAGTAAGGCGTTTTTCGCCGAAAAAAACGGCCATTTGTAGTAAGGCGTTTTTCGCCGAAAAAAAAACGACCATGTATAGTAAGGCGTTTTTAGCCGAAAAAAATGACCATGTATACTAAGGCGTTTTTAGACGAAAAAAACGACCATGTATAGTAAGGCGTTTTTAGCCGAAAAAAATGACCATGTATACTAAGGCGTTTTTAGACAAAAAAAACGACCATGTATAGTAAGGCGTTTTTAGCCAAAAAAAACGACCATGTATACTAAGGCGTTTTTAGCTGAAAAAAAGGACCATGTATAGTAAGGCGTTTTTCGCTGAAAAAAACGACCATGTATACTAAGGCGTTTTTCGCCGAAAAAAAGGACCATGTATAGTAAGGCGTTTTTAACCGAAAACAACGACCATGTATAGTAAGGCGTTTTTAGCTGAAAAAAACCCGACCATGTATACTAAGGCGTTTTTAGACGAAAAAAACGACCATGTATAGTAAGGCGTTTTTAGCCAAAAAAAACGACCATGTATACTAAGGCGTTTTTAGCTGAAAAAAAGGACCATGTATAGTAAGGCGTTTTTAACCAAAAAAACGACCATGTATAGTAAGGCGTTTTTTGCCGAAAAAAAACGACCATGTAGAGTAAGGTGTTTTTTGACGAAAACAACGACCATGTATAGTAAGGCGTTTTTAGCTGAAAAAAACCCACCATGTATACTAAGGCGTTTTTCGCCGAAAAAAACTACCATGTATAGTAAGGTGTTTTTAGCTGAAAAAAAACGACCATGTATAGTGAGGCGTTTTTGGACGAAATTTTTAGCCGAAAAAAAGGACCATGTAAAATAAGGCGTTTTTAGCAACAAACAAAAAACGACTATGTATAGTAAGGCATTTTTGGACGAAATTTTTAGCCGAAAAAACGACCACGTATAGTAAGGCGTTTTTTTGCCGAAAAAAACGACCATGTATAGTAAGGCGTTTTTAGCCGAAAAAAACGACCATGTATAGTAAGGTGTTTTTAGCCGAAAAAAAGACACCGCATAGTCAGGCGTTTTTAGCCGAAAAAAAAGACCATTTCTCGTAAGCCGTTTTTTGACAAAAAAAACGACCATGTATAGTAAGGCGTTTTTGGACGAAAAAAACGACCATGTATAATAGTAAGGCATTTTTGGACGAAATTTTCAGCCGAAAAAAACGACCATGTATAGTAAGGCGTTTTTCGCCGAAAAAAACGGCCATTTGTAGTAAGGCGTTTTTCGCCGAAAAAAAACCGACCATGTATAGTAAGGCGTTTTTAGCCGAAAAAAATGACCATGTATACTAAGGCGTTTTTAGACGAAAAAAACGACCATGTATAGTAAGGCGTTTTTCGCCGAAAAAAAAAACGACCATGTATAGTAAGGCGTTTTTAGCCGAAAAAAATGACCATGTATACTAAGGCGTTTTTAGACGAAAAAAACGACCATGTATAGTAAGGCGTTTTTAGCCCAAAAAAACGACCATGTATACTAAGGCGTTTTTAGCTGAAAAAAAGGACCATGTATAGTAAGGCGTTTTTCGCTGAAAAAAACGACCATGTATACTAAGGCGTTTTTCGCCGAAAAAAAGGACCATGTATAGTAAGGCGTTTTTAACCGAAAAAACGACCATGTATAGAAAGGCGTTTTTAGCCGAAAAAAATGACCATGTATACTAAGGCGTTTTTAGACGAAAAAAACGACCATGTATAGTAAGGCGTTTTTCGCCGAAAAAAACGGCCATTTGTAGTAAGGCGTTTTTAGCCGAAAAAAACCCGACCATGTATAGTAAGGCGTTTTTAGCCGGAAAAAAATGACCATGTATACTAAGGCGTTTTTAGACGAAAAAAACGACCATGTATAGTAAGGCGTTTTTCGCCGAAAAAAACGGCCATTTGTAGTAAGGCGTTTTTCGCCGAAAAAAAAACGACCATGTATAGTAAGGCGTTTTTAGCCGAAAAAAATGACCATGTATACTAAGGCGTTTTTAGACGAAAAAAACGACCATGTATAGTAAGGCGTTTTTCGCCGAAAAAAAAACGACCATGTATAGTAAGGCGTTTTTAGCCGAAAAAAATGACCATGTATACTAAGGCGTTTTTAGACAAAAAAAACGACCATGTATAGTAAGGCGTTTTTAGCCAAAAAAAACGACCATGTATACTAAGGCGTTTTTAGCTGAAAAAAACGACCATGTACTGTATACTAATGCATTTTTAGCCGAAAAAACAACAACCATGTATAGTAAGGCGTTTTTAGCTGAAAAAACGACCATGTATAGTAAGGCGTTTTTAAAAACGCTAAACGCATTAGTATACATGGTCGTTTTTTGCAGCTAAAAACGCATTAGTATACATGGTCGTTTTTTGCAGCTAAAAACGCCATAGTATACATGGTGTTTTTTTTCGGCGAAAAACGCCTTCCTATACATGGTCGTTTTTTTGGGCTAAAAACTCCCAACTATACATGGTCGTTTTTTTCGGCGAAAAACGCCTTACTACACATGGTCATTTTTTTTGGTTAAAAACGCCTTACTAAACATGGTCGTTTTTTCAGCTAAAAACGCCTTACTATACATGGTCGTTTTTTTCGGCGAAAAACACCTTCCTATACATGGTCGTTTTTTTCGGCGAAAAACGCCTTACTACACATGGTCATTTTTTCGGTTAAAAATGCCTTACTAAACATGGTCGTTTTTTCAGCTAAAATTGCCTTACTATACATGGTTGTTTTTTTCAGCTAAAAACGCCTTACTATACATGGTCGTTTTTTTCGGCTAAAAACGCTTTACTATACATGGTCGTTTTTTTCGGCTAAAAACGCCTAACTATACATGGTCGTTTTTTCAGCTAAAAACGCCTTAATATACATGGTCGTTTTTTTCGGCGAAAAACGCCTTCCTATACGTGGTCGTTTTTTTCGGCTAAAAACGCCTTACTAAACATGGTCGTTTTTTCAGCTAAAAACGCCTTACTATACATGGTCGTTTTTTTCGGCGAAAAACACCTTCCTATACATGGTCGTTTTTTTCGGCGAAAAACGCCTTACTACACATGGTCATTTTTTCGGTTAAAAACGCCTTACTAAACATGGTCTTTTTTTCAGCTAAAAACGCCTTACTATACATGGTCGTTTTTTTCGGCGAAAAACGCCTTACTATACATGGTCGTTTTTTCGGTTAAAAAGGCCTTACTATACATGGTCGTTTTTTCAGCTAAAAACGCCTTACTATACATGGTCGTTTTTTTCGGCGAAAAATGCCTTCCTATACATGGTCGTTTTTTTGGGCTAAAAAACGCATTAGTATACATGGTCGTTTTTTGCAGCTAAAAACGCATTAGTATACATGGTCGTTTTTTGCAGCTAAAAACGCCATAGTATACATGGTCGTTTTTTTCGGCGAAAAACGCCTTAGTATACATGGTCGTTTTTTTCGGCGAAAAACGCCTTACTATACATTGTCATTTTTTTCGGCTAAAAACGCCCTATTATGCATGGTCTTTTTTTTGGTCTAAAAACGCCTTACTATACATGGTCGTTTTTTTCAGCAAAAAACGGCTCATCGTTCACTTCAAAGAGCCGGCTCTTTGTACCGGCTCGTTCGCGACCGACACATCACTTGTGAAAATGTAGGTGATTGAACAGTCAGAGGTGCTGCCAAAAAGAACCCTTTCTGCACTGAAATACAATGAAATGAATTTTGATTCCGTTTGCTGCGATACAAACCGGATACTTTTCAAGGATCGTCCATCGGCAGTTTTCGGCTCGCTCGCACCTCTTAATGACTCCATCTCCGACGTGTCCATGACCTTGCGGCACCGAGGCTAATGCTGACTTGAGGACTCTTTTGTCACGAGCTTGACCGGGGCAGTTTGCTTTGGCCCACAGATGCTATTATAGGAACGCTGTTTATGACTGCTGTTGAAATGGCTTTGTAAGTATGGTGTGCACCTGCAAGGTATTGATGCGGGGGGTTAATAGCCCGTTGCCCTCTTTAATGGGAGGAAGGTGGCGGCAGCCGGCAGCAACCCGCAGAAGAGGAGCAAGCCCGTTGACAAAGTCACGGCCTTTATGGCGCCCAAATGCGTTCCGTTCGTGTCCAGCGGGTGGCGGAGGCGTTCCCGCTTTTCCACCCCTGCAGCGCACCTGGATGGCATCACAATTATGGGGCCGCGTCAAGCTGTCGGATAATTCCGCCCCGCTCAAGTCATTGTTCGTGTGCGTCTACACCAGGGGTGGCCAACCCCCTTGATTGATATTTTCTCCGTTTTGGAGGCTCTCGCCTCTGCTTCTGTTCTCCGTGATTCGAATAAGTCGTTCTTGGTGTGTTGAAGGGTATCCAGGGTTTGTTCTTCATGCAGTTTAGTCTTTCTTGTACTTTTGTTCCAAATCTATTCTCGTTCGTGTTTTATCTTTGCCTTGCGCAAGCACTTTTACTTTTCTTCGCATTATTCCCGGCTTGTTGTCCAGCGTCATTATTTGTACTTTGCACCCATTTTTATTGACTTAGTTTTTGGGGGGTGAATAAATCCATTAACTCATTCAGTATCACCCAATTCTAGACCAAGTCTGAAAAGACGCTTAAAAACGTCTTTGGGAGTGAATGAGTTAATTTTTTCGAGTCGACGCTTGTAGGGTGCGATTCTGTCGGGAAAGTTGCCGACGCCGCACGGCTGCATTTCCACGTGGCATGGGCAAATGTATAAAACGACGACGCTCCGATTTGCGAGGCACTGCCGCAACAGGGCGAGTTGAGCCGACGTTTCCCAACACGGACTGCGCAATGGCACACGTTTTATATTTAAAAACAATCGCAGGGGCCACGGCACAAAAAGCGGAGGCGAAGGTATTGCCACCGGCGCGAAGCACATTCCGTGAGCTAGCACACCAAATCTTCACATTTTGAAAGCCATACGCATGAGCGCGAAATACCAAATGTTTGGATGTGAAACGAGCACGAATTTCAAATCCGATGCCTTCGCAAGGGCACACGCGGTGAGCGCGCGCACGCCATTGCGACATCGGCTTCAAAGTGTGACCAATCCTCTTCCACGCAAGTGGATGGTCTCAAAGCGTGGCCTTCTTCTTCCCCGTCGTGTTGTTGTAACATCATCCGACTGTTTGCAATCATAATCCCGGGCATGTGCGCCGCTCAATTATTTATTGGCGCTAATGACTTTGCTACCCATCTATTATTCATCCGAGGCTCTGCTTTGTCGTCCTGGAGTGAGGCTGACAGGAGGAAACGGAGCTCGATCGTACCCCGAAGGACATCCGAGTCCAACCTGTTGAAGTTGTGGCTCGCTGCAGCGGAAGCGGGCGCCATCACCTCGGTTCTCTTCTCTTGCGTCTGCGCACGGTGACCACGGCCACATTGATTTTCAAGCAATTTCCAATGACGTCCATCGGCCCCGCTCCGAAATATCTCCGCCTCGGTCCGTCCCGCCGCCGACCCTCTTCGATCAGGCTAATCGCTTCTCCGCATGGTCTACCTGCGGATTGCCACCACTTCATTTTTCTCCCTTGCTCACCGCCATGCCGGCTCTCTGGATGTCTCATTAAAGGCGCTCTCTCTAATGAGATTACGCCGTGGGGATTAATGGTGTGGCTAATTGATAGACACGCTGCCAGAGAGGATTTAAATCCCTTTAAATCCCCACTGGGTTCTCGGGCACTTCAGATGACTAATTGAAATCACAGGAATGGACACAAAAACAGTTCTCGACCCGGCAGCAAGTGCTATCGACGCTTCAAAATGATGCATGTTACTTATGTTCTTTTTATTTTCTGTATTCGGAGTATATTTAGACAGTATCTCTTGACTATGTTCACATTCTCACCACACACGAACAAGTGATTGAAAAAACAAAACAAAACTCATGCAGCTTTCAATACTGTCGTTGGACTGTAAAAAACGGGAATGTTAAAGGTGTCAGTGATGTTTCGGGACTTGTCAGAGAGAGGGGGGGGGGGTGGCGTTGGAGTCTTGTGAGGTCCCCGCTTTCTTCCCATCATGCCAACAGAAGCTTTACGCTGTGGAGAAAGCAACACGACAACCGTACAGGGCAAGGCAAGCATCTCAACATCAAGCCTCCCTCAATTCATGAGTCCACGGAGGAAAGGCAGGCATTGTTTACAAATCCCAAAAGGAGTAGAAAATCATGGCGGTTGTAGTCTGTGCGTTCGGGTCTACGGGCCAGCTTTGTGACAGAGCAACTGAAGAAGAAGTGGCTCCTCACTCATTTAGGGCCACACGAGCGTGACAAGTGTGCCGCGGTTGGGCCTTTCTCTCTTGTACTGCTCCGAAGGTGGTGTGGTGGGGGGGGGGGGGGGGGGTGGTAACAGACAGGCAAGATTGGTTTGGGGGCTGAAGGGGGATGACTCTAAAGACCTTCCCTGTACTGCATGAATGGCAAGCGATCCTGAGATAGCAGGAGTCTGATCCGGAAAAAAAAAAAAAAAAGCCACAGCACAAAAGGCACTTTATCAAATGACAGTGCTTCTGTTCTAAGGAAATTCAAGTTGAGAGAGTCACGGGGCGTCTCCCCGGAAACATTCTCTTCAGTGTGAGACCAAAGCAAGACACGGTCCTCTTTTCAACAATCAATCAAAGCTCAAGTTCAGGAAGTGTGCGCCTCACGACCGCCTTGATTTGTCCCCAGAAAGTTCGGGGGTCCAGCACGGTGAGAGACTGACCCACCCAAAAAAAAGAACAATATCCAACAAATTTGCCATTGAAAAGTATAAAGCCAGAATACAGTTGCAGTGGAATTGCGGTTTCCAGAGCTCCAGTGAGCATCGACAGCCCATGTGAAGGTCCAGCGAGCCCGCTTTCCAAGGGGCGTCCGTCCATCCGGAACAACCCCGCCGCGCCCCCTCCTCGGCTCTCAGTCGTCGTCCCCTCCCCCGTAAAGGTCGGCCAGCTTCTTGAAGCGAGGGCCCCAGTCGTTGAGGTAGTCGTAGTCCTGGTCGCCCGAGCTGGCCGAGTCGAGCGAACTGACCGAGCCGGCGGTCGAACCGTTGCCCTCGTAGTCAAACACCAGCAGGGAGTCGTAGGGGGGCGCCGCGGGGTCGTTGTCTGCTGCCCGCAGACCCTGGAGACACAACACTCGGAGATTTAGGGAACGCAAATGAAATGAAAGCAACAAAATTGTTTGAGGTGACTTGTCGTCCGGGCGCGCTGCAGTTCTCCATTTGTGCTCGGGACATTTCCTGATCTTTTGCGCTGATCTCGACGCAGCCCAAGAATGGGAATGGAAAAGCTCTTTTGATAAATGTCTCCCATTTCTTGTCAGATCTTTCCACTAATGGGCTTCTGGAATGCCTCGCGGGACACACGTTGCAGCGGTGTGCGGTCATGCATTGCTGCTTTGAAACCGAAAAAGAATCTGCTGTCAGTCGTACATCATGAATGAAATCTCCGATGTCGCCGGGGTGGGGCAGACTGGGTCTGACGGGAAACTGCGACTCGGGAACGACGGGCCTCTCATCCACTCTGCGAACTCCCGCCGGTTTATTGATGATGTGCTCCAAAGACTCGGGCTGCTGCAGCTGGCTCAGGTCATAGTCCTGGAGAAAGAAATGCGCAACGCTTGGATGAAACCTCTTCGCAAAGTCTGTCCCCGGGCCGCAAGGGGACCCTCATGAATAGAAGTGATGACCAATTTTTGAATGAAAAAGAAAAAAAAAATCCCTCAGTTGACACGAATGAAGGCGCGTCGCACCAAAATGTAAAAATGGCCTTCTGATTCATATCGCGTTTGTGGAATGCAACTTGCGGGGGCACGGTGGTCCACTGGTTAGAGTGTCCGCCTCGCAGTGCAGGGTTTGATTCCGTCCTGAGCACCCGGAGAAAAGCCACCCGGGCACGGGGAGGACTTGCAAACTCCACACGGGGAAGCCCGGAGCCGGAATCCAACCCCGCGCCGCCGCACCGTGAGGCGCCCACCGTTGCCGCCTCCACCGCTTGCTATTTAAATGGGAATTATTCTGAAGCGCTCGGCCGCTCGCTCTTCACGTAGGCTCACCTTTGGCTTCTGCCAGGATGAACACAACTCGATATCACAGTCAGAGGTTGAGATTTTGTTCCGCGGTCGACCAAGAGCCGCAACGCTCGACTTTCGGCAAAAGTAGCGGAGCAGCTTGCAGCTACCCCCTGCAGATTCACATCCCAGTTGCAAGTCAGAGTTTCCTTTCCGCCGGGAACACCGACTACACCACTAGGGGGTGCGGCTGGGGAATTTTTGTTCATCCAGCACGGAAAGCGTTTGTAAGGGGCAAGGAAAAACAAAAAAAAGCAAACATTCTTGAGCGGCAGCGTACATTTTAGCTCGGGAAGCACATTTATCTTGCGAGGGGAAAAGCATTTTCTGCTCCACGCAAAGTAAACGCGCAGTCTCGCTGACCTCAATTTGCCAAGTCCTGTTCCGTCGCACACCACCGGGGAGTTATTCCCCCGCTTGTATTTGAGAACATAATGGGAGTTTTGTGTTCATCCTGTCAAAGCCGCCCGTGTCTGCCGCTCACGACGTACCTGATCCTCCTCTCCTCCGCCTTCCTCGTCATATTTGAGGATGTTGTCTCTGACGTCGTCTTCGGGGTCGATCAGCAGCGGCTTGGCCTGCTTCTCCTTCTCTCTGCGCTTCATCCACACCACAAACAAGAGGACCATGCCTACGAGGACCAGGTGGCAAAACATCAGTGGGCCACAGGTGTGCACGCACACGCACACGCACGAAAGCTTTGAACAGGTTACAGTGAAACTCCTCTCCAACGAAATCGTGTTTGCAGCAAGACATTTTTCACAACAGGGGACTTTTCACTATAGCAAATTTTATCTCAGATATAAACACACAGACACACACAAAAGCTTTGAACAGGTTATCAGAATGTGGTGTTGCGCGTAGAGTTTTCAGCATGACACTTTTGAATCAAAAAGGTTGCGCTGGCGGTTGATTGCTCCGTGCACTTACTGAGGAGGACAATGATACAGATGAGGATGGCGATGATGGCCCCCGTGCCGAGGCCGGCGGCCGCCACGGCCCCCGTGGCGCTGCAGTCCCCGTTGTCGTCACAGGGACACACTTTGATTCGGATCAAGGAGCGGTTGGAAAGTTGAGGGTTCCCCGAATCGGACACGGTAATGGGAATCTCGTACACGCCGGCCTCCAAGTAGGGAATCCTTAAGCGCAGCTGGGCGTGGTCACCTGGAGAGAGGACGTGAGCGCATCGAACAAAAGATATCGTCACCTGCGCGCCGCGCTCATTCCCACTACACTGCATATACGATAAGACCACCAAGCGTACACCTGACTTTTTCGTTTTTTTCTCATCAAAACCCCCCAAAAAACCAAATCCCGCGTGTTATCGACAGGCCGCGGAGCGCGACATTACCGCTGAGTCTGGTAATGGTCCAATTGCGGCGCAAACTGGGAGGAGAGGAAGGCAGCTCAAAACCAAAGGGCCCCACGTTGGGGTCCGAATCGGCGTCCGACGCGCTGATGTTTATCCTGGAGTTGGGGCGGGCCCGCTGGCAGGCTTGGGCCTCCGCGGGGATCAGCGCTGGCGGGTTGTCGTTCACGTCGATCAGGTAGATCTGGAGGGTGCCCGTCCCGCTGGCTTGAGGCGAACCTGCGGGGTGGGAGGAGCGACTTGATCAAGTCGGGCGGGAGGCGCCGAGCTCGGTAGACACTTTGTAGTCCAGCTGAGATTTCAAACGCCTGCGGGTGGCACAGCGGAAACAAGAGAGACGAGTTCGGCGGCGGTCCGGCCATGCCAAGAACCGCAGGCGGGCACGCGCTCGACGGCTCCCGGAAGAACGGCGGAATGGGGACACCTTGTGGCTCGGAGGTTTGAGGTGTCAAAAACAAAACCTCCAAAGTCGAACGCCCCGAGTCGCAATTTGACAACCGAGTTTCCCGCAAGACGACGCGGAAGCGGAAGTCCGTGTGGAGCGGGCCCTCCGACGACCTCCTTAATTGGTGACCGCCGGGACGAGCCATTTCAACAAAGGCGAAGCGTGGGGGGATGGGGGGGGGGGGGGTGGTGGCGAGCTGATTTTTGTCTCGGGCCACCTTGCGGTTATGGTTTTCATCAGAGCGCTGCGATGACGTGCACGACAGAATCGAATCAAACGAGCACATTCTTGCACCTGCATTCCATTTTTCTTCACGTCTCCTACCAACACATTGAATCTTCAGTCATGGAAAATAAGTGACAAGTCCAGTTCATGCTCAGAAAGGATTTGGTGAAAAGGAACACGGGTCAATTCCAATTTTGGCCCAAAATAAGACGACCCCTCGCGGATTGCAAGAAACGCAGAGTACAAAGGCTCGGTTGACTTTGATGGCCATGAGGCTGATCCGTCAGAAGAGATTTCGGCCAAAGTGACCGCATGCGCTCGATTCTACGCATCAAACATCGTCATCCTCACTTACCAGACTTACCATTGTCGAAGGCCAGAAAAGTGGCCTCATATATGTTGTTTTTGACGTACGTGGACTCTCGGTCGAGTTGGGCCACGGTCGTGATCTGCCCGTTGGTCCTGTTGATCCTCAGCCAGTTGGCGGGATCTGACAGTTTGGAGTACCTTTGAACACACGGGTCCGGAAGAAAGACAAATTCATCCTGAACTCCAACAGCGACTTTACAATACGATATTTCCGCTTGTCAAGCAAGGCACTTTGCGCCCGTCCATTTCTTCTTTTGCGACGTCGAGTGCCTGTGGCGCGCGGCATCTCAAGGGAACGCGCGCGGCCACTTGGATTGGCGGCGAGTCACGTCGGCCCACAACGGCGCAAAATGGCCGCTTTTCGTTCCGGGAGCTGCGCCGGCTTCCGCCGGAACGCGGCCTCGCCCGCTAGAGCTCGTGCGAGGCTTGCGGGAAAATGTTACGCGCGGCCACGTGCATTGCATCAATTGTTGTGGAATACCCATCAGGTGATTCCATTTTGAAAAGTGCAGCGACGTGGAGACGCGAACATATGTTTGCCAAACATACCGCGGCAGTTAATTAGCACTCCAAAATAACGTGAAGGCATCATGCAAAGCGGTTGAGCAGCTCTTTCCACTTCACCGCTCTTCACACCCGCAAGGGAAAAACTGCAACTTTCGTCATCGCCGATGTGACAAAGTCAACGGAGCTGAAAGCCACAACTCGGATTGCGGACGACAAACGACTCCAATTAGCACCGCGCGAGAGTAGCTTCTCTCTTCTTTGGCGCCATTCGAGTCGATCACAACACCAGCGAATACGTCAGAGCTATCGAACTTCTTCATACGAAACTTGGCGGAAGGTAGCGGTCAAAAAGTTGACACCGCCACTCGACCCGTTTTCGGATCCACAAGTCGTTTCATTAGGTACACTTTGCACAACGTTACGAGACTTCATCGGTGACAGGGAACAAAAAAGGAGCCATGCCGGCGCAAAAATGGTGCCAAACACATGGTGCGAGTGACTTGTTGTGAGACCACCGCGAGGGAGCCAGAGACGACCGAGAGGAAACCAGCGACGACAGCAGGGGAGCCAGTGACCGCGAGGGAGCCGGGAGACAGCGAGCCTGAGGGAGCCGGGAGACAACCAGCCAGCGCGCGTGAGAGAGCCAGGAGGCAGCCAGCCAGCGAGCGTGAGGGAGTCGGCGACGACCGCAAGGGAGCCAGCGACCACGAGGGACCCAGGAGACGTCCAGCCAGCAACCGCGAGGGAGCCAGTGATGACGGCGAGAGAGCGAGCGACGACAGCGAGAGAACCAATGACGACCGCGAGGGAGCCAGCGACGACCACGTGGGAGCGGGAAATTCACATCCCAAAAACATGGACTTCCAACCCTTTGAAGATATTGACTATAAGCCATTCGATCCCGAGAACAATTTGGACCCAGACAACAACTTCTTCCAGAACAAACAAAGGGTAACAAACTCTGACTATTACCTGGATGAACAATTCAACACTAATATAAAATTGGAAAATGCACTTTCAGTAATACACTTAAACAGTAGAAGTCTCTATAAAAACTTCACAAAAATCAAAGAATACCTGACTAAATTCAATAAATTCAAAATAATTGCCATATCAGAAACTTGGCTTGATGAAGATAAAACAACTGAAATGGAAATAGAAGGTTATGAAATGTTTGCAACTAATAGGGAAAACAAAAAAGGAGGGGGGGTTGCAATATATGTAGACAAAGCACTTAAATGCAGTAAAATCGAGAGATTGACAAACACGATAGAAAACCTAATGGAATGTCTAACCATTGAAATACATAATAAAAAGGCATCAAATATCATCATAAGTTGCATCTATAGGACACCAGGATCATGTATTGACACATTCAATAAAAAACTAACAGATATGCTCAGTTACAACAACGATAAGAAAACACGAATAATATGTGGTGACTTTAACATTGACTTATTAAACCCAAATGGACACAAAAAAACAACCGACTTCATAAATACTATGTACAGCAACAGCTTTTTCCCAGTAATCCTGAAACCTAGCAGAATAACAGTTGACACGGCCACATTAATAGATAACATATTTATAAATAAGATTGACCATAAAATGGAAAGTGGACTTCTCATTAATGACATAAGTGACCACCTACCTGTTTTTGCAGTTTTTCATAATTATTTTGATAGAAAAGCTAAGTCAACAACTCGCATAACAGAAATAAGACTAAGAACCCAACGCTCCACCGACGCCTTTAAGCAAGACCTAGAAAAACAAAACTGGACCGAGGTCTATTCAAACGAAGACCCAAATACAGCGTTTGAAGTATTTCAGTCTACCATAATCTCCTTATATGATAAACATTTTCCATTAACTAAAGTCTCCAAAAAGTATAAAGACCCAAGTAAGCCATGGATAACGAAAGGCATAGAAAACGCATGTAAAAAGAAAAACAATTTATATAAATTGTTTTTAAAATTGAGAACTGAAGAAGCAGAAAAAAAATATAAGACCTATAAAAATAAACTAGTAAATATTATAAGAACCAGTAAAAGAGATCATTATCATGCACTATTAGAGCAGAATAAAAGTAACACACAAGAAATATGGAAGATACTTAACCAAGTAATCAGAAATAGTCCTAAAAAAATGGATTATCCAGAGTATTTTATCAAAGGCAAAAATACTATTTTGGAAAAAACTGCAGAAATAGCAACTGAATTTAATGAGTATTTTGTCAACATCGGCAGTAACCTAGCAAAACAAATTCCTGATCCAACAAACTTGTTTGAAATAGATAGATATGTAGAAAAAAACTCCTCCACGATGTTCCTTACTGCTGTAAAACAAGAAGAAGTATCAAATATTATAAAAACTTTTAAAAATAAAAAGTCAACTGATTGCTTTAATATTGACATGACAATAATAAAGCAGATTATAGAATATGTAGTGCGACCTTTCACGCACATATGCAACCTGTCATTCAAAGCTGGTATCTTTCCATCAAAAATGAAAATTGCTAAAGTTATTCCAATCTATAAAAGTGGAGAAAGACATCGGTTTACAAATTATAGACCAATATCACTACTACCACAATTTTCAAAAATATTAGAAAAACTATTTTCTCGCAGACTTGATAGCTTTATACAAAAGCATGCGCTGTTAAGTGAGAATCAATATGGCTTCAGGGAAAAGCGGACCACCTCAATGGCAGTTATGGAGTTTGTGGAAGCAATAGCCACTAATATAGACAACAAAGAATTTACTGTTGGGGTTTTCCTAGATCTAAAAAAAGCTTTTGACACAATAGATCACAGTATATTATTGAAAAAACTAGAAAGATATGGCATTAGAGGTGTAGCTTATAAATGGATAAAAAGTTATTTAGAAAACAGATATCAGTACGTGCAACTCAACAATAAAAAAACTAATCAACTAAAAATCACTCACGGAGTTCCTCAGGGGTCAGTGCTTGGTCCAAAACTATTCATCTTATATATAAATGATATCTGCAAGGTCTCAAAACAATTTAAATGTGTCCTATTTGCTGATGATACAACTTTCTACTGTTCTGGAATAAATCTGAAACAGCTCCTGACAACCGTAGAAAACGAATTAAACAAATTAAAAAACTGGTTCGACAGAAATAAATTGTCACTTAACCTGAAAAAATCGAAGTTAATTGTTTTTGGCACAAGACCAATCAAACACCAAGCTAAAATTATGGTAAACTCAATTGAGATAGAAAGAGCGTATGAAACCAAGTTTCTCGGATTAGTAATAGACTCAAAACTATGTCGGAAGCCACATATCGATAACGTCAAAAGAAAAATAGCCAAAACCGTAGGGATCCTCTACAAAACCAAGGAAGTGCTAAATAAGAGATCTTTGTACACATTGTACACTTCATTATTATTACCATATATGACCTACTGTGTGGAAATATGGGGAAATGCCTGCAAAACAAACACACTCCCTATTCTCAACCTACAAAAAAAAGCAATTCGAATTATTAATAGATCAAAATATACGGAACCCACAAATCCACTATTTATCAAATTAAATACGATGAAATTTTATGACCTGGTTGACTTTAAAATCGCCCAATTAATGTACAAAGCACACAATAACCTGCTCTGCCAAAACATTCAGAAGTTTTTCGAAATTCGAGAAAGCAGCTATGATTTAAGAGGTACCGACTTATTCAAAAAACTCAAAACAAGAACAAACATCAAGCAAAGAAGTGTATCTATCAAAGGTGTTAATCTGTGGAATAATCTCGAAACGGACCTGAAAATGAGTAAATCGCTTGCCGAGTTAAAAAACAAATTCAAAAAAATAGTACAAACAACCTACATCAATCAGAGTTAAAATGATAAATTCAAAACATTAAATATAATGATAAATCAGAACTAAGTTGATAAATAGAGAAAGGTATATAAATATCCATTATGAATTTAAGAGAAAATTGACACAAGAGTGTCAGGGTGTGGAAGTATATAATCCCGATACAAACCAAAAGTTGTAAAAATATCACGGTTAAGGGTAAAGTATGAGCCTTAATGGAGACTTCTTTCTTCTTACTTTTCTGATTGATATAAAAATGATTTATTAGATACAATCACATAACGGGGTAGGACTAGATAAGTTTTTTACTTCTTCCTACTCCCTTGAACATAATAACTGTGTTGAATGAAGATTGATTTCTTTCTTTTTACTTTTTTTATCTACCTTATTTTCTGTCAAATTATTACTGTATATATGTTTTATGTTCAATAAACAAACAAACAAACAAACAAACAAACAAGTCGAAAGTCACAACGACTGTCGCCTACGTTAGAGTACGAGAACGAAACTGCTCCAGCGCACCATTTTAAAAAGGACATCAAATGTGCGCGATACGTTCCGGTGAGTGACCCGAACCGTATTAAGGAGAAAAAGCAGATGCCCGTGGGCTCAAAGCCCTTCCGGAAAAAGAATTTCTTTCGACAGAAAAAAATAAAAAATAAAAAAATAAAGCAAGCGCTTCAGAAAGCCAATCTGGCTCCTCTCCCATTCGCCACCTCGACACACCGTGGCGAGCGTTTGCGGGACTACTTTTGACACAGATTCGACTGTGTTGCCTTCACGTACGTTGCATTCTTCGGCGGGGCGGACGAACAATAGCGACGCAGATTCACGAATCCCTTCGCGCGACAAGTAAGTACCTGACAATCTGATGGACAAAGTGATCCGGGTCCTGAGCAGAAAAGACGGTCAGCGCGGTCCCCGCCGGAACACCCTCCTCAAAGCGGATCGTTTTGGGGTTGACGGGAAAGACGGGCGGCTCGTTCACGTCCTGAACCGAGATGGTGACGCCGGCTGTGGACTGAAGGGAGGACTGGATGCCGCTGGCCAAGTGAGCTTGGTTGGACACCACCACGGTCAGCATGAAGGCCCGGTTCATCTCAAAGTCCACTGGCTGGAGAGCAAGTCAAGGAGATGAGGGAGGGAGGGAGGAAAACCGCCGCCCGACGACAAGAGACTCGCCGCATTGTTGAAGATGCGGTCATACGGCTCAAGAACGGGGCTCGGGAAGCAAGGAATGACGGGAACCGCTTCGCATGACGGGGGGTCGATTCAGCTGCGTTCACACCCGCAACAGCGCAACGCGGCTGTTTTTTTCTTTTAACTGCGCGCATTTGTGAAAAAAACCCCCACACACACACACACAACCCGTTTGGCAGGTCACGAAAGCGAACGTTTGCGCTCGAGGGCTACCAAATACGACAAAGCGAATGCGAGAAAGATTGCGGCTCCAAAGGAACGACATCCGGCATCATTTGAAGGCTCACCTTGATGACAGTCAGCATGCCCTCATTGGTGGCGGCGTTGGTGCGGATGGCGAAATGTCCGGAGGGGTCGCCGCTGACGATGCGGTACACGGCGTTCCAGTTGGGACTGTGAGGCTGATCCCGGTCCACCGCAGTCAGGTTGGCCACCACCACGTTCACCTTGTTCTCTGGCACCTCCCCGGAAAACTGCACGGCGGGGTCAAAAGGGCGCAAAGAGGAGGAAAAACGGCAAAGGGCGGACATGAAGGAGGCGGCCGGAAGCCGAGCGGACGCCAATCGCGGCGCGCGTGATGCTGACGCCGCCCACGCGGAAGGCGAGTGAATCCGCTTTGACACACGCTCTCCGCGCGGAGATGGGAACTCACAGAGCTTTCGCTTTATTGGAGCGCCGTTTCCCTGGCAATAACGCGCACGTACGTCCGTGCGTACGTACGTCCGGCCCCGCATTCTTGCCGCGCAAGCGTTTCCTCGGCTTTCGCCGCTCTGTCCGCGGCCGGCGCGCACATCGGCTCGAGTGGCCGAGTTCCTCGGTTCTGGACTCACCGTCCTGACCGTCAGCTCCGGCGGATTGTCATTGATGTCGGTCATGGAGATCAGCGCCGTGGCCGTGTTGGACAAGCCGAAGTTTAAGTTGCCCTCCATGTCGGTGGCCTGCACGATAATCGTGTACTGGGAGACTTTCTGGAGAGAGAAGTAGAGAGAAAGGAGGAAAGGTCAAGCCGCATGCGCGGGGGATCAACGCAGACCAGTTTGACTCAACGCCGGCGGCATCGACCGTCCCCCGACGGGTCGTCGATACATTTTCCAATACTGTAGTTGGCAAACACAAAACAAGCCAGATTGTGTTGTGACCGGGGGCCAACGAAATGACAGATCTCGTCACTTTGACATGGCTTTTGCCCTTCATCTCCAATTCAGTTGCCGGCATCCGCAACGGAATTGCGGATACCTGCAATTCCGCCTGATGGCTTCGAATGAAAGGGATTATAATTATCGTTGTTATTGTTTTTTTGTTTTTTTTTGGGAGGTGGGGGGTCAGGGGGGCAAAAATCCGTTTCATTTTTTTCAGAGAATGGTCACATCCTCACCTCTCCCCGAGCGCGGCTCCGCGCATCCTCTTAGGCGACATTCGGAAAAGCCCAACTCAAGTCATTCGGCTTTTCTCCCAGTCGTCGCAAAGCGCACAAACTCTCACGGCTGCGCACCCAAACAATCGTATTAATGATGGGCGCAAAGCTGACCTGGAGCGGAGCTGCCATGAAATATCAATCGCGTATCGTCTCCGTAAAAGGACTCTCGCGGCAGCCTCATTAACATCCGGTCGCAAATATCGATTCGAGGATTTGGCGCCGGAAAGCCAAGACGCCGCTCGAGGAATCATTTGCGCGTGACGACAGCCGGCAGGGGGCGCTCACGCGCAACCGGGGATGAGAAGGACGGACGGGGCCCTCGCGCCTGCCTCATCGGAGGCTCGTTGCGCCGTTAATGGCCCTCGCGGTGCGCCCGCGCACGCGGGAACAGGCGGGAAAGGCACAGCTCGCGCACGGCCAAGTGCACTTTGTAGCCCAAAAGTGGCCAAACAGGCCGGTGAGAGGCTCTCTCGCGAGTCCTGTAGAAACGCTGAGCAGTTCACGGCTTTCTCCCCAAATGCCACGGCTTTGTCCGCACGCGCAAAGTGTGTTGCTTTGTTTGAGGCCACTGAAATCGGACTTGAGAAAACTCGTCAAATCACTTCCGTTTTTTTTTTTTTTTTAAGCACAACTGAAAGGCGTAGCAATTTGCGTGACCCTGACATCCGAGCCTCATTTACGGATTCATTTTTTTCAACGTAACCCGAAGGAGGAGAATTCAGGCCGAAAGAATGAGATCGACGCAAGCCCCTCGACTTCATCGAAATTCAGCGAGCCGTCTCTCACGACGAAGACGAAGCGGGCGTGGACGTTGTCGTCGGCCCGCCGAAAGGGGCGTGCGGAAGGCGGCGTGCGCCTTCCGAGCAGAGAGGCTCTTGCCGGAGAAAGCTCATCACAAGAATTGGCGTTCAGTCACGACGGGGGGAAGCGCTAATGAGGCTAAAGCCCGCGAAGCCCCTTCCTCCTCAAGAGTAGACAAACTGCTCATATTCCAATGAAACAAATTGCGGATCGGCTGCAATGTGAGAGCAAGCAAACGGGGACACTTTAGCCGACGGTTTTAATGTCGATGTCAAATAATTTTGTCTTTTATACGAATACAGTCGACGTTTGCACCCCAATAACGCTCACATTTCCAAGTCCCGATTTCCCCTCATTCATGTTCCATTTGCAGATGGATGCGGTCAACTTGATGAGAGAAAATGGATTTTGCGTAGAAGGACTTCAAACCAAGTTCCGAGCTTGTTCAGGGTACCCCGTCACAAACACACACACACACACACACGCGTGTCCACCTCTCTGTCCAGGCCGGCCGCAACGGTCACGATGTCTCCAGTCTCGCTGTTGATGGTGAACATGTTGGGGATGGGGCTGTGGGGCGTCTGCGAGAGAATGCGGTAGCGAACCATGCCGTTAGCCGTGGTGGAGTCATCCGAGTCGCTGGCTGTCACTTGCATCACCGACGAGCCTGCGGACAGGAAAGACCGTCGAGCGAGAGCGTCGAGGAAAAAAGTTCCCCCGAGGAGCAAAGTAAAATGACAACCGAGCGCCGCTTACATCTGGGCAAAAAAAAAAACATCGGTGGGGAGCAAAGGTATTTTACCTTGGAAATTGCCGTGACGCAACTTTTCGGGGGGGGGGGGGGGGGGGGGGGTGACAATGAAGCGCAGCAAAACAAAAGGCGGCGATGGCAGCGGATGCCGTTTTGTCCTTTGCCAATAGCCTCGATGGTGGAACGCAACGAGGCTATTAGCATTAGAAACACAACGGTGTTTCTAATGCGCCGCCGGCAAACATTTTATGCTCTTTGTTTTTTTTTCCCTCGGGACCGCGTTTGTTCCGGGAGCTTTCATAGCGAATTGGAGTCAATCCGAGGGCGTTTTCAAAACAGATTTGACATCACGCCTTCGTCACGACTGTCAAAGAACAGTGAGCAGGCACAGGCGTCGCCGGGAAATGGCGCGGCCGTTCCCGCCGCGGCGTCGCTGCGGCCAAGAATTCCATTTCGTGAAGTTCCGAGCCAGAGTTCGTCATCCACCCGCAAAGGAAAAGTTGACGGTTGAAATCATGTCAAAAGTGTGTGGAGGGGGGAAAAAAAGGCGGATTTCTTTCAAATGTTATCAGGCGCTTCACATTTTGGCCCGAGTAGCTTTCATTACAGTGAGACGGATTGCCGATAGCCCCATCTCGCACGCAAAGACGAGCGGCGTGCCCGGAAGGCTTCATCTCTCAGCCTGTTTAATTCCTCTTTAATTTGAATACTAATACCGAATCCTAATTGCTTTTTCAGCAAAATCGCTGGAGCCGAACATTTTTCCGGTGGCAAATGCAAATATTATCGGTCAATTTGCCCACGTGACCCCGCCTAATCCTCGAAGCGATACCGAGCGGCTTCAACATCTTCAGCCGCAATCAACTTCCGCCTCCCAATTAGAGAAGAGATTGGCAAATAAGAGGAAGAAGGCGGGGCTGGCTACCCACCATCGGAATGCAACGGGGAAAAAAAAACTACCACGACAACACAAAAGGCGTGTCGGTCGAAGCGAGGAGACTCATTGGCGTGACGGAACGCAACGGGATCAAAACCGCGTTCCGGCGGCCCCGTTTCCGTTCTCATTCTGAGCGCGGGATGAAATGAAAAACAAAAAGAAAAAAAGACAGAGAACTGTCTGGTTGCTCTCTCTAATTAGCTTCTGTGTATATGAAATCACGCTCCACTGAGAAGAAACCCAGCCCCCCCCCAACACGGACGCACATCACGCCTTCCCATATTGTTTACAAATCCCCTGGAGATTAAACTTTGCAACAGAACAATAAGTGAACGCTGTGAAAACAAACACGGGTCCTCCGGGTCTGATTGTTAGAACAAGAGTTGGTCCGGTCGAGACGAGAAATCTACTGAAACATTCTGCTCTGGAATTCAGCTCGCCGATGGCCGGCATCGCTCTCTTGCCCGCTACCGCTTCTGTCCGCGCGTCGCGCAACCGGATAATAATGCATCCGTTGGGCAAGAGGGCAAACGAAGCCCCAATCGAAGAAATGTGGCCCGAGTCAAAGTTGCTTGGAGGCCAGTGGTGGATGGGCATTTTCACGTCAAAAAGTATAAGAATGCATCGTCAGCCCCGCCTTTGCGCGCCGCTGCTTGCCGGTGAAATCAAGTGTGTCGCCGGACCGCCAGTAAAGCGGGCCTTCGCCAGGTCCATTATTAAGTGCGGTGCCGCGGTCTAGAGAATAATGCCCTTCTAAATCCCGCTCCATCCAGTTTTGCTCTCGCGAGCCCGATTTTCAGCCACTTTTCTCCATTAAAACGAAGCGGCTTGGGGAGAGCCATTCGCGCCTCGTTTGAGCAGCTGAATGCGCGCTGCGGCCGCACCGACAATTTGTTCCCGTTACTGCCATTGGAGTCGCAAATTTGACTGGAGTTTGCATTCAAATCCCAACACAAGTGCCCTTTTGGCTTCTCGGCAGTTGGAACGAGATCGAGAGCCTGCGAACCATTAAACAAGTCAAAAAGCACATTTTCTTCCCAACGAACCCGCAAAACCATTCTATTCAAGTCCCAACGAATCATACAATCTCTTTTTACGGTGACACAATTGATTTTTTCCGGAAAAGAACATTTTATATGAACACGTGAAAAGCAGAGGCGAGCGGTCCGAGGTTGGTTTTTGTTTTAAGGGTGCCGCCGCGCGTTCTGCCCCCTGCCCCCTGCCGTGGACTTACCTGGCTTGGATCCTTCAGCCACAGAGCCGTTGTACACCTGGTTCTTAAACTCGGGTCTGTTGTCATTCATGTCAATCACGTAGATGTACAAATCAATGGGATTCTCCACCTGGTTGCCGTTCATGTCCACCGCGTGGGCTCGCAGCTGCCGACGCACATGCAAGCAAGCAAAGCAAAGACGCCACGCAAACACTCGACAGCAGGAATACTCAACACATTTGGACGGCGCGCTCGCAGACCAACTTGGACGTGAGCTTCATTAAATTGGCTCATTGCTTTCTGCCGTCCAAAAAGGGGGTAGTGGGGGTGGGGGGGGGGGGGGGTCATTCCTCTACATCTGCGATGGTCATGATAACGCCCCCCCCGACGTAGCCGGTGCTTGAAATTGGGATCAGTTTCAAGCACCGGAGAGAGAGCTGCGGCCAATTTCAGCGGTGGAAAAAGAAAGAACGGGCGCTAACCCGGGCACACCGCAAGGCCCGTCGATTGTGTGTTGCAATTTTGCCATTGGCTGAGTCGCAGCAATGGCGACAACCGACAGAGCAGCTCCATCTGTTTTCTCAGCGGCGAATGTGGCACACTCCAAAGATGGCTGACTTCACTTAGCGGGACCGCTCGCGTGCGAGCATGTGTGAGAAGCAAGCTGCAATTTTGTTTGCATTCATTTAAGACTCTGTTTACTGAGGCCATGTTGCTCGTGGATTTGTATGCGGGCCTCAGTCCCGAGTGTGTGTTCATTTGAATATGCCCCGCAGATGATAGTTGGTGTGTCTCTAAATTCGGCAGAAAAAAACCCAGCAATGTGATTGCGGATGGGGGAGATGCGGGGGTGGGCGGGGAGTTGACGGAATATATACTCTACGCGCCCGTACGCTTTTGCAAAAGTAGGAAATGAAATGAAATCGCTATTCTGTGGGGCCACTTTTACTCCACGATGGCCCACAAGGGCTCGGATTTGCCCGTTTGTCAAGGACAGAGAACTCTCGTTTAATCGCGCCGGTTACGTGCCAAAAAGAAGCCGAGGTCAAGTTGGCAAGCGGTACGGAGACGAGGCGCGGAGACTGCTGCCATTGGCCAATGCGGATGCGGAACACGATGCACTCTACGGAGAAAAAAAACACACTCCCAAAAAATCCGTGCAACGGAGAAGCCGCGAAAGGCGAAGCACGTTTTGTGAGGATTCGCCGTAATCCACAACCAAACTTTGACACACACGCACCTTTGAGCGCTTTTCGCCGTGCCTTAAATATCCGAGCGATTGAAACATACGCGCGCCCTAAATTGCGGCCACCTCTGGTCATATTACCGTTTGACAAAGCTATGACCAAAAGTTTGGATCAACCGCTTCACGTAAAAGGGGCAAGACGTAATGAGCGGCGAAAGCAAATCAAGTCCTTTGTGGACCGCTTGTCCCCAAATTTGGGCCCCGACGCAGCAGCTCACGTTACGTTCTTGCACATCATGCGCGCTGAGCTATTCCACACATCAGCCACGCCGCAGTGGTCAAATAAGACGCGGGTCTTTGGGCGTGTGAATGCGGCCCAGTGAGAGGCGCGCGCGTGTTCGTCCGACACAAGCGAGCAGGAACAACTCAATGTCATTTGCTCGATCGCCTCGCTGAGTCACAGGAGCTTTGCCCGACAAAGCCAAAGCCCGGACGATGAGCCGGCCTCTCCGCCCCCCCCCCCCCGGTGCTCGTCCGTCAAAAACAGCAGGCTCTTCTCTCTCTATTCACGCGAGCGGCCGGCTAACGAGCAAAGTTTGGCCCGTAAGAGCTCAGGCAATGCTCGCAACTTCCTGTCAAGTTGAAATAAAATGAGAGATGGGGGTAAATTTCCCCTGGGCCCGTCGCTCGCAACGTTTGCTAACCATAAATCATGCACCACTTTCAGAGCAGCGGGAGTCCACACGAGTCGAACGAGGAGCCCCGCCGGACGAGAAACGAATACGCGTGACGCTTCTTTTCCCCGGGAACCGACAATCGGCCGGCGTTATCGATCCCGATTGGCCGGGTGCGCGGGGAGAGGTCGCGCGCGGTCAACAAACACGCGTACGTCTTCCTTGACATTTCCGCAGCGCGGAAGGTAAGAAGAGATTGGGAAGGCCACGTACGAGACAATTCAATCAAGAAGACGATCCCCGGAAGATTCGCGCCTGTTCGTACGGCACGTGCGCGCCGGTGATGGCGGAGACGCCGAAGTGATCGACTCCCTTTTATTCCATCGCTCCTCCGAGACGGACGGCCGCGTGCGTTTGCATAAGTTCTGTCGGCAGCGCGACCGTCTATCGCGCTGACGGGCGCCGGGGCGGAGGTGTCGCACTTTTGGGGCGATATAAACGCAACCTGTAGGGGGCCACGTTTCCACCGAAGATGAGCGGGAGCTAACGAGGTCAATCCGGCGGACGAGACGCGCCATTATCCGAGGATTGCCTTACGTGGAAGGAGGCTCTCTCCTCTCTGTCCAGGGGTTGAGTGACAAACATGTTGCCGCTGATGGGGTCAATGTTGTAAATGCCGCCGGGGGGCTGATCGGCACCCGCCCCGGTGATGCTGTAGCGGATGCCGGAGTCTTTGTCCTGGTCTGAGCGAATCTGAGGGAGGGGGGTGTGGGGGGGGGGGGGAGAAAGAAATAAAATCAAAGGAGAGCATTTCCCTTCCAAATACATGCCATGTCCACTGCGGAAGAATTTCACGGACAAGAGTAGAGCTGCTTTGGATGATGGGCCGGCCCCCTTCGAATCCTGCCGCAGACCCGCCCCCTCCCAACCCCCAAAACGAAAAAAAGCACCTAGTTGTCTTCATGCTACTAGTGCGATGTTTCTTGACATATCGGAGGGGTAAAAGTGACTCTTTTTTTTTTTTTTTTGTCTGCGGCGAGGTGACAACTGATAATTGGGCCTTTGAGCGAAGCGTCAAATTCCGCCGTGCACCCGAGGTGTTGCTCTCACGTAAGGCGGAGGGGCCGCCTTTCCGTTTGAACGCCTCGCGGCATTCATTATTCGCGACCGCGATGAGCACATCGATACTTTTGCTCAGCGCCTCGCTGACAAAAAAAAAGGGATGGATTTGTCGTACTTCTTTCAGCGCCATTGATTTTCACGACGTCCACAAAGACGTCGGGCGTCGCCGCCATTCGTGTGACAAGACTTGGCTTGCTGGCTTTCCCGACGGAACGTTCTCGCCTCCGCCTCCCTTCGTACCGAGTGCCCGGAATGGATTGATCGGCGAACGCAATAAATGAGAAACCGGAGCCCGCGCTGACGGGAGCCGTTTGCTCGTGGAAATTCAGAAACCCATTCAGAGCTTTTCTTTCTTCCCAAAGACGTGGCCAAGAAAAGTGCAACCGCATGAATTTGTTTCGGAAGACAGTTGAGCTATCAGACAGCTTTGCGCTCGACGTGGCCGCGCGACATCTGTCTTGTGGATGAGCGCTTGGTTACTTTGGCGGAGGCTGCGGCTTGTTTCCCCTTCTTGCAATTTGTTGGTTTTTACGCAGGACGGTGGAGCCCGTCAACGCCGGACGCTATTTTAGCTCCGCCTTCTCCGGGTCCAAGGTCATCGCTTTTGAGGTTTTCACATTTTTCATTCAACTGAAACCCTCCCGCCCATTCGTTCCACTTTTCGAGCCCTCGAATGTTTTCAGGACACGAAGGCAAAAGGACGTCGGCGCCAACAGGCAGTGCAACCGCGATGCCTTTCTCATTTTGGGGGACTTGATCCACAAATGCTCTCACGTCATCTTTTGCCTTTTTTTTTTTTTTTTTAAATGAGTCCGACCCGTTACTTTGGTTCGGCAATAATCGCAGACTCAAATGGAGAAAAGTGAAAGCTGGAATCATCTTTTCTGGCTATCTTTCGCTTCCTCTCCAACGCAATTTCCCCGGTCTGCGAGTCTGCAGATCATGCATGAAAATGAAACGAGTTCATCCGTTCGGCTTTGACGGCGCCATCTCTCTGTTTGAACACGATAGGCTCTCTTTTAATTTCCACAGTTGTCTTCCCACAGCCACAGAGCAGAACTTTGCCGCAAGCCGTTCGCAGGTTGCCCCCCCCACCCCCCACCCTGTCGACACGGCAACCAAGCGTAATCTCAAGTACAACGCGTCTCTCAATCATATTGCCGAGTCTCGTCTTTCTGTCTGTTTTTGGAATTCAATGGCAAAAGGTAAAAATAAGTTTGCAAATACCCCAACATTTAGTGCCAAAAGGGTAGAAATACGTTCGGGGTGGTTTTTTAAAAAATGAATTTGAAAATATGAATAAAGGGGCGGCCCGGTAGTCCGGTGGTTAGCACGTCGGCTTCACAGTGCAGAGGTACCGGGTTCGATTCCAGCTCCGGCCTCCCTGTGTGGAGTTTGCATGTTCTCCCCGGGCCTGCGTGGGTTTTCTCCGGGTGCTCCGGTTTCCTCCCACATTCCAAAAACATGCATGGCAGGCTGATTGGACGCTCTAAATTGTCCCTAGGTGTGAGTGTGAGCGCGGTTGGTTGTTCGTCTCTGTGTGCCCTGCGATTGGCTGGCAACCGATTCAGGGTGTCCCCCGCCTACTGCCCGAAGACGGCTGGGATAGGCTCCGGCACCCCCCGCGACCCTAGTGAGGATCAAGCGGTTCGGAAATTGGATGGATTGGATGAATAAAGGGCTTTGCGCACCTGCGCAGTCAGTATCCGGGCTGCGGGAATGACGTTGGTATGATCAATGACCACTAGATGGCAGGAGTGGCGTTGATCAGATCTCGGTCCACACAGCGTGGAAGTGGCCGCGGCGGCGGTACCACCGCGAGGTGGCGTGCGGAGGCGTGGCCACCACTGAAAATATGGACAAATACCGCCGGCTAACTCAACAACCGCGCCTTCGAGGTCCCATCGTCATCTTGACGAACGCCAACCCACACACAAAACGCTCCTGAAAACTTGGATTCAGTTCATTTTGGATTCCAAGTGAACATTGTCTTGTTCATGCCTCCGAGTCCAAGAGCCAGCTCCGTGTGAAGTGCTTGGCAGCTAAGAGTCACGGCGTGTTCACAAAGTGAGGAACGAGCTCAGTTCAATAATTCAAAGTCCCCCCCCCCCGCTCCAAACCGTGCACACAGTTGCCGGTCATTGCGTCTTGCCCGAATCGTAAAGCAGTCGGCGTGCGGCTGGCCTGTTGAAGTCATTTTGGTGACCTCTGCCTGCTTAACATTGCACACATTGCTGTCGCCCTGAGATCACGCGTCACTTTGACTGCAGCATCTTCATAAGAGGACTTGAAACGAATACGGCGCGAATCCCATGAGTGACAACCCATTCGAATGGAATGCTAATGACAAAAGCTGCCATTTGTTTTTTTTCTTCTCCTCCCCTGGCGCCTAGAGTGAAAGAAAGGCAGCGAGCGCTATCACCATCATCTCTCCCGCTCCCGGTGGACTAACTGGCTACTAATCACAGTAAAAATAGCCCAGAAAGGCAGATGTAAGCGACTTAACTTGATGTCTGCCTCCCTCAGATCAGACCAGACATCAGATAAGTGACCTATTTGTAGCTCTTTGAGAGTGATTTCCTTGATTCCTGACAACCACGGGGATCCTCTGGGACAGGCTATCAGCGTGAGAGAAAAAATGGCAATAGGTGGAGGGGGGGGGGGGGGGAGAGGGAGGGAGAGGCACGGGAAGCCAAAGCAGGAAGAAGAATTCTTGTTGCGTAAATCCCTTGGGGGTGACGCGGGACGCGCAGACAGAAGGATATTCACGGAGCACAGCCACTTGCGTTCCAATTCGAGCAATACTAACGTTGGGTCGGTCCCAATCCCCTTTGATTGATCCGACCCCAGCAGGAAAAAAAAGCAAGCGAAATTCCAGCAGACTCATTTTTAACGCTCAGCGCATGCTGACTCCTAACGCCAAGACAAGCGCGCGGGACGAACGCGGCTCTCCGCTCTTTGCTGGGCTATTTTATGTCCTATGTCCGCTTAACGGTTCGGGCTTGTGTCGTGGCGTCCTTCATTTCAAAGCTTTTTACAGTCAGCAACCGGCAAATTGTTTGTTTTGCATCGGAGTTGCCGAAACACGGGAAACAAAGCGATGCGGCCACCCATCGCTATGTTGCTCCAACGCGGACTCGTTGACTGCCGATACGTAAAATGACGTTTGCAAAAAGCCTCATCATTTAGTGCCAAAATGTAAAGTGACCTTTTTTTGGAAAAAGTATAAAAAATGTTTTTAATAAATGGGCTTCGTGCAGCACCTCAATAAGTATCGAGGCTTTGGGTGTGATTTCAGTAGAATAAATCACCACCACATGGCAGGAGCGCCTTTGATCCGATCTTGGTGCTGCTGCAAGGGGGCTCCACTTTCATAATTCTCAAATGAGCCGTTGACAGCCAACATAGCGTTCCTGATGTTCATGCAAAGGCAGCACAATAGGAAGCCAGCACTGAGATAGGACCGCTTTTTGCCTCTGTATTATTATTATTTTTTTTTTTTGGAATGAAATGAGCTCGCTCTTCTGTTCTCTGTTTGTGCTGCCACTTTGTCCCCGCAGGGGGGCAAGGAAGGAAAATTCTTTCAGTCCACAGTAAATGAGTGTTGAACGAAAGAAGGTTGGTGGATTCTGTACTCACGCTGTTATTGCGCCTTTTTTTTTTAAACTAATTTTCATGAATTCCTTTAATCCGCTGAGGTGCCCCCGATTTGCCACAGAGGTGTCAGCAAAACGTCCCGCCCCTTTGAGTTTCCGTAGCAGAAAGATGGCAGTGAAACACGGCAGCCACCCGGAGGCGAGGAGCTCCCGATGTCAGAGAATTATTAGCCATCACTTCACCTACAATCACGTCAAACAAACATTTTTTATTTTATTTTATTTTTTTTTTTACATAATCTTGAAATTAGTAGTGGACTTTGGAAATGACGAAACACATTTCCTTGAAACCGGATTTCTTCCACCGCTCCATTGGTGACCATTTGATCATCTCCATTGTCTGATTTTGATGAGTTACCCCGAGGACAAAACGGCTGCACAATTTTTACATTTTGCGGCTTTAAAATATAGATGAGATGCTTTCTCAAGCATGCCCTCGCGCTCGCGCTTGCGCGTCACTGCCTCCACCTCGGACCATTAACCAGATGGCGGAATGAAATGTAGGGCTGGGCAGCAAAAAAAAAGAAAAAAGAAAGCAATTACAGAGAGAACAAATATTAATGGGAGTTAAGAAGTGACGAACAAACCCAATTAGGGCATTAGCCAGACAATTTAGAGGAGCTCTGCAGGAAGAGCGAATCCTGTTGGATTGTACCGGCGGTCGCTCTGCATTAACGATGACATTAATTCTCCCGAATCACAGCGTGGGAGAAGAAGGAAGAAAATATATCCATGAAGTTGCGTTGAAAAGAGCGCCGGAGATATTCCGGTTATAATGAGACGGAAAAAGAGGAATGCGGAGGCCCACCGAGACGGCTTGCCTTACTGACCAAAGAGGCTCGATTGCATTCTTCTACCCACGGACGCACGGTACAAGAGGAAAAAGTCAAGGACCGTCCATCCGGGCGAGGCATGAAACCCCGGCCAGTTTCGGCAAGTCTTACACAATAGGAGAAGAACGGGGCGCGAAGGGTCTAAGACGGAGGGAAGGGAGGGCTTTGCGGCGCCGCGCAGCTTCGTGCCGTCCTTGCGCATTTCAGCATGAACGCGCACGCTTCCGCACAATCTCCTGCCGTGCGCTCCCACGGGAGGCGGGTCCACCGCGCCGGCCCGCCCGCGGCCGGTCGAAAGCTCTTCCGGGCGTGCCCGAGGCGGGCTCGCTCCGACCAATCGCCCGGTTTGGATCGCTGACTCGAGCTGCCAACGCGAGTCCAACGCGAGCGGTTCCGAGCGAGCTGCCGGCCGGGTCAGAGTGCTTGACAGTTCTTTAGCGAGAGGCTTTTTCTACTACTGGGACTGTCACCTTCCAATTGTCCGACTGGGAACGCCGGGATTGAGGCGCACGCGCCCTTGTCGAGATGTGCACCGGAGGCTCCGGTTTCCAGCTTCAATTCATTCAGGAAACATCTCGCTCGCAGCCATTCTACGGGCCCACGGCGTATTATCACGGGGGGGGGGGGGCAAATAGATCAAGCAGCGGGCCGCAGAGCGCCTATGGAGCTCCCCCGGTCGAGACAATATCGATCTGACAAACGGACGCTTTACTCGGAGTAGCAGATTGTGATTAAAATAATGAAACGTCAACAGAATGAGTTCTCGGAAGAAACGCCATATTTTGTTTGTGTTCGACAAAAGCCGATTGATCAGTCGGGACTATTCGTGCAATTTTTTTTCAATACAAAGACAAATGAAAGGAGCCACTACGACTAACCTTCCTCAGACTCAGCATTTGTGTCTTTGATTTTCCATTTCGCAACGTCTAAAAAGACCTTTGTTCTGAAATGCTGGCGTCGATTGTTCTTCTGAGAATTGCTCATTACGGCGCGCGAGAGCAACGATCATCTACGAGCGCGTCGTCGTCTTCCATCCGAGAGGGAGGCGACAGACGAGAGGGAGACGCCAACATCAAAAGGAGCGTTTTGTACTTTGCGAAAAAGGGAAGCACCCCCCCCCCCTCCCCCCAGATTCGCGGGCGGGCAATGCAGGTACGGTGCTGCGCTTTCAAGAAACAAACCCCGCCCGTTCCCGAAACGACTTCACACCAAAGCCATCGGGGGACAGGTGAATGATTCAAATCCTTTGTCGAGGGATTGCACGCGGGAGGGAGCGTGTCCTCATCGCGAGAAAGAGGAGCAACTATTCCTGGAAACCTTGTTAAGCGCGCGTGAGTCAGCGCGAACGGCACCGATTCTGGGACAACGGAGTCGGGAGGGAATGCAAATTGGGCGCCGTCCTCATTCCAGCCTTGAAAGAAATTGGCAACAAACTATCATCTCGAACAGAAAAACGCTACCCGGTCTGATTTTCGGTCACAAACGGAGAGCGAGACCGCACGTCGGAGCGAGTCACGTGCTTGAACGCAAGTAGGCGCGCTCCTCTGAAAAAGAAATCCCCCCCGTTGCCTTTCTCCATTCAAATCATCCATCTGGCCGTCGAGCCGCAGATCATCGATAGTAATTATCCCGCGCGGGATCGCGCGCGCTTGAGTCTCTCCCGGGTTACGTCGGGAGAAGACGAGCCACACCCTGTTTTGATCACATTCCATCACAGCGACAATGAGGGCCACTCGCCATCGCTTTTAAAGATATTGTAGAATCAGGAAAAAAAAAAAGAGAACCTTGTACTTGAGGCAAAACAGAAAGAAAGAAAAATAAAGTGTGTGTGTGTGTTGTTGAGCTTGAATCTGCTGTCATGCCAACACGCTTGGGAAAGACGATTTCTGTAATACGACAATGTAAGCCTCGCTGTACAAATGCTCTTGTGTGCGCGTGTGCGCGCGTGTCGGAAATGCCAGCGGAAAAGCCGCACGCCCGTGTGGGTGACTGATAAGAGACGGACGGCAATACGCCTTCCGCGGAAAAACTTTTCTTCTTTGAAGGTCATCCGCCGGCTCGTTCCAAATGCAAGTCGGGCCATCTCCGTCGCCGAAACGCCGTCGCGCCAAAGCCAAAGCGCGGACAACGGCGACCGCGAGGGAGACGCGGACACAAGCGGATTGCTTTCAGAACCTTGCGAATGGTCAAAGTGGGGTTGGCTTCCCTGCCGCGTTTCAAGGCAACACGAGGGGGTTCCTGTTATCCCGCGACATGCTGTACTTGGATATGAGGGAGACAAGAACACTCAAGTTCAATCGAGGTCTAGTGCAAAAAAAAAAAAAAACAGACCAAAAAGTAATTCCAAGTGCATTTTGGCTTCCTCCACTTGGGAAAATGTGGGTGTTCTCAGAACTACAATCATTCGTGTCAATGCAAGAGATGCACTGAGATGTGAAAAATACTCCATTGACTTAAGGCGCAGAGGGAAAACGCTTTTGAATCCACCATTCAAGTATTCCTCTGAGACTGCGCTTGGGTTTTTTTTTTGGTACGCCTTCTGTTCATTGACTCACTATATGGCAAAGGAAATAGAGTGATCCCTCGCCACTTCGCGCTTCAAGTTTTGCGGCTTCGGCCCCCCATGCCCCCGTCAAAAATGAATCCAACGAATGAAAAAAATATATCGCCATATCGGCAGAGCCATCTTGTGGAAAGATGCGTTGTTTCACGTTGATGCGCCGATGAGGTTTCCGTGCATGCCGAACAAAGAGCCGACGTCACTCATAGCCTCGCCCCTTCAAAATAAGGCTACGAATGCACGCCGGGCGTGTGGGAGCACGCCGGTCCCTCCACGCAGATGCCGCCATCAACGCATTTCGTAGCGCGACCCATCAACAAGTTTTTCTCCAATTTAAAAACCTCAGCGACACCGTGCGCGCCTCCATCCTACGAGTCAAGCGAGAGAGAGAGAGAGAGAGAGAGAGAGTCGCCTTCTACGCCACCAATGCGAGCCTCGATGTTGAGGAATCTTAATTAGCGTCAAAGGTTTTATCACAAAAGACTGAAGTGAATACGTGTACTGTTGTAAGCCTTGTCTCAACGATGTCAAGCATAAATACCGTTTGCATCGTTGAAACATGTCCCTGTGATGTTTCTTGCTTGCCATAACGTCAGCGATCAGACAGACGACGACGTAAGTGGTCTGTGGTCAAATGCCCGCAGTCGCAGACCTTCACCAACGGAGGGGGGGCGAACAGACGGCGCAAGAGCCGTCAAATCCCGATTCGCAGCTAACTATATGCAAACATGACATCCACAGACAAACACAAAAATTCCTCTTTGCAGTTTGTCGCTTTTCGCGGGGGGGTCCGGTCCCGTTCGCGAGGGATTACCGGACATTGACAACAATTTTCAGCCAGGAAATCTGAGCTACGCGCAACCATTTCGTTCTCCCGGCTGCGCTTTGCACGGTCGGACTCGGCATCGAACGACATTCCGAAGTCGGCCTCGCGCGATGGCGGTTGGGATTCGCGTCCCGGGAGTTCTCCCAAATTTCCGCTTGGACAAATGCCACTCACCCTGACGAGCATGTGAGGAAAGGGTCCTCGGGAGTTCTCGGGCACGTTAATGGGCGGGATGACCCAGTCTCTCTTCTGTCGCCTCAGCCCGTTCCCGAAAGAGCTTCTCGGGTGTTTGTGAGGAAATCGGATGACTCGGGGGAGGGAATCCAAGACTCTGGAGAGCATTTCTTCAATGCTGACCTGGAGAGAAACACAAGCACGTCGTGCCGAATCATTCCACTGACGCGGGAGTTCGGACAAGACTTATTTAGGCGAGGAGGAAAGCATTTGAAGTCGCGCTTCGTCACATGTCACGAGGCCCACCGGCCTCGGTGGATGTTTTCGATTGTTTTCAGGCCGACGACGTTATCGGCGCACGTCTCCCTCCTTTGCGTCACCGCCAGAGCCAATAAACAACGTGACATTTTCCTGTCAGGGTAGCATCAGATAAATGGCATATTGATGAAATACTGCCGCAATAACAAAGAGGCTGACGACGGGACGGGAGACGGCGCTTCACTTTGCCGCTGTACTCGGCTGAAGCCATGTACGGTCTCGCGTTGATTCCTTTTCTCCCAAAAGTGGTTCGCCTCACTTCACTCGGTTGACGAATGATCGGCGCTTGGTGTCGCGGTCCGTGGGTGAAATGAGCTAAAGGCCCACGTTCGAAAGGCACCCCGTTGCTCAGACTGCTTTGAATCTAAAGCCCCCACCGTGTCACAATTTCAAGATAGCCTCCGAAGATGACTTGGATGATCTTGTCTGACCTTCGCAATCGCTTGATGATCTTCAACATTCAAGCCGTTACGGTTGTCTTCCATTGGTGACCAGCAGGCGGCCTTGAAGGGCTTCTCCTCCAGCGTCGCACCTGTTGCTCATCGCGTCACCGGCTCTTTTCTTTTCCGAGGACGGCCACGCCGACCACCCGGCGTCGGATGTTTGTGTTTCTGTCATGGGTTTTTGATGCTCACTTTGCTTTAGCGTCTTGGTTTGGACTTCTGTCGTGGGTTTTTGATTTTTTTTGTGACTTCTTCTGTTGCTACTTTTTTTGCGTTGTTTCCGAACGGACAGCGTGTGAGTCGTCATCCAAGCGCATCTGCAAGTGTTTTTGTCCACTTGTGCGCGACACTGAGCGGGCACACGATGCCACGATGCATATGCCATCCAGCCAGTGAGTGCGAAGGGCTTGAAAGAGCCAGAGGCTGGCAGGGCCAGCTGGCAGCTCTCTGCTCCCGGCTATGCTGAGCATTGTGCGGGACCCAAGCCCCTCAAGCCGTGGACGCGACATCTGGAGCTTCCGCAGTCTGACAAACAAGGAGGACAACGGCACGTGAGCTCATGGCTCATTCTGTGCGCGGCGCAATATGTCTTCGGCGTCGTCGTGTAATTTGCGGAAGAGAGATCACAGCGCGAGTGAGAAAGGTTGTGCTCGCAAAAGGAATCAAATGAACGTTCAATTTTGGAGTCGGATTTGCCCGCATCGCGTGGAATTCTGACAACCTATGCGAAATGAGCGCAGGCTGTACACCGAGGGGGGGGGGGGGGGGTCCATCCACACTTTTTCGTTTGAATCTCGCATACACAGAAAAAAGTGGAAGGATGAAGGGGCCACTTAAACCTTCGTCCACTTTTTGAAACACACCAAAGTCAGTCAAGAAAGCAATTGTAGATTGTTTGTATTATCTGCTTAATTTCATCATTAATAGTAGTGACCCCCACATTTTCTGACGGCCTCCCTTCTCACTCTGCCCACCTTCATCTTTTTAAATGTCAAATGTCAGTTGACAGTTTTTTTTTTTTGTTTATTTATCATGTCGCTGGCCGCTGCAAAATGGACGGCGGGCTGCAAATGGCCCCCGGGCCGTAGTTCGGACACCTCCGGCGTCCGCACTCGCCGGCCATGAACGTACGTAACGTAGCGCCGCAAACTTTGCTCGTCCGTGACCTCGGAACCAAAAGGCTCCAAGGCCGCCCCCACCTGGCGGCGCCGTGCGGAATCTCCCGCCAACGGGTGAGACTATCTTGGGCCGAGCGTGCTAAAAATGCAAATCAAATAAGCACTCAAAGCAGTTGCGGAAACCGGTGGATTTCAGATCCGCCGGCGCGTAACGAATAGGCTCGAAGCCGGCGGAGGAAGCGAGCCGGCGTGCCGTGAAATCGGTGCGGGTGGGAGAGCACTCGACGAGAGGCGCGCCACCTGGGCGGGGTGCGATAGCGCCAGCGCGTCAAGCCCGCCCAAAGACTCAAAGGCCAAAGATGCTGCACGGAACCCTGCAAAATGAACATTGCGGCTGAGCTATTTTTGTTTTCAAGGCAAAGCGACGCCCTCTCAAGACAGCGCCACAAGAAAGCTCTGATGGGAGATAACTCCAGCAAGTCGTTGGCATCGTGTCTCCCCTGCGCTGAACAAAAACAACCGGCTAGCCCGGCGGCTTCTCGCCTTTCTTCAAAACCAGCGGCCAGTGAATGCGGTGTCGGCTTCCGCAAGGAAGATGAGCGCATTTCCTCCGACGAGTAAAACGCTGCCGGCGGCCTGACGACGGGATGCCCGCGTCTCAAGCGCGTTGGCGTGAGCCAGCTTCACGGACGCACCGGCCGAGCGATGGAGAGCGAGCGCACTCCGGGTGGCTCGAGGCCGCCGCCGTTGCACACTGTGCCGAGTGGCGGCCTTTCGACTTACGACCGAGCGCGGCGGCGCCGGCGTGGCATCCGCTCAGTGGATGCTTGCGTTTGAAAAGCGGAAATAAAGAAACGGGATGGGTCGGGTACCTCGGTCAGGGGGAGAGGATGGGGATGTCCGGCCGGCGCGAGCTTCACGGTGGTCTCCCAGACGCGCGGGTCAAAGAGCTCTCGGGCGGTCACCATGAATTGGACGGGCTCCGAAAGGTTTGCGGACTCCTGCTCGGCATACACGACGCCATCGGGCCTCACGCCGAAGTTGGGGTCGCTGCTCACAAAGCCCACCTCTCTGCTGCGCCGGCACTCTTCAAACGTCACTGCGGAGAAAGCCGGAGAAAGAGGTGACAGAGTTAGAGGACATCAAAGCCAGATTTATTCGGGCAAATCCTCGACACGTTTTCAGATGAACCCGCAGCCATCAAACGGCGTCTTGAAAGATCTCATCCCTTTTGCTGTCACTCGCGACTCCTCACACTTTGACATCTCTGGCAAAACGAAGCGCTTATCTTTCTCTGAAGCGGATACGCGGGGGAGCCCGATTCTCTATTGCACCGTTCTTCTTTCCCGACGAGACGCAGAGCGACGTCGGGACGGAATTACTCTCGGCTTCTCCGGGGAAAGCGCGAGGACGAGCTGTTCCCGCCGCCAAATTCCGACCGAACTCGGCGGCGGGCCGCCTCGCGGTGGAAAAGATGACAATGACGACGACGACACCAAAACAACCGATTGCAAAAGAAGCCGTCCGATTTTAACGGAAGTGGAGCTCTCGTCAACAGTTGACCTTCATCAAACGATCGGCAGAAAATACGCTCACCCCAATAAAAGCCACCACACTGAATAGAGGTCTTGACAAGCAACGTGGTTCTATCGAAGGCGTTTGGGTTCGGCGGAGATCTGCACGCAACACTCTTGACTCGCCAGGTAGCGGTCGTGGCGAAAACACAAAAATGCCCCCACATCCAGGATAGCGTTCACCATTTCGGCCCGTTGCAAAGTAAATCGCCTTTTCGCGCACAAAAAACGTCGGGGCCGCCGCCATATGCCGGCGTGGCGACAGAAGCGGCGCAGTCCTCCTCCGAGCCAATGAACCGACGCGCTAAAATGAGAACGATGGTGGAAAGCCCACTTTTTGATTTGCCCGCGCACACATTTTGGGATGTCGGCAGTGCTTGGCCGCCAATCAAATGTCAGGCTCCCAACGGAAAGATTAGAATAATTGAGCGAACGTGCTGCTGGGTTTTATTTTTCAAGACCGGAGGTGGAGACAACACGCATTTGAAAAAAGCTCGCCCGGCAGCTTCAAAATAATCTCTCGACCTCTGGGCTTCACGGTTCAAGTGAAAAAGGGAAGGCGCCAGTCGAGAAATCCCGTGCGTGGGCACGTGCGACATGCGCGGTTGGTGCCGGCACGCGCGACTGAAGAAGTGTGTGCCCGGAGGGGCGGGGCCAGCAAGCGGAGAGGGCGCGCCTGGCGCTCTCTTTCCGTAAAATGATGCATCGGGGACTAAAACTGTTCGTGACGTCACTTCACTTCACCCACGCGCGCGCGCGGGGTGTGCGCCCGGTACGCGCGCGTTCACTTGTCGTTACGGCGCGGGACACGTGGAATCCGCTCGAGGCCTCCTTTGTTTTCCATCTCCGGTGCAGGTAGAACATCTGCGAAAGAAGACGCCCCGTAGCCTTCCCGGTGAAGGCGTAGGTGCCGACAAGGCTGTCGAGGTCTTTGAGACTGCGTGAGAAAGCGGATGATGTTGTGCGGGCCACCTTGCTCAGCTGGAAGATTTTTAGCGCGTCGGATTCCGATTTTCTTTTTCTGCTCGGCGGCTTCACGGGCTTCCTCCGTTTGTGATAGCCGCATGCAACAATTCAAGGGCGAGAGCGCCGCACGATGAGCTCGTTTGCGTAGCGGCACGACAAGACGCGCTCTGTTAGCATCGTACTTGCTGTCTTCCGTCAGAGTTTTTTTTTTTTTTTTTTAATTCATGCGAAGTGTTTTTCAGACCGGCATTCACATTCATTTTGGGTACAAATTTGTCTCTCGCTGAAGGAACGGGACGCCATTGAGATTATCTGAGGACGCGGCCGTCTCCGGCCCTGCCGTTTATCTCCTCCGCATTAGCCTCCTCTCATGTGTGCGTTCACGAGCGGGCTTGAGGAATGAAGAAGGAGAAAGGGGCAGCTAAGGCGGCGCAGAGGAAGCAATTAAGCGGCCGGGTCACAGATTGAAGTCGCAGGCGTCGCTGATTGACGCGGTCTCTCTCCTCTTGTCTCGCGAGTGGGTGGGTACACAGATTTCTCAAATGAGAGTTGCCCCCCCCCCCCCGGCGCATGTGATCGGAAAAAAAAAATGTCACTTCTTACCGGCGTCTTCTGCGCGCTCTTGACGCGTTTAGGAGTTGGTGTTGATGGATCTAAATCCGAAAGATGTGTTATGGCGCGGCGCGGGATACGCCGAAGAGCTTTTCTGAATATTCAACGGCGCGAATGGAACGGCATTTGTCTTCGCACTAAACGCTAACGAGAATGCAAACGTTTTCAAGGTCCACATTTTGCGAATTCAAGGAAAAGAAGGCTACATTCCATAGAATCGGGAGTCCGATTTCACACGCATGGAGCCCACTCCGCATTGTATGCGGGTGGTATTTTTCATGCACTTTGTATTTGCGGTGTATCTTATTTTGAAGGCGCGTTTAAAGGTTAGCATCGCGACCAGAGAGCGCTGCGGCCAGACGGGACCTTCCCGTGTCATGATTCGCGTTGAATTTTAGCTTTCGCAAATACTACACACTTTTCATGCAGGTCATATCATATTTATCTGCCACACCTTAAAGGTGTCTTTTCCCTGAAAATATTGTCTGACATTAAAGCGAAAAACATCGGGGATCGCTGCTCTACATGATACATACCGACGAGTATAAATTGCGACCCAGATGGTTTGGAAAACAGTGTCTGGAACGACCGAATGCTTGGATGGGTTTCCCAGGGCTGTGAACTTGCATGAGCATCGCAATCCCTGCTTGAAATCCTCTCTGGCTTTTGGCTCATTGTCACATCAGCAGCGACTGCAGCCGCGACGAAGATGCGAAACCCGCCTTTGAAGCGATCCAGTAAAGCGCATCAAGGAAGCGGACGATACCGGGAAAAAGGTTCCCGATCGATCCACGAGCCCCGTGTTCCACGATCAGGACGAACGTTCCTTTCGAGACACGGAAAACTGCACCAACACATTTATTCTTCTTTCCGTTTGTTTTTTTTTTTTTCTAACCGGATGGCACTTCTTGGACGCACGGTGCCCCACGGGCTGGCCATTCGATTTAGCGTGAGCGGAGAAGGATCGCCGCTAATCGCGGCGATATCTTTTTTAAAGAGGTGAAGCGAGGAAACGGCCTCGAGGCGACGTCAGTCAACACAATGGCGGCTATCTTCTCGTACAAGCTAATGATTGTACATTGCCCGAGGCGAGGGAGGGAGGGGGGGGGGCACATACTACTTTGGCCGAATGAACTTTGGGCCGAGATCGGGGAACAAAAGGGGCTTCTGGGTAATATCGGCGCCTCTCACTGAGCCATATAATTGCCGTGATGAAAAGTCATTACTCTCGCGTTCGCACTTTTTTGGAGGTCTCACACGACGTCAAAGAAAGCGGTTTAATGTGAGGAGGCGACTTTTTTCGTTTTAGATAACGCTTGAACTTTTTAATAGCTGACACGAGGCATCGGTGCCTTTCATTAGAATGAAAGAGAACTTTTGGGATGGCCGACTTACAGATTGCGCGCCGTTGCCTCTGTGACCGGAGCAACTCTGAGTAGTTCTAACCATGGAGGTCAGCGCCAAATTGGACGACGTCGTCGTCAGAAACAAGGTAACTCTTGACTTTTCTTCCACTTTCAAACGACAATTGACCCCCGCGCACTTGCCATTCGCAAAGTTGCAGATTTATTTCTTTTATTTCTGGCCCCTAAAGAGCCATCTATTTTTTTTGGCCGATTTTATGTGTTGGTTCCAATTGGATACCTTCTTGACTCGCCCATAGGGTGTAGAAATCGCAAGAACCATCGACGGGTATGGTCACCGATGGACTTGTCCGTCGGTCGAGCTGCAGCGGGGGACATGGCCGGGGACAGCACAATGTATGCAAATGTTTGGGGCTCCATTTGATCTCATCTAATCCCTATTTCGCATTTCCCATCAGAGAAAAGAGCGTTTCTTGAATCTTTTTTTTTTTTTTTGAGTCGCTTGACCCCAAAAAAAAGAAAAGAAAGCAAATGATTCCAGGGGCCCCTCGAGAGCGCGTGCGGTCGTACCAGTTGCCCGCCCCCGATGGAGCGCAACGTGCCTCGGCCTGCGAATGACACCATTTCTGCCACCATCCGCCATCCACCCGGGTCTTATTAGCATAAGTGCGCCGGAATACTTCCCCGGTGATTGTTTAGCGTGCGTGTTCAACATCTTTATTTGATTCCCAACAATTGCTCTAATTAGCTTGGCAAAACCCCACAGAGGAATGAGCAGAAATATCTTCTTTTTCTGGCAGACAGACGCGTTTTAAATAAGAGCTGCTCCAGGATGAGGCAACACTCTGTGATAAAAAGCGCAAAAGTACATCGGAAAACGCTCACTGTAATCAATCCGACTGATACTGGAGGAGTCGGCATGAGTTAGCTGTGGGTGTCGCTCAGCCAAGACGGCGTTTGCATGAATCGATTAGTCTTGAGCAATGAGGCAACGGTGACTTGGTGTCAGAATAATAAAACATCCATCTTATTCTCCAGTAGAGACTGCGACTTACAAATCCAGTGACTAGACTGCAGACGGATCCCATTTGTGTGAGGTTTTTTTTTTTTTGTGTTCCTCATCCGTTGCTCGCTAATCCGGTCTCCCCTTCAAACCCTCGGGGAAAGGGATGCTTAGTCTCAGGGCCCCCGAAGACGAGGTACACAACTAATCTGTTTATCCTTGTGACCGGATCAAGGCCACGACAGGGTTCTGGTACACTGACAGACAGATGAGCACCCCCCACAACTCCCTCCCTCGATGCGGTCAGTCATCGGCCATCTTTGCCAGTTCGTGTCGTGGATTCTTCTGTTGTTGTGCACACGTCACTGGACTACGGACGGCATTGCACGCGGTCACCGTTTTGCGATATTTGCCATTGGTGAGACAGTAGAAGTAGTCAAGGTTGAAACGTAAAGGCCGGCCACCCTGGAGCAAAGTATTCCATTTCCGCAATTCTAATGGTGATTAAATGTATCATCCTTTTTTTTTTTTTTTTAAAACGCATGAACTTCAGTTTGCCGAAGAGCAGAGGGTGTGGAAGGAGTCGCTCATTTTGAACCAATGCGTGACACGATTTTGACAGTCGGTGCTCTTTTACTATGCACTTGAGCAAAAACGATCACGTGTCATCCGAGGAATCAGTCTGCCCTTTGAGAGGAGCCGCACTTCAGGACGAAGACGACCTCGGCCTTCCGGAGTGCAATCTTCTATTCAGCAACCAACCTGATTTCTTATTTGCTTTGAGTTCACTCCAAGAAAAAAAAAAAAAAAAAAAAGCCAAACAAACCAAAAAAAAAAAAAAAAAAAAGCCCCACTTGAGCCATGGCTAGCACCTGACATTTATTTTCCATTGCCATGTCTGAGGGGCCATCACAGAATGCGGCGGCGGCCTGCAGCTGCGCGTCGCCGTCGCTTCAAAACACCACAGATACTCGGGTGGATCGCACATGTTCTTTTTATTCCGCCACTGCAACACATCAATGTGCGACTCCTCGTAGCTCTTACGGACGCCACCAAAATATCGTTTCCTCCCTCATGAGAAAAATATACAATGTGTGTGATTATCAAAAGCCTTCGAGAAGCAATTCGATTCCTAGCCATCCATTTTTGCAACTGTCGACAAGAAAACGCATGCGTTCGCTGTCGTTTACGAGGTGTCATTGAACACACCACACGCTGCAGAGACGTGGCCGCTAACGCCGCCGCGGTGAACTCCAAATAACACAGCCGAATAAATGACAAATAACGACGCGGACAACGAAATGGACAAGAAACAAACATCGCCCGCGACACTGCACGGCTGGGCAACGAGCGAGCATTTGCTTATCAACTCAACGCGAAAAAGGTTTCAGTTGACCGAACGTCACTTGAACAACGACGCAGGCAACAATGCGGGCGCAACTACTTGAGCGCGCCGCACAGCAGTAAGAAGAAAGCGATTTGAAATCTTAACATTGAATCGCGAATTCATGCGGACCATCAACGAGCTACGACTCCCCAAACGAGCATTCCTCATCGCGCCGACTGACACTACGGCGGGAGCGGGCGCCACGCTGTGTGCCGTTGACTCGCTTCTGCCATCATTTCATCGCGCTGATCGATCATTCCGTTCACACGTTGTCACGGCCCATTATTTTAATCCGGTATCACGCCGCGCAGTGGTGCCTCTTTAATTTGCTCTGTCAGTTGGTCACCTTTTACTAAAACCTCCTCAGCACATTAAAAAAAAAATCTTTTGTGTGTGTGTGGGTGGGGGGGGGGGGGGTGCGCGCAGGGGTGATATCCGAGGGCTGTCCGGCGGCTTTCCTCGTCACGCAAGCACCTGTTCCGACACGTCCTTTGTCAAGCGCTTTCTGCTTGATCCCGTAGCCCAACGATGTAGGCGTAAAGCAAGAGCGAGAAAAGATTTTCACCGCGCACCTTTTTCTGGCGGCCACAAGCGCTGTTTCTGGCCCCCCCAAAACATTGACCAAGATCTTTGACGAGGAATAGCATGGAAGTCATCGATCTATCAGAGGGGGTGGAGTTGTGGCAGGAACGGTAAATGGATTCTATTTCCCGGAGTTGCCATTTGACGGTTATCAACGAGATCTCCCGCGATCCTTCATGGCAGCGTCCGTCCGTCCGTCCGTCCGAAGCGCATTGTCTGCTCTCGATGAAGGAGACGCAATACGAGAGTAGAGAGCGGCTCTCTGCTCAACTATGAGAAGGAATGAGCCACTGGTCCCCTATGGGCAATGGCGCCAAACCATTATTCTTATCGCTACTGGACAACTCACTGTGGAACTGGGGGGGGGGGGGGGGGGGCGGACTCCTTGGAAAGGTCAAATGAGAGACTCTCCTCTGTGTGTGCGTGTTTACCTTTCCCGGGCATCTTTCAAGCCAGACATTTCCCCGTTTCTCATTAACTGATAATGCATCACGCACGACCTTGCGATAAAATAACCGGAGAGCACGAGTCATTAATCGATCAGGAAATGCGGCATTTCAGTTCAAAGGCGAGGCTAAATGAACACACCGGCTACGGAGATACAAGTCATCGCTCAACTAAGCTAGGAAAAACACAACGTTTAGTCGCGTCACCGATGGCATAAGAGTTCACTCGGCCGACTTCTGGGCAGGCGCAGCGAGTTCGGTTTGCCGCGGGGGCGCCGTGAACGGGAAAGGATGAGGCTCGCGATCGACCGGCGGATTTGTCCGGGGCGTCGGTCGTCCACCGTGGAACAGGAGAGGTAAAAGAATCCATTACAAATGAACGGGGGCTCGTTCCTATTTTGATCCGTTGATCAGAAAGCAAGATGAACGTCATGGGATTGTCAACATCTGCTTCAATCGGAAAACAACACTCAACTTTTTGCTGTCATTTCGGACCAAACCAGTGACCGCATCCCGATTCATTTCTGTTTGTACACATTCTGCACTCCCGTTTGTTACTCGAGGGATGGGAAATAGCAACATTCATCAATCAATCCACAAAATCATCAACAAAATATTGGATGATTTAAAAGAAGGGAGTAACCTTCATGGTATCTTTTGTCCGTGAGCGTCGTGCGTAGAAATACACCGCAGTATGCCGAGGTGCACAATCTACACGTCGATCATCTAAAAGCCTTGGAAAGATGCTCGAGAGAGTCATTCCATAAGGACGGAAATGTCTTTTGACATAGTCTAGGGCTGATAGCGTCAAGGTCGACAGGGAAATTTGGAAATCTGGCTTTGTGCATTTATCGACGCGGGGGGTCTTATGGGGACAAATGAGCAAAGATCCATACGTGCATTTCTCATGACGACTATGCTGCCTCGAATTCCCTTTGAAGAATTTGTCCAATGTTAAACACGGCGCTGTCCGTATATCGAGCTTCCGCCAGCGCTGGAAATTCAGGATTGGCGAAAGGCTCTTTTCTGATCACAACTGCAGCAATTGTGTTGACGGCAAGACAGTTATCCTGAACTCAAAAGTTCTTGTTTGTTTGTTTTTTTATGGGAGTCTCGTTGTAAAGATAGTTGCCTAATTGGACAAGATTGCATTGCTGCGATTGCGTCTCTGCCGACCGAGTCGCTCATCTTCGGAGCGCTCACACGAGACGCAAAAAAGGCAGCAAAGTTTTCTTCGATTGGGAGTGAACGAAGGAAAGGGGACGCTTTGGGATGTTGCATCTGGAGCACGAGAAGGAAGGAGCAAGCGAGAAGGAGACGTTTGCGGCCGGCGAGAAGGGCTGCCATTGGGGAGAAAGCCGAAGTGAAAATGCGACCGGTGACAGGCGGCGTGTTTGCTCATCTTTCATGTTCTCACCGAAGCACCGGTCCGTCGGGGGGGGGGGGGGGGGCGGCAGGCAGGAAGATGGAGAGCAAGAGAGTGGGCAGCAGACAGAAAAGCTAGACGTGATGGAGTGACAGCATGGCAGCGAGGCGGGAGAAAAATGGCGGCGACAGAAGACAGAATGAGCTTTGCAGCACCGCCGAACAGAAATCAAAACCATCCCCCTGAACGTACACACACAAACAAATACCTGGCACGGGGGATTGCGGGAAAACAAACAAACAAAATATCTCACGGTTGTGTGTTGGTGTGACTTAGCGCCGAGCATCTCATCAACATGTGACCGGATTTCCATGTTGGCTTCTCTCCATCTTCAAAACATGATAACTGAAGAAAAAGGTGCCGTTGTAACCGTGCCGGAATGCACTGCGATGCTCGCACGCTTTTCACAAAACTAAACGCACACACTGTATAATGAAAAACAAGAAAACATTACGAACGCGAATGCCGAAGCCAATGCAGACTGCCATTGACATGCTCATCAGGAAATGGGCATGGGAGTGATATTCCTTCAAATAACGAACATTTACACACAGGCATCGTAAGCCCCCCCCCCTCCCCCCCCGTTCATTAAATGAAAAGAGTTCAATCGTAACTTTCTTCTTATCTCCTTCGAAGCGTGTACTCCATCCATGCACGGCACCGCGCAAGCCCCCATAAGGCCAACGTGCGCGCACAGACGAAAGGAACAGCCGCTATTTGTTTTTAGTTATTGTTCACTAATTTTAGTCTATTTGAAGCGCGGCACGGTGGGTTAGCACGTCCGCCTCAGCGTCAGCTTCCGAAACTTTTACCGCTCTTCCTTCAGACTGGCCTCGCCTCGCCGGCATTCGATGCGTCAGCCCTTCTAACTCGCTCGACTCGGTCCGACCTGAAGCCAGACGCCGAGGAAAACGTGAGAAGAACGAGTCCATCCCCGAACCATCTCAGCAGAAAAGAACGTCTTTTGTGTTTTTATCGAAATGCGGCAAGCTCGCTCGGCCATTTGCCATCGCTCATGTGCCGCTCCTGCGGTTATTCAGGGACAGAATCCAATTGAAGAACGGGCGGGGGGGGGGGGGGGGGGGATAAGCAAGACACGATCGGAACAGGGCAGAAAACAGCGGCGTGGAAAGATTGAAATTTATTTCAACGGCACCGCTGCTCTCTCTGCTCCGATGGCTAAATGTGCTCATTAAACAGTCATCTTTCCACGATCGCGCGCGCCAAAGTTTTGGCGGAAAAAGAACAAGACAGATCGCGTCTGGACTCGTTAAAAGGACAAAACGATCCACCGGTGTGGGTAAACATAGGCCGAGCGATTAGGCTTCTCTGACACCCGATAAAACAAACCAAATGATCAGGCTCGAATAGATTTTCCTCGCATTCGGAACCAAAACAAGGGCAGCCCGCACCAAGCTGACGTCCTTTAAAGGCGCCCTCGGACTTTTATAAATCGGACGGCCACACGATCACGCCATTTGCTGCCATCGCGCGTCGTGATACATTGGGGCGCTATAGGTAGGCTCGTTGTTATTATTTGATCGGACATTCCGGACGTGGACATTCGATGCCGTCTCGGTTGTCTGAAGCCGTAAAAGGTTTGATCGGTTATTTCCAGAGAAGCACATCAGAACGCAAACCGGCCACGTCGTCGTCTTCACCCGGCTAAAATGCACACTTCACAGCAGGAAACAAATTGAGCAACAGCCACGACGTCATTGATCGACAAATGCTCCCGGCCCGACAGGACCGCTGACAGTTGCGGCTCACGGTTATTAGCGCAAGACGGCGGCCCCGGAACGGAATACGCCAAATAAAGAGATACGGAAAGATGATCAAGCGGTTGGGGAGAGAAAGAAAAGAAAGCCATGAAGATTAGCAAACGGGCCGGGGAGCTTGTGAGGAGATAAAAATAGACCGCGGAGCTATGGAAAGGCGAGGGGGGGGGGGGGCCCTGTTCAGCATGAAATGGGCACTTGGACAGCTATTGTAAAAAAACTGCTCCGAGATGATAGAATGCATCAACGAATGGATAGGTCACCATTTTATTCCAAAAGAAAAAAACAAGCTGGCCTTTTCACGTCGTAAACAGGCACACGAAGCCCCCCCCCCCCCCCCCCCCGCACATAAAATGCTGGATGCCCTCCATTGTCACGCTTCGTTTCATGTATCACATTCCGCTTTGTTCAATTCTGTGGCGGGTTACAGTTGTCCGCTGTCCAAACGTTCTGCCTTTCGCAGCCAAATTACCGAATGTGGGCCACGACATCACCCAGGAAGTTTTCCACCTTCGGTACCGTAACAGGACAGGAGGGGACTGACACCCGCGTGGACACGGAGTCCTTTTCACGCTCGGGTCTCATTTCTGCTGTCGCGTTGAAAGCAACGGTCGCTGTCGGCCAAGCAGCTCGCACGACAGCGCCGCCTCTGACATGGTCACGCCAGCGCATCCTTCTGCCGGTCGCGGCAATATCCGTTGGCCGCGCTGGGCGCAAAGCTCCGTGGCCTGGGCCGACCTCGCAACTTTGTGGTATCACGACGCCTCTCCCTCCCGATCGCGGCCGGCGCGGCCATCCCCTTCTCGAGTCCGGCCAATCAGCTGTTCTCGTGACTGCTCTCCATCAAGCGGCGGTCTGCATTTTGAGATCTGAATGTTGACATTTGAGAAAGTAAATTGACATCTATGCATATTCAGGGCAGATGATCCCCCCCCCTCCATCTTCATTGCGCGGCTATCGATTGGTTGGCTGTCAGTCATCGTAGAGTCCGCCCGGAATATCTGACACCGCTTGATCCCGCGCTCACACAGTCTTTGGTCACACCACATTTGCCTTTCATCTTTTGCTCCCGTCCTACCGAGAGGCCTTCGAACGCAATTTTGGAGCCGCAATCACGCGCGAGCTTTCAAGAGTTCGATAATCCCAACAAGGGAAAGAAGGCTCTTGATATAATTCCGTTTGTAAGGTTGGCATACCGGAGATGGTTCGCATCAGTGCCGAGGCAACGAACGTTGAGAAGCGATGCCCAGTTTTGTACCCGTACGGAACGGCATATCTGCTTTATTTTTCTCTCCGCCACAACAAGAAGATCTTCACCAAAGGCGTGAGAGCACGGGGAGAACACGCAAACTCGAACCCTGCGCCGCTGCACTGTGAGGCGGACGCGCTAAGCAGTTGACCGCGAAGCTGTAAATGGCCTGCCGATAAAAAGAGCAAAAGCCAGATTGCGTCCACTTTTCCCCCCGCGCTGCACTCACGCCGTTGCCGTTTTTGACATCCCGTGATCATAACGTTGCCTGGCAACGCTCAGATGCTTTGTCCAACACTTTGCAGCCCACCTCCACCGGGCGCCCTGCGAAAAGACCTCGTTTTCACATTCGAGAGACCCCCGCCGCACTCGGGAGCGAATGGGCCCGCTCACCGCAGCCGACTGGGGCACTCTGGCCGGAATCAAAGGCGCAGGCGCTTTTAATGCACGAACCGTGTGAGCTAACGACTTAACGGGCCCGCAGAGGGAGCGCGCTCGCTGAAAGCCTGAACTCCACAAAGCCCAGTGCGCGAGCGCACCTCCGAAGGCGGCGCGCAGTGGGGAAGACGGACGGGTTTTGGCAGAACGAGGTCATTCTGTTCTAGCGAGTGCAAATGTGCGCGCGTGCGCGGATGTCGCGAGTGACAGCAGTGTAGTCCTGAGTGTATTTTATCGCATGGGCCTTGGTACACTGTAGCGAACACGGGGAAGCTTTGTTCGGGACACGAACGGAGATGTAAGTCATTTGGTAGTAATTAGCGATGCGCGACGTGCCACGTTGATCATTTGTCACTGCAACATTCTGCAGCTCGGCCTTGCTGGAAAAGACGTCGGACGTGACGCAATTTTCCCTCAAAGGTTGCTTGTTCTCTGCGAGCGCTTCCGCCGGATTGCAGCGGACACTAAACGATTGCCCGAATCGACTTGTCCTTTCATCTTAAAGCGGATGAGAACAACAAATCTGCTTGACATCATTATTTAGGCATCTGCTTTTGAATCGCCCCGCAAGGCAAATAATTACGTATGCACGCGAATCCGACACACAAGCGGCCGACTGACGTGGCCGCGATGTGATGAAACATGAGCGCGGCGCTCCTTAATGAGTGCTACGCGCGCTCTGTCCTTCCAGTCCCGCCATAACAGTGCTCTGCTGACTCCTGCTGTAAGAAGGGCAAAAACACACACTTGCGTAGTGGCCGGCGTTGAGCCAAAAGCTCCGTGCGGCGATGAAAATAAAAGTTCTCCGGCATCACGTTTCATAAAGGCGAACCTTTTCGGAGAAGCTGAGCAAGCAAAGCGTGAACATTGCGCCTCATCACGCACCTCGGGGATGAACTTCAACACAGAGAGCGAGCAGCTCTTATCCGTGAAAGAAAATAGAGCAAGCGGGACGATGCGCCGTGCAACTTTTCTGCAAGCTATGCAATGGACGGACGGACAAAGCGCGAGACCATCCTGTCTGGATTCAGAAGGGGCGCAAGTTGGAAGCGGAACCCATTACGAGTCGCACGACGGCCACGCAGAAGAGCAAGTTCCGCTTCGTCTCCCTCCGGAGTTATTCGGAGGAAGAATTCAACGGATTTTGTGATTTGGAGTAGGATCGCCAGCTACAGGTTTTGAGGAAAAGTCCATTTATTGTGTTCTTTTTGCTGTAGTTACGTAAAAATGTTTGTTACATTAACACTGGACACCTTTCCTGTTCATGTTTTTCGTGGTGCTGCGTAATTTTGTGAGCAACTCTTCCACCCATTCAGCCTGCTCTTTATTCTTTAACTGATGAAAAAAAAAAGCAACTTATACTCCAGTGCGACTTCTACCGTATTTTCCGGACCATAAGTCGCTCCTGAGTATAAGTCGCACCATCCGTAAAATGCGTAATAAAGAACAAAAAAAAACCCATACATGAGTCGCACTGGAGTATAAGTCGCATTTTGGGGGGGAAATTGATGCGATCAAATCCAACAGCCTGCGAAGGCCGTGGGAGGATCCAGCCGCCCACTCTGACAAGAGAGTCCTCCTTGCGCCCAGGTGACCCCCGTGTGCACTACACAGCCGCGGCATTGGCCATGGTTATTTATGAGCACGCAAAGGTGTCCTTCGGCAGGCGAGAGCCTGCGTGCCGCCTGTTTCAGCAGAAGCTTAAAGTGTCAAGCAGAGGTGATACTGCAGGCGCTCAGCGTGGAGCCAACCGGCTGAGCAAATGGAATCCAAGTTTTGGAAGAGGAAGATTTTCAGGCTTGAGAGTTACAAGATATACAGGTGCCGGCGTTACATATTTCGAAATATATATATATATATATATACAGATCTCAAACCACATTTGCCATAAAAATGGCCATACTTACGTACATAAAACGGTTCCCAGTGACGTCATTTTTCGTCTTCAGCCCGGCATCATAATTACGGCGTGCGTTTGCGAGCGTGAGTGCGCGTGCGACGTGGGTGTGAGCGGTGAGATTTGAAACCACTGCTGCAAACGTTGCCTTCATAACATCATTTGTCCTCTTTTTCGATTCCGCACATGATATCAACAACTTTGCTCGCAAGCAAATCCGGTTCACTTCATGGGATGAATAAAGTATCTGTCTTCTTATTCTTCTTGGTGCCTGTGGGCTAGCCGGCTCCATTTCGCCGACAAATAGCTGGGCTCCACTGCGTATGTCGGTGCGTTGCAGCACTATTTTCATGGAGTCTTCCCGAGTATTGGAGTACTGTACTTCAAAAGTATTTCAAAGTACCCAAGTGACATGACTTTAATCGTGTGGTACTTGGACGTGACTCGCAACTGTGTCGGAATGCGTTTGAAAAGTAACCCTCCCCACTCCGCATATAATCAAGGCCATCATTTTGAACTTTAAAGGCCAACCAAATGCTCCAAAATGAATTCATGAAAGAATACTTGATCATAGTTGAGGTTGAGCATTTCTTCCGTTTGGAGGTCCGTCTCGTGGTCTCGGGCACTTCAAATTGATTTCTGTGCTTTTCGGTTCAAAACGAATGGCATCGTGAACGTTAATCGGTGCCAAACTCTGCTTTTTGGCGATCTTTTATCGTCGACAAATCCGCAACAAAGGCGACAGAGTATCTAAAACGAGCCTCTCAAAGTGAAAGCGCATTCAAGGTCACCGCGAACACGCGTGAAAACAGGCAGACTTCTGCCAGTCGAGGGTTGATGATTTCGTCAATTACGGCGAAAACACCTTGAGCCGATTCAATTCCCGGTTCATGCTTTGTTTTTGTTTTCAACGGAGAATGCCAGTCAAGCAGAAAACGAAGGCTCAGTCCTGAAGACCGTCATCGGGGCCCTTTGCAATTAAACGGAGAGCGCGTCGGATGCTCATTCCCTTCCCAGAGTTGTCTTGTGCTGAATCGGGGCTCTCTGCATTGATTCGGCCTCATTTTAGAGTCAGACCGAGGAGACCTACATGGCACCGCCTCAACATTTTGCTCTCCGCTCAACAATGGATATTGCAATGATCCTGTTCCAAAAAGGAAGAGTTCATCATGACATCACCACAAAATAGGCACATCCACAGGCGTGCATGTTTTGGGGAGTGAGGCAAGGAACATACATACACATATATATATATATATACATACAGCCATCTCGTTACCTCTGCGTCCCGCGTCCTAGACGCATAATTTTCCCGCCAGACGAGCAGTTCCAAATAATGTGCGTTTTTGGGACGCAAGGAAATTTCTCAGTCCAAAAAATATGACGGTAAATCTTTTTTCCAGCTACGAACGCAGTTTGTCAATCGCCGCCATTGCTGTTTTGTTCTGGCGTTAAGTAATCTCGCGTGACGAGATTGGCGAAAATCGGCCTTCGCCGCATGGAAAGCAGACGATTGCCAAGTTGTGTAACGTTCAAACAAGTGCTGCGAAAGTTTAGTGCGCGGATATGAACTCAAAGACTGAACCACGGGATGAAATAAGAAGCTATTTCTCAGCAAATCTTGACTTTGTATCAACGCGGGGCTTGGCCGAAGTCCGCAGCGGCGTTTGGTTGGAGGGCACCGTAGGCGTCGAGCTGAGCGGTTTCTGTCCATCGGGCATCAAATGAGGCGCCGCCACCAGCGGGGCAGCCGGATCAGAGAGCAGAGGGAGTCGCCTTTCATCTCTTTGGGAGTAGGAGGAGGCGCCTCCCGCGGGGGCAAAATACACACCGTGTCAACGGGTGCATTCTGGGATGCGCACTTGGGGATAAGGATCGACATTTTCGCCACAGGCTGAACACTATCTAATTCTACTTGATGCCAGCATTGCCCCCGAGGACGCCAACGCATGAGGCTTCTTCCATACGGAAGGATGAGGAAAAGGGGAAAACATCGGACGATCTGCCCGCACCGCTGACTGCTGTCTGTCGTACATTCGGCGTCTGAAAAGGGGCTTCAAAGCTCCCCGATATGTCGGAGGCGTGAGGCGGGCCACACGCAAAGCGCAAGGTGCGGGGCGGCGTGTCTGATGGCGCCGAGCTCCGCGCCGCTAAGACCAACTGTGACAGCGACACACGGCATCTCCTTCTCACACCGCCGCGGCCGCGGCCACGCGCATCCATTTCCTCCTCCTTTCCCGAACTTTTCACACCCTTTTACGGAGCCGGTCTGCACGGAGACGGGAGTGACGACCGCGCTCCGGCTCTTCCGAGACGCCTGTCCTCACAAAGCGAGGCACTTCGTCTCACCGTGGAGCAAATGGAGAGACACAACTAAGATTTATGTCCGACCGGAACGCATCCAAAGGCAATTTCTCACACCATTCCCGGCTCAAACCAACGGCCAGCCTGCATTTAGAAATGCAGTCCGGCGTTGGCGATAAGGCCGCTTTCTCCCGTCTGTTCTCGACACCCACAATTGGCAGCGAAAGAGAGAGGCGGCGAGAGGCGGCGCTGATTGGCAGGCAAATTGTTGCCGCTCGAACGGCAGCCCGACAAGAGAAAAAGCACCAAAGGCGCAAGGTAGAAGGCACTCACGCAAATGGCCTCGGCCAAAGCGCTCCTGGGAAAAGTTCAGTTTGAGGTGAATGATGACTTGCTTTTCTTTCCTTTTCTCTTTTTTTTTTTTGAGGGGGGGGGGGGCGCGCGAAATGCTCTCGATAGAAAAAGGCAGACTCGGGTGTCAATCATGAGCTTAACTCAGCCCACTCTGAGGGCAGGAGCTCATTCAAGCGTGGGTGTCGCTATTTCAATACTTGCTTCTTCAAGCTCCAAGAGGGGCCACTGAAGATTTTGCGCCACCGCCGGGATGGGAGCTCGAGCTGAGAAGAAAGCGCCTCCGCATTTGAACATCAAGAAACGCTCACGTTAGTTTGCAAGACGGGTAAACGTGGTCGGCTCAGACCGGAGAGACTGAAGAGGATAAGAAGGGAAAATTGGATTGGATACAACTTTATTGTCAAATGTGTTGAAAGGTGAGCTCGAAGAGAAAGAAAGAAGAAGAAGAAAAAAAAGGAAAGAAATGCCACAGTGAGGGCCGATGATGAAAGGAGGCGTACTCGGCCATTTTCTGCTGCTCGTAATGTGTGCCGCGGTGTCGCTATCGTTCGACCCGGGAAATGGCGTGTCGTTAGTCCCAGGCGGGACGTTCAAATAAAAGTGTGAACTAATTGCTGGACAAGACATCGTGGCTGAAATAATCAAGCGGCGTGATTACGGGAGCAGAAGCGGAGATTTTCTGCAGCTTGCGGCAGAATCCCATCACGATGAGCAGAGGTGATTAGACTGATCACCGATCGCTCTTGTTCTTTCCGCGACTTCCTCTTTTCTTTCCAAAGATGGCTAACATTTAAAGGGCTAAATGTCGCCAGCCCGACCAACGGAGCCTACGGTGTCCTATTTTATTAGTTTTTTTGGGTGTAGTGAGAGCAGACGGCACGATCGTTCATGTGATGTCTTCAGAAATCTGGAGGAAACTATTTTGGCTTCTAAAATGGAATCATCTTGATTCACTTTTGAAGATTATTTGTGTTTTTCTTTTCTTCGTGTATCTTTGAATATGGAGAGAAATTCGACAGTATAAAAACAAATGTATTCGTAGTCACGGCGCCCGTTTTTCTGACAGCCTCCCTTCTCACTCTGCCCATCTTCACTTTTTGTAATTAATCTTGTGGCCCATGTCAAATGTCAATTTTATTTATTTATTTTTTGGGGGGTGGAGTCACGTCGCGGGCCGCTGAAAGTTTGACGGCGAGCCGCTAACGGCACCCGGGCCTTATTTTGAACACCGCCGTTGTAAATTGTCCCTGGGTGAGTGAGAGTGAGCGCGAATGGTCGTTGGTCTCCGTGCGCCCTGCGACCGGCTGGCGACCGGTTCATGGGAGGACCCCGCCCACTGCCCGAAGACGGTCGGGGGAGGCTCCTAAGGATTAGGCGCTTTCAGAAAACGGACCGATGGATGTAATGAGAGCATTCGGGAGACTTCCGAAAGCTTTGCAAGCAAAGGCGGCTTTCGCTGCTCGAGAACCAACATGAAAGCATTCAAGTCTCGTTTTCCAAGCGGAGCGCCGCGCGATAAGCGGGCCAACGCGTCTAACGGGTGAAAATGCACTCGTGGCCACCAAGCCGGCGGCTCGCCCCGTCCGCCTTTGTCGGCAAAGGCTGCGTCTAAGCTTCTTTTATTCCGCCGGGACGGACGGCCGGTCCGAGCTCAACCTCGTGCGGCGGTCGGCGCTTTTCTTTCCATCAGCTGTCCCTGATAAATGCTCGATGCATTCGGAAATGACACACACGTCACTGCTGTTCGATAGGCCGGATGGCATTCTTCAGCAGGTCAGATTTTGGTTAACGGCGAGTTGGCAAAAAAAAAAAAAAAGCGCTGCTCACAGGAGACAGGATGCTATTTTCAGGCTTGTTTGCTTGGTTCTTTCCCGCTACTTCTTTGCACACCTCCTTTACACAAACCATCTGCCGCGCGGGTCCTTTGTGAGTTTACTTCAAGAGCTTCGTGGCTGTCTCCATTCGTTCAAGAAGAAAAAAAAAGAAGAAGAAAAAGAAAGCTCAGCAAGACTTGCACTTCACTTGGCTCCTAGTTGGCATTGGATTCGTATTATACCGCAAACGGACGTGTCGCGGTTGCACTTTACTGTGAAAAGAACTGCCGCATAGCATTGGAAAATTCCAGGGTTTGATATTTGAATATTAATTGATGAAAATAGTCAAACTCACTGCACTGTCCAGTACTGTAGCGAACACTGCAGCGAACGCATTGACAATTTTTTTTTTTGGGGGGGGTGGGGGGGGGGTGGTGATGACATGACTTTCCAACTCACAGCTACTGCTTTAAATTTGTTGATGACACGACCGCATGAAAAACAAAACGCTTTTGTTTGCGGCGGTGCACCTCCCGAGAGAATTGCTGTAGCCTCGAGGGGAGAACTGCAAAGCGCCCCGCCCCCACTGGCAACGATGAGCCAGTAAAGGCGCAACGTCCAATTGATCCTTTGCCGCCGCGCGCCGAGCTGCGGCCGAGACCGAGTCCGGGCGCCTTCCCGATGCGCTCGATGGGGTTGAACAATGTGCGCGGCTGGCAGAAAAAGCAGAATCGATGCGGAGATTATAGACAAGGACACCAAAAGCAGCCAAGCGGCGCATTTTCTCTTCTCACAATTACACCTTGCCCCCGCGGCCCCAGGTAGGAGCCAATTAAGCTCCGAGAGGATGAGCCGGCAGCCGCTTTGCATTGAGAAGGCCGAGAAGACGACTCCGTGGAGAGGAGGGGGGGGGGGGGGGGTCGCGGGGGAGCGCGCCAAGACACGGGCGGGCCGAAGACGGCGAGCTTTTTTTCCAAGCGCGGGGCTATCGATTTGGGGACTGAGGCGGAGGTCGGCGAGTGACAAACGCTCCGCTGGACGGTTGCGGCAACGGTCCAAGGGCGCGACGACATTGTCCAAAAGCCCCTCCTTCCGTTGGCTCACTTTTTCAACTGCGTCATGACTTCCCTCCTCTTTCATCTGCCTTTTGTCCTGCATATTGTCATATGATGACTCGGCAGTCCGGGTGTCCAACATCAGGCCAGTGTTTTCACGTGAAGGAATGAGAAAGAAGGCCATCTGTGACTCGGAATGAATACCGGCACAGGTTTCCCCATCATCTCGCTTGTTATTCCCAACAGAAAAGAAACGATCCAAAGATGATCTCACATCTCCGGCGCTCGAAGAAAACTGGACCGATGGATTTGGCTTGACCTCAGCAGATACGGCGTTGAAATGACTCGCGACTTTGAAAGCGGCCATGTCCTCAACCGTATCGAGCCGAAAAGCACACTGGAAAAGACGGGGGGAGTCTTCGAGGCCCAATGACGACATCAGCCGTTGCAGCTGGTCCAAGGTGCTCTCTTTCACCGTGCGCGTCATCCTTTCACGCTAATCTAAAATGCCTTTGATGTGCAAAAAACCAAAAAAACATTCCGATGCTTTCACGGATCCGCTTTGTTTTCGGCGGAGCGCGAGGCGCCAGCCAGCCTTTGGCCCGTTTGATCGCGGCCGTTCCCATCAAAGTTCCGAGTGACTTTCCATCAAGTTTACGTCGCGACGCAACAAAGCCGTCGGAGTTCATTTCAAAAGTTGTTTCCCTCTATTGACTTGGAACACGGGTCCAAATCGAAATGAGGTTTTTGCTGTTGGAAAGCCCGCGTAGCTCTCTTCTCTCCGCGCGCGGATATCCCAATAGAACTTCCCTCCGCACATGTTCAATTATTCATCTCCCTCTGTCAAAAATTCAGCCTTGCTCGCACTTGCCAGCACCCCGCACAAATTGGCAGGCGGGCGCCCATTTGGCATATGGTCCACAGCGGCGTGGCTTTTTCACAGTTAGCCTGCGCCGACGCCGAGAAACCAGCAAATGCGTGCGCACCGGCGACGCCCCGTGTTTGTCTGCCCTGCAAGCGGGTACGCGCGGTTTTGCTCTGACCACCTCCTCGCACGAACGTCCAATCTTTGCCGAGGAAACGCTGCGCTTTGCTGGACGGCGATGACGGAGGGGACCGTCGTCCACGGCTAACAGCGACGCCTTGTGATACAATTAGCCAGACGGCCGCCACAAATGGAAGAAGGTGCAACGGGAAGCAGGCAAAATGCAGACGGCGTGGAACCGGTTCAACTAGAAGATGCTCGACTGAACTCGGTAACAAAGCCCAGATGAGCTCGGCCACTGACAGCAAAGCAAAACCTTGACACGTTTTGTTTTTCCGTTTAGGCGATACAGTCAATGTTTGTTTGTTGGCGGCACGGTGAGCGCAAATTTGTAGATGTGTGCCGCTTGAGGGCGTCCCCCGCCTACTGCCCGAAGACAGCAAGGAGGAGAATTGGATTCGAAAATGGACCGATGTTTGTTTGTCTTCCACCAACAGCCCAACAATCCATTTCCGGCCCTTTGGCGAAAGGCACACCCTTTGCCATTCAAGCGTTCTTCATATTTTCCTTTGAGGTCGAATCACGGGCGTTGTGTGAATTTGGAGCTTTTAAAGCACATTTCTCCATCCGAGACAATTTGAATGCAATCACACTTTGCCGGTCACGTCAGCCCGGGTGACGACGCGAAGGCGTGTTCACGTCGTCCATTGTGTTCCATTGTGCCGTTAAACCAAGAGTGCCATCGGGAACGAGTCAAAAATGATCACAGGTACTTCGTGATGCTTCATCTGTCCATCGCTACCCATGCATATGTCCCATATGCGACCCTTGTGAGGATGAAGCGGATCGGAAAACGGATGGATCCTCGTCATAGCACCGTGAAGAGAATCATTCAAAGAGAGGAATGCCATTAATTTTAAGCAAAACGGTCTCCGTTATTCCCTTCCCGCGTCAAAGGCCAGACGAAGCGTTTTTCAGCTCTCATGCATCCACTCTGTCGACGGAAAGAGTTCTCAATGGATCCGGTCGGCGACCGACCTCTGAAACGGGAGAAATTGACATTTGCGCCCACGTCTTCTTTCACAGCTCACGTTGTGTCAAACGCAAAGGAGCCGCGAAAGCGGATGGCTATCTGCAATGCCGAAAGACCGACAAATTGCTCCCAACGTCGCGCGCCGGCACACAAACGCACGGCGGTCAGCCCGAGTGCGCGGCGAGCGCGCGTGCGTGCGCGTTGGCGTCTTTCAAATGCGATTGCAAATGTTCTTTGTTGCCCTTGCAGTGACTAATAACCACTGAACAATTTCAGCCAGTAAATAATACATAGGAATCAAATCACAGTGAACAAATAAAGCACCGGGACAAAAGTATTCATCAGAGCGCAAACATGTATTTACTAAACATAACGCTGGCACGATCAATCAATGATTCATCAAGGATTGGTGGGGAAGTGGGCTTGTTCCCTGCTCGTCATAATTGGAGTGGGACACCACCAGTGCTGGCCGATGTGTGCGTTGACATGGAGAAGGGACCGGGCGACACGGCGCACCCTTGCGGGAACGCGCACAGGACAGGCTGCGCCGGCCGACGGTTTGGATTCATTATCGTACTAAAGTGAGCGAGCGGTAGCATGAACATTGCGCGGCCCCTGCCCAAAGACCAACTGAGTTCTCGTTGCCACATATTAAATATAAGGGCCGGCAGAAGGGATTTTAGCTGTCGGCTTTTATTGTTTTGTCTCCTCCGTGTGCGCGCTTTATCTCCCAACGGGGAGCGTATATCGTGCCGCCTTATCGATCAACGCGCGCGCGCTAACGCGCGACTACGTGCGGTGTTTTTCCAGACAGGTGGCTGCTTTTGAAAAGATTAGCCCTCAAACGTACACATCAGTGAGACTTTTTATGTAAGGCCCCCCCGTCCCTTTGGGATGCGTCGACAAATACTCAAAGACCTTGCGATAATTAATCAACATGGGATTCATGGAACATGTGCGTGGCCCTCAGCGTGCGGATCAAAAAAAAAAAAAAAAAAAAAAAGATCTAATGGCAAATCCTACAAACCCGAATAGCATTTGCCTGATCCATTGTACAAATTACGGCAGACGCGACAACGGATGATTTGGCCGCGTGTAAAATAAGAAACGATTGGAGGCTAGCACGTCGCATGAATTCGAGGTAAGCATCAGAATCAATTGCAAATTCTTTGTTGAGAATCCTGTGCGGAATAGATTGTCCGAAGACGGCCGGGAGAGGCCCGCGACCCACCTGAGATAAAGCGGCTCGGAAGGACGCGTGGACGGATATCCAATCTCGTGGAGAAATCTCAACTAAACAGAGACGGCAGAAAGCACCGAATAGCAAGACCAAAACACAGTCGGTCGGCACCAAACCAACATTTGCATTCTTCCAATTTGCGCTAGCAAGGTGTGCTAAACTTGACGTGCATTTTTTTATTTATTTTTTTATGTTATCGCAATCTACAGGGCTTGACAAAAGTAATGGCATTTTTACAAAGTGAGGACTAAATAGTGCGGGCATATCTTTTCAAAGATAAGGAGTCCAAAAATGGTGGCAAAAAAATAAATACGCCAGTGAATGCGAGAGTCTTCCACTTTGTACACAACGCCACTCGCAACATCTTTTTGCCTGCGCTTGAACAGGACCGCCCCCTTTTGCCCTAACCGCTTGTTCACTTCTCAAAGGGCCAAATGTTTGCGTTTGCATTCATGTGAACGCTTTGCCGCTCCCGTTTTTTGCATGTCGTGAATCGGAGCCAGAGAAGTCTGTGTCGCCGCGTGTGTGTGTGTGTGTGTGGGGGGGGGGGCGTGCGTCAAAGAGTTGACCCGACTGGGATGCACTGGCGCTGACACAGCCAGATGTTTACTGCAAATGCAAAGCCCCCGTGCGCTGACGCACGCACAGAGGGGGTTTAGGCAGCCAAGTGCTTCTCCGTTGGCCCTTTCGTCCCCGCTAGGCAGAGCACCTCTCCGCTTTATCACACACGATAGACATTTAGTGTGTGATGAGCTCCCGACGATCCCATTTGGGCCTCAAGCCGACACTCCCTCTCCGCTTCCTTCTAGCGCCCCGAGTGGACCGACGACCACGAGGTAAAGTATTTGGCAACCACCCGGGACCCGTTCTTGCGCAACGCGGAACTACTCCCTTTCGCTATCTATTTGATGATCGCCACGCGGGAATACTTGGGCGCTGGTCTTAGTTAACCTGTCGTTCTATTTTAACAATCTCCCTCGGGTCTCTTCGCGCTCCATTATATGTGCGCCGGAGAAGCTGCGCGCCGTATGATTATGGGCGCGTCAATAAATTCTACTTTTGTCGGCGCTCCCGCAAGATTCCATTGGTAAAAGCGCAAGAAGATCCCCGTGGCGAGTGAGAAAACAAGCTAAAGCCGCAAATGAGCATCATCTCGACTTGTTTCTTTCACGGGAGGGAGTTGAGAAGAGCATTTTGCGCGGCTCACGTTCTCGGAGCATTGTTCGAAAGAAAACGACTGCGACGCACTGCTGGACTTGTAACGAGGGTATCTCTCATTTTCGCTGATGTGATGCGGCCGCGACGGCAGTAAAAAGGGCAAACCGCCCCCCCGCTCTGCACTGAACAGCCGCCGAATCTCCGCGTTCAGAACCCCAAAAAGAACAAGCTGGAGTAAGGTGAGCATTTTTCAAACAGTTACTTGAGGATCGTGAAGTGGAGGAAAGTATTTTTGCCCCTCACGACCGTGTTTTGAAGATGGTTCATTGGTATCTTGGAATATCTTTTATGAACTAACCTTGCCGCCCATGTCAAATGTCGTTTTTAGTTGGGTTTTTTCGGTCACGTTGCGGGCCGCAGAAGAATGGATTCCCCGGGCCTCCGTTTGGACACCCCTACTCTCAAGCACCAATAAATCCTCCCCTTGTAAAATGTCCTTCTTGGGTATTGGGCCTGATTGAAATGTTAAGGTGTGCATGATGGGGGTGTCCCTTGAGGGGAACGGGTAACAATTCTTCCCTGCTTTGCCATCCCTTTCGAAATGCTGGCACTTATTTGACACGCATCAATATTTCATTTGATGCAGAGAATGCAGCACAGGTAAGCCATTATTCCACCTTCTCAAAGGATTTGTTGAAAAAAAGAAAAAGAAAATCCAACTTTTGCTTTCCCTATGTTCAGGAATCACAACAACAACAACAACAAAGAACTCAAGAAAGCACCCGAGAGAATAGGAGCAGACTTTTGTCTGCTCCCATGCTCGCCACGTTCGCCTCCAGTGTTCCACATTTCAGAAACACAAGTCGACCGCAGCGTCGAGCCGCCGCTTCGTTCTTCTTCACAAGCTACAAGTGACTAATATTTTATAAATACTCCAAAGTTTTGCTCTGGCAGACTTGAAGTCTTTTTGCTTTATGTGATAGCGCGGTTATATGCAGGGTGACGTTTGGGCTTTCCTCTTGACTTGTCCCCGCGATGATGGGGGGGGGGGGGGGGGGGGGGGACAAATAAAAAGAGCCGGCCCATCTAAATCACGGCGCCTCCACTCATTTCCATCAACTTTGGCAGACAGACGCATTAAAGCAGGGGTCCACGGACCGGCGCCGGGCCTCGGCCCATTTGGGAGCGGGCCACACTATGACAGACCTGCGAGCTACAAGCAAACGTACGTGGCGGAAACGTGCGCTTAGAGAGCCAATCAGAGTCGCCCAAGTTGAAATCAACACAATCGGTCCAATAAACAAAAGAAGAACCGGTAGACAGAAAGGAATCGACCGCATGTGCGGCTAGCTAAACGCGCAGCTGAAGGGCAGCCGTGACCTGCAAAGATCAAGCGATTTTGGACAAGAGAAGCGATGCAGCGGAGGAAGCTGTTGCGCGCGCTATGCGTGTCGTCAAAACCAAGACAGTAAAAGCAATCTGCTGAAAAAGCAGCACCCAAGTGATCAAGTGGAAAGGATGAAAAAGCCAGCGTCAACATGAGCGGTTGAGCCGCTAATAACTAGCCATAAGTGTCATCTGTTGATCAGTCACATTTGCAAGTAGCAATGATGCTAACGCCATATGTGGCATCATAACATAAAAATGATCGTGTTTAGAATAGAAGGCGTATTTGTTATTCCTGATTGGTTCATTTCTTAGTAGTTGACCGTGTTCTTTTATTGCATTTTACAATGGTTGAATGGGAAAAAAAAAATCAATGTGAATAAAATGTTAAATTACTTTATAATCATCTTTGTTGTCAGGAGCAATGTTTAAAACTGGGTGTGTTTGTGTGTGTGGGGCGGGGGGGGGGGGCGGCGGGGGACGCTTGCCAGTCTATGAGACAAAACAGGTGGGGGGGGGGGGGACCAAAAGTAAACGTGTTTTTCGTGTGCTGAAGTTCTGTGATCACGTCAAGCCGTGATCACAGCTCTCAATGCTGAGGTAGGTCGGGACATCTTGAGCTGAAAATATGCCGCTCCCATGCGCGGCGCCGCGCTAACACAGGACGTTCGCCTCCAGCACGGTAACAAATCCATATTTGTGGCGCTCGTCAGAGAACAGGAAGATTGCGGCTAACGTCTCACATACGCTCCGGATTAGGAGACCATTCATTCATCAAATCCTGATCCAACAGCACGACTTGTGTTATCCTTTTTGATTCCATTAGTCGCATGGTTCTTAAACACGTGATAAGTAGAAGGCGCTCAACGTTTCAATCTCCCCCCCCCCCCCCCCTTCCTTTATGCAGTTCAGCGCCTGCGCATTCTCCGCTCATGAAATATGAAGAGCGGGAGGGACTCTGTCTCCTCACTGCAGGTCATCTTCGTGTCTCCTCTCCCGTCTGGCAACATGTTTTCTTAAACAGGCCCTGAGGGAAGTGCTCTTCAAATTCAAAGAGGAGAAGGAGTCAGTTGGAGCCTTTGGAATCCTCAGCGGAGCGCCGAGGACGACGTGACCTCGGCAAAGGCGACGTCGACGCGCGCTGCGATCGACAGCCGCCGTTTTTCTCGGGATGGCGTCTTTATCGGAGGGCATTGTCATCTGCCGACGGAAGCGCGCGCACGCACGCGCCCTCGCCTGTCAGCTGAATAAAAAGCAGTTTCCATGACGACGCCATTCTCCCAACTTTCATGACATTTCTGCCATCCAGGCTGACTTAAGCCGAATCACATCTGCTGTGGATTTCAGTTCAGCTCAAGAGTCGTCTTGTCCATTCACTTCTTCTCAACTTTTCTTCCCCACGCTTGCCCTTTTATTTTCTTTGATAGCACCTCAAATGTTGGCAAGACTGCAGGTTTGCATTTTACTCAAGGGAACTTGACCGTTTGGTAACCCCCCGTAACCCCCCCCCCCCTTTTTTTTTTGCTTCTTCACTACATTGAAATGCTCATTCCAAATCCTTTCACGAAACTATGCCAAAGCGTGTGGGGGCAAAGTTGCTGGGATGTGTCCAGTATTCCTTTTTTTTTCTCGATAGATCCTTATTGGCCCCGCTGTGGGTAAAAGAAAGGTGACGGAAAAAGTGGTTTAAGTTTAGTTCTTTTTTCTTTCCAATCTGAATCAGAGGCGTCATCCGAACAGCAGCGGACGAGTTTAAAAGCAAAAACCAGGCTCTTCAACTCAAATGAAATCTCAATGCTGAGCTTGCTTGACATCAAGTCAAAAGCCGCTGGCGGGCCAGCGGCTGCGCCCGGCAATCCGCGTCGACTTTGAAACGAATCGTTACCTCGGCAGCAGAGAAAGAGTAACGCGGCACACCCCGAGCCATTGCCCTCGTGAGGACTGATTTGCAATCAGAAGACTGATTGTGCATTCAACCCACAATGCAGCGCTTAGCTTTCAGGCCGCCCCGGCCGGCGTGCGGGATGTATGGGATGCAATCAATAGGCGAATTAATTACGCAGCCAAACGGGGAGTATCGTGTGACCAGAAGTAGTGTGAGAAAAGATCAGTCGACATCAATCGCTGCAACGCGCTGTACGGCGGTGGTCCCCAACCGCCTGTGCCGGGGGCTCGTCCCATTTGAAAAGTCAAGAAAAAAAGCTTGGCGGTCCTCAAAACAGGGCATGCACTTGTCTCAACTGGTCCGTGACAAAAAAAAAAAAAAAAAAAGTGGGCGAGCACTGCTGAACAGAGGTCAGGGAAGGTCACGCCGGAGCCCGTGGCGTGCCTCCACCATTTCCGCATCACCGAAGCTCACGAATATAGCCCGCCGTTCGATGACGGACATCTGCGCGGCAACAAAACGCCGGCTTTCCGAGGGATGTTTGGGTCTCGTTCGTGGGACAGCAACTCATGCGCGCCCACGATACGAAAGCAATTAAGACACAATTGAAGTGAGGCGGAACTAAAAGGAAAAGGGCGGCTGCGTACGGAGGGCTGGCGTGATGCTTATTGCCGCTGTCCACTCCCCTCAGCTTGTTCCGCAGTGAGCCAGCCCCCCCCCCCGAGTGGCGGCGGGGATGCGAGCGCACTTCCGGCGAGTACGCTCATCCATTTAAGAGGAGCAGCGTGTTGCCCCGCTTGCCCGCCGGCTGCATTCGCCTCGCTGCTAATAGGCAACAAGCACCCCGTGAATTCTTTCGGAGAAGAAGAATGGCGGGGGGTGGGGGGGGGTGCGCTACTGCTGACCTTGCCCTACCACTTACCCCGCTACTCGCATAGGCAATATTCCTGGCTGTTGTTTCGCTTCTATCAAATTTTCCATTAAAGGTGACATTTCATCTACATCGAGCCCCGAGGTGGAAAACCCACCCAATATCGGAGGAGGTGAGGGATGGAAGAATACGTTCGCGCACGTGCGTGCGCCTGTGTGTGTGTGTGTGTGTGCGTGCGTGCGTGCGTGTACGCCCCCAGCACCGAAGTGACTCCATTATCAACATAAAGGCAATTACACGCCTCTCTGTATTCACCGCAGCTATTAAAGCAAACAGCCAGTCATTTATCAGAAGTATGTAAACACCAGAGCGTTTCCCTTTCGCTCGCATCATTTGCTGCCAATGTCATACCACGGAAATAAGATGGAAAAGTATCCCAAAGTATGTTTTGTGCTCGTGCTACCGCTAGTTGCAGGGGGCCAGCGCTCAGTTGAGCACACCCGTTCTTTCTTTTTCCACCTTCGAAATTTTGCTCCAGCTCCGGTGCTGAAGGTGGCCCCAATTATTTGGGTTTATTCCCTAACGTCCTGCCTCCTCGCATCCATCCTTTGCAGTTTGTCGCTCTCGTATTGGATTTTTAGAGAGAGCACGACATCTCACGTAGGCCGATATTGGTTGCGAATTGAATTCTAAACAATCTCCCCACCTGCTTTTTTTTCCTTGCTCGGATTTCACGTGACCGTTGTGACGAAAATCGGATTTGGGTCTGCACGTCTGAATAAGGCCTACTCGATCAGTCTCAGCAAAAAGAGAAACGATTCGTAATAATAATCTGTTCACGAGGTGTCATCGCCTCGTTTATGTTCCCGTGGACGGCTTGTAACCGCCAAAGTCAATTCCTTGTCTGTTTTGCACATAATTGGCCAATACGTTGGATTCTGATTCTGATCGACCGTGCGAACACGAGGTAGGAAAGCGATAACTATCAATATGCGACGCTTCATTTCACTAAATCAGCATTTTAGGTGCCCATTGACGTCAAACGGCCGCCAAGAATGGAACAGACATAAAATATTCAGCAGACTCTTCCACATTTTACTTTGTCGGGCGACGGCCAAAGACCAAAGCGCAACCGGGATCCAAATGCGCGTGTCTGCCGCAGATTAGAAAAACAAAGAAAATTTGGGGAAAGCAAACGAGAGGCGGCCTTGCGATTTGCTCTCTCTACTCCGCTGATTGGGGTTGACGGGGGCAACGCGGCGCGCAGCTTCGGACCCTCAGACATGCACGCAAACCCCGTCACACTTTTGTCTCTCTCTCTCTCCTTCTTGCAAGCGTGCTCACTCACTCGCGCGCACACACGCACGCACTAGCATTTCTATGCCTCATTTACTGCAATTCTAAATTGGATCTGATGTGCAATTAATAGTTTAATTGGCCATTGGAGGGGGTTGTTCTTTCCCGGGAGCACGCTGCCGGTCGCGGTGCGCGGAAGGCGGGACGTGGAACTGACGGAGCTGCGGTCAATCCAACTCAATAATCCCAAACTTGTGAGTAGACAGAGAGGCGGAATGACACATGGTCCCGAAGGGCCGCTGAGCTACCAATTGTTCCGCGTTCGCGAGAGAGCGCGTAGCCGTCGAGACAAACGCGTTGACAAGGAATTGGATGAAGCGCTTTCAGAGCGCGGGGCTTCCTGCGGAGGAGCGGCCGTTAAGAAAAGAAATAACATGTGACTTCAAATTCCAATTCAATCAAAACTGCTCTACAAATCTACAACAGTTGAGCTTCTCCCCTTCTCCCCTTCTCAAAAAATAAAATCCTTTTTTTTTTTTTTTGCTGTGTAAGTTCTTGCTGAGCATGATGAAATGACGCTGGCCAACGCGTGTTGCAACTAAGGGAAATCATTTCGGTGGAAGTACGGCGCGGTAGCCAAAGTGATTGTTCCACTAAAACGTGCATTGTAGCGAGCTTCCTGCATTGTGCATCTCGCGCCATTCGGAAGAGGCTGAATTTCAACTCTGCCGTATTTCTTTGAGTGGAGGCTTTGAAGACACAGTCCATTCCCTTGGGCCGCGGCGTGTCAGCCCGATCGCTTCCGAGGGGGGGGATTTAGTCCGGACCGACAGATAAATGCATCGACGGAGCGAGTTGCTCGGCGCAGGTGGAGCCGAACATTTGACCGCTCCACTTTGATGCCGTCTCGGCTGTCGACTTCTGCACTTAACAGCCTCCGTCCCCGCTGCATTCTTCTGCAAGCGAAAAGGCGCGGCTGCGCGGGAAAAGCGGGCGCGCTCGGGGATCTTCAAAGCTGATCTGGATTTGCCCTGCGCCGCAATTATCACAACCGAGCTAATATGTCTCCGGGGAGCGCGTGTCTGGGAGCTTCTACTCCGCCAGCTACTGGTACTGCACACGCTCGGCATTTCAGCCGGGCGCCGCACCGCGCCGCGCGAAAAACACAGCAATAAACACCTCCATACAAATATAGCCTTCACGTGCTTGGCTAGTGTCCGAGTTGTCCAACGTGGCGTCTTTTGCCTTAAAAGAGGCTATTGGAAGCGACAGTGCCATGAGCAAATCCGAAACAATTTGCCTTATCCCCTGGAACGGAAAGACGCTCTGTAAGCGTTTTCCAAAAGTCTACACAATATATCATTGCTTGCCTGACCAATTTGGTTTGCAAACCGGTGCCGTCGGTGGACCTCATTTTACAGTGTCAACGCAAGACCCGGCCGGATGGTACAGCTGCCGTTTGCTCAGGGACTACATGCACGATTGGCGGGCCGTAATCAAAGGAGGCGCACCTTCCGCGGGGGGGGGGGCTCCCCCCGAACAAAAGGCGGGAAGGGAACGAGAGGGGGAAAATCCAAAGAGATGTCCGGCGCCTCTTGCGATTTCCTCGATGTCCCGAGAACGTGGATCTTTGTCAGGCGCCGACTTCCTCTCTGACAATAGTTGAAATTGAGGAAGGAATGCTGATGAGGCGTCCCGCTGAGTGAGATCTGAGGATGAGCCCGCCGCAGACACCACCTGCTTACATGGCATCGATGCCAAGCTGCCCTGCTTTTATCCTTGCATGCTTCCACCCCCCGCCCCCCCCTCCCCTGCCCCTTTCCTGTGTTGTCACCCCTTTTAAGTCCTATCGTAGATTTGCAGGAGGCTTGTGGTTTTCCAGCATTTTCTCGATCTCTCCTGGCGATCTGGCGGCCCGTCTCTCCCCGTGTCCATCTGGTACTTTCTTGGCCTCTTTTCCTTCATCCCTTTCTGCCTTCTTCCTTCGCCCCCCCCCCCCCCCCCACCCCCTCGTTTTTCAGTCTTCGCTCCCAATTGGGCATCTGAGCCAACAATCAATGTCGTTTCATTCCAGTGAAGAGGGGGAAAAAAACAAACCGGAAATGGAATTCAACTCGAAGACGTTCAACTCGGCAACAGACGCAGCCAAGGCTCAAGTGGTCGCTCGCAGTATTAGAGCAAGCCTGCTATCCATGCCACGAAGAAACCACAAAAGCCATGTTCCGCATGAAGAAAATTCAAGTTACGGAGGGAATGGCCGATCCCGAGACCACAACCTGGTGGTCTTTTCGGAATTGCGGCTTTTGAGGCAAGGAAAGTAATGTGGAAATGGGAAATGCCGTCAAATCGGCCTTGCTTGGAAGAACTTGGTAGCGTTCAATAAAGAACTGCTTCCTATCCGGGTCAACCAAATATTAGTTCAGCAACAGCCCAACGCGTCTCCTTAATTTTCCGAAAGTACAAAAATCATTGTTGTTCTTCATGTTTTGCTTTGGAGTAGAATGGGCGGAGTTCCAAATGCACGGGGATAAAAGCTAGCAGGAGGATTTTGAGCTTGACTTGACATTTCTACACACATGACGACATTTTCAACACAAAACAACGACTTTGGCCAAAGAACATAGTTCGACGCCCATAAAATGCTGACTGGTGCGCTTCACTTTCGGAGGAAATCAAAAATATCTCATTGCTAAGCTAAATTCAAATGACCTCAGGCAAGATCATTCCGACTCGCAACGACAACAGAAAAACAAAACGTGTAGTTTGCAAACATATCCCCACTAACAAAGAGACGAATTTGACCAAAATGGACCCCGATCACAGAATCCTTCTATGTGATTGCAATTTTATTCAAAAGGCAAAGTCCCGCGTAAAGGACTAGGTTGTTCAATAAAAAGCATTACCAGCGGTAGTTTTATGACAGAAAAGTCTGCAGTGCCGCAGTGACTCGATGGCCACGCTGCGGCGCGTGCCCGCCCACCTCTCGCCGCTTCTCACCTGACTCATCCACTTGATTTTCTTCTGACGACGGAGGATCAGGCAGTGACATTGAAAAAGCGGACCGCTTTCCCATGTGCTTCGTCGAGGCAGGACGGGAACGCCGCAACCCAAAATAGTCACGTGATCAACCCACATCAGTTGAAACACACAAACCACTTTTTTTCTTTTTTGCAGCGAAGTACGGAAACCACCAAATACAGGCCGACCTCGTGATGACGTACCTCCATGGACATAGAGAATCCGTACGTCACGAAGGTCGTTCGTAACCATTTCCGATCAAATGGCCGCCAACTACGACGTACTTTAAAGTACAGTATCAACATTCATAGATGGAAAAACATGAACATGTCATACAGTATAAACCTGTCAACGATAAATACGTGAAACAAACACCGGTGTTTCCATTTCATCTCTGAAAGCATTCAGGCACCAAATGAAAAGTGCCTTCTCCGGTTCAGAATCCGCCAAGCCGATGACAATCATCCTCCAATCTGTTAGCCTCGAAATCTGCCCCGATTTTTTTTTGCCATGACGAATGATCGTCAAAATCGTCGGCTTTGCCGATTCGTCGTCGGGGCCGAGCTCGCTCCGGGAGGCTCCCTTGCCAAAGTCAGAGACCAATCGGGACTTCGCAGACAGCGAGATTTGCTTCCGTCGACCAGACGCTTTTTCCGACGATGTGCGCCGTGTCTCCGGAAGTACAACGGAGGGGAAATCCCACACGGTACATTTTGTTCATAAGAAAGGTCGCGGTGGCAGTTCATTTCCCACGGTTCGTTGTAGCGAAGGCCTTTTCACTGCTCTGTGGGAAAAATCTGGTCGTTTTAATGACGTCGACGTTATCGAGGCGTTCGTCGGAAGCAAAATCGGCAAATGGAAAACGAATGACGTGAGTTTCGACTGCACTGAGAGGCGCTCGGTACGAGGACGCCTAAATGCCAACGTTTTTTTTACTTTGGATGGCAGGACCCCTTTCCCTGGTGCCCCAAACAATTAAATCATTCACACAAACATTCCATCCTTTGCCAGCCAACGCAAAAGTCGTTTCAAAAATTCAGTGAGTTGAGAGGATTCTCAAGTGCGACCTTTGGTGGATCAACGACAAAACAGAAGAACGCCACTCTTTGCTTCACAAAAGGACAGTGCAAAACCATTTCCGCGTGTTGCGAGCTACGAGCACTACTCTTGAATGTGCCAGCTGCATGGGGCTCCCTCCGGCATCGGCGTGCCTGCATGTCTGGCCAGCTGTGGACCTTCCCTGGGGCAAAAGAGAAGTGGAAAGGGCGGGTAGGGGGGGGCTGTGCGAAATATAAAATGCCATTTGTTAACATGACTTCCACTTGGACAAAATCAAGTCTCTCTCTATATCGGAGAGAACAGCATCACGGTACCAAGTGAAAATCACAGGATGAAGCCGGCGAGCCCAGCAATACCCAGAGGAATGAGTCATGAATGCAATGACATTTCCGCTGAATCGCCGCTCTGTTTGACGCTGTCCGGCGCCGTGGGAGTTGTTGGGAGTGATTGCACAAAAACAAATGTGTTGACGGATAATGAAAAGCATCATGTATCAGCATACGGTGGATCGTGCAAAGGACGAGAGGCAAATCAGCCGTGAGCCCAGAGGGAAGCCTCCGCAACGCTCGAGCCGCCCGGGAAGTCCGGCGAGCATCGACACGCCAGACGTGACAGCAGGACGCCCATCGCGTGCCGCTTGCATCTTTTGAACTTGAGCTCAGAATCATGTACGGTAGGGCTTTATGCCGGCCGTGGGCTCCATACTATGGCTCGGGGGCCATCCATTTTTCCATCTCCCGCGACATGACCCCCCCCCCCCCCCCCCCAGCCTCCCCCCAAAAATACAAATATATATGTCAGCGTGTAAAATCATCCACAGCGTCAGCTCTGAGGATGAAAACAACGTTACGCTATAAGTCAGGGGTGGGCAATTATTTTTTGCATAGGGCCACATGAGAACCAGAAAATATTATGGAGGGCCGGATCAAAAGGGTGAACTAAATTCGACATAATATTAATTGGATTTCCTTATTAAAAAGCAGTATTTTGCATTTTTTGGCACGTTTTCCAGACTTTAAGAGTACATTATTCCGTCGTATCGAACGGGATTTGCTTGACTTGGCGCTACTGCGGGCTTCCGTATCGTCTCCCCCTTCCTCCCTATGCTCTGCAATTTCAAGTAACTGTGCCACCTGGCGTTGAAATGCCTGTCATTACAAGTCCAAATGAAATGAATGCAGTCGTTGACATCGAACCTTAATTGTGTACCAACCTTCGGCGGGCCGGATTAAAAAGACCAACGGGCCGGATTTGGCCCGCGGGCCGTAGTTTGCCCACCTCTGCTATAAGTGCACATGGGATAGGAGTCCCCTCGAGTCCATGTTGCTTGCCACCCCAAAGACTTGGGAAAAATCCTTCACTATTCGCCTTCACACCTGAAACAGAAAGCTGACGAAATTAACCAGACGATCCAAACAATCTCGAATTGCTTTCTGGACCGACTTCAGCGTGTTTCACAAAGTGGCCGAATTTCCATTTTTCTGTATGAGGCCCTCAAAGGAAAAAGCTTGGACACGCACTCCCGCTTTGTGCAAATGTGGAAGATCGATAGAAAACAACCCCGTGAGAAGAATGGACACGAGCGTGCGGCTCGCAAGCTCGGCGGTGACGTCGTCAATCTTGACGCTGCCGGTTTTGGCTCATTTTTCTTTTCTCCCGGCTTCCTCCCAGTCCGGCAGCCAAACTAAAATTCTCCTTTTGAAAATCTTCGAATGACACACGCTTTGCATAATATGCTACAGCGTGCTCCTTGGTGAAATTAGAAGCACTTGGAAGGTTGATTAAATCACTTTGCAACTAGCATTAAGTCAAATCAGCAAGAGGGAAGAAACATTCTTTTCATCAGATTTGCATGTTTATACGACACGCCTAATGCATTCGGCTCTTTGGCAAACGATATGTTTCCTTGCTTGCAACGACTAATGGCCGCCAAGGAAACGGGAGTGTTTGCAGTAATTACCCAGAAGGCAGAATTCCAAAGGATTTCCGTTTGCGTTGGTTTCTTGCAACGTGTCCGCTAAATATATGCAACCAATGTTTGCGACGTCATGTCTGATGCCTTGATGCGAACGCTTTAAATCTCGCGCGCGCCTAAGTGGGCGTGCAAATCAACGTAGCGAGTTCCATGCACAAAATGAGGGAACGTGTTGATTCAGGGAAACGCTAACAACACAGGAGTAATCGAAGCTCCACCGTTCAGGTTGGCGGCTAATCAAGGCCGCCGCGCCTTGCCCGTCGCCACACGCGCAACTCAACTTGGCCAATCACCGTTAGAAACACACAACGCTGTCACTGCTCCGGTCCACTCATCACCGACGACAGCATCCATAAAAAGTACTTCCCCATCGACAGGCAAGCCGACATGAAAGCAGATGGATTTTCTCTCAATCCGCTTAAGACATCAGTCGCCGGGGTCTTTTTTTTTTTTTTGGAAAGAATCATTTTAATACTTGTGCTTTCATGTTTGAGCGCATCCCCGCTGTGTTCCAGATAGGCGAGTTAGTAGACCGCTGCCTGACAGGCAGTCAAACAGCTGGCGCTTGTTGAATCCGAGCGACGAAGCAAAGAAGTACAAAATGTTGCCCGTGCGTGTGATTGACAAACCCTGAATTCGGGTACGAGTTTCTTGGAGTTGACCCGACAATCGCATCCGTGCCAGGTGAGCAGCTCCGGTCGACGCCGGATGGATGCCTTTCAAAATATCCCATTCGGGACTAATTGGACTTGATACGAAAAGAAAGTTACACAAACGCCGAATAAATCAAATTAAGACAAAGAAAAGAAGACTGTACTTTGATCCAAGTTATGTGTTGTGCTATATTAATTTGTTCTTTTATCTTAACTGCACATGTTATGTTTCTGTTAAGGAACCTGCCTCGGGAGTACAGCTGAAAACTCGCATTTACGCTAAGTCCGGCGCACTGTTTCTTCTTGTGTTGATTAATGTGCCCCGCCCCAATGAAATAAATAACAAGTGCAGAAGAGCTGCCTGCTGACGAGCGTCGAGGCTGGCTTCAGCGCCAAAACTACCGGCTGTCATTTGGATGGCTCTCAAATGTTCTTTCTTGACATATTGGAAGCGTTTCATCAAACCTTCAGTCAAAAGTGTGATCCCGCACACGCGTGTGCGGGTAGCGGTACAGCATGTGCATAAAGAAGCCGGTGTCCAAGTGCTTTCATTTTAGCTTCTTGTCATCTTGCTTTTCTTCATAACAAGTGTCATTTGGAGCGACCAGAAGTAACATCTCGACCTACCGACGCAACCAAGACAACTGAGCGCCAATCAACGTGTCGGCCAAACAGACAAGAGAGGCTGAGAAAAGCAATTATTGCAAAGCAGCGGCGGCCCGCTCAGCTTTTCTCTGCTGATCGATACGGGCAGGAAATCCAACAGCCACATTAGGACGCCGGCCTAACAAGCAGCTTTTCATCACTGACATCGGCTGCCGTTGGCAAGCCAAAGACTCCAGGATGACTTACAGCCGCACTTTCAAGGAGGTAGAAAATACGCTCAGAAGAAAAGCGCGAGTGACATCGCCGCTTCGCAATTTCCTCATGACGACCAAGTAGCTAAGCAGCCTTCGACCGAGCAGGTTTTGTGAACCTCGTCCCGAGTTGGTGGACTCTCTTGTTGACAACGTCCGGACCGGTGTACACTTTTTGATTCAACCTTTCACAATTTGCCATTCAATTCGGATCATCGAAGGGCGGGGGAGGTCATTCGACGCTAATCTCCGGAAAATCTGTTCGTCGTCTTATATTCGGGCCAATACGGTAAGGCGGACGGTCAAATGTACGCAACTTTGCTTGATCAAGTCCGATATATCTTTTGCTCTTGGGGTCTTTGTCACCAAACTGCAAGCCAAGCCGAGACAGTTATTTGACACGCCGACGACGAGCGTACGGTCGCTCGCCAATTGGGGGTCGCCACGGTGACGGTCCTCTCATATGCAGCGTTGCTATTGTCCGCACCGCAAAACCGGAACGCCATCGAAACTCTCGATCGGAAGCCGGGACTGGTGCGGGGGTCAGTTGAGGGGACAGCTCGTCACGACGGGACTCCCGCACGCAAACGACGGTCCCTTTCTCAACATTGTTCTGGGGCTGAAACTGATCCAAGTTGACAGTTAAGCGGTGATGGCGGCGCTTGAAGCGATGGGCAGCATGACTGAGTGCGGGGAGGGGGGGGCCATCACCGTGAAAAAATTCGGCATCCGTCACTATCCTCTTGCCGTCGCGATAATCCACCGGTCCCGGGGTCTTAGTTGTGAACGTCACAAAATGTGACAAACTAGGATAGCGTGGCGGGATGGAAGGCCGGCGGAGTCCAAACAATATTTTGCTGGCAACATAAACACATCGAGATAACCAAAGGTATTTTCTCTCAGCAGATTGCAGCGGACTGCGATGAATAAAGACTTCCGCGCTTCTCCTCTCCGCTGCGCTATTTTTCTTGAGCTGCACAACCAATATTCTGCCAGCCCATTTCCAATCTCTCAGCCTTAAAAACAAAAAGGGGGGCTGGGGGGGGGGGGGGGGGGATTGAAAAGATGAAATATCCGTGAGAATGAGAGAAGTGGAAACCCAGGCACTTTCAAGCTTCAAACGGAAGAGGCGATTCTCCCGGCCGGGCAATTGGGGAGCAATCAGTGTGAATTGTCGGGCGGCTCCTTCTAGCGAGACCGAGGCAATGGTGCCCATCGTTCATGTCGGCAGAGCTAAACGCGGCCCTCGCCGAAAGGTGGAAAGGAGAGGGGGGCGAGAGTCAGACGTGGCAACGGGGACAGAGAAGACACCGAAGCCTTTGGACTCCGCATTAAGGTTCTCACATTTAAATTGAGCGCAGAGCTTTCGGCCGGCGGCTCGGCGGATCTGCTCCGTGGCCCGTGTTTGGCATTTCCTCGTCGAACGCTTACGTTTGCGCAAACCGGCCCTCTGGTCGCCCGTCACGAGCAATCCGGTCACATATGGCCGGCCTCGACGTGTTGTTTGGAGCACGAACGCGCCAGCCTACAGTGCGAAGAGACAAACTGCAGAAGGGAAAAAAAAAAGAAAAAAAGAAAAGCTTTGCGTGCTCCAGCCCAACGAGGGAGGGCCGTTTTGGGGAAAAAGCTCAAAGTCCAAAAGACGCGAGCGTTCCAGCAACTTGACGGAATATGGCGGACGCAACTGCAAGGATGGAGGGATTGCGGACGGGATCCAGCTCGGCATGTGAAATCACGACGGGCGCCACATTCTGAAGCGCGTTGTGAAGCTCGGAATGTACGCCATCTTTTTAATTGAACTGCGGTTATGCCCGCATATGGGACACGAAGACACTGACAAGTCTTGGCACGTCATCGGAGAACAATGAGCCTCGTTCAAGAGAAGCCTCGGACAGGCTAAAAGGGAGCGAGAGAGATAAAAAAAAAAAAGGATTTGGGGACGCAAATCGGGACATGCGGCTCGAGACAACAGGCCGCTTCCCCAGCGCTGCCGGTCTACCCTTGAGCAATGCAACAAACTGCCAGCACCTCGGGGCACGGGCGTCTTTTGCGCACCCCGCTCAGCCCCAATTTCTCTGCGTGCCCGTCATAGAATCCAATGTGAAGGCTTGCCTTGCCTTCCACTTGGTGCCGTGGCTCGGATTTGCCGCGGTAGCACAGTTTGCCCAAAAGTAGTGGGATTTTTTTTTTTTTGCTTTTGCGCACCTACACGCTTTCCTTTCAGAGGTACAGAGTTTTGTTTTGAGAAGACAAGCGCTGCTTTGTCGAATTTTTTCGTTTTTTTTTTTTTTTTAAACGGTTTAATCTGAAATATACCCTGAGGTAGGCAGCCGCTCCAACAAGCAGAAGAAAGGTCTCGGTCTAGGGAGACAACACGTTTTCTTTCTCTTCTCGTTGTTCATTCATGACAAAGAGGCACGCGGTAAAGGAACGGCGACGAGAGAGCGCAACGGAACAAACCAAAAGCAAGCGGGTCAGACGCGCGAGCGCCCGTCGCGATCCGCGTCTTCTTCGGGGTCGCAGACGAGATCTCCGCGGGAAGAATAAACGCCTTGAAATTGGCAACCTCGCGCGAGCTTTTCAATGACGGAGCGACGGTGTGCAAATTCCACGCTTGATGCGAGAGGCTGATTGAGTTTGAATTGTTGCCGCTTGCGGGATGATGAAACATGACAGGCTTTTTATAAGGTGTAATTAGCGCTCTGATTTTAGTGGGGACATGACAGCTATTAAATTGCTTTCAGATCTCTGCGGTGAGACCGCGTGTCTTTGACTCTCGGCAACTGCGATGCTTCGACACATCAAGCGAATTCTTTGACAATGTCTCCCAAAAAGGTGGCGCCATGAGCAGTGACCGCACTTCCGCAGAACACATTCAATGAGGCAAAACGGGTGTTCTCCTCGAAGCTTCGATATGTTTCACGTTTGTGTCAGGTTGTTAAGCAACTCCAATTTGTGTTCTCCGAAGATGCCGACACGGCAAAATAGCCATCCGACCCATCATCTGAACCGCCTCTCCTCGGGAGGGGGGGCGGGGCGTGCCGGGGCGTCTTCGGGCAGTCGGAGGGGGGGACGCCCCCAACCGGTTGCCAGCCGCGCTCACACTCACCAATTTCGAGCGTTCGACCAACCGACCCTGCATGTTTTTGGAACGTGGGAGGACCCGGAGAAAACCCACGCAGGCACGCGGATTCCATCCCTTTACCCCCGCACGCTGAGGCGGACACGCGCCCCCGCCGTGCCGCCCCACTTCATCCAACCCAGAGGAAATCAAGGCAGCGGCAGGTCACACGGCGGTTGTTGCCCCCCCGCACCCCCCGCCAGGGTTGTCAAATACATGCTCACATCTGCCATTATGAAGTCCTTGACGACCTTCGGCAACATTGGGAAGCGTACGGCTTGGTACAATCATGTCCAATCAACAATGGCGCTCATAAGCGCCTCTGAATTCATCACACGCGTACGTCGCCGTTGATTTTCATGGACTGAAGTCTTGAGTGGAAAGCGATGGCTGTCACTCGGTCACGACGCGTACGAAATGAGTGTTTGAATGAAAGGGTCGGCCATCCGGATGTGAACTTTCTTCGCAAAGGGGAAGGCATGCTGGAGTTTATTTCATAACCCGCAGAAAAAGAAGATGTCGAGAGACCCAAACTTGTCTGTCTTACGGCAGCTAACGTGCATTTACTGTTGATCGGGTGTGCAACCCGAAGATTGCAGGGCAGGCATCCCCCTCTTGACTTTCAAAGACTCTCTGCATCACTTTGGAGACGTCATGTTCAACCACAGCCTCTCTTGCTCCGTCTAGAGCTCAAGATTTTTTTTGGGGGGGGGGGGTTGCCCCCCCCCCTCCCCGAGCTCCTGCTGTTTCCATTCTGGTGTAAATGGACAACAGCTACAACCACACATGGAGGAGCATTTATGTGCAATTTTCCACAACATGTAGCCATTCTCCCATTTTCTGTCAATGCCAACAATTTCTCTTCCGCACTTTTTTTTTTGGTCTGCACATACTATCAATTTAAGTGTACAATAGCCAGCAAAACAGCAGCAATTAGCAAAGCCATTCTCCCCCTCAGGAAAAAGCTTTCATATGTGGGTATTCAGTCCCATCTACCAGATTGTTTTGTTTTTGTTTTTTTGTTTTTTTTGGGGCGGGGGGGTGTTCATCACAAATGAAGCCGTTTCTAGAAATGTGGAGAAAAAGCTAATGGGGGTGGGGCACTTTTGTTTCTGTTTTGTGTTTTCTGATTACCAACGCCGTAAAATTGACCGGTTTGCACCATTTGCAGTGTGCAAGTCGACCAGAGGAGTCCGTTGCAACAAGTTGCTCGCTTTCATTTTTACTGTTTGTCAGAGGTTTTCTCGGACAAAGTTAAAGAAATGACTCGGCACACAGGAAAATTGTCTTCAATATCGGCGGGAGCGGATCTCTGAGAGCGAACGACGGTTAGTTGCTCCGCGATCACACTCTCAGTCCCGCCACCGCGAGTTCGACATTTTATTGTAACATATGCAAAATACAAGAAAAACACTGCCCCCGATGTTTGCATGCCGCACCCCGGTCCGGCTCCTCGGTAGTGATTGGTTACCTGTTTTTCCAACTTGAACCACCAGTACATTGGCGCCTTTTCTGGCTGGTCTACATCGAATTAGCATGTTGTAGACTTTGCGGATGGTCAATGTCGTCTGGGCGCGACGGGTGTTCTCAACTCGTCTTTTGTTGCTCAACCGCTGTTCCCGAATTATTCATTCCCCTTTTGTGACCGAGTGTCGCCTTCTCCCCTGTGGTTGTCCACCTGTATTGACGTGCTAATTGTGGACTTCAACAGTCCCCCGGCCAGATGTGTGCAGGCATTTGGGGGTGCTGGATACGCACCCAAACGCTTCGATGTGCCCAAATTAAATGAAACTTTAAACATGATACAATTTTGCTCATAGATTCCTCTAACACTGTTTTAACGCGATGAACTTGTATTTCTGACCGAGAGTTGTTTTTCAGACCCATTTTTTTTCTGTCAATGTCTTTACAATTGCGTCAGCGTAGGCCGGCGACAAGGAATAAAGCAGTTCTTGTTCAATACGGCCACTTAAAGGGAACACGTTGCTCAACGAATTTGCCATTTTACGAGCCGATTTGAAATTGACAGCGGATATTTTCTCAGCGCGCCAGACACACTGCATCCAAACGGTTCCAGCTCGATTCCAAACTCTCCGAAATCCTGCATTCATACTGTTGACATCTGTCACAAAGTTGCGACAAGCAGGCACGATATTATGCCAAAAGAAAACTGCCGTTTTCCCTCGCGCCTCCCCCTCCGCATCCCCCGTACATCGCAGCTCCATGTAATTGGTTGGCATGCATTTTTGCCTCCTCGACGACGTGCACGCGTGCCGTCGGTGCCGACATAGTTTGCCCTTGCTCGTCGAGTCCGGACCGCAACTCGTCAGATGGGAGTCTGATCGGAGTGCCTTTTTTATAAGAAATGTGAGCAGCTCCGTCAATGAGTGACCTTGTAAACTTCGAATGTCCCCCTATAACTCTCAGCTTCAATGAAACAACGCCCGTTAACGATGACGAGGTTCAAAAGTGAGAAACTTCCCACGGGAATGAACATGACTATCCAATGGTAACAGGAATGAGGTGGATTTTTTTTTTTTTTAGCTCCAACTAAATCCACAGCAAATAATTCAATACGAGATGCCAATGATCGAACGGAGGAGAGTTCTCGCCAACACACTCAGTCAAACGCTTGCCTCTCCTCTCCACCCATCCGCCCAAATGCTTCCAATCGTCTGTCTACATGAAAGCGGGCTTCAAGTGAACTATTCCGGACCGTTGTGAGAACGCCGCGTTGTAAATGTGACGTCCGCGCCATAGGTTTGTCCGTTGAAGCAGCTCAGAGGCTCGCATGGGCCACGTACCGCATGTTGAAGACCTTCCTTCGCACCGGTGCGAAGAGGAGCCTCCGTTCCCTCTCCGGAGGGTTCACGGCTCCTGGGCTGCGGCTTGTCAAAAACGATTACGTCCCTTTGGTCCCTGGAAGGGCCTCCTCTTAATATGATCTGATAAGCATTTCCTTGCATATTAGCGCCGAGGCTCGGCGGTCGCGCCGCTCCCCACAGATAATGGAGTGAGCTGGCAAACAGCATTTGTCAGAGGCAGCCACTTACCTGATCCGTGCGCGACATGCTGAGCAATGCTAATAATAGCCTCTCCGCCAGACTAGCAGTTAGCGGGCCGCGGAGCTCTGCGGCTGCCCAATCGATTGTCATTTACTCGCCTTTCAAATCAACGGGGCTAAAAAGATGGAGCGAGGCCACTTCCTGTTGCCTCCAGACAGCGATGAGGGGCAAACAGCCCGTCGCCTCTGACTGATTTGAGAGCTGAAAATGTTTCAATATTTTGACGCCAAAACCTGATTTATTATTATTAGTCTTATTATGATTATTATTTTGAATCCGGCTGTATGAGACAAAAAGCAATATTTGGTCAAAAGTTAATACGTTGGTCCACGAATGGCTTCCATGCTCGCAAATTAAAAAGAGGTGAACTTTTCAGTTTTGACCGGCTTCCGGCATGAGCTAATCGCTGATATGATCATCGCTAAACGCTACCAAAGCCAACCAATAGCTCAAGATGAGAATTAGCGCGAGGCCGAAGGAGGCGGCGAGCAGAAAACAGAAGAAACAATGGCGCCGCACTGTGACTATTTTGCTCTTCGTCATCCCCGCTCAGGCAGAACACGACCAATAATGGCCGGCGTTTGGCTGGCGCGGGAGCGAGCCCGAGTGGGACCTCGTTTCCTTCTGGCTGCCGGTCGGCATTGGCCCAGCACGCTGAAATCGTTAAATCGCTCATTAGAGGCGGAATAAAACCCCATCATTTGATTTACAGAGCCAGAATCGCTCCCGCAGCAAGCAGGTAAGCTGTGCAAATACAATTACAAGGCAACAATGACTTTGGGGTGGCCGAGCTTATCGGCAGGACCCAATGGCTTCCTTCGAGCACGAAGCCGCGTTGACATTTAGGGACGGAATTTTGAACGCCCCTCCGGCCCGCCCCCTTTTTTATTTATTTATTTATTTTTTGGGGGGGGGGGGGATTTGAGTGCTCATCCCGGCGTGCATGCGTACGTACGGGCGCGTGTGCACGTGCGGTTGGCGCGCTCCTGCTCGAGACTCACAGTACATCACATTTCGACGTGTGCGTCAACATGTCCAAGAGATTTCACGAAGCGCAACATCTTTGTGAGGACGGTTCTAACGACCCTAACTCATTTGCCCTCCAACGGTTATCCTGCTATCATTTATCGGCGATAGGGGACATTCCGGTCGAACTAATAACGTTTTTCCAAATTAAAACACCGGGAAAAGTCGGTCCCTCTCCGTCTATCCCGACAAGAACGCAGACATGCAACCCAATAGAGCCCTTTTGTGCCCGCACTGCATCCTGAACCTGTGGGGCATCTTCATCCCCTCTGTGTAAGCAAAACTGACATCCTTTATCAAAGATTTATGAGCCAAAGATGCAAACGATAGAGCGTGAACTCTCTTGGGTACAGCGTCTTCCATCTGTGAAGGATCACCTGTTCTTAGGCAGGCGAAAGTGCTTGTTCACCGCTCGCTCGTAATAACAGGCGCCGTGGCCAAGGAAGCGAGGGGGGGGGTGCGGAGGTCCTGCAGCAGGACGCGGGCAAACTGCGGATGGGCGACTGAGAAACGCAGACGTCCTCGCAGCACACGTGACGTCGCAGCACGTCCGCCCCCGGCGACTTGGCGCGCTCGCGTTTCTCCAGGCGACGTGGCTTCTTCCCACATCCCCGAAACACGCGCGCTACTTTGTCGAGATAATTGGCTATCATCGAAAAATGTCAGCGTCAACGGTTATTTGTCCAAACAGCGCGCGCCCTTCCTTTGACTGGAAATCGACCGACTGACCGGCGGCGAGCGGCGCTCGGCTCCAGCTCAGCCCGGACCCAAATGAGGGCACGCGGAAATGGATGCATTGCGGCTATTAGGCTTGACTGCAAGCCAAAATGAGGTCTCCACATAGTCGACAACTAAATACACGCAGGATGAGAGGAATATTTCAAGAGAACAAAGAAAGCACCCCCACACCCCTGTCCCGTCGTGGCCATGGTGAAAATCCCTAATCTGGAGCGAGGTTCTCACATGTTGTCGACGCCACACGCAGGATTGAAAAACATTTACGCCATCTCACAACCCCCTTGAAACTGAGCGCAATGTCTTGGGTACTGATGAATGTCAAGAGCTTGATCAATAATTCGGAAGTAACAAATTGGTCAAAATTACCGTAAAAGGGCAGGCCCAGGGAAATATTTTCTGGACAAAATGTTCTATGTGCCCCCACCCGCCTAAACGGGGCATTCAGAGTTGGTAGAAATCTGAGCCAAGCAGCAAAATCCACCCGTTTTTCTCCATGTCAAGGGGCGGCCATTTTGCCATTTGCAGTCAACTCCAAATGACATGCTCGGGCCTCAGGTAGCTCTCTCGGTTCAAGATCAATCCCAGAGGTCATCGATGGGGGGGGTGACCTCATTCTATGCATTGGAAGAAAATGTTGCAGTTGTTCCAAGCCATACAGGAAGCGACTCTGACTCGAGCCTTCCCGAAACGTGTTCCTTGAGGTCGCAAGCATTCCAGGTGATCAGTGCCTGGATTATGAATAAAAGTGTGTTCCAGAGTTTTGTCGTGAAATTGCACAAACCAAAGCAAGCAACTCCTATGTTGCCACAACATTAACGTGAGTGTTCAAATGTGTTGAAGGCCACAAGGATGGACGGATAGACGCAGAGAGAGAGAGAGAAAGAAGCATCGCCGGCGAGAGAGCTAAAGAGACGGATCGCTAGGTAGCGAGAGAGAAATGAGCCACAAGGCCGCAATTTGGAACGGCAGCCGAAAATCCCTCGCCGCACCAAAAGAATCCCAGCTCTCCGCCTGAACCCCAGCAACTGGCCTACGTAAGATCAAGCAAGCCCTTTGGTTTAACGGCAACCGCGGCGCGTCCTCGGATCCACTTTCTGCTCCTCTTTCTACGCTTCATTCCACTTGTTATTCAGATAAAGCAATAGCGAAGCGCAGTGGCTTTGGCCGAGTTGCACGCCGGGAGAGCGACATTCATCCAAGGCTCCCAAAGCGGGTGGGTGGACAAAATGGCAGGCTTTGTTTGGCGCTGGCCTCATCCCACAGCTTCCCTACTCGCCGAATCTCTCTCTCGTGACCTTCTGGGGCATCTTGCCACACCTCCTCCCGTCAGCGTGCAACACAAAGGTAGCCTCATTCAAAGCGGGGTCACACTTGTTGCTTTTATCGGGTCTTCTATTCATCTCCTGCATGAACTTGATAGTCCTCATCGCGGGCAGGCCCCCCCACCCCCCGCCCCACAAGGCTTAAACTGAGCGTGACAAAAGTCTGCAACATCATCTCGCTGCTGAACAGAGGCTGTAATTTGCCCGTTATACCGCGTTGGCTGCTTTAAGAAAATATCACAGCCCCGGCTCGGATATCTGAGACGTGAACACTCTTTTCTCCCTGGATCAATAGATCTGGTCCAAGTCAGTGGTGAGGGGTTGAAGGGGAAATGGAAAAAAAAAAATGGTCGTCTGCGTGCGTGTTATTTATATGACATGTTTTTGTGTTCGTGTACACGGCAGCCTAAGCATCCCATCGGTTTCACTTTCACAAAAAAGGATTCAAAAAATGTAATAAATAAGAATAAAAGCGGGTCACCTTGAACCTAAGGTGTTGCGCAATCTGCACCGCCGGAAGTTGTGAGCGGTCAGCAGTCTCCACTAGCAGCTTTTTTTTATGACGCTGATTCTCATTCAAAGTTTGTTTGTGTGCAATTGAGCGATGGCACTGGCAACGAATGGCAATCCGGAGCGCCGGGAGAGGCGTTTCATAAGGGTTACGCGTGAGCTACGACCGTTTCTGCACTTCCGAGGCTGCAAAAGTCCCACGCCTACGCGTCAGGTCTCGACTAAGATAGCCGATGCTTTCCTTTTCACGAACTCAACTCAACTACTTTGTTTCTTCTGTTAGGGGCCGTTATGTGTGTTGCTCATATCATGGCTTGCGAGTCGAAAAAGTTTGGGCAGCCCTGCCCTGGATGTTCTCATTTTTGGAACCCACAGGCAAGCGTGAATGCCAGCTGGCATGCGTTTAGATTTCTGGAAATAAATGAGAAATAAATAGCCGCTTGACCAACGGGCGTTCCAAGCTCTGCACCTCCAAAACGTGAAAGAGGAACATGACAGAATGGCGCTGGCATGTTCTACCATTTGCATTTTGTTTGGTCTCGCTTAGGCGTTACGACTGCTTCGCTTTTGTCCGAAGCCACTTTCTCTCTCAGTCCTCACGTCTCCGAGATCTACGATGTGGGGGAAAAAAGGGAACAGGGGCGGCGGGGGAGCTGCGGGAGAGTAACACTAGCAACCCAAGCGGCAGACGAAAGGCTTTTTATAAGCCATACAAACGGGCTGCAAATCGGATTAGGGCGGAGAAAGGAGGCGTTTCCATTGAGAAGCCGTCTTGTCATAGGGTGGACATTGTCCGTACGATGACAGGCAGGACATGCACTCGTGAAAACACGCGAGGGTGACAAGCACGGAGAATGCCACTAATCCACACAAAAGAGGAAAGCGTCCCATTGAATGCCAGAGTGGAAGACGCTAACGTGCCGTTGTTGCGCAAAAAGAAAATCGCAGCCTCTTTGTGATCGGCTACTCTGAAGTGTGAGAAAAGATGGAGGATGGAGCGCAGGAATGAGCCACATGAAGGCCGTCCTCGAGACTGATCCAAATGTTTTTACAATCGCTCAGGTTTGAAGCAAATCTTTGATCGTGGTTGTGACAAAGTGCGTGTGGGGGGCAAAAGTTCAAAGGAGACCAGTGAACTGTCGAAAAACTGCAGAGTGAGTGCGGCGTAGGAGAGTCCCGAAGGAAGGCTTGTCCTAAAGTCGGGCGGAACGACCGTCGATCGGGCTTCATTTGCCATCTCGGCGTCATCCGATTCAGCGCTGTCCCTTTGGGTAAATCGAAGACGCGCTCTGTGACGGAATTCCGATCCCGTCCCACGTACTGCGTGGGGCGATCCCAAAGGAGGCGAGGGCGGGAACCGAGCCGTCGGAACGCTCCAATCGACGCGGTGTCAATCACGAATTCTGTCCTCCATCTCCATATCGATTTCTACGCAGATGACGCCCGAGATGAACATTGGCGCTGGCCGGCGCGAAGGATGAAGCCGGATGTCTGAAAAGCAGCTCCTGCGAGACTGCGCCATCCAAGCTCATCGGACGACGGCGCTGAAACGAAAGAAGCGCCGACTAAACAGCTTCCGCGGCGGCTGCCGGCGTGGCGGAACAACCGGGAAAGGGCTTCACCTCAGTACACAAAATACAAATTGAATCGATTGCTCCTCCGCCACTTAGTCACGTTTTGCGCGATGTCATCTCGCTGGGAAAAATGTTGGCAAGCACAAGACGTTTTGCACACATCTTTGTTTTGTTGACTCTTAATCTCTCGAAGCCCATCTAAGATCAATCACTTGGCCGAGCATGATGGAGGAGCCTGTCAGACCTCACTGCTGTGGCCTTGCTTCAGTCAAACAAATAAAACAGACGGCGGCTTTACAGAAAGGTTCACCCCCCCCCCCCCCCAAAAAAAAGAAAAAGAAAAACAACGGCAGAGACTTTCTCAACGAGAGGGAAGAATAATGAGGGCTGTGAATGTCAAAAAGTATGGAGCAAAGAAAAATGATACCGCGAGAAAAAAATGGATATCTCGGGCCTGCCGTGCTTTGTTACTTTTTACACGTATTCAAGTATTGGAATTTTGAGCCCGGGTCCTATCCTTCTGACCAAAGTCAGCAAGACCCAAACAATTATCTCATGTCTCCAACGATCATGGTTGCCAGCCAATCAGAGGGAACATATATCGATATAGATATAGAGAAAGTTCAATTGCATGTTTTTCGAATGTGGGAGGAAAGCAGAGTACCCAGAGAAAACCCACGCAGGCACGAGGAGAACAAGCAAGCTCCACACGGGAGGGCATGGGTCGGATTCGAACCCACGACCTCTGTCCCGTGAGGCAGACGTGTTAACCAGTCGCCCACCGTGTCACCCTTAAGTTGAGTTCACGAATGGCTCGGTTGGCCAGGAAATCAAGTTGGCAGAGTTCGCTCCCACAATGGCGCAAACTCCCCTTTCTAACTGCGCCTCCACACGTGCGCACAGTTGGACTGCACTTTTGCGCTTGACTTGCGCCGGGCATGAAAATGGAAATGACGCCCCTGCTCCCTTCTGTGCATGATGCAGGGCAACACCACATCTATCCATCTCTTGCATATCATTACACACAATCTCACTCTCTCTCTCTCACACACACACACACACACACAGACACACACCCACGAGTGTCAGCAAAAGCAGCACTTCCTCTCCGATGATGATGTCGAGCATATAAGCTAACAACCGCACAGTTCAGCTCAGCTCAGCTGGATGTGATTAAGCAGCATTCTCAAGAACGCGTTCCGACAACACACTGCAGCCCTTTCCCTCGACATAGCATAACCCGAGGAGGCCATTATGCCGCCTCGTCAGCAGTTAACCTTCCAGTTGCACTTCAAAGCAAAATCCGGGGCCCAAGCAGCATGGAGGTGAATCCCCAGCGCTCTCGCAAGCGCGCGTGCACATTTCACACCTCTGGAAGGCCAGCGCGGGGACCAAAGCGCCGTGCTCAGCAGTCGCCGGGCTCACGCGTCAAACAACTCCCCGTGGCTCCCGTTTACATCCGAACGCACGAAAACCACCGCGCATCCTCTCGGCCTGATTGGTCGGAGAATGTCAGAGGGCAGAAGTACCGTCGGCTAAAATCGACTCTTTGCCCTTGACCGCAGAAAACCATCCGACCATCCGTTTTCTGGCGTGCTGAGCGACACGCAACGTTTACCGTTGCTCTCCGTCAGACAGCAAATAGGATCCGCTAAGCAATGTGCCGAGTCTTTCCTGTTGCCCGTGCTCGACTTGATGTCGGGTGCGAGGATGGCCTGTGACAACCTTATCTTTGAGTAGGAGGAGATTTGGACTTTTTGTCTGCGGGCTTCCTCCAACTTCCGAAGAAAGCAATTTGTTCTTCACCTTTCTCCCTTGCCGACGCTTGAATATCTTTCAACTTTGAAAAGAAAAAAAGGACTTCTGATCTCGTATTCAAAATACGGCTTCAAGATCAAGCTATTGACAGGCAGAGCGATGTTTGCTGGAAGCATGTTTACCCCGCATACATTTGCATGTTTATTTCATTCACGTGCCGCAGTCTTTGGAAAGAAATGCAGATTCAAATGCCCGCCAACATTCACGGAGCCGCACTTTTCGCGAATCGAGAGACGGAATATATGCTGGGGCGAGTAATTGCTTCTCCGTTCACGCCATCAAAATTCCATCCGCAATCGGAGTGCGGCACGCCGGCTCTCAAGTCGCAGCCAAGCCACGGGCCACTTTCGACGCAATGAAGAACCAATCGGGAAAATGGACCGACCGTTGAGAAAAAACCCGATCCTATTTTCTCGATGAGAAAGCCGCGATGAACAAGGCGAACGTCCACAACGACGACGCGTTGGAACTCCGGGAGCGCCCGCAAAGCTTAACTACCCGTCCGAAGCCACCCCAAACGGCTGCACGAGCCACTTTTGGGTCCCGACCCACCAGTTGAGAATCGCATTACTCGCTCAAGTGATCTGATGAGCAACGAATCTCAAAAGAAAACAACAGACGCAACTAAAAACAATTCCGCCGAGGATCTGTCTGAATCGCCATTCACTTCGATGCCAATGCCATGAAATAAAAGTTAACAAGAGCGAATCCGTTCATCGGAGGACTGTCGGGTCGTTTTGGTTGTCGTAGCGGTGCGTTTTATTTCCTGCCCTTTTGTTTGCTTCTTTTCAGGGCTCGATTGGCGCTTTCCATTGATTTTGGTTTTTCCAGTGTGCCCCAGTAAGTGTTTTGGTGAATAGATTTTGTTCTTTTCTTGACTCCCTCCTTCATTTGGAGGGGTCGCACGACATGACAGAACATTTGAGCATTTGATAAAAGATGCCGCGCCGGCGAATGCACAGGATAAACAACAGTTGTGCACAAATGAGACCGAAGCGGTGCCGAGAGGTGCAAAATGCTTTGATTTAACCTTGATTTATTTTTCATCTGCGTGCTACGTGTGCGGGCGACGCGGCTCACTGGCGCTCGCTCGCTTTCTATTCACGCCGAACGCATTCGGGGGCAATCATGAGGCAAGGCCCCGTTTGTAACGTAGAATAAAGCTTCCCGTAGCTGCCGGGGTCCCATATTAAAACTTGGTGGTCGGCTCCTGACGTTTATGATCGCCGAATCAGACGGAACGCTGCCGCGTACCCGCTTTGGAATTATACGACGCACAACAAAGCGCGATCGCAGCCGGACGGAGGCTTGCTTCATCTACAGTGCGTCAGAGTCCCGCAAGCGGGCAGGTCTCCCGTTCTCCATTCGCTTATTCTCTCTTTCACTCACAGCCAACACCGTTTGACAGACACGCACCCGCGCACACACGCACGCACACACGCGGCATCCGGTCACCCAGCCGGACCGGAACAATACCACTCGATGGAGTGCAACGTCGCCGTTTCGGCCGAAGCCAAAGCACATCCGAGCGCAGCGCGCCGTTGCCGCAAAACAAACGATGCTAACCGTAGTCGCGACGGCCTCTTGAACCGCCTTGAATGGGACGGAGCGTACAATCAAAGTCCATTAGCGTTGCGGCAAATGTCCGCCGGGATGACCCCCCCCCCCCCCCCCCCCCCCCCCCGTAGGTGTACTGAGCCAGCCCAAAGAAAACATTCAGCCACGAGGTTGAATTATGCATACAAATTTGCCACCGGTTCAAAAAAATGCTTTGGCAGTTAGGTGGCTCAGGGTGCGGAGGAAGTAAATAAATAATCCTCTTTAATAATTCATTAAAATTCATGTTGCTTTGCCTCCAGCCTTGACGCTATTTCAAATGCAGCCTGCAAGGGGCTCTGACTTGTGGCTGTGTGTGTGTGTGTGTGTGTGTGTGTGGCTGTGCGTGTGTGCGTGTGTGCGCGTGTGTGTGTGTGTGTGTGTGTCCAAAAAAAAAAAAAAAAAAGGTCGTAAATAGAGGAGGCAAAATGCATCCTCATAATCATGTTTTGGAAAAACACGCACAGAGATCGACACGTGTCAGCATCTTATCCCCTTGATTGCTCCACTTCTCCTCGGAAGGGGGATATCCAATCTCTGGAGTGTGGAGATAAGTTCAGAAAGAGCTTCAGGCTGCGTACGGCAAACTTGCTGTAAAGACAGCAAACACAGACGCAGCAAGACTGCAAATTGGAGCTAAAAGTCAGCACATGAAGGCAGAGAGAAGGTAAAAGAGGAAAAGAGTTCATGAGCAGTCAGCAACAGCCGACGTCTCTCCGAGCAATTTGAATGAAGCCACGACGTAAACCTGCGTGCGCGTGGGTGGGAGACACGGTGGGCTCGCCGTTGATATTCGGCCGCACGTTCTCCCGGCCTGTCGTTGGTGGAAGTTCAAACATTTTGAGGCTCGTGGCGTGGGGGTCGGGGGGGGGGGGGGGGCATCTGCGCAGGTTCCTGATTAAAATATATAAAGAAGCTTCCCTGTCAGTGGATGCAAGTCATCAGCGTCACGCCGAGTCAAGCGTCAGGCACGTCATGGCCATCGAGGACGCGCCGCGATCATTCCGAAGACGGAATATACAATTCCCACGTCTAATCGCACATTTGCACTCAAGGCATTCCGTGCAAATGCCGCTTGCTGCCACGGCAACGCCAGGGATGTTCGCGTGTGATCATGCCAACATGGCTTTGTTGAACATGCGGCGGGGCCCGAGCGCGACGGCGGTCTTGCAACGGTAGCCGCGCCGAGGCCGCGCCGGGCGAATAAGCGAGCTCGGCAGAGGCTCCACATGACGTGACTGAAAATCTCTCACTTCCAAAGAAATAACAGAGAGGGGCCATTACTGTGCTCACGGTGACGCATCGTAATTTGATGGCTTGGTGCAGACCGAAGTAAAAAGGCGGGGGGGGGATGCTAATCAAACAGTAACTCATCACAAAGAATCAGGAAGGCCACCGGATAGCGTACGCATGGATGGCGAGTGGCCCGTTGCCCTGCAGAGGAGCGCTACGCAATCAACCGGAACATTCCCTCCCAGTTTTGTAACGCTCCCTCCGTTTGAGAGGACGACAGCACGTTCGGCCGGTAGCCGTCGGCTTGCAACTCAAAATGCCGCACGGGGAGGGAAGCTCGGAGACAAATTGACATGCTGAAAATTGCACCGAGCTCTCACTGCCTCCGCTCTGAACAAACACGGACAAAACGGCCACCACCAAAGGATTCCGGCGCGAGGCGCATTTCGCCCGCTGCAAGCGCCAATTCGGACTCGTCATCGTCACGATGAGCCTCGATGCGAAAGTGCTTGACATGGCCATAAATTTGATGCGCAGTTTCAGGCGCCGCAAATCTTTCACTTGTCGCCGCTCGATTTCAAAGAACGACATTCTGAGAATCTTGCACGGAGCGATTTCAAGATTTAGTCCACTCTGACGAGTGCGAGAAAGGCAGCGCGCCAAATGATCGCATGAAAGCAGAGTACGTGTGTGTGTGTGTGTGTGTGTCTTGGAAAAGACAGATACATTCATTCCCTGCGTCGCTGACTGATTAGCTTGAAGATTGACGGCTGGATTACTCTGCTGCTTTCTAATCCGTTCATTTCTTCACTTGGGATAAAGTGTTGCCAATAAGCACAAACCATTGCACAAATGTGTACGTTATTGCAAAAAATACGTCAGAAAATACGGGGGGGGGGGGGGTGGAGGATAAGTGGAGCACGAGCCACATTTTGTCCTTGAATGAAGGCGAGAAGGCGACGGCTGCGCTCTGGACGACTGCACGGCTCTCTCGAGACAAGTTCAACCGCGGCTAAGGAAGGATCGCAGTCGAGTGGTACCGAAAGTAAATCGTTTTGTTCAGGTCGGTGTTTCTCATCGTTTCCGGCGGTCTCGGCGAAGGATACGATGCGCTACAGAACAGGCGTGGTCAAGGGGCGGCACAAGGTCAAAGGGTGTGGCCGGAATCAGAATCGTCGTGATTGGCCAAGTATGGAGTACACCACAAGGAATTTGTCTCCGGTATAACACGCTGCATTCGTATCATCACACCGATCAGGGCAAAAGACGCGCCGGCAAAAAAAAAAAGCGGATGCGTGATCCGTTTCTTTCTTTTTAGTCACTTCATCCGGAGCACGGTAAATATTTGATCATCGTGTCGTCGCGCCTGGCTTTGGCCCGCGCCGTCAGCAATACAAATCGACTTTGTCGACAAGCCGTCTGCGGGGAGCTGACCCGAAGTTATTGACGCACGATTGTGTGGCTTCCGGGGACTATTCTTACCGGAAGAAGCCGCGGAAATGATTATTTGCGAATAAATGCGCTCAACGGCGTTCATTTGGGATCTTGTTTTCAAACGGCATCCATTGGGCGAATAATCACCAATTGAATAAGCCGCGAGCGAGCGAGCGAGCGAGCGCTGCAATAACGGGTCACAGCCAAAGGACCGCACGCCCGTGAATCATTTAAGCTGAAGAAATACCACTTGATCCAGAAAAGCCGATTTATGTTTAGATGCATGTAAATCCTCCCGTCGAAGGCGGCGGTGAAAAAAAAAAAACCTTCGTAATGAACTGGAAGATTGGGGTGGGGGTAGGGGGGGGGTTACATTTCGAGCAAAAAGGGTGACACAGAGGACTCGTTGTGTTTTTGTGCTGTAACCAAAAGCAAGTGGAGTCTTCATCAAGGCCACCGACCGCTCACGTGGAACTGAGATGGCCAGCGCAAATGCTAATTGATTGAGGGCTTGCTTGATCAATAGTAAAAAAAGCTTGACCAACTCAACTCGAGCTTGCAAACAGCCACCGCTGTGGACAAAGCGCTGTTCGGGGGGGAGCCAGAATAATTCATACGACAACAAACAATAAGACAAGCCATGAATAACAAAGGCCGCAGAAAGCACAAAAAAGCAGTCCCGACTCCAAATCGCGTCTCACGCGGAGTCGAAAGCCCCGAGACGAAATATGCGTTTGAAGAAGACGACTTTCGAAAGAATAATTTTCGCAATTTTTGAAACGAAAGGCGGAAGAAACAAACGATCCGCTCTGAGATAAGAACGGGGCCATCTCGTTTGTTTCCAAGAAACATGAACGAAACTCCCGTTTATCCCACGAGGCGAATGACGACACCGCGAACGACACGTTCCTCATTCCCTCGCCACTTTGGCACCGTCGGCGCTACCTCCCCACCTTGCCTTTTTCGGAGAATCGCTTCACGTGATTTCCCGGCCAGCCCTTTTGCAGATGCGGGCCGGAGGCGACGCTTCCGTCCATCTGACGCTCACGACGCGGCGCACGGGTAGCTGCCATCTAGTTGCCCGGGGCAAAAGTCCGAGGACTCGGAAGAGGGCGAAGACACGCCGGCGCCGCTCTCGCCCTTCGAAGGACTCAGCGCTTTGCTGCGGTTGAAAAAGCGGAGCGACTAAATCTCGCGCTTCAAAAGGAAGTTGAAGAGTCACGGGTCAAAACGCCGCACGAGAATCGCTGCCTAAGGTTTTAATTCAAAAGGCGTCAGCGCAGGGGGTCGGCGTCAGCGCAGGGGGTCGGCGTCAGCGCAGGGGGTCGGCGAAACCGCGCGCGGCTCTTTCATCCTTGCGTTGGGGCATCTCTTCTTTCTTGGGAGCTGGTGCGATTTCGCTGATCAGCGTTTGTTCACCTTCTTCACAGACGTTTGCGAGCGCTCGATTCGACGGCCGGCGGACGCCCGGCCACACCAAGTATTTGATTTGTGTTTGTTCAATTGTAGTTGTAAATTGTAAGATTACGCGGATCTCGAATGATTGCGATGAAATTATTTCTAGGTTGTATTTTTTGTCGTTTTGACATTTTTTTTACTGTCGGGCGGCACGGTGGGCGATGGGTTAAGCGCGTCCGTAACATTGTCGCGGAAACCGTGTCAAAATGGCTCCTGGAGGGGAAAAGGTTGGCCAGCCCCCAGTGGGCGCGTGCCCACTGGGGGCAACTGCCAGATTTGCAAAGGTTCCCCACACAGGCTGTTTGGGTATGACTGCGGCGATCTGAAGGGGGCTGGCTCTTCCTCCCTCCCTCCACCGGTTCCGACTGCGTGGGAAAATGTTGGCGCACATTTGATGCATAGTTTGTTGGGAAGAGAAAGTGGTTTATGAGCCTCCCGAAGGCAAACGGTCGGTGGAACACAAAGCATTTTGGATTTCTTTCATTGTTTCTTTCAGCCATGTTCCTGGCTATGCTAGGCCAATTTGTTTCAAGGTACAATTTGGTTCCTCCCCAGGAGCAATTGCATCATATTGTCCAATCAAAGTCAACGGAGTCATCGAGAACCAAACGGACGCGCGTGTTTGACTGCAAACGGAGCCCTTTGCCAGGGAAATGCTCGGCCATCAAAATAATGTGACTCGGGATGCCCGGCGGCCGTTTGCGCCTGACTTACTTGCAGTTTTGAATGAACCTGAATGACAAGTCATTGATACAACTGCATGTCCGCTTTTTTTGCGAGAAAAGCCAAACAAACACGTTAAAAAGAAAGATATGAGCAAAAACGGAATTCCAACGGCAGACAACCGCCTCCGAGTACGAATATGTAGTGCAACAAAATTCCACTCCGGCGCATGCACACGATACAAACCGGTGGTCCACACTTCAGTTAAAGTCAAGCCCAAACTTTTCTTGCCGCTAACGTCTTGTCTGCGCCCCCACAAATTTAAACATGACATTCTGATGAATATTGCCTTGGTGGAATATGAGTTGAGCAGCCAAATCCACTCCTACTTGTCCATCTTCAGGGCCGGCCATTTTGATTATTTTGGAATTTGTACATTTTTGACCAAATATATACAATAGAGCATCAGGCAATCCAATTTGCATGGATTCTATGTTAAAAAAAAACAAAACGACAATTATAAGAGCAATAAGCGCATCGGCGTGGGGTTCGATTCCGTCCTAAAATGTACATTTATGGATGTGACATTTTCCAAACAAAACGTATAAATGAACAACAATGCAACCTTTTTTTTTTCATCGTTTACATTTGAACACGTGTAATTCTGTCATTTGTTTGACGTTTTATGTTCTGTAGTTTTCCCAAACCTTTCCAAAATGCAGCACTAATGGGCCAGTGAAGAAACAAAAGAGTCACACTTTCAGGACGGGGGCGGCCATTATGTCACTTGCTGTTGACGAAAAATGACATCACAGTCGCTCAGGGCAGCGGCCAATCACGGCTCACCCGTTTTCTGAAGCTGAGCCATGATTGGTCAAGACCGGAGTCAAGGCGAGTGACAAAATGGCCGCGCCCCGAGACGAATGCAAGATGAAGGAGGATGCCGTGTTGCGACTGGACAGAACACACTGATAATGGGCTCGCCCTTGAACGGACAACTGACGAGACGGCGATATTTCCTCTGACAGAGAATACGCCATCGGTGCCTCGTCGAACCGCGGAGAAAGCCGCTTGCAAAATAGCATTGTTGCGTATCGCATCTCGGGTGGCTCGCCGGATGCGACCGGCTCCGCGAGCGGGCCGTGAGGATTTAAGAGCTACGCGGCCTGGTCGCCGACGAAAGCGAGTCGGATAAAGGGGGGGGCACCGTGCGGCTCATCATCTCTGCCCGAGGAATCTATATCGCCTGGCGGCAGACTGCTGGTCCCGGCCGCGCGGATCAAACACTCAATGAAGGACAAGAGAGACGCGCCGTCGCGAGTCAAAGGCAAAACGGCGTCGCGCTTATCGCACGCAGCGACGCGGCTTCTTTGCGCGGACCGGACGTACTTATGGGAGGCCTTTGGCTCGCTTAGCAGCCGAACGCTGGGCTGCGGCGCGGTAGATAGGGCTCCTTGCCAGAGTTTCCTGCTGCAGCCTAATTGGGGTCACGTCGCGAGTCATTTTGTGGAAGCAACTTTTTGAGACGGGACAAAACAATCACACTCAAGTGTTTGTGGCTGTTGGGGGCCACGGTCCGATTTCAATTGAAATTTTAATTTCTTTTTTGGAGGGTTTTTTGTTTGTTTGTTTGTTTGGTTTTTTTGCACCCTGCAAAAGCTGAAGCCGTTAATAATAGCAAGGTCAAAAAAAAGCAATAAATCAAACGCATCGGGAAGAGGCCAGCGAGGAAAGACACCTCATCTCCTCGGATATGAAGAGCAAATAAAGGAAGCGAGGCCACCCGCCTCACCTTGCCGTCTTCTAAATCCGTTCGAACGGTCCTCCGGTTTCACGGCATATGCCTCGTTTCAATCTGCGCAAAAAGCGGCGGGGCGGCGAGACGCCTTCCGCTCGGCATGGCGGCGAGTGAAGCATTTGGCCATCTGCGCAAACTTTGAGTGGATTCGGCCCCACGGCGTTCACACGACGGACGTGCGACCGCTGAACGCAGGCCCAATTAGTGGTCGTGACACAACATGGCGTCTTCACATACGCAGCATCGCCCACGCGCGAGCAAAACAACTCCTCCTTCACCTCAGCGTGAGGCCCGACGCGCGAGGAAACACAAGCCCGGGCCACGGCGCTCGAGTCCCTCCCGTCATTTTCTCCAGGGACGCCACAGCCCGGCTCTCGAGCGGTGCGGCGAAGCGCCTCGCGACCTCGGTGGCGGCCTAGACCCAAGATTGAAACCCAGCGATACACGCTGTGCTGCAGTGTTACCATTGAGTAAAAGGATTCCTCTCGCTCGGCGTCCTAGCATCGCAAGGACGGGCCCTTGGTCAAGCGAGCGAGTGCGCATTAATCATCGCACGAGGCGCGACACTGCTGGAGCCCAGCGAGTGGCCGACTTGGAGGAGCGCGGGGTGGCGGGATCGGGGACCGCCATTCATCATGACGACCGTGGGCTTATTTGACTTGGTTCAAAACGTCCGGGGCAGTGAGGACACGCCGGCCCATTTGTAAACGAGGCCGGGGGGCGTCTTGAGGCCCTTCAGGCAAACGCGCTCGTCACTAGTGACCGGTGGTGACACCGTCCTTCTTTCCCTCGAAAATAACAACGCAGAGTAATTCAACGATTCCACTGGAAGACACTCGTGTCAGCCGCTCTTGCAATGTGAACAACAAACAAAGAATCCCTCCGGGCATGTTTCATTTTACACGAGACAAAGACGGACCGCATATGTCAAGTGTCGTGCGCAGCAGGTTGTTTTCAGTGTGACCAACAAGACTCGAAACAAAAAAGCCTTCCAACTTTTCCATGGAGCAGAAATCCTCCATCCACATCCATCAATCCATTTGATCTCATCCCGACGAGGCTCGCGGGCGTACCGGAGCCCATCCCGGCCGTCGTCGGGCAGTAGGCGGGGGGGACACCCTGAACCGCTTGCCAGTCCATCGCAGGGCCCGCCAAGACCAACAACCCCCCCTTCTCACAATCAGACCAAGGGGCAATTCAGAGCGCTCAATTAAAGTGCCGTGCATGTTTTGGGAATGTGGGAGGAAAGCGGAATACCCGGACAAAAGCCACGCAGGCATGGGGAGAACACGCAAACTCCACGCAGGAAGGCCAGAGCCCGGATTGGAAGCCGGCGCCTTTGCACGGTGAGGCGGACGCGCTCACCGTTCGTTCTCCACCGTGCCGCCGCCACCGGAAATCAGGAATGCTGCGTTCGCTCACTGTTCCTTCTTTTGGAACTTGCGAAATGTCAGTTACACAGTTTGGAACTCGAGGCTGCGGCAGAGACGGACGGGCTTTTCTATTTCAGCAGATTCACCGGCACGTGGAGGAGGCCCGCAGGAGGAAATGCAGCTAAATTTCTCATCAAGCTCGCAATCGATGCGGGAAAAAAAAATGGAGCAAACAAAAACAGAATTGCATTTCTCCGAAAATCCAAACGGATGAGAAACTTGGCAAATATCTCACAATCAACAGTCAAATATTTCTTCCAACCAAATCAAATGACAATGGGGGCAGGCGGGGTGGCGGGGGGGCGACACACACAAGCAACAACTTTCTGCTCCAGTTTACGCATCTTCACGTGAACGGCGCAGCCGATATTACACAAGCGCGAGCACAGCGCGAGCTGACCTTCTACGGGGGTGATGAGGAGACGGACACCCGACATGGCAAAGGTTCTGCACGGACACCGAGCATGCGAAGAGCCACACTCAATCAATCAATCTCTCCGTGAGGACGGCCAAAAGGAAAAAAAAAAAAAAAAGTCAATCATTGAGATCCAGCAGCAGCAGCAGACGTACCTTTGAGAAGGTTCTGGCCGTGTAGCACAACCCTGGGAACCAGCACCGTGTAGAAGTTCTGGGAGAAGCCCGACCTGCATGGAGGTTTTGCGGACAGGCCCGCCTTACTCCCCTGCGAGGAAAAAAAACCCAAAACGGCCTGTAAAGCTTCAGCAAATTGACCGATTTCACATTGATGCTCACCGGCCACAAAATCGAGTAAAGCTGCACAAATCGTAGGGAATCCAAGAAAAAGCCACGGCAATCCTCGCTCCGCAACCGAGTTCCCTTCCGATGACCCAAATTTGTCCATACATCAAATGACGATGACACGCGTTGGGCTTTGGAGTCAGCCAATCCTCCGCGAAGCATCTCCAGCGGGTCCTAAACGCTGCCGCTCGCCTCTCGTCCGGTACTCGTACGAGGGAGCGCATCACTCCTACTCTGGCGTCCCTTCACGGGCTCATTTTCAAAGATCCGATGGTGCGTTTTCAAATCTTGAAATGGCCTGGCCCCACCTGACCTCTCGGAGGCTCCGCGGCGCGGACATTACTCGATGTACCGAGAACGAAGGGGGATGGAGCCTTTCCCCTTGCCGCTCACTCACTTTGGAAGGAAAATTCAGCAACCTCTCTGGCTGGCCATCTCTCAAATTATTTGATTAAAAACTCATTTTTATTGTTTGACGTTTGACTCCGGATAAGACTTGATTTTGAGTTTGATTGTTTTTGTGCTTTCTACCGCCCTTGTTCCTCATGGATTGTTTTATTGTTTGTTGTATGAATTATTTTGGCCCCGTGTCCAGCATTTTGTAAACAGCGGTGGTTGTTTGAACTCAACTATCGGCCACTGTGCAGTCGGGACATTTGAATAAGAGTGAATAGGAGCATTTCTGCCAAACATATCAAACAATCGTCTGAAAATCAGCAAGTGAGCTCGTTATCCCCCCCCGCAACTTCATCGACATCCCGTCTTCACAAGACAATGTTGATTGGCTCGACACGACACATCTCGATGTAGAACGTAGCCTTGGCTGAAAAAAAAAAAAGGCGGCGAAACAATGCTGTATTTTCACCGTTGTTCTTTATTAAGGGGGGACGGACGCGGTGCAATTTCAACCAGCAAAATGAAAAGTGAGCGTCGCATATTTGCACGGAATCGGCGGCGTGCAGGTGTACCGAACTCCCCGAGCCGTCCCCGGGAAAACCAAGCAGGGGGTTACGCGGTGCGTAAATGTGCACGGGCCAGGTTGTGCACAGCCACGACAGAACAAGGAGCCCATTTAAAAAAGGCGATCTGCAGCTCAGCGTTGCCGAAAGACCGCTAACGAGAAGAGTTGCTGGTGACTTTTTGACAAACCAAAACCAAATATTCTCGACGAAAAAGCCGCTCGGGCTGCTGTTTTTTTTTTTTTTTTTTTGGTCGTTCCATCGGTGGCACTGCGGGAGAAAGAAAAGTGCTCGTTTTCCGAGGCCACTCCGGTGCACCGCGCCAGTGCAGCGCACTCCCAAAACACACCAAGCCACCCATCGAAGTCACGTTCTTACCCAGGATGCGGCGACGAACAAGGTGCACGCCACGGTGACGCAGCCTGCGTTCATGCTTGCAGAGCGTGGACTTGCGCGGGGAAACGAGAGTCTGGTTCTTGGCTCGGTGGACCTCGGTAAAATCCCGGAGCTCGGCTCTTCCCCTCGAGAGTGCGGCGCGAAAGACGTGCCTGCTCGTCTGGCGCTCAAGTGCCGCTGACAAGAGAGATGCTGAGCTCTCGGCTCCGCTCACAGAAAGAGCCCGGACCGTCGGAGCCGCCGCCGCCGCCGCGTCACAGGAACCCCTCCTCCCCTGCAGCAGCGGAGCAAAGCGCCCACCGTGCACAATTCCAGCGGATGTCCCGCGACGACGCTCGCAAAATCAGTGGAGATCATTTGCTACGTGCCTCTTTGAATGCTCAAAGAGTCGAGCGACTGTGTGTGGAGGGAACGTGGCCAAAACATGACGCCAAATACAGGCAATCCAAAAAATTCCAGTACGTATGCCTCGGATTAAGACAGAAAATCGGTTGTCGACCAAACTGAGCGCACCTGAATGGCCACTTGACTCCTCTCGCCTTCCTTACACGAGGAAGTGACGCTTCCTCGGGTAGACGAGGAAGTGACGCTTCCTGGTGTAGCGTTCCATTGTGAGCAGACATGTTCAATAAAGATTTTTTTTTTAAAGCGTGGTTTCGGTTTATTTTATCTATTTTCAGTAAAATGGCAGCATTCACCCTGAAGTTACGCTACATGCTGGCATTGACTGCAATGCTCATAGCCATGGAAATGGCGAAATGCTTCGGGACCTCTTTACACTCAAACATGTATTGGACATGCAAATGTGCGAACATTGAGTATTTGCGGTCACACGGAGTTTGTGTTTGTATGAATGAAATGGGATGAAAACATTTCTTGGAGTCAAACCAACTCAAAGAATTAAATGTTCTTTACCCGTAATTTATTGAGGAGTTTGGGGGTTGTCCCGTAGAGGGTGCTATTGCAGTAGTCAAGGCGTAGATGAGGCTTTGGTCGGCGTTGAAAGAAAGTGAGAGGCGCAGGCGAGAAATGTTTTTGAGGTAGAAGAAAGCAGTTGTGGTGATTTGGGTGATGTGTTGGTCGAAAGAGAGATTCTTATGGAAAAGGACACTAAGGTTACGACAGTGAGAGGAGGGGAACAGGGCGGAGTTGTCGATAGTGAGGTTAAAGTTGTTTGGGGGAGGGGGCTAGGACCGATTATTAGCAGTTGAGATTTAGTGCAGTTAAGAATGTGAAAGTTTGTGTGCATCCAGGATTTGATGTCAGAAAGACAGACATGGTGGAGTGGGTTGTTGGAGTGAACGATTTGGTGCAGATGTACAATTGGACGTCATCAGCGTAGCAGTGGGACTGGAGACCGTGATGACGAATGATTTGGCCAGGGGGTAGAAGTTAGAGGAGGAAGAGAAGAGGACCAAGCACAGAACCTTGGGGGACACCTTGGGACGTTATACGCACGGGCCATATAAGGCAATGTGATTGTTCCCAATTTCACATCAATGGTATTTTGGTATTGATGACATTTCTTTGCCGTTTCAATTAAAACGTTCACTTCCTGTTTGTTTGTTTTTTTTAACTAATGAAAATAAGGAAATTCATCGGTGTCGATGGACATGGACTGATACGAAGAGTTATACTAAATGCTATTAGCCATCTTATTAATCGTTTGCCACTGTCTCGGTGTCGATTTTGTCCAGGCATCAAGAATAATGAGACTTTATATGGTGGCTCAGGCAGCGGTTGTTCTACGAGGCCTCCCCTGAAATAATTGCCTGGCATCTGTGTGAACTATGCCTTTAACTGGTCTCACAATTTAATCATGTTGACATTTCTGAAGCCTCTGATCCGTGCCTCAATTTCCATATCTGAGAGGTCATGACAATTTAATCCCATCAAAACGAATGGGACAGTATTGTAAGTGTCAATCATTGCGGCGGAGCATTTCTATCCTATCTGTCAGATCTTCTTCAAATCTCCATTCCCTCTCGCTCACTCAGGTCCTCATCCTCCCTCCACCTTTTTCTACCCTCTGCCCGTCTCAGTACAATGGGGTGCAGAGCCTTCAGTCGCTCTGCCCCCAAACTCTGGAACTCACTTCCTCCCAACATTCGTAATATTGACTCTCTTTCCATATTCAAAACCCAGCTCAAAACCCACCTATTCAGACTTGCCTACTTGCCTTAAATCTTTCTTTCTTTGTTTATTATTTTATCTGTGTTTTACTATTGCTCTTGGTTGTACAGTGTCCTTGAGTGTTATGAAAGGCGCTTACAAATGTGATGTATTATTATTATTATTATTATTATTATTATTATTATTTCCTGGGAATACAAAAGAAAATCCACACGCCCCATCTTGAATAACTCACTTGAGGAGCGAGTGCACCGAAGGAGATACGGTGTGTCGGACAGCTTTTTATCGGATGAAAGAGAACGTCTAAGAGAACAAGCAGGCTGCATGTGTTTTGCAGACTTGGAGAAGGCGTTCGGCCGTGTCCCTCGGGGACTTCCGTGGGAGGCGCTTTGGGACTACGGCACGCGGAGCCGCCCGACACGGGTTGTTCAGTCCCCGTTCCACCCATGTCAGACTTCCCTCCGCATTGCCGGCAGTGAGTCGGGATTGTTTTCAGTGAGGGTTGGACTCGGCCAAGGCTGCCCTTGATCAGCGATTCTGTTCAGAACCTGTGTGGACAGAATTTCCCGGCGCAGCCTATGCAGCGAGGGGGTCCGCTTGAGTGGCCTCAGTATTTCATCTCTTGCTCACCTTTTTTTGGCGAAAGATCACCCTCGAAAGTGAGAACGGTTCGATGGGGAAGCTATTGCTCGCTACGGGGGATCGTGAACAACAACAAAGTGTACTGTATGTGGAAGGAAGACGCCCCATCATATCACGGCATAAGCGCATCAGCGTAAAAAAAAAAAAACGGTCTTGAATAATTCAGTAGGCGATAGCAGAAATAGCAGATTAGGCTTGATTGAATTTTGCCTCTGTGGTGTGGCAGTGCCTGTCATCAAAGAAAGACGAGCAACGGGAAAGAACAATCCACAACCGGCACGGCAAGTCCTTTCGCGGGAACCGAATCAGTCCGCCGTAAGGATCAAACACAGGCTGCCGCATTTCACCGGGGCCGGACAAAAACCACGTGGACGACACGCCGGCAAGGGTGGTGGTCTCTCACACGCCATTCTCAGCGGAAGAGCACTGAAGTGTTGGCCTCACGAAGCCCGCTCTCTGTCCGCACGTCGGGAGAGTTTGGTTGCGCTTTGCCGCAAAGCCAAATCTTGCGTGCTTGGGCGAGCTGGGAATGGAGCGCTGCCTGCCTGAAAATAAATGTCGAATTTCATATTCAATGTCTGTCACCGGTGGATATGGAAGCGTACGCGGTTCCAACATCTCAATATTCTTTGTGAGGCACCGCATCAGCCGTGATTGATTTACTGTAAGGAAATATTCAAAATGGCTCGCGAATAACATGAAACATTAGCATTAAAATAGGTATTCATGAGAGCGGATACGTATGTAATACGAGCATTTCATGATTCCTTTGCTGAACCTGATCATATCACCATTCATAGCAAGTGTCTTATCCCCCCCCCCCCCAGATACGCCCGCAGTTCATTTGGCAGCGGTGGATGCCCGATGGAGAGCAGATGTAGCCTGTAACCTGCGGGGATATTGGGAGGAATGTGAATTGATGCTCAGTTATTCTTTGGGCCACGGAAGCCAATAGGAGGAGGCGAGGCTGGCTCCGTCCGCGCAGGCCGATTGCCTGATTGAGATCCGAGGCAGGAAAAGAGCCTTGGCGACATCATTCTCATCCGTCATGTTAGCGCAACTTTGAAAACGGCAGCGCGTATTGGCACCCGGAACCAGCCGGAGAAATTAGCCTTCCGCCGTATTCAAAATATACGGTCGTCTCACCTCCGCGTTATGTGAAACATTCATACGAGTTGGACAATGCCGTCTTCTGCTAATGCAGCTTCCCCTCCATTGTCATCTATCGGTTCAATCTTCGAGTTTGCATAGTGCAGGCGCCAGCCTTTTTTCGAAACCGATGTCTGTTTGCAAATGTTAAATGTAATGGAATTCAGGAGACGTCTGCTACATGGCCCTCTGTATGCCGCCGTTGCACCCCCCCCCCCCACACACACACCCCTCCTCCATTGACAAAATGGTTCGAATGGTGTATAGAGTTGTCATACAGCTTGCCCTTTTAAAAATTTGCTCCGCCCTCTGCGTCTCCTTGCAGGTAGCGATATGAAATATTGACTGTTCTCACATTGGGCTGCAACCCGCAACCCTCATTACGCCACGCTGCTATACTCGGCTAGCAAAGTGCTGGCACAGCAAAGTGAAGGGCGGAAGGAGTGGAGAAGCAGGAGGCGGCTGTGCAATGGCTGAGGATTTAACAGGCGATATGAGAAATTGCATACAATGTAGCGGGGGGGGGGGGGGGCATGTGGAGTCCCAAATAAAGCACAAGCACAAGTCTTGGGACTGCCATTCAGGCACGCGGGTCGATGAATAAGAAAATACGGAGGGACGCGCGCTTCCGAAAAAAATAAACAATTGCAAATCAAACGGAGGCAAATGTGCGGAAAGTTGAAATGAAGCACCGGCCAAGTGACCGCTTGCCTTTCTGCGGCACGCTTGCCACGTGTACGTCCCCTTGACTCGCATGGGAGACGGAAACAGTCTGTTCACGGTGTCTCACGAAGCGTTCACGCGGCGGCGCATGGCTGTCTTTAGCAGCAGGGAGACAAACTTTGTAGCTTCGTTCTCTTTAAAAGAAGGATAAAGGGCCACAAACGAGCATCCGGTAGATAAAAAAAACCTGCAGACCGGCATCGCCGCTATTCATATTGGAAAGCTAAACGCAAGTCTTTGAATGAGCTCCTCCTTTTGCTATGGGGGCGGATTCCCCTTTGGATAGGAGGGTGTGCGGAGGCCTTCGCAACACTGCCACGGTACCGTCAATGAAGACGTCGCAGCGGCTTCACCGCAGCCAGAACTGGTCCTGTCCGAATTGAGGCGGCTTTGACCCACTCTCGGGTGTTTAGAGAAACATCACTTCATTAGCCATGGCACACGCCAGACACACATAAGGGCCAGCCATCTGCTCCGCGAGCATCGCCAAGGTTAAATATCCACTTGGAAATATCGAGAGAGAAGCAGTGATGTGTCGAAGCCACGATGAAAGGAAAGCATCATCGTCCAAATAGCCTCAAGCCACCCACAAAACACAAAAGTCGACTTTGCAAAAAAGTCTGACTGTGCAAATCGATAGAAAAGGGCTGACTGTGGTACCCGACAAGCAAAACATGTGATTGGCGTCGAAGCAGCAGAATTCGAGACGCAGCCTAACGCGGAATTGCCGACGTGCGTGCGCCGAAACATGCAGTCGGAAGATGAACAGAAACCAGCGAAGAAACAAGCAGACGAAGTACCGGCGGGCCATTTTAACCTCTCGTCAAGCACTAAAAGGCAGAGGCGTGCGCCCGCGGTGGTCTAACCTGCTGCTGGTCAGCCGAGGGTGAATCGCCAGTCAGATGTGAAAGTAGGTCAACAGAGCATGAACGGAGCCTGCATTAGCACGCATTATCGGGAGAGATGTTGAAGGTTATAATCCAGAATGACTTTTCTGCATTTTGCTGGCAAGTCCTGCGTTTATCGGCAGACAATTATTACGACACCCCATGCAGATGAGGAATAGGACAGAAGACAATCCTTGACCGATCCTTTAGAGGGGGTTCAAAACTATGAAGAGTAGGCAAGTTTTACAACCTTATCAAATGTTACTTGTCATAACCACAAACACTTTTTTCCCCAATTAGAACTTCCATCTGAAGAGCTCTCCCCTTGTAATTCTTTGGCAGGACCCAGCGAAGGGAAAATCGATCGGGCCTGCTCTAATTCAACACAGAAAACAGTGTGAACCTGTATCGATACATGGCCGTTTGCGCTGGATGAAATGCCACTTTTAGCTACGTCATTTAAAAAAAAACAAAAAAAAAACACGAATACTAATAATAATCAAGATCCATTGGCAGAATGTAGCCTTATAGTTAACACGGCCACCTCAATGTTGTAAGGTTCCATCTTGAAATCCCTGCTCAGGCCCTCCTACGCGCTAAAACTCGCCAATTCCAATTGCAGCGTCTACTGTAGAATCCCAACAGGCCAGAGAGAGTCTTTAAGATTATCGCTCTCAGTTTGATTTCAATTGCGCCATTCCATCCCATCAATCTGGAATAAACAACACTTAAAAGCCAAAAGGTGACCCGGGCCTTAATAATGGCTTGAGAGATTCTGCGCGCATCAAGTGCTCACCCAGACGCCGGGGTGACTTCGGAGAGGAGCGGATGGCCTAATTCGACTCATTACCCGGCGAGATACAGATGAGTTCTTCCATTAGCAAGGTCATCCTCAGGTCCTCAGAGCCTCGCGCTTAATCCTCGATGCAAACCATTTTCGGGAGGCGGCAGCAATTTTGGTTTTGAAGGATGCAGTTTGAAATATCTTCTCGAGGTGGCGTTGCAAAGTGTTTGCCATACTCGAGGGGGCGATGCTTTCAAAATACACTCATTCTGAAAGATGGACATTTCTCCCCAAAATGTGGGGGGTGGGGGGGTGAACTGAACACGGCGCTTCTCTTGAGACACAGCTGCAAATCCATCATGCGCATGACATGGCCGCAAATGTTCTTTTGCACAGACGAGAGATGTTCAGATACTTTCATCATGCCGGCTCGATGGACAAGATCACACATTCAAGACCATCGTGCCTTGCGGGGGGAGGAGGATCAAACATCAAATTAAGGCTGACTTAGAGCCCTTTAACCGTCTCTCACTCAAACAAACGAGGCTAGTGGGATTTCTTATCTGGTGTGAAAATACGCAATCGTTTCTCTTTTGCACTCGCTATCATTGCTTCGATGGCAACCGACCAAATGACCCAAGTAAATATAAATGCGGCGCAATGCTTACTGTGCGGGGACGTCATTTATTTTTGCTTTATGTGGCTGTGCCTAACAAACAGTGTTTGTTGTCTTAGCTTGCTAACAGAAGAAGCAGGAAGGACGACCTTGTGGGTAAAACGAAGACACTGAAAATCTGAATTAGAAACCGACTTTTCAAGCATACAATGCAAAAAAGAAAAAAAAAAAAAACGGTTGTTGGGACTTTGAGCTTGTCCAAACAGTGAGTCACATAAGCGAGACTATTTGTTTACGCACAGCCAGAGGGTGTGTGTTTTGAGGCCCCGGCCAGTAATCGGACCATGAAGGGCAGCAGCTTGGACAATTCCACTACATGTGGATACACTTGCATTAAATTAAGGCTGCAGACATAGTCTGTCATCCTGTGATGCTAATACCTCTCTTTTTAGATGGCAGGAGCCATAAAACATTTGAGGTCAAGCCTGATATTTGGATAACAATCGACGATAACATACTGGTCCGCGATCGGCGGGCAAGCGGTTGAGGAGGTGCGCGTTCCCCGCCTACTGCCCGAAGACGGCTGGGATCGGCTCCGGCACGCCGGCGACCCTCCTGAGGAGAAGCCGATCGGAAAATGGATGGATGGATTGTAACATATCGGCGATATCTAAAAGTGTTTTTACCAAAGACAACTCAAGACCATCGAAGCACTTCCCTCCTTCAACTACGTCATCGCGTGCACTGGAGAGACAACGTGTGAGCAGTGTCCGCGGTTCTCCGGCAGAGAAGAAGGGAAGGTGGAGACGTGTGGGAGTCGGCGCTGTTTGGTTCAGGGTCAGGAAAGCAGCAAAGAGGAAATGAAGGAAGACAGGTACCGCTCTCTGCGGTGAGCCTGTGACACTGCCGGGGACCCTGTCAGGACCGTTTTGCCGCCTGTCACGCGGAAGCCTGCGATGGCACAGCTAGGCAGGGCCTCCAACACGAGGAGGCTCTTACGTGACAACAGGTATGTGCCAATCTATTCCAGGTCAAGCGGGGGCTACCGGCTTGGTGACGTGTCACCTATTTCCGTCACACGCGCAAAGCAGACGCTATTCGGAAGCAAAGCTCCATTCTCGTGGCTTTCAAGTTCTTTGACAAGTGACTAACGACTGTTGGTTCTTCTTTGTTTAGTGGAAGGGTACCAATAATTTTGTCTCTCGCAGTCTCGGGACTCTGGCGTGTCAATGTCAGCGCAGGTGGTTCTCGCTTGACGCCACCACAACGAACCTTGAATGTTGGTCATAGATACGTGGGAAACTGCAGCTGCTAAAGTGTTGAGCGCTGCCATCATCAGCAAGCTAACAATGATCTTTCTGAAAGATGACAAACAGCCTCCCATCCGAAGGCATTCGGGCGCCGAGGCCAATTTATCTATCGCGGTCGACTGAAATCATGCGGCGTTGACATCAAAAGGTGATTATGAGCGTTTTTAGATCCAGATATTTACATCTGCTCCCGATTCACATTAGACTTCAGAAAGTGTTGCTATGTTTAAAACCTGGCGACGTCGCTGCAACACATTGACGGTGCATTTTCATTTCTTCTCCGCACAAGTGTGGACTTTTTTGGCCACCACTGCAAATCCTTCATTTTGTCATTTTAGACATTCAGACGTGGACCTGCTGGCACATTCAGACGTGGACCTGCTGGCACGTTCGGACTCATCATCCTGTTGAGCATCCTAAAAGCGCTCGAGCTTGAGGGCAAGAACTGATGGTCGCATGTTTGCCTGCCTGATTTTCAGGTAGAAATCAGATTTTTACTGTTCCATTGCTCACAGCAAGTAGTCCAAGTTCTGAAGTAGCAAAGCTGCCCCTGAGAGTCACACTACCACCACCGCGTTTGACTCTAGGCGTAATGGTCCTATCATCAAATCCTGTGTATTTTTACAGCAGATGCATCATTTGTCCCCGCAGTCCATTGCGTGTCTCCAAAAGTTAGAGAAGATACCAGTTTATCTCAGTCATTTCCATAAACAACGGCAGAGTGGATTCAGTTATCTTATTTGGCGGATGAAGTTTTAGATTCTCTGCTCTTTCAGGAAAAAAGCAGCAAACGTGGTCAATAGAGGGAAGAAACGGTGAAACACACACACACACACACACACACACACACACACTTCTCACAGAAACACTTGGAGGAAAAGGACAAAGATGCTACGCTTGAGCGGGCACTCACACTCACTCCACACATTTGTACTCCGGGTGAAAGCTGATATCAGGCCCAGATCAGTGCAAGGGGAGGTCGGGGACATACTGTCAGAGTTCCTTTCCCCAGAAGACCCGACAACAGCTTGGCTGAAAGGGAAGACAGATTCTCTGGATTGTCACTCCAGCTCCTTTCCTCTTCGACACGCACACAGACACACACACACACGAATCCCTGACCTCTGCGGTGTGAAAGGGGAGGGTACTTTGGGTGCAAAGCGAAGCTCGGGACCTGTCACATGGATACATCCGACATCTACTTGACAGGAAGGAAGTTCAGATGTCAGTCCCCATCATGCAGGCAGAAGACAAGAGGCGAATTCCTCAAATCAGCCGATTCACCGAGCAGAGATCGCATTCGGCCGATACCTTTCCAGCCCCACTTCCGCCCTCTGCTCAACATGAAAGTCTGTCCGTGGTCATGTGGTCATCAATGTGGTCATCTTCAGGGAGAATGGCACACATAACGTTTTGAAACAAGACGCCAAACGGGCTCCTTTCAGGCGTGTGTGTCGAAATGCTGGGTTCTGCAAACGGCGTCCAATCAGATTGTTGTGCGGCGGCCCTTCCTTCCCCATACCGCTTGCGTGTACTGAAATATTTTTCGTAAATGTGAAACGGAGCCAACAGCAACAATGACCCGACAATGAGTAGTCGGCTGGGAGTCCTTTTATAGCCGCCAATTACCGAACGACCAACAGGTGTGCAGCTGCAGGGAAAAGCCCCACAGTGGCACCTGTTGGTCACAAACCGAAACATGACAGTAGGCGCGTCCAGTAGGCTTTCTTTACCCTGTGAGGGACGCGTCTCCTAGCGGAAGGCGTTTACTGCGTGGGACAGTCGTTATTATTGGGAGACCAAAAGAAATTTGGGTGTGCGCGCTTCCCGGTCCGCGGTGATGCTGTCGCACTGCCCCTCGGGAAACCCGCCGTGGGTCTGTGGCTACGGGCGGCAAAGCTTTTGGAAGGGAGACAGGCAGAGCGATTAGAGAGTCTCACTTTTCTCCGGAGTAACGCATCCGTCTCTGAGGAGAAAGGGGCCACACAAGCATATCGAGCCGCTCGGAATTTCACCAGATCGATGCTGACGTGGAACCACCCGAAGGCAGCGCAGTTGCACTTGAGAACGAGAGCCCACCCCGCCGCGTCCAGAGCGGCCCGAGAAGAAAAATCCATCGTTTATGCGTCGATATTAATCATGAAATCATAGCGGCCCGTGGGAGCATGAGGTCCGCGTTCTCAAGATGTGCTGCGATCAAATAACATCTTGCGCCATCTCTCAGGTAACGTGCCTTGCGGTAGACTAAGCTGCCGCCCACGCACCCGAGAGCCGCCTGCAGAGTTTACCTCTGAGCTGCGGCCGACGGGGCGGGGGGGCGCACGTATGGAAACGAAAAGCCCGCCTGTTTTGATTCTTTCGTTCATGGTTTGACGGCGACCTGGTGAGAAGAAACGTCCCCAATTACAGCGTGTCCGCGACCTCTCTCGCTTCCGACTCCCATGTGGGATGATGTGTCACTTCATGTTTAACGGTGCACATGGAAGCACCCGGTGCGACCTGCAGACTGAATTGCATTCCTGGAAATATGACACATCCTCAAGCAGATTCAAACAGAAACTGAACACGACCCTCAGCTGCTCAGCATCCGTGCAGTGCCTGATCGATGGGCCGTTCCATTGGATCGCTGCCCTTTGTTTATTGTCACGCTCTCGCGGTACCCACATTCTATCGCCACTCTAAATACACTTATTGACGTTCTGCGAATGTGTATTGGCCAATCTCAGGCAACTTCATTCTTTTCCACTGTACCGAAACTCCCGAAACGGGGCTTGAAAGCAACAGGAGTTCGAGTTTAGAACCGAAGGCACATGGAATTGATGCAAAGAGCGCGGTGGCACCAAGCGCATGACGGTGATTCAACAAACTAACAAAAAAGTCCAAGAAAATTAAACCCCAAATGATTTTAGTCACCCAAAAGCACGGATGGCCTTCTCTGTTCAATTGGATCAACATGCTGGACATGTTGCTTAGTAACCCCCTCCCGCCCCTGGGAGGGAGGGGGTTCTAATAAAATATATTCTCATCCGGTTACTATTTATGTCACGGTTAGCCTGGAGGCGAGGACCCAATTGCAGGGATGCGAGGCAGGCGTGCACTCCAAAATCCATTTGATTACAGAACAACAAAGACGGCGAACAAGGTGCTTGGATTCATCCAAAACACTCAATAAACATACGGTAAGTCCAAACAAGTTTCACGGCACCAAAACAAACACTCGGAAAAAGACTTGAGCTGGACAAAGACGGAGAAAGCAATCGAAACCGGCAATGAGCCGGCAGGATGGAAAGAAACCAGAAAACACAAGCAATTGACAAGACGACGAGGAGAACCGGGATGATGAGACACGCGGGAACTGATTGGTCAACACGAGGGTTTCACGCTACACAAACGCTGCCAAAATACGTGAGAGCGCTTCGTGCCTTTCTCTCCTCTTGACAAAGGAGATGCGCAATCGGTCGCGGAAGCAATTCTTTCTCGGTTGACCAAGTGGGATGCGGAGATGAAATATCTCAGAAGGGCCAGCAAATTGAGTGGCCGCGTGATTTGAGGTCGGCAGCAAATCGGCTCACTTCAGCCCGGTGCATTATTCACACGTTGCGAAAGCCACGCACGAAGCCCTGCGCTTGTTCCCCTCACCGGTAACGCCAAGGCTACCGCAGAGACAAGAGCGGGGCTTTCGTCTGCATTCGACACGGCGAGCCGCAAGAAAACCAGGAAACTCGGGCGAGCCAGAAAAAGAACCGGGCGATATCCCATTCAGGTCAGCCATGCGTCTGTGCTCCCGAGGAAAGGAGGAAAGGTCGGTGCTTTGAGCCCAGGACTCGAACTTTGGGACATCTGCTATTGTTGGCGAGGCCAGCGACCCAAAAGCACAGAACCGGACTCGACGAGGGCTGGGCTGCGATGTCCGTATTTACCTGACGCCGTGACACCACCGTCGCTTGGTCTTTAGTCTTGGCGGTCTTGCTGGCCGCGGAGGACAACACCGCCAACACCCGCGGTCGTTTTTCGAACAGCTCGGGTCACCGGTGCTTCTCCTTGTCCACTTTGACCATCCTGGAGCCGCCAGCTCCGCCGTTTGGCGCTGCCCGCAGAACAACGCCGGGCAGCAAAGTCGACCAGAATCTGCAAAAAGTCTCCGGGCTGCTGGATGAGTCCCGTTACTCGAACAAGGCCTCCATTGCAATGATGAGGATCTTGGTTATTTGTCAGCAGCACAGAATGACTCGCTGCTTCATAACCAGCAAAGGCGGAGAAAGAGAAAGCGAGAAAATGCTCCATTAAGCGGCAAATGCAAGATCCGACAGCCAAGGTAAACTCATGTAAAATAACTTGTTTGTTTTACAAGAAAGGACCCCGGGGCCCCTGGGGGGGATGATATGTCATCTTCCTTCCACTGACAGCTGCCACATCCGATAAAACACACTTGTGACTGCCTTAGAAACAGACGCTCGATTTTAAAACAGACTTTTCCAGAATAAAGAGATCCTTCAAGAAGAAGAATTTGGGCTCGTGTTCTATTCTAAATTCAGGCCAAGATGGAACGTTGTCACGAACAACAAAAAATGTATTTAAAAAACAAAACAAAAACAAAGCCTCTTCAGAGTCCTTCAGATGACAGATCGATTCAAATGCGGGTGCTGGTCATTCATTTACTTGGCCCTCAGAACAGGATCTTGTGAAAAAGGCTTTTCAATATTCATGTCAGTTGTGAATAAAAGAAGGGAACTTGTGTCACCCAGATCCATCCATCCATCCATCTTCTACCGCTTATCCGGGGCCGGGTCGCGGGGGCAACAGCTTTAGCAGGGAAGCCCAGACTTCCCTCTCCCTAGCTACTTCTTCCAGCTCTCCCCGGGGGATCCCGAGGCGTTCCCAGGCCAGCTGGGTGACATAGTCACTCCAGCGTGTCCTGGGTCTTCCTCGGGGTCTCCTCCCAGTGGGACATGCCCGGAACACCTCACCAGGGAGGCGTTCAGGAGGCATCCGAATCAGATGCCCAAGCCACCTCATCTGGCTCCTCTCGATGTGGAGGAGAAGCGGCTCGACTCTGAGCCCCTCCCGGATGACCGAGCTTCTCACCTTATCTCTAAGGGAGAGCCCGGACACCCTGCGGAGAAAACTCATTTCGGCCGCTTGTATCCGGGATCTCGTTCTTTCGGTCACGACCCATAGCTCGTGACCATAGATGAGGGTTGGAACGTAGATCGACCGGTAAATTGAGAGCTTCGCCCTTCGGCTCAGCTCCTTCTTCACCACGACAGACCGATACAACGTCCGCATCACAGCAGACGCTGCACCGATCCGCCTGTCGATCTCTCGCTCCCTCCTGCCCTCACTCGTGAACAAGACCCCAAGATACTTAAACTCCTCCACTTGGGGCAAGATCTCTCCCCCGACCCGGAGGGGGCACTCCACCCTTTTCCGACTGAGGACCATGGTTTCAGATTTGGAGGTGCTGATTTTCATCCCAACCGCTTCACACTCGGCTGCGAAACGCTCCAGTGAGAGTTGGAGAGCCCCGTTTGAAGGAGCCAACAGCACCACATCATCTGCAAAAAGCAGGGATGCAATACTGAGGCCACCAAAACGGACGCCCTCAACGCTTCGGCTGCGCCTAGAAATTCTGTCCATAAAGATTATGAACAGAATCGGCGACAAAGGGCAGCCTTGGCGGAGTCCTACCCTCACTGGAAACGATTCCGACTTACTGCCGGCAATGCGAACCAAACTCTGACATCGGTGGTATAGTGACCGAATAGCCCGTATCAGGGGGTTCGGTACCCCATACCCACGAAGCACCCCCCACAGAACTCCCCGAGGGACACGGTCAAACGCCTTCTCCAAGTCCACAAAACACATGTAGACTGGTTGGGCGAATTCCCACATACCCTCGAGGACCCTGCTAAGGGTGTAGAGCTGGTCCACTGTTCCACGGCCGGGACGAAAACCACACTGCTCCTCCTCAATCTGAGGCTCGACTTCCTGACGGACCCTCCTCTCCAGCACCCCTGAATAGACCTTACCAGGGAGGCTGAGGAGTGTGATCCCTCTGTAGTTGGAACACACCCTCCGGTCCCCCTTTTTAAAAAGAGGGACTACCACCCCGGTCTGCCTTGTGAACTTGTGTCACCCAGATGTGTTTACATATTGAGCAGTGGTCCTGCATTTCTTTTGTGGGGAGGTGGGGGGCGGGGTTGTCTCAGCTCTTCAGATAAAAGGAAAGGGAGAGTTCAAGGTCGGGACACTGTCAGCTGATTTGCAAGTGGCAACACATGTACGCTATCCCTTTGAAAACTGAACGCTTTGTTTCATCGGCTTCTACATCGTCTTCTCCGGGTTTGAATGCGCACGGCTTCGTTGAGTGCAATCAACAGCATGTGAAGATCGAGCAGAAGAAGAGCCGTATTACAACAACGCGCATGCGATCGAGAACAGAGATTCACTGCACTTGTTAAAAATGACGGAAGGCAACAATGTTGGATCTTGGTGAGGAGATTTGGGAGAGAAAATGAAAATAGGGATCATTGGAGCACCAGAGAAGCAACACAATGGAATCCTAGTTTTGTTTTTTTAATCATTGGAAGAACCTTACTTATGTTGATGATGTCTACGAAAAAGAGAAATTGTGGAGTAACAAGCCATGGGGGAACTAGCGTTAAAAAAAAAAGAAAAGCTTGATGCTGTCAGTGTTTAATCAGAATCAGAATCAGAATCATCTTTATTGGCCAAGTATGTAGAACACACAAGGAATTTTAAAAAGATATGTTCGTACCAGGCGACAGAAGGCAATCGCATATGATTAACACCATGGTGACTCTTGCTGCTAAATGCTTGAATGTGTGTGTGTGTGTGTGTGTGTTTTTAATGGTTTGCGGCCGGGGAAGCGGAGAGTGGGTGGAACAGAGTTTTGCAAACTCCAAAACTAAAGTAATGATCCACAACCATCTTCAAACTTGGGAGAGGCTTGGGAAATCTGAAGCACTGTGCTCTTTTCAGAATATGTTGAGAGACTTTTGAGCCATAATTAAAATGAAATTCAGACATTAGTTAACTCAAAGTTCTGAAACGATGGTAATATGAGCCTTGCGGTATTCACGGGAAATATACAAATCAGACAGTACATACAGGCGACACCGTGGACCACCGGTTAGCACGTGCGCCTCACGGTGCGAGGCGCGGGGTCGGATTCCGGCTCCGGCCTCCCTGTGCGGAGTTTGCATGTTATCCCCCGTGCCTGCGTGGCTTTTCTCCGGGTACTCCGCTTTCCTCCCACGTTCCCCAAACGTGCGCGGCAGGCTACGGGAACACTCCGCATTGTCCCTTGCTGTGATTGTGAGCGCGAACGGTTGCTCGTCCGTGCGGGCCTTGCGATTGTCTGGCAACCAGTTCAGGGTGTCCCTCGCCCACCGCCCGAAGACGTCAGGGATCGACTCCGGCTCGCCCTTGTAAGGATGAAGCGTTTTCAGAAAATGGATGGATGGACGGACAGAACATATATGTCACAGCGGTAATTTGTCGTTTACAATTGACGTGTTGAAGTGATACCAGCAAATTCTTCTCTCAAATAGTTGCCTCCACTTAAAAATAAAGACACAATAATGATAATAAGCATCTCACCACAAATTCAAGGAAATAATAACACGTGGTTCCAGTTGCTAGGTGTAATGAGCTTAAAAATGAAATGCCATCTGATAGCAACATGTATGAGAGTGACAAGAGCAGCTCACAACACACTCTGTCTGCTGAGCTGGCATGGTACCTGCAAAGTCGTGATGGGGAGAAGAAGCTCCATGGACCAGTTGTATCGATATTTTTGGACTCCTCTGGATGGTACTGAAGGTTTCAAGAAAGGGAAACTCTGTGTACTTTCAGCCCAATGTTGAACAGAGAGTGCTCTCCACGGGAGTCTAAAATACAACAACTGCTTCATGATGCAATTATGAAGCTTCATTTTCCCATCAGCGCTGCCAAACAGAAGTTACTGCGACAGGCCCAGTTGGCGCCAGATCTGAACAAAAGATTCCCGGAGGGAGCTTGAAGACAGCTACCGGTTTGACAGCAATATTTTAGGGCACACTCAGCATTCCATTTGAGGACGGCTCCGGCATTGTTTTATTTCTCCCGATGTTTAAGAGGGGCTAGACTTAGAATACCATTCTTCAATATATTTTAGACTGGGGGAAGGAGGGGCTCAACTGGAGTTCCGCAGTTTTATGACGAGGCTCGTGATGCAAATAAGTAAACAGACAGATCAAAGACACGACAGTCTTTGCTGTTGTCGGTGTATTGACACTGGACAAAACGTCCCATTGAAGATTGGCCAGTCGCCCCAGCCCTATTACGAAGCGCGCAAGGAAAGCCGAGCCGTTTCTGTCTGCGCCGCAGGGAGCGCTTTTGCACTGAGGGCAGCTGTCTGAGTGCATAATGTGGCCCAGCAGGCGCCTGCTGGCAAAGGATGGGGTTTCCTTTCGGGCAGCGGGGTAAACACGGATGGCCACCATCCAAACAACTGCTTCCCCCCCGGGCATGGCCGGCTCTCTCACCATGTTCACGCCGCGTGGCATGAACATCTTGCGTCGGTGCTCTTTATCGTGGCCGACGTCATTTAGGGGATGCCGAGTCATGACGTTTTGGTCGACTGAGGAATACGTGATTGCTTAACGTGTCGATCATTCCATTGGGATTGGAGTCTCTACATTGGGGGCAGGGAGGGCAGTGCACTTTTCCTTTTGAGCTCTCTCCACACTGTGAAGAAAACCTTCATGTTCATCACCACCATTTACGGGTGGATGCGATTCAACCTGGGGCAAACGCACCAGGTTCGCAAAGCATCAAATGATTTGAAATTAGCCTTCCGTCCTCTCATGTGCGACGCACACGCATTTGCCTCGCGGACCGATGCCCGGCCAGCGAATGGCTCCCTGAAGCTTCAAGCAAATTCATTCACCGACTGTGGAAGCGACGTGTCTGCTTCCTGCCTCCCTGAATAGCTTTGGATCATTATCAGTGATGGAGAGTTGTTTTTTTTTTTTGTTGTTGTTGTTCTTCTTCCTTCTCTGCAGGTTGGCAGGCGCTTTGTTTTCAGGATGGAAACACCCGAACTCAGCATTCGTGCTGATGGATGGAGCCTCGATGCAGCAGAAGCGTTTTTTTTTTGACACATCGTTATTCAAGGCAATCATCTTGTGTGTGCCCCCTCGCACGTTTGCGTCGTTGGAACGGAACGGGTGGTGAGGCTATTACGGGCAATTATATTCCGAGGCATTCGGGGCCTCAGCCTCCACACCCCAAACCAAAAGCTACACGGACTTTGATAAATTGCTGAATTCAGCGGTGAGTACGCACGGCTATTGGCGAGGCTTGGAACTCACACGTTGTTCGAGCGTAGTCGACTGCTCCGCACGGATTGAGTGCGATACGCTTTCTGGAGGGGTCAATTAACGAAGCTGATTGCGTTCTCCTTTCATATCAAATTTCATTAGACAGACGGCCGGACGCTCTGACCGGCGGCCAGATAAACGCTGAGGGCGAGTGTATTCATTTTGGGCTGAATTGTTTTGTGGCCTTTGCAGGATCGAGTCATTTGAGTACCTCCGCATTGGAGACGCCCCAGGCGGCAAAGGTGCTCAAGGGCTGCGTCAACAGAGTTGATGGGGGAATGGCCAACTGCACTTGAAAAAGCTGTGCAATCTGAACACGTGACCACCATGTTGGCAGAACCACAAAAGGTGACGGACGCTCGAGCACAAACCGCAAAATCGGAACTCTTGGGCAGTTCCCAGACTTGGTCCCAAGTGTTGCAACAATCACGTTCGTAGAGAAATAAAAGAAAGAAAGAAAGTCCATCCAAGGGCTAATGACTCAACGTCCACGTCTATGACTTCCACCGCTTCCCTCACATTGTTTATGTCACGTTGCTGTTGGCTTCGGAGCCGTCCGTGCCGTGGTTGTCACGCCTATCTGACGTCCACATCGTAATTGATGGCTGACCACGGACGTTTGCTTCATGACTAAACAAAACACTATCAACTGATGACAATCACGTCGCTGCCTCGGGCTCGCTGAGATTTCATCCAAATGTCATTGAAGCAAAAGAAATTCATGTTCACTCCGATCATATCGTGCGGTGAGTGATGACACCTTCTGCTTTTTTTTTTCCCCATCAATCCATCACAACAACACACGAAGGGAGACGGCGCTACCGTTGTTTCTCTTGCGCGCATTCAGCAGGGGGAGGAGGATTCTAATATTGACCTTGAAAGCAAGGCTACTCGGTGAGAGTTGAGGAAATAAAGGGTGATCATTTCTTTCATTTCCATGTCAAGCGCGCTGGTGTTATGCAGGAGAGACTTGTTGCAACATAGCACGAGACAAATACGGAGAGCAATCGCTAAAGCTTCCGCGGCGCCCTTCGTTTTCCCTTGCAATGATGCTCTCCTTCTCAACTCAAATGAGCGGAAGGGGCCTCCCTGGAAATCTTGGCGTCATCGCCGGTGAAGACTTCCGGTACCTTGCGACTCATTCAGGGCGCATTCCAAAAAGGCAATCCGTGTCGCGCTTGAGCACTTGCCACAACTGAAGTCCGGGACTCCTCGCTGCTCCGCACCGCCATCGATTCTCCAAACAACATACATACGTCTCGACGGGCTATTGTGATTGATTAGCCTGATTTATTCCAGCAGAAATGGCCACCCGTTGTGGTCCATCTCATTTTGCTTGGCACTGCCACTTGGCATCGACTGAAAAGGGCGTGGCTCGGGGAACGACCGTCACAGCCGGTCTGAGCCGTTGTCATTATCAGTTGACACGCACGTTACGGCGTGGAAGGCGGTCTTTGCAGAGGCCAACTCGACGTCATCCGCAAGTGGAGATCTTGCAGCTCCTGATCAAAGCCTACCTGGCTCGCTGTTGCCAGCAAGGTCTGTTTGCACTTTGCCGGTCCTTTGTTTTTTTTTTCCTCTCAATCAATGTTTTTGTTCTACATTTTATCTGGATGTCAACACCGTTTGGTTCGTCCCCTAACCGCGTCAGAAGAAGTTGAAGATTGAAGTTCGACGCGCAAGCTGAAGGCGGACATCGGACACGACGTTGTAAACAAGCCTATATTGCTTGCGCTCAAACGTTTTTTCTTTCGCGTTGAATGCTTCAGTGCTGCACCTTATTTGATGTCGCAAATGGTAGGAGTCCCCACCCCCTCCGCCGATGCCAGTGCGAGCTCTTTGTCGAAGGAAATCTCGGCTATCTCTCTCTTCCTCATTGCATCGAACAAAGCTTTGTCTGTGTTTGTTTTGGGCTGGCATTGACAGGCTCGTCTCTCAGCCTCAATTAAGCATGTCTAACTACCGCAGCTCACTTTTCCCTCCTCTAATTAAAACATTTGTTGCGCTGGCAGGTTGGAATGGCCTCGGCAAAGCGGAGGCGTACGTCACTGGGAGGATTATGAGGCTCTAACTCGGGACAAGGAAAGGTGCTTAACGATGGAATTACCGTGGAAATGAGTTTTTAATCACGCCGTTAGTGTTGAGGAAAGACAAAGACCGTGCGGATTGCCGTCAGGCGGGAGAAGACTGCAAGCGGGGCAGGAAGTGGACATCCCATTTCGTATGAGGCTGCGTCTCCAAGTAGGCCATAAATCTCCGCGCCCCGCCGCCGCTGCCGATTGTGGAAGGGGCAGCGGCAACTTTTACGTTTTAGCCATTTTAAATTTGGGACGTACGCTCCGTCTAGCTTCTGCACGGAATGATCATTCGTAACCAAGAGGAATGAATGCGTCCACGGCTTCCTTTCAACAAATACAATTCCAATGTTTGCCTCGCCGAAATCGTGACGCGGCTTTTTTGGAGGAGGGATGCGTCATCGATGCACAAAATGGATTTTGCGTTTGAGACGGGACTGCTCATGGTCACGACAGCCTCGCGTTGAAGTCATGGGGCAGATTCAACCGAGCGGTGGGGTTGCCGTGACCCAGTACGAGTAATGAGATCGCGAGGTTCGATGAAAAGCTCTCCCACCCAGCTCGTTGCTTTTTGCCTTTTCCATCTGCTGAATCTCGCCGAACCAAATCAATCCGTGTGCTGGGGACAAAAAGCTTCCTTGAAGTAGAAGAAAACCCTCGGAAAACGTGGCGCTCTCTCTGCAGCAGTCGCATCGCTCGCTCCATCCAGAAAACGTTGCGCTCGCCAGCTGGATGTTCTGTTTTTGTAATATTCACGTCTCAGGTCTCTCAGGTCTCATTCTAATTCAGCCCGAGAGAAGCTGCGAGCGGAGCGACTGCAATTCCCCACAGAATTTGGATTATTTCAGCTGATGCGATAAGATCTTTCATTCCATTTTGAATAGGTTTATTTGTCCAGCATAAAATACTCCTTTGCGACTTGAATTATCGCTGTTAGATAAGAGGTGCTGCGGGAAGGGAGCAGGTGACTGTAAAAACAAAGTCAGTCGTTGGTAAAGATGGCCGCAAACGATGGAGCGCCGTGTCTTATCGCTCGGGACGTCGCTTCCTGGAGCTTTCGTCGCTTTGCCTTTATCTTGTCATCTATTCAAAAGACACAACGGACCGGAGCATCTCGGGCCGAGGCTTGTTTTGGGCAACAAGAGGAGTCGGATCAATGGCGCTGCCGAAATGGGATCAGGCCAAAGACTGCAATGAGTCAAAATTGTGGGCGGCACAGTGGCCGAACGGGTTAGCGCGTCCGCCTCACAGCGCAGAGGTGCAATGCTGGATTTCGGCTCCGGCCTTCCTGTGCGGCGTTCTCCCTGTGCCCACGTGGGTTTTCTCCGGGTACTCCGGTTTGCTCCCACGTTCCAAAAACACGCGTGGCATGTTAAGGGAACACTCGAAATTGTCCCGAGGTGTGAGCGTGTGTGCCAATGGTTGTTGGCCCGTGACAAAGCTACTTTGAAAGCTTCAACCTGCTTTCGGACGCTAGATTGCATCACAGAAAATTAGCGAAAGGCTCCCGGCCGATTTATGTGGAAAGTCATTTGGCATTCAGTAAGATGCAAAATGTTGGAACATACCGTAACTTTATAGATCTGAACACGACGGGGAAACGAACACCTGCCTGGCGGGATTGGGCTGCGTCCACGCCGCGACCTTTGACTGCGACAGAAAACAATCAGCGAGGACGCAGCGTTTGAACAGAGTCATCGGCGTCTTTGTCAATTCTCGAGGTGTTGGAGGCAGTCGCGATGGCCGACAGCTCCGGCGGGGCCGTGTGAGTGGCAGCCGCGGGGCCCGCTCTCGCAGTGAAATGCTGACGGCTCCTCCCTCTCTCCCGCTTCATCTATCAAAGACTTGACACGGGTCGGACACATTGATCTCTCTCTCGCAGGAGCTCGGCGCCCGCGGAGCTTTGATGAGCCTTGTTTAACAAGCGGCATCCTCACTGCCGATAAAAAGCGCCTACAGACCTCCACCCCCCCCCCCCCCCCTCCGCAGGCGTCTCACGCAAACACTGCTCAGCGAATATATTAGCCACAAGCTCAGGATTGATAGACCCCGCGGTGGGAATAAATGACTAACCCGCGGCAATTAATTCTTCCGAAGCAATTTGATATGGCGAATGATGAATTCTGCTCACCGAGAGCAAAGACAAGACGTCTTGGAAAAGGTTGGCTTTATCACGTTGACATTTGGCTTCGGCCGCTGTTCCTCTCCCGCTTGTCAATTCAAAACTCCGCCCAACAGGTTTTACCTGCCGCTCGCGCTGGACGAGCACCGACGACCTAGCTATCTTCCCGGACTCCTTTTTTTCCTCTCGCTCCTTCTTACTCGCCTCGAACGACGGCAGTGCCCACGCGAACACATTGTTTGTGCGCGCGGTGTTGACAAGTGTTGTCGGGCCGCTGCGACATGCACGGAGGCGCACGCCAATGAAAGGTCAGGCCCATCAAGCTCCATCTCTTCGAGAACTGCACAGACTAATTCTGCTCTTTGCACAAACAACAGAGTCGCGGGAAAAACAACCAGTCCGCTCCATGCGTCACTCGGAAAGCATTAAAGAAGGTTAAGTCGCCGGTTTTTATTTTTTTCACCGAGCACTTTTGTGCATCGAAACAAAGGAATTCTTTATGCAGGTGGTTGTGTATTGTTTTGCACGAATGCATGCTTCCTTCAGGTTTAGTTTTGGGTTTTTTTGTATTTAATTTTTGTGCCCCCACAATTCAGCCATTTGTTGTTCACATTAAAACAAAAAAACATCACACGATTGTAAAGGCACACTGTTTGGTATACATTCGCTCCTGCCGGTGCCTTGCATTGGAGACGGGCCCGCACAGAGACAGACCTGCCCAGTTGTGAGCGACCTTCTAATGTTGCTCTGTAAGTTGAAATCGACAGAATCGGCCAGTAAACCAAAGAAGCAGCAGACGGAATGTAATCGAAACAAATTGACCAAGCGTCCAGCTTTATACGCCGGAACCCCGTCGAATCTTTTAATAATAATAATAATAATAATACATTTTATTTATAAGCGCCTTTCAAGACACCGAGGACACTTTACAATAACAAAAACAATAAAACACAACACGGGTTGAGCAGCGGCAGCCAAACGCGCCAGCGTTCACTCAACCCTGAAGTCAGAAAGAAACCGCAAGGGAGGGAGAGGGGGAGAAAAAAAAAAAACACGCTGGAACTATCCTCATTTTGAGGATAATCTGAGTTAGGCAAAAAAACTTTTACACAAGCGTACGACCGTTACAACAGGTCACAAGATTGATCAAGTGGAAAGCATGAACACGCGAGCAGGGTTTGCACAGCCTGCCCACGTAAACGTTTAGCCGGCTAATAACTAGCCAGCAGCCACCGGATGAATGCAGCAATCAATCGTGTCACATTTGCAAGTAGCAATGATGCTAACGCCGGATCATAACTTCGGTGTTATCGTGTTGACATTATAAGACGTATTTCTTATTCCTTTTATTTGATTCCACATTAGTCGTACAGTCGAATAACACCGTTTTGTATTGAATGAAAAAGAAATCGATACGAATGAAATGTTGAATGACTTATCTCATTCACGCGGTCCCTCCCACATTCCAAATCTGTTTAGCCGATTTTACGGCTCATCCGTTAGGGCGCAAAATCGACGGAGGGGAAAGACGCACCGGGGTGATAAGGCGCATTATTCTTGTGTAGCAACAGCTCGCTAAATAGTTGATTCTAATTGTAGCGTAGATTTATTTGATAGATTTCACACATTCGCACAAACGGGTACTTGTAGATGATCTCCTTTTACCGTCTCTACTTATTTATTGATGAATTGTGAATGAATAAATGATCATCTGTCACCGATGGTGTCGCGCTACGCCGGGCTGACTTCTCTGCGGGCGGGGTTTCAATTTCCATTCAGTGACAGCGCGAATGTAAGTGCAAATGCTTGTCGGTCACCATACGTGGCCAGAAATTGAGCGGCCATTTGTCCGAGGTGTGGCCCGGAGTTCACTCGCAGTCGGCAGGGAGCGGCGTCCCGCCCCCCGCGACCCCCGCGACCCTGAGCGGGATATGCGGGATGAAAGATGGAGAAACATCGGGATCGCTTTTGACTGAATTTCCTCCCTTCTGTTTTTTTTTTTTTTGGTGGCGTTTCAAAATATCCATCTCAATATATTGCGTTCGGCCAGCGGCGCGTGCGCTCCGGCGTCTCCGATTGCAAGCGGAGCGCCGGTCGCCCGCATCTCGGGAGTGCAAGCGGAGCTGCTGAGCCATCAGAGCTGAAGAGCTGAGCTTGCCAAAACTTTTGACGCTGACGAAAGACTCGGCCGCAAGCCTTGGACCAAACGCGGGAGGCCTTGCGGACGTGGCGCCAACAAAGCCGTTTTGCCGCACGACGAGCGACCTTGAAAACAAAGTTCAAGCTATCGAAGCGGCAAAAAAGCACCCTTTTGTCCTCAGCCCCGTTCCGCCGCGCACAACACCGCGTGGCAAACAAGGCACGAGCGGCCTCGCGCTCATCATTGCCAGCCCACTCCAAATATTTGCCTCCGTGTTCCGCAGCTGCTTATTCCCATCTTGCCTTGCACGCGGGCCAGCTAAAAGCACTGCCATTACCGCATCGCGCGCTGAAAGCGCTGGCTGGGACCCATTAGAGCGGGCTGGTGGGAGTAGAGATGTGAAATGATGATCACGGAGAATTCTATAAAAAGAAAAGGGCCGCCAACATTTATGAGTCCGAGCGGAGGCGGGATGAAGAAAAAAAATTAAAAAAATAAAGCGTCCCGCGCAAGCGTCGTCACGCCACTAACGCCGAGCTCGGCTCGTCGCCGTCTTGCGTCCGGCAACAGGAGGTGAACGTCCGTTCATCTCGTGTCTTTGAATGACACCGGAAAACGGCGATCGGCGCTCCTCGGATGCGTTTGTCCTTCCGGGGGAAAGAGGAAAGCGGAAGAACCTCGCAAACACCTTTTCCCCGACTTTGCAGACTGTCTGGCCGGATGAGCCGGGCCTTGACCGACATTTTGTCATTTTAGGCAAGAAGGCCCGCGGGAAGCCCATGATGACGATCCTTCATCTCTTTCTCAAATGCATCTTGAGCCCATCTCTAATTGCTCCCCCCGTCCTTTCTTTTTTTTGCGCAGCGCGGGCGCCGGGGACACAGTCACTTTGGCGTCCGCCGGCGCAGCGCGTGAGTAGCGGGTGTGACTAATGCCGCTTGGCATCCTCCGCTCTCGTCCATCGCTGCCAGCTGTCCCCTGCCACCCCTTCGGGGCGCATTTGGGTGCGCTCGGCAGGTCTCGGTAATCAAACGCATGTGCCGCAAGCACACACGCACGCACGCGCAGGCACATATATGTATATATATCTATATAGCTATCGATATACATATACAAATAGTTATAAGTAACACATGAGACAACTAGACTGAAGAAAAACAAAAAAGAAATGCCAGATAAGCTTCGAAACATTTCCATAAAGGTTTGGCTGATATAAATAATTCATTCGGTGCCAGATGAAATTTCTAACTTGGTGTACAGTAAACTAACTTGGAGATGATGCAAGCCAACGGAAAGCCAAAATAACGGTCCGCGTATATGGAGGGGCCTTCCCTTTCCGAAACGCAGTTGTGCATTTTAAGAATGAATGGCAATCAAAGTGCCGAGATTCCATTGCAACTAAATCGAGTCGGGCCTACGGCACCAAAGGCGAGTGGCCCATGAAAAAGATTGGAGACCTCTGAAAATGGGACCCGTGACAGAAGCTCTCTCTCACCTCAGTCCTCATTGGAAAACAAAAGCCGCCATGCGCAGAAACTGAGCTCAACACAATCGATTCCATCTTCCTTCATTTTGGAAAAATTGTCCGGTCTTGGTTGCTCGGTCGAAGAAGCTCTTTTTTAGTCAATATAATATGGACAACATGGACAAAGCCCTCTGTGGGCGCACCGAATGCTCCCCAAACGTTCTTGGACACCCACTGGACCGTTCGCCAATGCATTCGCGCCTCCCGGTATCGCCGATGGCGGAAACGGGACTTTCTGCGCATTTGGGAAATAAATGAGACATGTAAGTGGGTTCGGGGATGCCGCTCGCCGGTCGACGCCGTCGGAATCTCATTACAGCGGCCCCGCGGCTAACTCGATCGCTCTGAGTGATTGCAAATTGGTCTCCAATGAAGTCGGGCTTGATCCGTGGCCCTCTCCCGGTTCTCTCTGGCGGCATCATCTTGAGAAGCCCAAACTCCGAGGATGGCGGCTTCGCCGTATCCGTTCGCTCGGCGGGGTCGTGTTCCGAACAGAAAGTCGTTTGGCGAGACGGGGACGGAACGAGCACTGGCGAAGGGGAGCGCTCTCGCTGCACTTTCACACGAAATGAGACTCCCGAGGAAAAGCAACTCAGCCGTGACGCGTACGGATAACGTTCTTCGGCGACGGGGTCGCTGCGACTTGAACTTGAGTCCACCTCAGGCACCGTTTTTGATGGCGGGTGACTAGAGGTGACAACAACAACAAAAAGGAAGCCCTCAAAAATGGACTTGGAAGTTAAAAACTCGCTACTTGACTTGATGATGTGGTAGTTGGCGAAAAAAGGGCACATGAGGAATCCAAACCCAAACATAACAGTTGACACAATTTGATCAGACTCGACGTTCACTTTGAAGCGAAAACATCAAGTGAATAATAGCTGAATGCCTGTCAATCACCTTCTCTCCAAGGGAGAAGCCAGACACCCCGCGCGGGAAACTCACTTTGGCCGCTCGCATCCTGGGATCTCCTTCTTTCGCTCTGCCGTGGCGAAGAAGGAGCCGAGCCAAAAGGACAAGCTCTGGATTTAGCGGTCCATCGACGTTCCTCCCCCTCACCGACGGTCACGGAAACCGCACCGGCCGGAGAAAAGCCGCGCGGGCGTGCGGAGAACATGCAAACTCCGCAGCCCGGATTCAAACCCACAACTTGATGCTTTACGGACAAAAATCTTTTTGGACCGGACCGAAGTCCTGTTCCTTGATGCGGTGCAGTTCACAAGAACGGAAAGGCAGCCGCTGGAAGCATTTGGTCGTCGTCCAGCCTTTCGCTCGTGGCACGCGCGACGCATCCGTTCCATGCGGCGGGAAATGAATCGGCCGCGGTCTTTTCAGGGTCACTCCGTTGCTCTGTAATCTCATTTGGCGAGAACGAATCAACACGTTCACGGGAAAATTGGCCGCAGCTCATTCGATGAAGGGATGCGAATTGATTTTCAAACGCCAGACTTGGCCGCCACGTGCATCGGCGAACCGCGTCACCGCGAAACAAGCGTTGCGCCGGATGCTCGGCCAAGTGTTCCTCGAGAGTCCCGCGTCGGAATTGTTTTTTCCCCACGTGACAGGAGACTCGAGTCAAGTGAAGCGCCGCGTTGTCTGGATGACGACCCCGTCATCACGGAATCTAGATTGGGACAGGCGCTCGAGGAGGACCAAAGCTAACCGTAGCTTGGCTGTTGTCGTCTCAAAGGTATCCCCGGTTTGGTGCCCCGCCGCCGCCGGCGATAAGAACATGGCGGCGGCATCGTCCTCTCTTCACTTCTCCCCACTGACGTCAAGAGGAGACCTCAGCATTTGCTGGCTGGAACATCCTTCTTCCTCTCAATTTGGCTCCCTCTACTCGGAGTCTCGCTGCTCAGAAATCTCCTGGATGATGATCCCCCCCCCCCCCCCCCAAAAAATAAAGGTGTTGCTGCTATCAGTGAAATTCCCGGCGCGCCTGGAAGGTATTATAGGCCCCTCGTGAGAACGTCTTTGATGAGGAGGCCCCGGAATGTAATTACGCAGTTAAACAATAAAAAAAAATGGGCGGCTTTCGGATGGCGAGATGCCCGTTGCGCAATGCATGACTTACTTAGGAGGTTGTTTCGGGTAGAATTTCCAAAATGAGGACAACAGTCCCTCTTATTGATTTGTCTCGGCACTGGAACAGGCCGATGGATACCGGATGCCCTCCTTGGCAAAGCCGCAGGTCCCCTCTGACGTCCCCGCTCTTTTCGGTGTCAAATGACATCACCCGGGACCTCCAAAGTGCTCCGAAGGCCTTCGTTGGCGCTTTCTGCCTCCAAATGGGAACCTTCCAAAGCCGGTCCAGGCAAGCTCATCAAAAACCATGGCAAAGAGTTTGCCACCAGGAGCTAAACACCTCACCGGCACCATTTGTCCCTCCGGCCGACCCCGAGAGCGTTCCCGAATAAGATCCGCGATGAGCCGATGAGCCTCACCTTGATGTTTTTGTTTCTTTTTCGATGACTTGCCGGCCGTCCGTGCAAAATGTTCACGAATTATCTTGAGTCCTCGTCCATCCGCCACTCGCTCTCTTGGATCAGATGCCTTCATTTGACACTTGGCCGCACCGGCTCGTCATTTGGCCGCCTTTGTTCCGAGCCACCTCAACACACTACGCGGCGGAATCGGCGAGCTCGCGCTACGAGGCGCCGTCATTTCATCCCCCTTGCATGCGTTTCTTTGTTTTGGCCGCGGGGGACCTTTTCACGCTAAATCTCTCATCATTGATTTTTACTCTTTGCTCTTCGCCCGCCTCGATTATCGCCGAAGGGGAAAGAAAGCCGATCGGAAAGCAAAGACAACGGAGTCGCCGCTGAACGGATGTTGCGTAACCGACCGACGTGGTCTCTGTGTGAGAGCGTTAATTAACTTTGGCTTCTCGAGTATCCGCCGCTTCACGGTTAATTGCTGATCTGAGACAAAAATCCCAGAGAATCCATTCGGGGCGGCCTATTTCGACACCATTAGCAGCACACCCTTAAAAGCCTTCTGCCAAGTTTGTTGTCCGCGACTTCCTTCGACGAGGCATCGCGGCTGACTGGCCGAGCGGCCTGACCCTCATTAGGAGCCCATGTGAGACGCCGACGCCGACGCCGCCGCCGCCGACTTGGCCTTCTTAGGCCAAAAGCGGGAAATCTCATCTGGGTCGCCACCATTTTGCTCCTGCGCGTCGTTGACCCAAATATGTCCTCCACCTTGACCTTCACCGAGTCATCCGGCGGGTGTTCAGGTCTTGTCCGCCGCTGCCATCAACCGCGCGTTCCTCAGCAAGTCGGACCAAGCGTTAGCTCATCGCACTCCTTGAAAGCTGACATGGTTGGGAAGCGCTTTCAAAATGGGGGCCATATTTGGAGACGCCATCTTGGACACCAAAACAGACCAACAGGAAAAGTGCCATGGGTGCAAAAAGAAAAAAGTACAGTATATTTTGAGATTTTTGTCGCCTTCACGGAATCAGACGCCATCGACAGTTTCACGATGATTGTCTCCGCACAACGCCTGATCGATTGGAAGGCAAAACATTTTCAGCGGAGAGTCGCTTTTGACGAACGCGGCAACGAAATCAACACGTCAGCGTTACTTTTGCTGCTTTTCATACTCACAAATCTGTTGGCTTGCCACAGAGGACGACGCGCCGATGCCGTGTCATGCTAAATCCGATTCTCCATGCCACTGTCGGCGGCACTCTTGCCTCTTTTTCGGGGAGGGGGGGGGGTTGTTTTTTTTCCGCTCATCCTGTACCTCATTATGGCATCACGAGGAAAATTGTTGTCAACGCATTCAGCAGCAGTGATGGACAGCCGCACGAACAATTTGATCCTTTGTTGCTCGAATCGGCCATCGGCTTGAGTGCTCGGGTTTGCGCAATCTCAGCCTCACTGTGCCACAAATAAGTAAGTCACCGTGTACTGAGCTCCACTTCGTCCCGGGGGGGTGGATGTGATCCAAGCCGGTGCTAGCGCAGCGTTAACGCGCACACACACACACACACAGGCCAATCAGCAGCATTTGTTCAGTCGTCCCAAGACACAAGCGCACCCACACAAGCGCACCCACACACACACACACACATATGTCATCGTGCTCCGAGGGACTTGGCATTGATTCTGCATCCCTTCACCACGCGTAAGTGTGCTCTTTACCTTCTGTGTTTGATTTGTAAATCAGTCCCAGAGCACCGGCGACCGCGGACGGAAGCAAAGTCTCTTCCGACTAAAAAGAAATCCACGGTGTCTATTAGGCTCGAGCGAAAAGGTCAATAGCAACGTATTGCGCCGCGCTTAGTCTGGCGAGAGGTTTTCGATTCACGCGTGACCGATTGCATTGACGCGGCAGGCCTTATTTCGCAAGTCCAGTGCAAAGTCGAACTGCCCGGCTAACTGTGCGCATGGGGCGGAGTTTCGATCCTTGCGCCGTTTGTCGTAGACCGGCGCGATAAGAAACGGGCACGTCGTGGCGCCGTTGCGGGAGTGAACGCGGCCCGCCGCGTTCTCCTCTCATTCCCGTTCACTTCAGGACACCAAACGAGGTGTTCAGAGTTCACGGCTCGGTGTCGTTTGGGGGCTTTGTCTTGATGGAACGCTTTGGTGTCAAACGTCACGCTCCTGGCAAATCTGACAAAGGCGACTGTCGGGGGGGGGTCAGTCTCGTGAGAACTCAACAAGCGATTTCTTGGGCTGAAAGGTTGGCTCTTTTCAACAGCATGCAGATTTCTCAAAATTTCTCGTATTTGATTGCCTCTCGCCGAAAGCGGCATTCCATTGATTGGAGTCCAATTCCGCCAAGGACGCCCCGATCGCTGCAGCCAATTAATGTTCAAACAGACGCGCAAAAGGCTTTGCCGCCGGGTCGAGCGGCCTTGAATCTCATCTCCCCTTCCGCGGAATTGCAATCCCACCGCCGCCAGGCCCGAAAGCCGTTACGTAAGCGGACGACGCCGTCGGCGTGGAAGAACTCCCGCCACGCATGACCCCGGACGAGCGGACACAGAGAGAGAGAGAGAGAGAGAGAGTTGCGGCCGATCGGTTACGTGGACGGCAGCGGCGAATGAGCCGATCCATAAATCACAAAGCGATTTGAGCTCATCCCGCATCCCTCGACTTCCACTTTGCTTTGATTTATTGTTTGCGGAGAAAAAAAGACGCCGATGCGAACAGAGAGCACCTGAGGCAAAATTGCGACTTGACACTTGAAAGCGTAAAAGCATTATTTATGCACAAGGCGTGTCTTTGAAGAACTCCAAACACGCATATTCCCGAGGTCCTTCACCCCAAATAATGCATCGGAAATCAATTATTCACTCCCCAATGTTTATTTGGCTTCAAAAAGTGTACGACGCAGGCCTCCATGTTGGCGGCGAGGAAGCCGTTCCCGTGCGTCCGACGCCCCCGGCGGAAGTTTGTACTTTGAATGCACGAGCGTCCCCGAGCACCAATGAGATCAGCGATCGCCGGGAAAGAACCGGACAGCCCCGAAGATGGCCGGCGTCGCCCCTCGGCCGACTCGCTCGCGACGTTTGACTTGAATTTCAAAAGCGCACTCCCGAGCGAGGGGGGGGGGGGGGGGGGGGGAGCCGGCGGGCCGGCGGCTGGCGGCCATCAACCAATCTTTCGCTCCGCTTTGAACATCGGTGCGACTGCTTCGTGCTACGGCAAGTCCCGCCGTTCTCACGGTTTCTCTCCGGATTTCGCGGCGCCTTACGGTCCGGCGCGAAAGAAGGAATGATCGCGAGAGGACTTGCGGCGAGGCGGCGGTCGAGTTTCCGGCACGGTGGGAGTTTTCTTCCATACTTCCTTTTCACGGGTAGCGCCGTTGACATCGGAGCGTCTTTTATGTTTCGGGTTCCCGAGCTGCTGCTCCACCGCCACATCGGGCATTTGACGTGGGCTGCCCCCCCCCCCCCCCCGTTAGTTCAAAAAGGCCTAACGGGCTCCAAAGGCTTTTCTCCATCTGTCCGGCAAGGCACATTTGTCCCGAGAGGGAAATTGACCAAGACGAGCCGCATCCGCAGCCAACCGCCGGCTCGACTTGCCTTCGGGTCCCGCGCTCGCCTCTTCCCGGTCCGGCAGCGCGAGGACACCAAAATCCCTTCTCGAGCGGACCGAAAGTGTGGCGAGAGAGCGCGAGACCGCGGCACTTTGGTCTCAAAGACGGTTTGGGGCCCCAGGCAAAGATTTGAGAACCAAAGTGAAAAACTCTTGACAGTGACCGATGCTCCTCAAACGCAAGAAGATGAAAAACAAACACACTGCTTGTAAATACTCAGCAGATAATGCCGTTTTAATATCATTTGTGTGTGTGTGTGTGTGTGTGTGTGTGTGTTGATGAGATAAATCGGCGAGCTGTGAAATGGTGCCGGCAGGCGCTCCCCCCATCAAAACGAGACGACGGCGAAGGCATTTGTGACCGACGTTTGACAGAAGGCCTTTGCCGGCGGGGAAGCGCTTTCGCCCAACTTGCGATTCAACGTCGAAGAACCCGCGCGGCCCCTTCCGCGAGGCCCTCCCCCTCTCTTGTCGTCTCGTTTCTCTGCTGCGCTAGAAGTCGACACGGCCCCATTCGCATGTGGCGGCTCACCAAAGAAATAAGACGGGCGAAAATCCCTGGCGGCGTTTTCATTCACGCGCAAGCAAGTTTTGCCGAACGCGGGAATCCAGAAAGGGAAACCTTTGAAGCGCACGACCGGCATACCCGTAGGAAGACGAGCCGTCAAAGTTTCGTGGCGTTCGTATTGCGATTGGCCACCTCGGAGAGCGGCGGCGGCGGCGGCGGTCTCCGGGAGGCACATTGAGAAGTGTTTGCACACGAGGCTCCAGCACCCCATTTTTGCACACCGCTCCATAAGGATTGGGTGGGAAAGTAGAATGGAAAAACATTTTGCAAAGACAAAGAGCCACGCTCATGAAAGTGCGGCATGCGTAATTAACGCGAGCGTCACCTCGCGCGAACGGCAGCTATGACCAATGCAAAGAATTCGAAAAACAAAGCCCGCAGCTCTTTGCCTCTCCAGCGGCTTGTTATCGTCAACCGAGGCTTCCGTTTGTGTTTTGGAAACCTGTAAGTCAGGGCTGCGTTGGCTAGCGGCCAATTTTCGCCCCCCCCCCCCTCCCCCATCGACCCGTTTTTGCTTGTCAACAAGTGTGCGTTTTGGGGAAGCTCCTTTCCGAGCCTTTGGTTGCGCCTGTCGCAGCTTTTTCACACCGTGTTGCAGGCATCAAAGTGAGCGAAGGCTTGCAAGACAACCGCCCCCCCCCCTCCCCCGCCCGCCATCCCTCCAAAAAACAGACAATTAATTTTCAGCAGTTTGAAGATGAAATAATGGTGTCTTTCTCGTGTATTCTATTCAATTCAAAGGATTTGCAAATCCCCAGGCAAGCTGTATTTTGCATCTTTTTAGACAATTTCAATTCTTGGGAGAAATTGCATTTTCACGCTGTTGGAAATTTTGTGTTGCAAGTACAGTATTTCACACTCACACACACACACGCACACACATTTTGCACATGACAGGCAGGGTGAGATGTCAAAATGTGCTTCAGGGCAACTTGACAGCGCTGAGGAAAGAGACTGGAAGCTCTCTACCAACCCGTCTTAATTGACAGTTTCATCGTCTTAATTTTTCAGTTTCATCACGTTATTGTGTCGTCCAACAGAGCCAATAAACATCCTCATATGTCCCATTGATAGCATCCATCCATCCCATTGAAAAGGGAGTGTTATTACTTTAAAAGGCAGCCAAGCAGAATCAACACATACTGTATATGTGTGTGTGCGTGCGCGTGTGCGAGTGTGTGTTCCGTAAAGCGAACGTGCGGGGACTCTTAGACCAACAAGGCACAATTACAGTCTCAACGCGGCTGCACTCTTAGCCCACCATGCAATTACACACTTGAACTCTAATGCGCAGCCCGGCGGGCCGCCACCTGCTCGAGGTTCGCCACCCGCGGAATAAACCTCGTCAATATTTGTTTTGCGGGGTGACCGCAACCCTTCGAACTCAACATGTTCGTGATTTGCATTTTTTGCCATCGCTAACCTCTGCGAGTTATGGCGGGTCCACCCTAGCAAGATTTCGGCGGGGGACACCCCGAAGCGCTTGCCAGCCAATCGCGGGGGCACGCACAGACCAACAACCATCCGCATTGAAAATATACGCACAAACAAATTGCCTTCACGAGCAGTCTCAAATGTGTTTTTCTGCGTCGCGTGCAGTTTAAAGTTGCGCCGTACTTTCTATGGAGCCGTTTGTCAAGGGCGTGCATCCGACAGCCGGACATGACATCAAAATACGATGAGCAAAGAAGCGCGTCTGCTTATCGTCTGATTGCAACACCCCCCCCCCCCCCCACCACACCTCCACCCTCAAAAACGGATGATTTTAATGACTGTCGACGTTCCTTTTGCATCATCGTACCCACGTGGGAAAAAAATAAATACTCGTTTCAGCAGCGGCCGTCAAAGCGTCAGCATTGGGGGGTATTTTGGAGGCGAATCCTGCCGCCACCCCCCCCCCCCCCCAAGTGTTTTCATTTGCTTTTACTGGACAATTGGAGTGCGCAGGCCCACGTGGGTGGGGCGCGAGGGCAGGAACATTCCCATTCAGCCGCTCTCCAGCAGAGGCGGACGCACACCTCCCAGTTGTTTGTTTAATCACCTCTCCGAGGGATACAAAGCCCCACAGAGCCCGGTGAGCCGCAGGACACACGCAGACGCGCACACGTCAAGCTGCAGTTACAAAAATCGGGGGGGGGGGGGGGGGGGGGGGGGGGGGGTTCTCGCCTGCCGATTCTCAACAGGAGCCATCTTTCTTGCTCTCGGTGTTGCGTTTCTCTTTTTGAAATGACCCAACAGGCTCCGCGAAGGTGAAACGTTTTCTTCAGAGCAAAGATAAAAATAAATGATGGCCTCTTCCAGCGTTGTCCTGTGACATTTCGACTGAGCGAATAGAAGGAAACGGGTCTATTTAAAAAAAAAAAAAAAAAAAAAAAAAAAAATCTCTGCTCGCAACATTGAAAAGCCGAACGCTCCGCCAAATGAGTTTTCATTTGATCTGATCAACGCAGGTTTGGGGCTCATCCCGATGATGGACGCGGCACCGTCGCGGGCCGTCCGTCATCTGGCCTTTTTTTTTTTGCGCGCGCGCGGCCGAAAGGTGGACGAAGCGGAGCGACGTCTCCATTCGAGGCCCGGACGGCAAACGCACGTCTGTCATTTCTGTACCGCAAAAGGCCGCGCTCGCCCGTCTCCGGCGATGGAAATGTCGTACTTCACACGGCTTCTTCGACTCCGACCCTGAGCGAAATCCTGTTTGGATACTCGCGCGCGGCTGATTAATCCCGCCGCCGTCACAAAGAGAGCTTTTCAAGGGAGTCGGCGCCGAGTCCCACCCACGCGTCTCGGCGTTCTTTGTGACTTCACCCGCCGTTCAAATGTTTAGCGGTGAAGGAATTCATCGGCCGTACACAACAGCCGCAAGGGCGCTCGGCCATTGTCGAGCGGCAAAACGCCTGCTTTGCAATGACATTCGAGGCGCCTTTGTTGAGTCCGCAAAGAGCCGGCGGCATACCTGAAGAACGTCATCCGCGATTCTCATTCTCATTGCCGTGAACCCCCCGAGCCGCTTTTTTTTCAATCCGCAGCCATCAAAAATTCACGCCGCATTCTGGAGGTGGACCAACGAGAGCTTCGCTCACGCGTTCCGCCATATGCGGCGTCACCCCGTTCGGTTTGATCGAATGAAGCTCGTCTAAGAGGCTCCGATTCGGAACAGCAAACCACATAAGAGGGACGCGTGGTTCCAAATAAGAGCTCGTGACATGATGAACAACAGGTGCGACGCTGGAGGAGAAGCCGCCGAGGCAAGGCCGTTTTATTTCGACGGCACATTTTTTTTACACAAGGTGGCGGGCTTCACCCCCCCCCCCCACAAAAAAAAAAAACTACGTTGACCCGTTCGCTCCAATCCGAATGCGACGAGCCCAACTGAAGGGAGTCCGAATTGCACGGCGGTAGTTTTGGCTGGGCGTACCCAACCGGTGAGTAGCGAACCCAAACGGCAATGAGAAGTCACAGCGCGGGCACGATGAAGAAGACGTCGACGCCGCCGGCATAGCAAGCGGCCGCCCGTCAGCCGTAAGCTTTTGGCTTCCCTTTGATGAGGAATGCCGGGCGCCGCTCCGCCGACGGAACGAAACGTCCGCTTCCCGCTCGGCGGAGCAGACGAGACGCTCGAGTGGAATCTGAAAATGGTGACCTCAGAGAATGAGCGAAATAAATAAAGGGGGGCCTGGCAAAAATAACGCTGAACTCATGGAATGAGGTGCCGGCGTCGAGCGAAAGGGAGACAGAAGCGCCAATGCGGAAATGCTTCCTCGCCAGTTGTGTCGCGTGGCGTTGCAATTTTTTCTTTCAATTCTTTGCCGTCGCCGCCGCACTCGGCGCAAGGCTCCGAAAACAGAACAAAGAGCTCCAGGATCCGATGACAATGACCGGCCGACGGGGGCTCAAAAATTCTCGACGGAAACTGGAGCAGTGAAGCCAAGATCTGACGACTTGCTCATTTTGGAAGATGAGCAGTGCTGGCGAATCACTCGGTCGTCGTCGATCGTCACCGTTCGGGGCGAAAGGACGATCAATGAATCGGCTCTCGTTTCCCCACTGGTTGTCCCCGTTTCTTTTTTTCCTGCGGACAGTATAGTTGAAGCTTTTTTTTTTTTTTTGGTGGGCGTTGAAAGGATGGATTTTTTTTCTCCGGCAGAATTGATGTGCCCGTGTTTGTGTTTTGCTCCGTGGCCTTATCTCCTTTTCAAAGGCAAGGTTCTGAAAGGGCGCTCTCGCGGTGGGGACTCATCCATTTTGTCCAAGGCAGACAGCCTCGTCTCATGGTGACATCCTTCTTTATCATGCCTCATCCTCAACATGGAAACAAAATCTGCAGTTTCAATTCAATTCATTTTACTGCTCGCGTCTTTTTTTTGCTCTCCCCTCCCCGCTCCCACTTGACTCCTTACCGTCGCAATTTTTACAGCCCGCCGTTTAGCAGAGGAGCCAGCGCAGCCGACGAAGACACCTTTGCGCTCATGAATCTGCCGCCTTCCCCGGTGGAGAGCGGGAAGCGCGACCTCTTCCGCCTTTCTCTCCGACATTCCGAAGCTCCGATTCAGGGCCACTTCTGCGACTCGAGGCCGCGCGCTAAGAGCGGAGCTTGTCGGCGGCCGCCCGAATGGTCGTAGGCGACACGCACGAAATGGATCGTAACGATCCTCGACCTTGGCAGAAGGACGCCTTCTCGAGCCAGCAAACAAACTAGCGTTTACATTCAGGTGCGAACAACGGCCAGCAGGGGGCGGCGCTGCCAGACTTGCATCGCCCGACCGCACGTCTCCTCCCGAGCGACCCCGCCGCGATGAATTCAAGAAAAGGAGCGTTGCGGAAGACAACGGAACGTTGAATGCTTTGTGCGATGATGAAAAGACAAACGGTGCACGTGGCCCACAGATGACGCGTTCCAATTTTGTATAGGTTGAACTTGAGGGGCAAACGTCCCATTAACCAGGGAAAATCAATATTTTTATGTTTTTTTTAAAATGTTTATGCATCGTCGTCGTAGTCGACAGCTGACTGCACCCTGACCTCGCAATGAAATGATGCACACAAAAGCAGACTTGCGTGTTTGGTTGACTACTGGTTGCTGATTTCAGTTGGACCTTGCTCGGTAGCGCGATGCGGCGAGCCCGATTTGTGACGATTGTTCAAAAGTAAACGTTGACATCTGAACTTCCGCCCCTCGAGATGACCAACGGTAGCCGTATTTCAGCCTCGAGCATGCGGGGCCTTTCAGTCATAAATGCACGCTCTCAAGTGAGAAGCATGTTCAGCCGTGCGGTGTGCGTTCTGAGGTGGGCTCCGAACATAAGTTTGACTGCGGCACGGCGCGCGACCGGTTACCACGCTGGCCTCACGCCGCAGAAGTTCAGGGTTCGATTCTGGGCCTTCTTCTCTGAAGTTTGTATGTTCTCCTGCGTGGGTTTTCTGCGGGTGCTCCACTTTCCTCACACATTCCAAAGACATGCACGGCAGGTTAAGGGAACCCCCCCCCCCCCCCAAATTGTCCCTGGGTGCGAGTGTGAGCGCGGATGGTCGGTTGTCTATGCGTGCCCTGCGATGGGCTGCCAACCGGTTCACGGTGCCTGAAGACGGCTGGGATAGGCTCCGGCGCATTCGCGACCCTCGTCAGGCTAAGCGGCTCAGAAAATGACGGGTCAGAAAATTTTGTCTATTTGGCTCATCTTAACCATGTCATCCTTGTGTGTATCTGTGTGTACGCTCAGGTGACATTTGGGTCCGGGGGGGGGGGGGGGGGCGAATTTGCTCGCTGTCATTCGCCACCACACTGTCTTGCAACAGCAGTTCAATGAGTGAGTCCGAGTGCCAAAATAGGACAAGCGCAGAGAATGAGCAGCCTTTTTAAATCTCTTCCGTGCACTCAGAAAATGAAAAGTCATGAGCGAGCGCCTTCCTGATGAACTTCGATGATTCCCCAATGCTGTTCAGTAAGCGCCGTATGATTAAAAAAAAAAAAAAGAAACTCACTTCATGTCCTATTGCGATCATCAGCAAGAGCCAGAGAGACACAAATGTCCGAGTCACTCGCGAATGCAGAAGTCAAATATTTTCCCGCGTGTTTGATCGAAATGGCGCACTGCGAAAAAAACGTTTGCAAATGCATTCACGCCGGTTCTATTAGCGCACTCCCAATCCCTTTTCCTCCCAGGTCAACCATCGTTACCCTTTCGCAAGTACTTGTCGCCCTCCGTTTGAACTGACCGCTTGCTTCTAATTGAATCTCGCATGTGACGGCACATAAAAGAGCCTTCAGCGCCCCAACAGTAATGACTGGATGTGTTCACAAAGGGAAATATCGAACTCACTAATCAATTATTCACTCACCCGCTCAGCCATGAATGATGGCGTTGCATTAAAGAGGAAGTATGTGTGTCGCCGCAACGATGGCGTTCGATGCTTCAAAGCAGGTCTGGCTACAATAGTGCGTGTGCATTTTCATGGGGACCGTTGATGATTTTCTCAAGATAAATCTGGTCAAATTTTAACCAGACTTTGGTGACACTGATGTCAAAAATGTCTGTCTTTTAATAGCGACACGGCGAAGGGACCTCCATGAAATCATTTCCTCACGACTTGGACTTTATTTGACGTTTTGTCCGGTTGTCGTCTGCGGCCGTTGCAGCCCGGCTAAAACAACAAAGCTTCCGGTGGCTGAGAACATTGCACTTAAGATATATCAGCGCTCGGCTTGAAATCTCACCGAAATGTGATGCATCTTGAAAAATGGTTACGATGAGGTGACTAGCAGCTTTCATTTCAAAAACATGCTTCAAACTTTGCTGGCCGCTGCCAGTGGTGAAAAACCAGCGGCGGGCCGTGCATTTCAACCTTAGGCCTTCGGTGACGTCACATACATGAACACAATATCGGCTGGTCGGGCAGCACTTCATTTCAGGAGCATTTGAAACCATCAAGTATGCATTCACAATTAAGAGCAGGAAACTACATTTACAGATATTGTCAAAAATAAAAAGATTTAAAAAATACTCAATAAAATGGCACCCAAATGACGGCGTGTGATCATCAACAAGTCTGTCCAATGAATTGCGCAACGTCGCAGTTTCATATAAGACACCAGCCACACAATAACAAAACAAACTATTCTTTGAAAATAAAATGAACAGATCATTTGCATTTTGAGAATAGGCTATACAACAGCAAATAACTGAAAATGTTGAGCAGCTGAGATTGAACGAATTTTAGTGCACCAAGCTGACTACAACGCGCCGTTATAAGTCGCAGGCGAGCTGATTTATTTGGTACATTTTTGTATCTTTGTCATTTTATTTCGTGACCATTAATACTAACCAAATAAAATAACAAGAAGAAATGTAAAATAGAATTCATGTACTCACCATTGTAGTGCCTGTTCACTGAGCTGCAGATCTACGCGAGTGTCCCCAAACGTTTTGAAACGCACCGTAGCTTGCAAGTGCCCAGCCGTGCTCTGATGTTTCCTTGCTGCCTTGGTAAAACAACTTCAATTGGTAAATCCAGTGCAAGGTCCGTCTTGAAAATTGTGCGGAAAGTAGTCCTGCAAGCAGATCGACGTCTTCTCCTTCGGTTATTTTGGGTCAAAATGCAGCAACAGCTCCCTCTGGCAGGCGCTCATCCAATCACCGAACGCGCACGTCCAGTGTCGACGTAATCAGCCCTTCCAGCTGGCCCTGCTACGCAGGCTCGTGATCTGATTGGCTATTGCAAGCTGACTGTGTCCGTTCATTTACAGCGCACAGGGGCCTGCTCTGTTTCATCTGAAGGTCCCGAACAAGTTTAGTTTACCTGGCAACACAAGCTATCTGAAACATGATTGGTTAAAAACTCTACCATAATAAATAAGTTATTTATCGAGTGGCTTTCAATGTTCTTTAAAATAACATTGAAAGCCACTCGACTAAGTGGAAATAATATGATGTAAAGAATACAGAGAATAATTATGTTTACACACGTGACGTGTGCGTGAGGGCAATGGCAGCCAGGCACACGTGATCTCTCGCCTCTCCAACGCACGACGACATCGCCGAGCATGCCAAGGCGCAGTGCTACGCATGGTCTCTGCCATCGGGGTTGAGAGTTAAGCCATTGGGACACACTAGCACTTTTGTGCACCTCATCAGCTGTTGTTGTTGTTGTTTCCCTAACTTTTGTTGGGTGGTACTTGAGAACATTGAGCAACATCATTCAACACCTGATCATTCTACGCGTTTGTAGCTAATACAAAGCTAGGGAGGGGTGGGGGTCGCTGTGAGAGAGAGAGAGAGAGACATATGGGTGGGTAGGCAGCCAGGGAGGCTGACAGACAGATAGATAGATAGATAGATAGATAGATAGAAGATCTGTGTACGCGACACGACCGAGGACAAATGCTTCAAAAGATGTGGCTGGACATTCTTCCTCGGTTCGGTTTTTCGGTGTCCTGAACCAAATCTCGCACGCAATAATGCTGCTCTCTAGCGGTAAAATATGGTAGTGGTTTAAAAAAAAAAGGTAGGTAATTAAAGTCCCACCACAGCAGGTGACGAGTGCAAGACTCCTGTTAATAATAGAATGTTTTGCGAAACTGCAGTTAACCCATCAGCACAAGGTGAGAGTTGGCTACGCGTGGCCGAAATTGTAAGAGGATTGGAAAAGTGAAAGCATGCGCTGAAAACTCAACTCAACTGTGTTTCTCAAGCACTTTCAAACAGCCATCGCTGCATACAAAGTGCTATATATACATGGAGCACACTTCAGAGTGGTGAAATTTCCATGTGCCACCTGGAGTCCAGAAAAGTCAGGCTGGAGTGAATCAGAAGACTAATAATATGTGACGATGCGTCGTTGAAAATACAGTCATGCCTCCTGTTGATTGTAAGCTAAGTGTATCCGACCGTGAAAAGCACATGCATTTTTATGAGTTTTAGCCCTGACCTTTGACACCTTTGTTACCTCATTCTTGCAAGACACCATCAACATCAAGCCGAAGTTGTAGTTTTCGGCGCCCACTTGCTTTCAGGTTGGGTCACGTGACTCCGCAAAAGGCCCATGAAGGAGGGAAGGGGCAGGTAGAGAAGGTACCCAAATGAGCTCCAGCAACATTCGTTGTTCCCACAGAACAGAGGGAGTGGACTCCTGTGAGTACTGCCGTAGCCCATGTCGCTGCTTCGTGCGAAGTCAGGTTTAGTCTGACCTACAAGCATGCTAATTATATGCAAGCAGATGGCCTTTTGACTTGTATGTCAGGGGCTGCAGAGAGGTGAAATTGTATGCTTCGGCTGAACATTTTGCTGTTTCCAAGTGTACTTCTCTTCTATCTTATATTAGCGGAACACTCCAACTGAAAGTGACAAACGGCTTCGAGCAAGCATTCTTTGCCTCATATTTGGAAAAATGAACAGGTGGAAAGAAACGCTTCAAAAAGCACGTTTTAAATTTTTACGGTTGTTTTAATCGGTTCAAGTGTGCGGGGGGTATAAAATGATATGAACTTGTCAAAAAAAACAGCCGGTGGCGGCTCTCTAGGACCGCAGTTGCCCACGCCCTCTCTCTCCTGTAGCAAATGGCGTTCTGTGGCCACCCTTCCTGCTCACAGCGGGACTGCAATGGGCTTCGGAGCTCCCACGAAGGCTCAAGTGACATCTGAAGCTGTCAACACGGCAAGAGATTTTCTCTTCACTTAAAATAAAAAAAAAAAAGAAAAAGAAACCATAAACCCCTATCAAGTCGCATGTTTGAATTCCAACCAGATAGATGAGCTTGTGCGGTGCCCGCAGAGGATACAAGCTATATGGCGGGCAAATTTTGGCTCCAAATCAACTCACACTTACCCCAAAAATGTGTACGAGCTTGACGGATAAAATATTTTGATGAATTGTAACCTAATGATGGATCATTAGGTTACAATTCATCATATTCCAAGTTTGTCTTTTTGCATGTGAACTAATGGCCCCCCGCATTAAAAATGGCGTGAACCCGATGAGCAGTGTAGCAAACACGGCACTGTCGCAGAGTCGACCGACGCCCGAGGATGCAAGGCGTTGTTCTTGCTTGCTTGTCCTGCTCGCACGTGCTCATCAAAACAAAGGCGACAAACATTTTGTTTGACTTGATAAGGACTGCGAGGGCCGGTCCGAGACCGTCGACGAGCCTGACCCGACGGGTTGTTTTTATGGTGGTTGATTCTTACACCAGGTTTGTTTGCAACCACTTGGGAACCCCGACGGCCTCGGGGTATTTTTGGGGAGCATCCGGATTCCAAGGATGGGGCCCTTAATGGGGAAGATGCCACGGTTGTGGTTTGCCTCTTTACCTGCGTAGTGAAGACCTTCACTGCTATCTGGCAAACGTCAGTTCAAAATGACCGAGCCAGATCCATATGTGATCCAAAACGTTTAATTGAGTTGAAACAAATAATTGATTAGGTACTGTGGATAAATGAAACCTTTTCACATCCTGTTCAATTGTCACAGTTCTAAGCAGTTTTGTTTCAGATGATCCGTCCAGAGTATATGGCTTTTATTTTGCCTACTTAGAAAAGTATTAAAAACATCATTATGTACACGCAAACAATCATATTTACATTTGTTATGTGATTTGACGCAGAATTCTTTCTTAAACCGGGTTTGACTTGGTAGCTATATTCGACAACCCAAAGACAAGTAACTTAAATGTCCTTCGGTCGTCGTTTCGTAACTGTATGAAACCAGGACAGAAAATACAAACGCCAGAGCCGATAGAAATGAAATACTGCCATTGTCATTCCCAACAAGGATTTTCAGTGGTTCTCAATGATCGCTCGCCAAACCAGTGTAGTCGAACCACACTATGACGACGTGGCTTTCTCATTGGCCGCAGTCTTTTCTTTCTCCTTGGACTTTTCATGTTTGTTATTTTTATCTTCTCGCCTTTCCCTGATTCTGCTCGTCTCCTGACGGTCCCTGCCACGGTCTCTTTCGCGGTCTTTATCTCTGTCTCTGTCTTTGTCCTTATCCCGGCCTCGGTCCTTCTCCCGCTCTCGGTCCTTCTCTCGCTCTCGGTCCTTCTCCCGCTCTCGGTCCTTCTCCCGCTCTCGGTCCTTCTCCCGCTCTCGGTCCTTCTCCCGCTCTCGGTCTCTCTCCCGCTCTCTGTCACGGGGTCTGTCTTTATCTCGGCCTCGATCTTTCTCTCTTTCTCTTTCGCGGTCACGGTCTTTCTCTCTGTCTCGATCTTTCTCTCCATCCCTGTCCTTGTCTCTTTCTCTATCTGGGTCTTTCTCTCTCTCTTTCTCTCCATCTCTGTCTTTGTCTCTGCCTCTGTCTCGGTCTTTGTCCCGATCTTTTTCTCTGTCCTTGTCTCTGTCCCTCTCCCGGTCTCTCTCACGATCCCCCTCTTTGTCTCTGTCCCTCTCCCTTTCCTTGTCTCTGTCACTGTCCTTTTCCCTTTCTCTGTCTCTACCTCGGTCTTTCCCCCGGTCACGGTCACGGTCTCTGCTTCGGGACCTGTCACGTCTCTTGTCTCGCTCACGGTCCCGTTCTCGCTCTTTATCACGGGTTCTTCCTCTTTCGCGATCGTAATCCCTTCTCTCCGACTCCCTGTCCTTGGCTCTGTCCTTTTCTCTCTCTCGGTCACGGTCTCTCCTCTTGTCTGCGTCTTCATCCCTGTGTCGCTCGACCTCTGCCTCCTTGTGTTTCTCAGCCTCTTTCCCTTTGCTGCGCTCCCGTTCTCTGCTAGATTCACCGTCGACGTCCCGCTCTCTGCTTCTGTCCCGCTCTCTGCTTCTGTCCCACTCTCGGTCTCTGCTCCACCGCTTGCCCTGACCCCGCTCCCACAACGATCTCGCAGCGAGAGGGATGTCCCGGTCTCTGTCTCTTCGGCCTTCGCCAGAGAGCTCCTTCAGTCTCTCTTCTAAAGACTGGGAAGAACCAGAACCCTGTTCTCTGAGTCCGACGTCAAAGTGACCGAAGAGCTCTGTGCTTTGCGGTTCCGAGCCTTCCCGGTTGGTGCCGGTTCTCCTCATGGCTTCGGGGGAATGTCGGCGCCAGTAGTCCTCTCGCCATTGATCTGGACTGTGACCTCCGAGGCGACTTGGAGGAGCAATAGGGGCCTCTGTGGGGGTCGGTAGCAGCGGGCCACTGTGACGGACAGGTCTTGCCTCATCTGAAAACCTATCAAAGCGGTAACGCTCAGAGCCACCAAAAGGCTGAGTCTGATCTCGGACCGCTCTGGTCTCCTGTAGAGCTGGAAGAGCTAGGTGCTCATTCAAAGCTCCTCGATGCGGCGGTGAGTGTAGCATGGGAACCCCAAATTTGTTTCTATTCTCCGGAAGAGAAGGAAGAGCTAAGTGCTCCTCCAAAGCTCCTCGATGTGGTGGTGAGTGTGGCCTGGGCACCCCAAACTTGGCATGTAGATTCATGTGTGGCCCGCTTCTGTCCACACTAGAAGGCGGGCCTCTTGGTTCATCATAGTGGCTCGGCGGAGGACCCCGGTAAGGTGTCGCTGGGCCGTCTTTGAAAATATTCGGAGGATGATTTTGATGTTGGTCCACATGTGTGAATGAGTGACTATCTTTACCATACTGCTCCCTGGGGTCCACCATTTGGGGTTGGATTGGAATTGGAGTTTGATTTGTATGCTCACCATACTGAGAGGGTAGAGGACCCCTTGGCCCTGAGAAGTGGGAGAGGGGGGGAAGCCTGTTATCAAAATGTCCTGGTGGTGGTGGTGGTGGTGGTGCTGTGAAGGCTGGAGGAGGACCTCTGTTTCCAGGGAAACTAAATGGTGGAGGTGGACCGGTAAATCGCGGTGGAGGCAGCTGATTCTGTCCCTCAAATGTAGGCGGTAGAGGAAAGCCTGGAGGCAGGCCTTGTTGTCCGCTGTGCTGAGGGGGAATAATGGGATCAAACATTTTGGGTGGCGGACCTCTCTGGCCAATTGGTGGGTACAGCGGCGGCGGTACTCTGGGTGGTATGAGGTTCTGAGGAGGCGGTCTTGAGAGTGGCTGCTGAGGTGGTGGCGGTGGTAGTTGGGTGCGTGTCCACTGGTTTTGATAGGGGGGGAACGGAGATGGAGGCAGGCCATACGGACGGGCGCTCTCCGCTTGAATCGGAGGACCGAGTACCGAGGGAGGACCATGGATAGCTGGTGGGGGTCCTTGCATCGACTGCGGCGCAGACATTGAAGAAATACCTTGCATCGGTGGCGGAACCGACATCGGCGGAGGCCTCATCATGGGATTCTGTCCGTGCCTTGGTTGAGGTGGTAGAAAACTCGATGGTGGGGGGATGTCAGCTGGTGATCTATAATCGTCAAAGTCTGACGTTGTCCTGTGATGTCGCGAATGATGAGAATGAGTGTCACTGAGGACTGGGATAGTGGAAGTAATTGTTGAGGGGTTTGGCGACTCATTGTAGGAGCTACACGTTGCTGCGTCTTGGCTATTGTCGTCGTATTCCGACTCCTCGCTGGTTTTTAAAATACTTGCCGCATTTGGCCAAACACTGTACTTGTCTGTCTCTATTTCTGCCTGGACCCTCTCAGCAGCTTGCACTTCTCTCGTGTTCACTTCTTTTTCTTGCATATAGTCATACTCCAGATCAGGTTCCAAAGTCTCCCCTAATAAAGGAATTGACACCTCTTCCTTTCCTGTCTCCAGAAAGGGCAGTGTTGTCTCCGATTTCGTTTCCTCCATGGGCAACGGCCTCTCTGGGTCTTGTGAGGAGTCGGGAGGGTTCGCGACAGAAGGCAACGGTGGCTCTTGGACTGAGTGCTGTGGTGGAGAAGAGCCATCGGATGACAACTCCTCATTATCAAGCGGTTCACCTGCTGTTTTTGTTGTGCTACCGGCCACCTGGCGAGCTTCACGGCTCTGTCGAGGATCTCTCCTCTGGTTGATCGTGGGTGTAGCTTTCACAAGCTCTTCCACTTGTTTACCAAGCTGCATTAACTGACTACTGCCCAAGAGGGTTGGCGCAGCCTGCGAAGACTCAGTGGAGGGCAGACATTCGTCGTCCTCTTTTTGTTGCGTCTGATCTGCTTTCTGGTTGAGGCTAGCCAGGGTCTTTTCTGAATCTGTTATAGCCTCACACGTAGACGCTCCAGTTTCATCTGATACAGTAGTTTTGACTTCATCAAATATCGAGTCATCTTCAGGATCATACGCAATGTCATCACCTTCACTTGGTACTACTTCAGGTTGATTGACTACCTCAACCGGTTTATTAGGCACACTGTAACCCATACATGGGTCATACTCTTCCTCTGGGTCATACGGCCGGTCGTCTTCATCCTCCTCGACCTGTTTCTCTTTTGAAATCTGCGCAAACTGCTGCACAATTGGATCGAGCATTGTGGAGTGGGCGATGGAAGTTTCCGCACCCTGATCAGACGGCGAGTTGGAAGCTTCAGAGTCGTGCTTTTTCTTCCCAAAAAGAGTGTTGAGGATGGTCTGAAGAGGAGTGGCAGTTGCCGCAGGGGCAGGGATAGAGCTGGATGAGGATGGAGATTCCACGCCTGTGACAGAGGACGGGACGGGTGCTTTCACAGATGACAAAAGGGAAAAGACAGATGAGGTGGCCACAGCAACATTTGGTGTCCCAGAGGAGCTGGCAGGAGGTGACCCCGGAGGAGTAGCACTGAAGGGAATTTCCAAACTTTGGCGTGTGCTGCGCTCCACTTTGACTGAGAGAGGTGGCTTTGGGAGACCAGTGTCATCAATTTCTTTAAGTTGGAGCTTAGATCGTTTCTCATCAGTTTCCAGCACAACACCAGGGCGCTTTCTGTCCTTCTGGCAGATCAAGAGCCCCAGTAGAAGGTTGGGCCGGGCCGGCTCAAGTCCTGCAAAATAATAAACACGCACAAGTGAATCAACACATCGAAGACTCCAAACTCCAGCAAGGATGAGACACAGAGAACCTCAGGTAAATATGTTCACATTTCTTTGCACAAACTGGCAGATATGTTTGTCGTTCTGTCAACCTCCAGCCATAGTGACATCACGCAAACTGGACAGCTCGAGATGAACACAACGTAATACATGCGATGAACATATTCTCTCGAATAATGAATGACTGGGGCTATCTGTATCGACAGAGAAAGGGAAGAACTGTTAAGGGGCAGCAAATGTCAGGCCTGCGGGCCACCTCCTATCAAAGGCGACGCTTTATGGGTGACTGAAAGTAGGTTTTATAGAGTCGGCTGTTCAATTGTATTTTTAATAGTTGTATGAATCCTGCCTGTCAAGAAGCAGAGACACATAAACAGGCCAGCAGTGGAGTTGACCTTTAAGAGCATACCTGGTCCATCAAATGGCAAGAGTTTGGATGGTAGTGGGTCCTTTGAACTCAAAGGGATGAGATAAAGGTCTTTGATCCGCCGGTTGCTGTTAGCTACCACACCAAATCTTTTCCTGCTGCTGAAGTAACAGAAGAGAGACACGTAAGCGACTTCCTCCTCCTCTGTGGCTGGCTGGAATCGGATCAGACACAGCTCCTGCGAGTAGTAAGAGCGAGAAGATCAATCTGCTGTCGCAAAAACATTTTTGACAATTAAACCTTTGCACAAAGTAACCTTGGACAATGAGGTTTTCAACTTGCCAACGTAGTCCCACACTGTGTTTGGGGAGATGCGTCCTCCAACGTGTATGGTGTCAGGCAAATCCTGCATAGTATTGACCAGACATGAGGAGATGCCATTTTTTTCCAACTTCAATCACGCGCGCACACGCACAAATGAGCTAAAAACAAGACTAGCAAACTCTGAATTTTACTTACCTCTTTTAGGTACTCAAAAGAGCCTGAAACCAGGTAAGCCTTGGTTACAAACTTGGCCACAGACTGCATGTTGATGAACCCTTTCCAAACCCTCTCTTGACCATGGAGGAAGATTGCAGTCTCCCCCTCCGGTGGAGGCTCAGATGTACTGGGGGTGGGGGGAACAGTATCGTTTGAATGAAATTCCACGTTCGTTCAAAAGAAGGCGGCCTCATTTTCCGAGCGAGACGAGACACTAAACTATGGATAAGGTCGCAAAAAAACAGGTCAGGCACTTTTAAAACCACTGCACACTCATGATACACAGTTGCCACAATGTACCGTTTGTTAAGTGAAAACACAGCCCAACTCAACATAGGATGCTAAACATTCTCAAATGACCGGAGAAAGTACTGATACATTTGAGAGCAAACCCGTTTTTGACACCTGTAAAACAAGCTCCTGAAATAAAGTGCAGTAATCCCTCCTTTATCACGGTTAATGGCGACCAAAATCCGCTAAGTGGTGACCAATAAACATTTTTAAAAAATTACAGTAAGTCTGCGAGAAGCTGCGAAAGTCAGCAAAACAACAGCAAGTCACATAGAGCAACATTTACAGTACTGTACTCCATGTATATTTTTTTTTTTTTTTTTTTTTATGAATATGTTTGAAAATATTCGCGATGCACTGAAGCCCCGATAAATGAACCGCGAAATAGCGAGGGATGACTGTATCCTGTAATCAGCCGAAGTACCTTGTTTTCGACGGTTTGGACAAAATCAGTGAGGGCGGAGGAGCAGGGGGCATGGGAAGGAAGGCCTTGGCTCCGGCATCCAAAGGAGCAATGAGAGGAAGTGGGAGTGCCTCCGCCACGGTACTGGCGGCTTTTTCTGGAGAAGTGTGCGTGACGGTTACGCCGGAGCCATGTCTGGCCATGCGTGGATCTCTGCGCGTGATGCTGACGGACGAAACGGTGGGGGCGACGGCCTGCGGGGTCTGCACGGGAGGGGCCAGGTTCTTTGGGTCCTCTTGGTAAAGTTGTGGCTGCGACTCCAGGACAGCCGGCTCGGTGCCAAACTGGTACGGCGGAGGCATGAGCTGCTGGTGCTGGTATGCCGGGGCCATTTGTGGTTGGCCGACAGCGCCGGCGGTGGCTTGCTCGGGTTTCTTCGGGGGTTTGGTTTTTTTGGATGCAAGCTCCTCTTCCGTCTTCTGACCTAAGGAAGGGTATTGCATGGATACGGTATTGGGAGAAGTGTCTCACAAAAGTCATATGTCAACAACACGGTGACGCAGGCAACAACGAGAATGGCCAGTCGTCGGCGGGCTCCTTCGCCACTGTCAGAGGAGATGCATAGAATTCCCCACGGGTTGCGAATGGGATGGCGCGCAGTGGGTGCACATACTGTATGAATCGGTACGAGCTCACGCTTTGATGTTTTCATGAACGCATGGTGTGAGGCAAATGGTTTTTGACTCGACTTTTGAAGGGTGAAAAAGATTACTTGCTCAAGATGCGGCATCTGCAAGCGGCTATGGTCAAGCATGTCCAGAGGACCGAAGCGCTTTGTCGGCCTCTTAAAATCATTCAAATGATCATTCAAATCTTTTCTACTCGTATCATTGTTTGATGAAAGTGCACACACGCATTCAAGTGAAATGTCCAACTTTAGGATTCCAACTGTGTTCGTTCAAGTACGTCATAATAGTGATGCATTGCAATCGGGGCACAGGATTGCCCGGTAATGCTCGATTGCGAACGCGGTGTAACAGAGCAGCCAAACACTCGCAAATGTGCCCCTCTGTGCCAACTCGTTTACCTGTGCATATTTTACAGTTGAGGTCAAACAGATGAGTCCTGTGTTCTGACGTGGTGTCTTTGAGCATGCTACTGAAAATATCTGGCACACTACTGCTCCCCTCAACAGCAGAAGGCTGCGGCGCAGCTGAAGCAGTGAGGCTGGGCTCGTCTTGGTCCTGAGGGAATACAACAGATCCATGTCAAATCCCACAAAGAACCGCAACAAGTCTCTGGACACCCGCCACTAAATGCAAAGCGGGCGCAGGTAGGACGAGTGCTTTTCTGATTGGGATAAAGTCAAGAGGAAGACCACAAAGTTCAAGAGCTCCGTCCCCCAGGCAACTGGATCAACTTGCACAGGTGAATCAAAAGTGTGAAAGTAGCAGAGAGGCGGTGTGCCACAACTTACTACAGAAGAAGCCATGCGAGAAGATGAAGCTGTGGCAGGGATACATACATCTGCATCTGATGGGGGCGGGGCATCCTCCGCATCCACGCTATGAGAGTCGCGCCGACTGCTAATTTTGGAATGACCCGAATGGGCCCTCGCACCCGAGGACTGAGCCTGCAGAGCGGATGCGCAACGTTCAAGAATGGCCGTCACGAAAGCAGTGTGCTTGAAGCAGAAGGAGAAACATTTACCTGCGGTGGATCGGGCTTCTTCCACTCCGATATCTCCTTGGAAATCATCTCTTCGGCACTCAGCCTGACCAGTCGGAAAGGGCTCAGCTCACCGCCAATGACCCTGTAGAACAGGCCCTGGACACGCACGCACGCGCGCACGCACACGCCATTCATTTCACCTCTCTTTTGAGAATCGGAAAAGTTTTCCGACCACGGCGACTCACTTTGTTTTTCGGGTCCTTGAGGTTGAACATGAGCAACCGGTACTTGTTTTTGTACTTGCTGTCGGTGCTGAGGCAGAGGTTAAACATCTCTTTCTCGATGACGGCAGCCAGCCTCGCGACTTCGCTCTCCGTCATTTTCAAATCATCGCTGTCGCTCACCCTGGCGGGAAGGAGGACAGCAACGGTGTTCGACCACAACATGTGCTCTGTGAAGAAAACAAAAGCTTTCGGGGAGTCTCACCTCTTGTAGAGGATGTCTGTCAGAGAGCGACGGATGTTCTGTCTCATCTGGTGGTTGGGGGGCGGTGTTATCGGGGAAGCGGAGGCTGCCGAGGACGCTGCCGGATGGTGCGACCTGTGGGAGGAAGAGTGACCGGGGGCAGCCGAAGACACCGGAGACGGTGGGACTCTGGAAGACGAGGAAGACTGATGATGGGACGGAGAGTCTTTTTGCTGAGGCTGCTTCTTTGGAATGGTAAAGTTGGTCTTGGTGACCCTTAGCGCTCCCGTGACATGGATTGGGCCTGGAGGATAAGGGGACGGGGAAGGGGGCGGGGTGGTCGTCGTCCGCAGTTTCTTGGTCTTTGCTGCAGATTTACTCGGAGGAGTGGCAGACCTCTTGGTTGCTTTCGAGCTGCTGGACTGAGGGGACGACTTCTTGCCTTTTGGAGACACTTTGGATGCCCTGGTGGTCATGCTCTTCTTCCTCTTGGTAGGAGTCTTGGAGTCAGGGGAAGGTTTAACACGAGCCGGCAGCCGTTTCTTTGTCTGCTTCTCTTCTTTGGGAGGGGCTGCAAAACAAGAGAAAAATGGCCAACACTTGAGAATTTGCCACCAATCACAAGATTGATAAATAAAGACTGTGGCCTCATTCATTTATTTCGCACACTCAAAACACTTGAGCATGTTCCTCCGTGCACCAGTGAGAAATCCTCCTCATTTTATAAAGCTAGATTTGCAGCAACAGCAGTCATTGTGTACATCCGGCGCATAGACGTGCTTCAATCTGAGGCGGTGCAGCATTGATTCTCGCATGAGCACTTCATCCAAACGGACTTTTTAGGTAAGCCTGCAATTAGCTATCAGCATTCACCATTTGGAGTGGATTCGACTGACATTACGCCCTAAAGCTGGACAGATCTCAATTCCCAAACGCTGTGAAATGACACAAAAATAAAAGAAATCAAAATTCTTGCAGTGCAAAAGCCTCAAACTTGGCTGAGCTCAGCCCAACTCCCTTGACCTTCCGATTCTGTCTGCAATCATTCCTGGGGCAAGGTTTTACAGGTGAAGGTGACACGGCTCGAGGTAAAGCCACACGTGAGGAGTCATTCGGCAACATTGTCAAGACTCCATGACACGAAACACAAAAGCCAAGTCCACCAGTGGTCACATTTTCCCAACACGCGCGCGACATCTGTGCAGACCTGCCTCCTGCGACATACAGTGGGGAACCAAGCTGACTTTTCAAAGTGCCCCAAACGGTCATGCAATAAAAATTGCCCCTCAACGTCCTCGGTGTCATCAAATAGAACATGTAAGCAACCACATGTAGGTGTGAAGGCACGCGCATTGTGTCAGCCTCACTCACTGTACTTCATCGCTCATTTGACTGCGGGGAGCCTTGTTTGAAATCTCTGGTGCAGGTACATCACCGCTTCATTCTTCCAGTGCCACCTCTGACATTGTCTCAGGCCTCTCTTCCTTCTTTTCGCCAGTCAGGATAGGATTTCTGTTTCACCTGCTCGCCATCTGGGACATCGTCTGAACAAACTCCACGTCGAGTGCGTTTTCTTTGTACTGGACGTAAATGCTTGTCGTTGACCTCCAAGATACCCAAATAGCAAGCCAACACTGCTCAGAAAAATCAATCAATGAAGGGATCCAAAAATCTGTCTGTCACATCATCTTTTATTTTAAGACAGTTTCCCACTATAAAAGATGCATCATAATGAATGAGCTCGCGATGACTTAAAACAAAAAAAAAAAAGTCACCCCGTTAACGCGGGGCCCGCTTCGCTGCTCTTACCAGGTTAATGCATCCTATGATAGGCTGTAGGGCGGCTGACAAGAGGTTCAAAGACGTACCTGCTGGTGAAATCACCTGCTGTAGTGATGAACCCATGGAGAAGAGCTTTACACATTGGGTGGTCCAAAGACCTTACACACGCACCCATCTCATCCAAAACAACCGAATCCTTGATTGGACACTAAAATTGAAATCTAGCGTCTGAACCAACGCCACAGCGGTGTCCCAGAATAACTTGTTCTGAAACGGGTATGGCAGAAAATGATGCCGCAGAGGCCAAAACGTCCTCGTTTAGCTAACGACGAGATTGACAGATCCTTCGACCCCCAAAGGGCAATTTAGCAAGACACTTAGTGTCGCCGCCCCAGCCCATTGAGGGATTCCCCTACCCATACTCGTCGGGGATCCCCCGTTTTGCCAACCGGGTCATTTCTTAAGACGTTTCTGACATCACCTCAGCAGCTTTTCAACAAATCAAGTTGTTGAGAACCCCTCCAGCGCTTGAAATGTTTAATATTCACCCTAAAGTCAGACTACACACTTACCTCTTCAGCAGCTGCCACTCTCCCATCCAGTGGCACCCGTCATCAAAATCACATGTTAACAGGTCAGGATTACGTCTAACACAAACAATTTCACAAATGTCCTGTTTCAGGTTATGCTAGCGTGAAAGAAATGGCTACGAGGAAAACAAAGAAATATTTGAACCAGAAGACCCTCAAAGAGATACATACACTTTTTGTTTAACACTGTGGTTGATATGGGTGTAGTCTTTTCTGGTGGTACTGCAATGTAATTATGGTCGCTGCACCAGGACGCAGTGGCAGGCGCGGGCGGCTGTTCCACGGCATGCGCGTCTTCATCGTCCTCATCGGGATCGCAGTCGTCATCTCCTCCGTCGCTCTCAGAGTCCTCCCTGCTGTCCCTCCGGGCCCTCGTCTGGCTGGCAGCTCCCCTCTGAACGGATCAAAGAGATGCACATGATGGCAGTTTTGTGACAGCACCCAGAGGGCACGTTGCCAAAACGGGAACATTTTTAAAATCGTCAAAGGAGATGTAACTTCATTGCACTGGATCTATTGTATTCTACGGTTGTCGCCCATTCACTGCAGTGCCATTAATTAAACAGGGCTGCGGGCGGGGTACACCCTCCTCAACTGGTGGCCAGCCAATCGCGGGGCACACGCAGACAAACCACCAGTCACCGTCACAGTCACACCTTTAAGGACAATTTCGAGTGATCAATCAACCATGCAGGTTTTTTGGAAGGTGGGAAGAAACCAGAGTACCCGGAAAAAAAGGCACGCAACTACAGGGAGAACATGCAAACACCACGCAGGAATCAAAGCCACGACTTCTGCACTGCGGCCATGCTAACCGGTCGACTGACGTGCTGCTATTTGTTTGTAGTATTACACAATTCTAATCACATCTTTGATGCTCATGCTTATTTGAGTCACGAGTAAGATGGAGCCAATCGCGACTGACTTTGGATGAAAGGCAGGCGGAGCCCAGTAGCCGGTGCAAAATGGCAGGTTGTTATGGCTGCAGTCACCATTATTTCAAGTCAGTCAGATTTTTATTGTCAAATAAAAAGCATTTTGCATTGCTCCAATAATAATCCCTTTGTTCATACTTAGAAATTATTAGCAACATTTTGCAACCAGCAAAAGACAATCGGGCAATAAACAGTGACATCGGCATTGTTGGTGTAACGCTGCCAATGCAAATGGATGTTCATTAGCCCCACGTGATTGAAACAAGGAATAGAACCACTTGATTTAAATGCCAACAGTTCAGCCTATTTTAGGATTACCCCCCCCCCCACTCCCCTAAACATGCGCGGATTCAAATATACGAGGTGGCAGACCCAGAGTGTGCGGTGCACACAAACTTCGACTACATTTCCAACTTTTACTAAGAGATTACCATTCACGCCGAACAAAACAAATGGGCAATGTAACAATGGGCCTGCCGTAGCAGATACCATACTCGCATTTGCATTCTGAAGGGTTATGATCAAAGCACAGTCTTCATCACAAAGTGTTTATGTTCAAGGCTTTGGGTCATATACGGACAACTTGAAACAATACCAAAACAGAGGCAAAAAAGACTCGATACGGAAAAGTGCCACCGTTACACGTCATGTTCATGCGAAAGCTCTGTGCGGATATCACTTTGTTGTTCACGTACACCGACAAGGAAAATGTGTCAGGAGAATTCGGCTTGTGAGCGGAGCAGCCATCGCTTTGAACACGAGTCAACTGTTGAGCAACATGAAGACGCATGACTGCTTGACAACTGACCAAACGCATTTACTGCGAGAAGCCGTGGCGCACATGGTTTCACAACTTAAGGTGGTCCAAATTACCTTTGATGCAGAGGTGGGTTTCTGAGCTTTGCTCTTAGGCTCTTTGACTTCAGTGAACGACTTCATAGTCGCGGCAGCGTGGCGCAGGATGCAGTCATTGCCGCAGTACACCGAGTCCGGCTGGGCGCTGCTCTCGCAGCCGGGACCGATGCATTTGGGAAGCGACACATCCACCGGCGACTTTCCGGCCTCACCGGCCTCGGTTGTTTTCACCTCCACGTTTGAAGCCACCTTCTCCTGCTCCATCTCTGCTGTGGGGCACGCTGGCTTTTCCGTCACGGGCGCCCCCTTCTGGCCCGCGTTTGGTGGTGCAGCCTGCTGGATCGTCTGCTCCAAACCAGTACACAGTGGCTAGCAATGAGCAACGTGATTTACAAGTGAGAGTGTATTGTAAGCCATCTTATGGTCATTACCATCCACAATTGGACAGTATTCTCATTCCCACTATTACCCATGACATCAACATTGCATCGTTTGAGAGCAGGCAGTGTGAGCAACAAGGCAGAGAATAAATGTGGGTACATGTATATCGCTACCGAGACGTGTTGCGCCGTAGCCACCGCATGTCAAAATGTAACACATTGAGATAGCTAGAAAAATGAAATTGAGCTTATTTACAAGGACCTACCGGCTGAAAGATTTTGATCTTCTTTTTTCCCGTGGGATTTGTGGCTTTCTCGATCCTGCCTTTGATCCCGATGTCCTCCACTCCTTTCTCGTCGGCGCTCGCGGATGTTGGGGGGAGTTGTGCCGTCGCCGCTAAGCTTGCCGCGGGACCCGAGTCAGCAATAGCGCCCCCAGCAGATGATGGAGGCTCAGCGCCGGCGTCAGCTTTGGCCTTCGCGGTGCCCGTGCTCAGAGACAGCATGGAGGTGGCGGGCCTGATCACCTGGCTTTTTTTAGCTGTACAGTTGGGGCAGACATAATCCTCGCCATTTCTCTCCATCAGACGTCCACGAGCCTCGGTTATGCCCACACAATCTCCATGGAACCACTCCTCGCAGCGGTCACAGCAGATCATGAACCTAGTGAGCAAGAACATTTGTCATGGCAATCTGGTCGGATTCCCCTCATTATTATTCCTGCTTAATATACACAGGTTGTGTAATTTGCATACCCCCCCCCCCAAAAAAAATATGCTAAAATCATAGCACTTCTTGTAGGATCTGATTGTTTTATCAAGTTCATGTTTAGAAATGCTCATGGGCTGGGCAAAAAAAGACCCTCAGCCCTCTTCGCTGCTTTTATTGACCTGCAGGGTGGGGAGCTTCTCATCAAAACATCTGTAAGAGGCTTTTCATTTGTGCAGGTTTGCAGATTGGTTGGGTGTGTTGCTGAAATAATCAGCCTGGTTTCAATTTTAGTGAGAATCAAACATTTTTTGTCGTCATGGTTTGAGTTTTACAAAATGAATAGCGTCTCTACACAGGGGATTCAGAAAAGGTCAAAATGGTCACTGCAAACAACAGTGAGTTCAATGGAAAATAACATTTAACATCAGCATGTCGAACCAGGACACGCCGACCGGGTATCTCTCCGGGTCACCTGGGAACGTGTTTCGATGGCCCCTCAGCAGAACAAAATTTGCAAGGGAGGTGGAAGTCTCAACTTCCCGCCCCGCAGCCCACCACAGATCAGTGGAAGAAAAATGATGAACGGATGTTCAATCTAATTAGATTAATTACAGACTCCCCCCAAAATGAGGGACCTGCCTGCTCATGTTTTCACATCATCGTGCTTGTCATTTGCTCTGGATTTGATGTTTTCCCATATGGCTGGCATTGGGCGGAATTACTGCCCCCCCCCCCAAAAAAAGTTGGTTGAGCCATCAATATGGCATTGTCAAGTAGAGCAAGCCATTTTCAACACAATTGCTCAATAATTTGTCACAAGGAGACACCATGTGGAGACTGACCAATCGTACAGATTTGCGAAAAAATAAATCGGTTGATCGCTTCGGGCGTTGGAGGCTTTGACTCGATGCCAGCCATGTTAAATTTTGCACGAGATATCAGATGTGCGCTCACATATTGATAACTATGATGTTCGGTTTGGGGGAACGGCGACGAAGGAACGCCCAATTTAAGACGGTGAAACGAGTGTACAGCGGAACTCCAGTCGCATGCGACGGTGATGGAGCGCGACCGCGAGAGCCAAAACCCACGTAGATTTGAGACTCCCTCACAACTGCCACGAAGGAAGGGGAAAACAGACAACCGAAAAACAACCCGCACACAAATAAGCATGGGTTTCAGCTATTAATTGGGACTGGCAAAAGTTGAAATAAATACAATTGCAAATATGCAAGGTTCATCAGATTGGAATGTGTCCCCGAGGAAGGATTGCGTACGCTTCAGGTTTTGTCATTGATAACAAGCAAGCCCACAAGCAAAAGACTCCCAAGTCATCAAGGGAGCAACTTCCTCCACTCACACACATTGACCCGGGGACAAGTCCCTGATTCGCCAAGTTGCTGACCAACTTCCAAGCCATTTTACGAGCCTTTCACACTTGCATTTATTTTTCGGTACAACATCTTGATTTTATTCATTTCTGCGGGACCGTTCATTTAGTGTAGAGCAGAGTTGAAAGCGTGTTCAAATCGCCACCCAACGAAGCATTCAAAACAAACCTTTTGTTGTGTTTCTGCCGACAGATGCAATAAAGTGCATTGGGGTCGTAGCCTCCATCAGACTCGCTGCTTGACGAAGACGAGGACGCGCCGTCATCCTCGTCGCTGTCCTCCTCATCGCGAGGCTCGTCGCTCTTGCCGACGGCTTGCTCAGGTGTCGAGGCCTTGCCGGACCCGCTGTTCACATTTGCCGCCCGTTTTTTATTAATGTATGTTCGGATGGGGCCACGCTTGACCAACAACCCGGGGTCTCGCGCGGTCTCCTCGTCATTGCTGTTCTCCTCCTGAGCTCCCGCTTTCACGTTTGGCTTCTTTTCCTCCGGCTCTGACTCCGGCTGCCGGTGTTCCTTCGCGGCATGTCCCTCCTCCTCTCCTTTCGAGAGAACGGCGCCTTTGCCCGATTTCTCTGCGCCTTTGTCCTGCGGCTCGGCGCCGTCTCCGCTGTCCTCATTCTCTGAGCTTCCGTCATCTTTGGCGGCTGCGCTTTCCGTTTGCCGTAGCCACCTGCCGCGCTGAGTTGCCCTTCGAGTCTGCTCCCTCGTGCTACTTCGAGTTCTCCTGTCGGACGTCTCGGGCTTGTCCTCCACCGTCTTTGTGTCCGCGTTACCATCAAAGCTGGCCTCGGAGGCGGTTTCGGCATCGGTCGGCGTTTGTGACGGAGGATCGCCACTTTCCAGGGTCGGGGGCGCACTCTTTCTGAGCACCCGTTTCGTAGTGGAGAGGAATTCCTCCAGCTTGTCGGTGCGCTTCGACTGTCTGCCACTACGGCGCACAGGATAGCGGCTCTCTGGGTTGTCGGGCGCAGCTTCCACTGGCATCTCTCGCTGAGCAACGGTGGACCGACGGAATGCCCACGTTTTCTTTGAGTCGCTGTCGGCTTTGGAAGCTTTGTCTGCTTTCTCTATCGCCTCCTCTGCCACCTTTTCACTTTGTGTTGGGAAAGTTGGCTTTTGCTCGCCGGGCCGCTCCTCTCCATCACCTGGAGACACATCGCAGAAGGCTCAAGGTAAAATTCATTCCGGGACCAAGGACGGCTTCAAAACACTACGGAAGAGTTGAAAGAATCAATCTAGTTTTCATAAACTACAGACATGTGTGCCTTTAATTTCCGCCCACCGAAGGTTTTCTCGGGTCCATCACACCACACTACTAGGCAGTGAAAGGCAGATTTCCTCGACCTTCATTTAAGGGAAAAAGAAGCTCATTCAAGGTACCTTGAGAGCAGCTATCCGTATGGTCTTGGCTCTTTTCTGGCTCATGAGCTACAGAGAGCTCAGGGCTCACATTCTCCTCCATGGGTAGAGACAATGGCTACTTTGAAACCCAATCACTAGTTAGGAGAAGAGCACAACAGAGTCACTAATCAAGTGCAAAAAGAGGTACAGCAGATCCCGACGCATCAGGAAATCGAGAACAAACTTGAAAATGTGCTTGATGCTAGTGCAACTAATGTCCATATTGAATCGTCCAATGTTAAATGGGCAGAGGATATTATGATGAAATCGCGAGAAAAATTCTCATTTTGACAAGCCCTATCTCGTCGTGCAAATCGCCGCGCGCCTCCCAAAATCACCAAAGGATACAGCGTAAGCCCACCTAAATTCAAGACTTTCAAAGATATTTTCATTCAACGTGAAAGAAACCGGAAGACCAACTTTCCAATGCTCCCAAAGTCCCATATTATCCAAAGTTGCTCAAGGCCATAAATGACATGCATCTGCTCTTGCATCTCCCCAACTAAAAGTACGCCTCAGATTTTTTTTTGTACGCTATCCCAATTGCTTGATGTTACCACGAGAGACATTAAGTACATTATTTTTTTTTCAAAGAATACTAAATTATATAGATTTGAGACCATTTCCAGAAATAAGATTTAAATGATCATGTGTTACCAGTTTGAAGACAGAGTTTAAGACATATTTTAATGACTGGCGAGGACTTGTTTTTAGATTCATGGACTCAGCGGCAATTGAGACTTCACGTGTGCAGAAACCTTGGATAATCCGATATTTAAAAAAAAAAAAAAAAACATTTATATTGGGGTAAAATGGTCAACTTAAATTAATGGGTAAATAGCAGGAGTTAAGATTGGCTCTACTTCCAAGTCTTGGAAATAGGTTTGTCACCCGAGTTGGATGCAAGAGGCCACGTTTTTGTCCCGCACATCTTTTATGTACACTGCCTGAGGCAATAATTAAAAGGAGGACCAAGAATGTGAACAATTCAAATGGGAAAAATCTTGCTTGCACTGCAATAACTTTAAAATAGAGTTTAACAGTTTGATTAATTTGTTTTTAGAATATACAGTACCTCACTCCTCAGGAGAATGGGTAGTATTCTCCTGATGCTTTCACACCTGCCCTAGTTCAGGTTAAAAGTCTGAAGGAAGAAAATTGACTAACATTGCAAAAACGGTACCTATAAATTCCTCAACAAAACAAAGGTTTCAAAACTACAATCATTGGGATTTGAAGATCTGCCAGAAAAAAAGCAATTTTGCACAGCAATGGTTTTTTTGGTTTGTTTTTTTACTATTACCCGAGTGTCAAAGGTCTATAACTAAAAATTATGCACGGCAATATGTCAAAACCCCGTGAGAGTCAAATGTCAACGCATTTCCAACTACAGTTCTTGACTACATATGCGTTATTCGAGTCCCATAAATTCACGGATGTTTGGTCTAAAATCGGCAATTAAATAAATAGCACAAACGTTCTTGTGCAGCCATGGGGTATTGTCGTGCGGCGGTTTCCTCCACTAAAAAACAAAACCGCGGCGAGGTTGATAAGACTGCACCGAAATTGCGCCTGGAACGTGTCCTGCCACGTGACTGGGTGTGATCGGCAAAAAATGGGAGGACGGGCAGAAATGGAGATCCAGTGTTGCACAACAGGAGCATCATCTCGACGGACAGGCGGGAAAAATGTGCCAGTGACAACCTATCATTGTGTAAACATGTCGAGAAAGCGGTGAAAAGCGGCGCTATGTTAGCTAGCCGATGACGTTACGTTATTAATGCATGAACGGGGCTACACGCGGCCCGAAACAAACACGATCCAGGGCCTGTAAATGTCGCACCACAGCAAAAATGACCACGTAAACTGTCAAACACTTTCGAATGCACTGCAGCCTCCGCGCATATTGGCGCAACAGGGTCATGCGTACGGCTCCCGATTAACATGTAATGGCCGCCAAGCCTCCTCTGCTAATCGCATTAGCTAACACGACAACGCGTCGTTTTAACGCAAAAACGAACCAAACTGGGTCGCCGTGAATTAACAGTGAAACTCGGATCTCTTCGTTTTTAAATTCCACCTTATTGCCGTTACAAGGCCCGTACTGTAAGGAAATGATTGATTTCGACAAATCTTTGTCAAATCGACCGCCCACCACGAGCCTCAGCTACCTCGCGAGCGAGTTTGAAATTTTTGCCATTTGGCTGGGCACAAACTATTTTTTAAAAGAACGACGCTTGTTTGCTAATATGAAAGCCCACATAGTGATGAAATCCGAGTTGTTTGTTGAGAATAAATAAGCACGTACAACCTTGCACGGCGTTACTGCAGTGTACGTCGACTGAGAAAAATATAATCCTGCGGCAAGCGAGTCGGCTAAGGACTCGAGCGCATCACATAAATACTCACAAAATGCAAGTCGAATAAAAGCCACAATCTTCTACCCACCTACACGGCAGAGTTACGGATGTGCCTTCGTTCATTCTTCGGTCGTGCGTCCATTTTCCCAAATCCTGCCGAAGCTAGCTGACTGCGCCAGATGGCTGACCTCACCGTCCGCAGGACATGCGGCGCCGTGGCTCGCTATCGCCCCCACTGGTCTGGAGTGGGAGGGAGGGCTGAGTAAATACTCGCAGCATTTATTTATTTTTGGTTTGACCGCAAGATTAAATATGGTTTATGCCACGACTGTTGCAAAAATACAATACCGATGGGTCATTTTCATATAATTTGATCAACATAACAGTAAAGACATCCCACCGAGTTCCCTTTTGAAAAGCAGTTTTAATTACTGTTATTTATTCAAAAGTTAATAATTGCCAGGAAGTAACATCATCCTAAAAACATAGGATTCTTTTCTACTGGAATAGCAGCTCACTCCCATCATGCGAACTGCTATGAAGCCTTGAGGCTAATATGAGAAAAGGTCAGTGTTTTTTTTTTTAGCAAAAGTCTGTCAACTTTCTCTCCCGCATCTTAGCAAAATCAAGGAGGATAGTGAATCTATAACATAGCTGATATTAATCTATCAGCGGGGCTGGACTGGCCAGCTGGTCTACAGGGCATATAATTGGTGGGCCGGTGTCGTGCTATTTAATTATTTTCCACCATTATACCTCAGGAGACCGGCCCACAATTTATTTGGAGTCACCCATCAACCCATTTACAATATAGACAGCAAAGCGAATCACCCAATCAACATTTTTAGCAGAGATTTAAGGTAGCCAGGTGTGGTCAGGAATCATGTCTGAATACTGTGCAAATTTTCTAAGAATCCTTCTTTGGAATAGTCCGTCTCATTGTTGATCATACTCATCCTCGCTTCATTAAGGAGAAAAAAAAGCGCACATATCCAAAACCTTGCCCAACACCCTCATAATACAAGCAAGAACAAACCCAAGTCAAAATCTGTGTTTAGAATAGTGAATAATTTAGAGAATTTTGAGTCATTATGCATTTTGGATATGACTTGAATGAATGGGCCAGCAGTATGCAAAGTTGTGTCGGCTCCGATCGGCTGCTAGCTAGCAAATGCGTGCGATAAAATTACACGACAAGCAAAGCAAGGTGTTGTGAACAAATATGCTCTCAATTATTTCTTGTTTTACTTTGAAGGATCTGTTCCAACTTCTGGTTTGTCCACTATATATGCTGTGTGTGTTATACTGGACGCCTACCAATTCTAATAAAACAAGAGATGTGTCACGCAGATTTTTCCTCCGTTTATCCAGCCGCCTTGAGGGGTGACACGCGGGTATACTGCATAAGTAAGCCGCTGACAACACAAGGGGAAATAAAATAGCATTATGTAGAACATTAAGCTCAGCAAAACATTTCTTTGAACTAAGACTTGATCCCGCTTGTATTATGGGCGAATTGAGCAAAATACGAATTCCTGAAACCCCGCATTTTTTTTTCCTATTCGTTTTCATCCTGAATTAATCATAACCATACATTCGTAGCTATGTTTCTGCAAATGAGAGCAACCCTGTCTCAGTTCATCTGATATTGATGGCAGCAATTATTGGCGAGATGAATTGTGAAATTAGCACATTAATAGGTTATTATCACACCGTCAAATACGTTGGTCCCAAAAGACTTTCTTTTGACGAGGTGCTTGATGGAAACAGTTTCGTACGCCGAAAAAGAATATGACTACATACGTATGACCTGACAGCTGATGAATGTGAAATCTGTCAATTATGCATGCAGGCGGTATACGTTCTGATAAAAAAAAAAAAAAGTGGTCTCGTTCACATTCAACTCAAGTGAACAAGCTGGTTATTAAACTGAAGTTTCTCCAACACCGTAACCTAAGACAGCTAACTGCAGTCCTCTCCAGCAAATTCACTTTCCCAATCGAGTAGCCGTGGCACAGCCGCGCCAAAATCACAACAGTCAAGTGTCAATTTACCGCGACGTGTCTCAGTAAGAGTTGATAAAGATGCCCAGTGAAAAGGAAGCTAAACTGCCCTAGTGGTTCGGAACATTCATATTCAGTGTTTTGTTCTTGATATTTCAAGTTTAAATGCCTGTTCAAAGGGACTCATTCGAAGAAGCTCCTTTTTGCGGTAAATGTTAAAAGAGTGATATATAACAAAAGCAGCTGGTTTCTTCTTTATATTCTTGACATCATTTCTTTTCAAGGGAACCCACGATTTGATTGGTGTTAACGAAAGGACGATGCCATAAGAATTCAAATGGTCACAAGCGGGAAACGAAATAAAAGCATTTTCGTGTTGTTACGTTGCAACTTTTGGGAATCATCAGCACTCGTGAGGGAGGGAGGGGTCATCGTGCGATGGCAAAAACCGTTGCGGGGAACACGGGGGAAACGGTGTGATGCCCACACTCGCCACTGGGTGGCACTGTGACACTGCAGCAAAGCGGCCGTCGTCATCCAGATGTGATTGAAATTGTAAAGGTCATCTTCGCTCTCAGTGCTCACTCTTTGTGATTTGAAAGGTCATTGAATTAAATTGATTGAATACAACTTTATTGTCAAATGTGCTGTACGTATGTGTAACATACAGCACAGATGAAATGTCTTCCCTCTCAACACAAGGGGAGCCGCTGCAGGTGTACGCGCCGCCATCAAAAGAAAAATTAACAAGTTATCGTTCGCAAGCAGGAGACAATCTGATGTAACATTTATGTTCCACAATCATATTCATTGTTTATCAAAGTTTGGCTCACACTCAAAAGTTTTCCGATTCCAACCAAGGGTGAACATGTCAGGATGAGGGAAGAGTGTTCTTTTTCCTCAATTTAATCAGCAATTTATTCCCAGCAGTGTTATAACATTTCTCACAATTGCAGATGTTGTCAAGACTTCTCCTGTGACTAAATGTGTCACAAAGTGTCTCACACAGATGTTGGATTGAGATGTATCGGCTCCTGAAATCAAATGTCCCTGTGCCGCAGACCATATGAGAACAGATCCATATTTCTGTCAGACACCACGTTCCGACCACATAGGGCAAGATTGCCAAGCATGTTTGTGCATATATTTACTCTGATGGAGCTCCTCGGTCTTCATTGAACCACAGCGGAGGTTGGGGGAGATGCCGCCAAGGGGTTCGTTCATATATGGATGGGCATGCTCCAAAACACACATACCGTACATGGAAATTCTACCCTGCTCCTCCTTTTCTATTAGATGTGCATGGTGTAAATTGATCCCCCCATAAATCCGTTTTTAGCCACTGAAGAGTTTTCATTTTGAGAGAAACGGGCAACCAGAGTTATTGATCCATCTGCAGAAAACAATGGCAGTACGGCAGTAAGGATGAAACTACTTGCTTGCTGACCTCATAACAAAAATAAAGGAAAGCGGAGCACTCGGAGCAAACCCACGCAGGCATGGACGGGGAAAACATGCAAACTCCGCATGGGAAGGCCGGAGCCGAAATCAAACCCTGCACCTCTGCACTGTGAGGCCGACACGCCAACCAGTCGACCACCGGGCCGCCTCATGCTGAACATGTGACCATATAAGGATGCAGAATACGATGCACTGTAAAGAAAAGAAAAAAAATGGATGGATGGAAAGACAAAGGTGGAGGTGAGCGGTTTTCCCTCAGCTCAACTGGTTGCTGTGAAAACGCAACAGCACGGAGCACAAAAATCCAACCATGGCTGAATTCATCTCAGGAATCAATAACAGGCATCGGAGCCTTGGCAGCAGAACAAGAATGCGCCACGATTGCTTTGTCTTGTCGGTTATCAATCCATCTCCAGAGCAAGAGATCAATACGCTCGAGGCAGTTCATATTTCATTGACAGCACAGCACTGTTGAAGCGCGAGAGAGGCAAGTGTGAAAAAGAATGGGAAGACGGCCTTATGACAGGATTTTACCCGAGTCTTTATGGATGCTTCAAGTCCTGCTGAGCACAATGAGGTTCAATGCAACCAAAGGTGAACAATACTAGTTTTGGGTGGCGTGATGGCGGCACCGTCGTTTTGCGGCAGAGGTTTGTGCAGGGCAGCTTGACAGCTTGTCGATTCAGGGAATTTATAATGAATCTTCTTTTTTTTTCTCATCTTTCTTTCTCACCTTTATCTTTATCACCCGCCCCCCTTTCTCCTTTCTCACTGTCACCTTCGTCTCTTCCTTTTCAGAATCCTCTCTCGGCTCCCTTCTGGTCTCCCTCCCTGTCACAGACCCTTGTAGCCCATCACCCTGAGGGCAAAAGCAAAGATTAATTTGAAAGGCGCTTAGTTGCATCTCTGCCCGCTCCTGCTGTTGTGGCGGCCTCATGATGCAAAATGTTCGACTGCCTAATGAGCACCAGTTTTGTTCCGCCCAAGTTGGTCTCATGAATAATATCACTGTGTCAGAATCAAGATGTGCGCATCTCTGAACTCACACGTGGCTGTCATTACAGATGGCGCTTGCCGGTATGTGTGAATAAATCCCACTGATGTTCAAGGTTGTCTAATAAGGCAACTCAACTATCCGATTTGCATCTGGCATTTCTTCAGTTGCGCACCCGCATGCGTAGAGACGAGAGAAAGCCGAAGAAAAGAGGGCCTGTTCAAATGCTAAGCTCACACTCTTTTTCTGGCAGCTACGACGGCCGCGTTTGCACAAAATGGGTCGCGTCTTGATGTTTTGGTCACTTTTTTAAGATCTCCGTACGTTATATAGGTCGTCTCAAAGGCACACTACGGTTTCGCCCTGCGTCTGCCACGTATGCCAGCGCCCGCTGCATGTCGGGAACAATAAGAACGAGACGTGCTTTCACATCAGAGTCTCCCAATAACACCAGAAAAAGTCGCTAGATTTGTCGCTCGTCACATTTTTGGAAAAGAGTCGTAAGAGGGGTCTCGCTAAAGAGAGCGAGAAAGTCGCTAAGTTGCATGGCAACACCGATGGCAGAGGCCCCAGTCTGCATTCACCTGTCTAAGTCATGTCAACGTTTGACTCAGTAGCTGATCCTCACAGACACCGCCATGCTTGCGCATTAAAACAAAGGGGGGGGGGGCCAAACTGTCAACCCGTGCGCTTCGCGTTACCACAACTCTTGGAGTATGGCTGCTTGGGTTTCTCCCCAGCTCCCCACGTTGGGACTTAATCCTCCATGCTTTGCCCTTCAGTTTTTCAAAGACAGCCTGCGGGCTGGAATTGCCCTTTGCCGACTTGTGGCTGACAGTGAATCATTTTCCCTCTCCTTCACTCCTTTTTATCTCCGAGATCATATTCTGACTGGGTCGAGATCAATGGTGCTCCCCGCAAATCTGCGCAGAGTACGGGTGCTTCTTATTAACCTTACAAAGGGGTGACAGATCACGCCTTTGCACATGCAGGGGGCGGCCTTTGAATTAAATTTGGGAGCTCCGGCTGCATGAAAAAGGATGTGAACCCTTTCGAATGACCTTGACTTTATGCATGAATTGGGCATCCGGTGCGATTCGATCCCAACACAACAGCAAACAGCATACCAAACAAACCGTTCTTTGTTACTTTTGGGCAAAGGCAAGGAATGCGTCCAGGGCGAAATGTGGAAAGGGATGACAGCCGGTCCAGAAATAAAGACGACTGAAGTGAGAGAAGACAGGAGATTTGACCCGTTCCTGTATGATTGCTACTCAGTTGTTAGTGTACATTCAAAAGTCAGCTGGCAGGAAAGGCTAGTGACGTCATGACGACTGCCAAAGCAGGATTACAATTTTGGCATCCCGGTGCCGTCATGCTGGTCAGTAGAGACTTCGAGTCACGTTCCAGTCATCTACCGTTAACTTCATGTCACGTAGCAAGGTGGTGGTGGACCCCAAAGAGCAGGCAGGAGGGAGGAGCAAGTTGTACTTGATGAATTGTATTAAAATATAGAGAAAACGAAATCCAAAACAAAATCCAAAGAACAAAACGAACCCAAAGTAACAAACACCACCATGGCAGAAGCTAAAAACTCAATAACAGAAACATGACCGAAACAAACCTGACAGGAACAAACAGCAACAAACAAACATGAGAGTAGCCAAGAGCAAACAGCAACAATGACCCGACAACGAGTGGTCGGGCTGGGAGTCCTTTAAAGCACTTAATTACCTAATGACCAACAGGTGTGCAGCTGCAGGGGGAGCACTACAGTGCCACCTGTTGGTCCCAAACTGAATCATGACACTTCACACATGTTGGACTGCGAAGGAATAAAGTTCCAGACCTGTATGCCAAATACCAATGCAAACGGGAACTCTTCTCATATATCTTATTTGGAAAAGGCTATTTGTTATTTGACTTACAGTACATGATTTAAAAAATTTATTTATTGTGTGGAATATTTTCTGCCAATCTTATGTACAGCATCTTGCTGCGATTGTTAAAAAGCTCTGTAAATAGGGTTGATTTGAATAATTTTGGCAATGTATAGCTACATGTCAGTAAATATTTCTTCAGTGTAAGTTAGCGTATCACATTAATCTAATGCTCTGTATTGAATTTCTCAAAACACAAAATATTATAAAAACCAATGCAGTCAAGAAGACAAAGAAAGGAATCCACCGTCACAATCAGTGCTTCATCAAGACAACAAAAGGGTGAGAAGGAGATTGTAAGTGATGCCGTCTCGCCTTCCTCTGGCTTATTATATACATCAGGAGGACGAGGTGGCATCCAAGTCCAAATCCAGCTGAGGCTCACATTCGAAGGGATCCCTCCGAGACCCGCTTCAACAAGATGGATGATGGGCACAGAGCTTCAAACCGAGCGCGCTCAGCCCAGACATCATTGGGTCCGGGCTGAATAAAGAGGTGGCAGCCCCATGTCTGCTCCTCCCTAATAGGAGACACTGCCTGAACGACAGTGGCCCATAAATAACCGAGTCGGCATGTCATTGGGAAAGAACACATTCACACAGCAGCATCACAAATATTTGAGGAAGAGGAAGCGAGAAATGTGGGCTGAAGTCGGTAACAGATGCACATTAGTAAATGATTTATTTGGTCAAGGACTGAGTATTGTATTTGTCATACATCAAGGTCCAAGCATGCATTTGTCCAGCTGTTGAAACATGAAAAGCATGTTTTTGTTGTTGTTGTTGTTGTTTTTTAAAATATTAGATTGTTCTCTCTTCGTTAGAACAAAGTTTTCCATGGAGTTCGGGCTCATCTTCACATTTTCAACAGAGAAAAGAAGAACAACCGTTCACCCAAGGGGTGTCAAAGTCAGGTCCTGGAGGGCTGCTGTCCTGCATGTTTTTCAAGTCTCCCTGTTGCAACACACCTGATGCAAATGAACAGGTTAATTGTCAGGCTTCCGCAGAGCTTGTTGATGATCTGATCATTTGAATCAGGTGTGTTGCAACAGGGAGACTTGGAAAACATGCAGGACAGCAGCCCTCCAGGACCTGAGTTTGACACCCCTGGTTCATCCCTTTAGGCCAATTTGTTAACCTGGTGAGAAGAAGGAGCTGAAGCCACCTGCAGCTCACAGACAAAGACACACCTGTGCTCTCAATGAAGATATTAGACAAGGTTTATTAGAAAGTTAGGCCCTTCTTTGGGTAAGTGAAGGCTACCAATCATACCCAGACGCAAAAAAGAATAACAAGTGGATCCCCCAACGGGTATTGTGGTTAACATTTCAGTATGAATGATAACATACACTTGGAACATTTTGTGCCATGATTATTTTTCGACCACTTTGGCATGTACCACGCCTACTGCTCGAAGATAGCTCGGATAGGCTCCAATAAGCCCCGCGACCCTTGTGACGATAAGCGGATCATAAAATGGCTGGCTGGTTATTATTTTTCGCAAAATAACGATTTGAAATATAATTTAACCGAATTGAAGTGAATATTTTACTCTATTTAGTCAGTTTCAACATTAAAACTAACATTTAACTAAATTTAAAATCACACCATGACCTTTTGTTTGTTTAAAAATACACTTTATATCACTTTGATAAAGCCAAGAACACGATCCGAGGAGACTGACCTGTAGCTGACTGTTTAGTGTCACGTGACTGTTACGTCATTGCGTAAACGGAAGTCGTTGTGTCAACATGGCGGCGCCCTTGGCGGGCGTGTTTTGTGTGTAGTGTCGAACGTGAGCAGGTCTTCGCAAATTGCTTGCTTATGAGGCGAATGATAGGAATCACTGAAAGCGGATCATGGAGAGACGCGAGTTCATCGCATCCCTTGTGGTATGAACTGCGCTCGACTTCTCATTTTGACACCATTCATTCATCAGTCATTACTTTACCGGCCAAACTATAACATGATTGAACCGAATCTGATTGCAGACTGGAAGTTTCAGCTACCGAAACCACACGGATATTGTTGTTTTACAGTGGTGTACTGTGCGTGCATCTTTGGAGCTCGTTGCAATATAGATAACATTAATCTTACCAAGTACCTAGAATTGTATTAGTTAAGATTTCAATAACATTTTCGGGATAGGATCACATTTAACGGTGGATCAAGAACGGCCAGTTGCGAACTGGGATTCAAAGACAGATACAGACATGTTGACAAGTTAAACGGGACCTGAAATTCCAATTCTGTTTCATGCGAACATGACAGACACTCCTTACCCCGAGGCCCTGCACTGCAAGGCAAGTGCAAGAGCAAGGTAAAGTGTATCTTACTAAAAAATTTTTTAAAAAAAACTTTTTTCTTGCTGTGCCCACCTTGGCCTCTTCTAATGCTAACAATGCCAGTACAGTAATAACGACTCCTCGCGATAAGATGGCAATATTTCGAAAACGAAGTTCATGTATTGAAATATACATCGTCCTTCATTCGTTTTGTTGCGTGTTTAGGTATACGTTAACAGCAACTGGCTTGTCGAGAAAGCATGCTCAGGGAGGGCAGAAAAAAAAATATTCATTTTACATGATCAAACATTCATTGCGCGGCAGTATTGTGCCCCTCGGTGTGCTGACACAGACACGGGGGAGATATATATGTTTTATTCTTCAGAAAGACCTCGACTGATCAAAATAAATGTGAGGAACCCCACTAGGATGTGACTGGTCCTGTACTGAATGTATTGCCAACCTTGGTAAGATGAGGGCAGAATAGTAGCGCCCCTTTGAGCCTGCGGGTCTTGCAGCCCTTGTACGGCCTGCCACGAATACCGTGACAGACCGTGCGGCAAGATATGAATAGGGAGGAAAAACGTCCAAAATCCCACAGAGCACGATGAAAACGGGGCTGCTCTGCCTGCTGGGAAGCGAGCGCAAACATAGCCTGAACGGTGCTTCTGCCACCCAGGCTGGAGGGTGCGCCGGGATGTGCGTGGATCTTACCCTTTTCCCGCTGGACACCATGAAGACCAGACTGCAGAGCCAGCAAGGCTTCTACAGGGCCGGGGGCTTCCGGGGCATCTATGCAGGGGTCCCGTCCGCCGCACTCGGCTCCTTTCCTAGTGGTAAGACAACAAGTACTGTATTGTTCTGTTGACAGATGAGAGATCACTCTGGCTTCCAAGCCTACATTAAAACTGGACCATGCACTGACTTATTTTCCCCTACATGAAATACCTGAGGATCTGCTGCCCACTGCGCAGCCCGCAGATTGGAGTACTGTAATCCAATCGAATACACAACCAGTGAGGCGATCGTGCTGACCACTCGGCCACTTTGCCACCTGGGGTGGAAAATACCCCCCACCCTTCCTCCAAAAAAATAAGTGTGTGTGTGTGTGTGTGCGCGCACATGCACATGTGTGTGTGTTTTACTGTTTTTGTTGTTTTGAATTGAGAGATGAATGTGTGTGAATGAATATACAGTGTATATATATATATATATATATATATATATATATATACTATACACACCCACACCCACAAACAGCTATGCAATGTCAAACTGCGAATATATGGGGTCCACTGTACCAATAGGAGTTTAAAAATAAAATTGAAGAGAATTTTCTTATGCTGCACAACTAACCGAAGGTAGCCTGACACGGCTAGCAATTCCTATAAGTGCAATATACACACCAGCACAATCCAATCATTTCATTTGCGGGTAGTGAGGTGAATCGAGTAAGTGTGTCGGGGTTGCCCATTTGACTCCAAGGTCTATGCGGCTTTGCTCGTTTTCAGCGGCTGCCTTCTTTGTCACCTACGACTGCGCAAAGTCCCTCCTCGGTTCTGGCGGAGTGCTCAAAGAACCGCCGGCGGCTTCGGTCTCACACATGCTCGCGGCCTCCTTGGGTGAAACGGTGAGTGTGACTCTGCCGCCTTTTGTCTCGCCACTGTCGTGATTGTCTCTGCAGGTGTGAAATTGTGTGGCTCTCGGCTTTTGGGTCCAGCTGGGTGTGTTGCCCGGGCTCCTTTTGGGCCATCCCGGTATTCACTTCTCCCGCTGGGTGAAAAAGATCTCGTTGACTAATTTACTGTGCCGTCTCCGAGACCCCCAGACTCTCCGGTGAGTGAAACCTTGGAGCAGTGTAATTTCCTCTGCCCATCGTTTCCCAGTCCTACTCGATGATGAGGGATAGGCGGTACAGAAAAGCCCCCCCCCCCCTTCCCACCCCCCTGCGATACCACAGTACGAGGTTTTCTGTATTCATGGCTTTTAGATGGATGTAGGTAATTTACCCAAGTTTTGCATGCATATGAAATGGGCTTCATTCCCTGCGGGTCTGCGTCCCTCCGGTGCATTCACACTGTTGACTCTCACATTGGTGCAAATGCAGTCAGAGCTATCGTTGCAACAGAGACATCACTGCCTGCAGTTGATCCCCTTCAAAAATGCACTTGGTTTCAACTTTTTGTTGATGGCTCAAGCCAGATAAGTGCGAAAGGTGAGGCTGAGTTTGTTCCTGGCTTTAACCCATTTCCCGCTGTTCTGGATTTGAGCACATCAAACAGATTGAAATCCTCCACACGGAGCAGAGCGCTTTCTCTAGCTCACTGGAGTCTGGCTTCTGCATGCCTTCTCTTCAAAGAGGGTAATCTTCGGGCTTGGCCGCGAAAAGACAACCTCACTGCTCAGTTGTATCCAAGGTCTAAATGTTGGCGCGGTGATGCAATCACAGCCGCATCCAGTCTCTTGAGTCTTCATTATTGGTGTGTTTTGAAATCTTCGCACTGATCGCCTGTTGCAAGGGTGGCAGCCGGATGAGATTGAGCTGGTGGGGATTTGATGCAAGCAATCATTAACGTGTCGGTGGAACAAGTGAGTGCCACGGCAAATGATCGGCTGTGTTTGATTCAAATTTCATAAGTCGGGAACGCATCCTGGGCGGCCCGGTAGTCCAGTGGTTAGCACGTCGGCTTCACAGTGCAGAGGTACCGGGTTCGATTCCAGCTCCGGCCTCCCTGTGTGGAGTTTGCATGTTCTCCCCGGGCCTGCGTGGGTTTTCTCCGGGTGCTCCGGTTTCCTCCCACATTCCAAAAACATGCATGGCAGGCTGATTGGATGCTCTAAATTGTCCCTAGGTGTGAGTGTGGGCGTGGATGGTTGTTCGTCTCTGTGTGCCCTGCGATTGGCTGGCAACTGATTCAGGGTGTCCCCCGCCTACTGCCCGGAGACGGCTGGGATAGGCTCCGGCACCCCCCGCGACCCTAGTGAGGATCAAGCGGTTCGGAAAATGGATGGATGAGGGAACGCATCCTCAAATCTAAATTCGACGTGCTCAGTATTAATTTGGCTGTTGGAAATGAATTCCTGAATGCCATCAAAGCATTTGGGAATGAGCGTCGAAGTTAGCGTCTGTGCACTGAGAGGGTGAGAGAAGCGCGCGATTGTTTACAGGGCACATCGGTTTGGACGTACCTTCTCATTTTGAACACTTGGCAAGTCCAAGCATTTGACCGTTTATCAATATGTCCCAAATCCTTTGATGTCGTTCGTGGCCGTCATAATAATTCCCACGGAAACCTATTTGACGGAAGATGTGATATGTCAACAAAAGTATGTGGTTGCTCTCCGACAAAGTCATTGGAAGCAGCTTGCGGGGATTCAAACGGTGTCAGAAATGGGCTCTCGGCAAGCCGCGGTGTCCCGGTGACGGTGGGCCGCTCCCATAAAGAATGCGCAAGATGATGGCGGCTGCCAGGCCGAAGCAGGCTGTTATCCGGCCATTAGATCAGATTTATCTTCATTCCCATTCGCCCGCCGTCTGGTGTGAAAGCTCATTTGTCAAAGGCAGGCGGGCGGCGGCGGCGGCCTTCTCTGGCATCTTTTCGCCCCTGCAGCTTTGCTGTCCCCTTTGTCTTACCTCTCACGTCTGTGGGAGGCTGCACGAGAAAATATCTTATGCACTCGTCGATGGTAAAAGCGGCAGCTCCTTGAAGATGCCTCTGAGAAATAATCCACGCTTGCCTCGGAGCGCGGCGTCGCGCTCGGCGAGTTATTGGCTGTTGTTTCAAAGTTGAGAGGCATGCGGCGTCCTCATAACGTGTCTTTTTCCTCATGCCCCCTTTTTTTGCCCCGCTCATTCTCCCATCTTATTTGTCCATTCTTGTTTGTGTTATTGTATCTTTCATGGATTTAATGGATGAGGCTGCCAGAGGTCATAAGGAAGAAATGGAGCTTTATGCTTGGCGTATTAATTACATTTTTTTGCATCAGAAAATCGGTTAAATTTACCTGCAAATTAACATGTTTCCCTGAATATTCTGCCTTTTTTAAAACTCAATGAAGAAAAATATATATATACACACACACACCCTACTGTAATTTGCTTTTAGATACGGTTCGTTTTTCCCCTCTCTTGTCAAGGGCAAAGTACATGTGGAGCTATGACATTCATCTTGTCTACTTATAGTTAAATTTGGTTTAAAGTCCCCCCCCCCCTCCCAGCCTATTGCCTTACTTTTATTTAATTTTGGGTGAAGAGAAAAACTTATCTGGTTGACATTTTCGGCTGTCGCTTCCGATGAAGCGATAGCCGAAACTGTCAGCCAGGTAAGAGTTTTTCCTCTTCACTGAAAAAAGAAACCTTAAATCGAATTTAAAGTGCATGTGTCTTGTTTTATTGTGTCATGGTCATTGCAGCCCGAGAAGGAAAAGTTTTGATCGTCGTTTTCCACGGCGTACAGTGGGTTGCCCCAGATTGACCTTGTTTGGGGCATGCATTGGAAATTTAATTTGTGCCTTACTGCAGCAGTCTGGAGGCGAAAGGGCTCACATTTTACTTTGGCAAAATATCACCAAACAGGAATCTAAAAAAAAAAGTCCATCCCCAAGTTAATTCTCAATTGTTCTGCCCGTCAGTGTACCTCTCTGACTACCCGACCAAAGCGAGGAGGCTAATTGAGACAAATGCTGCTGACGTCGTGTGACTACCTCTCCACGCGGTGGCGCTCTTGCTCCACGGTGGAAAGAGTCACCGCCTGACTTGAGTGGACTTTCCTGCCCGGCTGGCGGTCAAGGCAAGCTCACCTGATTGCGCGCAGCGACGCATGACCCAAACAATAAAAGAATGACATTTCGATTTGAGACGATTGTCATGCGACAGCTGTTCAAGTCTTGTTTGCGGTTGCACGCTCCTCGCGCCACTTCTTGCCCGTGTTTCCGAATCACCTTTTTGTCAGGGTGACGATGACTGCGTGACCCGACGCCTCGACCGGCCGTTGGTCGAGCCTTGCATTTCCTCTCCTCGAATCTCTTCTTCCATCTTGTAGGTGGCGTGTCTGATCCGGGTGCCCACAGAGGTGGTGAAGCAAAGGACACAAGCGTCTCCTTCATCCGGCACATACCGCATACTTGTGGTGGCCCTCAGGGAAGAGGTACAACCGCCGAGGCGCTTTTGATTTTAGTTAATTTTTTTTTTTTTGCTCAGTCCACGAAGGTGTTCCACTTCTCCAATATTTTGAACGCTGGCCCGCATTCGTCCAAGAAAATGCTTAACTATCCATAAGGGCGGCGGACTAATGATCTCCTGGGCGTGTGATGTGTTTTTTCAATCGGAAAATTTGGTTCCAAGTGAAGCTGAGCAAGTTGTCTTGCGGTTTAGCTCAACCTGGACGTGGAAGTTTATTCTCGAGTGATTCAAAGTGCCGCTTTGCAACCGTCAGTCACATTGCTTTTCTGTCTGTTTGAACAGGGTGTCCCAGGCTTGTACCGAGGATTTGGCAGTACTGTTCTCAGAGAGGTAGGATGAGTTCTTCTCTCTCGTTCCTAATGTTTACGTTGAGGGCAAATATGCAGCGCTGTCAGGACTCTCTTTCCTGATGTGTTTTTTTTTTTTTTTTTTTTTTTACTTCTTCCTTGCTTTTTAATTTGGCGGTTTTAGCTTTCTATTTGGAATGAAATGAAAGCTCACATGTTTGTTTCAACTGCTGATTTGCTAAACTGGTTCACCTAGACAGTTTCCTCCTTGTGATGGAAGTCACATCAGATCCCACACAATTTTTGTTGCGTTTGGTCCGACCTAGGTCAAGTGTTGGAAGTTCTACGTTCCCCGTTCTCTTTTTAAAAAGTATCGTAAACAAATGTGTACGTATGAAAATAAGATTGGATCGTTCCAAGTTTGGAAAACTACAAAAACTTCATCGACCGAAAGAGATCTCACAACGGCACGGCAGTGGTTACAAGGTGAAGAAAAAAAGCCATGCTTAGGAGAAAAAAAAAATGCCTGCAATTTTGGAACTGGCGTGCCAATTTCAGTTTTAACAAGCATAAGCACTTTGACATCAAAACGCGAACGACAACAAAATGATGACAACTAATTTGAACCAGCCCGTATGGTTGTTTGGTCCATGATTTTCTTGAGTCTAAAAATGGCGCGGTAAAATCTCTCCAAGTTGATTTTCGCACCAGCTATACTCAAGTGTATACACAGAAAATAAGGGAAGGGTCTGAGACAAAGTACATGAAGGTGACACTTGCCGTTCTGTTTTTCTTACGGGGGGGGCGGTTTGTTGGAAGGTGGCGTAATCGAGTCCGCTCCGTTGTGTGGGCCTGTACTTATTTTCTACCTCACTAAACTGATGTTATTCACGCAAATTCCATCTGGACAGCTGGGGGGCTGGGACAACAAGACACTGTGATTTCTCGAAGGGACTCCGAATAAATGAATACATTTGTAGCCTGGTGCACGACCTGCGCGCATACTAACACGGGCAGATGAATCGCAGCGGTGGCAGCAGGGATCTGTGGCGCAGCAACAGCAAAGGATCCTGCCCGTGCCGTGATTGGCTTTGACGCTTGTCGGGAAGGTAATGCGTTTTCCTCTCTGCCCCCTTTCGCAAGCCACACTCTCTCCCTCTCCTTTGGCCAAGCGACTCCATCAAGATAGGTTTGTTTATGTGCCACGGCCTGCCGCTTTCTTTTCTTGCCCGCCAGCGAATTGGGGTCCAGCCTGCGCTATCTAGTCATTCCGTGGCCTTCACGAGACCTTCCTGACACGCCTGATGCCACATTAGGGGCTGACGCAAGCGGGTCGAGCACAGGGATGGGGCTTGAATTGTATATACAATTCTCCTCCTCACAATTCCTCGTTCAAGAGATGGCAGAAGGTGGAGAGCAAAGAAGACGAGAAGAAACGATCACAGAAAATAAACAACCACAATGGATGGCAAATGCAGACATGACGGCGACAATGCCCACCAAGATGTGGTCGCGGCCCGTATACCGAAAGGTTCCACCCGCGGATAAAAACTTGCCAATTATCACTTGAACGAAGTAAAAATAAATCCATCACTCAAGAAATCATGTCAACCTTAGACTCCATCCCGCCACAAAGTTTTGTGAAGATTGGTGGACGACCGGTCGTGTTTGTATTTTTGTGTTTTTGCTCCAAAACCAACCAACCGACAAGGAAAAGAAAATTATGAAGTCATTGGAAGTCATTCGGCACGATGAGCGAATTAGAACGGACCCACGGTCGATGTATTTGTATTACCTTATTGTACCACTAGGGGGCAGACGACGCTCATTCATTCATACATTGGCGTCACTCTTCGCGACTATTCTACCCCCCCCCCCCACGCCAGCTCATCACACTTCAGTCAGCTACTACAATATAGCTGTGCCCCCAGCTTTTCATCTCAAGCTCTGTAAACTGAGGTTCAATTTGCTCGAAACCGCCGCAATTTGAAATGGCATAATGAGTCGGAGATGAGCTATTAGGCGCTTTATTGGCATCGTAGCTATCCCGACCGTGGCTCTAAGTGAAACTGACAGTCTGAGGCACCTTGAACCCCCAGTTGATTGACTTTTGAGTGCGGTCGCTCCGCACGATCCAGTTGGCAAACACGGCAAGATGATGCACTGAGACCAGTGTTCACTCGCTACCTTGTTCACTTCTTGGCCAGATTTCCAATATGTTTGAGGTTACAAATTGCTCACAGCTATTTGTGGGTTCTACGGGTTCCCAGATCAGAGCGGATGAAAGCAGCAATCGATCGTGTCGCATTTGCGAGTAGCAAAGATGCTAACGCCGCATATCGGAACGTAACTTGAAAAACATTTAGGTCTACATGATGAGGCCTATTTTACTATTCTCGATTGGTGCATTTCTTTGTAGTTCTCTGTGTTCTTTTATTTTATTCTACCTTTGTTGTAGAGTAGAACAACACCGTTTGGAAGGAATGAAAACAAATCCATGCTAATGTTACATCTTTGTTGTCAGTAGCACCTGCTTTCAAACTGGCATTTTAAAAGCAATGCCGAAAACGGTTGCCGGTCTGCGAACCGCATGTACTTGTCTCAAACGGTGCGCGACACAAAAAAGGTTGGTGACCACCGCGACAAAGATGAATGGTGGCACTGGAGAACTGATGGATGGGGCCTCTCATTTGTATACACGCGTCGATGACATGAGTGTCGCCGAGTGGAGAGCGACATCCCCCGCATTTTGCCCCTGTTGCCTGCGCTGACACTTGAGCAGAGTGTGATCATCCACGCGCTTCCTTCCGGCCTCCTCGGTTGTATTTCTTAACTAGAAAAATTTCAGCACCGAATGACCGAAAGCGGTGTTGCCCAAGACTTTTGCTGGCAGAGGCGCAGGATTAGGCTGCTCTGCTGTCAGGCCCCGCACACGTGTGCTCTGCATGGTGCAGATTTGGCTCTGCAAGAATGTGCATGAGTGTTCTGGAGAAGGCATTTGACGGCTTTGCCCCTGAGACCGATGCATCACGCTGACGTCAAGCTCCATTTATCATTGAAGCCTTTGTAAAGCAGCAAGTGTCTGGGCCTTAAGCGTTGCGGACCCCCTCGACCCCCCCCCCACCCCTTTTTCTGTTGTGTGTTTTGGCAAAAATAAACACAAATGTTACTTCTGTCGTTTTTGCAACCACCTCCCACTTGTTCACGTGGTTGTTGGGGACATTAACCTTCAGACTTTTCGTTTTGAGGCTTGGGGTTATATTTTCTTCCCGCAAGCTTTGTTGTGCAGAGAATCTCTTGGCGCCTCGCATGTGTTTTCAATCGTGTCTCGCAAGAGAGTCGTGGTCGGTGGCGGGTGTTCACTGTTGGGAAGTCATCGGTTTAGAATGAGGGAAACGTGGCCGGCAGCAGATTGGATGCCCTGTCAAAGGAAATTGCTTGCCCTGATCGTTCGGAATTTCGTGCCAGCAAACCAGATCGAAGGTGATCCATAATGCCCTCGACAGCAATATGCAAATATAAAAAGTTAAAAAAAAAAAAGGTACGCCTGTTCTATTTGAGTTTAGTCGACGTTGGAACATGATCCAAAGGACCACGGTCCTTGTTTTGTGTTGTTTTATGTTGAGAGGGTAGAAATTTCATCTTTTCTGTATGTTACACATTCGTACAGCACATTTGACAAATAAAGTTGTATTCAATTCAATTCAAGAATCCCGTATCCGCTTCATCCCGCACATGGTCTTTGCAATACCGGGCTCGGGAAAGACTTGACCGGCCCTTTCCACTGCCACATGACTTTGGAATCAAATCGGGCTGTGATTTTATTTCTTTACACAAAGGCGTGTCCTGTCGCTTGCGTGGTGGTCTGTGTGTGTGTGTGTGTGTGTGTGTGTGTGTGTGTGTGTGTGTGTGTGTGTGTGTCCCCAGACAGTCACCTGAGGCTCCCCAGAAAAACAGCACCTGCCCTGCCAACCCAACGTGCCCTTCAGTCTTGGGCCCGCCCCCCGCCAACCGTTGCCCTGACCCTTTTACCGTCGCCCTGCTCACAGGGAACAAAACACCTGAAAGTCAAGGGGGGGGGGGGCACTGTGATGTCACCGCTTCATGTTCAATGAAGGAAAGATATCGAGTGCCAGTCGCAGCAAGAGCATTATTTGTCTCAACCCCGGTCAAGGTTTGCCGTTCAAACCAATTTCTTTCCCTTTCCCGCCACACGAGGCTGAGTAGGAGTTTTACTGCTGGAGGAGGTTGTACTTTTCTTGCGACTTTTAATTTACATGTCTCTGCAAAAGTCTGGCAGTCTCATTATATTTATTGTTTTAGCTGTGGTTTAATCACATCATAGAGTATCATTGTTTCTTAGTCCCTTCAATAGTCCCATTTGATTTGATATGCGCGAGTGATGAGAAAAAAGCCCAAAACTTTCAGTTGACCCTCAGGCAGTGATTGGTGAGCTGAACCGATTGTTTTTAGGCGCTGTCGCACTTTTGCCGCCTGTCCATGAAACATCTTGTGAGATACGCTACCCAACTTGTATGCAAATCCGCTCGGAGACAGAAACGCCGTTTTGCATGTACGGTTGAAATTCAAAATATTTGAAATCTCTTACACGAACAACTGCTTTTCTACGACAGGTTTGACCTGTTTTGCGCTGCTGGCAATGGGAGACGCCTTGCCTTTGTCTGTCGCGTTAAAGGGTCAAATCATTTTAAGAGGAATATCGGTAGGTTGATTTGAGTCTCCGTCGAAGCGCTTTGCTCAACTTAGGCTCAGCGATCCGTGCTCGGTTTTTGCTGCTGCCATGTCAGTTTGGAGGAACGCCGGCTCCTCAGTTGCACACTAATGGCCGAGTCATGAGTCTTGGCCAAGGCTACATTGGTGTGATGTCATGTTTTGAATGTGTTCATCAAGTCAAATCACATTGATTTCTATCGCCCTTAATCACAAAGGGCTTCGCATGCCCACCATTGACAAACGGTAACCGCATCCCCTGACCTCAACCCCCAGGAGGGCAAAGGAAAAAAAATAAAAAAACACAGCTCCCTTGTCACCTCGTTTGCCTCACAACAAGTCCTCATTTGTTGTGAGTAAGACTGGCCCAGGTTGACATTTGCGGGGATGAAACGGCTGGAGGCGAATGGGGTCGGTAGTTTGATTGGCTTGCAGGAGACGCGCCGCTTCAACTTAAACGCGCGCAGGGTGCAGCCTTTGGCATTCAAGACTGTCAGGTGGAATTCTTCAGCAAGTGGCGCAGTCAAACACGTTCTAGTTTGTACAGCTGGACGGGCTCCCGTGAGTGATTGCCTATCGCTGAAGGCTGAACACTTCTCACAGAAGGGCCCCTCGCTCATTCTGTTGGAGGCATGACCTCCAACTCATCCAGCACAAATTTGCTTCTGCAGAAAGCGCTCGCTTTCGATGCATTATGAATTTGTTATTCCATCCTCTCTCTCTCTCTCTCGTCCTAATGAAGTGAGAGGCTAAACGGTTCATTAAAGCACCCCTATCTTGTCTGTTCCAGAGGTATTGAACCTGTGGATTTTGTTCAAAAAATATTTTGGGGAAAACTTAACTGTAATGGATGCAATGCCGCTTGACTCAAGTCACCTTCTTGGCTGCAGCTCAACTGCCAAACCTGAGCAACATCCCTTTTAGACAAATGCCGGGTGGAGAAATCTTTTGCAATGCTTTCAATCTTAGATTTTTGCCACATTTGGTGCTCAACGCTGTGACAAACCTTTCATGGATGTCATACATCCATGAAATATGGATCCTTTATCCTTTATGTCATAAAGGATAACGGATATCTTATACTTCCTTCATGCAGGATGCACTAAACACCCCGGTGTAGTTTTTTTTAATAACTATAATTTTTTTTGTACGGTCACGTGTATTCTCACTCGTTTAGCATGTCTGTGTAAGCTTGAACATGGGGGTGCCCAAAACACGTCCTGTGTATCTGTTCTATTGTTGACTGTATCACCTTTCATCACATCACAAATCTGTTTACCAAACAGTCAGTCCATCAGCCTACTTTGCTGACACACCGTAGATGGTATGTGGTTGCGTCAGTGTGTGTGTCTGCCACGTGTACGGTGGATTTTTCAAGTCAACACACCCGGGTTCAAATGCAAGGTTTTTGTGGTATTAAAAAAAGGAAGATAAAAAAATATATATAACTTTGTCCACCATTGGTGTTAGCTATAACCTGGACAACTCAACAGAAACCCCCCCCCCCCCCCAAATATTTTTGACAGAAGTGCAAAGGTAAGTAAGCTGTTTTCGAAATGTCCCTGAAGGCAACACCTCACACTGATCGATCCAATGTAGTAAGTCAGCGGGCTGGCTAGCTACATCGAGAGCGGGCTAGCCGGCTGTCCAGTTAGATGTGTAGCTAGCTAGCCACCTAGCTAGCCAGCTATTTATGTAGCTAGCTAGACAGCTTATCCATGTGAGGTGTCCGAAAACGGCAATTACAGTAAGCAGTTATTTCACATGACCTTCAGCCAACCAAGCAACCAATCAGTCAGTCAATCTATGCTCGTATCTGCATGGTAAATGGTGAGTTTGTCCTGACTCATTTGACATATTTGAATGTGATTGGTTAATTGTGAACACCGTTTAGACAAGGATGTGCACAGCTGCGACGTCACATTTTCTCAGGGGTTTATTTTCACGTGCCTTCTCTAAAAAGTAAATGCAAACTCTTTTTGGACAGGTTCCATCTTTTTTCTATATAGGAAAAAAATGGCATTTGAACAGGGATGTCTAGACTTTCATTTTGTATGTTTTTGTGTTTGTGCGTGCCTGCGTGTGTGCATGCTGGTATTTCTTTGCAAGAGAATCCATCATGTTGTATAAGCAGACAAGAAATGTGAACTTGAATGTGAATTGCTCTTCTCGTGACCCGTATTCATCCGACTGTTTGAAAATGGCCGCCGCTGACGGCTTTCCCATGTGACTAACATCTGGATTTTTTCGAAAACATTGCACAGCGTGTTCCTTCTTCTCTTTCGACACGTTAGTATCGAGATCTTTCACTGATAGTCGGCGCTATTTGAGAATGTATATTTCGTTATTGCGCTCGGTTCAATGGTAATTTCCGGCAAGCTTTGTGACATGACCCAACATCACAGATTGTTTTACATGCTGCTTTGTCTGAATTCTCAGACTTGGTTTATCCCCGTGTGGAAAAGTTGGCTCGCGCTCCAGTTTGGAAAATGCTGAGCATGATGCAATCGCAAAAGGACTTTGTGCACCTACGTGCGCCGCGCCGGCAGAACTGTGACCTTCATTCTCAGTCGGCCCGAGATTATTTTCGAATCCAATTTTAGAAATTGAATTTGAAATTCTTAATGCCTTCTAAATCATGATTCCAAAAGCGAGGGCTTTTGGACATTTTGACAGATGGCTTTGCAGTGGTCATCGGGTATCAAGTGCTAACATGGGATCCAGCTGCATTCTCCAGCTCATGAATCATTTGCTCCACATCTGGTGGCAGGCAAGTGTGGAAGAGACTCAGCTCAGCACATTCTTGTTTCTGATCCGTTTTCAAGCTTTGACTTTCTTCGATCGGCTACAGCGTGACCGCTCTTGTTCAGTGTCGGACATCGAAGGTATCGCCATTCGTACCTCTTTTCTCTCATAGCAACGATTTTGTTTGGCTTGATAGCGTCTGGAAAAAGAAATGATACTAAAAAGGACGTGACACGATTGTAATGATACTTGTACAATATGTTCCTTCCTTATTTTGATATTTTGAGGTGTCTCATCTTTCGTTTGCACTTCCACACGACAGTGCACTAAAAGCACACAAACTATGATGCCGAGCATCCATGTTTTTTGAGAATTGTATAAAGTATTATTTTCAGGGGTAGCTCATTTTGTCGCTCCAATGACGGCTGAAGCAACAGCCTAAACTGTCAGCCAGGTAAGAGTTTTTCCTCTTTGCCTCCCCCTCTACCCCACTACCACCCCCCCTCCAAAAAAAGGCCACTGTCTGGGGAAAAAAAGAAACCGTAAACCCAATTTAACTATTAGTACACAAGATGAACGTCGTCAGTGCACATTTTGTGGCTGGCGACCCCCCCCCCCCCCCCCCAAGAATTATTTACGGTAGAGATTTGTGGCAAAAAGAAAGATGACTATCATCTGTCTGTTGGCACGGCCGCCTATACTTGTACATTTTGTCGACTTATTTCCGAGCCATCATCCATCATCTTGCCTCGCTCCGCTTTTAAAAGCTCATCGGTATGCGCGAGCTGCAATACAACCTATTAAAAGTCTTTTGTCAAATTGCGGCCAACTGGCTTGTCCTCCAATCAGGCTCATGCGGAATATATTTTGACATGTGTTTTTCTGCCCTCCGCCGCGCGCTTAAAGACCCGTGACAGGCCGAAGCCTCTCGGAATACTAATAAAGTCCCCGCTAATACGCTTGGCGAGGACGCTTAGCACGCGCAAACACACAACCTGGAGTGGTGTCAGCAGAGGCACACGGCCCACGTCTCTTTACGGATACCGTATAGAAGCCGTCGCCTTCGATCGGCCGCAGGAAGTCTCCGCGAGCACGTTGCGCGTAACGCTTGGGCTCGGACGCGCCGCGCGTCAGGTGAAACGTGACGTTTTGCGTGCCAAACTTGAAGATGGCGGGCCAGTCTTCAAAAGAAGTTTTTTTTTTTCCCCCCTCAATGCTTCCGCCCACATATTAGCTTTTCACATTCTCCGAGCCGCAGAGTTCATGGAAACGAGCGGCGTCGTTTGAGCCTAAGCCTGCCGGCAAAGCCGCGCCGACCACCCGAGGACTCAAGACGACGCCTCACTCTCTCGACTGAAGGCACTCGCTCTTCCTCTGTCGTTTGTTTTTGCTGATTGGAGTGGGCACATTCTTGTCGAGCTCAGTCAAGTCCCTCAACTCTTACTCGACCCGCTCCTGAACTTGCGAGCTCCTGTAAAATCCCAATTCGGCTACCAAGGTCGTCGACTCCAAATCAAGCTGTTGGAAATGCTTCTCGACTCCACTCCGCTCGGCTGTATTTCGAGAGCGCCGTGTGCGAAGCGCCGTAGGCGGAGTAAAAATGATTCCGACGACAACAAACGAGAAAACAATCAATTCACGACGCAGACGGTCGATGCAAACAAAACGAAAAATCAAGTTTCGTTCGAGTCGAAAGCCCAAGAATCAAAAATGAGTTTTTTGAAGACGGGTTTTCGAGACGGGCAGCGCCAAGGGGGCCGGCCCAACGTTCGTTCCAAAGAGAGGGAGCGGCGACGGGAAAGACTCCGTCCCCTCGGAGCCCCCGCTTACTTCTCGGTACCTCCGGCACGGGGCGGGCGCGTCGGGGCGCGGGACCCGTAAAAGGTTTGGGGAGCCGGAGTAGAGTGATGAGCCCCTCCGAGGAGTGCCGGGCAAGAGGCGGCCGACTGGAGACGCTTGACGGAGGACGGGCTGACTCCCAAGTCAAGCGCGTAGCAGACATCCGGCCGAGACGAAGGCACGAATGACTGTTTCTTGGCAAAGCTCCCATTTTCCTCTCGGCGCTCCGAGAGCAGATGTTGCCGATGCACTTTTTTTTTTTTTTTTTTTTTTTTTTTTTTGACGATGTCCAGGTTGACTGTTTGTATGAGGTCAACTCGCCTCGGACCAAGTGTTGAATTAGCTCATGAAATGGCATGAAAACGCACCGGTGTCGTCGTATTCTGCTCAAACAGATTGGAAGGAGAGGCGCGGACGGCCGACCGGTAGCCTCGTTACTGCCATCGAACACTAACCGCGTCAAATCAAAAGTTTTTTTTTTCCCTCTCTCGCTGAATTTTTCCTTTTTGCTTTCCCGTGGCAATACTCAATCCCCCGGCCCGCAATGTGGCCTCTTCAAAGATGAGCCTCTCGGATTTGAAATGTTACTGCACATGTGAAAGATTCCGCTGTTGTGTTTTTCAGATCCCGTTCTCTCTGGTGCAGTTTCCGCTTTGGGAGTATTTAAAGGTACGTCTGACGTCCTAACTTTTATGTTGCTGGAGAGCATGACCGCAGCCATATTTCTCACTCTCCTTCATTTCCTGTAATGATGTCCAGTGATCAATACACGACAGTGACGTGGAAGGTCCGCAAACGTGCAGTGGTGTGAACCTTAGCGGCAGCCAAAAGACGGATTGTTCCGTCCCGGTTTCATGGCTTCCTCACCTGCCACTGTCCAAATCAAGCGTTGTGAAAATGTGTGTGTGTGTGTGTGTGTGTGTGTGTGTGTGTGTGTGTGTCGCTCTCTCTCTGACCCCCCCCCCCTCCCCCTTTTTCTTGTGAAACTCAATTTTATTTCATGCGCTCTCTCACCCGCGCGGTGGCCCCTCTCCCCTTTAAGTGCGCGGCTCTGGACACATTAAGAAAGCGGCTTCTCTTTGAAAAGACGGCCTTTTGTTGGGGGTGACATCATGTCTCAAGGGGCACCAGAGGCGGACAGTTAAACATTCCATCAACGTTAGGGGCTAATGGCTCAGCTAATTTGCGCAATCGCCCGCACATCTGTGTGCGTGCACGTCTTGATTTCCGACAGTTGGATTTTGCTGTCCACAAGTGTGCCTTTGTCCCTCTTTCGGGGGGGGGGGGGGGGGGCATCTGCGCCCATGACTGCAAGCTCTCCTGAGTGTTTGACTGGAGCCTGGAGGGGGTTTACTTGGAGCAAAGATGGCCATAGAATCGACGGCCCATGGGCCATTTATAGACCACAACATGACCCCGTCCCGTCCCGTCCCGTCTTGTCTCACCCTGAATGAGAGGAGCTGCTTCCGGGGAATGTGCGACCTCCTGAGCTCTTGGGCCTGAAGTGGTTTCTGAAAGAGAGGCGATAAAAAATAACACCGAGAGGAATATCTTCCCCTACTTGGCGTGATTCATGCATGCACAGTGTCAGCCGTTTGTTTGGTTTCTCTTCAGTCTAGGTCGGAACTCATTTTCGCATGGTTCGCTGCTTTGTATTTTCCCCCGCCTAGGTGATTTGCACTGCGACTTGGCAGTTTTTGTGCTGGAAGTCTGACCCTGACGCCAGGGTTCAAAGGTCAAGGAGTATGTTTTCCCAGCTTTCCCCCTCTGATTTCTTCTTGAAGCCAAGCACGGCAGCAGGAAACAGACCATTCAAATCAATTCAAATTTTTTTTTTTGAAAACGAGACCATGCAACCGATTCCCGTTGCAGAAGGAAGAGGCGCAGGTGGGCAATCTCACAAAAAGAGCAGTAAGTGCGCCACGCGCTAGCTCCGTTACTCCCGCGGACACATCATCACGTACCTCCCGGTGCCGTCCGCGTGCATTTTTGCACCAAGGTTGACCTCCTACGGTCCCGGCGTCTCACTTGTCAAGACGAGGGCTTCTTCCAAAAAGTGTACGGACGCAAAAAAGAAAAAAAAAAGCTCACCTATCAAACCATGCCGGCACACACAGCCGTAGGATATTTTCCCGTGCTAAGTCAACACTCGGAAAAGCCGCATGTGGATCCCGCCCTCGACACACTCGGATCCTACCTCGACTTGCGGAAGAAAAGTGTCGTAGCCTTCCGCGTGTGCTTTCTGAAGCGGCAAATATTTGAGGGGTGGCCCAGTCATGTTTTCCAAACGCTGGATCTCGCGACCGACCTCTTCTCTCTTTTGTTCCGTTCCTTCCTCACGCGCTCTTTCTGATTCGTCTCCCCGCTCTGCTCTCTCTTGCAGAGTCGGTGGTCAGAGAGACGAGGCGACCCGCTCCACTCTTGGCAGGCCGCGCTGTGCGGAGCTTTTGCAGGTGCTGAGGATTACGGGCGCAAGGGGGAGGGACGCCGCGAGCCGCGTGGCTGCCTACACGCGCGCCGCTAAAGCTCACGCGGCAAATCCGCCCAAAGAGGTTGGCGGAGAGACAAATGGAGGGAGAAAACCCATCGCGCTGCGGTCAACGCGCATTCTTGTCAGGGTGGGGCAAATGACTCGATGGTCCGCTTGCAGCCCCGATGAGTATCGGGGGCGGTGAGGATTCTTCGCGTCAGGAACGATGAGGAATATTTGCATGTATAGAATTCCTTCTCGGAAAGTAAGCCCAACTGTACCAGAACGTGGCTCGTAACCTCAACCTGTCGGCACCTTCGTCAAGCAGAGAGAGAGAGAGAGACCGTTTTGGTGCGGCCGCTCAATTTTCCCAGCCGCGCATCGTGCGTTCGTGACTTTGATTTGAATCCACCAGCAACTGCGGCAGTGCACCAAACGTGCCGACTCCCGCCTCCAACTCGCCCGAAGCGATGGAAAGGGCTTTAATGCGACGTGAAAATGAGAACCATTTGATTTGAAAATCATTTGGGGAGTCAGAACGGGAGTCCGCCGGCGCGACTTGTAGCGTTTTTCACAGATGAAAAGAACAACGTAATGGAGGGGGAGGAAAAAACAAAAGCCGAGCCGCGACTGAGCTCCTGGATTCGGAACTCGGCAAACGGGCCGACGTGAATAAGCACGTGTGGAGGTGGGCCGGGGAAACGTTTCCGTCCACCCGCAGCGGCCAGCCGCCGACGGGGGCGCCGCCGCGTCCCAATCTGCAGGGGCGCCGTCCGTCGTCGTGGGAGGCCCGGCTAGCTCGGGTTGTGTCGAGACGATCAAGTGAAAATATCCTGATATCAATCCACATAGGACGCACGCGCACGCCAGCCTCAGGTCGGCACGGGATTATGCGTCGGGGCGTATCGCTCGAGGGAGGAATGAATCGGTTGGATTCCAAGTGTGTCTGTTTTTTTTTTGTAGCCCCCAACAGAGGGGCTCCCAGATGGATCATATCATCACCCGAGGAGCACCATGACGACGCTTCAGCGTTTATGGCCGCTTTAATATATCGCTGCAAACCGCGCCTTTCATGTGGCTCCGCCGGAGTAACGTTTGTGTATCGCCGCAGGTGCGGTGGCAGCCCTTGTTACCACTCCTCTTGATGTGGCAAAGACGAGGATTATGCTGGCAAAGGTACGCAAGGCTCTCTCGCGCGCGCCTCTGCCATCCCGCCTGCACCGTGTCGGAGGGGAGGAGCAGAGCGCGCCCCTCCCGACAAAACTCTATTGTGTAAATAAGAAGCACTAGACTGTAGACGTCTGCGCGTTTGGCCGGGCAAATGGCCGACCGGGCTCCCGTGTTGCGGTTGTCAACCCGGCCGACGCGGCCGCCCCTGCGAAAGGGCGCATGGAGGGAGACCAAACGGCGTCGCCCATTTTAGCTCTCGCCACGCGCGCTCCATCGTCACGTCGCCTCCTCTGTCTGTCTCTCCCAGGCCGGGTCAAGCACGGCGAGCGGCAACATCCCGCTGGTGCTTTGTGACGTGTGGAAGAGTCGAGGCCTTACTGGGTGAGTGGGCCAAGGCCTTTTCATCGCAAATGCCATCCAAAATAAACAAACCACAAAAAAAAAAAATCCCTTCTGACATCACGCCTCACGCGAGAACGGTTCAAAACAGTCGGAGGCTGCGCACTCCACGAGTTTCTGTCAACAATTGGGAAGACCCGAGGCAAAGTAAACTGCGCCACGGGCGGGGTGCAAATCGGCCGTCTCCAGGGACGACTTTGTGTCCCTACGAGCACAAATGTGAATGGAAATGTTCAAAATGTTGGACTTTTTGGAGATGTTTTCATTTTTTGTTTGACCTCGACGTTTTACTTTTGGAGATTGATGGTCCATAGCGCGAAAGGCCACCTTCAGAGGAACGCACGATGCCGCTTCCCTGGCGCCGTAGCGGCCGGGGCAGCATTTTCGTTTCCGCGCGATCGATCGTGATTTCAAGCTTTTGACTTCCGACATCAGCTCGGCACAACGCTTGCGCGCGAAGCGGCCCTCGGCGGTTGGCAAGAGCGGAAGCGTCTCGTCTAACGCGGCTTTTTGTCGGCAGGCTGTTCGCGGGCAGCATACCGAGGATGGCCTTCATCAGCGCGGGCGGTTTCATTTTCCTGGGAGCCTACGAGAAAGTCCGCCGCACTTTGCTGTCCTAAGCGTGCGACCGACCGGGCCTTCCGCACGACTGCTGTCAGCTAGAAACCAGAAGAAGAGGCGTTTCCTGCCAATACTGTGAAGGACTTCAGTTTTTGACGCGAGAAGCTCGGCAATTTAGTTTTGGCTCCTTTTTGAGCAAATCTTTAACGCGGTGAACTTCATTTGACCCGCTCCAACTTTAGAATGCGCGTCTTGCGCAATGCTTTCGTACTTTTTGCGCAACTTGGCAAGATCTTCTCTTGCAAGGAGCCGCACGGCAGAATTCGCAACGGACGGAGCGGTACGTTTCCCGGTTTATTTCTAGCCGGTAGTCTTCTTAGGGGAGAAAAGAAAGTTGAACAAAAAGTTGCGAAACATTGAAGCAATCAAACATTTGGAGGTCAAATGAAACTCCCTCGGAAAAGTTGTCACGCGAGTGTTGCCGTGCGATTTGGGCCGCGTGACTCGAAGCAAAACGCACCTTGATTGTGTTGAGAGAAAGGAGCGGGAATGCAGCCGGTAAAGCCAAATGGGATTTTATTTGACACTTCATCAGCATGTCGCACGCGTTAGCATTTTGAACGCCGACATTCGTTGCGTTGGAATAAATTACCGTTGAGCCGTTCGTCCCTTTTCCCCGCGACGCCGACGCTAACGGGTTACTGCTGCCATCCCGGGCCGTGCGCGACCCCTCATTTACCTCGACGGGGTCTCGGTTCGGATAAAGGACGCAACTCGCCTTTGCCCGAAAGCTGCGGCGATCCCCGCGGCGTGGCCGCTGCGTGCGGGTTGGCTTCCCTTGACCGCGCCGACGGAGGTCGCGACCTTTTGCCGAGTGGGGCCTTCGGAGCCGCTCGCGACCTCAAGACGCAAAGCTTCTTGTTTTGAGAAGCGGCATTCCTGCCGCCTGCCGAGGGAGCTCGCAAGCGCTTTTGTTGGCAGCAACCCTTCAGCATTCAGACATCATCGCCACCAAAAAGCTCGTCCTTCATACAACATCCAGCGCTAATCAAAGTCGTCGAATAATCATTTGGCTGCGACCGCTTGGATCGCTTCGGAGAAAAAACATTCAAGTGCAATCAAGTGTTGTGTTTGCAACAGTGTACCAGTGTCTCTCAATAAAAGCTCTCGTACGCGAGCTATTTTCTTTGACCATGCAATAAGGCACCGCAGCTGACTGTTGGTCAAAGCTGAAAGAGGGCTGTTTTTCGTTTCTTTGTCCTCTGAACAAAAATAAAATACCGTCACTCCTTTGTCATGCACATAAATCCAAATGCTCTTTTGTAAAAGATCAATCTTGTGTACAGTCTCAAGTCCCTGCACATTCGCACACTGTCCGTGGTTCCCGACAGTGCCGTGAAAACGTATTTGCCCGCGACTCAAATTCTCACTTTTGTTTTTGCATAGTTTACCAAATTGAAGATCAAACACACGAAAGATAAGCCAAACATCAAATGGTGATTGGTCAATCTACAAAGGGGATGGGAATGGAAAAAAAAAAAGATATCAATAGTCCTGACTTGACTTGACTCCAAAAGCGTTAATTTGGGTGATTTTAAAGCCATTCAAAAGTTGCCCTGCTGCAGAACCGGAGTGCGCCTCGTCTTAAGGGCATGAACCGATGGCCGAACATTCTCCCTCAGGATTTTCTGATAAAGAGCAAAATTCATGGTTGAGAGCGAGTCGTCCAAGTCCTGAAGTACCCAAGCAGACCACGACACTACCACCAACATGTTTCACTTTTTTCTTCTTCCTTTTTGTGGCAGATGTAACAAGACACGCCCCCCCCCCTTCATTTTTTCATTTCAATTTCAGCTCATCGGTTCATATGATATTCACCCAAGAAGTCTTTTGGAAAGAATTTTGAGGATCTTAAATATGAAATTGGGGGAAACGATGCAACAAAAGTATGAACTTGAGAAGAAGGCAAATACTTTCTGCTGTACTGTATTTGCTTCAAATGCAAGTCACATTTCTTTTTTTCCACAGCTAGAAATCTTACTGGTCACCTCCCAACAGAAGGTTTTTAAACTATGTACAGCACATACGCTCAGATGGGACGCCACCCACACAAGCTCCGTCTTCAACCTCCTCGGCGCTCCAAGTCGCGCGAGGCTCGGAAGCGCCTGGCCTCGATATGAGGTAGCAGTTTATTTCCCAGTGCAAAGAAAGAAAACCAAAAAAAAAAGGGTCCACGCAGCGAGAGCGAGTCCACCGCGACTCGGTGGCTCTCCTCAAGGGGGGGCGCCGCGGGCGGGCGAGGAGCCGACGGCGTGGCCGTCGGGCAGCAGAGTCCGCCTGAGCTCGGGCTCGCGGTCACCGTCGAGATGTCCTCGGCTCGTCAGCTTCACCGGAGGGTGAAAAGAATCTTCCCGCTCCGCGTACGCGTACGCGGCCGGCGATCCTCCGGCTCTGTTCGCTGGGAAGGTGGATGGCATGAAGAAAGCAATGAGCCACACCTCTGGAGATTGGCCACTGCTACACATCTTCTTTACCTTCTCGATCGCACGGACGCACGTCGCGGTCCTCGCGGGTCCCGTTGCAGAGGGGTGCCGCGCCATCCGCCGGGTGACGGCGCGAGTAGGGCGGAGGGGCGACGTGCTGGTGATACTCGCTAAGCCCCGACGGGGCAAAGCCGTGCGCCCGGTAGTCCGGGTCTCTGGAGTAGTGCTCGCTGCTCTCCAGGCAGTCCGTGCACATCGCCGGACCGTCGAAGCCTGCGGGGAATTGGGAATGGGACTTCATTGACGATGATGATCATCATCGTCCTCATTCTTTTTCAAATCTCGGTCGTTGTCAGCGTCGAGGGACCAAAACACAAGTCGTTCTATTGCTCAGTTATCCGATTGCCTTTTCTGCCAAATATCATAGAACGCAACGTCAAAAGAATCGGCTCGCGAGCGGCCAGCAGCAGCCCGCAACCAGATATGGCGCTCGGTTACCCGCGGAGTCCGCGGCGTGTCCGTTGGGCCGAGGTCCGTTGGCGGCCTCCGCGCGGATACATCCGTCCTGGCGCTCTGACAAGGTTCCCTGAGAGGAGAGGTAGCTGGGCACGTCGGGGGGAACCATGGTCTCGTCTGGAGAGAAGCCGAGTGTGAGCGCGGGGCCCCGCAAGCCGGAAATGTCATCGGCCGAGACTGACCGGTGTTAGTGACGCTGCAATCCTCGCTCTTTTTCCTCGTCTGGTAGATGATGCACACCCACACCAGGGAGGTGAGCACGATACTCGTCACCACGGCGATGACGACGATCCCGACGGCGACCGCGCTCAGGCCGGCCGGCGGGGCGCAGGGCCCGCGGCGCCGGGTGACCAGCAGCTGGCTGTGAGCGCGCTCGGCGCCCAGCGGGTTGGACATGAGGCAGGTGTAGCGGCCGGCGTCCTCCAGCGTGGCGGCGCCGATGACCAGCAGCTGGTTGCCGGGGGTGAAGTGATGGCGGTCGGACGGGCGCAGGGGCCGGTCGTCGTGAAGCCACGTGATGCGGGGCGCCGGGCTGCCCAGCGCCTTGCACTGCAGGGCCACCGTGTCGCCCACCGCCACGTTGCGATCCTCCAGGTCCTGGGCCAAGTGGGGGGTCTCTGCAAGGCAACCGCAAAAGGGGGGGGGGGGGGCTTCAATGCAAAGGAACGCCAGAGCGGGAGCGACGCGCCAGCTGGAGACGCGGACCCCAAAGTCGAGCGCCTCCGCCGGCCGGGGGGCGTGACGAAGGAACGGACGACTGCGAGCGCTCTTGGGAAAGGAGAGCCTCCACTTGAGCCGGCTGCCCAAGATGAACCGAGCTGGATTTGACTCGGCAGGAGACTTGAATTTGAGTTGGATTGTTTTTGCGCTTTCCACTGTCTTTGTTCTTTTTTTTTTGTTTTTGGTCTGAATCGTTTTTGGGACGTGTCCAGCACTTGCAGACTGCGGCGGCTGGGCAAATACACTTTGGAGTTGCGGTGAAACGTTCTGAGCGACACCTCTGAAATGGAAAAAAAGGCCTCGGCTGCAGTCAGAACCGGTTTTGCGTCCACCACCCGGTCGTGTTGTACAGACCATTCGGGGCCGCGTCCCTTCACTGAAATAAAAACAAACGGTTCCTCGAGTGTCGCGGTGCATTGTCGTTGAAAAAAAAAAAAAGCAAAGAGAATCACGCGGCGGTGAACACAATTTGTCTGCAAACGGCCTCACTCTCTCCCCTTCGGCTCCCTTTCTCTTGCCTCCGCCCCCTTCAACCGACACGCTCATCTCGGGCTCCCCTTTTTCTTGACCGGACACGTTTTCCAGACGGAAGGCTGCCTGAACCCCCCCTCTGTGCGGAACAAACATCCTTCTGTGAGCCGCTCTTGCTCCCCCAACAAGCCCCTTTGACCCGTAAGGTTGGCCTTTGGCCCCTGAGCCGCAGCAAGGCCACAGCGGCTCAGGGGAGGGGGAAAGTGGCGATATATACAGTATATAAATCGATTTTCTGCCATTCTACCGCTTCCCGAGTTATTTACAAGCGCCGGACGACACCGACTTTGAAGAGAAGTCGGTGGCGGAAGGGACACGGACACGTACCGAGCACAGTGAGCGTGGCGTTGGCAGAAACGGTTCCCGCCGTGTTTTTGGCCGTGCAGCTGTACACGCCCATGTCGTCCGGCTTGACGTCCATGATGAAGAACACGTCGTCGTCGGGCATGACGTGCATCCGGCGCTCCCGGGCGGCGGGGAAATCCGTGCCGCCGTCCTTCTGCCAGGCGATCTGCGGCGCCGGGTGGCCCTCGGCGGCGCACTCCAGCCTGGCCGTGTGGCCCGTTCTGATGGTGCTGTCCCTGGGCGTCTTCACAAAAGACGGCAGCACTGCGGACAAAGCAGAGCCGGCGTGGGTTGCTTCGGTCAAAAATGCTCGGCCACCCCCGCGCAACAGAGAACGAGCTCCCGTCACCGAGTCAAATCAATTTGTGACGAGTGGCAAGAAAGAGATGACTTTTGCCAGCAGGGCCACTCAACGGAGCCATCGAAAAGCAGATGAGTGCAACGTCAACGGGCCTTTGATTTGCTGGAGCGTGGCCGCGATATCCGGCAGCCATGTTTTTGCAAAAGAAAAAAAAAAAGAAAAAATCCAAATGTCACCCCCCCCCCCCCGTTTTCTCGTGACTGACGGCCAAGCGAAGCCACGCGGGCGCTCGTCGGAAGCGTACCGTTGACAATGAGGCGGGCCTTGCTGGAGTAGGTGGAGCCAAAGTGGTTGGTGATGACGCACTGGTAACGGCCCTCGTGCGCAAAGGTGACGTGGCGCAGGTGGAGGATGGTCGTGTACTCTGTCGCGGCGGCGGCGGCAGCACCGGCGCCTTGGGGCTGAGCGCGCACGTGGGCGTAGTTCTCCGTCTCGGCGCGTCCCAGCGGCTCCTGGTCCTTGCGCCACGCGAAGGTCACGGGGGACGAGCTGCTGCTGGCGGCCGTGCAGGTGAGTCGCACGTTGCTGCCGAGGACCGCCGCGATGGTTTCCGGCTGAACGGTGATTTGGGGTTTGGGAAAGTCATCTGAAGAGGAAGGGAAGCGGAAGGAAGAGAAAACGGGGGTGGGGGGTGGGGGGGCAGGAGACGCTTTGAATGGGCACAAAACCCACGCGGCCACTTTACAAATACAATCCAACGAGGTGAGGCGAAAATGTCACCGGCGCAGGTTCACGTTTGACAAGGTGCGGCCACGTTTGCTTGGTACCGTTTAAGCGTCTTCCTTTCAAGCGATAACCCGCAACACGGATTCAAGAAGCGCCGCCGCCGCGGAGCGAGCGATTAGCATTTGGAGCAGACAAAGTTAACTCATTCACTCCCAAAGACGTTTATAAACGTCTTTTCGGACTTGGTCCAGAATTGGCTGGTACTGAATGAGTTAAACATCCCCGACCGAGCACGTCTGCGTTGGCGCAGCCGAAGAGCATCCATCACTTACCGCACACAAAAGCGCCGGATGGCGCCAGGAAGAGCGCGGTACCCTTCAGACTCTCGGGGTGGGCGCAGGTGGCGTTGACGCCGCTCCGCACGCCGCGGCTCGCCAGCCACTCCGGCAGCCAGCCCAGCTGGCAGTCGCACAAGAAGCTGCGGCTCTGGATGAGGCTGCGGCGGAGAGGCAAGCGCGCGCATTATTTGCTTGCGCGAGTCAAATCTTCGGCGGCCGACGCGACGTGCAAAGCGCTCACAGCGTTTTGAGGTTCTTCATCTTGCCGAAGGCGTCGGCCTGGATGGAGCGGATGGCGTTCTCGCCCAAGTTCCTGCGGAGGCAGCGCAGCGGCGAGTCAAAGGACGTCCTCGGGCAAGTCGTCGCGGTCGCGGATGCCGCCCGACGCGGCCGGCTATGCCCGAAGGTGGCCGTGAAAACGCAGATGGCGGGGGTGTCCAAACTTTTTCGCTTGAGGGCCGCGTACAGAAAAACGGAAGCTTTCAAATTCGTCCGCACGCATTTCAATCCGGGAAGCAGTTCCGGATGGTCGACTTTGTGTCATCCGCTTTCTGTTCGGGGTGTTCAGGCGAACAGACGGCGGTGAGCTTTTCCGGGGTGGACGGGGCTCCGCACTGAACGGCAGCCGAATCCCATCTCCGCATTCAGAACCCCAAAAAGAACAAAGTCAGGCCAAGGCGAGCATTTTTTCCAAACGGCTTCTTGAGGTGACGTGTTCAGAAACCAGCACAAAGTGGAGGAAACTATTTTGGCCTCCAAAATGGAATGCGCTGGACTCACGACTGTGTTTTGAGGATATATTGGGGGATCCTTTCCATCATAAATGCTTTTTTGGGCATCTTTGAAAATCGAGAAAAGATCGACAGGATAGAAAGAAATGTATTAGTCATCATGGCACCCTCCCTTCTCACTCTGCCCACCCTCCCCTTTTGAACGAACCGTGCCGCCCATCTCAAATGTCATTTCATTGTTTTGTTTGGGGGGGGTGGGGGGTCATGTCATAAGCGGCTGAAAAAAATGGATGCCGGGGTACAAATGGCCCCCGGGCCGTCATGTGGACGCGGCTGTCTTATGGGGTAGAGCGCGCCACATGTTCTGCAGCGGCGGTCCTGTTCAGCGGCAGGAAGCCGAAGGTCAGAGTGGAAGTTGTGCTCAGCTACCCAGAAACTCGCGAGGGCTTCTCCCTATTCGAGGCGGTCGTCGAACCAAAGGCCCGAAGTGAAGAGCAACAAAATTCAAGTCAGCATCTATCCCCCCCCCCCCCCATTCCCAAAGCACGTGATTCCGCCCCATGGTGAAGAAGACAAATACTCACAGGTGTTCCAAGGTCTCGAGGCCAGCGAAGGCTTTCTTTGCCACGGACTTGATCTTGTTTCCAAAGAGACTTCTGCCATTTCCAAACACCAAGGGTGTCGAAAGATGAGGGGTGCGGCCATGCGGAAAGAGCGCAGCGCAATTAGCGGGGTCAAGTACAAGTCAAAATGTGGACAATCGAACCGTCTAGAGCACGGGTGTCAAACGCGAGGCACGGGGGCCAGATCCGGCCCGCCACATCATTTGAAGTGGCCCGCCAACGTGGATGACGTGTGTCGGCTTCCGGCAGCCTTTCTGAAATCTGTACCCAAATGTCAAATTGTTGCGTGTCATAAATAACATCGGAGATTTTGCAAGAATTTCCTGACCCTGTTGACACTCACTTGAACAATAAGTCAACAAACTACTGCAGTAATCCATTTGTTGTGTACAAGTCACGATACTACGCGATGCTTAAACATGCATCGGGCCCTCCGAGGGAAGACGTAACTCCAAAGTGGCCCGTGACAAAAATTTGTTTGACACCCCTTGTCTAGAGGTAAACCAAAAAAGGAAAAGGGAAGGGGTGAATGCGTTTGCATGCACGTGTGGTGAAGCAGGTGGCGCATTGTCCCGCTCTTTTGGGGGGGGGGGGGGTATTTGATTCGGCCCGGCCCTCCTTGCCTCCGCCTCATTCCAACTGCTTGCCATTCACGCATCAATTCTTTTGAAAGAATGATTCCAAGCACGTTTGGGTGTCAGCATTAACATTGTGTCAGCATTTCCTCTCGAAAACAGGCAAAGCCCGATTTCAAAGGTGAACGTCGCTGAGCGAGTGCCACTTCAAACTCGACAATTCGAAATATGCCCTGAGTGACTTTCTGGGGCGCACCAGGGCAAGGGGGGGGGGGGGGGGGGGGGGCTGAATAGGAAAAAGAGAATGAGGGGGACACTCACAGCTTGCTGAGGCTATCCAATCCAGAGAAGGCCCCGTTGGTATCCTCGATTGTGCCCGAGATGTCGTTATGGTCCAGCTCCCTGCAGGGGGTGAGAGAAACGAGGGTTGGGGTCAAAACATTGCAGGGAGCGGCACCGCGTCTTCGCAACATCATCAAATTGCCCCTTCCCCTGCTTTTTCTTTTCACCCCCCGCCCCCTCTACTGGCCGTCAAACCGGAGCTGCCAATTTCCTCCTCTTTCCGGCTGGCTGGATGCGAATGGTTGTGGGCTTGTTAAAGCAAGGCCGGCGGTGGGGGCTCAAGAACAAGAGACCCGCGGCAGGGGGGTGGGGGGGCGGCGGGGCCGACAAGCCCCCACCCGTGGCCGAGTAAGGGGACGCGCAGGCTTGTTTGGAGCTTTCACAGCCCGCCGCCGGCCCCGCGGTGCCATGCCAGCTCAGCCGGCAAAGCGGGCCCAATTAAAGCTGCCCCGGCTAAGTTTGGGGCCCGGTCTCTGGCCCTTCTCCCCTCCGCTGATTAGATTAGCTCTGCCTCAAAGGCGCGACGGTGCCGGCCGGGTTGAACGGGGAGGACGGGACGACAGATCGAGTGTGCGCGTGAAAATAACAAGGAGAAATGCCGCAGACGGTGCGGGCACAACGGTAATTGGCTCGAGCCCCCAGATTGCGGTCAGTCGCCAGGGTTCTCTGCGCTGTTTTTGTTGTTGTTTTTTTTAATGCTTTACAAAAGAAGGATTTGAGGAGGAAAAGCAACTTGCTGCATCGATTCCAAAGGCAAGGAAACATTCGTGACTTTAGGACCAAAACCAAAGCAGGCAAAAGAAACAAAGCCAGAAAGACGAGAAGGTTGCCACGGAAACCACGCCGACGGCGAGCCCGGAATTACCTTGTCCAAACAAACAAAGGCTCAGATGCAAACGCGATCAAACTTTGAATCCGCAAACAAGTCGGGCTTTCTCACGTGGGCTCCAAATAGCGCATCGGAGACACAAATATGAGGGCCTCATTATCATCTGCGAGGGCACGGCAGCCTACGCGGGGGTCGTCGCGAGCGATTCCGCCTGGTTAATGGCAGATGGGGGCGGGGGGGGGGGGGGCGTGCGGACTTACAGGATGCGTACGGCCCTGAGGCCTCTGAAGGCTCCCTCGGCGATGTGGCTTATCGAGTTGTGCCCCAGACGCAGAGTGTGGAGATCGCCCAGCACGGCCAGACTGCCTTCGTCCAGACGAGTCAGGTTGTTATACGACAGATTCCTGGAGGGGGGAGGGGGGAGTGAAACACACAGACGAGTTGCAGATGGAAGGAGCTGAGAGAACACAGGTGGGCAAGGCAATGTCGGACCGGCGCTTCACGGCCCGTTGAAGGTCAATTGGCTCCTCGCCCTTGAGCGTCACATGTTCGACCTTTTACAGCCCGCCATCCATTTTTCAGCAAACACCCACACACAGTCGGTCTTTCTTGATTGAGGCCCGCCGTGGATTTCAAATGAAGTTTACGGGTGGGCCGGACAAGGTAGACAGAACACACACCCGATCCGTCAAGTTTAGCCCCCCACAGCTAAAGTCTGAGGGGAAAATGGCAACTTGAACTCGATGGCCGGATGACTCTCAAGAGGGAACCTTGCGGAATACAGTTCGCGCCAGCTCTGAGAGTTGTCAGAGGAAGTTGCCACATTTTCTTGTCCTTCCTACGACCCTTCGCCCGCCTCACGTCGGCAGAGCGTCGAAGAGCGCCTCGTTGTTGACAGCGCAGCCGCTGACCAGACCTATGTCGCTTCCGATTGGTGGAGCGCCGGCGTGCAATCTATCATTCGGAGACGCGTTGACGGGATACGGCCCTCAGATAGGTACGGCAAACTTCCGTCTAACCGTTCCACATGAACAGGCGCGTTCTGCCGCGGCCTCGCTCGCACTTAGTAACGCCTCGGCTGAGCGGAGCGCTTTATAGCGGCAAAATGACGGTCGTGTCAACAGCGCGGGGGAGGCTATCGGGTCGTCCTTCGCTTGACAATGGGGGCAAATGGGATCCTTCTGCGGAATTACCACAACGCGGCGAGCAGAAGATCTCACTCACTCGCACAAACACAGACGCACGGAGGAAGAAATGCTGCACAAGACGGCCGTGTATAAGGGCCGTTACAAAGCTGTCGAGCTCGGGTCTAATGACGGGATGAACAGGATTATCCTTGGGGCGTCGTGTAGCATGTTGTGTGCACAAGCCCAATGTCACGATAATATTGTGGCCAAAAGGAACAGAATGAAAAAAAGAAGAAGAAGAAAAAAATCACCTCACAGAAAATGATGCGCTGTGTCGGAAGCTAACGTTCTGGTACTGGCAAATTGTTGTTTACGTCATTTCATGTCAAAACGTGGGGTGGGGGGGGTGGTTGCAAAAATCCCATCTGAAAATTCATCAAGGCCTTCTCGCGGCTCCTCGGTCATTATCGAGGCCGTGGGAACAATTTCAGTTCAATAAATCCCCACTAGATGGCAGGAGTGGCTTTGATCGGATCTTGGTCCGCACAGTTTTTTTTTTTTTTTTGCGTGGCTAGCGAGAGAACTCAACCTTCTGTACGCCTTCAGAAATGACTTGAAATGGCTCTCAAATGGCTGCCGCCGGCCGGCCAGTTCCAAGCGGTCATGTCGTGCATGCGGATCGGCCGCTTCTTGAACGGGTCGATCAATGTGTCTTTGCGCATTCGGCACTCCACGGCGATTTTGGTCGGCGGCACTCACAACACTCTCAGCTTCTGGCAGAACTTCCAGCCGTCGGGATTGATGCGGGTTATGGAGTTGTTACTGAGGAAGAGCTGCTGAAGAGAAGTCAGCCCGTACAGGGAGCCGCCGTTCACCTCGCTCAGGCTGTTGTGCTCCAGGTGGCTGGATGAGAAACAATCGATCGCGCTCGGTAAGAAAGCGTCCACGTGAATAAGCGGCGAGCGCTTGCTTTTTAAGTCTTCCCGCAGATACGTACAGGACTTTCATCTTGGCGAGGTCCCAGAAAGCCCCGTCCGTCAGCTTGCCGATGCTATTCCGTTGGAGCTTCAGCGCCTCCAAGCCGGAGAGACCCTGGAAAGTCAAGCCCTCCACCTGACGGATACGATTCCTGTTGAGTTCGCTGCAGGCACGCACAAACACAAAATATGGCAGGAGATTGGCAAGGCGCATTGTGAATTCTGCGCCGCGTACAGATGGACAAAAAGAAAGCGACGCATCCGGTCAATTCCTCGAACGCGAGAATAAGCACGCGATACCGTCCGGCTTTCCGGAGAAGAAAATGCCGTTTTTTTTTTGGGTCTGCCCTTGCCACTTGTGCGTTTCGACCGCCCTCGAAGGAGGAGAGCGCAACGACCCGGCCTATTCTTCGGCCCCGTCGGCAAAAAGCACCCGCGCGAGCCGGGGGGGCCCCGAAACAGGTTCGACTTCAATCCCGAGAGCGCCTCGACTCTTTGGCTTGGAGACTTTGGCCTCGCTGGGAAGGAACGTCGGCGAGGCCAATACGGACAATGAAGCGACCGCTCGGGGGAATGTAACGCCCAAGAAATAAATCTCCGTTTGCGTTGACTCGGTCAGGCTCCTCGAGGTACGGTAGAGCGTTTAAAAAGGACGACATCGGTGAGACGTGACTTCTACAAAAGCCCTCGGAATATTTCCTCTGCGCGCAGACCCGCGCGAGCGCAACCGGCGATCCAAAAAAGCTACTCACAGCTGGGTGAGCCTCGGGAGCTGGAAGGCCCTCACGGGAATCCGAGCGAGCCGGTTTCGGCCCAATCGCAGGACCTGCAGCGTGGGGCCCAGATGGTCCAGTGCGCCCGGCTCTAACGCGCCGATCTTGTTGTTGCTTAGGTACCTGCGGACGCCCAAACACAGCTGCACACTCACCGCGCGCGGACTGGCCGCATTCCGCCTGCGCAAATCATCGAGTGGAGCGACAACGGCTTGAAAAACAGGAAGCGCTAGATTAGCGCGGAGCAGCGTGTCGCTTGTCTCAGCGCATTCTAATGAGGACTTCAATGTCCCACAAATGCGGTCCCGGGATTGGGGTTTTTTTTTTTTTCCCCTCTCCTGGGAGTAAAGAAGGTGATTGATAAATATAGTTTCCAAAATCAAGTCAAATGCTGGAGGGGCAAAACGGGGGCCCCACAGATCCCCCCCCCCCCCCCCCCCCCCCCCCCATTGCCCGCAAATACTTACAAATGTCGAATCCGGAGTCCCGCAGGAAAGGAGTGTCCTCGTAGTTCAGTGATGTCATTATTGCTGAGGTCCAAGGTTTCCAAGGAGAGCAAGCTTCCGATTCGCACCCCCTCAATACTGCGGATCTTGTTATGGTGTCTGGGGAAAGGCAAAAAGAGCCGTTTCGCCCAGCAAAGCCAACACATTCACGGCGGAAACCAAACAAGCGCTCGATGACGTCGAGTTGAACGAACACTCTTCCCGAGAGGGCTTTCTAATCTGCGTTGCGTGGCGTCGAGCCGGCCTTCGCGCCCCCGCGCGATTGGACTGTGGAAATAAAGTCGATTGAAATCTTCTGGGTGGCAGCCGAGCCGCCGCCCCTCCCGGTTGCCTTCGGAGCGGACGCGCGCGGGGCGACCTCTCGGATTCTTGGCCAGGCACGGTGGCCTTCCCACCCAACGGGAATATTTCCAAACGCGTTGAATCCCATCTTCATTCCCACTCGAGCCTCAGCCAAGCGCCGCGACTCGTTGCCGTACATCGCGCGGCTCGCACGTCTTCCGACAGCCAAAGAAAGGCGAGGGGAACAGGTGCTCCCCCACTCAAACTCTGTCCAAACAAGGTCGCTCCCTCCTTTTCTAGCCTTTGGCCAGCAGATGGACATACGCTGGTCCATTTTGCGAGGGGTGGGGGGGGGGGGGCACGAGTGGGTCAGTGCCCACCTGAATAAACACAGGCAGAAAATGCTTCAGGATGAACCCTGCGAGCGAACAAACACAAACAACAAAGCGTACGCGCAAGACAGAGAGACTCACACACACAGTGGCCACATTGAGCAGCGCCTGGGGGGCGGATCGGGGGGGGAGAAAAATGGGGGATAGTTAAGGAGTGAGCGAGGGTCAACAGCTGGTGACCTCTGCTGGGAAAAACAGAGCGGCCTCAGACCGGCGGAAGAGATTGACCTCTCGCGCTGGTTCCAGTTCCCGTTCCAGCACTGGTGGGAGGGGGGGGGGGGGGCACCCTAGCTCGCTCCCTCCCACGGTCGAGAATCCAGCTGTGCGTGAGAGGGAGCCGCTCAGCGCGCTTGAAGTGGGCGACGCACAACAGCAGGCGGCGAGAATTCCCAAACAGCCAATGACGACGCCGACGAAGAGGCCTCGGACGGACCGAATTCCAAACGTGCTGAGCATGAGCCCGCCCGGGTCCCTTTTGACACTTCCCGCGATGGATCAACAGTGGTGCCATCTTGGAGGCCAATCGGGAGAAAAGCCAAATGTTGCAAACTATTTGAAATGGGGACTCGTCAGACCACGCAACATTTTTCCGCTTCTTTGATGAGCTTTAGCTTGGCGTCGCGGAGGGAAGCCCCGTCGCATTTACCGACGTTGGTTTTCGTGCGCCTGTTCCTGAGCCAACTTCACTGGAATCGGCTTCGCACGAGGTCTTTGGCTACGACGGAGGACGCCATCGACTTTCATTTCTCTTTTTGAACTTCTGTTTTCCCAACGTGAGCCGCCCCGCCCCGACGCTCTTTCTCTTCCGCAAAGCGGTGACGTGCCGCCCCACCCTTCCTCCTCCCGGACTCGCCATCGCCCGTTTTACCGTAAGCTACGTGACGGACGGCCGCAGCTGCTTCGGCGGCCTTCACTCCGGTAAATATTCCGCCCTCCCTTCTGGCCTCTTCTCCTGTCAGACCTCCGGGCCCTTCCCTGGCAACAGGCTTCCAGTCAGGCCCAAAAAAAGACCCCCCCCCCCCCCCCCCAGGTTTTCTGTCATGAGGACAAGCGGGATCTGGAATGGCTGGATATTTTGCGTCAAAAGGCCTCAAATGGCAAAGGAAGATGTGCGGGACGCGCCGCAAAAGTGCCCAAAACGTCTTTGGCGGTCGTTTTGGAAAGATGTCACATTGCTGCATGCGATACAACCTCGAGTCCTTCTCTTCCTATATGAAGCGGAAACTACTCTGACCACAAATATGCATCGCGCTATCAGGCAGGCAGGCAGGCCGCACTCCAGCAAGGTGTCGAGAAAAAGGAATTTTGGGACCATCGAGCAATGTCGCGTACGTGCAAAAGTCACGGGACATGTGAAACGCGCGAGCGTTCGGGCTGAATATTGCAAAGGCTACGGCCGAAAGCCACCACCTCAAATAGAGCCTGCGACGTTGTCATTGAAATGAAAATGGAGCGAGCGATTTTGCTTGTTGTGGCGCCGATGGCGTCACATTGTACTTTTGCAGATGGCCCAATACGGACACTGTTCTAAAAGGGAGCGGTCAAAGCCTTTGCATCCTTGACAGACGTCGGGAGACTATTTCGAGAGCATTTCAAAGAGGCCGGCGGCCTAAGAATACCGTCGTCCTTCCGGCAACGGGGGCGGCCATACTCACAGGTAGAGCGCCGCCATCTTGGAAGCCGCCCGTCCTAAATCCGGGATGGAGGTCAGCTCGTTGTGGTCCAGCCGCCTGAAAAGTCACAAAGCCGACCGTCGTCGGTCAGCGAGAATGCGCGAAAACGCCGACACCGGCGGCGGAAGGAGAAGCGGGCGAGCGAGCGGGCGCGTCGCGAGCGGGACCGAGCTTTCCCTTCCTCCACGGACGAGTCTCGCGAGTGAAACGGAGCCACGTCCTCCCGTGGCCCGATCAAATATTTACAAGGCCGGCGCCGGCTTCGGTGTCGGGTGGCGGCGGGGAGGCTTCATTTAGAAAAGTGCCAATTTTCCTCACTCGGACTTCGTTCAAGGTAACAGCGGAGTGCCTCCGGTTCTTCCAGCTTTGGAGTATTTCTTCGTGATCTTTCAAAGCTTAAATAAATTTTGAGGATGCCCTGCCACGAAGACCACGAGTAGGGCGGGCTTCGTCACCCGAGCGGGTCTTTTGTGCCCAACTATAGAGTTTTTTGTCATTTTATGTTGACTTTTCTTTTGATGGCGGCGCGGGCACCCGCAGCGGCTCCTCTCGTTGTATGTTGTCTTGAGAGGGAAGACATTTCATCTGTGCTGGCACATTTGACGACAAAGTCGTACTCGATGCACGCGCGCGCGCGGTGAATGTTTAGCGCGCGCGGATACTTACAACTCTCGTAGATTTGGCAGGTCGGCAAACACGTCTCCGCTGATGTCGGTCAGCTTGCTGTGGCCAAGATTTCTGAAAAACAAAACGGGGAAGGCGATCATGAATTTGCACGTGGGCGCGCATTGATTCGCTTTATTCGTTCTCGGTCGGCACAACGGGGAGCCCGATGAACAATACGAGTCTGCCTCTTCCGCCGCGGAACGCAAAGGCGGGAATCCGGCACCAAGCGGCCCGGCAATTCCTTCGAAAGGAATTTGCGGCGCCGAGACGGGAGGCCCCCCCGAGGTCATTTCCCCGCTGAGAAAAGGAGATGGCACGCCATTGCGTACGACGGGAAAGGACGGACATTTGCCCCCGGAGTCAAACGGGGCACACCCGGCCGAGCGATTTGGCCCTCCGACGCTTGCTCCGTTTGACTCGTTCGAGCCCCGGCGAGCGTTTGCGAAGGTAACAAATGTTCGGCGGGGCATTGGCGCAAAACGGACATGGCGGTACGTGCGTCCAACGTGGCATCAGAAGTCCAGCGGACGTTCAAGTCTCCGTCCGGACCGTTTGACTCTGATGTTTCAACTTTAAACGCAAGCAACTTCATATGATGATGGCCATCAATCAAATTTACAAAGGTCCGTCGCGTTTAAGGACACAAACGCACACCCCCCAAAAATCTCAAGAAATGAAATCACACGTCTTATTGATTCAATACCTGTGGAGTTAAAAGCCGCAAGTCTGCCAACTTGAAGTTATTGCCGGTGACTCATAACTCGCGGCGGCGCTTCGTTACGATGCGCCTCATCCGAGGGCGCCGGGTCACAATTTGTCATTTTAAGTGGCCCGAGCGCTGGAAGGAAATGCGGCTAATCGAAAACATTAGCGTCAAACTTGCCCGCTGAGAAATCTTTCCGAGAGGGAAAGGATAAATGAAGCGCAGGCCAGTCTGACGGAGCAAAAAGGAAGAAAAAAAAAAGGAGCTCAGCGGCAGCGCCCTGCAGCTTATTTGACAAAAGGGCAAAAAAAGAAAAAAAAAAAACACTCGCAGAAGGCAGCTGTCCTATTTACGGGTGCCGTGGGAGCAGAGGAAATCCGGGGTGATGTCATAACACCACATGATGCTGGTTCAGTCAGCACACGGGAGGGCAAAAGCGAGCGACTCGGGCGGTGGGCCGTTGGCCCGCACGGTTCCTCCTGTCCCTTTCGTACGGTGCATCGAACGCGTTGTGAACTTTGCTCAGCCGGAGCGTCAAGTGACGTCGGCGACGAGCCTCTTCCAGCTCCGTCGTGGCGGGCCGGCTTCTGCCCGGGCGGCGGCGGCCGCGGCTCCCGGGTGGCACTTGACGGCCAGAAAGCGTAAAAGCCGCCGGCGACAACTCCACGCGGCAGCCTCGTCTCGTTGATTCGCTCCAAGGCGCCCAAGTGCACTCTGGGGATCAATCCTGTCGTCATTTTCCCCCGTGGCCGAAAATGACGATGGATTTTCTCCATAGCGGTTCATTAGAAGGCCGCTAAACGCGGCCGCGACGTTGCCCCATCGACGCACGCGGCTCTGCGCTTCGGCGGCAGTGGTGGGGGGGGCGTAGCCAAAATACAATCGTTCTTGTTCATGTTTTGAAGAGGGACTTGCAAAAAGCTGCACTTGGCGAGGGGGGGGGGGGGGGGGAGACACGCCGAGTACAAGTGGAGCGAGAGGCGCAATGACGACGTGCGCAGGGGCGGCCCAGACTGGGTTTTGGTATTTCCGCAGACGCGCGCAGCGCGGTGATTAAACCGGCGCGTCGCGTCGTCGTGGGCTCAAACGAAGCCGCCGTTGATTCAAAGCGGCTCATCTCGTTCCCTTTCAAAACCGTTTGCTGGAGTCCGTGCGATCGGTACAAGCGCGCAAAGTACGTTTGTAAGGAAAGGCGGTCGGGCCTCCGCCGACGGATGACATTAAGTTGGCCAGGAAGATCACCCGACTCTTCAGTTAAGCGGCCGGGGGGTGATTTTGAAGTGTGTGTCATAGAGGCGATAACAATAATCACGGGAATTGATCATGTACGGCATATCTTCACAGCATTTGACCACATGCATTTCTCCTTGTGAACTTTGCGCCAAAGATGAAAACTGTTGAAAACCGCTGACGCAATTTGTTAAAAAGTAAAAAGTCACCGCATGTCATCTTTTCACTTCAGTGCCATCAAGAATCGTCGAAGGCTGGCAGTACATTTGAAAAGCGGACTTTTACAGCCGCCGTCAGTCGCGTGTTCATTCCGAGCACGGCAGTCTGTTTAAAGCAGCACCGCGACATGATGCAACGCATCCACGGCAGTGCTAAATATGGTCCGACATTGCGCCCGACCGCCTGGGCCTCTTGCGAAACGCGGATTGAACGGAAGAGAATCCTCTTCGCACAACAAAAGGGAACAGCGGACCGATGGCAAATGAGTCTTGGCTGACAGGTGTTTCACCGCAGGTGAAACCTGAACTCAAGCATGCAACTTGGTGCAAAAGCGACCAGAAAAGAAGATCAAACGCTTTTTTCCGGTAGCAGCAATTCAAGTTCTCATCAAATCTTTCGAGGGGAGTGACTTTGAAGGGAGTTCGCTTACAAGGAAGTGGTCCCGGCGGGCAGGTCTCCAGGCGGCGCCGCTTGCTCCAGATGACTGCAGTCCACCGAATCGCCATCGCAGGTACAGTTGTGGGCACACTGCAACTCGGAAGTCAATCCGTGACTGTTCAAAAGTCGGAGTGAAAAAAACAAGTAGAAAACGCAACGAAAAGCGTATCCAAAAGGTCCAGGGGACACCGCCATTTTGTATCCAGCTTTCAAGAGCGCCGCCGCCGAGTTCTCCCCCAGAACCAGCAAACGGCAATGTTAGTGCAGTGCCGGAACGATCAGATGCACTTTAAAGCATGTTGCAAGTTGCCTTTGAATGATAGCAAAGACATCAGTGGTTTGATGGGAAAAAGTCATTTAGGACGGAGGTCCAGCTTTCTCTCTTTCGATGTCCGACGCGCGTGTCGAATCAAAGGTGATTCACAGTTTGGCCAGAAAAAAAAAAACAACAACACGGCAATCTTGCACTACCGATTTGATTGAAATAATTTTGAACGTTGATGTAACATTTGACGCTACATTTTCGGTGTGCCCACCAACTTGTGCGGCACGTTTGCTAACATCCAACACCCCAAAAAAGAAGACGTTTAAAGGGCACAGAGCGCCAGGCTCACTGGAAACATTCGATCAAGCAAACAGGTTGCAAAGTGAACGGCGCTTGAACGACGACAGATGCGCACGTAGCTTAACGTCCACCTCGCAGTTAAAAGTTGAGCCCGAAACTTTTTCCACGGTAAAACGACTCCAGCGTTGGTCTGAAGCCGAGCGTTGAAATCTCACTCTGCACTGTTTCGATCCAACTTTGAAAGGGACCCCTCCAAACTCTCCGACAGAGAATCCGATCAGCAATTTGTCTTCTGCAGGCTGTAGTCACAAAACTAAACAATTCGAGTAATACGTGTAGCATGAAAAAAGAAGAGTCCCCCCCTCCTTTTGACCGTGTACGGTTCGCCACTCGGAGTTTTGTCCTCTGGCTTACTTTTCCCCTCTACCCCCTCCCTCCTCCTCGAGTCGGTTAGTGGAGTCCCACGTTGAAAGCACAACAGTGATTCCAGGAGCCGCCTTTGGCTCGCTGCAATTGGCTGTTGGTAAATGACGTAATCGCAACGCCTTTCCTTCGTTGGTTCGTTCGGGTTCTCCGTGCGCGGCCGAGCCGCTGTCAATCAGCGGTGTCAAGGCCCGCCCACATTTCCCACCACGGGGTGTGAAACCTCAAACACCGCCCCCCGCTACACCGCCCCCCGCCCCGCCCCGCCCTCACTCACTCACTCACTCTCGCTCTTTCTTAAAGGGGCCGCAAGTGTCACAGACAGCCCAGCTAATCGCTTTACAACAAGCCATAATCACAAAACCGGTTTAAAATATCATTACGCGTTAGATGAGGCGACCGTAAAAGATATTCATCTTCAAAGTTGCAGCACCAAGCGCGTGAAACGAGGACGATTGCTGTGGGTGTTATCATGCCACGTTGGCTGATGATCCATTGGATGTTCAAGTTAAATTGCACTCCAAGAGCTTATTATGACTTATGACTTATTGGGTGGAAAAATCAGAGCCCGGTCCCATTTGTCAAAGTATCTGAAAACATCACATTTGCAGTGAAACTGAGGGGAAACATTTACTTCGCAAGTCGATGTGCCCCCTTTCATTTTCTGCCGCAAAGCAAAACTCATATTTGAGCAACAAGCATATTCTTCAAATCTCAAATTGTCCACGTCAAGTCATCTCAGAAATGCACATCTGCAATTCAAGCCGTTTAGCAGAGAAATATTTTGTCGGAGCGTCTTACCAGGCATTGACATGTTGCCTTGCTTGGTTGACGGCATGAAGGAGCGGGCGATTGTTTTGTGTTGGGAGAAGTTCCACATTTCACGGCTGTCGATCACGCTTGCGGGCACACAGACGTCCGCACCTGCAGCACTGCAGGCACTTTGGTGGTGCGGCTCCTTGTTCCTTTTCCAAAGAATCCGAGCCGGTTTCACGTTGCAGGTGAGGCCTCCGTCTCTCCCGCGAGAGGGAGCGGGTTCGGCAACGGGGCCCTGCAAAACGCCACTTCATCGGTATGTCAAGAATGACTCGATATTCATTTCGTGGAGCGGAATTCTCGTGTCTTGATCTTCACTCCCCTCAACCGGCAACTTCAAACAATGACCTAGACTCCAACATACAGTCAGTCTCAAACCATTCATTTAAGGCTGTCAGTGACTCTTTTCACACAGCATGTAAAATCCCGCATTGAGGCCAAAATGCTCCTAATTCAAGACGCTGTGTGAACAAGTGGCCATCGATGCATTTTTAATGTTTGAGTGTGAAAGGGAGCATCCATCCATCCATTTTCTAATCCGCCTTTCGTCCCAGCTGACTTCGGGCAGTAGGCGGGGGACCCCCCTCGACCGGTTGCCAGCTCACCGCAGGGCCCACATAGACCAACAATCAGTCGCGCTCACAATCACACCTGGGGACAATTTTCGAGACAATACATCAAACTCAAGGCCCGGGGGCCAGATCCGGCCCGCCACCTCATTTTATGTGGCCCGCAAAAGCAAATCACGTGTGTCAACTTGCATGATCCTTGTTCAAATCTGTGCCAAAATGCCAAATTGTCATGTGCGATAAATAACGTTGGCATCTTCCAATCAATTTGTTACCCTGTTTACACTGACTTAAACAATAATCGAGCAAACCGCAAGCAGCTGACTTGAGAGATGTCAAACCCATCAATTTGTTGTGTACAAGGAATAATACGATGAGACGATAAAACATTTATTCGGCGTCACTGTCCTCCGAGGCCACGAAAACGACTCGAGTCTTCCGCGAACCGGCCGTGCATGTTTTTGGAAGCAAATCGAAGTACCCGCAGAAAAGCCACGCGGACACGGGGAGAACATGCAAACTCCACACAGGAAGGCCCGAGCCCGGAACCGTACCCCGGTCACCACCGTGCCGCCCAAAACTATTTTTTCTTTCAGTTACAGTTTGGAAATCATCGAATTTGTCGACCTGTCCCGTGTTTACGCGCGGCATGCGGTGAGGCCCCCAACCCCAGCTGTCCCACATTGACTTGATACGGTATTTTGACGAGCCTACAACAGATGGGTCAGGTGCTTTGGGATCTATTTTAAGGCAACGGTTAGTGCGATTCTTTCGGTGGGCGACTTGCCTTCCAAAATCTTGGCGCAGCAAATAACTGGACGAATCCCGCGGGCCACTGAGCTGGAACAGCGGTGGTGCCCCGTCCTCTCCAAATACACGAGATACGCTGGGCCGCCAAAGGTGCCGATGTGGAGCTGAAATTGGTCGCCCAATCCGGTAGCATTGTACAACCCCGCGACCCGTTTGCCGACATTTCACACGGCGCCGTCTTGAAGTGATTGTTCCCCATGCGTAACCTTCGTGAGCCCCGCAAAGAATTGACATGGAAAGGAATGCATGAACAACATCTGCTGCCATAATTTAGAGCTGCTCTCCACTCGCGGGCCGCGCCGCCTTTTGCGTTGCCGTGTGAAATTGTGAATGATGAGATGAGTGCACGCCAGTCTTCCACCACGGCGCCCTGTAAGAAGAGCGAAGGACCGCACCAGAGGAGACCCTCGTCCGTTTTTTCTTTGTGGAGGTTTTTGACACCGACCGTCGTGGCCTTTTCGCCGCTGGACTCGACAATACAATTCTTCAACGACTCCAGTGGAAAGTCAAAGGTTGTGCGCCACTCAGGTGCGCACTTTTTGGTGGGGCAGACATCATGATGTCGGGTCAGCGGTTGATGGATGCGCAAGGCCTCGAGGGGGATTCATCGTGCTTGTCTTTCTGTAATCTTCAAACGTAGCAAACCATCTGGCGCGGCGATTCGTCCGCTGTAAAATTGGAGAGGCGTGAAAGGCCGCCGACTGGCCGTACTGGGACTGGATGGCTGGCGGGTGTTGCGGCAGCGTGGAGATGCTTCGCGAATGGGAAGCAGAAAGGTTTTCTGTCAATCGCACGCTCCCCGCTAAGCCCCGAGGCGGACGTCACTAAAAGTACAACGAATGATATGATTTCCATCGGGAATTTTCGTGTTTGTGTCTGTGGATTTAATGTTTGCATACAATTTTTTTACTACAGGCAGAGCAGTTACACGTTTGCACATGCGGGAGTAAGCTGGATGGGAAGAGCCGCTGTCCGAGATGCCGTTGTCTGTCTGATCATTGATGTTCTTGCGCGCAAGAAACATCACAGCTACCAGCTCATTTCAAATATGTAAGCGGTATACTGTATATATACTTTACATAGTTGAGAGTGGGGCAGCCCGGTAGTCCAGTGGTTAGCACGTCGGCTTCACAGTGCAGAGGTACCGGGTTCGATTCCAACTCCGGCCTCCCTGTGTGGAGTTTGCATGTTCTCCCCGGGCCTGCGTGGGTTTTCCCCGGGTGCTCCGGTTTCCTCCCACATTCCAAAAACATGCGTGGCAGGCTGTTTGAACACTCTAAATTGTCCCTAGGTGTGAGTGTGAGCGCGGATGGTTGTTCGTCTCTGTGTGCCCTGCGATTGGCTGGCAACCGATTCAGGGTGTCCCCTGCCTACTGCCCAGGTGACAGCTGGGATAGGCTCCGGCACCCCCGCGACCCTAGTGAGGATCAAGCGGTACGGAAGATGAATGAATGATGAATAGTTGAGAGAAAATATGACGACAGCACCCGTATTTACTTCAACCTTATAAAACCTTCGACAAAAATTAAGGTTTATCAACATTGCCGCCTGAGAGAGAGAAGAGGCTTATGTCTGCGGTGTTTTTATATATATATATATATATACAGTATACATATATATATATATATATATAAAGATGAGAACTATTGTTGCGGCGACATCTGCAGGTATCTCACCACTGCATTTGCCGGCCTCTCTTCTCCCACGGTCACTCTTTTCCGTCCTTCCCAACCGGAAGCGTGATCTCAGATGCGGCCGTCTTCTCAGTCACGAGTCGAGCTTTTCCATTGCCAAGTTTCTGTCTTAAGTATAGACTCGTATCTCGGTGGCGCGGTGGCGAGTGTTGAGAGACGCGCCGTTCCACATCCCTAACCGGACCTGTTCTATCACGTGGTGGGTGTGGGTCGAGGTGTTCGCCCGGTCTGTTATGCTAACATTTTAAGCCGCCGTGTCAGCTTCGATGAAGGTATGCATTGTTGAAAGTATGACCAAAATGGCGGTAAATATCCACGTCTCTTCAGCAGGTGCTTACTTGTGTCAACGCCGCGCTGACAACGTTGAAGCAGCGAGCCCGTGCACGGGCGGGCCACTCCTGCGTATTGGCCCGTGTTTGTTTTAACAAGCCTCGTCAATAGAATATTTCATAAAAGAAGCGGTGGCCTGGAACTGTTTGTGTTCCGTGTAAGGAGAGGAATGTGCCCGTTTCACTCTTTGAAAGGTGACCTCGGTGTTGTGCATCCGTGGCAGCCGAGCGGCGTTTTTGTCTGCCGGCACTCTTTGTCTCTCTGTTTTTACTGCGAAAGCATTCGGACGAGCCAGGCATCTCTCGCTATCTTTGTCCCTCGCGCTTGCTCACGCAGGAGTTGGCTTGACCGTAACATGACGAATCGCTCACCCGAGTGCCCGTACTTCCCAGTCGAGCGTGATGTCGAGCTACTGCGCTGCCAAATGTTTCGCGTTGAACTTGGAAAGAAATGAAACGTTTCTGGTGGTTGGCTTACACCCGGGCGCCGCGCATTTCCACAGCTCCCGTGCGCTTTCATTAGCCAGCCAAATCAGAGTGGCTCACCCGTCCAAATTCAATGGCTGCAAGACTTTCAAAGACAACGCAGGCCAGAGGTGGAAAATTCCATCGCCCTGAAGTCGCTGGCGGCGGCACGTCGGTCGACGGGTTAGCACGCCCGCCTCACGCCGCACGGGTGCGGGGTTGGAGTCCGCCTCCGGCCTTCCCGTGTGGAGTTTGCATGTCGTCCCCGTGCCCGCGTGGGTTTTCTCCGGTCATCCCTAAAACAGGCGTGGCAAGTTGATCGGGCGCCCCCAATTGTCCCGAGGAGCCATTGCGAGCGCGAGTGGTTGTTGGGCGTACGTGTGCCCTGCGATTGGCTGTCAGGGGGGATCGGACCCTCGCGAGTTGCGCATTGGAAAATGGGCCCGGAAGGGCATCGAGCGCCCCTCTGGGAGTGCGTCGTTTAGGTTTCTTAGCCTGTTATGAAGGAATACAACCATCGGCATATAATTGCATGCTCTCCACTTGTGTTCACCGACGGCCCAGTCCGCGTCTTTTGCTCACAGATTTCAGACCCCCTCCCTCCAGGATTCATCCACTTCGATTTTCTCCGAAATGCAAAATGGCAATGATTGAATAAGGCTATAGTTTGCTGCGCGCACACCGGCACGTTCACTAGAAGCTTTATTTCATTCATGCACTTCCTCTCTTGATTCCAAAGGAGGTACAAAACCACCCAGCGGGCTAAAGACCGACATTCCATCGGTGGGAAAGGAGAGGCCATATTCATCAAAGCTCCTCTTTTCCAGAAACCCGCTTCTCTCTCGGAGGCTTGCTCGTTAAGAGAGGCTTTGGGAACACTTGTATGGCGATGTGCGCTACAAAGAAGGCGAGGGGGCGGCCGGGGGGCGGACGAGCCCTCCTTTTTCCTCGGGTTGCTTTGCTCCTGACAAAATAGGGCCTCGGTGAATAGTGGAGGCTAAAGCGGAGCGCAGCTGAATGAGGGACGGAGGAGTGGGACTCGCTCATGCAGAGAGCCCCCAACCCTCCAACCCCTCTCCCCGCCTTGGGAGAAAAGAGCCACCACCTGCTTCTGCTGAGCCTTTTCCCTGGCTTCAATAGAGACCTTGTGAAAGGAGCCCGAACTGGGAACAGGCAAAGCTGAAAGGAGGGCGTCAGCAAGGTTTGCAATTTGGGGCACTATTTCAAAAGCAATGTGTGTGTGTGTGTGTGTGTGTGTGTGTGTGTGAGAGAGAGAAAAGGCCTGGGCACAAGGGGAGCGGAGGAGCTGGACCTTTTACATCCCGTTACGCCCCCGCCATGCATTCCCGGCTCACTCGACTCAACCATCATGGAAATTAGCATGCGACGACGAGGCTGTTGGTGAGCCCATCGTTGGGAGCCCGTCAAAGGGGAACCGAAAACGTGGGCCGATGAAGCGACGCCGTACTCTCAAAGTGAAAGGTTTACATGACAACAACAAAGAGCCGAGTGGAATGGGCGAACCTTTTCTTTGTTGCTTGCGAAGTGTGCATGGCAATGATTCCCCTCAAGAGCCGATGCGACCGCTCTCATACACGTCTTTGGAAGCGTCTTTGTCGGCAGACGAGCGCATCTTTGAGTCTCCCTGTGTCCTTTTATCCTGTCGCCAGGAAATCCGGACCCGGATGGCGCTGAATTTCTTCCATTTCAATGGAAAGAAAACAGGAGTGCCGGTGTTTGGTCCCAGTGGGCCTTGTTCATCCCATCCTGCGAACTTGGGCCCCCCCCCCCCCCCCCCCGACTCCTTATCTTAAGCCAACCGTCTCCACGTTAAGTCTTAAACTGCACAGTGATTGGAAATTGGGCCGTCAAAAGGGTGCTGCTGTCAAATCCGGCGTCTTCCATCCTAGGCAGCCTCTCCTTGCTCTGGTGAGCACTTTGAAACAGCCATTCATGCCTCCGTCACATCTCGGCCGGATTACCGTAATGTACTCGACTTGTGAGTCGGGCGATCCTCCATGAAGCTTTTCCAGTTGGGCCAAAATGCCGCCGCTCGCCTCTTGACTGGTACTCGCAAGAGGGAGCGCATCGCTTCTACTCTGGCACCCCCTTCGCCGGCTCATTTCTTTTGAAGAATCCTGTCGTTTGTTTTCAAATCTCACCTCTTCCCTCTCGGAGCTCCCCCGCACCTGGCCGGCGCCTGAGGTCTGCGGACCGAACACTAGTAGAGGCACGAGAACCGAGCGGAGGCTCCGAGGGGACGGAGCCTTTTGCGTTGACGTGTTTCGATGAGTGAGGCTGCACAAAACATATTCTTGAAAAGAGCATTTTTGGCTCGACTCCCATTTAAAAAAAATAAATAAAATCGTTGAGTGAAAAGCGCTCTCCATCCGTGTGAATGAGCTGTGCGGCATCTCAAGAAAAAGCTTCGCTGACCATGCCATACATGCAAAAGTCTGACTGGAGGAGGAAGGTGTGCAGCGGCATGCTCAAAGTCCAAAAAGCTGCACCGAGGCCGTATCCTCCCCGAGACAATGCGAACAGTCGCGGCCGGGCCATTGCTCCGCAGGTGCAGCCAGCCCTGGAAGGAAAAAACAAAAAACAAAAAACCTTGGCCTTGTGACATTCAAATGAAAGCATTTTGACGGGGCCAGCTTCCCTCACAAAGCTCCAAAACAAACAGTGCGGCGCGAATAGCGGCAAACGCGGCTTGTTGTGACGTGTATGTGGCGAGTGAGTGAGCGTGTGTGGTGGACATTCCTACGCGGTTCTTTTTCTTTTTTTCCCCAAACGTTTTGAGAAGCCGGCGCTCACCTGTTGAGTCGCGACAACCAAACAAATGGCTTTCGTTGCCGCCCGCTGCGGCCTTTGACCCCTTGGCTTTGAGTCGCTCCGCAGAGGGGCCTGTAGGAGAAGAAGCCTCCTTGGTTCAATAAGATCTCGCGCCGCCCGCGCAGCTCCGACACCTGCGGCTCCATCCGACAGAGCTGCTCACGTGGACCGTAGATCCCCCGCCGGTCGTTTGTCACGTCTCCTCCTTTCGACGCATGAAGAGAGCCAGTCGAGAGATTCACGGCGCTCGCGAAGCAAACGTCGCCATCGAAGGCCTCCGGGAGCACGCGGCGCCGCCGAGATGTGCGAGAAACGAGCTTCGCGAAAGAAAACGCTGTGTTGAATTCATGCCGTTTTATTTCAAAATAAAATCGCACGCGCTTTTGACGACGATTTTAGTATGTGCGACTGTTTGACAAGTCAATTCGTGCGCTGAAAAAAATGGATTCAACATAATTTTGCCAAATGGTTGCACGAAATAAAAATCATCTGGACCCGATCGTTTTTTTTAAGCAGACCAGACATCATTATACCGTCTTTATTACCGATTTGTTTGACCGTTTATTGTATATGTTCAATCGCTCCATGTGCAGCACTTTGTATGCAGCGATGGCTGTTTGAAAGTGCTCGAGAAATACACTTGACTTGACTTGGTCAAAATGTCACCGTCAAAGGAAATGGTTGGTGACGACTCCCGGTCGTTACGGCAACACATGAAACAACAAAGTTCCGTCCCACGGTGGATTCAAATAAGGCGATGGCAAGTACTCGTGGTCTTCCAAATAGCTCCTACGGGGTCTCTCCCGATGCAAACACTTCAGCATGTCAGGCCGAGCCGCCCCTGAACATTTTTGCAGGTGGAGACAGACCCCCCCTCCAGATGGGGCCTTCCTTCGACAGTGAGAAGCCATCTGCTGTCCAGCCAACATGAACGTTTGAAACAATCGGTCTGACCGCTACACTCGCAAACTTTCTTGCCTGAGCAAAGCCCCCCCCCAACCCTTTTCGTGGGGGGTCGCGGACCTGTTGGGACAAGGACATCGGCGCCATCGGCAACCATTGCGGTCATTGCTTTGAAATGGCCCGTTTGAAAGCACTGCGACCGACGGCAAAGATAGCGAGAGTCATTCAACATTTTCTTCACTTTTCTTTTCATTCCTTTCATTCCATTTTATTCAAATCGAGATGTGATTATAAAATTGCGCAGTCAACGACTAAGAAATGGACCGTTCATTCATTCGTTGATTTTCCGAACCGCTTTATCCTCACTAGGGTCGCGGGGGGTGCCGGAGCCGATCCCGGCCGTCTTCGGGCAGGAGGCGGGGGACACCCTGAACCGGTTGGGCTCCGACGACACTGGGTGAGCGACGCATGCGAATGGCGCCGTGACGCTTCAGCGTTTATCTCATGTGCGGACGGTCCGCTCGCGTCAGGAGCGGCCCGTTAAAGAATCCGGTGGCCATTGCGTGCCGTTTAGCGGAAGAGATTGGCTGTTGTGAGAGCCTGTGAATGAATATTTGATGAGCGTCGCACCTCTTCTCAGCACCCCCGCGCGGAAGATGGCCTGACCTTCAACCAGCCCAGGTCGGATGAATTATTGAGAGTCGAGCTGTCGGTCACGAGCGCTGGCCGGAAGGGAGAACGGCGGCCCATCGGCGGATTACACCCGCGCCGCGCGCGGGTGTAATGTTTTTGTTTTGGAGGTTTTTTTTTTTTTTTTTCTGTCTCTAAGATGTCTCTTTCATGTCATTCGTTTGCGTCGCTGCTCACTGAACTCAACTCTCAGCAGTAGGCGAAATCTTGTGCATTTTTTTTTCTCCTCCAAATTTGGTAGCACTCGCCAACGGAGCAACTTCAGGGGCAGTCTTGAGACCGGGGGGTCATCAATCGCAAACGATCGGTCTGTGTGATTGCAAAGATAAATGTGCGCGTGTCGGTGTTTGCTCAGCCCGCCTCACGGTCCCGCGAATGTGTCGCATCCGATAGTCGCCCGCGCGCCAACACCCCTTTCAATTCCCCGCGCTCGCTTCGGCACTCGCCCGGCCGCCGCTTCGCCTCGGCACCTTCTTGCCGCGCTGGACGCGGAGCTGTCGCGCAGCCGGTCCGCCGGCACGCCGACCCGCCGGCCCGCCGGCCCGCTCCCTCCGCTCCATTGCTGCTAGCAACAGCTGGTCTCAACTTGCAGCCGATCGGCGCTTTGGCTTTATTTATCTTTGGCCGCAGGCTGCTGGCAACACGGGCCCGAAGCAGCAAGTTTGGAGCAGCTGCCTTCGCCTCGCGCAGAAAGGCAATCTATCTTGTTTGTGTTGCTTGATGATCGATGAGTCGTGCGAATTTCCGCCTTTTCAACTTTGGATCTTTCGGGTTGAAGCAAGAGCGCAGCCATTCAAAGGCTTGGACGCCAACCGAGTCAAAGGGCGTTCATTGGGCGTGTCTTGAAGTCGTCGGCGGACACGAGTTCACCTCGCGGCTCTTTGCTTACCGCTCGGCAAAAAGCATCATTGCCGAACACCGTCCGTGACCTGTTCGGCTTCTCCTCGCGAGTGTCTTTGGGCAGTCGGCGGGCTCCATTCTCAACCGCTTGCCAGCCAACCGCAGTAAGCCGAGAATGAAATGCTCTCCAACTCCGGGCCCGGAGGGCTACTGTCCCGCCTGTTTTCCGGCTCTCCCGGGAGCAACGACCCTGGTTCAAATCATCGGGATCGTTCGAATGCTGCTTCAGAGCTGGCTGATGAGCTGGTCGTGTTGCGGCGCGGTTGGAGCCCCCCTGCGCTCCACTGTCCTCTTCAAGCGTCTTGGGCGTCGGTTTCCGGATTGCGCCGGAACACGGTGGATTCCTCAGATGTAAACGCCTGTAAAGATGAGGCAAAAAAAAAGTCCCCGCCGAGAAGAGGACCCCCGGAAGCTGCGAACGCCGTCGCCACGCCTTGATTCACGACACGGCATCCGGCGTCGCGGCGACTTGAACGCCACCGCTTTTGTGTGCGTTGAAATCCCAAAGGGGTGAAAATCAAAAACGGCTCGTCATCATTTTATGAAAGAAGAAGATTTCAGTTCGTGGACTTTGACTGCTTTACGAACGGAAAAGGCATCGCTCGTCCCAGTGTCCGATTTCCTCCTTTCCAGCCAGCGGACACTTCAAAGTCCATTCAAGGACGACATCCTTTCACCGAACTGTTTTGCTTCCGTCAGCATTCTGGACTCTGCTTCCTCAAAAGCTCAAGTGCCTTCTGTTCTGATCCGTCCTATCTGGAAGGGAAACCTGAGAAGTATTTGACGTCGCCGGCCGCGGTGACTCCACAGTCCGCCGAGTCTTAGACGGGATCGGCGCAAAATAATCGGCCCGCGTCATCATTTTACGTCCATCGCCACTCCGCCGGTGACATTTGATCCCGTCCGAACGGCAGCGCTGAATACGCGCAGGTCACGGGGCAATGTGGCATTCTAGAAGCTGCGAGGGAGGCGCCGAGCGCCGACTCGGCCAATGTTTCGCCCTCCCGCCTTCTTGGAAGCGAATTGGATTCGGCATCTTGCTTCACGTGCCTTTTGCCCCCTTTGTAAACTTCGGTGGCTTTGTTTTCTGCTCTCGACGGAGGCCAATGGGCCTGCAACTTTTTCGGGCGCGTGCAGGGAAAAACGCTGACATCCCAATTAGACGGAGCACTCGCTCTCAGGACACAGTCGCAGCGGGGTTGCGAAGGAGAGACAAATGGTTGTTTGAATTAGCGCAATCCGTTGTGAACATGTTGTTTCATTACGACCGCGCTGTAGCCAAGACGACAAAAAAAAAAAAAAAAAGTCAACGCTGAACCGACTTGCAAAATAACCGTGTCGCAATCTCTGAGAGGTGCAATTTGTGGCGTACGGCATAATTTACCAGAGGCCTGCAAAGTTGAACTTTCTTTCTTCATCAATAGAGAGAGAGAGAGAGAAAACGCTGAAGAATTAGGACAGACCAACGCAAGGAAGAAATTTTCTACTCTGCTTCCGTTGGAGGCTCAAAGAAAACCAATTCAAAAGATTTGAGTGGTTGTTGCGCCGAACTTTTGCCTCCTTCCACCTGGCTGCTTTGAAGGACTTTTCAGCCACGTTGGGCCCTTTGGGATCCAGTGCTCAGCGGAGTGGACATTGCACGTGGTTTGTAGCTTTGGAGTGCGCGTGCGTGTGTTTTTAAAATGCGAGTGTGAAGAGGCAGCTGTCCAGCTCATCTTCCCCCCCCCCCCCCCCCCCTTGCAGCTCGCCTCATTTATAATTAACCCAGATGACCAGGTGGCAATGTCCCTCTCTCCGTCCCTGCCAAGGCATGCTTCTTTCTAACCTCTGAACTTCTAGCAGACATTCCCCAGCTCATGTTGACTGCTTGTGTCGCGCTTGCTTCACCTCAGCTCTACTTTTGGAACAGTGCAGTTGCAGGGTTGGTGGGGGCGGGGCCCTCTCATCGTGACTGATGCAAATGCGGCACATCGCGCGCCGTCAATCTGTGCGAAGGTGTGTCAAACCGGGTGCTTTTGATTTGATTGAAGTTCGCATGCCGACGTATTAAAAAAAAAAGGCAGACAGCGCTCTTGTGGGCGTGAGCACAGCTAGCCTTATTTGTGGCCCATCCTCTCACTCTCTTTCAAGTCGGAGGACTCCCATCTCGCATGGCGATTTTATCCTTGTGACCGCCACGCTCTGACCCCGCCTTGCCTGGGCACATCCGTCAAAGCTCCTGCCACATCAAGCGGGCGCCTTCATTCCCCCTCAGCCCTTCCCATGGGTTGGCCACGTGTCCCCATCGCCCTCTAAATGGGTGACAAAACCACTCTCCAAAACCACCAAGGGCCACTCCATTTGCCAGTCGGTGACCCTAATACGGCACGGCTTTTGTCTCCAGGTGTCAATATGCGAAGCCCACGGCGTTATTGTCCAAAACTGGGACGGAGTCGATGGGGCAGAGGGAGTTTGTCTTCTCGGGGCTCTGAAATGGACTGAGTGGCCCCACAGGACCACTTGTTTAGCCGGACGGCATCTACCGGTGACTTGACGGGCACCGAGCACCTTCGGGCCCCGGCTCCGGTCGGCCGCCTCAACAACGGAGTCACGGAACACGGTCCTCTCAGACCCGACGTCCCCCACCTCCCCAGGGAAGTGGGTGAAGTTCCGACGGAGGCGAAAAACTCCTTCTGGCAGGGAACGCTGCCGGCCGTTCCCAGCAGAACCCCACAATACGTTTGGCTCGACCGGGTCGGACAGGTAATGCGCCCCTCTCTTTGCCAGAGTGTCCAAAACGCGCTGCTCGACGACCAAGTCGATCATCGAATTGCAGCCGAGAACGCCCTGGCGCCCTTGTTTTCTGCGTCGCAGCCGGTCCTCTTTGTTGACTTTGGCAAACGCTTGCGTGATCGGGCTATTTACGGTCGCGGCGCTCTGCGCAGCAGAAAGCCAAATGGGCTCAGGATATCTCAAACTCAACCGAAGTCCGCGGGGCGGACGCGAACTGCTCGGAGAAAGCCGGGCTTTAAAATCCGATGCGTTTTTTTTTTTTTTGTTAGTGGCTGACGAAAGTGCAACCCCGCCTCCCCGAGCGGAGAGCCGAAGAGCAGCTGGCGCCGCCGTGCTCCCAGAAGATTTCCTTTTCTCACGCCACTTTGGTGCTCCGTGGCACCTGTTAGTCCAACCTCAGGCAGCAGATGTTCCAGCTACATTCCATCCCCAAAAGCATGACTGTTGATTTGGAAGAAATCCCAAGCGGGGCCCACCGTACTTTGAATTTCAACGCGCTCTGTTCCACGAAAGCGGAGGCATATTCTTTTCGGGATGGAAACGTTGGAAAGTGATTCTTTGTAAAAACGGGAAAACTTTAAGATCGATCGAGCCGTCCGTCGCAAGTGGTTGGCGTTGTTAGAGAGGAATGAATCGCCCTCGTTCTGAAGTGACACCCCAATGTGTGAAGACACAAAATGGTCGTGCGATCATTTTGTTGTCCGTTCGCGCGGGTGTTAGCTAGCATTGAGGTGCTAGCGTGTAAAATGGTAGGCCGACGCCACCGTTTGCGTTCTGGGACGGGGAAAGCATTGTGCAGTGTGTTGTGAAATCAACGTCTTTTATTTACCCCCCCCCCCCCCCCCCCGGCCCCCTAAAAATTGCAAATCTCAAAACAATACCTCTCACAGGCTTGTACGGCCGACAAAGCCGAAACGATATCGGTGTCCAGAAAAGTGTAGCGGGGGGAATCGAGAAGCAAATCACGCGGGCAGGTTTTGCTCATTGGTTAGCATGATCCCAGACGGAGCAGGAAGATGAGAGGCGCGACTCGGGGAAGGATTGCCAATTGAGCAGAGACCAACGAGGAGGGGAGGGCAAAAAGGGGAGAAATGCTTTTGTTGTTTTTCAAAGCTTGAAAAGGGAGGCCCGCTCCTCCATCCTCTCCTGGCTCTTATCGCCAAGCGCTTTCAGACGAGTGCCATTGCAGCTGCGAGCTCTAAAGGACTTTCAGACAATCGTCGGCCCCGCGGTTGCCCCGGAGATGCGCTTCTTTCCTCCCCGCCACGCAAGTGGCCACAGTGTTCACCGGGAAAATGCCGGGAGACAAACTCGGCGCTCTCCTCTTTGCATCGCAAATTCAACTGGACCACGAGAGTCTGGGAGTTTTGGACCGTCGCGTTCATGGGCGCGAGGCCCTCAGAAAGTCCTTCTCCTGCGATTTGGCCGCATGTCCCGTGGGTGCACTTTGAGTGGCCGTTTGCGTGCGTGCCTGCGTTTTCTGCATACAAGCCCCGACTGTTTGCTCGCCGGACGCAGTCCGGGAAAGTGCGCAGGCGAAGAATTCGCACTCAGCACAAAGGTCCAATTATGAGCCCCCACCCAGGATAACGGGGTCTTGTCCATCTTCGAAGGCAGACGCGGTGGTTTCCTCGCCCTCGTCTCTCATCCCGTCACCATCTCGGGGCGAGGAGGGCATTTCCCGTCTCAAAGTTTGAATGTGACACCATCCCAAACGATGAGCAACGGAACGGGACTTTGCCACCCCGTCACCATAATGTAAAGCGGTGCTCAGCAACCTTGGTTACCGAGCGCCTTTGACGTGAACTTTCGTCAACGGGAATCCAAACCAAGAGCGATAGCTGAAATGGTCCTTGGCTACGTTTTTTTGGGGGGGGGGCGGAGAAAAGTCTTGGCCAGCTCCGCTTTGCAAAAAAAGGACCCGGGGCCAGAAGATGGCAGCATTCTATCAAAGGGATGCAGAAATGGCGGAGCAGCCGGTTTTTGTCACGTGAAATGTATTACAGAGGGGGGTCACAAAACAGAGCAAAGAGGTGTCCGAACTTTTTCGTTGGAGAAAAATGGACGGGTGAAAGGGACACCTTGAAATTTGCCCACATTTTGAAACGTCAGTCCAGAAAGTAATTCAATCTCATTTGCATTCTCCAGTTGATGTCGTCGGCTTTCTGTTGGAAAGGTGTTCAGGCAATTTCTTTTTTATTTTTTTAGGGGGTGTCCAACAGCCCTCTGTCTCACCAAGTCGATCCGGCTCTTCACTGAATAGCAGCCCAATTCCATCTCCGCATGCAGAACCCCAAAAAAGAACAAACTGTAGTCAGGTGACCATTTTTCAAACTGTTACTCGAGGATCATTCCTGTGTCGTCTTCATAAATCAACCAGAAAGCACAGAGTGGAAGAAACCACGTTTGCCTCTAAAATGCAATCATCTTCTTTCACGACAGTGTTCTGAAGACGATTTACTTGTACCTTCGAATATAGAGAAAAGTTAGACAATATAGAAACAAATGTATTTCGTAGTCATGGCACTTCTTTTTCAGACCCCCTCCCTTCTCACTGCACCGTTTTTGTTTTTGGCAACCCACCATCCATTTGGCAATGGCAATCGTTTGGGCACCCCCGGGTTACCTCTCCCGACGCATGCCGTAAACACTTCCGATTTCTTCCGGGGGTGGCGATAGAAACCCGTTTTCCTTTTGTACATTCAGCTTCTCAATTTCTCCCGCAGGTTGTCCGCCTTGCATTCCCGCGCCGCAGGCCGTGCCCGACACCAACGGGCAGATGTGAACGCGCCGCTCTTAAGCCTGAATGCAAACGTGTCAGGAATGAGCCCAACAGACAAACAGTTGTGAGCTCGCAACACGTATTGGTGAGCGCGCGCGCGCGCATATCTGACACTCCATCGTGAGCAGCTGGTGAAGTGCTCCCACACGCCAGGTGTGACTTGCGGCTCCAGGCTTAGCATCTCCAGTACGGCAATCCGACACTCGGGCGCGCGCAGCCGTCTTCGGTCTGCTGCGCCGCACCAAACGCGCACACAAAACCGGCCGCGTCGATATACGGCCTTGACAAAGTCACGAATGGCTTGGCAAGCGCCACCGCAATGGTCGGGATCCGATGAGTTTGCAGTCCGGGCAACTTAGCCCGTCGACTTTGAACGCGTCCCGTGCGGGAACAGGCAAAGCGATCAAAAGCATTTGGCGGCCACGTGTCTTTTGTGGCCCCTCCGTGTCAGACACTTGGTTCTCTGTGCCGTGCCACGGACACATCGGGTTCGTCCAGCCAAATGCTCCCAACGTCAAGCCGTGACCCGCGCTTTCCAAAAGGACAACTTGGAATCAGTAAGACAGGATTGCATCCAACCATATCTTGGGACTGAGTCACCAATGAGTTTTCATCAATGCGTTCTTTTGTTTTCTTTCTGGAAAGGGAGGCAATAAACGCCCTCTTTTGTTACAGGACTAAACAAAGGCAAAGGCCAGGCAATTTGTTTTTAGACAGCACATTTCAAACACATGTGCGGGCAACTCAACGTGCTGCTTCATGACCACAGTATGTGTTGCCTTTTTTTTTTGTTGTTGCTGTCCAATCTCTGTGAAGTGGAGGGAACACCTCAGGCAAGAGAAACATCTTGACGTATTCTCCAGCGACAAAACCGGGAGTGTGAGGTTATTTCGTATTTGTCAATGTTACTATGGTGATAAGGAGGGTGGAGAAGGCCCTGGTCATGTAGCTTGAGAGGAGGTCGCCCCCCCCCCCTTGTCCCCCTCGGGGCGCCCCTCACTGCGAGGCCTGCGGTGCTTGAACGCTGAAGGTCATGGGTGACACCTGTTTCCCGTCTCATCTCCCAACATCGAGTTGACTTGCCGGGTCAAGTTGGGCTGGGAGTGGGGGGAACCGCAGCACAGGACAAAACCTCCTGTGTTCACTTCCTGCCTCAAGCAAGATAAAGAAAAAAGAAAAACGAGAAATGGCCAAGTTTGTCTATTGGGATGGAATATGAATTCAAAAGTGGCTTTTGAGAGAGAAAAATGAGTTAAAGCCTCAGCTGACCAAAAGATGAATCCCCTCAATCAATCCATACCAATGAATCCATCTGCCACAAGAGTTGTCAAATGAATTATATCCCGCAACTCACGATGCTTCATTCAAAATAGTTGTTCTTGTCGTGGATTAATTCGATTCAAACTTGTCCTAAAATGTACACAGGGCTATGCTTATGAATCCCAACAAAAATATAAAACCCAAAACTCCCCCCCCCCCCCCCCACTGATGGACGACATTGAGCACACTGTCTCGCGATGCTGATCAACTGTCTGTGGTCGCCTTGCTTTCTGGACTTCCAAGCGACAGACAGATGGCTGTCGATGCAAAGAATGGTGAGTGTTCGCCCCCTTGTGGAGACGGATGGCACTTCAACGAGGCAGTCCAGAGAGTGCAGTTGAAAAATCTTAAATATTCGAGGAATGAATGCTTATCCACCCCCCCCCCCCCAACACACACACACACGCACACACACATGCGCACACACGCGAACTCACACACAGTAAAAATACAAATACATTGACATCAGAACATATTAAGGCCCATATCAAGAGCCATTTCTTTGTTATAATCAGTGTCACGGTGGTCCACTCGCCTGCCTTGGACGCCGGCACTGTTGGAATCAGTTCCAGCTCAGCGATGTTGTGAATGCGAAGTAGGAGTCAGCTGTTGCTCGTTTCCGTGTGTTTCTTGCGACTGGCAGGCGATCGGTTCAGGCTGTGGTCCGCCCGTCGCCCCGATGTCAGCTGGCATTACACGGGGCAGCTTGAAATGACATGACAGGCACACATTTTGTTTTACAAATTACTCACGTTCAAAAATGCACACCCGTATCCTTGGACGACGATAATATTGAAAACAAGCACTACAAAATCAGAAAGCCATCCGCCTCGATTCAATTTAGGAATTCTAATCCATTTCTCGACAGCCACCCCCCCCCCCCCCCCCCCCCGCCTGACCTTTGCGATTGCGTCCGCAAGCCTTCCACATGACTGATGGTGTCGGGTTGATGGCCCTCTGCGCAAAGTACATTGACTTGTTTTTCAAAATTGGGCAATTTGTTTGCCTCGTTGGATTATTCAAGATTCCGCAAATTTGGCGCACGTGAGGAATTGATGGATTTCACGTGGCGAAAGCTCACGTGACTCTGTGAGAGGTGGCCGACTTGAGACGTAGAGACAGCGTCCATTAATCAGGCCCTCCAGCCCTCTCACCCGCCGGATGCTCCCGCAGAATGGACATCTGTGGCCAAGAAATGAGCCTTGACAGTGAAATTAACGAGCGCGCTGGTGAGATAATTACAGGGAACAAAATTATCGATCAGCGCAGCAAAGTCTTCAAAGCGTCTGACCTGCGAAGCCCTGCCTCGTAAGAGTTGTCTGAAAATATGGCAAGTGAGGTCATACGACGCCAAATGTGTTCTCGCCCCAATCGCCATCCCGGGAGATTGTTTGAAATGTGCCTTCAAATAGGCCTGGAACCGCAAATGTGAGGGAGAAAATGGCGTCCGCTATGAGAAACAAATCCAACGGTTGCACATACTTTGTCGCCGTTTAAACGAGAAGGCATGTTGTCACCGTTGAGCAATATTCATATTCTCTTGACGGAGAGAAGCATTTTTTTAAAGACCTCGCTTTGACGAATAGTAACGGGGTTTGCCTGCTTTTTGAAAAGCATAAACTCGAATCATTTAATCGACACGAATTAAACGTTAGTTCATGTATTCACTGTTGAAAGCATCATCTTTCCATTGACCCATATCGTCATGAGACTGGTTTTGAAATACCGTTTGAGCAATTCTTGAGTTTGCAAATGATTTTCATTGAGGTTATGCAAATGGCATTCATGGGGTGGCTGAGCCCCGCTTGACATTTTCAAACGATCGCCTCGATCACGCCCGCCGCCCGCCCGTGCCGCCTCGCCTTCTCTGCGGAGAGAATGAGTCTGCAAGAGGGTGAGCGGGTGAGAGACGGACAGTCGGAGTGACTGCTTTATTTTGCTGCGACGAACATGAAAAACGACGCGTCGCTGCGATTCATTGAACGGCTTCCGCGACCCACTGAGCCATCTGTCCTCAGATCAATGGACAACGTACAAACGCTGCGGGCCTTCACAACATTCACCTGCATCGGTATCGGAGTGAATCCCCTTTCTCTGAACATTCGATTTGAGGGCGACACCGTTGCTCTCCTCCACCGTCCGCCGCCATACACCGACTCGTAGTGGACGATTGCTCCCGCGTGACTGCTTGCGAAGTGGAGATCACGTTTCTCTGTTATTTCTCTGTACCGAGCATCAAATGCCGCACGGGGCTCTTGTGTGGGATCGGGGGGGGGGGGGGGGGGGGGGCTTGTTCGTTTCTAATAGATCCTTGACCTTTGCAGATCCATGGCAGCCTTCTGACACGAGTCCTTTGTGGTCACGTCCGCCGCCCGGGCTCATGGAATGCAAATTTCATGTCACCACATCAAATGGCACGTTGATCAAAGGTCAGCCCTCCTTTCTGTAGGTGTTTGAGATCAAAATTTCTATTTCATCTCCAGCTGTCAAGGGCTGTTAGAGCTCAAGCGCAAAAGATGGACGGAGGGAAATGAGAGTTGGAGAGTTAGTAGGAAAGAGAGGAAAATCAACTGCTTAAGACTTGGGGGATGATTGTGAAGAACCGTACAATTTACCAAAGAACAAAATTAACATTTATTCTACAGATTTTTATATGCGCACATATTCAACCGTTCCATATGTTCCATTATTCTGTGCGGAGTTTGCGTGTGCGTGTGAGCCGATGAGGAAACCAGCCCTTGACATGTGCCGTTGGACAGCCCAAGGAGCAAAGACGATGTGAATTTCCACCATCCCTTGTTTATTCTCAACAAAAAATATCAATTACTTTCTAACCTTGTTGATTTTGACCGAGCCAGTCAAAAGGAAATTGACACGGAGCAACAATTTTGTTTTCAAACCACGATCTGAAGCCAACCCATCATCAAACCAGCCAAGAATGTACCTCGCTTAAAGTCATCGGGCTGAGCTCCTCAGATCACCAAGCAAAGAAAATTGATGGATGGATGGATGGATGGATGAACAATATTGCATACCAAATCGTTGTCTATAATGTCACTAATGAATATCCTTGTGCTTACACACTTGAGGAACGGATTCCAAGTTCAAATGTTTGCCTGCTATACAGTTTAGCGTTGATGGCCCTTCGATGCAAAACTAAATGTAAGGACTTTGCCCCTGGTTAAGTTAAATTACAATCAAATCACTTATTGCACTGACTTTTTCCGTGATGTTACAGTACAGTATACAGAATATGTACAGTACAGTACTCTCAACGGCGAATGCACCAATGTGTATCATGTTCTCATTTAGCCAATCGTTCTTTTTATTTTGCCCTATTTTAGATAGAAAGATTGTGATTGGCTGTTACGCCGGCTTCCCGGCGTCCGATTGGATCGTACTTGTTTCCGGGGCTCCGCCGTGCACTCTGACGTGTTTCGGTCTGCCCTGCTGAGACAGACTGGAGAGAATGGCTGCCAGTGCAGGTTAGCAAAAAAAATCTTCATCGTTTCATGTACTAATCAGACGTAAAGAACACGGTCAAGTTATATACTGTGCGGCTGTATACCTGTAGATTTCACTGTCAATATGTGACATGTTGTGTTCTTGTTAAAGGAGACTGTGCTGTAAACGACTCCTCAAGAGTGTTTGACTGTCGCTAGCTTGGCTTTGCGGCTAACGTTAGCCGCCGTGGCTAACCGTCGGCCGGTTAGCTTGCTACCTACAGCTGATTGTGTAAACACTTGTTCGTGACTCCAGACAAAGCTTAGAAAGTTCGGGCGGTCGCGTCGTTCAGCGCCACTAATGACAGACAGTCCGCCTCGTATGTTCTGTTGAAGCCGAATTTAGGTCGGGCTCGAAGCATTTGAAGTTTTTTGTTTAATCGTTGAATTCGATCTGGTGAAGCTTGAGGGATGGCATGCTAAATATTAGCTTGGGGGCTGCCGTCTGCTAAAAGTTCAGCGTGGATGTTGATCAAGGAACGTTCATAACTTATCGCCTCGGCTTTTAATCAACGGCGACCGCCTATGACGTGACTTGTGATGGTAATTGGAAAAGTTGTAGTTCAGCCAAGGTAGCGTCCTTCCTCCCCACCAAAGTCTTCGGTGAATTCAGTCAGCGAGCTAGCTACCATCCGCCGCTGTGTTTTGCAATCCGCTCAGTTCAACTCTTTGTCCTGTCAAGTCGCAAGCGTTGCTCAACACGAGGTGTGTGTTGTGAAAGGCCCCCCTCCCCCAATAAATATGAGATCACAAGAGTCAGGCACGGTTTCCCTTTGGATTCCACCAACGTGGCTCTACTCGTGTGACAAGAAACGTGTTTACAAATGGCATTACCATGGGGAAAACCGTCGAACCCTAAAATGGATAGAGATCTTTTTTTTCTATAAGACCCCACATAGATCAACACAACCGGTTTACCTTTACAAAACACACGATGACTGTGTTCCTGGAAATATATCCAAAGTCCTGAAATTTCACTCTTAAATCTTCATACCGATTCCCATTACTTACTAGAATGTGATGTGTATGATTTTTTGGTTTGTTTTAGTGAATCACGTTTTTTGCAAACACATCTCCAAAGTTAATCTGTGTATCATTTGCACTTTCCGTTTTCTGGCGGTTATTGAAATAATGAATATAAAATAAAGTGCACAATACAGACTGCATGTTAAGTCTTAGACAGCAAATATTTTCTCAATTTGCAATGAGAGCCCTTGCAATGTTGAATTGGAGTGCGTTGTCTTGGAGCGGTTCATAAATGCCTCCGGGTTAGATGCAGGAAATTGGTCAATAATGGAATTATGTGGCAGTAGTGGTATACTCTCTGTATGAAAACCAAATTCTCCAGGTAAGAATGCATTAATAAGGGTAAGGAAACACGACTTGTCATAACTGAATTGATTGGAAATGCCATTGATATATTTCAACATGTTTTTTTGGGAGGGGAGGAGAGGGGGGGGGTGCGCGTCTTGGCCAGTTGGTGGGCCTATAACGCAGTTTTGTTTCTTGCAAGATGTCGTGCTGATCTTTAATGCCTTCTTCGTCTGCGTTTAGAGGTAGGGAAGCTGTTACAAGTTCAGAATGGGACGCCTCCAAACACCAACTACAATGGGGTAGATGCCGTACACGCCTGCAATATCCTTCAGCAACTTAAAGCTTTGTACGATGAAGCTCAGCTCACAGACATTGTCGTAGAAGTGGACCACGGCAAGACCTTCTCGTGTCACCGGAATGTTCTTGCCGCAATCAGCCCCTATTTTAGGTACGAACTGGTTACAGTCGTGTAAGTAAATAAAACTCACACACGCACATGGGCCATTCTCTCATATTAGCAATAACATATGCTAGAAGAAAAGTTGAGGTTGTGAGCGTGAATCTGGGTGCACTCTTTGTATGAGAATTGATGACTTTGCTCTCTTCCCTGTCCCCATGCTTACTAGGTCCATGTTCACAAGTGGCCTTACAGAGAGCAGCCAACGGGAGGTCAGAATTGTTGGGGTGGAATCGGAATCTATGCACCTTGTCTTAGACTATGCCTACACGTCCAGGGTCACGCTCTCCGAGTCCAATGTCCAGGCCCTGTTCACCGCAGCCAGCATTTTCCAGATACCCGCCCTGCAGGACCAGTGTGCCCAGTTTATGATTAGCAGGCTTGACCCCCAGAACTGCATCGGGGTTTTCATGTTTGCGGATGCCTACGGACACCAGGAGCTAAAGGAGCGCTCGCAAGACTACATACGCAAAAAGGTCAGTTTAACCCAGCTTGTTGATTATCATTAGCATTATCATAGGGCTGGGCGAAAATTCCTTATCACTACCTAGCACGATCCTGGTGAACTGAAGCAAGGCTTTTATTTAAAAAAAAAAAAAAGACGATATCATGAATGAACTATTGGCTTCTTTTTAAACTTGAATCAGTTGAAATAAAAAGTTTATTTCAACTGTTGAAATAAAAATCAACAGTTTTTATTTCTTAAATTCAAATTGTTTACTGCAGCAAACTTCCATTTTCTTGTCTAGGAGAAAACCTAAATTGATTGGGAAAATAAACCTCTGCTGTAAAGTAAACTCAACAAGGCTTTATTGTGAAAATGACATTACTGAGCAGTTGTAAATAGTTCATAGCATATTCATCTACTTTTAACGTTAGGCCGTCCCTCGTCGCTGACGCTCACAGTAACGGAAGGTCATTCCTTTACCGGTTCCGGTTCAATTTCGCAAATGTGTTTTTCTCTCCAGAGTCTAGACGGTTTCAAATTGTCGTGCTCTTTTGCTGTTCGGACAGATGTCTGACTGGAACCGCGTTAAAGCGTAGGAAATGCGTCTCTTCAAAGTTAGCTCCATTAGCTTAGCATTTAGCGTGGCTTCTCTGTCTTTTCTCGTCATCCCTTCGAGAGTATGACACTTGTCGGAAATGTCAGTCGTTTGCCGCCACGCCGGCAATGATTAGCGACTTAGGAGTGGCTCCACAACGTGTTTGGGTGCGGCAGTAAGCAGCCGAAGTTGGTGCTACCAAGCTGCTTCTGCCCAAGTAGCTCCCCCTCGACCTCTGACTACCCGCAGTCGGTAACGTGAGCACCTGTGACAAGTACTCGTGTAAGTGTGTGCGGTTCACCGCCTTAAATTGTGTCCTTGTTTTTTGTTTTTTTTCCTTGTGCGGCAGTTCCTGTGTGTTTCAAGAGAGCAAGAGTTTCTCCAGATGACCAAGGAGCAGCTGGTCAGCATTTTGAACAATGATGACCTCAATGTGGAGAAAGAAGAGCACGTATATGACAGTATAATCCGCTGGCTGGAGCACGACCGGAGTGGCCGCGAGGCCCACCTGGCAGAGGTGTTTTCCCAGTGCATCCGTCTGCCTTTGCTGGACGACGCCTTCCTCAGTCGTATACCCGCGCCGTTTGCGTGCGCCCTTTCCCTGTCGAAAGACCCCGTCGAGGCCAAAGCCCGCCTCACTGGCACCAACGGTTGCCCCCAGCGCCTGGGAATGACCGCGTCCGAGATGGTCATCTGCTTCGACGCCGCTCACAAACACTCAGGGAAGAAGCAGACGGTACCTTGCCTGGACACGGCCACGGGGAGGGTGTTCAAGCTGTGCAAACCGCCCAATGACCTCCGAGAGGTCGGGATCCTGGTGTCCTCGGAAAATGACATCTACATCGCCGGGGGCTACCGACCCAGCAACAGCGAGGTGTCCATCGACCATCGGGCGGAGAGCGACTTCTGGCAGTACGAGCATGCGGGAAATCGGTGGCTGCCGCACGCGCCTCTTTTGCGAGCCAGAATTGGCTGCCGACTGGTACACTGCTGCGGGAAGCTCTACGCGCTGGGTGGCCGCGTGTACGAAGGCGACGGTCGAAACGCATTAAAGTCTGTCGAATGCTACGATGCCAGGGACAACTGCTGGACGGCCGTGAGCCCGATGCCGGTGGCCATGGAGTTTCATAGCGCCGTCGAGTACAGAGATCGGATCTACGTCCTCCAAGGTACGCTAAAGCCGTCTTAGTCAAAGGCATTTTGGGGGGGGGGGGGGTTTCAAAACACTCACAGTGCAGCGTGGCGCACGTGTGAGATTGAGATTTTCTCAAGCTCGGACTTGCTATTCCATAAAACACTGTGAGCAGGGGGGGGGGGCACAACAGTGAAAATGTCAATTTACCCAATTCCAATGTGGCTGCGACGTGGTGTTAGATGGAAATAAAAAACCTGAATACTTGAAAATCATGTTCAACTTATCTTGAAACGTATACACTCAAAAGACAAGATAACTCGTGTTCAAACTGATCAACTTTATTGTTTTTAGCAAAGGTGATGTGAATTTGAATTTGAAGGGTTCCAAATAAGCAAGGAGACGCTCGCTGTACTCCCGACAAATCCTGAAAAATCTTTGAAATCTTGATGTGGCCCAAAATGGCCGCGCGCTCGCGGGAGGCTAAAAGGGCGGTAGGACGGGGCGAACAATCGGTCAGCCACCCGTCGGGTGTCACCGGCCACCGAAACAAATGCCGTCCGTTAAAAACTCCAAATTGCCTTCCCTTGTCCACAGGCGAATATTTCTTCTGCTTTGACCCTCGTAAGGACTACTGGAGTCACCTTTCCCCGATGAGCATCCCTCGGAGCCAAGGTCTGGCCGCCCTCTACAAGAACTGCATTTACTACATCGCCGGCATCTGCAAGAATCACCAGCGTACGTTCACGGTGGAAGCCTACGACATTGAGAGGAACAGCTGGAGCCGAAAGCGCGACCTGCCCTTTGACCAGGCCACCAGCCCGTACATCAAGGCCATGCCGCTGCAAGGCAAACTGCACCTGTTTGTGCGGGCCACGCAGGTCATGGTGGAGGAGCACGTGTTCCGCACCAGCCGCAAGAACTCCCTTTACCAGTACGACGACGAGGCGGACGCATGGACCAAAGTCTACGAGACGCCCGACCGCCTCTGGGATTTGGGCCGCCATTTTGAATGCGTGGTGGCCAAACTCTATCCGCAGTGTCTGCAGCGGGTGCTCTGATGGGGCTTTTCGGTCGGTTGCGTGAAGCGAATCTGTGAGGCGAGGCGGCGGTGTGGTCCTGCCTGCCTTGTGCCTGGTCTTGCCGTACCTTCTTGGCTTTGCGCCACAAAGACCTTTTTTTTTTTTTTTTTTTTGAATATGTCTTAAGCCGTCGAACCTTTTGGGTTTGACAAGATCAAAACCGGGGTGCTTTGAAAGATTGCAGTATTTCCCTCCCACCCCCGACCCGCCCGACAGCACCAACTACCCACACCGAGGCTTGCTCTAGAAAAGCGTACAATGAATCGTAAGTGCAATTACTCAACTTGTTTTGCTTCTTGTTGAGCCACGCTGTTTTCATTTGTTTTGCGACGCGTAGCTGAGGTTCCACAAAAGCATGTGTGCACGTGGCGTGCGCTCTGGAGATATGAATGCTACATCTCAGCAGAAAGTCAAATTCTATATAGACGTATATAAATAGATCAACTATATATATTCATACGGGTAATATGAATAGCATTGTTCATCAGTCATTTGCTGACTCTGAGGTTTGTGTGTGTACCCCCCCCCCGCCCCAGCACCCCTCCTCAGGGTCAAATCTCTGAAGCTTCTTATTTTGAGGAGTAGTTGTGATTTCCCGTGGTTTTTTTGTATGCTATTTGTGCGTCCTCTCCTCTTCCTCCACAAGTGTCAGCGTGGCTTCTGAGCAATTTTCACATTTTTGTTTGGAAGATTCCAGTTGCATGGGGGGCTTGTGCCTCCCACCCTTTCAGTTGGTGTCCATTTTGTGTCACACACACACACATGAAGACAACTTGTGATGTGTCATGTTGGAATATTCCCGCTCCACATTGGAGAAATGACAAGAGTGAACTTTGTGTCAACACTAAGTGGGAAGTTCAGACCGACAACCAGGTTTACCTCAGAGACTTCAGAGTTATTCCACGAGGAGGAGAAAAAAAAGGACATTTCCGGACATTTTGAGTTAATGAGGCAACGGCATTGAGCTGCGTAGGGCTCGCTCCGGAGCGTCATTCGAACCGGGCGAAAACGGCCTACTCCCAAATGCAAAAACGGCATTTGAGGTCTTTGTCATAACAGAGCTGGATGTCGGAAAGGGTTTCGTTGTAGCAATAATTGTCGGAACTGTGATTAGGCTACATGTCTTGATATGACCTCCGTGAAAGTGCGTCGATTGTTTGTGTGTGCTTGTCTGGCATTGAACTGGCACGCGTTCCACTGGAGCACGGGCGCAGGCTTGAAGCGACCTGCCGTCGAGCGCGATGGCGCTCGAGATGCCGACGTGCCTGTGGTTGCGAGGAGAGTCATCGAACTCGGGCGCGCTCCTCCTCGATGAACAATATCGGAAAACTCGGCATTGCACTGAATCGCTCTCACTTCAACAGTCCTGAAACGCAGGCTCGTTTTGCAGAAGCGCCGCTTCGGAAAAGGCCATGAATCCGTCTTGACGTGCCACCGCCGGTGGACTTAACAGTTGGTGCTGCTTTCATTTTTCTTTGTTTTTTGACAATCTTTTCTCAGAAGTAATACCGCAGCCAAGTGGCGTTTCTCTGCCCGTGTGACATTTTCAGTACATTACTGTCGATTCCTGTGTCATCTTTGCACTACAACACAAGAGTGGCCCGCACTCGGCAACATTATTACAATCGACCGCCCCCCCCCGAGCCCCCACAAAATTAATAATACTTGCAAACAAAGCATTCACGAAAAAAGGAATTTGACACCACCGTGAAATTAAAACCGGAGGCGCGGACTTTCGCGGCTCCCTGCAGAGTTGATGTTAAAGCTTCACTCACACAATTTACAGTTGGCAAGCGAGCTATGAGGAATTCTCAGGATTTCTACTGAAACAGTACTGTATTGTTCATTTTTGGTCATGTGTATTATACTGTACTATAGGTTTGCTGTACTTGCACAGTTTTTAAACTTCAGTTTCTTTTACAACTTGAAAAATAGATGTTTTTTTGTTTTGGTTGTTGTTGTCTTCAGTGGCTTTTCCCACTTTTTTTGTTGTTTCCTATTTAGTTATGGTAGATTAAACCTGCTCCGAGAAGATTGCCTGCACGAGTAATACAGTTGAATTGGACCCCCCCCCCCCACACACACACACTCACACTGTAGTACAAGACCGTCTCACCAGCATTGCAGATAAATAAACTACTTTTGAATGACAGTCCAACAAGCTAAGAATGCAACAGTAAGTTGAAGCGTCCGCGGCCCTGGGCTGCAATACAAAAGCTCATCTCATCAAGTGTGTGTGCGTGCCCCCGCGTCCAGGTGCTATTTTACTCCTTTTTCTCCACTTTGCTGGTTTGTCTTTTTTGGGTTATGGTTTCTAGTGGTTCGTTGAGCTCAACTGTGAAATTCACGTTGCACATAACTTGAAAATAAAACAATTGAAAGTGACCAGAAGTCCGTTCCTTTTGTCCTCGGCGGACTGCTGACGTAGGCCTCCTCGCTGTTTGCGTCATTCTTATGATTATTTCGGCTTCGCGTAGTCGTCCACGAACGAGCAAAATTAAGGAGTGCAAGTGATTGATATCTGTTTTCAAATCTAAGGCGTAACATTGAAAACACGCGGTTAGGGAAATAAATCCTTACGCACGGCTACCGTAACTCCCAGCCTCCTTCACCCCCCTCGGTGACACGTGACCCGCAGAGCAGACCCAAGTTTGCCTAACTTCCTTCCCTTGGGCTTCCACGAACGAGGCTCTTAACAAAAGGTAAGTCCACACGAAGCTGACGTGTTTTTTTTTCTTTTACGCGGAAGTGCTGCTTGAAACGGTCTAAAATGCAAGTTCGTATTTACTTTGTCTCGTGCCGATACGTAAGGACCAAGCGTTTCACGTAGTCAGTTAAGATTGCGGCTAGTCGAAGCGCGTGGAACCACTTTTTTATTTTCCCGAACTGTATGTGTACAATTCGTATGAATGCTCCACTTAAATTAAACACGTGGCGGCGTGACAGGTCAGCCGCTTCCCCGTGCTACTGCTTGGCGTGCTGTAACACGAGAAGTTTCAGTTGCCCTCGATCGCTCTCCGTCTTACGTGGTGACTGTAATGACGTCAGAGGTTGGACTGCACTGTACTCGGAGTGGCTGAGTAAGTCTTCACACACAAGTGAAAGCCGCCTCGTGTACGCTCTTTGCCCTCATCAGTCAGACAAAACTGGACGAGTGCCGCGCGACAAATACAAGTGAGTAAGGATTGCGTGGTTTCACTTTTTAAATCGACACGCACGTGATGCAAGGCAGGTCGACTTTTTCCAAAGTTATCTACCGGTGGTTCGTACACCGAATTCATGCGGAACAACATTGAGATGAACATCGCCTGGATGAATGCTCGCAAGCTGTTGCTCCGTTGTTTAAAAAAGAAGAAGAAAAAGAATCCGCTTGCTGCTGGGACAACCGGGTAGCCTCGTGTTTGCATAACGCAGCCACCTGGGGAAACCTGTCCTCGTTCGGGGGGGGTCCATGAAATCAGCCGGCAACACCGAAGGTCACCAGCCGCGAGTCAATGTGACACTCTCAATGTCGTTTGGGAGAAATGAACCAGTCAACTGGTTTGTATAACTCCTACGAGTCAAGCGCTAAGTGCATTCAATCATGGCTCGTCGTACTCGTAACAGCTGTCCTGTAAGTATGCCAATTTTTTTTCCCTCATGTGTCGGAAAGTCACCGGTAGTTGACGGCAGTACCGGCAGATGGCAAATATTTGACTTCACCATACTTTTTCTGGTGTCTACGGAGGTCGAAGCGAGCTAACCGAGGACTCTGAGGCGAGCGGCCGCAAAGCGTGAACTCGATTGGAGTCCTCGCGCTTGGAAACGAATCTCACGGGCTTTTCCGCTCTCATTTAGGAACATGTCCCCTGCGCCGGCCCCCCGTGAGCAGGACTTGAAACCGCCAGACGGCGGCTGGGGTTGGATGGTCGTGATCGGGGCGCATATCTCCATCGGCTTTTCCTACGCGACGCCCAAAGCCCTGTCCATTTTCTTCAAGGATATCCAGTTGGACTTGCAAGCCGGCTACAGTGAGATCGCGTGGATCTCTTCCATCATGTTAGCGGCCATGTATGCCGGAGGTGAGTTGACTCGTCCCCCGCGCCGCAACGTGACCCTTCTGACTGATGAAGCCCGCGTTTGTTCTTGACCTGCCTCAGCAGATCGCAGAAGTTGGCGGCAAGTTCGAAAGTGACGATGAAGTCGCGCGTTTTGTGAGCGACATCGCTCCAAAGATTTTTACGCTGAGGGAATTTGGATGCTTGGGCGGAGATGCGAAAATGTCTTCAAAGTCCTCGTACCGAAAAAAAATTCACTTTATCTATTGAATGACCCTCGTTTCGAGCAAAAAAGTGAAGGGATTTGAGGCCAATCGCTATATTTGGCCGTCCCTAAGCGGCCACGACCCGTTATCCCGTGAAGATTCTCCACGGGGCAAGAAATTGCCGTCGCGTGAGCTCCTTAGGACATGTCAAATTGATAATTGACTCCACATGACTGCGTGCATTCATCAGCTTTCAAGTAAGCTCGCTCGCTCGCTCGCTCATCCATTCCCTTTTCTTATCTGAGACTCTGACGAAAAGTGAAATGAGTTCAAAATATTATAAAGAGTGCGATAGAAATGAAAACAAATATTGTGAGCGCAGAACCCATTCACATGCGCTACTTGGCCTTAGTTCCTTTTTTTTTTTTTTTTTTTTTTTTTGAAAGATTGAAAGAGCTCAACGCATGTCAAAATGAAAGGGACAATCAGTCGACCGGGTTTTTATTTATTTTTGAGAATTCATGGAGCTGTGCTCAAGGTTGGCCCATAAAAAAAAGTCTCAGCCCGCCTCGCCCGACCTCAACTCAGAGAGGCCAAACCTTTGAAATGTGGGCCCGATCTGAAGCTGAGGCGACGGATTCATCGTCGCATTTTGTGAGTCGTGTTTGCGGCCTCCGTCAATGTTGGCGAGTTGTACCTTGGCGGTCCTCGGGGGGGGGGGGGGTTTGGTCCATCTCCGACCAGAATGCGCAGACTCCAAGACTACTTCTTCTCGCCAGTCATTGCTGCGCTCGACTGGCAAGAAGAAGACGCATTTCTCACTTTGCTGCTCCTTTCGCAATTCAACACGTGCGACATTAACATGTTGATGCGATGCGTCATTTCGTGGAAGTTTTTGTCCTTTTCATCCTTAAAGCCAGCTTGCGATGTTGTTGGACCTGCTCCGTACTGGCAGCGAAGCGTTTCCCTTCCGTCGATTCTATTCAGATGGTTAAATCGTGCATCAGCAACCGCGAGAGCGACGCCAATCAAGAAGGTCATCGTGTTGACAACGGACGCAATTTTCCTCTCCTCATAATTGCGCAGGACCAGTGAGCAGCGCGTTGGTCGATCGCTATGGGAGCCGACCGATGGTCATCCTGGGGGGCCTGATGTGCGGGGCCTCCATGGTCGCCGCTTCCTTTGGGAACTCCATCGTTTACCTTTACTTGTGCATCGGCGTCACTGCAGGTACACTCCTCAACATTTGATTTTATTGTTGGCTTCCACGAGCGCCCCCTCCCAGAGCCCCCCGACGTCCAGTGGAACCTCGCTTGGACATTTTCACCCCCGTCGCGGTCACATTTCCAAGTTTTGATTTCACGCCGTGACTTTTCCATTTGCCGATTTTGCTTCCAAGCCGCACCTTTTACCACGCAAACGCCCGCAAAATGGCGAAAAGGCCTCGGTGACGACGAACCGTGGGAAGCGACCCGCGGGACCCCCCCCCTCTCCCTCCACGTCACTGTAGGGGCTCTGTCATACACCATAGCAGAGGTCAACTCAATACTGGTTACTTGAATGGCGGGCATTGTGAAGCAAAGGTATTTGTTCGACTAGTTTGTCGTGCTTTGGGTACGTGACGTCCCCCCCCCCCCCGCCCCCTCCCTTTTTTTTTCTTTTTGAGGCGATAGCTTTTTGTTCACGGGTGCTTTCAGGGTGCCCGTTCCAGAGACTGAGGGGAAGCAGCCGTGTGTTCAAAGTGGAGCATGACCGGGACTGTGCTTAAGCCGCCCCCCCCCCACCCCCAAGGGTCCCGCAAAGCATGGCATAAAGTGGCCCGCCGGTGTGCTACTCAGCCTTTTTATCCGGGTTGTCCCGTGGGCCTTCTTTAGTGGCTCATTACCCAACCAAGGACAACTTTGTCGGGATGAATTTGGTCCCGCGTGTCATCTCACTCGTGCCCCCCCCCCCCCCCCCCCCCCCCGTACTTGCACACGAACGCGACGGGGCTCTTTTCGCTTGCACGTACGGAAGCCTAAAGGTGCGGTCCACTAAGCCGTTGGGCAGTTGATGATTGAATTGTCAACGTTTGCGCAAGCTAGCTGCGTTGCGGTCACCGTAGGTCAGGTCCTGGGCGGGCCCCCATCCCGCATCCTTTTTTTCACCGTCGTTCTCGAGGTTCCTCAATTCGTGCGCGGCTCGCTTCCGAACGTCGCGACGAGTTTATTCCCGGACAAGGACGGCGCCACGCTTCACGTCAGTGGTTGGGATGCGTCGAAGGAAGGCCTCCGTCGCGCCCGCACTTGGAATAATAGCGGCGGAGGCGCCCGAAGGCCCACAGTTTTCCCTTTCAGAGGCCAAATTTTCTTGGGGAAGGACGAAAGGTGTCTTCGCCCTCCTCTGTTTTGAGAGATTTTTGCTTTTGTTTGTCCTAGCCTCTCCCCATTCCATTTTTGCTTGCCGGCTCTCCGTTTGCCATCGAGTCCTTACCGTTGAGAACGAACTGACTCGAACCAACGAGTAGAAACATTCACAGGCAAAATAATCTCTTGTCGTGGCCCTCGGAAGCAATAACATGTCCAAGTACGTTCATGATTTTTTTTTTTTGGGATTGTTTTGGCTTCATGCGCGCGTTGATTTAACCCCGCCCCTTTTTGTCTCCACGCAGGCTGCGGACTGGCCTTAAACCTGAACGCGTCTCTCACCATCATCAGCAAGTATTTTCTGGCCAAGCGTCCGTTGGCCAACGGTCTGGCGATGGCGGGGAGTCCCGTTTTTTTGTGCTTCTTGGCCCCTTTTAATCAATATCTACTGGACAAGTTTGGCTGGAGAGGAAGTTTTCTCATCCTGGGCGCGGTCATGCTGCACTGTTGCGTCGCCGGGGCCTTGATGAGACCCGTCGGGTCCCGGAATTCGCCGCCCACCAAAGCGGAGGAGGAGCGACCCGACGGCGGCTGCGTGGGTCGCGCCAAGAAGATCGTGGATTGGTCCTTCTTCAAAGACCGAGCGTTTGTGATTTACCTCGTCGGCAACATCATGTTCATTTTTGGCGCCTACGCGCCCATCGTGTTCCTGTCGGCCTACGCCGCCAGCCGCGGCGTCGACCAGTACTCGGCGGCGTATCTGCTCTCCATCATGGGCTTTGTGGACACGTTCGTTCGCCCCGGCACCGGCCTGATTGCCAACAGCAAGTGGGTCCGACCCCGAGTGCAGTACTTGTTCAGCTTCGCCGTGGTCTTCAACGGCGCCTGCCATTTACTCTGCCCGCTCATCAAGAACTACACCTTCTTGGTGGTCTACGCCGTATTTTTCGGCGTGGCTTTCGGCATGGTTTTCGCTCTCATCTTTGAGTGCCTGATGGATCTGATGGGACCTCGACGCTTCCCTCGCGCCGTCGGACTGGTCACCATCATCGAGTGCGTCCCCATGCTGCTGGGACCGCCCACCGCAGGTAACGGCCCCGACGATTCAGGTCGTTGGGCGCGCGTGTGACTGCGGTTGATGTGATGCAACTCTGTTCTTATCTCTCACGTGGCCCGGTTTGACGTGTGACATGGCGAGGTGGGGGGGGGGGGGGCAACAGCGCGTGGATTTGGAAGACCTCGACTCCTCGGAAGGTTCGATTTTGGAAACCCAAAGTGTTTCCCAACCTCCATTGAGCCAAAGCGCATATTTGACATTTCGCTGGTTTTGGGCTCAATCTCCGCGCCTCCGAAAAAAGGCTTTTTTGTTCAAACGCGGACGTGGCATTGGCAAAGAGAACGAGGCATTTTCAACGCTTTAGATTGGTCACTCATTTGTAAAAAAAAAAAAAATAACCGTATGGAGTCATCACCAATAGTGTAGATTCGGAAGAAAATTACAAAATGAAGTCAAAATTGTCTGAGCCGATGAAAAAATCGAATTGAGGTGACTTTGTTTGACGAGCTTTTTGCTTTGGCTGTTTAACGATGCTCGATCCCGTCTGCTGCCCGTCAGTGCACCCCCCCCCCCCCCCCCATCCGACGCCGCCAGATGGAGCCCATTAAAGCTTTGCCAAACAAAAGCCCTCTTCATGCGCAGGGTGGCCACCCGCGGACGTTCGCCATATGACGGCTATCGCTCACGCGGCGCGACCGCCGTTGTGACGGGTGAAGGTGCTCCAACTTGCCCGTTTTGGAGAGAAAAAAAAAAAAAGCGGCACGAAATGCCCTCTTGGACCGTCGGAGCCTCCCGAGCTCCTTTCCCACAATCACGCAAATGGCCGATTTGCCGCATTTGTCCTTTTCCTGCCAACTTCTCGAGTGGCTGATGGGAGGAGCTCTCTTCTGATTGCTTTTGCCGGCGGCTGTCAAAATGGCCTTCTGGGACAAAATGAACCTTTTTCTGTTTCTCCCTCGACCACGCGCTCGTCCCAAAGTGTTTTTATCCTGACGAGAAGAAAAAAGGAAAAGCCGTGGCTTCCGCGTACGCGTGGCTCGTGAATTCAAATGCCATTTCTGATTCCCTTCCAGGGTTGCTGGTGGATATCTTCGATGACTACCAGTACCTCTTCTTGTTGTGCGGCGCCGTGATCGTCAGCGGCGGCGTCTTCCTTTTCGTCATGAACCTTTACAACTATGGCAGGCTGGAAAAGGAGAGGGCCGGGCAGCTCGAGCCGAACGACCGAGCCCGAATGCAAAACGCGCTCCATCTTGACTTTTGCGCAAAGGAGTCCGCCGTGCCCGAGAGCGCAGATGGCGGTGAGCCCGCGATGGGCGGGAAGATGCCATCGATCTCCAATCTGCATCTCCCCGGTGCGCCGGAGGAAAACGGGGGGGGCTCGCCTCCTCCCAACTACTTTGCCCTTTAGTCGTTAGGAGTCACAATGCGGTTCGTCTTGCCGATGATTTTTATGAGGCTCGCCTTTCTGTCAAGTTGAACGTTTACATTTGAAACGCCAGTTTGCCAACGCCGCCGCACGCTTGCGCAAACGGTGGGCGGGCAGAAGATGATGTTTACATTTTTCAGGGACGGCCAACGGAGCGCTTTCCCCGGACCAAAGCCGCGCCGAGCTCGAATAATCCAATCCAATGCTGCGGAGCCTCAGACGTGACCTTTGGAAACGAAACGAGACTGCTTTGTGCACACGCTGCGGCTACCACGGACGCACCGGGAACTACTTTGTGGCTGCCAACTACTACCTCCCGCGCATGGACTACTACGTCGCGTGCGTAACCTACGTACGCGGGAAGTAGCCCGAGCTCCTTCCTCGGCACAGCGAGGAATCCTCATCGCCGAGAGACCTTTGACGAGGCTGCTGAGAGCCAGCGTGCTCGATGACGTCACCGTTGCTCAGGTCACAACCCCCAGAAAAGAAAATGGAAGATCGTCTCGTCAAGACCATTTTGGTGTTCACCTCCGCGCCCCCCCCCCCACCCCCCTTTTTCAAGCTCACAATTTTCCTCACTGGGACAGCTGCTCCAGCATCCAAATGAGCTATTTTTAAGTATCAAGTTCAACTTTATTGTCCAATTTTGTTCCAAGCTCCATTTTGAAAAGCGCGCCTTTTTCACATTGCAGCGAATGAACGTTGCATTCAAAGTTTTCATGACGCACTGGATCCTAATTTGCTCTCCCGTACATTGGGAGTGTGAAACGCATTTCTGGTAGCGGGCCGCATTGTAGTTAGCGTTTCCCTCGGAGGACCGTTGGGACCCAAAGCAAACCAACGGTTTGATCGGCTATTGTCCAAGCTACTGTCATGAGGGCTTATTTGCTCTCTCTTATTTATGATACCGGAAAATGTGACATTTTGGTGAAGATTTTAGCAAGCGGATGCGTTTGATTTGCTTACGCGGGCCACGTCAAGTGATGCGGCGGGCACGCCGAGCGAGCGCCGGCTCATTGTCCGACGTCTCTGTGAGCACCGCGCGCGTTCCCGGCGTAGGGCGGCGGCGTCGGCTCATTTGGGATCGCGCCGATGACCGCCGGGACTTTGGCTCCCGCAACTTCTTTCGGCGAATGCCTTCCTCGTGGCCTCCTGTTTACGTGGCCGTTGGCTGGCGGCGTTGCGCTCAGCCGTCCCCCCGCTTCACTTTTTGAGACGCTGTTTCTTTCCCAAACACAACTTGAATGTTTTCTCCCTTGTGACGTTATCTTTGTCAAACTGCTGTTTTTGTTTCCGTCAGTGACTCAAAGCACACGTTGGGTTGCCGAACGGCGACATGAAAATGGAAAATGTCCAGACGTGGTGTGTTTGATATTGTATATCAAGTGATTGCCTCTCAATCTGTGTCTGAATCGGACCCCCCCATCCCTCATTGTCTAATCAGATGCGACAAAGCCAAGTTCAGTGTTCATGTCTTCAAATAAAATCAAATGAAGTGAAACGGCACCAAATCAACGCCATCTTTTTTTTTTCACCATTCGAAGGCTCAGGGACAAGTTTGGGAATGTCGGCAGCTTCAGGGCACGAGCAGCTCATGAAGCGAAGACTCCTCGTTTTGGGGCGGGGGGGAGGACAAGCCGCCTTGAGCCTCGCTCTCCTCTGCGTTCGTCGAAGCATTTTCAGTGCCGTGCCATGACTTCAAGCATGACGAGGTGCGCAGGAGTTACAATCGCGCTGTTTTACTTGCAAAAGTCTCCGCACCCAAGTTCAAATGCCATTCTTTTTGGAATGTTAAAAAAAAGAAAGACTAAACTTTACAGGTGGCACGGTGGGTTACGGTTTAGAGCGCTCGCCTCACAGAGCAAATGTAGAGGGTTCGATTCCCACCTTTCTGTGTAAAGTTTGCGTGTTCTCCCCGCGCCTGCGTGGGTTTTCTGCGGGTACTGCGGTTTCCCCTCACGTTCCAATAACATGCGTGGCAGGTTGATTCAACGCTCGAAATTCTCCCCTGAATGGTCGTTGGTCTCAGTGTGCCCGGCGATTGGCTGGCGACCAGTTGAGGGTGTCCGTCGCCTACTGCCCGAAGACAGCTGGCATCGGCTCTGGCGCATCCCGCGAACCTCCTGAGGATCAGCGGAGGTAAGGTGTTTTGAGCCGAAAAAAACGACCATGTATAGTAAGGCGTTTTTAGCCGAAAAAAAACGGCCATGTGTAGTAGTAGTAGTAGTAGTTTTTTGGTCGGTTTTTTTTTCGGGTAAAAACGCCTTACTATACATGGTCGGTTTTTTTCGGCTAAAATTTTCGGCCAGAAATGCCTTACTATACATGGTCGTTTTTTTTTTTCCGGCTAAAAACGTCTTACTATACATGGTTGTTTTTTTTCGGCTAAAAATGCCCTTACTTGTCATGTTGGTCAAAGAAAGAAGGGATATGGTTGCAACCTCTGGGGATTGAACAGCCAACCGCTAGTTTGGGACATGGTTTCTCTACCCCTGAGCCACACCACCACATAACTTCTTGTTTGTTTTGTGTTTTCTTCAATAAAGCTGCAAATGGTGGTTAAAGAAAGATGTGACCTTGTTGCAAACACTGGGAATCGAACACCCAACCGCTGGATTTGGGACTTCAGCTTTCTACCACTGAGCTAACCCACCACAATGAACTTTTGGGTTGTTTTGTGTTTTTCCTCAAATAAGTTGTATATGGTGGTTAAAGAGCAGACATTGTTGCAATAACCAGGGATTGAACACTCAACCTTGGGTGTGGCACTCCATCACTCTACCACTGAGCCAAAGCACCACATAGAGCAGTGGAGTTGTGTTTTTTAATCATGGTCGTTTCTTTCGGCTAAACGCGTGTTTTTTCCGTCCAAAAACACCTTACTATACATGGTCGTTTTCTTCGGCTAAAAATGTCGGCCAAAAACGCCTTACTATACATGGTCGTTTCTTTCGGCTAAACTGATTACATGGTCGTATTTTTTCCGGCTAAAAACGGCTTAAGATACATGGTCGTTTTTTTCGGCTAAAAATTCCGTCCAAAAATGCCTTACTATAAATGGTCGTTTTCTTTGGCTAAAAATTTCGGCCAAAAACGCCTTACTATACATGGTCGTTTTCTTCGGCTAAAAATGCCTTACTATACATGGTCGTTTCTTTCGGCTAAACTGATTACATGGTCGTGTTTTTTCCGGCTAAAAACGCCTTACGATACATGGTCGTTTTTTTCGGCTAAAAATTTCGTCCAAAAATGCCTTACTATAAATGGTAGTTTTTTTCGTCCAAAAACGCCTTACTATACATGGTTGTTTTCTTCGGCTAAAAATTTCGGCCAAAAACGCCTTACTATACATGGTCGTTTTTTTCGTCCAAAAATGCCTTACTATACATGGTCGTTTTTTTTCCGGCTAAAAACGCCTTACTATATATACATGGTCGTTTTTTTCGGCAAAAAACGCCTTACTATACATGGTCGTTTTTTTTCGGCTAAAAATGTCATCCAAAAAAGCCTTACTATACATGGTCGTTTTTTTCATCCAAAAACGCCTTACTATACATGGTCGTTTTTTTTCGGCTAAAAACGCCTTACTACACATGGTCGTTTTTTTCGTCCAAAAACGCCGTACTATACATCGTCGTTTTTTTTCGGCTAAAAATTTCATCCAAAAACGCCTTACTATACATGGCCGTTTTTTCCGGCTAAAAACGCCTCGTCCAAAAACGCCTTACTATACATGGTTGTTTTTATACATGGTGGTTTTTTTTGGCAAAAAACGCCTTCCTATACATGGTCGTTTTTTTCGGCTAAAAACGCCTTACTATACATGGTCGTTTTCATCCATCCATCCATCCATCCATCCATCATCTACCGCTTATCCGGGGCCGGGTCGCGGGGACAACAGCTTTAGCAGGGAAGCCCAGACTTCCCTCTCCCTAGCTACTTCTTCCAGCTCTCCCCGGGGGATCCCGAGACGTTCCCAGGCCAGCTGGGTGACATAGTCTCTCCAGCGTGTCCTGGGTCTTCCTCGGGGTCTCCTCCCGGTGGGACATGCCCGGAACACCTCACCAGGGAGGCGCTCAGGGGGCATCCGAATCAGATGCCCAAGCCACCTCATCTGGCTCCTCTCGATGTGGAGGAGAAGCGGCTCGACTCTGAGCCCCTCCCGGATGTCCGAGCTTCTCACCTTATCTCTAAGGGAGAGCCCGGACACCCTGCGGAGAAAACTCATTTCGGCCACTTGTAGCCGGGATCTCGTTCTTTCGGTCACGACCCATAGCTCGTGACCATAGATGAGGGTTGGAACGTAGATCGACCGGTAAATTGAGAGCTTCGCCCTTTGGCTCAGCTCCTTCTTCACCACGACAGACCGATACAACGTCCGCATCACAGCAGACGCTGCACCGATCCGCCTGTCGATCTCCCGCTCCCTCCTGCCCCCACTCGTGAACAAGACCCCAAGATACTTGAACTCCTCCACTTGGGGCAAGATCTCCTCCCCGACCCGGAGGGGACACTCCACCCTTTTCCGACTGAGGACCATGGTTTCAGATTTGGAGGTGCTGATCCTCATCCCAACCGCTTCACACTCGGCTGCGAAATGCTCCAGTGAGAGTTGGAGAGCCCTGTTTGAAGGAGCCAACAGCACCACATCATCTGCAAAAAGCAGGGATGCAATACTGAGGCCCCCAAAACGGATCCCCTCAACGCTTCGGCTGCGCCTAGAAATTCTGTCCATAAAGGTTATGAACAGAATCGGCGACAAAGGGCAGCCTTGGCGGAGTCCTACCCCCACTGGAAACGATTCCGACTTACTGCCGGCAATGCGAACCAAACTCTGACATCGGTGGTATAGTGACCGAACAGCCCGTATCAGGGGGTTCGGTACCCCATACCCACGAAGCACCCCCCACAGAACTCCCCGAGGGACACGGTCAAACGCCTTCTCCAAGTCCACAAAACACATGTAGACTGGTTGGGCGAATTCCCACATACCCTCGAGGACCCTGCTAAGGGTGTAGAGCTGGTCCACTGTTCCACGGCCGGGACGAAAACCACACTGCTCCTCCTCAATCTGAGGCTCGACTTCCTGACGGACCCTCCTCTCCAGCACCCCTGAATAGACCTTACCAGGGAGGCTGAGGAGTGTGATCCCTCTGTAGTTGGAACACACCCTCCGGTCCCCCTTTTTAAAAAGAGGGACTACCACCCCAGTCTGCCAATCCAGAGGCACTCTCCCTGTTGACCACGCGATGTTGCAGAGGCGTGTCAACCAGGACAGCCCCACAGCATCCAGAGCCTTGAGGAACTCCGGGCGGATCTCATCCACCCGCCTTGCCACCGAGGAGCTTTTTAACCACATCGGTGACTTCAACCACAGAGATAGGAGAGCCCACCTCAGAGTCCCCAGGCTCTGCTTCCTCCAAGGAAGGCGTGTTGGTGGAGTTGAGGAGGTCTTCGAAGTACTCTGCCCACCGATTCACAACGTCCCGAGTCGAAGTCAGCAGCGCCCCATCCCCACTGTACACAGTGTTAGTGGTGCACTGCTTCCCCCTCCTGAGACGTCGGATGGTGGACCAGAATTTCCTCGAAGCCGTCCGGAAGTCGGCTTCCATGGCCTCACCGAACTCTTCCCACGCTCTGGTTTTTGCCTCGGCGACCACCGAAGCTGCGTTCCGCTTGGCCAGTCGATACCCGTCAGCTGCCTCTGGGGTCCCACAGGCCATAAAGGCTCGATAGGACTCCTTCTTCAGCTTGACGGCATCCCTTACTGCTGGTGTCCACCAGCGAGTACGGGGGTTGCCGCCACGACAGGCACCAACCACCTTACGGCCACAACTCAGATTGGCCGCCTCAACATGGTCGTTTTTTTCGGCTAAAAATTTCATCCAAAAATGCCTTACTATTATACATGGTCGTTTTTTTCGTCCAAAAACGCCTTACTATACATGGTCGTTTTTTTCGGCTAAAAACGCCTTACTATACATGGTCGTTTTTTTTGTCAAAAAACGGCTTACGAGAAATGGTCTTTTTTTTCGGCTAAAAACGCCTGACTATGCAGTGTCTTTTTTTCGGCTAAAAACACCTTACTACACATGGTCGTTTTTTCGGCTAAAAACGCCTTCCTATACATGGTCGTTTTTTTCGGCTAAAAACGCCTTACTATACATGGTCGTTTTTTTCGGCTAAAAATTTCATCCAAAAATGCCTTACTATTATACATGGTCGTTTTTTTCGTCCAAAAACGCCTTACTATACATGGTCGTTTTTTTCGGCTAAAAACGCCTTACTATACATGGTCGTTTTTTTTGGTCAAAAAACGGCTTACGAGAAATGGTCTTTTTTTTCGGCTAAAAACGCCTGACTATGCAGTGTCTTTTTTCGGCTAAAAACACCTTACTACACATGGTCGTTTTTTCGGCTAAAAACGCCTTCCTATACATGGTCGTTTTTTTCGGCTAAAAACGCCTTACTATACATGGTTGTTTTTTTCGGCTAAAAATTTCATCCAAAAATGCCTTACTATTATACATGGTCGTTTTTTTCGGCTAAAAACGCCTTACTATACATGGTCGTTTTTTTTGTCAAAAAACGGCTTACGAGAAATGGTCTTTTTTTTCGGCTAAAAACGCCTGACTATGCAGTGTCTTTTTTTCGGCTAAAAACACCTTACTACACATGGTCGTTTTTTCGGCTAAAAACGCCTTCCTATACATGGTCGTTTTTTTCGGCTAAAAACGCCTTACTATACATGGTCGTTTTTTTCGGCTAAAAATTTCATCCAAAAATGCCTTACTATTATACATGGTCGTTTTTTTCGTCCAAAAACGCCTTACTATACATGGTCGTTTTTTTCGGCTAAAAACGCCTTACTATACATGGTCGTTTTTTTTGTCAAAAAACGGCTTACGAGAAATGGTCTTTTTTTTCGGCTAAAAACGCCTGACTATGCAGTGTCTTTTTTCGGCTAAAAACACCTTACTACACATGGTCGTTTTTTCGGCTAAAAACGCCTTCCTATACATGGTCGTTTTTTTCGGCTAAAAACGCCTTACTATACATGGTTGTTTTTTTCGGCTAAAAATTTCATCCAAAAATGCCTTACTATTATACATGGTCGTTTTTTTTCGTACAAAAACGCCTTACTATACATGGTCGTTTTTTTTGTCAAAAAACGGCTTACGAGAAATGGTCTTTTTTTTCGGCTAAAAACGCCTGACTATGCAGTGTCTTTTTTCGGCTAAAAACACCTTACTACACATGGTCGTTTTTTCGGCTAAAAACGCCTTCCTATACATGGTCGTTTTTTTCGGCTAAAAACGCCTTACTATACATGGTTGTTTTTTTCGGCTAAAAATTTCATCCAAAAATGCCTTACTATTATACATGGTCGTTTTTTTCGTACAAAAACGCCTTACTATACATGGTAGTTTTTTTTGTCAAAAAACGGCTTACGAGAAATGGTCTTTTTTTTCGGCTAAAAACGCCTGACTATGCAGTGTCTTTTTTTCGGCTAAAAACACCTTACTACACATGGTCGTTTTTTCGGCTAAAAACGCCTTCCTATACATGGTCGTTTTTTTCGGCTAAAAATGCCTTACTATACATGGTCGTTTTTTTCGGCTAAAAATTTCATCCAAAAATGCCTTACTATTATACATGGTCGTTTTTTTCGTCCAAAAACGCCTTACTATACATGGTCGTTTTTTTCGGCTAAAAACGCCTTACTATACATGGTCGTTTTTTTTTGTCAAAAAACGGCTTACGAGAAATGGTCTTTTTTTTCGGCTAAAAACGCCTGACTATGCAGTGTCTTTTTTTTCGGCAAAAAACGCCTTACTATACATGGTCGTTTTTTTCGGCTAAAAATTTCGTCCAAAAATGCCTTACTATACATAGTCGTTTTTTTTTGTTGCTAAAAACGCCTTATTTTACATGGTCCTTTTTTTCGGCTAAAAATTTCGTCCAAAAACGCCTTACTATACATGGTCGTTTTTTTCGTCTAAAAACGCCTTACTATTTAAGGTCCTTTTTTTCGGCTAAAAACACCTTACTTTTCATGGTCTTTTTCACACGAAGCAAACTGAATGAGAAGAATGACGAGAATGGAGTTCCTCCGGCGGTGGGGGTCCTGAAATGTCTCCGTGGATCTGGATGAAGAAAACCCCGCTGTCATCTCTCATTCCGAACAGCGTGACCTCGTCTTTGGTGAGCTGCTTCTCCGGCGTCAGACTGCAATGCGGGCGGGCCGCCCCCCGGCAAGTGATTGATGACATTTTTTCAGGAGCAACGTCGAACCAGAGCCAGTAATTTGGCACAGCGCTTTGTGTTTCTTTTTTTTTTTTTTTGTCCTCATTATTTCTCATCCTAGGCGCGTTTGATTTCTGTCCCTCCTCACCCACCGGCAAATGATTTCAGAAAGCCACGGTGGCAGTGGGTGGGTTGAACGTCTCAGGCCCGCAGAAGAATGACGCGGATTCGCCAGAAGAGGTCAGTGGTGCTCCGCTGATCAAGTGAAGGCCCGCTTTTCACATGTCCCTTACGTGAGGGTCGTTTGCGAACGTCAGCCGTCGCATCCCAGTTGGGATGGCGGTCCGAGGTTGTCGTTGGACGCTTGCGGTGGCTGAGAACAAAGACGCGGCGCCCCCGAAAGGATCAAGCGGCCGCAAGATCCCGAAACCACATTCAACCCACATCATGCCGACATCATCCCTCAAAAGTCGTACGGTATTTAAAAATCACCGGCGCCAAGTGTTCTTTCTCTTCTGGTGTGCGTGGCCTGCGGCGGGCATCGCGCCTTTGTCCTTCCTCCTCTCCTCTGCGGATGACCTGAGCCATTCTGGGCTAAGGGGGGGGGGGGCTCTTCCCTCACTCTGTGTCATTTCCAGGCCAGCGGGCCCCGGGGGACCCCGCGCGCTCCCCGCCCCACCCGCCCAGCCCCGGTCCCTGCCGCGCATAACGCATTGGCTCTGTCCCCGACGTCGATGTCACATCCGTGGACACGTGGGCCGCGCATATGGGAGGCCTTGAGAATCCGTCTGCCCCGCCTGGATCAAATCGCCTTCCACCACAACTCTGCATTTCTTCCATTTAGGTTCATCTGGAGCGTCTTGGTGCATGCCTTTGTGTGTGTGTGTGTGTGTGTGTGTGTGTGTGTGTGTGTGTGTGTGTGTGAGCAGAGTGATGCTCCAACATGCACTGTGTGTGTGCTTAACTTCCCGCTGTAAAAATTCTCAGTCTCAGTGGAGACAAAGTGCAAGAGAGAAGCATTCCATCATATTCGTACTGTCAGCACAAAGACAAAGTGCTGCCCTATGGGCAAACGCAGCGGGTCGCAGCTGACACACGCACACACACACACATACAAAGCGCATACGTACGGCGCAGTTGAATGGTCCGTGAGCTAAATAGACACAAGCGCGGAAATGTGGGCTGGCTCCAGCTGTCCAGAGTGCCCTTGGCATGATCTTCAGGCCTGGCCACTATTCATGGGCACAGGGGAGACGCACGACACCCTCCCCCATTCCGGGCCACCCACACGCACCCACGCACCCGCGCACACGCGCACACGCACACACGCACGCACACACACACACACACACAGTCCGTCACTGACCTCTTCCGTTTGAGTCCTGAGCCCCCGCATTAGGGCTCCTGCTGTCGTGTCACGGGTGGTGCCAAGCGCTGCCGCCCGTGTGCCCGGTTGGGCCTTCATCGATCTGAGCGGATCGGGCCACTTTTGCTCCACGTCGAGAATAGCCCCATCAGCAGTTTACAAACAAGTGACGTCGCTGCCTGTCAGCGCTGACCACAATGTGCTGCGCCACCAAGGCACCGTCGCTCTCTTCTTGAAAATAAGGGAGATCTTTTGTGGCAGGAGCCTGCCCGCCCCCCCCCCACCCCACCCCGCGCCCTCCTCCTCTTGCCGCGATGATTTCCGATATGTCCTGCCATCACTGCGGACGGCGGCAAAGGTAACATTCCCTCGAACGCCAGCGCGGCCCCCGCCTGCCGAGGCGGCCGGCGGCACAAATTGGAGACCAAAAGAATATTTCGACGGGCTCGGATGGGCAAGACTTTTTGGCTTGTGAAAAGGAGGCGCCGAACCAAGGGTTCGGCAAGGCGGTCGGCCGGCGCAAAACCTCAAAGTCGCATCTGAAATGTTCAAACGCTCGATTCTTTTGGTTGGACCTTTCCCCGGTTTTGCCACGCGAGGGCTTTTCGCCGGCGGAAGTCAGATGCCCACCTGACATCCGTGATTGTATTTCTTCCAGCGAACAAATGTTTTGATGACAACAGAAGATTGAAACAAGTTCATGATGGCGAGATGAGACGATGCCCCCGGAGAGGGCGGGAGGGACAAGTCATCCTTTGTTGCCACTCTGGCAAGGCGGAAGGGCTCGTCGCGTGAGGCCGGTCGGGGGAAATCACAGCCCAGTGAAGAAGTCTTGCCGCATTCATCAATCACACCTCGGTCCCCGGTCGACACGGAGGAAAAATGAGCTCAAGTCCTCCGCGCGTCGGACGCCCAGTGTCACTGAGAGCCCCCCCCCCCCCCCCCCCCCGCTCACACGGATGACAGCCGTCCTGTCCGCGCCCCCTCAAATGTCTCCGTGACACAAGCGCGCTCCTTTAGCTTCGTGGGATTGAGGTGCCGTCGCGGGGTTGCAGGTTTGAGAGCCCTCCCCTCCCTGCGCTCGGGCCAGCCCTCTTCGAAAATGGCAAGACTTTGGCAGCGCTTTGGAGCTGGGCACCGGAAGTACGCGGGATATTCCCCATGTGGAAATCACCTGCCATTTATTCAGCCTACGGAGGACATGGAGAAGATGCATAGCGGTCTTTCGGGATTCCTGACGCTTCCCGACCTGCTGTTCAAGCTCTTTTTTTTTTCCCCCAACATACTTCTCAACGATATTGTTGAACTGCAGGGTGGGCGATGATTTGCCCCCCCCCCCCCCCCCCCCCGGGGTTACAACTGTGACGCCAATGACGTCGATACATTCTTAATAACAGTCAGCTCAAAAACGACGGACACGGCAAAAAATATAAAGGGCAAGCTCATGCCACCAGTCCACCGCATCTACGCAGGCCACCGAGAGCACACGCGGATCCTCCGCAAAGCACATCGGGGGATTTGTGACCACTTTGGAGATTTTTGAACCTCGCACGCACTGAAGCCAGTAGGAGAGAAACACCGAAGGGGAGGAGTGCGGGAGAGTATGACGGCGGATCAATAGTCGTGTTTGCGCCAGCGCTCCCACAGGAGTGGAGGCGGCGTATGAAAAGCCGCAGTCGAGGGCTGAAGGTCCCTTCAGAACATCGCCCGCGTGTTTAGCCCGCAGCCAAGGTTAAAGACGCCACCAAACCTCCGACCGGCCTCCCCCGGGCGACATCCGCTCACACAGCCCAAAGACCCTCAAGGGGGTTGGGGAGAGGGGGTGTGGGGGCTTTGTTCTTCTTTCGCCATGCATGCGTGCATGCGTGTGTGTGTGTGTGTGGCAGCAGCAAACTTGAACGCGTCACCCTTTGGGAAAAGCGTTGCTGAAGCCCTTTTGACCTCTGGCGCGTCTGGGCTGGCTAATCGTCACAGAGGTGCCCCAGAGCCGCGCGGCGTCACCGTCGTCGTCGCGGGACATCCGGCGCAGGCCTTCGCCACTTTGCATGCCGGGGCGCCGAGAATCAGCCGCGGCCCTTCGAAAGATGAGTTTTTAATCTCGGAGACGAGATGAGCCCGTTGGTTTGGCTCCCTCCTTTACTCGGCTGTCATGGCAAAGTGACCTGCGGGAAAATTTGCAGAGGCAGAAAGGCGGCGTGCTTCCCTCGGTGCTGTCACTCTGCATTCATTTCTATCCTCGCACGCGACGTGGCGGCGAAAAAAAGGCCACTTGGTCGCGGCGGCTGAGGCTGCCTAACGAGTCATCGGATGGGCTGACAGCAAGTGTCAGCTGGTGCGTGGGCGTCTCTGCGTGTGTGGGGGGGGGGGCATATTTATTCTTCTCCAACTGCCCCCTATTGACCCACGTAATGGAGAATCTTACAAGGGGAAGTGCCCGAAATCTCCTTCGGATGTGGCTAACGCGTTCATTGTCGGAGCGCGCGCCGCGGCTGTAAACGGAAGACATCGTCTCCCACTTAGCCACCCGCGCAGAAGCACCAGGCATCTGCTTTTCAAGAGTGGAAAGGGCACCCCGAATCCCAGCAGGAGATATCTTGCGATAGCTTCTTTTCAAATAATGAACAGCCGCACAAGGCTCATGACCTCACCGCACGGAACATCCGGTCCGAGCCATGCAAAAGACGCAATCGCAGATGCGCCGTCGACAGCAAATTGACGCGAGTCGCAGAACTTTTTGTTTCAAAAGATGCTGGCGCTTTGCAGCCTTCGACACTCTGGGAGCGGCAGATTGTCTCGGCCGTCATCACAGTGAAGGTGATGATAAAACTTTATCCCGGGCTGCCTAATACGTCTATTGCACAAGCGCAGATTTGCACACAGGTGATGGTTAATATGGATTCGGCCCTCTTCTTGTGTACATCTTGCATCCTGTGGGGGTGGGGGTGGGGGGGGGGGGGTGAGAGAGAGAGAGAGAAGGAGAGAGCGCAATTGTTCTCCGCTCCTCCCTGGAAAAAGAAATCCCGGTCGACAGAGCACTTTTGTGATGAGGTTGTGCTGCCGGCCGAGTCACAGACTGCGATTGTGCTCGACGCGGTCGCCCAAACTGCTTTAATTTGAATACGAGACGGTTGAGGACATGTTCCCGTTATCGCAGTTAAGCGTCAAAGTCACCTTCACCGCGTGCACACAAACACGGCTCTGATGAGTCAACACACACACACACACACACACACACTCGCGCGCGCGCGCGCACAGAGCATCACCTCAACGTAGCAAAACAATTTTTTTTTTTTTCCAGAAATGTGTCTGGGCTCATCATGCCCAGACACATTTTTAGCCCGCTTGCCAGTCACTTGCAAGGCCACATGGAGGCGATCAACCGTTTTCACAAGAGAATCTCCAATGAACATTTCAAACAGCATCCGAACGCCCTGCAGCCCCCGTCGTGTGCGACTCGTGATGATGAAATCCACCCCCCAGCTCCACAGGAAAGATTTTGCGGCAGCATTCTCTGCTGGAGAAGTCGGAAACGGCGGCGACTCAAGACGGGATAAGCGGAAAGGGGAGCATTTTCCGATGTTTGGGTCGGCAAAGTGAGCGTTCAATCTTGAAAATGAATATTGAGTGCACGGCGGAGGTGGAAACAAGAGACGGTCACGGCGAAAACCAAGATCGCCGAGGTCTGGCCATGATGAGGATCACCTTTCGGAAAGCTGTCTGCGACTCACTCAAATTCTCCGGGCAAAGTCATTGGAATCGATTCCAAGTCCTCCGCTTACGGACATCCGCTGACAACCGTGTGGCAAAGGAGCAAATTGATTCCTCCGTTCATTTGCGAGCCAAGGGCGGCCCAACGCGCGTGCCCCGTTTTCATTTTGGCCATTTTCACCCTCCTGCGCCGCGAACTTGGCCCTCCGTAAAAACGATCAACGCACAGAAGCTGCCCGCCACCTGGTCAACGGCGGGGTTAGGGGGGGAAAAAAAAAAACCCAAAAACATTTCCGAAACCCAAACCTCAGGCCATTCAAGTCCGTTTGAGTTGATAAAGCACGAGCTGTTGGCTTTCAAGTCGGTGTGGAAAGCTATCGGGAGATATCTTTCAAAAACATCCGGATAAAGAGCCAAGAGACCAGATGCGTCTCCCCAGGGCAGCAGCTGAGCGTTTTCATATCGAGAACATAATCAGCCACACGTTCGCAAACCCAACCCAACAATTGCAATGTAAAAGTGACCCCCCCCCCCCCCCCCATACAAAGGCGCTGTATTTAGTGCACTTAAAAGGCTGCTTGACACACAAAAGTCTTCAGGCTGACCTCCAAAGCTTCTTGGCCCTCATCTATATTTATACGGCGGAGCGGCACTAATTTTGCCCAGTAAATCAGCGCGCAACGTTTCGTCGTGTTGACCTCCAACTTGACACTGAATTAAAGAATATCAGGGCCCGAGGAGGCAGCTTTAACAAGCCTTAAATTCCTCCGTCCAATCCATCAGCGCGGAGCTTTCTGACACGCGCGGCCAGGAGCATGAAATAAGGCAATTATTGAACCCTTCGGTCCATTTCTACGGCTTGGCTGGCAGGCGTGAGGGAAGCTCAAATGAGCCGTGCCCCCCTCCCCCCCCCGACTGTGCAGAAGCACTCTTCCGTCCCACACACGCGACATGTGAATCGTGCAATGCCACTTGCGACATGCTTTCCGACTTGAACGCTGCTTCACGTGGACGTTCAAGGTCGACGCAGCACATATACCGCACATGCAAAGAGAAAGAAAAACAAATCCAAACTGCAAGTCCAAGTGGCACTTTCTCGAGTAATATCGATCCCGCCCCCCCCCTCCCTGAAAGCATCAACCAAAGGTCAAAAGTTCATCTTTCTGTGGCGCGTGTGCGCACTTGTGTTTTTCACGTGGTGGGTTGTCCTCTCGGATTGAAGTGAGACAATCACTTCAATCATCCATCACACAGTCGGCGCTTTTGTCAGGAGGAACTTTTGGCCGAGTCGTTCCGAAGTCCGCCAAGGACAGTCACTCGGCTCAGGTCCGCCTCGGGAGTTGGATTCGAAAATGCCAAGGAGGGTTTCCCAGGACTTGGTGCGTCCTCTCATTCAAAAGTAAAGGCGGGGCCTCAAACTCTCTTTTCTTGAAAATAAACAAATTATTTGCAGCGGACAATTTTGTTTTTAAATAAAAGAGCATTTAGAACAGGAACGGCCGAGCAAGAGTGCAAAATTGTTGAGATATTTGCTCGTTCGTTGATGCCACGATTGCTCCACCGCTGTGACTCGCCGGTTGAAGATAACTCCAATGGTGTTTTTTTTATTTTTAACAAATGAAGTCCAGCACGTAGCTCCAATTCAAAAGGAGGATGCATCCTCACACGAGGGGATGTCCTCCTGGTGTATGAAGCGCGCGCGCAGCAACACTCGGAGGGCATCGGGGCAAAACCCGAGGATTGGCTCTGCAAGCCTTTTTTACTGACGGCGCACTGCACAGACTAAAAGTGGAATCAGCATTTGTAATTGCGTTGTACAACTTCCAAATGAAGCGACTGCCACAAATGACATCAGTAGGAATTTAATTGAATGAAATTAGGCACTCATTGTATCTTCAAATTCTTTTCATAGATTTCCCTTTGGCCTTTTTTCACCCATTACACGGTAATAAAAAAAAAAGTACACAGAGGTTTATGGATCTCAATATAGATCTGTACGCCTCCATCCGTTTTCGGATCGGCTTCTCCTCACGAGGATCGCGGGGCATCTTCGGGCAGTGGGCGGGGGACACCCTCAACCGGTTAGCGGCCAATCCCAAGGCACACATTGACGAACAACAACCCTCTGCGCTCACAATCACGTCTGAGCTCAATTTAATGTCTTCCGTGAACCTGCCGTGCATGTTTTCTGGAATGCGGGAGGAACGTCCAGAGTACCCGGTTTGGGCATTGGCTGCTTGCGTGATTGTGCTATTGGCAGCCTCTGAGCTCTGTCAAAGATGAGGCCATTTCCAAAATTTCTCTTGATTGCAACAATGCATTTTTGCAAAAACAAGACCTCGACCCCAAATGGCCGTAAATGTGTCACAGCATGACACAGGATGTGTTGGAAAACAAAACGGGGAAAAGCGTCGGCACGTCGTTTTGATATCTTCACGGCGAGCAAATATACGATCGAAGTGAAATGAAAAGCGAGGCAATTGCAACGTCATCGATGACAATCAATGAAGAGGACAGAGAGAAAGGTGCCGACGGGAAACATCATCAGGCGATGCGCACCAGGGAGGAGAAATGATTGGCTCCATCGGTCGGCAGATCATAAACCGGGCGAGCGATGGGAGTCCGGGGTGGTCTCCGTGGCGCGGAAAGTGAGGCCACCCCGGGGGACGGCGAGGAAGCTCAATGGGGCTTTTCTACTTCTTGATGGCGGCCACGGCTTTCTGGGCCGCGTCCTCCAGATTGTCTGCGGCCGTGATGGGCAGGCCGCTCTCGCTCAGGATCCGCTTGGCCTCGTGCACGTTGGTCCCTAAAAGGTGCAGGCAAAACAAAAACATGAACGCCCACCGTTTTCGGTGTCTGAAGACCTTGAGAATACTTGGGACTGGCGTCAGGACACGGACTGTCAAATTGCTGCTTTTATTTGAACCAATCAGATTTTGTTTTTGGCGTCAGGCTGAAAATCCATTTCAAGCGGGCGGGAAACGGGCAGCTTGAAGCAAGCATGTCGCACCCCCTTCGAGATGTCTTTCATCTTGGCGGATTTTCACTTTTCGCGGGTGCGTCCGGAACGTCTTCCTGGTTGAGCGTACAGAAAATCGGCAGCCGGGATCGGCGCGGGCGCATAAGCCCAACGGAGGAAATCCACACAAAAGGACGGACGGGTCAAGTTCAGTCGCTTTGTCTGTGAACGGCAGTCGTTAGTCTGCGTGCGCGCCGCAGGCTTGCGACGACGACAAGAGGGCAGCAGATGCTGCCTGACTGACACGGTGGCCCGGGACCGCCGTTAGAGCGCTGCCCGAGCTAGAGCGAGAGAGAGAGAGATCCACTCACTCACACCCTCAGATAGAGCCACAGGCACGCACGCATGAGCCAGCGACTCTTGGCCGGCTGCCTCCATGAAAGCAAACGCAAAGCTGACAAGGCTGTCACAACACAGGCGGGGGGTGCCGCTGCCGACCGAGGGAGCCCGCCGAGCATCTCGCAAACCGGCGAGAGAGGGCCAAACAGCAAAAAAAGCCCCGACGCTCTTCTGCTGAGCCAGCGCCGCGACCACGACGACAAGGCCGACAGCTGATTGGCGGGGCTCGCCTGCCCATTTCTTTGAAAAAAACAAAGGCAGCGTTTCAACACACACCGCACGTCTGACTGTGCCGGCGACTGCCAGGACTTGCATTGCCGCTGCCGCTTAGCGCCTCATAATCCATCGCTTTCGTCCTGCCGGGTAAAAAAACCAGTCATCCCTAACGCTGTGCGCTGCAAACAATCCATTCGGCGGTGTCATTCGTGAGGACAAAGGCGGCAAGAGGCCTCGCTCGGGGAAAACAAACAGGACGGCAAGAAATTCTGCTGGGACGTTGACGTGCGAGGGCCCTTTCTGTGGGCGTCGCCCGCCGAGGTGCGTTTCGGAGAGGCTGAAATAGACGGCGCCGTGTTGGCCTGTTGCCACTAGGTGCTGCTGGAGACCCACTCTCAAGGAGGAAGGACCCCCCCCCCCCCCCCACTTTCAAGTCACAGCTGCATATCAGGAACTGAGGAAGAGGAAAGCACAAGGCGCCGGAGGAACGAGCGGTTGCAGAAGTGAACAGGAGCGCCACAGTCTCAGGCATGCTTCAGTTCAAGCGGTACCGGGAATGTTTGAGTGCTTCGAATGTCGGCCTTCCATCCACTCCTGAGGTTGAGGGCGGGGGGGTGGGGAGATTGAAAAACAAACCCACCTAGCAACCCAAAACTGATTTGGGGCTTCAATTCCAGCTTCTGATTGATTCCGAAAAGCAGCATATCCGTACAGTGCAAGGTTTCTCACCAGCGCGCGCTCAGTCTTCTTCTGCGACGTTTCCACCCGACGCAAAACAGCTCCCGGCACCCGTTGGCTTTCCTGCTTCAACCGTGCCCGCACCGCAACCACTTGGCCCTCCTTCGCAAACAAGCGCACACGCACGTGCACACGGACGAGTCTCGGGGCCAAGCCGTTTAATCGAGCTTTCCCAATGAAACGTGTGCCACTTAATCCATTCTGATCCCAGCGGCCAGCCTCGCAAGCCGAGCCGATTGAATTCCCGCCCAATCTCCTCCACGAGACTGAAAGCCGAGATGGAAAGCGCGAAGAAGGCCAAACAAGCCCGTTTGGGCAAAGACCTCCCGCGGTCTTCTTAGATAACGGGGGGGGGGGGGGTTATCGCGAGTTGTGTGCCGCGGGGTGGACTCGCTACGTTTGCCGCTGGAGAGCTTCACGCAGTTGTGCAATTGTGTCACGGTAGCGTGTTTATTTCCAAAACAGTGAAGAAAATTTCAGGAGAAGGACCGGCGAGCAGCCACGCCCTTCGCGCGCAGTCGGCTCCTCGAAACGGCTGACGCGGCTCGACCTCCAAACCCTTTCGCCGCACGGCGGGACGGACGGCGGCAAGCGCCGCCGCACCGCCGGGAGTCACTATTTCCGTCGCATTCCCCATCCGCACGCAATCGACATTCGCGTAGAGGGGCCGAAAGGTGATCTCGTCGGTGCTGCTGCGGCTCTTACTCTGCCCGGCCCGAGCCAACGACGGGCGGCCCAGAATGGGACGCATCCGTTGCACGTCGCGCTGCGATGACGGCGAATGAGCTCATAGAAGGCCGGGGGGAAAAACGCTCTTGTTGGGAGCACCGGATGTTCCACTCTGCACCCGGCGCCGCGGGACCAAACGGGAGGGAGGGGTCAGGCCAGGGGTGGGCAATTATTTTTTGCATAGGGCCACATGACAACCAGAAAATATTATGGAGGGCCAGATCAAAAGGGTGAACTAAATTCATAATATTAATTGGATTTCTTTATTTAAAAAGCAGTATTTTGCATTTTTTGGCACGTTTTTCAGACTTTAAGAGTACATTATTCCGTCGTATCGAACGGGATTTGCTTGACTTGGCGCTACTGCGGGCTTCCGTATCGTCTCCCCCTTCCTCCCTATGCTCTGCAACTTCAAGTAACTGTCCAAATGAAATGAATGCAGTTGTTGACATCGAACCTTAATTGTGTACCAACCTTCGGCGGGCCGGATTAAAAAGACCAACGGGCCGGAGTTGGCCCGCGGGCCGTAGTTTGCCCACCTCTGGGTCAGGCCCTATTTTTTTTCTGAACTGACCAAAAATTTGGCACATCAGACACGGCGCGGTTGAGAAAATCCGTCGGCGACCGCAAGACGACGTGACCACACGTGTCACAGCACAGGCCCCTGACAAAACTTGGGAGACGGACCGACCGGCGCGAATGCAAGCGCGCGTGTGGAAAAAGGGCCTTTTGCTTTGGGACAGGAGATGGCGGGGGGAAACCAATTGCAAACTCCTATTGAGCCTCCTACCTTCGAGCCTGACCACCAGAGGCACTTTGAGTTCCAGCTCCCGGCAGGCCTTGGTGATCCCGTTGGCGATAATGGCACAGTTGACGATCCCGCCAAAAATGTTGACCAGGATGGCCTCCACCTGAAATTGACAAGACGAGGCATGATTTGTACGCCATACTTGCTAGCGTTTGGCGGAGGAACAAAAGAAAAGAACACGTGCAGGCGTCGCACATTGAGTTGCCTCGGGTATGAAATGACTTCCATCCTTTTGGCGTCCACATTTCCTCAGCGGCTGGCGGGAAGGCGCAAACGCCTTTGCGACGGGCCTGCGATGTCGTCGTCCCGACGACAGCACACTTCATTTGATCGTGAAATACAAGCGGCGGCAAGCGACGTATCGATCAAACAAAGGAAGCGAGCGTCGCGTTTGTGCGTCTTCCTGTGCGATTACACGAGCGATAATTAGCCCGGCTAGCTGACTGCAAAAGTAGACGGAGAACACGCGGGATTAATCCCCGACGCTTGTTTGTAATCGCTGCTAATCTGCAAGCGCCGACTCGGGCGAACGCCTTGGATGGAAGGAAGTGTCTCTCGTACGTGCGCGCGCTTTCTGGATGCTAATGTGCAAAGCTTTCAGCGTGCGGTAATGATGTTTACTGACAGCGGATCAAGGACTTGGCGAGCTAATAGAGTGATAGTCGAGGCGTCTCGTCCTTTACACGCCGCCCAAACGAATCTGTCATTGTAAACGGCAGCGATCGGGGCCGAGCTTTGCGCAGAGAGGCCACGGAATGGAGAGAAAATGGCTTGTCCGAAGCAAAGGGACGAGAAACAACGTTTTCCAATTCTGGAGTCTGTGCTATGTGGTGCTCAGAATGACCACCCGTTAAAAAAATAAAATAAAATAAGCAGCTGTATTGTGCCAACACGATATGCCAACCGACTGCCACGAGGGGGCAGCACAGATTCAGAAGCATTTCTCCCGGTCCTGCTCGCTTGGTGTTGGCACCCCATTTTTCAACCCCGTCTCATTTGGGAGGAACAATATTTCTTCCATTCACGCGTCCCCTATTGACATCCGTGTATATAAATGAAACAGAGGAGAAGATTTATGTCGCTTGGCACGGAGGTAAGCGCCGTTTCTAACAAGACTTTGGGCCAATACTTTGCCTCTCCTTATTAGTTGTGCCACACGTGCAAAAGCGCACAGGCTGCGGTGCGGGAGAGAACTTTCCTGGGGGGGGGGGGGGGGGGGCGTGGCGAGTCAGTGAAACATTTGAACGTCGTCGGAGGTGAATATGATGAGTGAGCGGCGACGGAGTGTCGAAATGGAAAAGTAGGAAGGGAGGAATTTCACTTGAAAACGACGGCAACTGTCGGAGACCATCGAAATTGAAGGCTAATCTTCCTGATGCGACAGCCCCTCCAATCACAAGTTCTGCCCCGCTCCTCAAAATTCTCACCCAGATGTGTCACAGCGGCAATCCGTTTCCAACGTCAAACTCGGGAGCAATAGACTGCACAGAACCTCTCGTCACAGAGGCCGGTGAGCATATTTGGCACCAGGGAGGACTTTTTTTTATTATTATTTTTCCCTACACAACAAAGCTGAGCACATGTGGGGCGGGGGGGTTCACATGCAATGTGATCTGTGTGCATTTTTTTTTTCCAGGCAACGACACACGGCTCGCTACCTGGGTGCCATGTGAAATTATTCAAATTTTACTGGATAGGATCATTGCTGTCGGCGGTCCGAAATCTGCCAAAGCGTATTTCAGTCAAAATGGGAAAAAGAGGCAGCTCCAAGTAAGACTCACCAGAAGGACATCAGCCCCACCGTCGACCATCAAATCGCAAATAAAAGGCAAACGCCAAGTCACCACGTGCTATCTGCTGACGAGTAGAGGGCAAGAGTGCGTGCGTGTACTTGTCCCCCTTCAAGACCCAAGCCAAGGAGGGAACAGAGCGTAAGCATCGTGTTCCTTTCTCACTCTTGTCAGGCTCCTTTCGAGAGTTGCGCAAGCGTTGCTGAATTATCAGTCAGATACACATTTTCACGGCCATATCCCCGCTAAGCGTTCTTAATCTCTCCGCAGGAAGGGAGGAAAAGGGAGAGGAGCGTCGCGTTTCCCTTTTGTCACCGGCGAGCGGATCGCTTGGCAAAAGAGCTGGCTGGAGACGGCTCCGCGTCCCTCTGCGGCCTATTAGGGGGCCATTGTCGCGCTTATCTTCGGCAGACAGCCCGTACTGTCCCCGCGTGCTCTGGCGGGCCTTGTTGATTTGTTTTCAATCAGCGCTCTGCGCCGCCGACGGCCAAGGACGGGTTAACATGCGCGGCTCCCAAATGAAGACGGCGCCGAGCGGCCACGCCCGGGCAACGGTCCACTCGTTGCGGTGAAGCCACTTTTCATTTGGCCTCCAATTTCGACTGGTCATCAACACAATGGAAGCGGCGAACGGAAGGCATTTTAGTCACATTTGGACCATTAGCAGATGCAGACCCGGCTCAACTGATGATAGCGAGGGTGAAACGTGACAAATGTTACAAAGACCATTGACGAATGCCTGACCAATTCAAACAAGATGTTCAATTCCTACTGCCGTGCCCCCCCCCCCCCCCCCTTGTACTTCATACTACATCTGGGAACAGTTTCACCAGAAAGGTTTGACCCAAAACACTCATTCAACTCAGACCGAATCCATCGAACCCCGCGCCCTCTGCACTGCGACGCCGACGTGCTAACCAGTGGACCACCGCGCCGCCCTAAGACTGAATCCAAAGTGCATCGATGTCCAGATGCCGCCGATCGAACCGTGTGCCAATTGAACAAGATCATCGAGAGGAAGCGTCCATGAGCAATTGCCTCCTGCCTTGTGGCAAGTTTCTGACTTCAGGCTCCGGTAAATGGGCTTTGGACCACAGCAAAGTGATGAGACTGCTTTTGGGTATAAACGTCCTCGCATTTGAAGCAGCGAAGGAGACCAAAAGGAGTCACGCAGGCTCCGTAACTAAGATGCTCCCTGGGCACGTTCTTTCGGCAACATTTACCTCTGGAACATGAACTGTTAGAAAAGTGAAAAGCTCTCACGCCCGTGCAAATCTCTTCATAGGGTTGAGGGAGCGCAAACACACAAAAAACAAAAACGAACAAAGCCCAGCTGCATGACAAGAAGGTCTTGGCATCTTGTGGAAAACAATGGAAGAGGAGAGAAGACGCAAAAGAGGTGATGGCAAGTGGCGCGGTCCCCAACTTCCACTGCAGACGAAGACCGGCCCTGGCAAAGAGGGATAAGAGGGAAATAATTACCCGGCCTGCTGAAGCATGACAGGCTCTTCTCGGGTTTGGAGAGACAGACTGAGCACCATGTCAAAGAGTGGCCACGTCACCAGCAAAGACGCGTCGTGACAGACGGCGGCGGCTTAAGCTGCACGTGACGTGACGCTCGGAATGCGGATGCGGGCGCTGCCTGAGACTTGGCTTGAAAAGAGGCCCGCGAGAGACGGCGTTGGCCATCTTGGGGGACTCTCGGAGCAATCGCTAATTCCATCTCACTCGCCGTCATATTATTCCACCTGCGTTGTCCCCTCCGAATGCACGCGCACGTCCGCGTGTTGCCACACAAACCCCATCGAAAGCCGTCAAGACCATTTTAGCGCCTCAACTTGATCGAGGTGGTGTAGACAGACATTCTTGAATCGTTTCTCAACCAACAACGGGGCGATGAAGTGGCCACCAGAATAAAATAAAATAAAATACCCAATCAGTCTTGACGTCAACTTATCGATCAACAGTCGTGACATCTTTGCAACCGTTATTGTGGCAGACAGACAAAGTGGTTGAGAGGCGGCAAGCCTGTCGTGGCGGCGACCTCGGGCTCTGAAGACGTCCCTGGCCTCAACACGCATGCACAAACGGCGCACGCGTTTTGCGGCGGACCGGACGGAACAATTGTGGTCCGAGGAGAATAGACATCTTCTTTATCTCCAGGGGGCGTCACGTCACCGCTGACAGGCAGACATAAATATTTGTCAACCCCTTTCGCTGCGGGTTGTCCATCGCCAAGAGGGGGCCACGCAAGCGCACGCAATACGGACGCACACCTTCGCCGAAATAGCAAGGTCACTTCGGGAAGTTGGAAAAAGTGGTTTGGAGAGCAAAGCGAAAGTGAGCTTTGGTGACGGATCGTTCCGCTCTCCCCCACTCAACCACCAAACTGCAGCAAAGCAGAGTCAAATGACACACATGCGGGCAGCTGAATATTAAAGAGCCAGCCTTCCCCGCCGTGTTCTTAATGCTGCACGCCCGACCCAAATTAATTTATTGTAATGTATGCACACAGAAGGTCAATTAACCAAATAACTCCGGTTCAGATCGTACCGTGATCTCGGGAGCCAATGAGCCGCTGAAAGGGCAGATGGGTGTACTTTGCAAGGCAAATTACCCCCCCCCCCCCCCTGCATTTGCATGCTGACTTGCAGGCTCGAGTAACATCGAGGCCGATTCAACAAATGACGACCACGACACGACTTTGTTGAGAAACCAACCGGTACAAAATTCCTCACTTTCAGGAGTGTTCACGGGTGTCATTTGCCAACACGCAATTGAAAACTTTTGAGTTTCCTGCGCAGCGTGTCCGGACTCTCCCGTTAGGCGTTCGAAAGAACAGAATGCCGTATCAATTTGCCATTCGGGTTTTGGTCGGGTATGAGCAGGATCCGGAGGGGAGAAAAGGGCGTCAAGTCCACCTCAGATCGAAGGAGGAGCGCACGTCGGCCATGTCAGAAAGGGCATCTGAGATGGGAAAATAAGGCCATCTTTGACCCGGCGGTGGAGCTGGAAGATTTCACGCCAGTCAAGATTTTCCAACGCCGATTGAATTACTTCTGGCGTCTTTTGTGTATATTTCTGATCCGAGGCCGGGGAAAAAACGATGGACTTCACACAAACACACACACGCGGTGTCACCAGCTTCAACATTAGCCACTTGAGAGGGAATTTCTCATTTGGAGCCATTTGGTCCCCGGCGATTGTGCATATGGAACCCAGAAGTAAGGAGAGGTAATCGCTGGAGGTTAGCAGACTTTTTCAATTTTGCAGCGGTCTTACAAATGTAAAAATATGCTAAACGCGGTCTAGTAAAACAATGAATTATGCATAGGACGACACGGTGGCACACGAGAATCGGAAGGATGACCGCACACAACGGGAGTCGCTTCAAATTAACAGCGCACCCAATTGACTTGCCGTTTCCTTTGCTGCCCTTCTTCTATGAACGACCGAAACCGTGTCACTTTCGCCTAAGATGCACAGGAGAGACGAGAGTGTGGACCAGAGTGTTTGGCGCACTGCTTTGCTACATGGCAAAAGTGGACATCAGTGACCACATCTTTGCCATCGCTAACACTCTTCTGTGGCAACAAACAACCCCCCACCCCTCGAAAAAGATTGGCGGGAACCCCGGCCCGGGTTCCTCCACGTTGTCCACGAGAGGCCGCGAAAGGGCGCCACACTTGCCTCGGCCGAAGCCCACCTCTGCTCACGGTCGCTCTCGGCGGCCTCAGAATAAACAGAGACGCCACTCTGCCAAGCCGCGGAGCAGGCGACGACAGATGGCCCGGACTTGCCTTTTGTGTGCGCGAGTGTGTCAGGGACAGCAAATGGAAGCCTTCTCCTGCGAGATGAGCTCCGGTGATTACAGGCTGAGACAGCTTTCTAATTATTCTGTCAAGCATCAATCCTGTGGGTTGATGCGGGCCATCCTGTGCCCCTGATGGACAGCGTAATCACCGGGAGAAGCGCCGCCTCCCTTTGTGGGCTCTTCCTTTCCCGCTGTTTTCCGGACTCCTGAACCTAGCGGCTCGCTCGATTCTTCTGCCCGAGCCTTTCTAGTCGGCTCTCTCTTGGGCAGGTTTTACACCGCCGCTCCAAATGCCTTTGTTCAAGTTTAATTCCGAGAGCTCGTGTTTTTGGGGGCGCGTGTACGAGCGACACAGACAGACAAAAACTAAAGAAAGATGAATAAATACGAGAAAACACGATACCGTTGAGTCGGCATCGATTGATCGGCGAATATCGAGCATCTCTGTTCTGAACAGCAGTTGGCATTTCCAGTGTGACAACTGATACAGTCAATAAAAATAGAAAGGGAAACAACTGCCAAAATGAACGAAAAGGCAAGTGTGGGAGAAGAGAAAAGCGAGGTAGAGATAAGGAGTCCGCAAAGGCATTCCGCATCGTCCCTCCTGCTTAGCGAACACGGCAGATTGCTCGAGCATCAGATCGTCACGTCGGTCCAGACAGCGAACGAGGAAGGCAACGGCCGATACGGATTCTCTCTTCTGTCGCTCACTCATTAGAATGCAGGGAAATGAATGTCCGCGTCAAGGAAGCGGTCAGCAACCCGATGCTCTCCGTGGAGGACGATACGGGACCGAAAGCCTGCAGTGACCTCTGATTAACGTCGCCGTCGCGTCCGTGCGGTTCATATCATCTTCGATCCAGACCCCCCCGGACATAAAAAGAAAAAGGCGGAGGTGTATTTCTGTGCAGGTATCAGGCAGCCGCCAATGTTCCAAGTGAGACTCATCATCACTCCATTCTGCTCGATAACCCGGACAGAGAAGAGAATCACAGAAGAGGGCGGTATCGAAGCAGTCCTGGAAAATTCAATTACGCCGACAAGAATCTCTTGCTCGACTGCGGCCGGCACGTCTGACAGCGCAACAAACGCCGACAACGTGGACAGAGCGCGAGTCAGCACGGCGGGACCCGGAAACTCATTTGAAGTACGCAAAGCATATCGTTGCCGGATGTCAGCTGCGTGATGTCAACATGAACTTTCCTCTTTGCTTACCATTCGGGCTGCCCAGATCAGCCGACGGCTCCCGATCACAATGGCCGTCACTCTCAACTATCAATGCACATTGCGGTTTATTTTGGGAAGCGTCGCTATTCTCAACCAATTGCCTCTTTGAAGCTCCCGCGCCTGTCGCGGTCATCCGGGACGGCCGTGACATAGCCCGAAAAACGTGGCTATCCCCCGGGCGACGGAGCAGGAACGTTTGTGAGCGTTTACTCAAGAAGAACGCAACACTCAACTCGCATTTCCAGGGGCAGCACAACCATCATCCGCAAGCATCTAAAAAGTCAAAGAGGCTTCGGAGGCGTACGGGAGCTGGGTGAAGGACCGCAGTTAAAAAAACGAAGCCGCCGCAGAGGGACGGCACTCGCTCAAACCGCACAGCTGGAGCTTCACGCTGTGTCGAGAGATAACAATGGGTCTGGCTGGGGGGGTGCCACGCAATTTTGAACGCGGCAAAAACGCTGCCCAAGTGAAGTGCAAAGCACAGTCAATACTTTCTGGAGAGACTGTTGACTAGCCTCTGTCTCAAAGATCAAATTCGAATCATTTGGAATCGATTTAAAGATGCAAACGTCTTTGACGGGAAATAAAAACATGATTGTCATGGGAACGATTTAATGGTGTGAATGGAGTGACTCAGACTGCGTTCACAATGTGCAGCACACATCAAACCAACCCCCCCCCTCGGACGTCAGCATGTTAGTTTGCAGGGTGCTCATATTTTAACCTGCTAATGAATTTGCAGCAGGACTGAATTGCTCTCATGGCAATTACCTTGAGGCGGGCCTAACCTCAATAAATACGCTCAACAGCAGTGGCTCAGGAAAACAAACACGGGGGTTTCCAGTGAACATGGATGATCTCATTAACCCGGCCTTTGAGTGGCTTCACATTATCTCGACGCATGAGGATGCCTCAGCGCCGGGGGCGGGGGAGAAATGAGTGAGAGCTGCTCACGACCACACCACTCCTGCAACGTTTTTCGGCAAGAGGCCGGAACAAGTGGTTCGTGATGGCGTCGCTCCTTCAAGTCTTGGGCCGGTTCCCAACCTTCTCTCGGACTCGCAACCCTCCGCGGTTGTCGTCCGATAGCCCTCGGTCATATTCTTGAGGAGCGGCAGAGCCGGTTTTATCGTTAAACATAAGGCTGGTGTTGACATGATGCAACGGTTGCAACATTAACATGAATAAAGTGTCTCCCAAATCATTGAACACACACCCGCAGCCACCAACACACACAAAAAAAGGGACAAAGACTTTGTAACTCTGTTGTAATATCCGGAGAAGCTCAGTAAGAGCTTAGATTCTTCCACAATATATGAATATTCTTTCACGACAACTACTCGTTCTATTTACCTCTCTAGCGATTAGCTCCTCACCCCAACCCGATATAAGCCTGGCTTAAAAGCTCAAATTCATCCATAAAATGAATGCATCACCCATCATGGATGATATTTAAAAAAAGGAAAACAAAATCACGGCTGCTTTCAGAACTCACTAACGATCTGGAGGTAACCGTCTAGCGATATTGCAAAGACATTGACTGCAGCGAATTTTAATTTGCTCCCTTGGCATCTCGTCGTTAGCGGTGGGATGCAAAACGGATGCAAATAGATGCAAGAACTTGCTTTGTTGCGGCGACTGGCAGTCTGAAGGAGCAACATCAAAGCGAGACTCATTTTTGCAACAAAAACCACGGAGTACGTCAAACTTCGCAGTAGACTACGGCGCGTCTTTCCAGCGTAGGAAGGCGGTTCTGACTACATGGCCAAAAGCATCTTCCGCCGCTCGAGGGCCTCGCGAAAGGTCCGATTTGATGAGGGAGTGGCGCCCCCCCGGTCCAAAGGGTGCGAGGCGGATGCGGCAATGGCAAACCACTCGCGGCGGTGGCGGCAGTAAGAACAGAGAGAGCGCAGAGCTCAATTAAGCTTGCCGATCCTGTATCGATTTCCCGCAGATGAGGAAGGTCCGGACAGGGGAACACTCCACTCCATCAGACGTGCCGCCGGGACTTGGCTGCCGGCGTGACAAATTGGACAAGGTGACAGCATGCAGGCAATGGATTAGCAGTCAGTCTTCATTCACACCGGAGGGGGCGCTTCCGTCATACTTCTGTCTAGTGACGCTGAAGAGAAACCGAAAGGACTGTTTTGAATCGCACGAGGCAGCCGACTAACCCCGAAATCATCGGACCCCAACCACCGGTACCGGGTCTCGGCCCATTTGGGACCGGGCCGCGCAGAGACGGACCTGCGAGCTGTGAGCAAATGTACTGACGCGGGGCTCTAGCCAATGACAGTCCTCCTTCTCACATCGGGTTGTTTGGAAATAAGCAGAATCGGCCAATAGATGAAAGGAAGAAAGGAATGGGAACAAATTCACCAAACGCTCAAAAGCGAAACACGCAGCTGATGGGCAGCCGAAGACCAAGTTATTGTCACAAGCAAAGTTCCGCCAAGCAGAGGCATGCATATACAGTACACACTCCTGCATGTGCGATCGAATTACGTGCTTTCCTTTGTCATGTTTTTTTGCCAAGACACATCATGTGAAGTGGGCCCCTTTCCGCCGCGGTCTTTCTAATGCTTTGTTTATACCGAAGGTGAAACTCAAGTCATCAATGGCCGTAGCCCAAGCGGCTATGGAGCAATGTGGGCCTTGGTTGAGAGAAGAGTCGGTCATGGAAGCCAAGTGAGGCCGGCACAGCGGCAAAAGAACAGATTAAAATCTCCAAGAACGCTTCTTTATTTAACGCGACGCCGAACCCTACACCGTTGACAGCAGTCGGAGCGGAATTTCCTTGGAACCCGCCAGATGTTGCTGCGCCACGAATGGATAGATGGCGCCGTTTCGTACAACAAAAAGCACCGAGCACCTCTTTGTAGGGGCCATTTCCGGGATGTTATTTTGCACAACGCACGTACTGTAAACTACATACACTCCAGCGTCCTCTTTCACGCCCACTCTCCCTGAACTTGAGCGTCCGCGTGCGCGTCCTCGGTGACGTCCGCCTTTCCTTTATATAACCAGCGCGTCGGCTCAACATCAGTCCGTCAAGCGGACCCCCCTCATCAAAGTCACACAACAGCCTTCACCGATTTTGGAACTCTGTGCATACAAAAGGCGACCCCCCTTATTCGGCGCCTCGTCCATTTTGGAGAAAATGTGAAGGGCGTGAAAATACAGTCCGAACTCTGTCATGCTTTTCTTTGGAACCGAACCTGCGTAATAAGCAGGAAGTGGCAGATACGAGTCACACAATTCACACTCGATGAGGCGACGAGTGAAAAAGAGCCCAAAACCATGGCCCCCGTAACCCATGTCGAAAACCTATTTTTCCAGAATCAGCTGATAAAGAAGATCCAGCTCTCCGTGGACATTTGAGATCTACTTTGACATCCTGGGTTTCAGTTTCCCTTTCAGTGCTGCTTCTATGGTTCATATGAACCGCATCGCGGTGGCTGACCATGTTTTCCACTCCTCAGAAATGTCATGATTTACCCAAGCCTATATACAACGCAATACAATCGGATTTATATAGCGCTTCCATGGAGAAATATTGAGAAAACAGCCCCGAGAACAAAATGGATGTCGAGTCGGACAAAATGTCCATCTGTCACTTGACTGCAACGGCGCATGGCAATAAAAGGCTGATTTGGTATTTTCCGCCTTCACCGGCATCTTGCCTACAGGTGACGTGAAGTAAACCTCTCGACGTTCAGGAATTTTGTGCACAAACATTCCCATATGTGGCCATGGCGAGAGACTGCGCAATTTATCGCTGTGTGGAAAACAAATCGTCGCGCTTTAAACTTGCTAGAGGCCTAAACACAAAGCTGAATGGCTTCCAGTTGACTCAAGATACTGCTTGAGCATTACCTGGCAAATAAATAAAGAAATAACATAACACCCGCAACCCCCCCCCCCCCCCCTCACAAAATGTGTTTTCCCAGGTTGTCTTCCAAAAGAGCGAGGCAATTTTCCCAGCTTTTCTGCCTCCATTTTCGTTCAGGAAATAATCATGATTAAGGCAACAAATGCTCGACTGGCAGGTGGAGGTGTGAAAACACAGAAGGGGGGGCCTTTGTCATCTCAGGGTCTGCTATTCAATGCCAGCAGTGCACTCACGTCCCTTCCACTCTTCCCGACACAATGAGCTTGAGACATCAAAGCCAGAGAGACGGTGGGGAGAGCGAGGCGGATGGAAAGCGCCCGGGGCGTGTGTGAAAGAGTGGGGACGATTGAAAAAAGGAATAGCGGTAATTGCGCAATCATTAGGGGTGGGGTTGAAAACCAGAGTCAAACTTTCCGAAAGACACAGGCCCTACCTTTGGGTCAGCCGTCAGAAGCTTGAAGGCCTCATACACCTGCCTCTCTTTGACTCCTCCTCCAAGATCGAGAAAGTTAGCTGGTTTTCCTCCATGCAGGTCAATGATGTCGCATGTGGCCATGGCCAGTCCGGCTCCATTCACTACATGTGGGAAAAAAACAAAAGAAAAAAACAAAAGCCACAATGGACAGGATATGAGGAGAGCAAGACTTGAATTCAACGGAAAGACGGCAAGATAGCATGCGCTTCATCATGAGATGTTTATTCAGGAAAAATACATTGGTTGCCATCCAACACCCCGGAGTCAACTGTCGCGTTCATAACCACCCAATGGCTCCACGGCAGAATTTGAAGAAACAAATTGTCGTCGTGAAGCAAACTTCACGAGCAGGTGCCCTGCCAAGTCGCGCTTGAGCCAAGAGAGCAAAACCGTCCAACCCCCGAAAACGTTGTGTGCTGGCTTATGGACATGGCATTTCAGCGGGATCCTTCAAACTCTTCTTACGGTGCGGAAAGTGTGCGCCTGCCCGTGTGTGCGTGCCGTTAGCTGAGAGAAAACCTGTGCGTTTACGAGGCACACGGGGCAAGGAGACGGCGCACCTGTTGCTGCTGCCGTACTCTGCAAGGGCTTTGATTTATGACAAGGACGCGGGCCTCTAATGCGAAACGTTAACAATCCGGCTCACAAGAGACTTTGCGGGCGGATTATCACTAATGAGAACACATTGGTTACGCTGGCATCCCTTCTGGAGTCCTCACAAAAAGTGCTGGCGATGTGGATTAGAGCTCGGAAGCGCGCCTTGACCTTGGCGAGGTTTGAACCGTGTCGTCCCGAGGGAATTAAGAGAAGGTGGCGAAGGAGTCGACGCGGTGAGCGCCGGGCTGTTCGATGAAGGTTTTGGCGCGACCGAGATTCAACATTTCCAAACCGTTTTCATTTGCAACGTGACCTACTGCATAACCCCTGCAACTCGATTGGAAAACAAAATGACATCTTGGAAGATGAAAAGAAAAAAAAAGGTCAAGGGGACCTGGGTGGATCCATTTGGACGCTCTCCAACTAACTGTCCTTGAACACCTTCAGCCTTTGTTGCAGTTCCGAGTCTTTTTGCGTGAGCAGTCAAACCGCGTGGCGCATCTTGATCTGGCGAGATTTGCGCACGCTTCTTTGCAAAAAAAAACAAAACACCCCCCCCCCCCCCCCCCCCCCCCCGCTCCAAATCTGTTACATAGCGAGGGCATCTCCTGCCCCCAGCCCACAGATTGAGGGCCGGCCGGGCCTTTACAATTCAGCAGGAGCGTTTGGAGGGTTACAAGTATGCTTTCATGAACGATCATTTTAAAACCTAAATATCACTGACCAAGGACAGTAACCCATCGCAACCAGTGAAAAGAAAATAATCAGATTGCGGCAGACTGGAGTTCCCGATCGCTGGCTCCTAGCATCCAAACATCGGCTTTTCCAAGTCTCAGTTCAGATTTGTGTCCTCAACGTTCAGTGGCATTGAATGGAAGAGCAAAATACAGTAATAGTCCTTGAGAGAAAGGGGCTGCTAGCGAGGCGTCAAGATGGAGAAGCATTTCAGATCGAAGTGGCCGAATGGTTGACGGGAGTGTTTGCTCAAGTGTTCGATCCGTGATCTTGAATAGGTACCCTCGACAACTGGTGATGCCAAATGACGCTCTCGAAAGGCAAACGGAACTTGATCAATCGAGAACGAAGATCTCAATTAAGGATGCCGATTCGAATCATTTCCACGGCAAACACTCGCACCGCCGCGTGTGGCGGCCATCTTTAACACCGTGCCGTTTCCATACCGAAGCAGGCAATGTTCCCATCCAGACCGATGTATTTGAGATCCCACTTGGCCGCTTCCATCTCCGTGGGGTCGCTCTCAGTCATGTCATCCATGGCAAAGACGGCTTTTTGGCGGAACTCGGCGTTGTCATCAAAGTTGATCTTAGCATCGAAGCAGACCACTGGAGATGGCAGAAGAGAAGGGAGAAAAATCAGCACCGGCGGCCGGTGCGGACAACGGGAGACAGACAAAAGGCACCAATTTGACCGAGGAGGGCAGTGGCAAAAAGGCAACAGGATGTCACACGCAAAGAGCCAATTGTGAATTCCTGCCCTGAAAATAAAATGAACAAAACCTAAAGGTGCCCCCGTGGCCCGTTGGTATGAATGATTTCAGAGGTTAGCATGCAAATCAATCGTCGCTCGGTGCCTCCTTGCTCCCTCCAAGGGATAGACCTCATGGACATCTCCGTTACACAGCAAGGATTTTATTTCCAAGAGACCGTATTCGCGAGGCTACCGAGAAAAGACTGCTGGCAAAATATTCACGGCCATTTCTTGGAACACGGCAAGAATACGGGGACAAAAATCAATGCCTCAATACGTAGCGTCAGAATGAATACTGAAATCGATACAAATGAGTTACGTCCCATTCCTACACTCTTCCCGTGGTCGGGGCTGCTGTTCAATTTGGCACTCGCTAAAGCCTACAACATATCTTTAAGGCATGGGGGGAAAAAAAACAACAACAACAAAAAACGTATTGAAATCATGAGAGAAAAGCTGTACCTTGTCCTTCAGGGGTCTCTCCAAGAGGGTTGACTTCAACTTGAGTGGCGTCGACTTTCAGGAAGAGATCATAGAGCCTTTTAATCTGATCTGCTGCCTGCAAAGTCCACAGAGGAAAATAATTACCCGATGCTTCAGATCTGAGCAGCCGGTCCGCCCAACACCAATCAGCCTCCCACATGCGCAACAAAACATGGCGGATCACCTTCACTGTCACACTCTCCGATTTGGCTTTGCTGGAATGTCAGCGACTCAACTCAACTCAAGTGTATTTTCAGAGCACTTTAAAACAACCGCCGTCATATACAAAGTGCTGGACGTGGAGCAAAAATGATTCACAATGAAAACAAACAATAAAACAAAGACAGTAGAAAGCGAAAACCGCCAAACTAAAAATCAAGTCTCCCGCCGAGTCAAAAGCCAAAGAATAAAAATGAGTTTGAAGACGAGTTTGAAAGATGGGCAGCGAGGGGACTTGCCCAACGTTCATTCCAAAGAGAGGGAGCGGCAACAAAAAAGGCTCCATCCCCTCTGAGTGCCCGCTTAGTTCTCTGTACCTCGAATAATTTCTGGTCCGCCGACCTGAGGTACGTGGGGGCGGAGGGGCTCCGAGAGGGAAGGTGGGGCCAGGCCGTTTCAAGATTTGAAAACAAATCATAGGATCTTCGAAATAACGTCTCGTGACGGGAGTGATACGCTCCCTCTTACGAGTACCCGTCAAGAGGCGAGCGGCGGCATTTTGGACCAACCGGAGACGCGTAATGGAGGACTGGCTGACTTGAAAGTAAGGTGCATTCAGTGAGATCATGAGGAAGATGTGAATGACTGCTTCAAAGTGCTGCTGAGAAAAGAGAGGCTTGACTTTCGAGAAGCTGGATTTAACAACACTGATGTGAGATCATTTGGCCAAAAAGGCAATGGGGGTTCCATACTGACGTCGTATGTGGACATATGTATTTCGTTTGCTTATCGCTTCATTTTCAACACAGTGAACTGGAAAAATAAAATTGCTAAAACGTGGAATCACACAAATGACGTGACTCCCACACGCAGCCAAACATCAAATACGTTCTAAATACAATTCAGCGTCTTTCGCCCTCGAAACACAATCGAGGGCGATACCACTTGCTCAGCACTGCACTCGACTGCCAGATGTGACAAGTGGCCCTCTGGCAAGCGTGCCTTGTGCGGTGACACTTCACGGCACATATCGGAAAAACTAATCATACCAAGTTTGATCGCCCTATAAATAATCGCGCAGCTGCCGGGGCACACAGAGGATAGACATACTGTACATACAATCGAGCAGTGGCTCTGCATATCACACTCTGTTAGGACCGTATAAAGCCGATTACCTGTCTCTGCAGAGGGCCTTTGAAACCCAAATTAGCTGCCATGCGAACTGCCTGGGCGTCCTGTACACCTTCAAAGATATCGATGACTTCCTGTGAGAGTCGGAATACAGGGGGGAAAATAGGATGGAAGATCGTGAGTGAAAAAGGGCGTCGGCGTCTCAAACAATCGGGTGTCATTTTCCAGCAGCAAATGCTCATCGTCACATCAAACCAAGGAGGCACATCATAAGGAGGGCATAACAAGGAACAAGAGGCTGACAAATGCAGACCTGCTAAAAGTAAAAGACAAACAGGAACTGAAAAAAAGCGGGGTTTTTAAAAAAATTTTGATGCACCAAAATATGTATAGCACCGAAAAGGAGCATGTCCTGTCTACATAAAGTCAAAGTACACAGGTGGACCAAATTGTTGATGACAGAAAAGGGTCACTGGATCACTTGAAACTGACGATCGCTAGAATAATAATTTTTTTCTTATCTTATAAATGGAAAAACCAGTCAACGTATGCAAGCAATTCTTCTCCCGCAATATGAGCCACACTGGCATTAAGAAGCTACGACAAAAAGGCGGCACATACGTACGGAGGGTTGATCGCAATAAATTGAAATCTACAATCATGATGTAAAGAAATCTGAGTAGTGTAATCACTTTCATTCCTTTTGGTTCCTCCTCAGCATTCTTTCTTGGAGGCTTCCAATCTCCTATTTGGACGAATGACGTATGTGGAGTGTGAGCCACTATTGACATACCTTAAAAATGAGTTCTGGTGTGGTGGCTGCTACTTCCTCAATATCCACGCCTCCCTGGGGACTTCCAACCATAACGGGACCATTACAGGCGCGATCCATTAGAATGGCAAAGTAGGTCTCCCTGTTTATGTCCAAGGCCTCGGCAACCATCACCTACGCACGGACAACGGGGCACAGGTGACTGATGGATGACTGCTTTCGTTGGCGAGAACCCATTTGTTGGAGACTGTAATCTTTAGCTAAGACGACAGGGGGCCCAGCTCAGAAGGGTGGCGCGTGCAGGTGTTTTTGTTTTTGTGAGGAGTGTAATTTTCGCATGGTGCACAACTCGTCTTGCTTGTTTTGGTTCCGATTATGCAATGAGCCCTAACATAACCGGAGATCCGCGTTTTTGATCAACAGAGCTGCGAGGGTGGCATCCTGTTTCAGCAGCTCCAGCTCGCTGTTGATCTTTTCTTAACCTTTTTTATTTGTAGATTTTTGAACCCTGACGTGTTTCTTCTACTTTCTGAACATAGACGCATGCGCAGTTTGTGCGGCATCACTGCCATGCCTCCTTTATTTACAGCAATGATCAAGCGAGGTTGATTATCGTTCCGGAGAACTCAAGAAAAAGCAAAAACAAACTGAAAAAAAAAAAAGAGTGCGTTTTCAAAACACACACAATAGTCAGTTAAGAAAGCAGTGTATATATACAACAATGTATTTGTTTGTACTGTCGAGTTCATTTCATCAGCAAACAAAAGCCAAACTATTTTTGCCCCTAAAACCAAATTATCGTGATTCACGACACTGTTATGAAGACAAATTGTGTTATTCTTTACGTCAGACATGGTTTATTTGTATCTTGGAATATGGAGAAAAGTTCTACAGTATATAAACAAAATTATGAGTGGTAATGGTGGCACCTATTTTTCTGCCACCCAACCTTCTCACTCTGACCACCTTCACTCTTTTTTAACCAAACATGTCAAATGTCATTTCTAGTATTATCTTGGGGTTTTTTTTGGGTCATGTCGCGGGCTGTTGAAAAATGGATGGCCGGCCGCAAATGGCCCGCGGGCCATTGCATGCACACATCTGATTTAAATCATGATGCCCAAACTGTTTAATTCTTCGCATTCCATTCGTTTTCAGGGAACGTTTTTTTTTCCCCCACGTAACAGAACATTATAGAGTCCCATTATTATAAACACGTGACCAAAAAAAATAAAATATATATATATACTGTATATATATAAATTGCCTTTTTTAGGGGGGGGGCTGAAGTATTTCCTTTTCTTCAATTTGGAAATATGATTCGAAATACGAGTGTGTTCAGTTACGGGTGCGCTCATGGAAGGAACTGGCGTGTCAATCCACCACTGTACCTTCAAATTAAATATGGGCTGGGGATAAATAAATAAAACTCAATCAAGCAATCCCCACCCCCGGATAAAAACTTACCGTTTTCACTTTGACTCCATCTTTAGGCGTCTGCTTGGTTGTCAGACGGAAACCCAGCATCTTATGGGCCAGCTCACCAACAACTGCGGGGCTACGGCAGAAGATGAAACGATGTTGCTGCATATTGGAGGCAATACAAAGGACTCGAGGGGAGTCCGGTGTGACGGAAACAAGAGCGGCTCGATGCGGTACCGTCAATGAAGCTCACTTCCGGAGAGCCAGATGTAGAAATGAATACCAAAGAAGCAATCGTGATTAACAAAAGGAAAGCTAAGTATTCATTTCATTCACAGTGGCGATTGCAAAGTGCGCATCATTTTTTCGTGCATTTAGATGTACATATAGACAGAAACTTTATGAATCGCGCGAGGGCAATTCAGTTGTCACAGCAGTAATGAATATTGCCTAGTATTTAATCGGTTAGATAATAACCAAAACAGTAAAAAATATATATATACTGTATATACTAATAATACTACAAAGAGCAGCATTGAAAACTATGCAGAATACTTATAAGATTTCAGGCAATGAAATTTGCATGCAAAAATCAAACTTGGTGACGGCACAAAGCCCTAACAGAGGGAAATAGTCGTGTCAATCTGTCATGCGGCGAAACTAAATTTGTCTGTCGCTGCAGAAGATGAGAGGAAAAGACAAAAAAAAAAATTTACAAAAGAAAATTTGAATGGCATTACTTTCATTTCAAGTAATCTTGACGATGGTATGCATCTGGCTCTTTTTTTACAGCAACCAAAGGCCCACTCACTCCTTGGTTAGATGCACTCCACCTTTGAGGCCACTGTCAAATACACCCTTGCCTCTTCCACCAGCCAGAATCTGAGCTTTCAACACAATCTCTTTGGCATCTGAAAGGAAGATAGAAAGCGATGGAAAACACAACACGGATGGCACAAAACAATAACATCAAATATATAAATAGACCAATCACGGTTTCGCACCATTATGTCCCGCTTAAGTGTGCTGCTCATCGGCTCGAGGGAAGGGGAGAAAAACGGCGTGTGTACCATTGGGCAAGATATGCCAAGTCTAAGTAAGGCGCAACATATTTACTTCAGGGACAAGGACGACGATCGATGCTTTTACTCCGTACATCAATCGGTCTTGCTACTGCGCACAGAGCATGCGATGTAAAAAATGCACTTTTGTATATTGATCAAGTTATCCTTCTCAAATGTATGCAATGGAAAAATAAAGAACGCCTCGACCGTGCTCTCATATTTCAGCGCTGAAAATTCGCCGTGACGCTTCAGCATTCATCCTGGAATAGCCCCGTTTAAATGGAGTCGGTGCTCTCGATGAAAGATGGCTCCAGGCAAGGTTATTATGATCTCAGTGGCCAAGTTCAGCCACCGACAATAGGCTCTCGTCAGGTTGGGAAATGAGTGGACAGATGGATGAACACCTTGACCCCCGAGGCAAGGAACAAGCTCATCCTATGTCAGCAAAGGAAGGAGAACACGAAGACACAACACAGGAACTCACGGGGGCCTAAAACACACATTTCCCGCAGGAGGAGCTAGAGCAGGGGTGTCAAACTCATTTCACATTGTGGGCCACATACGGCCTCGGTCGATGTCAAGTGGGCCGGACCATTAAAATTATACCATATTCTGCTATAAATAACCAAAATAATATGTCTTTCCTTTGTTTTGGTCTAAAGAAGCACAAGAACATTAGGTAAATGTTGAAATTTAATTAACATATCTTTTACAAAACATTTCATGAAGCACCTTAGATTTTTCTTTTATCATTCACATATATGCATTGCCACTGATCCCATTGAGTGTACAAAGGCACAAAACCTTAACAAGTAATTGGCATTGAAAAATATAGGAATGCATTTTAAGATTTAACGAGATTTATAAAGAAAATAATTTTTAATCATAGTTAGTTAGTTAGTTAGTTAGTTCCGCCCGCTCCTATTTGGAACATTGGGCGACGAGCCTCCTCCATTTGTTCCGGTCACTGGCGACCCTTCTTGCTCCATGCCAGCTGACACCCATCTCACTGAGGTCTTCTTTGGCAGTCTGTCTCCACGTCTTCTTTGGCCTACCTCTCTTCCTCTTTCCACCCTCTGGCATCCAGTCCATGGCCACACTTGCCGGTCTCTCTCTTGGCAGCCGGAGTACGTGGCCGATCATTTTCCTTCTCCTTTCAGAGACAATGTCTGACAGTTCAGCCACTCCTGCCCTCTTCATCACCTCCTCGTTGGTGATGTGGTCTCTCCATGAGATCCTCAGGATGGATCTCAGGCAACGCCGATGAAAGACATCTAACTTGTTGGTAATGTTGGCTGTCTTCATCCATGTCTCACAGGCGTAAATCGCTGTTGGGATAACCACTGACATAACCACTGACAACCTCACCCTGTAAAACAAAACCTGTTACAGAAACGACGAGAGGAAGCCATTTTTAATCATATTAAATCTAAATTTAATCCCTGCCTACACCTAACAAACTAAGAAGAGTGCTATTAAATGTGTAAAGAATAAAGAATTCACATGTCCTTGATAGGTCCGCTGTGTTGGGCCTGTCTCGGTGACAGACTGAGACTGCTATTGTCTTCTTCTCTGATCAAAACAGTGTGCCCCTAGCGGATGCTCTACGAATTGCACCTTATTAAACATTCATTCCGTGTCTTTTATCTCATTGAGGGCCGGTTCCGGCCCGCGGGCTGTATGTTTGACACCCCTGAGCTAGAGAGAGAGAGCGAGAGAGAGAGAGAGCGAGAGAGAGAGAGAGAGAGAGAGAGAGAGAGAGAGAGAGAGAGAGACTGAGAATGAGAGAGAGAAGCACCACCAGGGAAAATAGTCTTTGACAGAATGGCAAGGATTAAACTATCACTGTATTAGTGAGAGCCAGTCTTCACAGTCTGGAGCTGAGAGGTTGGGTAGGGGGGGGGGGGGGGGGATAAAAAGGTGCACCCGTACACAAACGGGGTTGAGAGGACTCATTGATGGCTAAATCCGTGAACAAAAACTGCCACTTTGCAAAAAGAGCTCAAAGTAAGATGAAATAGTGTCTTTTCTCAGAAGTAGTTGTGGTGTGATTACCACCTAAGGAAGAATTGGGTTTCTCAACATAAAACGTTTCCCGGACTTCAGTCAAATCGAATACATACATGGATTGTTGTGTTACTTCCATGCGCGCGAGGTACCATGGAAACAAGCCATCGTCTCCATTTGACTTGCACATTAGAATCACGATAAGTGCATGGAGGAGGATGCGTGTCTAAAGTAATTCCATGTCTCACCCTTGACGTGAATAGGTTAGGGTGTGCGCGTAATGAGGAGGTGGAAACACTAAGCTGCTTACAAAAGGCGGCTTTACCCTGCAAAGCCTATTTTCAGCTGTTAGAGCAATTTAGAAATACATGCCATGAATTCAACCGAGGCCTTTAATACGCGACACTCTGCCCCGACCACTCGCGCGTCCACTGAAAACGGACAGAAATGAAGAGGCCAAGTCGAGGCATCTTAACCCAATGGCAACAATGGCTGTGTATTCCCTAAAAATGACTCCCGCTTGTAGACCATCAAGAAGAGGACACAACAGTGTCCATCTTCTTCACAGTCATACACAAAGGCAGGCGCGCGCTCGCACACACGCGATCGTCTTATCCTTCAGCACATGTGACAAAGATGCTCGCCAAAGGGCTGCGGTTAAGCCAAGTCTCCTCCGTACTAAATGCTACCGTCAGCGCTTTTCAGCAGAGACGCCGCCTTCTTTTCTGAAAGGAAAAGAAGAAAGTAATTGGAAAAAAAGGCACTTCAATGGGGACGCTGGGAACAACAAAGGAGGATTTATGGACTGACGCGGAGGTCCGGTCAGCCGTATGCCTCACTTTCACCATACTTGATCGCCTTCTTATATCTATACGCTTCTATTTGGCTTAGGTTGGGCGTACACTGGATGAATTGGCGCCATTCCTTTGAGTTGCCGCAAAAAGTGATGGATCGATACTTTGAAAACCTGATGGCGTGGCATATCCCACATCCTCAGAAACTGCATACATTTCGGAGATCGGAGCAGAATCCGAACAGTGACAATTGCACCCTCCCCACCGTTTTTTTTATATTTTTTTTATCAAAGACGGTAACATGCTCACCGTGCAGATTGATAAAAAGGGAGTTCGATTAGCAGCAGAATCCATTTTAGCAGCTATATAGCAATGGCTTTATTATTGCTAGCATGCGCGAACATAGCTTAAGTAGAACGTTTGTGGTGTAACTTTAAGGCTTACTTGTACGCATCGGAGCGGAATTTTACTGATTGCAAATCGGTGCAAAGAGCCACTTGAAATGACTGCGGAGCTAAATTCAAGCACACGCAGAAACCAGTGACAGCGGAGAAAGGAGAACCGCGAAACGTGTTTTCAGAACACACTTTGGATGATGGCCATCGGCGAGGCGGGCTTTCATCGGAATGGTGATCCCTTCTATCAAAACTCACATTGGAGAGTAATTAAGGATCCAAAAGTGCATGCGGGGCAGAACTCAGAGATTAATCAAGGAAGGGGAAAAGAAAAAAAAAAATCATCAAGATATGCGCAATGGATGCATCTGCCCGGCAAGTGATAAAACAAAGTGCACTGCATGAGATTTACAGCAGCAAAATTGGAGAGTGAAAAAGTGCAAACTCTTTCGAGGTGATGTGTATTGTAGTCATGGCTCTGGGCAATTAACTTTTAACAGACGGAAGGCTAAAACTGTGTTTTTTGTTTTTTTTTTTAGTCCCTATGGGGTATGCACTCCAAAAGCTTGGACTTCCTGACAGCTCCTTGCACACGTCTCCCAGTATGGGTCCATTAGAATTAAAACAATGAGCCGATATGGTTTGAGTCAGCCATCTGCCAAAAATGTTACTGCCCCCTCGATGAACCCGAAGAAATGCCATGGAAGTCAATTGGAGTCAAGTATTTCACATTTTGTTTGTATGTTACTCCGACCAAGAAATCAACGGCAAAATACATACATACAAAAAAGTGCATTGAACGAATATCTGAAGCCAGGCCGTGGTTAGGGTGGCATCACACTTGCAAACCACAATCTTGGATGCAGAGAATTGCAGCTGGAGAGGGCACTGGGGGGGGGGGGGGGGGGGGGGCAACCAAACAAACAAAAAAATCCAATAAAAAAAACAAACAGCTGAAGCTGGCGATATATGTGTTGGGTAAGTTGGTGAGTGGGCAGAGAGAACAGCGAAGCTGGCAGATGCAAAATATGAGCGAGTGCGCACAAATGTGCTTTTGGTTGTGTTCGATATAAATCAATTCTATTTGTCAACTGCTGGAATAAAATGACTCGGGCGGGGCTAAAGATCCAAATTGCAAAGCCAAGGGTTACACTAAACCATGAAGAAGGAAACGCCGAACAAAAGCCACGCGATGTGTGAAAAAGTGAGCATGAGAGGGTGTTCAAAAGCAACGCATTTGCTTGAGTGCCATGATAAGAAAACCAAGAAGGCACAATCAGCAAGCTCCAAACAACAAGCTGCGGTGCATTAAGCAAGAGATTTGGAAGACATGATTCATTGAGATGAAACTTTATCTCCGATGAATCGCAACAGTTCACGTGTCTTGGCAGCGCTGCATGGGGTGAATAGGTCGGACTAGACACCAGGAAGATTTTCCACCACATTCTTGATGATCAGTGATCATCGTGCTCGGGAAAGCCCACGTTGGGGGTGAATGACCAGATTTTGAGGCATTTGTCGAAGAGCAATGAGACACTCAGTCACGCTTTCCAGTTACCACTTGACAATGTCGCGATCAACCTGCTTTCACAAATGTAAATTGTGCGTCCGTGAAGAGAGAGCAGGCGAGGTGGCAATCGAAAGCCGGTATCGCTTTGATTGGTGTCCGACACCAGTTGGGGCCACGGCCCATTTGCGACGCACCGAGACGGAGACAGCGGGCTGCGAGCAAAAGTACTCCATCAGATGTGCCGCAAATGTGCGTGACTCTCCAGCCAATCGGAGTGCCCCTTCTAACATTGGCTTGTTTGAAAATAGAACCAGAATCGGCCAATCGATGAAAGAAGCAGTTGACAAATTGAGCAAACGTCCAATTTTATCGGCGCGGCTTCTGGGCAGCCGAAGATGAAGCGGTTGGGACAAGAGAAGGTCCTCCCCTCGCGTCGCGTCGCGGAGGAGGAAGCTGTTGTGCGTGCTATGTTCAAAAACGAGGCGAGACAAGAAACCCGTTGACTCATTTGAACAAGTAGCGTCCGAGTGATCAAGTGGAAAGCGTGAAAAATGCAAGAAGAGAATAGCAGGTCAGTCGCTAACAACGAGCCGGCAATCGCCGGCAGAGAGCAACCACCGCTCGTGTCTCCACAGTGTTATTTTATTTTACCCTACATTTCTTCTGCAGGCGAAAAACCTTGTTTGAAAGGAAATAAAACAAGTCTATGCTAATCAAATGTTGAATTGCTCGCTGAATGTCTTTTTGGTCAGTAGCCGTGCTTTCATACTGGCACTCTCAAAGCAATTTAAAAAAGGTTGCCGGTCCATGAACCGCATGAACTTGTCTCAAGTGGCCCGTGAGACCAAAAACAAACAAAAAAAAAAGGTTGGGAACCACTGCCCCCACACAGCACGTCAGTGCGTATGTGTTTGTACTACTCACCGAGTCTCTTTGCAGCCTCGAAGGCCTCCGAGGCCGTGTCGGCTACGAAGAAGCGTTGGACGGCCACGCCATACTCTTGCATCAACTTTTTGCTCTGGTACTCCTGAAGATTCAGCCATCTTTTGGGATTTAGCCAGTTGCACTGAAGGTGAGGAAGAAAAGCCTACTGCGGTTAAAAGAATCCAAACTGCTGTCACAAATCTGCTGTATCGAATGGGAACATTTCCACTCCGCTGTGTCGGCAAAGGTCTTCAGCCAACTGACAATCGCACAGCCTCCCGTACATCCTCTCAAACAAACAAAAAAAAGTGTTCAAGAATAACCGTTGAATGCGTAGGGATGCATAGGAATGGGGGGGGGGGGTGGTCGTTTTGAGTTGGGGAGTTTTGGTAGTTGGGAATTGACAAAAACGGCTGTGCTCACTGGTTAACTCATTCATTACCAGCCAATTCTGGACCAAGTATGAAAAGACGTTAAAAAACGTCTTTGGGAGTGAATGAGTTAAAAGTGGGGGTTTTTTCAATTTGACTTTGTTTATTGAAGACGAATGAATGTTTTTTGGGAGTTTTTTTTTTTTTTTGCTCACCGGCCACTGTGGCTCGTGGTTGCCCCGCGTTACCGGCCACTCAATCATTTTCCCAGGCCACAAATTTGTTGTTGGATAATCGCATTCGGAAAAACAAGTCACTTGAGAAAAAGACGTTTCATCTCCATTGTCACCGGTGCCGGTCAAGTGGGTCATTTCCTCGTTTGAGTGTGTTGCCCAATAGCACTCGAGGGCCACTGAGAGAAGGGCTCTCAATCGACGCACTCGGACAAATGTGTGGATATTCCTCCTTTGCTTCCGTTTTTTTCCCTTTGCGGTGAATTAATGATGTCGTCGGGCATACGCGCGGACACTTGCGTGGCGACTCGGTCAACCGACGTTGACTGACCGATCACGGTGCAATAATCCACATCCCCTCAAACACTAACAAAGCACTCCAGTATATCAGATGGTGGCCATTTTGAATATTCCGCTTGCCTTTGAATGATCCTAGTGATGGACGCACACGGCCAAATGAATTCACAATGCCGCGTTTCTGGCCACATCAAATAGGCAGCAGTGCAGAAGCGGCGCAGATAGGCCACCGCGCATGCCCAAATCACCGCAAACTCAACCTTTCAAACCACCTTCTTCAAATTGAAGAAATGTTTGCAAATAAACAAATGAAGACAGCCGAGATCCCATCGGAGTCGGCGATTGGACGAGCCAGAGCTCGCGAGGCTAACAAGCGTATGCCGGTAGGCATTTTTTTTGCCCGCGTCGTAACAACATCCCGTTTCGTCCATCCGAAATCGGAAATGTACCTCGTGGGCCATTTCTGACGACCGTCAATGTTCGGCGACCCAATTTTGGGTGCATCTTGAGAAAGGTAAAATGGCCCGGTCAGGCCAGTGTCCGTAAGGCGCGCGGAGGTGCGACAGTACCTTACTGGACCCTGCAGGTCTACTGTGATCAGCTGCCCCCGGTTTGTCAAACCTCGTGAAGGCAAATATTGCATTACGATGTAAAACCAATGGGCAGAATGTTTTCTCTGACCCGGAGAGGTTCAGCGGTCCGTAAGAAATGAACTAAGAGATCAGTTCTCAAACGATAGCTGGATCGCTCTGTGAAGGCATGCGCATGTCCAAATAAGCGCAGCATAAATGATTCGGTGGTACAGAATATGTACACTGACCGTCTGCTTGTTAACAAGGTGTGGACAGATGGCAAAAATCTCTTTCATGAGTAGCAAAGCCTCTCGTTTTGTCACCATTAGAGCTGCGCAAAGAGAGACGGAGCGGCTGCACCTTGACCGTGCCGCGCAGGACAGAGGACGAGTGAATAGCAAGATAGATACCAAGTGTAATGACTTCATACTTTGGCATTTCTCTGGCTGGTGAGCAATTACAGCAGTGTTTCAATCCTGCAAGCCGGCAGGGCCGACAGTTCACCAAGTTTATGCGTTCGACATCAATCGCAATGCATATTTTCAGGTCGGTGCCTTGATTAGTTTCGCTATAAACGGCAATGGAGAAAGATTTGAAAAGCACCTATCTAGAAAGAGACACGGAGAGAAATAGAGAGTGGCAGAGAAAGAGAGCTCGCTAGATAGCTAGAGAGAGATCGAAAGAGAGCGAGATGGAAAGAGTGACAGAGAGCGAGAGAGACTGTCGCGAGAGAGCCAGCCAGACACAGCGCATGCATACGCAGTACATCGGCGCACGGGCAGAGCCAATGGGCGACCGTCCCACGTGGATGCACATGTTTTTCTGTTTGGCTTGGAGTGGCTGGGGAAACACGGTGCCGGCAGGTGGACGCTCGCCCGGCTCCATTGTCAGACACGTTGCAGCCATTTTTACCACTGAGGCAGATACCACGAAGTCATCAAGCGTCGAGTCCAAAATCTCCAGCGTAAGCAAAACGTATCATCTGCAGCGTGTACGGCGCATCACTACCTTTGCGGTGAGTTAGGCTGCGTGATTTATCTTCTCCTTTTACAGCCTGTCATAAAGCAAAGCAGATAGAGAGGTGCCGAGTTGTTTTCTTTGCTAACATGTTTTGGGGCTTACCTACTCTCGAGGACTCCAATTTAATGACTCGGACACATTTCCCCAGCCCTGAATGATTGGTAGGGAAACACGGGCAACAAAGGTGTCTCAATGAGACCGGGTCCTGAATATTTTACGCGGAGGGGCGGAGAGCCCCCCCCCCCCCCCCCCCCCCCCTGCAACAGCTCCTGCAGGAACTTCAAACAACAGGCAGCTTCTCCTTCTGTCTCAGCTCCAGAACACATTTACATTTCCTGCCCGCAAGGGACAAAGTTAGCTGTAAGTTGATTTGAATACCGCTTTCCCCAAGTTAATTGGCATTTCTGTAACTAGTGAGGTGCTTAGGGCTTTTCAATTATTTACATGAGCGGGAGGAAATGTCGCACGGTTGGAAAACTGGGAAAGGGATGCGTGCGCTCACACCATTGGCTGTCAGAGTAAGGAAAAGGTGTGTTTGTGTCACACGTACACACACACACACATACACAAAATCGGTCGATGTCACGCAACTTCCTGCCGTCGATGCAAAGGTGAACCGGGGTGCGGTACGCAAAATTACGCCACGGCCGGAGCATTCGACAATTTTGTCACCCTTCTCCAAATCAAACAATGAGACATACAGCACCTTTTGAAAAATCCTGATGCGCGCTTTGCATTCGAGAGCAGTCGCCTCGGGGGGGTTCCCGAAGACATTCTATGAAAGTCACGGCGCATTCGATTCGAGTCAAGGAGACCTTACTTGCCTTTATCAGAGGAAAACAATTTGTCAGGCAGACACTGTCGTTTTTGAGCAATACATCTCGCGATGGCAGCGCTACTACGCATCGTTCTGCATTATTATGTCTGCTGCTCGGGCCATGGAAAAGAAAGGCGATCCGGAAAGTCATATACAGTCGAAGCTCCTTTCAACGTAGCCCTTTTACAACGTTTCCACCCCTGTAACGTTCACATTGAAAGAATTCACCTCATTCATTTTCCATTTGGCGATTTCGCTGAAAATGAACACCTTTACGTCATCAATGCCTGTTTTTACATCTAGAAATGTTCATATGGTCTTATACAAGGTAGTTGGCGGCCATTTTACTGGAAAGGTTTACGACGAAGGGCCGTGATCACGTACAGAATAGTCATGTCCCTCGAGGTTGGTCGTCACGTACTTTCACTAGAGCACAAGCACTTGCACTCGAGTCGGATTTGGGACACCAAGACCAGGTCCAGAAGGTCTGGCCGTCCCAACGTTGCGCCTCTCAAACGGAGTGGCGTGAAAAGGTGTGGCCGCCCGACGCAAACAAGACGGGCTTTCCCCTACGCCTAACGGCCGAGAGATCAGAGTGCTGATGCCGCACGGATGGACCGATTTTATACGTGAGCCGTTTTCATACTTTATTGACACAGCAGCAGTTTTGCAGTCTTACGGCGGCTTTGCCTAAGTCGTCCCGTTATCTTTTCTCAAGTATGACACCTTTGAATAAGACGACACGGGTAGATCGGAGCTTATTAAGCACGCTAATTACTTGAGTACCTGCGGAGACACGGCAGTCAGGTTTTCCCCATCCTTAAGCCTGTCTGCCGGAGATTAGAGCGAGGCCGCCGGCACGCCAATCGATTTGATCTAAATCCAGGGGGCCACGCTCCACGGCTCCCGCCGCCGCTCATCCGTACTACTTACGGGGCTTTTGCAGACAGATGCCATCTTTCTCCGGTTTGCGTGTGACTTGCGTTTCGAACGGGCAAGGACACAAAACAGCACATGGGAAGGCAAAAAAATTTGTGCGATGCTTCCAAACATTACACACATTCCCTGGCGTTTCTTTTTCATATAAGACGTTTGAATTCTACTATTGAATAAAATCGAGGACATAACACAGATTATGAGTTTCTGAAGATGGAGCCAATGATTTAAGCAGAGGTAAAGCAGCCCTGAACCGATTCGAAATTCTATCGGCTCAATGATGAGATCATGTTCCGCAATGTCGGCAGGATGAACAAAACGGGTCTCTGAACTGCTTTGGTGCAGAACCACTGCACCAAGGGAACACCTTTGGCTTACAGTAATGGTGTGGGTGGGGGCAATGGACCACTGTGTGACAGAAGCCTATTTTCAAATATTTGGCGTGATTTGCTGGCAAATGTTACATTGTACTGTAGACATTGCTTTTGATCAAATATCATTTGAATTCTGTTATCTGTCATGTCAGATTGATTTTTCATCGGGGCACAATTGGTCATGATACGGTTTTATTTCATAGTAGTAAGGAAGAACCCCCCCCCCCCCCACCCCTGCAACCAAAAACAACTATTGGCATTGATAACGGACAATAAAAATACTCAATCATAGCCTTCTGGGTCGTCATCAAATACAATAGCGAGATGACAAAACATTAGCCCAGAAAAACACAAATCGAATCTACATCTCAAGAACATTATTCACGACATCATTTTGGATGGACTCAGTGTTTCTTTTTCTTTTATCGCGACAACATTAACACAGACACTACAATGCCTGCCGTATTTTCAAAATATTATTTGATTGGAGGGTTTTTTTGGGGGGGGGGGGGGTTGTTTCATTTTTTTTTTGCAATCAAATACATTTACCATGCCTTTTAATAGTTTTTATCATGGTTTAAGTGTACAGCAATAAGTTGAAATATTGGACAGCATTGAAGGTGCGTGGAAGGGGTTAAGGTACTCTGAAAGGTGTTTTTAATGCGGTCCTTCGTTCGCAACGACTTTTCCCTCTTGCGGTGGCGGTTTGCTCAAGAACGTATGCTTTTTGTAACGGAAAAATCTCATTATTTAGAACAAACGCGGCGTTCAAAGTACCAAAATCAGTCAACAATTGGTCAAAGTGCAAAGTTTGACCTTTACACCAAAGCCTTATCGAAACGGCGGTGCTTTGGGGACTCGAGGCTGTTCTCTGTCTAAAACTTACAGACGAACGGTTCCGCTGAATTCATCGCGAAAAGATGACAAGGTCACCGAAGTGATGAAAGACGCGCCCGCATAGCCAAAAACAAGGGTCGCGATATTGATCCTCGTGAGGCAGTTGTCGTTTATGACCACCAGCCATTTCTCTTCACCGAGGCTCGCGTAACTGCTGTCACGCACGCCACGCACAGTTGCAATTCACGCGGGGCAACCGAGTCGAGATGTGATGTCACCAACCGAGTGCCACGGTCGACTTCAGCTGGCATCCCTCGCGTTCGCGTTTGTGAGACGCGCTGACACGCTAGCCGCCTAGCAACAGAGTACAAGCGTGGAACGGACGTTCATCGAACGTGACTTGAGATCGCGCGGTTGCATTTCGAGGCGGAAGCAAAGAACGATACCTTGAGCCTGTTCAGGAGTAGGTGCTGTGACGCGGCGACGCCGAGTCCTCTCGATGCAACCTGCGCTGCCATGGATGCCGCCATGTTGGCACGGAAATGCGAGTACGATGACGTTTTCATTTCCGGGTCAAAGGACACTCGGGGGGCGGGGCTCCGAGAAAAGTACACTCAGCAAAGGTGGCAAATTGAACTTGGGCGTGTTTTTTTTGATGAACTCTCTTATGTGTTTGAATAAAGGTCAAGCTGGTTCGGATCTTCAGCTTTTCATGTATTCAAATTTAATTACATTTCTGTGATGTTTTAAGGAAAATTCGAATCGATTCACTCTTCTCCCCCACCCACAGTGCACATTATCACATATCTTGCTGTGTCTAGTCACGAGACGAGACTCCAGTGCAGTGGTTCTGAACCTTTTTTGAGGTATCGAACCCAACCAGTTAATATGCACATTCACCGAACCCTGACTGAAAAAAAATATCAAGTCAAGGCAACAGTATTTATAGAGCACTTTCAAACAGCCATCGCTGCATGCAAAGTGCTGTACATGGAGCAATTTAACATGCACAATAAACAGTAAGACAAATCGGTAATAAAGGCGGTAGAAAGCACCAAACAGTAAAACCAAGAACAAATCTAAATCATGCTGAGTCGAATGCCAAAGAATACAAGTGAGTTTTGAGGAGGGTTTTGAAGATGGGCAGCGAGGAGGCTTGCCGAATGTTCAGTGCGAGTATATATATACATATTTTTTTTATAAATCTGACTCTATTGACCCAAAGTTGAATTACAAAATTGACTTGACAGTTTTAAAGGTGCTCTTTTATCACAAGCATCAATTATATTTGTAACATTTAGCTTCAAACTCAGGGAGGGCAAGAGTCTATCATAAAATGATATACACAGGAGGGTAATATATTTATAACGCGCCAAAAGTTTGCCTGGTAAACTTCAAATGCCTGCCTGTGTTAATGGCTTGCAATTGGCATCATTTCAAGGCGTCACATTGCTCACAGCTTGGTTCTTATGCAACTACTGTGCTTTAACGCTTGATGTATACCCAACAGAGTGCCACCTGTAATATGATATCGTTCATCCAGCCCGAAGGGATGTCTGCGTCGCTGCCGGCGTCAGAGCTGCCCAGAGTTAACTGCCAGATGCTGCGGGGCTGTCATCGTGGTGCCGCGCCACTCGCCGAGTATTTCTGTCTGGAGCGTCGGCACACGGCTGCCGCCTGCTGAGAGCGACTTAGTCCAAACAAGGTCGAATCAAGGTCAGCTACTTGTCTCCGTGGCCCTTGTCTATAGTCTGCTTCAGTCCGTGCGGGAAGGATATTCTGGCCTCTGCTGTGTCTCCAACAAGCTCGAATGACTCTCTCTCCTGAGAGCAGCTGTCATGGGCAGCGAATATGAGGAGGAAAACACTTTCTCCAATCACTGAACAAGGGCTGACACAGGACCGTCAGGACATAAATAAGAGACAGATTTGGAGCAGCTAAAAAAATAAAAAAAAAAAAACTACCAGCTATTCGTAAATGCATTGATAGGATTATGAGCAAATGATGCCGTGTGCAGCAGTTGCAAGCAAAATAGGCTCCGGTTGGAGTTGAACCCCACCTACCTTCAACTCATGACAGCGAGGGTCGCGGGGCGCGCCGGAGCCAACGCCAGCCGTCTTCGGACACCCCGAACCGGTTGCCAGCCCTTCGCAGGGCACACATAGACCAAAATCCCGAGACAGCATATTTGGAGCCGCTTTGATTCACGGTCGGAGAAAAGGTATCAAACATCTTTCGAGTGACAACAGCGATGTTCGGTGGAAATGGAATGCGTGGCGAAAGGAGGAGGGAGCGAAGCGAGCGCATTAAGTACACAAACACGACATAAAAATGATCGAAGTGCGCAAAATCCAATTCCGAGGCCTAATCATAGCCATGCCGAAGGGGAGTGAAAAGCGGGCGCCGAGGTGGAACCGCGTGTCCGATGAGATTACTGGAGCGCACGTCAACATCCAGCTCGCCCCGCGTCTCGGAACGGAGACAAATCAGACCGAGTCTTTAAGCACAAAGGCTCGACTTTTATCGATCGCAGATTTGATGAAATGAAAAGATGAGCACCGATTGTACCTCTTTGAATTTCAAAAGCGTTTCATCAGCGCTCTTTCGCCAAAGCACCGCGGGAGGCGCGCTCTTCTCGAAGCCGCGTTCAGGCAACGCATCGGGAGCTTGCTGACACGGCGATGGAACATCTGAGAAGCGAGAGCCCACCGTTTGCCCTCTTTGACCCCTTCCCGTTTCATGCTCAAGGCAGCGAGCTGACGCGACTCTCTTTCGAGGCGCTTGACAGAGAATTTCAATATCCACCCATCCATCCATCCATATTTCTGAAACCGCTCAATCCTGACGAGGGTGGCGGGCGTGCCGGGGCAGATCTTCGGGCAGTGGGCGGGCTACTCCCTTGAACCGGTCGCCAGCCAATCGCAGGGCTTGCATCGACCAGCGACCATTTTCCACTCACACTCACACCCAGGGACTATTTGGAGCGTTCCGACAACCTGGAATGTGGGAGGAAAGCGGAGCACCCGGAGAAAAGCCACGCAGGTACGTGGAAAACATGCAAGTTCCACGCAGGAAGGCCGGAGCCGGAATCCAAGCCCGTACCTCTGCACTGTGAGGCCGACGCGCTGAATTCCAAAATCATCACGGCGTATGGAGTCAAGGCCACATTCACGAAAGCCTTCTCGAAATGACGAACTGATCTCATTTTCCACTGGCATGCATCATTTCTGCTCTATGGACAAAAATGCCGAAATGGCAGATTAAAGTTGGTCAACAGCTTCCGCACATGCGGGGAGACTTTGAACGGGATTTTGTGACTCGGGGGGGGATGGTCCATTTCTCCAGCTAATGATCAGGTGAGCGGGCTTCAAGGTGACTGCTTTTGGACGACAGGGCCCGGCTCACGATCGCTCTTCTTCCGAGCGGTGTTTGATGAGGTTGAATTCGGGGCATTTCTTCCACTCCAAACACATCCCGCAGCGCCTTTGTGGACCCGGTCGTGGAATCGTCCCAAATAACACGGACCCGATTAGCATACGCGTTAGATTGAAAAGCGGAGAAACGGCGTCTTTCATTCAAAGAGAATCGGACATATCCGACGACGAGAGCAAGGCATTGCATTCCCTTATCTGGTCTCCTGCGGGTCGACGGAGACGACGCACGATACGTCTGAGCTTGACACCATCTCGGTCCAACAGTACACCCGTCGGGTCTCCACGTCTTCACCTTTTCACGGCGCCGCTTGTTCATCACGTGATGACTGTCTGTCAGTTCTCCTGGAGCGAGGGACCGGACCAAGGGGAAACCAAATTCGGAGAAAGGAGCGCGCTCAAGAAATAAATGTTTAGGGACTAGGAAGCGCCTCGCGAGGGGGAGATGCGGTCGAGCAAAGCCAGAAGAGGAAGAAAGCCAGCGGAAAGCATTAAAGATTCTGGAAGCAACTCAGTCCTCCTTGTCACTGGTCCATCCTTCCCGGGGAACACAAAGAGCATTATGCATGAAGCCCACAAGGTGTCTGAGCACGTGCCACGCTGTCGTCTCGCTCTGAAAAAAGTCCGGCCTGCATACGCCGCGCGGCGCGCCGGAGGTGTCGCCACTCGCAACTCTCATCCATGGCCGCGACCTAAATCCTTCCAACGACAGGCGAGTGAGTGCCAAGCACCTTTCAGATCCGACGTGGGTTCCCCTATGGGCAGGGATTTCGGAGCACGTGTCGGGGAGGGAGGGAGAAAAGACGTTAAAGCGCCTCGCGTCCTTTCGTGGCAAAATCTCAAAGTGCTGCCGGAAGAGTTTTCGCAGCTTTTCTCCTGCGGAGAAGTTCAAAACATGCTGCAAAAGTCAGTGAAGTGGGGCAGGGTTGGGCTGTGCCAAGCGCATCAAACCTTTTCGCAGAAGAGGCCAAACGCGCAAGGATTCAAGAGAATGAAAAGAGAAAGCCGTACTTTCCGCTGGGGCGGATCCACGAACGTTCATCGATCCCAATTCCATCCCGGATGAAGACGTTCACTTTCTCGCGCTCTCCCTTCGTTGTCTCGTCGGCCCGGTTGTGACCGTTCAAAGTGAGCTGGCGCGTCACCATTCCAGACAAGTCTCGCTTTGGCTCAGACACCTCCAATTATGTCTCGTCTCCCGCGCGTTTAGTATACACGCGTACAAGGTGACTCTTCCCGTCAGGCCGCCCGTGGGCACCAATCATCCGATCCGACACACTTTAAAGGATGGCTCCCCGACGGAGCTCTCAATCAGCCGCTCTCAATCGGCACATCATCAACTCGCGTCACGGCCGGAGAATGACGCGCGTACGCGTACTTTGCTTCGAAGCGTGATCTCCTCGAGCGGCCGAGCCTCGCCGGTCTCGGCGGCGGCCGTCGCCACGGCTGCTTTTTTTTTTGTCAGGGTCCATTCCGTGTCGCCAAAGGCTGCAAAGACATCCGCAAACGGTTAGAATGGCGGCGAGGGTTTTTCTGGGCACCGTCAAATTTGGTTCAAAGTGGGACCAAAAGATAGGGAAGTGATTTCAAACCAGAAACGTACGTTTGAAGGGAAAAGCGGCGCACGGCGAGATGTGAATTTGACTTTTTTATTTTTATTTTTGATGTATAGTCACGTTAGGTTACATCAGCTGGAGGGGAAGCTCCATTTGGATGTTGAACGAAAACAATGATTTGCTTTTCTTGGAATGAATCTCGGGCACCGTTGCCCGTCTGTCAAAAAAGCTACTCGAGAGTCGGACGTGTTTATCTCGGCGCTAATGGGGCAGGCAAAGGCCTCCTCATTATTCTGGCCCCGGCCTCCTTTTGCTGAGGATGCCTCGGCAAGGTTAATTAGCGGCGGGCCCCCCCCCCCCCCCCCGAGGTCCCTCCGGCGATGCGGGATGTTGTTTGGCATCGTCAAGCAAGGTTAACGGAGCCCCCGGACAAGCGCCTCCCTTTCGTCCGTCCGCGCGTGCGACTGCGCCGGGCCGACCATATGCCGCTGGGTGGGGCTCCCGTTGACGCGTTACCGATTTTGACGACCTACATTGACGTGACGTTATTTTGTTATGATTGCGTTTGCGGCGCGGTAAACTTTTTTTGCAGCTGCAAGCCCGGGGCTGCGTCATTTGTCAATGTGCAGAAAAGGTTTGATATCCCCTCTCTGGAAATGGCCTATTACTTACCGCCTTCAATTATGAATGGAAAAATAAACATCATCGTCGTCGTCATCATCCTCATCCATCAGTGCTGAAGTTGTTTGTCAGCTTTCTGATAAGCGCGATGTCCTTCTCTGCTATTGTGGCAGGAGTAAATGTATTTCTCGGATTATTAATACCAACAATAACACATTAGCACACACTCATACACCCTCAATCGAACCTCTACCAAAGTCCATCTTCGAGCGATTCCTTGAGGATGATTAAGCAAGCTGTGCCTTGACGACAAAACTCTTCAACCCCCCCCTCCAATGCCACCTCCGTCAGGAACAACATGATTTATCACACCAATATCCCCTTCAGCACCTTCCTGATTGCTTTGATTCCTCTATTGACATTTCTTACTTCCCCACCTGCATGCATTTTTCATGCTTACCTCGGTCGGGACTCCGCCGAGAATATCGCAAAAACACTTCGCCAAAATGTCCCCATTTCATGCTGTCGGGCTTGCATGTGCGCGTGCGGCAATGGTACGCACCTTTTACCGTCAAATGACATTTTTTTTTTCTTTCTGTTCAAGTGTGTCATCGCCGCATGGTATGCGTCATTGTTTCCTTGCTTGAACATGCTGAGAAAACATATCGACTGGAGCATTCTCATTTTGCAGCAAACTGTATGAGACTCATTTAAACATGGCTTTTACTTTGTAACAGTCAATACCACACACACACACACACACACACGCGCGCGCGCGCGTACATACTGTAGATGGAGCAGCTATGCAAAGGTTGCGGTGGCTGGTGCATAGAACCCAATACACCAAATGTTCTTGCAGATGTCACGGGGTGCAAAAGAGCAGGTGTCACGTTGCGTGGTGGTGGTAGACCCCAAAAAGCAGGCAGGAGGGAGGAGCAGGGTGTACTTGAAGAAGTGTGTTGATCAAATACAGAGAAAACAAAATCCAAAAACAATCATAGTCCAAAGTAGCAAACAAAAATAGCAACTGAAGCTAAAACAGAACCGTGACCAAAACACGACCGAAACAAACCTGACAGCAGCAAAGGAACAGCAAACAAACGAACATGAGAGTAGCAAACAGCAACAATGACCCGACAATGAGTGGTCGGGCTGGGAGTCCTTTTAAAGTACTAATTACCTAATGACCAACAGGTGTGCAGCTGCAGGGGGAGCCCTACAGTGCCACCTGTTGGTCCCAAACCGAATCATGACAGCAGGAAGGCGGGAGAAGCCGGGCGCACCAAACCAAAACACTTACTGGGACGCACTGGACAAACTAAATCAAAGCCACAAAAGCCCCTCAAAACTCCAAGTAAGAAAGAAACAAAGACCCGTGACAGTAGCACAACGATCCGAGGCCGAAAACAGAAAAAGCGAATGACGCGATGTCCGACGGGTGCTGCGCTTGGAGGCGAAGCCCTCCAAGGCCGCCTCGCTGCTCACAAAAGAAATCTCATCTGAGCTCAACAAAAGCAGAATCATCAACCCCTCTGCCCTCATCTGCACAAGTCTTCTTCTGGAGTCGGGCGGGAGGATCAAAGGAGCGTCTCGATCATGCGCATGCACGTCGCAGTGACGTTGCAAACTGAAAGGTTTGCACCAAAAAATGATGAGCGCGCATGTTTGCCGTCAGTTCCGCCGTGTCGCGAGATGTGCTGAAGATGTGCAGCGAGCCACCAGCTCCTTCTCTTTCCTCTCCTCCTCTCCGATTTTCATTTCTCGATCCGTCAAGGAGCCCGAGCTTGCGATCCGACCGAGCTGTCGCAGACCTTGGAGTTGACTCGGCAAGTTAAGTGCATTCATTCCCAATCCTGCTCCCCCGAGTTGCTCTTCCGTTCCCACGGGCTTCCGGTCCATCACGATGGCCGTATCGGGCAGCGCCGATGTCAAGAAATGGCGACTTCTGAGCACAAAGCTTGTGAAATGTGCTTCGTAGTCAGTCCGGAAGCCGAGCTAAAACAGAGACCGCGCGAAATGACCAAAAGGCCGTGGAATCGGCAGAGCCGCGCAAGTGAAGGACACTTGATACCGGAGTGCGAGAGAGGACGGAGATTGCCCAGAGTCTGTTGCCGACTCTGGGCAGGGTGGGCGACTTTTTGCTGCGAGTCTCGTCTGTTGTTTTCCGCGCACCCCCGCTGCCATTTAAGTGTGATCGAGGGCTTACTTCTGACTGCACGGCCCGTCGAGAGCTGTGGTGCTCTGACTCTTGGCGTAATGACCCCTCGCTGAGCGTAAACCGATGATAGATTGTTGCGGGAAGCCGTAAATTAGTCACTCCGCCTCCACGTTGCTCGTTTTCCTCGGGGGAGACGAGGGGACTGGAGATGGGAAAACCCCCCAAAAACAATCCGACTTCATTATGTCCACCGGCGCCTGGAAAGTCCAAGCGGGAAGCAACCGCCAGCGTGTGACGATTGTTTTCAATTTGTGATTGGATCGCGACCACTCGGTGGTGTCGCCCGCCTCTCGCCCGGTCAGCTGGGAGAGGCTGAGAGATGCCCAAAGTAGAAAATGGCTGCGCGGCCGAAGAAGAGGCTGTCTGAAATGATTCCGACTCTGCAACTTTTACTTTCACATTCCCGACCACTGCAAACATTGGAATGGAGCATATCACTTGGAAGACAGCATGGACGAGAACCAAACCAGGAAAAAACAAAACAAAACATGCAACCTTTTATTAAAGTGAGCAAACATATGTATAAGTAGTAGTTGTGGGCGCAAAGTCAAAGGTCCTCCGAAGCATGTTTCTCTTCTCCTCCGCTTTGTCGGACCTTTCCGAGCATGCTGACACCAAGGCTTTCATCTCATCTTTTGCCCTGCGCTCTTTATGATGCCCCCCCCCCCCGCCCCCCTTCAGTGACCTTTCAAGATGTGCCATGTAATGAGGACTTTGGAGGACTGTGTGAGGGAGCTATTTAGCCGTTCAGAAAAGATGATGCCGCCCCGGTTTCTCCTCCGACTCTGTGCCGACCACTGTGCATAATCGTCAACGGCAAGAGGAAGTCAACGCAGGCCGGTTGTTTATTTATTTATTTATTTTTTTGTCCACTCGATCATGCGTCCCACGACAAGTCATCCAACAAAACAAAAATTGACTACAGGTAGCCACTGTATATTTATATGATGCCGTATACAAATGTGTGGCTTTGTATGTATGAATAAGTTGGTAGACGCCGGGGACTTACATACAGCAAGACACGTCCTCATGCGACAAAAAAAAAAAAAAAGAAACTAATGCTTGGAGCGGCGCTGCCATCTTTCAGCGATAGAGCCCTCGTGCACAGATGTGATTGGGAATGGAGCCGCCGTACGCGAGACCCGCATGACTCCGGTGGGGACGCGGCAGCCTGCAGAGCAATTTCCGCAAGATTGGGTGCTAACATTTGATTTACAATCTACTCAGGTGAAAGGACTGCATTTGCAATAAATTAGAGCCATCCTTCAGGCTTTACTTGCGTTTGCCTTGCGTCAGTATTGTTATTTGAGAAGGAAGGCGCGGCATTTTCTTCAAGACAACGCGATGTAAATCCACCTCAATATGTTCTTCGACGGACAGGACGCGCTCCGGGGTAATGCGGCTCGCGTTATTTCTTAGGGAGCGGTGAAGCCTTTCAGATTTCCGGCGACGGTTTGCTTCCCACCCACAGGAATGCAAACCCAACGCTCATTGTCAACGCTTGCTCCGACGGCATGAGATATTTCCCGATTGTGGGCGAAACGGCGCCTCGGCCCTTGCTTTGAATTTGTTAGGGAGGGGCCGGCCGGGGTGCTGTGCACCTCACACCCGAGACTCGTCGGCTCATCACCCACCTGTTGCCTATCTGCTGGTTTGGACCGGTACCGATTGACTCACAGAGCATTCCTCGGTGCCGTCACCACGCCGGTGGACTCTGTTGCCATCTCCTGCAGCTTCTTGTTCCTTGTGCGTGTTTGAAAATGAGAGTAGGCCGACGCGGTCTACGTTTCTCTACCCGCCGTACGTCCCCAGAGAGATTTATCCAGGACGTCGAAGGAGTTGAATTGGGATTCGGGCCGACTATCTTCACTCCAGCCGGCTGTCCTGTTACTTCGAAGTCACACTTGGGCTCCCTTTCTTGTCACAGAGCCTCGAGGAAGAGTGGCCCTGAGGGTGATCATTTGGGCAAGTGGGGGAGGAGATGTGTCTCCATTCAACTCACCTGATTAGCGTGCGCCTATTTGCCTGTGTGAGCGCACGCTGTAATCTGAAATAACACCTGGGCTACTCGGCGATGCCAAGGAGTACTTGGCAAACCCCCCCCCCCTCAGAAGGAATGAAGGTGGACAATTCCTGTCTGTCATGACCTTGGGGAGAGGCCCACGCCGCTGCCGCTCATCGCTCCCCGGGGGAAACCAAGTGAATGCAGCCTTGTATCGCAGGCTCGCCAAGAAATGCGCAGTCCATGTTCATCCTTCTGGGACCGGGGAGGGCAAAGCCAGTTTCCAAAGGAGCCAAACAATGGCGTTTGCGGGGAGAAAGGCAGCATGAAAGAGGCGCACCAGTGAAGGAAATTGCTTCTGCCCGGGCGGAGGAGAAAGAGACGGAAAGGTGACAGGCGTGTGCAGAAACAGGCAGACGGGCAGAGCCGACGGAGGAAAGAGAGAGAGAGATGGAGCCAGGACAGCCAGATGGAAAGACAAGGGCACATTCACGTCGCAGCTGAAAGCCTTCAGAATTTGACAGAAAGAGCGGGGGGGGGGGGGGGGGGCATCTTTTTTTTTTTTTTTCCTGCAACAGCGGACAAGTTCTAGGTACATGTTACAGACGTGCAAATCAACAACCCTGTGATGGCAGAACTCTACGTATCCCATGACAACGTGACTCCAGTCTTGGACCGATGACGTCATTTGATTCCAACAAACTCAGATCGGCGCGGCGTAGAGAGCAGATGGCCCGAAATCGTTCATCGGGGATGGAGCTGAAAATGACAACGGAGCTGATCGGCGATGGCTAATGTTCAAATAATGGGGCTAACTATGAAACGCCGCGCCAACTCACTCCTTTTATTGTGTGATTCATGGCAGCCCCGGGGACAATCCCTGGGCTGATTTTCACAAAGTGGGCTGGCCACAAGAACCCATCTGGGCTACTTGTCTTCAATCTACAAACAAACAAGTGAGCAATACACTGGAGGAAGTTACATTTGTCTTCTACATTTGGAAATGATCGAGGTGAAACTGTGAGGAGACACAAAGAGACGAGTCCGGTGATTGGACTCCTGTCTGGGCCGAGCCTGCCATCTCATCCGGTCATTGAGGTTCCGGATATTTACCGTCAGGGGCAGACCATCTGTTCTGACGAATGACGACCGGCACCGTGCTGACCAAGTGGTTAGTTGGAACGTCTTCATCACGGTTCCGAGCTTCCGAGTTCAAATCTCGGCATCGGCCCTCCTGCGTGGAGTTTGCATGTTCTCCTTCTGCTTTGGATGATTGAACTCCAGCTTCCTTCAGGAGGGTCAGTGAAGCCTCCTAACAGTCCATATCAAAAAGCGTATGGATGAGTCACAAGAACTGACCAGTCACCTAACGCACTTTCCAGCTGGAGTTTATTTCCATGACGTCGACGGCTATACCGGCATGCAAAGTCCCCGCTCCGGGCTTATCGGTCACCTCGCGCCGAGGTCCGCGGTCCGCGGGCCGCACCTGCAGCTGTGTTGACCGGCGGCTTTTCATCTCGGCGTCTGCTGTCCCGCCGCCTTCACCCCCGACCTAAAGTGATCGGCATGCATCTTGATGAGTGCGGCGGTCCGCCTGCCAGCAAGTCAGTCGGAAAGTCTGGAATCTATGACCGCCACGAGGAATTGAAGGAGCCCGGGTGTTACCTCCCATTTCCTAGAACTACTCTCTCACCTCGGCCGCTTGCCCACAGTCGTAATGCTGGAGCTGTCAGTGGGCAGAGAGTTACCACCTTTGCTTCCGAGAGGGCATTTGGTCATCGAGATGAAAAGTGGATCAAAAGAATGAGGGCGGCGGAGGACTATAAACTTGCTTTATTGCGTTGCGGCGAGGTGCTTTCACAGAGCACACGCTCTCAATTAACGCTACCTTACCATACCCGGTGCTACTGACTGATAGAGAGAGAGGGAGCTGATTGATAGATTAATAGCTTTTCAGATTTTTGGAGTGAGCTGGAGACTTACCGTTGCCTTACATGATCAGGATGTCCTTAAAACAGGACGCTCTAGACTTTTGCTTTCTAAGACTTGCTGCGTGTCTTTCAGCAACTCATCTATGACATCATTCACCCCGCCCAGCAGCTCTGCACCCACACACCTCCCTCCAGTCTATTTTTCATCGCCCCGTTTTGCATTAGCCATACTGCCTGCTCCACTCGTTAGCCATGTCCTTTATTTCGTCTGTTGTGAGTAATGTTCTTTCCCGCACCCTTCTTGCCATATGTCTCATCACCCACTCACGCGCCTTCTGTTTGGCGGCCTGCTCCGCACCCGTGAACCCGCCCGCATCGTGCCGCTGCTTTTTCGCGGGTCCGCCCACTCGCTCATCTGGCTGTCTGACTTCCATCTCCTTCAGCCATCCTTCTATTTTGCCGTTGGTGCGCAACGATGAAACTTCTTCTTCCCGCGCCACCGGCGTAGCGATCGGATTTCATTCCTCAAATGAAATATCGCCAAAGAAAAACGTTTTGTGAAGTGCGGGGAATTGTGCACATGTTTGCTTTTGACCATAAAATGAGGGCGTTGTCGTGGCACATGGTGGCTGTTGAAAGTGGATGGAAAAGAAAAAAAAGCCAGGACGAAAAATGGGGGGAATCAAGACAAAAGGGGGACACCGTTTGTGTGCGTGTATGTGAAAATATGATATTTCTACCAAATCCTGTATGGTGGTTGACTCTTGGCTTGTAAAGAAAAAAGAAAAAAAAAAAGAGGCCATTGCGTCAACAGCATGTCCAGATCTCTCAAATTTTGTGGTGCTCGGATTTATTTTAGGAGCGCTTCAAAATGGGGGAGACGCACCTGTGAGACCGGCCCCCCCGGCCCCCCCCCCCAATCTTTCATGAGCCATCGTAAGAAAGGAGCAATCCACTTTCATAAGATACCTTGTAAAACATAGATGAGTGTTTTGTCAAACTGGAATGAGCGTCACTCTCAGCTGTGTTCGACCTTGACGGCGGCTTATGGATAATACATGGAAGAGCGCAATGCGGAGAGGAGTCCCCTGCCCATCCATGTTTTATTTATTTTGCAACATTTGATTTCCGCTGACCTGGGATCAATTTGTGCCCTGCTCTTTTCAAGCCCCAGACCCCAAAGAACAAAGATGAATGAGCTTCATTTCCCCGTCAAAGCACACGGGCGCACGGAACCAAACTGGGGTGCGGCGACAGCCTGTTGAACAATCGCAGTCCGCTATTGATTGGATGCAGATGCGCTCTGTGACAGCAGAGACCGGGGCTGTCCAAACTTTGGCGTCGGAGGACCGTCCGCCTACAGAAAAACCGAAGGACGAAAGGGCCGCTTTCAAATTCTTCCGCTTTTTGAAACGCGCTCAAGTCAGTCCCGAAAGCAGTTCCAGATTGTTTGGATTGTCGACTTGTTGAGGAAGCTTCTTTCGGGGGTGCCCAAAAGCCCTCGATTGTGCGTGGATCCGGCTCTGCACTTAACGGCCACCGAATCCCATCTCCACTTTCAGAACCCCCCAAAAAGACCAAACTGTAGTCAGGTGAGCAGTTTTCAAACAGTTACTTGAGGATCATGCTTGCGAGGTCTTCCTCAATCAGCACCAAGGGGAGGAAACTATTCTGGCCTCTAAACTTGATTGATCCTTGATTCACGGCCGTGTTTTGAAGAGAAATCGGCCCATTCTTTGGTGTCCCGCCATCCATTTTTCAGCATCACCTTAAAAATACGAAAAATGGCGTTTGACATGGGCCGCAAAAGCTTCGTTAAAAAAGGTGAAGGCGGGCAGAGTGAGAAGGCAGGAAAATGGCTGCCGTCACGACTGCTACATCTGTTTCTCTACTGTCGAACTTTTCTCGATATTTGAAGATACAAATAAACCATGAAGGATTTGAAAGATGAAGAACACCAATTCTCTTCAAAAACACTGCAGTGAATCAAGACGATTCAAACATGGTTTTTTTTGTTGTTGTCCACATTCAAGTGCATTTGCACAACAACGGGAGCTGCGAGAGAAATGACACGAGCTCTTTTTAAAGCAGGCAATGTGTTCCCCGATACGCTGGACCTATTTCTGTCAGTGAGCATCAGCGCATCCCGCTTCCAGACTCACGGTGCTGCTCTGCCTCCTCAAGCACGGGTTCCGCGCTTTCACGTACATGAAATGAGGATTCACGGTTGGATGGCTTGCAGCCTCACGTGACCCGTCCGTGCCTACGTTGCCCCCGAAATAGGAGGTCTACTTCCAAGGGCAACTTCAATGACCCTACAAAGAAACAAGGCACGGACGTTTTTGGCGTTAGCTTCTGTTCTCCAGGCAGCATAGTCTGTTTTGGGCACGTGGCTGGACTCTTCCCATCCTGGCACCTCCAAAGAAGCCACAGAGTGCTCACTCTGAGCTAGAATCTTTCAGAGGACTCTGAACGCCACATTTGCTACGTCGGCAAGCACTTTTGCCGCTCAGTGAGAGACGGGCCGTGAGGAGTGAAATAGGTCCGGCGCGTTGCAATCGGGGCGCGTCACGCTACGGCGAGCCGGTCATTTGCCATTTCGAGTGACCAAGCTACAGATAACTTAAGTAAAGACTCAGAAAGCCACTTCGTTATGCACACCTGCCCAATCGATCCAAAGGCACGACAACACAAGGGCAATATCGATCCTTTCGGCTGTCCGAAAGGCAATGAATGCTTCATGCCTGCTTTGGTTTGATATTGTTGGTCGCAGTGTCTAAGACGGTGACTTGCGTTGATACCATCTCCTGAGATGGCACGAGTGGCTCGAATATGTCCTCACATGCAGTAACTAGCCGCCTACCAGCCGTTTCCCAACCCGGGCTTGTCATTTGTGCGAAAGGGCCGATATCATAATCTTTACCCCTTTGATTTATGCAGCCGGAACACGTTGGAGAACAAAGCGCCCATAGCCCGCTTTGTGCCTTCGACACAATGAATTCACCTTCTGCCTTTGAAAAGGTCATTCATGACGGGCTCGGACCCCTCCGGGTGAAACGCCGATATCTTCTCATTGGGCAAACCGGCCTAAAACGGCTCCCGCGGCGCCTTTCTGTCAAACCCCGCAGCCCGTCACTTTCTCAGCGATACCAAACAAAGCCAATCACGTCAGCGCTCATTTATTTTAATCCTAAAGACCTGATGCCCGGGAGAACCAAACTGCGGGGGTAAAAGGTGAAATAATATGCAAAGTGAGTTGACAACGGGGCACGGCTGCTTTGACAAAGCCGCGACCGTGTTTCCGATGGCAACGATATCGTTCTGCCATATTTGACCACTCGTAGGGGACGAAAAGAGCTGTGAGCGTGAGAGGCAAGGTTCAGAAAAGCAGATCCGATTCTGGAAAAGAGACTGGATCTATACAGACAAGTTCGGATTGAATGTGGAAAATTAAAAAAAAAAAGCCTAGTAAGGTCAGGAGAAGGGGGTGTGGAGAAAAACAATGACATAAAAATAAAGAAAACAAATTCAGGAGTGTGTGGGATACGAGAGCGATGATTGTCAGCGACTGCTTCATTTACTGTCGACATCCCCGCCCAAGCGCGTCTTCGCAACATCAAACCCTCAACCAGTCAGAATGCTTTGACGGCGCTTATCGGATTCTGACGATGATACGCAGACGGCGCTCATTGTTCTTGCCGTCGATGTTCTCAGAAATGCCACAACTATCGGTCACAGTTGCGGATCCTCTTCTGATTGAGGAGAGATGTTGCATTGAGGGCTGGCGGCTGGAATTTCATTGGCATTCCCATCGACACAACAGTAACAACGTGTGCTTCGAAATATGGCAAGAACTGAAAGGTGACGCGTCAGTTTCAGGAAGAGCAGCTTCATCCTCAGGAGTGTCGCGGCCGTGCCGGGGCCCACCCCAGATGACTTCGGGCAGTCGGCCGAGTACATCCTCAACTGGTCGCCGGCCAATCGGAGGGACGCACGCGGACGAACAATCACCCCCGCTCACGATATGTGAAATGTTTTTATCTGGAGTGCAGGTTAATCAAGCTAATTAGTCTTTGCGGCACGAACCCTCTGGCATGGAGGCTAATCGCTAGAAGCTTTAGATAGCGCCAGTCAATTTTAGCTTGACGCTGCTCCATTGCGCTCGGAGGGCTCCTGAACGCGGGTGGCGCCGGTGGGTGCGAGGCCGTCGATGCGGCTTGGAATTCACCGGCTAGTCGCAAGCGTGAAGATTGTAGCATCAAGGTCCGCGTCAGCCAACAGCAAACCCAAAGGAAAAAAAAAAACCCGAACAAACAATCGTAATTCTTATTGCTCGTTCATCATTTCAATGATTTACTCCGTTTAAACCCACACACTTGCTCAGGAAGATTTGGGGGAAAATATATTTGAAAGGCACCGCAGATGAATCATCTGGGATAAAACGAGCAATATTTCCGTCCCGACCTCCCCGAGCAAATCTCATCGGAGAACTCACCCGCACAAAGATTGATGTTTGGAAACAGGTTGTCGACGGCCGCAAATCATCACGAGTGCGCTTTTGGCCGATGTGCAGAAGCCAAACGGCAACACATTGGTGCTTTTTTGTCGTCATCTATCACGCGTCCCATTTCATCACCGCAAATCTAGCAGTGACATTTGTGGGCTGCAGACATCATTCGTGGCAAATAGAGCACAAAAGCGGTTTATGACTCTCGCGCAGCTCAACTGCGATGTGACGGGAGGGGAGTTGGGGTGGGGGGGGGGGTGTGTGAAATAGTCACAACCGAAGCAAAACATCCTCATCGAGCTCTTGTTTGTGGGGGCTCGTGCCGTCACCAGGAAGGATTTGGGATCTGTAATTAAGCCTTCACGGCGTCAGGAGGGGCGCGTCCGAGTGCTCCTCCGACACTTGAGCGCCAATGACAGCGCCAGGCAAAAGTGCGGCCATTAAGTGTGCAGGGCGAGCGGAAAAGAAGATGGGGCACCCCGGGGAGTCTTCAGCTTGGATTTCTTTCTCCCATAACATCCTCTCGGTGGGCAATTGAATCAGTTTCGCTTCTCCACTCCTGGCTCGGTCGTGCCCGATTTTAGCCTCATACAATAAAATATCACCTAGCATAACATAATATCGGCGTCGGGCAAATTGTTCCGCTTGAAATGATGCTTCGCTGCACGGAAGCTGCCTACCAGAAGCTAAGCTTCAATGAAATGACAACGTTCCTAAAATACGGCAAAACCAAAAAGCATTGAAAGAACTTGATAACCTGAGTGAGCTAAATGTGAGGACTCGCATCGTCACGGCCGCGGACGCAATTTTCCACAGCAATCAAACATCGGCCAGCATAAATCGGTCTCTTCTTTTTCTATTGATTTGACACGGAGAAGATCAGGCGTGACTTCAAATGAAATGGGGTGACTGCTCGGCGTCCCTAAATTTTCCCGGCCCTGGACGGGTTGCCGCCACATTTACTGCGTGAAATATAAAGCGATAAAATGCGCCTCTGAAAACGGCGGTCGTTCTTTTTCATCCCCGGCTCTTTGCAGTGCAGGCTTCTCATTTGAGGGGGTTTGGGGGGGTTTTAATGACTCATTACAGATTTGAGTACATGAATTCAGAATTTTACGGCTGCGCAGATACGAGGGCACGGTACAAATGCCTTGTTTGTACGCCATCAGTCTTTGCGCAGCTGGCCCCGACTCAAACATCCAGAACGCCCTTAGACCGATGCGGTGTAAATGGCCGCTCGTCGCTGATGTCATCGGGGTGTCCACTTGACAGCGGGCTCATTGATCTGCAGATGTCTTTTTGACTTCGCTGGGTTCCGACGTCATCCGCCGACCCACGGAAAGAGCGAATCATGAAAATGCAGGCTTTGCGAAAGGGACCGAGGCGTCCGTCTGAGAGACGCACGTGTCAATAACTCGCTGCTGTACACTTCGCCGCTAGCAGAGTAGGGGGAGGGGCAACGAGTTGATTTGGAAGTGACCTTCGGTGACTCGCGAGACGGTCGATCATCTGCTGATTAGTCAGACCTCATGTCGAGTCAACATCACACGATTAGTCGAGCGGCCTTGCACGTAGGCATCGATTACTTATGCGGCGCAATCATTCAACGGGTGGCAACGGGGAAGGTGAGATGCAGCGCGAATCGCATCCGCCAAGGAGTGAGCGTCGACCCTTCGGAGATGCCATCATCTCCCAGAGCCTTTCCTCCTGTTCGGAGTCGCGGTCAAGCTCCGCGAGCGCTGTCGAACAAACGGCCAAAACTTGCAGCAGCCATCACGAGAACCGAAAGGCTAAGCCAACCCCAAATCAGTCATAACGCTCCGGGCGCCTCCGCCCGGCATTCCGATTCAGATCGCGCATGCGGAAGATGAGTTCGGCGATCAAATCCAGCTGTTCTTGTCCATCTCAGGGGGCGGCCATTTTGACACTTGTCGTCGGCTGAAAATGGCCCGACGGTCACTCGGGTAACGCCCAATCACGGCTCAGCGTGAGAAACCGAGCGAGCCGTGATTGGCCGGCACCTGAGCGACTGTGGACAGCAAGCGGCAAAATGGCCGCCCACTGAGATCGCTACAAACAACTTGCTCTTACTGCTCGACTCCGATTCCGCAAAGGCATTGTGACTCAAAGTGCTGCTGTGTTTAGACGCATCCAACGTATTCTTGTTGTACTCGACTTCCCCTTTCGTGGAAGTTCATTCTCGAGCCTTCAGCACCACTCATTAAAAGATCCAACCTGCGCATTCATGCTTGTGATGAGTGCGTGCATGCGCGTGTGTGTCAAGCACGAGCGTATTTCACCTTTGCACGGCATCGGTCGGTTGCGCAACACAGGCAAAGGCCAACCGCCGACATGCGTTTCCTGGATTGGCGCCTCACATTGCCGCAAACTAAGTGCAATGAATCCAAATGCCCGCGTTTCGTCCGTCCGTCGTACCGTCGGTTCGATTCTCGAAAACCGGGTGCGCGTCGCTCATCGAAATCAAGCCTTCTAAGTGGAGTGCACTCCGGTTGTGCGTCTGGCTCGGATCGATGGGTCAGGAGACGGGATTTCGCAGGAAATTGGAGCTGATTACCACCGCGTTCTGTTCTCTCGCACCGAGTCTACCTCATTGACTCCTGACCACTCATGCATGCGACGCACACGCACACGGGCGCACGTCCTCTGCCTGACCCCAATCCCAGCTATATTATCGGAAGAGCAGCTCTTGCTCAAACACACCGTTTGTTTCTATCCCCCCCGACGTGTACTACAGGAAACGAGAGACTAAGACAGGACGAAGCGTCCGAAGCGGGGGTGTCGAAAGGTTTGCGTTCCAGGGCCGCGGACAGAGAAGGGGAAGGATGAGAGGCCCACTTTCAAATTGGTCCGCTTTTTCAAACGCGCTCAAAAAGCGGCTCCGGATTGTTTGGATTGTCTGGGTCATGTCGTCAACTTTCCATTGTGAAGGTGTTCGGCAAAATCGTCCATTTTTCTCAGCTCTCGATCTCACCGGAAGAGAGCCGGGTTTGTTAGGGTTTGGATGTGACCCCAATAGCACAACGAGCTGCCGGAGATGGCAACAGAGTCCGCTGGCGTGGTGACGGCACCGAGGAATGCTCTGTGAGTCAATCGGTACCGGTCCAAACCAGCAGATAGGCAACAGGTGGGTGATGAGCCGACGAGTCTCGGGTGTGAGGTGCACAGCACCCCGGCCGGCCCCTCCCTAACACCAGCACCGCACTTGCCAGCGCGTCCACTTTCACAACTTCCCAAAAACAAATTTTCACTTACTCGAGGATCATTCTTCATAAATCAGCCATAGACCACAAAGTGGAAGAACTGTTCTCCACTCGAGCAGCGGTCTTCCATTTCTCAGCGGCCCGCGACATGACAGACAAAAAAAAAAAAGGTGAATTAAATAAGGTGAAGGTGGGCAGAGTGAGAAGGGAAGGTGCCAATACATTTCTTTAGATACCCTTGAACTTTTCTCGCTGTATTTGACATAAATAAAGCCATGTGGGATTCAAAGAATAATTCAACTTCAAAACATTGTCGTGAATAAAGGATCATTCAACTTTAGAGGCCAAAATTGTTTCCTCGACGAATGACAATTTGTTCTTTTTTTGTGGGGGTTTCCGAATGTTGAGAAGGGATCGGGCTGCTGTTCAGTCCAGAGCCGCATCAACTCAGTGAGACGGAGGGCTGTTGGCCACCCTCCAAAAACCGATTTGCCTGAACACCTTGGACAGAAAGCTGATGAAATGAACTCGACAATACAAATAATACCAAATTGCTTCCTTGACTGACTTGAGTCAAAAAGTGGAAGAACTGAAAGTGGCCTTTCATCCTTCCGATTTTTGTCTCGGCGGCCCTCAAACCAAAACATTTGGACAGCCCTGCTCTAGAGTGTTTCGAAGCTAAACAGTGTTCTTCTTTGAATCATAAATGGTTCATTGCTGGCTTTGAATAGGGAGAAATGTTCGACTCCCCCCCCCCCCTCCTTCTCACTCTGCCCACCTTCACATTTTTGGCTAACCATGCAGTCCATGTCAAATGTCTTTTTTTTGGGGGTGGGGGTTCATGTCGCGGACTGCCGAAACAAGAATGGTGTGCCGCAAATGGCCCCAGGGCCGTAGTCTGGACACCGCTGGTCCAATGCCGGGACGTTTTTCCTTCCTGTCTGGTGAAAATACAATCTTGCTTCCATTCCACTTTTTTTTTTTTCCTTCAAAGGGTCAGTGATGACTGCTAGACATTCATGAATTCATTTTCCTCACTCCGTCGTTGTGCTGCCAGGCTAGATGAGGAGCAGATTTACAAGCATGCCAGTAAAAAAAAAAAAAAAAAAAAAGCCGTCTGTTACGCCGAGTTGGAAGATTTCCCACTTTCAACATCGCGCAGTCGCCTTTATTGTTTGAAGCCGGGCATTAGATTTCACTCATAAATGTTTTAAAATCGAGCAATATTTATGCTCATCTACTTTTATGGCAAATCTATATTGGAGCCATCAGGCGTACATTAGTGAGTGAAGTATATTTGACCGAATCCTGGTCCTCATCGAGAAGTCGATGGGCAGCATTAAGCCGGCCGCCTAAATCAAATCCATGGGCCCGGCGATATTTTTGCACGAGTCACTTGAGTACGACCCGGGAGACTCACTGCCAATCAGCCCCGTCTAATTGGCAGAACTTGATCCCTTCGGTGAGTCTTGACCCTCAGGGACGCAATCGACCAGGGGTGCCCGAACTCCGGTCCCGGAGGGCCTCTGTCCCGCATCTTTTCCGAGTCTCCCTGTTGCAACGCACCTCATTCAAACGGGCGGGTTCAATGTCAGGCTTCCGCAGAGCTTGCCGGCTCGTTATTAGCGACTGAACCGCTAAGGTTGACGGGGGCAGGCGAACTCTTCTCGAGGTCCGGTACCAGTCCACAGAATCGCAGTCATCTTCGCGGGAACGCCGATCCGACGTCAAAGCGATGAGACAACCGACGAGTCGTTCCGGGGTCGAACAGCCCCCACCGGTCGAAGCGTTTGCGTCGTTGGCTGCCGTACGCTCTTTTTGCGTTTGGCAACGTGTACAACTGCACGCAGCGACTCTCCCGGGGTAAAAGCTCAACGGTTGCTCTCATTGTCATCCATGAGCACCCCCTGGAATTCAGAGCGGCCCTGCCCCCCGGTCGTCATGATAACACGAAGCAACGCGAGGCGCCGGCGCAACGCGCGGCGCAGCCGGCGAGGTGAGCGGGGTCTTGTTTACATGACAACACGCGTCTCCGGAAAAAATGAGACATAAAAGTCGACGCGTGAATAAATCAGAGCCGTTTTCAGGCTGCCTCTCCTCCGCAGCGGCCGCTTGCTTCAATCTCGTAGCTTTGGACCGCCGTTCTCCACCTTCCTTTGTCGCCGAGTCACTTTCCGGCGCGGTGAAGTGAACGGAGACAGCGCCCCCGAGGAAAAAGCCGGCGAGCGCGGTCGTGTCGCAAGACAAAGGCGAGGAGAGGCGGCTTCCTCCGACAAGCAAGGACAGAGGATGAGAACGAGCTTCAAATAGAAATGTTCACCGCCTTCGCGTTGACGTGGCTCGTCCGCAATTGGCGATCCGATTGAACGGACGTACCGAAGCCAGGGAATTTGGTGCACATTTGCGAGCGGCTTCGGTGGCCCAGTTGGCTTCGGCTCACCGACGGCGCTCCGTCGCTCCCCACCGTGAATATGAATGAGCGCCGGCGCTTCGTCGGCGGCGCTCCGCGAATGGCTTTGACCTGACGAGATTCAATCATCAACAATCGGTACCTCGCCAAGAGGATGTCAATCGTCCATCGGAGGCCCCTCTCGCTCTCGCCCCCGTTTTTCCGGCGTTTCCGCCTCATCGAGCGCAAGTGCCCTTTCGGGTTTGCGGATTGGGCGCGAACGCCTTGAGCTGTTACCGCCTCATATGGCAATCGCATCTCAAATACTTCATCCACCCTGTGGGCAACAGGGGTTCATTTTGGAAAGTCTTTATCACGAGTGAATTCATTTGCATTTGCAATTCATAATGCAAACCTACAACGGGACCCTCGGGCCTCGAGTGCTGCGGGGCGGCGGCGGCCAGGGCGTCATCCCGCAGCCTCCTCGACGCCGTTGCGCACGGATACGCTCGAACGCGCTTCGGAGCCGACGGCCAAAACTTGCAGGCGGCTCCCGCCATTGCCGACGGGAGGCTCGGATGTCAAGAATGGAAGGCGGCTTCATCAAGCATTGCTTTGCGGATGAAAAGAGTCCATGCAGAAATGGGCAGTCTTGCTCCAAGGCATGTGAGTCAAAACTCTCCCTCCCTCCCTCCCTCTCTCTGTCTCTCCCTCCCCTTCTTCCCAGCTGGGCTCGCTTGCGCTCGGCACACGCTCCCTCACACGAGCGCCGAGGCTCTGCGATCCGGACGCTGTAACTTGGCGTCTCGGAGAGAGGACCGAGGCGACGCGGCCGAGGGAAGACAGAGCAGCCGTTTCTCGGGAGCCTTCCGCCGCACGCCTGACATCGAGTGAGACTCGCGCGAGGGGCAGAAGCTCCCGCTCCTCACATCATACGAGTTGGCCTCAAAACCGAGAGAGAGAGATTAAGGCACGGCGGCGCAAAAGAGTGCACACGCGAAGCCGACGACGCGGCAGTGACGAGATGAGCCGCCGCCGCCGCCTCCTCCTCCTCCGTCCGGCGGGTGACACCGAGCCGAGGCTCCGCTGGCTTTGGTGACTCTTTGCGAGGAGGTGTGTGGCGCAGATCCAGAGGACGGACTATTCGGGCACGAAAAGAAGAGAGCAGACCTCCCAACCCTCTTTTTCTTCCGGGTCGCGCTCGTCTGCAATCCCAGGGAGGTTTTTTTTTCCGCTATGGGCGAATTTCAAGACGCCTGAGTCCGCCGTTTCAACCGAGCCTTGGTCCTCCTCAACTCGCTCTTCAGGTAAGGGGGGGGGGGGGGGGGTGTTGGCGCGGGGAGGCCTAGAAATTGACCAGCATTTTGACACATGCTGCTGCAGCTAAAAAAACCAAACAAAAAGAAAAACGTCGAGTTGGGTTGGTCACACCGATTGGATTCAGGTGCCATATGTTACGTGCGTTCAAATGCAAAAAGTTTCGTCGTTTTTCACGCCGGAGTGACGCAAAAAAAGCCGCCCTCTTGTCGAGGTGGGGCGCTGACAGCTTAAAAACAAACAATCCAAAAACAACAAGTAAAGGTTTGTTGTTGTTTTGAGAGAAAGCTTTCGTTTCTCCTTCTCCCTTAGTATGACGTTCATCATGATGGCGGCACGGCTAATTCGAGCTTCTGTTCGATATTGCGGGTATCTTCACGTGCTCTACCGCACGTGAAGATTTGAGCATCTTCAATCCCATTGCCCCAAAAATGCTTTTCGATGAAAAAGAAGTACAACCAGGTGACTGTTGGAAGGCACATTCATTGGCTACGACAACAAAGGCTCCCGTTTCATGTCGAAGAACCAACACGGCGAGTCATTCTCTAATTTGTGTTTAAGAGGTGAAAAATGTCGCGTATCTTTTTTTTTTTTTTTTTTTTACATGTGAAAAAAACTTTCTTGGACGAATGAACAATGTCAACGTCAAACCCTTCAGTCAGAGATCCAGATCAAAGGGCTTCGACAGCAAACTCAGGTCGACTTTGCTGCTGTCTTTGTAATGGCGGCCATTTCACAGCTTTTCCATTCATGGTCATTTGTGAAACGCTTTGGCTTGATGTTCAGTCCGGAACTGCGGCAAGTGATTTGCTCGTCTTCCTCCTCACCCTTGCTGAGCTGTATTTAAGCGAGACCCTCAAAATGATCTCGGATGAAATGACACGTCGACAGAATCGGTTGTTATGCAAGAAAAATGACAGAGTGAATTCTACCGGGATATTTTGACCTTTGTCCAGATGGCTTGCATTTGCCCACCGCGCTCCCACGTCCCCAAAACGCGCACGCCCTCTTCGGCGAAGACTCTGAGGTGTGCACGAAAGTCCGTCTAAAAGCGGGAGGGGGTGGGGGTTGACGTTGAGCGGTCCAGGGTGTCCCCAAAGGCAGCGAGGTGAGGCTCACGATCACCCGCCGGGCCGAAGTGGGCTCCTCGAGCTCGCTAGGATTGTGGACATTGTTGCCACGGTCACGTCTTTGTCTCTCTCCCAGTCAGCCCGCCGCGAGAAACGAGGCCAAAATTCGAGTTTTCGAATCGGCCAATTGGAAGCGACGCCCAGTCGCGTTGTACCCCCCCCCCCCCCCCCATTGGGTCACGATCGCTAAACGCTGCTCCTCGAAAGTTGGCGGCTCTGCAAGAGCAGTCGTCCGTTTGCTTTTAATGGTACGAAAAACCCGACGCGAAACAACGACGGCGATTGAAATAAGCAAAGACTCAGCCATCCGGCGTGAAGCGCCTCCCGTGCAGAGCGAAGGCCCCTTCTACAAGATGAGCCGCAACGAATATAAATCACTCAGCCGGCGGGCAACGATAAACATGAGCGTTAATGCATATTATTAGGCATCGATGGGCAACTCCGCCGACGTTCGCATCAACACAACAGGAAGCGATTAAAAATGCATGCCGATTAAGCAAAGAAAAACAGCCCTCTTAGCTTCAGACAATCTTGCCCACCCGAGAGGATTGGAAACGAGGGCTGCACAATTCCTTGTTTCCATTCCGCCTCTGAAGCATTCTCCATCCCGATTCTTTTGGGGGGCCGTGTCAAAACCGTTTGCTCGCGATGCTACCGCGGACTCAAAAAGCAGGGAGCCGGGAGAAGCACGGTGTACTGTGTGTGTGTGTGTGTGTGGTGAACACGCAGCGCGATGTGCTGTGTGTAGGTTCCGTTCCCTATGTGACCAGCGTGTGTGGCGTTCCGCAGAATGGCCTGTTTTTTGGCGGTGTGGGTCAGCCTCAGCGTCCTGTTGCTGTCGCAGGCTTCGCTCTACCAGTCCATCCAGCAGCACCACGTGGCCCGGCCCGCCCGCACCGACATTCTCACCCTGGGTAAGCATCCGCAATTTTTCCGTTTTGAGCTTTTGTGGCTTTGTGGCGTCGGGATGGCAGGTGTGAATTCCCTCCAGTGAGGGTGGCGGTGGGGGGAGTTGGCGGGGACGCGGTGAGAAAAGCGACGACAACGGCACACGGAGTCTTCTTGGCAAATGACGACAAGAAGTCGGCGGCACGAGCCCCCGTGAATGCGCCGGTAGCCGAGGGAGCTTTGATCTGCGTGCCCGGGCTGGAAATGACAATGATGTTTTCCCTCTTTTGTCGCGAAAACCTCGAGCAATTAAGCCGAGGCGCCTTCTGCGCTGCAGGGGCCGACGAGGAGGGAAGCGGCCCGGGCAGATTTCATTCTCCGATGATGAAAAAGCTTACGAGCGTCGCTAATGGGCTAAGTTCTGGCAAAGGGGTGCTCTTTTTTTTTTTTTTAGTCGCAAGGCAAAAAGGCTCGCTTTAAGCCTCCGACAATGAGTCTTCCGGCCCTTTGCCCAACCCTCAGACATTGGCGGGGTTTCTTTCCGCAAAGCCGAGCGGCTGTTAAACAGACTCCGCCGGATCTTCTACTCCCCTCTCCTTCACGCGTTGCGCTTGAGGCGCGGACGAAAAGAAAGAAAAAGCCAAATCCGGGCCTGTTTTCGTGTGCCCGAGACTTTAAGCAGCATGCCAGAAAATTGACTTACAGTAGCTCTTCGCTGACGCGTAAAAATCCAAATGATGACAGGAAGCTTTCCAAGTGTCTCGTTGCTGTTAATTGGCTTGGCGGATGAGCGATGGGAAGGAATTTGGAAAGGATAGCTTTCCTTCCCAGTGGAGTGTTTTTGTGGGGGGAGGGGGGGTGACTGGTGGCCATTTGGCTTTTGGTGCCCACAATGTATGCGCGAGCCTCATTAACTCCTTCAGTACCAGCCAATTCTGGACCAGGTCTGAAAAGACGTTTAGAAACGTCTTTGGGAGTGAACGAGTCCAGTGTCTTTTGAAGAGTGGCGCGGTACCGTCAGCCTCGCTGAAAACGTGAAGGCGTCGACTGTACACGCTTTGCTCATTCAGGCAGAATTTTCCTCCCGACGGCAGTTTGACATTTTCGTGGACCCCTCGAGGATGTCGGAGCTTCGTTCAGGACACAATTTGATCCTTTTTTAAAAAAATTTTAAAGATCAAATTTGTTGCATATGTCACTAGACTGATTTCAACTTCGGGGCTGAACACGCCGTCAATGGCAGCAGAAGGAGCATTCGTTCAGGCGGCCATGGGCGCTTCGTCTCGCATTTTAGCCTGCTTGGAACAAAACAGTTTTCACATGTTTGTGGGGCCATCATAAATTGTGATATTTCTTCCTCCTCATCTGCTGGCGTCCGAGAGATGATGGCCAATCGTGTTTGGTGCTTGCTGATTTTATTTGGATGTATTTAAAAAAATATATATTCTATGCTGCTGTGCAATGAAGCGTTTGTCGAGTTTACCGTCTTTTGACATCAATCTTACTCGGCCGCTGAGTGCCACTGACCAGAACTGCTTTCTCTCAATTGAAATGCTGTGATGAATATTTCTATTTCAATTGATTTTGTAATCGGAGAGCGGCTCCAGTTTCACCGCGGCGCGTACCCTCCCTTAGAAATAGACGTGACTGTGTGATGATGATGCGGCCTTCTTGGAAAAGCCGTTGACGTCGACGCGTTGCCTTCGAACCTTTTCGTGCGTGTCGTGCGTGAACCCCGGGCTGACTTACCCCCCCCCCCCCCCCCCCCCCCCGCTCTGTGCTCTGGCGCCAACGGTGAGCGGTGCCAAAGTGTCGCCGTGGGCAATTCTTTTGCCGGTGACGGTGAAGAATCTTGTGCCTTGTACATCGGAGTTTTGGTTCAACATATAATGACACGAGGCTAAATGCCTGGCAAGAAGTACTTCACTTTCTTCATCGTCACACAAGTGTTAAAATGCAACCGAGGGTATGTTGTGACATTTGGGCATCGCGGACCATGCCCCGCCGAGGACAAAGACACAAACGCTGACAGGAAGGGTGCTTATCTGCGGGAGTTCTGTCAAGGTGACCTGGAGCTGAGAGTACATGTTGTCTTCTCCCGATGAATGATGTTGGACAGATCACCCTATGCAAAGCAAAACGCCAACACCGCATAGCACAAAAAAATGAGTTCAAGACCTATATGTAAACAGATCTATTTTTTCTGCGCTCCCCAATGTTTCCCTGACAAACGGGTGCACCGAGGCAGAGATTGAGTAAGCAATCGCTTGACTGCTTGGTCACCTGTTGGGGAAGCGGCGCCGGTGCCGGCGAGCCTCTCACCTCCCTCACGTCCTGCTCGCCCGCCTCAAGATTGATGGTGGCCTGATTCTACGCGGCCAATTTCGCTCTCTCTAGAAATAATCCAGTTCATTGACAGATGGGCCGAATGTGACGTGACACGCCCGAGCCGGGCCGACGCTTTATACACCTGCTCCAGTAAGTAGAGTCACGTGACTTGACGCCAGTCAGGCTGGCGTTGCCGCTATGAGGACATTTTGGAATATTCCGCGGAAGCACGTGTCACGCCACCCAACGGGACGCTTGAACTTCAGAACCCCCGAGCGTCAAGACGGTTCTTGTGGTGCCTCCCGGCTACGGTTCGAATGCCTCGTGAGGTTTCTCAGCTTTTGGAGAGCCACTTAGTGATTCAAGAGTCGTTCGACTCAGCGAATGCTTTTCGTCGTGGCGTTTTGCGCAATGCCATGTCAGATTTCGATGAAGGCGTTCGGCCACGTGAGGCGGCGGCGAATTAGAAAGACTGCAAAGGCCGACCCAAAAATCATGAACGGATGAATACCTCTCCGCCATTCTTATTCATCCAATAGCAGAAAAGTCGGCGCGGCCGCGGCATCGCTTCGACCCGGCGCGGAGCCGGCATCTTGAGCGATTCCTCAAGAGAGCCGCTCGGCTCGCCGTTTTCCGGCCACCTCACGTCGCACGGGACGCCTTTGTGCCTTTCGATAATCTGCCGACACACTCGAGCGGCCTCGCCCGGCCAGACCGGCGTCACGTGATCGCTTGCCCCTACGTGATAACCAAAGCGGCTTTTCGAGCAAGGCAATCATCGTTCAGGTGCCGACCGACGCTCTCTTTGCGCCGGGACCCCGCAACCTCCCTCCATCTCCCCGGTGCTATCGGGGCCCCCCCCCCCCCCTCGGACCATTTGTCATGGATCAGATGAGACAATTTGTCATGGATTAGTGCGCTTAAATGTCTGTGTGATAGCGGGAGCAGTCAGTGGAAAAGCTGCGGAATCCTATTACACTGCGCTTTTATGGCCAGAAAGACGACAGGCGGAGTAGGGCTTCAATTGGCGCTTTTCTTGGCCCGCCGAACACTTTCTCTACTCTTCCCCGCGCGCATCAGCGGGCGCTAATCAAAGAGAGAAGCGGCATCGACGGCTCTAAATTTGGATTACAAGACCCAGTGGTCGATTGCACACGGACGGCCCCGTTTTATGACGGGTGGCCAATCCGCACTCAGAACAGCGAGGCGGCATAAAAGGCGGATTTTCATTTCCATATACACACACCAATGATTAGCATCATCTCGATGACGAGTTCCGAGTTGATATTTTCTTTATTTTCAAGCGACAACTCTGTCTCACTGCGTTTTTTTCGGGGTTTTTTTTTTTTTGTAAAACGATCCTTTTCGGGAGCGCCCCATCACCATTGAACTTTCTATTTTAAGAGGTTCTGCTTGTGTATTTCTGCAACCGACCTCGTCTTATTTGCCTTCAGCGTCATGCATCATTACCATCTTTGTTTACACAATAACATATGCGAGTTCTTTCTCACCTCGGTGTCCCGAAAGTCCTTGAGAACTCTGCTTTTTAAAGGGAAATAGCGAGCTTATGTTAATAGGGTGAGGACATTTTCCAGCAGGTAATTGTGATGCGGCGGCGCGATGCAATGGCATCATTTAAATCCACTCTGGAGGGGAAAAATGGGCCTCGTTGACGCTTTTGTTTCTGGCCGACTCACTTTCTTTTCATTTACTCCGCGGTCGTCAAATTGGGTTGTCTTGGCCACGTTTCTCATAGACGCCTAAATCTCTGCGGGGTTTTTCTTTTCTTTTTTTTTTTTGCAATCTCTTTTTTTGTGTGTGTGTGTGTGTGTGTGTGTTCACCTGATAGTGTTGCACAGCAAATAATAAGCATAAAGTCAGGGTGATGGGAAAAGTGCCAGCCAGTTGATTTCGCGATGGGAATCCCCGCGATAAATGACGTCTCCACTTGCGTACACTTTTTTGCAGTCGTGTTTTGTCATGATGTTGAAATTTAGCGGCGTCCAATCACTTTGTTGCCACGGTGACTTTCGCCCCAAGCGAACAATCCTTCAGTCGTGGGGCAAACATTGATGATTGGGCTTGGAATTAAGATGATCAGTATTGCAGCCGAGTGTAAGGCGCTTGTGACGAAAACCGGCACCTCCAAATTTGAAGCAACGGTCCTCGGTTGGAAACTGGGTGAGTGCCCTCCCCGCGTGGGGGCGGGGATCTTACCCCAAGTGGAGGGCTGGAAAGAATCTTGGGGTCTCGTTCATAAGGAAGGACGGGCGGATCGGTTACAGCGGCTGCTGTGATGCGGACTTTGTATCGGTCCGTCGTGGTGAAGGGGATGCAGAGCCAAAAGGCGGAGCCTTCGATTTACCAGCTGATCTGCGTTCCCGCCCTCGCCCGTTTGTCTCACAATGGTAGAAATTCCCAATGTGATTGAAAATGATGCGCGGGCGCCAGTCACTTGCGCGGTCCTCGGACGCCGCGGCGACAGACTGGCAAATCTAGCATCCACGTCTTGGTTTGCTCCCGTATCCGCGGCGCACGTCCGCTTGGCCGCTTCCCGCTTCTGCGTTTGTCCATCTCCCTAACCTGCCTCCTCTCCTGCGTGCATTCTGACCCTCACAGATTTTTAGTCCTTCAAAGATTTGTCAGCGGACGCCGCCAACAACGAATCTTTGCAGTTCCCTGTGAGCTGAGCAGAGCACAGATGAAAGTTGTTCTCGGGTCCGCCAGGGAACGTATGAACGCGTGACTGACGTATGGCTTTTCTCACTGCCCCCTCCACGTCATTTCCCGTAGTTTCCAGGCTTTGATACCCGCTGTTAAGTCTGTGCTGACTGGCTGTGAGTCACAATGACTACGTTCTCTCTGAAACGTGCATATTTCCCTGAATTTCCCGATTGGCGTCTGTGCACAAGACACGATTATTATCGAGAGCTGACAGAGTCGAATCGCTTTCACGGTCCGTATTTTCCCCTTTCTGGCTGCATGGATGGATGGATGGATGGATGGATGGATGTCTCTCCACGGCACGAATGGCATCAATGCGTTTTCCACGGCACTGCCACTGCAGTGTAGTCGAGCCGGACCGCTGATTTGATCAAAAGATGTTTTGACGCTTCCATTCAACATCAATCCGCGGCAGCCATATTTTCCTCACGGCCGATGGCAAAGGGCACCGTAGGTGCAAAAGAAAAGACGCAAGTTATTTAAAGCGGTCTCTTTCGCGATTCATGTTCGAGGCTAACATTTGGACACCTTTCACACAATCTGAAGCTCCTTACTTCTTCAGCATCACACGTCGGCCGATGTGTACGAAGATAATACCGTGAAGACTCAAGTGTTGGAATTAATCGAGTGCCGGCAACTTCAGAAACTGGACACTGAGCTTTGATTGACACGAAAGCCGCGTTTTTACGACTCCGAGTCCCAATAATGCATGCGGGTCCAATGAATTCCCTTGATTTCATCGTGAAATCAGCGTGCAGATATGTTTCATGTGGATGGCTGGCGTAAAAAGTCGCGCGCCTCGCAACACATGAACAATACTCTGCACATCTCGTCGTTATTGGCTTTGATGGTCAGCAACCGCTCCTCGCCCGAGTGAAACCGACGGGACGTAACGAGGCGAGCTGGAAGTCTGACTCTCAGTGGCTTGAGGGTCACACAGCGCGACCGAACCAATTGAAAAACAAAAGCCGCGAGGCCGCTTGGAAAATGCTTAGCGTGTCCGCCTCGCAGCCGAGAGGCTCTGCTTTACCATCTCGGATTAGTCTCCCTTGGGTGGAGTCTGCATGTTCTCGCGTCGCTACTCGACAGGGACTCTGGCTTTCTTCCACCTCCCAAAACAAAAAGATGCTTCTTGGGTTAAACGGAGAGTCTAAATTGTCAGTGTGTGTGTGTGTGTGTGTGAGAGAGAGAGAGAATGTCCAGTCAATACTCAGAATGGTTTGTCTTGGGGTCACTGCGAAGGCGCCCACGTGAGTAGCCTTTGGGCTTGTTCTGAAAATAGTTGACCGGTTATGAGCGATTGTGATTTCCTTGGAATACGGTGGAAGTGATCATTTGAAAACCTGCAGACTTTTGAGAAGCGTCGTACGCTCTCTATCTGACTGACTGGCGCCCGGTGCTTGCCAATCGTCAGCTGGGATAAAGTCCGGCTGTCCGGCGATAAGAAGCAGGGCAAGTCATACAGACGGTGGCTGAAGGGGAGGATTGTGAAAGGGGAAACACCGAATGCCCACTTCGGATTGTCTCCTGGTGCTAATCGTGTCGAGTATGCCTCAAGCAATGGCCACTCCGTCAGGAAGTCAAGTTTTCCTTTGAGTTGATGCCAAATGCAAAGTCGGAGTAGCCCGCTTTCGCAGACGGCGCAGTGTACGTCCAGCGGATAACTGACCCGATGATTGGCAACTGGACCTCACCTACCTGCGATATTTTGGCTCGGCATCACTGTTTTCAATTTGTCGACGAAACGTTCTGTACGTCGTTTCCAAAAACTGGCAGCTGTTTGGAAGAAAATGTTTCCATTTTCCAAATGGAAAAAAAGGTTTCATCGAAGACAGTACTGTATTGTACCTGTTATAAGCGTCAAAAATAAAGATGACAACTTCACGGAGTTCACTGATCACAGGTTCTTTTTGGAACGTCACGCCGCGTGATAAACGCCGGATTACCGTACTTCATGAAAGACTTGACGAGGAGCGCTCACTGTTGTTGGAAAGTAGATAACTATGGTGTGCAGCAGTGGACAAAAAGGGCCACAACACACTTTTCGAGAGTCATACGAAAATGAAGCCAGCACTATTTAAGCCTTAAATCCATGGCAAGAGACTTTCTTGAACTTGACAAGGTTAAACCCCGGCCGGCACCGCTGGAGAGCGGAGCAAAGCTCTGAGTTTTCCTCCCCAAGAGGTGCGCCGCGCCAACGTCGGCGCTATCGGTACACTTTAATTGAAAGGTGAACGCTCGGCCCTCGTAAGGTCTTACAAGCTTCGCCGAACAAGCCGTGTCATTCCCAGGCGAATTGCTAGAAGATGAGCGCGAGACCTCGTAATTCCCCCGTTGTCGTCAAGGCTGCTTTTTGCCGGGGAACTCGAATTAGATTCTTTGCGTTTGGTGTCGGAGCGGTAAAACAGAGCCGCGTTGCTTTTCATGAGCCAAGGGTGTTAAAGCTCGCGCGCGCGCACACGGAATTTGTCTCCGGTCGCTGGAGCCGCCGCCCAGAGAGAGCCGCTGCAGCAAGCGAGCCGCTGGACTAAAATATACTTGGAGGAGATAAAAACAAAAGTAGTAAAGAAAAGTAAAGAGAGTCATTAGGCATTGCCGAGTGCCCAGTAGTGCGGTAATAATGATACAACAACAAGTGTGCCAATGGTGCACGGCCATTAAGCAATAAGAATGCGTCCACTGCTACGCGAATGCTGATCAGCAACAGTTGAGAATGAGGACGGGCGGGCGGGGGGTAGAAAGTTGATGCTTCGGGAAAGGTTCTGTGGTGAGTAGGTACGTCCTACTAGATATGTCAGCAAGCCTTCTCTCTTGTTTTTTCACCTCCAACACATCCGTCAGATCGCTTTGGTGCTCAATGGCGATGGAATTGGAATTCACGGCTATGACTAATTTGCACTTCTAATGTGTCATTATTCCAAAGAAATAAGTTGGCAAGTGACACTCGTTTAGTCAATGCCACGGGTGGGGAATGGATTTATTTAGTCTCGCATGAGAACCGGCGTGGAACGGACCGGGGCGATCCAAGCTTCCTGCGCGCACGCCCCTGGGCGAGATGAGGGCAAGAATAGCGCCTTGAACGTCATTCTTGGTGTCATTGTCTGGGCTTGTTTCTCTTGTCACGGGCTGGACTCCCCTTCAGCCCTTTATCTCGTCCGCCTGGCAAATGCGCTTTTGGAAGGTTCCACATTAGTGGCGCAAATTCCCTCCTTCTCATCCTCCCGCTTCTCAGATAGGAGAGATGACACGTCTATTTCTTGCGTTTGAATCGAACTTTGAACGGGATGTACGTTCATCCAAAATGGAACCGGCTTGTCCCCGAGAGCAGCGTTCGGTCAGTCTGCATTGCATCTCGCTGTCGAACGGCCCCCAGCGCGTTCCAACTCATGACTTAATGACACAATTTGGCAAAAAGACCAACACAGGTGGCAGAACGTCTCATTTGATCACTTTCGCGTCCCTCTCTGTCTTTTAGACGGAACGGAGAAGTGGGAGAGAATGAAGCCATCTGTGGCAAAGTGATTTGTCGGTCCTTTGTCAAGGTTGAGAACACCGCCATTCGTCTGTACAAACAATCCGGTGGCTCCTAAACGAATGTCACTCGTGGGCAAATATGCCGCAACAAAATATCGAGCGCTGGTGCGGAGTTTGCTCGCTCCCTTGGAATTTTTGCGCTTATTCCGCAAACGGGAAGGTTGCGCATCCCCTTCAAATGATTTCATCAGCGCCGCTCGGGCGTGATGCAAACACCTTAACAAAGACGGAGCCGCCGCTTTTCGCACTTTTGCCCTCGGTGACACGGCGCTCATTTCATAAAAAGCACCTGCGGGAATTTCGGGAAGCGAAAGCGGTTTGAATACGCGCCGCTGAGATTTAACAGGGAATATATTCTGGCCCGGTGAGTGGCGAATGAAGTTGGTTTGAGCCAAGAGCGGAATCTTTTCATCGGGGTGTCACTTTTCCCACACGGAGGTCACAAACGCTACGTTGAAATCGGCCGGTCGCGGGTCGAGGGCGGTTGACCGAGAGGTCGCCTCTCCCGTCCGTCCTGCGGCGAGGGAATCCTCCCTTGCCTGCGCCATTGCATGCGTGTCTCCTGACCTTAGCGCACGCCTCACTTGGCAGCAACACTTTTCCCCCATCCGTTACCTTTTCCATTGCTGGCGCAACCGAGAGGAGCCATTTTCATGTTTTTTTAAAAAAAAATTCCCCTTCCATCTTGGCACTCGGGGAGCTGAGCTTTTGTGCCTCTTCGTCTTGTCTTCGTAAGGAGATCATTTTCCCGCCGCTCGTGTCACGCCGAGACGCTCTCATTTCATCACTCTTCCACCGGCGACTTCCTTTTTCCCGGGGTACAAGTGTGCCATTTCAGACATGAGCAGACGGTGCAGAACTGTACTCGGTGTCAAAAGCGGAAAAGCTTTGACTTGGGGGAGGGGGGGGGGGGTAGGCAAGTAGGCAGGTAGGTGGGTTAGGTCGCTCGGCGTACGGAAAGTGTACCCTAGGTTTTTTTACCGCTACGGGTCTCTCGTGTAGTTTGAATCAAAAGCGCTCATCGGATCAGAGCGAAGCTAAAGAAGGCCTGAACTCACAATGTGAAGGTCACAGTTGCCTCCATTATTCATCGAGTCAGCCATACCTAAGTTGGCAAGTGTTGGGAAAGAAAAGACGTGGCGATAAAGAGATTGCTTTAAAAAGGTGGCCCCTTTTTCTTTATACAGACAGCCTTGGGAAAAAAAAAAAAAAAAAAAAGGCCTTCGTGAGACCGAAGACCTAATGAAAGGGGGCGACAAAAAAAGAAAGACGTAAAGGGCACATGACCTTCTCTTGTGTGATCTGACTCATGTGTTTGAAAGACCCCCTTTTGGAGAACGCTTGCGCCTCTCATAATTGGAGGCACCCATATTGACAGACGCTATTGATGGCCTCGAGGGTGACATGCTTGTCCTGGCGGTCGCAACTGTTACAGCCATCGCTAGCCAATAGCAACCGTGTTGCCCGATGCTAAGGAAATGGCATCTTGATGTAGAACTGCATCCGGTGACACCGACCCACTTCGCTAGTCCGTTTATGAGTAGCACCTGTCACTGTCCCAACAATGGCTAAAAATCTTTTCTTTCTGCCGCTGTGCGGACAGCACGCGGGCGAGAAATCCTCGCCCGGCAATGCGCCGGCGAGCTGCGGGCTCTTCATAGCGCTCGTCTTCGTCGGGTGTGGTAAGAAATTAAATCGAATCAACCACTATCGTGATGCAACCAACTCGCGCTGTGCAATATTCCATTATACGGGGCTTTATATCATTGTGTGATACAAAACTGTCGACCACATAACTTTGGATCGTATATACCAGGGGTGTCAAACTCATTTCACATTGTGGAATATTTTTTACAAAACATTACATGAAGGACCTTAGATTTCCTTAGACAAATATGCAATTTACTTTTATCATTCACATATATGCATTGCAGCTGATCCCATTGACTGTACAAAGGCACCAAACCTTAACAAGTAATTGGTATTGAAAAATATAGTAATGCACTTTTAAGATTAAACGAGATTTATAAAGAAAGGAATTTTACACGAGCATATAAATTCTAAATGTAATCCCTGCCTACACCTTACAAACTAAGGAGAGTGCTATAATATGTGTAAAGAAGTATTCACATATCCTTGATAGCGTCTGCTGTGTTGGGTCTGTCTCAGTGACAGACTGAGGCTGGTATTGTCTTCTTCTCTGATCAAAACAAGGTTGTCTTTTTCTCTAATCAAAACAGTGTGTCCCCCTAGCGGATATTTGATGAATTGCACCTCATTAAAAATATTCATTCCGTGTCTTTTATGCATTTTTTCACTTTAAAATGATCCTGCGGGCCTGATCAAACCTCCTTGCGGGCCGGATCCGGCCCGCGGGCCGTATGTTTGACACCTCTGGTATATACTGTAGAGTTCTTGAGAGACGAGTGACCTGACTAGAGTTTTTCGAGATCGAAGGTTTTGAGAGACCGTTTGACATTTTTTTATTTAAAAAAAAATGCTTAGACGTGCAAGTGAAAACTCAAACTCACTTCACAACAAGCAATATTTCTTCTTCTTCTTCTGACGCTCTCAGTTGAACAATACTGTCAAGCTACACGCCGAACAAAGAGAATGACCATAAAATCCCAGAGGTTTTACCAATTAATTTTTTTAAGTAGAGGTGCCGCCGTGTATTTTTGGATGTACGAGATCCTAACTTGAAACAGATTTTGCGTCAAAATGTCCCATTTTGGACACCTTGACTCCCATTATAAATGCCAATTTTCACTTTGATGTACCGTATTTTCCGCACCATAAGGCGCACATAAAAGCATTCTAGTTCCTCAAAAGGCGACTGACTTTTATAATCCGATGCGCCTTATATATGGATTAATATTATGACTTATTGGATGCAGTATTTTAAATGTTCTGTAAAGCGTTTTGTCACAGCTGCAGCGGTTGTGAAAGCGCTATCTAAATAAAGGTGGATTGTATTGCATTGTCTCGTGGATTAATTAAAAAAAAAAGGTCATACATTGTGACAGGGGAGGGGGGGGGGTGCGCAAAACGCAATCCAGGCATAGTTCATATCGCTGGGAACATCATCATGTCATGCATCAATGCCCGTGCGCACCCATTGTCAGGTGCGGGGGCGGACGCTTAAAGTTTTATTTTGTTTTTTTTTCGCAAGTCACACAACACATCCATCAGCTTTCTGAAGCTCTCATCCTTATGGTGGTGCTCGGACAAATTGGACCAGAACAACACGCGATGCGTTTAACGCACGCGCGCAAAGACAATAAACGCTTCTGGCGTGGCGTAAAATTGTCATTTATCATTCGAGCACGGTTGCAATAAAATGTGAATGAAATCCTTTTTCATTTTCTGCTGACTTAATGCTGATGGCTGTCAGTAAAGAGAAAAAAAAAAAAACGGATTCAAATGAGTTGAAGGTCATCACCGTGAGTCCAAATCGGTGCAGTATCACGATCTTATCTGGTGCTCTCGTAATATACTGCGGAGAAAAGCGGCAAGTGACATGGAATGTAAATGCCGTTGAAGAGTACTCTGCATTCATTGCCCACAAAATGGAAAGATTTGGGATTTTTGCATGTCTTCTTCGGACGCCGTTTCCAAGGGAGCGTCGTACAGCGTGCCCGACGTGATTGATTTCTGATTTCCAAACGCTTGCTTCACCGCGAGCCGCCGGCAAGGCGCTTTCATATCGGTGAGCCGCAGCGATCCGGGCTCTCTCCAATTGCTGTTGTCGTTGCGGTTTGGGAAATATTTCAGCCAAGCGAGGCGCCGGCCACATCTGACTTTCTTTTCTGCCGAAGCTTCTCTGCTGTATTCTGTCAACGCGCCACCTCCGCAGAACAATGATCATATATTCCGTGATCCCCCGTTGCGCAAAGAGAGCTCACTCCCCCACTCCGCTTCTTATTCCTATTTTCTTCTTTTTTACAACCGCGTACTGTATCAGCGAAATGACTGCGGCGCTCCTGCGCCGCTGCAAACAGCCTCGCTCGAGTGTGTCAAGCCCACGGGGCTTTGCGGCTTTGATCTAATGCACAATAGCGAGCGTGTGAGGGAGGAAACCAGGCATATGCGCTCACGCGCCCTTACGCAAATGAGAACAAGGCTCGCATGCGCCAACGAATGCTCACACACACCACTGTGGAGGCGCCACGCAGCCCCCCCCCCCCACATAGATATCCCGTTTGATTGTAGCTTATTAAGGCTTTCTGCGGTTGATCGGGAGATGAGGTCCACAATGATGGAGGGGGAACGATGAACATACTGCTCCTAAGTTTGGCGGGAAGCCGTCCTCGCCTCATAGACCGAGGAGTAATTATGCTTGGGGGAGGAGCCATTGAGGGGGAGAAGCCAATGAGAGGGAAGAAGGGGATGTCGGAGGCGGGGTCGATGTCGCATTTCCCACTACGTTGGCAATTCAAATTCATCCACAAGCATCGTAAGGCGCATGTGCCTGTGCGGCGAAGCATCCAGCTTGGGTCTTATGGTGCAGGGTGAGGCGAGGGGGGTTTTCCTAACAGGGTTGCGGGGGTTGCCGGAGCCTCTCCCGGCTGACTTTTGGCGAAAGGCGGAAGAGCCCCCGAAGTCGTCAAAGGGCACACGCGGTGAGGAAACAAACATGCGCGGCCACATCCCACGCGCGTGGACCGCTCCGCCATCTGCCACCGCGGTAGGCCACGCATCGGGTCTCTCCGCGAGTGCGTGTGGCCCGCGCCGTGGCCGCGCGGGACCTGCGCCCGCCGAATCCACTCCGACGCTTGTTGGCGGTCTACGGGCTATGCAATATCGATGGCACTTTTAGTTAAGATTCATGGATTCGACCTTGCGCTTTTCCTTGACACTTTCCGCTCCTTGACTGGACCTTTGCTTTGGTTTAAGAAGAACGTAGCACAGGAGATGAAAACAAGCACAACAAGCACATGCTTGGGCTCCTACAATAAAGGCTACGTTATTATTGGAGAAGACTTGCCCCCCCCCCCCTCCCCTCCTCACTAATTAAGATATGGCAAGGGCTCCAGCTAATTTGGGCCAATCAAAGAGAAACGGGCTCATTCATCACCGAGTTTCAATCACACCAGCGGGGGAGTGCACGGAAAGAAAATACAGGAAGGTTGTTCCACCGAGTCTCCTTTGTTTGTTTCTCTCACCCCTTTCCAAAGTGTGCCTCGGGTCTGTATTTGATCCAGCGCAAATATTACATTTAACATTCGGGTAGCACAGACTCGACAAAAGCATTGGCCTCGGTATATCCGCCATACAATTATCCTTGACGGGAGGTCGCGTCACACAGACCAAATTATACAAAGCTTTCTTAAATGCGCAGGCGATGTCGAAGGTACACACATACATACAGTTGGAAGCGGAGCTTAACCACTGTCGTCTTCGTTCTTAAAAAAAACCCCCAAAGAAACACAAAAACAACAACCCCCCCCCCCCTCTTTATCATTCAATGCCAGCCGTTTTTCTCAACTCGGGAGCCATTTTGACTCATTTTTGAAGGCCTGCAGAACATCGAGTTCTCGAGCTATACAAGCAAAAAGAAAGCTCTCACCCTCTTCTTTCATCAGGAACAAAAAGTCCGTTAGTACCTTTTACCGGAATAAACAGCAGTTTAACATCGGTAGGTTTCTTGTTTAGACTCGGAGGAAAAAGTGCTTCATGTGAAAGGATGCATTTGAAGTCAAACTTTCACTCTGATGCTATTTTTTATTTTTTATGCAGCGGTGACACTTCAAAGATCTAAACAATGCTTTCCAACGAAAAAAAACAACAGCAACACCGAAAAGGTCACTTTGATTGCATGATCAATTTTGCACTTGTGCATGAACTTTGCATGAACTTTGTACCTGCATGCAAGCGTGCGCGAGTTGTGCCTCTTCCGCCGCCGGGCACTCGTGCAGAGAATGTATTCAAATCCCCGAGCTAAGATATCTTCTCCACTGACGGGAGGATGTTTGCTCGAGCCAGAGCTGACCGCTGTCTCATGTGTGCTACGGGTAGAACTACTAAAAAGGAAGCCGATAAATCCAACTCGCGTCGTTGTCCAGCTCGAGCGCATAAATGGTAGCAAGAGTGCAGATGGCAACGTAAATTTTCCGTCTGCTGTCGGTAGGACTGAATTAAAAGCAGAGAGCGGGTCTCGTTTTATGTCTAACGCAAGCGTAATGAGAGAGCCGTGTTCCCTCGGGAACAAAAATACATCCACGAGCATGTCGATGCAATTACGGGCACATCACCACTCATCTTACACTCTCCTTTTCTCCGTGAAGCATTTTGTTTTCCCACGCGGGATCTACGCGAGCACAATACAGCAAAAATATCAGGCTGAAGAAAGACTTGAAGCAACCCGTACCAAGTACCACCTGATGAAATGTGTTTGGCAGTTCATGGCCAGAAGCATCAATCAAATGAGTAACACCTCGGAATCAAAATGACACTCAACGATGAGTGCCGTACATTTCCCACTTTAAGTCACAAGTATCAGTCACACGACCGCAAAAAAATGCATCACGGAGAATAAAAAAACATCGATGCAGTAAGTTGCTTACTTTATACGTCACATTTTTGGGGTGGGGGGGGGGGGGGGGAAGGGTGTAATTGAGAAAAAAACGAGACCAACAAGAGCAGAGCTCAGACTTGCTCCCAAAATGCCTCTTCTCTAACCATGTTGGAAAAGTTTTTGGGGAGGTGGGGTTTGAAATGGCTTTCCTTCACTGGAATCCCACAGGTAGAAGAATCCTGTTGGAAACTTTTAGTGCTCTAAGTCGTAAAGCCTTGTTCTGGCGGCTTATTGGATCATCACATCACATTCGCCTGCTCACAACTGCTAATTCATTCTTTGTGTGCTTGTGGCGTCTTGGCTTTGTTCTCATCAATGTACTGTACATCTTTGTTTTTTAACAATTATAATGTTGAGACTTTATTTTCTTCCGATCTTGGAGTATTTGTTTTGCGATTTGAAATTGGACCAGCAAATCGGCGCCGTTGTCCAATCCGGTGTCTTTCATCTTAGGCAGCTGTCTGTGATCAAGGCTCCCCCTTTCTCTGGCGAGCACTTGGAAACGGTCGTTCATGCCTTCGTCACACTTGGGCCAGATTGCTGCCATGGCCTTGACTTTGGAGTCAGCCGATCCTCCATCAAGCGTCTCCAGCGGCTCCAGAATGCCGCCGCTCGCCTCTCGCCTCTCGACTGGCACTCGTAAGAGGGAGCGCATCACTCCTTCACTGATTCCCTCTCCATTTTACAGTTCTTGTATTTGTTTTCAAATCTTGAAATGGCCACCTAACCTCTCGGAGCTCCTGCCCAGCGCCGCAGGTCTTGTCTTCAAACTCATTTTCATTCTTTGCCTTTGGACTCCGCACGAGACTTGATTTTGAGTTGGACTGTTCTGGAGAAATACAGTTGAGTTGGCTTGAGTTTTTCTTGATGCAGTTTAACACTCCTTTGTAAACTCGCACTGGCGCTTTGGATCAGGTTGAGATTCGGTCTGCCGCTAAAGCGCACCGGTGTCATATATCGCACTGGAACGAGAGGGTCTCTGAATGGTTTCCAAAGACCTCCCTCACCACCAAGTGCGGAGTCAAAACTGATGTTCTAGCCCCTGTTTAGGATATTATAGTGCTGAGAAGAGGTTCGGAACCGGGAGGGAGGAGTGCAAAGTTAATAGCCTGGGGGTGGTTCAGTGGTGCCGCTCTACGTGCGGGCAGCCCTCCATCTCGCTTATCTTGTGTTTGCTCAATTTCCTCTGTGTACATCGGTGCACCTGGGCTCTGTCTGCAGCCTCCCAATGCTCCTCAGCCGCACACCTCGGAAGATAATAGCCAATCCCGCTCCCCGCACTCCCAAATCAGGGCCAAAAGACGTTGTGCTTTGTTTAAGATTTCCACAGAAGGAGCCCGTGTCCCTGAGGCGGCAAGCCATTACAAAAATGGAGCTCTATCGCATTCAGCGGAAAAGAGCCCTCCACGGTCTCAGGTGGAGGCCGGATCCGTTTCCACTCAGTTTGGAGGGGTAAGTATTTTGCTCTATAGTCTGATTAGAATGCGGATGATGATTCAGTGCTTCGTGTCCAGCACTATCATTGCCGTGAGACTCGTCTCAGCTCTTCCACTGAGATTGACTATTTGGTCGCCGAGAGGCTCAATGAGCAAATTCAAATCTGGGTGTGTGGAGTGTTAAGAGAGGATATTCGCTGGGCAGAAAAACAGAATGTGTGTCGGCGAAAGTATTGAACTCTGAACACCGAAAACGGCGAGAAGTCGGGCGGCGCGGTGGGGCGATTGGTTAGCGATCACCGTGCAGAGGTCCTGCCTGGAATTTGCATGTCCTCCCCGTGCCCGCGTGGTTTTTCTGCTCCATTTTCTCCCACGTTCCAAAAACATGCGCGCTAGGTTGATCGGACTCTCTATCGTGTCCTTCGGTTCGATTGTGAATGCGGAATGGCGGTTAGTCTCCGTGTGCCCTGCAAGCGGCTGGTGACCAGGTGAGGGTGTACCCCGCCTACCGCCCGAAAACACCTTGGGATACCGGATGGATGGATCAAGTATCCGTAAAACAAGGTCGAGAGAGATCCAAGTCAGCTCTTCGCTGCCCTGCTGTGTGTGTGCCCGCGAGGTGATGGATGGCAAAGGAGCAACACCTCATCAGTTACTGTCTCTTAATTGTTGTTTTTCTTTGGGTGTGGTGGTTTCCTAGGAATCTAATTAGAGGCACAGGACCAAGCCGGAGACGGCTGATGTTTTCACAGTTCATTTAACTGATTACTGCGCCCTAACCTTGCACGACAGACCGTTTTGGCAAATATGACTCCCCTTTCACTCCTACGAGATGAGAAAGCGCTTTCTAAAGTGCACAAATTAGCGATTGTTTTGCTGCTTTACATGGTTAGGATTGTGTCGACAGTACGTGGCCTCGCTGAATTTGACTTTTGCATGTTCGGCTTGTTGGCTTCGCGCAGCCTGAGCTTGCGTTCGACAGCGCCGAAGAGTACCTCGGCTTTGCAGCGGCCGCAATGTCTGGCCGAGCAGACCGACCGTCCGTCCCCGGGGTAACGCTCTTCTGGTCAAAGAGGAAAAGAACCGCAGGTTGAATCGCCAGGAAATTCAAGCCCTTTCAAAGCAAAGCAGAAATCGATAAGCGCAGCCGCTTGCAAGGGCCACGCCGACCCAAGCGGCCTTCCACTCGCCCGTTGTCATACCATCAACATTTCATGATGATGTGACGGCAGCGGCGGGATGTCGGGATAACCGCTTTGGTCGCGTCTGTCGCGGTCGAGACGTGCCATCTCTGTGAGGACTCCTCAGAGATAAAGACAAAAACGCACACGCGCGGAAACTGCAAACCGGTGGAGTGCAGACCTCCACCGAGACCGCGCAACCTGACTTTGGCTCACGCAAGGGAAGTTTGACTCGTTCGTAACTTTGGTCGGACTGATAACGGCACACGAAATTTCACGGAAGCCACCGGTTCCGAAAAGGGATTCTCGGGTTCCACTTTCTCTGAGAGAATTTTGGATGGAAGTTGAGAAAAGTGCTGCTGATTCCATTACACGCATTTTGTGGCTCTTGTTCCCCCCTCTTGTTACACTTTTTTTTTTTTTTTCCTGCTCTGGCATAATTGCACCATGATTAGCCTTACAACACCAAAGTATTGAACTACTTTCTTCGGCATTGTCAAAGTCACGTTACAGCAATTTAGCCAAAGTGACACAACTGCGCATTCACGGGTGTACAAAGGAAAAAAAAAAACAAAAAAACATCACAAGCATCAAAAATTCTACTCGTCATAGTCTCCTAATAAGGGAATCCACGAGTATGTGTCCACGAGTCTTCCTTTTCAAATGATGGCAAACCGACAGCACTCCTTTGGAAGCGGGCAGACTTTTTATCTTGTGAGGGAGGGGTCCAGGCAAGTGCTTTCTATTTCATAGGCCCCTCTCTAGCTCATGCCCTTAAATGACAGACGAAAGGAGGAGGCTCTTGGCGGTGGGGGGAACCCGAGAGAGCGAAAGAGCAATTCCGATCAGGGGGGGGGACCTGGCTATAAAGACGGTGGTGTCCCGACACGGCAAGTCTCAGGCTCGTCAAATGTGCATAATCGCCCTTTAAGCCGCAGCGAGGGAGCTAAGTTGCCGCGCAGCCTGTTGCTTTCGTGTCGATCGGACGCTCGCAGGGCCGAACCGACGAGCCGGGCCGGGAAGAGGCTGGCGAAGCCCTTTTATGGTGTCGCGGATGTGGCTCTTTACAAGTAATTGCGCCGCCGCTTCACTGGTGCCGCCTTGCGTTTCACATTTGTCTCATGAGAGCAGTCATTCGGAGGGAATTGATTGGCGCTAGTAAGTGAGACGCAATCAAAGCCCGGGATCGTAAAGGAACAGATGCCAGCGGGGGGCTCCATCGTCCTGCCGCTCGTCTTCGCTTACGGGCGCATTAAACGACGCTCGCATTGCCGTGACTCGACGTGAGATTTGGCCAAAGTCAGGAGTGCGTCGCGGCACGATGAGACCGTCTGCTGCTCTTGTAAAATTGCTGCTCTTTGACGCCATGGAATTTCACTGGAGCTCATCTCGGAGTTAAGTAAGCGAACTTTTGCCGCCAAAGAGAGGCGCTTAACACCGACGCGCTCACGCGCCGAGGCATTTAGCGCTTCATTTGCCGGCGAGTGGACGCGCCGGGCGCTCTCGGGAGCCATTCTCCTCATGTGTCATCCCGCTCACCCGTGCGTAGTCACGCCGCTCGTACTTAGTTCCGACTGAAAAATCGCAAAGCGCTCGTCCGCTTGCAATCTTGTCACGCGGCCGCTTCTCCTTCGCTGTCCGTCTGCTGCCGGCTCATTGACCTCGCCGCCGCCGCTCGCACCGCACAGCGCTCTGTCGTCCAAAACGGAAGCTAACGCACAAGCGATTGAGTGCCGACTTCAAACAGATTCTTGTCGCGACATCGCTATTGCCACTTATTGCATTTGATCCCCCCGCACGCGTAGATGATGCCAAGTCAACTTTTCCAATCTTGAAGACATGCGCTCTGACGTTGGCAGCCATTTAATTAGCGTCTGTGACGTCTCCGCGAAGCTCGCCTCGCCTCTCCTCGCCTCTCCTGCTGAACAGCTTGGCGATTGCTTCTTGAGATTTATATTCCCTCTAATTAGGAGCCAATGAGCGTGAGTGTCACAATGTATGAAGACGTCGAACAGCCGCAATCGCAAAATGGCACCCGATCGTATTCGTGGAGAAGACAAAGTCCTGGGGGGGGGGGGGGGGGGGCAGCGTGTGAAATGCACCGCTCGAGCTGGCGAGACTTGTGCTCAGTCAAGCTAAGCTACTCGAATATTTGCCACTGGGCTTCCGAGTTCAGACTGCTGCTTGCGTGATCGTTTCCAATGTCGAGCTGCGGAAGGGGCAGTGAGGCGGCCCCCCTTGGCTTCAAAGGAAATCGGCTCCGAAGGAAAGGACGCCGTTCTTTCTGTGGCCCGTGACTACCGCGGGGCGGCGGCACGGCGCTCGACCGGTGAGCACGTCCGCCTCACAGTGAGAGGTCCCGTTTTCGACCACCCCGTCGTGGAGGTGGCATGTTCTCCCCGTGCCTGCGTGGCTTTTCTCCGGGTATTCCGCTGTCCTCTTACATTCCAAAAACATGCGCGGTAGGTTGATTGGATGCTATAAATTGTCCAGAAGTGTGTGTGACCGTGAGTGTGAATTTGTCTCTGTGTGCCCTGCGATTGGCTGGCAACCAGTTGAGGGTGTCCTCAACTGGTTGTGCTCACCAGAGAAAGCGGAGGCTTGGCTTTAGGCAGCTGCCGTTGATGAAAGAAGCCGGACTTGACAACGGCGCCCATTTGCCGGCGCTATGAAAACAAAAACAAAAAAAAAACGACTGTCCAGTTTAAGAGCCAAGTTCAGAAGTGCTGGTGTAAATCCCGATGGGAGTCACCTCCTTGAGAGTGTGTCTCATGAATAATATTGCAGCCCGCTCCCCATTTAACTTGAGGTTCTAATATGTTTTGCGAACCCCCTCTGTCAGCAGCCGACCCTGAGAGTACTTTTCCTTTTAATGTTCTCTACTTTCTTGGCTGCACGCAGACGAGACTTTTCACTGCCTCCAGCACTTTGGCGGGAGTTTGTCTTCTTTCGCCAAAGATGAATACGTAATGTGTGGAATGCGTTTTTTTTGCAAGGCGCACATGAATTATTCACGCTTTGTAAGATACAGTATCCCTTCAGCCGAGTCGCGGCGGTTGGTCGAAATCGTTCAGCCGTTTCGTCCAGGCGAGGCTTGCTGGTTTAGCGTTTGAAATTTGAATTCACCCGCAAGTCAAACGCCTTTTCCTAACTTCCGTCGGCTAATTCTCAGATGACATTGCATAATTATGGAGTCCTCTGCGGCGCCTTCAGCCGACGCGGCCCCGACGCCATCGCTGTTTTCACGACGAGGAAACGACGTGGCAATCGGTGAATGGAAATATGGAAAGTGGAGCCTAAATTTAGCCTCCCTCCGGGCATTGGATTGAAGGTGGCTGCGCTTCACTCTGGCGCCGTTTTCGCGTGCGGTGGGATGAAGCGGCGGCAACGGCGTTTGACAACCGTGGCAGTTTACAACTTCAGGATTTGCTTCCCGAGTCCTGAAGTGAAACGCCGAGTTCATCAGAGATATCTCGACCCAACTCGAGTGTATCTACGGAGCGCTTCAAAACAACCACCGCCATATACAATGTGCAGTACGTGCACCGCAAAAAAAATACAATAAAAATGGTCGCACAACAGCAAAGATGGTCGAAGCAATACATTAATCATGAAGACGGTGAGAAAAGAGTCAAAGCAAAGCCAAGTCTCATGCGGAGTGGATAAACACACGTTTTAAGATGAGTTGTAATAATGTTTAGCGGAGGGTCACTCCGAAGAACAGAAAAGGCGTTCCCTTGCTTGTCTCTTCTGCTCGACTCGCAGAAGCGATACAGTCGGTAAAAGGTGCGCGCGCGCCCGACGCAGGTTGCTCGTGAAGCTTAGCCCCGATGAAAAAAGTCATCTTGCCGAGTCGGCACGCTGCCTTCCAACCATCTGTTGTCGTTAAAATGTGACTTTGTTCTTTTGCGCTCATTTGTTTTGTTTTCCATGCTCAACACTTGACTGTGCTTTGTGTCTGTCACCCGCCCTCTTTGCGTCGAGTGCAGACTCTCAAATGCGTGTCGATGAACCACTTGCGACATTAAGAGAAACCAGACGACAATAGCCACGAAATCGACTCCCAATCAGCGGCCGGCTTCGGTCGTTCACTTCAGAGTTGGCGCGAAGAAGCGGATCGTTTGCGAGCGACACCACCTTGCATGCCCCCCCCCCCCCCCCCCCCCCCAAGTAGCGCATGGTATGCTGCCTTTATATATTGCAAGAACGAAAAAAGCGAAGCTTGGCAGAGTGACATTTTTGTGCTAGCATTAGCATAATTGCACGTCACACTTACAACTCACAATGACTAATGACTTCATGAAAGTGGGCCATTTGGGTGTTTGATATCCTTCTGTGTTTTTTTTTAAACCATATGTGCATGAATCTGCACATATGGTATCTTTGTGTATCAAGCCAAGAAACTAAGACGAGCCCGATTACGGCACCCGTGTGTTTGGATACATTGCAAGCTGTGCACTCTGCAGTCCACCTCCGCTTAACTCAGTGGGGGTAAAGTGACTGCAATGAAGAGCGCTAAAGGAAAATAACAAGTGTCAGAATGCAAAAAATAAATCGGTAACGTGGGCCTGGATGCGGTGAGCGGCCTGAAAGTAAGCTAAGCTGGAGAGGAGCAGTCATGTTTGTCTTCATCTGCTTGATAATAATAATAATAATATAATAATACATTTTATTTATAAGCGCCTTTCAAGACACCCGAGGACACTTTACAATAACAAAAAACACAAAACAATACGGGTTGAGCAGCGGCGGCCAAAACGCGCCAGCGTTCACTCAACCAATTGATGCCTTCTTCTTCTTTTCCTTTCTGTCGGGGTGCGCGCAAGTTCCCGCCGCGTGTTTCTCGATGCGTTTGCGCTTCTCAACTGCCAAAGTGAGGAAGTAGGCAGCTCGTGGTGTCGAGGGCTGCGGTCGGATCTTCAAACCTCAGCCAGCGCGTGTGAAATTCAGATGTTGTCGTGGCTCGGCGCTTTCCCCGCTCTTCTCGGAAGAGGAGATGAGCGAGCGACCTTGGGCTTTTGACGTCAAGGAGGCCGCAACGGTCCTGCCCCGACGACCCCGTTTCTCCCCCGTTCTCCCTGTTGCCAACGCTCCACCCTGCTCTGGCGAGCCCCGCCAAAATAATACGACAGATTGCAAAAAATCATACAGAGGCAGATGCACCACGAGCAGAGAGATAAGCCCCTGGCCCCCGCGTCTTAGCGGCTGCCATGTTGGCAAACGGGCCGTGAATAATGAAGGCAGACCGCCGTTAGTGCAATTATGTTTGTTTGGTTTTGCTTTTGAACAGCGATGTCCCCTTCCCCCTTTACACATCATCAACTTGACGCACGCCACCGTTTGTTGATCAATTTGAAAGCGTTGATCAGACCGCTGCGCACGCCGATGGTAGAATCTGAAACAAGACTTTTGCCTCCCTTTTAATTGAAGACCTGGCCCTACAAGAGGCCGCGGCTAGGTGAGGCTCCGACGCCGGCTAATTAGTCCGCGGAGACCACTGGCAGGGCAGCTGCTCATGTCGCTAATGAAGCCGGGCATTTTTTTGTTCCCGCGGCCAAGTCACCTCCGCCCCGCTAAACGGAGAGTAAAAAGAGAGCCCCTCCCTTGGATTATGAGCAGCACCAATGCGTCCTGGTGCCAGTCGGCTCGGTCGAAGGTGGAGAGGTGAGATTTGAAAACAAATCATAGGATCTTCAAATGAACTCTAAAGTGAGCCAAGTGAAGGCGGAGTCGGAGTGATGCGCTCCCTCTTAGGAGTCGAGAGGTGAGCCGCAGCATTTTTGGAGCAACTGGAGACACGTCATGGAGGGTTGGCCGACTCCCAACGTCAAATGCATGACAGTCATCCAGCCGAGATGTGACGAAGTGCTCACCAGAGAAACCCGATCGTTTGGCACCTTCTCTCTTGAGTAACGATTCCGTATCCAAGCAAAAATTGGAGCTACTTTGCGGATGATCTGATCCAAGACAACAGAGTGACTGCGGTCCGAGCACGTTTGGCTGGATATTTTGTGTCCGCCCCTTAATGGCGGCGTGATTCCGCATTTTGCCCCGTTTATTTGCTGTAAGAAATCATCACTGCCCGGAATTCACGATCCGAACGACGACACGCCGAAAGACCCGGTTAGCAGGTGCGTGTCTCCGAGAGGGCTTTTTGCGCTCTTTTTGCACTGCCGCCGATTATTCCGCCGACGCTCGAGAGTGCGCCGAGGCACGCGGAGCCGACTGGCACGGTGGCGGAAGAATGCTGCCTTTCTTCTCCTCCGCTGAGCGTTAATGGATTTTCTTCACGCGGAGATGAAAGAGTTGGACACCGTCGGCAGCATCGCGCCCCATTGAAGGTATTCCTTTGCACCGCAGGCATGGTAGCGACCACGTGTCAAGCGGCATACGACGGCTGTTTTGACGGGCAGGGTGGCCTCCGCGCCAAAGCCGCAGTTCCATCCGTCGTGCGACGCCTTCCCACGATATAACAAGCTCGTTTTACATGATGTATTGGCAGCCAAGTGGTTTTGTGCGGGCTCGTCGCCACGAAAAGAACCGCCCGTGCCTCTCTGGCAAAAAAGGGGCTTTTATTTGCTTCTTTTTGAACTCTCTGACTGCTGTTTGCCTTTCATCGCCGTTCTATTTTCATCTCCTCATTTTGGCACTCGGCAAAAAAAAAAAAGCCCCTCACTTCACTAGTTCATCGTTCCTTCGACTAATCCTATTGGCCATGCATGGGCTGAAGCCGAAGCGTGTCTGCGGCGTCTCGCAGCTCAGATCGTCATCGGCGCAGCCTTTTGGTCTGCTTTCATCCATTGCGTCCGGTTTTATGAGCAGGCTTGAAAAATCATTCCCCAAAGTCTAAAAACGCTGCTATTAAGCTTAAAATACAGGACAGCCACCCTATATTTCTCGGTGGTGGATTTTGGGATAAAACTTCAATGAGTCATACACAGCCTCGGGGGGCGGGGTGCGGGGGGGGGGTGCTACTGGGAGGCGGGCGGCGGGGAGAGAAATACATTGTTTCAAGCTGCCGGCTCGGAGGAAAAGAACCGCACGCAGCTTGAATCCAGGACTCGGGAAATGCGGCTCACCGCAGAGTGGAAATTTTCAGTCGCGGCGGCTCCCCCGCCGGGATCCGGTCGGACCGTCAATAGGATGGATTAGTCTTTTCCGACTGGAGAGAAATAATCACTCAAAGCTGTAATTAAAGCAATAATTACATTAGTCCCGCGGTGAAGTGCTCAACGCGTCACAATTTCATTGGACAAGCGTCGAAGCGAATGAATAGCTCGCCGGAAGGACGAGCGGAGAGCGGACGCGTCGGTGGGCCGTCGGGATTGCCGTTGTTCGGACGCTCGGCGTGAAGCCGACGTGACGGCGGGTGAAATCGAAACGAGCCCCAAGTGCCGTCCGCGTCGTATCCGTCCCGACTGGCCTTCCTGCAGCTTCCTTTAGTAACTGGCTCCGGCGGATGTTTGGGCGATGCGTATCCCCCGCCGGACCTCGCGGCGCACATCCCGCAGGCTCGCGTTCACGACGCCTTTATCGGCTCGTTGAAGTAAGCGTCATCCGGAGACATGAGCGCACGCGGCGTTTTAATCGGGTCTTTGTGGGCGGCGGAGCCGACTCGACCCGCCGCCGCGCTCCCAGTTGGAGCACTTTGAAACGCCGCCGCAGCGCGGGAGTTTGTGTTTGCTAACAGATTCACCGCGTAGCCCGTAGCGAGTGAGAAGTAGCGGGGCTCGAGTAATTCATTTATCACCGAGTGACAGCTTGAGCTGTGCGGCAGAGGCTGGCCAGCCATTGATAAACGGATAGGGTTGATTTATGCAGACGTCCGGGGCGTGCGTGTCAGTCCGCTTTTTGTTGTTGTTGGCTTATATTATTTAGTTCTTTATTTTTCCGGTCTTCGCGGACACGTGCCGTACGTACGGGCTTCGGCATACAATGGAGTCCCGCTTGCTCAATTGCGGGCCTGACGCTTTGCTTTTATTTATATTCGTGTGGTCTTTGGAGAGTCTCTCAAGTTGTTTCTTAGTGAGGGGATCCATCAAGATGGCAGAGGAAAAACAGCAGAGGAGCAGAAGTCAATTGGGAGCACAGTGCACATCAGAGGAAACAATAGTTGCTGAATTATTGAGTCCTTCCTGTGCCATCAGCCGTTTGCCCCGGGCTTAATGGCTCTCTAAAAGCTCGTGTGAGACAGGCCAAATAGTCTTTCTTTTTCGTTTTGAAAGGTAAAAAAAAAAAAACCCACAAGCTTTCCTCTTCAAGACAGCAGCCAGCCAAATAAGCTTGTTGAGATGCAATACGATGCTTCTTGTTCTCCTCGCGTTTCCATTGTAGGTGTCCGGTACAATAAGCCCTAAAGTCGACCAGTAACATTTGCGTTTCATTGCGTTTCATCAACCCAAAATGTTGAAAGAGCCATATAGGACAAAAAAAACTAAAAACAAACCGCAAAAAAATAGAAGCCTTCTATAAAACTTGAACAATGAAGGAAACAGATGCTGTACGTATGTAGGAGACTGGACTGCCTCAGAATTGTTTGTTATTCATTCCTTTGTTGTGTGTTCACAAACGCCCCCATAGAATTTATTTTGTGATTTCCTCATTATTTTCGCTTTTCCTCGTGTTAGTGAAGCGATCGTTAATTTCTGTTTTTCTGAGGCTGTCTTTGAACGCCTCTCGAGTCGAACGAGAAGAGAGAAGGCACGGAGTCGGACGCAGACGTGTGTGTGTTTGTCGAGACCGTTAAAAGCATAAATAAAGTGTACGTTTTAAAAAACCAACACCACAGCTCTCCTTTTTCGGAGCTGCAACACGTATCTACTGTATATCTATTTGAGCTATCTTAGCCTACTATCAAAATCTTTTTCCATTTTCAAACATTTTTTTTATAAAGCTCCAGCGAGCCACTAGACGTCGCTAAAGAGCCGCACGCGGCTCTGGAGCCGCGTGTTGAAGAACGTGTGTCTTCTCCTTCAAATCGGCCTGCTCGGCATGACTGATGGTCCAAACGCTCCGAGTGGCACCGACCGACATCATCGTTTACCCCGAGCCTAGTCAAGCGTCAACCCAAGTAGCGGTCGGTCGGAGCCTCAGAACGGCATCCCGGCTTGCCTTTCCTCGAGGCTCTTTGCGGACTCTTCGGCCAAGTCCGCGTCCCATCCCAAAAGACACAATTGAAATCAACGCATGCAAAGCCAATGTTCTCGGCAAGATCCCCTCAGTCAAATTCCGATAAGATTCACTTGCACCTCCGCCTCAGTGGCACGCAAGCGTCTTGCCTGCACTCGGCGCACACTTCGCCAAGAGTGCAACCGTGTGTCGGCTCGGGTGTGAAGGCTGTCAGGTCATTCAAATCAACGCGTGCGAAAGCCAAACGCGTCTTCTGTTCCTCTTTCGGCCTGTTTGCAACTCTAATGTAATTCTAAATCTCATTCGATCAGCCAGTAATACTTTGCTGTCTCGCATGCAATGTTCTCATACGGGGAAGGGGGGGGGGGGGGCGACAAATTAATTTTCAAATTTGCATTTATCCTGTCACGGGAAACCAGTGAAACGCACGCATCTCCAAACGCGTGAGCTCTTCCGGCTCCAAGGAGGCTTCGCTCGAGGGAGCGCGGCGCCGGTTCCAACCGGCGAGCCTTCGTTGAGAATCCGAGCGCGTTGTCGGGGAAAGGGAGCGGTCCGCTGATCCGATCGCTCGGACGATGCTTTGCGCTCGATACGCTTTCAACACTGAGACGGCTCGAGTGCATTTTACCGCACGTCAGTCAAGCTCACGCGTTCTCGGACTCGTGCGATAGCTTTTAAGTCCCGTTCAGTCTCATCTTTAATTGACGTCATCGGAACCGGGTTAAGAATGTCCAGGAGCAAGCCGTCGCGGCGTCCTCGAACGCAACTTCTGTAAAAAGGACGTCTGTCACTTCGGCGCTTTTCACATTTCTCATTTTGCCGCCGCTGACCGTTTGCATCTGAATTTCCTTCTCAAGAAATATATCGCATACATTTCTTGCCCCGCTTCAAAGATCCAACCTGCCAGCACCAATCAACGGACACGAAGCAATCGGGCATCGAAAGCCGCAGCGCTCGGGCTCTGCAACTTTTTCGACTGACTGGAGTTGCTTGGCTTGAAGACGTCAATCTGTGTCAGAAGTCAGCTTTCGCCATGACAACGCTTTTTGTTGTTGTTGTTCTCTCAAACTGGACTGGGACTTCTTGTCCTTGGACTCGGACATTGGAATGGAAAAACATTTTTAATCGACTCCACTGAGTCGATGTTGCGGCCTGCGGAATGTTGCCGACGAGGTTGGCCTTGGCCAAAGAAACGCCAGAAAGGATTTTAGCGCTTGACTGGAAGAAGAACAGCGGCCAAAAGCGTGCGTGCGATTCATGCCAAATTGCCATGGCTTTTTGGCCCGCCCTCTCGCAAAGTTTCCAAGCACGATTCGAGCAGCTTTCTGCGTCGTCCCGCAGACGCGCGCAACCAAAAACCCGACCTTCTTGGCAGCGCTAACAAAGTATGTCGTCCCTAATAAGCCCGAGAAGGCGCATCCTCATCAGCGCCCCGGGACACCGAACGGAGCCGTTGATAAATGATACAGCAACGGATACATTCCCCACCACCGCGCAGTTCCGGTATGTAAATAAGTTTGTCTTCAAATATCGGTCTCGTTTGACGCGACGAGATTCGAAAAACAGGCCAGTGGATTTCAGATTGGCGCTCCGGCTGCGTGACCTTTGAGCGACTAGAACACATGCAGACAGCGGAGCGAAGCCTGATGAATAGCTTTGGTCTTTTCCCAGCTGGGAGAGCAGATGCTCCGGGAGGGGGAGGAGGACGGAACACACTTTTCTTTCCTCCCGCTCTCACTTCTTCCTGCCTACTTTTAATTTCATGTGAGATGTGTTGGGAGCTGGGGGGGGGGGGGGGGGGGGGGCTAGTTTTGAAGGGGTCTGCGGCCCAAGAGATGACACGCTATTAACTCTCCTGGCGTTAATCTTAATGCTTCATGCCAGAGGACTCTACGCAATCCATTTTAATGCAATTAGCTCTTGCCGGGAAGGATGACTTATTCAATAGGGCCATAATTGCATCCTCAAGTTGTTTTTTTTTTTTTTCTTTTCATGGTGCGTTCCTTCTTGAGAAGTAATTACTTTCATACGCGGTTAAACACATTGCGCCACTGACACTTTCTGTAGAAGATGCGGGCAACCGGGCGCTGCCGCGCTCCTCCGCCGCACAGAGTCAAATGGAATGAAGTCGACAAGCGATACGTCACACAACTCGACCCGATTATTCCAAGTCCAAAGTTTTCGGCTTCATGTCTCATCATTACACAGAATCACAGCACAAGACGACCTTTTGAACGTGGAACTTCGTGCCCAGTAAAACCCTGTGGGTGCTTTGACGAGAAGAATCGGGATGACAAAAAGAAAGGAAGGAAACATTTTCTAAATAAAACACCGGCTAATTCTATTTTCCCTTCTTTCGTGTAATTTCTCCAAAGAAACGAATCTGCAAGACGACGATATGGAATCGCACACGTTTGCAAGACCGCAGACCGCAAAACCTCGTTGCGCCATTGGTCGTGTGGTCGATTGTAATCGAAGGCTAATCCACAGAGCCCAAGGAGGCCCGTGATTAATGAGTGACGTCTGGGTCAAGTTAAGTCCGCTGCAATGCAGCAAGAACAGGCGCCTACTGTCAGCCCCATCGACTGCCACCGGGGAGACGCTTCCTTTGCTCTAAAGTCTATAAATAATGAAGATGAAAGTAAACTAGGACTAGAGAAATTGTAGCGAGGCTCTGAGCAGCCCATGGTCCCCGATCATGGGGAGGAAGGGAGGGGGGCGGGGGGGTTAGGATTCTGGTCCACTCACAATGTGTCCCAAGTCTCCCGTTAGACTCGGCGACTGGAATGATCAGCTGCTATGCAACGGTTTCACTTCTTTTCATGCGTTTATTGGAGCGAAAGAAGAATTTGAGCACTTTATCGCTCATTTTAAATGCAGTGGCACTTTCCTCGCACTCATGAGTGCAAATGACTCAACTCAGATGCCCTGTTTTGTTGTTGTCCCACAAACACTTCAACCCCAATGGGCTGACCCCAAAAGCACCTTCACGATGGCAGCTGCATGTCCAGATGTATTCACATGTCCTCGAAGCTCCCCTGAGCCAGCCGAGCAGCCACATTTTCAAAAAAAAAAACACAAAAACGTCGGCCGTGCAGTTTGTCGGATATGCTGACCGTTGAAAAGGTGCAAAAATAGGCTTGAGCCCACCAGCGTGAAATTCCCTGGACGCAGTGAATGTCAGAGGTGGGGTGGACGGCCCGCAGGCGGAGGTCATTGATGAAGGGAGGGGCGCATCGCGATCCTCAAAGCACGACCTTGAGGTCGCTCGAACTGACGCCGTCCGAAAGCGTTTCCAAATGATTCTTCCCAAGCCCCTTCATTTGATGATATCTCCAACTACTGGATCGGACGCTGCGCGATGATCACTTGGCTGCTCGCTTTGTTTTTAAGACCATGAACGAGTGTGTGCCACTCGCGAGGTGCGTTTGCCAAATTTTGTGTTTGTCTCCGTTGGAAGTGAATGAGCTTTTGTTTTTTTGTCTTTTTTAACGCTATCAGCTGAATTACAGTATATACGGTCCGTGAATTGAAATGTAGCCGGTCGTAAGGTGGTCATCGGCCAAGATTTTTGTTTCGGTCCTGAGCCCGTTACCGGCATGACCATATCACGCCCGGAGGACCTCGAACGTGGAGAAGCGCGGCGCACTGCCCACTGATTTGCTATGTTGAAGCACTCATCTGAATGGCTGCTGTCCAAATACGACAAGCCCGTCTCATCGCTGCCGGTGGATCTCACGCTGAAAAGCGGTGCAAGAAAAAAGGTTACCGGCCGTTGGCGCTCCAAGCACCTCGTAGGCCTCGCCGCAAGCCACTTTGCCGGAGAAAACTGCGGGCGAGCCACAATCGGCGGCGATCTTGCCCTCTCACCTTGTGCCGCACGCTTCCCGCCAGCTCATCTATAAATGATCCCCCGGGATGATGGCGCCCTAGGAAAGAAAAAGAGGGAAACGTGTTGCCGCCAAAGAGGATTTCACCGAGGCGGTGCTCATGCCGAGCAAGCTGGACCTCCCGTAACAGTGGAGGGACGTTGACGTTGTAGCTTCGGACTGCGAGCCGGCGTCACGTCTCGCCGCGGCATCCCTTTCATTGACCCGCCCGCTGCAATATTTACCATGTCATTTTAGCGCTCTCTGCAAAATACGGCTTTGGACGTCTTGACAGTGGAATGGTGTTTCTTAAAGAGCCTGGCGTATTATTGTGGTTGAAATTCTCCTGACAGCCGCCGTGCCGGAGCGCTAAAGCGTAAAGATGACAATGAAAGACTGCGCAAATGGGTTTTATTCGTCAGGTTTGAGCTCCAGCAGACTTTGACTCCAACCAAAGGATTGAAACAATAGCAGCGGGGTTATCAACAGATCCTGAGGAGATCGAAGATGCAGATGCAAGCGACACTTGCAATGAAGACTTGCGGTGTTTGGGCCACGTCATTCATGCACAGCAGGCGTCAGGACGACATGGAAGTTGAGGACCGACCGTAAAGGGGAAAGCGTGTTGCTGACATTGTGTACTCTTGCGCACAAACCGACAGAGAAGACCACAAGTCAAAGCCTCACCTCCGCACAGCTGAACCCTGGAATCACGAAAGGCGTACGCGACGTACGGCGCGGATGTACTCAAAGCACGATGACAAAAGCCAGCGCGGATCAAAATTCCGCCCGGGTGGACCTTTCACCGCACTTCTTCAGCCCAGCAGCTGCGAGTTTCTGTGGAGCCGCGTCCTCTGTTCATTTTTGACAAGCCGATGCGCCCCAAGCGAGAGGGAGCGCATTAACCTTGGCCAATCCTCGCGCGGCATCCGCCGCAGGGCCTCCTCCGTCGAGGCTGCCCTTTCACCGGGGCTTTGACAAGTTCGCTGTTAGACCTGAGCCGAGCGAGCCGCCGGCCAAGATGGAAAAGTGTGAAGCCCGGCGCCTCGCTCAACTGCGGCGGGCCTCCGTGCCGCCGCGCCACCAGCTGCCGGCCCGCCGGCTGACCCTTTCAACTGACGGCACAAAGCTGGAGGAGAGCCGGAAATCGGACCGGAACCGAGTCCATGTCGGAGCCGCCGACAACATCCTTCACGTGTCCTTAGACGGAAACATGTCCGCTTCAATGTGGGACGGGACGTCAAACCGCGCAGGAGGCCCCGGGGTTCGATTGCGGCCGCGGCCTCCCTGTGTGGGGTTTGCATGTTCTCCCCGGGCCTGTGTGGGTTTTCTTCGGGTACTCTGGACGTTCCTCCCACATTCCAAAAACATGCGCGGCGGGTTCATGGAAAACTTTGAATTGTCCTCAGGTGTGAGTCCGAGCGTGGATGGTTGTTCGTCTGTGTGGCCCGCCTACTGCCCGAAGACGGCTGGGATCGGCTGCGGCACGCCCGAGACCCTCATGAGGAGAAAGCGGTTCAGATCGTGGGTGGATGGATACATAAAGAATGTGTGTGTGTGTGTGTTTTCAAAAAGAAAAGTTGATTCATTTGTGAAAGCGTAATACGGTATCTATTTAGCTGTTCAGAATCAGATTCGCGTTGGAATTGAAATGTAGCGTCAGTGTGACAATCAACAGCAAACAAAGTTCTGCCTTTTTCATCTCATGCTCCTTTGAGTCTGTCCGTCTGGCAAAGCCCCAAAATAGTGCTCATGGTTGGATATTCACTGCCACCAGAACCTATTTGGACTGCGTTATGGTGCACGATGATATCGTGAACCTCTGCTGGAAGACCTTCTCCCAAAATGGCCTGCCCTGACTTTTCAATGACACCCGTGCCAGGTTGACCGCGCTGGCTCCACACTTGCCCGCTCCGTGCCGAAAAGATCCGAGGTGGATTTCATTTCATTTCAACTGTCGCCATTGTGCAAGAGTGCGGCCACGTTTTCCCTTCTGCGGGATGCTGTAACTATACGATGCGATAATTACATGCCGTCACAGACAATAATAGCTGTGAAGAGGGTCGGCGGAGAATTCCATTTCCCATCCGTTTGAGTTCACCGTGGCCTTCCTTTCATGACCGAATGTTTTGTTGCTTTCGTTTTCACACGCCCGTCCGTCTCTCAGGAGTGCGTGTGCGTTGGCGCGGTCACCTTGTCTGTAAAACGGGCCGCCGGCCTTGCTTGGTAGCAGATGGACGAGCTGTTATTCCCGCTATCGGCCCGAAATCAAAGCTTGCCGGCTCGTCCGAAAACCCCATCTGAGAAACGATGAGACGGCAAGGAAAGGAATGTGGAGGTAGCCGGCAAGCAGACGGTTGCTCCGCTGAGCCGGGTCAGGCCTCCCAGCCACGGGACATCGAAAAACTAGAGCGCTTGGAGCGATACGTCTCGACACCTGTTGGAGAAAGAGCGGACAGAGTGGACAGGTTGGCGCATGCAAAATGAGCCGCGTGAACAAAAACAGGCAGGACCGTGCGTGCACTTTGGGCTTCGGTGATCTGAGAGGAAGTGCTTCAGTATGAAGCGGCTGCAGACGCAGATCCTACTTTTTTTATTATTATTATTATTATTATTATTTTTTTTTAATCAATAGCACTTTGTTTCCAAGGTTCATCGAAACTCTCAAATATGTCACACAGTCTTTTCCTTCAAGACAAAAACACATGAGTCTCCCCTTGGAGCAAAGTGCAAAATGAGCAACATATTCCAGACGAGGGAGCGATGCTTCGGCGTCAAAAGATACCCGAGGCATTCTTGTTTAGCACTCGCTGAACGGCGGAACGGTCCGTCATGCCCACGCGTGGGATTTTCCGTTCGCTGCGCTTGACCAGCCGTCGCCTGAGTCGCGCCTCGGTCTTCATCTCGGCGTGACAGCGGGAAATCACATCGGATTACCAGCCAAACGCTAATGTTGTTAGCGGATATTGTTCTGAGGCGAGGTGTGGACTTGTTCAATGTGATGAGGCCCCATGATGAATTTGCCCTGTTATTTGGAGACCGTCAGCCCACGACAATGATTGACCTGAACCGCGAGTCTTTTGGCCGCCTATTGATGTTTTTTGTTTTTTTCCTTTCATGACGATTGTGGGCTCGAGGCGAGCCTCGAGTTTGACCCGCCGCGTCGGCTGCAGCTTTACCCCGTGGGTAATGCGCCCAAGCACGCTCTGAGGCACCGCAGAGACGAAGCAAATGCCCCAAAGGAGAGCGGAGGCAGGAGCTCGGGCTCTCCACTCTGACAGGTTTACGTTTTCAGAAAAGCCGCAGCGTGTTTGGGAATGGGAATGCCTTGGCTTGGGCTTATGTGGCTCCTGAAATAGCCCGAAAAGTCAGAATCGTTTTGGAGTCCGTCAATCAGTCCGGGCTCCCAAGCCGTCCCCGTTGAATGGAGGCGCCTCGGGCCGGTTTGGGCAGAAAACGGAGAAGCTGAGCGCAAAAAAGTTGAGTCACAGCTGATCACGGATCACGGCCTCCCGAGCTTAAGAAAAGTCGCCGCGCCGCCGCAATGTCATTTCAGAGGGCCACAAAGGGCCACGGCCTGCTGAACTGCGGCCACGGGACAGAAGCATCGAGGAGAAGGAGTCGGGAGGGCAACTTGGCGCGCTCGCCTTTGCGGCAAATCATTATTCATCGCATGATACGATTCATGCGCATTCAAAACAAAGCAAAAACAAATGTCCAACTTCATACTCGGGCTTTTGGGGCGACTGTCGTCGATGGTGACAATGTTTTCCATTTGTGAATATTTGGCACTACTTAGGAGTCCACTTATGCCTGCTGAGATTTCATTAAGATGCATGACAAGGGAAAAAAAATGCTGTCATTTTTTAAAAAATGCTCTCCCTCCCTCCCACGGCGTTTTCTCTTTTGACACGTTTGGGAACACAGAAAAACAAGTTGGACTCGGGGAGTGTTCAAAGGCGCGCGGCCTCAGGAAGCTTTTTGGTCCCCAGCCCCCAGAATCGAGCCGATCCGTGGAAATACTCTTTCCATATTTTCAAACTGCTGGCACCCACATACACAAACATGAAAATTCTTCGGGGGTGAAAATCCCACCTCATGGATTTCCACCTTTTACGGGGTTGCGTCGGGGCTGGGGTGGGGGGACTCGGGTCCCCATTAACTGTGAAAAACGAGGGATTAGTATCATCACTCTTGTCTTATCTTATCACGTTTGTGAATTGCACAATTGTGCCTCATTTACCGCCGGTGTTATGTTCCTAACATAACCCGCAATATATATATATATTTTTACAATTCTAATACATTTGAGGCTGTAAACCTCCCCGTGAACTTTTTTTTTTTTTTCATATTCCTCTCTCCGTTAAGCCCTTTTGTTTTTTTTTCCTCTGCAACTTTTCTGTCTCCTTGGCCATGACGAGCATACTTGAGTCTTCTTTTGCTCAGTCAGTCACGGTCAGTTCGTCGTACGTCGTCACTCAGGTCCGAGAACATCAACTGCCGCGGCTTTGTAGACCAGCACGACATCAGTGGAAGCGTGTCGGAGCCCCGCTCGGAGGCTTGCATTGCAGTTTGTTTGGGGGGGGGGGGGGGGGGGGGGGGGGTTTGTCTGCTCAGACAAATCCAAGAGTGGCCGCCGTTCATCGGCTTCATCTTGAGTTTTGGACACTTGCTTAATGTTACTCGCTTGATTGGAATGGAGTCATGACGGCAACTTTTCACTTTGATGAGATCAAGTAGCGCATTTCAATTTGTAGCCCGACGGAGATTTGGCCCGACCGATGTCTTCATTCGCTCCGCTTTTGAGCAGCGGCCAAAGCTCACTGGCCTCCGTCAATGCCCTCCCATCTTCAGTAGCTGTCAAATTAGAAATATCAGACAGACTGTTTGTCTCCGCACTGCAGGAGGACTTTCATATGCTGTCGAGCTATCGGAGGACAACCTGGCGCTTGGAGGTGGAAGCAAGCAGCTCAAGGTGTCCTCTGAACACAGCCGAGGACGGCGCGACACGCACTCTGCTTTATGGGACAGTCTGATGTGCACCTTCACTTTTTCATTTTCCCACATCGATAATTGTTCTAAATTTGAAGTTTTACATTGACTGTTCAGGCGACCCCCCCCCCCCCCCCAAAAAATACGGGGATGATTGAATTAGTCGAGTTTGTTTCCGGGAAATGTCAGTCTGCATATGGAGCTTAGCTCTTGTAATCATCTGGTTCTTCACTTCAAGCCGCAATGACTGAGCTCCACCTGTTCGCCATCTGTCAAAACGCATTTGGAAACGTGTGACAAATGCGGCTAAAATGTTTGCCAATGTAGCGACTTTCTCGCTACATGTAGCGAGTTTTAGAACTCTTCTAGTGACTGGCGACAACATTTTCTGGTGTTATTGGAGACTCCTTTGTCTCTCGTTCTTGTTCCCGAAGTTCGGCGGGCGCTCCCGTCGGCCTTTCCACCGTCCCGGAGCGCTCGCAGGCGGGCCCGGTTCTCTCGCAGTATGAAAAGGGGGCAAGGGGGGTCTGAAGAAATTTTTTTTTAAAAAGAAACAATGAGACTGAATGAGGGCCGAGTTTGAATGGCCACCATTTTCTAAAGTGGCATCGAGATGCATTCTATTGTCTCTTTTTGGTTCGATTGTTCATGTAGATTGGCTACAGAAAAAATGAGGTCCAAATCGAGGTGTTGGCAATACTGGCCACAGACGGCATTTGTTTAGCTTGAGAATATTTGACCGCAGCAGTGCCACTGGAATGATCCTGTCCACGCGATTTGATTCCTTGTTTACCGTCAGCATCCAAATACCGTCCGATGACTTGTCTCGAACTATTCAAGCACGCTTGAGCTCAACTACGACTACGCTGTTGCCATATCAAAAAAAGACATGACAGACTGTGGCAATATCGGCCGGACAGTCGGGTCATAAGTTGGAGACCCACGTTGACGGACGAGGGTGGCAACACGCTACACCTGTTGGCTGACGCAATCTGGTGCCAAAATTCAATCGGACTTGAGAATGATGACAATGTTTTTTTTTATCCACACCTGCGGTGATTTGAGCTCAGAGGATTGCGCCATAAAATTGACCTGCGTTGCTATCCTTGACCATGCTTGCAGAGACAACATTGAAAGATAATTCATGAGAATATCATCGTGGACGGTAAAAAAAAAAAAATATGGCCATATTAAGATAAGAAAACCTTTATTTGTCTCACAATGGAGACATTCACATATTACAGCAGCAATATATATATATATATAAAATAATGTCAGAGAGGTGTAACGTGATGCTTTCATTGCTTGAATTTTCTGCTCTTTTGATGAATGAATGAAATGGTGCCGCCAAATCAAATCTGTACCTTGGTCGTGGCACGATGGCCCTTTCATCTCTGAATAGCTCAAATTGCAGCCATTGCAACTCTTATCGCCTGAGGTTTGTGCTGTGCCGCCAAGTTGTTTCCAGCCCCATTTTTTTTTTTCTTCCACTCTGGTTGAGACCGGCAAACTTGGAGAATTGACAAAGCCTGCTGAGAAACGGTCGTGTCGTTTCCCTCCCTCGGGTGGGTGCAGGAAAGACGGGTCGATGCATCTTCCGAAAAAGACAGCAAACTCGGATTTAACCGGACGGCACGTACGCTCGGCACCATTTGTACTGGCGTGACGGTCTTGGTTATGAAGTTGAAATAAGTGAAGTCTCTCCAAAAGTGAAGGGGACATGTCCCCAGCGTGACAGACGCCCGTGTCTACCGCTGCCAAACACAGGTTCGTTTCTCGCTGAGATGAAGGGACAGACGGCCCTTTCAAGCCGACTCTGCTCTTCCACGCTGAGAACAAGGAGCACTTTGACTATTCAAGACTTGGTGAGAGAGAGAGAGAGCGCGGGAGGGACGAAACACACCGAGAGAAAGCGAAGGAGGCGACGGCCCGCTCTGTGGGCCATTTGATCACACACTGTGCTGTGAGACGGCGCCGAAGCTCGGGCGCAGCGATGCCAAGCGCTCGGAGGAGAGCGTCCTGTCGAGAGCCGCTCTGACGTGATGGGATGTGACGCCAAATGAAAAGACCTTTTGCATTTGCTCAAACTTTTCTTCACTTGGGCGTCATGTTGAGCGCGGCATCTCAGGCCTTCCGTCGCCGCCGTTTTGCCGTACCTCTGAACTTTCCGGCTGAGGTTGACGGCGCAATTTATCGCGGCCTCCATCTGATGAGTCTTCACCCGAAATGGTGGACATTTGAATCGGACTTAGACAGCAGCTTGCTGGCTGTGTCGCAACCCCGTTTCCTGGATACGTCGCTCGCCATCGACCGGTAGTCTGCGGACTGGTCCCCAAGTCGATCGCGAGGGTTGTCGGGGGGGGGGGGGGGTGGAAAAAAGAAAATGGTGGTCATGAATATGATATCTTTTTGTGCTGGTGCACACGACACCCTAAGCATCCTATCAGTTTCAGCCTTCCCTCCATCCATCTTTTCCTTTTCACACGCTCACAAACTCTTGTTAGCCAGTTTATTTTTCTGTTTCATTCATGTAAGGGGTCACGATGGCCGCTGCTCATCATGGCGCGTGCGTGGGTGCGCACGCGCGTGCTGTAAAGGGTCAGTCGATTGCTTGAAAAGTAGATCTTATGTCCGAAAAGGTTGAGCACCGCTGAACTACATCTCGGCTCTCTCTCTCTCTCTCTCTCAGGGTAGCTCCGGCGTGAGGACTATTCTTGTGTATTAGGAAAACGGATTGAAATATTTCTCTGTCTGACCTGCCAACTGACCTGTTGAAATACACATTGCGCAACTTAACCAGTGTCATAAACACATGCCTTAAAAAACCAAAACAAACAAAACAAAAACAAAACAGGCAAAAGAACAAGTTTGGAAAGGTCGGCGCGGGTTGCGTCTGCCTGTCTCCAAGTTGTCCTTCTTCAAGGTGACCTCCCCCGCGCCATCATAATCACGTGTTTGCTGCGGTATAATTAAATGGCGACCTTTGAACTCAAACGAGAGCTCCGATGCATATTAAGATGGATGCTTTGGATACCTTCTTCCAAGTTCAAAGCCAGACATGCGCATGCACACACACACACACGCACACACACACACACACACACACACACACACGATAGGAGAGCCTTTTAATCATTACCTTTCCTAAGTCATTCAAGAGCAATCACCTTTCCGTTTCTGCAGCCCATAAATTCAGGGATTATCTCATTTATTTTTCGTTAATTATTCGAGAGCACCGTCAAGGTGGCAATAATGAGGAAGAGGCCAAAACTGCTCTTCGGGGGCCAATTAGAAGGTCTCGGTTTGTGACGTTTCGGATGAAGAACTCTTCCGTTACTTTTCTGCCCAGAGGCTCAAAACAAGCCAACTGAAACATCTGGACCAACAACTGAATGCTCCGGCGCGCCGCAGTCTCCTTCCTCGGTATGCTGGAAACAAAGCCTGAAAGTTTCCCGTCGGTGAGACTGCGACTCGCGACTGGATGGCTGACGGATCTCGCTTGCGTATTTCTAACGTCTTCGGCAAAGCCTCGCGCGTCACCACACGCACCAAATGAAATGAAGCACGTAGTTCAAGTTACTTCTCAGCTGCCCTTTAAATGCGCTGATGATGTCATAAATTCACGTGGGGATTACTTTCATAGTTAATGTCACACGTCCAATTAATTTGCTCCGCAGTAATCCTGTCTTGAGTTCAACTATTATAAATTGCCACCCAAAACTGGCTAATAGATCAAATGGGGGGGGGGGGGGGGCAGTCTTTACATTTTCGTCAAATGGAATCAACAGTGTTGACATTCATACTCATGTACCACCCTGCCCCCCCCCCCCCAAAAAAAAGAAAAAAGTGGGTGATGGTGTCAGGGAAGTCACTAACGACTGTTTTTCTAGTGGAGCGTCCTATGCAATGTTCCACCGAGCACTCGGGCATTGCGTTGAATCCACCGCAATGTAGTCTGCAAACACCAGCGACCCCGAACCTTCCGCATGTGCCTTCTTTGTCTTTTCCTCACTGGCAACCGTGTCCAAAACACAAACTAAAAAAATAAATAACTAAATGAAGAAAGCAGGAAACTTCCGGATCAGCGACCGAGCAGACAACGAGAAACATTCGGCCGAGGGAGCCGAGCGGTCACCCGCAAAGGTCAGCTCGGACACGATGACGTGACGAGGCCGGCACGGGCAAAAGGGACAAAGTCAAATTGAATGAAATTCTGCCCACTCGGCAGAGCGCAGGTCAGGAGTGGTCAACGTGGCCGGCGGACCCCCACCTTCACATTTTCCCCAACGCTCAGCCACAGTTAACCGGCAAGCGCAACCTGAACCGAGACGAGCGTGGTGGAAAATGGATGACAATAATCATCATCACGATGCCGTTGTGGGCTTGACACACTTTTCCTCTTCCTCAAAGCGCCTTCATCAATGAGTCGGCATCGTGCGTTTATTTACCCGAGCGGACGCTCTCATTCCTAAAGAGAGAAGGAATAAACACCTCTTCATCTCGGTCTCAGCGGAGGGCACGGCAAAGGCGATCGATGGCATTCGAGTCGCTTCTCTCTTTGTCTCATCGTGAGATGGATGTGTGCCGTCCGGAGAAGGGGCGCGCGCATCAAGCTCAGCCCCCCCCCCCCCCCCCCCCAACGCCAAATGTAGCGTTAGCCAAAAGGCAGGCGTGTGAGCCGGAGCCCGAGCGCCCTTTAGCTTCGAGAGGACAAGAGATTTAGTTTGCGATTGACGGGATTTGCCACTGATGCGTTGACCTCCGCACGCAGTTTGCGCTTATTTTTAGCGGCTGCGCATGAAATACTTGAGGTCTTTCATTTGAGGTCTCCTGCCTCTGTCCGCCGACTGTACAGAGTGGACACCGGTGGATACGTGACTTCTTTTGGGAACCAGAAGGGTTGAACAAAAAAAATGAAAAAGAAATCAAGAAAAACTGCAAAGTTATGCGAGTCGAGAGGAACCGCGATTGTCTTGGTCACGTCCGTTGGGAACCGAGATGGATTCCGTCTGATGATCGAGTCATCAATCATCTCTTGACTGCGTCCTCTCGCACGTCGTTGCGGCGCGAGCGAGGCTCGTTTTTCTCGTTTTTGCGGCCTCGATCGAAAGAGATGACACGGCGGCTCTAATGTTGCCGCATCAAGATATTATCTGCCGCTTGAAAGTTTATCGGGCAGACGCGAATGAGACTGCTTTGTATTTGGATGGATATCGCTGTGAGTGAGCGAGCCCGCGTTTCTCATACCTTGCTCCGGTCGTCGGAATGTAAGCCAGCCATTGTGTGTCCTCTGGCAATGGTTTGGAGTCGACGCTCTGGGTTTGTGTCATTGCGATTTTGTCTCCACATACATTTGAACTTTTGATTGATTCGGAATAAGATGAGCTCGGAGCGGGCTTTGACACGGCTGCAGACGGCGAGCTTCGGCCGTCGCTTAAAAAAAAAAGGGGCGGATCTCGGCCCGAGTCAAGCAAACAAGTCACGGATGGAGAAACCCGGTGTGGCTAGCGATACCGATTTTACATTGACAAAAACGAAACATTTGGTCAAGTCGTCTCACGAAAGACGATCCTCTGCATTTAGTCGTGGATGCGTAGTTTACTCGCTGGCAAGCTCACATGCCTCACAGTTTAAGGAGCTACACCGCCAACCTGGACTATTTTAGGACATAAACAAAGAAAGTCATCATGTCACTTTGGACACTCATCGGGAAACATGAAGTTGAATAGTTAATAGTGTCCTTCACGCTCGTCGTGATTGTTTCATGGGACTCGGTTCCCCTCAGTCAGCAGTCTCCTGTCCTTGCCGCAACTGAGAGCAAGGTCGCTCTGCAAACGGCACATTTGACGGGGTCCGCTTCTTCGTGTTTCGCACACACATTTTTCTTGGTTTTTTTTTCCTTTTTGTTGTTGTTGTTGTTTTTTTTTTCCTTCCCTCTCTCACTCAGACTGATCATCTCATGGAAGTGAGTCTTGGGCAAAGTGATCGATAGCGTCTAAGCTCCTGAATGCACCGTCGAAAAGCCAATATCCATGTTAATAAGACGGCAAGTGAGCTCGGCGGAAAAAGAGGAATGATGCGGTGAAAGGTGCGACGTATGCAAGAACGCTGCGGGGTTTTTTTCCCCGCACGCGGTAGTCTTGACACATTTGCGCAACACACTTGACCGGAAACCAAATGGACTTGCAATCGCGAGGCAGATTGCGGTGCGGCGCTTCTGAATTTGTGACATGAGGCGTCGGCCTGCAGAACACCGAGCTCTCTGGCGATAGAAGCGCAGCCCGTACCGAAAGCTTGAACCCTCTCCTTCTTCAGGAAAAAGGCACCCTTATTACGCACTCGGCTCCAGCGTGAGTTGCCTCCCAAAGCCCCCCCCAAATAAGGACTTGAGCGGCTAAGTAATGGAGCTCGGCGGGCCCCTTTTGCAGGTTGGCGGAAAAAAAATATTTAACGTGGATGGCGGTAGGCATTTGAAAGAATCACTCGTGGTCGTTGTGGTCTTAGACGTTGACAGCGCGGGTTGTCGGCCGAAGCTTTACTTCCCGGACTTTGGCGTGTAATCCACCCGGTCTGACCTGAAATGCCCGACATGTCATCGCCAATGATAGCTCGTCAGCACCGCGTCGATGTCGGCGCCTGTGTGTGGCGGCTTTTTTTTCTGACTAAATATTCCAGTCATGTTGGTTTTTATTTCACGGGCCGGTCTTCCCAAATTTACAGCAGATTGCACGCCGGACTTTACGACCTCCCCCGTTGCTAGAACCTCGATTCGGAAAAGGAACCCCCCCCCCCCCCCCGAGAGGCGGGCTCATAAATGGCAGCGAATTCCAACGTCTGCATCACAGCAAACTATCAAACACATTCTCGGGGAAAACTTTCTGCACTTTCATTTCGTCTCCTTCACTTTTTGCTGGAGGCGATATAAAGAATCAATCCTCGCATTGGAGCGAGTGCGCACACTGAAATGTTCCCTTCCAAATAAATGCCAATTTCCAAAGGCTACTCAATGGTGTCATTCCAACGGGTGCGTTCTGTGACTTGAAATGGACAATTTAGTTGCTCATTTCGCCATGCGGCTCTCTTTTACGGTGCGCAGTGACCCGCGTCCGACGGCCCTCGGATACGAGTTCAGGCCGTGCCGACCCAAGATGGAGCATTTTTTTTTTCCTGCAGTGAAAATTTGCCAAAAACGAACTGTAAGTTCTTACAAAATGTTTTGTTATTGTGGCGCACCATTATTGAGTTTGTGTTCAGCATTGCGATATTTTGGGCTCGTTCTTCGCAGAGGCATCCGGAGAAAGCCTTTTGCGTTTGTTCCGAAGATTATGGTCTCCTACGTTTTGTGTGAGATGACGTTAAAATGATCTTTCAGATGGATAAAATCCGATAGCAGTGTACTAAAGTGTCGAGGCCAGATTTATGCCGCTAAAATCAGTCATTCGCTTTCTCGCAGTGATGATTTCCACCCATTTGTCTTGCCAGGTGATGGTGGTGTTGCATTTTTTGCCCATTTGTTTGCAAGCAAGTGAAGGGAAAACGCCAGCGGCGGCCGTCGTGTCTTCGGTGTCTATCCAGTACTGTCTATCTCTCTTCAGAGACCGTCCCGGGTGCACCAATGCCTACGACGGCACGCGGCGGTTTTCTGTCTTGACCGCGGCTTTGTCCGTACGCAACATAATAGAACTGCCGCGCCGGTACAAGAATATCTGCCCACCTGAAGACCATCACGGTCGGGTACCATGATGGCCAGCTTTTTCTATTCATGTTTGGGGCGGCTTTGAATCAAGTGTTGCTGCCGGCCGTTTGTTTTCGCCACTTTGCCGTCCAAACCGCAAACGTAAGAAAAGCCGCAATGGAGTTTTCAGCCGCGAGGAGCCCTCGTTGACGAGGTGCCGAATGAGCCCGTGACGCCGAGCGTTCTCGATGTTCCGGCGATTCCGCAGCCCGTCTTGAATCCGCTTTGTCACGCCGCTCCCTCCGGACCGGGGTAATTTCATGGTGCTGAACTGGTATCGATAGAGCTTCGGTAAATGAGGCACGCTGCGATCGTTAACTTGAAGACCCATAAAGATGTGAGCGATGGGGTGGCACGGCCCGCAAGGGGAAGCCCATACGGGTGATTAAGAATCGACCTGGGCCCTGGCCAGCGTGGCCGCGCATCTCTTATTCATACTCATCAAATTACCTGTAAAAGACCGCAGCGCCATCGCTTGCGCGCTCGTTCAACCGCCGCTCGTTTTCACGACCAAAAGAAATGCATACGCCGTACGTGCTCGCTGATCCGTTCGCGTCTCAAATGCTGATTTGGCTACGGGTGGCATTCGGCGTTGTCTCAAGAAACATTTGCCTGACTTCAGCTCACCGGATCAGTCGTCCTTTCGGTCGAGCGGCGCCCCGGAAGACCCCCGCCGTCTTCATCGCTCAGACGGAGGCCTCCCGGTTTTGGGGTTGCTTACGCTTGTTCTGTGCGGGTCATGTTGCTCTGCTTCGGGTAAGCGGTTGCGAGCTGACGGTAGAGAGGGAAAGCCTCGTGCAGGTCACAAGAAGATCACCAAATAATAATGCAGCCTCCGCCGCATGAGGGCTCAAGTCGGCAAGCGTCAAATCATGACTTTCCTTTTGCAATTTGCCTTCATCTGCCTTTTTACTGAATGCATTTGTGAAGAAAAAAAAAAAAGAGAGCGTCCCCAAAACGGGATGCTAAGTGGTGGTTGCTGGCTACCTATTTGGACGTAGCATCGGTGGCATGACTCACCTTTGAATCGTGTCTTTGAGGCAGCTCGTTGTCGTTTTGTTTTTTATCTTCTACAATCAACACTAACCTATCCCCTAACTAGCCGACATTTAATAAAGGCCCGTCGCTTTTTGCTATTTCCAATCTTGCTTTCCACATCCAAACAAACCGAAGCTGTCCCAGAATAGATTTTGTGTGAGCTCACAATTTCCACTGTATTCACCTCATTGAGAATGTGGATCGGTAAACAATGCTTTGGCTTGGACACCCGCGTAGATGCCCGCCACCTTTATGATCATGATTTTATTTTATATAAAAAAAAAAAACAATTCTGCTTTTATTTGATATGATCTGAATTTCTTTCAATTTTACCAGGAGGTAGAATTGACGGTCTACTCATCGGTGGATGCTATTTGTCAAGAGCACATACCGAAATAGCGGCAGTTGGCCTTCTACGCAGAAATATGCCTTCTGTCACGCCCTCCCTTTCGCATAATTACTGAAGAGATGAGTGTCAAACGTCATTGAGCCACACATGAATTGGAATTATCCAGCCTGGTCTATTTCTGCTCCTCCCAGGGATTTATCTTCCTACACTATTCATTTTAACTGCTGCTGTTACACAAGTAGGCATCCCTAAATGAGGATTGTGTAATTCCTGATAAAATATACATTCGTATTAGCTGCCAAGAGGAGGAACGTGAAAAGTTGTTTTCTTGCACTGCCTGCGAGGCCCTCATTTGCAAAACAGTCAACAATGCTTTGTAGCGTGTTTCAACATTATCCAAAGTAATCGGGGGGCGGTGCTCTTCAGTCCCCAAACAAATAAAATAACATTTACCGCCTGCATAAATTCATGGTGCAAATCTCGAAGAGCAAAGGCAAGAGAGTAGGACAAGAACACTGAGCGATCGTTGCCTTTTTTTCGCTGAGGGACACACCGGAAAGCATCTTTGCTCACTTCCTCGTTCCTGGTCAGCGCATCATTTTCAGCACTCGTTTTGTATGCGGCACCCATTCCGCCCCCGATGCCAACTTTACACCCGTGAACGATAACCGTGTAAGTGCCTGTTATGGCTTCACCATAAATAATTAGGATGGGGGCGTGGAGAGTGGACTCGGTCGGGTCTGGTCATTTCATTTTCGCCTGGCTTTCATCGACCGTAACGCTCTTTTAAGAATATTCAAGAATTAGTTCGGAGTTAGCACGTCGGCTTCACAGTGCAGAGGTACCGGGTTCGATTCCAGCTCCGGCCTCCCTGTGTGGAGTTTGCATGTTCTCCCCGGGCCTGCGTGGGTTTTCTCCGGGTGCTCCGGTTTCCTCCCACATTCCAAAAACATGCATGGCAGGCTGATTGGATGCTCTAAATTGTCCCTAGGTGTGAGTGTGGGCGCGAATGGTTGTTCGTCTCTGTGTGCCCTGCGATTGGCTGGCAACTGATTCAGGGTGTCCCCCGCCTACTGCCCGGAGACGGCTGGGATAGGCTCCAGCACCCCCCGCGACCCTAGTGAGGATCAAGCGGTTCAGAAAATGGATGGATGGATGGATAGTTCGGAGCTAATTTGGTGTAACGGCGGAGTGGCTGGGGAGAAGGAGCTCTGGGCTTGCCCGCTTTTAAGCTGCCGCGCCCGCGACTCCACTCCGGGGCCTGTGCAAAAAGATGCATGGGTAGAGAGTCTTATTACAAATGGATCACCGCCTTTAATTGAGTGAAAACATAGCATCATCTCAAAGGCAACACACCTGATGGAGCAAAGCTTGCAACGCCACTGTCAACATTAGCTGACCGTCATACTGACAGGGGCCGTTTACAGTGATCAAATCCACGTTGGCAAACCAGAGGGGAAAAAAAAAAAACAGAACTAACACTGCGGACATGCTCATTCAGTTTTTATTTTTTTTATTTTTACACTGACTCAACTTTGCACAGCTACAATGGCCAATATGTATGAATTTGGATTGATGCTCAACATGTCCATAGGTGGTTCTTGCATTCGGGCATGGACTGAATGCTATACAAAGCCAAATTCCAATTAAGGTGGTGCTCGACAGCTAGCTAGCTAGCTCGACAGCTAGCTAGCAGTGTGTGTGTTGTGATCCAGATACAGTAGTTGCAAAAGACACTTGGGACAACTGAAGCAGCATCTGTTAGTTTTGAAAAAAACAAACCCACCCAAACTGCGCTTGCAGGTGGCAACGTTTCATTTCCACTGGAGTGCATACCAATTAAGGAGTAAAACAATTGTTCTCGGGCGTCTGTAGTTTTCCCGTCTGCTTTGTTTGTTCCCGTGGCCATACAGAATGTAAATAGATTGATAAGCGACAATGGTTGAAAACTGCAAGCTGAGAAGCTCACGGCCACAGACTGCGTTGCGGATTCTCAAGCCAATTATTTTTCCTTCCTTTTTGGGGAGAGTTTTTTCCAAAAGTATATGCAATGAGATCAGAAGACAGCAGGCGCTTGCTGAGCCGCATTCTTTGTCACTTGGAAGATGGAAATCTTTTGTGCCTGGGGAATTGTAGTGACCAAAAACGCTTGTACTTTGGCGACAATGTGGTGGGCCTGTGAGCCGAGACCATTTCGAATGCAGCATGTTAGATGCATCCTATTCTATCTTGTCGTCTTGTGCTTGTTCGTTTTTAGTGTGGAAATCTTGTAATTGAAATGTTAAAAGGATTAATGAGAGGTAATAGTTGTCATTTGTTGCATTACTGGTACAGAGAGACAGATCAGTTCATTGCGATGAAATTGTGCTCGAAATTGATGTGCCACGTGTAAATGGCATGGATGCAGGAACAAAAAAAAAAATCTGCCTCAAAAGACAGAGTCTTGCGTTCGGGGAGTCCAGGGGGGGGGGGGGTTGAGTTTTTCCATTTGTGATGCCACCGCAGAACAAGATCTGATCGGCCCGGTGGCTGCTCATTGCGACAGAGTTTGGAGCTGAGCAACCATCTGGCTGCCAGTCAGGAGGTTGCAGGTTCAAATCGCGGCCTTCCTGTGTGCGGGCTTTCGAGCCCGCGCAGGCAATTGCGTTTGTGACCAATGAGCGGGTTCCCCTTTCCGTCACCGGAACAATTTAGAGCCGTCATCTTGACTTTCCAGATGTGCTCTGAAGAAGCGAGGCTGGCCCCTGACAGTGTTCTGCTCATTTTCTTTGGATGTATTTTGGCGAAGAGTGAATGCAACATTTGCATGCTTGAACGTATGGCGTGATGGATCGCTCTCCTTCGCCCACCCCCGAGATTCACCAGCTCCTCTCATTAGCAGCTTTTAATTGGCCTTTGGAGCAAGGTGAAAACAACGAGGCATTGATCTGCTTCAACATAATCACCTCATCCAGTCGTCCAATGGCCGCTGTCACGGTGGGCCGCCGAGAGAAAAATGAGCGGCCGGTGGCCCCATCGATGCCTTTCACTTCCCCTCCGTCAAGTCTGAGGTGCGCGGCCACCCACTCCATCTTAGCGGGTCGGTCGAACCCCTTTGGCCGTCTCGCAAACTCAGAGGACGGCATCCGTCACGGCCCCACGCTCACGCGCCGACGGCGCAAACGGTGGACGGTGGCCGCTGAGCAGTGAGCACCGCGCTCGGGACATTTGCAAATGAAATGAGGCCCCGCCGTCGGATCAATCAACTGGACGGCGGGGCTTTCGCTGGAAAACTTTTTACTTTACCAATGCGGTCAATTCAAAGTCAGCAGTTCAGTCAAGGCAGCGAGCTTGATCGGTTCTCTTTTGACTGCGCAAAGTTGATGAGCTTTATCAACTTTTAAAGTTTTGTAGCTCCTCTTCAAAAAACAACAACAACAAAAAAACATGAGCGCTCCCCTACTTCTTCAACCGGCTCTTGCTCCCCGTAGAATGTGTGGAGTTTTGATGGAAGCTATTTCATGATGTATTTATTTCAATCCATGTTTATCGTCCCACTTTGTTCTACGAGAAGTCTGTCTCCCGCTGGAGTGTTTGTTTGCTTCTATCGCCTAAGATCAATCAAGACCAAAAGTCCTCGATGGACATTTGCAGGTCAGGATGTGTCGCAAATGACAAATGTCCAGAGGATTGAATCGGCGGGGGGGACGAAGGGCCGCGGGCGGCCGGGTGGTCTGCACCTGTGCGTATTGGCAAAGAGCCGAGGTTCCCTGCCAAGTTACTCGGAAGACGTGAGCTCTCGCAGTGGCTCTGATGCAGCGTCAACTGCTCATTTCCTCAGCTTTGACCGGAAAGCAAGTGCGCATGTCAGAGGGCCACCGGTGAAATATTTAACATGCTGGGCCCGAGCGCACTCACAGGAGGGTTTTTTTTTTTGTTTTGCCCCCCCCCCCTTCCATTTAGAGTCTGTGTCGTGCGCTAGTCCTGCCAAAAAATCCCTCACAAGTGTTGCGAGAGGTGCATGAATAGTGCATGACGCAGCGGGACGGCAAACGTTTGCCTCTTCATCCGCGATGCGGTGGCCTTCGGTCTGACCGCGGCAGCCGTCGATGGAAACGGGAGAAGAAAACTCACCCGGCTTGCGTAACCTGCTCCGAGGCTAATTCCGGAATTCCTTCCACGCGTTTGAAGGGCCCATTTCAGCCAGAGCGACGCAACCCCGCTTGTTGCGAGTCGGTGTCGATGGATCTCTTCCCCACCACCGCGGAGCTCGCCGAGTCCGTCGAAGACCCGAAGCCTTTTGGTCACCACGAGATGTCACATGCTGTTATTCTCGCCTCTTTTCTCCCCTTCCCGGGATGGGTTCCCTCTTTAATTGTTGGACGCAGGTGTCTGTTGCTGCGCCTGTCAAGAAAAGATTAAGGGTTTTTCCCCGGGCGCGAGGAAAGGCGAGTGCGGTGATGGAGCGCCCCGCTCCCGCAGCTCGGCTGGCCGCATTAGCCCGCCGCTTTATAATTGTGTGAAGGGGCCACTTGCAAGGGCTCCCCCATTACTCACTGGCGTGGGCGCGACCTGGCAGGCGAGACACACCCCGTCCTCATATTGGCACTCGCTCTCTCTCTCTCTCTCTTATTTCGATCCCCCTTATTGTTATTTTGACCCCGTCCCCTCATTGGCGGACGTTGCCTTTTCTTCCCAAAATCATCCATTTCTCGACACCCTCCTTCATCAGCCAGCATTCCCATTGTACACCCTTCCCAGCCCACGTTTCATGTTTTGTTGTGTTTGCCTTGTCCCGTCCTGAACCTCAGAGGCTTCAGACGCTCGGATCTCGCGACGTGGCGAGTCTCGCGGAGAATGTCCGGGAAAAATACATTGGCCGCCGGTCACTTGATTAGGTACGCCACGCGTCAGCTCGAAATACCAAAACTGTCCAAAATGCCGTCAAGTGATGGAGGCAACTGAGAGATACCCGGAATGTTGCCTCGCTCTTGCTTTTGTGGTTTGTGTCTGGGACTTGGGGGAGGCACATGCGGTCCATCCTTTCACTGCGCCACTTTCTCATCGTGACGGCCACGGGTGTGCCGGAGCCTATCGCGGCTGTCTCGGGGCATTCGGAGGCTGCCATGTTTCGCCGCCATCTTTCTGTTACGGATACGCAAAGTAGACAAACTGAGCAAATGTAATTCCTCAACATGATGACTACGGTATCTGGAACAGCTGAGGGAATCCTAGAGGTCACTTGATGATGATGATGATGATGAAAACCTGATGTGCAAGAGAGAAAAAACCTCGCGTGGTGGGATGCCTCCAAGTGGCGCGAGGGGGGAACGCCGGGGCTCTTGGGCCCCAGTTGCGGCTAAATGCCCACCAGCCGGCGGGGGGAGGAGGTGGGGCCTCACCGGAAGGTGAGGCGCCCAGGGCTCACCCCGCTGGAACGGAGGGAAGTGGGAGTAGCCGCCCCACAACCCTCCTTAAACAAAAATCAGGCGAGGGCCCTTCCGGGGCCCGCACTGAGTGTGAACCTCGCGGGGCACCAGCGAGAGTCGTACCGGGTGTGGGACCCGGGAGGGGGGGCAAGTCCCTGACGGGGGCCGATTGCCCAGGAAGGAAGGAAGAGAGAAAAAAAAAATGCGTCAGATTCGGAACCAGTGTGGGAAAAAAAACCGTTTGAAATTTACTTGCATTTAAAAAAAAAGAACATGTTGCCCAGTGTAACATGAGGCATTCCCGTGTAATTCTTGTCCACAGAGGGAGGTACGTGTGAGGTGATTGCGGCCCACCGATGCTGTAACAAGAATCGCATCGAGGAACGCTCTCAGACCGTCAAGTGCTCCTGTTTACCAGGCAAAGTGGCAGGAACAACACGCAACAAACCCTCCTGCGTGGATGGTAAGCAAAGTCGCCTGACCACGTCTTCCCTCCGCTCACTATGAAGTAAGCCAAAGGTGGGACAAGTGGATGCTTTGGGATTTCTCACTTGATTACAGCACTCCATAAAATCACTGAATAAATACAAGAAATGAGATGAAATGTAAGTTCATCTTGTTTGAAAAAAAACAAAACGTTGCTGCAGTATATAAGACACGAATCCACTGCAAGATGAGTGCAATATGAAAACAACAGATGTGAATGTGATTAAGAGCTTACCCTGTGCAATATATGCAATATACATACATACATGAATATATATATATATATATATATATATATATATATATATATATATATATAAGAGGGACCATCATGGGAGGACAAGCCCCTACACGGGATGTACCACCGGACCATAACTGAAGTGGCCGATCTCAAGAAGTCCTATCAGTGGCTAGAGAGGGCTGGCCTGAAGGACAGCACAGAGGCACTCATCCTGGCTGCTCAGGAGCAGGCCCTGAGCACCAGAGCCATTGAGGCCCAGATATACCACACCAGACAAGACCCAAGGTGTAGGTTGTGCAAAGAGGCACCTGAGACGATCCAACACATAACTGCAGGGTGTAAGATGCCGGCAGGGAAAGCCTACATGGAACGCCATAACCAGGTGGCTGGCATAGTCTACTGAAAGATCTGTGCGGAGTATGGACTGGAAACCCCAAGGTCAAAATGGGAAACACCTCCGAAGGTGGTGGAGAATGACAGAGCGAAGATCCTGTGGGACTTCCAGATCCAGACTGACAAGATGGTAATGGCGAACCAACCAGATATCGTGATCATAGATAAAGGGCAGAGGAAAGCCGTTGTAGTGGATGTAGCGGTCCCAAGTGATGGGAACATCAGAAAGAAGGAACACGAGAAACTCGAGAAATACCAAGGGCTCAGAGAGGAGCTGGAGAGAGCCTGGGAGGTAAAGGTGACAGTCGTGCCTGTGGTGGTCGGAGCACTCGGGGCAGTGACCCCCAAACTAGATGAGTGGTTGCAACAGATCCCGGGAACAACATCGGACATCTCAGTCCAGAAATGTGCAGTGCTGGGAACAGCGAGGATACTGCGCAGAACCCTCAAGCTTCCTGGCCCGAGCTGAATGAGGGACGGACACCACCCGAGGGGGGGGGGGGGGGGGGGGTGAGACGAGGAAAAAAAAAAAATTATGAGAGAGAGCGAGAGAGTGTTTTTTTTTTTTTTTAAAGCGGTGCATTTATTTTTAACCTTGCACTAATCGTACAAATGCATTCAACCATTAGGCAGGAAGTGTTTCTGTGCTCCTGGGCATCAAGTGCTTGATCCAGAGTTTGTGAGCACCTGAGCAAGGAGCACGGCGCAGATCACATTGCCCACGGCAGATCAGGCTGATGGAAATGAATAACTCACCGACAAGTCGGGGAAGCTGCAGGCGAGTGCACCTGAATTACCTCAGCTGAAGAAAACAATCAGACTGAGGCACCTTTAGGGGGCAGGGGGGCAAACCTCCCGTTACAAAGCTCATTCTTCGCTCCCCAATGGCGATCCTCTGACCTCAACCCCCAGCCGAATGTCAAAGTGTTCACCCTTTGTGAAACGAAGGACGCAGAGAGAAAAAAAATTGTCCTCGGTCCTTGAGGCGTTCTGATCTTTCCATGGCAGCACTCGCCGGAAACATTTTTGCCAAGGGTCGCAAATGGAAACTGGCTTTAACGGAGTAGACCTTGTCCAGCTAAATGAGCTGCCACGGTCTCTTCATCTTGCCGCGATCTCCTTCGATACTTCTTCAAATAGCTTGACTCTGTTGGAGACATCAGCCAATTTGAATGCCGAAAGAAATGAAATGAGCAAGCACACTTCAGAAACGCGAATTCAAAGCTTATGTTGCAAGTGTCATCGTGCCCCCCCCCCTCCTTGTCATGATGACCCGCATCATTGGAGCCTTGACAGTGCAATTATCAACCGTGCTGAGGAAGAATTATTTCGAAAAAGATGGATCAGGGCCCAAAGTCAGCTGGCCGAGGAGCCTCTTGCGATGGATGCACGCATGCAGGGAAAACTCCAACCTCGACCAAAGTCTCTCCGTTGCTCAAGCCAGTTCAAGTGAGGTGAAATCGAAACCTCGCTCTGTATTTTTTCTTCCAAAATGAAAAGAACAAATCATTTTCACAAGACACGTGAAACAGACACTCCCGTCTTGTTTTGGCGGGTGCACCAAAATGTCGTCACGGGTTGTCACGAACCCGTGCGCCTCGAGTGTGACGCCCACGGTCGCCGGCGATTGTGCCTGCGATCTGTACGTTCCGGGGAGAAGCCGGCAAAATTCCAGCCGCGCGACTGCCTTTCGCTTGAACGAGCCGCGCGGCGGCCATGCTAGCGAACGGCCGTCAATGCCCCCGTTGCACAATTAGCAAATGAAAAAGGGATGCGCTTTCACTTCGCTGGCAACAATTTCACTCGAACAGAGCAACAGAATGGTTGGAAGACCATCACAGCTCTGGAAAACGCCATCCCACTGTGTACGTCTTTGACACGCGGTGGAAGATGATGAAAACATCCCGGTACCTATTTTGTCATTTGGCTCTCATGGGCACGAGCCATGTTGAGTGAAAAATCCTCCCAGATTCACGTCAGTAAACAAAGTGACGTGCGACTCGCCCCGCAAGTACATCACTGAGTACCATTCCGCAAAAACAGTGACGGGGCAATGAGATTTTGACGCCGCCGTCGGAAAAAGAAGATGACTCGGCGCTCGCGCTCGTCGCCGCGCTCGCCGAACGTAAGAACATCTTGCAGAGTGGGACTTTTTTCTGTTTCACCGCGTCGTGAGGAAAGTTTGGAGTTGAAGTCGGGTAAGATCGGGCGAATCAAAGCGTACCTCACAAAGACACTTTCCCGCCACAGCAGGTTTGGGTCCCCCCCAGCCAGAAATCTTCGGAATCCGTTAACGAGCACTTTGAGGTGAAAAAAGGCGAGCGGTCGCGCAAGGTTGGCGGCCCTGCCGGGGGCAAACCCGCCGCCACTCTGGCATGCGCACGCCCACTAAGATGAAGAATCTTCGGAAAGTCAGTCGTCGTCGTTATCTCAGGAAAAGATGGGGAAAAAAAATCTGTTTTCATGGGTCATTTGCTGCGCCGCATAGGCAGAGCCCAAAGGAGAGCGCTCGTTTTTATCCTTTGCCAAATTTGCGCTCTACCCCTTAGGGGGCGCTCTTATCAATTCTTAGCATCTAAATCCAACATCAAAGCGCAGGGATGGTGAACACGGATCCCATTGTTGTTGTTGTTGTGTGTCGTTTGCTCCCCAGCGCCATCGGCTCGTTGCGCAAATGCTAAAAATCAAGCGCACAAGTTATTCGCGCGGTTGCGCGTTATCCGCCACCCGGCGGATGCCGGATCATTTCTAGCCTGTCACTCGGGAGACCCTCTGGATTCTTCCGGTCCCCGAACGTGAACGTGTTGGCAACGTGCGAGCCGAGCGGAGGACCCGGCGGCGGTGACGACGGTCCGCTGTTCCCAAAAGGAAGGGAGCGATTTCCCGAGTCGCTGTGATTTCTAGCATACGCCGTGCGCGGCGTATGCTAGCATAGACCGGCGCGGTCGTCCTCAGGCGCCGATGCGCCGTCTTCTCTCAGCATTCACGCGCACGCTTTCTTGGGGAGTGGCGATTGCTCGTTTCGGTTGCTCTGTGAAGCTTTTGGGCTGAAGATGCGACGACGGCGTGCGCGGGGAGGGAAGCGACACGCTCGGCGGGGGTCCGCTGTCAGATTATCCCCGTTAGCGGGACTCGATTATCAGCTTTGACGGGGAGAACTATGTCCCAGTTATGTCACAGCCAACGAAGCTCTTAGTGAAGCGCATCCCTTTGAACAAGTCAAACGCTCATCTCTTCCGCAACTCGGCTCGTCGACGCACGTATACCGGCTCGGGTGAAATTTCAGCCCCCGGCCGCAGTTTGGACACCGCCCAAAGGGTGAAACTTGTCGTGCGGCCGCCGTAGCGCCAGGACCCGCCAGAAGAGGCGTAGCGCGCAGATGGCCCGCCCGTCGCTGATCACCGATGGGGAATGAAGCCTTCTGCCGGGCCGCGGGTGCGCGCGGCCGAGCGCGACGGGTTGTCACGCTACATTTAAGATACATCCGTGTGGGAGAGACGCATCCGCGGGCGAGCGGCGAAAGAAGGAAGGGGAAGCGCTGCAAATGTTACGTTGCCGGTCAAGCAGATGCTGCGACACGTTTGCTTGCGCTCCGGTGAAATGTGCGGCAGGACCGGCTCCGAAAGCATTTCCTCTTATTTCCTCCGGGGTGCGCGGCAATCGTCCGTCGATCCGTGATGTGAACCGCTCGGCAACATCTGAGAGGAAGCCGGCTTATCGGACTTTGAATGTTTGTCGTCGAGAAGAAAGAGCAAAGCTCGTGAATAATGCCCAAGCGGCGGACGGACGCATGGAAGGACTGTCTTCGGGCCGTCTCGGTTCCTCGTCGAATTTTCCTATCTCTCTCCGTTTCCGTCTCGGACGGAACGCGGCCGCCGTCCCCGGTAAAAACGCCGCCTTGTAATTGATGAGCTATTTCGAAAGGATCCGGCTCACGGGCACCCACGGTAACATCGTAGCTCCATAAAGCCCGCGCCGTTAAATAATTGAGCGAGCATTCCAATTGTCCGAGCCTTTACTGGTCCTTAAGGCGTACCGCTTACAAAAATCAATTTCAATACTGTAGATGACTTGCAGTTGGTACCGGTTATCAAATCTGCGCTCTCCCGTGTTGGGAAAGGATCACGGCCATCCTTTGTCACGTCCGCGCGGCGCCCGTTTTGTCGTCCCAAATAATCCACACAAACGCGTACGCGCGAAAGAGCTCATGACGTATCGTTTCTCAAATTGGTTTTGTGTAAGCATCTCGTGGCGTCCGCTCTGTCGTCTTCTGGCCACTTCAATTTTGAAATTCATGATGAAGCCACGACGTCATTTCACATTTTTCTTCCCTTGGCCTCTTAGGCTGTTTGCAGCTGTTATAGTCATTTTCTATTTCATTTCGAATAAGCGTTCGCATTTTTTAATAGAAATTCCCCAAAGTTGCTCATTTGTGTGGGCGCGTGCGTGCTCGCCCGTGCTCTCTTGGGAACAGCTGCAGCAGCATTTTCTTCATTGGTAACATTTGATGCGGCGATGAAACACTTTAACACTTAACAAGGACGTGTTGCATATGGCGGGCTTGGCGCCTCCTCGACGGCCGAATGAGGAGCGCTGTCGAACGGATGTTCATTCCGAGAACTGAGACGGTGGGGAAAAACTCGGTAGAGAGACACACAGGACGATGGGGCGACATGCGCTAATTAGCCAGCCAGGTAAAAATCCACGGGGAAATCTCCTTCAGACATTCAAATATCCTTTGTTTGCCGTACCGTGTTTTGCTGTACCGTGACCGCTCACGCCGAGCAACCTTGAAGAGAGTTAGAGTCGGACAAATTGCGGCATTTCACCCTCACGCGTGAAAGCGAGCAAAGATTCCGTTCAGACTGAGTTCAAGATGGAGGAAAAGGTTGGTCTTCAATGAAGCCAACACGCATGTTTCCGGGATGTACCCGGCGAAGCTCAAACCTCAGAAAAAGGTTGAGTTGCGACCTGTTCGACTTACATGGATGTTGGTTTTTGCTTTGACGATGCACTTGCGTACGTACGCGGTGCGCTGGACTCACACGGACACCGACGGCTTGGGGCCAAGTGCGTCCCCCGTGATAGGAAGAGGAAGAGAACATCTTTGTTTTTTTAGTCAACTAGCCCGGAGGACGAACCGAGCCCGATGTTACGCCAACGCAATTGGACGCGAGTCCAAATGAGCTGACCCGCCCCGCAACGGCTTGAGCAAATGATTCATTTGCATGCGTATGAAACCTGGAGGAATCCTCCCCGCTTGCTACGATTGAACTCGGCGTGGGGGGGGAGCTGTTTGGAGTACCACTTTCCTTGAGAAAGGATCTAATATTTGACCTTCTCCGTCCGTCATAGTCGGAGTCCCAATTCTGTCCGTAGATGTGTTCTCGAATCTCTCCGCAATATAACGAAGCCACCCTTTGACGTCTTTGCTCACCTTCCCCAGCTTCCATCGTGATTGGGAAATGGTGGTGTGAGATGGAGCCGTGTCTGGAGGGAGAAGAGTGCAAGACTCTGCCCGACAATTCCGGATGGATGTGCTCCTCCGGGAATAAAATCAAGACCACAAGGGTGAGACCTCCACACATGAGTCAGCAGCGCACATGTGCGCGCAGGACGCATCCAAAACGCCGCCATGCGGTCGACCTCCGAGCAAACATTTCAGCCACGCGTTTTTGTACACACGCAGGCCAAACACATCCTGGCGGTGAAATTTCCATGACACGGGATTCTTTTTATTTCTTTCCTTTTCAATGAGATTTTTTACCAAACTTCAAAATGAAAACACCGGACGGAAGACACGTTGGCGTCAAACCAAACGCCGGTTCGTCATTCGTCATCCGTCAGCGGTCCGGGTAGCCGTCCGTCATCGGCAGTCCCTCGCGTTTTTCAAGCCCAACCGAAAGTGGCTCATTTTAACCGCGCTTCCGTCATCTCTCAGCGCTCAGTCAGTGCGTCGTGCCCCAAAAAAAAAACAACAAAAGGCAAATTCCAATGTCATTCGAACGGTAAACAAAGTGCACATGGACGTCGTACGATGTCTTCCCAAAGAGCCGTAGAAACATATACGCTCACATACCCGTACAGTGCACATACACTTACAGTAGGTGGCGCTCTGTTGAACTGGTGGTCACGCGCTAACCCCGAAAACACCCAAAAATTCCCAGTTAAGTTTCAAATGTCGGACCTTCACCAGAATCCAGCTCCGCATTGCGGTCAAGGGTCGAATCCAATCCGGGTAGCTTCCACGCCAACTCCTGTCCTTAAATGCTCCTTTTCTGCTTCTTCTTCTTCTTTTGGGCACATTGGAGGATCACAGGTCGTTGGTGCATACGGCCAGTCACCCGAAGCAACCCGGCTCGCATTGAATCCAGCCCCGCGAACAAACACGCGAGACAGTAACAGTCTTGAAGATCGATAATTGAAAAGAAAAGCACAACAAATGAATACACAAAGATTGTCGATTTGTGTTATTTTAGCAAAGTGAAGAGACGCCATTTGGCCTCACGTAAAACGTTTGCGAGCGGCAGCGTCTCGGGCCGCACTCCTCGCTCGGTTCAAGTTAACGGCCACCCTTCCTCTTTGCTGCCCTGCGGCTAGCTCAGCTGTCGCTAAGCTAGCTCACCGTGCAAAAATAATGATGGGCGTTAAGTCCACCAAGCCAGCGGTCCAGCCCACCGCGATAGATAGCTCGCCCGATTTGTATTGGTTGAACCAATTTGCTAGCTACCTAAACGCGATCAGCGTTTTGTTTTTTTTTGGGGGGGGGGGGGTTGTTTGTTTGTTGAATGCCTGGTGACAATGACTTTAAAATCGAGACGAATTTGACGGCAGCCAGTGAAGTCAACACCACGCGGGGATTCTCAAGGTTGTCCCGTAGACTTGCACAAGCGTGAAAGCTCCAAAAAGGATTTGACCGGATGGGGTCGGGACTACATGTCCAGTCCAGAGTGCAACTTCATCCGGGGGGGGGGGTCGCCAGGATTTTAGGGTACTTTGCATCACCCGTTCACTACGAGAGCCCCTATGAGCACATTGTTTGGTGACTTTCTACATTGTATTGAAAATTCTGTGAGTGACACGTCTCCAAACGGTGAGGCTTGAGGCTGCTTTTCTGTCCAATACACAGATGTCCTTTTCTCTCGGCCCTCTCTTTGCAGAACACCCAGCCGTACTCCCCTTTTTAGCCTCCGGAAGCAAAATGCAGAGGAAACGTCAACTGAAACCGAGCTGCATTCTTGCTTCTGTAAAGGTTAGTCTGTCTCAAGCCGTTCTTTGTATTTCCTCTTTTTTCCCACCGTCAGGCGGTGAAAGTGGGACCGGGTCATGTTCGGCGCCGTCGCCGTTGACCCAAATACCCCCGCGTGAAAGTAATCAAGGCTGCGCACGATTGGGCGGGCGGGCGTGACGCAAATCCCGAAGGCGGCGCTGCCAGCCGTTCTCTCGCCTCTAAAACACACGGCGCACCCGCACCGTGGTCTGTTTTATTCTCGCTGCGGAGTGCGCAATACGATGGCTGCTTTCTTTCCCTTTGTTCCGCGTCCCGGTGGCGTTTTTGGCGACCGCGCGGGGTCTGCTCGCGGTTGCGCGCGCCGCTCCGCCAATCCTATTTGGAGGTAATCTGCGACGTGCTGCTTCCTGTTGTTCTCTGTGCGCATGTGCCAGTTGTGAGTACACACACTCCTGTTTGATGCGTCGGATAACAGAGCGCCGTCTGCGTTTGTTGCGCACGAATGCTCCAATGTGTACTCAAGAAGCCCGGGCGGGCCCGCTCGGTTTGACTTTTTGGGCTCTTGTTAAAGGCCTCTTGACACAGCGATCCTTCTTACGTGGCTCTCGCCGGCGCAGCAATCAGCGCGCGAAGCGAGGCCGCGCTCTCCGCCCAAGGCCTTTGATCCGACACTCCGCTCTCCTCTTTGATCCAATTTCCTCATTCGCCCTCCTTGTGAAACCGAATGGACTCATTTGCGTTTGTTCCGTCGCGAGCTCGAAAGCGGCGTTTGTTTCTTTTCACAAGAGAATTGACCGAGCGGCAGGTTGCAAGCACGAGGACGCGAGCGCGCAAAGTGCGGCGGCGCTCGTTTGCTAGAAATTGGCACGGCCTCCAAAGAGGCCGACATCCGTCTTTCTCCTTCTGTTTCTGGATGTCGCTCGTTGCCTCGTTGCTTGCTCCGTAGCAGCAGACAGACAAGACAAAACAGACCCTTTTTTTTTTTTTTTTTTTTGTGCACGGAAAGGCTGTGGAGCAGCTTCCAAAACCTTTCATGATTTATCCGCGAATGGCCGCAATCCATTGTCGTCGCAGTCAAATGCGCTTTCCCTGCGCTTATGAAGATTCCGGGAGATACGGAACAACGAGGATAATCCACCCCCGACGTGTTTCGGACACGGCTGTGGGGACGCGCCCATTCTTAACACGCTTCACACCGAAGGATAATCTTAGAGGACTATTTTACAACGCATAAGATGGTGGCAAAGTTTGAGACCAAAGTAGCTCGACCGTCTGCGGGGTGTTTGGAAGTCTGATCCTTGATGCTGACCAAAAAAAAAAAAAAAAACCCCCCCATCAGTATGTCGCAGTTGACTTCGCTCTTCTGCAAGTCATACGTTGGGTTGCGTTTCTTTTTGAGAAAAACGTGCAAATTTCTTTGGAGGACCAGAGGGCACATGTTGATGCAATAAAGCATTCAGGGATGAAATGGAGCCCGGCTGTCAGACCTGCCGGCAGACGTACAACCGTAGAGGAGCTTTTTTTTTTTTTGAAAGTGGGAGAGCCAACACAGCCCATCATGGGTTGAAATTCAGCAAAGTAGCCATGCTTCCATTAGAAATTCTCTTCCAACCTCTTTGTTTGAAAACCTGAGCACGATGATGATGATGATGATGATGATGATGATCGGGATATCTTGTGTTCTTCTTCTTCCGTAAAATCTTGACCGTCACATGCTTAAAACTCCGTTTGCGAGCCCCACGCTTACGGGTTTGGCGTTTAACGTCTGCACGCACCCCGATTTGAGCCTCGGCGGCTTACTCTCCGTGAGAGAGCTCAACGCGCCCCAAACGTCACCTCGCTCAATCACGTCCGCACACCTGCCAAAGCCTGCTCCAAATGTCACTGCCGCACTGTTGTTGTTTGAGATCATGACATTTAGAATTGGCTCCGTTTGCGCGGGCCTCCAGGTGCGTTCTTAATAGAATGAGTACAGAAAAGAAAAGACGTGAAAAGTGACTCCAAAATCAATACAATGGAAGCTTTCAAGCTCAACCCCCTTGAAATCCTTCAAGTTGGGATTCAGCCCAAAAATGGCAACACGCTTTTTCCATTTTTTTTTTTTTTTGCGGGAAGAGCGATGTGAAAACACACCTTCATTGCACCGCCTTCCCGAGCTTGGAGTATATCATGTGATCGTACGCGGCGTGCCAACGGGTGGCCCTTTTTTCCACCACGCTTGTGCTAGTGCTAGTGCTCGTGCCGCTACTCGCGTTTGCGCCACTTCTTTCTTTTCCCGCCTTGCGGAACCGGCTCGAGCTTCGGTGCTTGAAACCGGCGCTGAAGAAAGGCATCAGTCTTGGCTGACTCTTAGATCCAAGCTAAGTCGCCTCGCAGATGCTAACAGTAGCACGTTCATGACTGGGCATGGAAATGTGCCCAAATCCCTGCGAAGTAGCCGTCTTACAACGCAGCGCAGCGTTAGCCCTGACGCCGAAACCTGCACCGATTTTTTTTCGACAAAATACTTTGTGGTCCAAGTTAAAGTACTCTTTGTCTTGATCTCATGCTTGAAAGGATTTGTGAAAAGAAGACAATGCATCGTCAAAGTAGTCGTTTCCATTTCTATTCTCTAGCCGGTGTTTGCGCGAAACCTCCGCCCCTCGTGTCATTCTCATCCAAAATCCGTCCTGATGCGGGACTCGGATAGATGTACTCGCAGGTCATACCAATCTCTGGCTTGAGGCAAAAAGCCGGCAATCGGCGAATTCTCGAATCATCAAACGGTGTCGCGACACCCCCATTGCCAGGCGTCGCGGTGTGCGATCCGGGCGAAACGAGAGTGCCCGAACGGGCCCCCGCTCCTCCATAGGGCCCCCGATGGCATTTCGTGAAGAAGTCCGAAGTCATTTTAGCCGTTTGGAAAAAGCCTCGGCTGCGTTTGGCTGGTTTACGAGACGGCGCAGGCGAAGGCGGGGCTGCGCCAAACTCAACGAGCGGGACATCGACTTTGTCTGGACAGCGCGACGGTTCCGCGAGACGTTCCTTTGTGCGCGCAGCACCGAGTGGAAGCGGCCTGTGCGTTTCTTTTTTTGTTTTTTTTCCTGGATTGTTTCCTTTTGTCTGAGCCGTCTGTTTTTAGTAACAGCGGGACGCAGCGGGAGGCGAGACGGGGCGCCGCAAAAGCAGGAAACGGTTCAAAAGACTCCCGTTGTTTGTGAGAGCGATTCCTCGGGGCCTAATCCGTGTACACTTTTGTCCTTTTTGTTCTAGCTAAGCACACGTGCGTGTTTCTGTCCTTCTCCTTTGCTCCCTTGCGTTGCAGATTCATCCCAGGACCTAACGAGGCGCTCCCTTCGCAGGACTCTGCGCCAGCCCTTTTCTCCTCAGCTCCCCTTTCTCTTCCTGACGGCCGGCGTAAAAACGATGACATCCGAACGCCGGAGACCGGATTACCCGGGACCAGAGAAAGGATACCCGGCTCGATAAAACAGCTTTGCTCGCTCGGCGCCAAGGATTTCAACCCACACTAATCCCCCCTGTTTGATGGAGGAGCCCCGTGTTGGTCCACACAGCCGCGGCCAGCTCGCCACCGACTCTTTCCCGTTTCCCGCTCACTCGGTGCGGCGCGCGTGAACTGAGGCAAGCCCTGTCGGGGTCATTCTGAGGTCGTTTTGAACACCATGTGAAGACTTTCACCGCGCACGTCCGTCGAAAGGCTAAAGAGGCGGAATAGCTCGCGCCGACCTGCGCGCGGAACTAAAAGCGCAAAGGCGAGAAATGACCCAGACGACATTTTCTCTCGAGCTGCCTTTTGTGTTGGACTTGCTTCCGAGGCGGCTTTTCTCGGGACTGCCTCCGAGTGGGGAAGCATGAGCAGCCTATCAGGAGTGAATTGAGATTTTCTTTTTTGGGGGGGGGGGGGGGGGGGACTCCAAGGTCTGCCCTGATGGCCAACACCTTTGTGGCCACTCACGAACATTTGATTTGACTCCTTGACCTTGAAGGCATGTACATTCATTCTACAGCTCTACTTTTCTTTCTATGGGAGGACACGTGTGCGTTTGCGTGTGTGCGCACGTGTGTGTGTGTGTGTGTGTGTGTGTGTCTAACGATATAAATAAAATCCATATACGGCAGTAAAAGTGCAATTCATTCAAGTGAAAAGCCCGACATTGACGTGTATAACTGCGACTGCTTCATTTGTCCTGAAAAAGATGAAAATAAGTGTGAAAATAACCGTCTGTCACTGGTCCTTTTGCAGTGTTGCTGGTCCAGCGTCAACGTGCGAGTAAATGTGAAGCAAACAATGTACTGCGTAGGACCGCCTCTGGAAACGACATTGTGTGAGCTTTCCACTCAGACTGGCGAGCAGACCGCGCGGGAACACTTGAGCGTGTCTCTCGCTGCCGAACGTGGTCGTCGGTCATCTGTGAACGGCGTCAATGGACTTTTCACGCGCCGGATCGGGACAATTTAGGTGAAAGATTCCCAAACACAGAGCGCTGGTATTGACAAGCGCAGACAGAAATGCCCCGTTATGCCCTCGGAGAGATTCGAGGACATTGCGAGAGAACCTCCTGAGAAATAAAAAATGCTTTTCCATTGCGATTCGCAGGCTCCGGCTTCCTTTACATGTGGCGACCGACGCGTGACGAAAATGACCACGGGACGGGTCGTAGCATCGCGTCTTTTGTACGACGCGTGAACCTTGTAAAGGGGCGTTTTGCTCGCACGAATAAGCAGTCGGCATCAACACGTGGCGGTGTGGCTTGCGGGCGGACAAACATGTCGCGGGCACACCAAAATTCAGTCGCGCTTCACTTAGGCGACTCCCCTGCTAGCAGGCCGCATTTATCAGGACGGCGCGTCCGATTCATTCAGGCAATTAAGCATTTGCTCCGGCGCTGCGCCGATGTATTTTGTTGCGATATATTTTGCACCGCAGCAAATTGTGTGGAGCGTTCACACGTACAAAGCCGGTGCAGCCCCGCTTGCGTTCACACGGCAGTTTCTGCAGCGGAGCAAAACGACAGAAAACAAATGAGCTGTCGTGTTGGTTCTTTTTAAAAACGTATACACAACTCAAGCGACTACTGGACAGGCACGTCCTTCCCCTTCTCGGTCTCCGTACCTTCTGCTCGAGAGTGACCGCCCCCGAAAACGTAAATCAACGATGACTTCAATGACACTCAGAAAAGCAAATACGTAATGCGCCAAACAGAAAATCAAGAGAGGAAATCACAAAATAAATTATATGGGGGGCGGGGGGTTGTGAACACACGACAAAGGAACAAACTACACAAACAACTCCGAGACGGTCCAGTCTCCTACAAAAGGAAAGATGTTACCAGCCAAGTCTTGTGTCGTTATTAAACAAACACATGACGGAAGTCCGACAGAGCGCGAAAGCAACGCATTCTCGCCGTACGTAAACTCTTCACAAGCATTTGCTCTGGAGCAAATTTAACCCAGTTGCGTTCACACGTGCAAATGTACACCGGTGCTGCTTCGCAAACGAGCATTTGCTCCGGAGCAAATTTTTAAACCACCTCCCTGAGGTGGATCAAATTTGGTCCGGTGTAAGCTGTTTTCCGGGGCTACGCCGGAGCTAATTTGCACGTGTGAACGCTCTACTGGGGCAGCCCCGGCGTAGCACCGGACCAAATCTTGCCGTGTGAACACCCCTTTAGAATCAAGATTTCCAATCTGGTGCCGGGCCAACTACGAGATGATTTCAATATCGAGCCCTCGCCTGCTCACGTGTGAGCGACGCTCGATTTTTCCCAGCGGATGGGCTTCTATACATTCATCATTGCAGAAGGCGGCCACTGTCGTGCAGCGCAGAACCTCGCTGGATTGTTATGAAAAAGACTAATGTGACAAATTCTGCTCAAAAGTCGGCAGAGTAGGAGGGGGTTCCAAACGGTGGCCCGTTGACTCTTTCTCGTCTCATATCAAAAGATGAATTTGGCCACCGAGCCTCAGAGAAACCATTTGGCCAATGTCTCGCTGCGAGGCTGAATGCAAGCGTTTGGGGCCCGTGTCAGAAATCAAGCCGTGTTCTTCCTTCCGGCCCAATTTTCTGTGAATTTTTGATGCATTGTTGATCTCGATGCCCAAAAGACGGAGGCTTGCCGCCGACGGAGGCCCTGCTCCATTTTCTTCAGAGTCGACGCGAATGCGGTCGACGGTCCTCCGCCGGCCGCAGCGGTTAAGCGCGATCTCAGAACCAGAGGCGACTCGCGTGCGTGTCGACCCGTGCGGATATGAAATGCTCGGCTGACTTCAAGAGCTTTTGCCACCTCCCTCACCCTTCGACCGCTCTTCCCATCCAAACGTCATTATCTCGTCGTCGTCGGCTGCTTCACGCGAGCTGTAATTTAGGCGAGCGCATGATTGGCAAAGTTGTGTTGTGCAATTATAGTCATTATGCTCATACTTCATTGCGCGTGGCGCCTTTCCAAAGAACATCTACAGGACCCGGCCAACGGATATCATCCGGTCGCATGACCGGAAACCTTTCCCGCGCGGAAAAGAAGAACGGCCTCGGTTGCCTGGCAACCGCGTGCCAGGGTTTACGCCGCCTCTGGCCCGAAATCAGCCACGATGGGCTCCAGCTCACCCACGACCATAATGAGCATGAGTGGCATAGGACATGGCTGGGAATTAATGACAGGCTTGCGTTGAAGTTGATTGCCACCGCTGGAAATCCCACAAGTGTCGCTCTTGATTGGTCCCACCGCACCCGCTCGCCTTTCAACTTTCTTGTTCCCGGCAAACTCTCCAAATCTTAAGCGGAGGAAGAAAACCGCCACGCAATCTGGCCGCTGTGCAAAATAACTCACTCACTCTCGTGATGTCGAATTGCTCACATCAGACATCAATGGAGCACCCTTGAAAGCAAATCGTTTCCAAGTGCTTGCTAAAAAAAAAGGTCTTGAGATGAAATGTAAAGAATAGCTCCCGCGCCACTCCTCTTCCATGTTTGAGCTCATCATTTTACAGCCCAAATGCAAAGGCGGGAAGACGGGAGGCTTGTGGTCTTTCGCCCGTCCCCAATCAAAGAGGCTCCCCCTACACAGCCAAATGATTGACGGAAAAGACAGAGCTGCTTTTGGAAAAGCGGTCAAAGTTAAGCCATCTGCGCTCCGCACGCTTTGTTAAGGAACTCAATCAGCGCCAGCCATTTTCAGACCCTTCTTTATCGTGTCATTCGCTGTTGTGCTTTTCAATACATAAAGACGTATCTGGGACCGAATGCCTGGATTCTTTAAAAAGAAAATCACAAAATCCTCGGCAGCGAATGAGTTTTAATTCAGGAAGTTCTCCCGAGTATTGGTGAAGCGCTTTTGGCCATTCTCAAAAGCAGTCGGTCTTCTGCTGTGTATATCTTCGGTCTCGTATGCCTTTACTGAGCTTCGGTACGACCCCGGCATCGCATTCCTGGTCATTGGCAGCGTGGTGAAGAAGAAACGGAGGTAGAGTGTACTTTTTCCAGAGGTCAGAACATCGTAGAAGTCGTGCAGCCCAGTCCGCAGCAACAGGCTGGCCTTCGGGCGGCTTTCTGCAAACAGAACATCACCGTCAGTCCAAAGCAGCCCACGCAGCAAAAACAGTTAACTTCTTGTCAAGTCGAAACTTTTGACAACGTCCAGAAAGAAACGAGCTTGCCTACGCGCTGGAAGAGGACGGCGGGACCAAGCAGTGCTTTCGTTTGATTTCCCTTTGGAGGCAGAAGGGTGACCCGATTCCTCAAGTGGACCCAGAAGAGAGAGAGCCACGCGGGAGAGTCGTACGGATTCGGCGCCGTTGCTTGACCGAGACGGGCGCCATATAAATAACGGGCGCCACAGCTGTTCTGGGCTTGTATCCGGTTAAGACTGCCGAAGTGACATTTGATGTGGCTTACCGTAATCTGCTACGCAGGTGCTAATACGCAAATGGATTTGAGCAACAAAGCGAGGCGGGGCAGCTCAACGCCCTCATCTCCGCGGGCGAGAATGTCACGGAGCAGAAAGCAATTTCGATGCCATTCCCTCGCCAGCACCGCTGGGTGTGACTGTCCGGAGCTTTGCTCTTTCGTATTCCCTCCCTGCCGCCTTGATCCCAAACACAATGGTGGTTTGCTCAAGACGCTGGCGGTGAAAGACTTCTGCACGAGCCATCCGAACCGTTTCTTTGTCGCGATCGGCTAGAGTGCCGGCGGACAGGCGGACGACGCTCGTTAGTTCTGATGCGTCGCGGAGACATTGTTCAAGGCACTTCAAATGAAACGTCATTGGGACCTTTGGCAGCCATTGCCAGGACGAGCCCGCCAACTCTAGTTTTCTCTTATTTATTGGATTGAATTGAATACAACTTTATTGTCAAATGTGCTGCATGTTTACATACAGCACAGATGAAATTTCTTCCCTCTCAACAAAAAAAAAAAACAATTCCTCTTTTGGTCACTTTTTGGATCTGTACGGAGGTGTACGTACACTCCGGATTTTGGTGGTCTGAACAAGCGGTTGCGCATTCCTTTTTACTCCAAGCGCACCCGCGGCCTTCCGCAATTGGTTTTCTCTTCTGTGAGCAGCTGAGCCTCTGCACAGGTCTGCTTTCTGCCGAGTCTGATTTCTGTGGCCGTGGCGCAATTTTCACATCAAATCCGGTGATGACGGTCACCGGTGGAGAAACTAACGATCGCTCTCGGTCTACGTGAGAGTTTTTACAATGTATGCCGGAACACAAGCATCACCCTTTTGGTTTACCTGTTATGTAACGACCATTTGTATTTGATATGCGCACCGTACCTGAACAATTTCAACAATTTGTTAACGCTCTAGTCCAGGGGTAGGGAACTCGGGTTCCTCGAGAGTCATGTCCCGCCTGTTTGAGACCCCTCCCTACTCCAACACACCTGCTTCAACTGCTCATGATTGTTTCAGGCCTCGACGGGGCTCGCTGATGATTTGAATCAGGAGTGTTGGAGGAGGGAGGGGTCTCAAACAGGCGGGACATGGCTCTCGAGGAACCCGAGTTCCCTACACCCGCTCTAGTCTGTAGGTCATCATTGTATTCCTTAGAACGCGGTGAAATAATAGCAAGCGCGTTGCTTTCGGATGACCGAGATCATTGTGAAATGACTCTAAAAATCATAATAAATCTCATGGTCAATGCAAGATCCAAGATGGACTTGTTGGGTTTCGAAAAGGTCATGCGCATTCGTAATTTGATTTTTTTTCAGCGCTGTGCCAGTTGGAAGTTTGTTTTTCTTTTTCTTCAGCGATGGCAACACGTTTCTCGTACTGTCTTTCCTCACACTTACTTACTTGCATAATTCCCATCCCAGTAGGTCCGGTGCACAAAGCCCATAATATGTCACCATTTGGCACACCATTGACTTCAGTAAAGGTCACGGCGTATCTTTCCACTCGGACTGACTGACTTCATATTGAACTGCGTCGGGCATGAATACAAAATGTCCCTCGGGGCACGCATTCTATTCTATTGTCAAATGCAGCCACATTGAACAACGCCGTTTGACGTACAACACATGAAAGCGGCCTTTGTGTTGGATGTTAAGCGAATAGGAAAGAAATGTATTTGAAAAGCTTCTCCACGTGAGAAATTGCCATGCTTTTACACAACACGCTGCTCATGCAGGGGGCCCACGCCGCCGCTTTCACTTCACATATCAGCGCTCGTGCCAATTTCCTCAAGCGCTCGGGGCATTTAAACGCACTCGGCCTGCCCGTACCTCGCTAAATGAATGTCCAGACCGCGTCATCGAAGACTCCGCGCATAGCAGCGTGGGTGCGCTTAGGCCTCCGTCCCCAATTTGAGCACCGGCAGAATTGCTTTGACGATACAAATGGGACATATTGTTACGGCATGACGGCTCCGTCGGCGTTGTCGATCGCCCCAAATGAGCGATGAACGTGATGGAAGCGTATGGGAAAATGGCCTCGGGTGTCCAAATGGACACGATATGTCATTTTATCAAAGTTGAGCCTGAATTTCCAAGTCCGGGGTTTCGGGTGAGCTGGAGCCCATCCCCATGGAATGAATGTCCGTAATATTCGAGGCAACGATTCTCATCTCCGCTCGCCTGTCATTCAGAGAGCGCTTGAAAACAACCACCGCTGTCTACAAAGTGCACCGAGCCAAAATAAGTCCTACAACCACCAGCCATAAAACAATCGATTCAACACAAAGACAGTCGAAAGCACAAAAACGGTCAAAGTAAAACTGAAGTCTCGTCAAAAGCCAAAGAATAAAAATGAGTTTGAAAGGCGGCCAGCGAGGGCCGGGCGTTCATTCCCAGGAGAGGAATCTCCATCCTCGTCGGCGCCTCGGTCCCAGATCAGGGTGGAACCATCCTCAAGCATCACCTTGAGCAAAATCGTAACTCCGACCCGCCGACAAGCTTACCTTGAAAGCTCACCTCTGCTTTGATCGCATTCATCACACTTGCTGATTCCAAATCAAATCCATTTAAAACACCCCCGCTTGCACAAATAATTTGTGTAGCCAAGTTGAAAGAGTTGGGAGTCAGAGGCGGCATAATTCGACAGGACCATTCTGAAGCCTCCTACAAGATGTAATTAAGGGAATTAATAAGGTGTCAGCCCCCTTTCACAGGGTGCCCCGTCTGATGATTAATCGAGCCTGGGCTAATTTGATTTGTGGCGAGGAAAGGGATGACTTGCGAAGTCAGTGAGGAGAGCCCGACTCGGCGGCGCGTGGCATTAGTAAAACACGAGGAGCCCCGGTCCTGAGGAACAAACGTCCATACGAAGAGCCGTCAGATGAGAGCGGTCTCTCGGCGGGTCGGCGCTCTTGCGACTGGCGGCGACGAGACAGACTCTAATGTACGCACGTGCCACGACACTTTCTGGAAATCTCCCGCATCCTCTTCCATCCTGATCCAAGGATGCACCCAGTGGAGCGGCAACCTTCATCGACATCAGTTCAGTGAGCGTCAAAGGCTTGACTCTGGCCGTGCGTTGGTGACATCGTCACTTCTGAACCAAGTTGGATTGGATACAACTTTATTGTCAAATGTGCTGTATGTGTAACACACAGCACAGATCCTCCCCATGCCTGCGTTATTGGGGGAGGGGGGGGGGTGTTTTCAGGCTACTCCGGTTTACTCCCAACTTCCCAAAATATGCATGGCAGGCGAATGGATAATTCCACACAGGAAGGCCGGAGCCGGAATGGGACTCTGCACCTCCGCCTGTGGTCGTCGTAGCCCTGTCGGGCTTTGAGTCGGACGTCTTTGTCATGGAACACCCGAAGAGAGTCAAGGGTCAGATGGGACAGAAGCAAAAGGGCAGCAGATAGCGCTGGAGCACCGTCCCAATCGACAACGGCGCCAGTATCTCGCCCCCTGGAGATCATGGCCACCACCTTCTAAAGTGGCTGCCTTGCAAACGACCTCTGAACAAAACGGACAGGCAGACAGGTGAAAATGAGTCCCGATCATTGTTGCTTCCTGACTGGATGGATGGTTTGTTGTCCCGAGCAACCGACTCGCAGTGACTCAATTATGTTTCCAGCGTAGCCCCTAGCGACAGATTTCTATCGGTGGCATTCCAACCACATTGCGCCCATGCTGGCACAATCCTGAAAGAGTGAAGCCGGACACCAAAGCAGACCGTCGACCGTGTGTTTGGTGCAACGGGGAAGAAAATGTGAAACAAACGTTTCTTGTCAAACAAAGCTCGTCTTCTTCTTGTAATAAAAGCCACCAAACAAGCATGTCGGATGGTCCCCATCACTGCCCTCGGTTTCCGCTGACATTTTTATTGAGATCCCAGCACACGCGATGGAAGACGGTGCCATGAGCATCTCGGGAAGCAAAGCAACTTTTTTCCATTGCTTCAAAAGTTGCTTTGTTCCCGAGAGGCGCCCACAGGAAAATACAAGGCGGCAAAGAGGCGTGACAGCTGCCAACGCGTCTGTTGCAGACAAATCATTCCGACGGGTTCCTGAGCAAAACGATGCTTTCGGAGTGATTACTCGGCTGTAAAAGCGGCGGCCGGGCTTAAAACGAATGATCCATCCTTTGAGCTGTGACAAAGCGAGGCCCGGAATCGCTTTTCCGGACCGCATCCGTCAACCGCGTTCATCGTTAGCGGAGGGCTTTATCTGTAAACAGGCCACATCATTAGCAAGTGTAATTGGGTCCATGGGCTGACTTCAGACAGACGCCTCAGCACATACGCAAGGGCATACTCGCAAACAAGAACAGTGCCGCTAATGGCGTGGCAATGAGATCACATCGGCCACATGCATCCATTTTCTCCTCCGCTTCTCCTCCTTTCAGCCACGGACAAACCTGAACCCTGGCTGAATTGTAAACCCCATCATCAAGTTGTACGCGAAAGGCTTTTGGACTCTGTAAAACGTGACGCGTATGACACCTGATGAAGATCCACTTCCGTGTTATCGGCTGCGGACAATCTGCATCTCCATTCGTCTTGATTTGTACTGCGAATAATGCATGCCTGCATATGATGCCATTGAACAGTTTCAGATTTATCATTAATGCTAATTTTTTTTGGGTTGTTTTTCCAGCTCCGGTTGGAGAGGAGGACGTTGCTTTCCCGTTGCGCACCTGTTTCTCAGGATATCGAAGGGCTCCGACAGATACTTTGCCTTGTCGGATTATTAACCTCACTGGTAGTAAAGATTTTTTAGCCGAAAAAAATGACCATGTGTAGTAAGGCGTTTTTAGCCGAAAAAAAGCGACCATGTATAGGAAGGCCTTTTTGGATGAAAAAAACCACCATGTATAGTAAGGCATTTTTGGACGAAATTTTTAGACAAAAAAAACGACCATGTATAGAAAGGTGTTTTTAGCCGAAAAAAGCGACCATGTATAGGAAGGCCTTTTTGGACGAAAAAAACGACCATGTAGAGTAAGGCATTTTTGGACGAAATTTATAGCCGAAAAAAACGACCATGTATCGTAAGGCATTTTTAGCCGAAAAAAACGACCATGTATAGTAAGGCATTTTTGGATGAAATTTTTAGCCGAAAAAAACGACCATGTATAGTAAGGCATTTTTGGACGAAATTTATAGCCAAAAAAAAACGACCATGTATAGTAAGGCGTTTTAGCCGAAAAAAAACAACCATGTATAGTAAGGCGTTTTTAGCCGAAAAAAACGACCATGTGTAGTAAGGCGTTTTGAGCCAAAAAAAATGACCATGTATAGTAAGGCGTTTTTATCCGAAAAAAATGACCATGTATAGTAAGGCATTTTTAGTCGGAAAAAAACGACCATGTATAGTAAGGCGTTTTCGGACGAAATTTTTAGCCGAAAAAAACGACCATGTATAGTAAGGTGTTTTTAGCCGAAAAAAATGACCATGTATAATTAGTAAGGCATTTTTAGCCGAAAAAAACGACCATGTATAGTCAGGCGTTTTTAGCCGAAAAAAAACGACCATGTAGTCATTTTTTAGCCGAAAGAAACGACCATGATTAATAAAAAAACACAACTCCACTGCCTTATGTGGTGGTTTGGCTCAGTGGTAGAGTGATGGAGTGCCACACCAGAGGTTGAGTGTTCGATCCCTGGTTGTTGCAACAATGTCCACTCTTTAACCACCAAAGACAATTTATTTGAGGAAAAACACAAAACAACCCAAATGTTCATTGTGGTGGGTTAGTTCAGTGGTAGAAAGCTAAAGTCCCAAATCCAGCGGTTGGGTGTTCGATGCCCAGTGTTTGCAACAAGGTCACATCTTTCTTTAACCACCATTTGCAGCTTTATTGAAGAAAACACAAAACAAATGAGAAATTATCCTGTGGTGTGGCTCAGGGGTAGAGAAACCATGTCCCGAACTAGCGGTTGGGTGTTCAATCCCCAGATGTTGCAAACATATCCCCTCTTTCTTTGACCAACATGATAAGTAAGGCTTTTGAAGTCGTTTTTTGTATCGTAAGGCGTTTTTCGCCGGAAAAAAACGACCATGTATAGTCAGGCCTTTTTGGACGAAATTCTTTGGCCGAAAAAAATGACCATGTATAGTAAGGCGTTTTTGGATGAAAAAAACGACCATGTATATATAGTAAGGCGTTTTTGGATGAAATTTTTAGCCGAAAAAAACGAGCATGTATAGTAAGCCGTTTTTAGCCGAAAAAAAGCAACCATGTATAGTAAGGCATTTTTGGACGAAATTTTTAGCCGAAAAAAACGACCACGTATAGTAAGGCGTTTTTAGCCGAAAAAAATGACCATGTATAGTAAGGCATTTTTAGCCGAAGAAACGACTATGATAGTAAGGCGTTTTTAGCCGAAATAAAACGACCATGTAGAGTAAGGCGTTTTTAACCGAAAAAAATGACCATGTATAGTAAGGCGTTTTTAGCCGAAAAAAATGACCATGTATAGTAAGGCATTTTTAGCCGAAAAAAACGACCATGTATAGTAAGGCATTTTTAGCCGAAAAAAATGACCATGTATAGAGTAAGGCGCTTTTAGTCGAAAAAAAATGACCATGTATAGTAAGGCGTTTTTGGACGAAATTTTTTGCCGAAAAAAACGACCGTGCATATATAGTAAGGCGTTTTTTGGCTAAAAACGCCTTACTATACATGGTCGTTTTTTGGGGTTAAAAACGCCTTACTATACATGGTCGTTTTTTTCGTCCAAAAAGGCCTTACTATACATGGTGGGGGGGTTTTCGGCTAAAAACGCCTTACTATACATGGTTGTCTTTTTCGGCTAAAAACGCCTTACTATACATGGTTGTCTTTTTCGGCTAAAAACGCCTTACTATACATGGTTGTTTTTTTTTCGTTGAAAAACGCCTTACTATATATACATGGTCGTTTTTTTCGGTTAAAAACGCCTTACTATACATAGTCATTTTTTTTTCGGCTAAAAACGCCTTACTATACATGGTCGTTTTTTTCGACTAAAATTTCATCCAAAAACGACCTTACTATACATGGTCGTTTTTTTTTTTTTTCGGCTAAAAACGACCTTACTATACATGGTCGTTTTTATTTCGTCTAAAAACGCCTCACAATACATGGTCGTTTTTTTCGGATAAAAATTTCATCCAAAAACACCTTACTATACATACATGGTCGTTTTTTTCAGTTAAAAACGCCTTACGATACATGGTCCTTTTTTTTTTCGGCTAAAAACGCCTTACTATACATGGTCGTTTTTTTCATCTAAAAACGCCTTACTATACATGGTCGTTTTTTTCGGCAAAAAAATTCGTCCAAAAATGCCTTACTATACATGGTCGTTTTTTTCATCCAAAAACGCCTTACTATACATGGTCGTTTCTTTGGGCTAAAAAAACCTTACTATACCTTTCTTTTTTATTTATTTTTTGAAGATAGAGGAAGAGCAAAAGACGCTGGGGAGCTTGATCGTGCCCCAAAGCCCTTCTCGCTGACATCTTTCTTCTTCCCTCTCCTTCTTTCCCTGTCTCGCGTCATCCACAATATGTGGCGCAATGGATATAATTGTAATAATGCAATTTGCTTCGGAGGCGGATTGAGAGAATAATCGGAGTCAACCCCTGCAAAGTGACAGGCTCAGGATTTAGCGTGGCCAGTGGCTATTGTGAGAAGCGAGCGCTTTCAAGGCGACTGAGCTAATTTCCTCTGATGACGGTCTTTGCGCGTTGTCCCCCGTGTCAGCACAAAGGAGCGCGCGGCCGTAAGGCGGACGACGGGATGATGTAACCCGCCCACCCGATGCCAAACAAGCGCACGTCTCTCGTCAGGGAAAGGCCACCCACTAATCTCTCTGACTACTACCTCAGGCGCAAAAGGAGCCAAAGCCCCAAAGAGGCCTCGCGGGTTCCCAAACGGAAGCTCGGCAGGGAAATCCGAAGAAGGTTGCCGAGAGGAGGGCGAGCATTCGCACGGCTCCGTCCGTCCGCTCGTGGGAAAGCCAGGCCCAAGAATCGCAATGGTGGTGAGGGGCGAGGGAGGGAGGAACACGTTTCGGATCCGGCCGCAGCTCGTTCTCTGCCAATTTGGGCTCTCATTGTCATGTTCACAAGTCGCACCTGAGTGGAAGTGACGGGGCAAGCCAAAAGGATGAAAAAGCCTGCGCGACAGATCATTATGGGCTACATTGGACATGCGGGACTGAAATGAACTCCTCCTGTTCACCTTTTGTGTGACAGTGTGCAGCCTTATGTTGCCTGACAACATTTCACATCGGAAAAAGTCAGCAGGAAACGCCACGCGTGAGCGTGAGCATGTGAGGCCGTTATAAAAAGAGAAAAAAGCCATTCTTTCTCAAGCCTCGCTCAGTCCCTCCCCTGCTGAATCGATGTCCCCAGATCCCCCAGAGACAGATCCTCTTCCAGCTTATTAATTATTCAGGCGGCCGCTTTTGTCCGAGCATTCCCGCTTACAAGCGCCGCCTGGCCAGTTGTAACTGTTAGCGTGTCCGCTGAGCCTCCATCACAGCACGTTGATGACGGAGCAATTTCGCCGTCTTCCACCATCCTGCGCTGCCGCCGCTCCGCTCGCATTTTCGCCTGATGGAGGATCTGTCACGCTGGCCGCCAAGGCGGCAGAGCGCAAGAAGAGAAGCCCAACAAGCCCAACAAGCCCCGCGGAGGTGGAGCTCGTTGGAGCTCGTTGGAGGGCTTGTTGGGCGGGGCAATGGCTGGCTGGCGTTGGTCGTCGGTCCCGAGATGTGCCGTGCGACTGTCTGGCGAACACTTCAGGATGTGGTCTGCCTCCCGCCCGAAGTCAGGCCCTGGCACCCCACCGCGATCCTCTCCAAGGATCAGCCAAAACCGGATGAATGGATACAACAAGAAATCATCTCAATAACAACTGACAAAGCAGCTCCGAAACGACTAATTGAACCTTGAAAAAGTCAAAAGGAAGTCAAAAGCGCTCCGATGAAAAATCACAACCTATTCTCAGGGTAGCGGAGAGTCAGCCCCCCCCCCCCACACACACACCCACCCTCACCTTGCATCCACCAAGAGCACAAAGTGTCACGATTTGTCAACTCGTCGAGAGCGTGATCCTCCCGTCAGCTCCGGGAAGCGTCTTGCAATGTGATCTCAACCACGTTTGTGCGCATCCGGCGTTGGCGGGTTTCGGCTGATGTGAAATTGCCAAATGAAGGGCCGGCGGCCTTCACGACACGTGCGGCAAGACGGGCGAGAGATCGGGGATGCAAGGCGCCGGCGCCCGACCCCGCCGACGATAACAGCCGCTTGATACGCACGCGCGCGGCTCCCGTGTCGCGCACCGCGGGGCTCCTTGTTTATCAGTCCCGTTCACATGGGCGCCGACACGGGCCGCCTCGCCAAGACTGCCGGGCGGCGGCCGCGTTAATGGAGCCAGTCGCTCGAACAAAGACGCCGGTCAATAGAGCCTCCAGTGGCTAATTGCTTGGGAGAGATAAGCCAGTTTGATGACGCGGCGAGGCCAGAGCGAGCCGCTCCGAGGAAGACGTTCAACAATCCCTTTTCGCTCCGCCATCAATATCAGCCCTTTGCAGGCCTCCTGCAAAATTCATAAGAACGGCACCTCCGATTGTTTTCTCTCTTGTTTCTGTTTTGTTTTTTGTTTCTTTTTTCGCTGGGTGTCATTGAATTCTAATGGGCTTTTGTCACATCGGGCGCAGCGCGAGAGCGCGGCTCGTGCAATTAATCCTCGCAGCTTCAGCTGACGACTTTCGGATCGGCGCGGCCGCCGTTCCGTTACGCGGCTCGAGCGGCCGACCGAATCGCGCTCCTGAGCGAGCGTAATGAGGATAAAAGCCGTGAATGCGCCGACGTTTGCTTTAGATGATGTTTTTCTCAACCTTGCCGCGTTCCCATCCGAGCACGCGTGACGCCACCGCCGTCTTTGGGGCTTTCGCGATGGTGCATATAAGCCTTGGCATCACGTCAAAGAAGCGAACATCCGCCATAGGTCTGCTCGGACCATTCTTGATTCTTGATGCTTGAGCATTGTAAGTGGGGGGTTTTGCACATTTGTCCGGAAGCGCATTTTGCGGAGTCGCGGGTCAACGGCTGGGGGAGCGGGCCGGGTTCTCGAGATCTTTGACTGCACTTGTCAATCTGTCGATTTCGGCTGTCGGAAGGATACAAAATGCAACTCGGAGTTGCCCAGATGCCCCGTTTTTGGAGATGCTGACCGGCAACCGAGGAATGGTTGCCGTTTGTGTCCGCTCCGTCGTGGCGCCACGCCTCGACTCCAAAGGCCTGCCCGTTGCGAGTGAAAATGCCGTTGAGTCTCCATGGCGTGGGGGTCGGGGGGGGGGGGGGGGGCGCTGCGGGTTATGCTGGCTTCGTGTTGATTTGCAATCCGGACCTGGAAGGGATGAACGAAATTTCAAAGTCGGCAATAACAACATCAACCGTCTCTCAATGTGTGCTGCTCGTTGAGGAAACAAAAACGGCAGTCAGGCGGGGGGGGGCCCCTACTTGTGGCAATGCTCAAAAGTCCTATCGGGTAGTTTTACAGACCGACGAATGCATGTCGGGTGCTTATTTATACCGGGAATTTCTTCATCGTGAGACAAATAAAGGTTTTCTCTAATCTGATTTATCGTTTGGGTTGCTCAAAGAAAAAGGATCTTTTCTGACCAGACCACATGACTGTTTTTTTTTTTGAAACAATAATGTCACTCCTTTGAGCAGACCAAAAGATTCCATCCCGTGCGCTTGTTCCTTCCTTCATTCAACCGTTCTCGAAGGTCGCCTTTCATATCATGTGCTTTCTGTTGACTCGAGATGGAGGACGAGCGCGATCTGGATACAAATTGGACCAATGTGCTAATAGACTACCGGAGTGTGCCCATGCAAGTTCTCTCTTGGAAGGCTTCGCTCCTGAATAAAGACTCCGCTCCTGGACTTTCTTTCAGTGGGAGTGATGCTGTGTGGCTTTGATTTTGTCGACTGTTTTTTTTTTCCCCTCTCATTAGCATGCTATCGCGCCGTCGTTTGCTGCGCGATTGCTTCTGTGTCTTCCGGCGTCCGGGTCACAGCAGACGCCCAGCCGTGAAGATGAAAGCCGCCGGTCTGCTTGCTCGGAGTAAATAACATCTTTTTTCACATTTCGAATAGCGGTAACTCACGTTTGATGCCCAAGTGAGCGGACGGATGTATAGGCGGTGCAGGTTTTTGAGCTGCGCTGTCTAATCCGAAATGCCTCCCAAAAAACGGGCAAAAAGAGGATCAGCGGTACCGGCAATGGCGCACCAACGTATGCGATGGTGAAGTCTTTCTTGACCTCGGGGCCGATTGCTAAAACGGTTCTCTGACACCATCCGTGTCCGGAAGAGCCGAAGCCGAGGTTGCGACGCCATACTCGAGCCACCGGGGAGCGCTGCAAATTGTTCTCAAATATTGATTTTGCTGCAGAGAGCGCGTAGGACGAAGGCGATGAGACGCCATCCGCCCTCGAACCTCTGGGGGGGGGGGGGGGGGGCAGGAAAGTGAGAGAAGAGCACAGACAGAGGAAGAGAAGCTACGGGCAGGAAACGGAGTCATTCCACGGTCAGGGCGGACGCATTTAGCTTTCGAAGCAAAATCACAACTTGTACTTTTCGGGGGATAAAACAGTCATTCAAGTTGAAGAAATGTCAATCAGAAAAAGAATGATTCGAATATATTTCCAAATAGATTTTTGAATCGAATTGTTCTTATTTATTGTATTTCACTAAATGAGCAGGCCAAACAGATTGATGGCAACAATGTTAGCACAACAAAGGAAAGAAGTTGCTTGCCCCCCCCCAAAAAAAAAAAAAATCGCCGTGTTCACATTGACATTTTTTGTTCACTCAACTTTGTATTTTTTAACAGCGAACGCAACAAACCTCGATAAATATTTGAGTTGGGCGATTGAACCGTCATGATTCTGTTCTGCTGTTTTTTTTTCTTCTCAGTTCCAGCCGTTAGCGGTGGGCGTTTCCTCCAGCGGCGCACCTGTTGTATTTCGATTGTTCCTCACTTCACTCATGACTTTTGTGTTGAATTCTCTTTTGTGCTTCATGCCATGTCGCTGCTCGCCTCCTTTTTGCATTTTGATAGCAAGTGTGTTTGTGGCGTGGATCTAGTTTGGGTTTCATATCTGTCGTGGTTTGGCGTCAAGCTATTAACGCATATACAGTCCGTGCCTTTTGCGGACACTTTTGGTCTGACTGGTTTTCCTGTTTGTTTGGGGGGGTTGTCACCGCTGTCATTTGTTGTACTTTGTTCCATCTTGCGTATTTTTCGACAGGGGTTCACGTTTCTAGAGGCCCATTCTGTTCAAAGTCTACTGTAAGAAATTGATTTGACTGTGCTGACTCACTTGGTCGCCATAGATGTCCTCCATTTGCGTCGTTACAGCGCGGGCGACGGTTCCGACCGCGCGGATGACCCCGACGCCGCCCGCGGATCGTTGAGTGTCGAGCCGACTCCAGAAAGTCCGCCTTCTTCCGCTTGCGAACGCACAGCTGTTGCTGAGAACGGCGGCCGGCGTGGCAAAGCTGCGGTGCTGGAAAGGGGAGAGGGGCCTAAAAATATTCCGTGTCAGCGCTCCCGAGAGAAGCCGGGCGCTCCGCCGGCCCCTCAGTAATGAGAACGCGGCGCCGTCTTGCCACTCGCAGGCCGGCTTTCCCCCGAGCTCCCTCTGGCGCAGAGCTGAGACGAGCAGAGGAGAGGCAACGGCACAAAGTGGGCTCTTGCAGATTTATCACGGCTCATAAAGCGGCGTGACTGAAAGGCGAGAGTCTCATTCGGAGAGCGGCGGTCCCCAGCGGGCCAAGCGGGAGACACGATGACCCGTCGCCTTCGCATCCACACTTTTAGGGAGAGCCTCGCCATTGGACGCGAGGAACGACCATCGAGCCGGGGCATCTTCAGCGCAAAATTAACTCACCGGTGAGCATTGTCAAAGTGGGAAGGGAGGAGGGGGGGGCAAGCAAGGGACGAGGAAGAGGAGCAGGGAATGAAGCGCGAGATGCGAGATAGCTTTTGCCGTTGTCCTCATTGCAGCGACGGCGACGGAGCCTGCGGGGAAAAGCCTGCAAAGGCTTCAACCGCAGCAATTATTTCACCACATCTCACTGAAATATTGATGCGGAAAAGCTTTCCGGGGGTCAAATCAGCGCAGGCGCACCAACGCCTCCGGTTTCTCGTGAAGGTAGACCAAGTTGCTCTGCTCGGAAGCTCGACGAGGCGTCCGCCGGCCAAACGAAGGTGACGCTTCGGCCTTTGACCGATCGCTCTTTCAATGATGACAGCGGAGGACGTTTACCCCGAGCGAAAATACAAGACGCTGCCGATTTACTCGTTGGCCTCGTGGCGCGTTAGGCGGCGGCGGCGCTCCGAACGTTTCCGGCCCAGCTCGCGGATTTGCCTACCCGCAATGTCAGATGTTCGACGCCAAATTTTCGAGGTCTGAGAAAACTTCCGCCGGGTGATCGCCGGAGACTGGCAATAAGCAAACAGCAGCCAAAGGTTTCAACTAGTGCAAATATCAGACATGAATTTTTAATACGCAGTTATGTTGCTACACTGCAATTGCTAATGAGAACTGCAAATTGGCTCTCGCCAAACAGTCTTTTTGGCAGCGACTTGGCCCACGGGAGCCATTGGAGCCTAATTTGCTCGGTACGAGCCGCTATCTCTTGGCTCCGCTAGATGAGCTCTACAAGTTGACAAAAGGTCTGCAGGGCGCGCGGCGCGCGGCGCCGGCCTCTCCACCAAAACGCTCTGTTGAAAGACGCACTTTGAAATGCTCACTCAGTCTTCACAATTGAATTCCGCAGATGAACATTCCAGTCACTTCTTGCGGTCCTCGTACACCCTGGGCAACCCTATTGGCCGGCCACGGGTACGGCATGATAGCGCTTAGGTCCCCCCCCCCCCCTTTATTGTAAATTGATACAAGTCGTCCACACTTTCCCTGTTGCTCCACTGGGTCTCTTGTTATCGTGTGACCTAAAGGCAGAAAAGGAAACAATAGCCGAGGTTAGCGCGATTTGGCCATAAATGGAATGAATGCACATTTGTCACAGCTCGTTTACCAGCAAAAGCTGTGAAGAAATGTACAAGTGACTTTTTTCAGTTACATATGATTAAAAAGTGGTCAACTGGAATCATTTTCCAACTCTCTCTCTCTCTCTCTCTCTCTCTCATACATATATATATATATATATATGTGTGTGTGTGTGTTTGTAATACATATACGCATTGCGTGCAACTGAATTAAGCAAATCCAAAGGAACCGAAGGATGTTTTTCTTTCTCCACTGTACAGTATGGATCAGTGCACCTGCGGCCGTTTTTTAAAAACTTTACAGTTGGTTTTGTTGTTTGTTTTTTGACACTAAAATAATAGTTTTGCTGTATCAAAGAAAAATAAATTGTCATCATTGTTGATGATAAATGTCTTTTTTTTTCCCTGCTCAGACCAACAACAACAACAACACCGATCTTAAATGCCGGTTCGGAACCAGAAATAAATGAATAAATAAAATCCTTTGGCTAATTTACATGTACACGGGTTACAGAAAATGTTCCCGAGTTTTCCGAAGAATGCTTGCGGTTGCGTCGCCGGGACCGTGCGAGAGCAACGATTCGTCAGAGACGTTGATGAGATGTGCCGTCTCGCAGCGCATCCTTATTAAAAGAGCCTTGCCGCATTCTTGCATGCGCTCAGCTCAGCCACGTTCCGTACATCTTCGGCTGGCGCACCGACACCGCGTGGGAGTCAAGAGACGCGCGCGACAATTGCTAATGGCCGTGAAGGCATCGTTGCGGTTGCAAAGGGGAGCGGGAGGAGAAATGCCGGACAATAACGAGAGACGGAGAGGGCGAGAGCGGTGGCCTGCAAACGGTTGCCATGGAGTCCACGTCTCGTTGCGGCAATCGTCACCGGCATCCGTCGCAGAGTCTCACGAGCAGGAGTTGAGTGAGCCCAAATCCCCTCACAATTATAAATGAATGTCCGCCTATCGGCTCCCCTTCCCCGCTCGGCCAAAACAGGCGGACGCAGGACGGGGAGAATTGTCCTCCGGGTCCCGGAGTTGTCGTTCGGCCCGCGGTCATTAAATCCTGCGCCTGCGGCCGCCTCCGCTCCTCGTTCTTTCCTACTTAGCAACTTCATTACGAGCCTTAATTGTAAAAGCTCCGCGGAAGGCCCCGGTCATAACGCGTTCTAATGAATGTGACAGATGTTGTGCTGTTGTGCCATCTCGTGAGCAATTACTCTGATGGCGCCGGCACGGTTTCTTGGCCTCGCAAGTCTTTCTCCCGGCACCGGTGTAAATCAAGTGCAGCCGCTCTGCCGAGAGACACGCTCGCGGCCCAAATTAACTCCCGCACGTCGGCACCTTGGAACTCGATCACTTTTTTGTCAATTTGGCGTCGCACGTGGAATGTGGTCTGATGTTCGACTTTTGTGTTAATCATCGAGGCCCCTCCAAAATAGGTTTTTGTGCAGGTTTGGGTTTTTTCATTCAAGATGAGCGCTCATGTAATATGATGCTCCGGTCATGAAATTTTGAAGAGGTTCCGCTTACCAGACATGAATTCCGACGAGCTATTGCGCAAAGAAGGAAGAAAAAAAAAAGTGTTGCGTTCAAGATCAAGGCCTGTCTGTGCTGCATCAAATGTTGGTGCAAGCCGAGAGGGCGTCTGTAATATATTTATGAAGTCTATTTTTGAAGGGATGTTTCGAGGTTAGATGAGGTTACTGGATACCGATAGGTCTTGACACTAAAACGATTGCATTTGTCGGTGGCACCTTACAACCCAGGTTCAGCCAACCGCTCCGTAGGGAGCGCCGAGGAAGATTCAAACCTATGCCTCCCAGGTTAGTCCGGTCAAAGACTCGACATTGATTTTCAGGTGTCCGCTGTGTATCCTATTCATTTTCCATCACTATTGTTGACTTATTTTGGACGTACAGTAGGTGGTCTGTTTTTTTTTCCCCCCCGACGTGAAATGTGAAATAACGCTTTGAACAAAACACCTGCACCAAAATGCATTCATTCATTATCCTCACGGGTCACGGGGGGTGCTAGAGCCCATCCCGGCTGTCTTCGGGCAGTAGGCGGAGGACTCCCTGAACTGGTTGCCAGCCAATCGCAAGGCACGCAAACACGAACAACCATTCGCGCTCACACTCACACTCACGCCTTGGGACAATTTGGAGTGTTCAATCAGTCTGCCAAAAGCAAAGAAGTTAAAGCAGAATTAAGTTTTCTGTCTTCGACCAAGAAGCATCATACGTGTTTTACTTTGGTAAAAAAAATAAATAAAAAAAAATAAAAAAAAACAAGTCATGCTGTAAAGTTTCCTGAATTTGTAAAGTAGAACGCTTTGATGTCTAAATAACAGTATCATCAGGTTTAATTGGACAGAATGGTCTGAAAACATGAAAACATACAGATTGAGGGGGGGAGGGACTTTCATAAAAATAAAAGAAAGAAGAGGACCCGAGGTTGATCCTTGAGGAACACCTCTAGGCTGAAGTAATACGTCTGACTTATATCCTTTCAAAGAAACACCACCTTTTGGGTGGAGGGATTTGCGAGACGTGCTGCAAAAAGACGTGATGTCACGCATGCGTTTTGTCTTTGGAAGCTGTGTGAGTTAGGATCGTTTTGTCCTGCCAAATGCTGTTCAATCCCGTTTACTCTACGCACAGTCACATCCTTACACTGACGGACAACAAGCAAAAGAGGGACAGGGAGGTAAGGGCGCACAAAATGCAAACTTGACACACACACACACACACACACACAGACCCTCTCACCTTTGTGGTTTTGACTTTATTGCCAGTGCTGCAGGACCAGCCGGTCAAGTCGGGTAAGACTTTACAGTCTTCTCCAGCCATGCACGGCTGCATCTGGCACCACCATTTCTGGGCCACGATGGAGGCTGAAGAAGCAGACGCAGGGAAAAGCGGCAGACAAGAAGACAGAGATAGGAAATGTCATGGGGCCGATTTTTAGACGCACCACTGCAATAACATTTCACCATTTAAATAAGTACGTGCTGAGTTTTCACAGTCGTACGACCAGTTGAGGGCTTCCCCCGTCCTGCTGGCGGCTGGCAAAGGCTCTCCGGCCCTCGTAAGGTAAAACGTTTGGGAGAATGGGCGGATGATTGAATGGGCCGACTTCAAAATATTTGGATGATCTCGGCTGGATCACTGTGACATGCGTTTGACTTTGGAGTGGGCCAATCCTCCGTGTAGCCTCTCCAATTGGGCCAGAATGCTGCCGCTCGCTTTTTGGGCCGTACCGGAAAGAGGGCGCACATCGCTCCTACTCTGGCATCCCCTTCACGGGCTCATTTTTGAGTTGTTTTGAAGATCCGATGATTTGTTTGGCAATCTTGAAATGTCCCACCTGACCTCTCGGAGCGCCGCGCTTCAGGTCTTGCAGAACGGACACCATTAGAGGGAGCGAGGACATAGGGGAGGCTCCGAGGGCGCGCAGCCTTTGCCGTTGCCGCTCCCTCTCTTTGGAGTGAACGCGTTCGGCGAGCCCCCTCGCCCTGCCCGTCTTTCAAACTGGTCCTCAAACTCATTTTCACAATTTGGCCTTTGACTTGGCATGAGACTTGAGTTTTAGTTCTACTGCCTTGGTTGTGAACGGATTGTTTTCTTGTTTGTTGTCGTGTGAAGTCTTGCTCCGCGTAGCGCACTTTGGAGACGGCGGTGGTTGTTTTCAAGTGCTCTCCAAATACATTTGAGTTGAGTTGAGCTTGTTGTTATGCCACAAATTTGTTGAAGTGTACGTTGCCCTGGCAGTCAAGGTTGCATGAGGGCGACCGCGGGGAGGGAGATTCAGCTTCGGACTTGTGTGACTCCAAAACATATCGAGTGGAAAATGAGGTAGCAGGAAAATGAAGAACGATTTTTGGAGGACGGCTATTCCGCAAAGGAGCGCTCAAAAGTGAAGCTGAATATCTGTCGTGGAGTGTTCCACTGAAAATCGAGGAGAGGGAGCGCAGCGCCGAAATCAAAGACTCGCCACCGAGACGAACGTGGAAGCGGGTTGTTCTGATGCGCGAGCTCGACGGCTTGTAAAAAGCAACGGCTGTGTAACGCGCTTGTTAACGTCTCCATTATGCTGCCGATGATGGCGCTTTGAGTGTTATTAAGAGCTAATGGCCTGTGCGCGCTCGCCACTTCTCCCAGGCGGGAGCGCAGCGGGTGGGCGCGGTCGGCCAACCGCTGCCCCTCCAGGCCCGAAAAAACAACAGATGCGCTCCGGAGCTCGGCCTGCGGCATCCCGATCGGATTGTTTTTGCTCAGCCGGTGTGGTCAAGTCTTCTTCGGTTGTTGTTGCCGTTGCCTTTCGAAACGACCCTCTGCCTGTGACGTAACATTTGGCCGTGATGTCATTTTGCAGCATTGCCTCAACACGTGACACGTTTGTATCATGGCTTCACGTCCCCGCGGTGCATCGTGACATTTTCGACTGTACGTGCCTGCGCCTGACTGACACTGTCGGGTCGTGGGGGGAGATGGAACGGCCTCCGTCTCAACCGGGGGGTGGAATACTTTGGCATTTCATCCATCATAGTCACTTTTTATTTTCTCCATTTAATCTATTAAAAACCATTTAATTCGTTTTGACTGCGGGTTTGTTCGTTTTTGTGAGTTTTCTCTCTTTTTTTTCTTTCAAAAGGGGCTTTGTTTTAGTTTGAGGTTTTTAACTCATTCACTCCCAAAGACGTTTTTAAACGTCTTTTCAGACTTGGTCCAGAATTGGCTGGTACTGAATGAGTTAAGAGAGAGAGTATTTGTCGGGGGAAAAAAAAAGGGAATTCGATTCTGGAACCACGGTTTGGTCTTCCTTCTTCTGAACGGACGCACAGCAACGCGACAGCAAATCATTTGAAAATGAAGCCCGAAAGCTCCCGTCTGATATTCATTGAAAAAGACCAAAACAAAGGACGTTTTCACCATCATTGTCGTCAGTCTGAGGTTTATTTGTTGTTATACTGTATGTTATTGTTGTTTTCATTTGAATTGATGAATGAAAACGTTTTGAGTCATTTGGTTTCCTCTTCCTGAACCGGAATGACCCTCGTACGAACCGACTTCAGGCCGAAGGCCGCGACCGGTCACCCCTCGATCTCGGAGCATTCGCGCTCACGCTCGCACCTTTGCCGAGTGGGAAGGGAACGCAAGTCGGGCGCCCCAAGTGGCACCTCGTAACGTTGAACGAGGAAAGGCGAGAATGCAAACGTGAGCCGTCATCAATTGTGGCTGCTCATTGAACTGGTCGCGGCATTATAATCGGACGGGGTCGTTTCCAAGCGCCGAGACCTGATGCGCCGTGTCAAAACATTCAACACGCATCAATCAGCGACGTTGGGGATCGATGGCACAGTCATGTTGTTGTTGGTCGGGGGGGGTTCTTTTTTATTTTCGCTGTGAAGGTAGCGCTCAAAGTTTCAGCGTGCCAAACGAGGGCACAGGAAACTTCTTTGCCGAGGGTGCAGCTGTTGAATGGAGCCATTTATTCCTGGTGGGAGGGCCTCCACGAATGCCTCAAGGTTCTCCGAGTGAGGCGCGCAGCTGTTTTCGGCCACGGGGCCGCCGACAGCATCGCGCCTCCACCTGCTGATGGCGAGATGTCAATCACGGAGAGATTTGCTTTTCGCGCGGCTCGGGAAAGCGTGTGGAATTTGCAAGCAGCCTTTTCGTTGTCCCGTTTGTGACATCATGCGGACAAAGTGAGGAGTGCAGCCGCGTGCCTGGCCCCGGAGGACGGAGGGACCAATAAGGCGCTTTTGCCTTGGGGGGTTGCGGCGGCAAATCCACTTTAACGGACTGCACTCGAAAATGGGAAACCCCGTCCGCAAGTTCTGAAAACACATGACAGGCTGGTCTTAGCTCTACTAGGGAAGTCTGAGCCACAATCAATGAAGATAACACCGATAGCTGGTCTCTCATGATTATAAGTCCGATGCAAATAAGGTCGACTTTTTGAAATCAATGAATGGCAAATATTCCCGTGAGTGCGATGTCATAAAAGGTTGCGATTCCACTTTATCTTGGGTCAGTCCGTTTAAGGATTAAGGTCGATTTCCTGAAGCGGACACGTTCTTCCTCCCTAGTCGGAGGGCAGATTGATGAGGGTCAAGTCCAAATCGAAGCCAACGTTCAAAGTTACTCATGGGGAGTGGCTCGTCAAAGCGCTTTTCGACCCTTGTGGGCTCGCTCACTCCACTGAAATTGCTCGGCAAAGTTGCAGTGAACCCCACAAGGTCACAGAGCGAAAGTCCTCTTGCGAGGACCAAAGGATTGCACCGATTGGGGCCCGAGAACGGCAGAGACGCGGGCCCATCGAGTCGACTTGTGTTTGTCACGTCGCGCAACGGCCTCTGCCTTCACCTCGAGCGAACGTCGCTTTGAGTGGGAGCATCCCGCGCGGACCTCTCGGAGGCCTGCGCGCAACCTTGGCGAAGGTCCGCCTGTTCTTCCGGACGCGCTCACGAATGCATCGGTCTTGCTCGCCCCCCCCCTCCTCCGTGGCGCCCACCGACGCTCTCGATAAAAACATCCCCGCCTTCATTTGTTGCAGCTGACGTTGGGCGAGACGACCGCCGGGGCCGCCGGCAAACCGCAGCCGCGAGGGGCTTTGCCGAAATTCGAGCGCCCGCGAGCCACACGGGCTCACCACTCGGGGGGGGGGAGGGGAAAAAAAAACGAGCCTGCGTTCGATTGGCCCCAAGTGCTTGATGTGAATGAGGAAAAGCGAACAATTAGTCACGCCAGCGTGTGGAAGCGAGTCAAGGGTCAGACCGTTTGCTCTCGCTTCAAACGGCCACACGGAAAATGGAAGATGTCGTGTGATTCATTTGCTCCGCGAGTTGAATGCGGCGGGGGGCTTCCGTGACCCGGAAAGCCTCATTATCGCAAGACGGGAAAACACAACGAGAATCCTTTCATTCGCATTCAAAACAGCCATTGAAATAGTTTGTGCGTCTTCGGCGGATGGATGAGGACCGGCGCAAGGCAAAACACAATCGCGCGCATGCACGAGGGTGCAGACTGCCTGAGTGTTTGCCCATGAATACTTTAGAAAGGGACTCTGCACGCAACGGGCCTACACGGGCTCATGTGTGTGTGTGTGTGTCGTCGATAGGCTCGATGCTGGTGTGGAAACAAAAAGATGAGTGGCGGAACCTTGCCATTAGGTCATTACGATTGAAAAGAAAGACGACACACGCGTGCACAAACAACACACCTCCGCGGTACACGAGACGAGCAGCCAACATCAAAGTCTCCAGCAATCGTAACTGGACCGCGCAGTGATCCTGCGTGACCTAGTTGGAGATGGCTCGACTTTATGATTTAGTAACCAGATGTGCTTGACAAGACTACGCACGGGTGGAGTGAAACCCGAAAAGAAACAGATTACACAGCGACACCCAAGCACTCCCATGCAGGAGGAAAGTGACAAAAAAAAAACATGACTGAGAGTAGATCGGATGTACCACAAGCGTACTTTTCATCGATCGGGATGAGCTTTCGGAGACATCAACCGATTTGGGGGGGGGGGGGGGTCAAATGCAGCCTGCTGATATGTAGGTGTGTGGCCTTCCTGGTCAACGGCGTCTGTTTTACTTCGGAGTGCAAAGGCGGACGAGGATTTCCGCTCGGCCAAAAGAGAAGTTGTGAACAGGCGTTTGCGTTTGTTGCTGACCTTCCACACACGAGGGACGAGCTCCGGTGGTGCCGGCGACTTGGCCGGGGAAGCAGGAACACTTGACGGTTTGGGAGCGCTCCTCGATCTTCTTCTTATTGCAGCAGCGACGGACAGCCACAACCTCGCACGTCCCCTGCTTCACCTGGTAGGAGACTGGACGTCGAGAGAGACGGACGGGCATTAGCCACCCCACACACAGTCGTTCTTCTTTCACTTTTGCTTGCTTTGTTGAGTCCGGTCGATTCGCGAAGCGGCGCGACTCACAGCCCGCAAAAAAAGCATCACCGGCCGCCAATTCTCAGAATGCGTCACTCGATGACAGATCGCATATGACGCGGCCACCAATCCATTCATTTTCACAAATCATCTCTTTCACATCCCGCCACCTGAAAAGACGCTTCTTTTTTGTTGTTGTTGTTGTTGTTGTTGTTGTTTTTGTTTTAATGTCTTGCCTGGTGTTTGCACCGCGCATCGGGCGTGGGAATCTTGGCCCCGTCTGCTGCGTGGCTTTCACGTGGCGAGCGCGCTTGGCACAACCTTGTTCGGGGACAGGTGACTCGCAGTGAGTCTGCGAGACGAGCTCGCTTTTATATTTGACTTTGACTCAATGTGGTTCACGAAACACCACGAGGCCTCTCCGGTGGCGATTCCAGAATCAATGGCACGCCGCCAACTCGTCCCACACAGCATCTTCTGAACTGCGGAGCCACCCTGTGGCGGCTAAAAGAACTTCAGTTGGAGCGTGAAGCCAACAGAAGTCCCCCGATCCGCCGTGTGTGCCTTTTGGAGAAGATGGTCTCATCTCTCCTGGCCGGCATTTCGTCTGGGCTGTCGGTGTTCTTTGGCTCATCACTTGCCACTTGTCATGATCAAGGCCATTCCACAATTGAGGAATTGAGGCTCATCGGCAAGCGCGAAAACGGAAAAGTGGCAAGACAGCGGCCCTCGAGGAACAGGATGGAAGAGCCCTGATCCGGAGTCTTCTGTGACATAATCAGCGAAAGCTCCCCCCCCCCTCCCCCGCCTCCTCCGCCCCCCAAAATGACCTTTTTTTTTTTTTTTTTTAGGCTGAAAACACTTTGCGTTTGAGGCTAATATTTGCAGCCAACACGCTTTCGACCTCGAGCAAATTCAAAATTTCCGTCATCTCCTTCCACGGCGAGGGTGGCGAAGGAGGGCCCGGCCACCCGCCACCTTCACAAGACGCAAGGCCTGCAATTAGCGCCGTCCCTGCCGCAAGCGGGCCGCCGCCTCCTCTCCATCAGAAGGAAAAGTCATAGCGGGCTCGCCGTCGCGTTTCGGCTGCAGATGAAGGTCACCGTGCAAAACACAAGCGGCGGGAGGAAGGAAGCCCACAGACCGCTCGGCAAATTGTCCTCATTGAATGGAACAAGGAGCTTGTTGCCAGCAAGCCAGCGCGCCTTCATTCGGATTCCTCCATTTGCACCGCCTTACTGATGAAGAGGCGAGGAGGAGCGGGGGGGGGGGGGGGGGGGGGGGGGTTGCCATGCGCCTTCGTGGAAGCCGCTGGGAGAGTCTCGAATGGGAATCGCACTCATCCGCCAAGGGGCCGAGTGAAAAAAGCGTCGGGGGTTCCCTGAAGCGCCGGACGTCTCCAGACACCTTTGGGGTGGATCAGATCCCAGCCGCGCTGAGATTTTTGCATTGAGGGCTGAAGCGGCGTTTGCCCGACTCGCCGTTTGTATCCAAGCCCGAGAGGAGGACTCGTTTCCGTCGATCCTCTCCAACCGACGCGACAGCCAGTCGGAAAGGAAATTGGACAATTTCACGCGCTTGATTCGGCGTGGCCGCCAAGCGCCGTGCACATCCGCCTCACAGGTCTGAGCTTGGCTTCCTCCATACTCGAGGTGGCTCCTTCTCAAGGTCGCCCCCCGCCTTCCCCGCTCGCCCGCGTCTTTTTATTTGTTGTTGTTATTGTTGTAGTTTCTTTTCAGCTTTTCCCGTGTTGGGTTTTGGGCTTTCGACCATCTTTGGGAACTGTGGACCCCGCCATCCACAAATAAACCCGACTCGACGTTCTGTCAGCGGACCGGATATTCTCTCCATGGGTGCGATCGACCTGGCGCGGTATTTGCGAAAAGGACTCAGACGCCATGCGTACCCGTCGATCCTCGATGGTTGCGGTCGCCGGCGGCCGCGAGGCCAACGCACAGCATCGCCAAGGCCACCAGGTAGGCCAACCGCAAAGGCCACACCGACCGCCCCGACACTTCCATCCTGCGAGGAGGGACGAGTAAAGCCATGGAGGAGGAAGAGAGGAGGGGAACAGGGCACGAGCCGACATTACAACCTGGACACTGAAGGCGAAACATCACGGCAAACACGGCATTATTTTGGGAAGAAATAGCAACAACGCGAGGGGGGGAATCAGCAGATGTCAAAAAGTGAAAAGCAGGAATCTCCCCTTGGCAATATGACCGTTTCATTAGCCTTATCTCACATTTGCTGTTTTTTTCATGCATCGATAATCACGTTGGTGCATTGTTAGGCTGGTCGTTCATGACCTCCTTCATGAGGCACGGCGCGTACATTGAAGCTTCCAAATACGCTCGCTTGTCCAATAAGGAACTCCAAGAGGAAGCCGGACACTCAATCGCAACATCTCGTAGGCGCGGCAATCAATCGCGTCACTCGATCAAATGGACGCAATCAGCATTTTCTCCATCCCTTCCCGACTGCGGCCTTTGCCATTTACCTGCTTGCCTCGTGAATGGGGCGGTTCCACCGAGTAGCGGCCTCTCTAAGAAGACGGGGCCATCGCTGTTTCCATTCACACTTTGGCCCGCCTTCTTCTTCTTCCTCCCGCTTCTCTTCCTGCTTCTCGCCCCTGGAATGAGCAAGCCACACAGACAGCGGGTCAGAGAGAGGCCCTTGGGTTCCCGGATAACCTCCAATGGCCTCGCATGAAGGTGCGCACAGCTCTCATTCACATTTGCACACTCCACACACACACACACACACACACATACAGTGGCTACGGTACACACACAAACCCATTCATGGATGTGTGCTTCTCGACATTTTTCATCAAAACGGAGGCGCCTGACCCCAAAAAAAATAGACTCGTCATCATTCACGGGGCCCCAAAACCACAGATGGTGACGGTGATGATGATGATGATGATGATGAAACACTCTCATCACTCATAAACATTTGGACATGCTGCGTGCGCACACACGCACGCAGACACACGCGCGTGCACGCATGCGCAGGCATGCGCAGGCATGCACGCACACATTTACACACATCCTGCTTGCAAGGTCAACTCGAACAGAGAAACAGTCGTCAACGGGAGCGATTTTCCATAAATCCGAGGGGCGCGCTCAAGGAGGGTGAATTTGCAATCCGTCCTTTTAAGTGTGTGTCAACACACCTCTCGTTCCAAAGCGACTAACTCAGCATACGGAGTAAAAGACAACAGGTTCGCATTCCTAAGGAAATGTCTTCCCCTCTCTCATCCTTCAGTATTCATCGTGGGCCCTTCCAATTCAGTTCTGCCTTCTGTAAATGCAAAGCGGCCGCCGGCTTCGAACCCGGTCGGGAGCGGTCCGCGTCGTGCTACTGCCCCCTAGCGGCGAACGAATCGAACAGCCTGACACTGTGAGCTGGCGGGGTGGTCCCTCCTTGTAAGATGACCGATCGATAGGTAGAATTGATCTGATGCTCATTTTTTTTATTGGTTTCAGGTGACATTTTTTTGGTTTGTAAATATTGTAATATCACTCCGCGGTACGCCCCGCGTGTTTCAGACGAAGGCGAGGCAGCTTTATTTGGAGCAGCACGTCACATATACAGAAGGTCGCTTGACAACAAAATCCCCCCCTCGAAAGGCAGTTCCAAACTTCACACTGCAAGTCTAGACGTTTCAATGTAAACGGGGAGGGGCGACTCGCACAGGTGGAGCGGAGCTGCTTTTCCAACAGCGCTTTGACCAAAAGGCTTCCGAGGCTCATCCTTGGGCCGTCCGTGACCTCTTCGGGGTCACGCGGCAGCTGGATCCAATCTCAGATGGAGTGGATCAACAACCACACACCCTCGATTTCTCTCCGAAAGGTAACTCCAAGTCTTCAACGAACCCAACGCGTGTTTTATGAATGAATGAAAAAATGAAATAAAAAATAATAATTTTAAAAAAGCCCACGCAAGCGCAGGGAGAACACGCCAACAACGTGAACGAGATTTCAACCCGGAACCTCAGAACTGGGAGGCAGATGTGCCGACCACTCTCCAAGGCATTCTTTTTTTCCGGCTCGTGTAATTTAAATCCATTTGTAGTCCGCGTGCACTCTGGCTGGCAGAGAACAGAAGAGAACCGACTTGGGTGACAACACAAGCTGTGTGTGCGCTTGTGTTTGCGTGTGTGTGTGTGTGTGTGTGTGTGTGTTGGTGTCGAAAGTATCCTTGTCCAAACTATCAGCAAGAGGAAAGTGACACAGCATCGCCGAGTGCATACAAAGTGTGACAGTGGTTCAATATTGATGCGTGACACCGCGGGAGGGAGATGAGCGGGAGGAATTGTGACAGCATCGCCGTCGAGCGGGGGAGAGCAAGGCGGGAGGTGAGGATGAGAGCATGGAAGCAAAAGAGATGAGAATAACAGGATGGAGATTTTTTTTTTTAATGAATGAAATGAAATGAAAAATGACGATATCCGCATTCAGAAAATGAACGGCTTCTTTTTTTCCAGAGCCCCTTCCAGCCATGCTTTTGCCGGCGCAGCCACGCTGCCGAGTAACATCACAATGACGCCGGTAACACGTTCGAAATGTCTAAGAATGGAAATCAGCTCACAGGAAACCAAATGTACATGATGAAGTTGTAGTCCCGCCCATGACCTTTTGAGTGCAGCAGTGATGGACGTTTGACAACATTTGAATAGGGCGAGTGCCCAAATCACGAGACGTAGACCGTGGCGAGTGGAGGGAGTTCACATAACAGATTTCTATTTTTTAAGTTGGGATACTTGTTCCTCCAGAGTCTGTGAAATTAAATGTGGAGTTCCTCAAGACTCAATTTTAGGCACTGTTCTTTTTCATCTTTATGCAAGCTGGAAAAGTCACATGGAATCAGATAGACCCCCCCCCCCCCCGCTCCCATCCGAATCACACAGTGACGGGTCGAGCGATTCCTTCGTGTTCTTTTTGGCCAGGAACTGTCTGATGCTCTTTGCGTTGAGAGCAAGAGCAGCGTCAAGGTGAAACAACCAACTGTCACCAGTCGCACCTCTTCTGATGCAAAAGTTTCACGCGGCGTGGCTATTGATTCGGCAAACGGCGGCGGGCCCAACACCCGAAATGCGTAAATATGCACAAGGCGATGCAGAAACCAAGAAGCGGCTTTCTCATTGAAAGTGCCACCAAAGAAGCAAGCAAATATTGTTGTAGCTCACCATACTGTTGGCATCTCAAGGTCAGTCCTCCAACTTATTGCTTTCGCACAAGAGGAAAAAAATAAGGGAGTCAAAAATTTGTCTCAGATGACAGATTTTTTTTTCTGACACTCGTAAGTTTCAATCCGGCCTCAGAGCCTGTCGCCTTGAGCGACGCATTCCACATTCTTGGCTAACACGTATGTGACCTCTTCATTTGTCACCGATTGGTCAACGTGCAACAGTTGCCCTCGAATATCATGGCGGGTTCGGAAAAAAAATACAACTTTGCTTTTGCCGGTCGCCTCGGCGTGCGTCTCGCATTGGTTGTCAAGAAGTGAATTCATTTGTCTGGGGCTCCCCCGAGCATGACACCTTGTTCGTGCGGCTCCCCTGAGACGATGGGGGGGCCGCTAACTCCCTCTCAAGCACACCACGGTTAGAATAGTTTGGCAATGTTCAGTCCAGGTCCTTCTCATTACCTTTTGAGGTTTGTTATGGAAATGTGGTGAGTTTAAATGAGCTTGTTGGTCTGGATTACTTTGAGTTCTGGAGGAAAGTGACTTGTTTTACTTTTTATTGGGGTTTTTAAAAATTTCAGTCTAGTCTGCAGTTTTAAATTTTTCAGGGTTTTTTTTCCCATTTGTGTATTTTTTTGCGAGCAAGATTTAATAATAATAAAAAAAAGAAATCGGTAAGTCTTGCGTAGTTGAAACTCAGCAAAAATATTCTTCAATTTTAAGCAAGACGCTTCCACTCAATCGCAGAGAAGCAGAGACGTTACCGAAATGAGATTGGAACTTGAAGGCACTTTTGATTTTATTGGCCTGTGTGCGCGCACACACACACACACACACACACACACACACACACACACACACACACACACACACACACACACACTCTCTCTTCCAGCCAAGTCGCACTTTTGAAACAAGTCAAAACAACAGGAAGTGGCTTGCCCTCCTTCCCCCCCCCCCCCCCCCATCATTTTCCATGTGAATAGAAATCATCTTGACGTTGTGGCCTTGCATGTCTTTTTTTCTTCCCCCGCAATGGGGTCACGTCAGTGTTGGCGTTACCTTGAAAAGTCATCCTGATCAGAAGAGACATTGGCAAAGTCAACAGTCCCGAAGCCGAAGCCAAGGCCCGTCTGGATGACAGAAACAATGGAGCCCAGCGCACGCATAAGGGCCACACCCAAACGGTCCCGATTCGGTTACGTGGGAAAAGGCACGCAAGCAAGGAAAAACACACGCAGCTCAGCATCCTACCGCTGGAACGCGTTCGCCGTTTTGGTGCACACGCATTCATCCCTGGCGCCAAAAGCGAACCATTTCAAGAAGGCGTTCAGAAAAAAGTAGTACTTTGGCACCGCGGCGTGGCAATCGCGACTGGCGGATTTGTGCGACTGCGGTTCTCGGTTTTCATTTCAGTGCCAAGTGCCCAAAAGGCGGTGCTGAATTGACTCCCTTTGATTTGGTCAAATGGCCGAACACAATCGAGTCATCTCGATCGAGAGACTTTCCTGCGTAGTCGACTGAAAAAAACCCAATCTGGGTCCAGATTGAAAATGGAGGAAATGCAGTCATTGAGTTTAGCAGCGTGCGAGCGGGAGTAGCGCAGCGTGGGAAGAGATGGCGGCCAAAGGGAAGGAGCCTTTCACTCATGCACGGGGGGGCACAGGGGTTGAGAGCGCTGCCCCCCTGTTCATCTGACTGTCAGTGAGAATGAGGTCCCTGCCTGGCCCGATCCTCTCCCTCCTCTTCTCCCATCCGCCCCTCATCTCCAGCACCTTCCCCACTTTGGGACGCCGCTCTCGGTGGAGTAGGTCTCGCTCTCAACACAGTACAAATTGCAGAGGGCTGTGGAGCGCCAGGACGGGGCAAAGAATGGGCAGCGGTCGGGAGGGGGACTCACCATTAAACCACGATTACGAACGCGCATTGAGAGCCAGAGAAAGAAAGAGGAGTGTGCAATTTTTTTTCACTCAGAGGAATGCGACCGTTCCATTCTGCAACGGCCCCCCTTCCCTCTCTCTCTCTCGCACTTGTGCGTCCTTCGCAGAGTCTCCATCCGCAAGCAGCCCATCTCGGTCGAGCTCGCTCCGCGGAGCTTGCGGGGCACTGGCACGAGGCCCCCGCCACTCAATCAGTGCGCGGCGGGCTCGAGTGTTGAGTGAAAGTGCACACTCGCGCGCAAACACGCGTTCAACTCGAGCCATCTCGCCGGCGCGCTTTTACGCGCGGACGGCCGACAAAATCGCGTCCTTCAGCGCAAAATAAGTAAACACCACCGTTTCATCATTTAAGAACGTTGGAGTGGACATTCAAAGTCAAAATCATCCGAAGCAACCACAATAAAAATGGCAAAAATAAACTTACCTCAATTTACAGAGTGGATATCGGGAAAGTGCCGCTTGTCGGGGAGTGCGCGTCCTCTCGAAGGTCCGGCGTGTCTCGCTCACAATCCTTTCTGCGGCGTCCCCGCCGCGGGTCGGAACGGCAAGGCGCTCCAAATGCGCTCAACTCGCCAAGTCCCATCTCCACATCGCATCGAGCTGCCTTGAAAGTCACGCAAAAAGAATGCGGACCGGAAGGCGCTCGAGCGGGAGGGAACGCGTCTTTAGTCCTCGTGACAAGTTTGCTCGGCTCACCTGGCGACCGCCTCGCGCAACCTGCCGAGAGGAGTGACGGCGCTACGGTGGCGCCGCAATGGCGATTAGTCGCCCCCCCCCACCCCCTTCGCTCCACCCTGGCACGCCGGGATCGATTGGTCGCGAGAAGTGAGACGCGTCCTCGGTCCTTCCCATTCGGAGGACGCGCAACAGTGCCCGCCCAGTTGAACGGCAAGCGAACCCCGCCCCCCCTTTTTTTCTTATCACGGAGCCCCCACGAAGCTTGAAGTTGGCTCTTAGAAGGGGCGGGGGCGACAATTCAGTCCTCTAAATGTGGAGAAAGCAAGTGAGCGCTTGACGCCTCTTTTTTACCGAACGGTTGAGGCTTCGGGCCTGGGGGGGTGGGGGGGCTGTAACGCACCTGATTCAGATGATCAGCTCACCGGCCAGCTCCGAAGCACGTGAGAACGATCCTGGTTATTTGATTCAGGTGCGTTGTTCCTTGGAGAGCTGCAAAACAAGGCAGGACGGCGGCCCGCGAGGACCGACATTGGACACCCCTGGTCTATGCATTCCAACGTCGTGATTCGAAGGAGAGTTTCGTGCGGCGGAACAATAGTTGTCAAACTTTTGAACTCCAAGCATTGCACATCAAAATGGTGACCAAAAAAAAAAAAGCGACGCTTCTCGATGCCGCCATGGAAGAAGAAACCCATTCGCACCCTCGCAACTCTCCGATTTAAAAAAATGGCTCTTTTTAATCGGGTGACACGGTTGGATGCTGAAGCCCCCCTCCCCCCCGCCATCAGGAATAGAGCTTCATTCCTACACTGCCATCATCACCCAATTTTCACCCTGAGGGAGAGTGGCGGGTTAACTCTTATTGACTGGAGGAATTATTCCCCCCCCCCTCCCACCAACTCTATCGATATTCCTTCATTAATCACCCTCAAATTCTTATTTTTTTTCATCTAGGAAGTCTGAAAAGGCAATCGATGCAAGCTTGTGGGTTTGCAATCCATTCCAATTCATTTTCAGGTGTTTCGAAGAAGATCTTGATGCTGTCCGAACCAGACGACAGCAAAAGTGAAAATCCTTCTGGGGACCCACCCGTGAACTCGGTGTGACCTCAGAAGGGCAAAAGCGGTCGGCACCCATGACTTTGGTTCAATCGGATCCGGAAACGCTGACGCGTAGCTCGAATTCTCCAGAGCAGAGAGTGGAGATAAATGCAGGAAGTGCAGGTTGGAACCAAGACAAAGTTCGCGTGGTTGACTGCACACACGTGATGAGGGGTTCTTCATTCTTCACGGGGACACTGGCAGTCACCCCCGGCCGGGCCACAAATGGCGTCCATCCGCGGAGAGGACGTCGATGCGGCCCAAAGTTCAGGCGCAACGAGAGCAGGCTGCAAACGTGGGCCGAATTGGAGACGACAAACCCGGGTGGCCCTTGCCCCCCTGGAAATCGCCACCAACTCGCAGTTTTCTTTTGTTTTCCGAGTACGCTCCTGGGGTCGATCAACGCGCAGGGTTTGGACTTTGACTCATTTGTGGGGTTGTACTGCCCCCACGTGGCTTGTATGCAGCCATGAGCGCTGAGGTTTTTTTTTTTTTTAAAGTCATGCAGATTTATGATGGTGACGGTAAAAAAAAAAAAAAAAAACCGAACTCGTGCCCTTTCTTTTCCCTTGAACTGACACTCACTAAAATCATGAAAGGGATGCCTGGCATCAGCAAAAACGGTCAGGAAAGAAAGTTCAGCTTGTTTGCCCCCTCCCAAGGTCAGACTTCAAAAAGAGCATGGCTTTAATGAGGACGGAGTCCGTTCGTTGATGCCTCCGACGACAACACGAGACACGAGAAGGCGCTTTGATTTGTATATTTTGAAAAGACTGCAGTTTGGCCCTGACAACTTGAGTCCAACACACAGTTCGTTCCAGGTTACCGATGCTCATTTGATCAAACACGATATGATGGTCAGTTAAGACGCCGATATCATCGGCGCGGGCGATGGCATTGGCCGTTTTCGCGACTTGCTGAAAAAGTCACCTACTCGCCGTCTCTGCGCTCGGGCCGTGGAGAGAACAAGGACTGCTTTGGCGCCATCCGCTGGCAACTGGGTGCCAAGGAACAACCAAGTGAGGCGCTGAGGGCGAATGGCGGCGGGTCCGCTTGACTGAGAAGAAGCCGAGAAGCTATGACGCCGGCCCGTCGCGGGAGAATTCCGATTGTCAGACGAAGACGGCAGGAAGCTCGATTGGAGGCGAAACGAATCAAAAGCAACCGCGGGCCGCATCTTACGGGACGCCGGCGCAGCTGCTCGTTCGCCAACTTTCTCGGCGTGGAACGAAGAAGCGTTGTTTGCCAGATGCGACAGATGTCACTCGGCACGGACGCGGTGAATTCTTTGATTGACCGCTCGGATCCACGGAGATGTCGCCCCCCCCCCCCCCCTCAACCTCACCAAGAATGTTGGCTTTTTCTTTTTGGGGTGACTCTAGAGTTCATCGCGCAGGCTCCAACGCTGCCATTTGGGATGCCGCGTGACGTGACGCACCGCCTCCAGCACCAGGCGCACGAATTCCTCCACGTCAAAGGAGTAGTTGGTGAACTTGGGATGGTCTCCAAGAGTCGGGTGGTGACCCTGGGGCAGGTCGAGACACAAAGGATCGTTCCACGACGACAACAACCGGGATCAATATGGCCTTGACGGAACAGCATTCCCTTACCTTGTCCTGGGGGAACACTTTGTCCTCTCTCTGCCAAGTCATATAGCGAACGCCCCGCAGCCGCGCCAAATCTCGATAGCAACCCTCATCCCGGCAATTATACCTGGGAGGCGCACAAGCGCAACGGTGATCTCAGGCGCTTTTTCACTCCTCCTTGCAAAATATTGCTCGTCCCGGAACGTGTGAATCACGAGCTCGCAGGCCCGCGTCTCCTTCTTGGCGGTTCAGCGGGGAGCCACTTACAGCTCCAAGACCACAGCCCAGTCGGGTAGGAAGAGGAGATGCGTCAGTCCCGCCCCGTGAATTCCGATGAAGACGTCCGAGTTGTGGGTGATCCTCAGTTGCTCCGGGAACGAAACCTGCCTGCAGGAGTCACAGGAAGTCGGCAAAACACCGTCAGCGCTCGGCCGCGGGCCGAGACGGGATAAACGCCGCTCGACTTGCTCCTGAGGCCCGCCGGCTCATTTCCGCAGTGCCGGAAAAAGCGCGCTCACTCACTTGTACTTGTAGTCCAGCACGCTGACCTCCAGCCGCGGCACCGTTTTCAGGGCATTTACCAGCTGCGACAGAAAAAAAGGGAATAAGTCAGACTGAGGAGGAGCGAGGACAGTCGGGGTCAGATCGCGTCACCTCGCCGCCGGATTAGTCGAACGCGCTTGGCTTTGGAGTCGGACACGCCTCCGCCTCCCCGGCCTCTTGACTGTGACTCTCAGTCACGGCCGTTTAATTTCAGACCAGTAGTCACCCCCTTTTTTTTTTTTTTCTTCGTTTGGCTCCTGCTCAGGGACAACGTCGTCTCGTCTCGATTCAATTGCGAGCCGGGGCCGGCGCTCCTCTCGCTCATCGCGGAGAGACTTTCTTGGCGCGGTCGGCAAATGCCTTGGTGGCAAAAGAAAGCCAACGCGAGCTTTTGCGTCTCTGATGCCCGAGCGCCACCGTGAGATCGGGCGAGTTTGGCGAGGGAGCAAAGGAACAAGTGCCTCAAATAAGCAGAGAAGGAAGAGAAGGCGGAAGGAGTCGGACTCACCTCGTTCTGGTTGATTATTCTTCGGTATTCTGTGCTGCGTGCCAGCAAGGTAACGCGAACGCGTCCCGCCTATTAAAAAAAAAAACAACAACAACAAGAAATGTGAAGCGAAACAAAACGGCTCCATGGAAAATAGTACCGATGTTTGTATTCCAAATGTAAATTTGAAACAAGTTATTTTGCAGTCATTCCTCAAAAAAAAATTTTTTTCTCGAAGCAGAACCGATGCATCCAATTTGGGAAGCGCATATACACGGAGGAAAATGAAGCAAAGCACTCATTCAAAGACCCCGCCGAGCTTGATGGGTCCACGTTCGGGCGCAAGATACTCCCGACCGCTCCGGCCGCTTTTGCGTGGAGATTGATTCAATGGCGGAGCTTCTCCGGAGCTTTGGCCGGTCTCGGTTCTCCGAGGACGCCGCGAGTTCTGAAGGAGAGTGGGTCGGCTGCACGGGCCTTCTTACCGCGGCTCCGCGCCGCAGCACGTTCAGACGATGGAGGACGTGCTGGGAGAAGGCCCGAAACATCCCTTCGCTGGAGCAACGGGAGACCTGCCGTCAAATACGGCACCGTCAATGACATCTGCTTTTGCTCGTGCTGCCGCGCAAGCCACGATGGACAGGCCGCTGTTCGTAAGCCAAAAGGGAAGTCTTCATTCACACAAACGGGGCCATTTGTCGGTCGACTTACGAGCGGCGTGTTGTAAAAGAGACCGTATCTCATTCTCGGGAGAAGGGAGAAGAAGGCGTCTTTGAAGCAGACCTAGCAAAGCATCAAAAACGTTACAAGACCAAGATACTGGGGTGCATGTCTGGCGGTAGAGAGAGAAAAGGAGAGACATTTTGGCATTAACTCATTCAGTACCAGCCAATTCTAGACCAAGTCTGAAAAGACGTTTTAAAACGTCTTTGGGAGTGAATGAGTTAAGAGTTGAAAAAAAACAGGACTTCAGATTATTTTTTATTTTTTTATCCCCAGAAGTAAAGTTCATTTTTGAAACGCAAATGAAGTGGGCAGACATTTGCCTGATCGATCAAAATACATGAAAGCGAGCTATCTGAAAACAAAACGGATGCCTCGGGATCGTTGTCGGGACTCGACCAGCTTTTGACGGGCAACGCAACGTTTGACTTACTCTCTTGGAATCGTAGGTCTTGAGGTGAACGATACCCGATTGCGAGAAGGCCTTCCATGTTTCACCGAACAAATCTCCATATTCGTGAAAGCTCTGTTGATTGCACAGAAGGAAAAGAGCATCTTGCAAGTGAGCAATCGTGCAAAATGCCTTTTGTTGTTGGTGCCGCGCTTTCATCAACATTGTCGTCTTGCACAAGTGAAGGAATGGAATTGGAAAAAAATGGCCCGGGATGGGAAGTCCTTTTTTTTTTTTAATCTGATTTGTTAGTTAAGCCCCCCCCCCCCCAAAAAAAATCCATGAAAATAGTTGTGAGTAGCAGCCCCAAACTAGTGAGTTCATTCAGGCAGCCCCCCCCCCCTTCCTAGTAAAAAGCCTAAAAGGGCACCATCTCTCCTGTTTTGGTGACTTATTTCATATCTGAGGCGTTTTTTCTTTTCTACCCCCCCCCCCCCATTTTGTTACTGCAAATGTGTGGGACAAATAAAGGTTATCTTATCTTATCGAATCGTTTATGGGTTGAAAATGTGCCTGTCAATAAAAAGCCTTAATATGATGATGAAAGCTGCTTTTTTGAGCCCAGATCGACCGACCTCCCGCGATCGAGCCGTTACCGTGAAAGCCAAACGGATGCTCAGGGCGCAGCTTGCACGCGCGGCAAAATCTCGAATATGAATGACACGCACACAGACGCGCGAATCCATCGGGCGGTCGGCCGCCCCTGCGTTGCGAAGGTCAACTTGAAATACAAGCCAAAGTGACGGCCGCGTGGCCATGGAGGCGGGTACCCACCGTGTCCCACATGATGATGTTGATGTCAGAGCTGAAGGAGTTGTTGACGTGCTGGGAGATGTAAAGGTTGACAAAGTCACAGAAATGATGGTACATGTTCACCCCTGGCGAAAAGAGACGCAGAGGATTTTTTTTTTTTTGCCACGTGACCGACAAAAACGGAAACGCTCAACAACGTCGACAGCGAGAGACAACCGGGCGACGCGTGCGGCAGAGGGCGCCTTTGAGATCGACAAATGAGGAAAGCGCTCGTCAAGATTCGATTTGGCTTCAATGAGCGGGAGGATGAGGAGTTGGCCAAGGCCTGCGACCGACAGCCGCTGGTCTCAAAAGTCTTACCGGCATCCAGTTTCATGAAAACGGTGGGTTTTTCGATGACCATGTCACAGGATTTAGAGCGAAAGGGATGAAAGTCCAGCTCGGTGTAGCTTTGCAGCTCGGCATACCTGGGAAAAGCATACGAGTGACTCTCGCTTCCAAATGGCCGCGCGTTCCGAGATCGCCTTCTTCTGCGGCGGCGCACGCGAGGCCCCGGCCGGCGCCGGACGACACGCTCGGCGACAAGCGGCGCTTCGGAGCATCGACCGTCGGGCCCATCGAAAGGCAGCAGCGGCCGGCGAGCGGCCGAGCGCCCGTCCTGACTCTTGCGCGCACGCGTGCCCGCCGAGTTGAAAAAGTGCCGGGGGCTTTCGGACTGACTCATGAGCCGTCGGTTGGGAGAAGAAGCTGGCGGTGGGCGCGCGTGACTCTCTCACCAAGACTGCAACGGGCTCTTGTGCTGTCCCGCCGCAGCCAGCGCTCGCTTGTTGAGTCGGCAATGACCGCCGATCTCACCTTTCTGAATGAAGCCCTCCTGGTACCTGCGGCATAAATGTGCGCCAGATTGGCGGTCAGTAGATTGTCTTCGCCATGAAAAAAAATCATCATCATAATGACCTTTCATGGCCTCTGCGCGGTTTCCGCAAGTCCAGGTAAAGGCCGCTTGCTTGACAGAATCTTGCATGGCTCGTGCATCTCAAAGAAGAGTCCCCCTGGACAAATGACACTTATTTTTTTTTCTTCTTTGCATCTCAAATGTACGTGCCGATCCAGTCGAGGTGCTTCCTGGGGGCCCTCGGGTGAAAAAACTTTTTTTCCCCCGGTTCCCACGCGCAAGACTTACAGGCTTGATGGCCTCGCAAAGCGTTTGGAGCTCGGAGCGGCGCTCCTTGACGTAGCCAAAATCAGCCTGCTTCCAGAAAAGATCCCGGGCCGCCTCCACGGAATCCACCCTGAGAGTAAACGCGCCGCAAATCCGGATTCCGCTCCGCAAAAGCCGCCGCGCCATCCGCTCTCTCCCGGGAAACGCAATTGCGGAAAACGGTGATCGGAAATGAGCCTTACCATCCGGAGTCCGGTTGGTTGCAATCGGGATAGCTGAAGCGGTTCTCTGGATCGCAGTTCTTCTCATAACCCCAACAGGAAGACAAATTCAGCAGGGCAAAATGCTGTTGAAAGAGTCGGGAAGGTCGAATCCGGTTGTGAGGAAAAAAGCGCATGCCAGAGGTCTCTTACTTGAAAAGGGCAGAGGGGGTCAAGCCTGCACTGCTCGGCGACCTCCTTGTTGTTGTACAAGAAGTAGGGGATGTGCTCCGGCGCCAGGGAAATGCTGCTGTAGTTGAATCCGGCGGCGGGCGGCTGGCGGTCGCGGTTCTCGCTGGCGAGTGCAGCCGCCGCCGCCGAGAGCAGCGCGGCGAGAATCACGCGGGGGCGCATGTGGGCTGCTGAAACCTGAGTCCAAAAAAGAGAAGCAAAGCCACCGTTGCTGAGGCGCAGGAGCTTCACACCGCAACGGAGCGATAGGCGGGCACGTTAGTTGCGCGGAAACGACAGTCCCAGCAGAGCCGAGCAACCACATCAGGAAACGGCCCGCCGCTGCAGGAAATACCGGCCGGCTCTTTCCGACTTTTCTTTGGGAGTTGAGACGGGAGTTTGTACGGTGAAGCCCTTTGCTCTCAGTCTACGCTCACCGGAAGGAAAGGCTTCAAGTTGACAAATTAAAAATATTGGGGGGACTGATACAATAGTTGTCGCGGCATAAGTGAGCCGAAGTAAAAAAAGTTGCCGACTGTTTTCTGACGTCAAGAAATGCGAGGGAAACATCTCAGGGAGTTCAACTCTTGGGTTGACTCTTTTCATAGTTTCAGAGATTGAAATGGGCATGAGTAGGGATGCGCACACAATTTTTGGGTCGTGATTAGTTCTAGTTTTTTGGACATCTTTTTCTGTATGTGTATGCGGAGGAAAAGGCCTGCTGTCCATGAAATGGGGCTGTCGGGGTTCTGTTTGTTTGTTCTCTGGGTGTCATTGTCATCATCATCAGCTGCCTACTTAAGCGTCGTGAGCCCCCCCATATGAACCGTTGTGTAGACTGTCACCACCGCCGACCTGCCACCTTAATAATAACTTGGCTACAGTAAAGCATTTGTAAATATGGCAGGTCGGTCAGTATTAGCACGTTTTGGTACCACCGCGCGGTTCGTATTGCAATGTGGATCCCAAAACAGAAAGCGGCTAACGTAGCCGTCTGGGACTTGCTATATTGCGTCGTTTCACTGTCGCGGAGATTCTCCTATCTAGAAACGGATTCACAACATAACAGTAGTTAGTACAAATGCCCCAGAGCATCTTTTTTGTCGCCCGTTTATCCTTAGTAGTCGCTGGTGCGCTGTAGCAAACGTTGTCAAACTTTGTGCTAACATTCGCTTGCGATTACATTTGACTTTGCAATGCGTTAGCAAGAACGCATTCCTTAGCTGGTGTGCTAAATGTGGAGTCCCGCGTCGTTGTTTGTGCGTGTTCCGAGCTGTTCCGCGGTGTTTCACGTGGATGGCAACCGGAGCGTTCAAAGCTATCGGGACGCTAATTCGGTTTCGATAAACCGCGGTAGGGGGAAAGACGGGGTAGCGCTGTTGGGATAAGCGTTCCACGCACACAAGCTCGTCACCACCTAATAATGTGTAGCGATAAGTTGTAAAGGGGAGGTCACGTTTACCTGTACGCGCAACTTAATTTTCGCCGAAGGGAAGCGTCGCTTTCGCCGGTGGTCGCCATAACACCGGATGATTGTGTGTAGTGAATCGCGATTCCCGCTAGGGGCGCGCGTTTTCACAATGGATTCATCCATCCGTTCAACATCCCAGCCGCTCCTCCTCGATCAGATCATGGATGGGTTGGCTTCCTGCAATTTATCAGCCAGGAGTTAAATTACATGCTCGTATTTTACGCCTGGTCGATTCGCGGGTACGTCGAGATTAGACAACCATCACCATTTCAGTAGTTGTCCCTTTTTGGGGATGTAACACGCGAGCCTCTTCGCAAAAGTTGATGAACGCAGGATCACGTACCGCAACCCATTGGGTAAATGAATACCTCCGTCAAAACTGATCATCGCATCACAAATTGTTATCACCGGAAAGGCACTGATCGCTGGGGTCGAGCAACCATTTACTGTCGAGTATTTTCCGCAGCTGTCAAGATCAAGAATGCCTTTTTTTTTTTACCCCGCCCCTCAAAATCTTTATTCATATACATGTATACAATTGAAATTGCACACCTTTAGTTCTCAGCCAGAGCGCACGCCGTAAAACAATCTTCATATAATATCTATGTAATGTACATCTTTTAATATTGAAGACAAGAAAACGTGGAAGAAACTCTGCAGTGCATAAACCTTTAGCATCCAAATGCAACCGCAAAGATAGATTCAAGAGAAGCTAAAAACATGGATGGCGAACTTAAAAGGACCGGCCGGGTGAGGGGGGGCAAAATACACTGTACGGTAAAGTGTGTCTTGGGCCGCCATGAGCTGGTCCACAGCAGAAAATGGAGCAAAAACCAACAGACGGGCAGATGAAGGGCATTGTTTCCCCGAAAGATTTCCCTGATATGGTGTCAGGAGTAAGTTTGCTCGATAAACAGTTGCTCAACCGGGATAAGATCTTGAGGCCAGCGCAAGCTGCAGCCGATTCAGTATTTTGGAACTCCTTGCACCTTTGTGTGACCTCTGCTTTGCCTGGGAGCTTCAGTATGTTCGTGTGATTTGTCTTTTTTTCTCAACGGAGCAATCAGTGTATCCTTCGTGCTGATTGGGTCCTGTTTCAAGTCCGCAAGGCAAATTCGCTCACAAACCTGACGGAATCGCGTCTCATCAACTCAAATCAAATGATTTGTGATCGAGACGAATGATTCCGGTGGAGTCAGACCTTGTGAATACCCGACGTGCAATCAAAGCGCAGCCGATTTATTTCTGGTTCTTCAGCAGTTCATCAATTTGTGTTTTGAACATGCTCTTGACATCTTCAAGGTCCAGCCTGAGCTCCTCTGCCTCTTCAGCTTTTTCTCCATACATCTGCAAGATGGTGTTGTGCCTCTGCTCCAAATCCTGAAACGCAAATGACGTCAGCATCTCCAAATCGATGTTGCGGCTTTGAGTTTAGGTTGCGCGTCTGTTCGTCCTCACCTTGAGTTGAATCCTCAACTTGGAGATCTCCGTAAGCTGCTCCTGCATGTCTTCGTTTAAATTGGTGAGTCGTACCAGCTCCTCCGCCATCACAGAGCGGCTCCTCTCCAGACTAGAAATCTCAAGCTAACGTGACCCAAGGAAGCAAAGCAAAGTGATTGACGGCGGCGGGGATCACATGGGTGCCGGCGGTAATTCTTCATGTCCGTTTAGCGAAGCCCTTCAAAAATGAGAACCGCTTGCGTGCGTCAAATCGTTTCTACCTGCAACTGGGCTATCTCCCCTTCCCTCAGTTTGAGTTGAGACTGCATATTCTCGACGACGCTGGAGCCACCGGACAGGCGGGCCGCTTCGTACAAGTTGGTGCCGCTCATTGACACGGACACGGTCCCACCCGCCATCGTCTGGTCTGAAGAATCCTCCTGTGGAGGAAAAAAAAAAAACGGAACCGGTCAAGCTGGACCCACGCCATCGAGAGTGGCGGCCAACTGATTTCATTTGATTTTCACTTCTCCACGACACCGCCAGTCAAAATGTATGAACACACTCTCATTCAACAGCATTCGACAGTGCGTCCAAGCTATCTCTCTCTCTCTCTTTGTTTTTTAACACAATGACATAAGTAGGTAGGTTTTCAATAATTGCACTTCGTCAAACGTAACCGAGAAGGAAAGTAACCGGCCATCAATGTATGCAAGGTATTGTCGCGGTATGGCCACATGCGCCGTGGACTTGTGTACAAAATGTGCTGGGGACATCCCGACAGGAAAAGATGCCATCGACCCTTTCTATCCCCTTTGAATCTGCGCGTCCAACTGGTTTCCAAGGCGCGGCCCTTCATCAAGACGAGGCCACACCGTTTGCGGAACTCGCGTACCTGTGACAAGATCGAGCAGTTCAAAGCGGCGGCGTCAGCGCCACTTATGGAGCCGGAGCGGGACGGCGAGGGCGTGGAAGAAGCCGGGGGGTCGTGGCTTATGCTCCTCTGCGCCTCGACGAGAAGAACAACATCGAAATCAAACGCCGTTTTGAGAGCGCGGTTCACGGACGCGGGTGAAATTGAAGAGCGCCAACCTTTTCCTTGAGTGCCTCTTGCGCCAAGTAGTATTTTTTCTTCTCCTGTTCCACCTTCATTTTCTCCATCTCGAGTTGATTGGTGAGCAGCAGCTGGCGGAGGAGACAGCAACTTTGAGGAAGGAAGGGCAACGGCAACAAAGCGCGGGGAGCAAAGCGATACCTTTTCTTTCTTTGCCTCTTCAAGCACGCGGCTGTGTTGTCCTCGCAGATTTTCCAACTCGATACGCTCCCTACGGTGAAGTAAGGCACGAGAGATCGGCGGAAGTTTTTTCTCTGGGAACCGGTTCAAGAGTTGGAGTTGATTCCAACCATCATTTTGAAAAAAAAAAAGGGAGAAATCGCATGACCACGGCGGTCATCGTACGATTTGGTTTGCGAGCAAATGAGTTGGTGTGGTGGTTTCTTTTTCAGCTACTGGCTCCCATTGGCCTACTTGAGACCATTTTGGATGCAGATCAACATTTCAAAGCACGTGCTCGTGAAACCCCCACCGAGTTGTCGAGATGTGGTTATGATGATGATGCTGCCGCTGCTGCCGAGCGGATGAATTGACGGTCAACCTCGTAGGTTTGAACGTTTTTAACCGGCGCTCGACTACCTGCTGCTTTCATCTTCCAATTTCTCTCGTCTGCTCTTCTCAGCCTCCACGAGCGCCAGGAGCCGAACCTTCTCCTGGCGAAGAAGCGAATTCTGGGACTCCAGCGAGGCCAACTGGCACTTAACGGAGAGCAAGTCTTCTGTGGCCGCGCGTTCCTTCTCGACCGCGGCGGCGAGTTGCGCCTGGGCTTCGACTGACAGACAGTACGAGAGGAGAGCGAGAGGTGGCGGTTTTAGGACAAAAGCGCTTTTTGCTCTGCGTGCCGCATATGTTGTTGTCGTTCACCGTCAAGGCGATAGGCGGCGTCAAACTGTGGCGGAAGAAAGTAACCGGCCATCGATCTACGCACGCGGCCCGTCATCTCGCGCGCGCGGACACTCCACAATCCGACGGCGGGTTTGTTAACGGGTTCGTATGACGGAGGCGTTCTCACGAGTGTGACATTCAGGGCAAACAGAGACAGCAAAACAGGACAATACGACACGAGGCATCTCTACGTCGATGGCGCTTTCGCAACAGCCGCAGCTGGAACAAGGTCAGGAAAACATTCGGCTCTTACCGAGCCTATCGGAGATGCTCTGCTCCAGCTTTTCCCAGGATGCCGTTTGTCCACCCAGCGAAGCCTGCAGGTTCTCAATTTGACGCAGCAGGGGCCTCGTTGCTGAAGTCACGCTTTCGCTGAGCTCCTGGTTCCTCGACTCCGCCTCCTGGAGCCTCTGCGGAAGGGCGGAAATAAACCCCCCCCCTCGGAGAAAAGTGGCGTGGCGGGAGAGCTGCAGTTGGGGAACGAGAGCCAAGACGACGGCGTTACCTGTTGCAATTCGCTGATCTCCTCCCTCAAATAATCTTCTTTCCTCGCCTGCTGTTGCTCCGCCCTCTGAAGCGCCAATCTCAGGTCACCCACCTGCACGCCGCGTCGAGAGTTACCGAATGAGCGGTGGCACTTGAAGCCCTCGAGGGCTCATCCCCTTCGCTCGGGGCAGAAAGGACCGGCGGAAAACCGGGGCAGATAAGCGACGCGACTTTCCCCGGAACATGCGAGAACTCTTGCTCTGAGATTGGAGATGCAATCTCATTTCAAACGGCGGCTCGTCGACACCGACACGGCGGCGACCGAGCCGATGATCGGACGGGCATTGACGCGGGACTCTGCGTGTGCGGCGCAAGGCGGCGCGTCACCTGGTTGGCCAGAAGCTCCTGCTGCGTGCGGGCCTCCTCCTGGGCCTTCTCCAGGGCCAGGCTTTGCAGCTCCTTGGCCTTCATCTCCCGACTCAGCGCCGCCTCTTCCACCTCACTGGCCCTGCTGGCGTGAGTTTTGTGAAGTTCTGCGAGCTCCCTGCAAACCAAAAAAAAAAAGGTTCAAGATGCGTACGCGCCACTCACCCAAAATGTTTCCGGATATAGGGCTCGCGGAAGCTAAAATGCATTCGATCTTTGACGTGCACGTCGAGTCTGAAAACGAATCTCAGAAGCAGCTGAACGACAAGCAAACGGGAGCTTGGCCCATGATTGAACCCCCCCCCCCCCTGCGACGCGATTTCTTGGCTTAATTCCCACCCGTGGTCATCGCTTCCACGAGATCAATATCAGACGAAGCCGCCGTTTACTTGTAAGAGTTATCCAGAGCTGCCTGGAGACTTCTGTTCTTCTCCAGCAGCTCCTCCGAGTCCGTCTGCAGCCTGCTCTGCTCCTTCTCCTGACGCTCGACGGCAGAGTTCAGCTTCTTGATGTTGTCTCGATGCTGTTTCTCCACTTCTTCCTTCCCCTCCAAAACCTGAAGACGGATTCCAAAACGAAAAAACTACGACAGCACCGTTTTTCCCTCAAGGTGGTTCATTTGATTCCATATTGATCTCGTCAGTCAAAATGAATTTGAAGGAACCCGGGCGCGAGAAACGGACGACATAAAAAAGACAAATAGCACGTATCGTTTCTCCAAACTTGGGTCTATTCGTATTTTTGTTTTGCCTTCTTTTGTATGATGTACGAAGGCATGCCCCGAGCAAAGGGGATGAGAACCGTCCATCAGTTGAAGAGCCTCGATGCCACAAGAGGGCAGCAAAGTAGCCCCGCTTTCCTTCTGGACGAGGCTTCGACACCTTCTGTGCGGTTCCCAAATTCAACCAAGACAATTCACAGGCTGGGTCCTTCAAGGGCCTTTAAAGGCGGCCTGTAACTTTAGCCGAGTACGAGGAATGAAGTCATCACCGCATCTACTCGCTCACACCTTTGGATGCATTTTGTTCAGAATCAATCAGACATTTGGTTCGGATTGATTTGCCTTTCGACATGAAAAGATTTCATCGCGCTCACGAGAGCGAGTGGCTTGTCGGTCTTTTCCGTTCTACCCTGCTGAGAAGTGTCACCCATCTTTGCAGCGCGCTAACCTGCCGCAGCTGCCCGAGCTCCTCCTCCAGGTCCTTCATTTTCCTCTGCTGCTTGGCGAGTCTTGCCTCACTGTCCTTCTCCTTCGCGCGCAGTTTCTTGATGATGTTGCTGTGCTGAAGTTGTTGCTTGGACAACTTTTCACCTACAAAGTGAAACGTAGACAGGCCAGCACTTGATTCCTGAGCAGCGTCCCCCTCAAAAGGCAGAGAATGCCTCGAGTACCCCCGGCACCCGCGCAGCCACGCCTTTCGAGTCGCTGTCCATTGCGCCGATTCGCATTCTACTCTCTCACGAGGAGGAGGCCGTAAAGACGGATGGACGGATGCGACCGAATAATCATTCGAGACAAGATCGGATCGCGACTTAAAGCCGTACAGCTGTCAAAGCTGCACTCGCTGCATTTGGCGTTGACTGCACGTCTCACCCTCTTCCAGCAGGCCTCTGATCTGTTCCTCCTTCTCTTTGATGAGCTCCAACGAAACGCTGGAGTGGAGCCTGGAGGCAAGCTCCTCTCGCAGGCCCTTGATTTCCTGCGAAGATATGCCAACCTTGAAACAAACACTCGGGACCTGCTGGTGACGCCCCCCCCCCCCCCCCATGAATATGGCCATTATTTCATGAGCCCTGAACAAAGTGTGTCGATGCGTTTCCACGAGGTAGCTCAAATCCAAATTACCTTCTTGGCTATATCTCTCTCTTTGCAAGCCAGCTGCGCTTTCCTCTCAGTATCTGCAATGCGCTGCGTAAATTCATCCTTTAAGGACTGAACTGCGGTGCTCTCCTCCTTCAGCGTTAGAACGTCACTGCGGGCAGGGGGGGGGAAATACACCCATGAGGCGCAAAGCTTATTCTCAGCAGATGGACACTTTTGCAGACGAATGCATGCGCAGGATTTTGGGGACAAAGATTTCATTGAGCCCCATTCCTGGACATTGCCATGACAGACTAGAAATTGAATGACGGTTTTGCCTCACTGCAAAATTGAAAATTATTTTTAAAAAAAAACAAAAACACGAAGGAAAAGTCATTGATGAGAACAAAAAGAGCCCCGGTCCTTCACAGGAGGCTCGAGCCATATGAAACACCAAATTTCACCAAATTTGGAGGGGTCAATGTCATATACTCACTCTCGAAGATTGTCACACTGTTCTTCCAGTCCAGCCTTGTCCTTGCTGACCGCCAGCAGCTGAGCCTCTCTCTTTTCAAGGCGGCTCGACAGCTCATTGATAACCTACAATGGCACAAATGTGTGTTGGCGCCAGAAAGATTTTCTTTCACTCAAGGACCCCCCCCCCCAATAAATAAATAAATAACCCCAAAAAACAGATGATACTTTTATTTTTGAAGCTCACCTTTTGAAGCTCCAAAACCTGAAGTGTTGAGACACCTTTCGTCTCCTCGGCGATTGGTGTAAGGAGCTCCTCGACTGCCCCGGAGCTGGGATCGGACTGTGCGACGTCCGCCCCCGAATCGTGTTCAATCTCCGCCAGCTGTTCGGGTTGTTCGCAATTCACCGGCGTCACGCTCCGTCCACTCTCCTCCATCTCGTCCACGGACTGCTTCCTCACACTTCCAGTCAAATACTCTTCCCTCTCTTCTTGGAGCTCGCTCGTACTCTCCGCCAGTCCGCCTCCTTGCTTCTCGCACGGAGCATCCGCCGAAAGCGTAGCGGCCGAAGTCACGGAAGCCAGCGTCCGACTGCCAGGGATCTCATCGTCCGAGTTGATCTCACTGACGCTGCGACTGTCCAGCGACTGGACACTGAATGAATCGATGCGCTCAAAGGCATCCGAGGAGGAACCGCAACTCTCGGTGAGCTTGGGATAGTCTTCCAGGCGAGGGAAATCTCCACAAGCGGAGGTGGAAAGAAGTTGGAACGAGCCATGCATCAAATGGAGGCTGGACTTTCCTTCTCCCGTCTCTTGTCTGGAGCTGGCTGAGCTCTCACTCAGTACGCTCTCATGGTCCAGGACTTCAATGTCACTGGTGGTGGATGTTCCTGAAGAGAAGGCACTAACGGGAGGGGAAGGGGTGTCGCTCTGGCGGTCTTCCGTTTTTAAATCCTTCTGTTCTAAATGTACATCCTTGGAGGATTGGGAGGCTGGCGGATGGGAATTCTTCGCGTCTTTGGATTCGGAAGAAACTGCAGCAGGTTCAGAAGAAGCTGAGGGGTTGCCCCCAACAGGGTACTCCGTTTGGATCTGTGGCCACTCTGCGTTGGAGTCGCCAGAAACATTGGTGACAGAGTCAGGTTTCCCTCTGGTGGTATTGGTCTTGGTGTCATCTGGGCTGCAAGTAAGGTCACCACAGTTTTCACTCGGAGAAACCGGCTGGGGAAGAATAGTGTCCTGGTGCGAGCAGTCCAGCGCCACCAGTTGGCCATCGCCAGCTGTCTGATGTTGGTGATTCGAATCAGCAGACGCCATCTTTTGGGTCTCCACTTCTTCCTTCGTCGCGGAATTTTTGCGATTCTTTTCTTTTGCCCGGGGCTGCCTCTGAGATTTAGCAGGGGGTACGGACACTACCTGGGATGTGGTGATGCATTGACCATCTCCAGGTGGCAGGAAGGCACTGAAAAAGTTTTCGGATTCATCCACCACCGTGCGGGTGACCGGTGTAGTTATGGCCACAGACGGAGCTGGAGCTGAAACCTCTTCTTCAGGTGGCGCTTCCCACTGGGTTATCCCCCACCCACCGCTTAATGACAACTTTTCAGGCAATGTCACATCTGACAAGAAGAAAAGTGCACTTGAACACACTGCGAACGTGAGATGCTACACGGCCGTTCCGTAAAACCTACCTTCATAAGGCATTAGGGTTGTGTCACTCCATTGGCTCTCTTCTTTAATGTCCAGGACACGATCGATTGATTTCTGGGCCGTCGTTAGCGCTTGTTTGGCGAAAGTGGACAGGTGAGATGCGTTGAACCAACTCATCTTGACCACAAAGCTAGCTCCAAAGTTGTGCCGCGGATGTCAAAAGAAATCAACCAGCAAAGCACGGCCGATTCAACTTGCTCTGCATTGTCGCTCTGAGCGATCGCCTGACGTGACAACAAAACAGTTTGAGTAAGACTCGCTTTGTTGACACACCGCAACACAGCTAGCTAGCTAAAGCTGGCGTGGAGGAGCGTTAGTCCCGAGCTCGCGATAAGGACAGGCGGGAATCCCGATAGTTTCGGTGAAGTGTGGATACTCCGTGAGTGGGCTACCATAGTCACCGAAAATAAAGAGTCGTCATAATATTGCGGCCTTTTCGTTTGTTTTGGTCGCTATCAGCTGGTGAGCTTGATGCTTTAGCAACGTCGTTACTTCCGGCCAACGTAGCTCGTGACGTCAGCGTCTCGGCTGTGTGTGGCTGACTGGGTGCGCTCGGAAATGATCCTCGAGCGCGCACTGCTTCATCCCGACCGTTCAAAACTCGATCGGGGGGGCGGGGGGGCTCACCGTCCTTTTGGAAGATGGATGCTCTTGGCGGGTACTGAGCGGCTGCCAAATAACACATTTGCTCCAATCACCATGCAAGTGCAAGCGAGAACATCCTGCCTACCAGCTGCGAGAAAGTAGCTACATTCTAATCTCACCATCAATTGACTCTAGTGTTTCCATAAAATAAGCAATAGGGGGCAGCATATTTCTAGTTGTTTACTGTGGTCGCAGTCTTGACGGAAACTGGCATACGGTCACATACGGTCATTGCACGTAGTAGGCTGCGAGTCTCAATAATTCTATGATTTGTATGCCTTAACAATTAAGAACAGTCAGAGGTAGACTGCGCAAGAGGACAAAAAAAAAAAGACCATTGTTGCTCCTCACATCTGGAACAGACCGTTGCCCAATTGTCCAAACAAACCGTTCAAACATTTCTGCCTGCGTTAGTGCTGTATTGTTCTTGTAACAAAGAAAACAGCTGTGCAAAATAATCAAAAGGCACAATAATGTTGATTGACTGCGGCAGGTTGCTATTAGAGTGTACGATTACACGGGGCATTTAGCGTGAACGCAAGACATCAAATTGAGAACCTGTGATGAAGCGTAATGGCTTGAGCAGGGAGGAGAGCTCCCACAAGTATGTGATTTACTACGTCGGCAGTGAGTTAATGAACCTTTGCGTTTAATTTCTCATTCCACAATGATGAATGAAGCTGAGAGGGACTTCCATGCCGCCATGCAAACGTAATGAGTCATTCTCACGCAGTGTTGTACAGCCACCGCACGGCCTTTTTCTGCCGAGCTAAACACTATCACAAGCACCGACCTACATACAATTTCAACGATGTAGTATTAGCAGTCGTGTATTTTCTACAGTCCGTTTTACACATGGTTATTCTGTTGTCCGCACATCTATCTACAGTATCTATCAGATTTCAGCTTCTATGTGTTGTCATGCCAATGTAATCACAGATGAGACAGCACTCACTTCGCTCCATCCATTGACATTGCACTGTCCGCCCGCAGCGTGGCTGCCTGGCTTGTTTCAACTCGGAAAAGACTTATTCGGCTTGTTGCTTGCTCTGTGGTGGAAAGTTCTTCATAAATAATCAACATTTCGGGTGAGTATGATGTGTTGCATTTCAGGTTTTCGTGCTTTTGTCATATTGGTGGATCTACGTTGGTTGCGCCAAACGACATTGTAGTCTGCAGGTTTGGACCAAGATCAAGGGTGACATACGTTTTTGCTTGTGATGTCCTCAGTGTCCGCGGGACCAACAAATTCCCATCACATGATTGAAAACTATCGATCGATGTCGTTCGCCCCCGTTGGATTTCTTCTTTCCCCCCCCCCCCCACCCTTTTTCACTTCCCGTGAGTTATATGATGACACATTGGCCAAACGCTTGTCTGCAGATCATGCGCTTGGATTCAAACATGGCAGCGCAGGAGATCTCTTGACTCTTGAAAAGTCACGTGTTTGCTGTCGATCTCACGTCCGTGACCTTAATGACTTGTGCTGGCGTCAAGGTGTTGAATGGACGCAGGTTTCTGATATAGGCCAGTCAAAGGAAGAGAAGTCCTTCAGTGCTGACACACGTTTCTCGAGGCTTTCTCTTTTTAACGGGGGACATTGGGAATGTCACGGATGACCTTTGAGATGACCTTGCCATCCGTCACGAAGGGTGGGCGCGGCCGCCGAGGAGCGCGGGCTGTAAAGGACGTCTTTTGTCATCAGCTTGACTCGATGCGACATCCATTTTGAAATGACGCCGCCGACTTCTTCTCGGCATCCTTCGGCTCAGCTCACGGGAAATGCGGAGCCAATCGTTTTCCCTTGACGCGTTTTCTCACCGGCCCACTTTGCGCCGCTCTGTGCCTCCATAATCATTTGCCATTCGGCATCTTTGGGCCGGCCTGTCCAAAGAGGTTCCGATTGCGCTCCCGACAATGTGTCACAGCGCCGTGCCCCAAATTCAGTGCCGCGAGATGGCTGAATCGGTGTTGCTCCGTACTAACGTGATTGATGAGTCTCCCCGCCGCGGGGCTTTGATGAAGATGCGGCTGATTTATGAGCACTGCTCACAAGATAATTAGCTGATCTATTTACACTCCACATAACGGTGCCGTCTCGCTCCATTATCCCAGGCTGTACTTCGTATCTCGTAGCGCCCGCAAAGGGGTTCTCGCTACACGTGCGGTAAATCTGCGGCTTCGGTTTTGCTGACAAAAATGGAACTCGGGAGGGATATTTCCGAAATCATTTCAAACGTGCTTCCGAATTGGCCGTGGCGGAATTCACTTCACGCGAGCTGAGATCCTGTGTAAATAGAGCACAATCACTCACGAAAGTGAACCCATTGGTCCATTTGTATGTTTTCTTCAATGAGAATCACTTGAACCCGCGTCGAGTCGTCGAATCAATATCCTAGCCGTCGCCACGAATATCGTCAGATGTCAAGAGCGCAGCTAGCGCAACATCTCCAAGGCGTTCAACAAGAGCGCGTTTTTTCTTCCGAGGGGCGTGGCGGTGTCTTTGCCAGCTTGCACTTTGTTCTTCCTGTTTGGGATGGGCAAAGCCCCACAGACTGCAGTGCTCGCTCGCCACTTCCCGCCCGCTGGGGCGGAGGAGCGCCCGTGACCTCGCTCCGCATGTTTTTGCTTTCCTGCCATTTGGGCCCGAAGAGCTTTTCAAAGATGCAGGAGGAGTTGTTGGAACCGGAAGAAGTGGCCGCCTTGAAAACAAACGTTTCCTTTTCGCCTGAGCAATTTGTCAAACGAACGGTGACTAGTTGACCAGGCAGCGATTCACGTTTGAACCTCTTCATTATTAACAAGAAAAACAACCCAATTGCCGCCCCCAAGGCAACTGTAGCCACCATAAAAGGTGCCGTTCTTGTTATGAAAACTGCTCAAGCGGTTCGAGTCCGGCGCACATTTGAGATTCAGAAACAAAACAAATATGTCACCGACGCATTTCTTGTCAAAGTTTGACTTGACAATCATATTTTCTATGTGGCCGCACTCGTCTGAACACGGCATTCTGATGAAGACTGCATTTGGGGAAAATGAATTAAGCCTCAAAATGCACCCGTTTTTAAGCATGTCATTTGTCATTCCTTCTGTCAGACATTTTAGTCTTTCGAGAACAGCAAGAAAGGCATTTCTAGCCTCCGAATCTTAAGTCAGAGGAAAGGAACTCCCGGCCCATCTTTTTCAACGGCGTTTATTCCGGCTCGCGCTTCCTCTTTCCTGTCCTCCTCAGCATGCTTCCTGCTTTGCCGTTCCTGCATCACCATTGTCTGCTCCTTGCTGAAAAGAAATGCGTTCCCAGAATGTTACTTTCTTGATGTCCAACCGAGTTAGGAAGAGTTGTCGTTGTTGTTTTTTCATTCATCCTCCTTCCACCGCCCCCCCCCCTCTCTCTCTCTCCTGTTCTCTCTCTGTTTCCAGTGAACATGATCAAGAATGTGCAACATCTCAGACTTCGTGACAGCTTGGGTGTTTACAAGAAATATTGCAAGGGAGACGCGGGAGACAGTAAATGCTGACATTAGTCCGAAGCCATGTTATAATAACACCTACCTTAGCAAAATGGAGCTAGTAAAAAGAGTAAATCCTCTCTGTGTTCTCCAACGACCGTACGGGTGTGGAGGGGGCGGGTCTTGCCCTATTAAGCCCGAGGAGAGCGGATCAGAGCTCCCAACCTCATCACGACACCCCATCTGGTGGGGATTTACAGGTAGCTCTTCACAGGAAGCTGCCGACATGACGTGTCGCTCTCTTCTCGCGCGCGGCTTTCTACTTCTGGGTCCGTGTCAGGGTCATCTGCAAGCGTCGTTGGACCGTTGCCTCAATGATACACTTTTAGTAATCCGACCTGGAGCATTTGCAGGTCGGATTATTGACTGCAGAAGTCATTTTAAAACCAGTTTCACGCCCCGATGACAGCTGCCAAGCGACAGATTAATAATGAAGTGGAAAATGAAAGGACGGCGCGCCATTAAGTTTACCGCCCCGTGTAGGGGCGGATAACGGGCCTGTCGGTGATCATAAACCAGGACACAAAAAATGTCGGATTATCGATGAGATCCCTGAAATGTTTCACGGTTTAGATATCCCCGAGGGGCTTGGTGTAAGCTCCTTGATGGACACGAGTATTGCATGCAACGCTTCCTGGGCTGTACCCGACATGCAGAATGCAGCCATTCAGCACCTGAAGATAGGAGCTCTCTTTCGTCTTCGCTATCAACACAAGAAAAGAGTTCATATAGCTTAGGAGAAGTAACATCGACAAAGATGTCCCTCAAGGGCAGTTTAGCGGGAACGTATAAAAATCACCTCTGAAGAAGGCAACACAGGCCCGAGGGTCCACCCAGCACAACGGCGCTTTCAGATGGACGCATTTCAGCCTACCGCTGTATACGGCAGCTACGGCGGGGGGGGAAAAAGGCTCGCATTTCTACGATACCTACCCTGATGATCTCTGGCGGCGCAACAATGTGCCACGTCACGGCGGTTGGGAATCGCCGCCGCAAGGTAGCATTGCGCAATAAACTGACATCAGATTTTGTGTTGATTGGCACGCTAACAATTAGCATTGATGACATCGATCCGGCCCGTCGCCTCATTTTATGTGGCCGACGAAAGCAAATCGGGCGTGTCCATGATCCTGTACCGAAATGTCAAACTGTCGCGTGCAATAAATCACTTTGTTTATTTTTTCACTCATTTGATTACCCAGTTTACACTCACTTGAACCATAATTGGACAAACAACAAACAGATAGTTGGCTGATTTCAAAACTAGTAAACACGGCCACCACAATGTTTGAATGTAGTTTGCCGTCGATGAAAGCTGAAGTGAACCGCGGGTAAATTGTGGCGAATTAGATTTGCTGCCGCCTCAGGAAAAACGAAAGGTTGGCGTGATGCACGATCGCGTCAACGTCCAGCCGCGCGCGCATCTCCCTTATTAAATCGAGCGAATGGCGGCGACGGCGCGGGCCGAGCTCCCGTCTGCCAGCTGCGAAAGTCAATGACATTATTGCTATTTATGAGTTTGGATTCATTGTCGGAAATTGCCACTTGCCAGCTCATCGCCGTTGGCGCTCACGAGCATAATCACGTTAGTGTTTGGATGTGCCCTTGCATTGTCATTCCTGGCGGTAATGAATGCACATCGGCGATGAGATGGGGACGGCCTCGTCCTCCGCAGCGCAGCGTTCAGGTGCGGCCTGGCGCACAACAGATTTTACTGAGATTGCTTGCCCAGGGCTGTGTTGCGTGCTCTCATCTGTACACAAATCCAGTCGCAGTACATGGCGATGCCCACCGCAGCGATAGCCAGCCGAATGTGGAGAGAATGGGCATCGCTGTCACCGTTTCTTCTCATCATCGATGCATTTGTGAGTCGTGAGCCCCGAAGACGCCGTCACTTAATCGCACTTGCGGCGCTCGGTCTGGATCAGGGTGAGTCCGCGCTCCTTGGAAAGACGGCGCATATCCCGTAGCATGGCCTTCCTACACTGAAAAAGAAAATGGTGCCTTGAGCTCACTCCGTTTGATTTCCTCAAACAACAACAACAACGAAAGCAAAGCATCTTTAATTCCCACTGGAGTGCCACTTGTTTTCTCTCGGGGAAAAAAAATGACTTTATTCTCCCGACACTGCGAGATGAACATTGTTATTGTTGCCGCCGCTATCGTATTTCTTCTTCACAGTCCTTTGCAACCAAACTTAATCGAATGGAAAATATCTGGAAGCGATGCTCCTTATTCTCTCTGGTTGTGGCTGCGACCTCAGCCATGCTTCACCTTCACCGATTGTCATGAAAGAAAAAAAGGACATGCCCGCCCCCACGGCGCCACAGTGCCGGATGAATAGGACAGAGTGACAGTCTGAGCAGACAACGGCCGCCGAGTCAATGACGGGCAAAGTGAGCGAGGCAGTCCCATGAGGTGGGCGGGGGCGGCGGGCGAGGGGCATGGGGGATGGCTTTCGCCGAGACATATAATGACGGCGCGGGCAATATAAACCTGCCAATGGCTTGAGGTGACAGTAACGATCGGTTGAGGTTTATTTGATCAAAGCTGACCTTTTTGGCCTCCCGGTTCCCATGGAAACCCATTGCGCCTTCCTTTCGGGGCCATCGCTGCCGATTGACGTCGGCTTGGAACGGACACTCACGCCGTGACCTGGGGGCAGACGTGACTTGCAGATCACCGCGTCGCAAGTGTCCTCTTGGCTCGGCTCGCTCCGTCGGGGGTCTCCACACTGGGTCGCTCGCATCGGTTTTTCTGCCCGCTACCACAACCATCGCTGGCTGCTTGGTGCCAGCGATGACATTCTATGACAATTCAAACTTAGAGGGAAAAAAAAAACAGCAATCAGTAGGGAAGTGAACAGCCAATTTAGAATGACTGTTCAATACATAAAATAGTTGCTCCCACAATTCTTTGCGGTTGCAAACTGCATTCTTGGTTCTCGTTTCCTGTCAGTCTTTATGACGGTGGACGCAATTATTTCAAGAGCACCGTTTGAACTTGGAGCCACGAGTCTCCGAGCGCTGACGGCAGACGCGCGAATCAGGTGTTGCCGCCGGACCGATGAGAATGAAGTGCCGAATGGATACGTGGCAATATGTACAATCTGTGCGCGCGCGAGCGCACACACACACACACACACACACGCACACACACACACACGCGCACACACGCACACGCGCACACACGCACACGCGCGCATGCAGCCATCACATCATTCACTGATATCGGCGCGCACAGGCAGCATGATAAAAGATGCATTGGAAAGCCCCCGGATATGTTTTCCTCCTTGCTCGCATGACGAGTATTGTTTTTGTCTCTGTTGCAATTTATGAGCGTTTTGTTCCCCTGAATGAATAGAAGCGCTTTATCAGAGGCTTTGACCGATGCTTGACGCCGATACTGCTGAGAATGACAGCATTTCATGCTCCTGTCAGACAGTCTCGAGGTCAATTCATTTTACAGCGATGGAGTGTCATCACAAAGTCACGAAAGGCTGATCGCAGCCCAATACTTCTTCCGTATTTTCTTGCAGGAGTCAGACCATGTGCTTCAACGTCCTGCCGGCCTTCTGTCTCGAGGGAACGCTTGGCCGTGTTTTTCACTTGCGCGAGTCTCCCTGAAAGTTGTTGATTGGCGGCCTCGACCCGATCGGGGAGCCTGATTCGGAAGGTTTCGGTTTCGGTTGTCGGCTCGGTCGAAAAACACCATTGTCTGATTAAAAATCCTAAAAAAAAATCTTTTTTGTTGTCCAGAAGTCAACGGATAGCACAGGTTCCCACTGCCCACCCACGGACCCCTGTGATCACATGAAAATGGCAACAAGTCACGCCATGCAAAGCCGTGATTAATTTGACTGCGTTGTTTGGACAAAAGGACTTTTTACAGAGGGCATCTTGAGAATTTTTACGTGGGACCAGTTGTCATGATTCGGTTTGTGACCAACAGGTGGCACTGTAGGGCTCTCCCTGCAGCTGCACACCTGTTGGTCATTAGGTAATCAGTGCTTTAAAAGGACTCCCAGCCCGACCACTCATTGTCGGGTCGTTGTTTGCTCTTGGCTACTGTCATGTTTGTTTGCTGCAATCAGGTTTGTTTCAGTCATGTTGTTGTTGCTGTTATGTTTTATCTTCAATCATGATTTTTGTTTGATACTTTGGACTTTGTTGGTTTTGGATTTAGTTTTCTCTATGTTTAATACAATTCGTCAAGTACACCCTGCTCCTTCCTCCTGCCTGCTTTTTGGGGTCCGCCACCACCTCGCAACGCGACACCAGTAAGTCATTGTTTTTACAGTCAGGCTCTGGGATTGTCTTTGCGCTAATAATGAGAAAGAATAACAAGTGCGAGTGTTGTCGGAGTCCGACCTACTTCAGGGCTTTGGGGCTATTAATGGCCTTATGACAACTATTGTGTTGCACAAAGGAAATGTGGCCTTTTACTACCGAGCATCAACACTCCTTCGTGTCGAGGGGACACAAACGGCACGATAAAATCCCACCTTCATGTCAACAGATTAAATGACATTCATCCCATCCGTTTTGCTTGCCGCAAAAAATGGCAACGGTCGCCCGTCATTGATTAACCGTGAGTGGAGAGTCAAAGCTTCATTTGCTGCGTTGTGACAAAGTGCGGGTGCATGCGTGCGCATAAATGCAAAGGCCCGCCGGGGGAGTCTCGCAGCGGACGTGGATTTTGTGCGGCAGCGCAACATCTTTTTTATTTCACCAGTAAAATGCTTCTACGCCCTTTTGTGTGTCGACGCATATGACAAATGTCAAACTCGGAGCATCTTGTGGTATTCTAAAACAAAATATTTCCTTCAGGGATGCGTTTCAAGTCTGCCACGAGCTGTGCCGCGCGTTCATTCGACGTCACAGTCACGTCGGGACAACTCTGCTTTGATATGAGCTCACGGCCCGGCAGACATCACGGGTTCGACGTTCTAATTTTCACACAGGAACCGACACGGACGGTAGAGCGCCGCGGTTGAAAATCAATAGCGCACGCCAACAATGACAAGAGTCAAAGGCTTTGCCCGTCCAATAACAAAGGTCGGTCAGGTCGCTCTCAAGAGTCGACCCGATGGTACGAGCCGGCGTATCGGTGGCCGAGCTTTGAAAGGGGTTGACCGCGTACCTCCGGCTTGGATATGAATCGGAATTCAAAAGCTGGCGAGGGGATACTTTGACGTGGCGCGCGCGCGGGCGAGAATGTGCTTTCTGGTCAGCGGCGGTACTAAAGTGCGATGTCACACTTGCGCTGCCTCGGAGCGGGACAAAAACACTCGGCGCATCCGTTGGCTCTCGCGGGCGGGCACTGGCAAAGCAGGTGGATGGATCGCCTCAGCTCTGGGAACGAGTCGCTGACCCTTTTCCCTGATCCCTTTCCTGTTTGGAAGCAGAGCGGAGGTACGGCTGGCTTGTCCCGTGCCACCGCAACCTGTTTTCCTCGTGTCGCAATTTGCCCCTCCCCCTCCGATTTTAGTCATGTCATGTTCCAATGTGTGTCCTCTGTGCAAAAAAAAAAAAATTCAAAACATGTTTTGACCGTCTGCGCCACATCTGGGGGGGATATTTACTCCCGAAGCCATTCTTTTGGGCGGCTGCATGACACAATATGCTTGACAGGATCTATTTGCACGCCCTGCAAAAGCAAAACACATTTTGGACCAATGAGAGGAAAACGGTCAACCGTTAGCGGCCGTGAATCCAAGACAAGAAAAAAAAAAAAACATAGGAGCTATCTTTAGTCGCCCATGAAAAACAAAACAAAAGCAGTCATAAATGTGCCACGAGTCGGCCACTTAATTCTGCAAGCCGGTTTGTGACTGTAGGACAATGCAGACAGTGAGAACAAAACAACAGAGTCATGTGTTATGCAAGCGCCAGTAGATTCAGCTTGCTATTTATGCCTCCGATCAGCGGTGTGCAAGGTATGCGTGGTGGCCCGTGAGTGGCCTGCTCCCTTCTTCAATCCGGTCCACCCACCCCCAAAAGAAAGACCAATAATCTTTGGACATGACCACAACATGTGATGAATGAGAAGAACAAAAAAAAAAAAAAAATGCAAATGACAGAGGTTGTAATTTATTTGAGTCAATAATTCATTGTTTGAATTATATATTCGGAGTAACATTCTTCCATATTGTTCATATAAACACCTTTTAGAGACACTTTTTTTTTTTAAAAACCTCATCTATGAATGACCTGGCCCAGCACAAAAATGTCCCCGCCTTTGCTTTTGCCACACGGCTCACAACGCGGCCGAATGGGTCCGAACTATCGTGCGGAGTGCCGAGTTCGCCACGTCGGCCACCGTCGCATTTACGTTTGTGGTTGGAGGTGAGATTCGGGCGGCCGGCGCTGTTGCCAAGCCAGACCAGAAACACGTTCCACCGTCTACTCGTAGACACCACAGGATGTTGAGTTTTACAATACTACTGAATGATACCACCGCAGAATGTAGATAAGAAAGTGAATCGTGGAGAGTCTCTGTTGCCGAAACGCATGGGAGGTATTCCCACACTTTCCCGTTTTTTTTTGTTCTGCTCCGTCATGGATGTCGATCTTTCTTTCCGTTACTGGGACAGATTCGTTGCAATGCGCGGCGTGCGGCCCCTTTAAGATCCTGCGCGCTCCCACTGCAAATTAAAATTGTACCGTCGCACCAAAGCGTTTTTGTTTTGGAACGGGATGACCTTCAGCGAGGGGCACACAATGCGGTGTCTACGCACCCTCCCCCTACTCTCGCGTCTTTGTGATTGATCTTAACTTAATCCTGCCGCGAGCCATGCGAAAGGCGCAGTTTTGACCAGGATGCACCGCATGCGTACACTGTAGGCGCGGTCCAAAGCCCGCCCGTACAGCGGCTCGCAAGGTGTGCGTACGCCGCTTCCCCCGGGTTGCGGTTCGGCCGCATCCATTGACTTTTGAGTATGCGCATGAAAAGGAGAAGCGTTCCCGTGTCGGCGCGGACGGGCCATCAAATCTACGGGGGCCGAGCGGGCGAGAGCATCCCAGCCGCCCCAAAAAGTAAGAGCATGCGTCCGTTGGAGCCGCTCAGCGTTTGCGCATTCCTGGAGCTGTCAGCCTTCGCGCAGCATCAATCAATCGGCTCCGAGAAAGGTGACCCGAGGGGTTAGCGGCGCCAACCTTTCCCATCTGTTGCCAAGGAAGTGCGGCCCGTTGCGCAGGAAACTGGGAGAGCGCTTTCCTGTTATGAAGAGAGCCTTTTCGAGGGTTGCGCTCCTTCAATCGGGCAACAGATGCTGGGCCAGGAAGCCCGGCCGTGGCCCACAGCGACTCCAGGGGCCAACTGCCCAGCGCTGGCGAAAGACACAAATCACCGTCACCCCGATGACTCCTTGAACGCAAAGCTGGTCAAATGGGCTCCACAATACAAGGGAGATCGAAGATCGAAATACTCTCCTGACTGACTTGAGCGCCTTTCAAAAAGTGGACGGATTTCAAAGCGGCCCTTTCGTCCTTCCATTTTTTTTTCGGTACGCCGTCCGCAAAGGCAAACCTTTGGACATCCCAGACGTACGGGTGTGCACAACAAAGTTTGGGAGAATTTGTTTTTGACCCCCCAAAATGTTGATCAACTATTTTAGGGTTATTTTAGACGGGCATTTACAGAAGGAACAAAAAGGACTTTGCAGGCTTGCGTCGGTCGTGAGGCTGTTTGCCGCCTTCAGTGCATTCGCTCACGATAAGTGTGAGAAGTCAAGCGGGTTAGAGTTCGTTGCCCTGCGCGCGTTTGCAGGTTGGAGACGAGGGGGGGGGGGGGGGGGTGGGGGGGGCGCGAGCCAACCGAGCTCGGACGCTTGATTTCGTGTGCAGGAATACGGCGCCGTGTGGGCTGTTTGCGCTCCATGAAGTCCTGCCTCGAGGCAGGAAACCAAGACGAGCCTCACTCAGAAGAGGGCGGGGGTGGTGGGGGGGGGGGGGAGGCGGAGGAGGCGCCCGGCGCGCGACGCTCGACACGCGCATTTGCTCCTCCGGTGAGCACCCGAGACGAGATGCTGCGCAACTCGGCTCGTGACACCTGATCCCCCCCCCCCACACCCCCACCCCCCACCGACGCCCTTGCCTTTGTGCGAGGATTCACTTTGCGGAGGATGCGGTTAGCGTGGCGGCGAAAAATGAGCGTTCCTCTCGGCTCCCGCGGATGACGACGTCCCACGATGAACACAGGTTGGTTGCTGAGATGCTGCGAGAGTTTTTTTTTCTCGCTCGTCTGTCTTGCTCTCACCGTCAAATGGCATCTTCGGGGCTTTCATAAAGTAGATCGCCTGCTTATGTTTGGTCCGGGGTGGACGACTTGAATTTCAAATTGGTGGGTGTTTGAAATTAGTGGGTGATTGAAAAGATTTTGTGCCCCCCCCCCAACCCCCAACCCCAAGAGAGAAGTCAAAGTGAACACGAAGCGACGATTGTGTGATCACTAACTGTATTGTGTCAATGCTTGGGAGGTTCATGATGACATCATTATTTCAAGACAAGGTCACAACACATTTGGAAAAGATGTATTTTTTTAGTTTTAATTAAGTGTGAGTTTATGTTATATTATTAATTTTTCATGTTTGAGCATCATATTATTTCATGTTAAGTATGCCTAAATTATATTCTGTTGTTTAATAATTGCTTAGACATTTTTTTTATGTTGATAGGTTCTGATTGGCTGTTAAAGTAAAAGAAGCAGGAAGTGATTTTAGTTAGGGGGGGGCGGTTGTGTTCTCGGACGTGCTGCGTTGCGGACCTTTTTTTTTCGTCCTTTTATTAAACTGCATTGAAGGATTCCATCTCTCCATCTGTCATTCGTAAAGAAGAGCCATCCACTGAAAAACAACCAACCCCTCAACTTGCATAACTATAAACCGTCAAACCAGAAGAATCCGCAGAAAGTCATCTGACAGGAGTCGACAATAATCGTCCTTTTTTGTTGAGCGGTAATTGTGAGCTTGCATTTGCCAAAGCTCGGAACGCAGTCGCCCCGTTCCGGCTGTTCAGGTGGGACTTTTCACCATGTGGACAACTCACGTCCCGTGTTTGGAATTGCCCTGGTCCGACCGTGTGTCACCTCTTTTGATTTTCAAACATTTGCTTGAGTGGAATTCTTGCCGCATCATTCATATCCTGTTCTTTGCAGTTAGTTGCTTTGTCAGGCTGGGGCCCGAGTTTTTCTTTAGCTTTCCTCCTCTTTGGCATCGTCCAAGAGCCTTTTTAGCAACAGCGTGCGCCCGACCGACGTGAGTGCGTTGATGTGCTTTCGGTGGAAGAATGACAAGAAAGGAAGTCCGTTTGTGCTGTGAAAGTGTGTACTCTGAGACGTCCGTGGTGACTGGGGGGCTGCTAATGTCCTTCCCGTGGAAATCCTGTGTGGGAAGCCAAAAAAACAAAAACAAAATAAGCACGGATAAAACCGAACCATTTATTTCAATGTCTGAAATGAGATCTCAACAGTATTTCACAAAAGAGTGAGGCACACGTCGAGACGCGGTGTCTAACAGATAGGACGTGCGTCAGGGCAGGTGCTCAATAACAGGAAGCGACAAGGGGTGTGCACACTTTGTCAGGAACGGGCGTGTTTCATGATTCCAAAACTCCATAAGCAGTCATCGTGTACAGTTAGCGCCTAACTCTGTGAGTGTGTGTGTTTTGTTTTTTTTTTGGACGAAGAAATGGACATTTACAATTCCAAGTATACAGATGTCGAGGTGGGTCCACAGACAAGCACAAGCGCGTGCGCGTGCGCACTCCCATCGAGTGAAGGCATGCGTCGTTTCCCAGACGGGGAGCTGTTATTGTTTCTCCTCTAAGTACGCTGCGGTTCTCTTGTTTTTCCTGCCGATAATGTTCCCTGCAGCCTTCTGCGTGTCACAGACCGGTGGACAGGACATGGTCTCTCCCTTCACATTCCACGGAGAAACCAGTCCTCCAAGTAGCCCTTTTGTCATTGCACCTTACTTGACCCCATTTTTATTCTTTTGACAGATTTCCAAAATCCGCCGCAAGTCCCTCGAGCGAAGGTCCGAAGTCATTTGACCATCCGAGTGCAGTCCAGACGGATGCCGAGGCCTCGTCCCCCCGGGCATGGGTCAAAACCTCCTGTCGCCCCCAAACCCAAAGGCGTCCGTGCGTTTGTAGCTCAGGGGGGGCCACGCTCCCCACAGGCTCTCACGAACGGGGACCTGCTTCACTCCGATGAGGAAACGGATCTGAAGGAGAAGGACAACGAGGGAAAGACTGAGACGGAGGAGAGGCTCAACGGTGTGACAGCAGGAGAGGTTCGGGTCCAAACGGATCGCGGGGCGATAGCGCATCAAAAGCTGGACGACGACATCGAGCGCGTCGGCTCCGAAGACGCGGTCGGCGCAGACGACGCTTCGGCCGCGGACGGTGAGGATCCTGATCAGAACTCAGCCCGACCCGACGTCGGCCAAAACGAAGACACGCCCGCTGCGAGTGAAAACGAGGAGCCGGACAGCGGCGATCAAGAGCCCACTGACCAAAACTCCGGTGAAGAAAAGCTGCGTCCGATATATTCGCCCAGTCCGGGAGAGTCAAAGTGCGTTCAGTTTCACTTGCCCTCGGACGACGGCGCGCTCGAGAACGCAAGGTTCCTCTTTGGGTTCCGCACGCTCCCGACCGTTACCGAGGAGTACCCCTACGATGTGATCGGCCCCGCGGATGACAGCGGTGACGCACGCGAGTCGCGCGGCCCGGCCGAAAGCGGCGATGGCGAAGTGTGGCAACCGGAACGGGCCACCAAAGATGTCTCCGGCTGCTTTCGTTTCACATCCGGCACCGAGGACGCGTTCGGCCCGTATTCCGTCATCGAATCCGTTCCGTCGGATCAAAGTCGCACCGCCGACCCCGAGTGGGGGGAGGATGACGCAGATGAAACTCGAGCAAATGCTCAGCCAGCATCGGCGCCCGCCGACCCGGAGCCTTTCTACGTGTCGACGGACGACGCGGACGATGAGCGAGTCCTCGCAGATGGGGCTGAGGTTGAGGAGGGAACCGAACACGGGAATCCGCACGGAGACGAAACAAAGGACGCCGAGGCCGCGGATGAGTATGCGGACATTGAGGATCCTTGCCGCCGGAGAGACGAGGACCTCGAGCGGCCGGAATGCGCCTCGTCCGAAGATTATGTGGAAATAGGCGACGAGGACGAAGAGGAACGGCCCGAAAAGAGACCGGCCAAAGGGAGAAGTGCAAAAGAGAGAACGGCTCAACGAGAGCAGGCTTTCCTCGGTCAAAGAAGAAGCTGCCAGCCCCGCCTGCGGCTGTGCAACATCACCGTGCCGCAAGACCTGGACCTGGGCCGCACCCCGGAGCTCACCAACCGGGTGGTATTTGCCCACACCACCGAGGCGTTCGAAGAAGACATCGAGGAACTGGATTGCCATATCGTGCCTTTCCACGAGGAAACCGACTCGGACAGCGAAGAGCACATCTACGAGGAGGCCGGCTTTGACTCGGAGGGCGAGAACTTTTTGAACCTCGACAGGAAGGCCGCCGTGACTCGTTCTCGCTCTTATTCCGGCAAAGTCCCAGGTTACGTCCCGGAGACCGTGCCGGAAGAGACGGGCGCCGAATACCAAGCGCACGACGACCGCGCCGTGTCGCCGGATCGGAACGGCGAGCCGATCGGCCGCTCGCAAACGCCCGGGGACAGCAGCTCGACCCCACCCCCCAAATTCCTTTCGTCCGGCCGCTCTGCGGGGAGCCCAGACTCGGCGTTGGCCAAACAATCTCTGACCGATGAGCTCCAGTTCAAGAGGAGAGATGACGCCCTTTCGCTTCCGTGCGTCCGGACGTCTTCCGGGAGTTTCTCCCAACGTAGTCGGCGATCATCCAGCGGCGTTTCCACCCCGACCTCCCTGGTGGACATTCCTCCACCCTTTGAACTGGCGTACATCACCAAGAGACCGGTAACCAAGAGTTCCCCCTCCCTCTTGATCCAGCACGATGCCGACGACAAACTCAAGAAGAAGAAGATCTCCTTCAAACGCCTTTTGGCTCTCAAGTTCAAGAGGAAGGCCGATTCCAAAGGCCTCGGCGACGGCTCCGTCCGTTCCTCTCGGTCCTCTTCCGAGTCCAGTCATCACGGCGCCGCAAGGGTCATCGAGCTCGACCATCGCGGCGCCTCCGGCTCCCCGCAGCCGCGGCCGCCGATCGTCAGCCCCCAGCGGCCTCCCTCGGAACTGCCGTCGACGTTTGTCTTCTACAAAGATCCTCAGAGGAGGAGAAGTGACCTCAAAGCTTTTGGCAGAGGCCTTTCCAGAGTCGAGTCTTTCGAGGAGCGCTCGCATCGCTGCGCCGCGCCGCTGCCTTTAACCAAACCCCGCTCGATCTCCTTCCCCAGTGCGGACACCTGCGACTACGAAAACATTCCGGCTATGAGTTCGGACTACGAGAACATCCAAATTCCGGGCAGACCCGCCAGATCGCACACGGTAACCGAGTTTTTCGACGATCCCCATCGCGCGGCAGCTCCCTGCAACGAGAATGATGGATACGTGGACATGAATAGTTTCCCTGGGATAGACGGCAAACCCTCCAAAGCGGACCCTGAGAGGTATGGTCCATTTTAACCAACTCGTTTGTTCAACCACTCCACCTGTACCTCTGTGTTTTCACTCAATGGGTCTATTTATGCAAAATGAAGTGATTTGGATCCTTTTTGTTCTATCCATGAGCGAGCTCGACCTGCTCCACGAGTCCGTTCAGCGAGAGACGGCCCTTGTGGGGAAGCTGGCTCATGTTTTGTGGATTTAGAGGTCACTTTGGGGAGGTTAGAAATGATCGAGCGACAGCTCAGTCAGCGGAGATTATTCACATGAGATAGTCATTGTTAGCGGCAATTAAAAGTGGGGATGGGGGAGTGGGGGGGAGTCATTAGAGGTGGAAGAGCACATTTGGCATAAGCAAGGAGAGAGAGGAGGAGCGGTAGCCGTGCTAGTAGATGGAGCGCAGGCGTGAGAAAACAAAGAGAAGCGTTAAGCCGAGACAAGAGAAAAGGGCAGAAAGCCGCTCGGCTGTACCCGACACTTCTGGTGGAGTTTCCAAGGGCTTTTATGAAACTAGCACTCTCGCGGGCGTCTCTCTCGTTCTCGCTGCTTGATTGCACCCTGGGGGGTGCGCGGGCTTTACTGCAGCGTGTGATGGAGTGAGCAGTCGCCGCGCTCAGGCGGGGCCAAATGACCTCAGCCTGAGCAGCAGCTACGGTTGCTACGAGGCGTTTCCATTCTGAATTCACTTGCGCGCTCAAAAAACGCGGCTGCGTCTTTGAGCGCTCTTACAAACTGGAGTATGAGAACCCCTTTGCATTTTTTTTCATGAAAAAATCCCTCTCCGAACAACGGGGGGGGGGGGGGGGGGATTTTTACGGTGACCTCTAAATCCACAAAACATGAGCGAGCTTCCCCACAAGGGCTCTCCTCGGGTGGCCGTCTCTCACTGAACGGACTCGTGGAGCAGGTCGAGCTCACTCAGTCTCAAACACGCAGCATGAAATTGGATTGATTCTTACAGGATCGCAAACAATGCCGGTGAGGACAGACTACTGAGTTGCCACTTGGCGCTTCAAGTTTTGTGGCTTCAGCATTTCACATTTTTTTTCCCCCCCCAAAATTTACAAAAAATAAAAAATAAAAAAAAAACCAAAAAGACAAGGCAGCCATATTGGCAGCCATGTTGCGAAAAGAGGCGTCGTTTCAGGTCGATGCGTCGAGAGAGAAGGTGCCGTTGTTGCCGAGCCTGAGCGCGTGCGAGTGCTTTTACACCAAATGTTTAGACTACAGAATACATTTGACTCCGTTTTATTTCGTTTCATCAGGCCCGGGCCTAACCAAACCTCTTCACTGAAGAAAAGTGTTGACAGCTTGCGAGCTCTCGTTGGGAATTGATGTGAGAATTTTGTTTACAGACAGTCAGACAGACGGTTGACTCAATGAAAAGATGCGGCAGCATAAATTGGCAGCGGTGCCGCCGCCGATCGGCCGCCGATCGGCCGCCGATTGTAGATCGGCCCGTTTCCGCCAAGAATTGGGGGATGGGCGCATGTCGACAGATGCCTTTCGTTGCCGATCGGCTGCGGCTTGTACTTTGCAGACAACTAGAGAGCAGCCCGTGTGCAGCCTCGCGTCCCCTCCCCCTTTCTTTAACACTGAGCGTGTTAGACAGCAAACCTGTGAGCCAATCGTCGGATGCCGTCTGCTGCCGCATTGTCTCCGCTGTCACTTTGAAATGATGGCCTGTTGGGGGGGGGGGGGGGGGGCAAAAAGGAAATATATATTTATTATTATTATTTTTTTTTTAATATATACAGTATTGATAAAGCCGTCACCTGAATGATCCTCAAGCGACTGTTGGAAAAATGCTCACCTCGTGAAAGTTTGTTCTTTCTTTTGGGGGTTCTGAATGTGGAGATGGCTCATCAACGACTCGCCTTCACACCTTGAACAGGAAGCTGATGAAATTGAACGAGACGTCGGTTTCAAAACGTTGACCAATTGTAAAGTGGCCCTTTCAAGCTTGCGTTTTTCTGCGCGCGGCCTTCAAACGAAAAAGTTGGGGGTGGGGGGGGGGGTCCAAGCATATTTGCGTGTCTGAGCGCGCGTGTGTGCAGAGTGTGCAAGTGCTTTGTCAAAGACGGCGCCCTTGCTGAGAGCGCACTCTTATTTTGCCAATTAGCAGCGCGGTAACGAATGAGCTGCGAACAGCGTTTGGCAAAGAAAGCGCAGGAGATGTGCTGGCGTTCAAGTGTGAGAGCATCCGTTGTTCCCACATGTCACTTTAAGTCTGTTCCATTCGACAAAGGCAATGTGTCGCTGCGCCTTGATATTGTTCCGCACGGTTCCATTTAGGGAATGGCATTATCGGCGTGGCGCGAAGCTTTTGGCGGTGGCCGTCGTGGGCCTTCGCTACGCTCCGGAATCAAGGAGTGGGTTCCCTTTCGCGTATTGTTGTGCTGGGCGGTGGCTCCGTGCTGAGGTGGTGGACAGGGCGTGTCGCCGGCTCCCCGGGCGGGGCCCCGTGCCAGCCATTCTTAGGTCATTGCCAGGTCAGCCCTGGGGAGGAAATGTCCAGCCTGGAGGCTGTTTACAGGAAATGCAGGACAAGGGTCGCACCGCGGCATGCAGGAGACGGCGAGAGCGAGACATGACCGGACAGATAGCATCAATGTGTCACCACGCAGGCTCTGAGCTGTGCTCTTGCTAATATTGCCGGGTGGGCTTTTTTTTTTTTTTTTTTGGAGGAATTCTCTTCCTTTTTATGGCCATTTTTACTCGGGCGCTTACAATATAGAGCGGATCATCACTTCAGTATGACCATATTGACATGAGAAGGCGTCTTTCGGATTCCTGATCGGTCCTTTTCTTCGTCGTTTGTTGTGTTCTTTTATTTTCGTCTACATTTCTTAGACCCTAGAATCATCTTTTTTGAAAGGAATGAAAAAAAAATCGGTGCTAATCAAATGCTGATTGACGCGGTTAAAAAAAATGCGAACAGCACGTACTAGTCTCAACCTGTCCGCGACACCCTGAAAAAATGTCAGGGACCGCCGCAGCCGAGGACAAGCGGCAAGCTGCTAGCTTACGACGTCGCGCGTCGTGTTAGCATCATGCGACGTCGCATTCGAAGCACCGCCGCTACGGGCAGCAGCACGTCATCATTATCAAACGCAACAAGTCGTTTGAAACCAAAGCGTTCAATTCTCACATTCCCCCCCCCCCCCATCAGTCTTCCTTTTATACAGGCAGGAAAAAATAACTTTTCTTTTGTACTTCTTTCCTGTAATAGTGCCATTAGACGTGGTTTTAAAAAAAGCCTCGATTGCATCGAAGATACATTTCAATTCATGTCGCGGGGCTGGTTGCTTGTCGAAATCGCGAAAACTTCTGAGAAATGTCATTTGCATCGTATGGAAGTCTGAACCTGTTTTTTTTTTTCTCTTTGTGTGTATTCTTCACCGGGTGAAGGACAAACGCGTCCCCGTAATTTTTCCTCCCCGAGTCGACGAGCCTCGTCGCATCTCATTTTGTTTACGACTGAAGATTGCGTAACCTCGGCATCGTCACCCCTGGAGACCGAAATCTTTGATCTTCAGTGAGGTCCACCGTGAATAATAGCCCACCCAATGGCCCGCGTGTGTCTGTGTGCGTGCGTGTGTGTCGCAATCAGGGATTCAAACTGACTTGGATACACGACATTGCGTGACGTACACAGCGCAGCGTTAAAAAAAAGACCGCGGCTCCTATTCATTCTGAGGCCACAAAATTGGAAGAAACGGGCGAAGAATGTAAGGTTCAAAGGACGAGGCCCTCTCACGTGTCGGAATTGTCACAACCAAGACGATGCCGTGCAGGTTTAGTCCACTGTAATAAGTGAACATTTTTTTTAGGTGCGACGTTATTAGCTTTGTGGAGGCAGGTGCTGGGGTACCTTACAATGTGGCAGGTGTTTTTTTTTCCCCCTCAGGATGTGAATTAAAAAAAAGAAAGTGTGGCTTTTAGATCACCTTCCTTGTTCGGGGAAAGTGGTCAAACACACTAAGTGGGCCTTAATGGTTGGGAGAATTGGAATACTGACCTCAGGTCGCATTAAAGGGATTACACGAGAACCGAGCGAGTGTGCGAGCCCCTCGAGCCCTCGAGACGGAAGGATTATCACTGGACATACACAACTCTGTCATGGATAAAAGGATGGATTGGTTCTAATGTGGTGCCGCGCGCACCTCACCGTCTCGGATTCCGCTTCTCCTCACCGGGGGTGGCAGGTGTGCCGGAGCCTTTCCCGGCTGACTCAAGGCCCGAGGTGCGCGGCGCACATAGACAAGCGAGCGGTCTCACTCACGAGCACACCTGAGGACACTTTAGACGCTTTCATGAACCCGACGTGTTTGTTTGTTTGTTTTTGGAAAGGCTGCGCACCAGATTCCCTGCGTTTTGATGTTGGACTTTGTCTCTCCTGTGGTCTCGCAGCGCCTACACCGAACCTTTCCCGCTGAGCTCAGCCGAGGAGGAGGACAACGGACGCACGTCGGAAGAGGAAGAAGGGCCCGCCGAGCAAAGCTGTGATCGGCCGGTGAGTTCGGGGGAAACAAACGGACGGCAACGCGGCTTGCATCGCTCTCTCCCGGCCGCGGCGTGGCTATCCGCGCTACGTCGCGCGACGGTGGAATCGGAGGCGATGGAAATGCGTTTTTCATCCGAGGGATGGCCCTCTCCGGCAAACACGACGGCCACAGAGTACAGTACGGCCTCGCCGGGAAAGCTCTGAACGCTTTGCACGCCATGTGCCGCGGCCTTTTGATTAGCCTCTAAACCATTGTCGTCGCCGCGCACGCGCGCTCATACATAATGCATCGGGATTTCAAAGCGCCATCTTCCAGAGGGCCCTCGTGCCTGTGCTGCACTTTAATGAAATCATCCGTCTCGTTCTGACAGCAGACCGAAGGAAAAGAAACAAACAAAGTCGCTTGACTTTTGGTTCCCCCGTCTCGATTTCTTGAATCCGTCGCCCTCGGCTAGCGTTTAGCCGCTGCTGTTATTGCGCCGCAAGCGCTCATTCATCTGTCGCTGCTCTCACGCAGACCGACGGGCGATCCCGAGCGTTCTACGTCGCCAAGGAGCTCGTGGATTCGGAAAGACTGTGAGTATCGCCGTGGTGTCATCCCACCCAAACACGAGCGCCCCCCCCCCCCCCCCCCCCAGTGTCACCCACGTGGAAGCTTCTCCGGCGCAGCGCCAATCTCATCCTCGCTCGGCTAATCCTCTCACGTGGTTCATAGATAATGTGGAGGCGTCGTCGATAGGTGAACTCGTTTCCAATTGTGTGAACGCTACGAGACAAAAAGCCACCTCTCAAGATTTCACGTCGCATTTGTGAGAAAGTCGTCCTTTCTGCTTTCATGGTGTCTTTTCCGTCTTTTCGCAGACACGTCAGCGCCCTCAAGTACCTTCAAGAGGTAAAAGCTTGCATGTCCCACTTTCCTGAAATGTTTTGTCACGTGAGTCTGCTCCCTGCAACCCCCCCCCCCCCCGCCCCCCCCACCAACCGCCCCCACCCTCCGCCGCCAAGCTCCGCTGAGGTTTATCAATGTTGTTGCAGCAAGAGCGACTTCCTGTCCTGACAAAGTTAACACGCACGGTGTGGCCGGTTGTGAAGTGATGCGGTGTGTTTACAGGCGCCCTCTGATATTATTGTCCCGAGTTGGAGCTTGACTTACCCGATCGTCTCCGTGCACTCCAAAAGTCAAGAGAAAAGCAAAAAATCAAAAGGCACGAATGGTCATTTCTAGCTCAAGTGGGGAGAACAGAGGGGACCTGAATTTAGAAGGCGCGGCTGGATTTGATGAAAGCAAAAGTGAGAGCGGGGGCCTCGCCGAGGGCAAACGGAAACACTGACCGCTGGTACGACATTTGCGAGGGGAAATGGAAGGCCCGCGGAAGCGCTCTCCGTCCGTAACGCGGCGAGCTCTTGCAATTCCGTAACAAAGTCTGAAGCGGTCGGTGACCGACGCGTGAAGCGCGTTCGGCTTTGAAGCATTCCGCCGGCTCGTTTTGGGGGAGGAGTTGGCGACTTATAGGAGCCATTGTTCCATTGTCCGATAAGGAATTTCCAGGGGCCCGTCCCCGCGCCAAGGGAGGGAGGCCGCGCTCCTCGTTTCAAGTCATTTTTGGCACAACGGCTCCCGATTTTGGTTTTCTTTGTGACCTATGACCCCCCCCCCCCCCCCCCCCCGGCCAAATTGCGTGGCGAGCTCCTCCAGAAACGCCGTTGTTACCGCTCGAGCCGCCTTCGTTGATCGAAAATCCAGCGCGTGCATGTGCCGGATGAACAATCGACTGGCTCCAGAAGTCAATCCCTTGTCTGGCTTTTTTTTTTTTTTTTTTTTTTTTTTTTTTGACGCCGTTGCTTTCATTTTGGTCATCGTTGTTCTTCATCCGAAAGCGGCCGTTTCTGCAAAGCCATCGTGCGTCGCGCGGGGCCGTGATGCAACGGCGTCCGGCCGTGGGTGGAATGCTAGACGCTCACTTCCTCCTTTCCTGAATGTTTGCGCGGAGGCCAATGTCTCCAGCAGGAAGGATGTTTAGGGAGGCCATTTTCCTTCCTTTTCAAGCCTCCTTCTTCAACGTTGACCGGCCACCACGTGAAGCGTGAGGTTCTCCGAATGTGAAAACTTCTGCATGACGACTGTGGTCTAATTTGCGCTGACTTGACAGCACCATGTTGCAACTCCTCTCTGACAGTGTCTGTGTCATAGTTCTCTCTGCCATTTTTCTTTTTTTTTTTTTTTTTGGTGGTGGGGGGTGGAGGGGATATCCTTTTTTTCACATTGGGCTAGAAGTTTAGTGTTCTACAGGCAGGCAGATGTTTTCTGACGACATCATTTTCCCATTGCAGCCAATGCCTTGGAAGGTGGATACTCACGCTCTCCCCCTTGCTTCTTCCAGCCTTTTCTCATCATCCTTTTCGAATCAACGTATCCTGTTTTTTTACTTCTTTTTTTTTTTTTTTTTTGGTCTCGTGAAGGGCTTCAGGCCGGCAGTGGGCCAAGCCGTGGCCGAGGATGGGGGTCCGCTTCTGGACGCTCAGAGATTGGAGGAGATATTGGGTGTCCTTCCTCAGGTCTTGACTCTCCACAGCAACATCCTCGCTGAGCTGGAGGAGCGCATTCATCACTGGTACGATGCGGTCGCAAAGGCACCTAGTGTGCTGTTTCGGGGGGGGGGGGTTCTTCTTTTTTTTTTTTTAAGTAGAGTCCGTTGTCCTCTCACGTCTAGGGAGGAAGGCCAAAGAGTGGCGGATGTGATCTTGTCACATCGTGAGGACTTCAGGGTGTTTGATACCTTCATCTCCGAGTACGAGCGCAGCATGGCTTTGCTGGAGGAGAGCTGCAAGGTCAACCCGGCCTTTGCCAGCACTGTCAAGAAATTTGAGGTGAAATCTCCTAAGCGAGTCACTCTTTGACATCCATTGCATGCTCGATCTTTTTTGAGCCGAGATCTACTTTTCAAGCAAACCACCCTCCCGCCATCCAACCGTTACCGCACGCGCACGCGTTTTTTTTTCCACCCCCCCAGGCCCCTCACGATAGACTTGGGGCCAGTCCGTCTGTTTTCCCGAGTGACTTCTTCACAACATTTGAAAGTAAATGCGCTCACCGGTGTTTGTGTGGAAACATTGAGAGCACTGAATAAAAAGATAGGATATGAATGCGATGAGCAGAGATAGGCGCGTGGCATTCTCATTTGCATGCAGCTGCGTGCCGGCGCGCGCAAGAGATTGGCCAAGTGCATTCAGCTGCTCACATCAGCGCCTCGGCCCTACTTTGATTTACAGGATGCTTGTTGACGCGGCGCTTCCAAGTATTTCGAGTTTGGAAAGAAAGTGGACAGTGCACCGACTGTTTTCACTCATGAATATTTAACAGCAGCTGCCCCGTCCTGGGAGGTGGGGGGGGGGGGGGGGTGGAGGAAAGCACCAACGCCAACATCAACAACAGCAACCACCTTGTAGCTCCTCCGTGCGAGATGATCTCATCTGCGTCAAAAGAAAAAGGTCGGGCATCGGAAAATCCGGTCTGGGCACTGATGCTTGGTGTTTTCAACACCTGGCCGCCTCCGTAAAAATGAAGATGAGCCCAACCGGGCCACTTTTGAGTTGAGCGACACTCCTTGGCACCGCCGGCCAATGAAGCTGTCGACGCGGAAGGTGCCAAAATGAGATTGGACGCCTTCTTTTTCGTCCCATTTTAGAGCGAGCACGCTTGCCACCACATACGCCATGCGCGTCGCACGGCAACGGATGCCGCGCTGCGCCGGAGCGCGGCCTGATGGGATTTGCGTGGAGATTGCGACCCTTCCGGAACGGGGGAGCCTACGGGTCACGCGTTCACCCTATATTGCAGACGCCGAGGGCGACAACGTTCCATCCGCAATTTAGTGGAACATCGTCAATATTTTCGCGCCTTTGGCGCCGTCGCCATTTTGAATGTTGGTGGTTGCGATCATTTCACCGCGGATGCGCTGACAGCGATGAAGGAGGCCCGGACCCTGATCAGATCCCAGTGAGGCCTCCAAATCTATTTTTAGACGGCCTAGTCAACGCGCCGCTCCGGCTCCAGGGTGGCGCGACGCTGCAACTGCACGTAAAATACAAAGCTCCCGCAGAGCTACACGAATCGCTCAATCGGCGCCGTGCCGAGCGATATCAACGGGCCCGGCCGGAGGCGGCCGCCCCATTTCCAACGCAGGAAGAACTCTGATGTTTTGCATTTGGATGCTTGGATCTTGCAGAGGATAAGTGCGAAGGATGCCGAAGTGCCACTGAAACAGCAGCTGCTGCAGGTCCTCGTCCGAGTCCTGCAATACGGCATGCTCCTGACAGGTAACGCACGGAGGCATCTTTGCGGCAAGTTGCTACTTTGTGACAGCGGCGGTTTCAAGAAAGTCGCCGCCGTGGAACCTGGTCAATAGCTCGCTCTTTCTGCTTGACTTGCCTCCGCAGATTACCTGAACAACCTCTCCCCCGATTCTCAAGAATATGAGGACACACAAGGTATCCCCCCCCCCCCGTGTCTGAGCCGCCGACGCCCTAGCCGCTTTTTTCAAGATTTTCAAAGCGCAGTGCCAAATCCATGAAGTCCTGAAACCGTTTGTTGCCACTTGGATCTTCTATTGTGTGACCCGCCTCCCTCGAGACGATGACGTTTCAGAAAACGTACTTTGTGTTGGGGTTTTTTTTTTTGCCTTGTTTGGTGACGCGTCGACTTTGTTTTTGTGTGTGTTGCAGCCGCCTTGGTGATTGTGTCCGAGGTGGCGGACCAGGCCAACGATAACCTGAAACAGGGGGTAAGCAGCGGATGCGTTGAGTGCGAGTCGATGAGGCAGCTAGCAAAAGGTCTTTCGAAGACACTCGCTCAGTCGTCCGTCCACAGAGAGCGAGAAGTTTATTCTTCGAAATGGATTGTCGCATGATTGTTGAGTTCCAAGATGATGTGTTTCTCCGTGAAACAAACAACTCGATCTGTATTTTTAGATGTTTGTGGTCCTGATGCGGCTGCTCAAAGAATGCCGCAATCTAACATGCGAGAGGTCGTACGTGACTGGCGCTTTTCTTCGAAACAGACGCTAGAAGGGCAACCAAACGCGACCCCGAGATCCTTCTTTCAAGTGACAGCCCAAAACTTTTCACCCGAAGAATGAACCGTGCCGGCGCCGGTTGCTTCGTGAGTCACCTTCGAGCGGCGCAGCAACTGTCGCCCGGTGCGCTAACGCCTCGCTTTTGCGCGTCGGTTGAAAGCCTCACATTTTGGGCATCGACCCGGCGGGAGGGAGAAGCGGATTCCTCGGCGTTGAACGGGCAGGCCCCCCTGGATCGGCGCGCCGAGCGGTGGCATTTGGGGTTCTCCTCCGGATACTCACACGCACAATGTCTCTGCTCCCTCCGATGTCTCAGGAGAACTTGCTGCGTATGGTCCACATCGAATACAGCTTGAAAGGCAAGCGGGACCTCCTGAAGGCCGGCAGGGTGAGCGAAAGCGGCGGCGAGCCAAAAGCGGGGCACCTCGTCTTCCGCGTCTCACGTGCTGACAATTGATTCTGTTGGCAGATGTTCGTCAAAGAGGGAACACTCATGAAGGTCTCGAGGAAAAGCAGACAGCCCCGACACCTTTTTCTGGTAACTCTTCTCCAACCTCATCACAGCCGGCGTTCGACCTTCGCTCGCCCTCGACGCGGCGCCCGGCCCGGCTCCGCTTCGAGCTCGCTCATTAACACCTCATCGCAATCGGGCCGAAAGGCAATTTGCACTTTTCTCGAGAACGCGGCCTTGGGTGGGGGTTGCTTGGCAACGACACACCGAGGCTTTGAGCAGGATCGCGTCGCGTTTGCGCGTGAGATTGGGCAACGCTGGGCCTCGTCATCTGCGGGACGGTGGGGCGGAGCCTCGTCTGCCACGGCGGAAGGGCACATGGCCAAAGTTGAAAAATGTCCAGCGGGCGGCGCACCCGCCTGCAGCCCGGGCCTCCCCCTGCACTCTCCTCCCCTCTCGGCGCTCGTTTAGCAGGGCCCCCGCTTCCTTGCAGGATGTTTGGTGCGGGTCATTGGATGCTGGCTTCCTGTGTATTGGGAGGGGACTGACAGCAAAGCGAAGGCCAGTCAGCCCGTAGAATGCAGGCGGGGGGTTGGGGGGGGGGGGTGCCCTTGAAGAGGTTGAAGGCCTGTGGAGCGTTAACACAAAGGCATCGCGTGAAATCAAGAAGCTCGCTCAATATTAATGGATTTAAGGGGCAGCAAGCGATGGGGAAAGACGGCGACTGCTGCATTCGGGGTTTGGAGTCGTCCTCCAATGAAATGAGCGGCGAAGGTGAAGCGCGCGGGCTCAGAGTTCACAGGCCCGGGTTCGGGATTGGCCGTCGTGCGTTGTCACGTTTGAAAGGCCGTGCGCCAGGGCCTTCGACATTTCCCCTGCCGTGTTTGTTTGTTGAAGGTGGTGGCCTGTCCCACGCGGGGCGAGCGCTGGGAGGGCAATTGGAGGCCCAGAACCCAGCACAGGGTGGAGAATTCCTGGATGCGGTCTTGACGCCCCGGAGGATGTTTAGAACGCACGTTAGGTGTGACCAATGATGTCATCCCTTTTTTTGAGTAATGAAATACCTCCCACGCACAACACAATGGGCGCTCGGTGTGTTCAGGGAATAACAATACTCTGCTCTTCCGTGCAAATAAACGCCTTTATTGGCTTATTTTGTTGTGCAACTTGCGTGTAGGTGGGAATCGGGGCCCCGCATAGTTGCACAAAGTCGCGTGAACGCTGGGAAAGGAAACGGCTTCATCCGTAAGAATGTGGCAAGGGCCAAAGGAATCGATGATCCACGGTGTGCGCCGATTTGCTCGAATAGCTCTGGAGCTTTGTCGTCATCTGGTGGCGACTGGGGGGTACTGCACCGCTGGGAAAACCCACCTCGTCATTGACCAACCGTGCAGTGCATCGGGAACAACTTGTCTTCTTCCGAGGTGGTTTTGAACAGGCGCCGATCTGGCTCCATGTGTGTCCTCCGCCAGATGAATGACATCATGCTGTACACCTACCCGCAGCAGGATGGGAAATACAGGCTGAAGAACACGTTATCCCTGTCTGGAATGAAGGTACCGTACGGGACCTTCGTTTTTCCATGCGGAACGGTCCCCGTGGTCCCCAACCCCCGGTCCGGCCGGCCCGCGGCGCCCTTTGGGACGAGCAAACGTACTCCATCAGACGTGGCGGAAATGTGCGCGACTCACTAGCCAATCGGAGTGCCCCTTCTTACATTGGGTTGTTTGAAAATAGAACCAGAATCGGCCAATCCATGAAAGAAGCAGACAACTGAGCGAACGTCCCGCTTTATCGGCGCGTAACTTCAGAAGATGAAGCGATTGGGACAAGAGAAGGTCCTCCCTTAGCGCCGCGGAGGAGGAAGCCGGCGCGCGTGCTATGTCGTCAAAAACCAAGCGAGACAAGAAACACGTTGAATCATTTGAACAAATAACACCCGAGTGATCAAGCGGAAAGCGTGACAACGCGAGCAGTTCGATCGCGTGCTTTTTTTTGATCAGTCCATTTGCAAATAGCAACGATGCTAACGCCGGATGTATTCTACATTTGCTTTCGAGTACAAAAACACTGTTTGAAACGAATGAAGAAAAAAACGATGTCGGTGAAATGTTTTATTTCTCCATAATTATATTTGTTGTCAGAACCAGGGCTTAATGCTGGCAATTTAATTGCCCCGTGACAAAAAAAAAAAAAAAAAAAAAGGTTGGGGACCAACGTGTGACAGCATGCCGTACAGTTACGAGTTTCATAGGATGAAGGTTGTTGTACAAAACTATTTCCCCTCCACGCACACGCAGGTGAGCAAACCTGTCCTTGACAACGTCCTGAACTGCCTGAAGATCGAAGTGTCCGATATTACCATTACACTCTCTGCCAGGTAAATAAAACAGACAAAAAAATAATAATAACATTCTGCCTTGAGCAATCAAATTTGGCTTGGTTTTAACTGTTTTGTCAGTGTCACAGGACAGTAGTAGAAATTTTAGCAATGAGTTCGTTAGCGCGCGTGTCGTTCATGACCGGCCCAAATCACGCCGAGTTGGGATGACCCGATTCAAGCGCTCACGCCTCCCTTGTGTATGCTGTGGCGCAGGTTGACATGACGTGAAATTCGAAGCGGTTTTCTCGCTCGGTGACCGCTGCGTTTTGACATCGTTGTCTTTTTTTCAGCTCGGTTGGAGAGCGAGAGGACTGGTTCCACACATTGAGTCGAGCAATCGCTGACCACGCTGCGGGACTCTGTACTTTTGGAGGAGCCTGTAATGAGGTGAGGCCGAGCAAGTGATTCGTCGCGGCAATGAATGGCGGGGGCATGCGTTAAAATCAGAAGAATAGCTGCTCTTTCCACCTTTCAATTTTCCAAAGGTGGAATTTTCCAGTTTTATATATAAACTGCCGCCGCGTGTTTGTTTTTCATTGGCCGGATGCGCCAACAGGCCCGCGAGAAGCTGTGGATGGCCTTGGGTGAAGCCGCTCCGGTTCCGGTGCCGCCGTCTCACGCGATGATGTGCATGAACTGCACCTCGGACTTCAGCCTCACTCTTCGACGACACCACTGCAATGCCTGCGGCAAGGTTGGCTGGACCGCGCGGCTCCGAGACCGGGTCGCGACGCCTCGTTTGCTCCGCTTCGGACTTTTGGACTCGTGTTTGTTGCGGCTCTTCCTCGCTTCCGTTTCGGACGGTTCACGTAACGTCGCGGCATTCTTTGTATTCTGGCCCCGCAGGTCGTGTGCCGGGCTTGTTCCAGGAACAGATACCCGCTTAAGTACCTCAAAGACAGGCCGGCCAAAGTGTGCGACCGCTGCTTCGCCGAGCTCAGGAAAAGAGGTGACCCGGCGGCACGTTGGGGCGGACGAGGACTTCCTTTGTGGCCATGTAAAAGTGATTTCGGGCTTGATTCTAGGCGGCGGCGAGTCAGGCGCGTGCGGCGACTCAAGTCCGCCCACTCATCGGGCCAGTCGTCCCCTCTCTGCCGTCTTCCAAAGCTGGCAGACGCCGAGTCTCTGGAAGAGCAGGAGGAGCACGGCGTCCCTCAATCAGGTGTGGCGCGTTTGGGCTCGTCGTGGACAAATTCACGGTCCCGGGGGCTGACTTAGGGCGACTGAAACAAAATGCCTTCCCTGACCGGGAATCGAACCCGGGCCGCGGCGGTGAGAGCGCCGAATCCTAACCACTAGACCACCAGGGACCTGACAGTGCCGCCGAAGAATGTCCGGCACCCGAGACGGGCCCAGCATGCGTTGACAGAGTCTTGCCAGTAGAGGTCGCTATTCTGCTATGCTGTCGCAGTGTTGCCCAAGTCCAGTCTTCAAGAGCCCCCAAACGGCTCAACATCAAACTCCGCGAAGCCCCGATCGGCATCCCGATCGTTCGAATCAAGTGTGTTGGCGGAGGGTGGCGTCTAAAACAGGCTGGGTCGGGGTTCCTCCAGGACCAGACTTCAGCACCCTGGCACTTACAACAAACCAAAAAAAGTTCTTGATTTTCAATTGCGCGTGATTACATGTTTGTTTTTTTTCGATCAACGAACAATGCATTTCACTTGTTTATTTTTGAGCAAAACAAGGGACAATGACATCGGTTTACCACATTTCCATCATGTGCAACCGATGTCCATGTTCAAATTCAGTCAAATGATCTTTTTGGGGGTGGAGGGAGGGGGTCTTTCTCCGGTGTGCATGTAATCCCAGCTCTACTCTTTTTTTTTTTTTTTGTATTTAAAAACAAAAATCTCAGCCGGCACATCACCAAATACCCATAAAAGTCGACACAAGTGTACCCGAATGGACCACAATTAGCCACCTGCTGACGTGTCACGCTTCAGCGGTTGGGAATCAGCGAGCTACCGGATGGCCGCCCTGCGCTCCGATCGACACGCTTTTGCTCGCCTTTGCGCCATGCTGCCGTGTTGACCCTTTGCCCTTTGCGTGTGCACTCGCAGTTGCCTCACGGCGTGGACGGCTCCGCCATGAGTGGCGTCTTACAGCGCCGAAAGAAGAGCAAGAGGAAATGGAAGCGGCTGTGGTTCCTCCTCAAAGACAAGGTGCTCTACACCTTCACGGCCCGCGAGGTGAGGGGGCGCAGAGTCTCCCGCAGCAGCCCTCTTCTCCTTCATCCGCTGACTGCTTTTGTTTTCACCCGTCACCGGACGGTCCCTTCCGAAAACTCTCTGCGACTTCGCAAGGGCCCGTCTTTGCCCTCGCCGCGCCCTGAGCGGCGAGCTCTTGTCGTCTCAACCGTGCACGGCAAACGTGCGGTTTGCATATTTGAAACGTGCCCGATACCCGCGACGTTTCTCGCTTGCAATGGCGTCGACGATCAGACAGACAAACGACATTGTGGACGGCGGCTCTTCCCAATCCGCCTTCCTTGCGCAATCACCGAACTGGTCTGTTGTCAACCGCCTGTAGTCGCAGACCTTCGCCAACAGAGGGCGCTAAAATTCCCGTTCACATTGAACTGAAGGCAAACCTTTTATCCACATACAAACGTGAAAATTCCTGCTGGGGGGGGGTCACCGTTTTTTCGCTTTTCGCAGGGGTAGGGGGGAGGTGTCCGGTACCACCTAACTGCGAAACGCCGAGGCATTGCCGTATCTTTCTGACTTGGTGGAATATTTCTTCAGGACGAAGTGGCCTCCGAGAGTCTACCTCTGCGAGGCTTCACCGTCAAGCTGACGGAAAGGCCCGAGGCGGATGACGGTGGCAACGTGTTCCATCTCTACCACAAGAAAAGCCTGTACTGCAGCTTCAGGGCTGATGATCATCACACAGCGCGCAGGTCAGCATCATTCTTTGTGAGCTGGCTTTTAATGATCTCCGGCGTGGAAATGAAGCGCGCCGAGTCGAAAGAGTCAACCCCGGCAAGGCTACTGAGGCGAGAGCATCGTGGTGGCTCGTGAGCGGAACGATAATGTGGGTGGACAAACTGCAAGGGAAAGCGTCCTCTACCGCAACTGCTATGGGCTTCGTTTTGGTTTGGCATAAAGCGACCGCGCTTTACTTTTTCCCCCCCGGCAACAGCCGCCGTCACAAGTGGTGGTTGATCCTTGTAGTTCGGCTGCGCCGGTGTCTGACTTTCTACCTACGTGTTTTGTTTCAGGTGGGTCGACGCCATCGAGGAGGCCACAGTTTTATAGCGGCGGCTTTGTCGAAAAACAAGCCGTTCCGACAACGGACAGTCAGCGGAAACCCGATCTGTCGACCCGTGGTCTCAGCACACACCTTTCATCCCTATCCCCAATATCCCAACATCGATGTCATGGGAGGTTATCTCGGCAGCAGCTCAAACGGCCACCCGGTAAGGAGGTCACCGCTCGGCGACTGATCTTTTTTTTTCCCTCAATGCCTTCACTTGAGAGTCCACTCTTCAAGAGCAGCTACGACAGCGTTAAGATTGGATTGTATTCGCATTTTGCCCACGGAGAGCCAAAAGGGTTTGTTCTGTGTATTTTTCTACTGTTGAAAGTGATTGTGCCATTGGATTAGGGATTGTGGGTCGCGCTCTTGGCCACCTTTCAGCCTGCCTTCTGTGGTGTTACCGCTCTGCAAAAAAACAAAAACAAAAAAAAACAAAAAACTTGCTGGCAGAAGCTAAAACAACAAAAAACAATGTGTGTGGTGGGGGGGGGGGCATTTCAATATTTTGAAGTCGGCGATCCATATTCTGTATCGTGTGTGCAGCGGCAACAGTTCTGTCATCGGGAACGGATTTGCATTTAAGTTGAAGAAACAAATGTTGAGCAAGTGCCACTTTATTTCGTCCCGTTGCATTCGGTGCAATTTCCATTTCATGATAAATGCGCCAGAGTGAGAATTGTTACAATGTTAGACAATACTGCCGTACTTTTATGGAAGAATTGCGCTCGCCCCCCCCCCCCCCCTCTTTGAGCTCCCGATGACTTTGTCTTTTTAAGGTTTTCAGTTCCAACGGAAGTAAACTATGAAGGTAATATCGCGCCGTTTGAGCGCTGTAAATATACTACCGATGGTTGAAATGGGACTTGATTTTCATGACGGAAACTGCCAATGCCACATATCTGAAATCTGAAGCTTTGCACTTCTTCTGAGTTTCTAACCTTTGTGGATTTCTTGAACACAGAAAATGATATCTGTTCACGCAAAGTTCAGAAACCTCACGTCCCCTGGTATGGATATGCAGACAACCCTTTCAAACGGATCGTTTTGCTCACACTTGATAAGTTCAACGCACTGTCAGCAGACGGATGCTCAATATCGCTCTTAATAAATGCACATTTGTTTTGCCAAGTTATACATTTCTTCATTGAAAAGAAAAAAACACACACACACACACATCATACTTTGAAGCTTTATTGATCCGGCATCCACGGGCTTCTTGACAAATACGACAACCTTATATTGTGTTCTCGAGTATTTTTTTCATCTCGGAGTAGAACTTCAAAGAAAGGCAGTCGGAGTCCAAGTGAAGTTTTCAATTGTTCTTTTGTTTTCCAGACATTAAGTGTGACATGAGATTGTACCGCTTGCATACAGTGCATTGGAAATGTAAATATATACAGTATATATATATATATATATATGGATGCATATAAAAATAAACTCTGTGAAAAAATAAGCAAGGGTCTCGATATGCCTCTCTGTCCTCGCTTAAAAACATATTTGCCACGGCAGATTTGAAACAAAGCAATGAAATTGCGACTTGAAGCGTTGAGCGGCTCGCACGACTGCGACATTTCAGCTCAAAATTTCAACAGCTCAAAATGACGTTTTCGCACACACAGACGCTGTAAACGCCCGTTTAATATGTCTTGTGGAAATCCATTCGGAGAGCGACGTTTCAAACTTCTCTGAAGGCATCCCGGTGTCGAAAGAGGAGGTCGTTGGACCCAACGTGTCGGAGCCAAACGTTCCGTCACGTTTGCAGGCCACCCTGCAGAATATCTCGGCAGGCGTAGAGCAGTTCCGGGAAGATCGACGACGCAGGAGCAAAGGCTGACCGGCGACTCGGCATTCTTATGAGTGAGGTCACTCGCCGCAAATTGCCCAACGAAAGCATTTTTCGTCGTTAGGCGCGTTGCTATGGGTCAAACTATTAACCGTCGGCGTTTGTTTTCGGGCCCTCAGAACTCGTACTGCTCGTTAACTGCTCGTAACCGCCGAGTGACATTCCTGAGATCATTTGTCAAAGCATTTTATCGATGAGAAGTGGGAAATTCCTTTGACGTCATCTTGCGTGCGCCCGTGTCGTGTGTTGATTCAGAGATACGATCACCTGTCCTGGAACATCTCCACCTAAAGCAACCTTTTGTGTGTGTGCGCGCGCGCGTCCCTGTTAAACCCACTACATAGGAGCAGCCACTTAATCTAGGGGGCATTGATTTTTTTTTTTTTTTATGTCCTGTGTATAATTAATTGGTTCTGTGGTGTGACTGGAGCAACGAATCCGTTCATGGGCTCCAAGGTCAAGGTCATCATTATTGTCAAGTATGCTTTATGTAGTTGTCGAAATGAATTCAAACGAGTCGTTTGATCCAAGCGGCGAGAGCGACGCAACGCTCGTCCGGTCGACGGGCTGTAATCCGAGTTTGACTTTTCGAGTTGCCCTCCCGGAGCCCGAACGCCGCGTCACGCGACCCGGCTCGGAGAAGTGAATTCCGGACCGCAGAAGGCCCGCGCGATAACGTCAGACTGCGTTGCGCCCAGCTCATGAAAATTGCTTTGAAGATTTCAAGGCATGGCAATATGTGGGCTTTTTTTACTTTGGCAACATCTGCAAGAAGGAGAATCATTCAAAGTGTTCTCAAAGGGAAGACCGCCAGGTTGAAAAAGACTGGATTTTGAGGGGAGCGCGCTTGTAGCAAAACACGTGGAGAGAGTCCGTCCCCCATACGGGGAACCAGTGTGGCTGGAAAGTTTCCACGCCGTTAATCTCCAAATCTTGTTTTCAAAAGTGGCATTTCAAGAACAACTGGCTGGCTGCTCTTTGTTCTCCTTTGGCGCTCCGCTTCTTAATAACATCCACACAAAAGGCGATTGGATATCGATTGGAATTATTTACAGCATCTCACGGGCTGGTGCCGGAATGACCGGTTTCGCGATCGAGAGTCGAGTGACATGATCTCGAGGTCATTTAGGTGCCATTTCAACAGCTTGCGTCGGCAACACAAGTGAATACAGCGGCGGGGGGGGGGGGGGGGGGGGGTTGGAACAGGCAAGATTTACCGGTAAATTGTGGCTAACAAACACAGGCTGTCATATCAGTGCAAGCAAGTTTTTGCACTCCTTGTACTGGTGGGGGTCACAAGCACAACTGCCTCACAGTTCTGAGGTTCTGCGTTTAAAAAATAAAAATAAAAAATCCAAATCACAACTATGCTCTGGCCCTTTGTATGTTAACTGTTGTTCCGGCTGAAGCTGTTGTAATGTCTTGTATTGGATCGTGCGCTGTCGGAACGGCTACTCTGACTTCCTTCCACATTCCAAAAGCACGCATGCTAGCTCAAGAGTAAATTGGTCACGCGTTAACCTTTCACGTCCACGCTGCCCTGAGGTGGCTGGTCACCAGGCAAGCCGACGGGCTAATTTGTCACCTCGATGCATGTTATCAACTTAATGACCGACTTTAGTCGCGTGGCTTCTGAAGAAATGATTTTCTTTTCCTGCGCACGGTCAGAGGTGAGGCAAAGTGAGGTCGCTGCCGTCGGCGATGCCGATGTCCGCGTGCTATTTTAAAATAGCCCGCCTTTGTTTGCGCAAATGATTGCACGAAGCGATTGTACGACCCGGTTCCATTTTTTGTTGAAGTGGCGCTCTTTTCACAACGGCTGCAGCTGTAACAAAGCGCTTGGCGGAACATTGACCAGAAACATGAAGAAAATAATAATCATCTAAAACACCCGTCAGTTCCACGGCGCTAACAACTGCGCAAAGACCTTCGAGATAGGCCTCCTTTGAACTGGTCAGAAATGAAAGAAGGGGGTCCGTCTTTTAACCGTGAGCACATCTGCCTCGGGCTTGTGAGATTTGGGCTCGCAAGCTCGGCTCCGGCCTTCCCGTGCCAAGTCAAGCGCACGGTGGTCTCGGCATTGCCCATTTGTTCCGAATGTACCCTCAGCGCGATGGGATGTTGGTGCAGGTGCCCCCGTGTCTGGCCCGTGACCAGTCCAGAGTGCGACCAAAGCCAGCCGGGATGGGCTCCTGATCAATTCACGAATGGAGGACAAGAGCCACACCCCCCCCTCCCAAAAATGCCAATTGACTGACATGAGTCCTGTCCAGCTAACTTGTTAGTCAAAGTTTGTCGGCACCTTAACCACAAATCCAAAAGTAACTTCTTTTTAGTTTTTGTGCCAAAGCGGTGAGCGAATGATTGCTCCCAAAGAATGAGCGCCAAGAATCGATTGTGAGTCGAGTTTGGAGGTGAGCGAACCGGTTGGGCCTAAAGCCGCTTGGAATTGCCGAAGTCACGACAGGTTATTTGTGTTGACAAGAAAAGCGTCACGATGCAGCACTCGTGGAAACAAGAAAGCATTCCTGCAACCTTGCAAGTGCCGTCATGCCGTCAGCGTGCGGATAGTTGAGTTCCGTCGTCCGGACGCTCTAGTGGACAAAGTGCAAGCAGAATCGTCCGCCGCTGAAGTATTCACCGAGAGAAATTGGCTGCCAGCAATGACGTTGGCGGGTTCAAAGTCTCTCTGGTGGCGATGAGTCACTCTTTGGTCGCACTGAGTGACATTTTTTTTCCGGATTTGCAGCTTAAGCGAAGGCCTCTCGATGGCATTGTTGTGCTCTTGTTTTGTTTGACAGACAGAAATAGCTCTTTCGGTGCTGAGGCAGACCGTCCAAACGGACCGCTTCGGGGTGGGGGGGCGGGGGGGGGGATGATGACTCAGTCAAATGGCTTGCCATAACTCAGCACTGGGCGGGCCGCTCGGCTTTGTACGAAACGATGTGGGCGTGGCCGCCGTCGTCACACGCGACGCGTTGAAAGAAGTTTGACGGGCAGTCGTTTTGAGTCGATTGTGAAAACACGGCCTCGTCCTGACTGCGAGTCAACATCGGACGAGTCAGTGCGCACAGGAGCTATCCATCCATCCCTTGCTCGCGCTGGCAAAGTCGCGAGGCCAAAAAGCAGAAGAGCCGACCCCATTTACGATACCGATCCCCCCCGTTGGAAACGTTCGGACGGGAGAGATGCTGGCAAAAAGTCGAGCCAACGTCGAGTGTTTTCCTCTTCATGTCAAGATGATGACTGGTTTTCGTTGCTTTTTGTCAAGTTTTGAAAGTGACGGCACATTTTACGTCAATACAGAAATTCAATCCTTACCTTTACCAGAATATTTGTGCACAACGGAGTTACCAACGTTTGGCTCTTTTCAGACTCATAATATAGCGCACAGAATATTTCGCAGAATCGTGGATTAACGATTAATATTTATTCATATGATATCGGTAAATCAGTCATTGGTTACATGTGACCCTTTAATATGAAACAAAGTTGCCCCCCCCCCCAAAAAACGATCAATGACAAAAAATCCACCTGCACAGTCACACATGGAAGGAGAAGGGAACGACCCGTGTGACGTCATACCGTGTACTTGTCGCGCAAAGCCGCCGTGTGGGGCAGCACTTCGCCGCAGCGTGCCACCGTGCCACACACGCACACACACACACACACACACCGAGTCAGTCACACTCCACCCCCGCCCCTCCAAACACACTCATTTACAGGCTCACTCACTCTCTCAGTCAAGCACACGCACGCACGCACCGCGGAAGCAGCGGAGAAGTGCGACAGCCAAGTCGCGATTGCGCCGGGGGGCAAGAAGTGGAAACTCTCCGCTCACGAGACACTTGGCGAGTTGGCGGAAGCGCGTAAGTCCCAATTTTCTCGCCGAACTCGTTCAGGTCACAGTGGAGGTCGCCGCGCGATTGTCGGCGCGAAAGAGACGCGGTCGTGCCACTTTGGCTTTGAGCTCGCTTTGGGGAACGCAACGCAGGCAAACAAATCCCGCTCGGCGTTGCTTGCGAGAGGCGCTTCCGCGTCTCTTCGGCTTTTCGACGCCTTCCGCCCGAAGACTTCCTTGTGGAGTTCGGACAGACGGCCCTTTGAACGTTCACGAAAAGACAGAAGGACGAGGGCATTGGCTTTACAAACGGCCATTGCCGGGTCGTCGCCTATGGCAACCGAGCCGGTGACGCTCACTTTGGACCGCAAACGTCTTGAGCTGGGCCAAAGAACGCGACACATTTGTCGCACGGTACATTTGGGACCCTCCACAGAGGCAAAAGATTCCCCACCACGAATTGTTGCCCTCACTTTCATTTGATCATGAACCCTGTCCAACATTTGAGTCGTCAACTGATTGACATATAGAATGTTGTTTACACCCCCCCCCCCGAAAAAAACCCAAAAACAAATCGTCCATTTTTAATCCTGGCATCTTTTCAATATGTTGCCTTCTTGTGGTCATTCCCATCCCATCCATTCTCAACATGTCCCATACCACACGCTGAACTGGTCGCCAGTCAGTCGCCGGGCACGCGAGAAACCCGCATTCACACCATTGAGTGGGAAGCCATCCTCCGCTGCCCCCCCGTGCGAGTCAGGCGAGTGTAGCGTGACTATCATCGCCATCCCGTATGTTTGAAATGATCCCTACCTTTGACCCCCCCCCCCCCCCCCCCCTACTCGTGCTCCTCAATTGGATGCTTTTGGAGGCAGGAATACTTCTTGTAAGCGCCGTGTCAGTATTAGCTGTGCGGTATCACGGCTTGCTTTGAGGATGCCCTCTGGACAGCAGCTGAGCAAGTCGCCGCCCATGTGCCGCCTTCGCATTCATCGGCAGTTTTGGAAAGCCAAAGTCGCGCCGCCAAAAGAAGCTAGCGCAAGGATGACTTGCGGTGATTTCGCCACATGCTGAGAGTCACGCTCACAGCTCACACGCGCTGTCCAAAGGCTTCCCGGCGCAGGAAGAAATGCGCCGTGCTGTTGATGTACAGGCAGGAAGAAAAAAAAGAAAAGAAAAAAAAACCCTTCTCGGAAGAAAGGATTCCCGCTCTGCCGGTTGAGCAGGTCTGACGTCCTGTCGGCGAGATGAGCGCAGGAGTCCGATCGCTGACTCGAGGCGTAGAATTAGAAGGCGACAATGGACGCGGCTCTGTCCTTGTTGCCCTCCGCGTGCACGCGCAAACAAGGAGAGCCGAATTGTGTGTCAGCGGGCGTTGGGTCACGGATATTTACCTCTAAAAAAAAAAAAAAAAAAGGCAGCAGCTCATGACGCGTCGTCACATTTTCATTTCGTCTTGGGTCCCGCCGGAATGCTTTCCGGTCCTGCTCCTTCCTCATTTGCATGGACTGTGCTCTGTTTTTCCAGTCCCCTTGGGGACACAAAGGTCTCCCCCCCCCCCCCCCCCGCCCCCGCTACTTCTTCTTTTTCCAAAGTAGCATGTCTTCATTTTTGCCATTGATTATTGAGAACTCAGAAGTAGTCTTTACAGTATTTGTATCATGTTTGTGTTGGAATACACTCTAGCTGTGTGTGTGTGTGCGTGTGTGTGTGGTGCGTTTTCTTGCCTTTAAATTCCGTGACGGAGCAATGGTGAATCTGTCAACACCGACCGTGCCTCAACAAAGATAACTGATAGTGCTCTCGAACATTCGCGTTTGGCAGGGGCGGGGCTAGAATTTAAAGCGCGGAGCCGCTTTGGTCGACTTCCCCGAATGGAGTTCTCGCGGCGTAATCCTCAACCGCGAATCTCCCGGCAACTGACGCGGAGTGCTCCTTCCAAGCTGGAGCACGCCCAAATACAAGAAAAAGACACGGCGCTGCCGAGGACGGCTGGTGGGGTTTGGTGGCGATCTGCCTGAATGCGGGCTCCGATGCTCCGAGATGGACTTTGGAACTTGAATGGCGTTTGAGCCACCGCACTTGCATCACCAGAGTGATTTGAAAGGCTTCTCTGGTCCTTTCACCAGAAGTCCCCGTCGCAAAGTCGGACGGTTGGAGATCAGGTGGCGATTGGAGAGTCTTCCTCCCGTGAGGGACATGAAATGAGGTGAAATTCCAAGTGAAACCTGCGCGATGGCTCAAATTTCGGACAACTTCCTGCCCTCGTTTTGGGATTTCCACTCTCTTACTTTGACGTTTTCCGTGTACCGTAGCCAAGAGGTCGTTTCCATCCTCGCTTGTTCCCGTCTGCTGAGGCTGTCGGCAACCTTTCCCTCCTTGTCTCTTTTTTTTGTTTGTGTGACTTGCGCGCAGCCTGCGTCCGGCAAACGTGAAGGCCGATGTGACGTTTCCCTTGCAGGAGGCTGAGGTGAGCCGTCGCCATGGCGCCCTTCCTGCGCATCGCCTTCAATGCGTACGACGTGGGGGAGCTGCCCCCTCCCTCCGAGCCGCCCTTTTGCGCCATCAAGATGAAGGAGTCGGTCAGCACGGGTACGTGCGGCGAGCGCAACGGCCCCTTGCCTCCGCCATCCGATAGCAGTGCGGCTCGGCCTCTCGGGAGGGACATGCTTTTGGCGGCATGACGCAAACGGGAATATCTGTCATGTACGGAACCCCCCCCCCCAAAAAAAACTATTGTGCAGCCAGCCAAATGCCACCCGTCGGTGTTCTTAATGTTGCTACTTTCTGCACTGGCCACCTCCTTCTACATGTTGCAGTCTCCCAAGTCGGTGGAGGTTGTTGGCTTTAAAAGTCAAGCGCAGGGGGGGGGGGGCGCATCGGGGGCAACACCCCTTTTGGAGCCCACCTCCCCCATCTGTCACCACGGCCTGTCAAATTTTTATTTTTTTTTCTTTCTACAGTAAATCTGACCAATTGGTTCAAAGCAGGCCTTTGCATTCGGTTCAAAAGCTGGCGCCGGACCACCGTGAGTCCAATTCCAAGCATTTGCTGCGTGAAAGGGGGCTCCCACGCTTACCTCGTCGAGTTGCTCAATCAAATTGTTGATGTCGTTTGTTCTCTCCCCGAACTATAACCCCTCTTTTCCCGCCAGAGCGAGGGAAGACGCTGATCCAGAAGAAGCCCACTATTTACGCCTCGTGGAAGTCCACTTTTGACGCTCACATCTACGAGGGCCGCGTTCTCGAAGTGGTTCTGATGCAGAGCGCCGAGGAGCCTTTGGCCAAGGCTACCGTCGGCATTTCTGCGCTCGCCGAACGCTGCAAGAAGTCCAAGACCAACGGCTGTGCTGAGTTCTGGCTGGACTTGATCCCTTCTGGGAAGGTCCAAGTTGCTGTGCAATATTTGCTGGAGGACACTGACGCACGTAAGGCGGCCTCGTCTTATCTTTCTCAATTTAAATGGCCCATAGGCAAAGTTGAGACCAACAACATCCCACTATTTTATTTATATACAGGATGTGTATACATCTTTTTTTCCCTGCTGAAAATCGTCCTTAAAAAAAAAAAAAAAAAAAAAACTGGGCCCAGTAGTGACCCTTGGCCTGTAATCAAACCGAAGCCGCAGCTGTGAAGAGCGACCGTAGGTTAGAAACGGCACGGTTGGCTTATCGCCTCGGTCTCCGCCCGCTTTGTTTACCGCTCTCACGCCCAAGTGACTTTTGACCCCCCCCCCCCCCGCGCGGTTGACCTGTTTCACAGTTGAGTTTTTCTGCGTTCATCCTCCCAAGTGTGGAATGTGTCGGCCGGGAGCGCCGTCGCCAGCGCCAATCGACTGTCGATGTGTCGTATATTGTACCGGGTGAGGTCATTGACTCTGCAAGAGAGGCACTCGCCATATTTCGAGCCGCTCTCCGCCCGCCGCGGTGCGGCCGTGTCGCACGGCAAGGTTACGAGCGCTGCCCCAAATCCACGCGCGCCACTCAATCCACAGATATTTGCTTCGCGGCCTGAAATGTCGGACGTTTTTCTTTCTTTCCTTCGTTACGGCGCGCCGTATGCCTCCAGCGGCAAACAAGACCTCGGTGCGAGTTGTTCCCGAGGATGGACTGGCAACCCTCAACAAGAGGAGGGGAGCGTTCAAGCAGCCCAAGCTTCACATCATCAAGAACCACGAGTTCTCCGCTACTTTTTTCCACCAGCCCACCTTCTGCTCGGTGTGCAGAGATTTTCTCTGGTGAGTCCGAACGCGGTCAGCGCACCGAAATGCAAAAGAAAGCAACGACAACATTTTTGGATGGTCCTAATCTCTGAAACTAATTTGTGTTGTGTGTGTGTGTGTGTTCCCCCCCCCCCCCCCCCGGCATATCCATTCAGGGGACTCAAAAAGCAAGGCTACAAGTGCAGACGTGAGTCCCCCCCCCCCCCCTACCGTTTTTCACAATGACACTAGTTGATCTTCTTTGCAATTTGACTTCCCAATACCTTCAAATTGGGACACGTTCTTTTGTTTCACCCAGAATGCAATGCAGCAATTCACAAGAAATGCATTGACAAGATTATCGGCAGGTGCACCGGAACCGCAGCAAACAGTCGGGACACGATGGTGAGTAGTGAAAGTCGTGTCGGTCGGTCTGCCTGTCTATAGATATCTATATCGATATCGCTATATTTTTCATATAGCTCTGTTTATGTGTATGTATCAAACTGTTTTTTCCTCATTTGAATGACTGTTGATTGTGCCAGAAACGAATTAGGAATGAACAAGACGATGTGATTGCGGGTGAAGGTTGCGAGGGTTTCTGTAAACGATCGGGGAGTCGCATTCCGCCGATGTCGTGAAACATTGAACACGGCGTATCTGCGTATAGTTCCAGAAGGAGCGCTTCAAGATTGACATGCCGCATCGCTTCAAGTACAATAACTACAGAAGCCCCACATTCTGCGACCACTGCGGCAGCCTGCTGTGGGGTCTCTACCGGCAGGGCCTGAAGTGTGAAGGTGGCTTCCGCTCAACCGTTGTCTTGCCACGTTTTGATGGAGAAGGACGACATTTTCCTCCACGCTTGCGACGGCAGCCATCCCTCTTTTGTGCTTTTCACGTCAGATTGCGGCATGAGCGTCCACAGTTACTGTCAGAAAAAAGTGGCCAATCTGTGCGGGATCAACCAGAAGCTACTGGCCGAAGCGCTCTCACAAGTCTCGCAGGTTTGTACGAACGGATCATCGATGGCTCGCTCTTTTGTGCCGGCCGGCCATGACAACTACTTGACATCCTAGAGATCCCTGAAGAAGTCGGATAGCTCCGGCACGGCAGATATTGGGATTTACCAAGACGTCCGCGCAGCGGCAGACCCTGCCGGTAAGATGTTGTCATTGCGATTTAAGACTGCTAAAGGTTCACATGCATGTCTTGATTTATTTTTTAATATTGTGACGCGCAAACTCTCGCAGCCGACAAGAATGGCAAAGCGAGCGAGGGCCCGAGCTCTGCCGCGCCTTCTGTTAAGCGGTCGCAGCTGACCGTCGACCACCTGGTCTTCCACAAGGTCCTGGGCAAAGGCAGCTTCGGCAAGGTGGGTGGGCCGACGAATCGACCGACAGCGGGGGAGCGCGCTTCCGCCGGCAGGAGGTGGCGCCTTCCGACGCTCGTCTCATCTCGGCGGTTTTTACGGCTACGACCCCTCAGGTGCTTTTGGCTGAGCTGAAGGGCCGGGACCAGTTCTACGCCGTGAAGGTTCTCAAGAAGGATGTGGTTCTCATGGATGATGACGTAGAGTGTACGATGGTGGAGAAGAGAGTCCTCGCCCTCGCCTGGGAGAACCCCTTCCTCACCCACCTGTATTCCACCTTCCAGTCCAAAGTGAGCAACGCCGAGCGCGACGTCGCACATCGTCCCCGGCGGCCCCTCGCCGTCCTTTTCGGCCGCGCCCGGTCCCTCGGCGCACGCTTTCCCATGCCTCTTAAGTTGATGAGGTGGTGCCGTGTGCCCAGGAGCACCTCTTCTTTGTGATGGAGTATCTCAACGGCGGCGACTTGATGTTCCACATCCAAGACAAAGGCTGCTTCTCGCCCACCCGGGCCACGTGAGTGGGGAATCCGTCGGTTCCGGGCTCGTGCGCCGTGCTTCAAATCACCCACGCGTCCTCATCACCGTGCTTCAGATTCTACGCCGCCGAGATCGTCGTGGGCCTGCAGTTCCTCCACTCCAAGGGCATCATCTACAGGTCAACACTCGTCGAGGGCCACGGCAAATGGAACGAGCGGCCCGTTTACGTCCGAGGCGGATGCCGGGCGAGGGCAGCTGAGCCTCGGCCTCACGCCGACGGGTCTTGTCGTCATCCGCAGGGATCTGAAGCTGGACAACGTGATGCTGGACAAGGACGGGCACATCAAAATTGCAGACTTCGGCATGTGTAAGGAGAACGTGTTTGGAGACGCCCGAGCCTCCACCTTCTGCGGGACACCGGACTACATTGCCCCCGAGGTATCGAAGCTCGCCGAGACCAAAGCCTTTGCCCGCAGCCCGCGACGGGCCTCTTAACACCGGCGATATTTGCGGCGTGGCAAAAACCCAACGGGCACTGGTCCGCTCGAGGTTCCCCTCTCGCGGGCTCGGGAACCGACGTGCTTCCTCCTAAGTGGTCTCGCTCTTCCATCTCCCCCGGCAGATTCTCTTAGGGCAGAAGTATACCTTCTCGGTGGACTGGTGGTCTTTTGGTGTGCTGGTCTACGAAATGCTGATTGGCCAGTCGCCTTTCCAAGGCGATGATGAAGATGAGCTGTTTGAGTCCATCCGGTCGGACACCCCTCACTACCCTCGCTGGATTCCCAAGGAGGCTAGGAAGTTGCTGGAACTGGTGATTGGACTCCACGCCTTCTCTTTCAATGGGCCTTGCGCAAAAGGGCTGCCATTCGGGAAGAATGCACCGCAAAGTGGCGGCAGGTCTTGTCAGACTTCAGCTTAGCCGAACCATAAAGGACTTAGGTGTGTTTCCTGGTTTCTTTACCGCCACCGATGATGGTGACGTGTAATAGTGGACCTCCGACTGAAAACGCAAAGAGTCTGCCAACTTGCTTTAAAACGAGCAATATCAATCCATCCATCCCCCAACCTCGGCGAAAGTGGCCCAGGTTGGATGTGAAAACATCCGAAGTGATGCGTTCACTGTCATTAAAAAAAATAAAATAATTCAGATGCCGGTTACATAGGGGCAAAAAAAAAACAAAAACATCTGATCTGGGTCGGATTTGCCCGCCGTGTGAACCTCTCCCCAGAACGGAATTGTGACCACAGTGACATCGAACCTCGACGTCATTCAAAAGCCCAAAATGTGCTCGGCGCGGGCGGAAGACGGCGCTTCGTGCGGAGACTTGACAATTGTCAGAGCCGTTTGGAATCGACGATCTCGGCGTTATATTTGACTTGAATTCATTCCCACTTGAAACATGAAGCGCAAAGTGGGCGCCAAGGGTGAAAGTAGTCCTTCAGCCACCGCGACGGACAGAGGAGACCCTTTGTTTATTTCAGCGCGCCAATGACGCCACGTCCGCTTTTAGGCGATCGAAAAGCCTCGCCGCATTTCCCTCGAATGCTTCGACCTCCTCTCCTCTCGCACGGCTCCTCTGTCGAGAAGAGAGGATAAAAAAAAGAGATGAGCCCCTGCCGGCTGGACCGCACTTACCTACACTTCTTCTTCTGTGCGAGTGGAACGCAGCCAGAGCTCTGCGGGCCTGAAAATGTGAATTGAGCACGACGCCCCGGCCGGAGCGTAGGGTGACAGGTGACCCATACAAAGGGAAGGTTGAACAGAGGTTTGACTCGGAAAACATGTGCCCCCCGGACGGCGAACAAGTTCTTTGGCCTCTTCTCTGGTCCAGTGGTCCCAACCCGTCACGTTCTGCGAGATTGCGTTGCACTGTCTTAACGGTCGTCTTGTTCTCCTCCCTCCTTTTTGCAGTTGTTTGAGCGAGATCCCACTCGCAGACTCGGCGTGGTGGGAGACATCCGGGCGCAGCCCTTCTTCAAAAGCGTGAACTGGAGAGCTCTGGAGAGGAGAGAAGTGGAGCCCCCTTTCAAGCCCAAAGTGGTGGGGGAACCGAGCGTTGCGATGTTCTCGACTCATTTTGCGCCGCGCCCCCGTACGGTGGCCCCGGCTCGTACCTGTGTATTCTCGACTCACTTTCTGACTCTCCCGCCGTCCACAGAAATCCCCCAGTGACTGCAGCAACTTTGACAGAGAGTTCCTGAGCGAAAAGCCGCGACTCTCCCACGTTGACAAGAACCTCATCGACTCCATGGACCAGTCGGCTTTTTCTGGCTTTTCCTTTGTCAACCCCAAACTGGAACATCTGATAAGCAAATGAAAAGCCAAACCAGCTGCACCGGGACCTCGTCACTGACTTACACTCTGTTTTTTTTTTTTTTTGCTTTGTTTTCATGGTTCCCGAATACCTCACTCGGAGGAAAAGAACTCAGGCCTGTCACGTGTAATGAAGGGACATACTTTACACACCGTTGTAACTATCATCAAATGTGAAGGGTTTGTTTTGGGGTTTTTTGGTAACATTTGTCTGATCGTTTTAACCATACAATTCCTTCTAACCCGATCATCGATGTACCGGTACCGTTTCCTGAAATTGACAAATAGTCACACTTTTCATTTCTACCACATCCTGTGAATATGCCGTTATTATTGATCAAAATAAAAGTACTACTCCAGTCGCTAATGGATAATCCTTCCCCAGATGATTTCATTGAAAAAAAAAAAAGCACATTACATAAATCTCTTGAAACATGCTGACTTCCTACTCTGACTATAACACTGGAGATGCTGTAGGCAAACGTCTCACCGTAAATGCACGAATGTCCTCCGAAACAAATAAAAGATTCTTTTATTCTTGGTCAGTTTTCCGCTGTCTTAAATCTGCACACTTAGAACTCTAAGCACACCCGGTGGTTAAAATCAGCCTTGGAGAAGTAGTACCCGCAGTCAATATTTGTTTGTATTGTCCTGTTTTGTGTTGGAATGAGCATTTAAAGTGCGTCGGTAACTTGGAACGTTCTCACCAAGCAAATATGGAGATTAATGTGTTTACCTTTGAGTTATGGCTGTACTTTTTCTTCAATGATACTCTGACGTCTGATTATAAATAAACATTCCTTTTATCCATCCGTTTCCTGGATCGTATTTTCTCCTTGACTCAATCGGTGTTGTTCGCAGACTGTCAGTTGTTTGGGCGCCATCTTGAAGGTTTTTTTGTTTGTTTGTTTTGTCAATGTTGGGAACTAAACTCGACTTCGTCATTGTACTTAAAGGGGAAGCCAGGTAAGCAACTTGAAGAGTTCAAGAAAAGTTTTGACTTACCCTTTAAGTCTATGTTTCGGGTTTCTGCACCAAAGTACAGTATTTCATTTTCACACAACTTCAACGTGGCTCCCTGCTTTTGAAAATAATGTAGATAACTTTCTACTTCTCACTTAGAGAGAAGTTGCCAGCCTGTTGTAACGTGAGAGGACGACAAAAAAGACGTCTTTAGAGAGAAGTCAAGCCAACTGCCATGAGATTTTGATAGCGATCTTGGGCTGCGGGGAACGGGTAAAAGGCCTACTAGGAGGACACGTTTCAGATCCTTCACCGTATTCGGAGAGGCAAGATCATCCCCAACTCCCGAACGGGTTTTGACGTTGTTGCCTTTACGCGCTCTGCTGCCACCCAGCGGTCGGGCGCTGCGACTGCACCCGCCGGCTCAAGGTGAAATCGATGACAGGTGAGCACATTCCTGCAGTGACCCGTCCTCCGTCGTCGGCAACGCGCGATCGTCTGGCGTGCGGGTGGAAATGAAAAGATATGGCCATGCGAGGGAAAAGCCAAACTTGTCAAACTCGATTTGATTTCATCCGTCTTTTCGCGCATTTACCTTTCTTGCTTCATTGATTTGAATTGGAAGTTACCGCGAACAAATGTCAGGTGACCACCCCCACCCGTCTTAAAATAAATCAAGTCGATGACTTCCTTTTGCGTTAAAATGGCAGTTCAAATCACTGCCCCTCGTAGTAGTTTTCACCAAAACACTCTTCGCAAAATGAGTGAATTGGGGAATGAATTCTTCAAGGCCCTGTCGTTGTTTGTCCCCATGGTGCAAAATGGGATCGTTTTTGCTGCAGTAAGCTCGAGTTTATGACAATATTGCGCTTCCATCTCAGCGGGTGATAAATGCGATATGGAGTCACCCCCCACCCTTTTTTTTGGTTTGTAATCGGCATCCTTCGGGGTTATTCAATTGAGGGGGATCGGGAGGGAGCGATGGCGGCCTTGCGTGGTCCAAGTGAACAACAAAACCAGTTTCCGCCGTAAATTTACACACATCCAAATAATCTGCTTTGCGTGTATGTCGCGAACAAAGAAAGTCCATTTTGTGACGCAGAACGAGTGAACTTGGAGCGCTGTATTGGCGGCGGCCGTGCACCATTTCCAGCAGTCTCTCCCTCCCGCACGTCTGTTCTCTCCCCTCCCCTTCGCCCACCCCGCCCGACTTGAGATCTTTGTGCAGCACAAGTGCAACATTTGCCATTGATAACGAGCTACTTTGGGTTAATTTCCACTCGTTGGTCACGTACAGCTTTCCTCTTGCGCGACATTTGGCTAGTTCGTCCAATAGTGTCGGAAATAGAAACTCGCGATCACGTGGTGAGGTGACAGAAACGGAGCGATTATGGGGCACGTTTCGAACCGAAACGACATGCTTTTCTTGTTCTCGAAAGTAGGTCGATTCTATGGCTAATTTATTACATACACCTCAATCATTACCGGGATTCCGCTGGGGAATAAAGGTACTCGTGGTTGACGGGAGTACTTCTCTCAGCACGAGAAAGAACATAAAGCCTCGGTCATTGATTTATTTTACGTCCGTCCCTTTCATTTGTGCCAGTGCTCCAGATGTGGCCGGGGATTGCGGTTGTGTGATCATTTTATTGTGCGTGAAGATGGAAGTCGGCGTGATGTAGCCGGGCTCGCAGGCGTATCAGAGTGCGCATGCGCATCCGCCGCTCGTGCCATATTGGAACGAGGTCGGGGACCAGAAGTGCGTCAAGAGAGCAGGACGTCACGCGAGTCGTCCCGGAAGTATCCCCTACAATAAATCGGCGGCAGCTGACTTAAGCACGCACGTTACTTTTATTTTGACAGTCAAAGACCGGATGCGAGTGTGTGACTCGCGCAGGTTTCACAACTGCTAGCGAGCTGGCAGGCTGCGAGAGGATCGGCATCTAAAAAAGCGACTTGGAAAAACTACTTAACGGTAAGAGACGAATTCGGCGACCAAATATTCACGTACTGCGCACAGTTTGTTGCATTTTGCCGACAGCGTTTAGCGCCGCGGTGCGGCACTCGCCTTTTTTCCTGCCTCTCAAAAAGACGAGTCCCGCTCGGTCGTGTAAAGCGCCTCCTTATTGCTCGTCAGCCCGTGCTCGGCTGCTCGCTCTTATTGCTGCGGGAGCCCGTGACGTGCGGTAACTTGACTCGCTCCTTCCACGAGTGTGTACGCACATGTAAAACGCTCGCGCTTCCGCGCACACGTCTACTCATCTCGCCGAGGCGAGGTCGGAGACGTCCGTGAGCAGCCATGCGCCGTGCACGCGTCAGTGGGAAAGTTACGGCGGCGCAAAAGGGGAACGGTGCACCCTCCCGAAGACAGCGAAAAGGGACATTTGCACAAGAATAGCTCCAACGGGGATTTCCCTAATACGCGACATGTCGCGCGAGCCGAGCCAGTGTTCGGCAAATCACCTCGTTTTTCTTCCACATGTCACGTCGGCGCTTGCAAAGTGGCGGATAATGTTCGGGTTGCCCTGTTGACTTGACTGCAACGCACCCGCCTTGCGGCCTCCAACTTCCCTCCCCCAGGGCGCAACCTGACTGAAGGGCAGAGTGGGGAAAACGTCGTGAAATAAAACTTTTTGGTCCGTTCAAATCATTTCCCAAAAGGAAGTACGAGCCTCACATTTTTGCAAATCGAGGATGTCATTCCGTCCTTTTCGTGGACCAACGCTCATCAAATGACACCCAGGAGTCCGACAAGTGTGTGTGTACCGCTTGTGCACGTCTATTTCCCCCTCAAGCTAACGCAACTCGCAGCCGTTAATGTCGAATTGTTTCTCAATGTATTGGCACCCACAAGGTTGTAAACATTTCCATTGTCCTCTCGCGAATTTCGGGTTGGATTGTGATACGCACGCTTGTTTTATTTCTGAGCGCATTTCTCTGTGGAAGGAAGTGGTGCAAAATAGTGCCTTCCTTGGGAACTAAAAGGGATATCATCACTTTTTCCCCCCACAATTCACAACACTTCCCGGGGCTAGAATAATTTGTTGTTATTGTTGAAATATCCCATCCCAAATATAAAGATTCCATTTTCCAATCCGCTTCATCCTCACAAGGATCGCGCGGGAGGTGGGGGAGGGATGCGCTGGAGCCTATCCCAGCCGTCTCGGGACAGTAGGCGGGGGACACCCTGAACCGGTTGCCAGGGACACACGGAGATGAACAAACACGCGCGGTCACACTCACACCGTGGCACAATTTGGAGTGTTTAATCAACCTGCCATGCATGTTTTTGGAATGTGGGAGAAAATCCATGCAGGCCCGGGGAGAACACGCAAACTCCACACAGGAAGGCCGAAGCCGGGATCGAACCCACCACTGCTGCACTGTGAGGTCGAATATAAATATCCCAACATCCCTAAATATTGTCGATATCACACATAGCCCAAAGTGGGGGGTAAAAGCAAGCAGCCAGAGACGATCTACCGTCAGAATTTTTATCTGACGATCAACCCATTTTTTTTTTTTTTTTTGCCGTAGGTGTCCTCGAGCAAAATACCCACAAGACGTAAGAAATCAAAAAGAAAGTCAAGAATTATCGGCATTCTGTTGATTAACGCGTTAGCTATGATGTCAAAATCGCCCTTCTATTCTAAACACGCAGATGACAACGTAGATTCTTTTTTTTTTTTTTTTTTTTTTTAATGGAGTGATATTCGAGTGGGAAGGTCAAAGTGATGGACATGCAAAGATTTTTCATTCCGAAATGAGCTACATTGGGTTTCTTGTAAAGAATGACGTGTCAATGAAAAGAGGAAACAAGTGGGCACTCACTTAAAAAAAAAAAAAAAGAGGACATGTTGACATTGGAGCAGGGCTAACGGCAGCAGTTGTCCGACCACCGATGAAACGTGATGGTAATGAGATGATTTTAGTTTCATTTTCTTTGCCATAAAGGCTGCGGCCGTCAGTAATGGTAGCGCTTGGCATGCCGCGCTTCCTGCCCAGCAATCTCGGAGGTTTAGAAACTCTGCAGAAGTGCTTCATCGCATGCCAAGTGCCAATGAGAATTTGATTCTAACATTCGCTAAGCGCGTCAGATGTTCAACATCAAGCCAAAAGTCAAGAAGGGAAAAGAAGTGCGTCTTTGCGGCTGCCTTTGCTTTTTATTTTATTTTATTTTTTCTTTCAGGCTCAGTCTCAGGTAGTGTAGAGGGATTGAGATGGGGAGACTGCTGGTAGTCATGCTCCATGCACACCATTTTCCGGGCTGTATATGAAAGAAGGCAAGTTGTTTTTCTTCCTCTCTCTCTCTCTCTCTCTCTCTCTCTCTCTCTCTCTCTGTGTGAGTGTGTGCAAGCCAAAGTGGCACTGCTCTGCAAAGGGCTGAAGAAGGCTACATGAAGAATGCTTGAAAGAAATTTTAAAAAAACGCTACTATAGGAGTAGATGAAATAGATTGATTTGATTTTCTATGTGGGGGGAAAAAAAATCCCACCGGCTAATATTTGACACTTTTTATATTTGCTCGATTGATTGATTCATGATGCGCGTGGCGTTTTGCGGCGGCCCAGCGGTCGACTGGTTAGCCCGTCCGCCTCGCAGTGCAGAGGACGCGGTTTCGAAGCCGTCCCCCGGCCTTCCCGTGTGTCGTTTTCGCATGTTCTCCCCCGTGCCCGTATGGGTTTTCGCCGATTACCTCCCGCATTCCAAAAACACGCACGGCAGGTGAATGGAACACTCTAAAGCGGTGTGACGGCGAGCGCGAATGCTCGTTCGTCTTTGTGTGTGCCCTGCGATTGGCTGGTGCTCCCCACCTGCTGCCCGAAGACGCCTGGGAGAGGCTCCAGCACGCCCGCGACCCTCCGGCGGTAAAAGCGCTTCAGATCATGGATGGATGAGAACATAGTGCAAAGTTGTTGGGGTTTTTTGTTTTGTTTTTTGCAGCACTGCCAATTTTTCAGTTTCAGAGAAAATGGGAGCAGCATGTGTGCGGAAGTCTCTTTTCTTCCCTTACTGAGATCGGTATCAGTCGTCAGAGTGGGAGGCTGTCAACTTGAGTTCTGTTCCCTTGCCCCTTTTTTTTCCCCACTCTTGCGTTGGAGAGCGTGACCCCAGAGACAATGAGATCCTCCGGTGTCTATGCATGTGCTGCCGGGGGGGGGGCTGGAAAGACAGAGGGCGGGGTCAAGCGCGAAAGGCGGCGCAGATCCCGACGGGGCGCGGGGGGTCACCGTGGCAGCGGGGTGGCTGAGGGGGGCGGGGATGCGTGTGATGCGGGGCGCCCGCTTTTAATAGAGACGTCCCGCGTGACAAAGACGAGGCTGACGGGTCGCCTGAATGGAGCTGCCGTGACGGGCCGCATCCCGTTTGCTGCCGCCGTCCCGCCCAGCGCTCCCCTCATTCACGCTGCGGCCCTCGTTGAATGAACTCAATTTCGTGTGTGTGTGTGTGTCGCCCAATGCTGCAGATGTGTCAACGCTTGATCTGTGTCCGCATTAACGCTCGCTTTGAAATGTTCATTTCAAGGGCCATTCCATATTGGAATTTGGAAAGCATGTTTCAAAGTCGAGTTTGGCCTCGAGTGAACATTTCGCAATTTCACAACCGCTTCACCATAATATGTATCTCGGCCCGAATGGAAACTTGATTGCTCCGTTGACTGTTCGGCGACATCTACCCTCAACGATCGGGGGATAAGTGGCGTGCTTGGCGGTCGTCGACGGCGATGCATTTCTCGTTTTCACTGCTTCATTTTTTTCCTGACAAGCCCTCAAAATGGAAAACGTGTTTAAGGTTCCAAGTTGCACACTTGCCACTTGTCATTGTGTTGCTGGTTTGGCGCAATGTTGACGACGTCACATTCCATCTGAATAAGGAATCTGTGACTTTTTTGTGGGGGGGGGGGGGGGGGCGGGGGTGGAGATTGGTTCTAGGTCCTGACCTCATTCATTTGACAGATGGCAATCCTCTTCTATTCTTCTCCAGAGAGCCTGGTCTCGGTTGAAGAGGACATCACATCAGCATGAACCAGGAGTCGCCCGAGTCCGGTAAGATTTTGAGGTTTTCTCTCGTAAACAGCGGAATGAAAAGAGGAAGATCATCTTTGAGCGCATTTGAGTCCAGATGGAGACCGCGCACAGGATGCATCCGACTTCAACTGGGATGAATATTTGGAGGAGACTGGCACTGCATCGGTGCCTCATCACGCCTTTAAACACGTGAGCCCTCACTCACTTCCTCTCAAACTGAAGATGAACATTTTTCAAAAGAAGTCGTTCCTTTCTTTTCAAATGAAAGCCATCTCTTTATTCAGCGATCCTGTCTGTCCGTCCGTCCGTCCGTCCGTAGTATGCGCGGTTGTTATTTTAAGCTCAACCGATCGGAGGCACGAACATAGATTGTACCGAACAGGGGCCAGAAAAACGCAGACCGCGTCGCTAAGACAGTGAGCGGGCAAAGTACACTGCAACGCATAGAAGGTGAAATCTGACTGGACAAAAACACGCGCACACTCACGAAGGCCATGCAATGAAGACAAGAAGCCACCGTGTGGCGGTGAAGACCTCGCGCCGCGTATTCCAGCAGCTCGCCGCCCTCCCTTCCGCCACTCTCGATCACGAAGCAAAGTGAGCGCGGCAGCCCAAAACTCAAATTCGCCGGGCACGTCGGGGTGACGTGTGCGGGGTTTGCTCCGAAGCAAAATGCTCTCGGCCGTGTTGGCATGGCAATATATTTTTAAACTCCGCGGTGGAATCGGTTACTAAGAAACGGCATCCGTTCAATCGAGACGCAGCACCACACCGGCGGGTCATCCGCTAACGAGGGAGACGGAGCGCTTTGTTCCTGGCGACGAATCCCGAGTCGAGTTTAATCGTAGTTGAGGACAAATGTGACCGGCAGGACAGTTGTTGGCGTCGCGCGCTCAATTGTCCGTCGAGTGCGCGACAAGACGGGGAGCACGGGGAGCCCTTTGAAAGGGGGGCTTTCCAAGCCAAGTCGCTCGCAGTCTCTCTGGCGCACCGGCGCTAACGCAAGTCGGAAGGTCCGAATACGTATCTGAAAACCCCGCGTATGAGCGTTTGGAAATCTCAAATGACACTGTGAGAGAAAAGGGCCTCAGAATAACATTCCTTACTTTCACTGCCGCGCAAGTGAAAGTAAGGAATGTTATTTCGTGCCGAATCGGAATGTCCCTTCATCACCTCGAGGGTGCCGTCCGTCCCCTTCTTTTCCGTTCACGGGTCAAGCGCCCTCTCTCGCCTGCTCCGAGGCAACCGGAGAAAGACTCGCTCATTGTCTCCGAAGGCCAAGTCATTAGCCTTCCGAGTCGGTGATTTTTGCTCCCCGAGCGTGGACGCTCAGCTCTCGGGCAGCATGAGCAGACGGCGTCGTGCCCTCTGAGGAGCGCCTTGCTTCGGGGCAGCTTGGCAGAGCTCGAGGAGCAAAATAGCACCTCTCCAGGAAGCTACGTTTGGTCGTCTCCCCCCCCTCGCAGACCGAGCTCCCGCCAATGTCCAGCGTTGTTCACGATTTGTCCCCGCCCGTCTCAGGTGGACCAGGGTCTGCAGACGGGCTTGACCCCAGGCATGAAGCTGGAGGTGCGCGTGCGCTCGGAGGCCGACGGTCCTTACTGGGTGGCCGGCATCATCGCCACGTGCGGCCAGCTGCTGCTGCTCCGCTACGAAGGCTACCGGGACAACCGCAGCGCCGACTTTTGGTGCGACACCATGACGGCCGACCTGCACCCGCTTGGCTGGAGCCGGCGGCACGGCAAGATCATGAGAGCCCCTGATGGTGAGGCCCGCTTACAACCTTCGTCCCTCCATCCATCCATTACCTGAAGCGCTCTTTGATTTTCCCTCCTGACGAGAGCGAGTCCAAACCTTGTCAGTCGGGTCCTAATGTTTTTTTTGTTTGTTTGTTTTTGTGCGCGTGATCCATCACAGGTGTGCGCGAGAGGCACCAAGACTGGGAGGCTTTACTTGACAAGGTCCTGGCTGAGGAGTGCAGCGCGCCCGCCCACCTGCTGGAATTGGTAAGGCAAGGGAAGCGCAGCCTGCCGCTCTTCAACATGAGCTGGGCGGAGCCCCGAGCCGCCTTTGGCTCGCCTGCCCCGCGCCCGCGCCGAAGCGCGTTTGACTGCAAGTGACGAGCGGACAAGCTTGCCGACCTGTGGGCAATTGCTTTCAACTGGAGGGCTGCATTCATCTGTGGCAAAATAGCAGGGAAAATGGCAGCTGACACTTTTTCCCCTCAGCCTCAGCGCGGTCGAGACCCGGTGGAGCTACTCGGCGCCGGCCGCTACGTGGAGCTGCAGGACGCCGTTGACCCGGGGCTGGCCTGGGCCGCCGAGGTGGAGGAGAACGTCGGCGGGAGGCTGAAACTCCGGCTGGCCGGCACGGAGGGCCTCCCGGACACGCCCGCCACCCTTTGGCTCTTCTACCTCCACCCGCGTCTCCGCCCGCCCGGCTGGGCTCGAGAGCACGGCCGCGCCCTCGGGCCTCCTTCCGGTCAGTGGATCGGCCCTCGCTCTGCCTTTGACGGTCCTGTGGGTGTGCGTACGCATGGAGACGAAAGGAGATTCGAGGCGCTCCTATTTTGTAGATCTGCCAAAGGTAACCGAGGCCACTAATGCCTGAAGGCTGAATTGACACTGTCCACAAACAAAAGGCGGGGCTTTGGACTCCGTTCGGTGACGTTCTAGTCGTGAATTGATAAAAAGACAACTTGTAAAAAAAGTGTGTGTGTGTGTGTGGGGGGGGGGGGGCGACCATAGATGAGGCTTACAAGGCAGGGGAGAAAAAAAGCAAGGGTTGAAGACACATACTTAGTAGAAGTACGCGCTCGGAGCAGTCCTCCGCTCAATGTTTTGAGTTGACTCTGTTGGGTTCGGTTTGGCGATTGACGTCTGCGTTCTAAATCACTGGTCCTCAACCTTGTTTGTGTCACGGAGCAGTTGACTCAAGCGCATGCTGTTTGCGGACCGGCAAGCGCTGTTGTCGCTGCCGGTTTGAAAGCGCCGCTACTGCCAACAAAAGACAATTGGAGAGAGACGTTCACCTTTTTATGAACAGAAAGAAGATTTGTCTTCTCATTTCTTTCAGTGTTATTCTACTGTACAAACAAATGTAGAATAAAATCAAGTTGCACGCCGAACGACAAAGAAATGGACCGATTAGCATACGCCCGAACACATCCCAAATGGGCCGCGCACCGGGGCTTGGGGACCGCCGTTCGAAATGATATCAATGACACTTGCTCAGCACTTTGCTCTCTGGAGTTGATGTATTTGTGCCTATTTCAGACCTGTTGACCCTGCGAACAGAAGAAGAATGGGAGGAGGTGAGGCGGAGGATCAGCGCGCTTCCTCAGGACGAAGCTCTGAGCGCGGAGCTCAACAAGGTGCCGACAGCGTCAACCTTTCATTGCTTTTCCGCGCGTTGGCCTTCTGCAAGAGTTTTGGATAGAATTGGCGACAGATTGTTTCATATCATTCCACATCTTCCATTCAGGACATTTTGGGGGGTGGGGGGGGGTATTTTCCAGAATAAAAGGTGTCATATTGCGAGAATAAAGTTGTATTTTTGAAATGCACTTGTTGAACTACGACCTCCGCCCCTTGTTAAATGTTGGCCTTTAAAATCAGAATGCTGCGACTTGATCCCGAAAAAAAATGTGACTTTATTCTCGTAACGCGGCAACCTTTTTCTCAAACAAAAATGTGCCTCCCACCGTCGTGGACGTGAGCAAGCGACGGCGAGAGAGTAACAAAAAGAGGACACTCGACTTGGCATTTAGAGCGCGACACTTGGTTCGCTTTGTTGGTTTGGCTTTCGTGAGCCGAAATGTGCGCTTGTGTGGTTGTCAGGAGCAGCCCGGAGTGGCTCCGCATTGTTTCAAAGAAGGGATGAAGTTGGAAGCCGCGGACCCCGCCGCGCCCATCTCGATCAGGCCGGCCACTGTCGCCAAGGTAACGGAGCCGTCTCGCAAATCGCTCTCCCGCCTCATGTTTAGCTCGACGCGGACTTTCGCCAGACGAGAAAAGCTTTTCAAAGCCCGTTGGTTGTTTTGGCCCCCTCCAGGTGTTCGACGAGCACTACTTCCTGGTGAGCATGGACGACCTTTGCGGAACGGAGGAGTCGGACGCCTCCGGGCGCTCCTTCCTGTGCCACAGGGACAGTCCCGGGATCTTTCCCGCTCAATGGAGTCTTAAAAATGGACTCCCTCTCAGCCCGCCACCAGGTTAGTTGGCTCCCCTTTTGTCCCGCGCCGTCACCTCCAGTAACTCGTGCTTTTTCGTGGGGATTCGCCTTTTTGCTTCCCTTCTGCCGCGCGTAGGGTACCAGGGTCCGGACTTTGACTGGGCCGATTACCTCAAACGATGTGAGGCCGCGGCGGCTCCTCAGCACTGCTTCCCCGCCGTAAGTCCGAATCCCCTTTCGCATCCGCCGGTCCCAATCAAAGTCGTGCTCGCCGCTCCCGCTGAATGAGATGTTCGCAGAAATAAAAATGGAAGTCACGAGCGCAAAATGCAGCTGGCTGCGTGCTGCCAAGCGTCCCGATCTGCAAAGATTCTTTCGGGTGTAGACGTGCGCAAATAAGAATCCGTTTCTTTGGTGTAACCAAACGGTCTTGATCCCACCGCCACCACCACCATAAATTCGCCTGCTGTGAACCGCTCACATATTTGCTGGACAAATCCACATTGTTGGCGGGTCAAAAGATTCAGGCGCGTACATCCCCGTATGCTGGCTGGAATGATGACCCGGACGGAGAAATCCGAAAAGGCCACAGTGGCTTGGCGCAAAACCTTAATTTTCTTTTTACTTTTTACATGTAGTACCTTCACAATCGTGGACAGGATTCAGAAATGTTACATCGTACCGACAACATCAAATCTGCAGTGTCATTCATGACATCCCACCATTGAAAATGTTGAAGGCAGTGCGGCCCCCGCCCCCATGCATGTTATCTGATTGTGTTGTGGCCAGTGCGCTAGTCACTTTTTATGGGGGATATCTTGTCATTTTTTGGGCGGTGGGTTACCAACCCTTGCCTAAGGCGGCTTTTTGGTTTCTCTCGACACGGCCAGGAAACGTGCGAGCACAGCTTTAAAGAGTCCATGAAACTGGAGGCCGTCAACCCGCTGTCACCGGAGAACATTCACGTGGCAACGGTCACCAGGGTGAAAGGCCAATACATCTGGCTCAGCCTGGAAGGTGAGAGCCAGGATCCGAAGAACGCTTCCTGCCCTTCGAGTCGATGCCTTGATGAGTCTGCGTGAACACGTGCCGCGTCCGGCAACCTTAAATGATGAGCTTTGAAGCCCAGCCCCCTTCTGGAGGAGAACAGAACTGCGGCTCAAAACATCCGAGAGCCGTCGATTGGGGCAAACTGCTCGCTCGGCTTTGCAAAGGCTGTTTTCATACCTTTTGGTGCCGTTTCTTCAGGTCTGAAACATCCCATGCCTGAGCTGACGGTTCACGTGGACTCTCTGGACATCTTCCCCGTCAGCTGGTGTGAGACAAACGGCTATCCGCTCGTGCACCCCATCAAGCTCGCAGGTCGGCATCCCTTCGCCGGCCAATGTGCGGCTGCGCTTCGACCGTCATTTTACGCAAATTGCATCCACAACTGCGGCGATTGATCTTGCGTTCCGTTCGACCTTGAACTCCGGCACGCCCACGACCTTGTCAGGCAGGATAAGCGGTTTGAGATAACCGAGTGTTGGATGGATGGATGGATGGAGATAGATATAAGTATACATACCTGTATATCTAGCTGTGTTAATTGCAGCAATGTACTTCAGCGACATTTGACCAGAAAAAAAAAAAGTGCACCGAGATCAGCATCTCTCTCACAAGAAAGAGTAACCTGCGGCCGCGCATAAGAATAAGAAGAGTCGCATGGAAGTGACGCCATCGAGTCAAGCGTGCAGTGTTTGAGGTGCAAAGATGTCTTTTGAACAAACCTTTCCTTGTCTTCCAGTCGAAAATGAGAGAAAGATCGCCGTGGTGCAGCCGGAGAAACAGTGAGTACGAATATGGCCGTGGAGGAATTTCTCCAGCCGAATCGGGCCTTCCCGTTTGAACTCGTTTTGCGTCGCTTTGCGGCAGAGCTCCGCCAAAGTCGTCACCGCCCGACGCGGTGAAGCCGCAGATGGCGAATCAGCCAGAGGCCGGTCAGTGAAAAGAGCTCGACAAGTCTCGGCGCCGCGTTGCCCGGTCTCATCGTGCGCACGCCTTGTGTTCTTCTCCTCGTTGCAGGCCAGGGAAATGGGAAATACTGCTGTCCCAAGATCTACTTTAACCATCGCTGTTTCTCCGGGCCGTACCTGAATAAGGGCCGCATCGCTGAGCTGCCGCAGTTCATTGGGCCCGGAAACTGTGTCCTTGTGATCAAAGAGGTCATTTCTTTTCACGCATACATATTAGCCGGCGTCGCGACACACGCTGAAATATTTCATGCTTCCATTTTTGATATTTTCCGGGTGAGAGCTCACATCGAGCTGGGCGACATTGTCTCGGGGAATTTGAATGAGGCATCGGGAAGCCTCCAAAAAAGATTTGGAAAGTCGGTAGGATTCGAAATGTGCTGTGGCACAGTTGTTGGGAATCACCGCTCATATTTCTGAGTTGTCCGCAATGTACTCCGGGTGAATTCGTCGGCGAGGGCACTTGCTCGCTCCATCGGGTTGCCGTTCTTCAACCAAGTACCAAATGGCCGGTCAACAAAAGCGCAAATCTGTGCCTCCTTGGCAGCGCCCGCAGCAGAGGAGACCGATCAAGACGAAAGCCGCCCACTTGCGAATAACCGCCAAGTGTTGCGTGGTCTTGACTGTCTGCGCAGGTTTTGACTCTTCTGATCAACTCCGCGTACAAGCCGAGCCGCGTGCTGAGGGAATTGCAGCTGGATCAGGAGAGTCGCTGGCAAGGCAACGGAGAGACTCTCAAAGCCAAGTGAGAGGAAACGCCGTGTTGCGGACAGCTCCCCGGCCCGCGACGGCGCAAGGGCTGGCGGCTGGGCTCGTAGAACTCACGCGCAACGCTGCCGCGACCCGAAGGACAAGCGCGAGCCAACCCGCGCTTCTCCTATGTTTCAGATACAAGGGAAAGAGCTACCGAGCCACGGTGGAAATAGTGCGCACGGCCGACCGCGTGGCCGACTTCTGCCGGAAGACCTGCATCAAGTTAGAGTGCTGTCCCAACCTCTTCGGGCCTCGCATGGTTCTGGAGCACTGCTCGGAAAATTGCTCCGTCCTCACCAAGACCAAATACAGTAAGTGGATTGGCCACGCGGCCGGAGACGTGCTCGGGCCTTGACGTCGAGTCTCGTTGTGCCCCTGACGTCGGGAATTGAACATTCGGTGTGGAAATTGCATTCGCAGTCGGAACTGTTGGCACGCGTGACTTCAAGGCAGACGTCGGCGTGCCTCGTGAGAGTTTAGTTCAGGGAGGATTCAAAAGGCCCGCCCTCGCTCCCAACGTGCGCATATGCTAGGTTCACTTTTTTTGCTCACCATCGTTAGCATGTATTAAAACATTCTAAATAAATAAATCACACGACGTTCTATCACGACAGTCACACTGAGCGAACAAAATTTTTCGCGGCACTGGTTGGACAAGCAATGTAAATGTGATGGCCAAGTGGGCGTGTCATAACTCGTTGACATGTTGAGTCAGGTACGTCTTATAACCTCCATGGCAGAAGCTCCGTCGAACCCCTGAGACGGATTCACCGAACTCTTGGGGTCTGATCGAACCCAGTTTAAGAACCACTGCACTAAATAGTGTGTCTTTTAAGTGTGTGTGTGTGTGAGAAAGTTCTGTTTATATCTGGCTATATACCGTCGGTGTAGAAAACATCCATTCATCCGTCCTCAATAACGGCATTGTTGAAAGTTGGAGGTTCCACTGCACTTGGTTTCGCATGAGCGCTCATCTCCTGATCACATTGATGTCAGATGCCTTTGTTCCGCAATTTCATTGAAATGCTCAACGGTGGCAATCGGAAGTCAGGAATGCATGCGGCAGTGGTCTGGTGTCTTCCCAGCAGCGTATTACTACGGGAAGAAGAAGAGCAAACGTGTGGGCCGCCCGCCCGGAGGCCACACAAACCTCGAGGCCGCAGTGAAGAGAAGAGGGAGGAGGAGGAAGAGAAGGAAACAGCTCTTTGTCCATAAAAAGAGACGCTCGTCGACGTCCGTCGATAACACACCCGCCGGCTCTCCGCAGGTAACTTTTCCTCCCGCCGCGCCCGGCCTCCGCCGCTCGCCTCGGCTTGATTTCAAGAGCGGCGGAACAAAGGGCCGTACGCAAAACATCAATGAGTGCCATTGAAATCAGAGTGAAACAAGAAGTCAACTCCCGATAGATGATGAAGTTCTTTTGAAGATCCTATTCTTGGTTTTCAAATCACCTTCCCTCACTGACCTTGTCGTCTGCGGCTCGCAGGGCAGCGGCGAAGAGGAAGACCTCGATGAAGACGACTCCCTGAGTGAAGACTCTGGCTCCGAAGCGCAAGATGATCTCCAAGATGATTCGGAACAATCGGTGGAGAAGTCTCAGCCCCCCTCGCCGTCCCCGTCCCCGCCCGTGACGCCGCGGCCCACGCGGCGGCGGCGGAAACCTCGCTCGCCCTCTTTCTCCGACGATGAGAACCACCCTCCGTCACCAAAGGTCGTTGTTTTGAAAAACGAAACAAAAAAAAAAAAATCATCATAACGTTTTGTTTAGCAGACCTACTAATTGTGAGATGACCATTTAAGCGGGAGTTTTCGGATGACCACGTGTCTCGGATTGATCTTCTTCCGCAGACGTCAAAGGCAGAACCTCCTCAAAAGTTGCGCTTGGACACCAGCCCCCTGGAGTGGAGTGTGACCGACGTGGTTCGTTTCATCAGGACGACTGACTGCGCGCCTCTCGCGCGCATTTTCATGGACCAAGTAAGAGATAGACGGCGACACGCGTGCGCACGCACAAGTGTAAATCCGATCTGCCGTAACAACGCTCCGACTCGCGCCCGCAGGAGATCGACGGACAGGCTCTTCTCCTGCTCAATCTGCCGACGGTGCAGGAGTGCATGGACCTGAAGTTGGGGCCGGCCATCAAGCTGTGCCATCACATTGAGAGGGTCAAACTGGCGTTTTATCAACAGTTTGCCACGTAGCCGAAGGACAAGAAGCAAACAAGCAAACTATTTATTCTGACCTTCCAAAAAAAAAAAAAAAACACGGTCATGTCCCATTTTGACCTTGCTTACACTGGACAGCACCTTGACACCAGAACACGACCACAATTGAAGAGGGATGGAAAGAGCAACATCAACGGTGAGACTTCTGGGTGTTTAAAAAAAAAAAAAGTGCAAAAGAGAGAGAGCTGCAACGGGTTCATGAAATGCACAACAGGCTCTCTTCGGGCCACTAAGGGTTGCCCGGAAGCCTCTGATAAATTAAGAGTGTTTGGAATACAAGATGATTTTTGAAGGTGTGAAACTTAATTTTACATTTTAAGTTTCAGAGAAGGGATTTTAGTGTATTTATGTCTTTTAAGTGCTCCAAATCCCCCCGTCCCTCCACTTTGATTTAGTTATTGTCTAACTATTGCTTCACAAGAACTTGTAAATATTTGATGTTGTTGTGTCGTGGCAGACATTGTTTTGCCCCCTAATCCGCTACGCTGGCTTTCACCAGTCCAGTTCAAGCGTTAAAAAAGTCAGTCTCACGTACGGCTCTAAGCGCTCGAAAACAGCCAAATCTGCTTCCTTTGAAAAGTTCGCACGGCGCAAGACCCTTCGACACCGAAATTGCATTCTGTCACAGTGATGAAACTAAATGTACCAATACAAAGCATTCGGGTCAGCTCCGGTACATTGATCGCGGGCAAGGAATTATTTCATGGCTTGATTTTAGCGAGGACAGAGCTAATTGTTTTCTAGTTGCCTTCTGATACATGGCCACGAATGCAGGCACAAGTACTATCATGCACCGTATCGCAATATTGACGTGGCTTCATGTTTGTCCACAAATATCCGGAGTGCGACAGGGTCATTGCATGAGAAATGATTAAGATAAATACTAATAGCAATGTGGAAATGCTCTACTTCAAAATGGCGCCTCGTGAGTGGCTGCCTTTCCAGCAGCTCCTATATTTTGTTGTTCTACTTCTTCCTTTCATAACTTTGCTGCTGTGAATTGGGAATTTCTCCATTGCGAGACTAATAAAGGTTTTCCTATCTTATCTTAAATATTCACTATATTTGCACAGACGACAGTAGTTTACTCTTTCAAAACAATTTCTTCGGAGCAGTATTCATGCTTTTCGCGCCACCATTTTTTTTTTCAATGAACTCACTGCGAACAGCAAATAAACCGCCAGATTTAAAGAGCAATGCGGTGCATTGTAACAAAAAGAAAACCCTTCATTTCACCTGGCCTTATAGCGTGATCGACTGCCATGGGCTGTTTGTGTTTTTGAAACAAGAAAAAAAATGGATGTCGATTTTTATGTTCTCTCGTGCATCAATTGTTGCACTCAATACCCTGCAGTTTGAGCATAAGTATTAAAAAACAACAAAACAATGCATTCGATGTCGTTGTTGGCCTGCTTTTCCGCACTTCATTTCCCAGAGTACATTTCGCGGTGTGTCACGTGACTCAAGCGTCTGTCAACACGGAAAGCTGTGTGAGGAACCTGCGCGATGCAAGCGAGTCATGACCTGCAATTTTTCATCTCGGTCGGGTTTTTAGAAGCCACGGGACGAGCACTTTAGCCGGCGTCGAGACGACGGCGTGGCCGCTTAAATGCCTTCGACGTCTACGGCAAGAAACGGCCTTTGTTCTTATAGCTTGGCGGTGCCGAATAGTTAGCTTGGAAGCTAAGTGCTTAAGCTAGTACAGCAGCATCATTCGTTTTGTTTTTGCTATCGATTAATTCTCCGTGCGTGGCGCTCTTTTGTTGAATGGGCGTTTTGGTGAAACGAAATCATGCTTTTTGCATCCAAATTGCTGTACTCGGGTTCAGCGCGGTGACTCGGTCGACTTGCTGACCCGAGTCAGCGGATGTTCATCGTCACCCGCCGAACCTTTGGAAGTTGGCGTCGATGTCGCGCGACGGCGTTTATTCAAAAGTTTCCGCCCCCTCTTTGATCTTCGAGGTACTTCATCCATGCGCGGAGGTGGGGATGAAGCATGAGAGGTCTCCATCTCTCCCGCAAGGTCGTGCCGCTCTCTCCATCGATTAGCTGACCAACATCTGCCGCAGCCGCAGGAAGCGACCGTCCGAGCTGCCGCCCCTGCGTCCGCTCCGTATTTTTCACACCATGGCTGAGAGTGGGCTCTCCAAGCCGGGGGACGCGGCGGGGCCGCCCGCTTGGTCCCTCGGCAACGCGTCCTCGGGCCCGACCCCCGCCATTGATAGCGGCGGATGCGAGAACGGCGCTCTAATGGACTCGTTCGGCATCTTCCTTCAAGGACTCCTCGCCGTGATGGCGTTCAGCATCCTCATGCGTGAGTATGGACACGCGCGTCGGACTCACGCGCCACCCTGGCCCGCCCCCGATTTTCGAGGGGGAAATGAGATCCATCCTCTCTTGGGACGAGCTGTCTTCTCGATGAGCTGGGAAACGCTTCCAATGTGAAAAGATTCACGTGCGCCTGCCAGATATGGTTTTATCATCCCCGCGAGAAAAGCTTCCGTGAAAGCCTGACTGAGCAGGCGACAGCACGATGTACCGTCCAAAGAGCCCGTCCGGGCCGTTCATCGATGCATCAAAACGCTCCAGCAACCGGAGGCTTCCTAGTTAGATAACAGAGAAGTCGACCGTTGCCTGACAGATGGATGCAAGAAAAAAAAAAAACATTCTGTGGAAGGCTAGGTCAAATTACAAATGATGGTAGTTTGCTATCGTTTAGGTGACAGTGGACCCCGTTGGGTCAGCGTCTGGCACGGCACTGACAGCTTTGTGACCTCATTGAGCGTGTCCCGTCACGGCGTCGCCTCTTGTCGATGTTTTTTTTTTTCCTCCCCCCTCCCTCCAAACTGTGTGAGCAGACATTTGAGTGTGTCTGTGCCCGTCTGCGTGAGGTCACCCGTAATATTCACACATCCCAACCAGGGAGTGTGCTGGGTGTGTTCAGTGTGAAGTTGCGTTTCTTGCCCACAGCATGATGTAACGTCCCGCAGCTTGCCCACATGAAAGACAAAAACACTCGGGGGGGGGGGGGGGGCGTTTTTATGGCAAGACGGCCGCCGTTGCCAGCGGCGGAAACCATATTTTGGTGGGACGCCCATTCGCTGCCGGCTGCGCACTCTCTTGCATAAAACCAGTCGGACTGCATTGACCCGTTGGAATTCGTTACAGGCGGGGCTTCTGCATTCAGCTGTGAGATTTTCCCTGATCTTGGTCTTTGTGCGTGTCCGGCAATTGGCTGGCGACCGGTCCGGGGCGTACCCCGCCTCCCGTCTGATCTCAGCCGCGCACTCGCGGCCCCCTCGTGAGGCAAAGCCTTTCATGAATTCCAGCGGGCCGTGGCGCGAACGCACGCACGTTTGATCCGTTGCATCGTCACACTAACGGCATCCTCTCTCATTCCGGCACAGTGAAACGCTTGCGGGAGCCCAAACACGAAAGGAGACCCTGGAGGATCTGGTAAGTTGTTGACAATCGCCATCCCTCTGCCGTCTTCACGTGAGGCCGCACGCACAGCATGATTGTGAATGCCACGAGGGGTCGAGGCAGGACGATCGTTTTGTTGTTTTGACCAAATCTTGGATGCGGGTGCACTTTTCTGGCGGATTGAAAAAGGGAGAGTTGAGAAAATAATCTCTCAAACTTGGGTGGGGTGGGGGCATGCGGGGCGGGCGACCGTTTAGCACGTCCGCCTCACTGTGCGGAGGTCGCGGGTTTGAATCCTGCTCTGGCCTTCCTGCGTGGAGTCGGCATGCTCTCCCACCAGCATTCCAAATACGGGCAGAGTAGGTTGATTGAACGCTCTGAAATTGTCCCCGGGCGCGATGGTGAGTGCGCCCGGGCCACGTGTGCCCCGCGATCGATGATGACCATGCGACGTGTAGAATGTCGTTCCATCGGGCTTTGATGCAAGAAGGCGTGTCCTACCGAGAACCACGTGCCCGAACCAAGAAGTACGTGACGACTCGATGTGATCGTCTTCCCATGGCAGGTTCCTGGATACTTCCAAACAGGCGATCGGGATGCTCTTCATCCACTTTGCTAATGTTTACCTGTCAGACCTGACCGAGGAGGACCCCTGCTCACTGTGAGTCACACTTTTCATTTGAGCCGCTGGCGCCGCCGCGCGTCGATCGAGCCGACGTCGAAGGTCCTCCGAGCCGGCGGGCGCACGGCGACTCATTCTCCTTTCCTAGATACCTCATTAACTTCCTGTTGGACGCCTCGCTGGGCATGCTGTTCATCTACGCCGGCGTGCGAGCCGTCAGCGCGGTCGTGGAGTGGAGGCAATGGGAGTCTCTCCGCTTCGGAGAATACGGTGAGCTCTCCGCGTCTGTGCGCCGGCGCGCGTGTCACCCGGCACGCTCTGTTTATGCCGCTAATGACCAAAGGGGGGCGGCAACGAGCGCGACAAGGCTCGTCTCTTCTCCGCTGTCGGCGTGTCGGTCTCCTTTATGACCACGCGTCGACTTTAGGATTTCGAAATTTCAGCGGAGCTCTCCCAGAAAGTCCGAGCGCCAACAAATGCCAATGACGACAAAGGCGTGAAAACAACATGTGTCGGAATTTTTCGATCGGGATTGTTTCCATCAAAATAAGAAGAAAGACGATCGGAAGCATTTTCTTCCCTCGACGTCTTCATTCCGTCGTTTACGAAGGGAGCGGACGCTCTTCGCTTTCCTATTTTGCATGCACCTCTCTTAACGCTTACGTCGGGCCTCAGGGTGTGTTTCAGACAAATAAACACTTCCTGTCATCATGACTTGATTAGCGTCGATTTGTGATGAGCTGCGAATTTTCTGGTCATGTCGATGGAAGTTTGTAGCCCCAATGCGCTGTACGCGCGGCGTCCTGTGACCAAACCTGGAAAACGTAATCGTTGGCTTCCTGCGTATGCCGCGACAACGAGCGCCGGCAAACTGTGCGATTAAAAAAATAATAATAAATCCAATCGCCTGGCTGATAACTTCACCTTGTTGTTTGTCATGTCCTTCCGTGCGCTGTTTAGGAGAGCCTGTGCAGTGCACGGCGTGGTTGGGCCAGTGTCTTCTCTACATCCTCATCATGATGTTTGAGAAAGTGCTCATCATGCTGGTCCTCCTCATTCCCCAGTGGAAGAAGGTCAGTCTCGGTCGCATCGGAAATAGTTGTGAAGAGTCATTTGTTGCCGATGCCCCCCGGGCACCCGCTCGTCAAGTCGCCGGGACGCGCCGTCGCTCTTTTCCGAGCCAGGCGGGCCGTTGGGCTGCGCGTTGGCTTTTCAGCTTCTCCTTTTATGACCTGCAGCCAGGAGCAGGATTGGGAGCCCCGCGCCGGAACCCCCCCCCCCGGCTCTCTACCCTGTCGTTCGTGAGCCCTCAGAATCATCATCGCGTGCACCTTCCACCCCCCTGCATGTGGTGCCCCTGCCCCCGAGGTTACGTCGTCGCTCCTGCGGATTTATTTGCACCATTGCGCAGACGCTGACCCGCTTGTCGAGAAAAGGGAAGGGGTGTGGCGTCGCCGGCCCGAGGAAGAACCCCTTCCATTTTGGGACCGAAGCCCGGAGCTTTCCATTTCTGGGGGCAAAATGGCCGAATGTTCTTGGGTTTCGCTCGCAGCGCTACAGAGCGGCCTTTGACCGAGCGCACAGAGACGCCACTTTTTCCAGCGGCGAGAGCTCTCGGCGCGAGGCGGGCCTCCTCAAACAAAGCGCTTCAGTCAGAGTCGAGTGGCCGTTCTCATTCTCGTTCTCACTCGCGCTCGGAGTTCAAAACCAGTTTTTGGGTCACGCAGCATCCACCTTCTCGCGCTTGCCGCCTGACGCGCTTAACAGTCGAGGGCTGTCCGGGCGCCACTCGGAGTCGCGTTCTGAAGCTCGTGTCGCGCAGTACCAAGGTTCTCGGTTCGAATCACAGCTGCGAGCCGGCGCGTCGAGCGCGAGGCCCGACCAAAGGTGCCAGCCGCGCCACGTTGAAGAAAAGTCGAGCGTCGCGTCGAGCGTCGTTCACGTTGGTCCCTCTGAGGGCAGCCGTCGCAAAATCCCGGCCGGACGCGTTTTCCCCGTGTGTGCGTAATGTGCAAAATGTGCCTTGCAGCTGGCGCTCCTCAACCCCATCGAGAATCCCGACTTGGAACTGGCCATCGTCATGCTCATCGTTCCCTTTTTCGTCAACGTAAGTGCGGCGCTTCTCCCGTTGTGGCGGATATTTCAAAGAAGCGGCGCCGCGCCCGTTTGGCGGCAAATGTAGCGAGCGCCCGCTGAAGCTCGGCCTCGTCGTCCGCAGGCCCTCATGTTTTGGGTGGTGGACAATTTCCTCATGAAGAAGCACCGGACCAAGGCCAAGCTGGAGGAGAGAGAAGAGGACTCGCGGGGTAACGGCAAGGTGCGCTACCGGCGGGCTTTGTCCCACGACGACTCGGAGTCGGAGGTGAGTGTCCCCCGCTGCGCCTCCTCGCGACGTCCCGACACTTGAACGAGATCCCTTTCGCCGCCTCGGCTCATATCCGAAATGGACATTGGCGGCGGTTGGGTCGTTTGCGGCGTAGCGCGCCGCGCCCCCGTTTGGGGATCTTTCCGTCTTCTTTTACGCTTGGAAGGGGTCAAATTGAGGAGACGTCATCGACCGCCGCTCACGTACTCGATGTCATTTTACTTGCGTCGTCCCCTCGCGCAGTGCAATTCGTCCACCCCAAAGGTTGTCACGAACACGTAGCGGGAAGCTTTATTTGGAGATGGCTTTGCAGGAGGAAGTGACCGCCGAGCTGGTTTTCATGAACTCGTCGCGATGCATGGGCCAAATATGTGTTCAAAAAAACCCCAAAACAAAACTAAAATGGACGCGCCGGTACGGACAGCAAAGGTGACTGCCAAGTGTTCAGGTTGGCGCCGAATGCTGCATAAAAAGGTTTAAATATCGGAACCGTGTACACAATAACATACTCGGTCTTAACAGATGACAAAGTGCGTATATCTTATATCGTAAATATCTTGACGCATCGAACTTTGGAATGTCACTCATTTTGGTCACGCGCGAGCTTCTGCAAATCTTTCACGTCAGCCTGAACTCGCATTCCACTTTTTTTTTTTTTTAAGATCCTTTTCTCAGCAGACGATGAGATGGACGAGTCGGACGAGGACGACGTTCGCCGCCTCGCGGGCCTGAAGGCGGTTAAGAAGAAGAAGTTGCGCATGGGGATCCCCGTGTGACCGAGCGCCTCGGCGAAAGGGCGCCCCGGCGACCTCCTCAAAAACCCTTTCAAGCATAGGAAAACCCCTTTTCATGGCCGAAAGGACTCCTGCGGGTTAAAGCGCACTTGGCTCGGTTCTCACTTGTTGCACTTTGACACGTCACCCCCCCCCCCCCCCCCCCCCCCCCCGAGTGAGGGCCGTGTGAGTCGAGCAGGAAAATGGAGCGCGTGACGGCAGCGTCCGGCCACCATGCGAACGCTTTCTTCCTCCTCGTCGAATGGGATTTTATTTGACGATGCGCCGCCTTGGACCTGCGCACGGGCTCTGCTGGTCACTCGTCAGGCTCGGAGGAGCCTTGGGCACCATTCCACGCTCCTGTAAATGACGCTCGTGTTCGAGTTAGCGCGTGCCGATAGCGGTATGCAGCAGAATTAAGCTTAAAGAAAGAAGAAAAAAAAAAGCCAAAGTCCTTAACTAGCGCCCCCTTCCGCCGCAGCGTGTCTTTCAGGACTGCAGCTCCACTCTTGTTTGTCAGTCGCTGTCTGATGGCGCGAGAAGTGATCTTTGTCCCGTCCTTCCCTTGCACAACTCACCGCAGTGTTTCTCTTTTTTCTTTGGCACATCCGCGTGCCCGAGTGACATGACCAGCAGCTGTTTTGTTTGTTTGTTCTATTTGATGGGACTTTGGATGTTGGTGGAGCTCCGGATGTTCAGGCGTGATGGGGCGTTCTGATTCCAAGAATGTGATGCGCATAGACCTCAAGACTGTTTGGTGACTGTGGACCAAACTGTCGGTAGAGGGGGTGTTTGGGTCCAATATTTCCCTGTGTGTGGGTGCGCCCGTGCAACTGTCTGCACTCGGTGCGAGTGACGCAACCCTTTCAAAGTGGTTGGGTTCAAAATGTTTCCTGTGACGGCGACGATGCGGATTCCAGGCTGGCACGTCAAATACCTTTGATTCGAAAGGAGGGAAATCCGCGCCGTGTTTGTCTCCACCCTTGTCTGTTGTTTGGCAAAACGGATTCAGAAGGAGAGGGGAAGGTCATTGGGGACGATTTACCAATAAAGAATGTGATGCAGGGCAACGCGCGCCGCCATCCAAGCGAGGTCTTTTTCATGCCCCCCCCCCCCCGCTTCTTTCAGCACGACGAGGCCAAAGCGGGTTCTGCGCGCGGCCTGCTCGCAAAAGACCGCGGCGACGAGACCGTCCGCGGTCCAGACCCGTCTCCCGTTGCAAAGGCCTGCGGGCCGCACGCTGCGGCGTCAAATACGGAGGCCGTCGAACAGTCGAAGCGAGTAGGGCAAAGCATTCCGGCCAGGCAGCTTCCGCGATTCTCGCGTCCACCGTTCCCAAAGGCTTTTCGAACGCTGTGAAAGGAGAAGGTGAAGGCGCACGGCGGTAAACGTGACCCTTTCCCAGCTTTTTGGGGAGTCGTGTTTAATTTAGAGTTGATGTTTCCTTGCTCGCGACAATCCCGTTGATGGCTTTCAACATGAGCTCTCTTGTCTTTGCTAGCAATGAAATTGTTGATGTCTCCTTTGAATCGTGTCGGTGCCTCAACTTGGCTCGAATCGGGCTGGCGTCTGGAGCAATTCATTTGATAGTGGATGATCGGCCCCGTTTGAAACGGCTGCCGTAGAAAGCGCTCGGTGAGGGAAGAGCAACTTTTAGTTTGGTCCGCCAGCTCGCGGCGGCGTGGCTGCTCCGGCCCTCGCATCACGGCTAATAATAGACGCTGACGACAGGCGGCGGTGAGCGGAGGCTCCCCCCGAGTCACTGGCCGGGTCTGTCGCCGGTCTAAAAATAAAGCCCGTATATATACGCGCATCGCGCCAGGCTGGCCGGAGGTACGAGACGCACCCCGGGCGCGGAGCGGAGCCAGCGCAAAGAAAGGGACTCTGCAAGCGGCAGCAACATGTCACAGGTAAAGTTGTGTCAAAGGGACTCTTCGTCTTTTCGTCTCCTCTGGCTGGCTAGCGAGCGCTCTTGTGTCCATCCAAGCCAGGCGACGTGAAAAAGAAGAAGCGTCCGCCCATGAAGGAGGAGGACCTGAAAGGAGCCCGCAGCAAACTGGGCCTGAAGGGCGAAGTCAAGAGTAAGACCTACGAGGTCATGGCCGAATGCGGTAAGTCACGCGGGTTGTTCCGTCCGCTCCCGATCAGCCTTTTTCCCATCCGGCGAGTCTCCCTCTTCGATTGGACGATCTCCGCCCAGGATGGCACTTGGGCATCGGTGCGTCAGCTGCTTTGAGCGACCTCCCGCCGATTGTTTGGATAGCCACGGCGTGCTCGTCGCTGGACTTCCGGACCTCTTCTGCGCCCCTCCGGACGGCTCGGTCGTCAGACCGTTGACGTCGCGTCCGAGGGCAAATCAAACGATCCAGAATGCGGCACTCATTCGGTATCGAGGGCACGTTCGGCCCGATTCAACCGCGCTGAGTCTTTCGGAGCGCTGCTGTCGATTGAAATCATTTTCACCGGAGACAAAACCCCAAACCACTCACAGCTGACACTGAAACTCAAACGGGAAACGAGCTCACGCTTGATTTGATGTTTCCGTTACAGAATGCCGTTTCGCCGGCTTTTGCTTGACTCTCTCACCTCGATATCTGTCGCTCTTGTTTCAGAGCGCATGGGCAAAGTCGCGCCATCGGTGTTTAGCAACGTCAGGACGGGGGCCGAGACGTCCCTGGACAAACCCGCTGCCAAAGGCCCGGGAGCCAGCGTGTTCAACAAGTAGCGCCTCGTTTGCAGGATTCGGTTCGGAAAATGCGCCGTACAGTCAAGTCGCCGCTTTTCAATAGATTTCCAAACTCCACCCCCCCCCCCCCCCCCACCATTTCCCAGAACCTGTGGGCGTACAGTAAACCTAAAAGGGAGTCAGTGTTGACACAGCGGGGGTTTATTCAAAGAGTTGTACTTTGCAATTTGCACAAGGTCTCAACCTTGACGAATGAGTCAAATGTGCACGGTACGCAATCGCAACCGATCTGTCTTTCTGAGGACTCGGATGAATCCGCATGCCCTGAAAACGCTGGCCCTTAGCAATCATCCAAATCCATGATGAGACTGGCTCGAAAAATGCCGTCTGACCCAACCGGCACGAGTGTGGGCTGGCCGAAGATTCTCTGAGCCAGCTCAACCTTTCCCAACGGTCTTCCTGTTTCTCCATCTATTAACTCATTCACTCCCAAAGACGTTTTTAAACGTCTTTTCAGAATTGGCTAGTATTGAATGAGTTAAGATCATCAAGGCAAATATGTAGGCTAATTTGCACTCAACCGAAAGACTTCACTTACCCAGCATCGTGCTTTTTTTTTTTTTCTTTCCCTAATGTGGGTGCAACCTGTTTCTTGGATGATGCTGCCAAATGCAAACTGCAGAACCGGTCGAGTGTCCGTGATGAATTTCCCTGTGGGGACAATAAAGCACATGACATGAAATGAGACAGACTGTTGCGCTCCCACTCAATGCTGAGAAGTGACGACTTGTTTTCTGTTCATACTTTTTTCCGCATGACTCAATTAAAAAATTGCTGCCATTACTTAAAACTCGTGTGGTTTTTTTTCCCCCTTACTGCTGTCCTAAATATCACTCATTGACTCAAGATACTCTCAAATTGTGAACTTGGATGGATCGAGCCTTCCGCCGAACACAAACTCCAAATGGACACTTGTTTTTTTTTTTTGTGTAACACAGTAGGTTACTAAGTGCAGCTGTGCCTTTTCAGAAATGTTTGTCTCAAACAGGCGGCAAAGGTAAAGAGGTCAGACCTGAGGCACCGACCGGGCAAGTGTGTCGGGGGGGTGGGGGAGCTCCGCAAGGCAAAGTGGGGCCAGGCCATTTCAAGATTTGAAAACAAATCAGGATCTTGAAAAGAACTCTAAAATGTGTAGGGAGCCAGTGAAGGGATGCCGGAGTACCGGTCAAGAGGCCAGCGGCAGCATTCTGGACCAACTGGAGACGCTACATGGAGGATTGGCCGACTCCAAAGTCAAATGCATGACGGTCATCCAGCCGGGATGTGACGAAGGCACGAATGACTGTTTCAAAGTGCTGATGAGAAAGGCGAGCCTTAACTTTAGCCAGCTGCCGAAGATGAAAGAAGCTGGATTTCTATCTAGCCGGAAAAGCATTCAAAAGACATTCAACACACCTAGCATAGCAAATGTGCGCGTACAGAAGTTAAACAGCAATGTGGTTTCATGGGAATCCACTGTCCCGTCAGCAAAAAACATTTGGCAGTGGAGTCATTTGGCGCTAGATTTTTATTTGATATTATTTTTTTCCAGGCACCAGGATTGGTCAGCACTCTGTCCCTCCCTTTGGCCAGAGCCCCAATCTCACCGGTGAAGCGCTCCGGTGTTCAGTTGAGCTTTGGTCATGTCTGGAACACGGACTGTCGGACTGCTGCTGCTACTGTGGGGCGCCGCCTGCCTGCGGCTGCCCGGCCCGGCTCAGGGCGCTTTGGTCATCCCCGGGCCGGATGGAGGCGCAGAGGTAACGTTCGGACTTCTGACCTATTTGAGCAATTTTGCCGCCTTGCAGCAATGTTTTCTGATTTCGATCCTGCGTCTTTCTCTGCTGTGTTTGTTTTTGTAGGAGGCAAGACATTCTGCCAGGCCTCTGCAGGTATTTGGCAGAAATTAGTGCACAGTGGTACATTGACCAAGTAGTTTAACCGAGCTTACAGTGAGTCGTTTGTGATTCCGCTGCATTTTCTTTTGGGGAGGGGGCATTTCAAATCAATAAAAACATAGCACTGGCTTGTGTTATGAAGACATTTCCAAACAAAGCACTGAAATAAAAGCAGGTTGACTCATTTTACTAGAACAACATACATAGAGTGCAAGACAAAAATGTCATTTAAAACCATTTGCAATTCACATGTGCCCCATCGAGCCATTGCTTCTCAAACCGTCACATTTTTTTTTCCTTCCAGAAAAGAAGTGCGCAGGCTGTCACGGTGAGCAAAGGATCCGCTAGGATTCATCCGCTGTATTGTCCCGATGCGTACGGATCTCGTTGAAAGAGTATTTCTGTCCCCGACGTGATCATTTCTCCATCTCAGGCGGAGGTGCTCAGCGTGAAGGTGGACTGCGCCGTGACGTCTCGTTTCGCTCACACCGTCATGACCTCCACGGCTCTGAACAAAGCCAACGTCTCGCAGGAAATCTTCTTTGAAGTGCAGCTCCCTAAAACGGCCTTCATCACCAACTTCTCCATGTATGGCCCTTGCGACGCCATCTCAGAGGAGCCGTGTCAAACCCCGTGTCGTTCCGGTGAACCCAGCCCCCCTTTCAGGGGCGCCGTGGTCGAAATGTTTGATCGCTCGGGGTGTCGTGGCAGGCCTAAAATCGGGGTGCGCTACGGACCCCGGGTCATAGGTCACGGTTCGGCGCACGATGCCAAACCAGCCCGAGCCTTGCTTTCCTGTTACGTGACCGGGAACGCACTTCATGTCCGCCGCGAGCCGGGACGCTTCGGTCTGACGCTTTCTTCACCTTTCTCAGGGAAATCGATGGTCTAGTGTACGTGGGAGAGGTGAAGGAGAAAGAGACAGCCAAGAAACAGTACGAAAAGGCCGTTTCCTCAGGACAGACGGCCGGGCTGGTCAAGTAAGTCGGCGAGGGCAAACGAAAGGTTTTCCCCGATCGCGTCGCCCACGACTGATTTGTGGCGCTCCTACGCAGGGCTTCCGGCAGGAAGATGGAGACGTTTTCGGTGTCTGTCAACATCGCGGCCAAAAGTAACGTGACTTTCGTTTTGACCCACGAGGAGCTGCTTCAGCGGAAACTGGGCCAGTACGAGATCCTGACCCGGGTGAAACCCAAACAACTTGTCCAGGAGTTTCAGGTCAGGCTCATCTTCCTTGAGCCATCCCCCGCAACCGCTGCCGAATCAAGCGTGACAATCGCTTTACGTCTTTGAATCAGATCGTCGCAAACATCTACGAGCCTCAAGGCATCGCTTACGTCGAGACCCACGCCACGTTCCTCTCCAATGAGCTGCTCCCCCTGGTGGAGAAAACCGTCACCGAGAAGAAGGTACGTTTTGCGACCCTCAAAATGGGATTTTTCTTTTTACATCACCCATACGCAGTATTTGTAAGACGTCAAGCTTGCCTCGACGTAGTTGATATGCCGTGTGACGTTGCGCTGGCTTGGTGGCTATCTGCTACATATCGGATTTGCATCCGCCTTCGGCAGAGGCCCCGTTCCGATCTGAAACTATCAGAGTCCACGTGTTTGTTTTTAATCGCGCAGCATAGCGCGGCCTTGGTCACCCTTAATATCGCAAACTCTCAATGGCAACGAGCCTCAGAGGGACGCCTTCCTCACCGCTCGTCATTTTGGAGTTGGTTGATGTTGAGATTTGGTCCTACTTTTAGGCACACGTCGCCTTCTCGCCCAGTCTGGATCAGCAGAGAAAATGTCCGGGCTGTGATGGAACACTGATCGACGGAGATTTCGTCATCACGTACGATGTGAAACGCACCTCCAGCCTCGGGGACATTCAGGTCTTCTGTGAACTTCTTTTTGAGGGATCGTTTGGCTTGGCTTGTTTGCTTGTCATTGGACTTACGGACCTCTTCTGCCCCCCTCCACCTCCAGATTGTCAACGGATACTTTGTGCACTTCTTTGCCCCGCCCGGTCTGCCGAGAGTCCCAACAAATGTGGTTTTTGTGATTGATCGTAGCGGCTCAATGTCTGGAAATAAAATGCACCAGGTAAGAGATTGTCGGAACATTTGTGTCACTTTGCATGAGCTGACGGTTTCGGTCAAATACTGGCGCGCGTACGTAAATACAAGGAAGAAAGAAGAGGAAGGTTCAAATGGAAACAAGAAGCACATTGTCATCATTGTGCGGAACATTTTGAGGAATCGACCGCGCCAATCGCGACCCAGCTATTTGTATTGCTATCATTGTTGTTTTCGCTGTTATTATTATGTTAGCATTGTTGAAAAATATCAATGATGATAAGATTATACTGCGGTAGGAAGAATCACACGGCACACGCAAAAGTCGGATGGAGTATTGGACCGCCGGACGGGCCCAGAATCTGGGCCCCCGGTGAGCGAGCCAGCCACCGGCGCTCTCTCCCCCCCGCAGGCATGCTACCGAGACGTATCTTTAAGATGCGCTCCCCGGTCTACATCCCGACAGGTTGTAGTCTTGCTTCCATTCTTTCGAAAAAGAGAACACCGCCCGCGGCGCCGCGGGAGACCGATTCGAGTGAGAACGACCGCAGACAGCGGGGGGAACAGAAAAACAAAACAAAACAAACAAACAAGGATTGAGGAGGTTTTGCTTTCTGCATACGATGCGCAAATGTTTTCTTTCCAGACCCTGGAGGCAATGCAAGCCATCCTTCAAGATCTGAAAGAGGACGACTATTTTGCCATCGTCCCGTTTGATGACGAAATCATTTGGTGGAAGGAAACGCTGACCAAAGCGACAAAGGAGAATGTGACCCAGGCCATGGCATACGTCAAGGGGTTATACGCCTCAGGGGGTACGGAACGGAAGAGCCGCAATCGATGATGGACCCGCAAAGGCTTCCCTCATCGTCTGTTGTCTTTCCAGGCACCGACATCAATGGCGCATTGCTAAGAGGTGTCAAGATGCTGCTGACGGACAGAGCAGAGAAGAGGATCCCGGAGAGAAGCATCAATATGATCCTTTTACTCACTGACGGCATGCCCAATACCGGTTAGCGCGCGCGCGCGGCTTTGCGTCTCCCGATGGGCGGGCTCTCGTTTCCTGCTTCGATAAAGTCTGGGCGCCCGCTTCTGTCTTCCGCAGGTGAGACCGATCCGAAAAAGATCCAGGAGAATATGGCCTCCGCCAATGCTGGCAACATGACACTTTTCTCTCTTGGATTTGGAAACGATGTGGACTACGGCTTCTTGAGTGTGCTGAGTCAAAAAAACAAGGGATTGGCTCGCAGAATCTTTGAAGGCTCAGATGCAGCTCTTCAGCTGAAGGTCTCCGCCATACCATATCATGCCACTCTATCCATCCATCCATACACACGCACGCAGACAAAAGATCCGTGTCAGTCTCATCCGGGGTCAAAAGTCAAGGAACAAAGAGGGGTCTTCAAACGACTTTGAAAAACGCACAGCGAGGGGGCTTGCCTCGCATTTAACGGAAGGTCATTCCAATGGGAAGGAGCGGCGGCGGGAAAGGCTCCACCCCCTCTGAGGCCCCGCTTAGTTCTCACTAATAGCGGTCCGCGGACCTGAGGCACCGGGCGGGTGCGGCAGGGGTGGAGGTGCTTGGGGAGCTACGCTGGGGGCAGACCATTGCAAGATCTGAAAAAATAAATTGAGCTTTCATAAAACGGACGCTAAAATCGGAGTCGTGGGAAGCCAGAATCAGGGTGACGTGCTCCCTCTTGGGCCAATGGCCCCAAACGCCATAACTTGTGTTTGGTTTCGTGGACATTTCAAGAAAATCTGTGACATCCACGCTTTGATTTCCCAAACCGGTCTTGAGGAGAACCCAGACCTTTTTTTTCCTCGGCGGGACAGAGACCCGACTGTCATCCGGCACAGTCGAGAAAGGAAGTACTATGTTTTCCTAAGATGGAGTCCAGGGCCGGAAAATCCAGTGAGACCGATGGGGGGTCTGAAATAGAACCTTGTGGAACACCATTGGGCAGGCAGTGTGGCAGAGAGGGACTCGGAGCAACCGAGGCTAACATGAAAAGCGGCATCTCGGGGGCTCTCGTAACTCCAAGCATGAACGGACACGTTAACATCTGGTTCGGTTGCGTTGAAATAATAATAGCGTGTAATCATAGACATCGGCTGCCCCCCGGGGCGGACAAATAAGCGCGTGGGTGAATTCGTTGCAGGGTTTCTACGAAGAGGTGTCCAGCCCGCTGCTTTCCGAAGTGGATTTACGTTACCCTGACAACGCAGTGGACTTCCTGACCTCCAACCACTTCAGCCAGTTGTTTAACGGCTCTGAGATTGTGGTGGCCGGTCGGCTGCTGGACAATAACCTGGACAACTTCCTGGTGGAAGTGGTCGGCCAGGGGGTGAGACCTCGTCTAACGTTCGTTGAACGCCGTAGCCCTACGCAACCTCGCGGGCTGACTGAGGGAATTGGCTCGGGTTCGCCGCCGCGCCCCATATTGCGTATTTCAATGCGGTCCGCGGCAGGTCGCGCTTCCTCTAATTGTTTTCCCTCCCTCCAGTTTGAGGACAACTTCCAGGTGCAGGGCAAGAGCGCCGCTCTGGATTGGGCCACGACTTACCCCGATGAAGAGTACATTTTTGGGGATTTCACAGAGCGTCTGTGGGCTTACCTGACCATCCAGCAGCTCCTGGAGAAGAGGTCAGTCGATTGCGCTCTTCTGCTTTCTTTTGGACAAATTCGCAAAGTCGACTTCCAGACAGGCTTTGATTTCCTCCAGAGAGGACAAAAGTGCTCTTACGAGAAAGCGCCTTTTCTTTTGGGGGACTTGACCTGACTGCAGCGACGCCGTATCGGTCGCTGCACTCAGGTCAGGTCCCCCAAAAGAAGGCACGCGTGGTCTCAGCGAGGAGGATGTCGTGGAAAAACTCCCGACAGCATCTCGGAACCTGGCAGGAAAGCCCCCTCGACATGTTCTTTCTTCCAGCAAGAGCGGTAGCCCGGATGAGAAAGTCAATGCCACGGCCAAGGCCTTGGACATGTCCCTGCGCTACAGTTTTGTCACCCCTCTCACCTCCATGGTGGTCACCAAGCCCGAGACCGAGAAGGGACCAGACAGCCCCCTCATCGCTGACAAACTGACTGAGGGTAAGACCTGGAGGCTTCTTTATTTCGTGATGTCTTTTTCCCAACAAATCTCTTGAGCTCATTCGAACCAGCTTTCGATCGTTAGATCCGCTGGAAGCGCCGCTCAAGGTCTCCCCAATTGATTCGCTCTCCTCTTTTGTCTCCCACAGAGGAAAGACAACAAGCAGAACGAGACTGTAAGACCTTTGTTTTTCTTTTCCCAAATTTCCCAAATGGCAGACATCAGTGTTGTGCGTTTGTGAAGACAATGAAAACAATGCATGTAACCGCCGTACCGTTTTTTTTCCCGGGCTGTACCTCAGCACGTTATCATCATAGGATGGTCCCTTCCCACAACGCCTACGCTCCACCCTCATATTTTGGTCAGTACTCTCCATTTTTACCAAAGGGGGTTCCCATTTGATCAATGGCATGACATTTGGGGGTTGGTTTTTGCAGTGGACGGAGATCCCCATTTCATGATCGAGCTCCCAGACAAAGACGACGCCCTGTGCTTCAACATCAATGACAAGCCGGGAACTATTTTCACCCTGGTCAAAGACAGCAAGTCAGGTCAGAGCAAGCGCGCGGACAAATCCGGTTCCCGACGCGGATGAATTCTGCCCGACCGTCGTCGTCCCCTCAACTTTGTCCCGGTGCCCGCGGCCCCACGCCGACCGCGGCAACCTTGTCTCGGTTTTCCTCAGGGATTTTGGTGAACGGCCAGATCATCGGAGACAAGCAAATCCCCGCCGACGGGAAAACCTACACCTACTTTTGGCGCTTTGGCATCATTCACCGAAATTTAGGGGTGAAAATGGAGGTGAGCACCAACGGCATCACCGTCTTCCAAGACGGCACTCGTCGGCTCAAGTTGCGGTGGTCCAACGCAACTTCCGTCAAAGGAGACGGGTGAGTGCTTGTGCGCCCGAGGGCAAAGTGCCTCGGGCGTCCTCATCTCCATCGCGCAAGCGCAGCGGTGGAAGCTCTGCCGTCCTGTCCCCCCCCCCCCCCCGCCCCAAACGCAACCGATATCCTCTTTGTGCCGTCTCTCCTTGTCTCCCTAGGATGGATATTCTCTTGACCAAAGACCGCAGCCTGACAGTCACCCTCAAAGATTCTGTCAAGTTTGTGATCCTGCTGCACAAAGTGTGGAAGAAGCACCCGTACCACCGGGATTATTTGGGCTTCTACACGCTGGACACCCACCTGCTGTCGCCTTCTGTGCACGGTCTGCTAGGTAGAGCACCGCGCGCGCGCTCATCGAGTCCACCGCCCGATCGAGAGGCGGAGCCACACGACGGAAACGAAGCGATCGTCATGGTGTCCGTTCCGCCGCCGTGACCATCCACCTCGGTTTCTGTTCGGGCGAAGGGCGGGCGCTTTTTGCAGTTTATCCGTTCGGCTGCGTGCTCGGGCGCACGTTGCCAAAGCGTGCACGTCGAGTGTCCGGCGGCGTGAGGTGCGCGACTCACCTGTCATCCAATTGGGGACGAGCGCCGGAAAGATGAATGGATTTGGCCTTGGATTTAGACAGACGGAGGGGGGTGGGGGGGGGGGAGTAACGCTATACCCCAAAAGTGACGGGAAGAAGCAGCAAAAGCTTGCGCCGAGACAGTCCTCCAAATGATTGGCGGTTGCCTTTCCAGGTCAGTTCTACCACGGGATTGAGTACGAGGTCTCCAACTTGCGTCCGGGAGAAGTCCCGGAGAAACCCGACGCCACCATGCACGTGAAGGGACGAGAGCTGAACGTGACCAGGTCAGACCCGGCCGGGCGTCGGAAAACGAGCGCTGCCCTTTCGGCCATTTTGTTCAGCGCGGCGTTTTCCCGCTCCTCGCAGGGGCTGGCAAAGAGACTTCCGAGGCGACGTGAAGACCGGCGAGAACGTGCCCTGCTGGTTCATCCATCGGAACGGGACAGGCCTCATTGACGGGGAGGCCTCGGACTACATCGTGTCCGGCCTCTTTAAAACCGTTTAAGACGCCGAACCATCTCATTCCGTTTGTGATGAGAAGAAATCAAATTTGCAATGCTTTGTGGTTGCTTTATTTTTCACGATATGATCGAGCAAGCGAGCCAACAGAATAAAGCCGTTGTCACTCACTCGCACAGACGATGAGATGAGACGCCGGACCGACCAAAATTCTTCAAATCCAAATGTTTCCGGTCACCGATTGCATCATATGGGCGTGGGGCGGCTGCCTTTCTTCTCCAGTTCCTCCGGGAAGAGCCTCTTCTGCGCAGACACCGGCAGATTGTACGAGATGTCAGGCAGAGTCCGAAATGTCAAATCACAGCAATGAAGGGAATGTAGAATATTCAAGTCGATATCACACAGCTTAAACAGATGCGCGGAATAAGTCTTGACGGTTCAGAAACACTATGAAGCATGATCGCTGGCGCTGCGCCGCTCGCAGAGCACTGGGGGACTCGGCCTCGCCACGGTAGATTGATCTCCACCTCTTGGCACGCCAAAACAGGAAGAGCAAGATGAGGACGGTTTGACTTGAAACCGGGAAATGTGTTGGGCGATTCATGGCTCAAACGCCCGTTGGAAGTGTTACTTTTTACCACCTCCATAAAACAGGAAGTTGTGCAAAAGGTACTGAAACATCAAGCACTCGGACATGCTCAGTGTGACAGAAATGCCCAAAATGTACCCCTGTCCTACCCCCCCCCCCCCCCCCCTCGTGTTGTTATTGGAGAATACTAAATTGCTGCACTCTATTTTGAAGCCTCCGCATTTACGAGCTGCGGCTGGTGTTCTTCCGGGAGTTGGGCCGGCCTCATTTTCTCCAATTGCCCAATTCTTCTTTACCCCCCCCCCCCCCCCCCCTGGAGACTGGGTTGTTGTTTATTTGCCCATATAACAAAGCGAGCACTTGAAGCGAACTCAAACCTCAGGTGGGGTCAGAAAATTATTCGGACGCCATTACGCGACGCAGAGAAAAGGGGTGGGGGTGTCCAAGGGGTTCGAGCGCACACGGGGTTCCCCGTCGGGAGCGCCGAGTGCCCCGCGCCGTTTTTGGTGCAGAGCCGAAGGACAAATCGGGGCAAAGCTCCAAGTTCCCGAACAGTCCAAGCGAATAAGTGCGTGGGCGGGGGATATTTCCGAACGCGCTCCTAAATCCGCAATTTTTGTCACCCCGCCCTCACAAACAAACACACGCCAAGTGGGACGCCGCTGCTGCACGAACACGGAAACGCCAATTGTGTCGGAATGGCCAATTGCGTTGCCTACTTGTGAACTTGAAAAACCGAAAGAAGTCCATAAATTGCTGGGGCCTGGCTGAAGGGGGGCGAGACAGATTTCTGAAGGGTTGTTGTCTTCCCCCCCCCCCCCCCCCCCCCCCGCGCGCCCCGGTGTAGCGCTGTGCATGGTGCTGGCTGCTTCTTTCATCAATCACATTTGAAATGCCCCTCACCGGGTCAACGTCCTGGACCGCAACAACGTCAACATGAGTTGGAAAAGCGAGCAAGCTCAAATTCAACAAGTGCAAAGGTGCACAATCATCAACATCTCTGGTGAGTTTGATGCTTTTTATTCTTTACTCTCCAAGTTCGTGACACGTTATCAGTGTCGACTCTGAAATACTCCAGGTGACGTATGTGGGACGGTGTTTGTTTGTTTGTTTTTATCGTACTGTAATGACGGTTTCGAAAATGGCGACATTTAGTGTCGCGTAACGTGCGTCTGTCTTAAAAAAAAAGAAAAGCTTTGAAAATTGCAACCTTGAAAAGCATTGCTTCTTCTCACTGGGCCGAAGCCTCCATCCTTGCCTGTGCTATCCGCTCACATTCCAAGTTTACTTTGAGGCAAATATATCCAGAAAGTTTGTCCTCTACCTCAAATGACCTCCAAAAGCGGAGGCCATTCAAGTTTGGCGGTGGGCGCCGCGGTGGACTCGCGGTTAGCGACAAACTTGCTGTCAAATCGGCCGGGAGGCCTCAAACGGACACGCGCGCGCTGGCCCTGAAAGCTCCGAAAGTCGAGAAGAAACTCAACGGCTCCTTTGGGATGAACGTTTTCCAATCGAAATTGGAGTTTCAATCCTGCGCTCCACATCCCCCGTTTTCCTTGACTTGGTTTGATATCCGACAGAAGGGCGGACTAACGATTAGCGTGTCCAGGCGCTCCGGCCTACCTGCAGCCTGAGTGACAACGAGTAGCCGACGGGTGGACTCGATAAATTCTGATCTCTTCTTATTCCGGGAGACGGGAGGCTAGCGCCTAACATGCTGCGGTCGTCAACTGCGTGCTAGCTCAATTTTTGGATTGTTTCTTATGGAGCGAGTATCTTCTCTCCCACTGCACGCGTGTGCAACCAGTGCTGTGTCGACCTTGCGGGCTCTGATGACTTTGCTGTGGTGTGACAAGATCCAGAGCACGTGTGCTGACCCGAGTCAAGTTTGAAGTTCAGGAGTTGAGAGGGATTTTCTTAAGGGGATCTTTGCACAGTGTTTGCCTGTCTGTGTGTGTGTGTTCGTGATTAACGCCAGATGTGCATGGCTCAGGGTGTCGGCAATACTTTGAGAGGGCCCCACTGTATTTGCTGCAAATGCTCGAGCGACTTCTTCACACATGGCTGACATTAACATCTCCGCCGTTCAATCCCCCTGATCCCCCCTAAGGTTAGAAACATTAGGTCAGCCGGGGTTGGAGGAAGCTTTGGGGGAAGAAAAAAAAAAGTGGCCCGGGCCGAAGGAAGGTGAGGAGACGTTAAAACGAACGTCTCCTCTCTCTCCAGCAGAGGGCGCCAGAGAGCCGTCGGAGGGCACAACCGCACGTCGACTTCATTCTTTTGGCACCCGGAATGAACAAGATCACGCAATAATTGCATTGTTTTGCTGCGCTCGAGCCGCGACGTGAATTGTGGGGAGAATTTCATCCGTACCTCTTAAAATTCTCGGTGAAAATCAATACATTTTGAGACAAGTAAACTGGACGCCAACTGCCATCCTTTCCATTATAGCGTTTAGAGCCACACCGATTTTCGCTTTTGGTTTGTTTGTTTGTTTTGTTTTGTTTTTTCAGTGCCGATGGCAATTAGTAGTAGTCGAGTTGGCTGGCAAGCGATATTTGGAGCCGGTATTCGTTTGCAGTCAAAAGGAAAATAGCTGTCAAGATTTGGATCCGTCCAAACTCCGACGCTTGACGTAAATGCCTTTCAACATTTTTTATTCAACAGTTTTTTTTCCCCCCCCAAAGGTTTTTTTGTGTGTGTTTGGCTCCGACAATAGACATCTTTGTTTTCAAATGAAAAATATGAAAACGTTCACACAGAAATCCCGATGGGTCCCGAAAAATCTCTGCAGTAAATACGGATGTCCGAAATGTCGCTAGAACTGAAATGGGAACGTTTCACTTCGCTTTGTTTTCATTGTCACAGAAACAAAACGCTGAGAGAGTCCCCGGGCTCAGCAGAAAGTCAACTGGAGATTGAAAGGAAACAATATTTCCCCGAGGTTTATCCAATTCCAAGATGATCTTGTATCAACTGCCCCCCCCCCTTGCCGCTGCCCATTTGCGTTAATTGAAATGTCAAATGTCGGCCCATCCGATAATCTGTCCATTCCTAATCCCATTCGTCCAGTATATTATTCGGTTTGTAATTATTTTTCTTTGACACCATGTTCAGTGTGAATATGAAATGGAATGATTCGCCGCCTCGAATAACGTTCATGAATACTAGATGCGTCCTGATTCGAGCGATCCGTCGCTCGGTGTGGTCTGAGCACTCCGTGCCGCCCAAATGCAAACGGCCGGCGCAGAGCCACGTCGAAAAGCTTCCCCTCCCTCGGCAGAAGGTGTGATGTGTCGGCAATTCTTTGGAAAGACATGACTGAGGGGGCGCGGGCCTCGTCTGCTTGTTTGGTTGCTTTGGTTTTCAAAAACCACCCATGACGCCGAAGTGTCTCGCACTTTCATGAGAATGCTGCCAGTTTGCCACTCCTCCGATTGTCACGCATTCATGGTTTGACTTGACGCCCTTCCCATCGGCCGCGTCGCAAGGGCCGAGAGTTCGCATTTTGCGATCGGCGGCGAGGAGACGTTATGACGCCTGCGCGGATTTACCCCTGGCGGGCCGCCGCCAATGAATTTTTGGCCCGACCTGTCCGCATGGCACCGTTGTCTCGTGAGAAAGCCATCTCTGCGGCATCGACGGCTCGCTTCGGTCCCGGGGCCCCGGCAGGCGGCGTGGCAGTTTGGTCGCGGGCGCAGGCGCTGCCGGTTCCGCGCCGCTCGTCTTCCACCATAAGGGAAGCGAAGCTTTCCGAGCCGAAGGGAAAACGATGCGCGGCGCGCATTCCGCTGTTCATTTTCTACTTTTGCCGCGCAGCTTTTATGAACACGGCGATTGCCGGCCGCCGCGCGCTTGACCTCCCTCGAACTTTCGGGGATTTTTCAAATGGTGGAAACAAAGCAAGGCGTTGTATTTTTTTCCAAAATAGAACGATATTGAGGCAGGTGGTCCATTTGCCCGGACGCAAAGACACTCTTCGTTCGGGCCAGACAATATTGCAGCGGGCCACGGCGTAATCCCGGGTATTTCGCGTCTTCTCTCGTGCGGCCGAGGTGAAAAGTTGAACCCGGTGTTGACCCTCTCTTGAGAGGGGGCTTAGCTCTGAAGTCAGGCGCGGGCCAAAGGCGCATGCGGGATATTCTCAAGTTCCTCTCCCCCCCCCCCCCCACCTCCGCCCCCGCCGCCTGTCCTTCCCTTCCCTTCCCACACGGAAACGATTAGCATCTGTGATAAGACGCCGTCCGTATTTCCACCCGCGGATCGCTTGCGTTCCGTTTGCTCGTCGCTCGCTTTGTTCGTTTTTCCGGCGCGATGAGCGTCGGGCGTCCCCGCGCCGCGCCGCCGCTCGTCAACTTGTCATCGCAGTCTCCCGAGCAAAAGAAGCCGCGCCTTCGAGCAGGCGAGGACGACGACGTCATCTAAGACTAGACGCCAAGCGCGGACACGCTCGCGACGGACGGGAGCGTTGCGCTTCAGCCCAAACTCGCCGGAGCGGCGTTTGTCCTTCTGCGCGGTGTCAAACGGGCCTCTGCAAACTTTTCCAAACGGAGAGCTCCCGATGGCGTGCTGATGAACGCCAAGGGGCTACCTGCGCGCTACGGGTGCCTTTCCATCCATTTCGGGCACCGATGGTGTTTGGGATTTCTCACACGGTTCGGAAAAGGACGAGAGCAGCGTGCGACGCGATCCCAGCGTTGACGTTTACGCACGCTTTCTTCGGAGACGTTCCGCCAAATCACAATGTTCCGTCCCTTGTGAGCTATTTTTAGACCGGTTCCGCGGGCTGCGGACCCCACCCGGTGCTCACGGGGCCCCCCCTGCTGTGGATTATTTGGCGGCATCTTGGGTTTGCGTATTACCCGTTCCTATTTCAACATTGGTTTCTTTTGTTGGTTTTTCGTTTCAGCTTCGAGCAAGTTGTTGCAAAGTGAGTGCAATGTTTTGGTTGTTTTGGGAATACTGCCGAGTGGCTTGCTATGGGACTCTTCGGCGTGCGCGTGTGCAGGTCTCATATTTGAATGTACTCCCCCCCCCCCCCCCAAAAAAAAAAAAAACACTCAGCGAAAGATATGAGATGATCGTCACAACGGCCATGAAAGCAACGCGAGCCGGAATTCCAAATCAGAGCTCAATCGGACATTCTTGCAGCCCAGTGAAGCAGAATAGCGGGCTCGAAGATAGCGGGCCCACGGGCCATGTAGTGGAGTCGTGCTGCGGGAATACGCTCTCCATCTGTTTTGGTTTAGTTGTGCAGCGGTTGCGATAACCTGAGCGTGACCCCGATGCCTCTAATCTCACCCTCGTCGGTCAGCCGCCAGAAGGTGGCGCCGCCATGAGAAGGCCAATTGTTTGGCATCGTGCGGGGATGCCACTCAGTCGACTTTAGTCTGATGTCGCAGCCGCCCAAAACGCTGTGAAACACACACACACACAGATGGGATGTTTCGGGGCGAGAAGCCCGCCCGGCTCTGTTCCTCTGCGTTACACAAACAAACACGACTGACTTCAGTTAATGAATCTGTTCGGAATTTACAGCAGTAGTTTTCATCTCATCTGGAAACATTCCTCGACACCGGGGCTGCCCAACCAGTCGGTCGCGATGGACCGGTAGCTCGCGGGGGGGTCGCGGGAGGTCGCGCGCTCGAAAAGTAGATCTGGGCTCACAAAAAGACCGGGCAGCACCGGTTTCAAAGCCGAGCGCTATCCGTCAAGCGGCTCCATGTTGTAGCCTTTGTCTTTGGGACCCGAGACGGTCCGCTGTCCAGTCGGCGTGGTAGCTGCTTTGGGGGGGGCTGTGTTTGGAGGGTTTTACTTTGGCCAGATTAGATCAGAGGACCACTCTGTTTGTTTATTTTGCATCGGGGAGGGGTCGGCGGTCCCAGAGGGGTTCCCCCCCTCCCTCCCTCCCTGGACTACCGCTCCGCTGTCCCTCCCCAGGATTCCTCCTCGGGGCACGGTGGAGCGGAGGAGCCCCCCCCCCCCCCCCCTGCCCCCACCGCCCCTGACCTCGCCGTCACCCCCTTCCAAAACCGCGTTAGCCGGCGTATCCCGGGAACAGAAAAGAAAAACTAAATCACAAGCAGACCCGTCGACGTGGGGGCCGCGGGCCGTGCCACCCAGGCAGGCCTTAGAAGAGCTTGGTCCCTTGCGGGTCGTCTTCGCTTTCATCCGCTCGTAGGTCGCCGAGTCCTCTCCGGCACCCCGCGACGCCGGATCGGCGAGGCCTCGGGTGGACAGAGCAGCTTCGGCGGCCGCGGGCGGCCGTCGTTGTGCCGCGCGTGGTCCGTCTTCTTCGAGTCGTGCGGAAAAACTGCTGGAGGGGTTTCGTATGGCACATGAAAAACAAACCGAAAAATCCTTCAATGGATCACCTTTTTTGTCGCAATCGGAGCCCCGACACATGCGCCGATACAAACGCGCCGAGGTCTCCGTCCATCCGGCCGCCGCCATGAGGGCGCCGTGCCCTGCCACTCGGGATGCCCAATTTGGAACTTTTTGCCCATGCCGTCTTCGACAAATGTCCGTGGCGGTCAAAACCTTTCCGTTGTCCCTCTGGAATCACACTTCCACGCGTCTTTTGGGAATCGGTCTCGTGTCACGTCCTGCCATGTGCTTTCCTGTCGTCTTGCGGTGCCATGACTGAAAGGCGTCTTTCCCGGGCTCACTATTCTCGTCCGTTCGGATTCTTCACTCCCCCAAAAGGCCTTGAGGTGAGGGCGCCTGGCAGCGGGCAGTTCTTCGAGCACCAACCCCCCCCCCCCCCCCCCCCCCCCCTGCCAGGCAGCTTCGTGGCGGGTCAGAGCGAGACGAGAGGTGGTGCAGAGAGTTCCAAATCCAAAGCAACTGCCGAAGAAAGTCTGTGAAAATTCAAGGCTTGTTGAGCACAACAAAGAAAGTCATTTTGCCTTCAATTCTCTTGAGACTTGTTAGCGCTTCACTCCTAAATTAATTAGGATGTTGTTGTTCTTTTAATCCCTTGAAACAAGGCTGCCCTATGATCGTCTTTGGCAACATTGGGACTCCTATCTTTGACACGCCTCCTTTCTCCTCTTCAAGCAAGCCTCCTTCCAACGCGATGAAGGCTTTCCGTCCGTCCGTCGAAAAGAAAAGGACAACTTTGGAGTCTGTCTGAAGCATTCGGGTCTGCCTTTTGTTCTCGGTCTAAATCCTCGGTTTGTGTGGCTCTCCTCTCCCCGCTGCGCGCCGGAAGATTACAGAGCGAGGTTGGGACGGCTGGGCAAAAGCTCCCCTTTAATGCGCCTTTGAATTGGAATTCTGCGTCTCAATAAATGACGCCGGTTGCAAGGTTTGCTCTTGAAAGGGCGTTTTTTTTATTTATTCATGTGTGTGGTCATGTCCACGTTTGCGTACATTTTTTGTTCTGGTCTGCCTACTCCGGCCGGATTCACGTCCGGACAAGCGCTGCGGCGCGCCGCGCCGATACGGATGACGAGCCCTCTCACGAGAGGCATCGTTGGAAATCCGAGTTGTGCCATTAGACCGAAAGGGAGTTAGCGGAGGAGACACAGACCGGATTGTTCCGCAACACACCGACGGAGCTTTTTGGCCTTATCTTCCCGTGCTCGTCTTTCCCAGAAGAGAAGGCGAAAGAACGCCCTGGACTTTCTCCGCGAGTTCCCTCCTTTCTGCCAGCTTCCCCACGATTCTTCCGCCTCTCCCCCCCCCGGTATTTGCTCCGAGGCAGCGTTCTGTGAGCTACGGTTGCATTTCTTTCTGTTGCCTTCCCCCACTTTTCGCCGCGGTCTGGTGTTGGGGTGTACATGGGATCAAGAGCTCATTTTGCTCTCGACCCGCATGACGGCTCATCTGGAGGCTGAAAGCCCGCTCGCTCGTTTGCATTTGTTTACACGTGCCAGTCTTTGCGCATCTCGATTTTTTTTTTTGGGGGGGGGGGGGGGTCGCAGCCCCACGATCCACTCCCGCAACCGTATTTGCTCGCGATGACACTGTGAATCTTTCCTCTGCTCCTCTGACAGACTGAAACGGATGGATAATTAGATATCAAAGGGAGGCAGGCAGGGTGTGGCGAGGCGCGCAGGCTTCCACCATGCTAAAGCACTTATTAATGAGATAGGCCTTATCTGCTCTCCTCCCAGGAATTCTGCCTTTGATCGGCCCCGACTCCGGACTTAATACATTTTTGATTGATAGGCCCGGATGACACAGAGAGGCGGTGTGGACGGGATAGAAGGGTGGAGATATATATATATATATATGTGTGTGTGTGTGCGTGCGCGTGTGTGCGTGCAGGCGGAAGAGGGAGGGGCAAAGCTCAGATGCAACTGTAAAGATGCCCTTCACACGTTTAAAGAACTTACGGGAGACGAATACTTGGCCTTATGAGATGAGATATTTGAAGATGAGCCGGCGCGACCGGCTTCTATTAATCTGGGATAAAAACGCGTGCGTAGACGGCAGATGTGCGCGCACCTTGACGTTACTCTGCACAGCCAAACATAAATCCAGAGAGACAACCCGAAGTGACGGGCCTACTCTGTCACCTTAACCCCCCCCCCCCCATCTGGAAGTCAGGCGCCCGGCCGCGGAAAATCCTTTTCCGAGACGGAGCGGCCGGCGTGCAGGCGTGCGGAGGGCCGCCGAGATAAGGGCCCGCCCGTCCTTGCCCGCAAGATGAGTTATTGGCCGCCCAAGAGGAGGCGGCTCACGACAACCCGCTCTTCCGCGCCGCTCGGCTGGCCGCATCGCTACGCCGGGTGTCCCGCCGAGGTGCCGGGCGGGATGACGGCGGCCCCAATTGGGGGGCGGGGTTAAATACTTCAACCAGCTTTTATGCAGCGATGAGACAAAGACTGACCTTTACCCGAGTGATGGAAATGCCGCACCCGCATTTGAGAAAATGACACCAGCGCTTCGAAGCAGGTGGTCGATTCGCCGCGTGTACCACGAGCCGGCGTCATCAACTTATTTCGGTGTCCGACGCCGCTCCGTATAGAACAGACACTCTGCTGGAACATGCATAGACAAACTAAATGTCGAGCAAGTGCAGACAATTATCCCGCCCGAGCCCTATTTTTTCAGTTATTTATTTATTCATTTTAACGTACGGTCCGATCATTTTTCGAAGGTATTTCCTTTTTTCGACATTGGGTTCTCCGTTTTGGATTTTGCATCCAGAATGGCGATGGATATTTGGTGGGTTTTCTTCACCTTTGTGGCCTCGGCGACAAAACCATCAATCCCCCCCCCCCCCCCCCCCCGCGCTCCGGGCCAAGAAATAAATAGCTGGCACGCAGCCCCGCGCCTGCGTAGTTACTGTCAAACTTTCCGAGCCAATCGGCAAGATTGGCAACGGGCTCATCGAAGTTTTGCTCGCGCACCCGGACCTGCCTCACGTTTGTCGGAGCGCGGCTTCATCGGAAGCCGGCGAAACGGCGGCCGGGGCGAGAAGTAAGGCGGGAGGCGGAGGCGAGACGATAAGAGCGCCAAAGACTGATAGAGGGAGAGCAAATCACAGGGAGGAAGAAAATGATTAAAAACGGCAATCAGCCATTGCGGACAGATAAACCCGCGGCCCGCTAATTGGAAGCGTGCAACTCGTTGGGGATACGCTCGCAATGAGGCTCGTCATCCCCTCGGCGGGCTCTCCTTCGCTTCTCCGCTTTCTTGGCGTGCGTCATTGGCGTCGCGGCTCCAAATATGGCTACCGTGTCATCTTTGCCGCTCACCGGCGAGAAGGATCAACTCTTGCGGAAGTTTGGGACTGTTCATCTCGCGCCAACTCGGCCCGAGACGAACGACCGTGTTTGTCAAAGAAAAGACCAAAACAACAACAGCTAGCAAAAAAAAAAAAAAAAAAAAATGGCTGATGTCGAGACAAGGACTGGTGAGGAAGTTTGGAGTGATTTGAGCTTTTGGGGCTTCCGAGGGATGAAGGATGGGTGGTGGCCATAAACAAGGCGCTGACAGGCCACCCATCACCCGGGCAGGTCTCGCTTGCGCTGCCCAGATAAGGCCCGGCTTCCGCCGCCTGTATCTCCACCATCCATCACGCGTCCGTGTCTGCGCTCGCGCCTTCTAATTCGCCCTGGGATCAGCACTCCTCCGCTGCGCCGGCCCCTCTGCCAGCCGCGCGCGCGCATGCTCTTCCCGTCGTCCCATTCGGCGAAGGATCGGACGCCCGCGAGATGCCTCTGCGGCATGTGGCCCGTGACGTATTTGGGAGGGGCGTTGGTGCGGTCTCCTTATTCTCCCCAGACACCGGATGGGCGTGTCTAGAAGTCAAGTCAACGGCTGCCCCGGATGGGGGGGCCCCTTGGTTTTATCTTGGGAGGGCGTTTGGGACAATGTTGACTCGCGCCGTTTGGTGGTGACGAAGCTCAGTTTCAGTCTTGCTTGGCTTACCCTGAAAAATCATTTCCTCGTGACTCGCTTTCCAAAGTCAGTCGGTGAGATCGCAGCCAACAAGTTACTTTCATGGTCGCAGGCAACTCGAGTTGCGCCGTTCGTACTTTGCCGCGGCGCGTTTGGTGCCCTCGGCGAGTCACGCCGCGTGAGCGATCGAGGGCCCTCCAATCAGATTCCCGCTGCGAGCCGCGGATGATTCACGGCAAGCGCCTTTGGCGGCGATGGCCGAAATTCTTTTCAAGGTCGATGAGCGCGGTTTCAACGGGCGAGTGCGGTCCGACGACTCGCCCGCAAAACGTCAAACGTGAGACGGATACGTCCCGAAAAACATTGATCGGCATCGCCCAAGCTCACGCGATGACGGAGTCGGTTCAGTCTCGATGACGTCTTTTGATATCGGATTCCGAGCTTCGATGGTTTTGTCCCCGAATGGCCCCTCACCCCAATACTTGCCTCAGTTATGACCGGACGGGCGTTCGGGCCCCCCCCCCCCCCCCCTCGCGACCTTGCGCCCATCCAGTCGCACAAAGTTGCGCTCGTGAGCTGAATTTGACTTTTTCAAAGGACCTGAAAAAAGTGGGCGAGCAAGCATCAACGTTTGCGCCCACCGAATAATCCGCATCAAGCCACCATTGTTCTCTCATCAAGCTGAGTTTTGTTGCTGCACGTCTGCCTTTTCTTTGTTGCGCATTGACAAATGGTTAGTATGCAAATGGGCACCGTGGCAAAATGTTGACACCTCCCATCCCTGCCGCACCTCGACACGCACGCACGCACACACATCTGCACAACTGCGCACAGCATCCAGACTGCTTTGTTTTGGCTCGATTTGGGGGTCTGTCTCTTGGCTGTCTGTCAAGCACACTTAACAATCGTCATCACACGCACACACACACACACACACCGCTTTCATGTGTCCATTTTTCGCCCACTTCCGACCAACTGGACAGGTGGAGAGAAGAACGCGGCGCGGCAGCAATTCATGTTGGGTTATCTTGCGTGGACTGAAAGAGAAGCGCGCAAGTCACAAAATGGACTTCTTTTTGAAATGTGCTTTGATGATCTGCCTTTGGGCAACGCCAGCGCTCGCAGGAAATGCCGGGCTGATTGCTGGGGTGCGGGCGACGTGTATTTAAGCGAACCGAAATGAACAGGGATTTTTTTTTTCTTCTTGTCGTCGTCTTCAAAGAGTCTGACAATTTCGTTCTGATTTGTTTTCACAGCAGAAACGTTGATACGTGCCGGATTTTTCAATTTGTCCTGGACATCGAGTTCCCCCCCAGTCGGGGGTCTTAAGAGGGAGCGGAGCAACGGACACGGCTCGAGTATGGATTCAAATGAATAAATGGGGAGGGGAAATGACTTTGGCGGCGTCATTAAACAAAGCGCAAATACGGCTTTGATTGGATGCCGGCGGCCCGCAAGGCTCGCGTTCGGGCCCTCGGTGCAAAGCACAGAAGCGACGAGCGTAACCGTTGTGAATTAGCGCCTGGCCGGCATCTCGGCTTCACGCGGCTGCTTTGGGAGAAAGGCGTACTGTCGTCGCGTGTCGTTTCTGAGCTCTGGCATCTCGATCACGATCCAATCTGGCCACCGGCTCATCTCCGAGGTCATGTCGGGGCTGCTGACGGAGCGGGCGCGCGCGCTCGTCTTTGGTCGGTGACCCAACTCGAGACAGAATTGTCAGCTCGACAAATCATTTGGTCCGGCAAAAAAAAATGCATCCCCAAGACAATGACCCGAAAACACGCAGCCAACAAGGACCTGATCGGCGGGGGGCGGGGGGGAGCGGAAGGTCCCAGAACTGTCGCGTCACTCGGCCGACCCTGGCGTGCGTTTCGGCTCCCGAAGGGGAGACCGGGGTTGGGGGGGGGGGGGGGGGGGAAGCCCTCCAGACACGAACCGGAACCGGAAGAGCCTTGCAATCAAGGCCTGGTGGGATCATCACAATCAAGGTTTCAAGACGATGCATAGCACGGAGTCAGCCCTGTTACGCGTTTCTAATGACATCCTCCTGGCAAATGACTCTGGAGACCACGTGTGTCTAGTTTTATTGGACTTAACTGCAGCATTTGATACAGTGGATCACAGTATTCTGCTGACTCGTTTGCAGCACTTGGTGGGCATTGGCGGCAGTGCTCTTGAGTGGTTTAGGTCCTATTTAGCTGACAGAACCTTCTGTGTCAGCCTTGGCTGCTCTGAGTCACGCACTGCTCCCCTGTCATGTGGTGTTCCACAGGGCTCAATTCTGGGGCCTCTGCTGTTCTCGCTGTATCTGCTCCCATTGGGTTCCATCTTAAGGAAACATGGTACTCCCTTCCACTGCTATGCAGATGACTGCCAGATCTATGTGCCACTGAGCAAGAAAGACGCCTTCTCATTAAGGCCACTCCTATCCTGTCTGGAAGAAATCAAAACCTGGATGGCACAAAATTTCTTGAGATTCAATGAAAAGAAGACAGAGGTGATATTGTTTGGACCCAGTGGCCCTTGTACATTCCATCCTGTAGACTTGGGCCCCCTGTCTCCTTATCTTAAGTCAACAGTCTCAAACTTGGGCCTTAAACTGGACAGTGATTTCAAACTCGATCGGCAAATTGGTGCCGTTGTTAAATCCAGCTTCTTTCACCTTAGACAGCTGGCCAAAATAAAACCTCTCCTCTCACATGAACACTTTGAGACAGTAATTCATGCCTTTGTCACATCCCGGCTCGATTACTGCAATGCCCTTTACTTTGGAGTCAGCCAGTCCTCCATTAAGCGCCTTCAGCTGGTCCAGAATGCCGCCGCTCGCCTCTTGACTGGTACTCGTAAGAGGGAGCGCATAACTCCTACTCTGGCATCCCTTCACTGGCTCCCCATTCATTTTAGAGTTATTTTCAAGATCCTCTTATTTGTTTTCAAATCTCTGAATAATCTCGCGCCACCTTACCTCTCTGAGCTCATCCGCCCCTACACACCTGCCCGGCGCCTCAGGTCTGTGGACCAGACCTTATTAGAAGTACCAAGAACTAAACTGAGGCTCAGAGGGGATCGAGCCTTTTCTGTTGCCGGTCCCTCTCTCTGGAATGACCTCCCACTGAACATTCGGCAAGCCTCCTCACTGCCCATCTTCAAAACCCTCCTCAAAACTCGTATTCTTTGGCATTCGACTCAGCATGACTTAGATTTGTTCTTGGTTTTACTGTTTGGTGCTTTCTACCGCCTTTATTACCGATTTGTCTTACTGTTTATTGTGCATGTTAAATTGCTCCATGTACAGCACTTTGTATGCAGCGATGGCTGTTTGAAAGTGCTCTATAAATACTGACTTGACTTGACTTGGCGAAATGGCGTGTCATGTCTGTGCCGTGTCTCCGGCATTGTTTCAAAAGGTGAATGACACGCCCCCCCCCCCCCTCCACCTTCCCTCACCTCGCCCCCTCCCGTGAGCGTGTTTGTGTGTGTGTGAACGACCACAACAATCACATTTGGGCAAGCGTCTTTCATCCAACGGCTTTGCTATCTGCATTCTGCTCCTGAATTTGTCTTGTGGACACGTTCCCTCTTTTAGGTCCTTCATGCCGGAATTCCACTTTGCATCTTTTCAGGCTGTGTCAGCTGGAGACAAAAAGATTCGCTATCTGGCTTCAAAAGTCCAAGTCCATTCAGCTTCCAATTCGGCCGAGCGGACGCTGCCTTGTGGTACTTTTTCACGCGTGACTGCGAGGTTCTCCTCCGAGCCGTGACAAATGATTGCTATCGGGTATCGTCCAGGAGCTCGCAGCCTCATTTCATGGACCCGATGATGATGATGATGATGATGACGACGACGATCGCCCGCAATCGCACTCCTCTCCGTTCACCCGCATGACTCGGACGTTGACATCGACCCACCCCGGGGCGCACGCTCGCACGTCATCGGCACATCCCGTCGGCGTGCGCCTTCCGACCCGCGCGCTCGCGCGTCGCCGCAGGGGCTCGCCGGCGGAGAAAATGCCGGCGTGCCGGGCAACGCGTTGGGAGGTCACTCGGATTCCCCCTCCGGAAAAGGCGTCGCGGCGCCACCCACAAATGGAGGTCATGAGGCTCCCCCTTGTGGACGCCACCCCTTTGCGCCCTGGACCCGATTTCCACCCCCATCAGGGCGGGGCCCATCGATCAGGCGCGCACGGGAGGAAGTGTGACACTTGTGGCCTTTTTCCTGAGCTGCCGTCCACCGAACCGTGGCCACGCCCTCCGGTGTCCGGCGCGCGTCGGGCCGTTTCCCGATCGGTGGCCACGCCCTCTCTCCTTGCCCACCGCGTAACAAGGACCTCCGCCTGACCACCTTTCATCCCCCGGCCCTACCTTTTGCTCTCTGTCGGGTTAAACGTACGTGGTAAAACGTCTCCAGCGGCCTCCTCGGCGTTTGGCTCTTGCACAAACTCGCCGCCGCAGCGTTGAGCCTCGCCCTCTGTATCGAAGACATCCCAGAAGTCAGCGGCGTGGACTGAAGTGCTCGTCTGCCCTAGATCAGATAAAGCTCTCAATTTGAACACTGCATGCCAATTTTTGTCACGATGGGAGACAAATAATGGGGTTCGTACCCCCCCCCCCCTCTCCCTCCCCCTCCCACTGCTCCACGTGCCCAGCGGCTCCCCGCAGCGCCGCTCCGTTCGTCTTTGAAGTGCCGCATGCGGAATGGAGATTCTTTGCATGGTAAATTTGCCCACTTGCCCGCAGCGTCTCCATTACGCAAGTTTAAAGAATGCTTCGGAGTGGTTTCTTTCTCACTTTGGGTCATGAGGCATGTCATGCGCAAATTGGGCCCTTTCTTTGCAAGCTGGCGCTCCACCTTCACAGAGCGTTTGATGCGCGCTTATTTTGCTCCTGGCCACGCCGTGTTATTGTTATTGTTGTAGTTGGCCAATATTTGCGGGGGGGGGGTCACCATAGGCTACGAGTCAGCGGGCGGGAGAATTAGCGAGCGGGGCGGAAAGCTCGGCGGTCAAGTCCGCCGCGCAAGCCTTCGACCAGCAAAAGGCAAGATGCGGACGGCTCGATGTCGCTCGCCGTTCACGTCTCTCCGCTTCGTGGCCACGGGAACTCCCGTCTGCTTCTCTGTTGCTCGACGCCAAAGAAACTTTTCCGGCCCAAACAAAGGGAAGCCAACAGGTTCAAAGGCGCGGCGCGGCCCCCGCTTCGGACTCCTCATTATTCACCCTTCTGTCTTTAGCGCTCACCCCCCCCCCCCCTCCCACATTCTGCGTGAGCAAAGCGCACGCGCGCGTGCCTGTTTTCTTTCGGGCGCTTTGTCTGTTCAACCGCTACACGAGGCTGGATACCGAGGCTTATTAGCGCTTGAGTTTAATTAAAAAAAGGCCATTCATATGAAAATGGCTGTCTGATAGCGATTGCTGTCCCCAGCAGCAGCTTTCCCCTGTTCCTTTTAATTAGACACCTACTTGATTGACATTGAGCCCATGCATGCTCAATGCGAGTGTGTAAGCGTGTGCGCTCGTGTGCATGTGTGAGTTCGTGTGTGTACACGCGCGTGTGTAAGCGAGTCTACTCCGTTATGTGGCTTTTAACTTTTGAACAAAACACGCAGCGTGTTGCGAGGCCACGCAAAAGTTTGATGAGGGAGTGTTGGATGCTGCTGGGGTTGTACGACTTCTAATATTTGCGGGAGGGGCCATACATGAAGAAAAATACGTCAGCAAAAAGCTTCGGATCGGGCCCAGGAAAACGTGGCACTCCTCGGCGGCATTGGAGAAGTGTCAAATGAAAAGCCATTTTGCCTTGGGTGACCAGAAAACCAATGTGAGTCGACAGGCTCAGTGGCTTTACCCCCCCCCCCCTCCCCCCACCATGTCCACTTTCTCTGTTTCCAAAGTGTCTCTCTTCATCTGTTTTCAGCGCACACCGCAGCTCTCGCTAGCTTATTATACTGTCAGAGCCGCGCGGCTCGCTGATAGATGTTCCTCTCGACGCCTTTACTGCAAGCGGGTGATTTAGCCCCCCCCGGCCTCGCCTTTCGACGCGACCTTGTTTTATTATTCTAATACCAGAGGACTCCCGCCGCCCTTGTTTATTTGTTGGCAACAAATGCGTTCTATGAGACGAAGGGCAAAAAGTAAATCGGCGGAGCGGCGCGCCAAACGGTTTGCGGAGCTTTGAAAATGCGCTCGCCATTACCGGCCTGCGTATCGAGGCCCGAAATGAGGCTTTCTGATCGGAGGAGCGCTTTGGCGACCTGATGCGAGGCGCGCCGCCGCCGTCATTTTGAGGAGCGACCTTTGCTTCGAATCCCGGGGACCTTCGGCGAAGCTTTCCTTCAACCGCAAAAATATGGCAAATCTCACAGGGTGGCGAGGCGTCGGACTCCGGCGCTTGCATATCTCGGCGCTTGAGTGTCGCGCCGAATATTACGATCACGAGGATCATCGCGTCTCGGGATCGATGGTATTTTCGGGGGCTTGCTTCAAGAGCAGTTGCAAAGACAAAGGCGGTGGCTTTCCTTTTCGACGTGAGCGACGCTTTTTCAAACCAAGGCAAAGGGATGATGAGACCGGATGCCGTTGGGATCTTTGTTCCTTCGTTTTTTTTTTTTTTTTTGGTGTCCAAACGCAAGAGTCGGAGCGTGCGGGAGTGCCACCGCAGCGCCGGCCTTCCGGCTCGAAGAAGCCCGAGCGTCGGGCTGTTTCTCGTTAGAGCCCACCTCCGCGCCGCCTCCAATCACTGCTGGCTACATTTCTGCTTCTTCCCCTCATGCTTTTGTTTTGATTTGCTGGATGTTTGGGAATGATTTAGGGCAGGGGCCCGATGGTGGCGGGGATAGCGGAGCGCTACGTGCGCGCTCCGCTTGAAATGTTGTTCCAATTACCGCCTTCGTTATGGGTTTGTCATCCGCTATTTAGGCACACGGCAGCCTGCATTTCATGCTCTGGCAGCAGAGGCAGCTCGCTTCACCCGCAGCCAGCCCCCCCCCCCCAGCCCCCCCTTCTCAGACATCATCTCAAACCAGCTTAATGCAGAGCTATTGAACTTATTGAAGTTTGCTGGCTCTCCGACGGATCGGATGGCAAGTGTTTCCTATAAACGGGCCCGCACGTCAACATTCGGCGCGCCAGCGGTTGCCATTTGGTGCCGACTCGCGCCGCATCCGTCCGCTCTGTCGTCTTCATAAAGCGTCCTCAACTTTTTTCTCGTTCAAGACCCCGTTTTCAGTTGCTATTTGCGAATTACAACAAGACAACCGTACCGGCTGGCCCCGGTGGGAAAAAAAAATCTGAGAACACCTCCGACTTGGGACATCGTGATCGGTTTGCTTGCTTACTTTTCGAGGCAGCGGTCCGGTACCCAAACTTTTTGGGCACCTTGGATAGCTTTCGCCTAAGGGCATAGTTTGATGCTGCATCCAAGCCGTGTCATAGCGATAAAGAGGAGGGGGGTGGGACTGAGGTCTTGCCGGCGGCCCTTCTGTGACGACACGCATGTCCGATGGCGAATGGCCGCCGCCACCTTTGTTCATAGGCTGCTATGACAAACGGCGCGTGGGTCAGTTTCAAAATAAAACCACCTTACCTCTCTGAGCTCATCCGCCTCCCCCCCCCCCCTTCCACACCTGCGAGAAAAGAGAAGAAGAGTCACACTGCGCACGGATAACACTGCCCGACTTAGCTTTTGTTTCGAAGCCGTCATAGCGGCGGCTGTCTGGACTCGGAATTGATATCGTCGGCGTGCAAAGGCCGGAGCTGCGGCGCACCGTTGAATTTCCAGTCCTCACGCCCGGCGCCGCGCATCTTCTGCCCACCCCTGAATGACAAGCACCCAAAAGTTGGCGTGCTGCTTTTCCACCTCGGATGAAAGTTGACCCGCTTTCGCTGCACCCGTGGAAGTGACCGGCAAGCTCGCAAGCGCACCGGGCAATGGGGCGGAATGGCACGCGCACAAAAGAGGCCGGCGACGTTTGGGCGTCGGCGAAATGCCTGCGGCCGCTAGCGAGGGGGGGGGGGGGGGGTTGCGGCCGGTTCGGGCGGCCGGCCGAGGTGAGTCACCTTACCCGGGCCCGCTCGGGTGGCCTGGCGCTGCCCTCGGCCAGGCCCCGCGTCCTCCCTTCTCCGCAGCACTTAGCGGTGATTAACCCCGGATTCGGCCGGCCCACCTGCCATCTGACTACCATTAGAGCCCCGCTTATCTGCCTCCCCGATCTCGCCACAATAGGGCCGGAACCCGGGCTAGGCCGGCGGATTGCGCCGCCAACGGCCTTCTGCTCTCTTGAATAATAAATCATTAGCTAAATACTTGTGTCCGTTTGTGTCATGTTTCATGCACTTCAATTTTGTGCTCTGTCTCTTGTCATCAGCCCACACCCCCACCCCCCAGTCGCCGCATCTGCTCTTTTCCATTCTCGCCAGCGTTGGTTCCCAGCCACTGTCACGTTTCTTCTTTTGTTGCATGCGCCAACTAAATGCTGAGTTTCTGATTTAAACCAGAAGCTAAAGCCCGACGACGATTGATCAATCCAACGTGTGTGTTGGCCGTTCGCTTTTGTTAAAAAGTCAAACAACATGACGGTTGACAGCAGTTTTCCATCCCATCATCTTGACACATGCGGCGTTTCCGTCCTGAAATGTCGCGCTCCCATTGGCTCGCCGGCCGCTTTGGGCTGCGACTGCATCGAATCCGCCTGTCTGGGTTTTTTTTTTTTTCTCTCTCTCTGTAAAAGGACACCACGGAGGTGCAACTGTTGGAGAGGATTTGTGGCACCCACGCGCAAGCTTGACACCAGCAGAGGCAATCTGGACAGCGAGGAGGAGATAAGTCTCTCTGCTCGTCCAACTTGTATAAAGTGATTACGGGTGCTCTGAGCTCTCCATATTTAGACTTCTCGACGCCCCATCCTCTGTCACTCCCCGCTCCCGGCGTTGTAATCTAATTTTCCGCTGGCTGAGGCCGTGGAGATCCTCGGGTCGCAGTGCGAGCCCTTCCAGCATCATCGCCCCCCCCCTCCTCCTCCCCTCCTCCCTCACACTGTAACTAAGAAGTCGCCATCCAGCCCACGGTGTACATTGTACCTCTGTTGCTGTCAAGCCCCCACCCCCACCCCCGCATCCTAGCTCGGTTAATCAGCGAGATTAGAGGGAAAGAAATTGCACGTTGGCGCTTGCATCAGATTTTTGTGCCTCCTCTCGTTGCGCGGCACCTGACGATAGCCGACATTGTCTGCATTGCAACTTTGCGTCGACTGTAATTGATCGTTAGGCGGCATTGACATTGGCCGGAGGAGGCCGCGCCCCTCGTTGACCCCGCACTGTGTCGCCGACCTCGCGCCACTCCAGAGTTCGTCCAATTTACTTATGGGGAAACGCATCGCAATCGGCCGTTGGCCCGTGTCGCGATCGACCGCGATAGTTTTACTTTATTTCAACTCGATGTGCTTGACGCAACGTCTCAACGCATGAACCCGCGTGAAGACATTCGGAGCGCAATCGGGAACAAACGGACATAAAAGACATTTGAGCACCAAAACATTCAAAGACATTCAAAAGCGAAAGCCCCCCCCCCCCCCCCAAAAAAAAAGTAGCTCTCTTGAAATGACTGAACAACCGTGTGGTCAATTTAATTTGAATCGTTCTTGAATGGGGGCGGGGGGTGGGGGGGGGGCATGGTTTTTAATTTGGATTTGCGTGCGGCGTAACCGCGAAATGCAGCTTCGGCGCGTTTGCTTTGAAAGCTCAACAAACCGAGCCGAATCTGCAGAGCCCCGAGCCCGACTGGCTTTTCTATTCCGTGAATGTATTTGGTGATTTCTGGACGGTTTTCAAATCAGCTCCGGCGAATACTGCAAACATTTGTTTGAAAACTCCACCAAACTCGACGGGAAGGGTTGGGTGCGAGACATCCTCTTTGTCTGTAGAAAGCAGCCGTTTGTTGGGATTCCTCTGTTGACGCCGCTTCTCTTTTCATTTCACGTGTCCCGCTGTTGCCCTCCCGTTTCTCTCTCTCTCTCTCTCTCTCTCTCTCTCCTCGGGGCCGCAGCACAGCCAGCAGCTGATAGGCATCTCCTCTGGAGTCTGCCGTAGTCTGAGCGGCTTCAGACAAAGTGCCTCCATCAGACCGGCGAGGCTCCCTGGGAACCTCGCAGCAGACCCCCTGGCCCCGCCGCTCGCGCGTGCACGCTCGCGACCTCAGCCCGGGACCTTTTGTTTCACTGGTGTTGTCAACGGGGTTTTGTAAAGTCGGAGTAGCGGCACTGATTTTTTTATTTTATTTTTTTCCGAGCGCTGATCAAGAATCGGCCTCCTAATAAACAATGCCAAGGAGGATATCAGAATTGCTTTCATCTTGGGCCTGATGGTCAGGGCCCATGATAACACACACACACACACACACACACACACACACACACACACCGACCGTGTGTACAGTATTTGACATCCACGTGACCCCACCCCCACTGCCGATAAATTCCCAGTGTTTAAAATGCAGTCAAGGGAGCTATTCTCCTTCGAGTTGGGCCGCTTGTGCCCCCGCGCGCGTGCGCACATTCCACTCTGGCTATCGGCACCATCAGTTGACAAGAATTATATAATTGCTGCCTGTGATCTCATCTTCCTCAAAGAACATTTTGAAGTTTCCCTTTGAGCTGGTTTTGTTTCTTTTCGGGTCGGGCGCTTGTTTGAATGCTCGACGGATTTCGCTCTCCCCACTTTGTGCTGGTCCGGGCTGCTGTTTTTTGGGAACGTTTGGGACATGGATCCAGCGGCTTGGAATTAGCCAGTGTTTGGGGTGCGTGTGCCAAAGAGTAAAACGACCGATACTCAAAGAAAAACGAGGAGAAACCACAACGGTACAAATTGCGTTTTTAAAAAAAAGTGCTGCTGCATCTGAAATATAAAAATATTGTCCGTTTAAAAAAAAAAAATCAAAAATAAAATGTGCCTCTCGAGCTGAGAGTTGACGAGTTGGAAATGGCTCGTTGAACACTTTCAAACGAGTGAGATTCATTTTGAGCGCTCACACTTTTTGCTCATGGAGTAAAAGAGAAAAAAAAAAGCAACTCCGGGGTAGCCTCGGCGATCTGAGTGGCTTGTAACTTCTGAAAGCCGCCTGCGTGTACATTTTAATTAAAAGGCGCTATCTTGAAAGCATGGGGGGGGGGGGGGGAGAATGACATCCAACGGTACTTCGGCTCATTGATATGCAGAGCAATTCTAAAGTCCGCATGTGTCCCCCGCCGTGTAAGGCCTTCACTGTTTGTTCGCCGCTCTCACTCCCCGATTTGCAATCTCGGGAACGACATTTTGGTTACGAGGCGTGGCTCTCTGAGTCTCACGAATGCCGCCGGGCCGGCCGTCAATTCCGCGACGTCTCCCAATCGCCCCCCCCCCCCCCGACACGTCATCGCACGCAGTCCCGTTGTCGGTCAACAGAGGGCAGAAGCGCGCTGCCGAGCCCGCCTGGATGAAGCGAGCGGCTCCTGCTGAACATAAAAACCATGCCAATCACATCAAGGCGACGTCAACTTGGACTCCCCCAAAATAATTGCATCTTGACTTGTTCACTGCCTTTTTCCCCGCATGAAAAAATAGGGAGATTCAAAAGCAATTGTTTGATGGCTTGTCTACACCAAGACATGAAATCTGCATTCGGTAGAGAAATCATTGCCTGGAACGCGACATGCCCTCGTCATCTCGGTCTTTTTCTCTAACAGTTCGATGAAATGGCGTGAAAGGGGTCCCGCCCGAAGCGGCCCCACCCCCATCTTGCTTTTTCGGTGGCTTTATTGTCACGCCGACCTTATCTCAGATTGACACCTCTGGAAGCGTCCCAGGAGAGCGACAGATTTGTCGTAGGATTAAACTAATTTAGCAGATGATTGAATGGGAGTCCAAAGCCACTGATTTGGAGTGGATGCAAAAAAAGAAAAAACTGTTTGTGGGGGGGGGGGCGGGGGGGGGCGCCCACGGTGGAGCCGTGTACTGTGAGTGTGTCACATGTATGGAAATGTGGGTTTGCCTCATGAGAAACGGGGCTTTCATCTCGGCTTTTGAAGTTGTCTGCTGGTCCTTCGGTAGTCGCGCTTGTGCGTCTCGTGTCAATCTGCACGTTGGATTTCTTCTCTCGTGTGCCAATTTATTGATTTTCAAATCACTGATGCCCCACAATGCTGTAAATATGTCATCATTGCTGTCCTCTGTGGTTGTTTGTTTGTTTATTTTTTTGTATTGTTATTGTCTGTGCCCCCCCCCGCCCCCAACCAATTAGGAGTTGTCCTCCGTGATTTGACTGAAAATTAAAGTTGCCTCGACCTGATGAAGAGAATTTTTCTTGGGCATTTTTTCCTGTTCCGCTCTTCAGGTTGTGGCGATGTGGAGCATTTAATAGCAGACAGCCAGCCCGACGCCAAAACCAGACACCGTCTCTGGATTTGAAGCAGGAGCCACAGACGCGAATCGTCGTCAGGATATTGAGCAGTTGGGGACGGGGCGACGCGGCCTATTTGCCACCGATATCCCAAAACGCGTTCGGCGACCGAGCGAGAACGCGCGAAGCCTTTGCACTACTTGACGCTCTTCGTGGCGTCTCGAGTACGTCCGAGTTGTAAAAGCTCATCTCGCCGCGTCCGAAGCGATTCGTGCCGGCCGCGCGCCTCTCCGGGAGCACACCGGAGGAGCGGAGCGAACGTGCCGAAGAGTCACGCTGGCAAATAAGGCGCGCCACGAGACGGCGGTGTCAACGCAAAACGCATCGGCGGAGAGGAAAAAATAGGAAGGAAATTTGCTGGAAAATGTAGCTGTAAGCCTGCCGAAGATCTTATTACATGGACCGGAGATAGCCATCTCGGCTGGAATAATACTTAGCACGTGCTGCCCTTTTAATTAAGCAGGCAGGCGGTCATATCGGCGAAGAGGGACGGAGAGCAAAGATGTGTTTCAGTCATCATCTTTGTCGCGTCCATATCAGCGTTCCCCATCTCGCGCCTCTATTCTCGCTTTCCCTTCCTCCCTCACTCGCTCCCTTCCATTATTTGTGAAGAGGGACACGGATTGAGGTGTGCAGATGGGCGTGCACGCGGGACGGAACGGGACGGGACGCCCTCCCCGTGAAGTGCGATGGATCCGCACCACCCATGCGCCCAAATTCCAGTCCTCCTGTTTGCTTTGCGAGGAGCACTTGGCAAAAGCCAGCGGGTGACATTCGCGGGCAGCCCGAGGCCGATCTCGGGCCCTTCCTCCTCCTGCCAGCCGGGGCTCACGTCAGCCGTGGATAGGAACCACTTGTCCAAACAGGGCCCGCCGGCGGAGAGAGCAACGGCGCAGCGTGGTGGGGAGCAGATCCTCGCCGGCAGGACGCCGATCTTAATAGGTTCAGTCGCCACTGTTGTTTTCGAGTGAAATGCAATCAAGGAAGGCCTGCTCACCTCGCAAGGAAATATACATTTGTTTTTGCCCCCCTTTTCATGAGGCGAACTTCAACGCTGTTTTCCACAGACGCCTGTTGGTGCAAACATTTTTTTGCAAATCAGTCAGCGGTGCAGTCGTAGCAACCACACTGAAAATAAAACGTCTCCAGTGTTGTGCCTGGAACCAAGTGTAGTCATCCGAAATGATGTCTGCACAAAACCGTAGAGAGACTTCCGCGCAAGAACGACCAACAGAATCAAAATAGCCTGACTGCTGTGTTCAAAGCAAACTTGAGAAAAACGAAGTACGCAACCATGGCTTAAATCCACTATAGGCTGAGTACTACTTGAACTTAGATGTGCACTTTATAATTTTAGATTGCTCTGTTTTGATTCCCTAAAAAGAGCTGTTAAAGGAGCTGTTGTGTTTTTCATTGTTGTTGATGGACAGTAAGATTGTGTGAATAACTGCTCCAAGTGAAAAATGTTCATGTGAAATTGAAAATCAAAATTGTTATTTCAGTAAATGTTTGCATTTTGCACATAGAAAACGGATCCATGATTCCATGTTGATGAGAGCATTAAAAAAAAATAGGACAAAAAAATATAAAAGGAAATTCAGAAACAATAAAAAATGTGTGAGTAGTAATGATTAACTATGAGTTACTTGAGTTAATTATGACAGTTGCGTTTTAATCTCGATTAAATATTTTGATCGTTTGACGCACGTTGACCTCACAGTGCAGAGGTTGTAGTTCGATCCCAGCGCCGGCCTTCCTGCGTGGAGTTTGCATGTTCTCCACGGGCCTGCGTGGGTTACTCCGGTTTCCTCCCGCATTCCAAAAACATGCATGGCAGGCTGATTGAACACTCTGAATTGTCCCTAGGTGTGAGCGTGAGCGCGGATGGTTGTTTGTCTCTGTGTGCCCTCCAATTGGCTGGCAACCGGTTCAGGATGTCCCTTGCCTGCTGCCCGAAGACAGCTGGGGATAGGCTCCGGCACCCCCCGTGAGCCTTGAACAGTGGGTGATCCAAATTTGGGGAGTGGCGCTGTGATCCTGCGTGACTGTTGTTCCATGCCAAAGCGCCTAATCCTGCGAGTATGCAATCGAATCTAGCGGGTGGCTGACGCCGCCGTGCGCCGGCAATTGTCGCACATGGAGCACACAAAGCCTTTCTTGGGACCTGTTAACCATTGCTCTGTGCTCCATACAAGTGCAAATCAACTTACGGCCGCGTCGTGACTCTTCTTGCACGAGCAAAGCGGCTGGCTGCGTCATTCTGCACACACGCGCACAAGAGGGCCACATGTTAATCAGCCGCGTGTTCAACTGGCAGCAGAGAAAAGACAACAGATCAGCGCAATTGACACGGAAAAGAAAGCGCCCGCCCGCGCACGCGCACGCGCACGCAGACACACGGAGCCTTAGCCCGTGCACCTGCAGTTGAAGGAGGGGCATTGTTCCAAGTCCCCCCTCCCCTCTCCCTGTCCCCTGCACAAAGCTGGTTTGCGCCTGCTCTTTTCTCTGCTCTCCGGGCCTTGGCCTTTGCACAGAGTAGCCCCCCCCCCCCCCGATTCCTTTCTGCCATTTGCCTCCATTTCCCCCTCTCTGCTCTCTTTCCAGCGAGATGCACGGCGCCCCTCGCCTACCTCTGAGCAAACACAGCTGACGGAGGGCCGCTCGCGTGCCGCTCCGCGGGGCCCCAAAAGCTCTCCAAGGGTGCGTCGGGGACCAACGCGCACGTGCTTGACGAAAAGACGGCCTTTTCTTTTCGCTTCTTTTCTTTTCTCTTTGTGCTATGGATACCGCTCAGGGGGAGAGGGCTGTTGGCCACCCCCCAAAACGTCCTCACCGATTGGCCTTCACACCTTGAACAGAAAGCAGCTGAACGATCCAAACAATCTCAAACTGCTTTCTGGACCGACTTGAGCGCCTTTCAAAAAACGGACTCGTTGGAAAGACTCGCCCTTTCATCCTTCTATCTTTTTCTGTAGGCGGCCCTCGAAGGAAAGAGTCTGGACCCCCCCCCCCCCCCCCCGGCTTATCTAAATCTCCGTCCAAGAAAACGTTCATTGTCACCATTTAGTGACGGCCGCGACTTTGTTTGAGCATCCCTCTTGATGTTTGAGACGGTTCACGGTCGGACAAAAAAGATTCGCGCTTGTGTTTTTGGCGTGGCCGCAAATGTCGCCGCGCTCGACGTTGAGCGGTGATGAAGGAACGAGCTTCCTTAGCCAGTCGTCCTTGGCGCGCTCTCATTCGCTCCATAGTTGATGACGGACCCAAAGGGGTGGCGTAGCGCTGGCAAAAAAGGTGCGGCGTTCGGGATTGCGTGCCCGAACGTGAACATGAAGGAGGACTCCATATTGGAGGCGCCTGCTCCAATATTTGTCCTCCGAACAGTCCGTCTCATCTCAGCCCGTCCTTGGCGCTAATGTGCTTTTTGCATGGCTCTCCTCTTTGGCTCCGCGTCCCATTTGTCACGGCGGTCCGTGTTGCTCATTCTCCCTGATCATCCTATCGCGGCGCTATTTTTCATATTTCTCATATCCGCTCCCCTTATCTCTCCTCCGGCGCCTGGGCCAGACACGCAACGCTAATACAGGCGCGGCGCTACGTGCGCGGAATTCGCCGACAGAAGATCACAGGGCCGTGAAATACATCTACATTTGCCACCTTATTCTCCGTTTAGCGATAATGACATCAGGCTTATCCAATTTCCAATGGCGCCGCTGTGCTCGTGAAATTAGCGGAGATGAATCCATGGAAAAGCCTCCATTTTTTCCCCTCCCTCCCCCCCAATAAATGTCGTCGTGAAGCTTATCACCGACAAGTACTTGCTGAAGCGAGGTGCCGCATTGATGCGCGCGATTCCTCCATGGCCCGTTTGTGTTGGCGTGCGATGGAGGCATCGCTACGACGGCTGGGATTTGAAGCCCCCCCCCCTCCCCACCCCGGGCCGCTCTATCATCAAGAAGACGCCGCCGGCTTGCTTCCGTCTCCCTCCCCAGGTCAGAGCAAACACAGGCGGCCAGCGGCGGCGTCGGGCCTGCCCTCCCGCTCGCCCGGCTCCGGCGTCCCCGTCCAGGGGGCAATAAAGCCGTTATCTCCCCGTCTCAGATCCTAATCTGACGGCGCGCCGCCCCCTTCCGCCGCCAGGTGAGCGGGGAGGGCTCGCGGCCGGAGCCTCCTTCTGCAGCCTTTTCTGCTCCAGCTCGCCTTTGCTTAGCTGTGAGCGGCATCTTCACCCCCGCCCCCTGAAGGCCGCCCAAGCCTGGGGCTCGGAAGGTCAACACACACACACACACACGCATTCTCCTCATGCTCCTCCTCCCCCTGCCATGCTTTTCGCGATTAATCCAACTATTGATCACCGTAAAACTCAAAGCTGGGAGGCTGCAGGCATCCTGGTTGATGCCCAAACGGCATTGCGGCATTAGCGGCCCACACACAAGTTTGACCCGAGTGTCACTTTTCGCAATTATTCAAAGTGATGCCTAAAGTCAGTCTCTTGCATTTATTTAATGAAGGGAGGGGGGGGGGGGGGGGGGAAAGGAGGGCGTCAATCGCCGTTCTTGTTGTTTTCATCCGCAAGAACATTTTGTAGGTCACTGATGTTGGTCCAGCAAAAGGCCCCGATTGCAAATCTCTGTTGCGGTTCACCCAAAGGACTTTTTTTTCACATTCATCCACCCATTCCGTTTGGCACCAATGGCAAGTTTGGTTTGATTTGGATTTCTTCAAGGTGTAGCTGCGAGTATCTTTCCACCGACGTTTTGCTTTTACTTCCTCCATCTCAAAACATCGGAATCATTTCAAGTGGGAAGTTTCGCACCAGTGGGAAAAAGTTGGAACGAGTCAAGCGCCGGGTTTGAGCTCTTCATCGCTGGAGAAAAAAAAGTCAACCAAACAACAATCGGGCGACGGCAGAAAATTTGGAGATGCAAAACGTTCCCGGTTTTATGGCCTTACTGAAAACAATTGTTGACTCTCGAGTGGGCGCGGAGTGCGTTGCGATATGGTGCAATGAGGGGCTTTTTACAGGCGGGCACGCCGGCGACAGAGTCCCCCTGTGTGAAGCGGCGGGGCGAGGCCGCCGCGGTCCACGTGCAGGTCTTTGATGTCAGGAGTCGGGCGAGCGCTTTGGCTATTCGCTCGGGAGCCGGGGCAGACGGGGGACAAAGTGCGACGGAGCGATGACGCTCCTGTCTGCCCTGGCATGAATGCCCCTCTTCATCTGCTCTAAAAGGCACATTATTGGTGGATATCCTGGCCGCTGACCCCGGAGTACGGGGTCAAGGGGAACAGGGGGGCAGATGAAAGCGGGGTAATTACGGCGCAGCGGACAAAAAAGAACGTTGTCTCCAAACAACTATTTTGCCGGCAAGGGGGAAGCGGGTCGCCCACGGAGGCTTTGGGACAAATTCTCCCAGGCCAGGAAAGATGTCAAGGCCTTCGTCTCAAACCGTTGGACTGCATCTTCGTTTTGGACTACCTCCAACCCGGTTTACTGCCCGGTTCCTGGTTTGGTTCACGAGCGAGACCGCTCCAAAGCCGAGCCAGCGGTCGTGTCTGGATTCGGAAGACTCGAGTGGCTCCGCTCGGGTCATTTTGGGCATTGACGAGCCTCTTTAACAGCGGTTGGAGCGCTTTGCACGCGTTCCCGCACCCGCTGGCCGATTGCGGTCGGCAAAGCCTGAGTTGATTGCGGATCGGACGGGAGCGCCGCTCGGTCATACCGGCCCGCGGGCTCCTCGCCATGGTTCCCTATCGCCCTTCCGGGGATGCGGTCAGGCAAATGAAGTCCGCGTTTGTCCGCGTGAGCTGGACATTCAGGGCGCGTTCTTTTGATTCATCCGGCTCCCTTTTCGGTTGCTTCATCAATTTTAGGCGTCCTTCAAACCGGAGCGAGAGCTGACACTGAGAGGTGACTCCCAAAGAAAGGAAAGGCAGTTTCTTGGAGAAAGTCCACGTCGGTGATGAGGGAGGGACGACGGAGCATTCGCCGGTAAACGTTGACCAGAGCGGCTTTATTACCGCCAGAGATTTACACTCCGCTTTATTCCCAAGTGTCACTCGTAAAACCAAAAGAGAGGGAGAGAAGAGCCGATGATATACGAGCGCGGCCTTATTATTATCATCCAATCAAACGCGAGCAGGAAATCAAGCCTGGGGGAGGACGTCATCATGCAGTTGGAGCACGGGAAACGTTGGGATTGTTTGTCTTCTCGCCTTCAATCGCTTTGCCTCTCCGTCACCGAACGCGGCGTGAAAAGAAGTGCGATCAAAGAGCCGCCGCCGTAGCACGCGCCGTGGCGCCGACGCCATCGAGGCCGCGCGCTCGGCTCCCGCGTCACCTTCGCGGGACGCCTCGTCAAGCGGACCGCTGGAGGAACTCGCTCAAGTGTCCCGGGGTGTGTTTTTCGGCGAGGGTAAGACGAAAAACCGTCGGAGGAAACGGCGGAGATAGCGCCCCGGCGCGAGAGGTCGTCGCATCGCCGCAAAGCGCGCGTCACCTCTGAGCTGCGCTTGAACGTGCGTGAGTGAGAGAGCAGGGGGGGCAGCTTGGCGACGCGGGCCGCCTCTCGGACCGCCGTTGCCGAATCACGTTGATCGGGCCTGACAAGGCGTTGAGTCTTATCCCCGCGGCGCGAGCTTAGGGGGGCTGACGCCGCCGGCGCAGGAGCGGAGCGGCGCCGGATAAGATGAGGGAGAGGCGAGAAGATCCTCGGCATTAAGAGATGGGAGGATTCCCAAGTGTAAAAGCGTCCTCTTTCGCGATCACTCGGGATTTAGCGCAAGTTTGTGGCAGTCGGCTGCGGCGCCGAGTTTCTGCCTCCTGACAGGGTAATCGCCCGAGGGCTTAACGCCACGGCAAGAACAATGCTTTCCCCTTCCGCCTCTCGTCTCATCTCATCTCGCGGCTGATCTGGACAAAGTGCCCGTTCGCCCGCCCGCCCGCATCGACCGTATCTGCAGCGGCGAGGCGGCCCCAGAGGAGGTTTGACAGGCCGAGGCCCGAGAGACGGTCCGGGCCAACGGCATCCGGCACGTAGCGCGGTTTGTTTGTCATTGCGAGGGGGTGGGGGGGGGGGGGCAAGAGGGCCATGATAACTTTCTGTCGTGCCTCATCCGCACCTGCGCGTTGAGCCTTTCTGATGCGTCACAAGACACATCAACAGCAATGGGGTCAGCGCTAATCTCGCTCAGGTTTGAGGATCTGCGGTCCCTCCTCCCTCCCTAAAAATCTCCGACACATGCAAATGAACAGATGCAGCCGTTAAAAAAAAAAAAAAAAAAAAGATCCAAAGATGAAAAGGCTGCTCTTCCAGTAATCTACCTTGGCAGAGACGAGAGGCTTTTCTCTGCCCCAAATTAAGGAGCTGATGCGCAGTCCGTCATCCGCCGGTCAGAAGGCGTCAGCGAGCGCGGCGTTGCACAAATGTTGTTTGGCGCAACGCACGGCACAGCAAAGCTTTTCTCAGCTAACGGCTGCTCAAGGTGGAGACTCATCTCCGGCGATCGTCTTTTTGCTTCGATTTCGATTCCCCCCCCCCCCCCCCCCCCCGTCTCTCTGCTTTCTGTTCCAAAATATTCTCATTGTATCGACAAACGGCCGCAAAGTCCATTTTCTTTTTTGTTTTGTTTTTTTGCCACCATTGCAGCCAGTGACTCTGTGCCAGGCTGTCATTTCGCAAGGGTTCTCCATGAGAGCTCCCCATCCAATGAGAGCAGATGAGGCTGGGAGTGAACCGAGTTCATCCGCTTTCCGTTTGCCTGTTTGGAGTCTGACTTGCGAGCCGCGCTATTTGTGCGCATTACCTGACTCCTTGGACTGGAAAGCGTCACTGTCTCCGTCTAATCGGATCGCGACGACACCGCCGGCTAATGTGGCCCCGCTGCCATCAAGTCGCCCTTTTAAAGCGGCGCTGATCTGATTGCTGGAGTTGATTGAAAAATAGAGCGCGGCGGGGCGGAGCGGGGCGGGGCCGAGCTCCCCGGGTTCTTTTCACAAAGGACTTCGGCTCGTTGCCACTCTGATCGGTCGCTGTGAGCTCGAGTTGCATTCGCGCGAGGGCCTCGAGGGCGAGCCTTTTCGTGTCGTTTCACTGGCCGGACATGCGACTTTGAAAGTCACGAGGTGCTTGTGGGACGGGGTGGGGGGGGGGGGGGCAGAATCAAATCGAAGCGCTCTTTGCAAAGCCATTTGAATGCACGGGTGGGAGCCTGCGCATCACTCTGGCCACCCGCCCCGCTTCGCCACAAATTCGTGTGTTGGGCGGGGCGGAGATGGGCGGCTGCAGGGGGCCACCGTTTTTCATCGGCGCTTGCGGGGGCCCACGTAGGACCGCGCACTTCCTAACAAGATGCATTACAAAAAAAAACAACATCCGAGCTCTTAATACATCTTTTTTTTTTGTTGTTGTTGTTTTTTACAATCAGTGAAAAGGCTTTGGCGCAAGCAACAAGATAACCACATAGTGAGATTTTTTTCTTTCTTCTCTTGCATCAAAATCATAATTCAAGACGACCGGAGAGCAAACCAAAGTTAAATGCAAGAATTCATGTTGTGCACAAAAATCATGTCGCTCCCGCCATTTCTTTTGTTAGATGATTGAGGCTTGTCATGCACATCATTCAAAATCGGTAAAAAAAATGCTCTGGCATCCTCATGTTGTCGTATCGGGTGGTATCACAATTTAAAACAACAGTCGACATCTGCCTATTCGCCGTTTGGGGCCCATGGTTTTGAAGATTCTTCGCTTTTACGACGTTTGATCTTTTGCCGTTTTGGTGTGGTGGGGGGGGGGGACACCAAAACTCATGCTTTGAATATGCTTGAGAGATTTCAAATGTGCTCTTTCGCGGCATTAAGATTGAGTTTAGTAGTGTGACTCTCCCGTCCCCCCCCCCCCTCCCGCCACTGTTCACTTTGCAGCCCCCCCCCCCCCCCCCCCGCTCTCCAGTCTGTGTCACCGCGCGATTTTTATCTCGCTTCTTCTGATTTCATTTGACCGTCGGTGGCTAATCAGAGGCCAACATCTGTCTGTTTCCCATGGCAACCGACTGAACCAAATATTCCAGACCTCCGAAGGTGGCTCGGGCGTGAGAGGGGAGGCAACGTCAAACGTCCTCAGATTGACAGCTCCGATGGACGCGGAGGAGCCGATCGCCCGAATGGCGTGACACTGCCACAATCTTTTCTTTCTCATTTGAACGTGCGCATGTGTTGGAGTCCGGCGCTCGCGGCGAGGACCCCAGCGGGAAGGGGCGGAGCCGGCCCGCTCCTCGCGTGACGGGCTTCGAGCGGAGCTATTCCGTAGCCGCCTTCCGGCTTTCGTACACGCGCTTGCCTTGAAAATACATTCATGAGTCTTCTCACGGCTGCGGAACGGCGGAAGTGACTCCAAAGCGGAGGCGGCGCCTTCATGCGTTTCCTTCCTTCTTGTTTGGCTCTGAATTTGCCGCTTTTGCATCTCCCGGCTTAGTTTGGCGCGTTAAGTCCTCACTTAAGGCCTCGGGCCTTGACGTCGCACGCCGTGCAGGTAAACTCTTCCCGGCCCGGCTTTGCCCGCCCTCTCCGTTGTTGTTCACTTGGCCCGGCTCCATTCAAGTTTGCACGCCCGGGGCAAGTCCAAACCTCATTTACCGCATGCGGCCCTGCCAAGTCGGGAAACGCCAGACCCCCAGCGCTAACTGGATTAGGAACCGGCCAACGGATGGGCCGCGGGACACAACTCCCTTGTCTCTGCACTTAAGAACACGCCTGCCTAAAAAGCAGCCGTGTGGGATGTGACGGGATCGATGCAGTAGGTCATGAGGTGGGGGGGGGGGGGCGGGGGGGGGGGGGTACTAACAAGTTTCCACTGTACCAAGGGAAATATGAAGTCACAGGTTCTCGGGTCATACTTGATCATTTATTTTGTGAATGCGAAGACTTTGTTTTTCTTCTTCCTACCCACAATCTCGCTGCTGTAGACTGTAAACAAATAAAGGATATCTTATCGGCTGCACTTGTTCAAGTAGAATGCAATCGAATACGGCAGCCCTCGCAAAAAACAAAACAAAAAAAAAAAGCCGGCCAAATTCAAATCTGGTATGAATTCAACATGTTGATTCTCTTGATCCAAACGACCCAAGCAGGACATCCAAATCCCTTCTCAATTTCAACGTGCGGCAAACCAACAGCGCCGAGCGCTGGAAGCTCCGAAACATCTCGTGAAAATCCCCCGCTGGCCGACCGACTTTGCCATCCAACCATTCAGAGTCGTCCCTTCCACCGCTACAGCCAGAAATGTCGCTTCGGGCCCATTTCCATCCTGACGCGCAGCCGAGAACGACGCGCAAATGAGCCGGCCGACGATTCCGGGCTCCATTCGAACAACGGCGAGTGCCCCAAGAGGTGAATGCAATGACAGGGAAGCGGGACAGATGAGCCACAAAGTCACACGCGTATGAGCCGGCGTAGCCGTGCCAAGAAAATGACAACAACAATGCCGACCGTCTATCAGGAAACGTTGCTGTCGACACGTCATCGCGTTCTTTTTCTTTTCTTTTTTCTTTTTTTCCAGTCAAATCCAACATGGCTGCACATCTTCAGGAGACTAACGTTTAATAAACAGCTCGAGAAAGGAAATGAAAAGTGCTCTCAGCATATGGACGGACACAGAGGGGGCGCCGGCAAAGGTTTGGAGGACCGCAATTTGTTTTCATGCTTCCATTTTTTCTTTTCTTTTTTTTTTTCTTCAAAACGCAACAGCTTTAGAACTGAAATTTGTGCTCATATTTCAATGCGGTCAAAAGGTGACTTTGACCACATTGGACAAAAGTCCCACGCCTGCGCGTCAGGTCTCGACCAAGGTAGGCGACGCTTTCCCTTTTTTGCACCAACTCCCAACTGGTTTCGTTGATGTTGGGGGCGCGCGTGTGTGAATGCGTGTTTGAAAAGTGATCCCGTGGTCCGCGGTTTCCGCTGTCGGTCATCGGCGTGCCGTTCAAACTAAGAAATCGTTTGAAAACGGTGGTATTTTGTGGGTTTTTTTTGGTCTCGCTAACTTTTTTGCCGCCTCGATCACATCGGCGCGCTCCGGGACCTTCCGGATCGATCCCCCCCCCTATTCATCCCCGCACGCCTCACTTTGGTTCGTCCCCAAATGGAGCTCAGCCCTTCGAGTAGGACCGTAATCGACGATGCAGTTTGCGTGCGGAGGGCCGCAAGATCGGTGATGAGAAGCCCGCGGAAAAGTGTGAATCGCAGCGCGGACGTTCGCGACGCTTCTCCTTTCTGTTGCCGGCCGGGCTTCTGCGATGGCCGTTCGCTGTCCGGGAAGCGGCGGTCCGCGGCAGAGTGGCAGGCTTCGTTTGAGCGCTGGACATTTTGCATCATCCCTGCCCGCAAAAAGGTCGTTGCCGCACTTTCCTCCGTGGCATGAGGTCAGGCGCCTCCCGTAACCGTCGGCTTGGCGTCGGCTTGGCTTGGCTTGGCTTGGCTGGGGCTCCCCGGCGCTGCGAGCGCTTGGCGGCTCCCCGAGGGAGCCCCCGAGAGATCAGATAAGAGGGGCTTCCCAGATCGGGGTCAAAGTGACACTTGAGCGGCGGGTGGGGCGGGGCGGGGCGGGGCGGAGCGATGGGCCCGGCCATCCCTTCTGCTCCGACGGCCCTCGGGGACCCTCAGAGGCCTCCTCCGCGACGGAGCACTTGATGAGCTTGAAATGCGGGCGCCGTCCTTCTCGTTTGTTTGCTTTTTCGGGCTTTTGCCTGGATGGAATCGTTGCCTTTCGCTCACGGGTGGCGGCGGCGAGAGTGCCGAGTCTCCCGGGACGCGACCCGCAGACACGTTAGGTGGCGTATCGGGAGCCGGGCTTGCGGTTGATTCCCACGCGTTGGCCAGGACCGTCGATAAAGTGAGACGGGTGAGGAGGGGCCAAGGGCTAAAAAGAATGGGTTTATATCGCCAACGCTGAGAATCTCCCTGGGGGGGCTCAGTGATCCGTTTTTCCAAGGCTAAAAGAGCAATTGAAGCAGAAATGAAAGAAATAATCACGCATTTGTCGGTCTTGAGTCTACCGTCTTGCCGATTGTTCACGGTAAGAGGCGCTTGATGAAAGGCCCGCGCTCCTCGTATGCGGCTTGCGAAATTCCTGCGCGTGGATTCTGGGAATGGACGGGCGCCGTGCAAAGAAGCACAACAAGGCTGTTGGGCGAAATGCTTTTGGAGGCCATCAAAGGCTCCTCTGGGGCATCCGACCCGAGCGGAGAAGAAATGTTGTCGCAGACACTGACTTGTATTATTTGTCTTTAGCCCACAGACAACCTTTCACATATTTTCCCTTCTGGGTGTTGACGCTTTTGAGACTTCGTGGCTCCGCCGGAGCCGCGCACGCGCTCGTACGCGGATTCCCTTCCGGCCACGAGCCGACGTACGAACCCACCATTTACAATCGCGTCGCAGCGGCGCGGACGTTCGCCGACTCGCTCGCGCGAGTACCCGGAGAGACGATCCGGCTGCGCTCATCGAGCGGAGCGCGTGGCCTCGCCTGACCCCGGCCCGAACCCGCTGTAACCGGGGACGCCGCTGAGCCTCTGCTTTGATACATTTGATACGCTTTAAGTGAGGAATGAGGGCCTAAGTCGCTCTACATTTGAACCGGATTAGTGTCGGGCTGACGGCGCGGCAGCGGAAAGGGCCCGGCTGAGAGTTGGGAGAGGGCAAAGCGGCGGGGCGCGTGACCCCCGGCGGCAGAAATTGCGCCGGAGCTTGTATGGTGGCGGCCGCGCGTTACCGGTTGCGACTTTCGCTGGAAAAAAGGCCAATCGGGCGCCCGCCCGGCCGGCGCGTCCGCCTTCCCGCTCGAAGCGAGCCCGTTCCTCCGCTCGCCCGCGTGGGTTTTGTCCGCTTACGCCGGCTTCCTCCTGCTTTGCCAAAACACCTTTGTTTGCGAGCGATGAGATCTGGATTCGTACTTGGGGGGGCGGGGGGGGCATCCAAGCAAAGGAGGGCCAACTTGTCGTCTTAGTTTCCATTACCGGAAAAGACGCATTTCTCTCTTCCCCTCGGCATCAAAGTATCATCCAATGAGAAAGAAAGAAAGTCAGCGCGATGAAGTTCTGACCTTTGATTTCGCCTCAGAAATGCGGATCGACTTTTCGAGGTCGACCTTTGAGAGGTTTCAGAAACGGTGCAAAGGTTTTTTTGTTTCGCTTCAGACATGCAAGGTTTCAAGAAGCCTCAAGACATTCACAGCGCTGGCGCCATCGCTTCCATTTGCGATCACAAGTCACGGCTCGTTCGTTTCGGGTCAATCGTCAGAGCAACACGCGACTTGAGTAACCCGGAAGGTTTTTCTTTTTCGAAGTTACAAGGAGGCGAACGGCGGCGACGTGCAAAATCGGGAAACGGGCCGTTTGGAGACACGCGGAAGAGTCTTGTCAGATTAAAAGGTCAACTCGGTGGAGAGCAAAAGTATCTCACATTGGTTTGCGTCGTCATCCTGGGCTGTCCTCTGTCCCCCCCCCGCGCTCGCCTCTCATGTGAGTGCTGAGGCGCTTCTTTGAATCCACGTCCGCCGTCCGGTATGGCCATAGGACCATCGACTACTATACACTGTATATAGATATCGGTTTGGTGATATTTATTTAATTTTTTTTGTTGGGGGGGGCAGGGGGGGGTGTAATATTTTCTTCTCAGTCAGCCCCTTTCCTTCAACCCTGAAATGAAATGAAATCAGGGTTTTCTCCCTTTTCCACAAGTAATGATGTGACGTTGCTCACGGCTTCCTCAATTTTGCAGCGGGCAGAAGAAGGTCCAGTCTCCAGTTTCAGCCCCTGGACGGCTGCCAGACAGGAAGGGTGGGGGCGGGGGCGGGGGCGCGCGAGGCTGGGTTGGCTCCCGTAGGTAAGGAGGCCGAGTCACGAGAGCGCCACGGCCGTATTTCATCTTCTTTCAACGCCTCGACGTGGTTCTGAAGGAACCCCCGGACGAAATCACGCCCCTCGCAGCCCGCAACTGACGTCTGGCCAAGAAATATGATTGGGGACGGCACCCAGAACGACCGCAAAGCCTTTGTGTTGGGATTTACCGATGAACTTGTCACCACCCCCCCCCCCCCCCCCGAAACGAAAGAAGCTTTGCCTCCAGGTGTGTCTCGGAAACACACGGACGAGCGACAACGGCGCCGCCGGGAGAAAGGCTCCCATTGTCCCAGCGCGCCGCCGCGCGTCGGAGTGGGCCACATGAAACAAGTCCACGGGAGGCGGAATGACGAATGAATGCGCTGGTGTTTCCAATCCACGGCCGCGCGCGGCCGGAGTGCGCGCGTGACTGAACGGCGCTTGGTGTTTGTGTGTCGCTGCGCTTGTTTGTCACATGATGCCCGGCGGCCATGTCTAACTAAGCGTACAGGCGCCAGTCCGGATGAGGCGGCGGGAAAGAGAGAGAGAGAAGGGCACGAGAAGACGCGGAGCCGTGGCGGGGGGCACTCGGCCCGACCGCTGTCACATGATGGGGCCGTGTCATCGAGACAAACGACGCTGCGACTCTTGAATAAGCCAGCCGGCGACTCGTGATCCCCGCTGGCATTGTGGAAACGGGACTTTTCTTCTCCCCCAAAAAGCCGCCGTCGCCATGTACTTTGGATACCGGAAGACGAAGGCGGCGGCTCCCCTGCACCGACCTTTTTGGACCTCCCGCCATCGGCCCGTTAACGCACGTACGCGCGCAACGGCCCTGACGTGAAACCAAACTGGAACATAAAGCCCACGCAAGATGGACTGGAGACGTATGCCCCCCCCCCCCGCCCCCTCCCGTACCTGAGGGTCGGGGCGATATCCCAATTTCCCGGCCGAATGCTCCCTTGGTCGAGTGGCCCGCCGCGCGCGTCGTTCTGAGCCGACTGACGTCGGGGTTGCGTGCCGAGGGAAGCCCCTCACGCCGCTCCTTTCATCGGGCGACAAAAAGTGCGTCGTGGCCAAGAGATGAGCGAGCATGTCGCTGGCGCTTGTGCAACAAGAAGGACAAAGGAAGAATGCTGATGGAGTCGGAGAAGGGGAAATGAATCAGCGGGAGCGGCGGCCAGTCCGGCTCATTGGAGCGCGTCTGTCATCTCTTTGAGTCGTCCCTTTTTTGCCTTTGAGCTCTTGATCACTTCTCGTTCGCCACATTCCGAGCGGTTTTGTCACCGAGCCGAGGAAGCGAACGGGGAGGGCCCCCCCCCCCGTGTCGCGTTGCCTCGCTCGTTTGACCCCCCCCCCGTGCTCAACATTTGCAAGAGGCCCGAACGCCCCGTGACGTCTCCGCGGCCGGTGCCTCTTGGAAACAAGAAAAACACGATCAGAATGACGTCACGGGCCTTCTTCGTGCTCATCGGATCCCAACTCGTCGGAGGCTGAATTAGCTCCGCGTTTACGCGAGGCCTCCTTTGTCAGATTTTTCGGCATCAATGCTCATTTTTCATCTTTGCTTTCTCCGAGGAAATGCCGGTGACCAAAACAGCCGCGGTCACTTTGAACCGCCTTCTGATGTTGACCGCAGTGGAAAAAGACAAGTCGACGCGCGCGCCCGCATTGAAACGCCAGCTTTTTGCCGATGCGTACGACATCGCCATCGAAATCTTTTCCGCCGTTCGTGACGGCGAGAACCCGTGCAAGTCGACTGAAAAAAAAAAAAAAAAGCTGAACATAACCTGAAATATACACATCTATTTTCGAAAGCAGTCAAATGAAGCACTTGGGGAATGTGGTTGCACAAGTGCGCACACCCTTCGATAACTGGGGATGTGGCTGGGAAGATGTTGATGGCGAGTGGGAATCGACCATCTCCTGCCAGTGCTTGACAGAAAAGTCAACTTTCCTCAAGGTGGAGGCATTTCTTTGGACTAGTTTTAGGATTAGTCACATTGAAATTGAGATTGATTCGCATTTGTATTTTTCTCAATTGTGACGTCCACGTTTGAGGTCACATGGATGACAGAAAAGCTTTGGAAAGGATTCTTTCCTTTTCTCCTTTTATCAAAAAGCATTTGAACAAGTGTGGGGGGGGGGGGGTATCCGCAAGCAAGCCCCCCCCCCCCCACTCCCCAAAAAGACACTGTGAATTGTCACGCTCTTGATTAGTTTTTCAGCCAATGGCCACCCGGACGGCGCAACGGTAACGCGATGAAAAGAAGACATGTGACATGTTGTCCCAATACATGCGGAGCGCCTCTCCCGACACGTCTGCGCTCGCTTGTCCTTTGTCCACATCGCAGTCACGTTAAAGTCGTCCTTCTTGAATCCAGTTCACGTGAGAATCAAAAGCGAACGCTTTTTAGCGCCTCGGACGTGTCGGTCCGAGGCGGCGTCCTCGACCGCGCAAACGAGCGAGTGAGTGATGACGGCCGTGCGGAAACCGCAGAGAAGTGAGTTGATGTTGTTGGCCTTTTTGGGTTGTTTTTTTTTTTTTTTTTTTTAGTTTTGCTCATCTTGCTCTCACCGCGGTGTCTTTTCTTTCCGACAAATATGACAGATGCGTATCACGCTGCAGTCTGCTCTGGAGAGATAAGCGCCCGTAAGGTGCTGGGGTTGCAACATCTCGCTGGCGCCAGTGAGTGAGCACAATGCCCTTTTTCGGGCCGATCGTCCCCAGATAGGCTTGCGAATGCTAATCATGCCACCGATCATTTCTGCCTCTGACAAATTTCGCCATCTCTTCTGTGTAATGCCGGCCGCGTTCTGAAAAAAACCCAACAGGCTCAACTTTTCCAGTCGGCCATTGCGGGTGGCTTACGTCATAGGAGTCGAAGCTTTTTTTTTTCGAGTCAAAACTGCGAGCGTGCAAATGATATCTTGAGAGAATTCGTCACTTTTGGCTGCCGTCGCCGTTTTGTCTTGATGAAGCGTCACGATTGGCTTCTCTTTCCCACCTTCAATGGAGACGCCGCGCGCGACGCGTTTGTGTCTTTTCCGCACGGAGGCGGAAGCGGGAAGCACAGCGGGTTGCCCCGTGGCTCGGTGACGGTCGCTAAGAAGCGCGCGCTAGCCAGAAGTACGAAGCGACGAGCGCAAACAAAGCGAGCGTCCGACGTGCGCTCAGCGCGGAACCTCTTTGATGAGTGTCGCTTTGCCGTCGAAGCGCGACGTTGCCGAAGCGCAGGCCGGGTGGCCACGGGGTTGGCTTTCGTTTCGTTTTGCGACCTTAGCGCGAGGGCAGCAAATGGCAGCGAGCCTCCGAATTCTGCGTACATCTTGCCCTTGGGTTCGCCGCATGGCCGGGGGCGGCGTTGCATCTTGGGACACGGCTTCATTTGCCTCTCTTTTGAGTGAGCCGCGGCGGCGCCACTCGTGGAGGAAAGCCGTTCCGACCGCCGTGACCTTCCGCTCATGTTCTGGAAATTGGGCCGTTTTCAGCCCTTCCCAGTTTGCGCCGGGGCCTCTCGCCAAAGGCGGCATTTTGTTCCGGTGGCAGCTTTGCTCACGTTTGAATCCGCGAGCCAACCTGGGAGGCGGAATTTTCGTTGGCGCGTAGCGGCACTGGCCGGTCGCCGGCCACGCAGGTCCTTCCGTCAAGTTGAATGCTTCCCTCGCAACGACTTTCCAGTCACGCGGTTGGGTCTGCACAATCTCCAAAACGGCAGCCACTCGGACACGTCCGTTTTTCGTGGAAGACCGGGCGTTGTCCGCAGGCGCCGCGCTCCGGAATGACTTGAGGAGAGCCAACGAAAGTGCCGTGTCACTTCATCCCGCCCGGCCATCGCCAGCCCACGACGGAGAGCCGAGCGCGCCGGGAGCCTCGGCCGGGCGCGGCTCTCCGCGTCCCCCCCCCCCCCCCCCCCCCGTCGCCTGGCTACGGGCCAAGCTGTCCTCAACCCACTCATACGTTTCTCCAGTTACCCGCCCGTGAAAGTGATTTGGCTGCAAGGGAGTGCCACTAATGGTGGGGGCCATTATGCAGGCACGGAAGCCCCCCCCCCCTCCCACCCCCATGACCTGAGTAGCCTACTTGCGCTCTGGTCTGAATGGGCTCGTTTGTCTTCAGACAGTAGGGATGGAATTTGCGCGCCAGAGCAGGCGACCGTCGCCCAAGTAGGCCCGAATTTGTCCCAGGTGAACATCGCCCGATGCTTCCTGCCGACCTCTCAGAGGAGACCGACCTCCTAAAATGTGGCGCAAGGGTTGAGGCTGGCCACGCGGGATGCTCTGCATGCGCACGCCCCGCGCATGGACGGCTACCCAGCTTGCGGATGATTTCACCCTCCACTCATGGGGTAAAGGAGGGGGGCAACCGAAGAGAATGTGAAAAGCGCTCATATGACCGATGCCAATTCAACACGTTCATGCTTTGAAATGCTCTCCCTTCATGGGATGAGGGAAGCCCGATGATTGATTTTAGGCAGTGCTGCGTACGAAGCCGAAAAAAGTACGAGCGCTTATGGCCGGCACCGGGAGCCCTGCCGGCGCGGCCATGTTGGACGGAAAATAATGACGTACGCCATCGCAAATCTTCTCATTTAAAGAGCTGTTGAGAAAGGAGAGGCTCGGCCTTAGCCCGCCCGCCTCAGGTGAAAGAAGCCGGATGCGATTTGCCGGTCCAATTTCAAATGACTGTCCGTTTGAAGAGCCAACTTTTTATACAATGAGTGGAATTCTCAGCCGAGCGAAAATGTTAAGTCCGAGAGCCTTTGGGGCCGATGCACTTCTTGTCCTTCCACGGCGGGGGACTGTTGCGCAATAGCTGCAGTTGATTTGTGGACGGTTGTTTTAAGAATGCTTTTGTTGAGTTGTGATAACGCAGCACTCGCAGTGAGGCGTTTTTTTTAACCTGGCACGCAAGAAATGCACAAAAATGAAAAAGTCCTCCGAAAATGGATCCAAACTAAAACAACCTCATAAAAACTCACCTAGCCACTCCGAGAGTGAACTCCAACGAAGCGAGTGTGAAAAGCCAGACTGGAAAGCAAATGAAAAGGGGGGACAATGAAAGGGCCCCGACGCTACGAAGGCCGCTGTTGCTCGCAGGCAGGCCCGGTGGCCTCACAGCGGTGGGAAAAGGCGTGAGAGGCCGCCCGGGTCATCGGAGGGGAAAATGATGCAAGATCGGAAACACCTTGTGCTTTTTCTTGCTCATTTCTGACATTCGGCGAGATGGGGCGGTGAGATTGGCCCGCGCTCGTTTCCTGTCGACGGAGGTCATCGGCGATAAGGCGCCATCGGCCCGGCTTCTCTGCGTCTCGGGCTTTTTCGATGACGTCGTATCGATCTTCTTCGAAGATTTCAGTCCAGCTGTTTGAGGAAGACGGGCCGGCCCGCCGCTCCTCGCTATTCCCTCGAATGTCCGCGCGCCCCTGCAATGAGAAGGCTGTTTTCACGGCGCGCTCGCGGTGACTGGCGGCATTTGCGCTTGAGACGGCGAAGTGCTTCGTCACCGCTTCGTCACGGCCCGAGTCCGACTTCTGCTCTCAACAAAAAGGCAGGAAAGCCCCGTCCTCCGTTGTTTCCCCCGGCCACGCCGTCCTCCGTCGCTGCTCTCATCGCCTTCTCGGGGTCTTAGCAAAGAAAGGAGTCGTGCTTTTTTTTTTGCTTTTTTTTTTTTTTCCCGAGCCGGGCCCAGGCAAAGGTCAACCCCCAAACGGCAACGCGCACGCAAAGACCTGCGTCTGAACTGCGCTCAACTTCCTTTCATCTCGGGCGGGCCGCTCTCCCTAACTCATGCGAGTGAAAGGATGCCCGCCATTTACCTTTTGATGGCGCTAATTTAATTTGATGAAAAAACAAATTCGTCCGGGGGAGCGGGAGACAGGAAGCGCGTGGGAGTTCAGCGAGGGGGCGGGCGACCCGGAGAGACGGAGCGTCGCATTGGGGGAAGGCCGACTGGAGGAGACGCAGAAAGGGAGGCCGCGGGTGGGACCGAGCCCGAACGTCCGGCTCGGCGCTCGGGTCGTAAAGCGACGTCGGCGGGCGCCGGGCTCGCCCCGCCGATGCCTCGCAGATCTCGGGGGCTTTGCCGCTGAGAGCGCAGATAAGCCGCATCCTATTTTACGGCCCCGTCGTGTCACGTAGTTCACGAGGCGACTTTGCTCACGTTGTCTGTTGCTCATCACCGGATGACCACCAGAAATTATCATCTGCAAATATTTAGTTGGGAAGAAAGTTAAGAGGTGGTGGCTGGCGCAGGCGGACTGGCGCCGGTGGCCCGAGTTGCTCGCTTTGTTGATTCTTGAGCTTGAATGCGCCATCGATGTTCGAGGCTTCATTGGACCCCGCGGGGCAACGTCGGGCATTGGCAGCGCCATCACGACTGTCCAAAACCTGCCAGCAGAAGGAGTGACCCGAATGAGGTCGCCGAACCCACCCCGAAAAATGTCAAAGCACCAATATGGCACGATAGCGTGCGGAGATTCGTGAAACCGATTAGCCCGCGGTCGCTGAAGCATCGAGGATGCGATGCCACAATTGACGATGTCAGCCCAGATTGTCCGCAAACAATGGCAGCAAATTCGGTGAGCGTCCTGGTGTCGACTAAACGATGGCTTCCAATCGACGATGCTTTGCATCCACGATATGCGAGTACGAACAGGCTTGAAAGGGTCCACTATGGGAAATCTCACGTCTCCTTCGGGCGAATGCTTCACTTGTTGGACAAGAATCCTCATGAAGGATGTGAAAGACTTTCCCGATGGCAGCATTTGTTTACATTCACCCTTGAGACGAGATGACGCTCGATGTCAGTCAATCGGGAAGCTACCCAGTCAGCAAAATTGGTCTGGCCCAGCTCCGGGGCAGACACGGCACGTACACTCGGCCCACATACCTCAATGAATGACGGTCCTGCAGTGGCCCACGTCTGGCATCCATGATGTGGGCCGCATTCGGCCCAGATCTGAGCCGCATTGTAAAACCATATCTGGCCCCACTCCGGCCCGACGCTGGGCCAGAAAAGGTTCCTGATATCAGCCTGAATTCAACCTCAACTAAGCCACATCTTTCATGAGCCATATTTGACCCACATTAAAAAAAAAAAGTCTCAAAAACGACTGTTATAAAAATATGTTTATTGTCATAATTTGAGAACCTCACATATAACTCCACATACACTGGAAAAATGCACTTTTCTTTATTTAACAGTGAACACAAAGTCCAAATTGGGGTGCAGCTTACTCTTGAACAGTATTTTTCTGTCCATCAAATTGATGCGCTCTCCATGTCCTCTTTTCTTCTCATGCTCTCCTTCCTGTCACCATCCCGATCAGGAGCCAGATGTAGCCATCTTTTGATTGTGACATCAATTTCCTGGTCTGAGGCCCAAGATGTTAGGCTGTTAGGTCTCACAGCGGCTGTAAGAACTGTAAGAAAACAAGAATGGACAGTGTGTTAGGAAAACCAACATTTGTACATGTCATGAACAATGAATGGTCAGTAAAAATAGCCCCTGAAATTTCTTATAATAATAATAATAATACATTTCATTTATAAGCGTCTATAAAGACACTCTAGGATACTTTACAACCAAAACTAAAGTAGGTGTGGCGGAATATTTGCCACCAAAAACTAAACGTGAATAACTTTTAAATAGTTTATACTGAATTTGAATTACAGGAATTGAAGGTCAGTGGCTCGGATTATGGATGGATTTGTATATTTTACTCTGAATTATATTGAATAACTGAATCTGAATTGTACAATCTGAATTTGAAACGATTTACTTTTTTTTCTTTGAAACTGTATTTGATCCTCACTGAAAATTAAATTCTGTTTATTTTCATATTCAGAAAAAAAACGACCATGTATAGTAAGGCATTTTTAGCCGAAAAAAAACAACCATGTATAGTGAGGCGTTTTTGGACGGAAAAAAACGACCATGTATAGTAAGGCATTTTTAGCCGAAAAAAACGACCACGTATAGTAAGGCGTTTTGAGCCGAAAAAAACGACCATGTATAGTAAGGCATTTTTGGACAAAATTTTTAGCCGAAAAAAACGACCATGTATAGTAAGGCGTTTTTAGCCGAAAAAAACGACCATCTATAGTAAGGCGTATTTAGCCGAAAAAAAAACGACCATGTATAGTAAGGCGTTTTTAGCCGAAAGAAAAGACCATGTATAGTAAGGCATTTTTAGCCGAAAAAAACGACCACGTATAGTAAGGCGTGTTTAGCCGAATAAAAACGACCATGTATAGTAAGGCATTTTTGGACGAAATTTTTAGCCGAAAAAAAACGACCATGTATAGTAAGGCGTTTTTAGCCGAAAAAAAACGACCATGAAGAGAGTAAGGCATTTTTAGCCCAAAAAAAACGACCATGTATAGTAAGGCGTTTTTGGACAAAATTTTTAGCCAAAAAAAACGACCATGTATAGTAAGGCGTATTTAGCCGAAAAAAAACGACCATGTATAGTAATGCGTTTTTAGACAAAAAAAAAACGACCATGTATAGTAAGGCGTTTTTAGCCGAAAGAAAAGACCATGTATAGTAAGGCATTTTTAGCCGAAAAAAACGACCACGTATAGTAAGGCGTGTTTAGCCGAATAAAAACGACCATGTATAGTAAGGCATTTTTGGACGAAATCTTTAGCCGAAAAAAAACGACCATGTATAGTAAGGCGTTTTTAGCCGAAAAAAAACGACCATGGAGAGAGTAAGGCATTTTTAGCCCAAAAAAAACGACCATGTATAGTAAGGCGTTTTTGGACAAAATTTTTAGCCAAAAAAAACGACCATGTATAGTAAGGCGTATTTAGCCGAAAAAAAACGACCATGTATAGTAATGCGTTTTTAGACAAAAAAAAAACGACCATGTATAGTAAGGCGTTTTTAGCCTAGAAAAACGACCATGTATAGTAAGGCATTTTTGGACGAAATTTTTAGCCGAAAAAAAACGACCATGTATAGTAAGGCGTTTTTGGACAAAATTTTTAGCCGAAAAAAACGACCATGTATAGTAAGGCGTTTTTAGCCGAAAAAAACGACCATCTATAGTAAGGCGTATTTAGCCGAAAAAAAACGACCATGTATAGTAAGGCGTTTTGAGCCGAAAAAAAAACGACCATGCATAGTAATGCGTGTTTAGCTGAATAAAAACGACCATGTGTAGTAAGGCGTTTTTAGCCTAGAAAAACGACCATGTATAGTAAGGCGTTTTTAGCCGAAAAAAACGACCATGTATATAATAAGGCCTTTTTAGCCGAAAAAAACGACCATGTATATATAGTAAGTCCTTTTTGAACGAAAAAAATGACCATGTATAGTAAGGCGTGTTTAGCCGAATAAAAACGACCATGTATAGTAAGGCGTTTTTAGCCTAGAAAAACGACCATGTATAGTAAGGCGTTTTTAGCCGAAAAAAACGACCATGTATAGTAAGGCATTTTTGGACGAAATTTTTAGCCGAAAAAAAAGACCATGTATAGTAAGGCATTTTTAGCCGAAAAAAACGACCACGTATAGTAAGGCGTTTTGAGCCGAAAAAAACCACCATGTATAGTAAGGCGTGTTTAGCCGAATAAAAACGACCATGTGTAGTAAGGCGTTTTTAGCCTAGAAAAACGACCATGTATAGTAAGGCGTTTTTAGCCGAAAAAAACGACCATGTATAGTAAGGCATTTTTGAACGAAAAAAATGACCATGTATAGTAAGGCATTTTTGGACGAAATTTTTAGCCGAAAAAAACGACCATGTACAGTAAGGCGTATTTAGCCGAAAAAAATGACCATGTACAGAAGGCGTTTTTGGACCAAAAAAACTACCATGTATAGTAAGGCATTTTTGGACGAAATTTTTAGCCGAAAAAAACGACCATGTATAGTAAGGCGTTTTTAGCCGAAAAAAACGACCATGTATATATAGTAAGGCATTTTTGGACGAAATTTTTAGCTGAAAAAAACAACCATGTATAGTAAGGCGTTTTTAGCCGAAAAAAAACGACCATGTATAGTAAGGCGTTTTTAGCCGAAAAAAACGACCATGTAGAGTAAGGCATTTTTGGACGAAATTTTTAGCCGAAAAAAACGACCATGTATAGTAAGGCATTTTTGGACGAAATTTTTAGCCGAAAAAAATGACCATGTAGACTAAGGCGTTTTTAGCCGAAAAAAGCGACCATGCATAGTAAGGCGTTTTTGACCAAAAAAAACGACCATGTGTATAGTAAGTCCTTTTTGGACGAAAAAAACGACCATGTATAGTAAGGCATTTTTGGACGAAATCTTTAGCCGAAAAAAACGACTATGTACACTAAGGCGTTTCTAGCCGAAAAAAATGACCATGTATAGGAAGGCGTTTTTGGACCAAAAAAACTACCATGTATAGTAAGGCATTTTTGGACGAAATTTTTAGCCGAAAAAAACGACCATGTATAGTAAGGCGTTTTGAGCCGAAAAAAAAACGACCATGCATAGTAATGCGTGTTTAGCTGAATAAAAACGACCATGTGTAGTAAGGCGTTTTTAGCCTAGAAAAACAACCATGTATAGTAAGGCGTTTTTAGCCGAAAAAAACGACCATGTATATAATAAGGCCTTTTTAGCCGAAAAAAACGACCATGTATATATAGTAAGTCCTTTTTGAACGAAAAAAATGACCATGTATAGTAAGGCATTTTTGGACGAAATTTTTAGCCGAAAAAAACGACCATGTACAGTAAGGCGTTTTTAGCCGAAAAAAATGACCATGTATAGTAAGGCGTTTTTAGCCCAAAAAAAACGACCATGTATAGTAAGGCATTTTTAGCCGAAAAAAACGACCACGTATAATAAGGCGTTTTGAGCCGAAAAAAACGACCATGTATAGTAAGGCGTGTTTAGCCGAATAAAAACGACCATGTATAGTAAGGCGTTTTTAGCCTAGAAAAACGACCATGTATAGTAAGACGTTTTTAGCCGAAAAAAACGACCATGTATAGTAAGGCATTTTTGGACGAAATTTTTAGCCGAAAAAAAAGACCATGTATAGTAAGGCATTTTTAGCCGAAAAAAACGACCACGTATAGTAAGGCGTTTTGAGCCGAAAAAAACCACCATGTATAGTAAGGCGTGTTTAGCCGAATAAAAACGACCATGTGTAGTAAGGCGTTTTTAGCCTAGAAAAACGACCATGTATAGTAAGGCGTTTTTAGCCGAAAAAAACGACCATGTATAGTAAGGCATTTTTGAACGAAAAAAATGACCATGTATAGTAAGGCATTTTTGGACGAAATTTTTAGCCGAAAAAAACGACCATGTACAGTAAGGCGTATTTAGCCGAAAAAAATGACCATGTACAGAAGGCGTTTTTGGACCAAAAAAACTACCATGTATAGTAAGGCATTTTTGGACGAAATTTTTAGCCGAAAAAAACGACCATGTATAGTAAGGCGTTTTTAGCCGAAAAAAACGACCATGTATATATAGTAAGGCATTTTTGGACGAAATTTTTAGCTGAAAAAAACAACCATGTATAGTAAGGCGTTTTTAGCCGAAAAAAAACGACCATGTATAGTAAGGCGTTTTTAGCCGAAAAAAACGACCATGTAGAGTAAGGCATTTTTGGACGAAATTTTTAGCCGAAAAAAACGACCATGTATAGTAAGGCATTTTTGGACGAAATTTTTAGCCGAAAAAAATGACCATGTAGACTAAGGCGTTTTTAGCCGAAAAAAGCGACCATGCATAGTAAGGCGTTTTTGACCAAAAAAAACGACCATGTGTATAGTAAGTCCTTTTTGGACGAAAAAAACGACCATGTATAGTAAGGCATTTTTGGACGAAATCTTTAGCCGAAAAAAACGACTATGTACACTAAGGCGTTTCTAGCCGAAAAAAATGACCATGTATAGGAAGGCGTTTTTGGACCAAAAAAACTACCATGTATAGTAAGGCATTTTTGGACGAAATTTTTAGCCGAAAAAAACGACCATGTATAGTAAGGCGTTTTGAGCCGAAAAAAAAACGACCATGCATAGTAATGCGTGTTTAGCTGAATAAAAACGACCATGTGTAGTAAGGCGTTTTTAGCCTAGAAAAACAACCATGTATAGTAAGGCGTTTTTAGCCGAAAAAAACGACCATGTATATAATAAGGCCTTTTTAGCCGAAAAAAACGACCATGTATATATAGTAAGTCCTTTTTGAACGAAAAAAATGACCATGTATAGTAAGGCATTTTTGGACGAAATTTTTAGCCGAAAAAAACGACCATGTACAGTAAGGCGTATTTAGCCGAAAAAAATGACCATGTACAGGAAGGCGTTTTTGGACCAAAAAAACTACCATGTATAGTAAGGCATTTTTGGACGAAATTTTTAGCCGAAAAAAACGACCATGTATAGTAAGGCGTTTTTAGCCGAAAAAAACGACCATGTATATATAGTAAGGCATTTTTGGACGAAATTTTTAGCTGAAAAAAACAACCATGTATAGTAAGGCGTTTTTAGCCGAAAAAAAACGACCATGTATAGTAAGGCGTTTTTAGCCGAAAAAAACGACCATGTAGAGTAAGGCATTTTTGGACGAAATTTTTAGCCGAAAAAAACGACTATGTACACTAAGGCGTTTCTAGCCGAAAAAAATGACCATGTATAGTAAGGCCTTTTTGGATGAAAAAAACGACCATGTATAGTAAGGCCTTTTTGGATGAAATTTTTAGCCGAAAAAAAAGACCATGTATAGTAAGGCGTTTTTAGCCGAAAAAAAACGACCATGTATAGTAAGGCGTTTTTAGCCGAAAAAAACCACCATGTAGAGTAAGGCATTTTTGGACGAAATTTTTAGCCGAAAAAAACGACCATGTATAGTAAGGCATTTTTGGACGAAATTTTTAGCCGAAAAAAACGACCATGTAGACTAAGGCGTTTTTAGCCGAAAAAAGCGACCATGCATAGTAAGGCGTTTTTGACCAAAAAAAACGACCATGTGTATAGTAAGTCCTTTTTGGACGAAAAAAACGACCATGTATAGTAAGGCGTTTTTAGCCGAAAAAAACGACCATGTATAGTAAGGCATTTTTGAACGAAAAAAATGACCATGTATAGTAAGGCATTTTTGGACGAAATTTTTAGCCGAAAAAAACGACCATGTACAGTAAGGCGTATTTAGCCGAAAAAAATGACCATGTATAGGAAGGCGTTTTTGGACCAAAAAAATGACCATGTATAGTAAGGCCTTTTTGGATGAAAAAAACGACCATGTATAGTAAGGCCTTTTTGGATGAAATTTTTAGCCGAAAAAAAAGACCATGTATAGTAAGGCCTTTTTAGCCGAAAAAAACGACCATGTATAGTAAGGCGTTTTTGGACGAAATTCTTAGCTGAAAAAAAACATGTATAGTAAGGCGTTTTTAGCCGAAAAAAACAACTATGTATAGTAAGGCGTTTTTGACCAAAAAAAACGACCATGTATAGTAAGGCATTTTTTGACGAACTTTTTAGCCGAAAAAAACGACCATGTATAGTAAGGCATTTTTGGACGAAATTTTTTGCCCAAAAAAACCACCATGTATAGTAAGGCGTTTTTAGCCGAAAAAAAGGTCGTTTTTTTCAGCTAAAAATTTCGTCCAAAAATGCATTACTATACATGGTCGGGTTTTTTTCGGTCAAAAACGCCTTACAATACATGGTCGTTTTTTTCGGCTAAAAACGGCTTACTATACATGGTCGTTTTTTTGGTCAAAAACGCCTTACTATACATGGTCGTTTTTTTCAGCTAAAAACGCCTTACTATCCATGGTCGTTTTTTTTGGTCAAAAACGCCTTCCTATACATGGTCGTTTTTTTCAGCTAAAAACACCTTACTATACATGGTCTTTTTTTTCGACTAAAAACGCCTTACTATACATGGTCGTTTTTTGGGGCTAAAAATTTCGTCCAAAAATGCCTTACTATACATGGTCGTTTTTTTCGGCTAAAAACGCCTTACTATACATGGTCATTTTTTTCGGCTAAAAACGCCTTACTATACATGGTCGTTTTTTTCGGCTAAAAATGCCTTACTATACATGGTCGTTTTTTTCGTCCAAAAAGGCCTTACTATATATGGTCATTTTTTTCGGCTAAAAACGCCTTACTATACATGGTCGTTTTTTTGGGTCAAAACCGCCTTACTATATATAGTCGTTTTTTTCGGCTAAAAACGCCTTAGTATACATGGTTGTTTTTTTCAGCTAAAAATTTCGTCCAAAAAGGCCTTACTATACATGGTCATTTTTTTCGGCTAAAAACGCCTTACTGTACCTGGTCGTTTTTTTCGGCTAGAAATTTCGTCCAAAAATGCCTTACAATACATGGTCGTTTTTTTTTCGTCCAAAAACGCCTTCCTATACATGGTCGTTTTTTTCGTCCAAAAACGCCTTCCTATACATGGTCGTTTTTTTCGTCTAAAAACGCCTTACTATATATACATGGTCGTTTTTTTCGGCTAAAAACGCCTTACTATACATGGTCGTTTCTTTCATCTAAAATTGCCTTACTATACATGGTTGTTTTTTTCGGCTAAAAACAGCTTACTATACATGGTCCTTTTTTTTCGTCCAAAAAGGCCTTACTATACATGGTCGTTTTTTTCGGCTAAAAACGCCTTACTATACATGGTCGTTTTTTTCGGCTAAAAATTTCGTCCAAAAATGCCTTACTCTACATGGTCGTTTTTTTTGTCCAAAAAGGCCTTACGATACAAAAAATGACTTCAATAAGCCTTCCTTATCATGTTGGTCAAAGAAAGAAGGGATATGTTTGCAACCTCTTGGGATTGAACACCGAACCGCTAGTTTGGACATGGTTTCTGTACCCCTGAGCCACACCACCACATAACTTCTTGTTTGTTTTGTGTTTACTTCAATAAAGCTGCAAATGGTGGTTAAAGAGATGTGTGACCTTGTTGCAAACACTGGGAATCAAACACCCAACCGATGGATTTGGGACTTCAGCATTCTACCACTGAGCTTACCCATGACAATGAACGTTTGGGTTGTTTTGTGTTTTTCCTCAAATAAATTGTGTATGGTGGTTAAAGAGTAGACATTGTTGCAACAACCAGGGATCGAACACTCAACCTCTGGTGTGGCACTCCACCACTCTACCACTGAGCCAAGGCACCACATAGAGCAGTGGAGTTGAGCCAAAGCACCACATAGAGCAGTGGAGTTGCTTTGGTTTTTTTTTTTAATTATTAATCATGGTCGTTTTTTTCGGCTGAAAAACGCCTTATGATACAAAAAACGACTTCAATAAGCCTTACCTTCTATGTTGGTCAAAGAAAGAGGGGATATGTTTGCAACCTCTGGGGATTGAACAGCCAACCGCTAGTTTGGGAGAAGGTTGCTCTACCCCTGAGCCACACCACCACATAACTTCTTGTTTGTTTTGTGTTTACTTCAATAAACCCAACCGCTGGATTTGGGACTTCAGCTTTCTACCACTGAGCTAACCCACCACAAAGAACCTTTGGGTTGTTTTGTGTTTTTCCTCAAATAAGTTGTAAATGGTGGTTAAAGAGTAGACATTGTTGCAAAAAACAGTGATCGAACACTCAACCTCTGGTGTGGCACTCCACCACTCTACCACTGAGCCAAAGCACCACATAGAGCAGTGGAGTTGTGTATTTTTATTAATCATGGTCGTTTCTTTCGGCTAAATGACTGACTATACATGGTCGTTTTTTTCGGCTAAAAACGCCTTACTATATATGGTCATTTTTTTCGTCCAAAAATGCCTTACTATACATGGTCGTTTTTTTCGTCCAAAAAGGACTTACTATACATGGTCGTTTTTTTCTGTTAAAAACGCCTTACCATACATGGTCGTTTTTTTCGGCTAAAAATTTTGTCCAAAAATGCCTTACTCCACATGGTCGTTTTTTTCGTCCAAAAAGGCCTTACTATATACGTGGTCATTTTTTTCGGCTAAAAACGCCTTACTATACATGATTGTTTTTTTTCGGCAAAAAATGCCTTACTATCCATGGTCGTTTTTTTCGGCTAAACATTGCGTCCAAAAACGCCTTACTATACATGGTCGTTTTTTACGGCTAAAAATTTCGTACAAAAATGCCTTACTATACATGGTCGTTTTTTTCGGCTAAAAATTTCGTCCAAAAATGCCTTCCTATACATGGTCGTTTTTTTCTGCTAAAAATTTCGTACAAAAATGCCTTACTATACATGGTCGTTTTTTTTCGGCTAAAAACGCCTTACTATACATGGTCGTTTTTTTCGGCTAAAAATTTCGTCCAAAAATGCCTTCCTATACATGGTCATTTTTTTCGTCCAAAAATGCCTTACGATAGATGGTCATTTTTTTCGTCCAAAAAGGACTTACTATACATGGTCGTTTTTTTCTGTTAAAAACGCCTTACCATACATGGTCGTTTTTTTGGGCTAAAAATTTCGTCCAAAAATGCCTTACTCCACATGGTCGTTTTTTTCGTCCAAAAATGCCTTACTATACATGGTCGTTTTTTTCGTCCAAAAAGGCCTTACTATATACGTGGTCATTTTTTTCAGCTAAAAACGCCTTACTATACATGGTCGGTTTTTTTCGGCTAAAAATTGCGTCCAAAAACGCCTTACTATACATGGTCGTTTTTTTCGTCCAAAAAGGCCTTACTGTACATGGTCGTTTTTTTCAGCTAAAAATTTCGTCCAAAAATGCCTTACTATACATCGTCGTTTTTTTCGGTCAAAAACCCCATACTATACATGGTCGTTGTTTTCGACTAAAAACGCCTTACTATACATGGTTGTTTTTTCGTCCAAAAAGGCCTGACTATATACGTGGTCGTTTTTTTCGGCTAAAAATTGCGTCCAAAAACGCCTTACTATACATGGTCGTTTTTTTCGGCTAAAAACTTCTTACTATACATGGTCGTTTTTTTTTCGGCTAAAAATTTCATCCAAAAAGGCCTTCCTATACATGGTTGTTTTTTTCATCCAAAAAGGCCTTACTATACATGGTCGTTTATTTCGGTCAAAAACGCCTTACTATACCTGGTCATTTTTTTCGGCTAAAAACACCTTTGTATACAGTACATGGTCGTTTTTTTCGGCACCCGTGTGCCGAGAGGGTGAGAGAAGGGTACGATCGCTTAGAGCAGGGGAAGGGAACTTGGGGTCCCGGAGAGCCGGAGAGCCGTCTCCTGCCCGTTTTCGAGGCCTCCCTCTTCCCAATGCACCCGATTCAATTTTTCACGATGATTTCGGGCCTCGACAAAGCTTGCTGATGAGCTCATCGCTGGAAGCAGGTGTGTTGGAATAGGCAGGGACGGAAAAGACAGAATTTCGGCTTCCAACCAAAAACAAAAACAAATGCTCGACAAGAGAAGCTGCGGTATTTCGTGGGACATCGGAATCCAACGGGGCACCTTGATATCGCGGCTGTGGGAAAGTTGCGCAGATCGAGCGCCGCCGCAGATGTGAGCCGGCCGCAGAGTTCAGCCGGGCATGAAAGTCAACTTTTACACGCGAGTCTTTAATGGGTCGCTTTGTCTCCCGGTGCGCGAGACCCCTAATTGGCCCTAATGGAGCACTCATTAAGGGCGGGCTCTGCTCAAAATCTGACCGTAATGGTTCCAAGTGAGAGCGGAGGCCCGCATGCGTTGAATAGCGACAACGTCAGAGAAACGCTGAAGCCTTGCCAAAAAAGCCCCCAAAAAAAGAGGACCTCCAAAAGAAAGCAATGAGGCAGAGTGGAAAAACATGCGCAAAACAAACAAAGAGAAAGAAAAAAGGATGAGATGAGGGAGAAACAAGCGGCCCGCTTCCTGCCGGCCTCAGCTGCGCGCACATCTGCGCCTAAACGCTCCGAGCAGACCCCCGCGTGTTTGCTCAGGTCGCCTGATTGCCTTTCCTTCCTCTTCTGCGTCCCGCTAAAGACCCGCTGTCCTTCCTCTCACTCCAATCGCCCGGGCCAAGAAAGAGGGCGGCCGGCACGGGGAGGCGCGGCGACTCCCGCCGGCCTTTTCTCATGACGCCGCAAATTCGTGTAGCGCGCCAGCCGCCGTCCGGACTCGGCGAACGCCGGCACGCGCTCGCATCCGGGCAGAGCTCCACAAAGGAGGCCCTCCCTGAGCCAGGCGCCTTTGCGCGGGGAGCCCCGGCCTGACCGAGTCGTTTGCGCGCTGCGAGGGGAACGTTGTTTGATGCGTCGGCTGCATATCCGGCTCTCTTCCTTGTGGATTCGCCCGTGGCGAGCCGCAGTCGTGGGGCCACTTCTTTTGGTCTTCTCGTTTCAGCCCCTCCATCGCGGTTTGGAGGTGCTTCTCAAACATTCTCTCCCCAGCTTACAGCTGCGCACACTCGATTAGAGCACCACCGCCACCTACTGAAGGGGATGTGCGATGACACCTTATGCTCTAATGGGGAGAAAAAAATAAGAGTCATGTGGGGACATGAAAAAAAAAAAAGATTGAAAAAGAGAGCCAGACCAAATTTAAGAAGCAATGACATACCGTTGAAGTATTAAACTTTATTTTCTTCACTTTTTGTGTGATGGAAATAATGATCAAAACGCACAGCTCTGGGAATTTTTATCTCTGAGCCGGTGGTCTTTCTTTGCGTCATCACCGTGAAATCCACGTCCAAATATTTTCCGTATGTCTTTGACAAAAGCGTGAAAATAAATTATCGCAGCAATAATTATAACATCAAAGATAACAACCGTAATAGCAATCAGGCATTTAATAAACACTCTCTTTACACTGTCTTCCCCCCCCCCCGATAAAAGGCCATTATTAAAAAGGAGCGCCGTGGCGCGCGATCCGGCGTGTCACAAGGGCACAGCCGTGTGCGTGTGTGTATGTGTGTGCGCACTGACTGCAGTCTGGCCCTGCTGCCTTGAAGCAGAGGCGCTGTCACTCCACGTGTCCTTGCGGGTTTTCGTTTCGAGAGGGTGCACATGCCCGGGGGGGGGGGGGGGGGGGGATGAATTGCCGTGCGATTTGTCAAGTGCTTGCACGAAAAACAAATCCTCTGCATCCAGGTCCAGTTTTCAAGTGGAGGTCATGCAACCACTTGACAAAAGCGAGGCGTTTTTCAGCCCGGGTCCGAGTCGAAGGGGGCGGCGTGGCGAAGCGTCAACTTTTGAAGACCTCCGCTGAGGGCCGAGGAGAGGCGGGCGCCTCCATTCCCGCGATCCTCGTTTTGCTACCCGCTTGGCTTTCCATCCGCCGCGAGTGCGCGGATCCGCTTCGGGCGTGCGCCCGGCGACTCCGCCGGGCTCCGACGGGGAGAGGGGCTCAATGCGGCTCCCCCCAAACCGGCGAGCGGTTGCTGTGGTGGGGGGGGCCGAAGGAAGGGTGAATGGGCGTGGGAGTCGGCAGCATGTGTCCCGAGTGGCCGAAGGGGGGTAAGTGACCCATGTGGGTCATGTGGCCGCCGAGGCCGGGGGCGGCGCCGAAGGGAGAGGCCTTGTCCTGCATGCACTTGGTCAGCTCCTCGAAGCCGTCACCCGCTCGCTTGTTCCGCTTGGACTTGCTGGACATCTTGCGGTTGCGTGTCTGGATGCCTTCTTTCTTCATCGTCAGCGGTCTGTTGACCTGCGCCGAGCGACACGTGAGCATCGCAATCGCAGCGCACACACGCGCGCGTCATGAATACGAGGTTTTGATGGTGCCGCCCGCCCCCACGCCCGTTTTTTGTTTTGTTTTTTTTCTTCTTCCGCTTGCGACGCGCGCATTTTTGGCCGAGGAACGTCTCGCGTGGCTTTTGCTTTGCGCGCGCCTGACTCAAATGCCGAATTCAAACCGTTAGGCCATCGATAACGGGCAGCTATTTTGCATCAACTCTCGTCGCATGAGAAGGTGAGTCGGCGGAGTGTTTGGCTTTTGTCTAATTCAAAAGCAAACGGTGGTCGCCGTCAATTTGAATAAATGAGGGCGAGGGCCTGAATGGATGTGAAAGGAGCCGTCTGAGACAAATCCTCATCAGTGTAACCGACGCCGTTCCGCTGAATGGCGGTCCCGCCCCGCGGCCTCTCAGGGGAGGACCGCCCCCCATTGAAACAACGATGGATTCATCAAAAAGACAACAACAAAAAAAAAAAAAAAAAAAAGGAGGACGGCCGCTGGGTTCCGCTCGACAGGGCGAGCCGAGCCGGCTTTGCCTCGCGCTCGCACTTTCTCTGCCCCTAAATCGATACGAGCTGTCCGCCCACTCTGACGGTTAACGACCGGCCGGCGGACCCCCACCCCCGCGACCACCCCGCCCTCCGGTGCGTGTTTGGGGGGCTACTTACGTTGTGCAGTTTGAAGTACAGGCCGCAGGCGTTGCACACGGGGTCTCCGTTCCCGTTGCGCCTCCACAGGGTGGTGGTGGTGGTCTGGCAGTTTGCGCAGCAGGTGCCCGCACGTCGAGCGGCCGACTGCGGTGAGCACACAAAACGCATTCAATCCTTCATTGCGATCGACTGGTTTGTTTGTGGACAGCGGGTCCGGCTAATCACCAATTGAAAGCCCCAAAAGCACTCTCGTGAAATGGAAACAATGCGACCGCGGCGGTTTATGCATCAACCTTGACGAGGACCCCGACAACAGCAATTTGGCACCAAACACAAGTTCCGCCTCGTACTTAACAAGAAGCTAGTTAGCATCTTTCGAAAGCGGCACACATAGCCAGATCAAGGCCGGCTGCATCCGTCACAGCCGTAAGAAGCGACATTCACTTGACATGCAAGAAGCCTCGGGGGCGCTGTGTGAGCGCACCCCCCCCCCCCCCCACGTTTTTTTTCCCCTGCTTAAATCAAACCCATTCATTCGGGTGCTAATGTTGCCTTTCTGTAACCAAGTGAATCTTGGTTTTTCGGTGACGTCACACAACGGAGTGAACATTTGAAGAAAGCGCCCTCATCGCAGTCGTGCGCACGGAGAAGCATCTGCGCGAGTGGAACAGAAAGCCGCGTATTTTCCAATCCCCGCCCCTCGCCGTCCATCTCTCGGGAGCGCCTCGGCGGCTCCTCTCGTGTTGTCATCATCTCTTTGCAGTGCATGTCAGTGCGGCCGGAGAGAATGCGGCGCGCCGGCCGAAGGCGGAAACAGCCGGGAGCCCGACTTCCTTATCTGGGCCGGGCAGATATCCGGATAGGAAGCAACTGGATGCCTCTCTCGACGCGGCGCCGACAAACACTTGGCTTGGAAACGCAAAAGCTGCAGCCCCAAAAGAGGGCCGCCCGCAATGGACTTTTCTCCGAGGGAGACTCAAGGAATTTTTCCTCACAAACGCCACTGTGTGCATGTGCGCGGCAGGGGGGGGGGGGGGTGGGCCTTGGGTCTCGTGGAAACGATGCCCTGTATCGCTAAATGCATTGAGTTGGCCACGCCACCCCGAAAAACAAACAAGCCAACAAAAAAAGTGGGGTCAACTCCAAATTTCAAGGCAAGAAACTTCAATCCAATTTGACGTTGGGCATTTCAACTTGATGTTTTCAGCCTTGCTGTTGTGAAAATTGGCCTTCCCGCAGTTCACAACAAAGACATGAGTGAGAAATGGGTTGGCAAAACTATTGTGCCCCCGGTGCCCCCCCCCAACTAAAAGATCGAAAGAAAAGCGACTCCAAAAATTGTTTTGGAGCAAACGCTTGCTTGCTTTGTTGTGCAAACTGACATTGTTGCCAGAAAAGAACATCTTTTTAATGTTCAACTTCAATTCCTGTTGTAGTCGTGTGTTTTAGTTTAGTTTAGTCTTTTTGGCCTGGATGAATACTGTACTGCCAACCAGTTCAGACGAGGGCCCGCCTACTGCCCCGAAGACAGCCGGGATAGACTCCGGCACACCCCCTCCCCCCACGACCTCGTGAGGAAAAGCCGCCGGGATGACGGATGGCTGGATGAATCAAAATAAAAAAGTCACAGAGACTTTTCTTGATGTCATGAGCAATTCAACATATTATCTGGAAGCCTTTGCCTCGAATGACCACGAATATCCTTTTGTGTCCGACTGTTCTAGCCACCCTTTGAAAGCCAGGAATTATATTTTGGGGAGTCGCGTGGCAATTCTGAATTCATCGGCCATAGCCGCGGCGTTGCCATTTACCGCACCAACCAAAGCAAGGTGGGCACCGCTATCGCTAACAGTATCGGAGGTAGCGGCAATCGGGCCAGCGGGAACAATGGCAAGAGAAGCAGTATTGTAGCGGGCCGCGTAGCGGTGGATCACGAGGGGAGGGGGGGCGCACAATTCCAGGAAGACGATGGCGTTCCTGCAATTGTGTTGACAGCATCTGCTCTTTGCTCATATTCGAGGTCCTCACCAGTCTGCGTTTGGGCTTGATGAGCGGTCGGTTCTGGCCGTTCATCTTGTGGTACAGTCCGCAGGCGTTGCACAGGTAGTGGCCGGTGCCGTCCCGTCGCCACAGAGGAGTGGAGGTGGCGCCGCAGTTGACGCATTCGCGGCCCTCTGCATATAAGTCAAGAGGGGACAAGAAGAAATTTTATATAATTAAGCAGTCGGTCAGGAGCGCAACGGAGGCCGGGCCGACCCGGACGAGCCGCCGCTTCCGAGTGGCTCTCCTGACCTGGTCGTGCGTCACGGCGCTCGTGTGCGTGCGTCGCTAACTAGGTCGCGGACAGCCGTGTAAACCCAACCAGAGAAGTGAGGTCAGTCGAAACTTGTCGAGAGCAAAACGGATGCGGCGCGGCACCAAATGGGGACCTGCTCTGCCGAGACCGACCCCCGCGTGCTGACAAATCAAAGCAGGCCAAGGTGGGGGTCTTTGGCTTCCAGCTGACGCCAAACCCGCTTTTCCCCTTCGCTCTCTCTTGTCGGCTCTTTCAATGCGACCTGTTGCTCAACTGCTCTTGGAATTCAAGGCTCCCCCTCTCCCTCGGGTATCGCCTGGCGATTGCTGACGCGACACCCAAGAGCCCGCCCTGCGGCTGCGGAACCCCACCGGAGCCAAAAGCCTCGTTCCCTTTTGAAATGCATCCCGGTGCTTTTTGGGGGTCGGGGGGGGGGGGAGCTCTCTCATCTCCCCCTCCGGTCCACGACTCGTCATGGGCACGTCTTTAGAAACGTGAAGTGCCAAAATGAAAAAGGGGAAGGCAAGGGAGCCTTTGACGCCAAAGGCAACGGGAAGCCGCTGCTCACTGTAGACGGCTGAAATGTCACCGTGGCATTTTGTACAGCTGCCGATCAACATTTACCAGCGCGGGACATCCACTTCGACAGAGAAGCGCCCTCCAATGCCACCGCCGATATGTTCCTGATTATGGGCCAGCTTCTATTAAAATGTCACAAAACAACAATTTTCATCTCCAAAAGCTCACATCAGTCAAATGACTGACCTTAGCGGCACCGCTAAGGTAGAAACACACTCACACACACACACACCTTTTTTCAAACAAATGCTGACAAGTTAGCATCATAAGTTAGATCATAAACGCAAAACGCCTCAGAAGGCAAGCAGGCTCAACGCTGTGCTTGTAACACGTAACATCTTGAAATATTTCAGTCTCAGCCACCGCCACCCCCCCCCCCCCCCCGGAAAAAATGCAAGAACGTCGTGACTGTGTGATCCCGAAAAAGGAAACCAGGCCGCCGGCCTGCATGCAGCGGTCTCGCTCGCCTGCGCGTTTCGTCCGCCGAGGCCCGACTTAAAAGAGCAAGCAGCGGGGGCTCTGTCGCCGCCTGCCTGCCTGCCTGCCTGCCTGCCTGCCTGCCTGCTCTTCGTGAGCGCGGGGAGGGTTGAAGGTCGGGATTTGTTCACTCGCAGCGACGCGGGATGCGGCGGGAGCCGGCGCGTCGTGACGCCTCGCCCCCCCCCAACCCCCCATGTCTAATCAGGGGCACGAAAACAAGCTCTCGGGCACGACCACCGCGGAGGTCCGCGAGAGTCGTGGCGTTGGACGCGAGCGAATATTCTGGTCCACGGGACGCACGCTCTTCCTACTCGTTCGCGTGAGGAAAAAAAAACGCAGCAACCTCTGCATCGGGAGTGCTGGAAATCATTTTCAAAAACATTCTCTGCTTGAATGTTCCATAGGAATAAAAAAATGCAATTTCTTGAAAATGTGCTTCTTGAATTCGTAGCCCCGTAAAGGCACGGGTCGGATTATTTCTGCTGCTTGATGTCAGACTTTAAAAAGAATATGCCCTTGTGTGTGTGTGTGTGTGTGTGTGCCCGTTTCACGGTGAAAAAGATCAACTGAACGAGGTTGTTCTGGACTTGAAATATTATTTTCCGAGGAAGGAAAATTTTCGATATTTCGACAACGTTCCCTTGAAAAATTTGTGTTTGGAAGGACCGATTCGTACAATTGTAAGCGACGCGAGGGTATTTTTCTTCGTGTGTGTGTGTGTGCGGAAAAGGAGCTGCGCGTCGCCAAGAGACTCACCTGAGCTCGAGCGGGCTTTGCTTTTGCATTTGGGAGCGAAGCCGGCCGACGAGCCCAGCAGGCTGCCGGCGTGGAAGAGGCCGCCGCCGTAGTCGTGGGCCGCCGCGTGCAGAGCCGGGTAGGCCGGGTACGTGGGGATGGGATGGTGCGTGGCCGGGCCCGGGCCGCCGTTCACCGAGCCCAGGCCGCCGCGCAGCGGGCTGCAGCTCTCCATCTTCATGCCGTCCGCCAGCGACGGCGGGTACTTGAGGGGGGGCTCCTTCTCGTCCATGCGGATCGACGCGGAGGTGGGCGAGGTAGGCCCGGGGTCCGGCGACACGTCTTTGGGCGGCGTCGGGGGGAAACTGTAGAGGTGCGGGCTGGAGTGGGTCGCCGGGGCGAGAGTAGACACCGGAGTCGCGCCGCCGCCGCCCCCGCCGCCGCAGGAGTAGCCCGAGCTGGTGGCGTGCAGGCCGGCTTTGCTGAAGTGGCCCACCGCCCACGCGTTATGGTGGTGGTGGTGGTGGTGCGCGGCGGCGGCGGCGGCGGCGGACAGGGCGGCTTTGCCCGGGTCCAGCCACGGCAGGCCGGGGCTGTGGATCAGGTGCGGTCGGCAGACCTGATTCCCGCCGAGCCGAGCTGAAATCGCACACAGCCTCTTTACTCACATTCGCTCTTCGAAGTCATTCCAAATCCCCTCTCGATCGAGGGGGAAACCCTGAACTTTTCCCCTCGTCCGCCAAAAGCCAACCTTTCTGGCGCAACGCAATTATCCGCGAAGACGCCCGAAATCAAGAAATGATGCAAATGGACGGCCCGTTACGCCTTTCGGGACAGTATCTTGACGTCGCCTGCGGCTCTCGGAGTAACGATTGTTATTGGTGATTTTGCGGTTTTTATTTTATATCCGGGAAGTGCCCCCCCCTCTCTCTCTCCCTCTCCCCTCGCAAACTCTTGGCCTCGCACTGAGGGGTTAAACGACACACTTCCCTTTCCCTCCTGCTGTCATAAAAATTCCTTTTTATGTCGCTGAATATACACGCACCACAACCCCCCTCCAAAATAATCTAACCCTTCTGAGCACGTTCCGGAAATACATGTTCTCAAAATTATTTGTTATTATTTCATATTGGATTTTTGTTTTTGTTTTTGTTTTGTTTTTTTGCTCGGCATCCCTTCGTTTCCAAAGCTGCATGCGCGTCTTACCGTGCGCTTGGCCGTAGGTGACCCTGGCCCGAGAGTTGCTGTAGTAGGGGCTCCCCTGAGAGTCCAAGTGGTTCAGAAACATGTCCACTTCGTCTTGGGGCAGCAGCGGCGCCATGGGCTCCATGTAGTTGTGGCTCAAGCCGTGATGGTGCGAGTCCGGGTGCTGGCCGTTGAGCACGGCGTGGTGGTGCGCCATCCACCGGGACTGATCGGCCGCCGCTGCCACCTCCATGGCTGAGACGCTGGATGGCCGTCCGGTAGAACTTTTCCCTCCTGGTAAATGGCGTCCCCGTCCGCTTTCAGAGTCTTAGCCGTGTTGACTTCATTCAGGGGGAAAAAAAAAAAAGAAGAATCCTCGGACGACGCGGGTTCTCCTTTTCAATCGTAGTCGTTGTCCTTGCTGTTTGTTTACCTACAAAAGAGAAGTCCTGTTATTGAGAAGCACATTCGGATAATAAACCGAGGACGCGAGCGCAAGATGAGGGGGGGGAAAAAAAGGAGCGGAGTGGCGCGTTCCTGCCGGCTCGGAAAAGGGCACGGGAAATGTCTCACCTGTTGCGGTTTCGATCAGCTGACTGCAACTCGGACGCGCCGGCCTCCCGATACGCGCACCGCTCGGGGTCGTTCGTGAGCGAGATGTGCCGCGGCCGGCGTCAGTAAAATCGCCTATCAAGGCGCGCGGGGGCGGGGCTTGGTGCGGCGGCCCAATAGCCGGCCTCGCCGCAGCAATTGGCTCGCAGGCTGCGGGCTCCTCTCCGCCTCGCTTTCTGCCTGGCTTTCTGCCCCTTTGGTTCCCCCCCCCCCCCCCCCACCCACCCACCACCACCACCACGGTCTCCGCCAGCGGCCCAATATCTCTCGGCGAGCTTAACTCCGAGGAGGCGACGGGCCGCCGAGAAGCGTTTCTCAGCGCATTCGCTGCCGCTGCCGCTGCCGAGCACATCCGGCTAATGAGCCGATTTAGAAAATGGAATTGCGCGCGGATTCGACGCTCTCTCTTCCTCTCTGAAAGCAGCCCTCTCGTAAAGGCCTCTTGAGTGATTTCACAGCCACTCGCGGAAATCTAATCGCGTCAATTGCTGAATGAGCAAGCAGAAAGCGGGCGATAATTGCGCGTGTCGTTTTGCTCGCCCGCCGAGATGCAAATGCGCCGCCTTTTTAGCGGCTCCAAAACCAACACGGGGAGGAGACGACTGATGAGCCCACATTGCGGCCCATTGTCGGCAGCCTCTAATTGTCTGGAATTAGTAGCGGAGCATTGCAGAGTGTTTGCGTTTTCCCAGTTTGCATACGAATGGCGCCCTTTTCTCTTGCGTCTGGCACCAAGGGTGCGCTCATGCGAGGCCTCGCCTACACGCTGATCGTCCGAGTGTCTCGAGAAGGGGCAACGCTCCACAAATGAAACGTCCCCAGCGCTTTTGCTTTCGGCAACTCATGTCGGCAGCGTTGCTCGGTGCGCCTCTTCCGATAAAAATCGATTGCACATTTCAAACTGAAATCAAATACTGGGCCATCATCCCATTTGTCGCTGAAGACCGGGGCGTGCATGTGACTGACGGGGAATAATTTGGAGGGCGCAAGAGGGGGTGGGGGGGCGAGAAAGGCTCGCCGCCACGCTGACGCCGGGGTTTGACGACACGTGATCGGAGGAGGGGAGGGGGGGGGGGGCTCTGGTGATACCTTGACAAATTCTTCATGCAGGTAAAAGACCCCTTGTGTCCCTCACCACCGACAATCAACGGCATGTTGCCAGAGGAGCTCAGCCCGAAGAGCTTGTCAAGTCCTAAAAGCAAGCAATTAGTGCAGTGCAGTGACCAGCTGAATAATTCGCATTCCAGCGAACCACGCCTGCACTGCCAGGTGGAGTGCATGCCGGCAGCCCGCGCGCGGCTCCCAAAAAGGGGCGACTGCTGATGCGTGAGGCCTACGAGGCAGGCGGGCGGCGTCAGACATGCCGCCGCATCGCGCATCGCCATTGTCGTTGGCGTGTTTGCCAAATGGATTACTCAGCAGGATTTAGTCCTCTGTCATTTTTGCCTTCATTAATCCCATTTGTATCTGCGCTCGAACAAAAAAAAAAAAACGAGTGAGGGTGAAGCGATTGTTGGGGGCGGCGGGAGGGGGGGGGCTTTGTCAAGGACACAGCAGCATTGTTGCCCATGTTGGAAAGGGGAGAAGGGCTTTGCTTTGGACGAGCGCTCTCCCTTTTCGATGCGCCGGTTTGAAGGCGCGCGCTACAAGTGTATCGGTGCGGCCGCTAATGAGCGAGCACATTCTCATTGGCCTCCGCACGCCGCCGATGAAATGGCCTTGGCTTTATCTACCTGTCCGCTTCCACCGGGCACGCTCATCCATCATTATCCAGAGTGGAGCCGTGTGTGTGTGTGTGTGTGTGTGTGTGTGTGTGTGTGTGTGTGTGTGTGTGTGTGTGTGTGTGTGTGTGTGTGTGTGTGTGTGACTGTTCAAAAGTCTGCGCTCTTTGTGTGTATGCGTGTGCGTTTAGCTGGGGGCAAGGGGGGGAGGCTGGTGAAGATAAGCAGAGGCGGCGAGAGGGGAAAATGACACAGAGCAGCTGAAGCATTATTGTCCCCTTTGCTCCGTACGCCTAATTAGATGGAGCCGGGGAAGCCGGGGGGGGGGGGGGGGGCTTAGGAGCCACCTGCAGCAGCGGCGGCGGCCTGCAGCAGTCACCCGAGCAGCTCTCCGCCGCTTGGAGGAAGCCTGGGTCGGATCGCAACGGGACTGACTTTTTTTGTTTGGTTTTGTTTTTGTTTTTGGGCCCAACCTGCAATTTTTGGGCTGCGCATACATCACAAATTGATCTTCACGATACATGAAGCTTTTCCTTTTGGATATATAGGCCGAAGTGTGCTGCACAAGTTGGTCAGGAACAAAATAAAAATCTATCTATCTATTTATCTATCTATACACACACGTATATATATATATACACACTATATATATATATGTGTGTGTGTGTGTGTGTATAGACATATATATATATATACACACTATATATATATATATATATATATATATATATATATATATATATGTGTGTGTGTGTGTGTGTGTACACACACACAGACTTTTTTTTTTAAAGTTGAGTTCCGCTGCATGCCTCAGGTTTTAGGGGCAACATTTGTGAAGGCAACGAGGCTCCTTTCGGGGAGCACGCAAATCTTTCTGCATTTTTTCAGGGTTTCCCGTCTTTTCGTGGACATTCTCCAAGCAGCAAGGCAGGAAAGCATGTTGTTCTCCTCGCAGCCTGGCATGTTCTGCTCATGAAAAGACGGCCACCACCTTCACAACCCTTGTTATATGCAGCGTGATAATTGGGCGTCTGGTCGTCATCATACCTGGATGATGATCATGCTGTCACCCCTTTCAATTTGGGTTCAAGCGAAGCCCGAGACACTACGAAATAATGAATGATAGTGGTGTTCTTTTTTTATGGCAAATATGAGGTCTACCTTATGACAAAGTAAGCACAAAGCACTTTATTGTCGTACTGGTACAATAGTGTTTGTATATAGGTTGCCAATTCAAAGAGCAATTTCAGACGAACTCTTCCTGCCCAAATAATAATAATAATAATAATAATAATAACGGATGCTCCACAGATAATAGATTGAATGTGTTTGTTGTCGTCCGGTTTTACATTTGATCATAAATTCAAGGGCATTTTCAGAACAAAAACTGCAGGCAGACAGATCGCGAAGCCAGTGAAAAACAACCACTAACAAATCCGCAAAAAGTTCAAGGGAATTTATGGAAATGCTAAAAACAAACAAAAGAGCAGCCCTGCCTCCACATTGAACCCAGATGCTCCTCCAAATTCTAAACAATCGCGACAAACGTTTTTCGTCGTCGACGTCGGGACTTTCGAGGACAGACTGAAAGACGCTCTCACTCACCCGCTGCTCGAGGCTCCTCTCTCGGTGAAATGGCACCCAGAAGAAGGCAGCTCTCCATCCGCCGAGAGACGTCGGGCTTGTCCTTCCAAAAGATGCGCTGAAAGAAATCGGCTCATTGCAGCTTTGCGTCGAAAGTGCGACGGAGGACTTTCCGTGGCGTTTCCGCGCCGATGCACGCGACGAGCTGGAGCGCGAGAGCCGACGCGCGGGCGTCGGTGAGGATGAGATTGTCGCGCTCTGCTCAGGCACGGCCAAGAGCCGCCGAAACTTGCTCGACCGCAGCCGGAGTCTCGCGGGCACGCGTGCGAGGCGGCGGAATTCAGCCAAATCAAAAACAACCGCAACGACGACAAAAGCCCGCCAGGACGCGACGGCCAAACTTCAGGTAACGTTCACGCGTCCTCCCCCGGACAGCTTTGCATCTTTCCCGAAGGCACAACAGCTGATCGAGAGTCTTTCAAAGAGAGACGCGCCGATGGTGTTTGTTTTAAGATTTTCCGCAAAAAAAAAAAAATAAAAATAAAAAATCCAATCCAATCAAATCAAATCAAATCCGATAACAGCAACGTGAGGGAGAGCCTCCGCGGCACGACCGAGCTTCAATTGCTCTCGGAAGGGCTGCGAGGTCTCCGGTGTGACCGTGACCGCCTTTTATGTGGGATCTCGCGAGATTGCGCGAGGAGTCGTCTTGCGTCCGCCGGCCTCTGGAGTGACACGACGGTGCGTTCCCTTATCTGCCTTTTGGCAGGGGTCTGCTTTGCTTTTGTTTTGTTTGATTTCAAGCGAATGACTCTGTTTTCTTCTCTGTTTTCATTTTGGTGTGTATTTTTTTGTGCTTTTCGCTGCTTCGGAAACCAAGCATGGGTCAAAGTTGTTTGGTCTCCACAAATTCCCTCTTTGCCAGCGACGCGGATCGCGACGGGCAGAACAACGAATGAAGCGCTCCTTCGCTCTGTCTCCCGAGTGATTGGCCGGGAGCCTTCATCCGATTTTTGGGACATTTAGTTTGACGATGCGACGAAGTACAACATACCTCTGCACTTCGCGAAAAGGTTGCGAAACACCGGACCATACGGTGTATTTCTGAACCCGAGCAGGGCACAAAATCGGTGTCGCAATAAACAGTAAGAAATGGCATGTCCAATTTTCTTTTCTTTTCTTTTTTTTTCATAACAAAATCCCAAGCTATGACTTGACAAACGATTAAATCTGAATTGAAAATGACAGAATGCCATTTTTTTTTGTCCTGTCAATTTCATTTCATTTGATTTCGGTGTAAATACAAGACAGTTCTGAACATTTTTGCCCCAAGATCCGCCCGCCGTGTTGAAGAAGAGGGGCGGTTGCGGCCCCCCTCCTTGTGCCCGCATGTGGGCTTTATATTGCAACTTTGATAAAACACGCAAAAGCTCCCAAATCTCCTGCACGCGACCGGCGCTCGTGCGCGTCGCTGGCGTGCAAAAGCAGCTGCAAAAAGAGCCCCGCAAGCCTCGGGAGCCCTTCCACCCGCGGCCTTGTGCTCCCCCCTCGGTGCACGAGTTCAACAAACGGCGGGCGGCCTCGGCGGGCCCGGCGGCCCCAGCCAGAAAGAAAGCAAGAAAAAGCAAGGAGATTTTCGATTGAATGAAACGCTTTGCTTTCGGCGGGGTGAAGTGTGGCATGAGCCCAACCAAAACCTCTCAGCATTTGTTGAAAAACTAAAAATAAAAACAAGTTACAAATTTGGCGAATGAAGCGCATGAACAAAAAACGGGGAAATGCCATTTGGAGTGGCATTGCATATGTGGAGCAATATTGCCAACGAGGATTAAAAAATGACTTCCAACCAAAGCTGACGTATTTGGCCATGTGCACTTTGAATGACAAGCGACTAGAAAAACGCACGACCGACAGTGGACGACATTTTGACATAGGCTAGCAAAGTGCTGTTCGTCGGATTTCTATAATCACTTGACTGCACTCCTCCTCCTACTGCCACCACCGACAACAACAATAACAATAATAATAATAGTAATTGGAATAATAATACTAATTTCGTGTGTGTGTGTGTGTGTACACGCTCTTTGCTCCTCTACAGGAGCTCTGCACCCGGCGTCAGATGCCAGGGTCCTTCATCTGCTTCTGCTTCTTCTTCTTCTTCTCCTTCGCCTCCTTCTGATTATTACCACGGGTAATATTTCATGGGCACCACGCAATCTTTGTTCCCTGTGAAGATAATAAATGGCCTAATCGTTATCAGCAAACCGCTGGGGGTGTCAGCAGCGACCGAGGCTGGAAGCGGGGCTCCAAAGTGCCGCTGAATAAATTGCCGGCTCCTTATCTCTCGCTCCCAGATTATCACCGCCTTTTCAAACTTGCACAACAAATACATTGAATGCATCTAATGCATCATTTGTGCGCGCGGGGGGGTCGTGTAGGTCGATGGAGAGACAGATAGGCGCGCGGAATGAGAACTATTTACACGGATGCGAGCCGCGCAGCCAATCCGAGCGGCGTTGGGAGTTTATTGGCCCGGGTCATCCGCACATCCCACTTAACATATCAATACCAGCTATATTAAATATACATCAGGCGGCGATTTGATGCCTATCTCTCTGATTAGTCCCACCTTGGCTGGCTCACCTTTTCATTGTGCGTCGGAGTTCCGAGGCACAAGCGCCCTTTGAAAAGGAGCCGCCGCATTTGGATGATTTTGCTGCACGGCGATCCTCACTATTAATGGCACTGTTGACTTGGATCGCCGGATCCATTTTCCCTCGCGCGTGTCAATACGCACGAGGCGTCTGCTTGAATGCGGAGCGCTTCCAAATCGTCGACTAGATGTCGGGCGTTCGACGAGCGAGCGGCGCGAAGGACACTCCCGCGATTCACCTTTGTCCAACGTGACCTTTCCCCTCCACGCCGGCTTTCAAACAAATGCGACCCACCAGCCCGACGCTTTGCGTTTAGAATATAACAGTCGAAGTCATGCATTAAATCGCTATGGGTTTTTTTTTCCGTTTCAACATAACACGCGCGCGCGCGCACAAGCGCGCGCACCCCTTTTTAATACCGCGGCATCTCCGGCAGCCCCGGTGGTGCTCTGATGGTCTCCTAGACAACCGAGATAACGGTGCAGCAGTTTTCCATATCGGCCCTGGAGTCTATTATAGCGCGGGATTAGCTTTTCCGAAAAGGTCAGACGCAAAGTCACCAAAGCTGCTTCCCCCCCCCCCCCTCGCTGCGCCGCCCCAGCGCGAACCTGCATCCATCCGCATCGCGTCGCGTGTGCCGTTTCATTGGATGAAATTAGACGAGAAGGGCTTGGCGTTTGCGTCGACTTTAACGTTGACGGAGCCGAAAGAGGAGCCGGGCTCTGAAATCCGCTGCTCAATACCCCGACCCACCTTGCTCGTGTCGATGACCTGTGATGTGGCGACCCCTGGTGCCGAAGGGAGGCAGCGGCAGACACGTGGGAGAAGGATTCCGGTGCACTTGCTGCGTGGATGTCAGTCAAGGCCTGAGCAACAAAGACGGGAGCGAGACCGTGACCCAGCTGGAACGTCCCAGCTGGGATTCCCGGTGGCCGCACAGGAAGTTAAAGGAGCTCTGACAGGAAGTGTGCTCTCAGCCTTTGGCCGGCGAGAGAGGGCGAGAGATGTTTCCTGTTCGCTTGCCGGCCGATGGATGTTTTGCTTTTTCAGCTCAACCTGCCAACTTTGTACATGAGGAGAGTCGGCACACTGTTGGAAAAGAGAAATGATGGTCAAAGAAGGTGCTCAATGCAAGAATCTGATCCAGGGTCAATTGATGACCCCAAAACAAACAAACGTTGAGTAGCTGCGGGCAGTCATTGTTCTGAGTCCGGGTCAACATTCTTCATGAGCATCAAGCCACCATTTTCTTTTGTGTTCCCTTACATATATCCAACTTGCTACTCGTGAATTCGCCTGCATGCAAACGTTTTGGGGAACCTCTGCTTCTCCACCGTGGGCTGAAGAACTCACCTGCTCGCTGCAGCGCTCAGACCGAAACCCTAATCCTCTTCAAGAAGTCTGAAAACCAGATTGTCCAAAAATTGAAGCAATACGTCCCGTCAAATATAAGGGAAATACAAGCGATCCGTTCCAGGCATCCAAGAATACGAAAGGACATTTTAAAGAGAATATACTGTATATCATTGAACATACAGGAAATAATGTCAAATCAACGTAAGTGACTAACGAAATGGAGAAATGAAGAGAAAACGGGACTTTTACCTTCTACACATTTAGACACACGGTGTATATGTACCGCCTATCTCTCCTTGTTTGTGGGATTGTCGCCCCTGCCAACATGGCCGCCACACGGGCCTATCTGTCAGCCTGATCTCCTGCTCTGTATATCTATGATGTCAGCAGCACAACCCGGAAATACAGCGTGTCGTGTCAGTCCCAGGTCTGTTTATTGAGCCACAGCCCCAGTAAACCAAAAGCAAAGCACATTTCGTTGACAGCTCCTATACAAAGGGGCGCTTGGAGAGAACTGGACGCTATTTTCCATCTGTTGCTTTCCAATTTATCGCTTTGGCCTGAGCTAAAAAATGGGGCTACAGGCGAAAGGGAGGGGGCTTCGCCCGACCCCGTCAGAGGGCTCCCGTGCCCATAGCGCCGACGTGCTGCGTCATATCACGGCTCGACCATTTGGCTTTTTGCGCAGTGTCCGAGGCCTTCGGAGCATGCAGAATTGGCCGCATGAAATGAAACTCGGGGCCCGTGAAAGCGCTCGGCGTCCCTTTGATGGGCTCCCGACCCGTCTTGCATGAAACGGCATCGACTGGAGAGAATGCTGGAAGGGATTCATGGGAGACGGCGAGCTCCGAAGAGGAGATGGCTGGATTGGGGGAGGAAAAATCTCTTTGTCTCGGGTGAGCTTGGTGGACAATCCAAGTTTCCGATCAGCTGTGGAGTAGGGGAAATTGGCTGCCCTGGGAAGGAGAGGGCCACTCTCACAGCTAATGGGAAGTGCCCCCGTCACTCGACTCGGGTCCCATAGAGAAAGGAGGAAATGTGTCTCTTTGCACGCGCAGGCGTGCGTGCTCGCGGGCGGGGAGGGAGCAGCCCGACGGCCTCGGCGACAAGATGATCCCGCCTGTAAAGTAGGGCTTCATCCGCCGGCGACGCTCTGCACCCCGCCGGCCGCGTAGCCTCGTTTTTTTAAAAACAACATTTTGTTTGGGCCAAACTCGCCCCGAGAGGCACGACTGTCGCTGCTTCCGACGGTCCGCCACGCGGCGGCGATCAGCGGATCTTAGTGGGAGTCGTGGACACTTGCAAACAAGGGCGAGAACGCAAGAGGATTACCGTCTCGTCGATACACGAGAGGGAGGTTGGAAGCACACCAGTACCCGTCTACGGGCGCATTTGGGGTCTCGCTGGCCTCCGCTCCCCGCCTCCAAGAATGCGCGCCCAAAGGCTCGGCTCACTAGTGCCATCTCCATCTCGGCGCCGCTTCCTCGCGTCTGTCAGCCCGGCTCCCGGCAGCTGCAACCGGGGCCACAGACGCTCTCATTGTCCTCCGTCCTCCCCGCCGCGACCCCCGCGCTCGCCGCCACGTGTCCGCACGCGGGCGGAACACACCTGACACCTGCACCTGAGGGGCGGGGCTTTTCGTTCGTCATCCATTGCTAAACGCTCGTCCCGGCGCCCTGTCACCGAGGAATGGCGGCTCACAGAGGCGCTTCGTTTTAAGGCGGACTTTTGGGTTCACGTTCACATTTCCCCCTTTCGCTGACATCCCCTCCATGCGGGGGCGAGAAGGATTGAACGAGAGCATGTCATAGCGAGCGTGCGCGCACATAATAAGGCGGTGACAGTGAGGGGTGCTGGCTCTGTCGCTGTGATTTATGAGAGTGCGCCGCCGAGGGTCTTCCGAGCAGGATATTGTTCCCCGACCGGTGACTTCTGCCGCTCGCTTTCTTTCTGCATCTCGCGGCGTACGTGGGCATTTTCTCCGAGCGAGAGAGATTAAGCTGCAGGTGAGGAACCCGTGTCATCAATCACCACCACGTCACCGTGGCCGGAACCTTTTTAGAAAAGCTGCAACCTAGTTGGACTCCATACTTTTGCACATATTCATTATTTCTGGCAGATAAAGAAAGAGCGAGCACACTCTGCATCCTGACTCCTCTTCAGGAAAGGGAGATCATAATCAGCTTGTCGCGTGTGGGTACCTTACAGCTCAACCGCATGGGCCAAGTGGTCCCACACCTTGCGCTCGGCGCCTCGTCCACCACATCAGGATACAGCGCTGCACACCAATTCCGGTTGAAACAGTATTTTGCACCACTGACGCCAACTGATCAACCGCACTTCTTCTGTGACCGGTACTCACATCCTGGACCGGAGGACATGGCTGCAAGTGAAGAAGAAGAACAGCAACAACAACAAAAGAAGGACTGAAAGGCCTCGAAACATCAAGACCAGGCTCAGCCAAGAAGCGAGGGCCTCTCAGTCAAAACTGTCTGTCAAGGCAACGGTCGTGCTGCGAGCGTCGCTGTGACGTTCAAGTGGAGGACTGCGCAGGAGTTTCGAGGCGTTCGTGTGCAGCCTCTTGATATCGACATATCAAAGTCTCCGCTTCTCACTCGGCGTCTGTGCCAAGCTTGAGCGAAAAACTGAGGAAGGCAGAAACATAGGCCCCACACCGAGTAAAAGCTCGATGACCTGCTAGCCAGTGGAATGAGTGGCAGCAGTGGCGATTGCTAGGACTGCAAGGGAAGCTCGGCTTCCCCTAAAATGTCAAAGAATAAGTGATCAAAAACTGTATATGAATTTAATTTCACTGTGTGTACATGTCATTGACTAAATATGCGCTACAATGTGCTCAACTTTTGTTCCGAATCAGCTTCTTCTTACTGGTTACGACGCGACTCTCTTGTCATTCATTCTCGAAGCTTCGCTGTGCTTCAAATGGTGGACGCTGAGCTTCCGCAGACCGTCAACTGCCCGGACGCCGACTTTCTCGAGAGTTCAGGGTAGGTTGTCCCAATGCGTTGAACGGAGACGAGTCATTGGATCCAAGCTGGTTTTTGTCCCGCCCACGGACGCTCGGCGTCTCTGGGATTGGATGGCAGTGGGAGAGTACCGAAGGCCAAGCTTTTCTGCATCAGATTGGATGATCTGTCTGAGCCTGTGTGCCAGTTTGATTGACATTGAAATAAGCCAATCACCGACCTGTTAGTGTAGGAATCCGCGTGAGCAATTTTTCATTTCGCATTCTGTTCTGAGTTGAGCCGGCGACATCACCTAATCATCTTAGCGACAATCTTTGTTGTGAACAACTAGCGACAAATTAATATTTTATTTCTGCTGGGTTTTATTGTAGTTCCTGTAGTTGTAGGACACTAATTAAGTCCCTGAAAGAGACGCCTTGTTGGTATGACAGGGCCACAGATAATTTTCTTGAAAAGGAACGGAGAGTAGAATTCACGTATAAATAAACGGACACATTTTAAGATGTCGGCCAAAATTGAGCTTCCCCTCTTTGACAGACCAGCATCCGCCACTGAGTGGCAGATCTACCATACAGCCACGCACACGCCATGATTAGCAGCGGCCATAACGGGCTCAAACATGAACAAAACAGATAAAGAAAGTCGAGCCAAGAGTTTGTGAGTTGACAAAAAGCAAATCGCCTGGATGTCGCTCCAAAATTGATCAAAAGACGAGCGGAAATGCGGCGGTGCTCCGGGAGGCTGCCAAGAGGCCGCCATTGGAGGAGCTTTGGGAATTTCTGGCAAGTCACGAGAGAACGAACCCAGCTCACAACACTTGTAGTCATCAGCACTTGTGGGAAAAGCGTGATGGTCCTACTTGCAAACGCTCGGTCGGTCTGTTGAAAACACAACACTGCTCATTGCCAAAAGAGCATCCGTCATTGGCGTGGTTTTTCTTTGGCTCAATTTGGGGCATTCTTCCCCAAACCGATCCAAGTTTGGACAAAACCTTACGAAGAGCGGGTAAATATGGTGACGCACCACTCGATTTCTTGATGTGGCGCACTGATAGACTTGGACCCCGAGAGACTGTCTGCCGGATACGGCCCGCGAGCATCGGCGCATTGCGGCCGGCGGATGTGAGCTAAGCGCTCGCTCGGCCGCCGCCGTGCGTTCCAGCGGCCGTCCCGCTGTGAGAAATTGGAGCGTCTCCCAGTACTGCAAAAGACCACCGGAGCGCAGACGCAACTGCCATTGTGTGGCCTTTCGGCGGCACCGAGCATCGGCGCGAATGGACATTGTCTTTGCTTTCCCCTGCCGCGTACTTTCAGAATGATTATTGTATGTGCATACAATGTTAACATGAGCACTGTGAGGGGAAGGGGGCCTGTTACTATGGAGCAGGAAATGACCTGCCGCCGGGACCCGTGACCACCTCGGAGGGAAAGCCGTGACCTAAGACTGACCCCCGCGGGCTCGGTAGGCGCCGCACTCAGCTACGTGACGACAACAATGCTGCAGAAACCCCCTCTCGGTGCTTGTACTCATCTATTGAGTTTTGTTTTGTTTCTAAAGGTTATTTTCATCCAATCAATGCCTTGATGAGTATGTCAAAATGAACACTCAGCAGATGCAAATGTTGGCAGTTGAGGCCAGCTGGACCCCTGCAGGCCTTTGGGAAGGGCTTGAGCACATCTGCCTCCTGCTTGGGAGGTTCGACACTTGAATTCTCCTCATGCTCGGAAGGTTTTCCTCCGGGGTACTCTGGCCTCATTCCCAAAAAGATGCATGTCGGATGAATTGAAGACGAGCATTAAGTGTAAATGGCTGTCTATTGACCAGTCCTGATCCAGGGTGGACCCAGCCTCTGGTCCAAAGATGGCGGAGGAGAGGCTCATCCAAATAAAACAATCAAAAGAGGTTGTCACTCCAATTTTTTTTATTTCCAACAGCTTGACATCATTTTCCACCCCGTGTCTTTTCTCACACAACCTCTCCGGTCATCCCCAATCTCAGTGAAAACGACACCTCTTACAAAACCACGACATGTAAAAAAAATTACACAACACAAAAAAAAAGTGAGTCACACATCACGCTACAAAAAAAAATCTGAGCTTTAACATGATCAAACGTAAAGTGGGGGTGCGGGGGGGTGAAATTGGCAAAGCTACATTAACCAATCTCGCCTAACCACTTGAGAAAATGTCACTGTGGAGCTGGTCCAAGTGAGGGAAGAGACTTGCGCACTTGTGACTTCATTTTGCAAAACATGAAAAGTTGAGAATCAAACACGGAGGACATGGAAAGTCTGAGCACCAAAACGGAGCTCTCACCAACCCGAGAGCCAACTCAATCGCAACCCACATGACGACACGTCACTCACTGGTTGCGCGACACTGGATGTGAAAAGCAGGTTGGGGTCGGCGCGCACGGGCGGCGTCGTCGCCTCTACAGAGCATCCAGCAGACTGTCGATGCGGCCGACGAGCTCTTGTCTCTTGCTGGACACGGCCCTGTCGTTCTCCACGTAGGCCTCCTTCTTCACCTTGCCGGCAACCAGCCGCTCCGCCTCCTGGCTGGCCCGGCACACCAGCTCCTTCAGCTGGCCGTCCAGCTTCTGCAGCTCCCCGACCTGCCGAGGAGACCACCGCAGCCGTCACCCGAGGCCCGCTCGATGGCAACGGTCGAGCGGCGCGGCGGCACGCACCTTGTCGGCCAAGTCGGAGCCTTCGGCCTTGAGGCGAGCCTGCAGCGAGCCGATCTCGTTGGTGAGTGCGCGGTGGTCCGCCTCCAGGGTCTTGCGGCCTCCGTTGAGCGCGCCCGTATCGCGAGATTGCTTGTAGCGGTTGACCACCTCGTCCATGTGGCGGTACAGGCCCAGACGCTTGTTGACCAAGGTCAGCACCTGCTCGGTGATGGAAGCCACCTTCATGCGCACCTCGGCCGCCGGGTCCTGAGGGAGAAAGCGCACGCGGGCGCATGATCGCTCTCTTCTCCAAATAGCTCAGGCGCAAACCGCTCGACTCTCGGTGACGTACGGCAGAGTGACAAACTTCCTCCGGCTGGCTGAAGGTAACGCCAGCCCACGTGTGCACCGGGTGCCATTCAGCAAACAGAAGAGCTTTGTGTGCAACCAGTAAGGCTCATTTGTCGGGAAACGCCGAGAGCATTGTTGCCGTACGCCCAACGTATGCTTTTTGTGTGCCTTCAGACTTTTTGGGTTGAATATTCAAGATGTGCAATAAATTGCCTCGGTTCCGTTCCTACAATTGCTACACAACACAATTTTGAGCAATATTATTCGGAACGTGCCAGTGTTCAGCACCCATCGAAGATATGGCACGGCTTTTACTTCTGCGTTCGACAAATATCGCTCCAAGAAAGACAGGACGTGCAGGCAGTTTTTCAAGCCACATTGTCGGCCGTGGCTCCCGTGTAACGCTGGGGGCTACTATCAATATCGAGATGCCAAAACAACGATTGATAGTAACATCCTGTGAGACACACCCACACAGTCCAATATAAAACAAGGGAATACTCCAAGTACTGATGCATATAACGAAGCAAGAGTTCCTCACTCTGAATGACTCTGCTTCTTAAAGTCCAGCGAGCAGGGATTCCCTAATTTCGGTGATGAGTAAATGACACTCACCACTCTCCCACTCCCTATTGCAGACGTATGAACTGTGCACTGTATCTTTAAACCCCGAGCGCCACCTGGAGGAGTCAAAAGGTATCACAAGTGCTCCACTGGCGTTCGGTTCCGAGAGAGGCAGCACCCTTATTTGTAAACAAGTCGTAATAGTAACCTGGCAGTACTCAATTTGCACTTACAGAAAGTACATGGAGGAAGGAAAAAAAAAACCCGTCCAGGCTAGTTATAAAACCAAGCAAACAGCTAAAGGTATCGCCACCCTGCCCCTTCCTTTTCTCGGCCCGGCCACCGAGCAGCGCACCAGCAATTGTCCCTATTTGGAAGTGCTGACGCAGCAGCACTGGGATCGTTTCAGCTTGTTGGCGAGCTACAGTTCGAGGACCGCTTGTAGGAGTCTTTCACGGCGTCTCCCTTTTCTAGTGCAGCGTATCTCCCAAAGCTCAGGACAACTCACTGCATTTACTTGGACTGGCTCCATTTGCCAATTGCCGCTGACAGAATAGCGGAGTCAAATCCGTCTCCTGGTGGATGCGCCTTCTGACGCAATGACGTCCCGCCGTCACATCTGCAGCACAGGCCTATTATTTATGTGCGGCGGTGTTGCTCTCATTAAGTGATGTTGCAAATATCAACCGGGACCCGCATCCCTTCTTTTGGGATACTGCACTCGTGCGCTGCTTCTGTCAAACCGGAAGGAGCTGAACTGCGGGACGACGGAAAAAAAGATCCCAATCGTCGTGGGTGAAAAACAAACCTTTGTTATGGCAAAGTCCATCCGAACGTAGATGACGACGGTGAAGAAGAGGATGTAGAAGGCTGCGACCACCAAGAGAGGCTCCTGCAGCATCAGGATCTTATTGAAGTTGTAGTGAACCTGCGGAGAACAAAGCATGCACCGCCGCAATACAGTGAGGTGCTTCGCCAGCAGTGGTCTTCCAGATCTGATTGAAAAAAAAATGTAAACCCCCCCCCAAAACACACATTCCCAAAAGAATTTTGTGGAGACCCCGCGACCCGACCCCAGATAAGAGCTAGGAAATGGATGGATGTGGTGACACTAGTGCTCATCTATTCAAAGAGGTCGAACAGAGCAAACTGGAGCTCTCATCCAAACGGCTCCTTCAACTCGAGATTTTTAGGCATGGCGCTCTCCTCCCTATAGCTGCCTCTGGTGAGCGTGTCCCCGGCGGGTGGGCGGCCGTTGTCATGGTGGCGGTGACCCGACGTGGCTGGCGAACGAGCATCCGCCACAACAACCCTTCATTCACCTGCCTGGTCGCCAAAGAGTCGTGTCCCCTCTTCGCAAGGGCCCGACCACCTTGGGAGCAGGGATTTTGTCTCTCCAGAGTCGAGCCCAGCGCACGGCTGGCCACACCGCACAGGTCCAACGCCTTCGCTCATCTCACCGAGACGGCAAGGGCGACTTGAGATTGTAACCACCCTGGAGGCCTGCGCACTTAAAACCCAAGAAGCCCTTGGGAGTAAAGGCCAAACTTTGACGGGAATGACCTTGACCCAGATGACGAAGAATCTCCAGTACGCTGACAGGGGGCGACTCGAAACTGCCTGCCTTGGATTTTGATCTCTCGCGCACCCTGTGACAGCGGCCGGGCAGCAGCCTTACCACGACATCTTGAATGTGCTGCTCCACCAAGTTGTTCTTGGTGGCGACCAGCACAGGCCGCCCGAAGGTATCGAGGTACGTGTAGTGCAGTTCGTCCGCCATGCGATTAATTTGATATGGTGTATCCATCTGGATGTTCCTAAAGGAAATAATAAACGAGAATGAGCATTTTCCAAAAATATACACAAACATTTAAAAAAAAAAGGGGGGGGGGCTAATCAATGCTCATGTTGTTTGCTGACACTCACTTGGCTCCCTCTGGCAGGATGATTTTCACAGTCATAGAGTCAATGACCTGGTCGTCATAGATGTGGTCAACCAGTCTCATCTTCAGTGCATACTGGTCCCCTGGAAGAAACACACACGCACGCAGAAATGAGCAAGGCTTCTGTTGTACATCACTGGAGAAGCGAGGGCTTCTTCAGCCCCTTCCTGTGGCCGTCAAGTGTAATTTAGTTGCATTGAAGTGAGCACAAAGCAGACCCGAGTCATAAAATTAAACCAAAAAAAAAAAAAAACACCCATGCAATTGATGCCCCCCCCCCCACCCTCCAGAAAAGATGGGAGCACCGCTTATTGGTGCCACAAGAGGGACGCAAAGCAACATTTGTCTCATTGAAATGCCCAGACTGCCTTCAACATTGTTGGTTATCGCTAAGATGTGGCCAAATGAATACTTGGACAGTTTCATCGGACATTGCTTTGGCCTTAACAGAAAAACAAATGCCCCCGCCGGACGCACTTGCAATCCACTCACCCAAAGTGTAGAGATACTCGTAGCTGGGCAGGTTATAGCCAATAATGTAATGGGTCTTCCAGCCCCCAAACAAAGGGAAGCGAGGCCTGATCTCCACCTCCACGGAGTCATCCAGAATCTGCAGGTGGGAGGTGGAAATGTTCCCAATCTCGTCCCTGTAGTAGACATCTTGCGCCGAAGCCGGCAGGATGGTCTGGAGAAGGGGGAGTTCGCCGTCACGTCACAAAGCCAAGCGCATAAGGCGCGGCGCAGGCGCGCGTACCTTGAAGGACTTGACGGAGGAGATGCCGCTGTCCGCCTGCCGCTGGTAATCGTAGCGGGAAAAGGGGCCCTTCAGGACGGCTCCGGTGTGCCTCACGTCGATGGTCTCCTCCACGGCAATGTTGCCCCAGTGAGACACCTCAATGGTGCGGGTAATGCTACTGATGGTGAGGAAGGGCGCGTTGTTCTCAAAGTGGATCCTCATCGGGTCCTAGGCGCGAGAGGGCACGCGCGGTGAGAACGCTGCGAGGCTTTGGCTCGCTGCCGGTCTTTCGCTCGCGCACCTGGCTGAACTGGGGAACGTCGGCGTACGGGCCGTACTCGATGATCTCGTCCGTCTTGCTGGGATTGCCCAGCTTGGTGTAGCTCTCCACCGTTTTGGACGCCAGCCGGACGCGGGTGGTCTGACTTCGAGTGGGGTACGGCGAGTAGAAGTAGTGGTTGCCTTGAAAAACTACCAGCTGGCGCTCAGCCTGCGTGATGTCCGAGGGGAAGGGCCGCAGGACGTGGCTGAAGGTCATTTCCACCTTGACTTTGACCTTACCTCCCACCACCAACTTGGACGGAAGAGTGACCTTGAAAAAGTCTCCCCTGTCAAAGACGGACAGACGGATGACTGACAAGAGATGGACACGCGATTCTGCGACAAAAGGACGAGGGCGGCGCTTTACGTTAAGCCGTTAATTTTGGTTTCCTGGACCTTAAGGTGGCCATCATCCTCTTCATCGCCTTGCACCTGCAAATGCACACCACACAGTCATCAATTGCTGCCGAGAAACAAGATGAGTGGACTCACTGTCACGTTCTTTTCGGCGCGACGGGAAAGGACTCCTGTGAAAGGCAATCCCTTTTATGCCGACAAGGTCGCATTTTATGCGTTACAAATGCAGGAACCGATCAACGTGCTGGAAATTTTTGACCCGAGGTCGGGATTATTTTGCCACCTGTCTAACTCCTAACGTATGAGAAAATCAAAGCAGCAGCCAAGCCATCTCCTTTGATGATAGCTCGTTGCTACTGTGCTAAATCCATTGTGTAACATTTACAGCTACTCTTATTGTTGATACACCTCTTGTTTAAAAAAAAAAAAAAAAAATCCTTGGGGTCAACTCGACTTTTTCATGTTTTCCATGAGAAAACAGTTTTACAAACAAGCAGTCTGTAAAATGTTTGCTTGTCATTAAGAAATGCCCCCCCCCCGGCTTTTTAAAGCAAATGATCATTTAAACCACATGAAAAATGTCCATTTCTGATCAATTTAACTTATATGTGCCATTTCTAAAAGAAGTTTTGACTGACAGTGTGTGTGTGTGTGTGTGTGTATATACAGTATATAAATTATTTAGAAATTTGGGGGGGGGGGTCCTTTGGGGGGATACTTTTCCCCTCGAGGAATCAAATCAAGTCCTCAAAAGTCCAATCAAGTCCCCTTGTGTAAGTTGATTCAAAGTTAATGAATGCTGGGGAAAAACAATGCTCGAATAAGGGGAAAATCTCTTTTCGTCAATGGACGCTGCAGCTTTGCGTTTGCTTTCAAAACTTAGCTTGAGGCAGATGCGCGTCTCTGATCCACTCGTGAAAGGACACTTTGATCCTCTCCTCTTTCATTTATAACTGCTTCAAACAAAGTGTATGCAGGAAAAGTGATTAAGATTGCAGGCTGTCTGTGTCTTATGTGTTGTGTGGTGTTATGTTGTTATTTTGACTTCAATATGGCGCCGCGAGAGTGGCTGCCTTTCCAGCAGCTCCTATATGTTGTTCTTCTACTTCTTCCTTTCATAACTTTGCTGCTGTGAATTGGGAATTTCTCCATTGCGAGACGAATGAAGGATTTCTTATTATAAAAATATTTTACCTTGAGGCCATCTACCTTCCGCCTCGGATCGACACCACATGGTTCTGAAAAGGCCACAAAACCTCGCATAAAGTTTTCCGACACCGTTTGGACATTTGCGAAATGTCAACGAAATGACACGATTACAACTTTGGCTGGTGACGTAAGTGATCGTCGCAGCAAGGAATGGCTTAACTGCCGACGGAAGTGGGCGGGTCCTCTGGTCGTCGGGGCCGGAAGTGCATTGCCCAGCGCATACGTGTCATTCAGTCAATACGGCTAACGAGCACCGCGAAGGAAGTTAAACGCTTGCCAAATTAACATTCGGCGATTAAAAACAGAAACTACTCCGAACAAAGCTTTGTTTCAAAACAGACCGACCACGTTAACGATAAACCGACGTTAGCCATAAACGACTTCTTGCCTGTTAAACATGGCGGGCCACTTATATTAGCATACTTTAGCTCAAGCTGCAGTTCGACGCATGACGAATAGACAAAATGACAATGCCGAATCATCATATGAACGCACACACGTTTGCATAAGAAAGCTTTGGCTGAGACGAGAGAGGCCAGCAACAGTCGCGTGTCTCCCGCATGAAACAGGCAGCACGCAGGAGCCTGCGACTGCGCGTTCATTTGAGATTTTGGCCCATTTGAACTCACCGAGGCTCCGACGTATGCCAGGTGTGGGAAAAGCTCGGGATCCACGGTTAAGATGAAGCTTTGGACGTCGTAGCGTGCGAGGTTAGACAGCGTTATGTCCGCAGTGATCTTCGCCAAGTGAGTGCTCAGGTCCACCGTCCTCCTGACTTCGTCGTTCACCAAAGTGGCCGAGCTCTGCGCGGCGGCCAAGAGCAGCAGGAAAGCGCTTAGCGGGGGCCTTCTCGTCATGTCTGCGGAGGTTCAGAGGACGAATAGCGGGGGAAGAATGTTCGGCTCGAGGGAAACAAAAGGCCGTCACACCTCGCCACTCGACGTGAGAAGAGATGACGCTTCTTTCAAACGAAGTGATGACGTCAAAGGCCTGCGCCGGAAGCGACTGAGTCTCTATGAAGGCTCGTCGACTTCATTTGTCTTTTTTACGCTTTTATTACAATGTACACACAGACGGGATGTTCGGCCCGTCCGAACCAGTAGTCAGGCGTGGGGGAATTATGTGACGTTGGAGTTCCTCGCATTGTCGTTATTAGTGTGTCGTTGACCTGCGAAATCAACCCTCAGGCCGAAATAGCTCAGTTGGGAGAGCGTTAGACTGAAGATCTAAAGGTCCCTGGTTCGATCCCGGGTTTCGGCAGTGGCGGATGTTTTTTGCACAAAGCAAATACGACCAAAACGCAATCCAGACTATTATGAGGTGGCTTCAGGAGTCCCATTCCTTCGTTATGGAGACGTATAAATACTGAGTTGTCATCTTGTGCGCAGAGTCTCAAGTTGACACGTTTTCACCACTGGGTTTATCAGAAAAGTAAGCAAGAACTAAAGAAGCTGTGACACCGTGTGGGTTTTCTGCTACAGGTGCCAAGTCAATATGTAGAATGACGCACTGCACGTGTGAATGCGTGCGTGTGCGTGCGTGACATGCATGCTTTGTTGGTTTTGACTTTCAACATTTGTGTGCTCCTGAGTTTTGTGAGCATGTGGATCATTTGGGGCACGAATACAGTAATGTGTTTTGAATGTGAACATGTCTTTTGCAGTCGTGGTGTGGTGAATGCCCGTAGGGATGATGTTCGTTCGACAGTACCCGTAGAGGGCTAAAAATGTTTGAATGAACGTTGAGAGACACGAAATAGCATAATGTCCTTCCATACTTATTTGTCATGTCCTTGTTTGTGATGATACGTGTGCAGTGTGTATTACCAGAGACATTCCTTGTGTGTTCTACATACTTGGCCAATAAAGATACTTGGCCAGATTCTGATTCTGATAACTCTGACTTAAAAGGAAATTCTATCAAATGCCGATTCCGGATATGTTTGATTCCGATTCCGTCGTTGTATTCGACGTGTTTGTTGGGACCAGATGTTTGGCGCTCATTTCTACAAGCATATTTTGTCTCCATCGGGGGCAGGGAGGCAGAAAACGCCCTCTAATTTTGGAGGGAGGCAAATGCAAAAGATGGCTAAATCGTGGGTGAACGTTCCTTCCTGCTGGCCGGGCCAGCTGAGCAAGGCGTAGCCGCCGTGTGACGTCACCGCCACCGACTAGGCTTGTTTTGGAGGAAGCGGACGGCGAGGCTAACGTGCTCGGCTAGCATATTAGCTTGACAGACGGCGAAAGCCAACGGCGACACGAAGACCCCGTTGGAGCAACGCGCCGAGTGACAATTTCGCTGCCGCTGACGGCGCTCACTTCCAGTCGGCGACTGAGTCGCGACGGATAAATAGCGGATGTCCGTGCGGTGTCGAGGCTTCAGAGGGACATTTTTTGCGACGACGGACACTTAAAAGGACCGCCGGCCCTCTTTCTTTCCTTCATTTTTTTTTTAAATTTTGGGGCGCTCATCTGCGCGTTAGCTTACGCCAGGAACCCAGGTTGAGGAAAAGTCCACTCTTGATAGTTTTGCCACAGGATCGGCTCACAGGTATTTCTTGTGACATTTTCCGCGCACCGGTTTCGCCAATATTTGAGGACGAGGCTGTTTGCAAATCGTGCTCCACAATCACCCGTTGTGCAGCTAAACGTTAGCCCGATCAATTGAGCTGCTGGTCATTCTTTACCAAAACGAACAACTAGTCATCCAAAACATGCCTTTGTATTGACCATGTAACCTTTCGAGATGTTCCATACCCGTTTGTTGGCTTGCGTTTTGGTTTTGTTCTGACACCTCGGAGCGTTTTCACAAGTTCCCGTAAAATGATGACGGTGCATTCTGAGCAATCGATTACCCGCCGTTGGTGCGTGCCACTGGTTGACTTTGTGTTTGTTGGTTTTGTTTTGCACCGATGGTGGTGATCGGAGCCCTTTTTCCCCCCAGCTGGATGTCGCTTGCCGAGTCATGATTCCGTTAGCCGTGTGTTGAGCAACCATGTGATCCGTCCCTGACAATGTGTCATGGGGTGCAGATTAGGAGCGCCGCTGCCCGAACACTTGGGTACCCTTCACAAGCATCGCGGTCTCTCAACGTGCATTGTTTTCCTCGAAATAAGCAAAAGGATGAGTGCGAGTATGCCTAATGACAGTTTACTGATTGGGGTGGGGGTTGGGGGGGGGGGGGGGGGGGTCATGAAAAGTATAACCTTAGTCCGGTCAAGTCACAACAAAGTTTGGACTTCGGTCGGTCCAGCCGACACTGTACCGTAGTGTTAAAATGGGACATTCGGCACGCTCAGCTGAAGCGAGGAATGCCGATTGATGACGGATCAGCTCAAGACAATTTTGTTTATTAGGACCCATTCTGCTACTGTCGTCATTCCATCTGTAAATCACGACACTCGTCTGATTTAGCATGTTAATGCTGGCATTGCATTGCAATGCAATGCTCGCGGCCCCTCCCCCAGTTCGACTCATTTAAATACAATAGTCAAGTGATTCATTTATGTCGAACGAAAAAGACGCAGTCATCTTTTTTTCCTCTCGTATCGTAAGAATGTGAAATGATTAACACTGTTTCCAGTCGTCATGCTGTCATGTGACTGGTGTGTGTTCATTTTCAGTAGTCTTTGAACAACATTGAACTGAGTGGAACTGACAAAGTCGACTTCCCATTGATCGTCCTTTGAAAACTATCTTACACTTGAGGGGGCGGGGGTCACTTCCTCGTAAACCTTACATACTTCTACACTATATTATGGCATGCCCATCTTTAAGACCCGTCTTAGAGCTCTTTATTAGTCTTTGGCTTTTGACCCCCTGTGAGACTTGATGCATAATTTTACTGTTTTTTTTGGGGGGGGTGCTTTCTACCGTCTTTGTTATGAATTTATTGTCTGTTGTTGTCTGAGTTCTTTTTGCTCCACGTCCATCACGTTGCGACAGCGGCGTTTGTTTTCAAGCGCTCGAGAAATACGGCCGTTCAGTGTGCCCGAATTGCACGTTGAGGCTCTTCTTACCCGCGCCCAGTTTCACGTATTCTGTCAATATGTACATTTCCCGTGGCGTCGTACGGATCCGCAACGATTGTTTGGAGCGCTACGTCCACTTCGGTGGAGGTTCCCGGCTCACGTTTTCCTCGTGTGCTTCCAGCTGAGGCGCAATGACTTCACGGAAGAAAGTCCTCCTCAAAGTCATCATCCTCGGAGACTCCGGGTGAGTGGTCGTCGCCTCTCGAAGCTCAAGTGGCTTCCACCGCACCGGGCATGTAACGCGTCACTGCCACAAGCGCCAAATGAAGCGGTCTCTGACCTTCAAATGGGCTTCGTGCCCTGTGCTTGGTTCCCTTCTAGAGTCGGCAAGACCTCGTTGATGAACCAGTACGTGAATAAGAAGTTCAGCAACCAGTACAAGGCCACGATAGGTGCAGACTTCTTGACGAAAGAAGTCATGGTGGATGACAGACTGGTCACAATGCAGGTGAATGTTTGCGCCGATTTCCGAGAGTCAAGTCGCCGCTCGGTCCGTTTCAGTTGCTTTGGATTGCGTTTCAGATTTGGGACACGGCGGGTCAGGAGAGGTTCCAGTCTTTAGGCGTGGCGTTTTACCGCGGAGCGGACTGCTGCGTTCTGGTGTTCGACGTGACGGCCCCCAACACCTTCAAGACCCTCGACAGCTGGAGGGACGAGTTCCTGATCCAAGCCAGCCCCCGAGACCCGGAGAATTTCCCCTTTGTGGTGCTCGGCAACAAGATCGACTTGGAGAACAGACAGGTGTGGTTCCCGTCGGGCTTCCGCTTTGACTTTCTTTGGAAGTTTGGCTCACTCGGCCCCGCGATATTCCGCGTGCCGCCGTGTACGTTCAGGTCACGACCAAGCGGGCGCAAGCTTGGTGTCAGAGCAAGAACAACATCCCTTATTTTGAAACCAGCGCCAAGGAGGCCATCAATGTGGAGCAGGCCTTCCAGACCATTGCGCGAAACGCTCTCAAACAGGTAAGGCGCCGACGGTGCCGCCGCCGGCGCAGGCTCGCGACCCTTCTGACCGTATTCCCGACCAGGAGACCGAAGTGGAGTTGTACAACGAGTTCCCGGAGCCCATTAAGCTGGACAGGAACGAGCGAGCCAAGCCTTCGGCGGAGACCTGCAGCTGCTGAGGACCGCCCGGACCTGCATGACGGCCCTCCCGGCGCCGTCCTGCCTTGTCTAAATAGCCTCCCTTCCCATGACCCGCCGCGTCGACCCCTTATGCCCCCCCCCCCTCCCAAGCATCATCCCACTCACAGAGTACCGACGCGACCATCATGCTGCAGCCTCCTCCTCGTGCGTGGGAACCACCCGTTTTCTATCAAGTATCGGTCTCCTAGCCCAAAGAACTCCTTCCGTATCGTACGCTTATTCTTGTCAGGTGCCCCCCCCCCCGAGCTTAAAATGGCAACCGACGTTTTCAGTCGGATTGAATATCGCTGCTCTCGCAATCGCTTGTTTTACATTGAGCTCAAACATCCCACATGCTTTTGTGTTTCATCGCGTCGGTGGATTGGCGTCTTTCCTCCGTAGCCGTGGCGGTGGTTGTCTTCGTGTCATTTGTCGCCACAACCGCATGAATAGACGAAACACCGCTCCCCGTCCTTTTGAGCCGCATGCGTTTGTGCCACGCGGCCTTCAAACGGAATATCACTGCTCGCGAGGGACTGAGATTGGAGGTCGGCCGATCACTAATGTGACAACTGCGGTCATCTGTTGCCCATTGATGAAAACGAAGACCAAATCGCAAGTCCCGCCACTCAAGTGTGCAGGTTGTTCTGGTTGAAGTCATTGCCCAAAGCCACCACCCTGAGAGCGACATGAAACTGGCTCGCGAGTTAGCGCCGTTCCTCTTTGGACTTTCTCTTGGACAGTTCTCCCTTCCTGGTGCAACGTGAAACAAATCAAGACGGCACGTCACTCCCACTTGACAGTATTGGAGGGGAAGTCCAACGATGGCTTTCTTTCCATCGACGACCCTTTCAAAGAATCGTTTTGTGGGGAAGTACAGACAGGCAAACCTCCGGTCAGACGGAAATGCCTTGTGGATTCCGAAAGAGCTTACAGACCGTAACGTTGAAAGCAAAAGTGGGACGGTGGATGTCGCGGCATTCGTCATTGTATTCGAAGTACGATAAAGGCCGAGCGATGTTTCAAAATGTCTTTGCCTTTCAAGGAATAAGGCGAATAAAATCCTCCAATTCAGCAAGGCGTTTATTCATGAAATTCCATTGGAACGTGAAACCACCGAAGGTGCCGATTGCTCCCGTGACGGCGACCATGGCACGGCGAGAAAGCTGAAACGGAGAACAACAAACGTTGACCTTACTGGGTTTTTGTTTTTTTATTGGGCCCTTGCAGCCATCGCCGGAGTCCCGTCGACATGCGGGGAGTGTCTTTTTTGTCTGCGTCGCGAGCCTCCGGGTCCTTCCTCTTGGTAGAGCCGCTCGCCAGCCAGCTCCTCATCATCTTGCCGCTGGCGCTCAGCTCGGCCTCCTGTGGGGAATACATGCCGCCGTTTGTCTTGAGGAGCACCGCTCGCTTTGTCACCCTCGTTGGCGTCGTGCTGAGCTGACGCCGATCCGAGCCGACCGGACACTAGGTGGCGCGCGCTCTCGACCGGTTGCCCGTTGATGGCGCAGCGTGTGCGACGGACAATTTCGCACCGGGGAGCCCCAGACTCGCACCTCGACGGCGAGGCGGACGTGCTAACGACTCTTCAACTGAAGCTGAATCAACCTTTTTGGGTTTCCTCTGCGCATTTAATTTGAATCCCCCCCCCCCCTCCTCAAAGTCGGACATTCGACGCAATACCTTTTTCTGGTTCGGGTCCACAGGCTGAAGGCATGCAGGAGAGTCGTTGCGAGAATTGTTGACAAGCGATGAGACGGGATGATAAGTCAATTTGTCTTCTGACTGGAGCAGTTTCAGAGCATCCCCAGATTTCACCTCGCCAAAATCGAGCCATCTCCTCACTTCCTCTTCTCCGGCCAAGACGGCCGGCATCCTGAAAGGGACCACGGCTTCGGCTGCGAAGCAAAGCGAGGCTGCGAAGGTGCTGTTGCACTCCTCACCTGTCGTGGATGCTGTGGAGGCTGGGGGAAGCGTTCACGGTGATGACGCTGTAGCTATAGAGGGGCTCTCCACCAGATGGAGGTGTCCAGCGCTCAAATAGTCCTGCAATGGTCAACAACCGCCAGCCTGTCCACTCATCTGACGGTTGTCCTGCCTGCGAACGGAACGCAGCAAATGTTCATTCGTTCGGCCCCATCCGGAATCTGCGGAGAATGAGCGTCGGTTCCACAGAGCGCAATCCCGAGGGCTTTGAAATCGGCGGCAGATTCCGCGAGCGCGGGAGGGACTCCCGCGGGACCGTCGAGAGACTACCTGCGCTATCCCGCAATATGGTGAAGCCGGGCACGAAAGCTTGACTCGCCTGAGCCGACTCATTGACGGGATCTGGTTTCTCCGCACGGCAGCTGTGGGCCTGAGGGAAGTAGATGAAAAATGGCTGCTTTTCTTTCTCCTGCCTCCTCCATTCATAGAAGCCATCAGCAAGGATGACGCAGCGTTGTCCTTTCAGCAGAGGCTCCTTGGCGAGAAAGCAAAGCCATGAAAGCCGTCATATGGAAATGGCAGTTTTGAAAGGCTTGTTGGTCTCTGAAGTTCCTGGCCGGTAGGGCCGGGCGATATGGACACATTTTCAGATCACCATCATCGTTATGGTGATCTGAAATACCGTGTTGAGTAAAAACGGGTTTTTTGTTTGTTTGCAGTAAACAAAAAATAATTACCCGTTAAGTTCACACTGTCCTGCTACCAGGACGAGACACCCAGGTGACTCCAGAAATACGACTTGGACGCCAGCTAACTCCCAACTCAATTCAATGTACCGCGAAACGGAATACCTTTTGACCACGAGCTTCACTATTTTATCCACAAGTTCATGGGAAACGATAAATTTGGCGAAGCACCGTTGTAAAACACAAATACTGCGTACTGTACTGGATATGCTGTATTTCTAGGCGGTTGTATCTTCTGAAACAAATGGCTGTGTGATGGCTACATGCCGTTGAGGTGATGGCGTCCGTCAAATTGCTCGTAGGTGTGAATGCAAGTGTGAATGGTTGTCGAGATTAACCCCGACGACGGACTAGTGACCAGTCCAGGGTGATGTACAGTATGTATCTTTGAAATGTCAGATCATCATTTGCCACAAAGTACCCTGTAAGTCTTTTTCTGCAGGATGTTCTCACTGCGACAGTTGCTGGTGCTGTACTGCATCTTGCTCGGGTCCGTCTCCTTAAACCAGGAAGGGACCAGGCCCCAACGCATGGAAGCCAAAACACACTCGTCCACGGGTGCATTCTATACATACACACACAAACATCATGTCAAACTGTTCCGTGTTTCGGGACCTACATTTTGCACAACTTGCTGTTCTCTCCCAAAATGTTCCTCGGCGAAATAAATCAAGTTTCTTTTTGTATTCCTGATCCAGATGTGGACCGGGTTACCTCGTCCAAGTGCCTGCGGGAGAGCATCACGGGGCTCGTGGACTGCGGGCTCTTGTTGTAGGACGGTCGGTATTTGTCCGCGTCTCCCGCCCTCCAGTCAGGCTGCTTCCGCAGCCCGCGCCGGTTTCTGTACCAGCAGGCTCGGCTCACCTCATCCGGGGCCAGAGTGCACGCAGTCCTTCCGCACATTTCGCCGGCAAGTCGCGGGCTTCTGCTGAGGCCAATTCGCGAAAACACTCAGTAACACTAAGCGAACAGATCTCGTTTGCGTGCGCGGGCCTCGGGGCAAATTAGCATGTCACGTAAACTCAACTCCACCGTCAATTCGTCGTTTGAAAAAGTGAATCTTAGCCCTGTTCTATCTGGGCTACGTCAGGACTGCGTATGACAACCCACGATGACGTCACGGCGACACGCCTCCAAGGTTTTGAGTCAAGATGGCGGCATCGCGGGGGGAGATTGAGCGTCTGATCAAATAAAAAATGATGACATGAATACATTTTCAAGGATTAGGAAACCATTTTCAAAGAGCTTTTCGGGGCCGGGTTTTGCTCCATGGTTTTGACGTTATTCCACGTGTTCCGACCTTCTATTCGGATTTTGAATCGTCAATTCAAATATTTTGTTGTATTTATCAGGATCTGTTGGTTATGGGATAGTAAAGAAACATCGCTTTAGATTCTTTGTATGAAGTCTCTCTCACACACACAATATGCAAACTGGTCTTATTTAGGTGTATGCATTGCACCTCTCGGTCTGTATATGATGACATCACAAAAGCAAGTTTGTTTCCTTCCCAATCGGACCTACACAAAAATGTAATGCCGCAAAAAAAACAATATCTGTAAATTCACCATTAAAGTAATTTTTGAACTCACACCATTATTAATAGAAGCTGTATTTACGAAAACGTCAAACGAAAACATGGTCAGAGATTCATTTTGTCGTGGTTTAATTGCTCTTTTACCTTCAATAGCACATTGTGTACACGTAACGGCGGTAAAGAGTCCTGAGGCGGATGACACAATTTAGCCCCCAAACGAAGAAGAGACAATGCGCGAGGACAGCGGAAGCTGTTGTTTTCTTCTTCTTCCCCTTCTCTAACCTGGAATGAGAAATGGCGGCGTCTGTGTGCCGAGTCGGGAGCACCGTGGGTCGTGTACTCGCCCAAACCCGCAGTGTAAGTCTGCTTTCGCGTAGCTCATCAAAGCAGAAGCCCGAAGTCGCTTCAAGCGAACCCACAAGTACTCGAAGAAGACTTGCGCATCTTTGCGCAAGCGGTCACTTCTGTTAGCATTTTAGCATCGGCTGGCTTGGAGCGACAGCAAGGTCAAGTGACGAATAGCGACGCCGGCTTTTCCCGGCGATAATTTCGTTGAGAGTTGAAGGTCGCGTGTGTGAATTCATTCTCTTATTTTCTTGTGGTGAATTTTCTCGTCGTCGACGCTTGCCGAAATTGCTACGTTCCAGTTTGCCCTCCTAGCATGGCTTAGCTTCTGAAATAGCAGCGAGCGAGCAAGTACGGTGACTTTGACGAAAGAATTGAATGGCGCGCTTCCATCGGCAATCGACGTGTCCCATGACGAGTTATTGGCCCGTCGCCATAGTAACGGAAGGTCTGCATTGTGACATTGGATTGCGTATTTTGTTTCAGATCGAGGTTTTATTCTCGATTTGATTCGAGGTTTCCCGACTCGTCATGAGAAGTTCAGGCTTAATATACGTTCAGGTTGACGCAACGCTGACGCCCACAGCGCCGAGAACATGAAGCCGCAGGAAAATGCGTTACATATGTAGCGAATATCTAATGTGTCAGGTTTTGCCGTGACTGATGTTTTGCACGACATTTCTCAAGCGCTCACCACTCCTTGGCCCACAGCTTCTGTCGTGTCTCTGTTAACATTGAAATGTGACCCAAATATAAATATGAGTAATACAAATGCTCGAAGTAAATGCGGCCTGCTCTCTTTTAAGATAATCCATACATTGGATGGATTTATTGGTATTTTTGGAACCTTCACCCGATCACGTCAGATGCCGTACCCACCCATACATTTCTGAATGGCAATGGATGTCTTCTTGATAAGAATCGTATGTGACCCTTCTAGCCCCTCCTCTTGTCTCTGCGGCGTGGACAGGCCTCAGTCAGTTATGCCCAAAGCCTGCTAGGAGCCCCCGAAACGCATCTCAGCGTCCTGGATAACGGGTTGAGGGTCGCATCGGAAGAGACGGGACACGCGACATGCACTGTAAGGACTCCATCATTGGAATCACTGCAAGAGTGGATGCCATTGTGCTCGTGATGGGCACGCACTTTCTCCATATCCACGTGAATCTTCTTCGTTTCAGGTCGGACTGTGGATCAGTGCCGGCAGCCGCTATGAAAGTGAGAAGACCAACGGGACAGGATTTTTCCTGGAGCACATGGCTTTCAAGGTAGTCGCGGCTTGATGCGCCAACACCATTTCAGATGCCGTTCCAGAGGGCCCCGGATTTGCCATTCTTTGAGGTTTCCGAGCCTCGCACAAAGAATGAGTTCAGGGAGCACAGCGGGTGTTACACCGCCATTGCAGAAACGGCACAGGATCCCCCTGTGAAAAATTCACCGCGGCTAAAAGCAGGCACCTTTTGTCCTTGCTCTCTAGGGAACTAAGAAGCACCCCCAGTCGGCCTTGGAGCAGCGGGTGGACTCTCTGGGTGCTCACTTGAGTGCTTACACATCCCGAGAACACACCGCATACTACATGAAGACCTTGGCCAAAGACCTGCCTCAAGGTAGCAAAATTCGATAGCTTTCTCGCATGCGGTGCCGTAGCGCCGAACCTCCAAAGCAGAACGCGAGCCGTTCTGCGATCCCAGTGTACCTCTCATTCCTTAGGCTTTCTAAACACAGTCACGTGTTGAGATTCCGTCGGTTCGGATTATTCCGCCCCCAATTTGGGATCTGAAGCATTTCTTCAATGCGCAGCCGTTGTGCAAATATATCAATAGACTCGAGTCGTTCTCAATGGCATGGCTTTTGTCATTCACGTCTCCGATGCAGCGGGCGGCATCTTGGCTCGGCAGGTTTGACTCGCAGCAGACCTACATGGAAGACCTTTGCTTCCCACCCCGGCGATTAATAGGGACGATTATTTTTCTACCGCTGATAAGTCGACGTCAGTCTGGCTGGCGCGACCCTGAAGCGCGAGCTACCAATAGCCACAAGTACTTGGACAGCGATTATTTTCTCCTTGGAATACGAATCTGCTTTCTTTGTGGTAGCTTCCGGTATTCTTCCGCTGCCGGTCCGTTCCACTGTCCCTATTTCAAAATATAGCGATTGGCTAGACTCCCGCATTTCATATCATCTTCTTATAATTATTTCGCTCGCTTTCTGGTTTGCAGCACAAAGTCAAAAAAAATCACCAAAGCAATCGCTCTGAGACGGAATCGGGTGCACCCTTGTACTTGTGCGTCCTCAGCTGTCGAGCTGCTGTCGGAGGTGGTGCAGAACTGCTCTCTGAGCGAGGCGGAGATTGAGCAGCAGCGAGGTCTCGTCCTACGCGAACTGGAGGAAGTGGAAAGCAACCTGCAGGAAGTTTGTCTGGACCTGCTGCACGCGACCGCTTTCCAGGGTACCGCGCTGGGCCACAGTGTACTGGGACCCTCCAACACCGCCAGGTAAAAAGGCGGGGGGGGGGGCACTCCCAACTGAAATCGGACGGCCGTCATCACTTGTTTGCTTTTGCTCGTTTGCGCCGTAAAGTTTCTCAGAAACGTCCTTTGAAATTCTCACAGAACCATCAGCCGCCAGGATCTCGTGGAATACATGGACAGCCATTACAAGGCTCCCCGCATGGTTCTGGCTGCAGCCGGAGGTTGGCCCTCTTCCCGCCACCGTAGGCAGGCTAATCTGGGAAAGACGCGCCCCTTCATGTGATGTGCTGAATATGCAGGTGTGAGCCACCAGGAGCTGCTTGCTTTGGCCCGCTCTCACTTCGGCGGCGTGTCCTTCGACTATGAGGGAGACGCCGTTCCGGTGTTGCCGCCCTGCAGATTTACCGGAAGCGAGGTGAGCTGCCGCAATAGTTTTGCGAGGATACTTGACGCCTTTTGGCGCTCGCTTTTGCAGAGGTCGGAAAACTGACAGGAAAACGCCGACGGGGATTGACAGGGCGCGGCCGGTGTCCCGCCGCTGACTGGCGAGCAGTTTGGGGTCTAGCCTGCCTTCCGCCCCGAGCCAGCGGGGAGAGGCTCTGGCAACCCCCGCGACCCTTTTCAGGATGAGCGCGTTGAAAATGGATGTCGGAACCAGTTTGACAAAAGAACAGACAAAATGCCCGTGCGACGCTTCTCCCCAGATCCGCATGCGTGACGACGCTCTGCCCCTGGCGCACGTCGCCATCGCCGTGGAGGGGGCCGGTGCTGCCAGCCCAGACACGGTGCCTCTCATGTTGGCCAACGCCATCATCGGAAGCTACGACCTCACCTGCGGCGGCGGCAAGGTTAGTCGCCCGTGTACTCTCTCTCTGAAACATGGTTGAAGCTTTGCCCGCGTTTGTTGAGTGGCGCTCTCAAAGCCTGCCGCTGGACCGCCTGCAGTGAAATTGTGTGCATACCCCCCCCCCCCCCCCCTCAAAAAAAAAACTGAATAGCGACATGACATGAACCCTTATAAGAGTGTTTGGGGGGGTTTTCCCTTCCTTTTTCAATCAAGTCCTCCATTTTGATGGCACCATTTCAAAAGGCTGTAGCATGAAAACGGTTAGCGAAAAACATGTTGCTGGCTGCAATTTCTCTACTTTGGCCCTTAAAGGGTTCAGCTCCCCAGCGGCTGAATTGATATATTTATTTTTGGGAAAGGAAACTTGTCAGGCAAAAGCTCGTCACGTCCACTCCTTCTTCACTTGCAGAACATGAGCAGCCGTCTGGCCCGCCTGGCGGTGGAGGAGAACCTGTGTCACAGCTTTCAGGCGTTCCACTCGTCCTACAGTGACACCGGCCTGCTGGGCATTTACTTTGTTACCGACAGGCACCACATTGACGACATGATGCACTGGTCCCAGAACGCCTGGTGAGAAGCGGGACTCCGACGCGTCGACTGCGCGCTTCATTTTGACCCATACGAACGCGTTGTGCCTCGCGCAGGATGAATCTGTGCACCACCGTCACCGAGAGCGATGTGGCCAGAGGCAAGAATGCTCTGAAGGCCGCTACGGTGGGACAGCTCGACGGTACGGAACGCGTCCGTCCTTCCCCGCGACGCCCAAGCGAATTCGTCACAATCACGAGTCTGCGTTTGGTTCCGCAATAGGAACCACGCCCATTTGCGACGACATCGGCAGGCAGGTTCTCAACTACGGCCGGCGCATCCCCCTGGCCGAGTGGGACGCTCGCATCGACGTGAGTCTCTCTTGACGCCTTTGCCGGCAAATGCGGCCCCGTTGTGCCCACCACGCTTGGCCTGCATCTTTTCAGGCCGTGACCCCCAAGATGGTGCGCGACGTCTGCTCCAAGTACATCTACGATAAGTGTCCCGCCGTGGCGGCTGTCGGTGAGTCCCCCTTTCGACTGCCCTTTCTAAACGGATGGCCGGCAAAGGTGCGTTGACTTTTTCCAACCGGCTGGTTCTGCCCGCACGGCTCCTTCCAGGCCCCGTTGAGCAGTTGCCCGACTACAACAGAATGCGCAGCGCCATGTACTGGCTGAGGTTTTGAGCCGCCTCCCGTCCGAGCATGCCAGACCGTTGTCCACGCGGACGGCCATCCGCCCCGCACCTTCGCGATCGCCCGCTCTTGTCATGCCAGCGAGGGCGGCGGCTAACTAGTTTGAGGGATCTTGAAGTCATCTACTGAAATCAGGACTCGCTGCGCCCGAAATCCAACCCGGCTGGAGCAAGAGTCTATTTATCCTTTCTGTCTTCTATTGTACATAACGGAAGCTCTCGTTCTGATGAAAATAAAAGTGTCAAACAACGAGTCTTTCGCTGTGGTCGTCATGTGTGCTGTGATTGGTTGGCCTCAACCGAATGAGGACGAGCGGGATGGGAAACGGACGATGACGTTACCTCATTACCTGAGGCGGCGAACGTGACGGGCACCTCTCCGAACGGTCTCGGAAAAAGATCAAATCTTCACATTCATCTCTTTCTTTCATTGCATTTCATGGCCGGTGTTAGCTGGTTCCCATTTGCAGCAGTGTTTGCCGAAGCACCGATGTATCTGCCATCGGCCGATCCTCATTTTTCGGACAAATGAAGTCTCCACGAGCCAGTACATCCGAGGGAGCTCACACACCCACACTGGAAAAAGATCCTCCGCGAGAAGATCCGTGTGACCAAACTGGCTGCCCGGATGATGCGCTTTGAATCGTGGCCTAATCTTCTTCGCGCTGTGTCAGTGACAGCCACGCGACCGATTGGTACGAATCGTGAACATTTGTACGGAGGAGGGCCGACATCTGTGCGAGACGCGTTTGTTGATCTGCATCCGCAATATCTCCTCTTGCCGCAAGAGCCCCGAGGGCCCGACCGTCGTCTTTGTGTTTATTAACTCCCAAGTCATTAGCGAGATGAGGAGCGCTTCGGTGATGAGATGCACCGGAGGTACTTCAGGAGACGAGGTCGTTCTCGGCCCGACATCCCCCCGGCTCCCGTGTCGTTTTTCCTTCTTGCCGCTCCGCCGCCGACTGCGCGCCTCCAATGCGGGATCATCCACCGCTGGGATGTTACACAACAGGACACGGTGAACCTCGACGAGAGGAGTTCAATTAACAAAGTCCGTAAGTCCTCTTAGATGAGTTACGAACGACAATATCACACCGCAGCGACAAAAAACGCAAATGCCATTTGAAAGAAGCGGCAATTGGGTTCGGCGACTGCTGCTGTCAACCTCATGAAGTCGGTAAAATGTCCTCACGGTATTTGGGACCGCTCCATCACGGAGAACCGCTTCCTTTTGCGGCATTGACGTCAACGGCGCCATTCGGGGGCGTCGACAGGTCAAGAAGGACGTTTGAAGCAAAAACAAAAAGGGGCACATGCTCGCCGCATCGGCCATTTGGACCTTTTCATTTCCGAAGCGGTAGGAGCATCGCCGCCGGGCCTTGCTGTTTTCACTCTCTGCTCGCTTGGCGGTGAACGCGGGTGTCTTTGGGATTTTGCCAAGGCTGTTTCCCATGAAACGGGAAGCGGTCGAGAGCAAAGGGTTTGTGTGCCCAGATTGCCGCTCACCACAAGGTCGGACAAACACGGCCGTTTACGGCTCGCCGCCATTTTAGTTCAATATTGTATTATGCGTTGATTTGTAGGACGAGCGGTGACGGTCAGCGGCTGAGATCTTCGGCACCGTGATGTCCTTTTCAGTCGACAGCAGGTGGCAGTACAAGGCCCAAGTGGCAGCCCCCCCTCTCCAATCATCATGAAAAAAAGGGGTAGCCTTATCCGCTTTGAATTCATCTTCCACAAACGCGCTACTGTACGAAGCAGAAAACGGGGTTTAGACTAGGGGGGTGGATGCGTGGAAACGCGTGACTGCCGAGCACATTTTGGGGACTGCCCCCCCCCCCCCCCCCCCCTGAGTCGTCAGTCGCTCTGGTTCCGTATTGGAGCGACACGCAGCGCTCGCTCATCAGCGCGAGAAACGCGAACGTGAATGCGGACGGCCCGAGGGATGTTGGAGGCCACGCACGCAAAAGATGATCCTCATTTCTGTGGTCAGTCTTCTCACTGTAATCCCGTTCGCTGTGTCGCTCTTGCGCATGACCAATCAAATGCCCGCGCGAGTGTTGGCGATCGACTCCAACTCGCTCGCGCACGTGCGCGAGTTTCGCAGAACGGCGCTTTTCTTCTTTGCGCTGACCGTCCGCGACATCGCGGGCAAATGAGTGCCATCGTGTTATTTTTAGACGGGAGAAAGCCATCGCAATGACGGTGGAGGAAATGAGATTTCAAGAAGGGAGGGGGGGCACATCCAACAGAGAGAGGGGACGGCGGTGAAGAGGAGCGGGGTCGCGGTGCCGCTTGAACGTCCTGCTGCGTGACACGCCGGTCGCTCCCGTCGTTGCCGAGGAGGAGAGAGAGGACCGCTTTTTCCAGGGGGGGGGGGGGGTGGTTAGTCCACTAGCCAGATTCTTTCCAGCGCTGGAAGTTGAGGTGCCTTGTTTTGTTTCTCCAAGTTACCGACAATCCGCCGTCGCGACACTGAGTGAGTTGTGCTCATCATTGTTCATGTCTCGTGACCTGTTGGCTTATAAATAAAATGTATTCTTATTATTATTATTATCAGCGACACCTTCGAAGTTGTTGTATTGTCTGATTTGCGCGTGTATTCTCCTGCGGGGTGCTTCAAAGCCGTTTGTTCGAATGACCTCGTCCTTTCAATCCAGGTTAGACCGATCATGCGCTTGACCCTCCTGCCTATGACGAAGGTCTTTTCTCTCTCATTGTTTTTGTCCCCAAATCATGTTTTCGCGCTGTGCGTTCTTTTGGTCATTTTGGTCAACGACTTTCTTTTTAACTCATTCACTCCCAAAGACGTTTTTAAACGTCTTTTCAGATTTGGTCTAGAATTGGCTGGTACTGAATGAGTTTAATCTCTCTGCTTTGCTTTCAAATGTCGTCACTTGTGTTGCCGTTAAATGTTGCTCCTTGACTATTTGAAGAACGCTTTGAGTGAGTCGCCTCGTGTATGAAGGGCGCTAAGCTGCCATGCCCTGCCTTGAATGGAATTTGCATCAACAGACCCGCGAGCATGAAGACGGCGCGCTTGAGCTTGCGCCTGTTCCTGTTCCTGTTCCTGTGCCTGTGCCTGTGCCCCACCTCGCCGCTGGCTCGCGGGGTCCCGGCTCCGAGGAGGGGTGCCGCTCTCGCTGACTTGGAGGAGGACGCGAGGAGAAGCGCGCTCGCCGTGGGCGTCACGAACCGCGGCGGCGTGTCGAATTGGCGGCCGCCCCCCGGGGACCGCGCGCTTGTGCGGCGGGTGCCGAAGAGAGCCCAGCCGGCGTCCCGCTTCGCCCTGTCTCTCGATGTGCCCACCAGTATCCTCAGCGTCCTCATAGACCTGGCCAAGAACCAGGACCTGAGGACCAAAGCGGCGGCCAATGCGCAACTGATGGCGCGCATCGGCAAGAGGAAGGAGAATCGAGCATGCCGGCACGCGGGGGAGGCAGGAAAGCGGCAGATGGAGAACAAACATTCATCACCGACAGCGTGAGTAGCTCGGATACGACTTTAGCTCGGATACGACTTGAGCCCGGTCGGGTCTTCCTTTCTCCTCGTATCACCGGCAAAACCCGTGCGTGCACTTCGACATCACTTGTAGATGAGGACAGAGCCGCGCCGCCGTCTCGTCCATATCGTTCACGTCCATCTCCTCAAACTCTCTTCCTTGTGTTTTTGCATGCCAAGAATTCAAACGAAGCCTGTGGAATTAAACATGATGGTTCTGTTTGTTTTGCTCAAGTCGTATTCATTTCCCTCTGCGCCGGCGAGCCGTCAAATAGAAATCGTGCGAGCGGGAGATCGACCCCCGGGAAGAAAAGGAATAGCGGAGCTTGCGTATCATAGCCTCGTCTATGTGGGTTTTCTCCACGTTTCCTCCCACAGTGCAGAAAAAAAATGCACGCTACGTTAATTGATCAACCTAAATCAGGTGTGTCAAACTCACTTCTGTCGCAGGCCACATTCTAATGCTGGTTTCCCTTGGGGGGGCCGTGATGACGGTGAATTTTGTGAAACCATATACATGTTGAATCACCTACACAACACATTGGCGGGTAACTAGATGTGAAATCAGAAGTCAAGAATAATGGCTTGTTCAAACGTTGTTCTTATGAATTCCATATGACAATTTGAAATTCCAGCAAGCATCGTGGAAGTTGACGTGCCTGATTTGCTTTTTGCGGGCCACCTAAAATGATGTGGTGGCCCAGATCTGGCCCCCGGGCCTCGACTTTGACACCCGTGCTCGAAATTGTGCGATTGAGAGTGCGAACGAATGTCGGGTGGCTCTGTGTGGCCTGCGATTGGCCGGCGACCGCTTCAAAGGGCGGATCGGGCCCACTGCCCCAAGACGACTTGGAGAGGATCCGGCACCCCCCCCTCTCGTGAGCAGCAAGCGGCGCAGATCACGGACCGCAAATCTCATTTATTATTAGTAGTTCATGATCAATTAGTCGTTTGCTATTTACACGGTGGTTTGTGTCAATAACTGAAGACGCACCGAACAAATCGTGATAATGCGAAATCAATGAACGACTTCCGGTTATAACCGCAAGTGACAGCGACGCACCGCAATCACTCAGAAACGTGGGCCAGGTGTGTTCAACGAAGAGCCACGTGCGCATCGGCAACTGGGCGAGCATCCAACTAACGCGTAAGTCTGACTCTGTTTTCTTTCTTAGTACACATATTTCCCGGCTCTTTCTAGTATCTCTTAATGCATTTTCAAATCGTACAACGTTGAGAAACTTACAATTGCAAATGGAGGATTGGTTTTCGAATACGTTCAAGCAACAGTCCCGCAGTGCTCCTATAGTTTGTCGCATGTGGGCTGTGAATGCGCTTCTAATACTGTTAAAGTGAGCTGCAAAGGGGGATCTTCTTGCTTGCTGCCGATCAAGTATTTCAGTAAATGCTTGAAATTTTGCAAATGATGGATCCTCCAAATCATTTAGTTACTCTTAGCCCAAGTAAGACTTTCTGATTATATCGGACTTAAGATCACTGAGCCCAAGTGTTTTGCTTTTTGTGTGTGTGTGTGTACACCACATGGTTGGTTTTATTTTAAGAGCCTACCCAAAAGGTAAAAGGAAGGGGGGTGGGGGGGGGGGGGGGACAAAAACATAACTGGCTACCAAGAAACAAAATATGTCAACATCTTTTTACATATATGTATGGGACCGTAATTAATGTTCACGTCTCTAAAAATTGCCTGTTCAGTTGCTGGTTTTGAGCTGATATGAAGCAGGGGTTTTTTTTCTGAGGGGGGGGGGGTAGATGGCTTTGACGAAGTAAACGATTTCTCACTTTTTAACACAAGAGCCAACAGCACAAAAAAAGTATTTCAAATTCAGCCACATGATCATTTTTATGGATCGTCTCCCGTCAAGTCAAAATGTCATCTCTCATGCACCAACATTTTTTTTCTTTTGAAACAAATGTCTGCAGTTGTTTTGTCTTTGCTGATGTGTCAGGATTGTCAGCACACAGTCAAGTTTTCTGACGAAGCCCCAGATACATTCCAACAGAGAGGGGAATTTTGCTGAACTTTTATCCACTTTGACTTGGTGTCAGTCCAGGACTTTGAGGGGGAGGGGGCGGGGCATGCAGTTTTGCGCAATGGCATTTGACTTGCTTCACTGTACAAGGTTCACCTGCCAGCTGTCGCCACCGTGATTCACAGTCGTCCGGAGAAGGGAGAGTGCGCATTTTCGCTGAGGCTTAACTTGGCACGGGAAGATAGCGGCGACCATCGCAAGGATTATTTCGGAGCAGTCGTCTGGAAGAGCTGTTGCATCTTTTTTTGCCCGTAAGAGGTTTGTCGCCGTACTTTTTCTGACGTGTTTGCATGACGAGTGAACGGTGTGCATTTCTTCACCTTTTTTTTTTTTTCAACGTGAGCCAACTTTTGAAGCGCCGTGTTCATTCCCGGCCTTGTCCCGCAGGTTGAGAAGTTGTCACTCCAGTGATGGATTATGCTCGCAAGTCTCTTAACCTCTTGACCCTGTCATCCTTCTCCAAGTAAGATGAGGCGCCCCGGGAAGGAAATGAGCGGAAAAGGCACCTGGCATCACCACCCTCCCCTCTCCTCTCCTCCATCAGGTGCGTGACTGCCAGCATGTCAGCCAGCGCATCCGTGACCCAGCAGCTTCTGTCAAGGCGGGCGTCTCGGCCAAAACCATTCCGAGTGACGAATGCTGACCGCAGTTTGAAGAAGGGCGTCATGGCGGATGCGTTGGAAGACCTGATTAACAAGGTGTGCGAGCAGAGGGAAGACCTTGAATTGAGTGGCCCGGCACCCCTTTAATTCAGCACCGGTCACGCACTGGACGTGCCTCCGCCGAAAGCAAAAACGTCGTAACGAATCTGCTTCCTGACTAGATGGACTGCAGCCACGGTTCCCAATGAATGGGTCCGTTTGTGCCCCGTGTAGGTCGGCGACTCCTTAAACGTGCCGTGTGCCAGCGGCCTGGTCCTGGAGGAAGACGGCACAGGTGTGGACACGGAGGAGTTCTTCACGACGCTGCCTGACAACACTGTCCTCATGGTGCTGGAGGAAGGGCAGAAGTGGACCCCGCCTCAGGTACATATTGCCCACTAGGGAGCGCTGCAGATCAGCCCAGTCCATCGCTTGATGTTTGGAAGCAGAGTTGACATCTGTGGCGCCCCCCCCCCCCCCCCCCCCCCCCCCGCCACAGGCTATTGCTCGGAGTCCTTCAGTAAACATGTTGGGAGAAAGACCAGTCTGCTTCCTTGCTATCTGTGCGCCTTGACGCTTTTTGTGTGCCCCCCCCCACTTCAACACCTGAATGTGTGGTCCATGAGGTGATGTGTGTTGGCTGCGATACAAAATATACAGCTAAATGCAAGATGAATTTCCCCCTGCGGGTTTTTAATCTGGACAATGAAATCTGAAACTATGCACGGTCCACATGGATTGTTTTACTGCAACACGCAAAGACGGCTTCTGCGACGCCCGCGGCCCTCGTGAGGCTAAAAAGCGGGTCAGGTCATGGATGGATGGATGGTTATAGTTTTGTATGTGCCTGTGGTGAAAATGTACACGAACGGTGATGTTCAAGTGACTGGCACGGAGCATTTTTTTTTTTTGGGGGGGGGGGGCGGGGCAAAGGTCATATCCTAGTCAGATACGGAAGCATCGCATGGTGTGCGGCAGCCCCCACGAGCGTCTCTCAAATCCATTTTGGCGGTCCGGCCTTTGCAAAAGCGACAGCAAGTTTGCGCGACCCTTTTGACCTGCCTGCGTTTCTCCAGAGCGCCCCCTCCAGAGACGAGCTCAGCAATCGCAGGCCACAGCGCCGGATGGATGTGGCCAAGCTGACCTTTGACCTGTACAAAAGCCACCCCAGTGATTTCATCGGCTGCTTGAATGTCAAGGCGACACTGTACGGCGTCTACTCCCTGTCCTATGAAGTGCGCTGTTCTGAGGCCAAAAAGATGTTGAAGTGAGTGTCCGACGTCCCGCTGCACGGCGCCATTCACGTGAGGAAGCCACGGCTCCTTCTTTCTCCGCCGACCTCTTGCATTGCTTCCGCAGCACGAATGATGATGAGCGCGGCAAATGCATGACGAGCGAGAGCCTGCGTGTGGGGCAAAAATCGTCCCGCGCAGGAGAGCGCATTCCTCTTCCACCCCGGTGTAGCAGAGGTGGAAGGGGCTCGATTTTTATTTATTTATTTATTTTCTGAGATGAATTTTGGCATCGCCAAAGAGGTGCCGGCGCTCCACTCTAGCGCAGACCTTGTGGGGAGAGGACGACATCGGTGCGTCGAATCGAGCGCCTCCTCCGGTGGGAATAATGTCCCGCGTGTTTGTGCGGTGCTTTCAGGGAGGCTTTGCGATGGACCGTCTTCTCCATGCAGGCCACCGGCCACATCCTGCTGGGCTCCTCCTGGTACATGGAGCAGCTCCTGGAGGAGGAGGAGGAGGAGAGCCCCGAGGAGGGCCTGTCGCTGCATCGCGAGAGCCCGATGGGTCGGCTGCAGAGCTTTCTGCTGCGTCGGGCAACCTACTGACAGACTGTACGACAGAGTTGATGTTAACCTTTGCTGCTGAAACCGCGTGCTCTTCTTGGATGTCGAATGTAATCCGCTGGAGATGAACAAATAAAGCTGAGTATTTTTAGTCCCCCCCCCTGCCCCCTTTTCTTCACGTCTCAAGCTTCTGTATGGCAAAGTGGAGCCTGCCGTCGAGTGGGTGGAAAGTGAAGTGTATCTGATTAAACGAAGCGGGTTATAAAGTACGAAACATTCAGGAGACGCTTGGAGTCTGAAAGTCTCAAATCGACGAGACTTTGATAAACGAGGAAGCGGGCTTTCAACTCCACCGGTGGTATGGCGCCATCCAGTGGAGCGATAAAGTCATTGCCGCCTGTCTTGGATGCCGTCCTTTTTCACGACTCGGTTCAAATCGGGCGTCAAATTCACCAAGTAAATGCTATTCGGGTTCTGGGCGCACGGTTTGTTAGCGAATTGATGTGGAAAGTCAAGATCGAGGTCTAAACTGGTTACAATCTACTTCGTTGTTATCAAGGGGAGCAAGCAGGAAAGATGATCACGACGAAGGTTTTGTGCTCTGTGCTCTGTGTTCGGTTTATACCGTCAGAAAAAAAATGTATTTCACGAATTGCAATTTGGACCGTGAATGTCAAATAGAACCGATGGAGAGATTTCTGGGTGGGGAAACCTGATTTATGAGCCAAGAAGTATGCCCTCGTGGGTAAACTGGTGTGTTTGCGAAATAAGATTTTTTTTTCACATCCAAGGCGGCCCGGTGACGAGTGGTTAGCGCGTCGACCTCACAGTGCAGAGGTACCCTGTTCGATTCCAGCTACGGCCACCCTGTGTGGAGTTTGCATGTTCTCCCCGTGCTTGCGTGGGTTTTCTCCCACATTCGAAAAACAGGCTAATTGTGTGAGTGCGGATGGTTGTTGGTCTCTGTGTGCCCTGCGATTGGCTGGCAACCGGTTCAGGGTGTCCTCAGCCTACTGCCCGAAGACGGCTGGGAGGGGCTCTCGCCCGACCCTTGTGAGGATAAAGCGGATCCGAAAATGGATGCATGTTCACTGTCACTGGAGACGTTTAAAATCCCTACGATGACTTTTAACACGTTTTGCCCGATGCGGAAGTAGGTTGCACAGCGTTTATCCAGCATGAGTCTTCTTCGCGCACCAGTCGGGATGTGTTTTGAGCGCATGCTTGTGTAGCGCGCCCTCTTAAGACGCGGCGACATCCTCGTCGCAAACCCGATTTCAAATCCGCAAAATGTAACAAATCGCTCGTTTGTACGTTTCAGATGCACGGATGGCCGAAGATGCAATTTGTCAGTCTGTAGAATGTGATCCAGGCGCCAACCCCCCCCCCCCCTCCCCGACATACACACTAGTCGTGCGCGTCCCAGCTAAAGAAGTGACGTGTGTTTTAGCGGCTGGTGTGGTGACGTGTCTCTCTCGCTCGCTCTTTTCTCAACGAGCTGCTGGATGGAGCCACACTGACTCAAAGCAACACGACAACTGGTAACATTCACTCGGCGGAGTCGGCCCAAGGATACCATGGGAAGTACGTGCGGATTCTTGCAATTCCACCCAAATGTTGACGGCTGTTCGGCATGGACGATTGGCTGCGGTTGTTCTTTTGAAAACGTGAAGCGGATGGACGGCATGCTAATTGGCTAACCTAGGCTCTGGAGGTAGCAAGTCGAGCTAGCTTACGCCAGAGGGAATGGTCAAGTTTTTACTCAGATCTACCTTAAGGTGTTGAAGAAGTGAAACGCCGCGTCACGATCCGGTGCCATTCCGAACATCACCGCCATTATCCGACGCCAGAGTTTGCTGCTTTGAAGTCATTTGCGCATTCTGTTTGTGATTGAATGCTAGCTAGCCACACGCTAAAGGCTTGGCAACGTTCAGATTGTATTTAATAGGAGATCATTTTCTCGCCTTTTTTCTTTTAAAAACCCATTTGCCTACGGGCCACCTGAAATGGATGTGATGAGAACATTCAATGGCTGTCAAAGTCTGTTTCGGTGGGAGTTGGCAGGAAGATGATCGGGTCTCGCCAACGATATGCTGTTGATTTGTTTTGTTGAACCTGTGTTTTGAATCACCGTTTCTTATTCTGGCAGCAATAAAAGAAAAGGAACAACGCAACTCCGGTAGTATCTGCTAGCTGAACAGACGCTCACATTTGGTTTGTGTGGCAGCCGCTGGCTGAGTGATGACGTAGCATGCACGGCAGGTCTCGCTGGAACGAAACGGAGCGAATACGGACTTCGCCGTGATTGTTTAAAACATACCGTGTTGTTATTCTTTTGCAGTTAAATTTTTGGAGGTCATCAAGCCGTTCTGTGCGGTCTTACCAGAAATTCAGAAACCAGAAAGAAAGGTAAGTCGGTTGACGATATGTAACTTGTTTGCTCATCGCATACGTTCAGGAGTATCACTGTTCATTTTTTGCTATTTTTAAAATGTACCTCACAGATTCAGTTTCGAGAAAAAGTACTATGGACAGCCATCACGCTCTTCATCTTCCTGGTGTGCTGCCAGGTTAGTTTCTTGAACGCTCTCTGATGTGTAAATGTGTCTTTTGGGGGTCTTTGTGTTGGACGTGGCAGGTAAACGTTGATTCTTTCTTCAAATTAGATTCCTCTCTTTGGCATCATGTCATCGGATTCGGCAGATCCCTTCTACTGGATGCGAGTCATTCTGGCTTCCAACAGAGGTGCTTGCACGAAATATGTGCTTTGATTTTTGCCATTGGGCGGCACAGCGAGTGTTTTCTCCGAGTTCTACGGCTTCCTCCCGCGCCCCAAACGTTTTCAAAAGCTTTTGAGGTCCATTGGAGATGCCAAATTGTCCCATGGTGCCATTGTGTGTGTGTGTGTGTGTGTGAGCGAGACAGAGAGGGGGAGAATGGGTTTGAGTATTTACTTGTTTGTCAATGTGGGTCCCTGCCATTGCTTGGCAACCAGCCCATGATATGCGCCGTCTCTCCCTCCCAAATCAGCTAGCATAGATTCACCACGACCCGAATGAGAGCAAGCGCGATGCAAAAAGATGAACTGGGTCACGCATTCGAGACCGCCGACTTGTTTGCTTGTTCTCGGTTGTGACGGTCTCACTATCAGGTGTGGTGGGTCAAAGGGCGTCCGTGTCAGGGCTGAGCGCGTGTCCCGCGGCTCTGGCGTGCTGACTGTGTTTGCGTCTTCAGGTACTCTGATGGAGCTGGGTATCTCGCCCATCGTCACCTCAGGCCTCATCATGCAGCTCCTTGCCGGCGCCAAGATCATCGAGGTGGGAGACACTCCCAAGGACCGCGCTCTCTTCAACGGTGCCCAGAAATGTACGTTGCCCCCCCCCCCCCCACCCCCACCCTGCACCGCAATTTGTCGTGAGCAACACTGTTGTAAATAATCCTCTGCGTTGTGGCAGTGTTTGGCATGATCATCACCATCGGGCAGGCCATCGTGTACGTCATGACTGGCATGTATGGGGACCCTTCAGAGATGGGTGCTGGAATCTGCTTACTCATCATCATCCAGGTGAAAAGGAGTCACACTCTCCACTGCTTGAACGTTACGTTTGATTTGATGATGATGCTGACCTGGTGTGCTCGAGGAAAAAGCGATGGAATAAAAAAAGCAACGGAGAAAAAGTGACTCGGATCTGTGCTCGTAAAAATGAGTACGGAAAAAACGATATCAATAGTTGACCGGTGTTATCGCTGATTGAACAAAGTAGGCTAGTGATCATTCTGAATTTGTAACATCTTATTTCTGCCAGTCTCCGGATGTCAATAGCGGGGAACCAAACCAGCTGCATCCTAAAACCTTTGGCAAATGCATTTGCGGCTTTGAAATCGGATTTGTGGAAAAAGACCTTGTTACCGCGGGTGGAACCAATCCACGCGCGCACGCCTTTCGCGACTGTCATTCGCACAAAAATAAGCTCGGACTGTGCAAGCTTGACCGATTGGACACTGGCACCTTCATAATTTGATTGGATGCCCGTTTGCCACGTCGGGTGTTGTTCTTGCTCTTCACTCCCCCCTGTTGGGGCTGCTGCTTGGAGCAAGTGTGAGTTTAAAAAAAAAAAAAAAACAATCCCCAACCAAGCGAACCAAGGTCGGACCGTATTGACTTGGCACGCGAAGGCTGTCGACAGAGTGTGAGCGGTCGGCGTTTGCTGAAAGCGTCTCGCTTTGTTCAGCTCTTCGTCGCAGGTCTGATAGTTCTGCTGCTGGACGAGCTGCTCCAGAAAGGCTACGGCCTGGGCTCCGGCATCTCTCTTTTCATCGCCACCAACATTTGCGAGACCATCGTCTGGAAGGCTTTTAGCCCCACCACCGTCAACACCGGGCGAGGTCCGGCCGCCGCTCCCGCACACCCCGAGCGGAGGTTCAAATGCGAGCGCCGGAGGCGCAACTCAGCCCTCCTCCGGTTTGCGCAGGTACCGAGTTTGAGGGCGCCATCATCGCGCTCTTTCATCTGTTGGCCACTCGCACGGACAAGGTGCGCGCCCTGCGAGAAGCCTTCTACCGGCAAAACCTGCCCAACCTCATGAACCTCATCGCCACGGTCTTTGTGTTTGCGGTGGTCATATACTTCCAGGTAAGCGCGCACCCATAATGCCGTCAGTCTTCGGTGCGGCTCGCTGCGCCCGAATCTTTTTGTCAAAGAGGTTTGCCCCGCACGCTGTCGGGGAAAAATACGACGCAGTTGGAAGCCAGTATTGCGCTTGCGCTTTTGTGGCTGAAGATGGAGTTTCTTCCAAGCATTGGAAGCTCCGAACGCTCTCGTCAAGTTCTGCCATTCGGCGGGTGTAATGTGTGCCTGCTGAACACATCCCGAACCTCCGTCTCAGGGCTTCCGGGTGGACCTCCCCATCAAGTCGGCCCGTTATCGCGGCCAATACAACACCTACCCCATCAAACTGTTCTACACCTCCAACATCCCCATCATCCTGCAGTCGGCCTTGGTCTCCAACCTCTACGTCATATCTCAAATGCTGTCGACGCGTTTCAGTGGCAACTTCCTGGTGAACCTCCTGGGAACGTGGTCTGTAAGTGGCGGCCGGGGGCCAACGTCTTGAAGCACCCTCGGTGGTACGCGCCCCGCCCCGCCTCCAATTGGCTTCTCTTGTCTGACTGGCGCAGGACACATCGACCGGCGGGCCGGCTCGAGCCTACCCGGTCGGTGGCCTGTGCTACTACCTGTCGCCTCCGGAGTCCTTCGGTTCCGTGCTGGACGACCCGGTCCACGCCGTCATCTACATTGTCTTCATGCTCGGCTCCTGCGCCTTCTTCTCCAAGACCTGGATCGAAGTCTCGGGATCCTCTGCCAAAGATGTGCGTCTTGCACGCGTGCGCGGGACTTGACCTTTGACCGAGGGCTCGCTTTCATGTTCGCTCTTGTTTGTCGGGTGGGCGTCAGGTGGCGAAGCAGCTGAAAGAGCAGCAGATGGTGATGAGAGGACACCGAGAGACCTCCATGGTGCACGAGCTGAACAGGTACGGATCCGGAAACGGATCTTTCTCCTCGCTCCCCCGCGAGAGACGCCCGTGAACCGGATGGCATCAGTTGAAGTTTCCTTTGCCGTTTTCAGATACATCCCCACCGCTGCTGCCTTTGGGGGCCTTTGTATAGGAGGCCTCTCTGTCATGGCCGACTTCCTGGGCGCCATCGGCTCCGGCACGGGAATCCTCTTGGCTGTGACCATCATCTACCAGTACTTTGAGATCTTTGTGAAAGAGCAGAGCGAAGTGGGGAGCATGGGCGCGCTGCTCTTCTAGAAAATGCCAAGTCGACCATGTGCAGCACCTCCATACCGTGTCACTCTTGTGCGTTCCATCTTTTTTTTTTTGGGGGGGGGGGCAGATTGCACTATCGGTTCATTTTGCATCGGGGATGAATTATTTGTCACCTTTTGTCTCTCTTGCATTGTCAAGAGACCCATTTTGTTTTCTCCCTGCTTTGAACTTGGTATTGTCGCCAGCCCATTTCTTCTACGCCTTACCATCACGGAGGGCTTCACTGGCCCACCAACTGTTTTCATCAGCGGAAGAATCCCTCAACGTGTGTGTGCGTGCGCGTGCGCGTGTGCGTGTGCGGTGCTGTCTTAGACTCACCTTGGGCATTTTTCCACAAAGAACACTATGACAAAACATGAATTCCAGGCATTAGTCATGTCTCAAGGAAAGCCATGTCAGTCATTTGATGGGGAGTTGTGAGCGAGATGCGATGAGTATGAACAAAATTTTCTTCTTTCTGTTATCTGGGCACGTTGCTCACATTTACCCTTGACGTTTGAATTCTCAATTCACTCTGGTCCTCTCTTCTATAGGTAGGACACAGTACGTTTGTCCAAACCTCTGGCTGGTAAAGTAAAGTTGATCGTCTGAACTGTCTTGCTCTTTCATTCCCGGACTGAATCACTGCACAAAACTGCACGGTGGGTCAGTCAGACGGTCGGTTTGATATGGATGCAAAGGGGGGGTTCATTTTGGTTTTTACTATTATGTAACAGACATAACTGTTATTAAAAGTTTTTTTTTTCCAACAATTGGAAATGTTTTGCCTTCATTGAAAGTTGTCTTGACAGCATGTCAGTTTTGAACTGTCTTCCTTTCGATCGACTCTAAAAGTGGCAGTTCTATTCCGCTCTGAAAACCCCTCCAACTAAAAATCAAACATTTAAAACATCACCAAGGTCCCAAGTATCGAAAACTGTGCATGCTTCCTCCTTACACCAGAAGTCACCAGTTAAAGGAAATGATTTGGAAAAAGAGAGGCAGGCACAGATTATCAACAGAGTGCACAAGGGGGAAAGATTAAAACGTTAGAAGACCCCACCCCACTATTCAAGCGCTTGTCACTTGTATGAACAAGTGCCCAGGGTCCAGCGAACTGATTTCGACAGTAAATCAGCACTTAAAAGCAAGCGAAACACAAGCCAAATTTAGTTGGGGGGGGGGGGGGGGGCTTGAAAGAATATTTGCGATTGTTACTTGTGATCCACATCACCCGTGAAACAGGGAGACGGTGAATAGAAACCGGATGCAATTACAAACCCAATTCCAATGAAGTCGGGACGTTGTGTTAAACATAAAAAACGGAATCCAATGATTTTTCTAATCACGTTCAACCTATCTTTAACTGAATACAGTACAAAGACAATCTATTTGGGACAGGGTCGTGTTACCGATGTGTTACCTCACCTTTTTCCTTTACAACATTCAATAAACATTTGGGAACTGAGGAAAGACACTAATTGTTTTAGGTGGAATTATTTCCCATGCTTGCAGTCCGAGGTGCCTGTTGTCGTGTTTTCAAAGGGAGACGGGTCTGGAGTGCAGGCAGGCCAGTCGAGTACCCGCACTCTTTTACGAGCGAACCGCGCTGTCAGGACACGCGCGGGATGTGCGTCAGCATTAAGCGGGGCCGTCTATGAAAAAGCCGTTGCTTGCAATTTGTAAAGTGCGTATGTCAAACTAGTCGAATATACGTGACGAAAAGACAGAAAATAACCGACTAGTAATCGATAAATTATTAACTCTTTATTTTTGTAGATAGATGAGCAAGCAAAAGACGAAGTACAGAATGGAAGAGGTCACGCCGGTCATCTGACGTCATCATCGCGCGCCGCTTCGCGAGCCGCTCAGGTGGAGAAGCTGAGCGCTGTGGCGGCGAGGCTGGGCAGGCGATCCATTCAGACCCGGCAGTCAGATGAAATCTTGCCCTTTGTTGAGTCTTTCACCTCGGCGGACGGACGCCAAGAGTAGCAGACATGTCTTACTGCAGGCAAGAAGGTAAAAACTTAAGAGCGTTCATTCATCTGAGCGCGCGCGCGTGTGCTATGCCACCGTGCGACTGCCATGCTAAGCTAACGTTCCACTGCCACCCGATTTACTGATTGACTGGGTTCATCCTCTCACTAGTACCTGGCTGGATTTGGGAGTGCGGTGTTTGGGTGCCGTTTGCACGCCATGATCTGGTGTGGCACACGTGCCGTTATCTCAACCCAATTGGTAGTGACAGAAATGCCGCATCGTTCGGCGTTGTGTTTCCAGGTAAAGATCGGATTGTCTTTGTGACCAAGGAGGACCATGAGGCCCCGAGCAACGCCGAGCTGATTGCAGACGATCCACATGATCCGTATGAGGAGCAAGGTTGGTCCAGAGCGCCGAGGTCTTCAGTTAGGCCATTTCCCTTGGGTGTCAAAATGATCCATATGTAGATAAGCCGTGTCGTCAGTCTTTAGTCGTGTCATGGAACACTGATTTTAAACGAGCGAAACCCTCACACGCCTGTGTGTGTGTGTGTGTGTGTGCGCGCGCGTGCGTGCGTGCGTGTAGGCCTCATCCTGCCCAACGGTGACATCAATTGGAACTGCCCGTGCCTCGGTGGCATGGCCAGCGGACCTTGCGGCACTCAGTTCAAGGAGGCCTTCTCATGCTTTCACTCCAGTCAGGAGGAGGTGAAGGGCTCCGAGTGCATCCACCACTTCCGGAACATGCAGGAGTGCATGCAGAGGTACCCGCAGCTCTATCCTCAGGAGGAAGACCACGAAAACTCTGATCGGCCGGAGGCCAACTCTGCCAACGACTCGGCCGAGGACCCGCCCTTAACGCCTCAGGCGGTCGCCGGTCCAGCCGGCTCACCGGCAGGCAGCCGGACGGCCAGCTAAAATCAAAGGTCAAATCCCCTGGCTCTTCAGTCTCTGCGTGCAAGCCCCGCGCAGCGCTTTGTTGCGTCGATTGCTGCCCTCTTGACAGTGGAGCAACCAAAGAAGGCCCGGCGCCTGTACTGCGGTGGCTTTTGTGGGCAGCACCAGAAGATGAACTTAAAGCGTGGTGGTGATCGATGGAAGGTCCCATCCGTGCACTGCGGCCACCGGTTCAAAAAACAGCCGCCACAACAAAACATGCTCTCATCAGAAAAAAGCCTCTCCATTTCCAAACTTTCCAAATAAAGGTCCCTTGTTTCGCACCGGATTGTGCATTAAAGAAAACAGCAAGCGCTCTAACACCACAGCGCAAAGAATAGCTCTGGTCCGATACTGCCTGACAATCCTCTGTCCTTCCTTTGCTTGCCCGCCGCAGCTTTGCGCTTTTTCATCGACTTTCAGTGAAGGCGTTGACACGAAAAGCTCAACGGCATGTCTTGATTTCACCGCGGATCAATCAACTTGTTGAGTCCAGCAGTCCGTTGTTGTAGTACGGGATCGCGCCACACGGTGGCGCCTCTTGGCTTCGCTGTGCTAGCTCGTCACTTTTTGCTTCAACATCCGTAGTACACTTTTTTTTCTTGTGGACTTTTATTTCGTGAAGAATAAACACGTGTTTGTGGAAGCTCAACTTGGGTTTTGTTCGTCGGCCGTCCCAGGACACGCGTCCGGGTCTGCTTTCGTCGCCACCACATATTGCAAGGGCACATGCACAAACGCTTCCGAGCGTCAGCCGACTGGGCGTCACGTGACCACGTCTCCACGACAACCGTCGCGGCGTGCGCCGACAAACTGAGATTTCTCACGCCGAGCGAGCGTCGTCCAAGGAGACGTTTCATTGCGGGCGCGAAGATACGACGAGGGCGACGCTGGCCGCGGAGGACGTCCGCTGTGCTTTGCGTTGCTCCACAGAGAACCGCTCACCGGCGACTGCGGGTATGCTTCGCAATGCAACGTCTGCATTTTCCGTGCGCCGAAATATCCCGAACGCGACGGCGTTTTATGTCCGGCTGCGGTCTGCAGGTCAATTCGAAGTCACCTGCTCTCAACTCAAGTGTGTTTCTCGAGCACTTTAAACCGACCCCGCTGTATCCAAAGTCAGCAGAAAGCACAAAACAGAAAACTAAATATCATGCTGAGTCAAAAAACAAAGAATACAAATAAGTTTTCATTTTAGTTTGAAAGGTGTGTGTGTGGGGGGGGGGGGGGGGGGAACCCGAACTTTCTCCCTTGCGGCTCGAATGACGCGCGGGTCGACGCGACTGACGACGAAGCGCGTTTCCAAGCTGCGACGTCATCGGCGATCGAGAAGACCCCCCCCCCCCCCCCCCAAGAAACTCTCGCAGCTCCGTTCGCAACTGCGTTCGGGTGGGTGGCCAAAGCCAGGTCGACGCCCGTGGAAGAATGAGCCAAGGACGCCGGGCCGTTTTGCTCGTGTGCTCTTTGGACGCCTTGACTTGGCGCCGGACTCAGCTGGTCGACGTCGGCAACCCGCCCCCGCCTCTTCGGAGGTGCTCGAAAATAACGCCAAAATAAGGTACGCTACGTTACTCCAAGTCGGCCGTTGGCAGCGCGACACTGTCGTCGCCACGTAACGAAGCGCGAGGTGGTTTGCGGAAGCCGTCGACGCCGGCCGGCTTTGTGGGGAAGGGCTCTCGAACGTGGGCCGGACGCCACGAAGCAGCGACGTCATTCATGGGCGGAACTGCTGGCAAATGATGCCAAGACTCGGCTACTGTATATCTCTTCTGTAGCTCAATGAAGAAGGTAGCGTCCGAACTCTCAACGTTGTGTCCGACCGCACACCCGGAAACAACCCCCCTCACAGACGCTACTCACAAAAAGTGGGCGACTTTGGGATTTTGAGTGACATTTTTCTCCAACCTGTACCGGTGAACTTCATTTGACCTCTGAACCGCCCAATGCGCATCGCGGCCATGCGCCGGCCTTGGTTTACTGTGCTCGAAAGTAGAAACCGAAGAGCACAGCTCGCCACCGGGCTCCGGATGGCCTTTGCCACTCGGAGTGCAGAACCTGATGCCTTCCTGTTGGCCGTGTGCTTCTAGTTTGTCAAGCTTGAGATGGAGGGTAAACATTTGCCCGGCTTCGGGACGTTCGGGCCCCATTCGTCCCCGACGACTCCGAAGGACAGGCCGTCCGCTCAAGGTCACAGACACACGCTCCCCCCGGTCCGAAAAGGACCCGCCACGAAACAGAAGGGCCTCTACTCGGATGTGTTCACCGCCCTCAGATTTAAGGTAAAGCCACACGCAAAATCTCAGTCGCATTCTTTGGATGTTCGGGCGCTGTGCGTGTTCATCGCCAAACTCTGTTGACTGATCAGACTTGCGCGGAGGAAGCGGACAGGCGGGAGGGGGTATCCACCCTTGACTTCAGCGATGATGACGATTCATCAGGTAAGGAGGTCCGGGGCCCTGCGATTCAAAACCAAGGCCGGGGGTCACGCCCGACCATCGTCGGGTGGCACGCCGGGCATTGGAATTTGGTCTCGGCTCACGGTTCTGGCCATCGACACCTGCCGCAATGAAAGGCCGACACGGCAGGGCTTGCGATCATGCGCCGCGCTTCTCTGTCTTTGGTCTCCCCAGACTCCAAGTCTCCGTTTGCCAAATACAAGTTTGACGACAAGGAGTATTATGGTCCCTTTTCCAAGCAACTCCTCACGTCTTACTTCAACTGCGGCGCAGACACCCCCAAGGTCCAGATGCCCTACAAAACCGTTCCTGGAAAGAGCCCTCGCGATTTAACTAAGGAGAGGTAGGGACCGAGAATACGTAACTCCTCCTCCTCTCCCACCGTGAGAAATATCGGTGCAGTCGGCGGGGATGGCTTTGCGATCCTTTTGCGAAAATCTCGCGTCTTCTCCCAAGGTGTCGAAGAGAATACCTGAAGATTGATTTTGAGAAGCTGCTGGCGGACAAAAAGATCGACTCGAATCTCCTGATGCCACGCCCCTTGGACGGTCACGACGAGCGTCTTGTCGTGTCGCCCTACCTTCCCCTCGAGGTGAGCCCGCCCGCCCCGCCCCGCCACCGCCACCGCGCGACACGGCGGGGCTCCCGGCGCCTTCTTCTTCTTCTTGCCGGATTTTTCGCTGCCGTCCCTTGCGACGTTTTCCTCGTAGATATTTGACAATGTGGAGTTTGACTGCCGGACTGCGGAAGACTGGCTGGTCCTGGGGAAAAGCGAAGGATCGCCTTGCAGAAAACCAATCCCGGCAAAAGCATTGCTGCCGACGGATGACGCGGTAGCGTCGGGTAAGGTGCCTGCGAAATGAAAAAAAAAAAATTGCACGCGGAGGCAAAGTGTCTCAACAGCCCGTCCGTCGTCAGAAAACGGCCAAGCTCCCCCATCGGCGGAGTACAGCTGGCATTTAGTGGGAGTGCTCGACTACAGCAGGGAGAAATGTCAGTACTTGGTGGAAAAGGTTTTCCCAAACAGCAAGCTGAAAGAAGGAGAAAGGAATCGCCCCGGTAACGTCGGCGAGAGCGCCGCGCCCGGCCCCGGCCTCGACCTTTGCCCCTAAAGAGCCGCTCGCGTGTTTCCCTCTCGCCGCCGTTCAGATGTCAAGTGCCTCCAAACGGGCAACAGGCACTGGATTCCCCGCATCAGGCTGCTGTTCAGTGCCGAGGACCCCCGCGTCTTCGTGCGGCGCATCCAGTTTGCCATGCGGCTGCGAGCCAACTCCGAGGCCCTCATCCTCTACAACCTGACGGTGGACTGCATGCCCATCTGGGACGAGACGCCGTCCATCGATCCGCACTGCCTGCGCCGTATCCAAAGACGAGCGCTGGCCGGCTCCGGCCTCAAACTGGACATGTAAGTCATCCCTCGGCCTTTCACTGCGCGACCTTTCACATCTTTTTTTTTTTTCCCCGACGGGCTCCGTTCTCGTCCCGTAGCGTGAAAAGGTGCGTGGAGGGGCTGGCCAAGGAGGTGAAGCTGGAATACGACCGCACGATGAATCGCTTCATCTTGGATAAGAGCGTGGTGAGCCACCCGCAGGAGTTTGCGCACATCGCGCTGCCGCACGAGGAACGCCGGCGCGTGCCAATCAGAGGTAGAAGAGGCGCAGTTCCTCGCCCGTCGCTTAGAGGGGCGCCGCGGCCAACGACTGTGTCCCCCCCCCCCCCCCCCGCCCCCGCGCAGGCTGCGTGACGGTGCCCGCCTTCGACTACAAGAAGAACCAGGCGGCGTTCTTCACCAAGTCCATGCTGACGGAACCGAAAGTCATCTGCACCTTGTCGGAAATCCGCTCCGAGTGCAACAAGCTGGCCAATATGAGACTCTTCAACGTCTCCTTAACCAAACCTCTGCGACTGGACGAGTTTGAGGCCAACCAGACTCAAATGCAAACTCAGGTAAGACAGTAAGCCGGCGAGCGAGCGCGAGAGCCGAGCTCTTCTCCAGCGTGTCGCCGCCGCCGTCGTTTCAGATCAGCTTGTTTCTGCGGGAGGCCTGGATGCTCACCGTCACTTACAGTCTCCGTCACAACCTGGAAACGGTCGGCAAAGGCGCGTACAACATGAACGAGACTCACTGGGGGATGCACAAGGTTTCCAAGCTGAACAAACTGCTGGCCGTGGTGCACTACAACCTGCAGGACACTCTGCGCAACCTCGTGGAGGACTCGCTGCTCGGCCTGAGCAAGCTGATTCTGGACGCGTGCTGCAGCGCGCTAACGTGTCCCGATGACCTGGTGTGGGGGGACGACTACATCGGCAGCCCCTACAAGTAAGGGAAGGGCGCGCCTTCTCCTCGCGCTCGTCGCGTGGCATTCGGAAAAAACGACCGCTCTCGCCATCGCGCAACCACTGAAAAAGAAAAACAACCTCCCTGAAAAAGGGGTGGAGCTTGTTCCTTTTCTACCGCCGACTCATCATGTCACGGAAGACTTTTCAAACGGTGTCGTGGAGGGACGGGCGACGGTGCTCCCGGAAAAGGATGACGCAGCTCCTAAACAGATGCACGGCCATTTTAATTCATTCACTCCCAACGACGTTTTTAAACGTCTTTTCAGACTTGATCTAGAATTGGCTGGTACTAAATGAGTTAAATGGGGCCAAATTCCGGGCGTGCGCGCAAAACATGTGCCCTTCAGGAGACGCCTCTGTTCGAGTTCCCCGCCTCGGGGGGTGGGGGGGGGGGCAGAGGTGGTGGCTTCCGTTCCTGGCCTTTTTTTCCCGGGTACTCGGGTTTCCTCCCGCATTCCCAAAACACGCACGGTACGTTGACGGAACAGCGGATGGCGCGGACGGGCCTTTGCGGCGTTCGAGATACGCGCGAGAGAGGGTTCCGGGGTTCCTCTTTGGTTCGCCATTGGATGTGTCTTTGTTTGTCGCGCAGGCCAAAGAACAAGCCTCTGTTCCTGGTGGATTTAATCCTGAATGAGACGGGCATCCATTACAGTACACCTCTGGAGAATTTTGAGGCCTCCATTTTCAACCTCTTCAACGAGGGCATTCTGGTCACGCACAACATACCGATGCTCGATAAGGTCAAGCCCAATATCCTGCAAGTGCCGGTCAAGCGGGATGTCAAATCTTCTTCTCCTTCTTGAGCGAGTTGTCCGTCTTGACGCGAGTCTCTCCCGCGCGTCCCGCAGTTTTTAATGAAGAGGCTGCTATTCGGCGACGACCCCGTGCTGGAGTCGGTCCAACTTTGCGAAGCCAAAGTCTCCCGCTTGAGAGAGAAGATCTGCACGGCTCTCAAGAAAGCGGTCATTCCCCTCAAGGCTTACGCCGCAGAATACGCCAAGTACATCGAGCTGTACAGCTTAAATATCGAGGACCACTTCATGTAATTTGCCTTTTCCCGCCCGACACTCGAACGGCGGCACCGGTCCTTGGTCCGAGACCTTCGCTGTCTTCGCAGGTCCGGCAGCGACGACGAGAAGACGTCCAAGGTCGTGAAGATGGAAGTGGAACAGCATCTCAAAGATAAGGAGGCGCTCCAAAGCTCGCTGCCGTCCTCCATCGTCATCGGCGCGTTTATCGTACACGTTGAGGCGGTACGGCAGACTCTCATCAACAAGAAAAAGGATTTGGCCATCGCGACTTTGGAGCACCACGCCGACAAGCTCAGAAGGCGGATGGAAGATGTAAGTCGGCCGGCCGCCTCCGATCGTCCCGATTCGTCTTTGACGGACGGAACTGCAGCGGCCTTCTCGAAAACGTGCGCCCGTCCAGGAATGCAACGAGTTCAACACCATCGGTCACGCGCTCAGCGACCATCCCAACTCCATCGAGAACCTGACCGAGAAGAGGGACTGGATGAAACAAATCCCGGACCAGCTCAAGAGTTGCAAGGTGCCCCCCCCCGAAGCCCATCGCTCGGCCCTCCGTCTCCCTTCAAGTGCACTTGATCAGAATCTTTCTTTTGCCGCCTCCCTCAGGAACGCGTTGCCAAAATTCTGTCCGAGTATGAACTCTTTGAAGAATTTTACTACTCCTTATCAAATGAGGATTTTGTGAAAAAGTAAGTATGCTTTTTTTTCCTGTTTTTAATCATGCGTCTTGGCCGCCACGTAGGGCGAACCGTGCACAATTTAATGATATCCGATGAGGCCTGAAAAAAAATAGTATATATATATCATCAGTCAATACAAAAATCCCAAATGTTTGCTAACTCCTTGTCAGCACGAGCGCTGAGTGTTTTGCACGCGTGTACCCTAGTCAGAGGTTCTGCATTTGATGACATTCTTGTTTTTTCTGCCGGTGGAGGAGCATTTCTTTGTTCCACCCCGTCGCCGTACGCGACTGGCAAAAAATCGATGAGCAAAGACCCGTTTGGAATGAATGAAACGGGTCCGATGATGAGTGCGGGAATGTATTTTCCCAGGTGGCGCGCTATCGAGTGGCCCCAAAAGATCGTCAGGCAGATCGAAGAGGTGACCGCCCATCTTGTGGAGGAAGAGGAGCGCTTCCAGAAGATCCAGATCGCCGACCAGGACATCTTTGAGCAGCGCATCGAAGCCGCCGAGGTCCGCTCGGCCGCGCCGTTTCTTCCGCCGGCCGACTTCTGAGACTAATCGCTCCGAGGAAGTTCAAGCCGCCGCCCGTGTTTTCCCAGATGCTGGTCGGGAAGTTCACCGGTTACGCGGACGTCGATCACGCCACCGAGATCGCCAACGAGGTGAGGCGGGCGAGTAAGGAGCTGAAAGAGTGCCAGGGTTTGGCGCAAACCTACAACACCAGAGAGCGCTTGTTCGGTACTCCCGTCACAAACGTGAGTCCGGGAACGCGCGTTGCGCCCAAACCGGGTAGGTCGTGGCGTGACGACGTCTTGTCTGACTTCTGGCATCAGTACGACCGTCTGCACAAAATGGCCAAGCAGTTCCAGCCCTTCTTTGACCTGTGGACCACCACCTACGATTGGACCCACCGGCACGAGAGCTGGCTCAACGATCCGCTGACCTCCATTGACCCCGAGCTGCTTGAGCGCAATGTGACGGGCGCCCTGGACACCATGAATAAATGTATCAAACAGTTCAAGGACAACCCCGGTGAGTCGACCCGGCGAGTAACGGTTGGTTGTCGCGACTCGATTGGATGACGACGACGTCGCCGACGCCGATTGCTTGCTCGTTCCTAAGCTGTCTACTCTTTATCCCCCCCCCCCCCCCCCCCGTTGCCCTAGACTGCAAAATGGTGGCGTCTTTAATCCGCGCCAGGATCGAGGAGTTCCGTCCTTACGTTCCCCTGGTTCAGGGTCTGAGGAACCCGGGGATGCGAATGCACCACTGGGAGGCCCTTTCGCAGACCATTCAGATCAAAGTGGTGCCCAAAGCCAAACTGACCTTGTCCCGCTGTTTGGAACTGGGGCTGCAGAACCACATGGACGCCATCGCGCAGGTGGCCGAGACCGCCGGCAAAGAGTACACCATCGAGCAGGTAAGCGAGCGGGGGCTCGTGGCGTTTGGGAGGGGACGCGCGCACGCGGGGACCCGTCGAGACCCGGCCCCCGACCCCGACGCGCCGCCCGTCTGTCGCCCTCGTCCAGGCCCTGCACAAAATGAAAGCGGAGTGGTCGGCCATTCTCTTCGACCTGATGCCGTACAAGGAAACGGGCACCTGCATCCTGAAGAGTCCCGACGAAGCCTTGCAGCTGCTGGACGACCACATCGTCATGACGCAAAGCATGTCCTTCTCCCCCTACAAGAAGGCCTTTGAAGCCGAAATCAACAAGTGGGAGAGCAAACTCAGAACCACCCAAGTAAGCGCCAAAGGGGAGGCGGGCGCTTCGGCGGCTCACGGGCTCATCTTGTGCCCCCCCCCCCTCCGGCGGCCGCTCGCAGGACGTGCTGGAGGAGTGGCTCTTATGTCAGGGGTCTTGGCTCTACCTGGAGCCCATCTTCAGCTCCGACGATATCAACGAACAGCTGCCCGTGGAGGGGATGCGATACCAACAAATGGAGGAAATTTGGAAGAGAATCATGAAAGGTGCCTCCGATAACCCAAAGGTCAGTCCCACCGCCGCAAACGATCCCAGGGAGCCCGAAAATAGTTCCTGGTCTCTTCTCGCCGGTGTCCAGATCATCGAATTCTGCCCGGGGCCTCACCTGCTCGACAAACTGAAAAAGTGCAACGTCCTTTTAGAACAGGTGCAAAAGGGCCTGAGCGAATACTTGGAGATCAAACGAAACGCCTTCCCCAGGTAAGCCCGTTTCCCCGCACGTGAAGACGCCTCCGGATGACGTTGGCTCAATCGTAGTTTTTTTTTTTGCAGGTTCTACTTTCTGTCGGACGACGAGCTTCTGGAAATTCTGTCCCAGACCAAAGACGCCACCGCCGTCCAGCCTCACCTGCGCAAATGCTTTGAGAACATCGCGCGGGTGGGTGTCCTCCGAGCGCTCTTTCAAATCCGACGGGACGCCCGCCGACTCCTTTCCTCTCGCTCCTCAGCTGAAATTCCAGCCGGACCTGCTGATCACACACATGTATTCCGGAGAAGGCGAGGAGGTCCGGCTGGCCGTGACCGTCATGCCCACCGGCAATGTGGAGGACTGGCTGAGAGAGGTGGAGAAATCCATGACGGCCACGGTCAGGGACTACATCGACCGATCGCTCCGCGTTTATCCCGAGGTGAGCCGCTTTCACTTCAAAGCTCGCGAATCGAGTCGTCTCGCTCGAGCGCGCGGGGATTGGCGCCAAATTGTTTCGGTGCGTTTCAGAAACCCCGCGAAGACTGGGTTCTATCATGGCCCGGGCAAGTGGTGATCGCTGGCTGTCAGGTCTACTGGACCGCAGAAGTGTCGGAGGCTTTGGAGCGGGGGGACTTGGCCGAGCGTCTTTTCCCTCAGCTGCAGAAACAGGTGCGCGAGAAAAAAAACTAAAAACAACCCGTACAAGCGCCGGACCGTGAATGCGGACCGCGCGCTTCCATTTCTTTTCTTTTTTTTGGCACAGCTGGGTAACCTGGTGCACCTGGTGAGGGGGGGCGTATCGAAAATGCAACGAGCCGTGCTCTCCGCCCTCATCGTCATCGAGGTGCACGCCAAAGACGTGGCGGCCAAACTGGTGGAGCTGGCGGTGTCCAGCGTCAATGACTTTGAGTGGATCAGTCAGCTCAGGTTCTTGGGCCCCCGTTCTCGGTCCTTCCGCGCGAGTCCGCCGACTTTGTCGTGATATTCACCCGCGCAAACGTTGTAGATACTACTGGGCCAGAGAGGACCTGTACATCCGAGCGGTGAATGCCGAGTTTTTGTATGGATACGAGTACCTGGGAAACTCCGGACGACTGGTCATCACGCCGCTCACAGACAAGTAGGTTTTTTCTACCGAGGACCCCGACCCGCCGAGCGCACGGCTCACGAAGGCCACGCCCGGCCGATCGGGACAAATGCCATTTCAACCTCTCGGATTGCGTTTTTTCCGCCTCCCTCAGATGCTACCTGACCCTGACGGGCGCTCTTCACCTCAAGTTTGGAGGAGCTCCCGCCGGTCCGGCGGGCACGGGAAAAACGGAAACCACCAAAGATCTGGGCAAGGCTCTCGCCATCCAGACGGTGGTTTTCAACTGCTCCGACCAGCTGGATTTTATGGCAATGGGCAAGTTCCTCAAAGGCTTGGCCAGGTAAGTTTGGACACCTCCCCCTCTGACTCCCAACGGGAAACCGCGGGCTGTGTTTTGGTGACCGACGCACATCCGGCGTGGCGCGTGGCACGTCTTTGCGCCGAGGTTCGTCCTCATCCCCGCTCTTGCGCGCCTCTCCGCTTCCGGCCGTGCCGCCCGGCGGAACCGGTTTCGAGAACGCAAGGCGATGATTCTGAACGAAAGACATCTGACATCGGAGCTCGGGAGTTGTCTGCCACGATCCAATAATTCGGTAAAAGCCCCCCCCCCCCCCGGCGATACCTGGAACGGCGGCAGTTGCTTGCTCGTCGCCTGGCCCAGACCGAAGGGGGAAAGCCTCGCTTTGAATGTTTTCCCGAACTCTTCTCGAGCCGCCTGGCGGTCGAAAGCCGTTGAGGGGGAAAGAAACGTCATCGGCGCTGCGTGTTGCGCATTGCGCACATTTGACAAGAAAGCCGACTTGACTGGACTCGACGTTGCAGCTCCGGCGCCTGGGCTTGCTTTGACGAGTTTAATCGGATCGACGTGGAGGTGTTGTCCGTGGTGGCTCAGCAGATCACCACCATCCAAAAGGCGCAACAGCAAAGGGTGAGCGCTTTTCCTTCCAACGTCACTCGAGTCGATCATGTCCCGGCGTCCGTTTCTCAAGTACTCTGACTCTGCCGGCATTTTCCACATCGCGCGTCATCCCCGGACGATGTGGCCGTTTTGCGTTTCGCAGGCGGAACGGTTTGTTTTCGAGGGCTCCGAGATCCCGCTGGTCCCCTCCTGCGCCGTGTTCATCACCATGAATCCCGGCTACGCCGGCCGCACGGAGTTGCCCGACAACCTGAAGGCTCTGTTTCGGCCGGTGGCCATGATGGTCCCCAACTTCGCCATGATAGCCGAGATCTCGCTCTACTCGTTTGGCTTCAGCGACGCCAAAGTCCTCTCGCAGAAAATCACCAGCACGTTCACACTCTCCTCGGAACAACTCAGCTCTCAGGTGAGGCGGTCTTCGTCGTGGGGGCGCCTAAATTCTTTCAACAAGCTCTGCCGCCTTTTGAAAAGTGCAACGAGTCGCTGCGCTCTGCGTTCAGGATCACTACGATTTCGGAATGAGATCCGTGAAGTCCGTGATCTCGGCTGCCGGAAATCTGAAGCGAGAAAACCCCAACATGAACGAGGTTAGCCGCTTTTGTTTTTGGTCGCCGCCGGGTTCCCAAGCGCTCGCTAAGCGATGCCGCCGCCTCGCAGGAGCTGATCTGCTTACGGGCCATCCGAGACGTCAACGTGCCCAAGTTTTTACGAGACGACCTGAAGCTCTTCAACGGCATCGTGTCCGACCTTTTCCCGAAGACGAAGCAGGAGCCCATCGACTACGGCACGCTGGAGGAATCCATGCGCCACATATGTACCAAGATGAACCTCAAGGACGTGGACGGTGAGCCGACCCCGGGGGCGCTTTCGTCGCCGTCGTCTGACCCGCGGCGTCTCGACGGTTGCCGTCTGCCGTTGCAGAATACATCGGGAAGTGCATTCAACTGTACGAGACCACCGTGGTCCGACACGGCCTGATGTTAGTGGGACCCTCGGGATCGGGTAAAACCAAGGTGAGTCTCCGGCGCGCGCGCGCGCGCGCGCGCGCCGGAGACTCACCTCCGTTCGCTCCGTCTGGCCCTTTTAGTGTTACGAAGTTCTGGGGGCAGCGATAACGGCGCTCAAGGGCCAGCCCTCCGTCAGCGGGGATCTGTACGAGGCCGTTCAGACGTACGTGCTCAACCCCAAGTCCATCACCATGGGTCAGCTTTACGGGGAGTACGACTTGCTGACGCACGAGTGGTGAGCGCCGCCCGCACCGCCCGGCCGCAAATGTCCAAAAGGCGGACGAGTCGTGACGCCCGGCGCCGACCCTCGCAGGACGGACGGCATCCTCTCTTCTTTGATCCGGATGGGGACGTCGGCGATGGACAACGATAAAAAGTGGTACATGTTCGACGGTCCGGTCGACGCCGTCTGGATCGAGAACATGAACACCGTGTTGGACGACAACAAAAAGCTTTGCCTGAGCTCCGGCGAAATCATCAAGCTCACCGAGGTATCGCGAAGCGCTTCTTTGACTTGACGCTGATGGTTTTAGCCCGCGCCGCCTTTCTCGCCTGCAATTTGGCTCTTCCCTTGGCACCTCCCCGCCGCTCTCTTGGTCAACGCTTTCTTTTTAGCTTCCCGATTGCAATTTGCCGCCCCCGTTCTCCTTTTTCGACCGAGCTGATCGTCCTTCCTTTCCTCCTCATTACTTTTATCTGACGGTGCTTCTTTTTTTTTTTGTTTGCTTCCAAATTACAAAAGGAGTCTGCCGTGACCTCTCCTACCAGTGCATGTAAGCGAGCGCCCCCCCCCCCAAAAAAAAAACTAAACAAAACCCAACAACCCCAAAACAAAACACATATACACTTCCCCACCATCGACCCGGTGTGAGGTCGCCATGGTCACTTGAGTAAAAGTAGTGCTTTGGATCGGCGTGAGTTTTGCTTTGGGTCAAAGAGGTCAAGCAGCATTTTCAAAGAGAGGAATGTTAGGAATGCGCTCAAGACGACCCGAGTGACTGCTCGGACTCTTTTCAGTGCATGACCATGATGTTTGAGGTGCAAGACTTGGCGGTGGCGTCGCCGGCCACGGTGTCCCGCTGCGGCATGATCTACCTGGAGCCCAGTATTTTGGGCCTGGTCCCCTTCACTGAGTGTTGGCTCAGGCGAGTCCCCAAAGTCATGAGAGCGTTCACGGAGGAGCTCACTTCCTTGTTTGAGCGCTTCCTCCAGGTGAGGCCGAGACGGAAGGCGGCAACCAACCGCTCCGAGGTTTGCCGCCATCTTTGGTCTCCGTGTCTTCGTAGGACTCTGTCGATTTTGTTCGCGACTCGGTCAAGGAGGTCATCACGTCGCTGGACAGCAATCTGACCTGTAGCCTCCTCAAACTGATGGACTGCTTCTTCAGGCCGTTTAACTTCAGCGAGGTTGGTATATCGCCCCGGGGGATAGTTTCCGTGAATATGCCATTCGTTTTTTTTCAAGAGACGACGTTCCGGGCACGTCGCCGTTTCTTGACTTTCTTCGCGATTCATTTGAACTATTGAGCGCTGCATCCTACCTGAGCCCGAGCGCGAATCCTCGCTTGCCTTGTAGGAAGACAAGCCGCCGCCTCAGAACAAACTGGAGCGTGTGAAGGAGCTGATTGAGCCGTGGTTCTTTTTCTCGCTGGTATGGAGTGTCGGCGCCACGGGAGACGGACCCAGCAACCAGCGCTTTAGCGCCTGGCTCAAAAACAAGATGTCGGCCGAAAAGGTTCCATCGCGACTCCCTTTTTGCCCCTCCCCCGCCGAGTCAGTGTCGAAATGAGCCAGAATATGGGTTTTTTTTCCGCCCCCCGCCCCCCTCCTCCAGATTCAATTATGCTTCCCAGAAGACGGCCTGGTCTACGACTACAGGCTCGACGATGCGGGCATAAGTCGCTGGAATGAGGAAGAGGAAGAGAAAAAGGACCGAAAGGTAAACGGCTCGTGCCCGATTCAAAAGGCGGCGGGGGGGACGGAGGAGACCTTTCTTACCGTGGCAACCGTTCGGCGTCCGTGCGCGACAGGTGCAGTGGGTCAACTGGGTGAACGACGCCAAGAACGTCGTCATCACCCCGGATACGAGTTACTCGGACATCATCGTTCCCACTGCTGACACAGTCAGAATGACTTTCCTCATGGATATGCTCTTGTCCAATATGAAGCCCGTGAGTGTCCGCCAAAGCTCCGCAAGGGACGCCGGCGAGCTGGCACTTGACTCAACTTTGTTTGTTTTTCCACGTGTGGGCACCAGTTGCTTTGCATCGGGCCCACCGGGACAGGAAAGACCCTGGCCTTGTCCGACAAGCTGCTCAAGAACATGCATTCGCAATATGTCACGCACTTCCTCATGTTCTCGGCGCGCACCTCGGCCAACCAGACTCAAGATTTCATCGACAGCAAGCTGGACAAAAGGTAGGCCTTCTTCACCGAGAAGCCGCTCGCGCGTTCTGTTTTGCCTGACGGCCCCCCCCCGGCGAATCCCCTTCTGACGCTTGTGTGTTAGGCGCAAAGGTGTGTTTGCTCCCCCCAAAGGCAAGTACTTCATCTTCTTCATCGACGACCTCAACATGCCCCTGCTGGAGACGTACGGCGCGCAGCCTCCCATTGAACTGCTGCGCCAGTGGATGGACCACGCGGGCTGGTACGACCGCAAGCAGATCGGTGAGCAGATGCCGCCGAGCGCCCGAGTCGAGTGGCGGTTGTCGTCATCCCTTTTTTTTTCTCCCCCCCCCAAACCCCCGAACCCCTGCCGCAGGGGCTTTCAAGCAAATAGTGGACATCAATTTTGCCTGCGCCATGGGACCTCCGGGCGGTGGGCGGAACCCCATCACGCCACGCTTCACGCGCCACTTCAGTTTTCTTTCCTTTACCGAACTGGAAGATGCCAGCATGAAAAAGATTTTCTCCACCATTCTAGGCAGCTGGATGAGTGAGTCTGTGACGCCGCGCCGTCGCAAATGTACACCGGCGATGCTTGACCATACACGCGGGGACGTCTTGGCCACTGCTTGATTTGGTTGCTTTGTTGCCGTCAAAAGACCAAAGCTGGCGGCGGCTTAAGACTTTGCCGCACTTCCTTTTGTCTCCTTCTGTCTTTGTAAACGAGTCCGGGCATTTTCTAATGCGCCGTATCTTCTCTTTAGATGGAAACATGAGTAAAAAGAACCCAGGCCGTAAGTGATGAATCCTCGACTAATCCTGTCGCCGTCCGTCTTCGAATTGCGCAGACCCTTGAAAAACAGCCCGCCCCCCCCTTTTTTTTTCTTTTTTTTTTGGCTCTTCACTTCCTATCAGGATCCGTGCCAGAAATCGTGCCGCTGAACAACGCCATCGTCGACGTCACCATCCGCGTGTACACGACTATTTGCTCGCAGCTTCTCCCAACTCCGACAAAGTCTCACTACACGTTCAACCTCCGAGACCTGTCCAAGGTTTTCCAGGGGATCCTCATGGCGGAGACCAGCATGATCGAGGTACGCCCGGTGCGCACGCGCGGCAACCGACGCGCGCCTTCCCGAGCGCCTTACGGAGACGTCGTTTGGCTTCAAAACGCTTTTTTTGCTCGATCCTAGAGCAAGGAGATGCTGCTTCAGCTGTGGTACCACGAAAACTGCCGCGTTTTCCAGGACCGCTTGGTGTGCGACGAAGACAGGGAGTGGTTCAACTCCCTCCTGAAGGAATTCATTCAGGAGTTCGGCTGCGACTTTAACGCGGTGGTGCCCTGCCGCCCGATCTTATACGGGGACTTCATGGTCCCCGGCGCGCTGCACAAAGTCTACACCTTCATCGACGACAAGGAAAAGGTGAGCGAAGCCGAGCCGCGGCCGCCGTCGCAAAAAAAAAAAAAAAAACGCGCCGGCGGTCTTGGGAGTTTCCCGCTTCGCTCTCACGTTTGATAGCTGGAAGACGTTATGATGGAGTACATGGAAGACTACAACCAGAACTGCACGGCCAAAATGAAACTCGTGCTCTTCATGGACGCCATCGAGCACGTCTGCCGAATCGGTCGTGTCCTGCGCCAGCCGCTGGGCAACGCCCTGCTGCTCGGAGTCGGCGGCAGCGGGCGACAGTCCCTCACCAAGCTGGCCTCGTACATGTGAGAGGCCTGACCGTCACTCGCCACTCGCCACCGGAACCGTCTCGGCGGCGCAATCTCGGAAAGCGTCGAAAGGCCGACGCCTTTTGAGTAGCGTCCCCGCCGCCTGGCTCGCTCGCTTCACGCGCACGCACGGCGTTTCCGTTTCAGATCCGAGTACAGGTGTTTCCAGATCGAGCTGTCGAAGAACTACGGTCAGCCGGAGTGGCGGGAGGACATCAAAAGCATCATGATGAAGGCCGGCATTCATAACCAGCAGATCACCTTCCTCTTTGTGGACACTCAGGTCTCTTTTCCGCCGCATCCCGACTCCGCGCCTGCGCGATGGAAGTTGTGACGTAGTCCGTCCAAACGCTTTGGATGATTTCCTCACCAGATTAAAAGCGAGTCGTTCCTGGAAGACATTAACAGCATTCTGAACTCTGGCGACGTTCCCAACTTGTATGCGTCCGATGAGCAGGAGCGCATCCTGGCGTCGATGAAGCCGGTGGTCCAAGAGTTGGCCCAGCAGCCGACCAAGTCCAACCTCATGGCTGCTTACCTTAAGAGAGTTCGCACCAACATCCACACTGTACTCTGCATGAGGTAAGTGGGTGTGTGTCGGTTGGGGGGCGGGGGGGTCTTTTCCCCTCCTCTTCCCTCAAAACGAGCGAACAGAAGACTGTCCCCTCGGTTTCTGTTTCACCGGATGTCCTTCCTGCTCCTGTCGTTCTTCCAAGTCCCATCGGGGAAGTGTTTCGTGCGAGGCTGAGGCAGTTCCCCTCGCTGGTAACGTGCTGCACCATCGACTGGTTCAGCGCATGGCCAGATGAGGCTCTGCAAGCCGTGGCCACTTCATTTCTGAACGAGTTGCCCGAGCTCGACGCCAGCCCCGAAGTCATGAACGGACTGGTGAGGACGCCCGTCGGCTTCTATCGCCCTGGCGGGAACGAGATGGTTTGAGGATGGTTTCTTTGCCCGGCGACCAACTGGGGCTTGTATTTTTCCAGACGGTGATGTGCATGATGATCCACCAGATCGTGGCCCAGAAGTGTGAGCAGTTCCTGGCCGAGCTTTCTCGACAAAACTACGTGACGCCCAAGAGCTACCTGGAACTGCTCAATATCTTCTCAAATCTCATCGGACGCAAGAAGCAAGAGCTGTGTCATGCTCGTGAGCGCATGAGCACCGGTCTGGACAAGGCAAGGTCCCCCCCCCTCCCCGGCGCGCACAAGGGACACCTCGCGGGCTTCTTTTCGATTGGAAATATTCTCCGCTCTCCGTAGCTCCTGAGCACGGCGGAGGACGTGAGCAAGATGCAAGAGGAGCAGGAGGTGATGAGGCCTCTTTTGGAGGAGGCCGCGAGGGAGACCGAGGTCACCATGGAAACCATCAAAGTAAGCGAAGACGCCCCCGCGCGTCGCGCGCGGCCAAAGCCACTCAGTCGGCCGGCTGTTTTCTCTCCGATGGCAGAAAGACTCGGTGATTGCCGAGGAGACGCGCAAGTCGGTGCAAGAGGAGGAAGCCAAAGCTTCGGAGAAAGCCCGGGTGGCGGGGGAAATCGCCAGCGACGCGCAGCGCGATCTGGACGAGGCCCTGCCGGCCCTCGACGCCGCCACCACCAGCCTCAAGTCGCTCAACAAGAACGACGTCACCGAGGTCGGAGACCCGCCGCTCGGCCTCGTTCGTCCGTTCCGCCGCACCTTTGCCTTGTTGTTTTCAAACGGCGGAATGCCCGGTGCAGGTGCGCGCCATGCAGCGCCCTCCCGCGGGGGTGAAGCTGGTCATTGAGGCCGTGTGCATCATGAAGGATGCCAAACCCAAGAAGGTGCCCGGAGAGAAACCCGGAAGCAAGGTCGATGACTACTGGGAACCGGGCAAAGTCTTGCTCCAGGACCCGGGCAAGTTTCTGGATAGCCTTTTTGCCTACGACAAGGTAGCGTCCGCTCTCGTCAACGGCGTTGCGTAACCGTTTGGCGCGGACTCCGTCTTGCCGCCGCATTGCAAAAACCGCTCCGCCGTTTCCTCGACTTGACGTTTCTGCAGGACAACATCCCAGAAAGAGTGATCACCTTGGTGCAGCCCTACATCGATAATGAAGAATTCCAGCCTGCCGCCATTGCAAAGGTTTCCAAAGCCTGTACCTCAATTTGCCAGTGGGTTCGAGCCATGCACCTTTATCACTTCGTGGCCAAGGGCGTGGAGCCCAAAAGGGTAAAACCCGCTCGGAGCGGTCGCGTCCGGGGCGAGAGCGCGCGGCGTGCGCCGCGTCGTTGAAACTCGCTCTTTTTGAGCAGCAAGCTCTCAAGGCGGCCCAGGAGGAGTACGACGAGTCTCAGAGGAGTTTGAAAGCCGCCAAAGAAATGCAAGCGGCCGTGGAAAGCGGCATTGCGGCGTTGCAGGCCAAGTACCAAGACTGCCTGGCCAAGAAAAACGAGCTGGACAACAAGTACCAACTGTGTGAGATACGCCTGGTTCGAGCAGATAAGGTGAGCGCGGGGCTTCATTTTGCACATACCCTCGTCCTACGCCGACGATACTCTCTGTCCTCCAGCTTATCGCCGGACTGGCGGATGAGAAAACACGCTGGAAAGAGACGGTGCAACATCTGGAATACATGGTCAGTAACGTGGCGGGCGACGTGTTGATGTCCGCGGGCTATGTCTCGTACCTGGGACCCTTCACCGTAAGTGAGCCGGAATGCGCTTAGCGTTGACGCCGGCGGGCGGGCCGGAATGGGTGCGGCATCATTTGTTTCCGCGCGCCGAGGGGTCCTACCGGGCGGCCATGGCGGAGGAGTGGCTGCGATCTTTCAAGGCGTTGAACGTCCCGCACACCGAGGCGCCCAATCTCATCACCACTCTGGGAGACGCCGTCAAGATCCGCTCCTGGCAGGTCAGCGCCGACTTTGCGGCTTTCCCCGAGCGTCCGAGCGTCTCCGGCATCCCAGCGCCGTCTGTCCTTGCGATGCCAACAGCTCTCGGGTCTGCCCAAGGACAACCTTTCGGTGGAGAACGCCGTCATTGCCCAGTATTCTCTCCGCTGGGCTCTCTTCATTGATCCTCAAAGTCAAGCCAACACGTGGATCAAAACCATGGTACGCCGCGTCGGGACGTCACGCCGACCGCGCGCTTTTTACGGTCACCGTCGGCTCCGCGTGCAACCTCTTTCCCTGTCGCTCGCGTAACAAGCCCCGACGACTCTGTCGACCAGGAGCGGGACAGCGGACTGGAGATTATCAAGCTCAGCGACCGGGATTTCCTCCGCAGTCTGGAAAACGCCATCCGCTTCGGGAAACCCTGCTTGCTTGAGAATATCGAGGAGGACCTGGATCCCGCTCTTGAACCCGTACTGCTGCAGCAGGTGAATCCACGAGCGCCGCCTTGCGACTCGCATAGAAAAAAAAACGCACCTCCTTCCGGGGTGCAAAAGCTGAGGCCCGATCCTCGCACGGCGCCACCAGGAAACAAACCCTCGTGGCTCTTTGTCGGGGGGGGGGGGGGGGGGGGGGATTATTGCCGTTTGGTTCTCAGGTTGTTTTGACCGTACGGCTGTGATCTCACAAAAACGGCAGCAAACTCTCGAAGTCCAGTTGTGCTCTTTTGGCGGCGCGATGGAAAATCCGCCGCAACCCAACAAAACATTTGATCCGAAGCCGTCTGAAAATGCTCACGACGGATCCCGGGTTCCCGGTGTGTCCCTTTGGAAATAGCTACCCGGCAAAAGACGTCTCTGTAAGATTGTGTTTTTAAAAGACGCGGATGGCGAGGGAGCCTCAAACACTCAAGTTGTTGAGTTGAGGTCAGGCGGCGCCGCTCGCGTCACGCCACCTGCGGCCTTGTCCTAATCCCGCGTTGTGAATTTCTACCGCCGGACACACCCAGACATTTAAGGAGCAAGGCAGCTTAAAGCTGAAGCTGGGCGACTCCACCATCCCGTACCACGAGAGCTTCAAGTTTTACATCACCACCAAGTTACCCAACCCGCACTACTCTCCAGAGGTTTCCACGAAGGTCACCCTCATCAACTTCACGCTGTCGCCAAGGTAACTTTCATTCGCCGCCATCCTCTGTTTTGCTTGACGGCGCGGATCTGCTTTTGCTGCTCCTAAAAAGGGAACCCGATGACGAACTCCGCCACTGCTGAGAATATTCACACGGCAAAACAAAATAGCGATTTCGCACTGCGGAGCAAGTGCAGTGATTTTGAAAAGCAACATTATTCTCGTTATTCTTTATTCGTGATCCCGAGCCATAAGGAAGATCCCACGTACGATGTCGCACTTGCATGCTCACAGACACACGGACGGTCTTCGGATTATCCGCGGCGTAAGACTGCTCGCCGGGATATCCGGAACGATACGAGATTGTGTGTTTTCGCCTCAGCGGTTTGGAAGATCAGCTGCTGGCTCAGGTGGTGGCGGCGGAACGTCCGGAATTGGAAACGGCGAAGAACCAGCTGATCGTCAGCAACGCCAAAATGAAGCAGGAGCTGAAAGATATCGAGGATGAGATCCTGTTCCGCCTCAGCTCCTCAGAAGGAAACCCGGTGGACAATCAGGAGCTCATTCAGGTGTTGGAAGCTTCCAAAGTCAAAGCTGGCGAGATCCAGGTCAGACACGGGAAAGGCTCGCTCGCTCTTATTCCGTCACGTCGCTTGTAAAATCCAAACCTGCGCCCTCTCCTCGCTGCACTCCCAAAGGTTTTTTTTTTCTTCAAGGGACCGCTTTCCCTGGTGCGCATTTATTTATTGATGTCTTCAATTATTCGTGTCGTCAGGCCAAAGTGCTGGTGGCAGAGGAGACCGAGAAGGACATCGACGCCACCCGTCTGACTTACGTGCCGGTGGCCGTGCGCACGCAGATCCTCTTCTTCTGCGTGTCGGACCTGTCCAACGTGGACCCCATGTACCAATACTCCCTGGAGTGGTTCCTCGGCATCTTCATGGTCGGCATCGCCAATGCCGAGAGGGCAGGTAGCGAGACGACGGAGGGCGCCGTCGATCTCCTTCAGCTCTGCGGCGTCGCGGACCGAAGCCGTCGGCCCGACGTTTATGACACCCGCCGGCCGACCCTCTGCGTCTCCTTCCAGACACGGTGGAGCAGCGGATCGAGAACATCAACAAATATTTCACCTTCAGTCTGTACTGCAACGTGTGCCGCAGCCTGTTTGAGAAGCACAAGCTCATGTTTGCCTTTCTGCTTTGCGCTCGCATCCTCATGAACGACGGCCAGATCGACATGGTGAGCCAACGGGGGGGTCGCCCGCCCACCCGTCTCGCTGTCCGGAGCGACGCAAATGCTGCGTTCGCGACGCGAGTGACGGCAAGGGACTTTGTTTTGGTGGTCAGGCCGAGTGGCGTAACTTGTTATCCGGAGGGATGCCCAACCAGGAACTGGCCAACCCGGCCGCGAGCTGGCTGTCGGACCGCGCCTGGAAGGACATCCTGGGCCTGAGTGTCCTGGAGACTTACAAGGACCTGGCGTCCACTTTTGACCGACATCTGCCGGGCTTCAAGAACATCTTTGACAGCAACGTTCCTCACAGGCAAAGAGCGCGACGCCTGCGCGTCGCTCGTCCGCACTTGTCCGGAGCCGTTGGATGTGTTGTAAGCGACCGGCGTGTCCGTTTTAGAGAGCCTCTGCCCGGAGAGTGGGACACCGCGCTGGACCGCTTCCAAAAGCTGCTCGTTCTGCGCTGCCTGAGGGCTGACTGTCTGGTCCAAGGCATCCAGGACTTTGTCTCCGCCAAGCTGGGCCAGCGCTTCATAGAACCTCAGGTATTGGCGCTTTGCCCGCCGGCGGCACTCGTTTTTGCTCGTGTCGGCAAAGGTGTGCCTTTGATTTGATGAGATGTTTTTCTTCTTCTTTTTTTTTTTTTGAGACATCGGACCTCGCCGTGGTCTTTAAGGAGTCGTCCCCGTCCTCTCCCCTCATCTTTGTTTTGTCTCCGGGCACCGACCCGGCGTCTGACCTCTACAAGTTTGCCGACGCCATGCACTTCTCCAAGAAAATGACCGCCATCTCCCTGGGCCAGGGCCAGGTCGGTCACGCGCTCCAACGCGGCAAACGCTTCGGTGTAAGCCCCCCACCCCCCGCCTTCAGCTGCGCTTTTCCTCCTCCGCCGCTCGCTGCGGGTTTCAGGGCCCCTTGGCCGAAGCCCTGATGCGCGCCGCCATGGAAAGAGGCCAGTGGGTCTTCTTTCAGAATTGTCACCTGGCGCCCAGCTGGATGCCGTCGCTGGAGAGCCTCATCGAGAACATCGACCTCAAGGTGTCCGCGGGCCGCAACTGCACAAAATGATGATGGGGTGGGGTGGGGGGGGCATCGCAACCAACTGCGCTCGTTTGCTCCGTCACAGGTCCACAAGGATTTTCGTCTGTGGCTCACGAGTCTTCCCAGCAACAGGTTCCCGGTGTCCATTCTCCAGAATGGGACAAAGATGACCATCGAGCTGCCCAAAGGAATCAAGGCCAACCTGCAGAAAACGTACCTGAAGCTCACCAACGACTTCATCAATTCCTCCAACAAGGTGCGCGCAGTCCCCCCCCCGCCGCCCCTTTTGGATGACAACGCCGACGTGGCCTCCGTTTTGTTGGCCGCAGGTATCGCACTTGAAGTCGCTGCTCCTGTCCCTGTGTTTGTTCCACGGGATTGCTCTTGAGCGAAGGAAGTTTGGCCCGCTGGGCTTCAACATTCCCTACGAGTTCACCGACGGCGATCTCAACATCTGCATCAGCCAACTCAAAATGTTCCTGGACGAATACGAGAACACTCCTTACAAGGTGACTGCGCCGAGCCCGTTGAAGAGCACCGCTTTTCTGCCGCCGCCTCCCACCCCCCCCCCTCCCCCCGCTTGTTTTCTTTCTTTCTTCCGTTAGTTGTGTCCAGCTGCTTGAAAGCGGATGATGGCTTTGGAATTTCTTTCAATTGGACAACGTGCCGTTCAAACACGCGTCGGCGCAAGTCGGCGTTTGCGGCGCCGCCGGACGGGATTCCTTCCCGTCCGTGCTTCTGACGAAAACAAAGATAAAGGAAGAAAGCGAGGAAGAAAACGTTCACCCTCTCCACCGCTCCAAACTCAAGCCTTGCCGTTTTCCCTCACTGCCGCCTTTTCCGTGCGCGCAGGTGCTGAAATACACCGCCGGGGAGATCAATTACGGGGGCCGTGTGACGGACGAGTGGGACAGACGCTGCCTCCTGAGCGTGCTGGAAGATTTCTACTGTCCCGCCGTTCTCGAAGAGGATCACGCGTACTCCGAATCCGGGGTTTACCGGCAGATTGAGACAAATGTGGACGTCAAGGTGGGAGGGGCCGTTTTTCTGTCGTAGCGCAAGCGAGATTTGAGCGGAGCGATTCCGAGGCGGACTCGGGATGCCCCCGGGACCCTGATCCGCTTTGTTCGTCTCCCGTCAGGGTTACCTGGCATACGTCCACAGCCTGCCCATCAACGATACCCCGGAGATCTTTGGTCTCCACGACAACGCCAACATCAGCTTTGCTCAGAACGAGACGTTTGCTCTGCTGGGATCGGTGCTGCGCCTCCAGCCTCGAACGGCGTCCGCCGGAGGCAAGACCCTGGAGGAGGTATCCCTTCTTATTCTTTTCCCTCCCTCGCGGTCGAGCGCGCGCAACGGTGACCGAGCTCCTTCCGTCCCGCAGATCGTGGAGGAGATAGTGGCGGGCATCGTGGTCAAGGTCCCGCAGCCTTTTGACATTCAGGAGGTGGTGGAAAAGTACCCCGTGCTCTATGAAGAGTCCATGAACACGGTGCTCATGCAGGAGGTCATCAGGTAGCGGCGGTCATCTTGCGACGCCGTTGCTTCCGCCCGTCCGTTGCTTCGGTTGCTTAGCGTTTCACGTGGGCGACTTGCGTGTTGAAAAATCGGACTTGCAAAATCGCAACGGTCAGAAGATTCTCCACCACAACACGAACCATTGATGATACACGTCATGCGATATCTGGGCTCTGAGCTGGGACCTCTTGACACCTTCCGGGACCTGAAAACAAAAGAAAAACAGAGCAGTGGGGCCACCCACTTGTTTGGAATGTGCACTGCTGCTCAACGCTCTGGACCAGGCCCAGATTGTTCATGACACAAACACATACAGTAGCTTCGACATATCCTTCTGTTGTACAAGTCCAAAACTTTACTGGTGTCATTATCCTAATGATGATGATGATGATGATGCTCCAGCCCACCCGTGGAAAGCATACGTTGAATAGAAAGTGGCCTCAATGATTAAGTACAAGCACCTTTGACATGTGGCGGACGTCGAGGAGAGTCCTCTTGGCTCCAAAAATCATCACCCCGAACTATTTTTCAATCCAATAATAACCGAAAGCCCAATAACTCCAGCGGTCAGGGCCAACTCTTGTCACAGACCCAAAGTCAACATTCCTTGCATCTTATCTGCCTTTCAGATACAACAATTTGCTGGAGGTCATCGCTCAGAGTCTCTGCGATATTGTGAAGGCCCTGAAAGGTTTAGTGGTGATGTCTTCGGAACTGGAGCTGATGGCCAACAGCCTGTTTAACAACGGCGTGCCTGATATGTGGAAGGCCAAGGCGAGGCGCACGCACACACACACACACCAACCTCATTTACAAGCCGTCTGATCCTCTCGAAGATACGAGGCTCCAAAGGTCACATTGCACAGATTGCGTAACTTGTTTGATACTCTCTTGATTGGATTTATTTATTTATTTTTAAATATACTTCAAAACATTTCAGTGTTCTGGGGGGGGAAAAAATGCCTGAGTGCAACACAATACAATCACTTTTGGAGATTGCTCCGATTATTACCACAGTGTAACAATCCAAAGTTACTTCCGCAAAAAAAAAAAAAAAAAGGCCAAGCCCAAGAGTCATCCAAGAGTCATCTTAGTCCTTAAACGGGAAACTCGATCTAGGCTCTTTTCTTTTAGTTGTGTCCGTTGCTCGACGGGCATCTCGGCAGTGCTCATGCAGGAAATGATTCAGTGGGTGGTTCTCAGTTCTGCCTCCTTATTTCTTCATTTGGCCTTGGTCGTTCGTCTCTGTAGGATGTTGAAGACAAACAACCTCTTTCCAACTTTGTCCTTATTTCATGGATACGACACGTATCACGACTGTAAACATTCAACCGTACAAACTGATTTCTGCGTCTCGATGTCACTGCAGTCGAGTTGACGCGTCAGAGGAAGGTCACCGGCCTTTTTGAAACGGACAGCTATCTCACGCGCCAGACTAATGTGCACTTCTCAACTAGCAAATTGCTCAATATTCCTGAAATTCATCAATGTGAAGACATTGATCACATCAAAAGCTTTTCACAATCATCATCAACCAGTTTGGAAGTAAAACCGAACCTGGCAAGAGTCGGATCGATCCATGAATCACTCCAAGCAGGTGTCCAGAGCATCAGTCCCCAACCACCGGTCCACGGACCGGTAGCCAGGCCCATTTGGGCTGCCCAGTTACGGCCGCTAGACCGCTACGGACGGTGTTTTGCGTCTCACCGCAGGCCTACCCGTCGCTGAAGCCCCTGGCCTCGTGGGTGTCGGACCTGCTGCAGAGGATCGGCTTTCTTCGAGGATGGATCGCAAAGGGCATTCCACCCGTGTTCTGGATTAGCGGCTTCTACTTCCCTCAAGCCTTTCTGACCGGAACCCTGCAGAACTATGCCCGCCGCTTCGGCATCTCCATCGACACCATCGGATTTGACTTCCAGGTCAGACCCGTAGCCGCGGGTTTCTTTCCGCCGAGTCGCTTGCATTCGGTCGGTTTCTTTTCGCCTGTCCCGCAGCTCTTTCTGCAAGCCTTCTGATCGGGGTTTGTCGGGCCCAGGTTGTGCTGAGAGCCGCGTGCGATATCGACGAGAAGCCAGACGCGGGCTGCTACATCAACGGCTTATTCATCGAGGGCGCCCGCTGGGATAACGACGCCGCTCGGCTCACGGAGTCCAGAGCCAAGGAGCTCTACACAGAAATGGCCGCCATCTGGCTCATCCCCACTCCCAACCGCAAAGCTCCCACCGCCGGCATCTACGTCTGCCCCATTTACAAGACCCTCACGCGAGCCGGTCAGTATCTGAGCACGCGCGCGGCGCCGCCGCCGCCCTCAAGCGGGCGTAAACCAGCGAGCGCATGCGGCTCGGTTCGTACGCGCTTGTGCTGCGGCTCCGTTACTCAGCCCAAAATAGACCAGACGTCAGAGCGCGGCTCACGTTTCGTGACCTAGGAAGTGCAGCTCCGTGTTTTCCGGCCGCATCACAAGCGCCGGCACGCCGATCCGTGCCGCCACTAAAGTGTCCCGTGTGTCGTTGCAGGGACGCTTTCGACTACCGGCCACTCTACCAACTACGTGATTGCAGTCGAGCTGCCCACAGATCTCACCCCTGGACACTGGATCAAACGGGGAGTGGCCCTCATTTGCGCTTTGGACTACTAAAAAAAAAAAAAAGGCCCTCTGAGTCGTCAACGTACAGTTTGATAATGTGCCAAAGCCGCTGATGACTTTTTGGAACTTTTTCACAGCAGCCCAAAGTAAACATGACACAATATTACACAAAAGCCCCCCCCCCCCCCCCCAAAAAAAAAGTATCATTAGATTTGATTGAGGATCTGGATAAATGTGAAGAAGGCAAGTCATTTTCACCGTTTGAATAACACTGATACCGACGCAACTGTCCACTCGTGAGCGGCCTAATGTCCCTGCCCATGTGTTGGTCATCGGGCAAGAATAAGGACGTTGCCTGCTCACAGCCAAAACAAACACGGAAATGGAATGTGCCGGCATCGGCGGAAGTCTGCGCTCTACTTTGAGACGTTATTACAGAGCTGCTAAGATATATAGCCTCGACTGCACCGAGTGCTCATTTTCTAAATGTGTGAATTTGATGGGCCCCCGAGCATCCATCTGAGCGGGGCGGGGGCGTTGATGAATGGGGCATCTAATGCACTCTGCTGGTTATGTATGAGTGAACGTCAGATATGGCACCGCTTGAGTGAAGTGTCGTATATACGTACCAGGCACGTATGGTTATGATGACACCTTCTAAAAACCACTTGATTTCCTCGGTCACTTCTTGAGTTTTGATGCTTGTATATGTTACAAAAGCCATATTCTCCCGCAATAAAAACGTGCGACCAAAACGTGATCGTGGATCTGCCGGAATGCATGGATGGCGTTTCAATTGATTTCAATGAAAGACGTTCGCAATCTTGCCAAGCAGCGACGACCGTTGGCGACATTTGACAGGCTCCCGGCCCTTTAAATTCAAGCAGCCGCTGGGGTCGACTTGGAAAATAAGATCGGTCGGTGGAAGGAGGGCGGGGCTTGCCTGCCCGCCAGCTTCCACTTCCACGCAGTGTCGCCCGTGGAACCTCCAGCCCGACTCGCCGCTGGCCTGCTGTCAGCGCACCTGCCGGAATGTCGGAGGAAAACTAGTAAGACTTCAGAGGGTTTGCGAGTTTTGGATTAAAAAAAAAAAAAAAGGATTATCTTTTTTTTTTCTCAAGCAGGCTTTGACGGGGAATGAGTCGCTAAAGTTTTTGGAGCGTCGTCCAGGACAGGCGGTCGCGTCGACTTGACGCATTTACCGGACAGCCCGAACATGCTGCAGGAGGGCAGCGGGAAGAACCCGCCGCCCGCGGCCGAAGCCGAGCGCCGCTCGCCGTCCGGAGACGCAGAAGCGCAGCCGGCCGCCGCCGCCGCCGCCGCCGCCGCGTCGGCCCCCGAGGAAGAAGCCCTCTTCGCTTTGCCCGGAAACGGCAGACTGGACATCAAAAGGCACGCGGTGACGGACGACTACAAAATCTCCAGCCAGGTTCTGGGTTTGGGAATCAATGGCAAAGTTTTGGAGTGCTTCAGCAAGAAGAATGGGCAGAAGTGCGCTCTCAAGGTAACGCTCACTCAACCTGCACGCCGCCGTGTCCGCCCATTCGGATTGACTTTGCGACCACATTTCACGGCTGATTTCGATGGAGAACACTTTCGGTTGTGCTTGACAACATACCCTGTGGCGGCCCGCGCATCGTGGAGTGGGGAACCGACTCTGAAAACTCACCTATTTGCCGGTGGTCGTGCTCAGGCCCAACAAGAAAAGTACCATTTTGGCTCCCTATGTTACTGTAGCGTCTTGGCAAGGATCCAGGTTGAGTTGAGTTGAGGAGTTTCATTTGGACAAAAACACGCGCTGCCACAAGCTCAAGTTTGGCCAATAAAGATGATTCCAATTCTGATTGCTCATTTGTCTTCAGGTCATCATCACATCGACTGGCTTGCGTGCTATTTAGCGCGAGCGTGTCGCTCAGGATGCGATGATGCACATGGCGGCATATTAGCACGCACACAACGGAAGAAAGGGAATCCCACGCTCTCAACTTCTACTTTCCAATGGCCGCCGCGGCCCGAGGCTTCCACTCCTCGCTTCCTCTTGCGCACACTCGCAGTGAGGAGCACTTAGTGAACTCTTCGGCGTGACTGGCGAGTTCATCGGAAAATGGAACGTTTCAACTTCTTGAGTCGACAAACAAGAAGGCCGCTCGGCTTGCTAATCGCTCTTTGTGGGTGTCGTCTCTCTCTCGCATGTCCATGAGTCACTCTTTCCCAGTCGGTGACCAGAGCCAGCCTTCTTTTGAACCTCGCAGCACTCCGTGGCTGTCATATCCCAAAATACACACTGACCAGACATGGATGCCGTGTCAGCATCCACCTGCTGCCTCAATATGGGGATGTCGGGGTTACACGCACACACAAAGTGTGGGTGTGTGTATGAATTTCATGGTTGACATTTCTTGGCACGTTTGCTGAGAAAATCTACAGTCGGTCAAAATGGGAGTCGCCTGGCATTTTGAGTTGTCGTTTCCCTCTCGTGTCTTCCAGATCCTCTACGACAACCCCAAAGCGAGACGGGAGGTGGAGCTTCACTGGAGGGTGTCTGGCGGACCGCATATCGTCCGAATCCTCAGCCTGTATGAGAACATGCACCGTGGCAAGAAGTGCCTGCTCATCATCATGGAGTGGTACCGTCTCGCTTGTTGTCTTGCCATCTCTTCCGTTCAACTCCAATTGGCTCAAACCTCATCGCAAATTTCATTCCTTTGCTTTTCTTCAGTCGTTTCTCTCCCTCGGTAGGCTGACATTTATCAGAACAAAAATGCCTTTTTTTTTTTTTTTTTTTTTTGAAGTCTCATGAAAATGTGTCCGTTTTTGAAATGAATGCTCTGTACAACGGGTGTTGAATAACGACTCCGGAATGTACCGAGCTCATATTTTCATGACTTCCGTCTCCAAAAATGAACAAAATGGGAAGATTTAGAAAGCACACGATCATCATTCAAAATTACATTTTACAAATTGTTCATTTTCAGCGAGCTAGCAATTTTGTTTTGGGGGCGGGGTTAAGTATGCCTTAAATACACAGTGGGAAACCCAACATGTTCAATAGCTTTCCAAACCTGAACCTAACGATACCGATGTCAAATCCTTTTAATTGGAACAACAGTTCCGATCTGTCGGATACCCCCCTTCGCTTGGTTTGCCGTCAATGTCCCAGACTGGACAGGCGCAGGCGCAAAAGGCAGCGAGCTCAGCCCGCTGCGAGCTGCTTCCTGTGACAGTGGAGGTCAGCAGAGGGTGACGTTGAGCGGTGTCACTGCAGCGCAAAAGCGCATTTCTTCCTCTCTGGGTGCGGTCCGCATCCTCTGAGGCAAGCTCATCACGTCCCCGTTACGTTGTCGCCACTCTTCCTAATTTGATGGGAGCCCGCCTCGGCAAAATATGCCCGCAATGGCTTGGTTTGACACGTCCAAAATTCAAGCTCGCGCGTGTCCCTTTCTGTGTACGTGCAGTATGGAGGGCGGAGAGCTGTTCAGCCGCATCCAGGCCCGAGGAGACCAGGCTTTCACAGAGAAAGGTGAGAACTGAATCAGCCCCCCCCCCCCCCCCCCCCCCCCCCCAGAATGCCACACGGCTCCTGCATTCTTTCCGTGCCGCGTGCACGGTCGTCCGCGCAATCCTCCGGAAGCTGGGCCTCAAACATGCGCCGCCGCGAGCCGTCAAAACGGGAGCTTCTCGGAGGGAAGCGGCCACCGAGCTCGGTGTGGCCGAGTTTCACCAGCAGCGAGACTGCAAGAGTTGGCGGAAAAGCCTCCAAAGTCCTCGGAAATGTCATTTTGGCCTCTTTCGGCATCTCGATTGGGGAACGGCGAGTTGCGCAAGCGTCCCGGCATCTGCCGCCCCTCGCATATGTGCGTTCAAAAGTTAAAGGAGGGGGGGGGGGGGGGGGGTCCGATTCCTTTCGGCAGGTGTCGAGCTTGCACTGCGTTTTGGGCTCATCCCAAAACGTTGCGCCAACGCCGAAGTTTTTGCGCCTGGCATCTATTATTTGTGCGTGGCTGCGTCGAGCCACCCGTTGAGCGGCCCTCAAAGCCAAGTGATTAGAAGGCCAGGAGCGGGTTTGCCGCCTGTCCTCTGCCGTGGCCGTTGTTCGGATTGACTCTTTGCTTTGAGAACGCTGTGTTTTTGAGCAGAGGCATCTGAGATTATGAGAGACATCGGCGCGGCCATCGAGTTCCTGCACGGTATCAACATTGCGCACCGAGATGTCAAGGTGAGCGCAACGATTCCACAAAGGGCTCGAGCTTTGGCAACGCCGCCGTGAGCTCGACTGACGCTCGGCGTCTCCCCGGACAGCCCGAGAATCTACTGTACAACTCCAAGCAGAGGAACGGAGTCCTCAAGCTAACGGACTTTGGGTTTGCCAAGGAGACCACCCAACACAACCCTCTCCAGACCCCCTGCTACACACCCTACTATGTGGGTGAGTTGCTCTTCATTTCACTCCCTGAAAGACTTAACAGCACACGCACGCCAAATCCGTTGCGAGCCATCCGCCCTCCCTTTTCGCCAGCCATTTTGCACAGAGCCACGCGGTTGGTACTGTCGTTCCGGCGAGTGCCACTCTTGCCGCAGTTCAACGCTTGTCAAAAATTCAATAAGGAGTGATACCAATAAAAGACAGGCACGCCGAGCCAGCCGAATTGTACAGCTGGGGGGGGTGTCCGCAGACCGCAACAATCGTCTCCTCCTCCATTGCGCTCTCAAATGCCGCCCGGCGTACAGGACGCCGCGCGTGGACAGAGTGCGTCCCGAAGCCCGATCGGCCGCCGCGCGGCGAAGCGCTGAAAAAGTTCATTTGACTTTCTGGAAGAATCGGCAAGATGAGGGCATTTTCGGTGCTTCCCGCCGTTCCAAAGGCGTCATCCGCCGCGCAAACTGCATTGACTTGACTTGAATCGCACCGCCTGCAATGCTTGCACCGGATTTGCCGTGCACCAAGCATAAGGTGGTCTGCTGTAAGGTGGAAAGACTGAAAGGCACGCGTAGAAGCAAGCGATCTTAGTGGTTTGCATCCCCCCCCCCCCCGCTCCCCCTTCTCTGCTCGTGTTTCTGTGGCCGGCGAGAAGCGCCGGAGGTTCTGGGTCCGGAGAAATACGACAAGTCGTGCGACATGTGGTCTCTGGGCGTGATCATGTACATCCTGTGAGTAGCTCGCCTTTGCCACCGGCCGAAGTCGCCCCCAAGCAAAAGCGACGTCGGCCGTCTCGTCCTTCCCCAGGCTGTGCGGCTTCCCTCCGTTTTACTCCAACACGGGCCAAGCCATTTCACCCGGGATGAAGAAGCGAATCAGGATGGGCCAGTATGAATTTCCCAACCCGGAGTGGGCCGACGTGTCGCATGAAGGTGAGTTCGCTCGCCCTTCGGAAATCTCGCGGTGGGCCGGACCCTTTGGCTTGTTGTTTTGCTTCCAAAAGTTCCCCGCCACAGTTTGGGGATGCCGCTATTCTTTTCCGGGCACGAGCGCGCTGCCTGAAAAGGCAAAGTAAGGTCCGTCCAAAGGCGCCGCTTCTGTCATTCGGGCTCATCTGACGGGTCGGTTTGATGCGTTCTCGGGGGGCCGAGGTGAGGCAAACCCAGCCCGGCGCAATCGACGCCTTTGCGTTGGTGAGGGCCCCGATCTCGAGCGCCTCATCTATCGGGAGGCGGTGGAAACATCTCGGCGCCACCTTTGGGGAAAGACGAGACACCGTTCTCCTGCGGCCGGCGAGGCCAAATGGGACACAAATTGCAAAAAAATGGATTTTTGACGCCGAGTATCGTAGCAAACGTGGAGGTCACACGCATGGGATTCGGAGGGCCGTCATCCCTTAAAGCCTTCGCTTGACGCTCCAATCTCACTTCCTCCTTGTCCGTGAAAAGAAACTCCGCACGCTCCTCTTGGTTTTATGCTCACTTTACCGCCAATTCATTCGACGGTCCAAAAACGGAGTCCAAGAATGACAACAAGAATGAGGTGGTGCCCACGACGTCGATCGCGATCAACCGCCAGCCCGCGGACCGAAGGGGCGGTACGACTCGGTCGCGAGGGGGGGAAATAACCCCCACCCAAAACATGGGTGTTTCTGTGCGCGTGTATATAATGTATAGCATCCATTTTTTTTTCCTTTCACAAAGAGTGGGGACGGAAGAGTCCGCGCTCAGTCCGCCACCCGATTCAAAGCAAGAAACGAGAGCCGCCGCCTCCGCGTGCCGCGTTCGGAAGGGCTCGCCCGCAGACGCGTTTTCAGACCCCGACGGCTAAGAGAGATTCACCTCGTTGTTGAATCTCATACCGCTCGTTTGTCCACCAACGACAAAAGCCAAAGTTTCCGGATCACCTCCCCGAAATGTTGCTCGCGTCTGTCGGCCGGCGGGCCCTCGGGGGAGGGGGGGGTCACTGAGATGTTCCTGTGACCCTCGCAGGCAAAAGTTTGATTCACCAGCTGCTGAAGACGGACCCCAACGAGAGGATGACCATCAGTCAGTTTATGAAACACCCCTGGATCAGCGTAAGTGTTTGACTTGACCCCCGCGCACGCACCGGCACATTTCTTGTCGATGCCGCGTTCACCGTGGGCGCGTTTGTGCCTCGCAGCAAGCCGCGGCGGTGCCCTCCACGCCGCTCCACACCACCCGAGTGCTGACCGAGGACCGAGAGATGTGGGAAGACGTCAAGGTCGGAGAGACGCGGCAACGCCGACCCCCTCTGGTCGTTTTCTGCCATTACAAGGAAACCGAAAGCCTCGCTCGCATGCGGCGTCACAAAGACTTTCGGATCCGCCCGGAGTGACGAAAGACCCGCGGTTGCGATCTCAGGAAGGAAGAATTGCATTGTCAAAGGAAACCCAAGCCAAACATGAGCCAGAAACACAACCGCGCTCTTCCGCCGAGGGTCCTCCAATCGTTTAAGAGGACTTAAAAAAAACAAACATTAGCAACGACAACAACAGTTTCAAAACAGGAACACGCGATCCACCTCGACCTGCGCTGTGCACACAAAAAGCTCTGTTGCCATGAAGCACATGTCCGAAAACGGCAGCATTTGGATTGGCGTAAAAGGAGAAGCGAGTCAAAGTGTTCGGGCCTCAGAGCTAGGCTAAGTATTAGCCTTGTGGCTTCCACGCTCTTCCCCTTGACATTTTGACTGCGGCGAGCGCCGTGAGCCGGGCGTCCTTCGAACGCTCAACACGGCCAGTCGCTTCTCTCTTTGTGTCCGGCGACAGTGCGAGTTTGGGGGTCGCTTTGAAATTGGCTTTCATGTCACAATGGCGCCCGCTGGGGCGGAGCAAAACTCTTACCTGGTGCACATTTTCGGTTAGGCTCCGATGAAGGCTGTAACTCAACCAGGTAAGAGTTTTGCTCCCCCCCTTCCCAAAAAAAAGATTAAATCTAAGATCTTCTCGCCAATCCTTATGAATGTACTTGGAGAGCCTCGACCCCCTGGCTGGACTCCATTTAGGCTTCCGTCTTCTTGATTTCGTTTGTCTCTCCCGCACTGAATTTAAAGGGAATGAGAGGAGAAAGCGAGTCGGCTGTGTTCACACCCGCGGCAGCGCCAACGCCCGTTTGTAACCGCACCCGAAGAAAGAAAACTCCGGCGCCCCGTGATTTCTGAAAGAAACAAAACCACTTTTTTTTTTTCTGTTTCCTCCTTTTGTGAAGCGTAAACAAAGTCTGCGTCTGATGTGTCACAGGAGGAGATGACCAGCGCTTTGGCAACCATGCGTGTCGACTACGACCAGGTGAAAATCAAGGACCTGGACACCTCCAGCAACCCGCTCCTCATCAAGAGACGCAAGAGAGCCGCCGCGGGGGCCAAGGGCGGCGCCGCAGTCTGCCAAAGTCAGTGAGGCGGGCGCCTCACCGTCACCTTCAAGGGCGGCCCTTTTTAAATCCAGAGATTGGCGGAAAGAGACCACGAGATTAGCAACGCGGCGGGACGTATCGAGGCCTGCCTTTTGCTGCCGACGTGTTTGGAAAAGGATTTGAAGACACTTTGAAGCATAACGACTGTACGTTTGGGATTTGGGGTGCCATTTTCAACCGTGCGCCAATCAGCGAGCATCGCTCCCCGACAAAGGAACCTCCCAACGTCGAACAATTTGGGGCTTTATTTGACAGAACGTCACGTGTGATGTCACTTTTGATTTTAATTTGTTTTTTAAACGCGTGACGCTACCACAATACGGTGATTGCAAGGAGGAAAAGTGTCAGTTGAACTAGAAGTGCCATCTCTTATTTTCCCCATCGCTCATCCTTGTTCGGGTGAGCCGCAGCCCATCCGACCGGGGCGGGGCCCACCACCCTTTTGGAAGGTGGCAGGAATGCTCGACCGCAAGAATCGAGAGAACCTGCAAACTCCACAAAGGAAGGCTGCAGCCAACGTTCAAACTTGAGAGCAGTGGGCTGCACAAATTGATGTGCGAGGAACAATTAGCAGGAAGATGTCACGTGGAGCGCAGAAGATTTGAATCTTGTACGTTGCCTGCCCTCAGAGGTGCCGATGGATTCCGAAAATATGAAGAAAATGTCGTTTTTGAGAACCGCTCTTGCTCTGCAAAGTTTTTCCGGTCGCTGATGAGAGTTACTTTCTTTTCGCATTAATACGCTTTACATTTCTTCGGACGGGATCATGGCCCGTACCGGTTATCGCAGCCTTGAGGAAGGCCGCAGTTTGATTGCGGAATAAAAGGAATTCGCAGCAGGCGACAAATTGCCTGCGGCCGCAGCAGCGTCGCGTGACAGATTGGGTTGGACCTTGGAGCTTCCACTCTTGATCAAACCAAGTGTGCCACTCCAGCACACTTATGCAGGGTTGTTTGCCTTCAGATGCCTTTGTCACCGAGCTCACAGCAAAGTCTGACTCGTGTGCCCCTTTCCTGAACCTGCACTATTTGTCACCAAGACAATAAAGTGGCCCACCGATCTTGATCCTGATCTCAGGGAGGTGTGTGTGTTGTGTGCGTGCTTGTGTGTGTGTGTGTGTTGTGTGCGCGTGCATGTGTGTGTGTGTTGCCTGGCCGTGTGACACCAGCGCGCTTTGCAAAACTCAGCTGTGGTTTGCTTGTGCCACATGGTTGAGTTGTGACATTTGCTTGCGAAAGGCTTTGTGTGTGTGTGTGTCGCAACTGGCTACAGGTCTTCAGGTCAGGAGAGGGCCGGCCAGGTCCCATATCAAGACGGGAACAAGAGCATAGCCGAATCCATTTGAAGGCGCTTTTGGGCCTCGACTGATTGTGGAAAAAAAAGTCACACATTTCTGGGGATTGTGGCAGCCGCTTCTCCTCACGAGGGTCGCGGGCGTGCTGGAGCCTCTCCCGGCTGTCTTCAAGCACGCAAGGCGGGCGACCCCTTCAACCGGTTGCCAGCCCTTCGCGGTGTTCCACAATGGAAGCCATATAAAACGGTTGTGGACACCGGTGCGAGGCGTCATTCTTGACCGGAGTGTTTTTTTTTTTTTTGGGGGGGGGTGTTGAAGAAAAGCTGAACACAATCACGATGTTGTCCTCGAGGGGGCCTTTGCCCCATTTTCATCACATGGCCCTGTCATGTTTCGGTTTGTGACCAACAGGTGGCACTGTGGGGCTTTTCCCTGCAGCTGCACACCTGTTGGTCGTTAGATAATCAGTGGCTCTAAAAGGACTCCCAGCCCGACCACTCATTGTTGCTCTTTGCTACTGTCATGTTTTTTTGTTGCTGTTTGTTCCTGTCAGGTTTGTTTCGGTCATGTTTCTGTTATTGAGTTTTTAGCTTCTGCCATGGTTTTGTTTGTTACTTTGGATTCGTTTTGTTCTTGGGACTTTGTTTAGTTTTCTGTTTTAATACAATTCATCAAGTACAACCTGCTCCTCCCTCCTGCCTGCTCTTTGGGGTCCACCACCACCACCTCGCAAACGTGACAGGCCCCCTGCGGTATGTAGGGCAAGGGTTGTAAATCCAGGATGTGGGCCACGATTGGGTGCGGTGACCTCTCAGCTGTTGTTGGGAGTCTCTGTCGCGGAGGCAACCGGGCCGAGACCGACGGTCACCCGAGCGCGCGGGAATTTGACGGCTTGTTGCGAATGACTTCTTTTGTCGTCGCACCGCGTGACTGCGTGTTACTCAGACGTATTGCGAGGCCAAGTGCGGCCAGTCATGACAACATCCATGCGCAACGGGAACAGGAAGAGAGCATCCTTCGCGCTTGTCATGTTCCGCTGAAATTTGCTGCCACGGTGTCGTCGGCACCAATGCGGTTCAGAGGTTAGGATGCCCGTTTTTGGGTCCGACACCTGCCCCCTTCAGCAGATGTGCGTTTGGCTCACCCCTGAGCCTAATGCGCCCATGGCTATCGAAAACGGATGGATGATGGCGTCGCCCACCCGCCCAATTAACCCTGTAACAATGAGAAAGGTCACAAAGTCGAATGGTCTCTTCGTGTGTCCAAGCCAAATTGGACGCTGTGTGGAATGGTTCAGAGAAGCTTGACTGACTCTTGACTTTGGACGTTACGCTAGGCCATTGCTTAACTGCTTTTCTTGTGGCGCATGCACAAAAAGCAAGAATGTCCGGAGAATGTGAAGGGGGGGGGGGGGGGGTGTGTGAGCGTGCCTTGTTTTGGACTGCGATAAGGCGAAGTGAGACTGGTCCAACTGGTATGTTCTGACGTGCGGGTGTGCGCAGGTGGTTGCGGGGCTCGCCGACTGAGGGATGGGTGTGACGCCCACTGGAAACGGAACTAGATGCCGTTCTCGGTGTGAACACAGCCGACTTGCTTTGCAGCTCCTCCTGCTCCCCCGCCAGGTTGTGCTGGACTTTTTTTTCCTTTTTTTCCACGTCCTCAGTGTCATCAGAGGCAAGTGGACACACACATGTACCTCGCAGTTCATGCAGGGTCTGCTCACAACCTTCTGTGCATCAAAACCAAAAAAATAAAAAATAAAACGCTGCCCAAACCTTGAGATAATCTTTCTTGATGTCTTCCTACGCCGCGTCACAGCTATCGATTGTATGGTTCAGCAAAACAGATTTTTTTTTAGTACCTTGAGAAGTCGATTGTTTACATTTATCTTATGACACTTCCTTGGACCTTGTGTGTGTGTGTGTGTGTGTGCGCGCGCGCGCGCGCGATTGTGTGTTTGTGCGCGTTGTGGGAGGGTGCAAAGGGGGCAGGTACGGCTACCTGATTCCGTCCGCTTTTGCGGGAAGTCTAGTTTGGGGCTTCGCCCACTTGTTTGTGTGCGTGCGCGCGCGGGTTGACAGGACGAAGCATCAGCGCTGCGCTCGGCTCTTGGCCCCATCCGTAGGCAGACGGTCCACGATGAGGGGCTGCTCCGGTCGATCCAAGACGGCACAGAACCAGGGCAGAGCGGGTAAGAGGGCTTCCGCTTCTCGATCTTGTCGCGGGCCGTCGTGACGCCGCAGGACTCGAGACTTAGCGCGGCAAAGAGGAGACGTCGCCGCGAGCGGACGCGCCGCGCGTGTGTTTACGCGCTGGCGCCGTCGGCGAGACCTTTCCCCTACATTACGACAACAACAACGACGACAAGCTCCCGACGCCGCCTTTCGCGTCTCGTCACCTTGCGTTGCGTTGCGCCCCGCTTCGCGAAACGCGTCACGGTCGAGTCGCCGTTGAAACGAAACCGTCTCGTCGCCCGAGCGCTCTTTTTTTTTTCGCCCTGCACGCGCGGAGCTTCTCGCGCATTTCGGCGGCGCGTTGAACGCGGAGCCAGTAGAGTGCACACGTAGCCTACTGGAAATTAGCGGTACCAGGCGGCGTTTTGCAGAATCGGGAAGGACTGGCCCGCTCATTCCGTCGGTCCAGCTTGAGTTCAAGCCGTTAGCTGCTCGAAGGAGGGAGAGACCTAATGCGGGGACCCCGCTTTTCGAGGTGACTGCCCTAAATTTGTACCTACACCCCGCTGAGAACCCGATTCTGCTCAATAAACAAACAAACAAACAGAAAAAAGGACCGATACACTACCTGGGCCAATAAGACCCAACTTTTGTGTTGTTTTGGATCCAGAAAATGCATTGTTTGTCCACACACACACACGCACAATCGGTCAGAAATGGGACCGTCTCGCTACTTGGGTCCCTTTGACCCAACTTTGCGGGTTGTTTGTTTGGTCCAACACGCTCATTTTTTTGGTCCAGCTTTCTGGACCCACAACAGGTCGGTTCATCGTTCCACTAAAATGGGGTTATTTTTCAGACGTCAGTTTTCTTTTTTTTGGGGGGGGGGGGGGCTTTTTTAAATTTGATATTCTCAACCCCCCACTTCGGCGAGAGAAGGAGAGAAAAAAATCCCGGAGCTGTGGCTGACAGTCAAGACTCTTCACATGTGAATGAAAAACCTCTCCACGAGTGCGAAACAATCCAATGAAACCTCCGTCCACCGAATGGCGGGAACCGAGCGTGAGAAGCCCCACGTGGCCACATGGCCCGTTGCTCCTGTGTCCTAAATGGAAACGAGCCAGGCAATTCAATCCTCTGAACAAACTACGCTGTTCCAATCGATCCTTTGTTGTCACTGTCAACATGCCAGACCGCTCAGTATTTGGAGCCCAAAAGACAACACTGCGCGCGCGTGTGTAACTCGTTTGGATGGCTCGTGTTCTACTGAAAGGCACACGCGTCATATGCCATCAAAATAGGGATGCACTTATTTCTGGCTTGATTCGCAGACAACGTCGATCATCTCCAAGTTGGCGTCAACATGCCAGGTCGAAGGAAAAAGCGCAATGCTACCACCTAACGGTTACCGATGACCGTCAGCTCCGTCACACCGAACCTGGCAAGAACCAGAATGAGACGCGAGGTCCCGCAGTATCATTCTCGGGATTTTGTCAACTCACGAATACTCGCTACTTACTCCCCTTCCGTGGTTAGTGTAAAAAAAAAGAAAAAGTCAATGAAATATTTTTTTTATGCAGGGACCAGATAGATACACAGATGGATGGATAGATAAATACATCGCTGATTACATCGCGACATTCAAGCAGGATAAATGAAAAAGAAATATCCATCCATCCGTTTTCTAATCATTTTATCCTCGGGGGGGGGAGGGGGGTCACGGGCGTGCCCATCCCAGCTGTCTTCAGACAGACACCCTGGAGTGGTCGCCAGCCAATCGCAGATCAAATGAAAGAAAGACTGAAAATGATATCTTTGAATTTTCGGAAGACAGATGAAATTCTCTGGCCCAATTGAAATGTACCGAGAGGCGGAGTGTCAAGAAAGACCTCGCCGACGTCTTCGGTCGTCACGCGCGCTGTCGCTGTGACGACGGACGACGCGGAAATGTGGCTGCGCGCGCATTGGGGTCGTTACGACCAATCGTGGCGGCGCGTGACGTCACATAGCGCGATCGAGTGGGAGGCTGCCGAGACGGAGGCGGGCGGTCGCATCCTCGTCCCTCGAGCTCCGACCATGAAGCCCCGGTCACCTTCGGAGGAGCATCACGGGAAAAGACCCCGCGTCCCCCCCGCGGCGGCATCCACGTCGCCGCAGGACGCAATGGAAGACACGCCGCCCCTACCTCCGACTTCGAATCTGAATCCGCGGGAACTCACCCAAAATCCCCTCAAGAAGATTTGGATGCCGTGTAAAAACGGCCTGCCCGAGAGGCACATTTCTCAAAGAAAGGGTACGTACGGCGTCGGCGTGGCCTCGGACAAGCTGTTATTATTGTTGGGGGTGGTGGTGGTGGTGATGGTGGGGGGAGTGGGGGGGGGGCATTCGCTTTTGAGTTACGTCTCTCCTTTCAACGCCGGGCGCTAAACCAGTCAAGCCGGCTGCCGTCGTGTGCTGCTAGCTTAAACCGTTAGCTGCTAATGCGGTCCTCCTGCACCTGACGTCACACATTGGAGGAGCCGAGCAGAAAAGAGCCGCGACGCCTCGGAACGATTATGGCGAAGCGTGGCAGTAGCCGGCGCGTAGTCACTCGTGTGTGCGATGCGGACCGCGGCTGCCTCGTTCGACGCGGTGCCGAGGAAGCCGCCCGACATTGCGCTGATTGGTGCTATATACGCGGACGGGGTCCTCGCTTGACGCCGGCGTCCCGGGAGCGACGCGACTCAACGCCACTTGAACTCTTTAGTCGGATGGCGCAGTGTGACAAGCGACCAACAAGGCAGCCGTGACACATAATGTGCTCAAGTGTTGTTCTCGAGAGTGGGGCCAAGATCGCAATAACGCGAAGAATAAATTTTTGAAGCTTCACATATGCACGTCGAAATAAATTGGTGCGATGGCGGCGAGCCAGGAAAGCGTAGTTGGTAAAAGACCGCCTAAGTTTCAAATCTACCAAAGTGCGATGATGCGTTGATTGCACGCATCAGCCTGCGACTGCCTAATCTGAGCGGAGAGAGCTTGCGAGCTCGCTGGAGTGTTTGGCATCTGTCTCGATCTCTCTTGTGCTGGGGCGAAAGCAGTGAAACCGCGAGCGATAGCGAGTTGAGCACAGAGATGCCGTTTGGTCACCGTGCCCTCTCACCCAGTCATCTGTGCAAACGCTGTCCCGGTGAGGCAACCGACTGTTAATGCGGCGCGTGCGGGCGCGCGCGGGTCGGATTGTGAGAAGCGCAAGGCTCGAGGCTCCGTCGCCAGCGTCCTCTTTGCGGCGATCGAGGTGATCCACCATCAATGAACGACCGGTCTTGATGAGCGAGAGAGCGTGGCCAGATAATCCACCCTGCTCCCCTTCTTCCGCCACAGTATGTATGACCAACTGCCCTACCCTGATCGTGACGGTGGGCCTTCCTGCCAGGGGGAAGACCTACATCTCCAAGAAGCTGACTCGCTATCTCAACTGGATCGGGGTTCCCACCAGAGGTGCAATTGCTGCTCAAGGAAGGCCAGGCTTCCTTCTGTGTGAAATCAGGAGTTGTGCTCAAGTTGATGATGATCCTTCTGTCTTCTCCAGAGTTCAATGTAGGACAGTACAGGAGAGAGTGTGTGAAGATCTACAAGTCCTTTGAGTTCTTCCGTCCGGACAATGAGGAAGGATTAGAGATCAGAAGGTGAGAGTCTGGTCGGCGGCGGCGTTTGCCAACACTTTGACGTCTGTCATCGATCGGGCTTCCTTCCGTGTGACCTTTGCAGACAATGCGCTTCGGCCGCTCTAAACGATGTACGGCAGTACCTCGCGGAAGGAGGAGGCCAAGTTGCGGTTGGTCCCGTGGCGCTTGGGTGTCGGATGTCGCCTCACCCGTGCGGCGCCTTCATCGTTGTTTCTCTCTTTGTGGGGGGGGGCGCAGGTTTTTGACGCGACAAATACCACCAGAGAGAGGAGGGAAACCATCATCGAGTTTGCGGAGCAGAATGGCCTCAAGGTAAGGAGTCAAGCTGCCCTCATTGCCTCGGAGCCCGCCATATTTGCTGATTGGCTTCAGTGGAGAGTGTCGCGCCCTTCCAACCCGTTGGTCCACAGTTGTACAGCTTGAAAGTTGCGCACGCTACTTTTGGCATAGGAGTCAAACTATAGATGCAACCGTTACGACCCAGAGATCCACCAGTTCTTCATTAAAATCCGTTTTATTTCTTGAGGAATGGAGTTGTCATTTTCTTTTTCCATTGCATGTTTTGAGAGCAGGGACCTTGTTGTTAAAAATCAAGTTCTGATCGGTTAACAAACAAATGCTTTGTATTCAAAACACTCCTTGTTCTTTTATTGATTCAACCCCCCTCTTCTCCTTCCCCGGGCATGGCAAAGATTGCTAAACATTGGCAAAGTTGCTTGAGAATGCTTTTGCTGATGCTCTGTACAAATGATACAGTCAATAAACAAATTATTTGAATAGACGCGCCACGCCATCTTGTGATCGGTGTCGCCGCCGATGGTGTTTAAGGTCCCAAAAATGCTCATCTTGTACAGGCCGCGGCATGCGTTGGCGAATGCTTGAGCGAAGGACTTACTTGTGGCCGTGCTTCCTCAGGTGTTCTTTGTGGAGTCTGTGTGCGAAGACCCCGATGTGATCCAGGAGAATATTGTGGTGAGCGCGCGGATTTGCGATTCAGATGACATGAGGCCCGAACGAGCCAGCCGACGAGCGCGTGCGTCTCTTGCGCTCATCGTTTCTTGTGTGTGCTTCTGCTTAGCAAGTGAAGCTGGGCAGCCCCGACTACACAAATTGCAACACCGAGGAGGCGGTGGAAGACTTCATGAAGAGGATCAAATGTTATGAAAACTCGTACGAAACCCTGGATGAGGTCTTGGACAGGTGAGAGTGAATGCAATGAAAACCGTTGGAATGGTGCACACAAAAAGCAGCGGGCATGCCGACAGCTTGTTCCCTCTCGCCACCCTTGTTTGCTTGACGTCACTTGCCTGACTGCTTGGTGAAGAAATTGCATTCTGAGTGGAGCGGAGATCACACGACAGGTCAAACTTCAGCTTTCGTGAGCGGTCCATCAAAAGCCGGACCTGATAAGGCGTTGATTTCTGTCGGCCCAAAATACAAGATCAAAGGGGATTGAGACCGTGAATCATTTCGCCCTCATCTTGTCAGCAAAACACCAGGCAGCGTTTGGATGACTTCCCTCTTGCTCCTCTCCGCCGTGTTAGATGCGGTGGCGTGCTGCCACCCCGTGGCTGAGTGTGGAATCTCACCCTACTCCCCCAATAATCAAGAGGCCAAATTGAGTGATGACTGGCCAAAAAAATCCGCTCTGGAGTGGGCTTCAGCGCACCGTTGCAGTCAAAGAAAGTCAAGCACGAAGGGCCGCGCGTGATGATGTTTCTTGCCGCTCTCTGTTTAGGGAGCTCTCCTACATCAAAATTATGGACGTGGGTCAGCGCTACTTGGTCAACCGGGTCTTGGACCACATCCAGAGTCGGATCGTCTACTATCTCATGAACATCCACATCACGCCTCGCTCCATCTACCTGTGCCGCCACGGCGAGAGCGAGCTCAATGTCAAGGGTTGCATCGGGGGGGACTCGGGTCTCACGGCCAGAGGCAAAGAGGTGCGCAAGACGTGGCCGCCGAAGTGTGGCGGGCGGAACCCAAAAAGGCGTCACGGCCCATCGTCCCGCGTGCGTTGCGTGTCGCTCTCCTGTTTGCAGTTTGCCAAGAAGCTGGCCCACTTCATCCGGGCTCAGGGCATCAACCGGCTGAAGGTGTGGACCAGTCAAATGAAGAGAACCATCCAGACGGCCGAAGCTCTCGACGTGCCCTACGAGCAGTGGAAGGTCCTCAACGAGATTGACGCCGTGAGTGCCGAGCTTCAGCTCAAATGCTCGCGCGCCATCTTTTCTCATTGATCTCTGCGTACTTGTGCGTGGGGGGGGCGGGGCTCACTTCAGGGTGTATGTGAAGAGATGATGTATGAAGAGATTCAAGATCACTACCCTCTGGAGTTTGCACTGCGGGACCAGGACAAGTACCGTTACCGTTACCCGAAAGGAGAGGTCAGTCAGACAAACGCTACATTCGTGGCTGGAGACGCGTGTTTCTTGGCAAAACGTGATAGGGGGTGCACAGGAGGGCCCAACGATCCTTTTTTTTTTTTTTAAATTGTGGTTTAATACGGCAACATTTTTTTTCCCCCAAGGTCCTCTCCTCAATTCCCCCCAAAATATTGAGATTCTGCAGATGCAATTGGTCTCCATCTTTTATTCCTAGTCATTGAGAACCGTGTGAGGTGTGTCCTCACACACTTTTTACATTGACTGTTTGGAGTTTCATTTTGGTCACTTTCATCCCGGAGCGCCTCGTTTCAAAAGAAAAAGTCAAGGCGGGGGTTGTTGATTATTTTGGGCCCGCTTCAAGTGGAGAAACGCTTGGCGTCGTCGCCAGGAATGTTTTGGCCCTCCTGTAGCTAACCAGAGAATAGTGCCAAATCCATTTGGAATCCCAAGTTCGCGTCTGAGGTGGTAGGCGCCGACGATTGACACCCGAGTCCAATCCCAAATTTGCCTGTGTGTTGTGGACTCATCAGTCCTACGAGGACCTGGTGCAGCGGCTGGAGCCGGTCATCATGGAGCTGGAGAGGCAGGAGAACGTGCTGGTCATCTGTCACCAGGCCGTCATGCGCTGCCTGCTGGCCTACTTCCTGGACAAGACCGCAGGTGAGTCTGGGAGACGCAACCACTTGAAACATGCGCGTCGCCGCCGATAATTGAGTCCCCTCGCGCTTCACTCGCCCCACCGGAAATAATGCATTGTTTTGTTTTGTTTTGCCTCTGTTAAAAAAGGAAAAAGAAAGCGGACAGATTAGCTCGCAGCATAGCGGATGAAAATGCGAGTCCAAAACACAACTGCGCCTTACACCATGTTGTGCCTTTTACTGCCGCCATCCGGTGGCCAAGTATTGGAAGTTTACCCCGGTGCCAAAATTACTAACGGCTCAAAGCCCCCCCCCACCCCCACACAAAATATGTAGCAAGCAACATGTCTAACTTCCAAAACGTTGTTTCCCGTCGTCGACGTTGTGGCAGCACCACGTCCCGTGATGGTGTTTGTGTCTGTTTGCACCCAGAGGAGCTGCCCTACCTCAAGTGTCCGCTGCACACCGTGCTGAAGCTCACGCCAGTGGCCTACGGTAGGACGCTTCAGCCTCAAGTGTTGACGACCGGCACTCTTTTGACCAGGCCCGCCTTCTTTCCTCAGGCTGTAAGGTGGAGTCCATCGGCCTCAACGTAGATGCCGTCAACACACACAGAGAGAAACCAGAGGTGCGTACAACCACACGCTGACCCACATTCAGTGCAATGAGACCGGACAGAACCGGATCGCTTCATCGACCGAACGTCGCGCCTCACTGTGATTACTTTGCACGACTTGGCGCGGTCATCGGATAAACTCGACTCCCTCTAATGGCCTTCGTGCATTTGCCAGGCGACACGACTTCTTTGTCGGTCGCGCTCTCGGGCTACCGGATAAATGTCGTTTTGCATCTTGGAACGGACCGGATGTCGCGCGACAAATCTGTCGCCGACCAAACCCCAACCCGGTCATCACGTCCAGATTCGGCACGGGCCCGTCGGGGAGGGGGGCCGAGCAGCTGGCAAAGTCACCGTAGCCCATGTCGCAGTTTTGTGACAAAAATGTGCACTTTTGGCTGGCCAAAGGTCACCGCCGGGCATTGAGTGTGTGGCACCGCACGGGCCGACACGTGTCCAGATGGCTCCAAATCGGCTTCGAGACGTCGAGACCCCACGTCTGGCGACTCCAAATCTGGTGTAGTCCAAGAGCTCTGCCGGCATATATTCAAGTTTGACTCCCTGACCCGAATCAAATTGGTGTCTGGACACAAGAAATGGACAACGCGCCCTTTCCAATTGCACATGAAAGCTAAATATATCCCGTCGCTCATTTTTATCGCTGACGAGTGTGCAGCGGGGACGTCACTTTGAACAAAGGGAGTTGCAACCCAACAGCCAAAATGTTGTTTGTCCAATAAGGTGGAGTCACGCGGCTCGCTAAGCCGGCACTTGTGACCGTTGAAAGGCAAACAGCGTGCCGACGTTAGCCCGCCTTGTTTTTGTGTGTGTGTTTGCTTCTCCCCGCATGGAACAGAACGTGGAGGTGTCGCGGATGTCAGAGGAAGCTCTGCTTACGGTGCCGGCCCACCAATGAGGCGGCGCACGGCGCACCTCCGCTGGCCTCCACAGGCCTCGATGCGCAACCCGCCCGCCTCTTTGCTCTCCACCTCGCTCCCATCCTCCGCCGTCTGCGCTGCCTGCACTGCACTCGCGTGTCCGCTCGCGGGGAGACGCCATCGATGATGGTGATCGCTGACTGGAATCCAGTTCACTCTTGATCATTTCTGAAAATATGACACGGAGCTCGCGTTGTCGTGCGCACGCTCCCTTTTGGGGAGAACAAATGAAGGGACTGCTGTGCGCATGTGAACTAGCAATACGGTCCCATGAAGTTTTTCTTCTTTTCTTTTCCCTCACCGCTTTGAACCGATGTCACCCTGTTAGTTTGTTTTTTTTTTTTTTTAACACAAAGGTACTTGTACTTTTGCAGCATTGCACATTGTCTGTTTCAAATTCTTACACAAGTGTGTAGAATGTCTCAAGTGAAAATCATGGAAGTCTCGCTCCGCTTTGTGACGGTGTGTACGTGTTGTTTTTCCTCAAGTCACTGACCCGATGGAAAAAGTAGATGTGTTGTTTCTAAATAAACTCCCTTCACTCAGCGATGCTCCACGGCCACTCTCGTCAACGTCTGTTGTCGAATCGACATTTCTTCGTGACACCCTGTGGTTTATTCCACCCGCTTTTGCTCGACAGCGGCGCAATGTCATCAATGTGCAAATGTCCAAGCGCTGCCAGTCTTCAAGCCGAACTGTTTGTCCTATTGGCAGAAATAAACCGATTGAGTCACGTTGAAATGGGCAAAATCAGTTTGGCCTCCAACTCGAGCCACCGAAGTCAGCGAAAGAACCCGAAACCCGGTTCAAGATGATACTAATGCAGCGTGTTATACCGGAGACAAATTCCTTGCGTGTTTACACATACTTGGCCAATAAAGATGATTCTGATCAGGAATGGTATCAACGAGGTCAAAGAGGAGGCAGTACATGTTTTCCCGTTCACTAATATACGGTGTGATTCAAAGGGCCCAACGGGCAGAGTTAACGCAGACTCGCGTCTCTGACGCACAAACAAAAATGCACGCCAACTTGTCCAACCTGAAATGCAGCAATCTGACTTGTCGGATCGCGGTGAACGTAACCAAGGGCCACCGGGTTGTCAGCGGTTACGCAAATATCAATAAGTTCCCGATTTGTCCTTATGATGCACATCGGTGGAATTTCACTTCCTCCATAATACTCACGATCACCTTCATCACAATAGTTGGATTTGTTGATAGTAATTTTCGCTCACTCATTTGCACGCTGTCACGCATGCGCATGTGTACGGACGTTGCCTTCACGTGCTCCCAACAGTGTGCGTCAAATCAAGGGACGATTGAAAGAAAACGGATGATGAATTGAAATGAGACCATTTCATTGGCATTTATCTCAATGTCATGTTAGTCTGGAGAATTCAATTGAATAGCACCCCTTCACAAACCGCAATTATGATGTCGATCGATGTAAATCTACGTGTCGAGTACAGTTCCTGACACGGGCGGATTTGAAGTGAACAAATTCTCAACAGTGAGCGGCCAACTTTTACTTACTTCTCACAATTAAGATGAACGCAAAATAGTAAAGTGATCCGGAGAAGAATTCGCACACAAGTGTGGTTTGTCGTACACGTGACTAATCGCAACGGGAAATCCCGAGGCGCACCCGCCTTGAATAAACTCTTTCCCACAGCGCGTGAACGTCGCAGGAGCTCAGCACATTCTCGGCGCACCGCTCGCGACGAGTTTCGAGTTCCGCGTCCAGTGCCCCGAGTCCCAAGCGGGAGAACCGGCGTCGTCCCTGGTCAGAGCAGCCCCGAGCCGGGCACCGAGGAATCAGCGACCGGCCAAGGCGAACGGCGAATCGTAGCTCCTCAGCGAAGTGAACCGAAATCGGATTGCAGCGAGTTTAGGGGGCGTTCGTGTAGTGTTTGCTCAGCGGGGACCGCGGTAGATGGAACGTCGGTCGGACTCCGTTCCAGGGCGACTTCACCTCGAGTAAACATGTCGAAGAAAGATCGGAGGAGGCAACCCACGGCGTGAAAAGTGACTTCCAGGTGGACGGCAATGGCTTGATTCCTGCGCGCGACACCGCCGCTGTCAGGGGCGCTCATGTTTCTTTCGGTGGGAGCGAGAGAAAGTTTGCTGCGCTTCACTCGGAAATAAAAGCGCCGTTTTGTGACCGCGTGCCGCAGCATCGTCCGAACAGGCTCGCCAGCATGTCCAACCCCGCGTTGAGGAAGAACCACTGGAACTCGCGGCTCAACGAGTGCGCCGTGGCCAAAGATGCACGGGGGGCCTTGAACGTGCCCCTGCGCGGCGGGGCCGAGAACGGAGAGTTCGCGTTCGTCGGGCAACTCGAGCAGAACCGAGTGCTTTACAACAGCGGACGGTTAAACGACGGAGAGCTTCTTCTGGAGGTGGAGAACACCCCCGTCTCGGGATTACCCCTGTACGACGTGCGGGCCCTCATCGAGAGCTGCAAAGGTCCCGTCCGGCTAAAAGCCGTCAGGCCAGGTAAGAACCGAAGCGGCGTCGACACTCGTGAAAGCGCGACAACCGCCAGCACATTCACGCCCCCCCCCCCCACCCCTCCCCTATGCCCCAATCCGCCTCTGCGACTATCAACACAATAGTTGAGATTTTCAACTTAATTGAGCGCTGCGAAGTTTGAGAGCGCACCCACGCGAATGTCAATCATCAAGTCAAAAGTATGAATTTGAAAAATCGTCTGGGCGGCAGCGGGTCCCGAGGATCGTTCTTGAAAATGATGATCCGACAAGTCAATCCGCTTGATGCTTTTCATTTCCTGAACATGAGAATCTGTAAAAAAAAAAAAAAAAAGGCTGCGACCGCTTTCAATGGCCACCACAAGCTGAGTGCAACACACCAGAAAATTTTGTAATTCGGGGTCCAGGTTTCCGGTGAAACGGGATCACAGATTGACTCCCTCCTTCACATTTGAGTCAAACGTTTCCCAACCTTGTGTACGTACCCATCCAAGCCTTTGGTTTTGTCAGCCGTGGTTGGCTGGCATTGTCAGGTGCAAGCTCAAAGAAAGTGTTGGGCCTGTCTCGTGGATTCTCTTGCGACAAGATTTCTGATGCCCGTCTTTCCAAACGAGAGCAGCAGGCTCGCGTGGTGGCCGTTGTGTCTCATTCATGGTCGTCCTGACCCGGCGGGGCCCGCCGGCTTTGACGGCGAGCCGATGTGACAGCTTCCTAGCGAGTGATGGCAAAACTGCTTAGGGGACGCGCGGATCCCGCCGGCAACGATGCTCACGTCACGTTGCGACGGCCAAAAGAGCCACCGCATTCAAATCGGTCAAGAGTGTGAAAAACACACCATGTCCAAAATGATTGCAAAATGGACGTTAGGCATCGATCGACGTTACTTGTGTGTCTGACCGGTTTTACTTGTAGACGCTGCACATCGACCGAGCTCGAGAGCTCTCTGTATCTCGAGCTCTGTATTTCTGTGTACGTGTCCATTGCTTGGCCAAATCCGAATGACGGGATACCGACCATCTGGAGGCTTGCGTCGGATATTTGGGGACCCTCGACAATGGAATCTCACGCTCGGCGGAAGCGAGGTTTTTCTCGCGGGTGTGCGCCGCCATGCGATGTACGCTATGATATCTGTTGAATCGTGTGTTTGTGGGCCGAGCTGTTGAAAATGCTCCAAAGTCAAACGGATGAGGAGTACGAGGCTCGTGAGCCATCAACTTCTAGAGGTCTGAATTCGTTGTCCTCTTCAGCTCGCGCCTCGCTAACGAGAGCCTCTGGATGATTGCGTTCGCGCTAGCCGCGTGTGGATTTGTGAGTTTGCAGACGGAAGTGCTCGGGTCCTTTTCTCACTGAACAGCCCTCCTTTCCCAAAACGACACTGTGCATCCTCTGAGCGCAGTTGAAGGACTCGTCTTTGCTTCCGCGCAGCTTAGCTTCCGCAAAGATCTCTGGCTTGAATTTCCATGTGTTTGATCTCCTTTATTTTTTAATGCGAGCACGTGGACAGGAGGGAGAAAGGTAAGATGTGTCGGCTATAAGCGCCTTACCTCCCTCGGGATCAAATTGTCTCGAGTGTGGGTCGGCGCCATTTGAAGCTCTCCGTTGAGATGCAAAGCAAGGCAGAGGCCCGCTCGCTTTCCCGCCGGAGAGAAACCGCGTTGACGTAAGATCCCGTTTGCCGAAGAGTCGGCTGTCTTTTGCCAATCGGCTCGATGAGAGGCCATTGTATCGTGCGGCGAGGAGGGTCGGTCGCGCCTTGCGTTGCACACGTCTGAGGGGCAAACTCGGCCAGCGCCTTTTGCCCTTCCTCTCCTTGCAAACCGATTCGACGCTCACGCCGGTTCTCAAAAGGAGGCCTTCCTTTCGACCGAGTCGCCAGAGTTTGGCAATGGGCGCGAAACCCAAGTCCGAACGCACCGGGCCCTCCGTGAGAGGGACGGGAAAATCCAAGTCACGAGCTAAACGTCGGTCAAGTTCCCTTGACGAATCTATTCCAGAGGGGTTGACGCGAGTCAACATCAGGAAGCGCACGTTCCCAAGAGCTTGAAAATCAAACGAAACGCCTTTGCGTGACGAGCAGCTCTCTCGCCCTTTATTGTGCGCAGCGTCACATGGGTGGAGCATTCCCGTTCTCTGTACCGGATCCGGTCCGGGTGCGACCGCGCTCTCAGAAGGCCCGCTTGCTTGCCCTCGTCGAGCAGCTTGAGCTCCGCCGTCATTTTGCCTGCCATGCGGGTCCGAGTTTGAGACGGCGGCTCGCGTGGAAGATTGTTCTCAAAGAAACGCTGGCTGGCTTCGTTGAAGGCAAAAAAACAACAACAAAAAAGAAAAATCTTGTTTGAACCTTTGCGGCGATCTGCTTTTAGCACGTCTGAAAGCTCGCGTGTCGTTTCTGTACTTCCCCGGCAGACGCGATTTGGCGATAAGAAGTCATTTTCATGGATCTGCCGACTGGGATTCCTGCAAATGAGAGCGCGCTGGGAATGCGGCGCCGGAGACTCATCTCGTCCGCCCCCCCCCCCCCCCCCCCCCCCCCCGCTACAGCTGAATCTCTTGCCATGTCTGAGCAATGCGCACCGCCGCTGCAGGAAGGACCGACAAATATTTCTTTTCTTCCGTCGATTGCGCGGCCTCGTCCCCATAAAGGAGACAAGGAATCACACTGGCATCTCTTCAGAAGGGGTCAAAAGTCCATCCCCCCCCCCAAAAAAAAAAATCAGGCGTTGCTCCTTCAGTGCCCCCCCCCCCCCATACACATGAACAGTGTTATCAGACACAACAGCTGGAAACACAAGTGTTGAGGTGTTAAACATTGTTATTGTGGGGCTCCCATACACCCCCCCCCCCCCCCTGCCCTGAATTCCTGCCTCGCTTCCTCAAAGCATTGTGTTGCCATTGGACTGCTGGCATTTCCTGCACGGTCGGGCAGAGGTTTCGCACACACTGAGGACCTTTTGACTTATCCGGCGGCACCGCGTAGTAAGATCACGTGACGGCCGACCAAAATCGCGACTCTTTGTGTTTCGGCGACGCAGACAAAATGGCGACCGGCGCCATCGCGTCGCAACTCTCTGCTCAACTACGTTTGGAGGGAAACTCTTGATTTGGCTCTTGCTTTCCTCTCGGCAAAAGGGCAAAGGTCAACCACCCCAACTTGTCACCTCAAGGTTGGGCCCTCGCTCGACATTCTTGAATGGGTGTTTTTTTTTTGGGGGCCTTCCGGCGAACGAGCCGCAAAACGGCGCTGCGTTCGCGCCGATGCCGAGCCGGCTCATTCTGCACGTCTGAAAGTGATGGATGGACCCGTCTGTTTGGTTCAAGTGTTTTCTATCCGCCCGTGTCGCAAAGCCCGTCTGACAGGTTGGAGCGAAACCGTCGCATTCTTGTGCTGCACCTGTCAGCGGCTGCGCTGGGCTGAGGGAGGGGCGGGGGCGGGGGAAGAGCGGAATCGACTATGTTTGGCGAAATGGCGCCGCGCGCACGCCCGCTGGAGTTTTTGCCATCCGACGGCACGATTTGTACGATGGCGGCCATCCCCGAGCTGGCCACGAAAGATGCTTGAATTGGTGTGAGAGGTTTTCGGTCTCATGATCTTGCGGGCGGGCAGAGGACTTTGTTCAGTTGCGTGAGGATGAACAGACGGCATTCCCGGCATTCCTTTGCCCGACAGCCCCCGTCACCGCCTTCTGGTTCCAGTGGAGGGTCGCTGGGGTGCAAGACAATCTTGCACAAGTACGACACCTCGGATACCAACAAGCGGGGAGAGAGAAGTGCGTCCCCCCCCCCCCCCCCCCCCCCCCCCGGCTGCCCGCTCGCCCGCCTTCTCGGCACAGTGCAAGTTTGCGCCATCCGCGAAATCCGCCCCCTCCCTCTTATGGGCTCGGAAGATGCTGACGTCACTCGGCCCGCTGGCTCGGCGGCTGGCTGTCATGGGAAGGACGTTTTGGACCCGGCATCGATTGCAATCTTTGCGGCCGTCCCTCTGCACCGAAGTCCGGTTGGGAGTCAACGGGGGCCGACAACTGCGGCAAACTTGTGAAACGGGATGAAAATTCCACCCCAAAAAGCCCATTCCTTCTTGGGGGGGGGGGGGGTGGATTACAGAGCCGAGTCCAAAGATTTGACCCGGTCAACCCGACGACACCCGCGGGGCAAAAATCTGCAGAGAGCCGAGTCGACGTGAGAGTTCCCATGACCGCTCGACGGCGCTTTGAATTTCTTACGGGTAGGCCCTCCCGGTCTGTCGCCACAAGACTGGGGAAGCGAGCGTTTGGGCTTTGTATTGCGGTTGTTCTCCTTCCTTTTTGTCAACGCCTTGCACGCAAATGAAAAATACGTTAGCGAGACACAGCGCGTATAGCAAGGTTCTCAAATTTGCACGCCGGCGATCGGCAAACAATGCGAATCCTTCGGCCACCTTTCCAGCGCCCGCTCGTGTTCCCCTCGCCGATTAGCTGAGAATGCAGCAAAGTCATCTGATCTCTGCCGAAATTGCCACACTGCGGAGAGCACAAAGAATCCTTTTTTTTTTTTTGCCGCACTCGGGGCGAGGGCTGTCTTTTGACATCCCCCCCGGGGGCGTGCGCTAAAGAAACATTTTCATGGGCGGCGCTTGAAAAGTGTGCCCGCGCTCCGGCGTAGGGAGACTTGCCGCAAAAAAGTAACGAGCGTCGCCATCTCCGCGACGACGTCGGGTCAATGGCGTCGAATGACTTCACGTACCTTCCGAGGCCTTGGCCTACGATCGCAAGCTAATTACCGCGCGCGTGTCCGGCCTGCTGTCGGCCGCGGAGGGACGCGGCAGTGGATGAGTGTTGCCTGATGCTGACCCAGAAAGGAGCGTGCCGACGTAATGAGCAGTGACTGCTCGCGCGTTAGCCCGCAGCACTGGAACGTGCAACTTTGTGACTGGAAATTCATGTTTGTTTGACCCCCCACCCCCCCCATCATTTTTAAAAGACGGGAGCGTTAATTGCTGCCGTTTTACCAAACGACACGCAGGCAATGGCACAAGTGAGGGGCGCGTCTCTTGAAACCTCTTTTTTATTTGACGCTCTTTCAAGTCGGCACGTTTTTGTGTTGCCGGCCTGCGTCTAAAATTAGCTCGGCGAACAGATGTGGCGACTCCAGTCCCTTTTGTATGCACGTGTTGCCAAATGTGCCGGTGCATGCGCATGAACGGGCCCCCGCGCGTGCGCGTCTTTCACGCAGCGGCTCGAGACAGTCTTGAGTCGGCATTGAAAAGCAAACCCGCTTGTGCCCTTTGCTGGCCGGCTCCGCCACTAGGAGGCGCTGCTGTGAGGATTCGTTTTCCTCTGCTTCCGCCGCCTTTGGTGTCATTGGAACGCACACGGTAGCGTACGAGAACGTGTCGCGTGTCGCCCGCTCGGCATCTGTTGCGACGGTCCCGGTCGCCCTCCCGTCTGCGGCCTCTTCTCAAGGTTTTTCCCCGGATGGGCTTTTGGGAGTTTTTCCTTTGCCCTCCTGGGGCTTCAGCTCGGGGGATGTCGTGAATACTTTTGTCAACTTGACTGGGCACGTGAAGCCCTTTGAGACTCCTTTTTTGTGATTAAGGGCCATTGAAATCAACGTGATTTGACGTGAGCGACACACACTCACTCACTCACACACACACACACACACACACAGTCACACACACGCACGCGCTGTGCTGAGCAACACCCCCCTGAAGGTGGCAGCGTTAATGACCCGCTTCCACAGTTTGCATCCACCTTTTTTTAAAAAAAACATTTCAGCCACCAGGGGCGCCGGTGAGCAGGAGCCAAGCCCACTTGGGGGCGGGCCCTGGACCAATGGCCGGCCACACGCAGACGAATGGCGCGATGGGTGCCCCGATCCATTTTGGCCGCAGCACTCTGCTCTCACTTTTTCATTGAATTTCTCGTCACGTCAGTTCTTCACAGTCGCTCCCGCCTCATTTGATGTGCCGATCATTCCTCCCGCATGACACGTCGGGTTTATCAATTGCTGAGGCGTGGGCCCGGCGTGAAATCTGACAGCCAATGGGACGGCCGGCCACATGAGACCGAGACGTCGGCTTTGAAAAAGTGCCCGCCCGTCTGCCGTTCCTTTTGTTTTTGTCACGCTTTGTTAGACCAGAGGGTGGCAGCAGACCGCGGCGGACTGTGACCGCTGATCACGCCGCCGCACTGTTTTTACTCATCTGGCGGCTGTCGCCATGGATACGGGGCGCAGCCACTCCTGCGATACCAGGATGCACATTGGAGGGACGGAAATAGTCGTCTTGCGCCTGCGTACCTGTCGTGTGTTTGTGCAAACGCTTGATCAGTTGAGTCGTCACGTCAGCCTTTTGCAAAGACATCTGGAAGGGCGCAACCATCTCTCTCTCTCTCTCTCTCTCGCTCCGTGGCCCATCTCCGGAATTCTCGACAGGTTGGGCCCTTGCGGTTTGTTGTGCCTCGCGCCGTTGTCAATCATGATGCGTTGCGTCGGATTGTCGTCGGTCATGGCGAACTATTGCCGCTATGTCAAACATTGGTGTTTATGCAGCTCGGGGCCCAAGATTCCCCCCCCCCCCGTTGAAGGTCACGCGGGTTCCTTCCACCCGCTCTCGAACATATGGCTAAGCCCGGATCACAAGAAGGCGCAATGTTAACTGTACACGGCCGCCACGGCCTGAATCAACGGAGTCGCGATTAGCCCCGATGATCTGATTAACTGCAGCCCGGGACCAAGTCTTCGCTCGGGAGATTGGTTGGTCTTGACGTCGCTCGACATAAGTCGCGATGCTTCAACCGCTCGCCGATTAGGGAGGGAGGGACGGGCAGAAATCCAATTGGCGTCAAAGCCAACTTGCTTGAAAGATGTTCACATCAAGATTCTCCGACTCATTTTTGCGTTCCCGGAGGCGCTGGACGCAAGCGTTTGTCACGACGGCATTCTTTCCGACTCGTCCGGGGTGTGCCCTTGTCGTTCGTCACACGTTCAACTTCTGCTGCTTCTGCTCGTTGTTGCTGACGGATGGCGTGACAACAAGACTTTTTTTTTCCCCCAACGCACCGGCGGCCGATCGTCGTTCAGAAATTGTTCCACTAAGCCGCATATCCGCGAAACGAAACTCGCCCTGACGGAAAGTCGCGCACTTCACCGTTTCGCCGCCAGGAATAAGGTGGATGAAAAGAGTCTCAAAGGGCCCGGAGGGGGAAAAAAAAAAAGGTTGGCGCATTCAATTCCCACAGCTCGTCGAGGAGTCAATTAGGAATGATGGAAAAAGTCAGCAAACGTTGACTGAGCGACTTCTTGTTATGCGGGCCGCTCATTCCGCGAGCCGCGCCGGGCGACGACGTCTTATTGTCGACCCCCCCACGCGGGGGGAAAATGCGTCGGCATGAGACGAGAAGCCGGTCAGGAAAGCGTCACGCGTTGCGGCGTGTCCACCTGCCCGTGCAGATTCATCGACCGCTGCGTCACGCGCTCGCGATATCCATCGTGTTATTCGACGCGCGAGTCTGTACGCGGTTTCCATGGAAACACAATCCAGGGCCCTCTCTGACTGGCCGCTCGCCCGGGAAAACCAAAGATGGCCTCGGCAGCGATGCCAGGATGACAACATACGGTATTTGATATGGTTTGAAGGCGGCGACGAGCGCGATGGGATCGGACGCGATCCCGTTCTATGGTGCGCGTCGTTTCGCACGGTCGGTAACGCGGACGGGCGTTCGCCGAAATGCGCCAATGCGCAGGTTTGACCATCGGGTCGCCCGCCGTGCCTTTCCGGGGGTCCGGACGGCCAAGCGCGCGTATCGTTTATTCGGCAGCCAGAATGGCGGCCAAACGCCAAGAGCGATGGATTGTCCGCGGGATTTGTTTTGATGCCGTGACCATCCGTTTCCCCGCTTGTGTCCGCAATGGCAGGAAATAAGCTGGACAAGGACCTGAAACGCTATCTCAGCCAGCGCTTCCAGAAATCGTCGCCTGACCACCAACTGCAGCAAATCATCCGAGACAACCTCTACCATCACGCCGTGCCTTGTGAGTCTGTCAGCACCTCACGCACAAACTGCACACTGAGCGCGCATGCTTGAATTCAACTTTATGGTTGAGGAAATTTGACCATAAAACTAACTTGACTCGACTTGAAACGGCTGCTTCTAGCTGTGAGTCCAAATGGTACCTCAGTAAAAAGAAATATGAAAGTCGGATCGATCGCTGCTTGTTTTTTTTTTTAATTAAAGTGATGTATGACTTTGGAGTTTATTTGACACGCGGGCCGAAAAGGCTCGTTCTTGCTCGTGATATGAAGCCCCGACTTCTTCCCGAAGCTTTCTCCTGTGCTGGCTTCCCGATGAGTTCGTTCATTGTGTCCATCTGACTCGGTGGCAAGATGGTGAAGGAAGAACAAATAAATGGCCAATCGGTCTGTTGCACTTGCGCTTAGAGCACAAGTCCGTTTAACAACCTTTTGGGGGCACAAGCCGTCTCCGTGTGAATGGGGGCGTACGCTGGCGGGGGGGGGGGGCTCTTTGAGTGGCCAGCGCCTTCGGTCAAATGGAATCAAAAGAACGGTGCCAAACGGAATGAATGATGGGAGCGGCACCCCGAGACGCGCGGTCCCTGCCCCCCCCCCCCCACCCCCTCAATCATTTTCCATAATGCCTGTCCACAACGAGTATTACATGGCACCGGGCCTACTCCTTGGCGTGGACCCCATATTTGCCGGCACTGCCATTCTCATCAGTTGGACAGAAGCTCCACCGCGGACGTCAAGGTTCATGAGACGTCTCTCAGCGTGAGCTCATGCCGTTCCGCTGGCCTGTGCTGCTAATTGACATCAATACAGATCCGATTGTCTTCAATAACATCCGACTCAGATCCGACTGTCTTCAATAACACTCGACTTACCAGGGATGGCAATTTTCCGCGGATACGTGGAAATCCGCCGTTTTATTTCTTAAATTGATCATTTTTGCGAATCGTCTAAATCCGTTGAGAAAACTTTAGGGGTGGGGGGGGGTCAGGTACCTTATCGTTGAGTTTTCACGAGCTCTCCCGATCAGTCTTTCCGTCTTCCGATTGTAAACAGCCCTGCGATTGGACGTGTATGATGTCTTACTTGTTGCGATTGGTCGCCCCGTCCAGGCCACGCCCCTTTCCGCTTTTTTCATCACTAGCCATTGCCATCCCTGACTTAACGCTACTTGTACATCCGATGAAGATTTGGAAAACTACCACCTGGCACCCGCTCACGTTAAAGACGAGCTCGAGAGGTTTTAGTCACCGCCGAGTCTGAGACGGAGATTTTACGAATGGGGTGAATTTCGCAGGGCCGCCATTGACGAGACTTTGGCTAAATTGGTTTTATTTGGCGTGTGTGTATCTTCCTTGACAATGCGGCCCCCCCACCCATCACGCTCTTCTTGGTAGAAACCTCCAAAATGGAGAAGCGGAAGGTTTTTGGCTGTTGCTCGCCGAGTGTACGCAGCGGTTTGTGCAGGGGGAGTGGGGGGGGGGGGGGCGAAACAAAACCTCAAAACACCAAGAGGAGAGGACAGTGCCGAATGGAATCTGGGCACGTGGCCGGGGCCGGCCGGGCCGACCTCTATTCTGAGCGGAACCGCGACCGTCGTAACCGCTGATCTGTTGGTCGCCGTTTGCGTGACGTCAGCCGCAAACTCTTGAAAGTCTTGTGATCGTATCAAACCTATTTGACATCGTCGTCAGGTCCGGACCAGGTGGAAAAGTCATCGAAAAGAAAGAAATCAATGAAAAAAAGGCTGCCGTGATCACCTTCTACTGACCCGTTGGGATGACGGCAGCGCGCGGCGACTCCCACTTCCTTCTGACTCGCCGTTTGTCGTCTGGAGACGGTGACAACGGTGAGGTGCAGAAGCGCGGCAGCATTGGACGAGTGCAATTCATTTGTCGCATCTATCGACCGTCCTCTGCGGCTTTTTTTTCGCGGCGGAGTCAATTTGAGGCTTGCCAGCCCTCAGCGGGAGGCGTGAAGAGAAAGAGGCAAAAGGCGCAAATGATGGGGGCGAACGTCCAGGAAAAGGGGAGGCTGGGACAGAAAGAGGGGAGGAGGGCGGGAGCAAGCGGGCGCCTGTGAGAGGGGAGACGGCGGAGCTCAGTCAGTCGGTCAGTCAGTCGGCCGGCCGGCCGGACAAATCCGCAGGCAGAAGCCCCGAACTGCTTGCCGAGGACTCGGAGCGCGTCGGAAGCCGCTGGCCAGACGGCGCTTAGCTTTGCTCCCTTTAGCTTAGCATCACAAAGCCGGACAGAGGACAGACGCCGGCGAGGGGGACGCGTGCGAGGGGGCCGCCGATCTGCGTGGCTTTTTCTCTCCCCCCCCCACCCACACCCACCCCCGGCCAAACGGATTTCCTCTCCTCCCGTCTGCCGTCGACGCTCTGCGGACGATCAGGGAAGAAGAAGAGGCCGACTGGCGGAGGTACGTCGCTTTGCGCGTCGTCCATTTGGAGAGGGGATGCTGCGATTTCATGCTTGGGGGTTGGGATGGAGAGCCCAGGATGGCTGCGCGTCAGGGAGTGAGCGGGGGGGGGGGGGCGAGACGACGGCGGCGGCGGCGGCACGTTGCCGGCTGTAATGGAGGCTGATGTTTTGTGGTCGAACTGAAGCTGTCTTGCCTCCTGTCTGCTCGTGTCTGCCTCTGCTCGTCTCACAGGTCGAGCCAGTGTCATTTCCCGCATGGAGATTGCACATGAGATCTGTTTCTAGTGGAAACACTCCAGCTCTGTGGGTGTGTGTGTGTGTGTGTGTGTGTGTGTGCGTGCGTGTGTGTGAAACGTGGTCTGTTGACACGCTTTGTGTTGGTGGAAGCGCTGACGGCATCTGTATGTTTGTCTGTCGGTCTGGAGCGTTTCCTCTCCTTCGCACTCCTTTTTCTTCTTTCGCACGGTACATCTGCCTTTTTTTCTTCCTGCATGAGCGCCCCCCCTAGCCCCCCTCCCACCCCGCCCCTCTAATGGATCCTTTTCGAGGCTTTCTTTTCCATTTGTGTGTCGCTGTCGGGATTTTGCTGGCTAGCCCACGGTGCTTTTTGCTGGGTGCGATCGAAAGACAAAAGGCCATGTGTGCGTGTTGATTATGGGGGTGGGGGTTGGGTATGGCGGGTGGGGGGTGTTAAGCGTTTTCAGGCTGCTTTCTGGCTGATTTAGCTTGACTCCTCACAAGTGGCCCTTCAGGTTTTTCTTTGTCCAATCTCTCGCTTTGCCTTCTTCACCTTGTCGAGGATTCTTTTGGGAAGAGGGGAAAACCGGGGGGCCGGCTGGGGGGGGGGGGGGGGAGTCCAGCGTGTGCGGGTCTGTTTTGATCGGTAGCGGTGCGTGTGAATCCACGGCCTCGTCGTTGTGCGCCCGTTTCAGTCAGCCCGAGCGGCGAACCCCCCCCCCCCCCCCCCGACTCAAAAGAGCCGTCCTTCAGGAAAGGCGTCTGCAGCAAAACCCCGTTTGAGATTGAATTCTCCACAGCCGCCGCGGAGGGGGAGGGCTTTGAAAAATCAGGTGGGACGGCTGAAGCAACCGTGAGCGATGCTGCTTGATGGTCGGCCCCCCCTCCGCTCCCCGCCGCCCGACAAGCGAGGCCATGTGAAGCCTGCAAAATGTTGCGTTCGGTGTCCTGTCATTTTGCTTCGATTAACCCCGTCCCCCCACCCCCCAAAATACCAGTGGGCCCGTCGCCCTGGCTCTGCGAGTGCATTCGTAACACACACGAAAAAAGAAAAAAAAAAAACCTACCATCACCAAGAGCGCCGAGCGGCAAGATGGTGGAGCGATCCGTTTCGGCTTTGGAAAATGACGCCGGCCGGCTCGGTCCGCGCCTTCCGGCGGAAAATGTGCGGCTTTCTCACGAGCGGAGCCCGTTGCCTCTGCGCAACGCTCGGCTTCTGGCAACTTTTCTGTACGGCGGATCCTTTTTCTTCGGTCTCTCCGAATTTCCTCTCGTCTCTCGTGATCAGATGAAGAAATGCGCTTTTCTAAGTGCCTCTGATAAACCAGCCGCAAGTACAATTAAAAAGCAGGCTTTTTTTTGTTTTTGGTGGGGGGGGGCATTTCTTCTTCGTTGCTTTGCGGTCCGTCAGATTTGACTCCAACTCGCTCACCTACTTACGATGGAAGATGGGGAACTTCTCAGAAATTGGACTGACGCTAAACTGAGCCCGTGTGGAGTCGTCGCCGACACATTTGGCATTCACGTTGACGCGTATCTTCTGTTGGTATCATTTTGTGGGAATACGCCGCTCGCCACACACCCAGCCGAGCAGGGCCGCAATGTTTTGACGATCGGGCCGTCGTTATCGGCAACCTCTCTTCCCTCCGACTACATCGGAGCCTCGTCTGTTCATTTAACCGCCGTTGAGATGAAATTGCAGCTCAATTTCAGCTCGAGTAAGTCGGAGACTTGAGGAAAGAACTGGGCGGTCCGTCACGGTCGGGCGGGGGGGGGGGGGGGCGCCTTTGCCCCGCCGCCGCCGCCGCACGGGTAACGATCACATGAAGAGAATCTCTCTCTCTCTCTCGTCCGACATCCAAAGAGGATGCGCAAGCGTTGCATACTTCCGGGTAGCCCCATCCGCCCCCCCCCCCCCCCCCGTCATGGCGAATCGCTTGAGCTGGGCCTCTTTCTTCCACGTACTTTGGAATTCTTTGGTGTGACGATAACCCCCCCAGTTTGGGCCCCTTTGTTTGAGTTTTTCCAAGGTCATCGCGTTGTCACCCCGAAGCGGCTTTGTGCGCGCGACCGAAAAAAAAAAAAAGCCTCCTTTGGGCGGAGCCGTCGATCGGCCTTGAATACTCGATTGCTTTGGCAGCCTCGGGGTTAGAGCGCAGAGTTTGCTCAGTCAACAGACTCCCGTGACGACTCGAGTTTCAGGAGACGTCGTCGAGGGCTTTTTATTTTTCTTATCTTTTAAAAGCTACGACAAAGCGACTTTACACCAAGATGTGACCATGCGGTTTTTTTTTGTTTTTTTTTCCTTCCATCTGACCAGTAAGAGGAAATCTCTTGAAGTGCGGCCTTCCTTTCCTCCCGCTGCAAACGCTCAGCAAATTCAAGAATGTTTGGATACACGGACCTGCAGCTCTATTTTTGGTTGGACGACCAACGTACGGGCGCCTTTGGTCACCCTGCGGCTGTTTTGGAGTCGGCAAAAGGAGAAAGAGGCCCGGGACTAATTTGCGGAAGGTCTACGAGTCGGGTTCCCTGGCGTGTTTTGAAATCGGAAAAGACGACGATCCGGGGAGAGAGACGGCTTTGCGATCTCGAGCGCCATCTACGAAGCTCGGCGCGCAAAACTGGCCGGCACTCGGCATCCGAGGAGCCGACGGGGGCCTTCGGGATCCCCTTCAAAGTAGGTCGGGCGGAGCGAAATGGCAAAGCCGCGTTCGAGGCCGGACTTTTTCGCTGGCTTTTTGGGCCTTTCGCCAAGGGAGCCTTTTCGGTTTTGGGGGGTGTCGAGACCTTTGATGGTTTTCCGAACCTGGCACCCGCTGGCGTGAAGGCGCAAAGCTCTTTCCGAATGGACGACCTATGCTGACGTTTTGCTCTTTTTGTTTCAACCGGGTTGTTTTCAGAACTATTGCGAGCGTAACGACTACCTGACCCAACTGGTTTTGTCCGGCCCAGAAAGACGATGCGGTTGTTGGCTCTGCTCGTCAAACGATCCCGACTGCCGGTTTCAAATGAATTCTCGATCACGGTGTCGACTGGAGTTTTGCTGCAGCGGAGTTCAACGCGAACTCTGTTGAAGAGCGCACGTTTGGCTGAGGGTTTCGATCTCTTGGTCTCTTGCGCTCTCGCTGCCTTGATTTGTTATTTGGATCAATCACAACATCGTTTTATCATTTAGCTGCTTCCTGACGAGCTGCACTTTGTTTGAGCTCGTCAGGAAGTCGGCTTGCCGTCAAAGGGCGGCAAAAGTTCCCATGAGAACTTATGGGGAGGGATTTCAGGAAAAAAAAAAAGAAATATTGCCACACCAACGCCCTGGGAACACATCCTGACAGACGGGTGACGTCGTGCTCACGGGCGCATATTCCCTCCTCCGCTTGTTCTTTGGAGTTGTGTTTTGCTAGTCAAAGGAATACCACCGCCGCTTGCTCAGTTTGTATCGGTTGATTTATGGACGCGTTGATTTGGCGCGTCGCGCTCGCCGGTCGGCCATCGTGCGGCCTCAAATGAGAACCGAGTTTTTCCGATCGTTGAATGTAAGGCGATCCGGGTTTCGAGATCATCACCCGTTGGCGGTCGGTTGCACAACTTTCAGCGAGGCCGTTACGGCGGCCTCGACGTTTCTTTTTATGCCTCCGACATCAAACGGGCTTTGCTTCTCAAGTTCGTCCTCCTTTCCTTTTTGGGGGGGGGGGCATCTCAACAGGAACGTCTCTATGCGTGGCTCTGTCTTTCCTCTGCACTGCATGTAACAGCTTGCTCAAAGGAGCTTTTGTGGGTTGGGGGTGGGGGGCATTGAATTAAGTATATAGAGATGACAGTGTCTAACCTCCCGGGTTGGGTTTAAGCCAAGCTTCCATCCACTTTATTTTGTTTTTGTTTTGTTTTTAATCCCCTTCGAAACAATGCTCCCGTTTCCTCTTCCTGTTCAGTTTTCTTTGAGTGTGTGTGTGGCATTGAATTCCAAATTTGATTTCCCAAGTGCGGCCCGGTAGTCCAGTGTTTAGCACGTCGACTTCACAGTGCAGAGGTACCGGGGTTCAATTCCAGCTCCGGCCTCCCTGTGTGGAGTTTGCATGTTCTCCCCGGGCCTGCGTGGGTTTTCTCCGGGTGCTCCGGTTTCCTCCCACATTCCAAAAACATGCACGGCAGGCTGATTGACCGCTCTAAATTGTCCCTAGGTGTGAATGTGAGCGTGGATGGTTGTTTGTCTCTGTGTGCCCTGCGATTGGCTGGCAACCGATTCAGGGTGTCCCCCGCCTACTGCCCGAAGACAGCTGGGGATAGGCTCCGGCACCCCCCCCCCCCGCGACCCTAGTGAGGATCAAGCGGTTCTGAAAATGGATGGATGGATGGATTTCCCAAGTTTTAAGATTCATTTGGGCCCGACCCATTTGGATTTTTTTTTTTTTGCCAATTCCCATTTGGACAGAAAAAATATGGTAACCCATTAAATGCCCCCCCCCCCCCCCCCAAAAGTCCATGTCAAAGTTTTTTTTGGGGTCCTTCACCGGTTACAAGAGGAAAGACGTTTGGCTAGTCGACAATACTTTGTCCTTTTTGTATTTGTTTAACTTTACAAAGGATTTCTCCAACTCTCAGTATTTGCGTTGCCATGAAGCGATGGCTTCAAAATCAAAAGCAAGACGTCATCTTTGATGTGACTAATCTCAGTGTTTCATTGTCCAAACGATGATGATGATGATGATGATGATGATGGAAAGGCCGAACCTGGGGCTGAAGAATGCAGCTCCTCAAGCGAATAGAAACAATGAAGAAAAAAAAAAAAGAAAAGGAAACAATTCTAAAAATCCGCGTCAGAGTGATGAGGCACGTGCGGCATGCGCCTTGTCATATGCGCCAGGTCCAATGTGGCGTTTGCCTCCCCACATCTGCCATTCATCACCGGTGTGACGGAGCGTGGCCGCCGCGGGAGGCTGTCCCCAAGTCCCCCCCACGCATCCATTCATCACCGGTGTGGCTCGCGTCGTGTTCTGAGGTGGCGTCGCTGCCAAGGCGCCGAGCACGGACGGCGTCGCCGGCCGGCTATCGGCACTCGCTCGAGGCGAGCGCGTGCCAAGCAAATTTTGCGGGAGCTCTCCGTTCTGAAAGAGCGGAAAGGAACGAGGTGAACGGACGGCGCGCGACATCGGTGCGCTGTCCGTGTACCGTCGACGCCCCCCGGTGCCGCGTGAAAGATGGCGGGCGCGGCCGCAAGTGATCCAGTTTCACTTCATTTGCCCCAAAGCGATTCTTCATGACCTCACGTTTTTCGTGGCCTCCCGTCTGGACGCCCGTGAAGTCTTGTGATGAGTGCTGTGAAGAATTGAATGCTCCTCCACGTCCACAGTCAATTGAGACATTCTTTGTCAACTGACAGCAGTGTCACAGTGGCTTTTTTTGGGGGGGGGGGGGGGTGACAGCGATAGTTGAGCTCTGATTTTCCAGAGTGTTTTTTTTTTCTTTTGTATTTGTTTTGTGTGGTGACTTCCTCCTCTCTTCTTTGAATGCTCAGGTACTACCCGACCCCCCCGGAAAGGAGAAGTCCCCGGTGTAGACTACACTTTCCTTTCGGTTCAGGACTTTCTGGAGTTGGAGAAGAGCGGGACCCTGTTGGAAATCGGAACATACGAAGGTACGTTGAAAAACAAGCATCCGCCGCTACGACCTGCAACATTTGTTCACAACGGAGCGTTGCTCTAAATTCACAACTTTTCACCAAAAATGCCTTTATTTTATTTATTTTTTTACCAGCAAGTAAATGTTGCGTCTGAATGTCTGTTTCTTATTGATTCCATGTCGAAAAGAGTATCGTGATATTAATTTCACTCTTCAATTGAGGATGTCCTGCTCTCAAAGGAATCGGCCGGATTCCATCGGACAAACTCAAAGCTCTCTCTTTGCATGGAAAGGCCAAACGCGCACGCACGGGCCAACAAAAGCGTTGACCCCTCCGTGCCCTCGACTGAAATCCCCACCCTCCCCCCTCTTTTTTTTTCTTCTCATTCCTCTCCTTTTCTCCCTCTCCTCGGTTGCCTAGGAAACTATTATGGGACGCCCAAGCCGCCGGTGCAGCCCCCCGGTGGGAAAGTGAATCCCAATAGCAGAGGCGGCGATGCCCCACGGCCAGACGGGCTCAGCGCTAGCCGGACCGGCTCGCCAGACTCCGCGCCTCGACGCAGCAGGTCCTACAATGACATGCGCAATGCTGGAATAGTGCCCGGAGAAGCGCCGCGGGAGGACCACCAGGACCTCCCTGACATGAACGGTAGTTACCCGGGTATGGAAAGTTTTCAGGATTTCAAACTCCCTCTCTCCTCCGAGCGGCTTTCATCGTCTCTCTCTCACATGCTGTTGTAGCCTTAAAGTACAAAGTACTTGAATCTTGTGAGTGAACAAACCTGGCGGGGGGAGAGGGGGGTGGGGCTCCTCTTCAACTGCAACCTGACAAAAATTCAGTCACGGTCCGTTTAATGTAGACGATAACGGCAGAATAGGATTTCTCTTCACGCTGCTCCGTTTTTAGAAGGAATCGGAGGGAGCTTTTGAGTGGTGAGGGCTAAAGTGGGAGGCCATCGTGAAGGCTGTCGGGAAATGAAAGCCAAAGAGGGAGCCGGGCGGCTGGCAAGGCGTCGAGGGCGCACGCGCGAAAAGAACGCGGCGGCCGAGACGCACGGGGCGGATCAGCTCAAAACCTAAAACGCGGAGGGAGGAGCTCCGATGATTGGTGAGGAGGGGATTTCTCTTTGGCTCCGGCCGAGCGGGTCTTCATCCATCCGCACGAAAACGTGCGATGCCGCCGCAGAGGGTGAAAGCCCGCCCGGCCTCCAACGGTCGGCGCTTTGGCTTTCCTTTCAAGTGTGATGGCATCGGCGTTGGGCGATAAAGGGCCCGCTGTCATTATTCCATCTCGCGGGTCAGTACAGTCGCTCAAAAAGGCCCGGTTTGCCGTCCGTGCCCGCGCGAGCCGTGACGCCGCCGGTCGAGCGCGGGAGGGAGACGACGGCGAAGCCGGGCGCGAGCCCTCCGCCGCCGGCCGCTCGTCCGACCGCAGTTTTGATACGCGGCATCGGCGGCGGTTCGAAACTCGGTCGCTGCCGATCTCGAAGTGCGGGTGAACGTCGGCGGAAAGGCAAAGTCTCGTGTCGGTTGTCGACCCCAGCAGGAGAGTCGAGTGAATCGGACGAGACTCATCATTCGGCGAGAGCCTTCAGCCCTCGCCGGAGTGACCCATCCTACCTTGGGACCGCCCCCTCCCCGCCGGCCACCACGGAGAGCGCTCGGCAGACTCCCCCTAACCTGAGCCATCCTCGGGAGGAGGATCCTCAGGGCCCTCTGCCTGACAACTGGGAGATGGCCTACACTGACAACGGAGAGGTCTATTTTATAGAGTAAGCGCACTTTTACACGCACAAGCAAAACCGCGGCGGCAACAACAAACAAAGAATTGACACTGCGTGAATCAACGACTCGATCGCTCCGAGAAGAAAAACAAAAATACCTTCCAATACCTTCCTCTGGTTAATTTTCAGCCACAATACGAAGACCACGTCTTGGATAGACCCTCGGTGCCTGGACAAACCTCAGAAAAGCCTGGAAGAATGTGACGATGATGGTAAAAATGCTTGCGTGTTGGCGTGTTGGCGTGGTCACTTGTCTTTTGTTTGTTGGGACTCTGCTCGGTCTTCAAATCGGTGTAAGAGTCCCAAAATAAGAGCCCCGGGCTTCACTTGCCGATGACGATGTGTTTCTGGCAAGGAAAAAAACAAGAGAACTCAACGAGAGAGTCTTCTGGGTGGGATCTAGCACGGATTTTGCGAGGAAAACAAATTCAGTTTTTTGTTCAGCCAAACGGGCTCACATATCTGTACACTGATTGTGTCGCTCGCAGTTGATTGTGTGAGCCCACCAAAGATGGCCACTTGACCCCATTTTGCCGAGCCGTCCTCCGTCCGCCACCGGGGTACCCTTCTGTCATCACCCCTCCTTCCTTATTCATATAATAATCGTCGTCCGTTTGTATGATGTTATCCCAGCTCAGTTTTCCGAGATTATTTGCCGAATTGAGATCGAATATTAAAGCCACATACAATATGGCGGATGGGCTGCCACGTCGCTTTGACCTGCTTCAAACGTTGTCCGCTACAGAAATGAAAAGAAGATTCATATTCATTTTAGTTTTTCAAAGAGTTTATGGCTCCCATGAAATCTTGTGTTCAAAGAGTTCATTCCCCCCCCCAAACTCCCCTTCCTCCATCCCAGAGATGGGCTGCTGCCCACTTTTGCCTTCCGTGATACTGTGACATCATCAGGAATCTGTTTTCATCCCCTCGCACTCGATATGATCGTGCGCGTTTTCTCGACCAGGAGTGATTGGAGCACAACTCGGAGCACGTGCGCATTGTGTGAAGAGCGTGTGCGTCTCATTTTGCACCCTCGCCATCGTGTGGCCGGATGTTGCTCTTGCACTTGACTAATGCACTTGTTTGTCTATCTGCCCTCTTGCATCTGCCATGCTGTTGAGTTTAGAAGGGGTTCATACGGAGGAGCTCGACAACGATCACGGTGGGTACAAACCCCCCCCCCCCCCCCCACCCCCACCTTGTGACTTTTCTCAGTCAACGCTTTGAAATTGAGCACAATGGCGATGACATCACGCTCGGATGCATAATTGCCCGTCCGATCCACAATCATGAAATAATTCTGAAATTTGGCTAGCAAAGTTGCTCACAGACCCATCGGCCAACTGTGCATTGAAGGACGCAATTCGCCCTGTTAGTTGAGTAACTGCATGAGGTCACATATACAAATTCAGCCATGAAGGTTTTCTGTATCGCCCTTAAATGTGGCTTCAGTGTGCAGATTGTCTGGAGACTTTTTGTCCATCAAGTCATCTTTGGATCCAATTCTTTATCCGCGGTTAAATATGAAGTCCCATGTGAAGCACCTTCTCATGACTGTGCCACGCAGATGCTCATCAATATTTCCCTTTTTCATTTGTAGTTGTCAAGAAGTGTTTTTACAATGCCTCCAATAGCATGTCGACAAGCAACATAACCTGCAGCGCCTCATCGAGATGGTAAAAGGTCCTAATGAGCTCATCATCTCCCAATGAGACATTTTACCGCACACACACACACACACACACACACACACACACACACTTGACCTTATACACAAACACTGTGTGCGGTGACAAATCTGGCCTTTTCAGAGAGTGTCGAGTCATGTTCACACACATGAATTATCACGCCATCATTTCCTCTATCCATAGATGAGAAGTCTGAGAAAGACGGTTATAATCAGCATTTCTTGATGGGAGGTCCCCCATGTTTGCCTCTTGACACCGACCGGCACATACTAGCCCAACACGTGCTAGATTTAAGTGTATGTATGTATGTGTGTGTGTGTGTGTTTTAATAAGAATTTAATTTTGAACGACAAACTGGAAAAAGTGAAAATGATGCTCAAGGCAACATGATGCTCAAGCATGTGGACTCAAAAGAGTGGGATGCTGAGGGCTCACATTGGAGACTGAGAGAGGCAAAAGGTTCCCCCTACTGGCCGTACCCGGAATAGCTATAGATACTTTGTTGCCCCCCCTCCCACACACACACACACTTTCTCACCAGGCCGGTCTTGTTTTATTCTCTTTTAGAACTTCCTCCTGGGTGGGAGAAAATAGATGATCCAGTCTATGGGGTCTACTACGTTGAGTAAGTGGTGCATTCTCTACCAAGTCACCAAACGTGCTCACACACACACACACGAACATGCACACACAGAATGAGTGAATGCACCGGCTGTGAAATAAGAGAAGAGAGACTCTTTATTGTGGATTTGGTAATGGGTTGAGATATGACATGCCCAGTCATACACGGCTGCCGCCATTTTGGTCTTTTTCTGTAATGGAGGCCTTTTTGTTTGTGTGGCCGTCATTTCGAGATGCGCGCGCGCGCGCACGCACATGCACGCTTGCTTTGTGTGAGACCGTTGAGAACAAGCATGAATTGCTTCGTTGCTCATTCGTCATGTTGCTCAAATAGTTCTCGGGCATCAAAAGAACATTTTGTAGTCCCCGCCTGTGTTTTTTGTTTTTTTTTTGCATAATGGGATGGGTTTATTTTGTTTTGTTGTTTTTTTCCAGTCCTGTTTCAGGTTCTGCGTATGAGGCTGAATGTTCCAGTCGTATCCCTCTCTGGACTTTTTAGTCTGCTACAGATATCACGTTACCCATCGCTGACATTCACTAAAACAAACAAAACCAATTGAAATGATTTCTCCTGTTGTCGCCTTTGCCCCCTTCTCCAAATGCACCTCCATGTGGCGGTTCTTTGGCTTTGAAGTCACATCAACAGGAAGACCCAGTACGAGAATCCCGTCTTGGAGGCGAAGCGGCGCAGGCAAGCGGAGCAGCAACAGCCTCAGCTGCCAAGCCAGCAGCCAGCTGAAGGTGAGCGAGCGGCCCAAAGTCAGAGCTTCCTTTCCACCGCCCTCTCCTTTCCTTTCCTTTCGGCGATCGACTCTGCCAGAACACACGCTCGCAATTGGAGCTCGCCAGCTACCCTATTTTCACGACCGAAAGGGGCACTTTTCCAAGTCTTCAACTTCCTCCAAAACGGACGGCGGCGCCTCATCACGCCGGTCGCCTTGTGTACGCGTCGCGTTCCAAATTCTGCGAATGCCGTCGTGTGACTTTGATCGCCGGCGTCTTTGCATCTCGGCATACGGGCTTGATCGCGGGGAGCCGGGAAAGCCAAGTGCAGGTTGGAGGCGCGGATAATTGGCGCTATCCTTTTGTGTTTTGGGCCACCTTGACTCTTTGTTCCCGTTGGTTCACCTTCCGGTCGACCACCTTTGCCGCTTTCTCTTCCAGAATGGATTGAGGACTCGACGTTTGCCGGGGTCCCTCTCGCAAGTTATCCCGCCAACCAGCAAGAGACCTACAGGGACCCTCCCACCGGGCCCACCGTGCCAATGGGACAGAAACGTAAGTGGAGAAACTCGGTCGGGGAACGGCCCAGGCGGGACCACGCCTTTCACCTCCCGTGCGCGCAGTCGGCTCTGTATCGCCAGAGAGCGAAAGGGGATTTGGACGGCTCACTCTTTTGTCCGCCGGCTGGCTTTCTCTTTTTCCTTTTTCTCCCGCCGCCGTTCTTCTCGTCGGGCGATGCGGCTCAAAAGGTTTGGACTGACTCGCTCGTGCTAGAAACGAGAGGGGACGGCCAAATGTTGACTGCTCCCGAGTTTGTATCGATCCGTTTTTTTTTGTTTGTTTCCCCCCCGTTCATCGTACGTCACTCTTTTGTCTTATTTTTTTTTGCGCCATATTCCGAATCGCTCGAGCCGCCGACCGGCACGTCGTGCTTTTTTTTTTTCTTCTCCAAAAGGTGTTTGTTTTAAATCCCGTATGCTTGGCTTTAAAGTGCGCACTTTTATCCCGTGTTTTCAACTCTTGCAAAGTGTCTTGGAAAAAAAATGAAATGTATCTTTATGATACATTTTATTACCAAGAAAGCATTTTGTCTTCGCCGGGATGGCAAATTGGCTTTTGCAAGGGTCCGTCGGTCCGTTGTGCGGAAATGTAATTGGCCGCCCTCGTTTCCAGGAGGAAAGCCCTTCTTCACCCGCAACCGATCGGAACTCAAGGGGACTTTCATCAATACCAAGCTGAAGAAGAGTCGCAGAGGTTTCGGTTTCACCGTGGTGGGAGGCGACGAGCCGGACGAATTCCTGCAAATCAAGAGCCTGGTCCTCGACGGGCCGGCCGCCCTGGACGGCAAGATGGAAACGGGTAAAGGGGCGGGGCGCTCCGTCGATGGAAACGCGGCCGGCCCGCCGATGTCCGCCGTCTCCCTCGCCTCGTTTTCCCTCCCCAGGCGACGTGATCGTGAACGTCAACGACACCCGCGTGCTGGGCTACACCCACGCCCAAGTGGTGAAGATCTTCCAGTCCATCCCGATCGGCTCCATGGTCAACTTGGAGCTGTGCCGGGGCTACCCCTTGCCCTTTGACCCCGACGACCCCAACACCAGCCTGGTGACCTCGGTGGCGATTCTGGACAACAAAGAGCCCATCATCGTCAACGGTCAAGCGGCCTCCGACCGCACGTACGACCTGCCGCCGCCCGGTCGCGGCGGCCAGAACGACGGCGCCGGCCCGGCCGACGGCGGGCCGGCTCTCAACGGCCTGCCGCGGCCCCGCAGCCCCTCCGGCGAGGCGGCCTCGGACGGCGCCTCCCGGCGCGGCTACCCCGGCGACGTGGTCACTCTGGCCTCGTCCATCGCCACGCAACCGGAGCTCATCACGGTGCACATGGAGAAAGGAGACAAGGGCTTCGGCTTCACCATCGCCGACAGCCTCGGCGGCGGCGGGCAGAGGGTCAAGCAGATTGTGGACTACCCGCGCTGCCGCGGCCTCAGGGAGGGCGACATCATCGTGGAGGTCAACAAGAGGAACGTGCAGACCATGTCGCACAACCAGGTGGTGGACTTGCTCAGCAAGTGTCCCAAAGGCACCGAGGTCACCATGTTGGTGCAGAGAGGTGAGCGCCAAACGCGAGTACCGCGAGTGGGACATGGAGGGAAGGAAATGTGTGGGGTGTCGGGGGGGGGGGGGGGCTCTCTGCCTTTCTTAGCTCTCGTCAAGTCGAGCCGAGAATTTGGATTTTCTTCCCCCAAAACATCTCTTCAAAGATTTCAGTGGTTCCCACCAAAAGGCAAGATGGCCCAAACGATCGGCTTGAGAGTCATTTGTTGAAGAGATGAGAAACGGCCACCTTCGTTTGAAACGAGGCCTTGGGGGCGGGACTCTTCTTCAACGCCCCGACTCCTTTTGTCGATACCCCGAAAGCATTTCCAGCACGCTCGGGGCGTCTCGGCTTCCCTTTCCTCCGCCGGTCCGGGAATGTCGGACCCCCCCCCCCCCCCCCCCCCCCCGGAGCCCGTTGAGGTTCAATGCATGCAAATGGCATTTTGTTGCCACAGTACATGGGTGGGGGCGGGATCAAAGTCAAAGACGCATTCTCTCGGAGACGCTCAGACGCCCTCAAATGGCAGAGCGATCCCGGAGAAAAGGAGCGGGCGCAGTGCGCTCAGAAGAGGTCAATATCGATGACGAGTCCCACAGCAGGAAATCGATTGACCCGGCCGCATGGGCGGGAAGCGTCGTTCTTGCCCACTTTGCATGAAAAATTCCGCTGAGCGCAGCTCGCCGCTGGCGGCGGAACCGACAGCCCGGCGCTTCTTCGGAAAGGCTGCTGGCAATTCACCTGCATTGAGGAAGGCCGGCCTTCCTCAATGCAGCCGATTTCGCTGTCGTCTTCGCACCTCCGCGCCTGCTGCCTTGAATCCTAAGTCTTTTTGTTTCCATGACAATGCCCTGCTGCTAATCGTCTCCCGGGTGGCAAAAAAAAAAAACACCCTTCGACACTCAATTCAGTGTTTCGAATATCTGTCGCCACTCCTTGTCATTGTGTGAAAAAACATCGATGACGACAGGAGCCTTTGACTCCTGCGCTGTCGAGCGGCGAGCAACCGTACGGCAACTGCTGCTGCTGCTGCTTGTTGTTGTTGTTGAGTCACCCAAGGCGCCTCAGGATGATCTTTAGTAGCGCTAGACTCGGGATCCTGCTGCTGTTGCTGTCAGTACTCCCCCCCCCCCCCCCCCCCACCAGTAAGCGGGCCCTCGTTGCTATGGCGACAGATGGCGCTGGCTGTTGGAGACGCCGCAAATGTTGCCGATATGCGCGCGTCGACACCGTGGATTTCAAATTGGCCCCCGAAACACTTTGGGTGAGCCGGGTCACTCGGAAGGTCGCGTGACGGTGCATGGAATCGATTTCAGAGCTCGCAGCCTCACTCCCAAAACGAAGGATCGTTATTGATTGAGCAAAAGTGAAGCGATGGGAAGAGAGGAAGGGGCGGAGCCGCGCGGAACCGGTTCGTGTTCATGAACGAGCCTTGATGTCGGACAGATGGCGCGGGCCCGCTGCACGGATGATTACCGGAAGGTAGAGAGGGAGACTCGGATAAAGACGGACGGCCTCAGATAGAAGGAGGCTGAGGGAGGGGGAGGAGGGGGGGGGGGCATGCGCAAGGAAATGAGCGAGCGAGGAAGCGGGTGGGGAAAAAAAAAGGAAAAGGCGGCTGGAAAGGGAGAGGCGAGGAAGGAGCGGCGAGCGGCGAGCGCCTCTCGATGCCGGAGCCTCGGACGGCGGCCATGGGAGGAAGATGGTCTCCGTAAGAGGGGAACCGACGCTTGCCTGCCGTTTCATGTTGACCATCTTGGATTCCTTCTCCAGGGGTAATGCGACGGCCGGGGAAATCCGGAGCACGGAGCGCTTCGCTCTTCTTTGCTCTTCTTCTTGTTTTTTTTTTCTTCCTCTCAAGGATTCTGTCCTCTCCTCTGAACTCACGACTGGCCTTCTCTCGCTCTCCGTCTCGCGCGCATCATGCACCCGTGCGGAATAGCCCGGGTCTAGGAGGGTCGAGCGAAGCCCCGGGGGTGGGGGCAGTCAAGGCAAGCGCGCCGGCCGCGGCAGTGATGCGGATAGATTGTACCGCCTGCCCTCCCGGCACCCACGAGCTCACTGAATGCCAGTGGGGGAGAACCGGGGGTGGGAAGGAGATTTGCCAGCGCGATTCCGGCGCGGTTGCCACCATTTGCGGAGATCACAGCGAACTCCTTTGGTCATTCTCTCTCTCTCTCTCTCTCTCTCTTTCTGCTCCTCACAGGGGTGGCACCTGCAAAGAAGAGCCCAAAACTGGTACGTTTTCTTTTTCTTTGTTTGGTTTTTCTCTCTCCCCCCCCCCCCCCCGAATGCTCTCTTGCATGATTTCCCATTTCGGCCTGGTGTTCTTTCTCGTCTTGTGTGTCCACGTCTGGCAGAGGGGGGGGACATTTTCTTCCTTTTCACCACTTTTCCTTCCACCTCTCGAGCGTCGTCCGTACGGCGCAACTTGCGCCGGTGTCAGCAGTTCTTTTTCTTGTGCGGTCGAGGTGGAATCCCCGCGTCGCCCCCCCCTCCTTGGCTCCGTTCTGCGATGAGGGCCTTCGAAGCCGGAATACGCGGTCCCGGAAGCCGCCTCGTCCCGGGACGTGTGCGCCGAGAACCGCGGGAGCCCGTCGACTCGCTCTGACCGGACCCGTTTGTCCTTTTTTGTTTTGCAGGATGATTTTGAGCTGGCTCCGCCATACCGAGATTACACTCGCAGGGTATGTCGTGTCACGTCATGTCATTTGGGTGCGGTGGATATTTCGGGGGAGGTGTCGCTCACGGCGTCGTCGGCTTTGGATTCTGCTCCGCTGTCTTTCTCGTGATTCTGCAAATGACGTTTTTTTTCTCCGAAATAGTCTGCAAATGACCCTCGGCTTCATTTCCGAGCCATCCGCCGTTTCAAGTGGCGCATTTTGGAGCAAAACGCCCAGCCAATTGTTTTGGGGGCTTTTTTCCCCCCACTTGTGTGTGTGTGTGTGCGGACCGGAGATGAGCTCTTTGCCTTTGCTGCCGGTCGTGATCGCATCTCGCGTGACGACGACATTTTGCGCTTCGGAAGCCGATCGTTCCAGAAAAGATTCCACTGTTGCCAATCGGTCTTCACGGGCGAGCGTCGAGGTGTCAAAGGTCGAACGGGCAGGCGAGGATGGCAAAGATCTTTTTTTTCCTTTGGCGTGTCTCTCTCTTGTCACGAGGAGAGGCTGCGCGCCTCGCTGCCTTCCCGCCGGGCTTTCGTCCTCCACAGTCCAAGACCCGAGAGGTCGTCCTGCGTGCGATGCAGTCGCTGTCACTTGCTATCGGCGTCTGCCGCTCTGCTGCCGTGTTTCGGTTTTGGGCTTGAGCAGTTTCAAAAACGCAAGCCAGCAACGCCGGATGAAAATGAAAGAGGATCAACAAATCCCGGAAGGTTGTTTTTCTCCCGAGGAGGTCGACGGCGTCCCGATGTCACGGGTGGGCCGCAGGAAGTTTCAGGACCGCGCCGCTTGAAATCCTTCCTCGGGCCTTCTCGCGTTGCAGTTGACCAACGCGAGATGCGAATCCACTTGCGAGGTCCAGCCTTGGGCCGAATGTTTGTCACCACGAGAAAAGCGTTGTCCCGCGCCGCCGCGCGCCATATCGCCTTTCGGGAAGAAAACGCCTTTGAATGTCAGATTTGTTTGCATTTGAAATTTGAGATTTGGGATCTTCCCCGAAACGCGAGCATCTTGGCAACCAGCGCCCCGCCCCGTTGTCCTTTCTGCTGTTGAGTTGGCCGCTTCCATTTTTTTGTTTTTGCTTCGTTTCCTTCGCCGGCTGCGTGTCTCTCCCCGGCATGGCCCGCGTGCTTCTTTGCGGTCGGTCGGCGGCGGACCGCCGGCACATCTTCCGATTGCCTTTCCCGTCTGCTCGTCCAACAGCAGTTGTCGAGGAAGGACAGTCAGAACAGCTCCCAGCTCAGCGTTTCCAGCCAGCGGAGCGCCCACGCCGACTCGCCCTCGCACTCGTCCTCGGCGCCCGGGCTCAGCGAGAACGCCGCTCCTCCGGTACCGTCGCAGCCCCTGCCGGGTCTTCCGCCCCAGGACGCGACGGTCGACGGGACGGTCCAGAGGAAACCGGATCCCTTTAGGATTTGGGCCCAGTCCAGGAGCATGTACGAAAGTAGGCGTAAGTAGAAACTTTTTGGGTGGCGGTTGTGTGAGCGCCGCGCGCGGCTATGCGGGCTTGGAGAAAGACCGGGGGCGGGATTGGCGCCGACGCCCGGGAGTTCCTTTCGCGTATATTTGCACCTCTTGCGCTCATTCGCAGCCGAGGATGTTCACGAGTGCTTTGGCTTCACCGTTACGCTCAAGAAAAGTCGTGAGTGATCTCCTTCTGCCACCGCGGGACCCGTCACCTCATGCGGGCCGATGCCAAAAGGTTCTCGGTCCGGTCTGGCGGGAGGTCCGTACGCGTTTGTGCAAAGGGACTTTGTTTTTTCCAGAGCTCGGAGATGATTGACACGCCGCTTACTCGGCTTTTGCGGCGGCCGCGTCACGATCGGCGCCCGTCGCCGTTATGATGAAAGATTTTCTCTCCCGAGATTCTGATTGGACTTGTATGAAGTGAGGCTGGCAGACTTTTGGAAAAACGTTGGTTGCTGACGCGGACGTGTGGATCCTTGCAGTTCCCGACTTCCAGGAGCAGGACATTTTCCTCTGGAGGAAAGACACCGGCTTCGGCTTCCGAATCCTCGGAGGGAACGAGGAAGGAGAGCCGGTGAGTGTCCCGCTTCGCGTTGAATTCCGTGGCCGCCTTTTCCTTTTCTCTCGGCCAAAGGACGGATTCCGGAGCGACCGCGTGTCTGCGTTTGTCCTTCAGATATACATCGGCCACATCGTGAAGTACGGCGCGGCGGACGAGGACGGACGCCTGCGGTCCGGCGACGAGCTCATCTGCGTGGATGGCACGGCCGTGGTGGGCAAGTCGCACCAGCTGGTGGTGCAGCTGATGCAGCAGGCGGCCAAGCAGGGCCACGTCAACCTCACCGTGCGACGCAAAACCACTTACGCCGGTACGCCGCCGCCGCCGCGCGCTCTCCCAAGATTTGAACGAAGGCGCGCTCAGGAAAACGGGAAAGAAAGTTTCTCTTCTCCAGCCGCCAAGATCTGTTGCTTTTTGCCGATCCGGCAGAGCGCAACCGGCACCCGTCGCTTATCTTTGGCGATACGCATCGGTTGCGCTCGGTCCGGCCACCTCCCGGAGCCTCTCGTCCGCGGTTGCGCTTCGGACTTGGCGGTCTGGCGCCAGTTTGACGTCTCCGCGCGTTTGCTCTTCCGTCGTCTGCAGTTAAAGCCGAAGGAGACGTGCCCCCGTCGCCCGCTTCGTCCCACCACAGCGGCACCCGGGCGCCCAGCCTGACGGAGGAGATGGGGAAGCCGACTCCGCAGGGCAGTCAGAATTCCCTCAACACCGTCAGCTCCGGCAGCGGCTCCACCTCCGGCATCGGCAGCGGGGGCGGCGCCAACGCCGCGGCGGTCGCCGTCGCCGCCGCCTCGTCGTCGCAGCCTCCCCACGTCAACGCCTTGCAGCCTTACGATGTCGAGATCCGCCGCGGGGAGAACGAGGGCTTTGGATTTGTCATTGTGTCATCGGTGTCGCGGCCCGAGGCCGGCACTACCTTTGGTAGGTGTTGTTGTTTTTTTTTTCCTCTCCCCCCCCCCCCCCCCCCTGCATGAAATATGAAACGGGCCTCTCTTGATCACTGGGGTCTTTTATCTTTCTCTTACCATACCTGTCAACCTCGGCGAATAGCTGCCCTTACAAATGATTACGATTCCCCTTACAAAGCAACGAAAACGCGTACAAGGGCTTACCGCGCATGCTTTAGCAATCCGACCCTATGCGGCGATTAAAAAAAAAACAAAAAAAAACGAAATCACTTTTGCTGGTTTGCCGTGACAATAGCCGCGATCGACGACGGCATTGTCGTTGGCTACCAGCGGGTGAGACGATCTGGATTTCAGCCAAAATGGTCTTTGTGAAAAAGGTTCACCATTTTTTTTCCCCCGCATAAAAGTTGTAATACGCCGTACGTGATTTGAAATGATTAAAAAACAAAAAAAAAAAACGGCCCCACTTCAATCGCTCCCGCTAGCAGGCCGCCACGAAGTGACAACGAGAAGTCACGGCCGTCCTTTTCATCCTTTGAGCAAAATAAAGCACCGGCTCGACCAGAACTTACGCGTAAACTAGCGACGGTCCGGAAAGATCTCATTTTGGACCATATTTCACTTTTTTGCAAAGCTGCACGTGCCTTTTTTTTTTTTTTCCAAATGCAACTCCCTCTAGTCGTGATTTGCCGTCTCCGCCGCTTGGGTATTTTCCCGCTTCTCTGTGTGGCTGCGGGCGAATTAACGCTGAACCTTGCCATTCTCTTTCTCCGTTCCCTTCCCTGTCTCCCACCCATCTTGTTTGTCCGCCACGACGACTCATACGCGCACTCTCGATATTTGCGCGCCATCGTGTCCTCGGGTGACCGTAGCCGGCAATGCCTGTGTGGCCATGCCTCACAAAATAGGGCGGATCATCGAGGGAAGCCCCGCCGACCGCTGCGGGAAGCTGAAGGTGGGAGATCGCATCCTGGCGGTCAACTCGTGCTCCATCACCAACAAGTCCCACTCGGACATCGTCAACCTCATCAAGGAGGCCGGGAATACCGTGACGCTGCGCATCATCCCCGGAGACGGTGAGCGCAAACGGCCGTCGGAGGCTCCCGTCGCCACGCGCGGCTTCAGATTCAGCGCCGAGGTTTTTCGTCCTGCCCCCGTTTTTGCCATTCACCGACGGCATTCTACCGCGGAAGCCGCGCAACGACAACGGGCGCGATGCGCCTCCGAGGGCTACGGTTTTGCGTGTTTGCGGATTGATGCGTCGCAGTTTGACAGAGCGACTTTGAGTGTGAGATGCATGACTTTTGCGGATAAAATGCCCCTTTGGCGGAACAAGTGAACGCGGAATGAATGACGGATTACGCTGCTTTCGAAAAAAAGTAGCCACTTTCTTCCATGTTGCCAATGCTGTTAAAAAAAACGCTTTGCTCACACACACACACACACGTATATATATATATGTATGCATATCTAAACAACCCACTGCAGCCTCTTCCTCCTCCTCAACTTTGTCTTCCTCTGTCAACTTCAGAGTCATCAAATGCATCTTTGCTGACCAATGCGGAGAAGATCGCCACGATCACCACCACTCACACGGCCCAGCAACAGGCAGCACCGGAGGCCAGGTGAGTGTGAACTTTGGCTCTCCGACTACAGAATTTTCACGCAAAAACAAAACACCGCCGCTAGCGAGTTTATTAGCGTGCCGCTAACGCGACGGAGAAAGTTTGTAGTCCATGTTGACTCGTGCGGAGCAGCGACGGGTCTAAACGCTCGGGACAGCCGCTCAAAAATGGGTCGCCGTGGTTTTTGCATTCGCCGCCCCGCCTCAAATTCCCGCACGTTCGACACCGAACGGCAAGGGCCAAATACGCCCGTGTCGCGACGTTAGCACCGCAAGGCTAACTTTCGTCCGAGGCTAGCTCGCGGCGCTTTTACGCTAGGAGTCGCACGAAGACCTTTGAGCCGACTCTGAAATTCATCCCGGGCTGATTGCCGAATAACATGACATAACGCAAAACATGAACATGGGGGTGCCCGCTCACATTTTTGTCCTGTCTGGTCATCGAATGAGCCGGAATGGCCTCATGTTTACCCCATGTTAGCGTCATGAAAAAAAACCAAAACCCCAAAACAAACAGCATTGACCAAAACGACGCCGGCGTGTACCCGACGACGTGACCGCTTAGCGTACGGCGTCCAAACAAAACGGACCGAAAGCTTCAAATCGTGTTTCCGTTTCAGAAACAACACCAAACCAAAACAGGAGTCGTTTGACTTTCAAGCGCCTCCCCCGCAGCTTGCGTCGCAAGTCCCCGCCCAGGTAAGAAATGAAAACGGCCGACTGTCCGTCCTTCCGTCCGCTTTGTTATTGTTATATATTTGTTGTTGTCGAAGCCAAGGATTTCTGTGTTTTTGTATGACGGCGATGCCGCACGCTTTCGCAAGCAAATCGGAGCCCACCCGGAAGGGGGAAAAAAAAAAGCACACGCCTCCGTATCTGATTTGCCAAACGAGAGCTTGACGCAACTGTTGTCTTTGTTTCCCCCTCCTTTCTTGCGTGCGCGCCTCTCTTAGGATTCCGAGTTTTACTCGGCAGACCTGGAGAGAGACAGCAAAGGCTTCGGCTTCAGTCTGCGGGGCGGCAGGGAGTACAACATGGACCTTTACGTACTGAGACTAGCGGAAGACGGAGCGGCCGTCCGCAACGGGAAAATGAGGGTACGGGCTTTGGAGAAGGAAAGGGGAAGGGCCCGAAGGCCCCCCCAGGCCGGCTCGTATTCTCATTCGATCCTCTTTCGGCCTTCCCAGGTTGGCGACGAAATCCTGGAAATCAACGGCGAGAGCACCAAGGGCATGAAGCACTCCCGAGCCATCGAGCTGATTAAGAGCGGAGGCCCGCGCGTCCATCTGGTGCTCAAGAGGGGTGACGGCTCGGTGCCCGAATATGGTGGGTCAATCTACGAAAACATTCCATTTTCACCCATCTTCACACCCTGAGCCGGGGGACGGCCGCCGGACGGCGGTGGCTTGAAGGGAACTCGATCCGCCGCCGCGGCAACCTTCAAGGACCTCCTGGGCCGCCGCCGCCGCCGCCCTTCCCGGAGGAAGGAAGGGCGCTGGCTGTCGTCGTCGTCGTTGTCTTGGTGTCTTTCCGGTGGAGGTCACGCTTACGCTTTGGGATTTTCGGGCTGCCGTCGTCCATCCCGCTGTCACCCGCTTTCCGCGTCGTCCTCCTGCCACGTTTCACCTTGGAGCGGAATCTCTCCGCCGCCGCCCGACAGATGGCCGGCGGGCCCGTCGACCCGGCGGACTGACTGACCTTAGCGTGAGAAAGACTTTTGATTTTTTTTTTTGGGACGCTTCCTCATCATCAAAACCACAAGTGAGCTCGCAATGGAAGAAAAGGAGGAAAACAAACAAAACAAACAAACGAGCCCAACAACTACAAGAAAACTTGACGGGGGGCTTCTCAGAACAAAATGGCAGTTGCACTGAAACGCAGCTTTTGTCCCAAAATCTTGCTGATATTTATCGAAGGTGAATGTAAGCTACCGAACAAAAGGAAGTGCAAAGTGCAAGGCCCCCGGGAGAGACGCGCTTGACGTTCCATCCTTTGCGCCCATTCGCACGACAGAAGTCAGTCGCTCCCGCCGCGTCGAGTTTTGTCCAGAGATGAACAAACGGAGGCCCGATTCTGCCGAGATTTTGCTTCCTCGTCCAGAGCCGGAAAGCCAAAGCACACATTCATGGAGAAAACTCGACCCGCCGCCGCAACTTGTCGACGGTGTCAATTGGATCTTCCTCCTTTTGTCTATTTTCCATAATATTTATGGAGGGTTTTTTTTTGTTTTTTTTTTTTTTTGCATCGATCATCACTATGATTTGAGCAGTGTTGATTGACAGTCCTGTTCCATGTACGCCATTTCCTTTTTGTTGGCTTTCGCAACCTTCGCCCGTCTTGACGAGTTGATTGGATCCGCGCCGGTCTTCGCGACCTTTCGTTTTTATGTTGTCATTTGTCATCGGCGCAGTCTTTGACAGCATCGCTTACGTTCGTTTACTCCCGTCGCTCGTGTAAAACCGCTTGACATGTTGTTGTCGTGGCTGCGTGCGAGTATCGCTTTGTTTTTCTTTTTTGTCGAGGAATGGCGTCTTTGCTGCTTGCCTGTCCAAATCTTGGTTTGTGCGTGCGTGTATGTTGGGGGCGTGTGTGGGGGGGGGGGGGGGGGGGGTGTTGCGTTACGCGTGTACTCGCTTGCGGGTCTTTTCCTCTGAAAATGCTGGTTTCCACTGAAGGGCAACTTCCCGCCCCCGGCGGCTCTTTCAATCGGAACGACCGGGCGGTCAAATAAAGCTTCTGTTTCCATGGAGAATCAAGTCAGACGCAAGTCCTCCTTTCGCCAAGTTTCCTCTGAGTGATCTAAAAGCGCTTCTCTTTGTCTCCTCTCTGTTTCTATTCGCCTCCCTCGGTGTGTGGCATTGCGCCGGGGCTTCCTTCAGGGCCGCCGGCCTCCCATCTCACTGCATGTTTGAGAAATGACAAGATGGGGGAGGCCTCTGTCCTCCAAAGTCAAACCACGGTTTGTAACTGTCCTCCGCTGCACTGCCCCCCCCCCTCCCCTCCCCTCCCTCCCATTTGTGCGGCGGCATCACCCGCCTGTGTTCGTTGCCGCAAAGTCTCTCCGGCGCCGCGTTCCTCGCTGCAGACGACGCCTTTCGCCTCTGTCAACGATTGCCAAATCCAAATGAAACGTTTTTCTCCTGAAGCGTCGATCATCCGTTCGGTAGCAACGGAACCTGTTCTCACAAGAAGTGCGCTGGAGGATTTCGATGAAGGCCACGCGACGGCAGTGACGACATGTCTTGGGGTTGCTGAAAAAAAAAAAATTGTCATCCGAAATTTTGCCTGTGCGTGTGTAGCGGCGCATTTGATCGATGGACGCCGCCCTCCGTAATTATTGCCGAACTTGTTCTTTTATTTAGCTCGTAATAAATGACGTTTTTGCCCTACTAATACAGGACCAAAAAAAAAAAAAGCTTTTGACAAGCTTTAGTTCGGAGCGGTTAAAAATCCCACATTCTGACTCATTTTCTTTCCAAATTGTGCGTTCCGCCATGATTATTACTTTGCCAATCAAAGCGCACCAAATCTTCTCCTGTCATTGCTTGACAAGATGGCAAAATGCAGAAAGCGCGATCCTGCGGTCGTCGCCGCGCCGCCACCCGCGTCCTCTCCTCCGCGCTCTCCGCAGGCTTGAGGTGCGTGGACCGAGATGGCCCTCCCACGCGATCTTGATTCCGCTGCGTCTCTTGAACCGTTTGTGCAATTTTCCGTCAAAATCTTGATCGATCTCAGGCCTCCTCGAAGCTAAAGGGCGCCAAGAGTTACGGAGGGGACCGTATGTATCCTGCGCGTCACTTTTCTGTGCCGCAATATTGTTTTGGAAATTCCACGTTCGCTCCACCAATCCTGGAATTCAACCGATTTTGACCGAGCGTCAAGCGTCCTTTGGGTCCTTGCTCTTGAGTCAGAGTCTTCCGCTCTCCCGCCTTGATAGGAGGAAGCGCTGTCGGAAAAACCGTGGCTAGCGCGTGCGGTGGCAGCACTTGGATCGAGCGTGTCACCGCTTGGTGGCCGACGCTCACTTGGGAGCAGGAATCTTAAAATGTCGCGATTGCGTCTTCGAGGACGCCCTACTCATTCTCGAGAGAACATGTTTTTGGAGCCTCGGCGGAGGTAACGGGCTAACGGTCCGACAGTCGAGCCGCCCACCTCGACCGCGGCGCCCGCGGCCTGCGCGTGAAATCCGAGCTTGCTTTGAGTGGCGTCCTCGCGGTGCATGACGCAGCAGCGCGGCTCAGCAACAAGCGGGCCCACGTGCGCCTCCAGAGGTGAACCCGAGTAGGTTCCAGGTTTGTTCCTGTTCACGTTGGCTTCACCTTTTCGAATGACGTGCCGCCGCCGCCGCCGCCACCACTGCCGCCTCCGCCGCCGCCGCCGGTGCCTTCTTTCTTTCGTTCCATCTGCCATCCTTGCCGGCCCCCTGCGCATCTCGCTTTCTCGCGGTCCTTCGCACGGTGGTTGTCGAGCACGTCATTTGAAGGCATGTCCGGTCTGAATGCGGCACTGTGTTGCAGACGGCACCCGTCGCGACAGCGGCGCAGCCTCAGGGCTACAAAACGCTGCGGAAGTGATTCCCGTGCCCTTCGACGAGCCGTCGGAGCAAAGCTACAAGCCAGAACCCCAAATCTCATCCCGGGCCAGGAAGGAGACCGCCCGCCACACTTCCGGCACCGGCAAGCACCGTTCACGTCACCGCCATCGCTCTCCTCACAAGAAAACCGGCACGGGAAAACACAAAAGGACAACGTCTCCCAGAAAGACCAACCTGTTAAAGAAGAAGAAGGATGAAAAGGCAAAATCCGGCCAGCGCCACCATTCCGGCGGGCGCCGCCACCGCTCTCCCGACAAGGGGTACAAGCGCTCGCGCAGCGCAGAGAACGCTCTGGACGGCCGTGGCGGGGGACGCCGCGGCAGTCGCTCCCCCGAAAGGCGGCGCGCCCACCGCTCTCGCCACCGCTCTCCTTACCGTTCTCGCCAGCGCTCGCCTCGCCGCTCGCCGCGCGGCTCGCCTCCCCGCTACAGGTCGCCCCCTCGCCACCGCTCCCCCGACCGCAGATACGGCTCGCCGCGGGCCGCCGGGCGGCGGGGCAACGAGAAGCCCGCCGCGGCCGAGGCGGTCTCGAGGGTGCCGCCGAGGTCTCCCGAACCGAGCCTGGCTTTCGAGGACAGCGTCTTGCGCGAGGCCCCCGCCCTGCTCCGCCTCAACAGGGAGGCCGGGGAAAAGCGCGCCGTGGTGAGCGACAGCCTCCTGACGAGGGCCTCGGCCTTTGGCGGCGGCGGCGGCGACGACAGTCTGCTGAGGGAAATTTCCCGCAACCCCAGAGACACCTACAGGAACGCCTCCCTGCCCAGAGTGCGCACGCCCGACTCCGACTCCGACTCGGCTTACCGCAGGTACACCTCGCTCCTGAGGGGGCGATCGCCCGGGAGGGCGAACGGGAACTACCCCGGCGGGGGATCGTCTCCGGAGCCGTACAGAACCCGCAGCCTCGGACGAGACATCTCCCCGATCGGAAGCCCCCCCAGAAGGCGAGACTCGGAGGACGAAGAGGACGACGACAACTTTGTGGCGGCCAGGGTGAGGGAGTACTACAGCACGCTCCGGAGCGACGCCAGTCGCTCCGCCAGGCCGCCGCTTCCGGAGCCCAAGAAGACCTACAAGGACAACCCCAGAGACCTGAGCATCTGATTGGACGGCAGCCCCTCCCATCGCAGCAAAGACGCGATTGGTCTGAAGCCGTCGGAAGCCGTTCAAAGCCGCCGGCGTCCACGCCGCGCTTGCGCGCAAATTTGGTCGGTTACTACCGAGACAAGACGGTGATTCGTTGGCTTTGTTTTCTCTTGAGGGTTTATTATTTCCCCCTTGATTCGGGTTGACATTCGACCCTTCGAATAATCCAGACTTTTCCATCAAATCTAAAAAAAAACATCCAAACAATGATGTGCCTAACAGTTCCACGACCAACCACTCGTTTGTTTTGTTTGATACTCGGCAGACATTTTGTGCCGAGCCAAAGGAAATGTTCCGCAAGGATCCTCATGGTGTGCATGTCTTGACTGGTCTCTCTCTCTCTCTCTCTCTTTCTTCAACCCCAGTCCCCGAGTGCCACTGTTTTATAGAGATTTCGCCAGACTATAGCACAAGCCTGCATTTGTTTGTACATTTTTGGACAGTTTGAGTATGTGTACATTCAGAGCTGATCATTCAAAATGAATGAAGGGGAAACTCAACGTTCAACTATAACAATGGTGATGGATGTTCAAATAAAATAATATATTCATCGGATGGTGTAAATGTCCTTCTTTTTTTCCCCCTTTCCCACCCACGAATCATTCGAGCGCGATTCTCTCCATAGATGTCAAGGTTTTGTTCGCCGATGTTGCCGTAGCGTGGCGGCGAGGTGACGTGGATGAAGTCGATTACCGGGATGTAATCCAGACAATTAGCAAGATATATTTCTTGATTGAGATTGAGGAATCTAGGATTTTATTTATTTTATTTTTTTATCGCCCCACCGCACCGAGGGAACATGTGCAGCGACTCGCACTACATTGTGCAAGCTTATGTTAAATTATTAATTATTTTCATTTTATATGTGAGCATTATATTCTTTTGTGTTACAGTTACCTAGGTTATATTCCGTTTAATAATTGCTTCAACAAGTTTATGTTGATAATGTCTGATTGGGGGCGGCCCGGTAGTCCAGTGGTTAGCACGTCGGCTTCACAGTGCAGAGGTACCGGGTTCGATTCCAGCTCCGGCCTCCCTGTGTGGAGTTTGCATGTTCTCCCCGGGCCTGCGTGGGTTTTCTCCGGGTGCTCCGGTTTCCTCCCACATTCCAAAAACATGCATGTCAGGCTGATTGGACGCTCTAAAATTGTCCCTAAGTGTGAGTGTGGGCGTGGATGGTTGTTCGTCTCTGTGTGCCCTGCGATTGGCTGGCAACTGATTCAGGGTGTCCCCCGCCTACTGCCCGGAGATGGCTGGGATAGGCTCCAGCACCCCCCGCGACCCTAGTGAGGATCAAGCGGTTCGGAAAATGGATGGATGGATGGATGTCTGATTGGTTGAAGGAAACCAGAAAGTGTTTGAGTTGATTGGTCGAAGGAAACCAGGAAGTGTTTGAGTTACCGGAAGAAAGTGTGATCTCGTTCGTTCGGGAGTTGCGGAGCAGACGTTGAAAAATAAAAGCCGCGTTCAAAGGATTCCATCTCTCCTTTTGCCCATTCTTGGAGTCAATTTACGATTGCATCACCCAACTTAAACCGACGTGTCGTCTGGTTTGCCTCGAGGCACTTTCAGCCACGAAAGAATTCGCGAGTCGGTCACGTCTGCGCCCTCCCGAATTCGTCGGCACCCCACCAATGAACAACGTTTGGAACCGGTCCGCGTGCCGGCGCGGCGCTCTTCCGATTTGATGGGCACCCAAGTCATGTCCCACGGCGCCACTCGGCGGCCAGAGGTAGTCATTGCGCTCTCCCTCCCAACCCCGGTCGAGGCGGCCGCCGGATCGCCTCGAAGCTGCCGGTCGTCCCCCGAGTTCCCGCGGCACACGTTCTCTCTCGTCGCAGTCACCAGCACTGTTCCCTGTAAGCATGATTTGTGAGCAAATGCGCACTGCCCCCTGCGTGTCTGCGCACAAAATATCTGAGCTGCGCACAAAGTAAAAATCCGACCAGTATTGAAAATAAAATAAATGCATAATTTATTCTGTATTATGCAACATGTGATTGGCTGTTCCAGGTTGTTATTTGACGCGATTCGCTCACGCATTTACGTCATGACGTTGTTCACCGCGGAAAGGTCTACTCTGTAAAACGTGCTGAGAAGCTAAAGTAGCAAGCGAGTTTTCGGAGGGAAAAAGTGTGGAGCGAATGGAAACTGGACTACCTCAAGCGTCACATTCAGCACAAAAGTCATTTGAATGCAGTCAAAATTGTACAACGATGCAAGATGGCAATGGGGATCGGTACGTGATTGGCAAAGAGCGCCAACGACCGAGAGAAGAGGAACGAGCTGTCCATCGTAAACAAATCCAACCCGGAACAAGTCAAAATCCTCATCGATAATGTTGTACGAGCCATCAAAATGAAGGCATCGATGCTGTCGGTACAACAAATGCACGACCACATGGCGACGAGTATGTGAGTATACCAGACAGTTGGCGAGGTAAAAACGATGCTTTTGAAGTTGTGGATTCAACAACCAATACAATAATACAGAATGAGACGATGTGCAGTGTTCAAGATGCAACTTGGCACACCCTTATAGTAGATGAGAGCAACAGACATAACGGTGCACAAAACGCTCGTCTTGTACGTTAAATACAGAGAGAAAAAAATAGTTTCAATCATTAAACTGCGTTTGGTGGAATAGTCCAGCTGACAACATGCACTGCTCAGGATATGTGCAGGCAATAACTCAGTTTTACTCCAAGCATGAAGTGGACATACCGACAATGGTTATGCTGACCTCCGATGGTGCCTCAGTAAGGGCACTGTCACATTGCAGTTCCTGGCAGTTCATGCTTTGCCATAATTGATACAAACCTTTGTAAAAACAGCTATGTTAATATGCTACACTTTTGGTGACATGACTTTTGAGTTTTTCACTGAAAGCGGACAAACACACTTAATAAATAAGTCATTTGATAGAAACTGTTGCCATAATTGTATTGTTTTAATTGAAACATGCAACTTGAATGTATATGATGCGTATGTCCGCTTTCATCTTGAACCGCTTCAAACAACAAAGCGTATGAGGGAAAAGTGGTTACGATTGCACAACTCTCCGCGTTTTTATGGTATGTGTTGTGTTTATTATTTACTTTATGTTAACTGCGCTTTCAATCAGGATGTATTGTATACGACACTGCGTGACCACAATTTGCATGGCGCATGTTGCTCACAGTGGTCCATGGGACCGCTCGGGGTGTTTGTGTGTTTGCTCAGACACCAAAAAAAAAATTAGAGGGAACATTGGTCACGAGGGCGAGTGACGTCACGCTCTGAGCTGTCCAAAAAGGCCAAAGCGGTCAGGATGGAGATGCCGAACTCGGGGAAATCCTGCCATAGAGCTCAGTTCGGAATGAGAGCTCTCTGGCTTCATATTTGTCTTTATCGCATCAAACGCAAATCTTTGGAGCGTGTAGCAAAACGGCACTCGATCTGACGGCTGTCATGACTTGTGGTGGGGCGTCCAGTCGAGCGGACTTGGAAAAAGTGACCAAATGGGCTGCGACTCACCTTGATGAGGATCTCTCCGAGCCACGGAGTCTGGAGTGGTTTTGGAATAACCTGTCGCGATGTGCGATTTTTTTGTTTTTGTTCCGGCCAAGCGCCACTGCTGACATCTGCACAGGAAGAAGTACTTATTGTACGAAAGGGCTGTAATAGAACAACAAGGAGGGAGGGATTGGCCGTAAATTGGGAGTGAGTTTACTCCCTTGGGAACATTGGAAACGACGTGGACCAGAACAGGAAGAACAACCAGTCGCACTTCCTGCCTTACTTTGTGCCAAAAGGGCTGATTGCTACCTTTTCTTGAGCAATACCGCTCAGCAAGTGCTGACGCCCACCTGTAATGAGTAGTGGGAGGTGTGTGTGTGTGTGTGTGTGCGCGCACACTCCTTCCACGAATTCTTCACCGCATCCTCCGAGTAAGGAACAGTGAGTAAGCACGCGTGTGAGAACACGAGCAAACTTTGGAGCAAGTACCGAATGAGGCGTAGGAGTGCGAGGCTGTGTGGAAGTTGCTTCACGAGAGGAAAGGTGAGCCCCATCCTGCGCGGGACAATGCGGCGCACGTCTGCGGGACACCCAGCCAGTTGAGAAAGCTGGCCGTGTTGTACGTGTCCAATAATAATAGTTTTCGGCGAAATGTCCCGCCCCCCCCCCCCCCCCACCTGATCTCTCACGGCACACCCGCGTGCCGCCGCAGCACAGAGGCTGGGAATGCCCGGTCCCGGTGCCTTTGGGATCATCGGAAAGAGGGCCGGGCCGACCCGGTTTGCGGGTCTTTGGGACAACGGTTCGGGTCGCACGGCACGAACATGAAGCTCAGCGCGGCGGTCGTGTGGGAAAATGGCAGCGAGCGTGCTCCGCGACCCCTGCGGCCTGCTCCGGGGGGGTGGGAGCCCAGAGGATGCCTCGCAGAACATAGTTTGCTCTGAATTTTGCACGTGATTTCGGAGCGAGTCGCTTCGTAGCATACGCCGGGTGGTCCTATTTCGGTCCGTGACGGAAGTCGGTCTCGTTCGATGAGAGCCTCGTGTATTGTGCGCGACCAGTCCAAAAGTTCTTCCCAACAAGCACCAGTACAAGAAATACAAGTGGCCTTCTTTCAATTCAAGTCATGTCCGTGCAAATGCGTGCGCCTCCGGCCCTTGGCAGCCCACCTCCTTTGGACTTGGTCAGATAAAATGCAGGACCACCCCCCCCCCCCCCCCCTCCATCTGACCTTTCGACCCAAACGTCGGACAGAAGTAGTCAGAGGTTATCACGAGGTGCTATCTGAGCACTTTAAGCCTTGACCGAACGGGCGCCCCCACAGACTGAGAGTTGTCAAATAAGCCGCCCCACGCTGACTCAGCGCCCCCCCCCGCACCCACGCTTACACGGCTGGGGCCAAGTCCCCCTTGAGTACGAACAGAGCCCCTACCCCCAGACCTAACTGTAATGGGACGTGTGTGCTTTTTTTGCGTGTGTGTGGTTTGCTTGACGGGCCTTTTTCAGCTCCCCTTTGACCTTGATGTGATTCCATCCAATGCAAAGGCCTTTGACACGCAAATCCCCGACACACTTTTGATACTTGCCAGAAGCCCTCAGATGTTTTGGCAAACGAGTAGTGACGGGAAGAAAAAAAAACAAAAACTGAGCTGCTATGCATCGCGGCGAGACAAAAAGGCGTGGGCGAAATTCACTCGGTGGGATTGTCACGTTTTGTTGAACGACATATCAAGCTGAATGATGTCTGGTCGGTTGAAATACGTCTTAAGCATAACAGCGTGTCGAAGGGGAAAAAAAAAAAAACGATGGACAGACTGGGAAAACAGGTGAGGTTGAATGTGAGCGATCAGCAAGACCGCAGCGTTGAGGAGTCCATTCTTTCAAAAAAACAACAAAACAAAATGATTCTCATTGACCAGTGAGGTCCGAGGAAAATCGTCCTCCTCTCTGTCGTTGGTCTGTTTTTTCACAGTGGAGATCGTTTTGAACCGCAGTATACCGTATTGGCCCGAATATAAGACGGCCCTGATTATAAGACGACCCACTCTTTTTCAAGTTTGAAAACAGACTTTTTGAACACCAAATTAATTTTCATACAGAAAATAATTTCAGTACACGTGAAACAAATGATTCTAACAATATATTTGAGAGAAAAAGCATGTTATTTTGCCTCATTCAAATCTTAATATCTGAACATTTAATTTAATTTCAATATGTCAACTAAAATGCAATCACAGTCGTAAATGAATGGCTTCTGGTTTTTGAAATGTAAATTACATCATAACTTCTCAGCTGCCGGTTAACCTGGCCGATCTTCGACCCACTCTTCTCCAGATTGTCGCTACGTTTCTCCATTTTCTGTTATCTCTTCTATTATTTTCTAATCTTTTCTTTCTTACCACTGTTTTTATTTTTCTTCTTCGTGCTACCGCTATTTTTATTTTTATTCTTTGTGACAGGGGTTCACTTTGGCCTGGGGAGTCACGTTCAGCATTCGCTTCAATGATATCTGGCGCCATCTAGCGTCAAGTCAAGTCAAGTCAAGTCAACAGTATTTATAGAGCACTTTCAAACAGCCATCGCTGCATACAAAGTGCTGTACATGGAGCAATTTAACATGCACAATAAACAGTAAGACAAATCGGTAATAAAGGCGGTAGAAAGCACCAAACAGTAAAACCAAGAACAAATCTAAGTCATGCTGAGTCGAATGCCAAAGAATACAAGTGAGTTTTGAGGAGGGTTTTGAAGATGGGCAGCGAGGAGGCTTGCCGAATGTTTAGTGGGAGGTCATTCCAGAGAGAGGGACCAGCAACAGAAAAGGCTCGATCCCCTCTGAGCCTCAGTTTAGTTCTTGGTACTTCTAATAAAGTCTGGTCCACAGACCTGAGGCGCCGGGCAGGTGTGTAGGGGCGGATGAGCTCAGAGAGGTAAGGTGGCGCGAGATTATTCAGAGATTTGAAAACAAATAAGAGGATCTTGAAAATAACTCTAAAATGAATGGGGAGCCAGTGAAGGGATGCCAGAGTAGGAGTTATGTGCTCCCTCTTACGAGTACCAGTCAAGAGGCGAGCGGCGGCATTCTGGACCAGCTGAAGGCGCTTAATGGAGGACTGGCTGACTCCAAAGTAAAGGGCATTGCAGTAATCGAGCCGGGATGTGACAAAGGCATGAATTACTGTCTCAAAGTGTTCATGTGAGAGGAGAGGTTTTATTTTGGCCAGCTGTCTAAGGTGAAAGAAGCTGGATTTAACAACGGCACCAATTTGCCGATCGAGTTTGAAATCACTGTCCAGTTTAAGGCCCAAGTTTGAGACTGTTGACTTAAGATAAGGAGACAGGGGGCCCAAGTCTACAGGATGGAATGTACAAGGGCCACTGGGACCAAACAATATCACCTCTGTCTTCTTTTCATTGAATCTCAAGAAATTTTGTGCCATCCAGGTTTTGATTTCTTCCAGACAGGATAGGAGTGGCCTTAATGAGAAGGCGTCTTTCTTGCTCAGTGGGACATAGATCTGGCAGTCATCTGCATAGCAGTGGAAGGGAATACCATGTTTCCTTAAGATGGAACCCAATGGGAGCAGATACAGCGAGAACAGCAGAGGCCCCAGAATTGAGCCCTGTGGAACACCACATGACAGGGGAGCAGTGCGTGACTCAGAGCAGCCAAGGCTGACACAGAAGGTTCTGTCAGCTAAATAGGACCTAAACCACTCAAGAGCACTGCCGCCAATGCCCACCAAGTGCTGCAAACGAGACAGCAGAATACTGTGATCCACTGTATCAAATGCTGCAGTTAAGTCCAATAAAACTAGACACACGTGGTCTCCAGAGTCATTTGCCAGGAGGATGTCATTAGAAACGCGTAACAGGGCTGACTCCGTGCTATGCATCGTCTTGAAACCTGACTGGAAGACCTCCAAGATGTTATGTTCATCCAAGAAAATTTTCAACTGCATGTGCACGACTTTTTCCAGAATTTTGGAAATGAAAGGCAGCTTGGAAATGGGCCTGAAACTTGACAGCACATCTGGATCAAGGCCAGCTTTCTTGATCAAGGGTTGGACCACAGCATGTTTAAACTGTTGGGGAACTACACCAGAAGAGAGGCTGCTGTTGATGATATCCAAGACTGATGCGCCAACACTCGGGAGAACCTCCTGAAAGAAGTGCGGGGGAAGAGAGTCGCAAGGGGAGCCAGATGGCTTTGTCTGGCGAACTACATCCTCCAAAAGCGCCAAGGACACAGTTTCAAAAGAATTTAGCACAGCTGAACATGGAACATGGACAGAGGGGTCAGATGCGGTATTTGAGACCGGAGTCCTAGCTGTAGAGACCTTACCAATGAAAAACTGAAGGAATCTGTTGCACATCTCGGGTGAAGAATCCGAGCAAGTAGGCAGAGGGGGTTTGAGTACAGAATCTATTGTTTTAAATAGTGCGCGTGGGTTGTGACGGTTAGCTTGAATAAGGTCCGACAGATATTCTCGTCGTGAATGGGTATAATGCCTAGACCCCGAATATAAGACGACCCCGACTTTTTCAGTCTTATTTCAATGCAAAAAACAGGCTCCCAAATTCTGACGCGTCCAACCTTGGCAAGTTGGACTCTGGAGGAAAATGGCCATTTTGCCAAAGGGCAGAAGAAATAGCAGCAAGCTTTTATTTTGCATCTGACATTTCAACTCGTCATCTGTCTCATAGCGGGTTTCGTCACACGGTCAGGCACAACGTTAGACTCCAAATCACCCACTTGTCCCCCTTAAGCTCTGTTGAAAAGCTTCTCCTCATGCGGTCTGCTGAAATTCCTTCTCGGCTCTCTCGTCCTCGGCCACAGCTCCGGCTTCTTTTCTACCTCCACGCCAGAAAAGATGTTTCGAAGATGTCATCTAGGTGGAAGCGATATCTGATGCTGAGTAACTGTCAGCTCAGTTTTTTTGTTTTTTTTGTTTTTGTCCCCCCCCCCCCCTCCCCTCCTGTGTTGCCTGCCTTCCGGTGCAATTTCTCATCAAGATTTGAATGACCGAACAAAATGCGTTTGTTCAAAGCACCGAGCTTTGCATCAGTTTTGCCCCCGCCTACCGTTGGCCCTCGCTTTCAGAGGAAAGCGTCGAGTGACGAGGCGCAGACGAAGGGGCGGAGACCAAAGCTTCGGCCGTCAGTGGTTGAGACGCCGCTGGCGCTAATTCTCGCAAATCTGACAGCTCCGAAAGGTCACGCTGGAATGCGCAAGACCGTCAGGTTTCGAAATTCTTTGGAAATCTGTTCAGTTGAACAATATCTTCTCGTAATGGGCTCAATACATCCTTTGAACTCTGGGAAGCGACGATCCATTTTCCCACGAGACAATTTTTGCTTCATTGGTTTGTTCATGCGCGCTCATAAATGACGATGGCAGCAAATCGCCCCCGCTTAGCACCGGTTGTTGTCGTTGTTCTCTGCGATCGTCACAGGGAAATGGAGAGCAGTCGTCGGAGAAAAGAAATGCCGTTTGCTTGCGTGCATCTTGGCAGAGCACATCTGGTGTCCCCCCCCCCCCGCCCTCCCTAGCTTCAACATCCTGAATATGACCTGAGCTGGAAGCGATTTGTTCACCGGCAGCGCTGTCGCTGCTGCCAGAAGGAACGGGGGTGGGACCCGGGCGAGGGAGCCGATGTTTCTTGTTTCTTGTAAAAGGGGAAGCTGAGTGCACAGAGTTCATCTGGCTTTCAAGATCGCTTGGTCACGAGTGGGACGGTTTTGACCTCTTGGGTTCTCTTGCTGGAATTCGATTGCCATCAAAAACAAAGCTCGTCTGTAGTCTTTGAGACGGTACGCTTGGATTTTTTTTGCTGCTCATTACAGAGCACGTCCATCCATCCCGACGCCCGTCAAAGTTTGATGTCGTGCGCGTACTTGCCGGGGTGACGCCGCGCCAACCCGCCCCAGCGGACGACTTTGGGCGAGAGGGCCGGCGCGGAGGCCGCCGCCCGTTCGGACGTCATCATTTTGAGGAAAGACGCTGCCGAGACATGAGAAAGCATGCGGCGGCTCGGGCGTCGTTCCGCTCCGTTTCTTTGCGGCCAAAGGAGATTTGTGTCGCTACGTGCGGCGCAACCTGAGCTCGTTGATAAGTCTCACGCATGAGATGCGTGGTTCCATCTGGCATCTTTCGCCATTTCCTGCTCATGGACGGAATACAAGAAATATACTCTTGTCGAGAATGAGCACGAATCGGAGAATTGCCGAGAAGTGGAAATGCATTTGACAATGTTTAGGAGACTGACCGATTTAGCTCTCAAAGGAAATCCATTCAAAGCTTCTCCACTTACTGAGTACGCCTCTTGCCTTGAGTAGCGGTCAGAAAATAATTAGCAGTGAGGAGAGAACATACAGTCTGTCCCCGCGAAGAAGAATTGCTTGGCTTCTTTCAAGATTCCCAAGTGGTTTGGGGTCATCTTTTTTTTTTTTTTTTTTTTTTTTTAAGGTGGGCGTTTTGTCAGTCTCCAGAGTCTCCTTTTTCCTTGAACTAGCATTGCTCAATAGCCCAAACTTGGCTCAATGTCAGAAAGGTTGACTGAAGTTTTCGATGAATCCACATCAGACAGACACACCATTGCTCATCCGAAAGCAGCTCTTGACTCTAGCCGGCAATTAGTTTGCTCTCTGACCAGATAAAAAGCTGAAGCTGAAGGTTTTAAAAGCCTTGAAGCGACGAGTAGGAAGTGATATAATTAGCGTCATCTGCGTTCTATCAGAACGACAGAAAATGTCTTGCACCCATTGGAGCCATGTGGTGTGTCGCGTGTGTGTGTGCAGCGTTCAAATAGTGACGCAAGTGACCTCAAATCATCCCAGGTGACTTTTTTTTTTGTGTGTGTGTGCGCTCGACTTTGCCACATGTGTGGAATGCGGATATTTTTGGGTTCCTGCGTAGCACAGCTGACTTGGCAAAGTCACATAAAAGCGGTCTCTTCCAAGGGCCATTTGCGGTGTTTTTATGCATTTTAATAATGTGACAGAGGTTAGCGTTGGCTCTGTGGAACGCTCTCCCATTGTGGCTTAACGCCGGATCAAGACTCAAGCCGGGAGACCGCGCGCATCTTATTGTGTGTTTTCCGCCGCTTCCGACTCCATCTCAATTTGAGTTGAACAAAATGACGGCATTTGCTTCACAATTCCGGGCATTCTCTTTCGCCAATAAGCACGGAATTAGGCTCAGGGAATGAGAGCGGGCTAGATTTGGAAGCCAATCGCACGAGCGGGACGACCAACGCCGAGTATGTTTCCGGCATCCGATATTTGACCACTCCGAACGATATTCCCTGCGCGACGCAAGTAACGGCAAATGCGGCCCCCCGAGTCCTCCGGCACGCTGCGCCATTTGTGATCTTCAAACTTGGAGTGTTGGCAACGCATTGCTCGTCGCCCCTCGTGTGCTTCCTCGGACGCAATAAAAAAAAGAAAAAGACGACATTGAGTGTTTTTGAGCCCGATGGGAATGACCACACGTCGGCATGAGTGGAGCCCGTAAAAAAGTCCGAGTGCATTTCTTTTCTTCGTTGAGGCCAAGCGAGTTCACGGATCCGATTGATTCGAGTCCCTCCTCCGCGTGCGGCCAGTGGAGCAGCTGCAGATGGCTTGTTTCATGAAACCCAAACGGGATCCCTCTCTGCTGCGCGTTTAGTATACAAACTATAAACGACCCTCGTGAAAGGGGCGAAAATAGCGTCGGCAGGATGTCCGACAGACTGCGAGCCAGCGACGGAGAGAGCGCGACGCGCAAACCCGCGGGGCCAGGAGAGCGAAAGGAACCGCCGAGTTGTTTGAAGGGGGGGGGGGGGGGCTTCTTGAGACGTCTGCGATCGGGTGAGAAGCCCTCTCGTGTGCTGCGACAACACCGTCATATCAGCGGCAGGCATTCGGACGAAGCGGCGAATAAAAAAGCCAAGTCCAATGACGTCGGCGTGTGGCGGTGAACTCGGATATCAACCGAATATTGTCGTTTGCCAATCACGTTCAACCGATCCTGAACTGAGTACGCGACAAAGACGAGATGGTCCTGCTTGAATCGGATCAAAGTGAAAGTTTTTAGCAAAGAATCGGGAACTTTGAATTTGATGGCTGCAACACAATCACCAAAAAGTTGGGACGGGGTCGTATTCGCCACTCTGTTCCATCACCTTTTCCTTTCACAACATTCGATCAACGTTTGGCAACGGCGGACAGTAATTGCTCTTCAGCTTTGTGGCCGCCATTCTTTTCCATACTTGATGTCCAGCTTCTGACTTTCGACAGTCCGGGATCTCCGTATTTGAGGCTTCATAATGCGCCGCGCCTTTTCAATGGGAGACGGGTCAGGACTGCAGGCGGGCCAGTCTCGTCATGGCGCTCTTTCACTCCCCATCCACGTGCGTAACGGAGTTTTTTTGCTGCCCTCCAGCACAGGCTAAACTCGCTGATCGGGCTTGCTCATACAGTCGGTTTGATGTTTGCGGCGTGTTCAGATTTGCTTTCCCAGGCCTTCCTTTCCCCCACCGATGCGAAACTCGGGCCGTTCTGAAGAGACAGCTGTTGAGGTTTACAGCTCTAAAGGGGGCTGCTTTTTCCTCCTTGAAACGAGCCTCTCCGCTTCGTATTATTCGAGTGCGTTTGCCAGACCTTCAATTCACTGTCCGTGAGCTGCCAATAAACTCAATCCAGTTGTCGGAGAGGAGCGCGTCTGCGTCGAGCCCGACCCAAGCGGCGTTCCTCACCAGTCTTGACGCCGAGCGCCCTTCGCGGGCCCGTCTTCTTCGGAGCCTGGCCGCGATATTGTTCGACATGCCGTAACCAGATACCTGATGGAAGCGCTTGCTCTTTGACCGACTCGTGTCAAAAACAGAGCCTCCTCCCAAACGCAGCCCCAAAAGTGTGGCTTTGAGCCGCTTCGCGCTCGGCAAATCGCATGCTGCTTCCCTCGTTTAGCGCCGTGTTTGGTGTCAAAGTTTGCATTCCTGTCATATTAAAACGTCCTTGTGCAGATGTTTGCTTTTTTTTTTTTTTCCTTCCTGGGGCGGTACTGAAAGTGAGTGATTAACAATTGTGCTACCACACATGGTTGTGATTAATTTCCATGCGAGTTAGGCACGGTTGATTTAAAACCGTATGCTCGCTGTGTCTCCGCCAGACAATGGGGAGAAAAAAAAAAAAAAAACGAAACAGGACTCTGGACTGAGAGCAATTTGGGTGATGAGTGATCGCTCGTGAAATCAAGAGGTAAAGGCGATCGCTCGTTGAGCAACTTTAGCGATCGTTCCGTTGATTTTCAAAAGAGAAAATGCGAGTCGTCAATGTTGTTAAAAGTGACGCCGTTTGTCATTTTTTTGGGGATTCCGCGAGTGTGCCAGTGTAGAAATTCGCAACAGTCAACAAACAAGCGGCGACTTTGCTTCGACGGGCAGGATGCAGTTCAAATAATTTGGACTTTGAAACTCGTGACCCGCGGCTGCTGTGGACCCCCCCCGCTCACCGGCAGCTCCAATGCCGTCGCACGCTAACGCGTGCGTTCCCGTCAGCCTGAGTGAGCTTGTTGGGGATCTTCTTAGTCCGCGTTGACCCATTTACGCAGCGGGCTTCCCTCCCGGCGGGACTCGGGCGGACATTTGCCACAAAATGGAGGCCGTTGACCCGGAACGCCGCCGATGCAACGAGAAAGGAGAAAGCCATCGCATTTTCCAAGCGCGGGGGTGTACGCGTTGACGCCGGACAATGTGAAGATGGGCAAGGTGTCAGTTTTTGTGCTCTGCGTTCGAGAGCGAGAGAAAGCGTTTGTACTGCATCCCATCAGTCAACCGAGCGGGGATTTTCACCCCCAACTCATGAGCTTGCACGCCACGTGTGCGTGTTGCGAGGAAGGCCGTGCCTTTTCACAAGTAAAGGCAATGACTCACCGAGCACTCTCGTGTTGTAAACACGAGAGTGTTCCTGGAAGCCCCGAAGGGCTCCCAGGAACTCCGGGGATGCCCGCGTCTCGCGCGAGCGCCGTCCCTCATCCCGAAGGCGACGCCACCCTGCGCTCGAGCCGACAAATTTCATCTCCGTCACGTCCGCGTGCCGCTGAGCCGCAGGGAGACGAAGAATGCGCAAAGCGTTCCGACGCGGCTGGCCGGGAGCCGCCGACAGCCGTTTTAGCGCTCGGGCGGGGACCTCCGGGACCCCCGTTTGCGCCGCGCGAGCTGTTCGAATGCGCCCATTGCTCTTCGGACGTTGCGCCGTTCAAGGCCAACTCACGAGTGCATTCGGAGCGCCGGCATTCCGGATGCTCGAGCTCCGAAGCGCCCTTATTTTTTTTTCCGTGACCTCTTTGGAACAACATCAATGTTGGAGGCAATGTCAAATACTTGGGCTCCAACTTGGTGCGGAGAGATATTCACTTGAGCACGAGTTCAATTGAGTGGGCCAAGAGCGTCAGCTTGGGTGGGGCGGCTGAGAGGGAGTGAGAAGAGATTTGGAAAGCTCCACAATTAAAGTGCATGTCTTTGAAATCCCGCGCCGGGCCGGGCCGGGCCGGGCTCGGCCACTTCATTCAAGCTTTCCGCTCCCTGCGGACCGATGATCTGATCAGGAGGGGAAGTGAAGTTTACACTGATGAGAACTGCCCTGAATGATGTCGCTGACACACAAGTGAGGGGGGGGGGGCTGACTCTGATGACCTCGGTGACCAATGAGAGCACACACACAACTGTAATGACTTCCCTATTGAGAAACAAGGAGGGGAGTGTGGTGGTGAACTCGGATATAAACCGAATACAATCATTTGCCAATCATGCTCGACCGACATTGAACCGAGTACACGACAAAGACGAGATGGTTCTGCTTGAGACGGATCAACTTGAAAGTTTTTAGCAAAGAATCAGAAAGTTTGTGTTGCAGCCATCAAATTCAATCACCTAAAAGTTAGGACGGAGTCATAGTCACCACTCCGTTCCATCACCTTTTCCTTTCACAACATTCGATCAACGTTTGGCAACGGCGGACAGTAATTGCTCTTCAGCTTTGTGGCCGCCAGTCTTTTCCATACTCAATGTCCAGCTCCTGACGTTCGACAGTCCGGGCTCTCCGTATTTGAGGCTTCATAATGCGCCGCGCTTTTTCAATAGGAGACGGGTCTGGACTGCAGGCAGGCCAGTCTCGTTATGGCGCTCTTTCACTCCCGAGCCACGTGCGTAACGGGGTTCGGCCTGGTCTTGCTGAAAGGAGCAACAAGGACGGGAGGCGGCTGCCGGTGACGTTTGGAGTCCCGTCGATCTCCTTGCCACATTGCTTCCCGAACAAATGGCAATCCAAGAGTAAATGTGAAATATTTACTCTTCCGAAGAAATCAAGCGTGCTGTTGAAACTGTGGTTGTGCGATGGCGATTTTTAAGGACAACCACTTGACATTATTTCAATGAGCGATTTCCCCCATTTGTTTTTTGTTTTACATTTTTTGAACAAACACATTAAAATATTTTATGGTGAGTTCGAGAAACGATGCATCCATTGAGCTTAAAAAAAAATACTTGTCAACATACATTTTGGTAGCGAGTGATTGCGGTGTTCGGGCACGTTTCGTTTGCCTTCGTGACGCGTTTAGACTGCCCCCGGCGCCACCAATCCATGGCAACCGAGGAGGGACATCTTCCATTGCGGTCAGCGACGAAAGAGCCATTTGAACCCGTGTCATGAAAGAAACTGCGGGAGCCAACAAAGCTGCGCACGTCTAAAACGAACAGCAAGTTTATTTGCTTTGATGTCTTTCGATTTCTGCCGCAAAGACCCGTTGAACGGGAAACAAGATGTCGGATGTGGCCGTTGTATTTTCCCTCCAAAATGAGCAAATACGATTCAAAACTTTGAGTTCGAATACCACGATATGATCCAAAGCCGCGGTTCCGTATGAATCCAGCAAGAGAACAAAAGAGCGAGGCGACTTCCCAAACGGCGTCAATGTACTCCGTCGAGATGGCGTCCGTGCATTTGACCCGTAAACACCTCCTACTTGCCAGCCGTTGTCAAACGTGCGGGAACGCTCGACGGCCTTCGAGTAAACGTCGCCGTCGAGAGAGCGCCGCTGGCGAGGTAGCCCGCTACTCCACCCGGATCATACAGACCCTCCGTCGGGATTAGCGCGTGCGTGGCGGCGGACGCTTGTCGGGTCGGCGGTGCCGCAGAAGAGCCCGTTCTTTGATCCCCCCAAATAACAAAGCACCTCCAAAGGCGCGCACGCAGGCTGTTTTGTCCCACCGCCGAGGGGGCTACGCTAGCCGGTAAAGTCACGAGCACGATCCCCCCTCAATCCCTTTTCCAGCACGTGATAACCCGAAGCACTCCCGTATATGGCTCCGCCGCCCGCCGCTTTGCATTTTCGATGAGGTCCCCCGCCATGCTAAAACGGTCACCCGAGGGCAGCTCTTTTCTCTTTGGCCCCCTACTTGACTGTCACGGTTTACCGGGTTCAGCCCAAACTTTTGAAAGTGCGTTCTTCTCCCTTGATTTGAATTTCTGATGAAGAATTCCTTCAAGCCCGGTGTGATCTCATGGGCTGATTGAAACACACATGGTCGCGCGCCCACACAGCGTACAGTGGGCACCTGCGAGCCCACCCTCGGGTCCAGTGGACGGGAGTGGCTTGTGGGACAGTGTACCTTGGCCGCTCTGAGCCCGCCCCTCGCCCGGGCAGACTCGCGGCACGCTCGCGCACACTCGGTGGAGCGGAGCGGAGCTTTCGGGACCCCCCCCCCCCCCCTTCTCCTCTGTGCAGTATGCATGTTGGCCTGGAAACTTGCGGAGCTTTCACGTCCCGACGGCGGCGGCGGCCGCGGCGTAACTCGGTGGCCGGGGAACATCCCTGCGAGAGTCGAGGAGAACACACCGCGCTGGATGTGGCGGGGGCGGGGGGAGCGCGGACGGAAACGCGGGAGTGAGCGGGGACATCGATGATTAGTAGTACAGTACTTGTTTTTTGGCGTCATCGTTTGCGGGCGTTCTTAGGACTCGCGTTACAGGAGGAGCTCCCATCTGCCGCCCTCCCCTGAACGCGGACAATCATGCGGGCGCTCTTTTGGGGCTTGGGCTTGCTGCTATTCCCCCATTTAGGAGCTGCGGACGCGTCCGCGGAGACGCCGCTGTCGAGTCCAAGAACAGGCAAGTATTTCTCCCCGCTCGGCCTACTCGATTATGTCAATGGACGAATGAATGAATGCGTTTCGGCGGCGCTTTGCGCGTGGCTGTTTCGACTGCGATGAATTTGTTCTTCTTCTTCTTCTTTTGGCGGGGGGCGGGGGGCATTCCACAACGTCGCGTCTCCATGTGCAGCGAAAGAGCAGATCGGCGCCTACGAGATCGCCACGCCGGTGCGAGTGGACGGCGCCGGCGACAAGTTCCCGAGCGGCGCGCACTTCAAGAGGAAACGGCGAAGTTTGGACGAGAAGAGCGACAACGCGACGCGGCACTGGGCCTCCCCGAACATCCACTACAGGATTTCTGCCTTCGGACAGAACTATCACCTCAACCTCACGCCGGACTCGGGATTTATCGCCCCGCTCTACACCGTGACGATCCTCGGAGGAGATGACGCGACGGGCCGGGACGAGGCACCGCACGAGGGCGACGAGGAGGAGGACACCGACTTGAGGCATTGCTTCTATAAAGGACAAGTCAATGCCAAATCAGAGCACGCCGCGGTCATCAGTTTGTGCTCCGGACTGGTGAGGCTTGGTCCCCCCCCCCCCCCCCGCCTTTTGTTTTCTTTTCGCACTTGACTTCTTGACACTTTGAGCCACGTCTTAAAGTCTGTCAGCTCTAACTTTCAGAAGCCATTTGCGCGACCCTAATCTCTCCGTCTCGAAAAGAGCGTCCGCACACTATTTTCTGGGCTGACGTAAGAGCCCGGCGAGTGTCGAGCGGGTAAACGGCCGCTCGGGTGGGTCACGTTTTGAACGTCCGATGCCAAGCGGCGCCGGTCTGCGGCGCGTTTCCCGTCCCCGGTGGTCGCTGACGTGTTTCGCGTGCGCCGCCGCGGCGCGTGTATGCGCGGCTGTGACGTCACCGCCGCTCAGCACCGCTCTCCCAGACTTTCAGACAAGTGCGGTTGAATTCATGGGCGGTGAACGAGACGAGGTCACCGATCGGCCAATTGTGTCTCGTATGCCCCCCGAAAGAATTTCAAGCATTTTGGTGGGATCGGGTCGCTACCTTTCCTCACAGTTTTGTTATTCATTGCCAAAATCTTCGGGCGGCACATGATTTGAACGTGGAACGCCGCGAGTGGCCAAAACTATGGATTGTACGACACCGAGCTCACTCGAGGTCTGGACGCAAAGAAGCTCTTGGGAAGGATGCCCGCTCGTGGAAAAAGCGAGTCCAAAGCACCCTGCCTTTTCATGTTCCTTCCCCCATTGCGAGGCACAGATTTTTACTCTGGAAACATCTGAAGACGCACCGCCAAACATTTGTCACAAAAAGTGGTGCCCAGGCCAATTGTCTGCCGTCTCATCGAAGAGCATTTCATCGGTCTGCCTGTCACTATTTGGCGCTGGAATGGAGAGATGGATGGGTGACTAATAATGCGGTGCACACGAATCAGATTGAAACAAAACCAAAAAAAAAAAAAAAAAGTTTCATTTCCCAACACTATTCAACATTCGGACATGATTTCAAATCGACGTGTCGTCAAACAAGCGTTCGGTTCACTGCGCGGGCCTCGTCGGGAAACTGGCCAAAATGCCGATCATCCATCATTTTCCAGAGTAAAAGAATAAATTTACATTTTGATTCAATACAAAGATAGTCAGTCTACTTTTATGGAGGTCGACGGAAATCTGAGAGTACTTATTGACGAGAGGTCGAAACTCCGAAGACTTGGATCTATCTTGAACTTTGGACACAATCTTGATATTCAATGAAATGCCGCCCGTGGCGCTACGAAGATGTTGGAGTGTAAACATTTGCAATGCGCTCACGACGTCGTACGTCTGTACGGCGGCAATTGACCGGCTTGTTTTCTTTTTCCTCAGTTTGGTACCTTCGGATCTCCGGAAGGGGAGTATTTTGTTGAGCCCCTTCACAGCTATCAAGGAGAACATTATGAAGAGGAACGCACAAAACCTCACATCGTGTACAGGAAGAGGGCGCCCCACAAAGAGAAATTTGGCCAGAGCTCACCTTGCGACACTTCAGGTAAAGCAAACGACATCGCTCCGACTTTGTGCGCAAGGCACCCACTCTGACACATGGACGCTTGACTCACATGGAGTCAAGTTTGCGTGTGTGTGTTTGCGCTTATGTGTGTGTGCGCGCGCGTGTGTGTTTGGTCACGTCACATCTCAAAGTGAAATCCCACAGTGGTCAGCGGTCGCAACATTGCCAAAGTGATCACCACCTCTTGGACCAGGAAATGATTCGGAAAGGCGATTGGCTTTTTCAGGCGATCGGAGCGCCATTCTAACTTGTGTCTGGCCGGGCCAGTGTTTCCCAACTTTGAGCATCGGAAAAAAATTCACGGCACACCACTCGGCAAAACATTCACCAAAAAATTGGATCAACGTGTTCATGATGTACCATATGTGGGTGGCATCCATCAATTGATGCAACAATTCTTCAGAGTAAAAGAAAGCATTTTTGCTCCAAATATATATATATATATATATATATATATATATATATCATGAAGGAATTAACTAATTAATTAATTAACAATTAATTATTTTTTATTATTATTAATTATTTTTTAAATTTATTTATAAAATAGTACGTATACATACATACTGTATGTATATATATGTGTGTGTGTATGTATGTGTAGCTGATACATGGCAGTGCGCAAGCTTTCCTCGGCTCACGCAGGAAGCCTCATTTGGAAGTTCTCCCTTGTATCGTCTGATCTCAGTTTACTTTGTGCACTTCCTGTTGTCTCTAGGGCTTCCTCTCACTTGATGATAAGGAAGCCTGCTTGACCCATGACCGTGAACGCGCAGTGTCCATTTCGTGAAGACAAAAGCCGCGCCAACTTGAAAGTGCCAAGTAATGGAAACCGAGGAATGAGAGCAACAACCGGGACTCCTTTTTTACGTACCTTAAGACGAAAGCGCCGAAGCCCTCGGGCTGGCGCATTTGATGGCGATGAGGAGGATGGCACGTGAGCACCACTTCCATCCTCGAGTGGCCCGTTTGAGTGGTCCAGAATGCCGGCGGACAAACCGGGACACCCCTGGTGCCGCGTTCGCAACCCGGCACCACAATGCCTATTTCAAGACGTGACGTTCGCGATTGCAATTAGTGTTGAGCATTTCACGCCGTCGAGCCGCCCGGTTCAGTTCAAAAGGGAGCGGAGAAATCTGCAGTTCCGTTTCAAAAGCGTGGAACCGGTCTTCTGCTGCCGCGTGCTACTTTCTCCCTGGCCTTCCGCCAGGTTGACCTCACCTGAACGCTTTGCTCTCTTCCGAGAGAAAAAAAAAACCCAAAAGCACGGCAGGCGGCACCGGGTGCAATTTGAGCTGACGCGAAGAAAAGGGAAGGAGACAACAGCATATGCGGATCACGAGCCGCAGCTTCGACTCCTGCATCTTTATTCCAGATGGCCTCACGGGCGTGACTGCCCCGCCGGCGTCTCCCCTTATATTCACACGTTTCTCCTCTCTTCCGGCTGCTCTTTCTAGGACACAAACACAGGCACGAGAGGCACAAAGCGAGGAAAAAGCCAGCCGCCGGGATGGCCTCGGACGCCGCGCGTGCTCCCGACGCCGCCGCGGACTCGCCCGGTGGCCGCCTGACCGGCGACGCCTTGCGTAGATCGGAGAGCGTCCTCGGCGTGGGCGCGAGACCCGCAAACGAAAGCGGCGGAGATGACGCCGGAGCTCACAAGCGCTCCAAGCGCTTCCTCTCCTTCCCGCGCTTTGTCGAAGTCATGTTGGTGGCCGACAGCAAAATGGTGGAACATCACGGAGGCAACCTGCAGCACTACCTACTCACCCTAATGGCCATCGTAAGTCCGGCTCTTTCAATGTCGAAAGGACGCTTGCGTGATCGCTCATCAAAACATTGCGGGCGCTTCATCGTGACATCACCGACTCCAGACTGAGACTTTCTTTTTAAACGGTGCCGTCGATGAATGCGGCTTCTTTCATCATAGGCGGCTGGCTGGCTAAGGTAAAGGCCTTCCTTTCTCAGCAGCACTTCGGTGTTTTCCATCTCGGTTCGATGACCTCAATGCACCTTATGTTGCCGAGCCAGCCCCCCCCCCCCCCAAGCGTCACCGGTCGGTCCTGTTGCTCACCTCCTAAACTGGAGCTCGTGAGAGGGAGCGCATAACCCCAATCCCGGCTCCCCTATACTGGCTCCCAGTCCATTTTAGAGTCCATTTTTTTAAGATCCTACACTTTGTTTTCATATCTCGAAATGGCCTCGCCTCAGCTTTGCTCTCTGAGCCCCCCCCCCACTTGCCCGATGCCTCAGATCTGCGGAGCGGACACTCTTAGAGGTACAGAGGACGAAGCGGATCCTCAGAGGGGACGGAGCTTTTTCTGTTGCCGCTCCTTCACTCCGGAATGACCTCCTGTCAAATTTTAGGCAAGCCCCCCTCCCTTTTGAAAACTTTTTCACAACTCGTTTGAAGCCTGTACATTTATTCCCTGGCCTTCGACCTGACGTGAGACTGACTATTGTCTTCTGGCGTCGACTCCATATGTTAGTTCGCGTCATTCATTTGTGTTGGAATGCACCGTTTTCACTTTCTTTTGCTGTTGTCTTCTTGTTATTCGATGGAGCGCGTCAAGTGCTTTGTCACAGCCGCGGCCGTTGTGAAACGCCCGAGTTGTATGGAAAAATACTATCTCGCTGTCTCACAATGAAGCGGTCTCAGTCAAACTCATGCGAAGAGGCGGTCGGCACACACCTCGCGCCCATTAAGTGCTGCCCGTTCAGCGCCAAACAAAGGGAAGATGTTCTCGTAGGCTTTTACTGACCTTCTTTTTTTCTTCCCAGCAGAAGCCGGACGTTTTTGTGCGAACACTGACCGCTCTGTGGAGTTGTCCGTGACGGCCTCCGCCTTTGACTACGGCCCCGGTTCCGACCGAAGGCAGACAGGCGCAATGCATGATGCTGCCACTGCCACGTATCGTCGCCGTACCAACGGTGGTGTTTTTTTGGGGAGTGGCAAGGGTGGGGTGGGGGGGGGGGGGTTGGTGAGGAGCACCGTTACGTGCGCGCCCAGCGTAGCTTTTGGAATACGAGCCAAAAAGGTTCACCTCGAGCACGTTTTCGCAAACCGCAGACGGGCTCGGATGTGGTTCTTTGGAAGGAAGAGGCTTCCTTCCGTCTTGCTGGCGGTTCTTCTCCCACGTCCTGACCGAGCGGCGCTCGCTAGAAATTCCAGCGGTCGCCGCAGTTTTGCCGTCGGCCTGCGCGGCGGCGCTATTATTGTCCGCAATAAGCTCTCCGCAGACCGCGGCTTGATACCGGAGCAGCTGACCTTCATTTGGGGTGAATCGGATGCGCGGGAAATGCTCGGCAGCCATTTCCAACGACCATCCTCAAAGTCACGCAAACTCTCTCGCGCGCGCTCGAGCCCACGCGGCGGCCGTCCGCAAGGTGAGCCGTCTTAGCTCAAGAGACGCTTTCTGTGTCTTTTTTGCAGGTGTCGTCGATCTACAAGGACCCCAGCATTGGCAACCTCATTAACATCGTGATCGTGAAGTTAGTCATCATCAACAACGAGCTGGTAAATAACATCCATCGAGTCCTCGGACGGACGGAGCATTTTCCGCATGTGACTCGCCTCCGTGTTTTTCTCTAGGAGGGTCCCCTTGTTTCATTTAACGCACAGACCACTTTGAAGAACTTTTGCATTTGGCAGCACGGTCAAAATGTCCTGGATGACAACCACCCCTCGCACCACGACACCGCCATCCTCATCACACGGTTCGCAGCAAAATAGCACCACGACCATCGCTGTCACCTTCGTAAGGTTATGGCCTCATTTCTGTTTTCTTTGTCTCTACTTGTGCCACAGACAAGACATCTGTAGAGCAAGGGACAAGTGTGACACTTTAGGTAAGTCGCCACGCTATTTAAAAAATAGATCTCATCAACTACACACTCACGACAGGATCAACAGGGACAAAACATCATCCGGGGAATGTGCGCCGACGGAGGTCGGGTGTCGGATTGTAGCCTGCGTGCGACGAAACCTTATCATTGACGAAAGGGGTGGGCTACTGGTAATTGACCGCAAATATATTGGATGAAATTTCCGACGGCCACCGCGGCCTCAGTTGAAGTTAAGCGCGCACGACAAACGGGACTTTTTGCATTTTGCAGCAGTAGCAAATCTATCTGTATGTTGATTTCATACCACGCGGTGCTTTTATTTCACAAAAGGAGAGGCAAGAAATGTTAGGCAAAGGTGCCGTGTTTGTCAACGTCAAAGTCGGTATTGATCAACAGTTTCTAAAGGCGGGCGGGCGGGCAAGCGGGCGGGCGGGCAGGCAGGCGTATCCTGTGAGGGCTGGAGTGTGCGGGTCTACCTCATAAAGTGACTGGCCCGACATCCGGCGACGCTGACCCGATCCGATCCCCTTTCCTTTCAGGACTGGCGGAATTGGGCACCGTGTGCGATCCGTACCGGAGCTGCAGCATCAGCGAGGACAACGGCCTGAGCACAGCGTTCACCATCGCCCACGAGCTCGGCCACGTGTAAGCGCCGCCCGCCGGCGGCCCGTCGGCAACGGTCGCCCTTCAAACACTTTCCGGGAAGTCACGTGTCAACGGATCCCATTTCCCCATTTTGGCCCCTCCACCCCTCCCCCGCCCCCCCCCCCCCCGAGTCTCGGAGTCAGCCGGAGCGCGAGCCCGTTAGCCTACTTCACCGGAGACTGTTACAGACCTCATCATCTTGAACAAATGCTCTTTCCGAGCGGTCACAAACGCCGGCATTGTCGAATTCCATTTTGATCCGCATCAAGCGGTGACAACGTGCCCGGCGACAGCTTAGCAGTGTTACATGGTACCTGTCAGGTGGGCCGTTGAGTAGCTCAAAGGGGGGGAGGGCCCGCGGGGGGAGGGGGTGGGGGGTGGGAGAACAGATTTACATCAGATTTATATCTTGATATGCTCCCCGGACAAGCGCTTGGATATGTTGGGATTTTTCCTGAGCGGCAGCTCTGCGACAGTCCCGGATACGCATCGGCGCACAGTAAGCGCCTAGCGGCCGCTCACGGGTTGAACTCTGCTTAAAATCCGCCTTCTGGCTTCGCAAATGATCACGTGCACTTTAGATTCGCGCGGACAGAGGGGTGGATGTATTTGACGCAGCGTATTGTTTTTTCTCGTGAAAACGGGGTGCAATTCCACACCGCGAGCAGATGAACGAGTCATTGTCTGGTTCCAAGTGCCGAGTGTCTTGCGTTCTCTCTTCCAGGTTCAACATGCCTCATGACGACAGCAATAAATGTAAGGAGGATGGCGTCAAGATCCAGCAGCACGTGATGGCTCCCACACTGAACTACAACACAAATCCTTGGATGTGGTCCAAGTGTAGCAGGAAGTACATCACCGAGTTCCTCGAGTAGGTCGCACTCCTTCCAAGTAGATTCCGATGGGTTGTGTTTTTCCTCTCATTTGGAGGAACCGCTAAACCAAACGAGAGAGGGCGGCCAAAACCGGATGTGCCGTCTTTGGCGTGGCGTCGCTTTTCGTTTCGCGGCAAAGTCAACCATCAGTTGACCGGCGGCTAACCCGTCGCTCATCCAAGTCTGCCGATCGGCTCCGCTTTGGGGCTCCAAACCACCGAGTGGGTCAAAGGTGGCGGCTTGAATCCGACGCGGTGCATTTAACACAAAGGCGCCGATCGATTGATCGCCTTGGGATCCGGCGGGGGCGGGGGCGGTCGTTTTGCGCCGTTTGCCCACCGGCACGCCGACACGCTTGACAACGCCTGGGCTCCTGTTGCGACCCAATTTCCTTCTTCAAACAAATACAAAAAGAAGCGGGAGCTCTTCAGGAAAAGTCAACAGATTCGTATCTGGCGACTGTCCAAAAGCTCGGAGCCAACCCCCGGCCGGTCCAAGCTCATGAATGCGTCTCCCTGGAACGGCTCCGCTGACGGAGCGCAATCTCGTCAGAGGTGCGTGAACGAGCGCACGCGGTCTGTACATTTGCCACTTTTATTCAGGTGCGCGTGAAAATGTGCTGAATGTTATTTCGCCGAGTGCTTGCGCTCACTCAAACCGTAGCTGGATCCAGATGCTTTGATTTTGTGCAGCCGCATGACGGCATAAAATGGAGTCGATCCAAGCAACATTTTTGGGGCGGGGGCGGAGGGGGGGGGGGGCTGTTTCTGTTTTCTCTTCTCCTCGGAGTCATTTCGTTTTTGTTTGTGTTCATAGCACCGGCTACGGCGAGTGCTTGCTGGACGAGCCCGTCTCGAGGCCATACGGTCTCTCGCAGCAGCTGCCCGGACGGATTTACAATGTCAATAAACAGTGCGAATTGATATTTGGAGCGGGAACGCAGGTGTGTCCTTATATGGTAAGTGGAGGCCGAACCGCGACGTTGTCCACACGGCTCTGCTCCATTCGAAGCCCGCGTCGTCATTTGTTGGAAAGCATCGGAGCACTGTAATAGGCAACCCGTTTTGCCCGCCAAAACCACGCACGCCATCTGGGTAAACGGTTCCGAAATGTGCACGATGCAACCATAGGCTATATGGAAATCGGACCTTTTCATGAATGACTTGATAAGAAGAAGAGGAAAAAAAAAATCCCCCCCCAAAAGTTCCGTTCCCTCCAAACCGGAATCCCGCCGCGCTCATGAATCCGCCCTGGAAAAAGACCACTGGCGAAGACGTCCTTTTTCAAACGTGTGATGGGATCCTCGCTCTAACGGCCCGATGCGTCTTTGCGCTCAGACCCAATGCCGGAGGCTGTGGTGCACCAGCCCAGAGGGCGCCCAGAGGGGCTGCAGGACGCAGCACATGCCGTGGGCGGACGGAACCGATTGCTCCCCGGGAAAGGTAAACGCCATCCGCCAACAACTCCATGACGGCGGGAGAAAGAAACATCCGCGATCTGATTCTTTTCCCGACTTGGGCCAAAGCTGTTCCCCTTCTTCTCCTCACGCAGCACTGCAAGCACGGGCTGTGCATCGCCAAAGAGCACGACGCCGCGCCCGTGGAGGGCGCCTGGGGAGTCTGGAGTCCTTTCGCGAGCTGTTCTCGGACGTGCGGCGGCGGCATCAAGATTGCGGAGCGCGAATGCAACCGGCCCGTGTGAGCGCTTCTCTCCATAGTCACGCATGCCCGCCGGATCTCGTCTCCATCTTAGAGGAGGTGCCAAAAGTCGATGATCGAGCAACAATCGGGGAATTCTCGCCGGACGCTTTCGCTGATCGCCAATTTTCAAAGGCGGTCTCTCGGCAAAGTGGCTTGACTCTCGCCTGCTGCTTTTGTTGACGTTTTCGCGACTGGGACGCGACTATTCAAAATTGACACTCGGTATTTGAATTTGAAGTTGACTTTTATGTGGTCTCCCATACGCTAAACAACATAAATTGGACAATTACGTACCAAAAAAGACAAAATATACTCTTCACACGTTGGACAATACATTAACGGTCATCTGAAGCTCATCGGACATGTTAACGCTCAGGTGGCATTGCGGAACATTTCTGAGTTCGACTCCAAAATACATTTCTATTCAGTGATTGAATCTTGATTGAAGTTGCGAGCGGTTTTATGGCTGCAGGATGGCAAGTGCAGAGGAACAAGTCACATGAAGCCTAAAATCCTACAATCGCACGTTTCAGCACGTTCTCTATCAATGAATTGTATTTATTTGAAACAATAGAAGCAAGACTTGATCATTCGAGAACTCAACTTTACTCGATGCTTTCAAGTGACGTCGAGCCAAGAATCGTTCAACGTCATCAAAACCGATGAGTCCAAACGCAGCGGCGCAAGTTTCACCGACTCGACATCGTGAAGTTTGCCGTTTGCCTTCTTGTCAACTTTTTTTTTTCCATTTATGTTGACCGTCGGAGCGTACGGTGCGTCTGCCTGACCCCGTACCACCGGGCCCTCAGTTCACCCTCGGGGCTTCGAGAGACGCTATTGGAGACACGTTTGTACTTGATGTGCCCCCACCAGGCCAAGGAACGGAGGCGCGTATTGCGTCGGTCGCCGGATGAAGTTCCGTTCCTGTAACTCGGAGCCGTGCTCCGAGCAGAAGAGGGACTTCAGGGAGGAGCAGTGCGCCGTTTTCGACGGCAGGCATTTCAACATCAACGGCCTACCTCCGAATGTTCGCTGGGTGCCCAAATACAGCGGCGGTGAGTCTTGCGCAATCCTCCCGCAACCCCCGTCTTCATTTCGAAAGAACGATCTAAGACGAATCTGTCCCGCCTTTTGTTCCCGCGCGCAGTTCTGATGAAGGACAGATGTAAGCTGTTCTGCAGGGTCGCGGGCAGCACGGCCTACTATCAGCTCAGGGACCGGGTCACCGACGGCACGCCGTGTGGACCCGACACCAACGACATCTGCGTCCAAGGCTTGTGCAGGGTGCGCCGCTCGCTCGACGCACGCGCTTCGCAAGATCGTACAGTGAGCTGAGGAAGCTCCAGCCGCGCGCGTTCTTTGGGTTACGGGGCCCTCGGCCGTGGGCTGACACTGGTTTTGGCGAGCGCTGGTGGCCGGAGCGAGCCCGCACGTCCTCGTAGTCATGAAAAAAGCCACTTGCACGTGGTTCAGCGTAGCATCTCCGTCGGGCCGCTATGGGTCAAAGGTCGCCTGGACCAGGTGACATAATGTCAAGGGCCACGCGCTCGATGCCCGTTCGATGACCTTGCATGAGTCCGAACTTGCTCGGCTCAAATCCCAGAGACGAGACCGTTCATGGGCCACTAAGTCAAACCTCTTTCGCCCTCGCGATTGACTGGCGAGCAGTCCACGGAGTAGCCCGTCTCTCATCCGGAGTCGCCGGGGTTGCCCGTGTTCTCCTGCGCAGGAGAAGGCATATTTTCTAACGCGCACATTTGTCCTTGTCTCTTGGTTCGATCACGTCGCCGAACAGCAAGCTGGCTGCGACCACGTCTTAAACTCCAAAGCCAGGAGAGACAAGTGCGGCGTGTGCGGCGGTGACAACTCTTCTTGTAAGACTGTGGCAAACACTTTCAACGTTGTACGCTACGGTAAGCGGTTGCGCGTCTGCGGGCCTCCGTTTGCACACGCGTTTGCTAGCACTTGGCCTCATATCGACTCCTTTCCATTCACGCGCAGGATACAATGAAGTGGTGCGGATACCCGGCGGTGCTACGAACGTCGATGTTCGTCAACACAGCTACTCAGGGAAACCAGAGGACGACAACTACCTCGGTAAGAAAGACTCGTCTTTGCTCACAAAGGCAACGATGTGCTCTTGACACACAACTGGGGGGCAATTTGACGACGGAGGCGGATGTATTCTTGCGGTTGCAGTTCGCGCGAGTGTAGCTCTCACGACTTGGCATTAGACTGGACCGGTGTACCGTGCGTCATGTTGGAATCAAATCCCGTTCCAAAAAAGCAATAACCGCCGTTCTACGCGACTGCGGATTACAGCCGCAAGAATCCGATTCTTGCGTGAGATAGCGTTAGATCAAGTGCAATGGACTGGCAATGTCGTTGCTAGCGGTCAGTGTGCGGCGTACGGATGCGTCTCGCCGTTGCTGACGTGCGATGATTTGAAGAGCGCGCACCTCCGCAAAGTCTCCAAAACAGTCCGACTTTGGCGCCTTAACTTTGACGGGACGATATTCGTCCCGTAGTTGTATGCTTGCGGAGCTCGTTTGGTCTCGCGGAAGGCGGTGGGACCGAGCGCCGCGCGTGACCACTCTTCCCGTGCGCCCGCAGCCATATCAAACAGCCGCGGAGAGTTCCTGCTGAATGGAGAGTTTGTCGTCAGCATGTTCAAAAGAGAAATCAAAGTGGGAAGCGCCGTCATCGAGTACAGCGGCTCCGATCACGTCATCGAGAGGATTAACTGCACTGAGCGCCTTGAAGAGGAGATCGTCGTCCAGGTAAAGTCCATTCCTTTCTACCCAGATACGTACCCGCTCTCTATTTTCAACCGGAAATCGCTTTGCCCGAACATTTGTTGTTATGTGATCCGGTGAATTGAAACCCGCCGCAAGGTTTGAGCTCCGAATGGAGGTCGTCAATGCGGCATTAATTCTGTTTTGTCTTGACGCTAGGTGCTGTCCGTAGGGAACCTTTACAACCCGGATGTCAGGTACTCCTTCAACATCCCCATCGAGGACCGGCCCCAGCAGTTTTTCTGGGATGCCTACGGTCCGTGGCAGGACTGCAGCCGCCTGTGCCAAGGTGGGCGCTCGCAGACCACTTTGCGGTAGCTTACGCGGGTTTTCGCCGAGGCAGCTCGTTTCCGGTGGAAGTTCAGGTGGCTGTTGACATGAAGTCAGATGCGAACGTCCAAAAATGACGTCAGGAAAGTCAGGGCTCCACACTTCCAAAATGTTGACATGCGCTCGCTATAAAAACGGGTGAAACTTCATTTTGATGCCAGAGCGAGTCCCAGCCTAGCGTATTTGGGGCCGCGTTGCGCATTCCGGTGCGCCAATTTGCCTCGCCCCTGACTCATCCGATGAGTTGGTACCAGAAAGTCGTCATTTTGCTGCCGCGCAAACGGGCTGGTTCAGCGTGTTTGTGAATTTGGTCGATGCGCTCCGCCTCACCGGGTCTTCCTGCCAATCCTGCCGCCGCATCTGCAAATCTCTGTGACCAAAAGTAGACGACGTTTTCCACTGACAAAAAGCAGGTCTGAATCGAAGCCATTTGGGTGGATTTGATCAAGGCGCAGGGCGACAAATTCGGCACTCCGCGGATTGGTGTGGTGCTCACGATCAAGGATATTTCGTTCACCAATAGGACACCGGCGTGGGAAAATCCCTCCGAACCACTGCCGGGATCAATTCATTGAATGAATTATATTCATTGTCTTAGAAATAGCGCCCCCGTCACCAGCGCGGAGGGAGCGGGGGTCGCTCTGATGCACGATGCAACGCGGTCCCCAACGTCCCATGACACATGCACGGCTGACTACATCATCAGCAAGGGGACAAGCCTGCAGTTTTACCTGCCAATGTCACGCACGCACCCCCCGTGAGTGGAATTTTGTTTCTGGGCACACTGCGCTCCGACTGCCCAGATTTTTATGCCGACGAGGGGCCGCCGCTACGATTGGCTGGGGAAAAGACTATTCCCGTCCCGCAAAACGGCTGGAGCGTCCCGGTGTGCCCAATTCTGCTGCCACAAAGTCTCGCAAAATACCGAAAGAAAGAAAACACCACCCAGGCGCACGATTCGACCGCGCTTTGCGTCGGACTCGCGCTCGGAACGATAATCGGGCCGTCGATGTGAGTCAGCTGTCGGGATGCGCCGTGTCCATCCAGCTGACCCGACTGCCGCCATCTTCCCAGGAGAGAGGAAGAGAAAGGTTCTCTGTAGCAGAGAGTCCGACCGGGTGGTGGTGTCGGACCAGAGGTGCCATGCCATACCGAGACCTGCGCTGATCCCCGAGGCCTGCAACACAGACTGTGAACTGAGGTGGGTGTGATCGGTTTCCCCCATTTTCGGTCGTCCGCGTCACGATTGACCTGTTGATCACGAGAGGTGCTAACTCTTGTCGTCCGTGCGAATGAAGGTGGCATGCGGCTCGCAAGAGTGAATGCACAGCTCAGTGCGGTGTTGGATTTCGCACCCTGGACATATTCTGTTCCAAAATGAGCCGCGCAGATGGAAAGATCCAAAAGGTTGATGATCGCTATTGCAGCGGGCAGCGCAAACCCGAGGACAAGGAAGTTTGTCACGGAGATTGTAATCCCGGAGGCTGGGAGTACTCGTCCTGGTCAGAGGTGAAATTGAGAAGGTGTTTGGAAGTCCAGTTGAATCCGAACTTTGGTTTGACGCGATACGTTTCCTCTCGTCCATCTGTCTGTCGCGCAGTGCTCAAAGAGTTGCGGCGGGGGCACCCGCCGAAGAGGAGCGGTGTGTCGAAAGGCGGCCGAGGCCGAGGGCGACGACGGCAAGTGCAGTCATCGGGACAAGCTGGCCGTCCAACCCTGCAATGAATTCCTCTGTCCTCAATGGAAGACCGGAGACTGGTCGGAGGTTCGTTCCATAGTTAGCGACACTCAATGAATTGACACTTATTTGTACATGCGCGTATTATTTGTCCAGAGGGAAAAAGCGCACTTGCTTTCAATGTCAACACTGTCAAGGGGATGCTCTCGTGGGCTGAATGACTGAGATCATCTTGCACGCGTTCAGCATGTGGCGCCTCTAATCTAATCATCAAGGGATCTCGCTTGCAGTGCCTGGTAACGTGCGGCAAAGGCTACAAGCACCGGCCCACTTGGTGTCAGTTTGGTGAGGAGCGTCTAGATGACCGCTTTTGCGGGTCGACCAAGCCCGAGTCAGTGCAGACGTGTCAGCAGCAGGAGTGCGCCGCCTGGCAGGTCGGACCTTGGGGGCAGGTAAGGCCCGCTGAAGATTCTCCTTTTCCAAATCGCGCGCACTCATGCAGCTCAGCGTGTCCAGAGAGCATTTTTGATGGTACAGTTTGCTAATCAACAGCGGTCAAAATAACAACTTGGGGGGGGGGGGGGGAATGGCAGATGGCGCAAATTCTATTTTCCGCCTCCACTCAGCTACTGTGTTGCTCATTTGCGCCGGCCGGCCGTTACGTTAGACATTTGGATCGCTGCAAATTTGGCCGAGCGATCTTCATGAAATCATTCCCAGTCGTGAGATTTGTCACTCCCCAAAACATTCAGCGATGTGCCCGAGTTGAAGAGGAAGTCAACCCGTGATTTGCAAACCTACCGTGAGATGTACGCGACAAAAAGGTGACCTCCATTCAGCGCCTCCCGCCTGCCTTATTTTCCGACAAAACCGTACGAGTTGTGAAATATTCGGAAATAACAACGAGCCCGATCCACTGAGCTGGCCGGCACTCGGCGGACGCTCCGACGCGCAGCGCAACGTTCTCATCAGTCAGAGGTCGCCGGCGTAACTAGCTCGCGGCTAACAGCTAGCCGCCTCCGCCATTCCCCCGCTGGGCGCGGCCGGCCGGCGATCGGTCGGCAGACCGCTTTTCAAAGGCGGAGACGACTCTCTGCGCACGACGGCTTCACGCAGCCGTTTCTCGCAAAGCACACTTTTTGTGTACGTGTGCGCGTGCGTGTGTTGAACACTTAATCCCGAGCTGCGGTCATCGTGACGCCGCTTTGCCCGTTTCGGTCACCGACTGAGCTTTTCTCTCAAAAGTTATGACATCCAATCCTTCCTCCGCCGCTGCGGCAGTGGTCACCTGTGTTCAGACGAGCGGTGGCGCGCAGAGCAGATGAGCGTGACCCCCCCCCCCCCCCCCCCCCCGAGGTATATTTGAAGCCGTTTAATGAAGCGCGGTCAAATGGTTGCCGAAGGTCTCCGCCAAACAAGTTTGAGCCTTTTCGGGCTGAGGCCAGCGAGGCGGAAGAGAGCGGCGAGGGAGAGCCGCCGAGTCGCTTCCCGTCGTCGGCTCGGTGTTTCGAAGCAGGCTTTTCAGGTGTTGTTTCCCTGAGATTCGTTTTTCATGGAAGTCGTCAAGTCGTCTTTCCCGGTGCTGACTTCTTGTTTCCGCTCGCCTTTCTTTTGCCTTCCTCCACTCTCATGCTTTTTTCCCCCTCCGTCTTTTGAACCCAGTGCACGACCTCGTGTGGGCTCGGGTACCAGATGCGAGCTGTCAAGTGTGTGGTTGGATCTTATGGCGCCGTCATGGAAGACACCGAATGCAATGCCGCCACCCGGCCCACTGACACCCAGGTAAGGGCGGGGAAGTCTTTTGACCTCCTTTTCGTCACCTTTGTCGACCGTTTCAAAACCACGATGTGATTCTCACCGGCCGGCCGCCGACAAGAGCTCAGGACGCGAGGTTAGAGAGTTTTGTCTTTTTGCCACTTCGTCGGGACGGCGTGAGGGAAGGCTGACCGTTCCCCCCCCCCCCCCGCGGCCGCTTTGGATGCGGCGGTGAGAGTGGAATGCCAAGCCTGCGAGATTTGACTAAGGCTCTCATTCGGAAAGACTGGGGTCAGAGGGCACGGCGGGGCACGGGAGGGAAAAAGGGAAAAGGGCGGAAGGTTAGGGGGACGAGGGGGCGGACAAAGGGTGGAGCTTTGAAGCACGCCAGCGTGGGCATTGGCCCCCCGCATACCACTCCACTCTGACCTGTTATGACAGGGATCAGGGCTTTATGCTGAGTGGCTTACCGCCACAATCCATAGTTTGAACTGATCGGGAGATGCGGCTCACGTTGTTTTGCTAAGCGAGCGCGGGCCGATGGGAAAACATCGGCGCTCTCAAACAGCGCCATACCGACCGCCGTGAGTTCGTCGCGAGCGTTTCATCTCCGGGCATCGGCCCGCTTCACGACAGCGCGCGTCTTCGCTTTGTTGTCCCGCAGGACTGCGAACTGGCCCAGTGTCCGGCCGGCCAGATTGTCCCCCCGGGGACCAAAGTCCCGTCCCATCAAGGCCACAAAACCCAATGGCGCTTTGGTTCGTGGACCCAGGTTGGTGATCGCGAGCATTCCAGCGGTCCTTGTATATTTTTCCTCCACCCGTTCTCTCCTCTTTCCAACAGTGCAGCGCGAGCTGCGGCAAAGGGACCCGCATGCGTTATGTCAGTTGTCGCGACAATCACGGCGGCGTGGCGGATGAGTCGGCGTGCGCCGGCCTCCCCAAACCTCCTGCCGGAGAGGCCTGCTCCGTTGTCGCGTGCGGACAGTGGAAAGTGTTGGAGTGGACCGCGGTAAGAAAAGAACCCCATGACGCCTCTTCCATCCAACACGCAATCGATCGGAGAACATTTCGGGACTCTTTTTGCGTCTAGCGCAGATGCGGGCAAACTACGGCCCGCGGGCCAAATCCGGCCCCTTGGGCTTTTTAATCCGGCCCGCCGAAGGTTGGCACACATTTAAGGTTCGATGTCAACAACTGCATTCATTTCATTTGGACAGTTACTTGAAGTTGCAGAGCATAGGGAGGAAGGGGGAGACGATACGGAAGCCCGCAGTAGCGCCAAGTCAAGCAAATCCCGTTCGATACGACGGAATAATGTACTCTTAAAGTCTGAAAAATGTGCCAAAAAATGCAAAATACTGCTTTTTAAATAAAGAAATCCAATTAATATTATGTCGAATTTAGTTCACCCTTTTGATCCGGCACTCCATAATATTTTCTGGTTGTCATGTGGCCCTATGCAAAAAATAATTGCCCACCCCTGGTCTAGCGGGAGGACTACTGTCGTAGCAAATGTCCAAAGACCTTGATGCTTGTGAAATGCGAAAGGGATGCAGAAGGAGAGGATTTCTTTCCATGTAGGTCGTTAATTGCGATTCCCGATGCCGTGCCGTTGTTAGTGTTCAGTCAGCTGCGGTCAGGGGAAGACGACGCGCCGAGTGCTCTGCGTCAACTTCGCCGACCAAGAAGTGAACATCGGCGAGTGCGACCCGGACGAGCGGCCGAGCGCCGAGCAGGACTGCGCCGCCTCGCCATGCCCGTCCCACTCCGGCGATTCCAGACCGCTTCCATCCTCGCCAATCGGCGGCGTCCGCAACGTCGTTCCTCAAAGCCAATCCCAGCAATGGCGGACGGGGCCCTGGGGCGCGGTGAGCCAAACGTTTACAAGAATGCCGAGGCGGTCCAGAAAAGCCTTGCCGAGTAAGCGCGCTCGGGCCACGCGCTTACTCCCGGGGGGTGGGGGGGGGGGGGGGTGGGGGTGGGGGGGGGGTGCTGGCTTGACAAAAGGGTTTGAGCGCACGTGCGCAAGGAGGCGTGCTCGGTGACCACGCCGACTGTTTGTCCAAAAAGCCTTTGGCCGTCGGAGACTTTATCTGACCCGGAAGTCAAAAATGGGCTGTCGTCGTCCATTGGCTCATGCGTCGCCAGCGTCGGTTCGAGAGCCGCCACGTGCGGACAAATTGCGGCCACCCAAAGAACCCAATGAATGGCGAGCTCCCGGTCGCTTTGAATAGCACGTCGCGATTGCTTGGAGGAGAGCTTCGATATGCGACCATTCCTGTAACGTGCCATTTCTTGGACATCTTTTTTCTTCTTGTCATTTCCACGCAAATTTGGGTGCGATGAGAACATGCGCTACGCAGCGTCCGCTTCATATTTGACTTGATTCATTGGATAACAACGTTTCAGTGGATTTCTGAACTCATTCAGTACCAGCCAATTCTGGACCGAGTCTGAAAAGACGTTTAAAAACGTCTTTGGGAGTGAATGAGTTAAAGATCCGACAAAATGGAAAAGTGTCGTCAGACGTTCTCCTGTGGCAACGAGAGAAAGAAAACTGCCCTCACTTTGAAAACACACGATGACAGTTGAGACCTGAGCACGTCTTACTACTCTGTGAGCCTGCTTACTTCAGGACCTTCCAGTAGATTCTTCTTCTTCTTCTTCAAAAACAAAAAGCCACAGCAAAGTCGGGAAAAAGAGAAAGAAAGTGGCCTTTGATGATCTCTGAATTGAGGTCTTGCTGAAATTTTGGGTGACTTTGGAGACACGATTGGGACTCGTATCACTTGAGAGGTTTTGACCTCCAAAACCAAACATTGCGCGGCTCTTCCGGCACGGTGACGTCTCCGCCTGGATGTGGCGCAAAATGTGCGAGAAGCCGTTTGACGGCGGGTGACCCGTCTCTCTCTCTCTCTCTCTCTCTCTCTCTCTCTCTCTCTCTCCTTTTGACACGGCAGTGCTCCAGCACGTGCGCGGGAGGCTTTCAGCGGCGAGTGGTAGTGTGCCAGGACGAGAACGGCTACCCCGCCAACAGCTGCGAGGATCGCAGCCGGCCCAGTGAGCAGCGATCCTGCGAGTCGGGCCCGTGTCCGCAGTGGATCCACGGCAGCTGGGGAGAGGTAAGGCAGACAGACACGGCTTTACTGGTGTTAAAGGGGGCCCAGTGGGAAAACCAAACTTTGGCCACGCTTATGTTTGGATAATTACTTGGACTGTTTGCGAAGGTTGCATGAGAAAAAGGACATCCGAAAATACCTGAAGCTCAACGCGGCATTCTTTGTGATTCCCACGGGACGGCGTGCCGCTTTGGCTTTGGCTTTGTTTTTTCGAAAGGGCTTTTTTTGACGCGCCGTCTCCCGGCTCCGCCCTCAGTGCACCAAACCGTGCGGAGGCGGCATCAAGACCAGACTGGTGGTATGTCAACGTCCCAACGGCGAGCGTTTCAACGACCTGAGCTGCGAGATCCACGACAAGCCGCCGGACCGGGAGCGCTGCAACACTCGGCCGTGCCCGTCCAGCCCCCGCTGGAGCGCCGACCCGTGGGGCTCGCTACGCTCGTGATCATTATGACACTCGACACCCTGCTTGTTTTTTTTTTTTTGTTGTTTTTTTGTTTGTTTTCAAACCGGCCGTGACACTCTGTCACACGGGCGGTCGCTCTTTTGCAGCGGGGAAACAGAAAGCGTACGCTCCTCAGACGTGAAGTCCCCGCCGTCGTTTCCTCGAGACATTTGGAAAATCCATTTCTGTCCCGTCGCGCAGTTTGCCGGAGACGGTCGATGCCAAGCTGTGGCCAGAAGAACCTTCTTTTCTCTCGTGACTGTCAACCAGGAGTCGGGCTGAAAAAGATCAGGATCCAAATATTCTTTGCGATACATAATTTATTGAGACTTTTTTTTTTCCTTTCCGTGTTTATCATTTGTACGTAGCGCAAATTTGAAAAGCGATTTCTTTCGTCTTTTCTCTTCGTATCGGAACGTCGGCGATTGTCGTTCATGCGCAAATACCGAGCGAGGTTGTTGCGAATCCCGACCGCACGGCGCGATGCGAGCCACGCTGCTTTCTTCTCCCAAGTCCGAGAGGAACGGCCCCTTAGTCTGGACGCGCGACGCCTCATTTGACATTCGGAGGGTCCGATCCGCGCCTCAGACGGAACTTCGTTGGTGCTTGTGTGCCAGAAGGACTTTTTGCTTCAGTGTGCGTAGCGCAAATGGCGAACCGAAGGATGGAGTTTGTCTGAAGGCCCGCGCGCTTCGATTGGCGAATGCGGACGCTCGATTTGACGCCGGCGGACTGACTTTTCTCCTGCCGCGGGCCCAAGTCGAGGACGCGCGCAACCTTCCCCCGCCGGGCTCCGTCGTCGGCAGAGCGGCCATCTGCTCTCGCACGTCTGTAAGGCGGCGCGAGCGAGAGCAGAAAACAAATGGCGTCCGGTTGGGCCCTTTTTGCGCTTCCGAGTGCGCGCGTGCCACGAGCGGCTATTGGCGACGCCGCGATCCGTGCTTCCGCGACCAAAAGGGGGGAAGCTTCTTTGTCAAACTCCACGCTGCGCTTCAAAGGTGCTCCGAGTGTCTCCGTGCCACTTTGTGCTTTTTGTACACTGCTCCCAACAATACCTCACCTGGAAACCAGCACAAACTCATCTTGCCGTTTTAAAGTCCGATCGCTAACCTGCAATGGTGCTCTGAGTGTCCGAAACAGACATTTGCAACGTTTCCAACGGGTAGCTGTTTTTTTTTTTTGGAGGGGGGGGGGTGTTAGTGATCACTTTTTTGTCACGTGAATGTGATGAATCGAGTGTCAAAGAGGTGCAAAGTGTGTCACTCATCATGTTGACGTGTCTTTGAATGTCACTCAAACAAGGGCCTACCGGAAGGCGCCCTTCTCTTGTTTTGTACGCCGAGCTCGTAACTCTTGAGCCAAGCGAGTGTGCCTACCTCAGTCTCCTCCGCTGCCGCCTCACCTTTGTCTCCTTTGCCCGGCAGGGGGCTTTGTTTGGCAGCCTCACCAGTGCAGCTGATGGCCCCCCCGACGCATAATTGGCGTTTGGGTCATTTCCCGCCTCCCGATACTTTTCGGCCCGTGGCGGCCTATGAGAGGCGATCGCCTCGGCGCTTTTGCCTCCGTTCCCGTTCGCATCCTCGCTTGCGATGATTCCCACGTGCTCGGCTGCCAATGAGCCATTCGCCGCCGGCCCAACGCGCGTCGCCGAAATACGTCTGCCGGATCCAATCGACTTTTGACTCTTGTGCCGCAGATACGAGCGCCCGCTTTGTCACTACGCCACAAGCGGCGGGATGAGTCTTTTTATTGTTGCCGTCGTCTTCTTTGCCGAGAAGCGTTTCCTGTATATTTAAGTCATGACATGTATTTATTGTCACGTCATTAAAACGCTGTGTAAATACTGACTTTTTTTGGAATGGATTTGTTCCATTTCTGTTCACCCCCCCCCCCCCCCCCCCCGAGTTTGACAATTAAAGTGAAGTCGGGGTCACGTTTGAGGCTTCTTGTTTTTGTCCATTCACGCGGACGCAAGTGGCAGGTCAGAAGTCACGTGACATGCGAGCGGAGGTGTGCTCCGTTTCCCGTCTGGCTCCGGACAGAAGCTTTGCCGCTCAAATAGCCTCTCCCCTCGCCGTCGACTGAATGGCGTGAATATTTTTCCTGAATGAATACGCACAACCCACTGAGCAATGTCACTGTTATTTTAGGCGCCCGGTCGGGGCCTCCGCTGACCCCTGCGAGCCATCCCGTATTTGGCCGTCTGCCGCCGCGGCGCCGTTCAAAGCTCTTCCCGTCAAGGTAAATATTTACTGTGCTGCGAATGCCCATTTTCTGGATGCCTGGCAATGTGGGCTGCGCTAGCAGGCCGCCGCTGTCCTTTTCTGCTCTCCGTCGCCCCCCCCCCCCCCCCACTCCCATGCGGCTTGATGACAGTGTTCAAATGCGGGGGCCGGTGGGAACGACGAGAACGGAGCGGCCCGTCGGCGAGACAATGCCGTGCCGTATTGGCAGGGTCAGGGGTCACGTTTCATCTCGATGGGGAGGGGGGGCTTCCCTGTGATCCCCAACAGCGTAGATTGGAGGGGGGGGCATGCGCCCCCGCCCTTCAAGATCTGGCTCCGTTCAAACTAGGCAGAGGCTTTGAGCACGTGAAGAGGGTTTGCATTCAAGGAGGAACTGCGCGCTTTTCAAAACGAGCCTGCTGCGATCCGGTTTGCCTGTCGCGAGTTGGAGTTGGTGCGTGTCGCCCCCGAGAAGCTCGTAAAGGCTGCACGAGGCTGCTCCTTTACTGTTGCCGCGCGTGATGTTTCAATTTGGCCCGCTGTTTGTGAGGGCATCTCAGTCCAGCGCAGCAACTTTGAGCCGCGACATCTGAAATAGCCATCATGTGCATTGGCCGGTCATCTTCAACGAAGAAGAAAATATCGCTCGGCCTCCTTTTCTGACTTGACGCGCGGGTCCACGTGGGACCGAAATGGTCGCCTTCGCCTCTGGCCATATTTGTACTTTTCGTGTCGCAAAAGAGTTCGTCCTTAAGGAGCAAGAGCGAACAACCTTCCCTATGAGATCGATGGCTCAACGCATGGTGCGGGTGAACCTTCCCGAAAATTTGATGAGCCCTTCCGTTGCCGAATGAAGTCCGACTGGGTCGAAAGGTCACGTGCCGGCGTCCCTGCCCGGCGCGCGGTGTGGCCGCTCGAGACGGCGGCAGTTCCCGCTGAGCCGCGTACCCGTTCAACTCGGAGCCTGTCGCTTCCCATCCATCCCCCCCCCGATCCTCCTCTCCCACGGCCCCCGGCCCCGGGATGAGCCGAGCCCCGTCCGGCCCCTTTCCGCACCCAACTTCTCAGCCCTCCCTCTGCACGCCGCGCGCAGGCGCACCAGTGCCTGCCTGTCACAACAAATTAGGCTTTGGGTGACTCGGTCGACATGGAAGTGAACGAAAGTTCCGCCGGGGTGATCCGTCCTAAAATCACGCAGGGATCCCCGACGCTGACGATAGACGTCGATTCCAAACATGACCCACCCCCCCTCGCCCACCAACTCTCTTTTCTCCATTTTTCTCGCAGCGCTCAGCCTGTCGCGTCGCAAACGCTGCACCTCTTTGACCAGCTCAGGCCTCCGCCTTGAGGATGGCAACTGGCAGCTCATGCCCCCAAAAACTTCGGGGGGGGGGGGCTCAAGTGGGGATCAAACTGGAAAATTAGCACTGTAAAGGACCTCACGCGACGGTACTTGAGACTGTTTCTTTTCTCTCCTTGGAAGAGAAAAGCGTCGGTTCCGCCAGCTCAGGACCGACTTCGAGTTCGAGAAGACGGATGCCCTTCTTTGCCACCTCCACGTCTCTCTTTTTCAAGCGCTCGCGTGTGCGCGTCGTCTTTTTGCCAATTTCCCCCGCTGGCCGGGAGGCTTTCGAGCACAGGAACACATCTGTACCTCAGACATCAGAAAGGATGTGCGTCTTTGCGCTGCAGCCGCAGGGCAGGAATGAGGCCGGGAGGAAATGATATACCCCCCCGGCCTGATAAGACATGCAGGTTGCATTTGCTTCCATAGTGCGGGTTACATACGAGTGCGATGTACGATTGGAATTGCTAATCTCCGTTTCATTTGTTCTGAACAGCATCTGTTGAAAAAAAACAACAACAAAAAGGTGATTGAACGAGTAAACCAGAAGAAGCGAAGCAAAACAAATCCTCGTGTCCAATAAATGTCTGCGCTTACTACTGAAAATAAATTCAATGAGGAAGTCAGGGCAGTGGACGTCGTGGTGCCGATGAGCGGCCGACACGCCGCAACGCGTGAGTACCGGTTGCCGTTCTTTCTTCATTCGGCAGCCAACTCCGGCGACGACTTCTTTGCTTGGTCAGTCGATTTTCTTTTCCAAAACGACCCTCGTCTGAGGTTCCGACTTGACCGCACTAGGAGCCAAGAACATCTGCCGCAGAGCAGTTCAATATGAAGCTTCCTGCCAGGCCGGCAGCCGACGAAGCCCCGAGCGCTCGCGCCCGCCGTCTCGTCTCGGCTGCCCGCCGCGCTCCCGGCGGAGGAGGGAGACCGGCGGACTTCTCTGGGCGCACAGTTTGCTTTGCTGTCTCGGAGAGGAAAGGGACAGGGAGATGCGGAGTGGACGCCGCGGGCTTGTCTGCCTGGCGAAAAGGAGGAGAGGGCTCGCCTTCGCTTCGTTGGCGATGGGGGATTTTTCTCCCGCCCAAACGTTTTGGCGCGCTTTCAGAAGGGTGTCGATTTCGGTCGCCTCGTTGGCAAAGTTGACCGAGGGCGGCGGGAATGTGCCCGGGGCCCGGCCGATCGCCCTTCCTCGCGACAGCTGCGCACGCAGCTCAGTAACATTCGCCGCTATTTGACTCGTCTGACGCGAGGCCGCGCCGGAAGCCCGGCAGACCAAATTAAGGTCGAAAAAAACGACCATGTATAGTAAGGCGTTTTTAGCCGAAAAAAAACGACCATGTATAGTAAGGCGTTTTTAGCCGAACAAAATGACCATGTATAGGAAGGCCTTTTTGGACGAAAAAAACGACCATGTATAGTAAGGATTTTTTAGCCGAAAAAAACGACCATATATTGTAAGGATTTTTTAGCCGAAAAAAACGACCATGTATAGTAAGGCGTTTTTAGCCGAAAAAAACCCGACGATGTATAGTAAGACGTTTTTAGCCCCAAAAAATGACCATGTATAGTATATACTAAGGCCTTTTTGGACGAAAAAAACGACCATGTATAGTAAGGCATTTTTCGCCGAAAAAACGACCATGTATAGTAAGGCGTTTTTGGACGAAATTTTTAGCCGAAAAAAACGACCATGTATATATAGTAAGGCGTTTTAGCCAAAAAAACCGACCATGTATAGTAAGGCCTTTTTGGATGAAATTTTTAGCCGAAAAAAACGACCATGTATAGTAAGGCGTTTTTAGCCAAAAAAACCGACCATGTATAGTAAGTCCTTTTTGGACGAAAAAAACGACCATGTATAGTTAGGCCTTTTTGGACGAAATTTTTAGCTGAAAAAATACTATGCATGGTCGTTTTTTTCGGCTAAAAATTACATCCAAAAATGCCTTACTATATATGGTCGTTTTTTTCGTCCAAAAAGGCCTTACTATACATGGTCATTTTTTTCAGCTAAAAACGCCTTACTATACATGGTCGTTTTTTTCGGTCAAAAACGCCTTACTATACATGGTCGTTTTTTTCGGCTAAAAACGCCTTACTATACATGGTCGTTTTTTTTCGGCTAAATATTTAGTCCAAAAATGCCTTACTATACATGCTCATTTTTTTTCGGCTAAAAACGCCTTACTATACATGGTCGTTTTTTTTCCGGCTAAAAACGCCTTACTATACATGGTCGTTTTTTTCGGCTAAAAATTTCGTCCAAAAACGCCTTACTATACATGGTCGTTTTTTTTTTCTCGGCTAAAAACGCCTTACTATACATGGTCGTTTTTTTTCGGCTAAAAACGCCTTACTATACATGGTCGTTTTTTTCGGTCAAAAACGCCTTACTATACATGGTCCTTTTTTTCGTCTAAAAACGCCTTACTATATACATTGTCCTTTTTTTCGGCTAAAAACGCCTTACTATACATGGTCATTTATTTTCGGCTAAAAACGCCTTACTATACATGGTCGTTTTTTTCAGCTGAAAACGCCTTACTATACATGGTCGTTTTTTTCGGCTAAAAATTTCGTCCAAAAATGCCTTACTATACATGGTCGTTTTTTTCGTCCAAAAATGCCTTCCTATACATGGTCATTTTTTTCGGCTAAAAACGCCTTACTATACATGGTCGTTTTTTTTCGGCTAAAAACGCCTTACTATACATGGTCGTTTTTTTTCGGCTAAAAACGCCTTACTATACATGGTCGTTTTTTTCGGTCAAAAACGCCTTACTATACATGGTCCTTTTTTTCGTCTAAAAACGCCTTCCTATACATGGTCATTTTGTTCGGCTAAAAACGCCTTACTATACATGGTCGTTTTTTTTCGGCCTAAAACGCCTTACTATACATGGTCGTTTTTTTCGGCTAAAAGTTTCGTCCAAAAATGCCTTACTATACATGGGCGTTTTTTTTTTTGTCCAAAAACGCCTTACTATACATGGTCATTTATTTTCGGCTAAAAACGCCTTACTATACATGGTCGTTTTTTTTCAGCTGAAAACGCCTTACTATACATGGTCGGGGGTTTTTTCGGCTAAAAACGCCTTACTATACATGGTCTTTTTTTTCGGCTAAAAATTTCATCCAAAAATGCCTTACTATACATGGTCGTTTTTTTCGTCCAAAAACGCCTTACTATACATGGTCATTTTTTTCGGCTAAAAACGCCTTACTATAAAAAATCGAGGGGTTTTTTTTCGGCTAAAAACGCCTTACTATACATGGTCATTTTTTTCGGCTAAAAACGGCTTACTATACATGGTCTTTTTTTTCGGCTAAAAACGCCTTACTATACATGGTCGTTTTTTTCGTCCAAAAACGCCTTCCTATACATGGTCGTTTTTTTCGGCTAAAAACGCCTTACTATACATGGTCGTTTTTTTTCGGCTAAAAACGCCTTACTATACATGGTCCTTTTTTTCGGCTAAAAAAGCCTTACTATACATGGTCGTTTTTTCGGCTAAAAATTTCGTCCAAAAATGCCTTACTATACATGGTATTTTTTTTCCGGCTAAAAACGCCTTACTATACATGGCCCTTTTTTTCGTCAAAAAACGCCTTACTATACATGGTCGTTTATTTTCGTCCAAAAAGGCCTTACTATATACATGGTCGTTATTTTCGGCGAAAAACGCCTTACGATACAAAAAACGACCTCAATAAGCCTTACTTATCATGTTGGTCAAAGAAAGAAGGGATATGTTTGCCACCTTTGGGGATTGAACACCCAACCGCTAGTTTGGGACAAAGTTGCTCCACCCCTGAGCCACACCACCACATAACTTCTTATTTGTTTTGTGTGTTCTTCAATAAAGCTGCAAATGGTGGTTAAAGAAAGATGTGACCTTGTTGCAAACACTGGGAATCAAACACCCAACCGCTGGATTTGGGACCTCAGCATTCTACCACTGAGCTAACCCACCACAATGAACCCCTGGGTTGTTTTGTGTTTTTCCTCAAATAAGTTGTATACGGTGGTTAAAAAGTAGACATTGTTGCAACAACCAGGGATCAAACACTTAACCTCTAGTGTGGCACTCCATCACTCTATCACTGAGACAAAGTACCACATAGAGTAGTTGAGTTGTGTTTTTTTATTAATCATGGTCGTTTCTTTCGGCTAAATGACTACATGTTCGTTTTTTTTCGGCTAAAAATTTCGTCCAAAAATGCCTTACTATACATGGTCGTTTTTTTCGTCCAAAAAGGCCTTACTATACCTGGTCGTTTTTATCAAATAGATATAGCCGCTCTACCGCTGACATCTTTGGACTCGGATGATGGTCCTGCAAGCCGCCGGCACAAATCCTGCGCACCAACACAAGTGGGATTCCGAATTTGAAAACTAAAACACCACCTTTGACGCCGCCAGCCAATCGTTTATTTGTTCATGTTTGCTTTGATGGCATAAATACTCAACATGGAATCAGTTGGCAGGATTCATGAAGTTAAGTGTAACACAATGGAATCTGTTCTGTGGAAATAAAGATGGCATGGTTTAAGACGACGTCTCAAAAAAACACTCTTCAAACTCATCCGGATACAACACGGCAGTGACGGCACGTCTTGATAGGCTGCCACAATTTCCATTTTGGACAAATCTTACAACGTTACACGATTAAATAAAGACATTAAATGCAGCGGTGAAACAAAAATATTTCCATCACTTGACAGATTGGCATTTCTAAAGAGTATGCTCTGACTACATCCAGCACAATTAAATACTGGCTTGTGCTGAATGTAAAGCCTATCCTGGAAAATTTGCCCGGCCTGAAAAAAAAATCTTGACAATGATGCTCGAGCATTGAAAATAACCCGTGCTTACCACTTATTCCGCAAATTGAAGGGGGAGAGAAATATGCAAAATGCCACAGCACTAACATACTCCCCCCGCACTGTAATGTCGATGGCCACATTCTCCCCCATTTTATGCAGATGTAAAAAGCTGCTCCATGGTGCCATTTAGAACGAAAGTGAATTCATCAGTGGGGGTGCTTGTCTCTGGTCATGTTGACGATACGCGTGAGTCCACCCAATACATAAGCACTGCAAGCAGTGCCAACACGGGGACTTGATTTGCCAGAGTCCAAACTGGTCAAGGACCCGCACGCTTGACTCGGGAGACGTGCATCAGCTCGTCAGGACTGCACGTAACTGAGAAGCTCTTCTTTGTCCATCTGATAATGACTTTTCTTCCAGATGTCGCGCAGCTTCTGTAAAGTAGCCCCGATCTCCTTGCCCGTGGTGACGCCCATTTTTCGCAGATCGTGTCCGCTGATGGGGAAGCGAGGGACAGTCCACTGGCCGAGTTCGGCCAGCAGCTTGTGCTCACCCTGATACTTGAGCAGCTCGCTCACTTTCATGCGAGTATCCAGTTCGCGACTCTGTCAAGACAGTGGCAGGATTCCGTCAGTGAAATGCACTCGACGCGGGGATACGCGAGACAGAAGGAGATTTCAGCCGCGCGAAGGGTGCACCTTTCCACCACAATCAAAAGCAGCACACCCGAATAATCACACTTCCTTACTTGTATACATAGACTGTGCTTTAATTACAGCGCTAGCTGAAGTTTTTTGGAAGAAGGAGTCAAAGTAAGACGTGTTGGGCTGAATAGTGGCAAAATTGAGCAACACGATATGACCCAAGCGCACAGCCATTTGACATTGAGTCAGGAGCATGTCGCCAAGTCTTTGCGTTTCCTTGTGCCACAACAGATAAAGACGCTAAAACTTACATCTATAATGAAGTCGGTGAAGGTTTTGAGCCCATCTTGCTGGTCGCCGTTCTTGCAGAGATCTCGTCTGTATTTGACCAGAAAGAGAGCAAGGGTCTTCTCTTCCTTGGACACCTTCAGTCGCAGGTCCATCCTCTCTATCTCCTCTGAGCGGCGGCAGAGAGCCGCCAGGACGGTCATCGCTTTGGGAGAGTGACCCGTGGCGTTCCGCCACACCCGCTTCATCTCATCCACGTTGCCCTCAGACGGTAAACCTGAGGACGCACGGGGAACGGACCGCCGTGCTTTTGTTTGAATTGAAGAACCCGCCCATCCGTTAACCGACCACGCGCGACGGGGTTTGGGAACGAGCACCGACGCGAAGCTCCAAAAAAGAGCAAGGGCATAAAAGCTTAGTGACCAAGAAGCAGAGATGACAGAGTCACCAGAGTGACAGGCCAACAGTACGTCTCACCAATGTAACGGGCCAACCCCAAGCCGTACATCATCTCCAGCAGTTGGGCAGCGTGGCGGCCGGTGACAATCTTTTTCAGCTCCACCCAAATGCGTTCCCCTGAAATGGCTGCCAGCCCACTGCTGTTGGCTCGAATAGCCTCGAGCGTCTGAGGCTCGTGCTCATCGGGCTTCAGAGCCACCTTGCCGTAGAATCTGTTGACGACACAGACAAGTCAAAAGAACTTTTTTTTTCTCCACCTCTTCATTGTTTTACATATCACGAGTATGCAACAACCCGTCTCCTCTCCTTAAGTTTCAATCACCTGATTCACAGGGAACCAGCCCACCTGAAATAACGCAGTATTCTTAAGTAGTCCTCTTGGATTCTTTGTTCTGCACTGCCAACAAACCGGACCGTTCGGCTCTGGAGGTCCTCGTATCCTTTGAAATAGTCGTATAACGTGCCATCTAGACCTACGGACGGAACACAAGTCAACAAAATCAAGACGGTAAAGTGGAACTGACATTCAAAAGTATGAAGAGACCAACAACCTAAAAACATGGAGTTGATTGTCAGGTCTCGTCTCTCAGCATCTTTCTGCCAGTCGGTGGTGAACTCCACTTCAGCGTGGCGGCCGTCTGTCTCCACATCCACCCGCAGGGTAGTCACTTCAAAATTCTCATTGTGAAGCTAGACAAGATCCACAAACGAACAACGTGAAGTCCGCTGAAGGCATACCGAGTGTTGCAGGCGATTCATTTGGGCGGGGCGAGAGGAGTCAGCAATTAAAAATGATGAATGGACACACTAACATGAACGACATTTGAATTTGGTGAACGAGTATTCCTGACCCAAAATGATTCTCGTATCATTGATTGAAACGCTCCAAAGGAGTTACCAGTCCCCTTCGCAACGAGGAATGACCAAGATTTCGAGATTCACTTCACTCCTTCAAGGCAAATTAAATTTACACCGCTTTCTGTTTGTGTTGCAGACGACACACGTGAAAGCTCGAAACGGGAGATTTCAGAAGGAGGTGCATAGACCAACGACTGCTCCTCCCACCTCCAGTTTTGTCAGGCTATGAATAATTTCATCCGTGAATATATGCTAAAGCTTACTCTTGCGGTAATTGTCCCATGCTTCTCTCCTTTATTGTTGATCATTCTGATGCCCGCAGCTTGGAACATCCGCTTCATCTCGTCAGGTGTAGCGGTGGTGGCAAAATCCACATCTTCGGGCTGCTTTCCAGATAAGAGGTCCCGCACAGCACCGCCGGCTATCCTCAACTCATATTGGTTCTTTTTAAATGTTTCTGACAAGGTCAAACACAGAAAATTGAGAATGATGTACTTGCAGGCAAATCCATCCATACATTTATTTGTTACATTGCTTGTAAGAGTCAAGAGCACGCATCTGAGGATCCCCAGCTGACTGCGGGCAAGAGGTGGAGTAAACTCTGAATGGGGATATTGCTGGAGTTAAACAAGTTTCATGATCTTATGTGATGAAAATCACGTCTTGGCTCACAGCTTTTATTTTGTTTCACTGAAGAAAAAGAAAGGACGTTAATTGCCCCTCATTAACGAAATTCCAAGAATTAATCCGAGTCTCCGTTTTTACTTTTAGCCCATGGAAGTGATCTTGGTGCAGTTTGGAAGCCCATTTCATGCTCCCCCCCCCCCCCAGGGTAAATAATTTAGTTTAGCATGCAACCACTTTGAAAATGACAAACGAGCCAAAGGTCCACGTCCTCACTGCGTCTCACCTGCCAGTTCATTCAGTCCATCGGTGAACAAAACCTTAAACTCGCCGCTCTTTAGTTGCATGGTGAAAAGACTCCTCCAATACAAGCGCGTCCTACCCGTCACACTGGATCTGAATATTGTGCTCCACATCTGTGGGGAGAAAATTACGGAGCGTGTTTGATCGATCTGCTTGTTTCGGGCTACTGGAAGTAGCAGAAGTGACAGCACGTTGGGGTGCAGACAGGCTGGCGAGCGGCTTTCGGCAGCCGCCCGCACAAAACACACGATTGTCAATCAAAACTCTGAAGAAACATAAATCGTCGACATGTGTGTGCATATTGGAGCAAACTTGTCACCTGAGGAGAGCAATTGAAGTCCCTCGCGCTTCGTACTTGGCATCACATTTCGGGAATGAAATTAAACAGGAAGTTGGTTGCATCATGTGATCACTGACCAATAGGAGGGTTTACGTGAAGGTCACGCAAGCGCGATAATCTCGCGAGAGAAGACCATAAACGTTTTACGCGAGTTTCCGTTGCCCTGCTGTCAGAATAGAGGTGTTGAAGAGAAAAATGGCAAAAGTCGAATTGACCCCGCTAAGACCGTGGGACGATTTCTTTCCCGGGTGGGACAGGTTCGCCAAGCCGGACATGAAAGATATGGCGAAATGGAATAACAGAGTTGTTAGCAACTTGCTCTACTATCAAACTAATTATCTGGCTGTGTCTGTCATTGTTTTCCTTATTGTCGGGTAAGTAACGTTCCATCTGCTGGATCGTAGAATCAATCGATTGGATCACGAATGCATCTATGTTTATCAAATTGTGCAACTCTCAATAAGGAAAGTTAAATGCCATGCCAACTTTTTTTGGTGTTTGTTTTGTGATGACAGCTACATCCATTTTCTTAACTGTCGTCATTTCCCTGACGATTGAGCTGGGCTGACTCGACGCCATTACATCTGACTAAAAAATAAAAAATAAAAATCATGCTCAGATTGACACCAGTACATTTTGGGGGGCGGGGTCCCTCGGATTACTTGCAGAAGGTTGCTAATAAGAAATAATAATAATAATAATACAGTAATAAAAGAAACAGCATTCAACATCATTCGATTTATATCTCTCAGATGCCATGACTCAAACTGTGGTCATTATTATAAATAAATCCTTTATTTCATCCACGTAGCAGCAACTCAACATTATTTATGGAGCACTTTAAAACAACCATATCTGCACACCATATTCCCAGGAATTCAAACCTGGACGTCTTGACTATGAGGCAGACACGATAACCACTTTTCGCACTGTGCTACATTAAATTACCATAAACGTACAGGTACATAATTTCTCACTTTTCATAATTTTCTTGAAATCTAATATAGCAGAGCACTGTCTTGCACAGATTGTCATTTATTTGGTCAGCTGTTCACGTAACCATGTAGTAGAGCTTTGAGTGACAGACGCGGGACGTTTATTCAGCCACCACCGCATCGTTGCTGTGGATTGGAGCAAAGAGTCCATCATTGGATATTCGGTCAGTGAGTCAACAGTTGCCGTCTTTACTTGTGAACACCAAGTTTAAACTTTGACACGGTGACCTTTAAACTGTAATCTTCTTCAAACCTTTTTGCAATTTTAGCAGATTAAATATTCCGACAGGCAGTGTATCGTCTCTAGGTTTGTTGTTGTAATGACTCACCCTCACCACTTGGCTGTGCTCGTAACCAAATTCAAATCCGCTCGTCAGCCAACAGAACTGAGCAGCAGTGTCCTTCCTGTCCATGTGTCCTGCAGTTTGCAGAACCCTCTGGGAATGTTCACCGCCATGGCAGTGGTCTCGGGAGTCTTTCTGGGCTCGGTGTGGGCGGCAGATAACAGAAGCGCCATCAGGAACTTCAAAAGGCACAAGCCCACAGTTTTTGTGATTGCTGTCATGGTGGCCAGCTACGTGATAATATCCATTCTGGGGAGCGTCATGGTGTTCATGATAGCAATCACTTTACCGCTCACGTGTAAGTTACAGTCAGTCTTTTTTTGTTTTCGTTTCGTTAGATCAGTGTTTCCCAACATTTATTGAGGCAAGGCACAATTGGAAATGAGGGGGGGGGGGGGGGGGAAACATCCCACTGCACACCACCAAATGAAAATTAAATCTTTTATTATGATTAAGTGGAATTGGTTATTTTCAAAATTTGTCATGTCACAGCGGTTGGGAATCACCGCGTGAGCTGTATCGATGGCGAAAGGAAGATAGTTCATGGGATAGGTGAAAAACGCATAAAAGGCTATGAATGCATTCTTTTTTTTCTTCTTTTTTTTTAGTGATACTGGCCCATTCTTCTTTTCGCCTCCGCAACATGAAGAATAAACTGGAGAATAAAATTGAGTGTGCCGGCCTCAAAAGGTCTCCAATGGGCATCTTCCTGGAGTCGCTTGGTCAGCAAGAGGAGAACTTTCAAAAGATCCAGAACTTCCTGGAGGCCAAAATGAAGGAGTGACTGGACTGAGAAAGGGCAACGCACTTGTGTTCATCTGTTGGCCAAAGATCCTGACTCGCATGAATCTATCCAATCCGGCCTCAATGAGTTCCCTTGTATTGTGAAGAGAATCAAACAGTGCGCTAACCCCAAGGAGTATTCCACTCCTACTAGACGACTCCCTAAATCTCAAATCTGTCTTGTATTATTCACTCACGGACGTCAGCCCTAGCAGCGTTCCCTCAAGTCAAACTTTATTCCAAGGGACAGAAAATGCACACGGGACACAAGCCCTTGCCAAGAGACACCAAAGACTGTATTGGTAACCCCACTTTCAGTTTGTCGTCTTAGTACTCATGTGAATAGAGAGTAGCCAAGCTCAGATTCTTTGCAATAAAAAGAGAGAGTACCTTCTTTTGTTTGGAGCCATGATGAATAGAATTCACGAGTCACATGACTGCGCCAATCTTTCAAAGTGAAGACTTCAAACGGTTCTTAGGTGTGAAGCCAAATCCATCAGTGTTCCTGCTGCACTCTGACTCTTTCATCTTGACGGAGTCCTCCGGGTGAGTGATTAGCTTGGTTGACGTGAATCGATGGGCTGCTCCACGTTATACCACAGAGCAGTGATCGGGGTGGGAATTCTTATAATCCATCTCAAAGCGTCAGAGCAGCAAGCGCTCGTCCCCTAAACAGCTATCATGTGGTCGTTGTGTTTGTGCAAAAAGACGTGAACACTTATTAAAAAACATGTTACGAACCTTACCTCGGATGAGGATTGATTTTGGCCAAAAGTGAACATGGTGAATTTTGAGTTGAGAGACACACCAACAAATGGATGCTAGTTGAACGGATCTGACTAGCTTAGCGGTGGTACTAACGGCAACCGCCCGCCGCTGTAGTTCTTTAGTTTGTTGTCTTCCAGATTGTGCAACTTGTGAAGCGCTGCTGGCAAAGAGCTCAAGTCAAATTGTGTCTCAGGCAGCACACTGGAGGCTCTTGTTCTCTTGACGACAGCTGCTCACGTTCCTCGCGGCACGTGTGCACACCCGACAGGTGTCTTCCACGCAACGTTGCAAGAGCGTATTGTACCGCACGATGCGACTCTCGCTTTCAAACAAACCGTCAACAGATGCTCCAGACCCTCAACGGGGTACGCCGTAAAGGAAATGGACGCGTGTTGAGTCCCAGTTTGAACCAGTTGAAATCATCCTCGGACATATTTCGCTTGTACCACCTGGAGATTAAGAATAGATGCGGGGAAGCACACAAGAAGGCCTTGTTTATGTCGCGGAGTATCGGCTGGAACAGCCCGGCAGCGCCTGCCTGCAGCTGGTATGAATTGGCGGACGCTCGGAGACAGCTGGACGTCAAACACGACCCCGGTCACTGCTTAGGGTTGAAGCCAGGTTGCTCCACCAAGAAGCAGGGATGGCAATGGCTAGTGATGAAAAAAGCGGAAAGGGGCGTGGCTTGGACGGGGCGACCAATCACAACAAGTAAGACATCATAAACGTCCAATCGCAGGGCTGTTTACAATCGGAAGATGGAAAGACTGATCGGGAGAGCTCATGAAAACTCGACGATAAGGTACCTCTGACCCCCCCTAAAATTTTCTCCACGGATTTAGACGATTCACAAAAATGATCAATTTAAGAAACAAAAAGGCGGATTTCCACGTTTCCGCGGAAAATTGCCATCCCCGAAGAAGCGTGACACTCGGGGGCACGACGAGTAAGTCAAAGCTGCTGAACTGCGTCGACCAATTCACACTTGTTGCCACACAAAACGTGATTGGGAGTGAAATAGGGCCAAAGGTTAACATGAGAACGGGGAGGGGGGGGGGGGGGCGGCAGCCCCCGCCCTCTATGCGTGTGCATAGCAAATTGCTGCATAGACTCGGGAGGCTTTGGTTCAATAAGCATTCACTGTTTACCACCTCTCTCAGGAGCAACACACCTGATTCAAATAATCAGGATGGTTCTCATGCTGCTTCAGAGCTGTCTGATGAGCTGATCATCAGAATCAGTTGTGTTGCAGCCGAGACAGCTGGAAAACAGACATGACGGTGGCCCTCCAGGCCTGGAGCTGGACATGCCTGATGTAGTATAGAACAGTCAATCAGTACACGCTGATCTTTTTCCTTGTGGACAGCTTTCAAGTACCAGAGCTAGAGCCAATTTTGGTGGTGGTAAAAGAAAAAAAAAACTGGCGCTAACCTGGGCACTGGCCCGGAACTAGCACCAGGACAAGAGCGGTGTGGAAAAGGGCCATTTGAGGACAGGAGGAGACGTGGGTCATGGCCAAATGGGTGTGGTGAGGTTTAAAGACCGGTTTGGTGGGTTCAGGGCTGAAGAGCACAAGAAACCAGCATGGCAAGACAGCAGTGTGAAAAGGAGAAAAATAAATAAAACAAAACCCAAAACACAGCTTTTGGACTGCAACAGAAAAGGAAACTCTTTTGTACATTGTAATGGGTTGCTCATTCACTATGGCGGGATTGCAATCATTGAAGCATTAACCTCGGGGTTTGTCAGAGACTAATTTCCTTTCTTCACAGGTTCTCAGGGTTAAACAAATATAAAGTGGTTCAAGCAGCTCCTTTTGCGTGCGGCACCACTAATTGTACAGATTGCAAGACTATTTCATTAACTGAACAGACATTCACTGAGCTAATTTAATGGCTTTACATTTAATCCTGCGTTCCTCCTCCCTTCCGCGAGATTGGTTTTTCAGGTCCCATTGTGTCCTGTCAACCAAATAATGAATTCTGATTTGTTTTATTCAAACAAGTGAAATGATACAAAATCCTAAGAACCAGCTTAACAAAAGCTTTTGCTATATATTACATGCTTTTTTTCCAAAATTCACAAGATGCTCTACAAACAACCAGTGTATTAACAGTAAAAAAAAAAAAAAAAAAAAAAAAAAAAGACGGAGCACCGGTCCATGAGTTCCAGCATGGATGTGGTAAAAGAGCCTTTCTTTTTTTTTCTCGATTTTTTGTGAGTTTCTTTTCTTGAAAGTCCAATATTTGTGTAGTAGCGTGGCAAATCTTTGTTAAGATTCTCGGGAGTAATACTGGTGTTAGACAAAAACACAAATATGTGACTTGGTTGTGCTTTGCGGTAAAGTAAGATCGTATACTTCACAAAGGTCACACAGAGTGAATAGAAATGAACATGGAAAGTAGCGTTGGTGCTTAAAAGTATTCGGAAATAAAAGTACATTGACGTCGTGGCTGCAAAGTGTTCCAGGAAAGCCATCTTTGTTCGGTTCACTCCTAACACGCTCCTTCATTATTATTTTTTTTTGATCGGGTTCTATCAGTCCTTGTCTGGTCCTTCATGGTTATCTTCACACGTGTCGGCAAGGGGCAGGAGAAGATGCGCTCAAAGTTGTTCGCTGCGGCTCAGTGCGGCCTTCCGCGACACAACGCCGCTAAGTTTCAATCTCTGCGGAGCAAAACTGCATACTTAAAAGTCTGCGGTCTGCGGCAGCTCCGAGTACAGTTACAGTGCTCGAGCGAGCGAGAACAAAGTCTGCTTGGCTTGTGTGTGTGTGTGTGTGTGTGTGTAAATTCCTTCATTCTTTGGCTCGCCTTGCTCAGAAAAACAGGTAAGTGCAGTCGAAGGCACAGGGACAGCTTTGTCATGCAAAAAAGGATTGGAATGACAGGCAGCTAAACTATCGTTCCTGCTTTGGAGTCTTCGTGCCAGTGTATCCCATCTTGTGGGTCCATGCTTGTTGGCGTTTGGTTGCGCATCTCCATCTGGTTGACGTCCGTGTGGGATCTGAAATCAAGAGCAAATAGAACAACACCATCAGTGCGCAGCAGCTCTTGGTGTGACCGAGGAGCCTCGTTCACACGAGCGCAGCAGACGACGACGTTTCTTGTTATCTCATTGTCACCCTCAAATGCCCCCCCCCCCCCCCGCAAACGTTATTTCTCTCGGAAGTTGGTCCAAATGCATCTGACCCCCCCCCCCCCCCCCCCCCCCCCCCCCCCCCAAGAAGTCAAATGTATGCTACATGTGTGAAAGGGTCCATCCACATTTGACTCTCCCTTCCTTGTCGCGGCATCAAGCGATCAGTGCCGGACTGTGCTAGAGCCACTCGTAGTCAAATATTTCCATGAAGCGGAACAGTAAATAGCGCACACACACACACATACAGCAATGGAATCCAACAATGCTCAGGGGCCGCATTTCCCCTCTGCCACTTGAGTGCTCCCTCACCACAAAAACGCACTCAGAATGACTGAATGAGAATTCGGCAAGGAATAAAAGAATGCTCCCAAGAGCTTTCTGCCAATCAGGTCACCTGACCCCGATCAACTAGTTCACATTATTGTCTCTCATCTTTTTTTTTTAATCACTTCTATTATTGGAAAAAGGGGTTCAATTTTTCTGGTCTGTAGTTCGGGTACACCTCTGTCGAGGCCTCGCGGGGGCCTGCCACTTCGCCATTGAAGCTTTGGGAGAAATGCGCATGTGTGGACAAAAAGGGCGAATGGCAGCACGTGAGCAGGGGCCCTCAGCAAAAAAACAAAAACAAAACCAAAGCGCACTGCAGAGGAATGCGACCGCCGGATGCTGGATGCGCTGGATGCCAATACGTCAATTGCGGGAGAAGTGGGGCGTGCGCGACACAGCCATGCGATCACCGCGTCGGGCATGACACCGAGCAGTCAGTCAAACATCTCGGGTGCAAGGTTGCACTTCCAAACACTGGCAACAAGCTGACGATAGCAGCGAAGGCACCGGCTGCGGCCGTGGCTTGTCTACTTACTACGAGCTACCCTTCAGCAAGGGGCGCCGTACCGGGCCTGTGCCCCGTAGAGGCCCGAACCTCCTCGCTGCTGGACGTCCTGCCAGCCAGGGGAGGAGGAAGAGGAGGGAAGGCAGGACGGGGGGGGGGGGGGGGGGAAATGAAGAGGAAGAGCCTGCGGGAGAAAAGACGCGGCGTATACGTCCCCGGCGGGCCGTTATGGCTGTGCCAAGAAATAGTAAAGTGCCGTCAGGGGCCGCACATCTATGTGAAAGCCAGCCCAGGGGACTCGCATGGGCAGACGCATTTTTAAGAGCTGTGGAGAACACTCTTTTGTAATTGTGCAGTTGAAAAAAACAAAAAAAAAAACAAAACAATTGCTACGCTGCACATACAGTACGTTATTGCACATTATTGTTCCTGTATGGGCCCACGAGGAGAACACCAAACCTCGTATTGAAAATGCTGCATCAGGGAGTGGCTCATGGGATGATGACGGCATACGTTTTTTGCTTCTTACCTGCCCTGGGTGGAGCGGGCAAAAGGGGCGGTGCTGTAGCTGTACGTCTGCGGCATCTGCTTGGGCAGGTCACAACCCACTCGACCGAGACCACTGATAGGCCCGTGCCAATTTCCGTTGGAGGAACCTGAGAACATCGGCGAGTGTCACCGGTTAACACTGCGCTCGCTACCCGGATGTCAACGGAGGATTTAGCTGATCGCCACGGCCCGGGGACCCGTCTGACCTGATGAGTAGGAGTGGTTCCGGTCGTTGTTATTGTGGCTGAAGGCTGCGGGCGTGATTCGGTAGCTGAGACTCTGCTGGGAGCCTTGGTCGTAGTCGCAGCTGTACGCGGGTTGCTTGTAGGCCGTGTTGCGATGGTACCAGCCCATCAGGTGCTCGGCCACGACGGCCTTCTGAAAGTTCCTGGAGATCTGGGCTTGGCCGCGGGGAGCCGGGCGGTTCCTGGGTGGCCGAAGCGTGGCGTACGGGTTCTGGGACCTGCCGTCGAGCTCATCGTTGCCGTAGCGACCGTGCGCATCATAGGCACGATAGGCTGCGTGGGCGGGACGCAATGGCGGATTGACGCTGTAGTGTCCCTCCGTCTCATTGTCGTACACGCAGACGCCATTCGAGTAAGGCTCTGGCTCCATATGGCTAGGATAGCCCGTGATGTAGAAGGCAGTGGTGGTGGGCCGGGTGCGGGGCCGGTAGGCGTGGCAGTGGGCTTCCGGCTGAGCCAAGTTGGGCATGCTGCCCGTGTTGGCGTATACGTCTTTCCTGTGGCGGCCGCGCACTCGACGTCGCTGGTTGTGGTTCCCGGGGACCGCGTACTCCACGCTGGACTGGCTGGTGTAGGACGAGCCGTCGTCGAGTACCTCGGTGCTGTTGCTGCGCCGGGATGGGGACAAGTTGAACGCGGGCAAACGCGCTTCGGGCTCCAGTAGAACCTTGGACTGGGACTCCAGACTCCCGCTGCGTTGGCGAAAAAGCTGCGGCGCCTCCTCTGATCTGGACGGGGCGAACGCAGAAATCAAATCCGATCATCGTGCATCCGTCTTTTACCAGACGGGTTCATATCAAGGAATGCAAACTCCCCCCCCCCCCGACATACTTGAGCTGGCTACTGCTGTAAGCGTTGCGTGTGAGCAGCGGAGTCGGGGGCATACTGCGGGCATCACGAGGCTGTCTGGAAACCGATTTGTGTGGACTGCCGTGGCTGAACAAGGCATCGTGGTGACTGTGGCGGAGCGCTTCCTGGATCGGACTGCAATTTAACCTGCGACACGGGTAAGGATTACGTTTCTCTTCTTTTCAGCCCGGCCAACCCAAGAAAAGAGCGCAGACAGCATTCAGGTCATCTTACATTGTTGACTGCTTCGAATGAGTTCACATCCGAACGCGTTGCGGCAACTAGAAGCCGACTGTGACGCAATACCGCTTTCATGATTCGCCCCCTACCCCCGTATGGTTATTGTCGGTTACGTCCTCATGGGCATCGACATGTTCTTTTCATTCTACTTTTAAAACTGGTGTATTTGGACTAATATAGGGGGGGATTTTTCAAAGGGGGGCGGGGTTTGTGGCAATTGGCAGGCTTCGCAGGTCTGGACGAGCTCCGCGCACGCACAAAAGCAGCAGAAGTCCGAACATCAATATTGTGTGGGACGTACCTGCCGTCTACCTGCTGGTCGTTCGCCGAAGCTCGTCTCTCATTGGCGCAGCGGATGCCCAGTGTCTCCGCATGGCGGGGCCTCGGGGAGTATTGAAGTGAACTCGAGCGCCGCCTCTGGGAGGTCAGCTCGTCATCTGGGAGGTCAAAGAGGCTCGCTTGAAGCCGATGCACGCTCCAGAAATTGGCATCTGATCAACAATGGGTCATACCTTCATCCAGTGTGAAGCTGTCGGACAGAGAGCTGAGCTCTGACGGATTGACGTCGTCTAAAAATGACAAGGAGGAAAAACGGTTTTCCCAAACGCCGAAAAGGATCCGTGCCGACGGCCGCTTTTAAGCAAAAGAAGCCTCCAACGCTTGCCCGTCCCACGTTTGCGCGGCACCTGCTACCTGCCAAGATCAGCGAGGCCCTTTGGGTGGGTTTCTTTCCCGCCCCGATCCTGTAGGCGTTGATCTCCCCTTCAATCTCCTCCAGTTTTCTCATCGCATCCAGACAGTTGTTTTTCCTCTTTTTCTTCACCGTCTTGCTGAGATCCATCTCCTTGGTTAACTTGATGGCCGCTTCCACGATCTTCTGCTGCAAAGCAAATCTGCTTTCCAGATTCCTCAAATGAGGATCCTGAGGGTAAAAGCGAAACGGAGACAATTGGAAATGAGCAAAGTCAACAATGCATCCTTAAAAAAAAAAAAAAAAAAAAAAAGAGAGAAACGGCCTTTTGGTCGCACCTCATGATCTGGGAAAAGGTCGTTCAGCTTGAACTCTGTGCCAACACGTCTTCGGACGTGAGGGGTCTTTTCTCCGGTAACCAAGGGATACTCTTTCGGTAATCTGCCTGTCAGTTCCTGCAAACGAGAACAAACAAGTCGCCTTCCAAATGGGGTGCATCACGTCGGCGGTCTGCGCCTTTTCTGAAAACTGCCGCCGACTGATTCCCGCTAAGGACTAGCGGTTTGCTATGCAGCGGCGCTTGGAACACACCAGCTCCAACGATTGACCTTTCTGAATGAATGACGTTCATCGCGAGTGGAAGACTTGACAGACTAACCGCTTCCCGCATGCAGATCTTCTTCAGTTCCTCCAGTTTCTGTTTCAGGGCGTCGTGAAGTTTTTTCTCCTTTGTTCTTAACTCGGTAATCTTCTCTTTCTTCTGCTCGTCGGCAACGTCGGAGTCGGCAGAACCTGTCGCAACATGCAGAGGTGGCTCTCACAATTCATTCAAGTGGGTGAGCGGCCGAGATGAAAGCTGCGGGGGGGGGGGCTACCGGCCGAGATGAGGCTTCCGCTGCTCGCCATGATGAGCTGGTGTTTGCCTTCGGGACCTGGAAATGTACTCGTCCGTTGGGCGCTGATCTCTGTGAGGTCCATGGCGATGTCTCCTGAACTCCTGGCCGTGGTCATATTTGACTACGGGGAGAAAACGGGGAGATCCCGCGTCAATCAGGTTCTTCGGCAATCTAGTCCTGTTCGAACACATGCGCCTTCTGCCTTTTTCAAACGCAATCCAGAGTTCCTACACGGTCGGGTCGAAATGTCATAATGACGTCCCCTTTTTCCAGAATCTTAATTGAAAAAAATGAAATCGTATCATTTGGGCTCTGAATTCTTTCCTCAATTCCTCAGCTGCAACCGATTCATGAAAGGGCGTCGCGACAACTGCCATGTCATCAATCAAGGAATGAGATCACACCTCAAGTTCATGACGAAATCACTCGCGGTGGGTTTAAACCAGCTAAGTTCCGCCCTCAGAGTACTTCATGTTGACTTTATCAGAAATCAGGTTGCGATGTTTGCTCGCCGTTAACCAACCGCAAAAGGTTGATGCGCATTTATTTGGAACAATGTCATGATTTTTTTTTTTCTCCTCACAACTCCTGGAGAGCAAGACAATGTACACCAATGTCATTTTCTGACGACTTGACCGTGTCCGAGGTGCATCGCGTACTTTACAAACTCTAAATTCACGTGGGCAACATTGTGGAAGCCTATCCATTAAAGAAAATACTACAACTACAAAAAAAAATAATAATAATGTCAACATTGTAATGCCAATGAACCAATGAGAATCAGACATTGCTTTTGGATTGTGGTTCAACTGAATTACGGGTATTAAAAAAAAAAAAAAAAAGAGGAGTCATGAAACAGGCCTGAACAAAAACTAAGACATACCCCAAGAAAAGATTGAAAAGGTGTGTCGTCTAATGAGCTTCACGGGAGTCGTCAAACTTGTGATCAGCCAATCGGCTTAATTCGAAGGAGACAAGTCGTCACCGGACTGTTTGGTAAACACACAAAAATCAGTCCAGGATGAATCGAAGGGACAGTGCTGTCTCGAGCGATTCCAAAGAACATTAAGGGCAAGCGCATTAAGGCTCAAGGCTGCTTGAATGCAGCTGGCGCAAGATGTCTTGAATCTGTGCACTGTCTCCTGACATCTCAAGACAATCAAGGTATTCTCGTCTCAATTGCGGGCCGGCGGTCTTGCGAGCGGGGAAATAACCGGCGACGCCCGAGGATGGACGGCTAAGAGCAAAGCGTTCGGAGCATTCGCAAGTCACCTTGTATGAGCCTTCTTCGAAAACCCGACTCAACATCTGTGGAATGAGCTCAAACGTGCCCGTCTGGGATGAGCACCCTTCACACCTGAGCCGAGGGGAACCCGTTTTTGCTTAAGGGTACCGTCAGTTTTGTCCAGGCCCCGGGCGCCACCAATTTTGTCCACGTGCGTACAGTAGATATCACAAAATACACATACACAAGATGTACAAATAGTTCTTGACTGTCGTGCTGGCGTTTGGCTCGCGCGACGCCCGACGCGCGTAAAAGAAGAAGACGTCGAACTGATTGGGGCAGGGAGCAAGAGAGGCGCGTACTCACTCGACTTTGCTTTCTGTCCAGGTAGAACCGGTGCTGACTGATGGCCATCACCCAGATGGTTTTAATTAGAGAATGGCTGGCATACCAGGAGTGAATGACGAGGCCGCTCTGCCCAAAGGTCCGCTTGCTCACTGTTCCGCTGTTGAGAGTGAAAACGGTTTTCCTTGTCATGCCAAAACACCAACTGCGATTCCCCCAACAAGTTTTGCGAATCCTCGCAGGATATCGAACAAGTCAGCGGCGACCGTTGCAAATTACCCTCAATGAGCTGCAGGCGGCACAAAACGAACCGGGAGGGTGTCCTAGGTTTTAAAAAGGCGCTCCGGTCGAGGGAGGCGATGCATCCGAGATGAAATCAAGCGCCCCCGCTCGCAGCAGGCAAGCGCTTGTTTTTTTTTTTTTTTTTTTAAAGGCAGCTTTGCATCATTCGCTAGGTGCCCTAAAACGGAGCGCTGTCGGCAGACGGCTTTCACAGTGTGCTAAATGTAGACTAACAACATCCATGGCGAGAGTGGCAGCCATTAAAATTTTTTTTTAAAAAAAAATCATACAATACAATACATCCTGATTTATATAGATAGCGCTTTCACAACAGCTGTAACAACTCGCCAAAGTGGGAAATTAAATAACTTTTTTTTTTTTTTTAAAGGACACCACAGCAAAGAGACGAGATCAAAAGATCTTTTCGGATTGCTTAACTGACCTGTGGGGGTGGATGACTTCCACAGCAAATTTCTTCTCTCGGAAATACAGATTCTCCAACTGCTTCCACGGGAACAACTGCAAAGAAATTTGTCAATGGTGAAAATTGACTCCACAGGCGATCAAAAGTCTCCAGAATTGGATGTGTTGGATTAAAAAAATATATATATATTTCTCAAGAATTCAACCACAGGTGATTCTCGGGTGGCGTATCCATTTCTGTCGTAAATCCAAAGGCATCTTATCTGAGATTGGACTCGTAAAGCCAAAAGAAAGAGGCGACAGTTGAGAAAAGTGTCTCACAGCTCGTGCGCTCATATCATCGCAGCTGTGAAAGTCTCGGCAGGATACGCAGGTGGGCGAGAGCAGTGCGGCAGCCACATTGCCTGCACGACTGGCCGCTGCGTGCCATTTCGCATCCTATCTTTGCTTTTAATAATCCCTCGGCAAGAAATTCAGCTGACGCTACGCTTGTGTATTTTGAATGCACAGCACGCAAAGAGCAAAAGTCAACTGCTCAACGCTGTAGGAAGCATTGATGAGATTTTTGGGGTCCGCAAGAGCGAGTGTGTCTCAGGTGGGGGGGGGGGGGGGGGGGAAATCCCCTCTACCATTTCAAGCTTTCTAAACTCTTTCAAACATATTTCAAAGTCTGAAAGCAAGGTTTGGGAGGAGTAAACGAATAAACAGGTGGCCGTGAGCCAGGCTTACCGTGAAAGCTTCTTTTTTGGACGTCGCCCTGCTATATTCCTGCGTATTGAATCCGACTCCCACAGGGGCTTGCCTGAGCTTCTTGAACAATGCCCGTTCTTGTCTGTTCTCCGGGAACCAGATAGGTGTTGCAAGAGTTTCAGCTCGGCCCCACCCCCATTCCTCTGACATCACAGACACCTCACCCTGGGCTTCGCACCGCTCTTTGAGCTGCTCCCCCCACCCCCATCCCCGCCTACGCAGCAGAGCTCTTCCCTTTTAGTCAGACCAGACAAACAGGTTGTATTCACATAAATAAGAAGAGCCCATTTTGGGAAAACCTCAACTCCATAGAGACACAACACGACGCGCGTGCGCAGACGGAGACGCCCGTACTGGTGTCGCCCTTCAATCCAATTGTCCAGCTGGGATCTCGGCAGTCTGCGGCCGTCAAGACTTTTTTCCACATGCATCGAGCAATGAGGAGAATGTGATGATGAGACCGGTGAAACTGGACTCGCAAGGACGAGTCATCACCGTCGATGAGTCACGGATCTATGAGTGTCGGAGAGAGTCCGACATCGCCAAAGTTGAAGGAAGACGTGTCAGCCGACAACGTCCGGGGTTATGTTGATCGCATTTTTCGTTATGAGGGCCACCGTTCAATGAGAGTCCTTTGCCGGGAGAGGCCAGATGATCACCCGGCCCGTCCGCAAACAGATCCTCTGCCGTTCTCTCCTTTCTTCAACATGTTTGCTCACAACGCCCCGAAGCGTTCGACAATTGCTGGCCAAGAAGAAAATGGCTGTGCTGGAGCAACTCCCCGACTGATTCGACCCCGGTTACGTGTTACTGCACGTCCCATCCTAGATGCGCGAGTGAAAACGACGAGCCTGACGATGCAAGTCATCGATTAGAGACTAGAGAGAGATGCACAAAGCACAAAGTCAGGAAAACAACCGGCATGGCGGCTCATAACGTCGAGGCTGCCTGCATTAAAACACACGAGGGGACAGTTCACATATGCGCAAGTGCATGTACAGTGTAAAAAAAAAAAAAAAAAAAAAACGCTTCACAGACTGCTTCTGAGGCCACTGCCAAAATATGTTTGGGATGTGACACACCTCAATCTGTGCAAAAGGCAACCAGCATGAGACTACGAGTCATTTTCTTGCAGATCCTTTTCGCTCCTACAAAAGTTTGAGACAGCTTCTACAGCTGGTACAAAAACAAAACAAAACAAAACAAAGAAACTGCTGATTTCTTTCATGACAATGTGTGCTTGACCTGCAGGTGTGAATGATAACGAGTTAGCGTTGACATCAACACTGTTGCCATAGCGCCCATGACAGACAGAGATGCCTGTGGTTTCAGTCGCGATCCGCGTGCACACAAGCACTAACGCCGACAATCCAAGCAGCCGGGACAACGAGTAACCAAAAACGAGGCCCACACCCTCAACGCCATACCAAAACATAAAAATAAAAAGTCCACCCTTTGTAAATTGCGTTATCCTCCGATTCGTTTGCTGCCAACACGGCATTCCCATACGATATAGTGAGCGACGCCGTGAAAATATAAGCCTGTCCTGTAAAAACGTGATGAGTAAATTGAGCTTTTCCGTTTCTATTTTGGGGACTTCCTTTCAACGGAACATGATTCAGAAATCTCGCATCGGTCATGAGTTCTCACCCAAAATTAGACATTCTGAGCAAATGTTGCTGCTTGACTTTTACGGAACATGATTCAGAAAGTAATTCAGAAATCTTAAGCCTCATTCATGCATTAGTTGAACCCAAAATAAGACACTTTCGTCGAAAACGTTCCAGGTCAGAGTAAAGACGGGAAACTCTGAAGAAGCGCGATACCAATTCACAAAAATGTATTCTCCAAAGTAAAAAGCAAGAAGCGGCAGAGTTGCAATGAGTAGGAAGGCCATCTCATATTTCTCCCGTAAACTGCACTTGGATGAAGCACCATACAGTTTTAAAGGCGAGAGCGTATTCGCCAACAACAGGAAACGACCGCGAGTGGATGTTCTCAAACCCTTTGCACGCACTAACACAGCCGGCTGAGCGCCGCAGCGAGCCCCGGAGGCTCGCCGCTTCCCTTGGAAACACAACTCACGCGCCGGTGACAGACGGCTCACTGATGTTTTGGGAACCGGCGGAACGCGCGGCGTCAACGGCTTTCAACTTTACAGTGGCTAGAAAAGGACAACGCATCCAGGTTATCGTGGCCGGGGTATGAGATGGGACAAAGCCAACCCAAATCGTTTCATTTGATTTTACCTTTCAGTTTTTCACTTCCGTGACAAGCACGACACTTCCAAATGCATCGCTCACACTTCATTTAGCCTTTGCGGTGCTTTACCAAATTTTCCACGGTGAAACCAAAAAAAAAAAAAAAAAAAAAAAAAAAAAAAAAAGGCGATATATTTGATAGAATCTTTGAAAATCAGGCCTGTCGTCTTCACATACCCCTTTTCCACCAAAACAAATTTGGTGCTCGTTCGGGGCCAGGGCCGGCCGGTGCTGTGCTTAATTGGCGCTGAACAAGTGCTTATGAAAAACGTGTTTGCTTCTCCACTGGCATTGAGCAGAGTAGAAGCTACGTCATGACTTCATCGTAAAGCGTCCAAAAGCTTGGATATACCATGGTCCACAGAAATACGTTAAGCTTGGCTAAATCTAGTAAAAACCCACCTTCCATAGGGACAGGATTGTACATCTAAACAAACAAAAAAACTGGCATTGGCATTGTACAGCCCCCGCCCCCCCGGCTCCACAACACACAACCTTTTCCTTATTTACTTAACCTTGACTCTGTAGCACCGAACCAGATAAAAGTCTTTCCCACCAACTCTCTGCTTTCTTTTGACTGACATGGGAATGGAGATCTTAATGATGCTTATTTACACATTGAGAGGATCGTTAACCATGTCAGGGCTAACAAAATACAACTAGCAAAGATTCGTCAGGAAGTACTGTTTCATAAAAAGACAGAACAAACCCCCCCCCCCCCCCATGAATACACCTTGCAAAGATTCGTAACGAAAATACTGATTCATAAAAAACATGAACATGCCTATTTAGCCCATGGCATTCATAAGAAGGCATACCTTTCTTGGTTTCAGCTTATCTTGTAAATCGTACTGGCCGACGCCTTTGTAGCTGACTCCGAGCCACCAGGGGATGCCCTGCTTGTCCTGTAGGAAAGCAGAACCACATAGCATCACTTGCACCATGAGGGCCAGTGCGAGATAAGCAATTGTCTCCATGAGGCTCATTACAACGGGAACACAAGACATTGATGTTTTCACCCCTACGGCGTTCGCATTTCACAGTCTCCATTTCTCGTCATTCGTTGTCCGTTTCCCCGCAAGGTAGTGAAAAGGCCTCGTTTAGGACGAACCGCGGGAATCGAACCGCTGCCGAAACGTGCGGTGCGGGAATGGTTGCTTAGCAGAGCGACTGACCGACTCGCACGTCGTTGCCCTTCCCGCCCCGGCTCACGGAGGAGGCACGGCGCGGTCCCGAGCACATGCTCTGAAAACATGTCAGGTCAACAGAAGCAAATCTCGATGACTGCGAAGGCTGAAATTGTCTCTCTCTTTAAAAAGGGAGCCTCCTAGGCGGCGGCGGCACTCTGCACTTGTTTATTTGCTGACTTTTATGGTTTCAGAGATGAAGTCGGAATGCTATAGTTCAGGGGTGGGCAAACGTTTTGGCTCGGGGGCCGCATTGACTTTTAAAATTTGACAGAAGGGCCTGGTCAGCACGAGCTATGGTACATTTAAAAAAAACTGCATTTGTTGACAGTCCATATCAAATATCAACAGAACAAAAGCATGAAAGTACGGTATTAATATACTTTTTTTAAATGACAAAAGTGTTGTTGATGACCTATTTTAGCCTGTGCATCGCTGCAGATGGGTTGTGATCAGACCAGTAGAAGTAGAGCGATACAGAGGTACTAGGTGGTCGAAAAGATTGCCCCGCCCCCCCCGTGTTCTGCAACTTCAAGTCAATACGCCACCTGGCGGTGAAATGCCTGTCATTACAAGTCCAATTGAAATGAATGCAATCATTCACATCGAACCTTAATTGTGGACCAACCTTCGGCGGGCCGGATTAAAAAGGCCAACGGGCCGGATTCGGCCCGCGGGCCGTAGTTTGCCCACCACTGCTATAGTTGGTCGTTTCATGTCTTAGAAAATCATTTTTTTCCCATATGAACGTATTTCTAATTGACATGTTTATACCGTATTACACGCTCGTGTTTTTTACATGTTCATATTGTATTATATTTTGCAGTTGGCGGACATATTGGAAATGGCTACGACGAGCCGCCGTCATGACGTACAGTTTTGTTCTGTCCCTCGAGGTGCATTGTAACGGGTGTTCGACCGGGCCTTATATGCCTTTCGGTTTCAAACTTTAACGTCATTAGCCAAACATAACTGTATGTTCACGAGAATTCAAAGTTTCCGCATGTGCAGCGGTGGGTTTTATTGAAGCCACTGACATTACCTTTACTGGGTAATAATGGACTCCATATGATGGCAACGACTCCACCAGGGTTAGATACCTTGAGAACGAGAGAGAGAGAGAGAACGAGGTTAAAAGGAAAACAAGTCACTTGCACTCCCTCACTGGCAAAGCGTGGCCCTCGTACAGGCAGCGGAGTTAAGCCGCGGTCATTGAGGAAGCGGCAGTAATTTACGGCGCGGGAGGGAGAGCCCGCTGATCAATTCAAGGGCACAAAACGTCACCATGTGAACGAGCCGGGCTCGGTCCGAGTTCCAACCACGCGAAACCCAAGGGGGGCGACGGCCTTACTGGTCGGACCGTGAGCTCCTCCTCCCGTGACACATTCCGGCCCGGTGACAACCAGCGCTCGTGTAAAACTGCCATCAAAACTCACACTCCAACTTAAAACAAGCGCATTCATGAAAAGTGGAACACTTACTTCACAATGGCCTGTCCTCTCGTCAGCCCTTTCAATTTCTTGTAATGCTCAATCACTTTGTCCTCACTAGAGTGAAATAAATCATAATTTCCAATGTGAATGTTTGACCACAAACTATGGCAAAGACATTTTTTTTTTCTGGGCAAGGAATACAAATATCGGGATCCATCCTTTAGTCTTCTTTTGTTTATTGCTGCTTGAGTACTACATGTGCACAATTCAAATGTTGGGAGATGTGATTTTTATTTGTTTTTAGGACCTTAACATGCCGTGGCTTTAGGAGATCACTAACTGCGCCGATAACTTACCAATAACTGAGAGACGGGTGTTTCCTGAGAACTTGGGTGGGCAAAACTGGCAGATGCTTTAGGTTTGATTTGGCTGTTTCAGGACTGTAAGTAGATTAAAAAAAAAAAAAGGACAAGAATGATAATGAATACATTCACAAGAAGAGCCGATCTATTCACCCGTTTCCTTTTTGGAGCTGTTCTGAAAAAGGAATCACGTTTTTCATCTTTGTACGATTTATAGCAAGGACAGGCAATTAAATAAAGCCCCGAAATTACACTTCTGGTAATGAGGGTGGTTGTGGTCTTGTTTTTGAGATGACTCCCCCAAAAAAATAAAAAATAAAAAAATCACAGCAAGCTTGTCATGACTTGAACGTGTGGAGAGAAACGCGGCAGTCATATTGGCGCTTCCGACTGGATTGTAGTTCATGCGTAGCGATTGCTAGCGACAATAGTAACTAAGGCACTTTTTCCATCTCTGTAATCTTCCGTCCAAAGGCAAGACGTTCCGAGAGTTGAGCCTCACTGATGTCTCGCCAAAGTTCATGTGCAGTATTTATATATAGCGCACGGGGTGCCTTGAAGCCACCGAGAGCACATCAAGACCTTCAGATAAACGGTACCTTGATGACCGTTTATCTGTTCAGTACAATTACCCGAGCCATTTCAAAACAGACAAGCTCTTTCCAAATATTATTGGTTAACTCCAGCCACTTGATTTACCGTACCTTCGCATGGCAATCGATCAAATGTGAAAGATTTAACAGCTCGAGTCCTGTGATCTCTGCCAAAAAAATGTCAAGAGGCCATCCGTCTTGACTGGTTATGTCATCTGTTCAGACAAGCGGCGGCGTGTCAATGTCTATGTTTCTACGCCATGTCTTAAACTGAACAAAAAAAAAAGGGGGGGGGGCTGGCTTGACTTGGCAGGCCAGTCCACTGGGCACCTAAACAAAAGCTACACAACTCAAACACCTAGCATGCTATATTGCATTGGTTGAAAGGTGATGTTGAAGCCAGGGAAGTGTCCGAAAGCAGCCCGTGGCATCTCCGTCGGCGCGCTACTTCAATAATGAAACAAAGTAATCCTATAACAAGAACCTCAATACGAAACTAAAATGATTGGGTTTTTAGCTCAAGAGCCATTTGGCCTCCAAGGGCCTTTTAGAAATGTCAAACCAAATCTTTTTTTTTTTTTCCCCCATAGGAAAGATGACATTGACGGCGTACGAGAGATAGACGCTGATCCAGTTATGTGAACTGGCTTGCGATTCAAAAACAACGGGGGGGGGGGGGGGCTTTGGCGCTCAGCGCTCCCCCGTGGCTCCCTCTCCCAGGTCGACCGGGTTTTGCTGCCACGGCACTTTGCTAGCGTGTTTGATGGCGTAGGTTTTATGAGGAGCTGGTGCCTGATGTTGTCGGGGTGATCTACTCCGCCGCCACATTGCCCCGTCAGCAATCTGGAATTCATTACTACGTCTGTTATCTCCCCGCAGCCTGCAGCGCGGGCCCAATTCCTGCCGCCCAGCCCAACGCAGCCCACCCAGCGTAGCGGACAGATCGGCTATTCGGCACGGCTGAGACGGAGGCGGAGAGTTTGTGGCAGAGATCTCCGCCCTGACGCAAATTTCCCCCTTGTTTACATACGGCCACTGAAGCCAAACAACAACAACGAAAAACAAAGTGTTAAGGCGAGGTGAAGGCCGACTCACCAATAGTTGCTTTTGCATTCCGTTTGATCTAAAAATAACAGCGCGGACCATTTTCAACCAAGTACAAAACTCATTTGAATGCAATCAACCTGATGGGGCATTCATTCAACTCTCAGCAGGGGGGGTTGGCCCGCTCTGCCACAATTCGACTGAGGCCGTCTACCATTGCACAGTGGACTTGTCTCATCCCTTTTGGAGGAGGTTTGCGGCTAATCTCGCCGCTACAGGGCTCTTTGCTGATACAGCATCGAGGAGGCCCTTTTAGACTTAAGGGATTTGCTGAGCCTCGTCATGAAAAGCAACACAAAACAAAGGGGTTCATTAACAGCGAAGAGGAATACAGTACCGACGTGCGACAGGGAGGGATGAATCTTTTTTTTTTTTTTTTTAATTCGATATCCTGCTGAGACAACTTTGGCCTCATCATGTTCTTACCTGTATTAGAGAAGCGTATCGCGGTGGTAGTTACGGTGCGCCAACAGATGTTGCAAAGATTTGATGCATAAGGATAAGAATTGTACTATTGTAAAAAAAAAAAAAAAAATCAGGACAGTGTATTGCAATGTGCAATGACCCACGCCTTATTTCTCACAGAACACGGCTATTTGTGTTACCGACAAACACAGGGGCCATTTTAGAGGCAAATCATTGGACAATACACGAGCTGCGCAGATCAGCCACACACTGCTGAGCAGTATTTAACCGTCACAGCCAGTGAATGCCTTCCACCATTGCTATGCCAGGCAAAATAAAACAGCATACCTTATCAGCAGGTCAAGCCTCTGAGGCCTACTAAGCTTATCTCCACTGGCGGACAGATTATGGAGGGAGGCAATCCCGAAACGGTCTCTCTCCCTCTCATATCCAAGCACATGTGAATACAAATCTCTACACAAAGCAAGAGTTACAATATTGTGCAATTGCAACACACACACTTCTGTATTTTGACAATACAAATCCTTTTAGATTCACGTGGATGCTCAAAGGCCAATTCTATGCCACAAAGCGAACTCAAGGGAATCATTAACTAGAGGAAGTAGCAATCTGATCCAAGTTGGTTGAACATTATCTACTGTAAAGGAGTCATTACACCATGACCAATCAAAAGTAAGACACATTTGGGTGGATACTTACTCGCCAACTATTGTGTGCTGTACTATCCAATGTAACTTTGTTGATATACTGTATGTAACTCACCCCGACACTTGAAGCCCTTCATGTATATATAAATAAACAGGGAAATAGATAATTAAATACATGCGCACCACACACACACACACACACACAAAGTATGCCACGGTGTTTCATTTACATAGTTGCTTATTTTTGTGGTACTAATTTGCAGTGGTGTAGCTCTGCATCAAATCATGCAAAGTAATACATATTTTGCAATATGTTACATAAGTGCATTATCATCTTTCGATTGTCGATACTTTTGTATTTGCTCTCCATGATGTAAGTACCTAATTGTGTACCGTGAGAGTCGATTGATGTACCAGGTTTACAAATGTACAATGTTTGTTGTTGTACAAAACGCTGCATTTGTAGAATTCTCGTACACATAGAAACTCCTCCCGCGTGCCTTTACAGAGGTATTTGACTGAAGTATAAAATGGTCTTACCATGTGTAATCACCGTTGACCTCCTAAAAAAAAACATCGAGTAAGTAACAGCATTATAACATAAACGCCTGCGCTTATTCAAGGCAGATGGTGGCTACTCCGTTTCCAAACACTATTTAGCTTGATTTTAATTGGACAAAAATGTGAGATGTTGTTTTTTACAATGTAGTGTGCAGTACCTTAAATGAATAACAACAGTGCTAGTGTTTTTGCAACATAAATTAGTGACAATTTTCAAATGTCGCTCGGGCCGCCTTGCACCCTCTTAGTTTAAACTACAGGTTCAGTAGAAGCAGCGGTTCTTCCTTACCTGTAATGCAAATGCAGCTAACTTGAAAACATGCTCGCTCTCCACTTCGATGCCCTCCTGTTTTATTGTTGAAGAAACGATGGTTAGTGGCAAACAAGTTCGTTTCTACGCGCGACCACAAAGTGCAGTTGAGCCAAACACTAGTTTTTAACGGTACCTCGGTCCTCTCGCTACCGACTGAACCACTAATCACACAGATACAATGGTGTACTTAAAACTGTCCATGTGCAGGTATTAAAGGTTGATTTGCCTACACGCCATGCAGTGGTTTTTATTGATAAAGTTAACCCATTCGGGTGCAAGTAAATTGTAGTTTGGCGGGTAGCGCGAAGACTGAAACCCCACGGCGAAGTGGTACAGTCCGAGCAGGTTCAACAGTCTCCGTCTCCCATAGCGACCAGTATGCTCCCCCACCCCAAAGGATTGCAACGTTTGACCGTTTGTTGCATTCAAGTACCCCTCGGATTTGTCGAGACTACCCCTCCCTCGTTAAATAATATTCAAAACGCGGGCGAAATTCAGCAAATTTAACAATCTGTATTCTGCGTTGTTATTCTTTTGAAAAGTTAAATCACACACATTAAACATCGTAAGTATTCCTTCACATACTTTAAAGCGTTAGTTGGCTTTAATCTTTATCAGGCGGTAAACACAGTCTTAATAATAATAATAATAATAATACATTTTATTTATAAGCGCCTTTCAAGACACCCAAGGACACTTTACAATAACAAAAAACACAAAACAATACGGGTTGAGCAGCGGCAGCCAAAACGCGCCAGCGTTCAAGATACAATAGAACATTTTGTTCACATACAACTCGTAACACTTACATTAAACACCAAAGATTTTGCATTCAGGAAGAACAGCTCCACGGTGGCGTTTTCTTTTAAAAAGGTGATCTTCTCAATGTAAAATCTGTGAAGAGATTCCTTGGCGTTATGTCAAGTGTCAAGCGAAGTTATCATTTCCACGCATCCCATTCAACTTGAGCGGTTGAAAGTTACTTGACTGCCACCTGCTGGTCGACATCCGTCTTCGCTTAGGGGTGCTGTCAACATGGCATAAAAATGGTCAATAAAAATAGCCTGCTCACCTCACAAAGAACTTGATTTCCAGTGGATCTGAAGTCTTAGAGAAGTCATGATCAAGGACTTTCCGATCAAGCTGAAGCCAGTTGTTCTGGCCACTAATGGTGATTCAGAGAATAAATATCACATCAGGCACTTTTAAGTGAATAATTAAAAACCTGGCTTGAAATAAAAAGAAAAACGTTCGTTTGATATACAATGTACTTACGCGTCATCGATGAAGCAAAGGCCAAAGTATTCCTTTTCCTTCAGGTTGAAATGGGATGCCACCAAATCTAGCAGGTCTCGCGATAAAAGCTTTGGCTTGTGAAAAAAAAAAGAAAAAGAAAAAGAAAAAATACTTGTTTACTTTGGTTATTATGTATTATCGCTGTCACCATTTAAGTTGCTTCAATGTCATGATATGATTATCAGGCGGGTTGCTAGCAATTAGGGGCTGTGGTTATTTTTACAAAACAACAAAAACAGTTCTGTACCTGGACCAGCAGCTCCAGCTTTCGACCGTCAAGTAGGTGTACCTGGCACTGACGCCCCTCAGTCATCTGAAGGAAGAAAGAAAACATGAGACAGGACAAGCTTTTGCAATTTGATGCCTTCATTGCAAAACAAGTCTACAGCACCACCCATTGCCATGAACAGTAAAAAAATGCCACGCTTCCACTTACAGCTGGGAGGGAAATAGCCGTTTGTCTTTTTCTGAGAATGAACAGTAATTCACTTCAATGTCATGTTTGCCTTTGTTGTGAATGAATAGGTAACTTGAGCCACTGGGCACCCTCACACCAGCAAAACAGGATAAGCAATGCAATATCGACAATATTCATTTCAGTGCTTCAACGATGGGGCCAAACCACAGCACGATTAATGTGTCATTTTAACAAAGAGTAACTTTTACTCATATGGTTCTGCACACTCGATTGTCATACTTCTATATACTGTGTACTTCCTCTGTATCTGCACTGGCACATGAACCATCAACATTTCACGTGCTCCTCTTTAAGAAAGAAAACCAGAGGAAGATGGCTTCTTCTCCCAAAGTTTAACGGAAGTCCCCACGTGCTGTATTGTTCAAGATGAATTGTTTCAAGATAAAATCTGTTGCAGTCAGCAAAACCGGTCTGCAATCCAAGGTAAATCCAGTTGTACCGGGAGGGAAAATACAGTTCTGAGCTCACCGTAAACCTTATCGACAGCATATCACACTTGCGTGCTCTGTTTAGGATAGACAATGCTGTAATATCGGAAATTTATAACACGAATGATGGCCAGTGTGAAACATGTTAAAACGATGAGCGATACAGTACCAGAATAAAAGCAACTCACGTCACATCTGAATTAGGAAAACACAGCGAATTGTACAAATGGGACATTAGTACTCCCTAGTGGCCGTTGATAATATTGCAACTGTGCGGGCCAGGTCACTTTTCCACACACTATTGCAATTCTGTCTGCTTTCAGTAGCTACAAGGATAAGAAATGGTCTTGTTCGGAAAAATAATCAAAGTTGATGATAACAATTAGTGTGTACATGACAACAAAAGCAAGTCTTTTTATGTGGCTTGTATTTGTGTAAAAACAAAGGAAAAAGCAACAACGTGCACCTGGTGCCTTGTGTTTTTTTTTCTTTGAACCTTGACATCAATCTCCCCAACACATTCAATGCGCCTATTTCCTCTCGATGCTTAATTTAGAAATTAGACATTGAATGATACGAACAGAGTCGATAGAAGTCAAAATGAGAAGTTACATGACATATTTAAGAGTTCCATGATCACAATTACAGTCCTTGTTTTGCTTCATCATCTTGCTGAGGTGCTGAAAAGATGCTGAGGAGCGGACCGGACCTGAACAAAAGCAACAACAACAACCGCTTGTGTCAAGGACTTCAGAATCAGTTCAGCCTCGTCGTCAGTGTGGTTCAGGATCCTCTTTTTAATTCCCTTTTCTGAGGATCACGTTACACTGACTTCACCTGAGACCACCGTGCAGCCGTGAAGAGTCTTTTTATTGGACCACTTCATGGGTTTTGCCTCAGCAAAAAAAGTTTTTTAAAAAACGACTGTAAGTCTACGGACGCTACTCACGGCACAAAGAGCCCGGTGCATTACATGGAAACTGGATGGGCAAACAATGGCAGCATGGCAGACTTGATGACACAGATGAATATCAGCCATTAGCCAAGAAGCCGCCATACCTGGGAGCCATGTGCAATCCTAAAGCGGGCCCCAAGGAGGCGTTGGCATGGCAACAGCGCACGGTCGTACCACCTCCTCAAGGTCTCGTGCGCCACGCTCCAAACGAGCTGGCTGCTCGATGCCAGCAGGTCCTCCATTCCTCGAATCGCGCGCGCAGCCTTTGACCGATTTCTACGCGTGATGCCTCACTGAAACACGCGGGAGAAACGATGTCCTGCTGTTCGCTCGACTCAAACGGGCTGTAACGTGATAAAAGCTATCATTCGGAGGCACAAACACACATTGTGTACCGTGTCGGCCCGGTTGACGTCATGTCGCTGAGAGTCATCGACTCGGAGAGCAGTCCGTATCAGGCGCCACAGAAACAAAGTTCAAGTCGATTACGAAATGGGAATATTCAAGAAGAAGGAAAAAAAAAAACCCTAGAACTTTGGAAAAGTTGTTTCCAAATACCAAAGACTTTTGCACAAGATCTTGAATTAGAAGAGTGACTCCCTTTCTCATATTGTGTTGTTTAGGCGGGACGTTTTAATGTTTAATGCCACAAAAAAAGTGAACCGTCGGCTTGGAGTTTGTCTCGGATGTGGGAGCAATTTCCTGAGGCGTTCAGACATCGCCGCCCAGAACATTCTGCAGGCGCGTTCAAAATAAGCGGCTGAGTTTGGAGCAGCGAGGGTGCGAGAAGTGACACCGCACATTTGAAAGCCGAATGGTTAACGGGTCGGCACGTGAACATCTGCGAACAACAACATAAAAAAGATACCACGTTGTCTATTTTGCGTGACCAGATTTCCAAAAGCGCAAGTGTTTACAGAACAAACGCAAGTGTCTGCAACCCGGATCACCGTGACCTTACTCGACACCCATTTGTATATTTCAAGTTTTCTTTGGCCCAATGACTGCAAATGCGTGATCAACTATTATCTTTTGTGGTCAGTTTCCAGTTGTGTGTTTTGCTGCCACATTATTCAAAAGACAAGAGACAAAGCAGCGCAAATGATGACCCGCCATGCTGCTAAGTGACTCAGGATATGCAGTTTGTTTTAGCACGCTCTGCGTGTGCAAATCGCCTCCCAACGTACGTTGTGAAAATATCATTTAGGCACGTTCAAGCATTAAATTGGCTGCACTGAGCATACGGTAAGTCATCTTAGAATTTTAAAGGGGACAACGAGAAAAAAATAAATAAGACAAGCAATTTAGAAGAAAAAAAATGGCCGTCTTCGTGAGAAAGGTACATTCAGAGATCAGGAGTGCTGAAACCAAATACAATCATCACAATCTTGTAAGTCATGGGAAATGGCTCCCGGATAGAAAAGACGTGCTGAACCAAATGCTTTGACTTAACACACAGAAATAAGAAACAAAATGTTTCACCAGGTGCTTGTGCTTCAACACAGGGTCGCCCGTCATTAACTCATTCAGTACCAGCCAATTCTAGACCAAGTCTGAAAAGACGTTTAAAAACGTCTTTGGGAGTGAATGAGTTAAGGGATCTTTTTATCATAGATTTTTTTTTTATTGCGTGATTGTTCCATTTAATAGTTGATGAATCACACGGATGTGCACTACATCAATGTGTGTATGTGCGTGTGCGTGTGTATAAACTTACATAGACGTTGGAAATGCGGTTCCAAGCCTTATTATTTGTGCATGCACACGTCTTTTGTTTTCAAATAAAACGTTGGCACCTCAGTCGTTACACAGTTGCTAACAAAAACCCAGTGCGCCGACCCCCCCCCCCCTCCCCCATCTCTAGCCTGGCACTCCCGACGGCAAATGCGATGACTTAATGCCAATTGATGTCACTCTTGGAAGCAGTCCTCGATGCCACTCATGTGCTGCACTACAAGAAGCAGACGATTAAAAGGCCCGTTGTTTTCGAGCTCTTGCTTTCATTGTGCGCAGAATCACCAGTACCAATCGCTGGGGCGGAGCAGTGGCAGGACTGCAATGCCCTGTGAGGAACACCTGCAGCGGAATGTAGCTCCCCACTTCAGTTTGAGAAAGAAAAGGGCCACCGCATGAATTGGTGAATACGGAGGTCAAAATGGGTGTTTTCTATTTACTTTGCATGTGGGTGTTCACTCTTAGTTCGTCCTTTTTTCTTTTTTTTTTTCACTTGGGAGACCTGGACATGGGAGCTGCTCCCAATGGACTTGCCGGAACACCTTCAATAAAGGATCTCCATCCGTTGCGAATACGAGCTGGGTCATTCCAGTTCCCCAAGCTCATCTCCACATCGGATGACAATCAGCATGGAGAGTAAGTGGCAAATGAATTGTTCCAAAAGAGGGCAAAGGTCCGAGGGAGTGAGGCGCAGCGTGAATGCAGCGTCGAAACAGCTGTCATCCACAAGGAGCCCGCAGCTGACAATCTGCGGAACAGACCGAGACCCCAGCTGACGGGCTGAATGCGAGACATGCGCTGAATGCCCGACACACTCACGCAAACGCACGCGTGCAAGACGGGGGACGTGCCGAAAACAAGAGCTTGTTTTCACCAGGAACCGGTGAAAGGCAGGAGAAGCCTTCATCTATGTAAAAAACAACAACAACAACAAAAAAAAATCATCCACAAAGCAAATCCCGGAACCATATTTACCGCACGGAACATTTGTTGCAGATGTACACACCCTGGCATTGGGGACAGGGCTGCCATGGAGAGGAGATAAAAGAAGAAAGACGGATCCATAGTGCGAGTCTCGCCCAGATGCTTTCAGGTCAAATAAGGGAAACAATCTCAGCCCAGTAGGAAAGCATGCTCCAAAACCTGAACCCTCGGGACTCAGAGAGACTGCAAATTTGCATTTGTTTTTTTCCAAGAGCGCAAAATAATAATCTCATGTGTGATCGTTTCTGTACATCATATCCCAAAGATAGGGGAAATGACACCGATTGAGTCCAAATGACACAAGCAGAAATCAATCCACATGATTTTTGGATGACAACTTTTGACCATCGTTTCCTTCAGCCTAAACACATCACGACCCACATTAAAAATACCCTCCGGAGTCAGACTGCCGTGGGCTTTCCTTGCTACTGAAATATGTACAAATGTTAATCATTTTCATGGTAATATGGACGAATACAGACCATGCGTTTCATTTTTTGCCAAGAGTGGAAATTAAGCCCAAGGGCGGAGTGCGTGGGTCATCTGGAATTCCCTTCCTTAGAAGCTTCCTTACCAGTGGAGTTGGAAAAAATAGATCCAGTGGTGAGGCCGATTTACTGGATGCTCCTGGCATATACAGAACAGAACACATCCATTCGAGCCGCTATTTGCCTCAGACACCGTCCGGCCGCACAAAGTGCTTTCATGCAGACTCTTTCGATTTCAGTGTGCTCTCGATGGTTTGCAATTTTGGAGACACATGAGGAATTTCATACAGACTTAATTTGACTCTACCCTTATTTGAGTTGGCACACCGGCCTCCTCTGAGAAGTCAGAAATGAATCAAGAGCAAAATTCCACTCTAAAAATCACATTTTCTGTTTGCGAATGCAAATTAACGGCGTTTCAATCCAGACGAAGCTCACCTTTTTATCCTGGCCAAAAATGTGTAAAAATAACATATCCACATGGGGAATGGCCCTTAGTATTGCTGTGGGATACAATACTGTCTGACATTTGGACTTTTGGCCTTGAAGCAGCAAATTGCTGCTTATGTAGGGCAGTCAGTCCTTCTCAAATAGTGAGGCAGGCCCTCCTGGATGCGAGGCAATGCCACGTGGGTGCATGTGAACCCAAGGAACATGCTGCCTTTTTTTTTTTTCGGCCATAAAGTGTACTTGCACATTCACTACAGTAGGTGGCAGTGGCGCACTTATTGTCAGTGTGCAGAGGGAGTAGCCTAACCCACAACCTGAAAACAATGAGGCAGATGTGCGACCCAGTCGGCCTCCGTGGCACCCAATGTCTAATCATCGTAATTAGTCAAGCGTGCAGATGCTCCTCGCCTTTCACTTTGCGACCTAAACTCTTTGAAACAAACAGCTGCGGAGGCTCACTGGGCCCGACCACACAAGTTTCAGATTATGACCCAGACAGTCGCTGTGTGGAAAAGTGCCACAGCTCTGGGACGACAACTGGAAAAAAATGGGTTTGGGGTTGAATGTCCTGAGGGACTGTGGAAAAATGTCAAATTGTCGTGAGCGATAATTTATGGGCGGTTTGTTTGTGATATTGTATTTGCCAATTACGCGAACAAAGGCCTGCTCAGTCCCTCGAGCAATTCGAAAAAAAGAGAGCAACAGAGCCACTGTTGGCTCACTGTGCACCTAATGTGAAGTTTCAAGGTCTTTAGGGACCACAAATAAATTAAAACAATAAGAGAGAGATGCACAAAACGATAAATGTTTTTCATAGTTCAGGAATTGATCGTGTCATGTCCAGCAAATTTCTCAGTCGTGCTTATTCGTATCCCTCCACCCTGAAGCGTGACATCGCTGCCTTTTTCATGTCAACACCTGCATGAGAAATTTTATGTCAGATTTGAACACAGCCTGTGAACTTATTTTTCTTATTTAGAACAATTTGAACTTTGACACTGACAAGATGTCCACGTTGTGCTTACAGTGGGTTTTGTTTCTCACTGCAAAAAGTTGCTACAAAAACATTGACTTTGTGTGTGCGTGTCTTTTTGTTGTTGTTGATTCCCCTGCCTTCTGCAGCGCTTGGAAACCGTCAATTCAAATCACGCTTATCCATATGAACGATGAAGCCGTCTCTTTGTTCAGGCGTATTATCAGAGGGGTTCTACTAATTACATTTCAGCCACACAGACGGTCGGTCATCCGGAGCGTTAAACTAATTACGCTGTGACAATCGCAGCAGCGTGCGCTCAACGGTTACCCACAATGCAGCAAAACATGAAACCATAAACTAATAAAGCCGCTGTTACGTTTCCCGAACGTCACATTTAATGTGCAGATGTACAACGTAAAGTCTGTACTTGTCACTTGTTCAAAAAGAGAAGATGGCGTGACGATTAGCCAATCACAATAACACGAGCGTGTAAGAACTGCAATTTTTTTTTTGTATGTGTGCACACGATGAGATTGAAATGGCAATTGACAATTTTACCCATGCGACCTTTGTCTGACGCACTTTTTTGTTTTTTATTCATTACGACCCTGTCCCACTTTTTCAAAAAGAGGAAACACAACGGGAACTTCGAGTAGACCTCTCATCAAAAGACTTAGCTCTAGAAACAGAGGCGTTCCTTCTCCCTACTGAACGGCTGAATGCCTCCGGTGCATCTTTCCTCCATGTTGGACCCGCTGGGCGCTTGGTTTCGGTCCGCAAGGCAGGTGATCATGATTGAGGTTTACAGCACACAGGGTTTTTTTCTTCTTGTTTTTACATTTCGTTTACCCGCAATGATTTTAGATGTACAGCAGATGTCACTATTGACCGACCAACACAGTATCAATACAGCGTCAACACAGTTTGTGTCATGTGTCAAAGCACGCCTTAAAGATGTCATCTACCCATCACTGATGATTCCTTAGCACTCACCGACAAACAAGCTCCATCCAGCCAGCCATCAAATAACACCCATGAACAAACACCAAACACTGATGTCATCCAGACAAAAGTTGGGGGGGAAAAAAAAAACCAGAGAAAGGTTGAGAGGGTAGACAGGAAATAACTGTGGACAGCCTGGAAGGAATTACGAGTGAGAAGACATCCTGCTTGTCTCTCCACCTTGCCTCCATCTCTTCTGGCACATGATGTGAGAAACAATCACAGGAGGCTTGAAGCTTTGAGCTGTATTGATCGCTATTAGACCTGCAGTGGAATACTTCACCAGTGTTGTTTTTTCATAAGTAAGAAGGTAATAATAGAGACTCATCCCACCATTGCATTCCCTTTGCACCTACGGGATGGGCTGAGACATACGTAGAGTTTGAGTGGGTGGATAGACGTGCCCGCCTCCTCTTCTGCAGTTCGCAAACCTCTCGGGCAAGTACCGTGCGATTAGGTGCAGATGACAGAGGCGCACACCCACGCATCGCTCCTTCTCCTTACACAAATATGCACCTCACTGGGCACAGAATATCCAAAACAAAGTTGCTGCTTGTCCACAAATAAATGGTCAAATACCGTTTCGGGTTCCAAGTGCTTTCAATCCACTGGACATTGGCACAAAGGCAGGAAGAAGAGCGCTTCCCAAATCAAAGCAGAAATCACACGACAAATGGCTTCACAATACCATGACTTCTGCTCAAGGCGACCGGCAATCGTCTCCAACATTGATGGCGATTAAACGTTCCGTTACGCATGAAAAAAGTACGTTACTGCGAGGGGGCTGACTCAATTATTATTTTCTCACTTTCTTGCACTTGAAAGACACACCATTAAAAAAAAAAAAAGGAAAAAGAAAGGTTTAGCAAAAAGCCAATGATCAAAAAGTGGAACAAACGCAGACCCGATGCTTGGATGCTGGCTCAAATGGTGGACTGGGGAATGTTGATAGCTTCACACTTTATCGGTGTCAAAAATCACAACAAAACTGGAGGCAGATTTTTTTTCGGAAACATTTTGTCATACATTTCACGAGTAGAGGTGCCGTTATTCATTGATTCATTGTCAAATTAATCCCAAACAAGTTTTGATAGTAGATTAATCATTTAGTGCCATTGTTTAACTCATTCAGTACCAGCCAATTCTAGACCAAGTCTGAAAAAACGTTTAAACACGTTATTGGGAGTGAATGAGTTAACTTGAAATTGTCCAAATCCTCAAAATTTCATTTTGCAGTAAATATTCTCCAATTTTTGAAGTCCTCCATAAAAGAGCACTGATCATCTTTGTGGTAGATCAAAATAAAGCATTTTCTTTTATTCTGAAAAACAAACTTTTGCCTATTATCCGACAGTGACTGAATTTGAAATAATTGATATTTGTGCATTTTATACAATGTAAATGTGAAATAATCTCCTGTTTCGTAATAAAGGGATGGGAATTCAAATATGTTTTCTTTTTAAATCAGGCTCAGCGATTAATCAGCAAAATAATTGACAGATTAATCTACGATTTGAAAAAAGAAAAAGACGATAGTTGCAGCCCTGCAAATGAGCTAATAAGTATATAGGAGAAGTTCATTAAGTCGTTATTTACTATCCACTGTTGCAAGGGTCACGGCTCTCAGAAATCAAAAGTCTCACAATTGTCTCCTAATAAGATATTTGCCACATCCAAGTCAATGATGGTATTGAGTCATCATGATGCGTGTTTGGTTGACTCTTTGTTGAAAGCAGGATGTCCTGTCTGAGGGGACAAAGCAGACGTGATACAAGGAAGAGCTATCGCGTCTGCACTCTGCTGAAGGCACGACAAATGAGGAACGGATTCCTGTTGACACAACTTTTGGTTGTCAATGACATCTCAACACTCGACAACCGACCTCCAGACTCACGTCTGCTTGGGAAGGCCTGAATTGATTTCTCCCGCTGAGCCGATTGAAAATCACTGACCCCGGAGCACACGCGCCGGATCATAATAAACAGTGCTCCAGAATGGGAATTGAGCTTCCAGCAACAAATTCGGTTTTCCAGGTCTCATATTTTGCTCACAGCATTGCTATCACTCTTCATAAATGCAGATGGAAGTGCGTTTGCGAGCCGCTATGAGTCGACATCTCCATTGGTTTTGTTCACTCATTCGCTGGCGTTAGTGATCGGCCCTGCCCGTTCGCCCATTTTGACTTCCTCTCTCCGGATTTCAGTTAAAAAATGAAAGACACCTGTCAGGAGCAGAAGGACGAGAGCAGTTTTCTTGCTGATGCATTGAATTGCTCAGACCCGTGTGACAACTGTATCACATAACCCAACTGACAAAGTCCCTCATTCAAGCGCGCTGAGTTGGTTGTACTCTACAAGTGTGGGAAAGAAAAGGAAAATGCTGACTTGGACGTAACAGGGAGGGATGCGAGTAATTGGGAACGCCGTTTGTCACACTGTCACGACGGCTATAATCTTGTTTACGCATCCACCGGCTGCACGCACTGTTGCTCAAAAGCTACGTTACAACTCGTGGCGTTACTCGTTAAGAGTATGTCTCTCAGTAGCTTGGTTGTAAGTGTTGCTGTTTTCGACATCAAATAGCTTATCAAACATGAAATGATCACGCAGTGATAGTGCTGTCGCAATGGCAGAAGCTTACTTTCCCTCGGCTGTCCTATCGCGCTTCCGTTTGATGTCAAGGTGCATCGCTGTTTTCTTGTGCAATCCCAAATAGAAGCCGATGTCAACACGAAAGAGCAAAAAGTTAAGGGGTAAAATTCATTTCTGTCCAAAGTTAACAAGACAATCGTCAGCTGAGCTCTTCTTCAACAACACAGGAAACATCAACAGCTAACACATCACTAGCTAGCAAGAGGTTTTCGCCGGCAATAAAACAAAAGTGTTGGTGTGCATGCTTTTTAAATATAGACAGGAAGAGGTCGGGAAGATGAGAAAACAAATGAAAAGTGGGTTATACTACTTGGAAATGTTTTAGATGCCAGCCCCTATTGTCACCTTTCAGGAATATGCTGAATACTTAATCATGAGCATTTTGTTTCGTCAGGAGCATTCGTGTCTCAGCCAAAACAATAAACTCACTACCAGAAAGACTGACAACATGAATATTTTGTTTCTGTATTTATATTTTTTAATGCCATTTTCGTACTCTGAATAGTTTCAAGTGACACAATACTGAATCCTTATTTGTTTTTATTTCACTTTGGGATTGTTGTGATCTATTTAAATTTCTAATTTGACATTTGGTGACCAAATACAGCTGAATTTAATTGACACGTTTCTTCTTGGGGGTCCACTCAACTGAAGTAGCTTTGATCTAGTTTAGCTAGCTCCATTTTGTGTGTGTGTGTGTGTGTGAGTGTGTGTTTTGTTTTTTGTTGGGTTTCTTCAGTGCAACTACAGATTTAATGTAGCACAGTCTAGAGTTCAGTCAATTCTCCGAGTAGCTTGGCCAACGCTGGCTGCACAAATGCGAGCAGGCTAGCGAATGGGCCCTGGTGGCCAAATACTGTAACTGCGTGGGGCCTGGCAGCAATGGCCGAGTATTCCAGGGGTTAATAGCTTTATTGAATTGGAAGCGCTGACCGCATTCAAATCAGCTCAACATCCCAGACTAAAGTTGACACAGAACTGCGCTGCATTTGTAGTGTCTGTGCAAGAATCACAGAGAAGGCACGTGTTGCTTTCATGAGGAACAAACTGCATACGGTAAAAACAAACAAGCTCGAGCTTGTGCTCCTGACACCTCTTGGCCGCTGGATGTCTTCCAGATAGACCTCCTTGACACCACAAATGAAAGTGGTGGGACTGAGGACACAGTGTCCACCATCTTGAGGTGAGATGTTATCACTTCCAATCGGTAAACACACTCCTCTCATTACTGCGTTTGAAATGATACGAGACCAACACAGGATATCACGTTCCTGACGGCCCATTGTTTGTTTTGTCCAGGGGAACAGGATATTCAACACCGTGCCAGCCAGCTGACGCGAGGAGTGCGAAAAGCGCGATGGTCGTTTGAAAAGCAAACCAAACTGCTGTTCTCACCTGCTGCCCCCGTTCTAGCTGTTGATGGTGCATCGCATCATTTTCACCGAGCTGCTGTCAATGTGCAAAGCACTGGTGTTGACATGTCAACAGTTCCCAGCTGACCGAACACAGTAACACGGCAAAAGTCCATTTCGTTTGCTATTGTCACATTTCCGATTCAAACCGTGAGATCAAAGTCAACAAACGCGTGCAAGCTCGGAGTACTTTATCAACGTCACTGTCACATTAGTCTCGACTGTTTTGCTGAAGTTGGCGTCAAAGCGAGATAAGTAGTCCCTAAACATTCTGAGGAGTAGCTGAACGTCGCTCACCTCGTGTCTTTTGTTGTTGTGCTCGGATCGCTGCCACTTGTTCTTGTTTGTGCTCGCGAGGTGTCGGCCGCCCGCCGGCGCCGATCCCAAGCAAACTCGACTCGCGCAGTCTCGTTAAAACGAACAAACGAGCGGAGTTCGTCGCAGGTCCGACTCGTAGGAGGCGGGGAAAGCTACCGGCCGGCTTGGCTTGGCGTGACGACGAGAGCGGCGGCTCTCACTCGGCAGAGCCGGCCGCTTCCAACCTCTCTTCGCACTGGCCGCCTCCTCTTTCTCCCGATCCAGCTAGTTGGCCAATCGGGGGGCACTTCTGGTGCGGGACCGCAATCAATCGAAATTGCGACGACATTCAACAACAATATCCAGTGCAAGAAAACGAGGTTTTCATTTTCGGTCGCACATGATTGCAATTTGCAAAGCTGACGTACGATTACCCCCCCTCCCCGCGCGTCCCACTTCTTTTCTCCCCGAAAACAATGGTACTGAACACATTTGAATGGTGTGCATTTTTAAATTGAGTACATTCAAATAATTTCTTTTCCCAGTGTATTTGTCATCCAATTCATCGAACCATTTTAATCAATCAATCAATCAAACAAACAATCATTCTGTCGGTCTGTACATCTATCAGGAACATGCATAAAATACATTTACTGTCGGAATTGTAACTTTCTTTCTTTTTTTACTGTTTTGCTGTTATTTTGTTGTAACTTTTCATGCGATTTAAATACAGCTTGACTTTGAGCATACTGCTGAACGTTTGCAATGACTGCATCGTAAGGGAAAGGGAAGGAAAGGAGTGCCGCACTGATGAGGTTTCAATGTTGTCGAACAATGGGAATGCCAAGTCACCGCTGAAAACTGCAGGAGCAAGGAAATTGCGGGGAGAAAACGATCCACTTGGATTGGAAAGCACTTGAACTGAGGGGAACAACGCTCATGGTAAAATGTCGTCTAGTTCGAGGAATTAACTGTACTTTGTACTATAAAAGAACAAAAGATACAATCTTTTGTTTACAATCTTTTGTTTTCTGGTGGGGGCTGAGTTTGTGGTGCAAAGAGCTTTCATCGAAGCATCATGAGTCACCCCGGTCGCTGCCCCTCCCCCATTTATGACGATTTCTGCAAGCTGTGACGAGGTTGAGCCGAGTGTGCAGACGACACAAAATCTGTTTGCCTCATTCGCCCAGTGAGATTAGCCCCCAGTCATTTTTTACAAAGACACTTCATATAAAATATCTTCTCGTAATTATGATACGGAGAGGGGAAATGATTTGGAAGGGGATTAAGGCAGATGATTGTGCTCAAATTGAAATCAATTCAACACATAAAACATAGCGTGTAGTAAAGTTATGTGAGCAAATGTAACCACCAAGTAATCCTATCTTTTTATACCCAATGACAACATTGTACACTTTTAAGGGGATTATGCCGGGTCCCTCGAACAGATGTTAACACAGTGAGGTCAATTCTCTGCGATTGACACAGTGTCCCAGAGTTATTGGCCCATTGTCGGGGTGCGTGTTATCCTTTGGTCTTTGGCGTCATATTACCGCACTTCTACCTCCAGGGCAGATTAAATATGTGCCCATACCATCAGCCTTGACCTTGATGGATGACTAATGTGATTTTGCTTTGTGCCTTGACCGACACTGACGCTATGACGCACTCCAGGAAACGTTATGCCTTTACGAGCTTATACAAAGAAGAGATGACAATACGGTGCATCAAAAATAAGTGAAGGCTGACCTTCATCCCCATCACGTGCACTCGCCACAACTCGAAGCAGGTCAAATATTGTGCCACGGGCTTTCATGGAACCTGCACTTGGTCATTTTTGTGTCTAGCAGGCTCCTTGACAGGTCAGAGTCAATACAGTGTAAATATTTGTGAACCCCCCTATTTATTTATTTATTTACTTATGAGGCATAATATCAAACACAACTTGAATTTTGCTGGTATCACACCACAACCTCCTTTTTCAAAATTTGCTCTGGTTCTGTTACCTTTAGAAATTCACTTTCAATGCCTTCAAAAAGTCTTGATGTGAAATGTCACTTTGTTGAGTAATTCATGAAGGTGCCCTGCTCAAAAGCAGCTTGGCAGTCGCCAGGAAGCAAGCACCCTTTACTTGGAGTAGATCTTTGACTTCTGACTGATTGCTCCATTCAAACTGCAGCTAAATTGCACGCGTTTGTACTTCTAAGACGTCATTTCTTATTGTTTTGCACTGGTGTGATTGATTGGATTTTCTTTTCTTTTTATTCCTCAAAAACTCCACTCTGCCTTTCAGATCGGTATTAAACCATTTACACATTCACTGTACGTCCAAAATTCGGAGTTTAAGTATTTAATTTGGGTCGAAGGAAGCGAATCTTAAAAACAGTTTTGTTATTGTTTACCTTGAAGGTCAGTAAACTGATTTCCGGGTTTCCATTCTACTTTGACTGGCGCCCTCTGGTGACCATTTTTAGCAGTAGCATTGGCCTCGCAAAATAAATCCCTTTATCTCCCCAAAAAAATCGATGGTATTCGTGGTTTCACTATTTGAAAAGCACATGTTTTCTTTTATATGAATGCAAACGAGTTTTGGGCTGTTTCCTTGGCTCAACATCTAAAATGGAGCAAACGTATTACAGCCACATGCATGGCAGTGACTACATGAGACTGACTGACTGACCATGGTCACTCCCACTTCACAACAATTTCCCGCTAATAATACGGGACAAGGAGAGCAAAACACCAAACAAAAATAAATAAATAAAAATACAGCAGTGCGCCTAAACAACTTTAAACACGTTAATTCAAGCCTCACCGTAAACTACATTTCATCAAATAGACTGCTTGCTCTTTAATTAAAAAAATAAAGTCTTCAACCACATTTTCAACAATGAAGCTGTGTTTTATCATCACCAAGAAGTGTATTGCAGCCCGCTATCTTCAACTGAAGAATGTCCAAATTAACAGCCGCAAATGTTAATTTGTTACGCATCAGCATGGCCCGGGGCAAGACAAGCCAAGCTCAACTCAACATTATCCAAAATAGTAATTTTATTATTGTTGTTGTTGAAACACGATGAATTTGGTATGAGTGGAGCAATTGTTTGGGGCAGGTGTAAAATTCATTTGAATCCATGTCTTATCAAATCAGCATATAATCGTGGGGGATGTCAAATGGCAACGCTTGTTTTCTCAGCTTGAATATTATCAGCAGTGCTTCCCAGTCACGACGCAAGCGCAAGTAGATTTGAAAAAGTCACAGCGATGCAACGTCAATTTGAGGATGTTAACAGTTGCAGTCCACGTGCAAGACGCCCACCGGCAACGCCCTCAATCCGTTTAGGTGAACGTGTGATTTAGCGCTCCCTGTTTGGAATCGGAATATATCACCCCCACGTCTCTCGGGGAATGTCTTGTTCTCCCCTTGGGAGAGCTGGACCAAGTGGCTGCGGCGAGGGAAGTCTGGTGCTTCCCTGCTGGGGCTGCTGCCCCGGCGACCCAACCCTGGATGAGTGGAAGTCGTAATAGATCAAGGCAAACACAGGAAAACGGTCATCTTCTAAATATTTGTGAATTATGGTATGAGACTATGACCTCAAAAATCTCTCGAAGTTGTTCCCGCAATATAATTTGCAGTTATACTGTGGCATTTGTGGATCATACACACACACACACACACACACACACACACACACACACACACACACACACACACACACACACACACACACACACACACACACACACACACACACACACACACACACACACACACACACACACACACACACACACACAAAAGCTGAAAATGGGACAACATTTGTATCAGGCATTTGATCTTCTGAACTAACTAATTATGGTGGCTCGGGAACACAACATGGGCCTTTGAATCTCCTTCTGTGAATCAACAAGCAGCCTTGTAACACGTTGCATCCTTGCTTATCAATCGGCAAAATGCATTTTCATGCTTCCAGTTATGGAGCGGAGAAACACAAGGAGGGGGGCGGCTGTCCTGCTTGAAGCAAAGCACATTTGCCATGGCTCATCTTCTTACGCCGCACAATCCCCGCAACGTGAGTTCATTTCATTGACCAAACGTATGAATTTTGCATTGACCCTTAATGAGAAATGAACGCGTGTCAGACGAAGAAAAAAAACAAAAAACAAAACCCAACCAAACCCTGACTTAATAATCGAATGACTCTTGCTAGATGGTGAAATGATTCACGAGCAGTTCACTAATCTCTCCTCACGCAATCGGCGGAAGATGATAGACGAGTCTGGAAAATGAAGCTCAGGTTTTTTAGCTTCAGCTTTAACATGGCTGAATCACAAGCCGTGCTTCCTGTTTTCAGGCTCAGAAATAGCATGGCAAGAGCCCTCGTTTGGCAAAAGTCAACTTTTTGGAAGACGCCTGAAACTCGCCCCTGTGTCGCGTCCTGTTCCAGAGACAGAAAAGATGGTGTGACATCATTAAACTCCCAAGATATAAATAGCCAAAAAGCAGTGACTTGAGAAAAAAAAAAAAAAAACGTCTCAGTGAGGACACTGTGTGCAATGGTGAGCATGTTTTGGTTCACCGTTGATTTTGGTAGCACTTTAAAACGGTACGTTAGGCTCACAGAGCCATCTGCAAGGATGGAGCCCACGCTGATTTGATGGCTTCAAGACTTCTATCCATCCATCCATTTTCGAATTTTAATAATTAATCATTTTCATCATTTCCAATTCACCTACCACGAATGCTTTTGGAATGCTGGAGGAAACGCGGGGAAAGCCCACGCAGGCACAGCGGGGGAATCTCCACCTCCCGGTCCAGGCTTAGCAACGAGGCAGGTGAAAAACGTGGGTGTTGCAATGGGGGAAAAAAAAACAAAAACAAAAGCAAACCGCAGAGTAAGCCCATGAAACTTCCCTGGTAAAACAAATTGTATGATATCCTCCCTCACGTCCACTGAAGTGGAAACGCTCCTGTTGCAAAACACAAAACCAGTGGACTTCCTTCCCTAAACAACAAATAGGGGATTCGACATTGTAGCGGGCCACGCACGCTACGGTCACAGCGGCAAGTTCCAGCGTGGTCAAGTTTTGACAAAGAGTCGACCTGCTCAGAGAGCAACCGTGGCCGAGTTGCTGCTTGGCATCATTATCTAAATGGGCACTCAAAGGTAAGATTCATTTCTAGATTTCAAGCCTTCTTTTGTTTATTCTTCCATTATGTATCCTTTTCTTTCTATTTTTTTTTTTTGCTTGTGTCCCCCCCCCCCCCCCCCCCCCAGTTTAACATTAATCAGAGCCTCGGTTGCTATGTTGTGTTTGTCATTGCAACAATCCCACACCCTGACAATTAGCAACACAATTCTTGTGTGTCTGCGCCAGACATACACACCGCTTGGGTGGTTTTGACAGAGACCAAACACAACAAACAAATGCACTTGCTTTTGAGAGCGCATTATTCCAGAGCGCATTTGACTCCATTCACATTCTCGGTGGGGTCAAAAGAATTTAGTCAGACAGTACGCTGCCGGAAATCAGCGTCCGGCCTTTAGCCAGCAACAATACTCTGATGAATCGTGCGAAACCCAACACCGCTATTCTTTGTCTGTTTTTATTTGCCGCTATATGGAAAACGTGTACATTTCCATGGAATGATGAACCAAAACCGAATTCAAGACCCAATGCGGGCAAAAGACATTGAGCATTAGCAGTGAGATGCTATTCGACAACACTTGAATGACTTGAGCATCGTGAATGAGCTGCTCCCTTGGAACAGACTCAGCTACGTTAACGGTAGCGCTGTCATCTCAACAACTTTACAGCCTTCGTTACGCCGTGCAAGTTAGACCAAAATGAGATATTGGAGTGGCTAACAAAGCGGCTTTTGACTCTCATCGCCCACCGGAGCAAATCCATCCAGAAAGAAGTTTAACACGGTCGGCTTAAAAGAAGACACACAGCGGCAGTGCCGTTTGAAAATCGTAGCTCTTTTGACCCTGACTTTTCAAACCCATCAACAAACTACTGTCGGATAAACGGGTTCAGCTGCAAGCCTGCGGGCCAAATGAAAAATCATTCCTTTTGGATGGGGGTTCCTAATCAAATGTGCAGAAAAATGTGTCGAAGCCAATGTCGAAAACATCATCGTACATAAGCTGAGAATTCAGTGCACCTTCAATTCTATAGTATCCATCCATTTTCCAATTCGCTTCTCCTCACGAGGGTCGCGGGCGTGCCGGAGCCTATGTAATGGGAATTTGACGCCTATCCCGGCGGCTGTTTTCGGCCAGGAGCCGGGGGACACCCCGAACTGGTCGCTGGCCAATCGCAGGGCACCCGCAGACGAACGACCAATCGCGCTCACGACCACACCGACGGACAATTTGGAGTGTACCATTATCGTGCATGTTTTTGGAATGTGGGAAGAAAGCAGAGTACCCGAAGAAAATCCAGGCCGACACCGGGAGAACACGCCACACGGGAAGGCCGCAGTCCGGAATCGAACCCGCGTCCTCTGCACTGTGAGGCGGTCGTCCACCGCGCCGGCCAAAGCTGTAATATCTTTGATGAGATTGATACATCGATATAGATGTATACATATTTATTGTCAATTTCCACATTGAACTAGAAGGACTAGAAAGAAAAGGAGGCTTTGAAATGTGAGCATTCACATTGATAAATGTGTCACATTGTGATGAAAAGCAATCATCTCAGATGAACAACAGGAAAATTTGAGTTGATATGCAATTAGCCAAGGAATTAAGCGAATTGCAGCGCAAAATGTAATGCTTTGTTTAAATAGCAAGCTTTGCGGTTGTCGCTACATAAACAGAGAGGAACAATTTTGACTCTGTTGAAATCTAAATAAATCAACGGATAAATAAGTCAATCGATCAATAAATAAATAAATACATCCGCTCAAGACATGCAAAGCCTGTCCAACCCCCCCTCTCCCAACACATTGGCACTATGAGGCCATTTCTTTTATTTCTGCTGCCTGAAAACATTTTTGGGTTGGACATCAAAAGATAAACACGAGACAAGAGATCAACCACCTGCAATTGATTTCCAATGATGATTATTTCGTCTTTGTTTTATTGCTATCTTGACATCTGATACAAAACTAAGAGGCAAAAAAAAAAAGGTTGGCGTTAACCTCTTGGGTATATTTTGGTCTTTTTGGCTTCCCGCTGGCAATTAAAAAAAAAAAAAGACACAGACTTCCCAAGTTTATCACGGAGACGCGATGTTCTTTCAAGTAGAACAAGTAGAAGCTTTGTTTTCCAGCTGCATTTGAAGGCACATTGGGAGATCCGTTGCCATCGTCATCTCTGCTCATCAACAGCCTGCCGCGCATGTGACGGCATACGTGGCATCAAAAAGGAAGGATGTCAAAAAGTTGGTCAGCCGCCCAGCGTATTTTGTTTACGATCGTATCTGAGTTACGTCGCTCCATGCGGAATGGCTCCCACCCCACATCCCACGGCGAGGGCAAGTCGGGGGAAAAGCTGAGGAGAGGAAGAAGTACATGTCATTGACTAAATATATGCGTTACAACGCGCTCAACTTTTGTTCCGAATCAGCTTCTTGTGACTGGTTACGACGCGACTCTCTTCTCATTCATTCCCGCAGCTTCGCTGTGCTTTAAACTGTGTGGACGCCGAGCGTCTGCAGCGCGGACGCTCAGCGTACGGAGAGTTTTCAGGGTAGGTTGTCCCAATGCGTTGAAATGAGACGAGTCATTGGATAAATGCTGGTTTTGTCCCGCCCATCGGACGCTCAGCGTCTCTGGGAGTCTAAGGACAGTGGGCGTTTATGGGCTGGACCGGACGCTCAGCTTTTCTGCATGATGATTGGATGGTCTGTCAGAGGCCGAATCTCGTTTTGATTGACAGAGAAATGAGCCAATCACCGATCTTTTACCAATCTAAAAGTTGTTTAATTTCTTTTTTTTTTTTGTATTTGTCAATATTTTGGGGATGTTATATGTTTAAACGAATTCTAACATGATCACGTGTGTTTGTGTGTGTGTGTGTGTGTGTATGTCTCTCTCTCCCTCTCTTTCTCTCTGTGCTGAAAGTGCTCCAAAACGGACTTCTCTGCTAAGTATAGAGCGTATCTCGAAAGCCTAAAATTTGATTTAGCTCGAGGTAATTATCCCCTCTCCCTCCCCTGCGCCCCTGAAAGTGCGATGTGTGTGGCTCGTTTACCGCCGCCTCGCCCTCCTCGCAACAAACTCCTGCAGCTTGATCGCTTGGTCCCATTCGAGTGGACCGGAGAAATGCATTGGATGTGTGCAGAGGAGGAAATTTAAAAAAGTCCTGGGGAATGTTATCGAAAAGTACAGATGATTGGCTGTGAAGGTAGCCTGAGAGAGAGGTCAACACTCTCTTGAGTAATCCATTTTCATGTTTGGGACACAAAGCAGAGCATCTAATCGCATTTGCTTCACATCCCTGACGTCGCCATTGTTTTTTGTCTTTGTTTTTGTTTTTTGGTTCCAGCCGCTTTTAGAATGAATGCACAAAAACATGTTTACGATGTTATTGTCTATAGTTAAAAAAAGACCGAAATACGAAAATCTTTTCATGAGACTAGCTTCAAATGTGTGGAGGAGGGTGTAACAGAAATGTTCAGCAGTAGCATTCATGAAATGGTGTCCAATGGTGCCAAGGGTGTGCCAGAAGAGGGCGGAGCGCTAAATTTGCTTTGCTGAAGCCGTCTTTTAAAGTCATCAACCGCACCATTTGTGTTTTTCACTTGACTGCAAGATATTTTGTCTTTGGTTGGTTCATATTGTTTTTTTTTATTGATAGCAGATGCACATAATAGCTTGGCTCCACTGAAATAAAATCTTGGCGCATGCAGAGGTCGCCGATGGCGTCACGGTCCACTCGCCTGACTTGCGTGCGGGCAGCGTGCGATCGGTTCCGCTCGGCGAGGATGTGAATGTCGGTGTGAATGGTTGTTCGTCTCTATGTGGGCCCTGCGACTGACTGGCGACCGGTTCAGGGTGTAGGGTTAAGCTCCACCCACCGCGATCCTGTTCAGGATAAGCGCTGTCAAAATGGATGGATGGCAGAGCGAATGGTAGCAAAAATGTCATGTGACACCTGGGGATCTTGTTTTTTTTTTCTTTTGCTGGCACCAACTCAGCACAGCAGCGGCCCTGGTGCCGAACGAGCACCAAGTTTTTGTTTTGGTGGAAAAGGGGTTTTGAGAGATCTCAGCCGGAAGGGCCAAAAATGGACCTTTAAGATAACAGAAGATAACAAAAAAAAGTGTTGACAAACTTTAGTCTTCTTTATGTCGTGTTTGTGTGTGCATTAAACAGGACTATGTTTGTCTCCTGCTCGCATGGATTTTCTGCATTCGCACCTTCCAAAATCACGCGTTAACGTTTGGTTCATTGAAAATATTCCACAGGAGTGGGAATGCTGCACCGAGCGCCGACAGGTGCCTTGCGATTGACTGCTGACCTGTCGGGGGGGGGGGGGGGGGGGGAGCGGCATCTCGGCCAAAGCCATCGAGAATAATCTCCAGCTCATGACAAGTGGGACGCAAAATGGATGGATGGATGGAAGTTGAGCTACAAAAATACCTGCATCCGTGCCACTCCAATATCGTTCGCAATGGATTTTCTCATAAACGTCATCCCAAATGGGGACGTTTGTTTCTTACGTTAATGGGTGCGATCGGACCGAGGCGCATAGAACTTTGATGGCCTGGAAAAGACCCAACATTGAAAAATCATATAACGCCACGTGCAGACATTTGCGGTGAAACGCTGACCTTTTCTTTGCACTGGAGGCTTCCTGAGAGGAAGAATGGTGCATTTGTAACTTTGACTTTTTGATTTTGGTGGAGGTTTGAAACAGAGTGAAGGGAGTCTTTTGTTTTTTCACCGACAGCCCTTTTCTCTTGCAACTTAGATGGCTTTTTCATCAAAGTATCTCCAAAGGAAAGCATGCACAGACTAATGATATCTGACATGGATTCTTAGTCTTCCTGTTTCAATCAGTTTGATTTTCTTATATCACATATAAAACGTGTATATTAACACTCGGTTCCGGCCTTCCTGTGTGGAGTTTGCATGTTTTCCCCGGGCCCCCGTCCCACATTCCAAAAAACATGCATGGCAGGCTAATGGAACATTAAATCCGGGTTGTCCAAACCTTTTCTCTAAATAAAGTACATAAAGTGTCACAAAAATATTGATCAGATCTTTGCTCGCTGACAGGAAACAGCCAAGCAATGAAACACTATTGTTAGTCACTTGGACAAGTGCAAATTCACACAGTGATTTTCTTCTTGGAAAAGGATATTTAATTCTTGCTAATCTTAACCACTGGCCACAGGCAAAGGAGCAAAGACATCTCTTTGTCCAGTGCTCTTCCTCTTAAAGAAGTAGTTTGTCCCTCCGTTCTCTGATCGCGCTCTTCAGAATGGCTAAAAATGTATTGGATAAGCTAAGTTTTGGTGAAGGTTTTGTACGCTGGATAAATAGCGGGCACAGCAGCGGCTGTTTACAACTTTGGGCCGTCCAACAAAATAGCAAACAGCGCAAAAAATGATACCAGTCACAAATTCGTCCTAGCTACATATGTAATGGAGCGATACATTAAGCTTATTAAATTATGACGGAAGTGACGCAACAGCTGACTCCAAAGCAAAGTGCATCACTGAGGGGCTGCGGCCATCTCTGTTGGACTCCACCACCCTCCGCGCAAAAAAAGTTTTTTCTTTTACAAATCCAGAAAAATCTTTAAAAAGACGCTGATGATTATTCAATATATTCTTCCATGAAAAACCAAATCTTCAAAGTATTGAAAAAAAAAATGTTGGGAGAAAAAATATTTGAACATTCTCACATTTTTATGAACGAGTCGAGCAGATCTCAGAAATGGAGGACCACCTCTGGATTGCTCAGTAGAATACCCAGCTTTCATGCTGCCTTCGGGATTTTTTCCCACGGTCTTTCTATCCCACCCATGATTTAAATTGATGTTCCCGTGTGAATTACTGTCAAACTGTAAACACCACATTTGAACGAACCACTGTGAAAAGAAACGTGTTTTTTTTTTGCGTACATTTCCTGTACACATCAGAAAATATCCCGTGGCACACCCTATTTTAGTTCGTGATGATTTAACATAGTGACGCTCCTCAGGCCATTCCAACGGGTGCAAGATGCTTATTGACGATAGTGACCGATGTGACTGTCAATAGAGGGACCACGCATTTTATAGTCGTGTTGCATGCAAAGATCTTGTGAAGGGCTCCATTATTTTTTTGCTAAAAGAGGGACAGTAACTCAAAAGTAGAAAAAAAAATAAACCATTACGACTTACAAGTCCAACAGGACTTTTTCAATCACATGGCTGCACAGGTTTCTGCGCACTACTGTATTTGTATTGCCTCATCGTCACTACTCTCACGTCAAAACGACTCGGGCTTTGCCATCTGAACACAATTGGCTCTCAGTAAATGTTTGGAAAGATGACATGCCCCCAAGAGAGGCTTGATGAGACAGGAAGAAGTCAAGTTGCTTGGACGATAAGAATAGATCTATTTCTTTTCAGGGGTTGAGGAATGACGCCTACCCCTTCAAATGTTACTGGTCCTGAAGGCAAAGCCTGAAACGTGGACCCACGTGCTCTCTTTGAGAAGGTAATAAACTTGTGCCTCACAAAGATTCTGCGAAGAAAGTGAGAGCTTGTAGGGGCTAAAAGAGACATCCTTTGTTCACAGTTCCCTCCACAGCCAAAGGTTGGGTTGAGGGAAAAGGCCACACTGCAGAGGGAACTTAAAGGAAGACTTGGCTACGACTCGACAATGAAGGCTTTCTTGGCTTTCATCAGCCACTGTTGTGCCGCAGGGCGCTTCCACCGAGTTTGTATTTGTCTCCCCAGACCATTTTCCAATAATCCAAACAAAGATGGCCTGTGTGAGTTGTCGTGACATTATATGAGATGACATGGCAGACCTGTTATTTTATCCTTTTTTAAAAAATCATTACGCTCACGCTTTATATGGTGCCCAAGTCCACACGAATAAACCGACGACGCATCAACACGCTGCTTGAGTCGTTCAAATCATCAAAGCGCTCGGTGAGCAACCAATCGCGGCTCACCTGTTCTTTGGGTTTGGTCACGTGATGTTGGCAACCCAAGGAACAGGCGAGGTCATTTTCAGTCGACGGCAAGTGGCAAAATCGGGTGGATTTTGCTGCTTAATTCACCTTCCACAGGCATAGTATTTATCAGAATGCCATCTTCAGACGCGTGGAGGCGCATTGACCAGATGATTGTTCGGAACATTTCTGACTTGACTTTCCCATTAAAGGAGACATTGTGATTTTCTTTCTTTTCAATTTCAAAATTGTTCTCACGCTCTGATGAGCATGCCCGTAATGTGTTTTTGTCAAAATTATATTTCAAGGATTACATTATCGCATGATTCATCCAACCATAATTCTTGAAATGAGCTCGTTTTAGTGGCCGGCCCTCGTCATGCATGCGGGCAAGGCCTCGCCCCACCCCGAGTGGCCAACGGTGAGTCTGGCTGCTCAGCCGAACATTCAAGTGCCATGATGCGCCGTTATCAGAAGCTAACGCTGGTAACACGAGTAGCTAATGTTAATCTGTATCAATACTGTAGACCCTCTTACCCACAATGCTTAGTTTCCAGCCCCCTATTTTAGGGCTCGCACGCAAACGGAAAACCCGGAGAGAAGAACTGTCCATTGTTCGCGCTATCGGTCAGCAGTCTCCTGATGTCAAGTTTCTTGAACAAGGTCCCAAGAAGGAAACGTGTTCATTACATCGACGCAATGGAACCGGTCGTCCAAGGTCAATATGTAGAAAAAGTGAAGTTGGTTAGAGGGAAAGACGACCTCAGATAAGCTTTCCAAATCAGATCGGTCACATGAAGCCATTCTGTTTCTCAAAGAGAGCAGTCGCAACATCGTGAATTGCGAGATTGTAAACAAGAGTGCATCCACGGACAGGGCGGGACTTTGATGCCTGGAGTCTTATAATTATTTTGTGTGTGGTTGGGTGAAGGATATTTTCTGGAGACAGCAAAGCTTTGTTGCTTTTGGTAGACACAGTACGTCGATCGCTACTTTAATGGTTGGAAACGTTCATGAAATTGTTTTACCGTACGTCAAAGAAGCCTTTCAAGCTAGCTTAGCTTGCTAGCTGCTGACAAAGATGCTTGTTTGCAACACCTTGCTCAGTTGATGTCAAGTGTGAGTGTCAAGTGTTGTGATTATCAGATCAAAAGTTGTGCCAGACGGGTGTCAAATGTTCCACGATATTCCATCATATTCATTTTATATTCCTACTTAAAAAATAGAAGAAAAAAACCCAGATTAATGTGGAACGGCAATGTGAACTCAAACCTGCACGGGCATGAAATCAGGCAAGGATCACGTCCACCTCAAATTAACATTTACTGATATAAAGTGATCAAAGCCTATCCTTGAATTTTTGGAATGGTGTAAAGTGGTCACGTTGACGACTTGAAAGGCATCGTGCTGGTGTTCTTTCACTCAACTGCTTCATTCGGGTTTACAGTCACAGAGAAGGATTTCTTATTGCCAGTCGAACAATTTGGAGCAACCGCAAACAGCACGGGTAATGTCGGACTCGGTGGCCATTTTGCCCCCGTTATCTCACTCACTCGGCCGTATGCCTCGGAACGAATCTGCCTCAGCGCACGACGTACAAATGTGACGTCAAAGGAGATGGGTCTATCCCGCAGCTCTGCTTCCATTTTAGATCTTGACCGGCCCGTGCTCCTGTCACTGTTTCAAAGTGGCTCTTCTACTCTTGAACATCATTGGCTAAGAAGCCGAGTGTGTCGGTGTGGGGATATTTTGGTTCCGTTATGTAACAGAAGGGTGGCAGCGCAAAATGGCTCTCTCACAGAAACATTGCCTAGTTGCATAAACATGCTCTCGATGTTTGGCCCTTGAAGAAAGGTATCGTGCATTAATCAACCAAAATCAGCTGGGATCAGCTCCAGCTCGCCCGCCATCCTCGTGAGGACAAAATGGATGGATAGATAAGTGGTCCCCAACCTTTTTTTGTGTCACGGACTAGTTGAGACGTGTACCGGCAACCTTTAAATTTTTTTTTCCTTCATTGCTTTTAAATTGCCAGTTTTGAAGCACTGGCAACAAAGATCATTCTAGAGCAATTCAACCTTTTATTAACATTGATTTCTTTTCATTCATTAAATCCATCAATACACAGGACATTTTCTTTTTTTTAAATGAAAGCTGGTAAAAGCCAAGCCTCTTTGCGTCCCTGAATAGGACACGGAATGACTGCGGTTCAGGAAGACCTCGGACCGGCCCATGAAAGCTCATTCACTCGGTTGTTTGAACCGTTGTTGTCATGCTCCGTGTTTTTTGGTCATTACTGTGTTGGACGCTAAAGCAGTCAACAGGTCCTGAGCGAGATATCATCAACTTTGTTTTCTTTGGTGAGAACCTCCCTCATCCTCCCTCCGCCAAAGCACCCACAGGGCCTCTTTTTCCACCACACATGCTTATTTGTGAACAGAAGCCTAATCGTGCACATCCACTATTGTTTCTCACACTCGGGGAGACATTTGGTGCCAATAAATAAAACCCAGATTGATTCTATCTATTCTTCCATCTTAATTCCATTATGTATACCGACCAACCCAGTCTGATTCGGTTCAGCATGTTTCCATTTCAACAGTTTTGAGACCACGGTCAATAGTTCGTCCCCAAATCAATCAATAAAATTTACTGGCACAGATTAGACGTCAAACCCCCATTAACTCATTCAGTACCAGCCAATTCTGGACCAAGTCTGAAAAGACGTTTAAAAACGTCTTTGGGAGTGAATGAGTTAATGCTGTAAATATGAGGAAAGATGTCACGCACCCTGTTGTGAGGGAGGAGGAGGATGAGAAAGTAATTTATTCCCCCACCAAAATATATATTATATATATAAACACCTGTTTTTATGCACACAAAAAAAAAAAATCACCTCCCTCAAACGTAGTTCACCTTTAAACAAAGCCCCCGCAAAATGTTGGTTAACAAATGTGAGTGCCTTTTTTTTTAACTTGCCGTACATTCGTGTTTTGGTATGTGTGGTTTGTAGGAGAACAGTCGCACTCAGTTGTAGTCCTGATAATAAGAACAAACAATGTTCTATACTTGATGAGCAGAACGAAAGAATAAATGTTAGTTTGCCTGAAGCTAGCTTCAGTTCGCAGACTACTGGCCAAATCATAAAAAGACTTCTTTGTGAGCTGAAAGCGGTGACGTCAAACGGGCTCCATAAAGACATAAATTCATAGTTTAGCGAGAACAACACACCAGTGGGAGGATTAGTCTCTGTGTCCTCCTCCATTTCTTAACTTGCATAACTAATGAGCCTTAAATCCTTGATAACTTAGCCAGGAAGGCTGACTGCTCCCCCATTTAAACGTGCTAGGCTAACGGCATAACTTGACAACATAAGAGTGAATGTAGCTAACGTGCCTCTTTTTTTTTCTTTTTTTTTTACATACATTTTCCAAACAAATATCATGTTGGAGATGCTTGAATACAGTCACTACCAGGTAAGATGGCCGAGTCTTTTACCGTTGATCGTGTGGATATTTTTTCTTAAATGGCCCCATGGATTTTGTGCAGACCAGCTTCCTTCCAACTGCTGATGTAAAATGATGGCATTGCTGTACTTAGTCAGTGGCATTTATTTATTTGTTTTACACGGCTTTTTTTTTTCTTGAGAGTTTTGTGTAACTAGTCAGTGATCATGTGACATAACGTTTTCCCCTTGATGAGGATTTCCAGTGGGGTCCAAAAAACATCTGTTCAACTTCCATTCCAATCCTGGATTCGAACTACTCATGTCAAAACTGGGCCACCGCGGCACCAGCGAAACACGTGTACCGTTCAAAATTCAAAATCTGGAAAAATGGTGAAACGTGTCAATAGTGACAATGACTACGAGTATTTCATGACGACGGCATATCATGATCCTTGAGGCATGTTAGCCAACTGGTTCTCTCTTCCACCTCACAGTTCTATGATCGGGGCTTCCTCTTATGTGGCGTTTGTATGTTCTCCCCATGCTCGCGTGGTTTTTCTCCTCCCACATTCCGGAAACCATCAAAGTTCTGTTCACCGAAGACTAAAAATAGGAGCGGATGTGAACTTGAGTAGTCGTTTGGCTATCTGTCCCCCGGGCGCATCCGTCTTCTTTCCCAAAAATCTCCATCTCACCTATGCAGAGGAAAAGCAGCGTCGAAAATGGATGGACACGCGGATGGATTATTACTGTGCCGAGAACCTCTGAGTTGTGCTGCTTTTTTCCCCCCCAAAATGCCTGGAAAGGGCTAAATATTGATGGACTCCATGAAGTGGTTTAAAAACGTACTTTTCTCACGTGCCGTATACAATGATTTGTTGTTTACGATGATACTAATGCAGCGTGTTATACCGGAGACAAATTCCTTGTGTGTTCTACATACTTGGCCAATAAAGATGATTCTGATTCTGATGATTCTGATTCTGATTCTGATTCATAGTCTCGCTCCGTCCATATTTCTGTCTTCATGGTCATCCTGCTCATCCGAAGGAGGAAAAGCATTTCTTTGTGATTTATGGAGGGATGCATAAAGCCCGAGTCCAAAGCCCTATCCTTTCTAACATTGAGGCCCGTCTTTTGCTCGCGTAGGTGCAATCCCATCTGGAAAATCCCAGCAAGTACCACATCCAGCAGAACCAAAGGCAGCAGGTGAGACAGTATCTGTCCACCACCTTGGGAGGCAAAGCCGGCGGCCAGTGCCCCGGCCAGCCAGCCGAACACGGCATGCCACCCGGGCTCGGCAGCAGTGCCCCCAACAGTCCCATGGCTCATCTCACCCTCACCTCAAACTGTGAGAAAGAGGTACGCGTAACAAAAGTCATGACTTCATTACGTTTGGGTGACTCGACGGCGTTTTTCTCTGCTGGGAGCATTTTATTGACTTATCTATTTATTTTGAACGTCATGAAACGCGTTCTTGTTTTTCACGTCACACAGATGGATGAAGTTATTGACGATATCATCAGCATGGAGTCAAGTTACAATGAAGACGTTCTTGGACTGATGGATCAAGGGCTTCAACTGAACAGCGCAGTAATTGCAACCTGCTTTTCTCACTTCAGCCGTGTTGTTGACTGCCCATATTTTCAGAAATAAGAAGCATAAGAATGCGTCTGACAATTCTCAATTTTCTCTCAAGCTCCCAGTGTCTGGTAATCTTCTGGAAGCATACGGCAACCAAGGACTCCCCCACCCGGGCCTCGCCATCAGCAACTCCTGCCCACCAAACATCAAAAGGGAATATACAGGTAAAATGATAAGTACGAGAAAAAAAAAGCTGTATTTCCACGTTGAATACATTCTCCCAACATTCCATGGGTAATTATGGACTTGTCCGAACATTGAAAATCCCTGTGATCATGATTGAGAATTACAGCAGGGGTGTCCAAACTTTTTCATTTCAGGGCGGCATACATGAAAATACAACGATGCAAAGGCCACTGTAAAATTCTTCAACCTTCATTCATTAAACACGCTAAAATCCGTCACGCAAGCCATTATATACTGTTAACTTTTTCAGGTTACTCTGGAAAACGGTTACATAGTTGCTAAACGTGTGTTAGGGTGGCCAACAGCCCTTTAGCTCACTAGACTAGAGCCACCCCTGCACTGAACAGCAGCTGAATCCCATCTCCACATTCTGAAGCAAAACAAGTCACTGACGTAGTCACTCTTCTTGTACTACAAATACTGCTACTGGTTACTCTAAAATGGTTCAATGATTTGTTGTTTACGATGATACTAATGCAGCGTGTTATACCGGAGACAAATTCCTTGTGTGTTCTACATACTTGGCCAATAAAGATGATTCTGATTCTGATTCTGAAGAGCAAAGAGGAGTAAGATGACCACTCAGGAGTTCATTTGGATCTTTACGCATCTAGAAAAGTTGTTCAGAATGTGAATCAATTTATTAGTTGTAGTGGCACCTATTTTTTTTCTCACTCCGCCCACCTCCACCAATCTTTTTCTTTTAAGCTAGCCCCGTGGGCCGTGTCAAATGTCATTTTTAATATATGCCGCGGGCCAGTGAAAAATGAATGCTGGTCCGCAAACGGCCCCCGGGTTTGGACTTCCCTGCATTAAAGTAACCAATATCCTCATGACGACCCAATTCTTGTTGTCAGTTCACTGCTAACGGTTGGTGAAAACAAATGTGGGCTATTTTCTTGTCCTTCCATAGTTTTTTTTTTTTTTTTAAATGACAAGAGTATTGATATTGTGTGCAATTTAGAAATGCACAAGATACAAATCTGTGTATTGTATCAATTATTGACCAAATAATGACTCCAGCTCCTGGCATGAAGCAAGTACTGGGCAAACCTGGACCCTGTGGCCGGTACGAAAACTATCAGAGATCAGATGGCTTTCCAGTAGGTAAGCAACAGAAAACAAATGCTGAAAGCGGTTGTGGATTTGCATTTTCGAAAAAGTGTCCAGTATTTTGTGAATGACAAAATCGCACACAATATGCACAACTTGAGATGTGCAGTTAACAGCTGGCACTCATGACATGTGATTGACTTTGAGTTTGCCCAGTCCAAAGCCTAAATCTCACATTTGTCTTTGCTTCAAAGAGGCTGAGGTTCGCGCTATGGCCAAAGAACGACAGAAAAAGGACAATCACAACTTGAGTGAGTCTTTTCACATATTCTCGTGCGGCGATGACGTCGGTGATGTGGAGCAAAATACAAATGCTTGCTCCAAAAGTTCTGTCGACTGACGCATTTCGTTTGTACCCCGCTTGCAGTCGAGCGAAGGCGCCGATTCAATATCAACGATCGTATCAAAGAACTTGGAACCCTAATACCAAAGTCAAATGATCCGTAAGTATGACTTGAGAGCGTTCCAGACGAACACGTGTTTGTTTTTTTTCTTCACGTTCGAGTCGGTCATCGACGTGATTTCAATCACTGTCCTCCTCGCAGAGCCAAGTGCCCTTAGAGTGGAACACTTTATTTGTTCAGAATGGCCATGAAGAATCCTCTCTTGTTCCGGTCAGCCGGCTCAGCTGACTCTGACTTTGGACCTTTTATCTCCTCTTGCAGGGACATGCGCTGGAATAAGGGCACCATTCTGAAAGCTTCCGTGGACTATATCAGGAAACTCCAACGGGAGCAGCAGAGGACCAAAGAGCTTGAGTGCAAACAGCGCAAGCTGGAGCATACGAATCGTCACCTGATGCTTCGTATCCAGGTGGGTTGCCACGTGCAACTCGCTGCGAAAAACTATTCGCCCTCCTCTCAAACTCGCTTCATTGCCCACTTGAACGTTTCACAACGTCAAACAAATGCCAATTCGAGTCAATATAAAATGAAAGTTTTAAATGGAGAATATTCATTTATGAAGAAAGGGGGGGAAAAAACAAACAAAGCACTCGCCCCCCCTTTATCCTAATAACTGTTTGGGCCACTCTGAAATCCACAAATCAAGTGTTTTGAAAAAGTGTCAGTCAGTACTGTACTTCCACACCTCCGTGGCGATATTTCCTTTGAGCTTGAGCATCTTTTATTTGAAAGTCAAGAGTTTTTCATTGCGGTGTGTTGTATGTGCCCGCTCTGCTCGAGACACGCTCATCTGATGACGACTGGGCTAGTGAAATAAGCCGTTGTCAGCCATCCAAGTCGGCTCTCGCTTTATGCAGCACTGCCCCCTGCTGTGGACTGAATTTGACCTTAACGTGCCATTGGGCTCACATTCTCAAAATGAATTTGGCATGAAACTAAACATATTGCCGAAAGGTAACCATTCCACCTCAATGGAAGAGATTTCTCAGAATTGTGCTATTTGTCATTTGGGAATTTCATTTGCGGCAGAGTACTTCCATTTTCAAGTACACATACTTGGGTGAAAATCCTTTGCAAAGCTGCAACATGTTCATTTGCCTTTGCTGTGGCCTGACCTCTACCCGATCGAGGACGCGTTTTTTTTTGGTTTTTTTATTGACCGCAAGAGATTTTCGAGGAGCCTTTTTACAAACTTCTCTGAGCCTCTTACTGTCAGACTGAAAAGGGGCAGAGGGATGTCCTTTGCATTTATTTGTCTTCTAACATGTACTACATCTGTCTATTTATTTGGGTCTGCACCGAAATATGTAAAGCAAGAATCTCACTCACTCATATTATTGAGTATGCGGAATGAAAATGAAGTCATGTGAATGGTGTAATTGGCGGCCCACTCGTCTTCAGTTCTGATGTTGAAAGAAGACGCTCAGAGATCAACAAATGCAAAGCAGACGCAATTTTTCAGTTCCGCCAAGACACGATGGCAGCTGACGGCTTTAAGCGTAGAATTCTTTTTCTCGGCTCCAGGCCGTGATTTAAGCGGTCGCAGCAATTTTGCCATTGCGCTGACCGTCTCCTATTTCGTCTTTGGCACAGGAGTTGGAGATCCAAGCCCGCGCTCACGGTCTCACCGTCGTCTCGTCCCCGTCGGTGTGCACCTCAGAGATGATGGGTCGGGTCATCAAGCAGGAGCCCCTCCTCGATGACTGCGCTTCGGAGCTCTACCGTCACGCCTCGACTCCCGACATGTCCCCTCCGACCACGTTGGACCTCAACAATGGCACCATCACCTTTGACCCCATTCCCAGCGACACTGGGGATTCTGGCCCATACGGAAACCCCAGGACCTGTAAAATGAAGGAGTTGGTCAGGGATAATACATTGTCACCCATTTCCCCAAGCGACCCATTACTATCCTCAATGTCTCCAGACGGCGCGGTTAGTGCGCACCACAGTTCGAGTTCTAGAATGGAGGACAGGTGTGTCCCTGTTAGCTTAGCCTTACACTCACCGACTTTGCATTTGTAGCTTCTCGGCAACGAGGCACACATTTTCGTGAGCCATCAAAATGGTCTTTTTGGATTGTAAAACGTGTCGATCCCGTTTAGAGCAGGGATGCCCAATTTGCTGTCCTGGAGAGCCCCCCGATTGCAACAACTAGGGTCATTATTAGGCTTCTCCAAAGAGTGCTGATCATTTGAATCAGGTGTGTTGGAGGAGGGAGACATCTCAAACGAGCTGGATAGAGGCTCTCCGCGACCGGACTTGGCCACCCCTGCATTTAGAGCAAGACAAGGTACGCTGGTTTAATTCCACTGCTGCCCCGCAGCAAACAGGCACCTGTTACGATCTGGGTTGAAACCACGGCTTATGCGGCCTTTCTGGGCCTGTGTTGTCCCTTTTCCACCGGTTGCGGGCCACCGGCCGGGTTAGCACCAGCTCTTTCTTTTTCCACCACCGAAAATAGGCCGGAGCTCTGGTGCTTGAAACTGGTGTTTAAGCTGGCCCCAATTCATAGGTGTCAAACTCAGGTCCTGGACGGCCGCTGTCCTGCATGTTTTCCAAGTCTCCCTGTTGCAACACACCTGATTCAAATGATCAGATCATCACCAAGCTCTGCAGAGGCCGGACATTGAACCTGTTCATTTGAAGTTATCGTCTGTATATTTTGTTAATGTTTGACTTTAAATGTTATCAACACAAGTGGGGAAGAAGTTCCCTTTCATTCTGTATTTGAAGTTGCATGCCTTTTACCCAGTGATGCTGTCAGAATGAGACTTTCAACGCCAGGTCTTTTTGCTCCAAAATCAATTCTGGAAGCAAAATGTTGAGACTTTTGACACTTCTGTCATTTGCACTGGAATTTACAGTGTATCACTAAAAGCATCACTTGTGCGCAGGTCTGCGTCCGCGCCGTTTGATTGGTCTGATTATTTTAATTTTATTTTGTTGTCGTACACCGTCTTCGAGTGTTTAAAGTGAGGCTCCAGGGACTTCTCCGGCATACCTTGTTTTCACGAGAAATTCTTGGATAGCTGGTTTTGAAATCAGACGGCAATGAAAATAGTTTGCTCAACTGTTGTTCACTTTCTTTTAAAAAGGAGTGTGGTCGAACGCCAGGCTGCTGAAACATGACATATGCACATAAATTGCTTTTGCCGGACACATAAAATAATTTGGTAATAATTTCTCGTCTGACTCCTGTAGAGATAATAAGACGAGTGGTCAAGAAAATAAACTTGATGTGATGCTTCGAGCCTTATTTGACGTATACCCCCCCCCCCCCCCCAACCGATGCACAATTTGCATGTGCTTGCTTGTTTTTTTTTCGTGACCTTAAAAACCTTCGAAAAAGGAGGCCTCAAGTCCACCTGGAACGCTGTACTCGGTGTAGGTAGCGCTTTTAGCCAGCAGATGGCACCCTAAGGAAAGGTTCCATTCTACGAGGCCAAACGTTTATTCAGTTATTCAGCAAGTGAAGGAAATGGAGCACTCGACTTTTTGGAGAGAAGGGGCATTGTTCTCTAACATCAGAATTTTCTTCTCTTCACAATCCTTTTTTTTTTTTTTTAATTGAATTGAATACAACTTTATTGTCAATTCAATTCAATTTTTAATTATATCGTGGGTTGTTATTGCTCATTTTCAACAAATCTTGATAATAATAATGACTTCGTCCCAAACGCTATTCCTCACATTTGTCAATTTTGTCATCATTTCTGATCCCTCATTTGTCAAATCATTTCTGTTCCCTTTGTTGCTGGTATCAGAACTCGTGATGACGCCAGTGATGTGGGGCGCCACCAACGTTTTACTTTGAATGTGCGCTGCCAGGTAACACATCTCATTGTCACGGCAGAATCACTCCAAACTGTTTGAAATGTAAAAAATAAAATACGTGGCTTCATGCAGTCCATTTAATCTTGTCATGTAAATGCTTTTTTCGATTACTGTATGTAATCTTGAGAGAAACCACCTCATATAGTTCAAGAAATGTGAGCATGCATTCATCTGAAAAGCCACACAAAGTTCAAAAGAAGATTCAATTAGGGCACCGGTGTCAAAGCGAAGGCCCGGGGGCCAGATCTGGCCCGCCACATCATTTTATGTGGCCCGCAAAACCAAATCAAGCATGTCAAGTTCTATGACGCTTGCTAAAGTCCGAACCAAAATTTCAAATTGTCATATATAATCCACAATAACAGTCGTTATTCTTGACTTCTGATTTTAAAACTAGTTGTCGATCAATTTGTTGTGCACTGTGTTGGTAATATATGGAGGTGATTAAACATCTATATGGTTTCACAAAATTCACCGTCATAAGGGCCCTCCAAGGGAAACAAACGGTAACTACAATGCAGCCCACGACAAGAATGTGTTTGACACCCCTGAATTAGGGCAACATCTAATGATGTCTGCTTTTTGGATCATGCCGACGGCAATATTAAGAGACAGCGTTTCCACTTTTATCCATTTGAAGTGAAAACTTTTTTTTTTAACCAGTCAAACATTGATTAAGAAAAAAAAAAGTATTTTGTTTGTTTTCCTATCCCCCCCTCCCCCCCCCCCCCCCCCATCTCATAACAATGTGATCCGATGACAAATATCCTATCAGCGTTACTTTCTTGCTATTTCCAAATCTTGTCGGCGTTATAAATCCGTCAAGTGGAGGGGTGCCCAAACTTTTCGGATCAAAGATCTACTTTTCGATCAACTAACCTCCCGGGATCTACCCTTACCGGCACGCGCACGCGCACACACACACACCCCCACGCCATGATGAGAAACAGCCTGAAACTGAGAGGCATGCGACGCACTTTTGCAGCCTGTTAACTATTGCAGCTCACACGTACCGTTTTAAAGTGCTTCCCTGGACCCGCCTGGATTCCAATTCTTTGCCAGTGCCCTCGGTGAATTGTACACGAAGCAAACTCTGAATGAGAATAATGACGATAAAAGATAGAGCGCAACAGCTCTGATCACAAGCTGCAATTGCAGACTGCTGAGCGCTAACAACTTCCGGTGGCCCGGTGACGTACTCGCAAGCCACCGGAAACTCATGATTTACCTGCTTTATTTTATTTTTAAAATATTTTTTAGTGAAAATGAGACTGATAAGATGATTAGGGTGCAGCGTACATGAACACAAAAAAAATATGTTACTAACATGTACAAAGTTTTTTTTTCTCCTCGACACTCTTCGGTTCTCCTTGGGACCTGTCTTAGATCTACAGGTAGATCCGGATCGACGTAATGGGCACCCCTGGTCAAGTGTATCACTGCGACAAGAATTGTGTTGAGTGCGCTTCTTTCCCCGGGATCCCCGCCCTGGGCGGCGGGCGGAGAGACGTTGAACCAAGGAGACGGAAAGATGATCAACGTTGCCTTCCTGGCCGCTCTAATAGGCGAGTGATGATTCCATAACCCCCAACGTTCCTCTGGAGCGTGGCCAGGTCTCCTTTGAATCCCTCCATTTGGCGTCAAGTGTAGGGAGAGCAGGCGAAGGATGAGGAGGAAGGAAGACAAAGTTAAACACATTTTGTGTGCGTGTGTGTTGCATGCGCGCGCGAGCGAGTTGTAAAGTATATTTTTAGCATCAGTTTCGTTAGCCGAAACGAAGGAGAAGAAACATCCCTCTACGTGTCCCGCCGTCTTGCTGTTGATTACAAAACGTCAAAAGGGATTAGCCGGCTTTTCTCTTTTGCAATCGCGTCTCGTTTAAACTCCGCGTGCACCACCGAGTCACGTCCAGGTCTGCTTACAGTCGAGCAGGAAAACCCAAGTGTTGTGATTGCATCTTGCCAAGGCGGGTTTGCATCATAATAAACATCCCCTCGTTGCTGAGCTGTCTGGAGGATGCGGAAGCCAAGCCGAGGTCCGACTTGGGAAGGGAGACTTCCTGTGCAGCGGCAAAAAAAAAAAACAAAAACAAAAAAACAGCCCAGCCTGTGCCAGCAGCCTTGTTTGAACAGCGGAAGACGGCTTTTGGATTTTAGTAAGAGCCGTTAAAAGCCAGCGCGGTGTCAAATGTTCCTTCTCCAACAGGTTTCCTCCAGAGGAACGGCAACACTTCATCAGCAGTTTAGTCAAATTGCCAGTAAACTGCTGTGCCATATGGGCGCCACTCCTGACTACGGGGGCAATCTGTTTAACAGGAGCACGCTGGTAAATAGAGGCCGGCGAAGGGGGGAAGAAAATGATCAATTACTCACATTACGCACAGTCCTTCAGGAATTTACTTTATTGCTCTGGACATCTGTTTTAATATTGTCATAATGTATAATCAGATGGGGCCTGTTCCAGCCAAGTGGATGCCCAAAAAAAAAAGCAGCCATAAATGCCCAATTAAAATGCACAATGACAGCTCTTTGTCCAGCTGCTAAAATAGAATGTGTGCGCGCGTGGTCTCCTCCACACCATCGAGCATTTTTATTATTCTTCTTCTTATTTTTTTCTCCAGGTAGCAACGATGACATGGCTGCAGATGAACTTTTTGTGACGAGGTGGGAATGCTCGACCACACACAGACAGACAGAGACGCGCACCTGCGACGTGTTACCGGAGATTTCAACAGCGGAAGCATTCTGAGGAAACGCATCATTGAAGGTAAAAGGCGCGCCTGGCCGAGAGTGTGTTTGCTCCCACTTGAAGTGGGAAAGGAGACGGCGGGTGAATGTTAAGGAGAGCTTTAGAGAATGCTCTCTTTCTGCCTTTTCCGAGGATTACTGCTCTTTAAGGCAGCAAAAACATCAATGCGGGTTTATTTAAAGGATGAAGGCATTTTCTCAATGGTATTTGGAGGTGGTATCATCAGGTCTTGAGTGAGGATTAGCACCGTTAGGCCTCTTTGGGCTGCGTTTCCTGTCCCGATAAGTCGGATTTCACCTTCAATCTGCGTGTAAGCCCCGGGGCTCGGCTCCTCCTCGCGCGCTCCTCTGAGGTCCAACCTTGATCCGGCACAGCCCAACTGGGCCTTCCTGGGCTATCTTGCAGATTTGACCCCCCCCCCCCCCGCAACATTTTGCATCTCCGTTATTTTCCGGGGAATTTTCCCCTCTGTCGCTGTTCCCCAGGCCATTTATCATGGCAGCCTCACACCAAAGTCACTCGGCAGTCACCTCGACGGGTGGCGGGGTTAACTACTAAAGTTGTACGTAACTTGGAGCTTTCCATGCGATGATTAATAAAGCCGCAGAAAATGAGCCCCTGTCCCGGCAGCTCATGCAGTGTGCAGCATCTGTGATGGTCAAAGCAGAACAAATGACTCCCTGGTTTTGTTGCCGAATTGCAGTGCTGGACTCGAACCGGACTCTCCGGCTCAAAGAGTTCAAACACGTTTGATTTTTTTTCATTCTATAAACAGCCGACAAGGTGACGTCTTGGCGCCGAGGAACTACGTTAGAGTGAGTTGAAGAGTTTCATTTCGACAAAACTAGAGCTTTGTGGCCGGCGCAATGACGTTCATCTTGTGTGCTTATGCTTAAATTAGGTTAAATGTTTCTTCTTTTTTTTTTTTCCCATTCAAGTCCTCAAATCAGGTAACCCCTGTGCTTAATTGGATGACATCTTGAGGGATGAATCAACCAAACATTTGCTCGAATTGTTCGTTTCAATTAGGTAGTCCAATTTGCAACCTCACAAGAGTCTCTGCAACGACGGAGCTTTGTTTGTTTGTGTGTGTGTGTGTGTTTGTGCTCGTGCGTGTGCGCGCGCGCGCGCGCTCGCGCACTGTTAATTGGAGCATTCCTTTGCCGCCTCTCTTGATTGAGGAGCTTGGGGACATCCTGTAGTTCCAAATGTATGGGCCAAGCCAAGCCAGGCCCGGTCCCCTTCCAGAAAGCAAGCCCCGTAGCCCCGCCTGCGCCGCTCCGCTTTATTTATCCGCAGCTTGTTTGCTAATTGTGATTTGGCGAGAAGCAATTGTCAGTCACTCTGGCCGAGTGTCTCGATGGAGCGCGGACAGCTGATTTCTTTGAAGTGACGTTCGGTAAATATGCATTAACGGGGGACACAATTAGCGCTGATGAGGGTGATGGGCAACCTCATTCCATTGGCAACTTTAGTCGCACCGCCAGATAAGCGGCATTATCGCGAAAATTGGCCGAGGGAAAACAGCACCTCCCATTGCCAGGAAAGGTTCCAGATAAGAGCGCAGCTGAAGAGAAATATAATTGAGGCGGAATATGTTAACCGAGGTGTCATGGGCTCATTGGAAGTCATTTAGCCAAATGTCGGCACTACCTTGAAGAACGTTTAGGCCTGACAGACATTAATCACCGGGACAAATATTGTCGCTCATTCAAGCACATGCGTGTTAATTATTCAGAAATGTATTTCAATGCTCAACGATTCAGCGATTTTTAAATTCATTATTTTGGATCCTTGATGAACCGCTTAGATTTTAATTTCTTTCCATTCAAAAGTAACCCAACAGTATGTGTTTTCCGATATCTGGAAGCAGACTGATTATCTGACGTCTGTCAAGTCTGGAAGTAGGGGCAGTGGCTTTATTATTATTTTTTTCACGGCCAATTTTTAAAGACACAAATAAGCTACATCAATGAGTGGGTACAGTATCCCTTCAAGCTTATTTGTCACCATCTTGGCAGAGATGATGAAAATCTGGAATTTTTGCATTTTTCAAAATCCCGTTAAAACGTGTATGAGTTCAAGCTGCGATGTGAATTGGCTCCGGCAATTTCAATATTTTGGCCTTCTTTGAAAGTCCCATTCAACACGTTCATCTGTGAATTCAAGTCTGATTTAACTGTGGCGAACTGATTTTATTTGCGGTGGCTCCGAAACACGCCTGTCAATGTTCGTCTGAGCCGTATGATGCTTTCTTATTTCATCATGCTCTTTCCCCCCCCCCCCCCCCTCCCTCGTCTTTCTCGCTCACATCACCCCTTTCGGGGGACTTATTGACAGCGCTCTCATCCACTCGGAGAGTCTGAGAGCGCTGGTGCAGCGCTGGCTGTCAGATAGTTCTGCTGGTCGACGGGCTCAAGTGACAGACCTGCAAGCTGCCGTGGTCTACTTGACACATGATGGCTCCAACCGCACGGCAGGGCATAACTTAGTCATAGAGGGTGGGCAAATTCGGTGGCAGAACGTGGGCTCGAGCTACAGAGGACTTCTTTCCCTCTCGACTTCTCCTCGGAGTTGTGACCGTTGTCTCGGTATCCTTTGCAGTCATCTGCCAAACGGGCCTCTGCCGTCTTAAGAGTGCAAATGAGGGAAAAGGCTCCTAGATGAGACGGGACTTGCCGGTGCGCATCTACACGTCGTGTAGACCGGGCAGCCGTGGTGCACGTATGCACCTCTGGTTGAAAACTCAAGAGTAGCGTGTCCGGCATGCCGGTTCTCCTCTCTCCATCTGCGCCTATGCCAAATGGCCCCCACAAGTGGTGCTTGTGACTCCCATCTTAATTGCTCCATTAACTGTTTGTGTGCTGAAAAACAATACTGAAGAGAGGTTAGATGAAGACGTGACCTCCCCTGCTGCAATTATATGAAAAGTAGTGAGCAATTAGCACTCTTTGCAATGTGACACTGTTGCTGTTTATGCGTGCAACTTCAACTTCTCCCCGGTAGTGCTGACACGTTTTCTGATTTACATAATTGGCAGATTGGCCATTAATGGGAATGGCGAGTGAGAGGATCCCATTAAGATATGGAGTGAGATCTGATCATCTCCACTGCTTGTCGGCCATTTATCTCCATGTGTATTGGACGCAGCAGAAACCGTGCGATTCTTATCATCAGGTACATTTTGGGACGGAATATCAAACTCTCCTTCAATTTCTGCCCTCATTGTTCGGTGGACTGTGTTGAGTCAAAGAGGCATGTCAGTCGCAGGTCATGACACCTTTTTACCACTGAGGGGCAGTATGTGGACAGGGAGCAACTGCGGTCACACAAGTCCATGTTTCAAAACGAGATGATGATTATTCGCCAGTCAGTACGTGCTAACCTAACCGCTACTCTAACTGAATGCGCCCTCGTGTTAATCAATAGTAACATTATTTGGAAAATAAAATCGTAATCATGAAATGTAAAATAGATACGTGCTAACCGCTACGCCACCGTTCTGTCTGAATGCAACCTTCTGTATATATAAATACATATAAATATTATAATTATGCAAAATAAAATACACACCTATTATAACATTAATAATAATGATTGTTATTATTATTATGTTGTTTTTGTTGTGGGTTTGAAACATGGCTTGGGCCTTCCTGTCGTATTGTATTCGCCATTGGCCCTCTGGCCTCCTCCCACATTTCAAAATCCTGCATGTCGGGTTGACTAAAGACTTCACTGCCTTTTGCCCAAAGTCAGTTGAGATGGGCTCCAGCTCACCCGCAGCCTTTCGGCGACAAGTAAAAGTAAATGGATGGATTTAAACCAAAATAATCATGATCACAATTTTGTTACCGCCAATGTGGAGGTTGTGATGCTGGCGCTAGGACCATGGTGCAAATGAGCAAAAAAAAAAAAAAAAGGCACTCGTCGCCCCGTCCTATTTCAGATCTCCTTTGATTAATGCTGCCGTCTGGTGCGTCAAGCACAACGTTTGACTGTAGTGGACGTTCACACGAACCTCAGGGTCACCGATGAACGGCGCAATTCGGCGCCGTGTGCTGCCGAGAGGCCCCTAAAGTTTATGGACGACATCTTAACGTTTGTCAGTCGACTTTTATTGATGGATAACGCTCTCTCGTTTCGCATTCAGCCAACTGCAAAGAGAGTGCTCGACTTTGGTCATGGAGTTGAGCATTTGGTGGTGAGGAGACGTGTGCAACAGCACAAAGGAGCCACGCCCACCACACACACACACCGCTGTCGGTGACTGACTGGCGTCCATTTTCTGCCCTGTGTGGGCCTCTCTTATTTGCTCCTCATTGCCTCCCTTGCTCACAGTGTGTTGGACTAATTTTCAGTGCACACGATGTACTGTAGGAAGAACCTGACTCCTTATAATGTTGTTGTTGTCTCTCTTTTGTGTGCGCTTTTTGTCTGCTTCCTGGTGGGAGCGAATTCTTGGCATTCTATTTGATTATGTCATCGCTGTACATTTTTGTAAAGCGAAATGCTGTCGATTGCGATTTTTTTTATCATCAAAAGTCATGTTAGAACATTTTTGGTTGGATGTTTCTTTTGGGACACTAAAAAGGATCAGTGGCATTTCCATTCATTTCAGGAGGGTACAATGTTGAGATCTGAGTGTTTCGAGGGACACAGAATGACTTTCTACAGCCAACAACTGTTTTTAAGATAAGATAAGATAAGATATACTTTATTTGTCCCGCATTGGGGAAATTACAATCAGAATTCGGAAAGGAAAAAACATTGGGTAGGGAGAGGGAAAAAAAACCCCACGCTCGAACTATCCTCTTCCGAGGATAATTTAAGTCCAGGATAAAAAAAAGACCCTAGCACCTAGACCCTTTTTGCTTTGCGCTTTGCTTGAGATAGTAGTTGTAATCATACAGCATGTATTTCGAGTGATTGGCAAGAAGTAAACATGCAAATGATTTTTTTTTTTTAAATTATTCGGTGATGTTCAGGGTTACCTTTACACGCCTAATTGATTGTCTAGAAACAACATGCGTTTTTGTTGTGCTCATTTCTCGTGTGTTGGTCTCCCGGCGCATTTTTTCCATAATCAAATGAAATATTTCAAACGCACCTGACGTGTTGCTTTTTGATAATAATTTCTTGTGAATGCAATAACTGTCATGTCCTTGCTTCTGGCAGAAATGAATTACCGGCGTGTTTTTTTTCTCCCTTTTTTTGTTGTTGTTTCAGATTTGATACTATTTACTAAACATGATGAAGGTTATTATTATTATTTTTTTAATTCATTTTGTGATCCAAAGAGGCCTCCAGTGACATCTCGCGAGGTGTCGGAAAACAATTCCGACTTTCACATCCTGCATCCGTCAAGCTTTTATTCAACATTAATAGCGAGCAAGTGAAACATTGCACTCTTGAGTTCTCAAATTACAATGCGGCTAATGTATTATTTCCACCACATGTGGGATTACTTTCATTTTCCCCATTAAGATGCACATTTTGTTTGGATACTCAAATTACCGACCCCATATTAAATCTGGCTGTGCGAAAGGCATTGATCACAGCCCCGAATGCCGCAATCCAACTTTGATTTAATTTGCACTTCCATTAATATCTATGAGACGTCCGATTGTCATCTGGGGCATATTGATGGTATTGTAAGGCCTGCCTTCATATAATGTTCCCCGGCGGCAATGAGCAAATGTGGGAGAGAATTACGCCGCTAAGGGGGTTCAGTAGAACTGGCACTGCAGTCAGAAATTCATTACATGAATAGATTTTAAGAGAAGTGTCCGATGTCTAAAATACAACACACAAAAAGCCCACTCCGACCGCTTCGATGACTGCTGGCCGCTTCTCATTGTCGCAGCACCCGAGGGTGACCCGAGGAGCCTGAAAATCCGCTCCTCCGAGTCAAAAGAATCGGCCACCGACCGTCCTTTAGAAAGTCGTCCATCTCCCGATTGAAGCGCATAGCAAAGATTGAAAAATGAATTCACTTCCACCTTAGACGGGCACGTGTCACGCGAAGACGTGCTGATTTCATCTGTTGATTAATGAAGTGCAAAGTGAGTTTGAGTACGTACGGTTCGTTCCGGTTCTCTGTAGGGAAAAGACGGGCGGAGCCGAGAGACGAGAGTTGTGCTCTAATTAATGCAATCATGGAGATGAAAACAGCCGTCGATCCAAGCAGAAACGGAGATTCCGAAGGATGCAAAAAAACGAGGGGGCAAGTAAGTGGTCCCCAGGAGCCCGTTTTCTCAAGCGTTTCTTTGGGTAACAACAAGTCCTACCCCCTAATTCTCAGAATTTAGGACCAAAACCATGTCAATACAGCAAAAAAAAAAATTTTTTTAGGCAATATGGTGGCATATTTGCAGCAAGGAATGATCAAATTGCTGCAGTAGATTTGGAGTCTGTTTACTTCACTTGTGCAAGTTTAGCCAGGAGGCCAAAACGGCACCAACACACACATCTTTGGATGGAAGGCATTTTTTTTTTTTTGTTTTAATGTCGGTGAAGCGATTCATAATATCCATGAATAAAAAGTAAGCAACTGTAAATTGTTTGCCGCGGGAAATGTTGTGCTTGAGCGATATGCGAACGAATAAATAAATATATCCATACGTTGCTGGTGGAGCGAGACCGATTTCTGACGGGGCATTTGGATAAAAACAGGCAGCTCCTATTTTATTTTGTAAACATCTACAACTCAAGCTTTTCAGCGGATGCTACAATTTCTTTTTAAGTTGGCCCAATTGGGCAGGGCTCTTCGCCTGACGATCCTGCCACAATGATTCATTTACAGGTGACAAAGCCCTGCCGGGCAGACACCTCGTAAATAAAAGCAGCTACATTCCGAATGCCATAAATACGGGACACCTCAGGACCTAGCGTGATTGCAGACATCTAATCATTTAATTTATGCGTGTCCGAAGGAGCCCTCATTAACATTCAAGTAGCACTCATCCGTCGAGCGGGAACATTGTGAAGCCCGCATCCCTTTGAAAAGAGATGCCTCTCTTTGGGCAACACGGCACGGGCGCGCCCGCCCTCGGCGAGAACCTTCTCGCTTTTCTCCGGCAATGTCACAAGCGCGTAACTCTCAGACTGTATCGTTTGCGGGATTTGTCATCCAGTGATGGTGTTGCTGTTTAAGTGGAGAACCTTTGACAAAGTTAGTCATTCTGGAGGTCAAAGTACATTTACAGTAGCATTACTGGATCTGTGGTGACAAGTCATTGACCCTTTGTAAGAAGTGCGATTAAAAAAAAAAAAAATGCTGCATAGCCTATCTGCAGAGAGCCATCATCAGCTGTTTTAAAGAAGAAGAACAAGTGTCTCTGTTATTGTAGTCGTAACATTCGACACCTCTGTGTCGGCGCAACAGATACGTGGATGACAGAAACTCAATAATAACTGGCGCGGTTGGTTTTGGAGCAGGTTTTGACAGCCTCTTTGTTCTCTGGTCAGGTTTTCATCTTTAACACATCAAAGAGACGGGACGTTTCACTCGCCAAGTCTGACACATTATCAAATAGAGAGGAGGGTTTGGGTTTTCTGTCACATAAATTAAGCATATTCAGCCGTTAAAAGATGTAGACATAGCAAAAAAAAAAAAAAAGAAGTACTTGACACCCACAAGAAAATCTCACTACATCTCGATCATATAGACCAGGGCTGCCCAACCAGTCGATTGCAGTCAACCGTAGTCCGCAGAAAGGTCTCAAGACGAAGGCGAGGGGTCTCGGGGGGGGGGGATGCATGATTTTTGTGTCTGTGTGCGTGTTGTTTAATATGATATATTTTGTCTTAGTGTGCACTGCAGCCTAAGCATGCTATTAGTTTAACATTCACAAAAAAGGAGAATTGAAAAAATCACAAGATTAAAAAAAGGTGGTCCCCTTTAGCCTCCCGCGGCGCATGACCTCCATCACAGGAAGTTGTTAGCGGTCAGCAATCTGCAATCGCAGCTAGCGATCAGAGATAGAGCTCTTTTTGTTGTTCAGTCATTCAAAGTTTGTTTGATCTGCAATTGAGCGATGGCATGCCGGGAAACTGTAGCGCCAGGGGAAGCCTTTTGCAAGGGTACACGAGCTTCCATAATAACCCTAACCTTGCATCGTCACTTGTCCAGGCCAAATAGGAGTCCTTTCTCAGTTTGGTTGAGGTAAAAATCAGCTAAGCGACATTTAAACAAAATTAGTCAGTGGGTTCTGTTCTGTGCTACAGGCGGTATCAGGAAGCATTTAGATGTCTCTAACTAGAACACAATAAATTGTTCCTCATTATTCAGTAATTAACTGGAATGTGCCGGGGTCCCCATCCCCCCCGCCCCCCCATGAAACACTCTAAATCACCACCCTCCTCCTCGCTTTTCCTCCTGTATACGCAGCTCTTTAATTTCCTCTATGCGGTGGGGGGTGAGGGTAAATGAGCAATGGGGGGTGGGGGGGGGGGTCACAGCTTGATGCACTCCATCATCCCTTTGCCACCCTCTTGTTACCTCCTCGCCCCGTCTGAGCCACTCCCTTCTCCTTCCTCTCCTTTCTCCTCATGCCAGCTCATCAACAATAGCCGACATCGCGTGGCAACAAAAGAATCTTCTTCCAAATGTAGTCGAACATCAACTGTTTTCAAAATATAGATTTGTCATGGGCATTTTGAAATGCCGAGAATCACAAGGAGGGTTGAGTGTCACCACCACCCTTTTGATTTGATTTATTCACGGAGAAAAAAAATATATTCGCAGCATCCATTTCCGAACCGCTTGATCCTCACTAGGGTCGCGGGGGGTGCCGGAGCCTATCCCCAGCTGTCTTCGGGCAGTAGGCGGGGGACACCCTGAATCGGTTGCCAGCCAATCGCAGGGCACACAGAGACAAACAACCATCCACGCTCACATTCACACCTAGGGACAATTTAGAGCGTTCAATCAGCCTGCCATGCATGTTTTTGGAATGTGGGAGGAAACCGGAGTACCCGGAGAAAACCCACGCAGGCCCGGGGAGAACATGCAAACTCCACACAGGGAGGCCGGAGCTGGAATTGAACCCGGTACCTCTGCACTGTGAAGTCGACGTGCTAACCACTGGACTACCGGGCCGCATATTCGCAGCACGGCAGGTGAATGGAGCACTGGAAATTGTCCCTAAGTGTGAAGGCGAATGGTTGTTCGTCCATATGTGGCCAGTTGAGGGTGTACCCCACCTGATGCCCCAAGACAGCTGGGTTAGGCTCATGGAGGTAAGGGGCTTTGAAAATGAATGGATGGATACATTTTGGAGCTGGATAACTCTTTGTGTACTATGCAAGGCGAGTCATTTACACACCTGAACATTTTCATTTTTAGCCGCCACACTGGGAACAAAAATGCTTTGTATTTACCCGATTCAAACATGCACATCAGTTGCACAACATTGACGGCGTCCCAGAATGCCTCACGTGTCAGAATGCTTATTGAGTAACGCATTACCGACAACACTGTGCAGGCTTGTCCCACACAAATGAAAGTTAAGACATGGTACAATAATGTCAAGATGACAGTTGAGCTTTTGACATTTTCGTTTTAAGAAAAATATCCTATTCCAGTCGAAGAGCCTGGCCGAGGCAAATCATTAAAAACTTCACTGGCTCCACAACCGCTCCAGGCATTGTGCGCGTGCCTTTGATGGGGCTTTCTTTACCTCCTCCGCTCTTAATTGTTAAATTGAGGTCACATGTAGGCTTAGTAAAATCACCTATCATTTCAGCAGGGAATCATCGGTGATTGAAAGGTATCATAAAAACTTGCCCAAGGCCTAGTGATGCACTGCCTGCTGGGAGTTCCCTTTGTGCCTTGACAATCTCTGCCTTTGGGCACCAGTGAGAAGTCTTGGGTGACACACATCCACACGTTTGGCCCAAATATAGATTCAAGAGAGTCAGTTGTGTCAGACACAATTCCTAGAGGATGTTGTTCTTCTTCCAATGTACTGTCAACGCCCCTGACCTAATTGAAGAAGATGCTTGTACGCGTCGCAGTCCAATATGAGAGTGAGGTCAGGTTCACTTGAGGGGGAACCGTAAAACTGCCATCTAAACTAGGACAACAAAAATCACACCAAAGTAGGACAAGAATCAATTTTAGATTTAGACTTTCAAAGTAACATCAGAGCCAAGTAGTCTCAACCAAACGATGCATTTGTCAAAGTGTTTTCTGTTCTGTTATGTCACAACAAAGACGTGCAAGTGGCATCCGCTTGAATAAACCCCCAAATATTTTGACCTTATAGCATACAAGCCAGAGAGTGTAGCTTTGCACAAGCACATAAAGTGATTGGTGGCATTTTCGGCAAGGGTAGGGTTGGTGGAGGGGGCACCATATCTATCTATCGAGCGAACTAGCTAATCTGTCTCGCTAGCTAGCTACTCAATCGCGCTAGCGATCTCATTCGCTAGCTATCTAATCTATTTCATCTATCGCAGATGTCGGACCGAAACCTTCTAAGTCACATTTTCTTGATTTTCCTATTTTTTCGAAAATCTAGACGATTGTATCGTGGCGTCCTCGGTCGACAAGCCGCAATGACATGGTACAATTTAGATGGAAAGAATCATTTTGAGAGCAACACTTTGGGATCCTATTTTACACATGGATTTAATCATGAGGAATGCCGCGTTACAAGAAAAAAAAACTCTAAACACATGGCATTAATATTTAATGGTGCTGCTTCCCCGGGAGAGCACTCTAAGTTGGAGCATTGCGTCTGAAGGGAGGTTGTATTAGCACCGTGCGCTCTGGAGGGAGCGCAGTCTCACACTCATGAAGCGATCAAGGCCTGAACTTTGAGAACACCTCATATCCGATTAGTTGGCTGAGAAGCTTGTAAACATGGCAAAGCAGCGTGAGATAACATCACTCGACTAAAGACAACACGGGGAAGGCGAGCAATCTTCGGCAATGTTACACATTTAGTCTTTTTTCAGCGGTGGTTTTCTCTTGACCTTGTGCGCAAGTGTTTTGAATTATGCTACAGCTGTGAGCAAACTAATACTGGAACAGAACGTCATTAACGCACATAGACGCGCTGTTAAACAGCGACAGCCACCTGACCTTGTCCAGATTCACTTGGCTGGGATGGAACAGTGTTTGAACCGAGCCAGTAAAAGGACGGGACATTCGGATGTTATTAGAAAACATTTGCATTCTGCGGCCCGCGCTAGTCCCAAAGCCATCGGGTAATTTGAAAGAGACTCTGTGAATTTAAGATGTGCAGATGTTTTGGCTTTAAAACGGGCATCTGTTTATGCAGACACGCTTTATGTTCGTAAAACCACAAAGGACCTCCCATAGGTTTTATGGAGCAGTACCAGCTCGAGCACTCAGCTTTGTAATTGCGCCGCACCGGGTAATGAGAAAATTGGTCACAAGCGGTGCTCCCTGTAGATGGAACCCACAACACACCATTTGAACAGGCATGCGCTTTATCTATATTTCAGCTGTCAGGGGGTCAATCGTGGTCACAGTTTTCCGGCTCAATTCATAGCAGTGGGCTAATTCCCTCAAAAGCATCCTTGTCAGAACGTTGTGCTTAAAATATGCTTAATTTGTCATTTTTCTTTCGTTACTTGTATTGCTCATCTGAGATATCGGTGTATTAACCAAGATCTTGCGGGACTTCCGGATCCAGACCGACAAACTGGTGATGGCCAACCAGCCTGAGAAAGTTGGCGGTGGATAGAGATCGCAAGACGTGATCGATGCCATGATGGATGGAGCAATCCCGAGTTATAGCAAAATGCAAGTCATGGCTGCCCTCCAGCGGCGCTTTTGGCTGTACGTTTGCCCAATCTGTTACGATTCTCTCTCTTTCATTTATTGTCCGATTCCGTTTATTTCAACTTGCAAACCAATGTTAGAAGCTGGACTTCGATTGGCTCGAGAGCCGCGCACAATTCCGCCATGCCTGATGGAGTTCATTAGCTCTCTCAATCTGCGGCCCGGTCCCAAATTTCCAGAGGCCCGGTATTGGTCGCCGGACCGGCGGTTGGAGTCCCCTGCGTTAGGCAGTTCCACGCTTGCGTAGTAATAATGCGAAATATCACGGCAACAAGAGCCAGCGGTGCTTCGGACAACTTGACAGCCATTTGTTATTCGAGTGCGCTCATCCTTGATCTCGATCGATAAATGGCAGAAAACAAATGTTTGGTCATTGAGAATAATTTTGGTAAGTCTGCGTTGTTTGCTATCACTTTCACACCGACCTCTCGGGGAAACAACGTTGTCATGTGTACAGTCACATACTGACATAGCTGCCACGCTCCATTGTTCATTTCCCATTATGTGACGGAGACGTATTTCAGGCTGGAGTGAGCCAAACCGTGATCTGCCACTTGAGAGAACCGTCTTTGAGAAGAGGGCTTGAGGGGCGCGACAAGGACGAGGGTCCTACAAATGACATATCTAGCGGCTCCTGTGTTTCCAGTGGCACTTCGGCTCAAATAGGCGCTCATCAAGGGAACACCCCCCCCCCCCCCCCCATACTTCACAAAGACCGTCACGTCAATGCCCGAGCACTTGTTGGTATGTTTCTTGTTCGCGGCGCACTGGAATTCGCAGGCATCAAGGGCCGCTTGTTTGGTGAGGACAGCGCCGCCGTAGCTGGCAGTGATTGGGGGCGAGATGATTTAAGTTCACTCCAGTCAGTCATTCAGAGCTCAAGTACATTTGTGACAACTAGGTTGCCACCAAAACAATGAAACAGATTTCAGTCATAGATTCAACTGTTGCAACGACTCAGCCGAGTCTTTTTCCGAGTTGAGCCTGATTGTTTGAATCAGAAATTGTAACAAACAGCGTGACGTGACTATGAAACCCCAAAAAAATGTCGAACCCCGAATTATTCTGAAATGTATGCATTTGTATTCCACTCGTCACACATTATAAATACATCACTTATAGTATAATGAATGAAAAGTAAGCACAATTAGCAAGTCGTCGTTTGAGTGTATTATGAATCCAGAGCTTCTCTTTGCCATGCTGGCTTCTACTCAGCAGGGCTTCTTTCTCGATCTTTCACAACGGCTCTTGGACTCATTTCATCGACCTCCGCTTTGTTGCGTCATCCGCAAATAACACAAAACACTTTGAATCGCAAACATGAGCCGCAAATATGAAACTTGATCCAACAAAAGCCGGCCGCTCAACAATGGTCGGCGCTCCTTTCACGGCAGCTTTGCATCGTCACGCTTTAAGCGGATTTGGTCAAAGTTCCTCAAGTGGTGGCAACGCTTAAATTCAGCCAAGCAAAGAGCGTCCAGGACAAAGTACCCTTCACGCGGCGCAGGGTCCATTTGGCCCGCTGCCTGCCGTCAGCGTCTTCAGTGTCCCAATGACGTTGGCAAAATATGCACTCCTATCAAAACATTCCAGAGACAAAGTCAGCAACATTTTATTACCTTGAGTAGTTTCCTCCGTGAAGTGATAATGAAGCCAAAGGCCAAATGCTGAGCATCACACGTTGAAAGGCCATAAAATGTACCGCGATCGGGAGGCACGCCGTACGCGGCTTCATCATGTAGCAGCGGCACTTTATTCGGCTCTTTTGTCCAATGCGTTGCCAAAATATTTGACGGGTGCCAGTGGGGAATAGAAACCTAAAATCAATGCTCCCATTCGAAGGCTGTTGAACATATGCGCGAGGGAGGCAGCAAGTGGCAGTTTGTTTATGACGGGGTGGCGAAACGGGCGGTGAAACGTGGGTCGGGAGCCGCATTCCAATTTCTGCTCGTACAAGCCAACCAATTTACTCTAATTAGGCTCAACACTTGAGTTGCATTTTAATGGATGTCCCGCTGAGTGTGCATATGTTTGGAGAACAAGAGCCATGCTAATTGAAAAATTAAGATGTGAGAGTATTTGTCTGCCTGGATGCCACGAGCTTGCACTCTGGGCAACTGTAATTCCTGAGGAGCGCTGTCGCCGGCGGTTTGTGATGTCTCGCTTCCTCTCTTTCAATCACGTCGCCTTCGGATTTTTTTCAGTTTCAGTTTCCTTTCATCGGTCATGGGCAGTCGTAATGTCCGAGAGGTTCAGCGGGGACTTCATATTTTCTTTAAATGAGCTGAGCTTTGCGGCCCCACTCCTGCCGGGGAGTCACAACTGTACACGCCGCGCACGTCAACATGCTCCTTGATGTGGAGAAAAGTGACAGCTCAAGTTCAAGTACAAATTTCACTCCATCGAAGTGAGCGCCCCCTTTTTTTCCCTGCACTTACAGTGCAGCTTCTTCTTCTCTTCTTCTAATACAGGTGCCAATGCCAGGCCGAGCGCTGCCTCTGCTCCTCGTTTCCGTCTGCTTTTGGTGGCAGAGAGATGAACGTTAGGCTAGCTGTTATGCTAGCTTCTTCGCTTGCCGCATTGCACCGGGCCTTAAGATTCATCGCCGGTTCATTCAGTTCGCCACAGACGAGACCAAAAACATGTGCATTGATGCCATCTGAAATATGGTGTTGAGGAATATGACAAAGTGCCGTATTTTCCTTCCCAATGCAAGTCTAGCGCAAAGCGCGGTCTCGCTGCGCGCTTGGGTGCACTTTTCTTGGTTTTGCTATTTTCTTTAATCCAGGGGTGCCCAACCAGTCGATCACCATCGACCGGTAGCCGGCGAGCTGATGGCCGATGGCTATGTTAACGACCGCGAAGGTTACAGAAATGTTTTCAATGTGACCCACATAACTGCTGACCTTGACATGATCTGTTTGGAAAGATACTTTTGCATCTTAATATGAATTAAAGTAGCTTACATTTTAGGAGATAGGGCACTTCCCAAATCTAAATTTCCATGAGCCTTTTTTTCTTTTTTTTTTTTGTGCTCACACTTAAGATGTCATTTCTAAACCCAGCTCACCTTGAAAGTGCACCCTAACATTTAAACAATGCAAGTGTGGGCAGGTGTTTCACAGTTTCTAAAAGGACCCCCCCCACCCCCCCTTAGTTAAATGTTAGTTTGCTGATCATGCCGCTGGTGCAGAGACCCCTTTCTGCCCTTTAATTAGCTCCACAGAGACGACGTGTCATCGTTAGCTGTGGTAATGAGCGCACACTCCCATGTCACCTTGAGCCTGTCCAAGACAAAGGCAAGGATGACACTTGATGTCGCACGGAGTCTCCCCTTTTTCAAATATTTAAACCTTCTTAGATGAGCGGATGCCCTTCCCCTCGTGGAGATTCTTGGGACTTATGTGGAATGGTACATGGGCGAGCGGCTCGAAAATGACCCCGGAGAGGTCATTTTGTCGCACCGTCTTTGTAAAACGTCAACTGTCATGCATGAGGAGTACCCAGGTTACCTGAAAAAATCATGTTTTGTGGAACGCGCAGAGACTCGACATTACAATGCGGTAGACAGTTGAGGGAGGTTCACAGCAGAGTGTGGATTGAGTGGCAACCGGACCATGGTCAGCTTAAAAGTACTTCAGAACAAAGAGGAAAGGCCATCACCGGACTCCCGAGCGTGATGCATCACAGCAACATGATGGATGGAGATTCCGCAAGGATAAAGCCAGAGGTCATTACATTCTACCGCCACACAAAAGGAGGTGAAGATAGACGCCGTCAGCCAGACGGTTGGCACCTTCACCTTCAAGCGGGCACACCCTTGACATCACCGCTCTCGACGCAAACACCCTTTACCTGGCTGAGCACCCTGAACTCAAGAGAGGAGTCACCAACGCACGACGACCCTTTCTCAACGAGCTCTCGAAGGAGCTCGTCAGGCACGCACATGAGGAGGTGACTGCAAGGTTTTCCGGCAACTGCAAACGCCAATCAGCCGCAACTTAAGGAAAGAGAAAATCCGATCTGTCCGAGCAGCAAAAAAAAATGCACCATCAGCATTGGTTGTGGGAAGTGCAATGTAGCGGTCTGATAACCACCACAGGAAGAAACTGGGCACGCGTTTTTGATCCAAGCGGACAACTCCTCATAGTTTGAAACGGAATCATTTCAAATATTTACCGCTTCATACTTTATTGATAGGTGGGAGTGTATTATTATTTTTTTGAAATGCCATTTGTAAGGAGCCCTGCCTGCCATTTTAACAGCTAAACTGCTCACTTGCCGCTGAGGCAAAAAACATCAGTTTCCAAATTAAGGTTGCAAATAAACAAAGGGTGGAAATGAAGGAAGTACGGGAATCGGGAAAATTGGATTTGGTGCCGTCTAACAGTGTGTGGGTTAAACCAGCTGGGACCTTTCTCCACAGTGAAGGAAGTCGGTTTCCTCAGGCAACAATCACACATGGGACCTGTTGAAGATCCACTGGGGGTTCTTTAAGGCCTTCAGGTTATTCAGCCCACTCAAAGATGAAATAGATTTTTTTTCTATTTATAATTTCAAACTATTGCTCTAATTTCAGAGACTTTTATTATTTATCTTAGAACAATAACTAAGCTCAAACCCAAACACGCCGAAGCTTTTGGGGGTGGTGTCCCAATACAACTTTTTCACTTTTGTGATCTGATCCTGAAATTTCAGCCAAGAGTACTAAAAGTCCCAATAGTCTGAGACCGATATTGATGCGATACGATGTCAGCAGGATGTAATGTGCTATTATTTATTTTTTTTCGAAATAAATGCGAGATGTGATCAATTGATGCTATGAAGGAACAAATGGTCCGCCACGGTAGCTATGTGAAAATATGACCCATTGATTCCAGACATTTGGCTTCCATAAATTCAACCTCAATGTGAAGTTGAACTTAAGTAGGAGCGCGGGATGGAACGGACTGCTTGTGAATGAGTGCTAATGTCTGAGATTTTGGATGTAGACCGATATAATCTGACTGTTTTTTATTAGGGGGACCGGGCGTGGGGGTTGGGGGGGGGGGGCGATATCAGACCGAGATCTGATCTCGATATCGGATCGGGATACCCCTATTATTTTTTTCATTTTGATGTTCACCATGGTAAATGTACTGTTTTGGTTTATTATGACCATGAAGCAACAATTGAGGTCATGTATCAATTGCTTGCATGATGTATTTATCGCCGAATGTTGTTCACGCGGAATGAAATGATTTCATTCACAGTCGTACTTGTGCAAAGGAAAAACAAACTAAATCAATTGAGGAATAAAATTGGCTCCCTGTGGTTGGAGCGTTTCTAGCAGCGGGCTCTTCATGGGTTTCATGAGAAATCGCCATTATTCCAGGCCATTTGACTCATTCAGATAATCAATGTCGGTGCTAGCCAACGCCTTCCTCCAAAGGGCTAAATGTTTGAATTGATCGTGGGGCCTCACTCACCAATAAGCATTTGAAGATGACTAATTAGGTGGGGCCAAGACTCGCCTGAAGGGTTTGTGCTATTAGTGTAATGATGATTCGACAGCAAGGGATCTCCTGTAAAGCATTGTCTTGTTGTTCTTGGCCAAGACAGATGATGATTGGCTCGAGTTGGCGCACGTTACAAAATGTTCCCTAAGTAGCGTTCATAAAGCAAAGCTTCTTGCCGTGTCAGAGTGATAATAAGGGCGGTGATTCATATATACTTGAGCAGTCACAGGAGTTTGACCTGCGTTTTATTTTATTTTTTCGCCCTTGCTGTCGGCCATCGTGGATCTCGTGCTTCTTCTTCTGGATCCCCAACATTCATCAGAGCGAGAGCCACGTTTGGCACGGAGGTGCGCGAGTCATTGATTGAAGCTAGCTCAGTTGTTCCACGTTGTCTTTTTATCTTCCTCATTACTGTCATTACTACAGGCTCGGATACATCTCATTACAAGGGTAATTGGGACAAACATCAAATCCGTGCGCCCGCCCTTTAAGTTGGATATCTTTCAAAAGCTCAAAGTCAATAACCGCTCTGTAAGGTCTACAACAGATGTCAGCACTTCAGGATGATATTGCTTCCTTCGCAGCGATTATCTTTGCCTTTTTGCTACATTTGATGGGAGTCTTCATTTGGCGACCGAATCCGATTTCCAGTTGAATTTACTTATGTGAGCCAAAATCCAAGTTGTCTCGACCAGGTGGACTTTATTGCGCTCGGGCGCGCGCGCACGGCCACCCGTACACACACACACACACGTGGTACCTGCTTTTTATGGAGTCGTCATCCAATGTGGTTTTATTTTGAGATGGTCCTGACCGACATCAAAGCCCCATGAAGTCTTTTCCATCGACAACTTCCTGGTGGCTCCTTTGCCAAATATTGACTTTGAGATGTGATGATTGAGCAGTTTCCACGAAACTTTAAATCACTATTCTGAACAATTATTGTACAGATGTTACTCGACCCAGTAGAGCCCCCCCTGCCCATCCCCCTCAAGGTCTTGAAACCGATTATGCAAAAATATAATTGCTATGAAGATTTAAAGCGAATGAAATTGGTTTGACAAACCAAAGCGATGTTAACTACTCATCACTGGAAAAGAATACATTTGCTGACAAGGCCACAGAGAGCCAGTTAACAGGAGTCCCCCCCCCCACCCCCCACCCCTTGTGCCCAGGTGGGCGGGAGGTAGTGCACTCTTTATTATCGCAGCTAATGGCGTTCCAGATCTGTCCTCAATCATACAGGATGGTCTGAGCTATTAATTAATAATTCCCCTGATGGATAAATAGTGCAGCATTCAGCAGATGTGCACCTCTTCGAGAGGAGAGGTGACACCGATTGAGACAATTGACAACTGAGGCCATTTTTTTTTTTTTAATCTATAGTAGCTAGCTAGCTAGCTAGATTCCGGCCCCAGCCTTCCTGTGTGGAGTTTCCATGTTCTCCCGGTGTCTGCGTGGGTTTTCCTCCCGCATTCCAAAACCATTCATGACAAGTAAACGGAACACTCAAAATTTTTCCGTGGGTGTGAGTGTGAGCGCGAATGGTTGGTTGTCGTCTATGTGTGCCCTGCAATTGGCTGGCAACCAGGTCATGGTGTAGCCCGTCAACTGCCCGATGACAGCTGGGAGAGGCTCCGGCACGCCCGCGACCCTCCTGAGGATAAAGCGGTTCATATAATGGATGGATGGACACCTAATGACTGCCATTGGCTCCTCATACTGCTAAATCAGTGGCTGAGAAATGAGGATTAGAAAATGGATGGATGGATGTGTCTCTCTCTCTCTGGATATATATATACAGTGAACCCTCGCTATAACGGGGTTCACCTTCCGCGGCTTCGCTGTTTCATTGATTTTTTTTTTGTGCAGTTTTTTAAATGCGAATAGGCAAAGTTTGATGAACGGTGAAATACGTGTGAGTCACAATGTGTCCAACCTCGTACTGACAATTGAAAATATTATTTTACAGTATTTCCAAAAACTATTTGTTGAAAATGTTTGTTTTTTTTTTTTTTTTTTTTTAATGCTTGGGCCTGAAAACAGGTTTTGGTGTTTGGTTTTTATTGTATACATAGTTCAGTATTGTATAATAACTGTAAAAAATAAAGCTGACTACTTCACGGATTTCGCCTATCACGGGTTCTTTTTGGAAGGTAACCCCAGTGATAAATGAGGGTTCACTGTATATCCATATGTAGAGAGAGAGAAAGCGCATTAGCATTATATGTGTGTGAGCTTTATCTCAGCTTGACACGTTGTTTTGATCGGTGGCCCCCTGCCCCTCTTTGCGGCCCACATACCATCGGGAGACGTCATGTTGTCCTGATTAACTACGTGTGAAGCCAGTGTTGCATAATTTGTCTTTTAAGAAAAGATACTCATCCTTTGTCATGCAGCAAAAACGGTTATTTACCCCCCCCCCCGGGTTAAAGGTACACTGGCGAAAATGAAAGATGACACATCCTCAAAGGACTTTGGAGCCAAGGCCGACTTGTATAATTTTCTCATAAGCTTGGAGCGTTTAAGTGTAGAAAGGAGGAATGATATGGCTATGAATGGCTTCCTTAATAGTGATATCACTTCCTAGAACAAAAGATGGCGCTTCCGTGGGCGAGATAGGGAGTGAGGCCGCTTGCTCAATTGACCATTTGCGCGCCTTCCATTAGGGTCAGGCTCCGGGCCTCGGTGCACCAGAAGAGTGCATGAGTGACAACGCGGCCAAGACGGATGGAGCACTCTCCAACACACCTCGTTAACACTGAAAACGCGGGGGGGGGGGGGGGAGAGAAATAATAGTTATTAAATTAATTGCCCTCGTGTAAAATATGTGTCAAAAATTATATGTGTTTCGATTAACTCATAACATGGGTGTCAAATCTGTAATAAAACCCTGATCAATAAAACAATAACCGTGTTGTTAAAAGCAGTCACTGAAAGGTGTTTCTGGCTGCGGGCTCCAGGGGTGAGCAACCCTTTTAATATCAACGGATTTCATCTTTCCACCGTGTCACTTAAATCACTGCAATGTTTGTGTATACAATTAAAATGAGATCATAAATTGTGGCCGAGGATGGATTGCGAACACTCCCGACGACCCCATACGTCAGCCTTTGTCAGCGGCCAAGAAAATGCACGGCTAACAATCTGTTGATGACAATGCCGAAGCCGGGGGAGTGGGTGGATGACGACTGTTGCGGGAAGCATTATTTTAACATATTGTTATGTCTAAATCGATCAGTCTTAAACGGGTGCTAATGACCGCTATGAATTCAACCTCCCGGGTCTTTTATTCGAAAAGTTCGCACTTGTGCGGGTGATTCAATGAAAGCTTTCTTATTTCATTCCGTTGGCCCCGCTTGACCATTATGCTCAAATGACTGCTCCTTCTGATTGAGAAGCAATGAGGCAAGGCCGAGTTTATTTGGAGTTCTCACACAATGATCATGCGTCAGTTGAAGGGCAGGTTTGTTTTGTTGAAGCTTTGGAGTGCCTCCGACTTGATCCCCTCCTCCAAACTCTAATAAGACAGCCTGCCTCGCTTTATCTCGTTGAGCACTTTTTGCTCTTGCGGTCGGATGTAATAACTCCAATTGGGGTGTCAGTTTGGAAATGAAATTGTCTGTTCGAGGGAATCACTGCGATTGCAAATAAATGGCGGGGCAATTAAAAGTTGGGAGTGACACTATTTGCTAACTATTATGATAATTATAATGATATTGATAACGGCGCTAGCTGGAGGTGTGAATTTCACAAATGAAAGAGGTTCGGGTGCGGAGGGGCTAATAACGTGAGCGCCGTCCTGGAGAGCATCTCCCTCCCCGCGTAAAAACGTTGCTCCCCCTAATTGAGTCATGCCACATACACACACAAAAATAATAATAATAATTAAAGAAAAAAAAAAACAACCCCCTCTAAGTAGAAGTGCGTTATTCCATTACCTCACACAGATAAACCGCCTTTTGGTGATATTGCTGCAGGAATCTTTGCTCTCAAGATGCCATCGTTGGAAAGCGTCCGACGACATTGTGTCGCGGTAATGGAGCGCTTTATCAGTTCATGTTGAGAGTAGCTATAGGCTAAGTATGGATGAGAGTGACAATTACCAACAGACGCAACACGCTGTTTGTCTGCTTATGATTAATGCGCCGGATCAGAGTGGGATGCTGCGCGGAAAAAGACGCAGCGGGGTGATGGAAGATTCCATAGAGGGCTTAGGTCTTTTTTTTTTTTTCCCCCCCTCCTGCCTGCCTGCTTGCGCCCCCTCTACCCCCCGCCCCCCTCACACACACACACACACACACACACACACACACTGTTATCAACCAAATTGGATGATCGGTGGGGGGAATTCTCACAGCTCGCTGGGGTTTTCACAGCAGTGTGTAGATTTTGCCTTCAGGTTTAAAATTCACTGAAACTGCAGAAGTCCTTTTTCTAGATACTGTTTTTTTTTTCTCATTTGAGCATTCAGCAGTGGTCTAGATGGCTCGATGGGGGGGGGGGGTAAGTGGGGGGGGGGAACTGTTTTCAGTCAAGGAAGAGTATTCATTTTGCTAGTTGCTCCCCGCTGACTTGAATAGGGGGGCTAATGTTGGATGTTGATCTGTTTCTCATCTGATCAAGCAGAATGTAAAATGTATCCTCCATGAATTTGCCCTCCAGCCAGTGCACTTAACATACAGTATAATCTAGATTTACAAGTAGGTAGAATGTGAAGTATTAACTAAAGCCCAAACACACGCTTACAGATACTTCATGTAGGCCCGTCTAGTTCACTTCCTGTCAGGAAATTGTTTGGCGTGTGTCCTAGAAAACGCCCTCTGTCCACCGCAATCTTCCGAATTCCCAAACATGGGAAACTTGACTTGCACCTGCGCAAAAATTAAGATACGTCGGTTTTGGGGCCGAGCGCATGCGCGCCTGCGTAGGGCCCATGATGTCACGAAATGTATGTTTGAATGAATAGGATGGGGAAAGCCAAGTTTGGCAACTAGAACATGAGGCAGATTCAATGATCAATTCTTGAAGGAGCGGATCTCATTGTCCAATTACCAACATGATTTGCGGATACTCGTCTCATAAAGGCTGTGGAGGATGCAGAAAAATGATCAAGGCTTGCAGCATGGGCATTTGATGATGAGGCTTATAGCCTGATATACTCTCCTTGTGCGTTCCTCATCTCAATCCGTAACTCTCTTGCATGTGTGCTACTCCTTGCAGCACCAACCATACAGTTCCCCTCACTGAGTGGACCTAAATACTGTGGATGAAAACATGCCTGCCCAAAGAAAGAGGCCTTACTTTCTTTTTGCAAGTTTTCACTCTCTCTCTCATTATATATATATATACTCTGTTTTTAACGCTTTTACAGTTGTGTATATATATATATATATATATATACACAACTGTAAAAGCGTTAAAAACAGAGTTGTGATGACTCGGAATAACTTTTGATTTTCTGATCAATGAATGGCATGCAAGGATTGAAAATCTAACTGTTGGCTCAAACGTCACGCATTCTGAAAACATAATGCAAGGACAAACATACCGTAATAAAAAGCAGACAGGAGAAGGATTTAGCCGAGCAAACAAACTCTGAAACTCTGAAACAAACATTTAGTTTGTCTTTTTATGATTACACATGAACCAAAGCAACGTGGTTTATTTCTGCCGAACAACAGAAATCGCCTCCAGCTTTCACGAGATAACTCTGAAGAAAATTGGTGAGTGAAAAAAAATATATACTGTCCAGTGTGTCCGTGCCCACGATGAAGTCAAGCACCAAACTGGAGGCCGAGCATGTCAACGATGGGATGCCAGTCGTAGTACAAATTGGAATTAGATTACGGGTGAACCATGAGCAGGATATCGGACGAAAGCCGGTTTGAAGGCCGCGTAGCTTTTCAAAAAATAGAGTTGTCTCAATGTTGAGCTGCTCAGGCCAAGGATTTTCCGTAACCTCTTAAAAAAAAAAAAAAAAAAAAACAGACCGCAGGGTGAATTCATAAAAGAGCAGTCTGTTGGCCAATTTGTCTTTTGACAGGAGGGAACATTGGAAGCCACCAGAGGGTGGTCAGCGGTGAGTGGCACAGGTGTGCCTGGGGCGCTACCTGCAGAAAGTTCTAGCTCATGATTTGTCCTGAATGAGGAGAGAAAGGAGCAGCGGCGCGGGCCACCATCTGGCCCCAGCCAGGGAATTGGGTTTGTTAGGCATGGATGGCGCGCATTTGTGTCAACTCCATCAGGGCAGTTTGCGAACAGATGTTCCATGGCGTGTCCGCTCTCGCACGACTCAGGAGGGAAGACGTGTCGTGTCTATCAGTCGTTGGAGGATTTCGAGGCGGGGGTTGGGGAGCCCGTTCCGACCTTGAGGCCGCATGTCATTCCCTGCCTGCTAAAGCCTTTGGAGACTTCCAAAACTCTCCCTCATTGGTTATCAAAAGCTTTGTCCGAACACAATGCCGCTACATCAAGTGCAACTCTGCACTCGAGGCAGATCCAGCAGTCCGCTTTGATTTTCTCTCTCTGCGCAATGCAGTTGACATTTACTCTTAATATTGATTTGACAAATACGCTTCTCATTGTTTGCCACCTTATTTGCTCCAAATCTACGCGGCATTCGCGGCAATGAAAACTGTGGATGAGGTACAGTAACTCAATGAAAAAAAAACAAAAATCTGGTAAAAGTACTTGTTGGTCAATTTGCAGAAATGGACGCTCATATCCGTGATTGGCTGGCAACCAGTTCAGCAACCCGCCTGCTGCCGGGAGACGGCTGGGATAAGCTCCAGCACGCCCTTGTGAGGAGAAGCGCGTTGGAAAATGGATCTATCCATCCATCCATTTTCCAATCCGCTTTATCCTCACAAGGGTCGCGCGCTAATCACCGGACCACCGGGCCGCCCTTAGAAAATGGATCATACTCGTATTAAATTTGCCAGACAACGTGCAGGTGGAGTCTTCTAAATATTTGACAAACCACTACGCAAACTAGTCAATCATATGATAAATATAGTCAATTTTGGTCTGTCCATACACATTTACAAAATGGAAGCAAGCTTGAATACGGACGTGAACAGATGGGTAACCTGATCTTCTCACGATCGAGGTGTTTTGGTATATCGAAAAAAAAGTGTCGTATCTTTATGAAAAGTGGCGCTAAGATCCAGAAGAAGCAATCCTGTTCATTTGCAGTTTCATCTCCGATCACCGAAAACCTTGAGGAACACAGTCTCTGTGCTTCACGATGAAACCCGACCGATGCACCCATTCGCAAAAATCACTGAATGGAATGAAAACAAGGTTGTGTAAAATTAGGCTTCGAAATGTTCAGTTGGACACTGCTCGGTATTTGTTGAATTCGTTAAAACCCGTCTTTACCCGGGCGGTCGCCATATTGTAGCTTTGTAGAATCGTTGATTACGATTCTAATCGTGATTTGTGGAAAAGTTCTTTGCTCCAGCCCCAAAAAACAGAAATTCCACAACTTTGGGAAGAGGATTTTCTCCCAACGGTTGTCCAATGCGCTGCATCAGGAAGTGGGGAACTGTGCAAAATGCAAGCGTATCATCTCCTCTGCCCATCCAGACCCCGGCAATCAATAAGCGTTTAATCAGTCAATTATATGGCGCTAATTTAACAGCCCGCAGGTAGAGCCGTCTCCGAGCACTTGCCCATGAAAATGCAAGCCATAGGAAATTTATCTTTTGGAAAATGTCACAGAGGGAAATGAGGTATTCAATGGAGGGACGAGGAAGTCCGCAGCATGTGGTTCGTGTTGGGAGATAGCGGGAGAGCTGCAGTTTGGGGAACGGGTTGAAAAGAGATTACGACGTTATGAGCGGGAAAGACCGCTGCGTCGTCAAAATTATGGCCACAATGTGGTCACACTGAGGTACAAATAACTGTACTAAATGAATTTGTTGTGTGTGTGTGTGTGTGGGCGGGGGGGGGGGGCAAATGATTCCATTTGATGACTGGAATTAATCATAAATAAAAAAAGATTCAATTTCAAAATTGCAGAATGCTGCAAAAATGTCACTTGTTGGCTGAATCGATACTTTAAAGTTAAAAATAGGATCGATTAATTGAGAACCCACGATTAATTGAGACCCCACGATTAATTGAGAACTCAAATTAATAATCCACCCGTCCAATCCGCTGATCCTGACGAGGGTCGCGGGCGTGCCCAGCCGCCTTCGGGTGTACCCTGAACTGCTTGTCAATCGCAGTTGTACCAATCATTTTTAGTCCATGGACAGCACTTTGTCGACAGCGGTGGTTGTTTTCAAGGGGCTGTAGAAATACACTTGAGACGAGTTGAGGAGAGATTCTTAGTTTATATATATATAAACTATATAAACTCATATTTTTGGGGGGGATCATTGATTAATCGATGAGAGAGCTTGTGAAATTTAAAATTGTCCTCCTTTGAAATAAGACATTGGTGAACACCTGCTTTTACCCTGGAAAACAAGGAAAATGCGTTTTCTGCACTGTCAGTTCGATGCGTGTTTTTGAATAAAAGGGGGGAAATGAAAAGGCGTTTTGACCCAATTTGCTGATTAAGCAACAGATAATCATTTATGAAAATAATCTTTTGCCGCAGCCTTAAATTGAACGCCGGAGTACAATCTGCAAACAAGACAAGAGCGGGCAGCGTAGCGGCCGATTTGCCGGGCGACCCGGCCCGTGTCAACGTTTCAATCGTTAAGGGAAGCGTTATAGACACGGGCTGTTGTTGGGAGTTCAGTTTGGGCCCTCACCTATTAAAACCGGCATCTGTCGGTAGCATAAATTAAGATTAAAAATAACTGTACAGAGATCAGCGGGCACAGTACAGTCAACCAGATGTCATTTTCAAAGTGCCAGATGGAACAATGAAAGTGGGTTTGGAAATGAGGGAAAAAAAAAGTGCTGCGAAAGGTCATCTCAATTAAGAGCGCGGCGCTGGACGCCATATGACAATTAAGGCGCGCGTGAAGCACCCGAGCCAGCGGGGCGGCGGAGTGAGCGGCCAGCGCCGACGGGAACTTCTTGGGGGCGGCGAAACGGGCGCGGGCGGGACGCGGCGCTTCCTGCGCTCAAGTGCTTCGGCACCGGGGTCAAGGTTAACGACCCGCGCGGATCAACCCGATGCCCGACGCCTCGCAGCACCGCTCGCGACCTTTGTCCGTCAGTATTAAGGAGCCAATAAATTACCGGCCTGACTTTTCGTGACATTGAAATTTCGTCGGCTCGGATGAGGGACAAGGAGGGAAAGCGTCGACGGCTGGGGAGTTTGGTTACCTTTTGTTCCATTTTTGTTTGCCAAATTCTAGATCCCTAGAACCTTGACTTTGGCTTTCCCCTTTCACCGATTGGCAGGCGTCGCGGCAAAGGCAATTTCCACGGCTCCGACGTCTCCTTTGAAAGCGCTTCATCCCTGAAATGAGGTTTTACGACAGGCAACGGGCCTGACAGCCTCCTTTCCTTCAACACCCATGAGTGCACACGGAACCACAAGGGGGCAATATTTGCATTGTTTGACTGCATCCTCCACAGGCACCCGAAGCAGATTTGCATGCAAGTTTTGCTTGTTGCCCATTTGAATGGAGTTCATCTTTGGATGCTCATTTACAGGAGACAAACGATGGCAAGCCGGACCCACCACGTTACAGTTATCAGAGCTTGGCTTTGCTCTTTGTTTGTGCATTTTGAACGCTGCGCCGGTTTTGGTTGCCTTAACGAAATGATTTTTGCCAAGTGGGGACAAGTGAGACTCGGGGAAACGGCAAAACACTCTGAAATAGGCCGTTGAAGAAATCCTTTCACAATTGTTGCACTTGATCATTCCATTTTTTTTTTTTTTTTAACTCTAAGCAGTTTTGCGGTGTACAAACAGAATTATTCATGACATTAATACAAAGATAAATGCAGCGATGACAGAATTTAATGCGCCCATGCGGGTGACTTTATTTACTCCTGGAAAAGAACACAGCTACTTTTTTTTTTTTTTTTTATGAAGCAGGGTGTCTGTAAAAGATCGATGTTCTCAGCACAATGAAAAGGAGAAAGTTGGATATAGGTTAGGTCGGTTAAAGCCTCCATTTGCATGCCCTTAAAATACAGTTTTAATTATAGATAAGCCTCAGTTAAGATGAAAGAGCCTTTACAGTGACGGCAGATGACTTACAGTGTATTCCTACAGTTGCATTTCGACATGGTGATCTAGGAGGAGCCCCCCCCACACCTCTTATTTACTGTACATCAGCAGCAAAAATGTTCGTTCGGGCTCTCTTTTGGCTTCATCGATTGTCGGGCCTCTCTGTTGGAACGTGAGCATTCATTTGACAATTTGTGTCGTCGACTTCGGCACGTGGAGACGTTTTGGGGCCGGCCAGAGTGGCGGCATCCCGCGGTCGCCGTTGTCCTTGAGGCACTCTCATCCAGATGTTTCAACCGGACTGGACGATGACTTCTCACCTGCTCCTAATTATCATGTGATTGACAACGGGACCCAGATCAATAGTTGTCGGTCTCGGCGTGGGGATCCCAGATAAGGAGCCGTGGTTCTATCAAGAGAGAAAATGCTAATGTCATTCATGCTCAATAATCCTCTGGCACGGGGATATTAATGCTTGGCCCAAAACAGTGGGGTGCAAACGTGGGGTGCAAACCTTACGAACAAACCTTCGTAAGGTTGCAAACCTTACGAACATCTCAGTCCGCCTTATATCGACATTGAAAGAAAAGCTGAATTTTGTCATTTGTATTTCCTCAAGTGGTTGCACCAAAATAAAGTTTGACATCTATTTTGACAAAAACTAAATCACAATCCAAATGATTGTTTTCTGTGCAGCCACTTGACAAAATCAAAGAAAGCAAATTCAGCCGTTTTTATTTTTTTCCCAGCGTGGTGCTCTTTGCTGCAATCAGTTGAGATCAGTTGTCTTTCGACGAGGGTCAGACCTCCTTAGTGGTGCAGGTTTGGTCCCAAAATGTTCTTTCTTTCTTTCTTTCTCTCTCTCTCTCTGCGTGAAATGGATTTTGGTATTGTGTCTTCTTCCGATGTTCTCTTGATGTCACAACTGGCCGATTCCATGATTGTGTCTGCTAAGACCCTGCGCACAACGTTGCTTCCCACTGTGACAATTACAAATCTCCTGGAGAAACTCCGCTCCTCCTGATACAAAATCATAAACCCAGCGTGTGCCAATGAGGATCCTTGATTTTATTTGTAACAAACAGGTTCCGCGAAAATGGAGGTGCTCAATTAAGGAAAATGAGCCTCGGATCTCATCGGGATGTTGCTTCGACGTGACTTGCTGCAGTCAAGCCTAAATGATCTTTATGGGTAGCGAGGAAAAAAAAAAAAAGAGAAGGTGTTTATATGCATGCGTGAGGGGGTGTTGGGCTGCAAGATGGAAAGAGATGGAGCAATACAATTTATTCCTTAAGTGAGGCAAAGGCCATATTGCCTCCCATTAACAGAGCAGAACGTAGGCACTGGCTGATAATTAAGTAATCCATGAGAGCATGAGCAATATAGGACAATCACTAACACCCTCGGCCGCTTTGCTACATCCAGCCACTCGCAGGTTTTTTTTTTTCTCCCCCTGCCAACATTATTTTAGATTATGCTGGAAAATATTCTCGCCTAGCGATTTGAAAGTGCCGTCGCAGGGAAACGTTCCGCTCGTTGCTCCGAATGAACCGTACCAGTCAGCTGAATGTGTTTTCGGGTCTGCCACTCGTCACAACCGCTCACGGATTTGAATATTTGTTATTGGTGGCATGTACAATATTTACAGCGTTGGCTCCTGAAACACACAATCCGACAAAAAAGAAGCGTCGTTATTTTTGCACAGTGTGTCAGGTGGCAGATTTGGCTGTTACGGACACAAAGGCGAAAGCCAGGCATAATATTTGACCTTGAATGTTTGTTCGGTGGCTTTTACAACAGCAAAAGTTGAGTCCCCCCCCCCCCCCATTCAAATGTTAAACAGCTTGTCGAGATGCAGTATGTGCGGCATCTCTCGCAGCGTTGCATCACGTCGGTTCCGTTGCTCCTGAAATATTGATGCCCGTTGCAATTTACAGCACTCCACAATTTCTAACGGCGCCGCGCGCCACCCGTCTCCCTCTTGTCTAAATGCATTTTCTTTGTTGCTTCAGAGAAGCCCGACGGTGGGACGTTTGGGACGAGATAGTTTTCCCGCTGCCTCCCGACAAAGTGTAACATTTTCATCTGCGAGTTCATCCCTCAAGACGGCAAACGCCATTCCATGATCACCTCGCGACTGGAGTCATGTTTAATAATTCCCAATTATGCAGCAGGCACCTACTCCGCAGCGTGAGCGGCTCAGCGCCGCCTGAGCAGCATCTGGCCCGCCGCTCTGTGTGTGTGTGCACGCTCAGTCACCTTGATCTCATCCGTGAGCGTGTTCCCCATCATAGCGGGTTACAACACAGAGACCTGCGCTATGCTGTTGTATTAATAATACAGCGCAGAATTGTCCAGGGGGGAGTTTACTTTGTGTCTTTGCCTTCTGCCCCCCCCCCCCCACCCCGCCCCGCCCCCTCCTTCCAATTTGTTACGCAGTTTAGCCAAACATGGAGCGTGGAGCAATACACGCCTGCACGTGTTGGCGGCACTGGGCCGACACGCACTTATTGTGTGAGAAAAATGTGCTCCCTAATGGGCTAAAAGTCCACTCTGAAAAGATGCCGAATTAATGAATCGCAAATGGTACATCGCCGGTTCCATTTTGTACAAAAGGCGATGCTGCTCGGAAGGTCAGGAGACTTTCTTTATTGACACACGATGTGTTGTGATGTGATAAAAAAAATAAATAAAATCTTTCCCCCGCAAAAATAAACCGTTTTAATTTGGCAGCTTCGCTTGATGTCACGACGGGACTTGGTGACTCATCTTTATTTTAAACATATGTATTTTTCCGCCGGAATACATTGACATTTCAGGCTTCCCATTTGGAAGTTTTGCCGTGTCTTCGCGGTACAAAATATATGGCTGTAAAGTTATTCACAATGAAAAGTATTAGCTTGAACTGAAAAATGAGAGAAGGTGAGGGGGTTGGGGGGGGGGGGGGGGCTCTAGAAAACGGATGGATGAGAACAGTTCCATCGTGGTTACCAACAAAGCAATGACCTCATCGCAGGTAACTCATTGACCCAGCAGTAATGACGGCAACTCAACTCATTAACTGGCTCGGTTCAAAGTAACGATGTGTGGATTCTTCTTTTTTTTTTTTTCGTTTGTTTGCCTTTTGTTTTTCTGTTTGCGATGGTTGTTCTTTGCGCTGTGTGTCTTCTGCATTTCCTTCCTGAGCTTTGTTCCTGCTGCAAACGGGTCTTTAAGTCACACCGGCTGTTGCAACGGGATACACGTTCACCCCCCGCAGCAACGCTTTCTACCGCACACAGCTTGTGATGTGGAAGGCGACGCGACATCAAAATGTGGCTTGTTTTTGACTGGCTGCGCACAAGGCAGACCGTCTTCCTTGCTGCACCTGAATATGTCAGCTCAACTTTTTTTTTGTACTTCTCCAAAATGAGTATTTTCGCGCTGATGCGTACATTTTGAAGCGCGCAAGAGAAAAGCAATGTGGCAAGGAACAAAAACCCCGCAACTGTATTCTCGGCACGGACATTGTAATACATGCAAGTACAGTCATTTAAATTGAATCCTAAAAATATAAATGACTGACGTGTATGGCAGCAATGTTGGACAGCACAACAAAGCCAGCGGGTCGGCTGCTCCAAAATGATTTGCGCAGTTGTTTTCACTTGTAGCTTTAAGTTGGGGTCCACTTCAAGGGACAAGAAGTTGAGTCATCTTGTCTACTTCTTGGTTAAATTGGGTTTCAGGTTTCTTTTTTTTCACTCAATGGTCTTCTTCTTTTTTTTTGGTAAAGAGAAAAACTGTGACGAAGGCTGAAGTGACAGCAAGCTCACAGTTTTTCTCCCCTCCAAAACAGACCATTGTCTGGGGAAAAAAAGAAACCTAACCGAATCCGAATTTAACCAATAAAACAATAAGACAATTTTCACACCAACACAACTTGCCTAACTTAATCCAAGCTGAAATTTGGAGTTCACCCAATTTTCATTTATTGATTTTTTTTAAAATTAATAACGTGTCTTTCAAAGCACATCGAAATTGTTGAACAGTGGAAATATCTCAACGTCACCAGATATGTCACCTTTAATGCAGCACTCGCGCTCCACATGGGCATAAACTCCGAGGTAGTGATTGCAGGTTGTACAGAGGTTAAAATGTCTGATCAGAAGCATGTGTTCGGAGCGCTAAGTGTGCCTTTTACACGTCACTGCGTATCGAAATCACTCGGTACTATTTCCCACCCATGGGCTAAAAGCAGGGAACGTATTTATGAGCCCACTGTGCAGCGGTCTCACCACAATACCGCCAACATTTCTTCATCCATGGAAAACATTGTGAACAAAGCTCGAGGCTAAATTCCTGCGACGACGACACACCTGCTGAGGGTGCCAAACGACAGCATTTAAAACCGTTCCCCTTCTACTTTGGAATATTCGGCATACCGGATTTTTTAGGCTGCCATTTCCTGAGACAAAACGTGTCCACGTGGCAGCGGCTCAGCGCAGGAAAGAAGAAAACGCTCGTGGACGGTGTGCATGTGCACAAGGTCAAATGTGCGTGTGCGCCGGCGCTTTCCGAGCATGTGTGCGCGCTAACGGCGTGAAGGGCCTCTTCAAAGAAAGCTCCGTCCATATGGTGTGGCTGAGCTGTGAGGAAGGGGGGGGGGGGGGGGGGGGTTGGGGGTGTGGGGGGAGGGGGGGGGGTCAACTTGCAACCCAAACTCTGAAGAGGAGAATTGTCTGGCTGCCTATTGTGCGTTGGCGCAGCCTGCGGAGAGAGCCCGCCGCTTTCGGGGGCATCTCTACCGTCCCCTAATACGGCAAATGAATGCACGAGCGAATACGAGGGTGGTGTGGCTGAAGGAAGAACCAAGACAATTTACATAATTGCACGCCGGGTATGCATTTTCTAACGTTTGAACAGCTATTTGCATATTTGCAGCTCTATAGAAATGATTCAGTCAATAGTGTGGCTCCATCATGTAAATACATCTCCTTTGAAGGGAAAAAGAGGAGCAGGGGAGCGCGTCAAACAATAATCATGTGAATGATCTTTTCTGTCCCCGGGGGGAGAGATCTCCAGTGCAAAAGGCATCCTGATGCCCGTGTTGAGTTAGGACAGGTTTACTTAGCAGGTGAATATCAGACGGGGGGGCATAGGAACACGTTTTGCTCTGTTGTTTCCTTTTGTAGTACGCCTTTGCTCTTTTTTTATTTTTTTTCTTGCCAGCAGCATTGATCTGAGCGGGAGCAAACGGCCCATTTTGCCGCTTTCAAATGTCAGGTCGCTTCTCTTTCACACGTGTGATCACGATCGGCGGAGGCTCACCGTCAATTGTGGCCACTGTCTCGTTGCATCATGCAAAGTGCTATTTTCCTTCACGTCACCCCTCTTTGTGATCAAAACAGACACGGACCTTCACGGGCGCTGGCATCTTTTGAAGTATTGGAGCGCCCCGCCGTCACTCCACATTACTTTTGAGAGGGGGGTTTTAGGTGAGATAGAAGGCGAGCGGTGTTCAAATGAAAGCGGGCTCGTCCTTTGGTGGCTGAGGATGGCGAGAGCTACCAAAGGCGGACGGCTGTGCTGACCCGCCTACACTTCACCTTTCGTCTCACCGTGTGCTGCTGCTGTGAGTGGTGGAGGTGGATGCGTGAATGAATGGCCCTGAGCCGCTCGGCAGAAGGGCTCCCCTACATGAGCCCCCCCCCAGCCCCCCCACCCCCCTTTTTGTCTCCCAAACCTGCTGCTGAAATCTCATGAGGGAGGGTAAGAGCAGACCCGCCAACTCCTCACCGCCAACTCCTCGCTCTCATGTTGCTTTTATGGTTTAAAATTCCCTCTGACAGCCCAGGCGAGGGGTATTTGTCATCACCGTTTGTTTGTTAGTTGCGTTCCCTGAAACATCTTTTTAAAGCAGTGTCACAGAATTGGGTGTAGTGTAATTGCGCGCATGGGTTTTCTTTCTTATGGCATTTTCAGGTGCGCCGCTAGTCACGGGTGTTTTGCGCCGCTGTGGGACTGAATACAACCGAGCAAACTTTTGGCCAATTGAAGCGCCTCTGCTCTCCGGCTTTAAATTCAGCACAGGACAGGTCTTCCTAGCGGAATCATGACGAACTTGCTTGAGTCCGCTTAGGAGATCGGCACATGCAAACTACGTTTCTAAGGAACTGCAAGAAGAGCTCTACTCACGGATGATAAGAAGTTGGAGGCTGCGTAGGGCCGCCGTGCTTTTTAAAAATACGTAAAAGATGAGAATGCGACGGCTACTAATGCTTTCAATGAATTGATCTCCGCGATGATTCAGGTGATTTGATGGACGCCGATGTCATGTTCACGCAGTAAATACGATGACGCTAACGGCACCGATGATCAGAGCGCAGAATCTGTCCGCCCGCGCCTGGATCAAATCCACCAAAATCACATGATGTCATGTTTTGCGTGGTCCTGAAAAAACATAAGAAAAAAAAGTAACAAACAAAAAAAAAAACTACGACAGGAGCACACACATGACAAGAGCACAATGATTCGACAAAAACTGACAGGACGAAGGGATGATGAGAACAGGTGGAGACAAAAAAGGTACGAGGGAACGAAACCAAATGTAATCGAAAACAAAAACATAACACGTTACACCCCCTGCGCCGCGACTTAGACCTGCTTTCGCCCAAGTCTATGGTCTCCTCTGCATTCTGTCACCAAGTTGCCAGGTGAGAGGTGACGCAAAGTCCCAAAACGCTGCTCGAAAAACACCCAAACTGTTTTTGTTTTTGGTTTGAAAATGGTCCAGTATAAAAGGCAACTGAAATTCCGTAATTTCAGAGTCTCCTGTTTTCCCAACCATAATTGAGCACGCGATGAATTAGTCATGAGCAAAATCACACTTTTGCCGAAAGGCTTAAACCTGGGTGACAATTCACCGTTGCAGATTTGGCAACGGCAGACGCGCTCAAACATCGGATGTCGGCGTGGAACCTTCCATGACTGTTGAGCATTGGCTCCGCCTCCAAACGGCGGAGTAGGGAGTACAAATACAAAACGATTCTGACACAGCGTGCGCATCAAACACCCCACCATGGACACACAACACGAGTCGAAACTCCTTTCATGTCGAACCGGTCCGCTCGGCGAACGGGAGCGGCGGCGCTTATTTGCCGCAGTTGCCGGTTGCGCCGCAGCCGACGCATTTGTACTCCCTGAATGCTTCACTTATTAAACTGGGTCGGCGCAATTTGTATCACTTAACCCCCTCCTCCGCCCGTTTATTTGTTCCTTTGCATGACAGGCTAGAGCTTCCTGTCAGGAGTCTTTGGGTTTCCTCTTTTGTACGCTCGCAGCATTCAAATGTGCTGAAGCCACACAGCGCGCAGCCAGGCGGGAGAGGAACGGGAGGCAAGGAGGGAAAGCGGACGGGGGTAAACAACACTTTAGCTCTTTAAATAAAACATTTGTTTGTGATTGAGGCTCCACGATGTGAATGGCGTGACCTGTTTTACTGCGAGCCTCCAAACAAGCCGGCGTGTCGCCCTGGCAGAAACGGATCCCATCTCGCCTCGCGGCCTATTTATATTGCATGAGAACAAAATTTTTTGACAACTTGAGTGATAGATTTGTACAAGGCCCAACTGTTTCTCTTTTCTACAGAGGCCCTGTGTGAGTGACATCAATTGCTATTAATAAAAATTTTAACAATACATGGCAAATGAGTTTTTTCTGTTAACATGGCACGAGCAGGAGCAAATGCGCATGTAAGCGGGCATCTCGGGAATAGTCGGAGTCGACACTGCAGCCCGTGGTGCTTTTGACCGGGCTGTAAAATGACACGCGCACACTGAATTCAACTTCAATTGTGTCTTTTCATTCCGACAGAGCACCGGAGAGTCCAAACTACAAATATGTCGATATGGTTTATATTCATGCCCAGTGAGTATTATTAGTGTTAAAAATTGGCTCCCTGTCACTTGAGCTTTCTTTCTGAAGACCGATAAGAGATGCGACTCGATTCGGATGCGTCATGTTTTGAAATGTCAGAAAATATTTTGTAATTTTGGGGAGTCATTTTTCATTTTAATTTAATTGAATTTAATATCAAAAAAGTTTTTGTTTATGTCTGTCGGCAATACGGTATATCGTGCAACTCATCGAACCAGATTCTCGTCTTAGCTTTGTAATAATCCACGATTGTTGACTGAAGCCGATAATTGAGCTCGCCCTCATTATGTTTCAACCGCGAGCTCAACAATCGACAGCTTTCAGTTGTTTGGACTCCAAGTGCCAAGTTTGTGATTGGATGTCATCGCTTCCAGCATTGGCAGCAGTTCAATAAACTTTAAAACGCCGCCTGAAAAGGTCACGTCGCGAAAACTACTTGACATTGCTGGTTCACTTCGACTATGACGATGATGAGGACAACCGGAAGTATTCAGCCTTTTGTTCCGCAGATGTTTTAGCCAAAACTAATTTCATGTCATTTGCATGTCAGATATTTGCATCTCGCATGTTTCTAGAGTAGAAAAACAAGATGTGATGCAAGAGTCACCTACAATTGTAATGCGGGCACCTCTCATTAACCGCTATAGATGGCTTCTCTAACTTGACAAGGTTGTCAGTGGGCACAGTGCTGCACAATCAGCCAAAGCTTACAGGGAAGAAGAAAAAAAAAAAACGAAGAAAGAACAAAAGTTAGTCTTTCCAAGCTTCGGGTATTTATCTCAAATATTGACAGAAGCTATCGGCCGATGAGTTAAAACACGTCTGTATTTAACTATCAATGTACAGTGGCGTCTACTGTATGTTAAACATTCACAACTGCAAATAAAGAAGCCGACAAAGAGGAAGTCAGATGTTCAGGTATGAGCCTCAGGCTGCATATTAGCATTGCCGTAATGCGTCAGATGTGTCAAAATATTGAGAGATAAAGGGAGGAAGCTTCCCTCTACATTTTGGATATTAAATATTGACAAAAACTTCAAGGCATTTGTGTTATTAAGCTGAAAGACAATCTGCCCCTCCAGACGATGAGTAAACTATACGCTGGAACTGCTGTTTACCTCGCCAACATATCCATTTCCGGAAAACCGTAAGCATGTTCGGTTAACTGTCGTGGGGGGGGGGGGGGCGCGGTCATTCCTACATCAGCAAGTCAGTAGTGGCTACTCCTCGGTGCCCATTGCTGGGCGCCAGGTCTATTGACTTCAAAAAGGGTTTATGATATACAGTGATCCCTCGCTATTTCACAGTTCGTTTATCGCGGCATCAGTGCATCGCGGATTTTTTCAAACAAATTCATAAAAAAAAAATATATATATTTTTTCATATACCTGTACATGTAGTACAGTACTGTATATGTTGGTCGATGTGACTCGCTGTTGTTTTGCTGACTTTCGCAGCTTCTCGCGGACCGTTTGCGGAATTTTTGCGGACTTAAAAAAAAAAATATATATATATTTTTTAAATATGTTGACTGTATTTTGTTATTCATAAACTAATCTAACTTATACATGTTTAAATCTATTAGATACAGCATTAAGTCATGTTAATGACTTCAAAATTTACTTCTACATGCATGTATACCATTAAATGGGGCCTTATAAATATTATGTACATGTACCTACTGTATATGGAGGAGGGGGGGGGGGTCGCTACATCGCGGATTTTCATTTATCGCGGGTGGTTTTGGTCCCCCATTAACCGCGATAAACGAGGGATTACTGTACTGTCGTGCGGCCCACAGTTGTGAAGTCAGGTGCGGCGGCGGTCGACGGAGGAGGCCAACCTTGTTGGGCAGCGGGCGTGGCGTCAACCAGCTTGACATGGCAAGAAATGAGCGGAGCATCGTGTGGGCTGCTCACCCCTTGCTAATTGTTCACATCGCACATAGTGCGCAGCTTTAGGTGAACACAATCAGCGAGGTGTAGCAACATCATGCGGCATTTCGCAAGACGCGTGCTTTGGCGCTGCGTTGCATGCGTCCTTCTCCCACACACTTTGCGAACCATAATTACAGGACTCAACCGGTTGCGGCGATAAGTGAAGTTCATCGTTCTTTCAGAAGGTGTGAGAGCATTTGGGCGCTTATCAAAAACTTTTGGAAGCATCCAACTCTATGAGGATGTCAAAATCAACTTGAAGTTATAAACAAGAGGAAATCTACAAATATTTACCTGTAGGCAGCAAAAAAAACAAAAACAAAACAAAGCCGCAACGCTTTCACAGCTACGATCGTGTTTCATGAATCTGTTGAAGGCAGCTTTCATGAGGCCTTGCTCGCTATTTCATTCCAGTAAGATTTTTTTTGGTTGACTCTTTTTGTGCTTTCTACTCTCCTTGTCATTAATTTATTGTTCTGTTGTTTCTTGTCGCCTATATGATATTTGCTCCATGTATACAGCAGTGGTTGTTTTAAAGTGCTCTCGAAATACACTTGAGTTGAGTTGAATATTAGGATATGAATACCTAAGCATTATATGAGTCACCTTTCTATTTGGACAGACTCACTTTTCAGGGCCTTTGCTACAACATCTTCCATGAGTCCAGTGAGAAAGCAGTCAGAGGCCACGACGGGTAGGGGCCACGGATGGGGCAATTGTGAACACTCGAGCAACAGGACCCGAGTCCAGGAGGGAGCTTTTAGTCCGTCCGCTCGCTCCCCCGGCAAAACCGTTGCTCTTCAATATTGCAAAAGCGTAAAGTGGGTTGCTGATGAAGGACAGAGCTGCTGTGTGAGGCCTAATCAAGCGTCACAGTGCTCACGACAAAAGACAATAAGGGGAATATAGATTTACAGATTCACTTGGCCGCGGTTGTTTAATAAATGATGAGCAAATATGTGCTTTGCACATGCTAAAGAAAAAGAAACAGGATTAGTGCCTAGGAAGTCGTCAGATGTCGGTAAGGGACTTTGTTTGAAAAAAAAAAGCACCAAAAAAAAAAAAGATACATCAATAAAAAAATCCCAAATGGGGAAAAACGTGACATGAATGTTTTTGATTCTACAATATGCTGTCGAAAACACAATGATGACCGACTCCACCACTTGAAATCCAGTTGAATTGAGACGTTTTTCGTAGATCATGCGTCAGGGTGATACGGATGTTGCCGGAGAACTGATGGTGTCTCGATGAATTTGTCACTTGTCAAGTTGCTCCAAAGCATTTGACTTGGAAGTCCTTTGGTCAGGCGAGCAGATGCCGCTACTGCCATTTGCCTTTGTGGATGAGACGTACGTCCACCCTTGCAGGACTCTCTCTCTTGGAATGATGAGCTCTCAACACTTCTTGTCGCACCGTGTGTGTACATTCCTGTTTCCGTGAGAGTTATCGTTGCGTTCAGTTCCTTCACGTGTGCTTTATGGTTTTTGGGCTTGGGCTTCTTTTGTTTTGTTTTTTTGCTCCATGGAATTCACGCTGACTTCATATCGAGGAGAAATAGCATTTGATCCATCCGACTTCGTTGTCGCATGAATATTGGCGCACCGCATGCTGACAGTCCACCTGCGCCAAGGACCGCTTCAGGATCGCCTTTAATCATGCCTCAGTTACGCTGCTGTGCACCGGTGGACTGCTTTGCCAGGTCCAAGGATGCACTTCCTTCTTCAACTCTTTACTGGCTTCATTTAGTCACAGGTTACAAACTACGAACTTGACTTATGAGCTTTCTCTCTCATTTTGTATTAAGCAGTGAGAAATGGTCATTGAAATGGAAAGTTTGGGAGCCTTGTAGTGCAGTGGTTCACATGACGGACTTTCATGCGGCTGCTGTGGGACTGATTCCCGCCGGGTGTCACGGTTGTCCCGTGATGGACTGATGATCAGTCCGACCTTTCCAACCTTGACTGAGACAAGGCGCAACTGCGTTTCACATCATGTTTCACAATTGCACGCCACTTGGCAAAAGCAAGTGACAAAAAAGGGAAAACACGCGGTAATTACGTACTTTCTGTCATCTAGTGGAAGAGCATTTGATTGCTCCGCTTGCTACGATACGTGGTTGGCATAAAATTATTTGGGATGGATGGATAGATGGAGTGGAAGGGCCTGACTTTTTTTTTCAAGGTGCAGGAAATTGAGCAGCAAGGGTTAACGGAGCCTCCGTTCCTCTGCGTTGGACAGCAAATCACAACACCAATCCCAGCTCATTTTGATCACAAACCAAAGCGGTTACACATTTCGGCATGCCAGCGTCCACGCAGACATTGAAAAGTTCCTGCTGTTACTAATGTTGTCTTTCCGCGAAGATCTATGGCACAGGAAAGCCTCGATTTTCTATGAGCGCACATGAAAATACGAGTTCATTTTTAAATACCGATAAAAATGTTTCAGTGATGAAAAACTGTCGGAACAGTAAGCCACTGGTGTTGTTGGCAGGAAGAACCGTCAGGGGAAGACATTAGTGATCTTCTTTTAAAGGCCTTGGCTGCATCAGCTGCACTCCAGCTGGGGCACCGGTTTGGCTGCCATCACAGACAAGGAGGCGTGGGGAGGGCAAGTAGTACATTTGTATTAGTTTAGGATTTCAAACATCATTAGCAATTGGACTCGCTACACAGACCGTGCTTCACGCTCCCGAGATGACGACGCCCCTTGTGCCATTGCCAGTTCAAAGTCACCAATTGTAAACTCTCATCGGGTCATTTACAATCGCACTGCTCAAGACAACAGCGCCTGCCCTGATTATGCTCACTTCTTGTAAGAATGGCCCCAATCTAAGAAAAATCGAAAGCCACAAATGTAAATAAATAAACAGCTCAATGCCTTCGATCCATTTATGTTTGAACACACTGCAGTAGCTAATTATAGCCTGCAGTCAAGCTCTTTGATGCATTATCCCCCAGCAGGAATCCCTGGCTTTTCTTTTCCTGGAAGTGCTTCTCTGTCTGTCCCGAGGTAAACTGCGTAATGGCACACAGCGGGCCCACATCGCTCTGGTGTCCATACCGCAGTTATCCGTGTGTGTTTATAGGCACAGAAACAGGAGCGCGTCTGACTTCATGTCATAAGCGCAAATGCCGGCCGGATCACTCCCTTTAAGGTTATGAGAAGGCAACCAAATGTGTGTCTGCTGTAACAACGAGACCCTCTCTTGGACTCTCAGTGGTATGGCGCAGCAGGCCCACCGTTGGCAAAGACCGATGCATGTGTGCAGCGCAAGCTCAAGATCAACAGTGAAGGAGAAACCACCCAGAGTGTTGACAGACCCTCTGCTGTTGAGCAAAAAGACAGCTGCCTGAACACTCGCATACATTCAGTTGTTAATTGCCTGAAATCCAGGGCACAACTAGCTAACTAGCTAGCTGTCTTTCTCTCTGCCTGTCCGTCCGTCTGTCTAGCTAGCTAGCGTTCTTATTATTGTTTAGCTATATGGCTAGCTCTCTAGCTTTCTGTCTGTCTGTCTCGCTATCTAGCTAGCTGTCTAGCTAGCTATCGAGCGAGCTGTCTGTCCATCCATCCATCCATCCATCCATCTGAGAGTGAAGCTCTAATAAATGAAGCTCTGACGCCACTCAGTCAGCTTCCCCCTCTAAAGTCAATACGGGGTGACATCTTCCATCCAGACTTGCAGAGAATAATTGTTTTCACGACGCTCCCTGACCATGCCTCATCCCCACGGAGTGCACTCATGTGTTTCCCATCAGGCAACTCTGTGGTTACCTTCCTGATTTTGCTGGACTGGAAAAACATTGCTAATATGGTGTGAGCTGGAAAAAGCTTTGATGCAGGGGCTTTACAAATGAGCCCTCTGAATGCCATGTGGTTTGCATTCGTATACGAATGTGTACCGAACATTCGGCTGTGACCAACATGTCAGAAGACTTGGAACACTCCAAGCCAGGACGAGCAGTTTATGGTGAACAGCATCCGTCCGTGCCCCCTCCCTCTCTCCTGTATGATAGTGATGTCTGACATGTATTCCAAAGCAAGCAAACATGCAAATAAGGAGCTGCACAATTCGAACGAAACGGTGATGTGCCAATCAATTTAAACAGTGAGGATATTGAAAGGCTGGGGCGGACGGTGGGCGACGAGTTAGGACATCCGCCTCACTGTGCAGAGGTTATGAGTTTGACCCCGGCTCCGGCCTTCCCGTGTGGAGTTTGCATGTTCTTCTATGTGCATTTTCTCCGGGTACTCCCACATTCCAAAAACATGCATGGCAGGTTAAAGGAACATTCAACATTTTCTGTAGGCGTGAGCGCGGATGGTCGGTCATCTATGTGTGCCTTGTGATTGGTTGTCGCCCAGATCAGGGTGCAGCCCACCTACTGCCCGAAGATGGGTGGAACAGGCTCCGCGAACGAGGTCAGGTACACCCCGAAATGCCCGCCAGCCAATAATAAGGGCTGATCATTTTGATGTATCCCACAAAGTCAATTTTGTAACGTGGGAGGAAACCGCAGTATACCCGGAGAAGGGTGCACAGGAAGACCCGGATTTGAACTCTTGACCTCTGAACTGTGAGGCAGAGGTACTCACCACAGCCATCCGCTGTGCCGGCCTTACATGTCCCTTGGAAAGTAAAAAAAATGATGTTTCCTTAAATGCAGATTTTCTCTTTTTTTCCCTTCTGTTTACTTTTGGTTTTATTCTTTCCAATGTTTCACATTTTTAGGTATTATAAAAAAAAATACTGCACGTGTGCCGCATTTGTCTCCATTTTACACTGAGTAGATCATTTTTATTTTAATGTCTTCTACTTTCTCCCTTTCATCATTTTCATAATTTTGCTGCCGTAAATTAGGAATTTCTCCATTGTGAGAGAAATAAAGGTTTTCTTATCTGATCTCATCTTATCTCAATTTTACCCCACATATACCAAGTTTCACAGCTGCAGTAAACACAATAGACACATTTTCCACACTTTGACCTTTTGCACGGTATATTTAATCACCGCAGCCGCGCTGGATAAAAGCTTGCAGGAAGTGGCCCTGCGTGGTGCACTTTTATTTTCCGCTCGCTCATGTTCGAGACACGCAGCCAGTGGGCGAGGCAGTCGGTTAACATAATTGTTTGTCAATCCACAAAATCATCAGGCCGTCTACAAAATAATAAAGACATCTGTAAATAGTGGGTGCGCGCTGTTAACGTGTGACATACCGTCATGTTGGAAACTTTCACCTGGAACATTTTCAGCCCGCACAAGTCCCCTGGCAGAGTCACAATAGCGAGTCCATAAAAAGCAAATGGCTATTAGAGGATCCAGCGGCAGCAAATATGTCCCTGGCAGAATATTCATGTGGCTCTCTCCAGGTTCCAGCAAATGCATTTCGGTCCTACATAGTTGAGTCGTGTATTTACTTTGAGCTGGATAAGAGGCGGAGAGGCGATAATCACTGATTGAAATGTAAATGTGAGGAAGCTAGCTGAAGTATTAGCGGTGGTGAGCACTCAGAGTGGAGCTATGAATTACAATCCGCCGCGCACATTTTTCTCATCGGCCATTATGTAAATGGCCCTATAAGTGACCGGTTGTATTTGAAACAAAAATCAATGCAGGAGGTGATAAGTGAGAGTGGCTGACAGAGTGGTTGTAGATATTTGAAATTCAGGGATGCTAATTTGATCATGCAAAGTGTATTCATTACATCGAGGTCCCCGCACGCTAATAGAGGAAGTTCATATTGACCATAGTTTAGCGGGATGTCAGCAATCTGAAATTTTTTCTTTTTATTTTTACAGAAACGAGAACCTACATGAAAATAGAAGCGTTGTGTACATACTGCTCGAATGAAATCGATCCCTGCTGTCCGAATGAAAAAGCATTTCTACACAGTGACCGCAGATTTATTGTTTGGCACCACGTTTCGCATTGGACAAGATGCTTCTCGGACACATTGTTTATTTTCTTTCCACCTCGACGTACTTTTGAAAATTTTATTCTCATTTAATGTTTGATGTGGTGCCATCAGACCGAGAAAAAAAATCATAGTTGTGACTGGACCTTTCTCAATAAAAGGGAGTCCGATTGTGATCGTCTCTCACGTGACAAGATTGATTTATTCCTGACTTCAGCTGCATTTTTAGACAGACATTTTGTTCACATTCGGACCTGCACAACTGTCGGGACACTTGACTTTCGGAGCTGCTAATTTATTATCCACTGCTCACAAAATGTGAGGACTATTTGGCTTTCGGGTGAAATGTATGGAAAATGTCAAAAGTTCCCGCTCGGTCTGAGAAGGTGATGTTTGAAGCATCTCAATGGTGCCGTTGATCCATTGTCAAGTGTCGTCTTGGACTCGTGATGTCAAAACATGAACAGCCTGATGTTTAAAACACCAGCTCTTATTTGAACCAGGACATTTGTTGGTCCATTCAAGGATCAAACACCTGTTGTGAGTTTTGCCGTTAAGCTCCTCGTTAGAGAACAGCACCGTGTGCAAAAAGTACTGAAACATTCAACAGTTGCACATGCACATTCAAAAGCGGAGAGAAGTCACCTGTCGGAATGCATTGCGGGCTCGTCCTGAAATTTCACCCGTAAGCCAAATATCCCGAACCTTTTTGTGAGTGCTGTATGTTTTTCTAAATGTCGTCTCATTCAATAACACAGAAGTCTTGAGGTTGAATTTTATTTTACGCTTGGGTACAAAGTAACTCCAAAAACCCACAGGAGATAGGAATATATATTGAATTACATTTTGGAAGTAATTTCACCTTTACTGACCCCCCCCCCCCCCCCAACCCAATTATGCGCAAATGCATTTCAGTCTTCTGTTAGGAGATTAGGAAAGGCACATGCGTGCACGGACGCACACACACACACACACGCACACACGCGTGCACAGTGTTCCTATGCAAATGCTTTTTTTCCAACATGAGGCTTTCCTCACTTTGTTTTGTGGACCGAACATGGCGTTTCTGTGAAAGTTTTGGAAAGATTCTAATGCCGACCTGAAATAACATCAAAGTGGACTCCTGGTTGACACTTTTATCGTTACTTTTTCCCCTCCCCTGTTTAGAAAGGCAGCGGCCTTGACAAAAGAAGTGCGGGAGGAATGGGGGGGGGGGGCGGTTATGGCAGGGCTAATCGGTCTGGACTAGACCAGCGTGTACCCAGCCCAGTTCTCCGTCTGTAAACAATAGGGGTGTGGATTAGTTTGGAAACAATGTGTTTATTTAAAAAGGCCACTTCCTGTATGCACTCAGCAAGTCTGCCATTAATTTTATTGGCGACAGCTCCGGTTTTGACAAATCATTGTTTAGAACGGGGGGGGGGGGGGGGGATACAAAATACATACCAAGCAAAATGGGACAATTTGGGCTCAGTTCCTGTGCGATAGGGCATCGGGGTTCATTGAAATGCAATCGGTTATCTTTTTTTTTTTTTTTTTTAATCGCTGGCCAGGATCTTAGATTGAGAACGAGGACAACAAATGTTAGTGTTGTTGTTGTCGGAAGGGCTCGAATCAAGTCTTTCTGCTGCATGCTCACAACTCTGCTTTGCATTTAAAATGGAACAAAATTCATTTTGTGCTTAGTAGAAAGCGCCATCAGCAGTCTGCACGCTGTGCCTTGAGGGCCAGACATTGACTGCGTGTAGCCGCCAACCATGCCCGATCTCCACGATCGCCCAAAGCCACATCCTGTTCAAAAGCAAAAGATTTGCACTTTTTCTTCAGGAGGAAAAAAAAACGCATTCAATCTAATCCCAATTACCCGCCGAGGACCGCCGCGCTCACTCTTGGTCCCGATCTCCCAAACGCAGAAGCCAGCCACCGATCTGGTGTCAGCTCTGAAAAAGTCTTCACCGCTGGAAACAAACAAAAACTTTTCACCGGTCGCCGAGCCAAACCCGTTCAATGTTTATCATTAAAACAAATAATAGTTGCCTTTTTTTTTTCCCTCTGCCGGTCCCAAGCCTAGAGAATTGAAGACCAAGGGTGAGTGACACAAATATGTGACCAAAAAAAAAAAAAAAAAGAGATGAAACTAAGTCAACATGTTCATGAGGGGAGGGGGCAATGTGGGGAGAGGAGGTTCCCAACGTGGTTCAGTCGGTGAGAGTCACAAATGCATAGAAAACATTTGGATGAAAGATGTTCAAGAGACCCGAACTCAAAAACTGTACGTCTGACCTGATGGTGGCGCTACAGAAAAAGTCATTTCATCCCCCAAACCACTTGTAATTCATCCTCTTGTGGCAATTTTTTTTTTTTGTTTTGCCTGAAAACCTTTTAACGACATGTTCATTCTAATTTCAAAATCGGGCCTGATGTGGTGACGCTGGAGGACAAGTCCACTCATTCAGAAGTTTCACTCTCAAGCGGGTATTTTTGTTATCAACAAATAACAAAAAGGCTCAGACACCAAAACCGGGTCAACAAATTCCCGTGCATCATTTTGCGGTGTAAAAAATCCCCCGGGGGGGGGGGGGGGGTCACGTTGACCCCAAGGATAAAAGGTGCTCGTATGATTTGAGGATGGTAGGAGGGTTCAGAGTAACTCGATGCAACCTCGGCCCTTGCAGACGCGAGGCCAAAGAGTAACAGGTCGGCTCGGGGGAGGGCGCTTAAGCCCCCTCGTTAGGCATGTAAATCCCACCCTTTACAGGCAAGGCGCCCCAGTGGATCCCTGTCAATTTCCCGCAGCTGTGCCGGGATGGATTTACATGAATACACTCCATCACTCGCGCTTAACCTCCCGTATTATACACCGACTCACTTTTGGGAGGCTTAGGAAACGACTTTGCTCGTATCTTGCGGTCTCGCCTCGCGTGGGGTAAAGAAAGGTGCGATTTACAAGCCGCGCCGCGTGGCGTCTCTTGTACGCGAACCTTCGGGTTTTGTCCCGCACAAGGAGGTTAGCGGGCTGTTTCGCGATAAGCCGGCACAACCTATCAACCCCTGCCAGGAGATAGAGCCCCGTCTTTCTGTCGGGCTTTATCATCAGCTGGAGTGAAACTAAACCGCCGCTCAGCGAGCGGCGAGGCACCGTTTGCCCGGATTACGGGCGTCAACTTTAATTTCAAAGACCAGTGGCGTATCCGGGGAAGGTGCAGGCTTCGCTTGGCACCGATTGGCAGCGGTCCCCTGATAAGCACCCGCGGGCGCTGTTTGCAGTCACCGCGGGGGCCGGTTGATCTTCTTGCGGCTTGTTCGTTTCGTCAAACACGAGGCGACGTGTGTCGGGGGCTGCACGTCCGCTGCTAGCTGAGCGCGATGGCAAACGGGGAGCGGGAAGGGGAGCCCCAAAAAGTTCACGCTTCTGGCTTTGCTGTGCGTTGTAATCCCACGAGGCCATCCCGTAAAATCGCAATTACGGGAGGGAGCGACGTGCGCATGAAGGATTTGCTTCCGTTTAGGCCTTGTCGTTGACCCGTAAGCAGCCTGGCGACCGCGCGGCTGTGAGGAGGTCACATTTGGGGCTGAGCCATATCGCGCACGGTCTCCAGGTGACATGAAAACAAAAACAAAATTCATTTTGACTTTCTAAAACTGTTTAAAGTGGCCACTCTTACCTTGGGACGTTTGTACGAGTGAGGGCGCTGATCAAAAAAAGACGCTTTCTCTCTTTTATCCTGTCTGGAGGAAATCAAGGCATGGATGGCACTTAATTTCTTGAATTTCTATCAAAAGAAAACAGAGGTGATGGCGTTTGGACCGGCAAATTGATGCTTCTTTCATCGGCTGGATGATCGCAATGCTCTTGACTTTGGGGTCAGACAATCCTCCATGAGGCATCCCCAGTTGTTCCAGAATGCTGCCGCTCGCCTCTTGACTGATAGTCGTGAGAGGGAGCACATAACTCTGACGTCCCTTCCCAGGCTCCGTCTACATTTCTGACTTTGTAAGATTCTTTTATTTATTTGCAAATCTTGAAATGGCCTCGCCCCACCTTACCATTCTGAGTTTCTCCGTAGCTGCCTGGTGTGCCTCAGGCCTGCGGACCAGAGACTATCAGAGGTACTGAGGACTAAGCGGAGGGTCGGACGGGAGGACCCTCTTCCATTGCCGGTCACCTCTCTTGGGAATGAAGGTTGGGCAAGCCCCCTCGCTGGCCATCTTGAAAACTCATTTTTATTCTTTCGACTCGGCATGAGACTTGATTTTTACTTGGACCGTCTTTGTGCTTTGTTATTGTCCTCGTTATTAATTATTGTTGTCGTCTGAATTATTTTGGTGGTTGTTTTAAAGTGCTCAAGAAAATCCGCTTGAGTTGAGTTGTAGCACTAAGATCGTTTTCAAACGACAAATTAGACCTCTGCAAAGACAGATTTAGTTTCAGAATGTCATTTTTGAGAACCATTTTTAATTCAGTACGTGTCACTAAAACAAAATGACTTCTGCCATCAATCTGTGAAGGCAACGGGTGAAAGAAGGCCAAAAACACAAACATGTACAACGCCCTTTCATCATCAGCAGTCTCAATATCTTTATGTTTTGTTTTCATCCTCGAGGATGCGGCCAAACCAAATGTTATGCGTGGAATTGCCGCTTCTCAGCGTAAGTCGTTTCCACGGGTCAGATTGAGATGAGAGCGGAACAATCATGCGCGTCATGTTTATCGTCAAGAACCTTTGTGCCAAATGTCTGACAGCAGCCCAAACATCCGGCCGGCTCCGTCGCTTTGTTGTTTTCCCTGCCAGCTTATGGAGCATCATCGCGACATGAGGGCCCCCTCGTTTCAGTGGCCGTTATTATTTGGAAAACCATTCCAAAGGGGGAGGAGTGTCACATGGGAACAAATATCGTTTACAAACCACTAATGACTTGCAAACAGTCTTCTAGCCGCTGGTGTCGGATGACGCCTTCTCCCAGCGTGTTTTCTGCTCGCCTCTCGACGGGGACGAGCTGTGGGACGCCGCGCGCTTCACAATCAAACAGAATAAACAGCAAGCACCCCACCACCACCACCTCCACCACCTTTTTTTCGTCTTTCAACCTCCGCCGGTAACAGCGGCTGTAACACGTTCATTAAAAAAAACAACAACAACAAACAATGAAAATAAATAAATAAATAAATAAACAAACCCATCATTACTGCGTCCTGATGGTTTTTAGGTGTGCGTTTGCTGTAAGAATTCAAATGAGACACTAAAATATGTACATCTTGTCTGCCGAGATGAATTCGGGCCGTCGCATTAATAATAAAGCAGGTTTTAATGTGATTACACTTTGCGTCGTCTGAGCGGATCACGCTGCTGGACGACTGTTAATGAGTCATCAATAAAACATCCTCACAATGTCGCAAAGACACTCGTGGAGGCTCTCATTGTGCACGGGCGGGCCCAATTCGTCATTTGGCCCCCCTCTCTCTCAGGAGGTTTAGAGCGGTAGCCTGATGCGGCCTGACAGTTGCTGCATCAAGCGCCCGCTTCATTCATGTTAATCATCGGGCGAGCTCCCATCGCCACACCCCCATGCAAAAATCCTTCAAGCATTTTCCTCTCTCGTCAAAATGTTTTCTTTCCCGCATTGCGACTGGGCACTGTTTCTAACCTTGGACCTCACACACACACACACACGTCGTTAAACTGGCTAAAAATCTGCAAGGACGGACGATTGCATGAAACTCTTGTTCGAGAACTGGGTGTAAAAGTTTTCTTCTTCAACTCAGAATCATTACGTTATGTTTTTTTTTTTTTTTTTTTTTTCAATCTCACGAGGGTCTGTAATGAGAAAGTGAACAGGGGGCGCCAAGATCCTTTATTGCGATCCACACGGAATCAGTTAATGCAAATTGTAACTAGTTAAGCACGGCCAAATAATATGATCCCGTCGTCTGCAGCCGATTGCGATTATAATGTCGGCATGAGCAAATAATCCGATTTCCTCCGTGATACAATTACGTGATTTGTTCGGGTTGTATCATCCACCAATGAGAGCAAACATCATATTAGGATTCGTGGCACTTTCCGCATGATCTTATCAATATGTGGAAATAATTGTCTGCCGAGCGATTAAATTACATTATTGTGTATCTTTTTTCACGCCTAATAAATAATGATGGATGGCTCTTATTTTCATCAGCACCTGCAACCATTTCGTCTTCTTCCCGCCAACAAGTTAACAACGAGAAGATAAATAAAGAAATCAAGCGATGGAGGCGCGAAACCTTGAGCGATGGATGCCGCAACCCGCAGGTTCTTCGCACGAAACTTCTCGGCGGCTCATCACGACAAAGCGAGTGCAAACACCGACGCCAGACAGCCACCCTGAAAGTCAACACACAACTGTTTATCCGTTGATTTATCTGCCGGCATGCAACGAGCACAAACGCTGAGATGAAAAACAAGTGGCAGAGCTGCCGACGGAGCCTCCGGGGCTTGTCGTGCGCGCCGGCATGTTGTCAGGCGCGAGACGCAAAAAGTCAATAGAAGCCCGCGATATTCACATTCGCGAGCTCAGGGGAAGTGTTCCAGAAGGCGTCGCACCGCCGTTTCGCTCAAGCCTCCACGTTGTGTCAAAACGACAAAGCGGTTGTTTGTCCCGATCCCTCAGTCGACTTACTGCCGAGTGGACCCCGTCTCTCACCCCGAGTCTGCTGGAACAGGATTCCCAGTCAACAGGAGAAGCCATATGGGCAACCCCCCCCCCAAAAAAAAACCGCATATCATGATTCATTCTGGTCCAAGCCCCCATTCGACTTTTGGACACAAGTAAAATATCACAAAGGGCAGATTCCGAAAAGTACTTCATGACAATCGGGAAAAGTAAATCCAGTGTTCCGTTGCTATGCACTTTGCTTATTCTGGCTTCACTCTATCGCCGAGTTTTCGATTGTATCTGCTGCAGGTCTGTCTCACTTTTTGGTGAGCATTTCTTACTGTTTAATTTCCTTCTTAGTCAGACCGGTTTATTATTATTTTGCTCATTTTTTGGACCCCCCCCAAAGCCCCCCAAAAACAGACAATGAACGTTAGAGCTTGTCACCACCGAAACTCGTCTTCATTCATTGTGGATGCGTTAGGAAATACGCTCCGACCGTTTGGGAACTCAGAAAGTTGTTCAAATGTGTCGTCGAGTTATCAGAGTCCCCCCAAAAAAAAGCAGAGTTGTGAGCGGAGCGTACTCGGCCTCTCGCAGCACATGCACACGATCAAGAGCGATTGTCACCACGTTCATGTTTTTCTTTTTAGTTTGAAATGACTTACTTTCAGCAGAAACCTGCGTCGAATTGGAACCATGTCAACTCCGTCCCGATTTTTTTCCCGCCTCCTGAGCGCCTGTGATCAAGTGTTGGTCACTGCATTTTTTTTTTTTTTTTGAATGGTGTGCTGAGTTTTATTGCGGCAAGTGGTTGCACAAACTAAAATCTCCTGGATCCAGACACCTTCTGTAAGCAGACGACACATCTACTGATGAAAATGTCTAGATCCAGATGAATTTAGTTTGAAAAACTCAACAGGCTTATTTTGACAAGGAATAGAGAGTACAGACATCTGTTTTCAAATGTGTGAAGTGAAAGTCGGAAGCGGTCAGAAACATAAAACCTCCAGTGAGGTAAAGACACCTGAAAAAAAAATGCAGTACAGCAACGCAGAGTGTTGACATGGTGTGTTTTCTGCTTACACAAGGGCCCGTGTGAAACCAAAAAAAAAAAAAAAAAACGCCGGGCACCCCTCGCCTGCCGCTCACAGCGCCCAGCAAGTCCACCTGGCTGCACAAACGCTGGACAAAGCGAAATCCACTCAATGCCCCAGCTCGTCTTTTCCTTTCTCACCAGTCATAAAGTCCGCCAAGTTCCTGTTGCATACGATGTATTTGTCGGCGTTGATGAAACAAGGCGAGCGCAACAACCCCGCCGATTAATTGACGTCGGAAAGAGAAATGCAGTTGTAAGTTTATAACCTGGCAAGTCATGCCTTGTGCACAGCTAGCCAAACGGCCTTGTGGAAAATTTACATTTTAATGAAATATTTGAATAAGCCCTTGAAATTCACTCTACCAGGTCTCCCCGTACTAAAACCAACATTTCATGTTTGTGTTTTGAATGGCAGCATCAGAGAAATTAGCATGCCAATCATATAGATTAGCGGGGGCATCGGTGTAAAAGCAGAAGCTGCTTCCTTCATCAAACTGCACTGCAGGTAAACACTGCTCAGGACAGCCTGCAAAGATAGCTCGCTCCGTTGTTTCTTTTTCTTTTTTCGTAATGAAAAATAGGATTCAATTCAGAGGGGAGGAAAAAAACCTCACATGGGATTCAGAGAATGAAATCCAGACAATCAATATATCCATCCATCCATTTTCCAATCCGTTTAGTCCTCACAAGGGGGGTGCCGGAGCCTATCCCAGCCGTCTTCGGGCAGTCGGCGGGGGAACACCCTGAACCGGTTGCCAGCCAATCGCAGGGAACACAGAAACGAACAACCATCCGCGCTCACACTCACACCGAAGGACAAATGTCGGGCGTTCAGTCAGCCTGCCGCGCATGTTTTTGGAATGTGGGAGGAAACCGGAGTACCCGGAGAAAACCCGCGCAGGCCCGGGAAGAACATACAAACTCCACACAGGAAGGTCGGAGCTGGAATTGAACCCGGCACCTCTGCACTGCGAGGCTGGACCACCACAACCAATATCAACATCCATCTTAAACCAATCTAGTCGGTCAAGCTTGTGGAAAGGATTGGCTTTCCAAGGCGTCATGTGTCATCACATTAGAATCTGTCGCCTTCATGTTGCGGTGTCATGGTTGGAAGCAACAGCTGCCGACTGTTCACCCTCAGCTGGCGAGCGCAGAGACGATGAGGGTAATTATCCCCGTTTACACACGCACACACACACACACACACGCCATCTCGGCTAACTGATGTGATAAGCACCTTTAGACTTTCATCTTCCTTTGGTTCTCTTTTTTTAATTTTAATTGCCTGAACTCGCTTTGAGATCTGCCCGCGCCTTCGAATCCTGCCCGCGCGTGAATTACTGAGTGTTTTCTCCGGCCCGGCCGCACGGTTGTGTGTGCGTGTGCGCGCGCGCGCAGGGGCGGGGGCAACGATGCGTGCCTTTTGAACAGCAGGTGGTAATTGAAAGAAAACAAGGGCTGATTAGCGAAGCGTCTGGCAACTCGTGATCCAAACGGCGAGCCGCAGAGGAGCCCAAACACGGGAGCTCCGGAATAAAGTACTCATCATCTAATTAACGCGACGCATTTTAATTACAGAGTAAACCAAGCCGTGCACTGTGTCAATTTAACTGATGGGCTAAGTACCGCTTTACAATATCGGAGATGGACAAATAATTGGAATGTAATGACATGCGCGGCAGGGCCCCGCAGCCCGGCTTCATAAACACTTTTTTTTTTTTACAGCAAACCGTGAAAAGCAAACACTGCAGGGCTGCTCGTTGCCACGCCACAAAATCGGGACGCGGCCGGCCGTGACTGCTGCGGTCCGTGGAGGAGACGCTTCAAATTGTGCAAATCGGGGCAGGTGGACGTTTTCGTTGCTTGCATGACGTTGTCACATTCTAAGGAAACGGGAACAAAAAAAGCATCTAATTTCAAAATAGATCTCATAGGAGGCTTTTAAAATAGGATTAGGGTTTCACAATTAGGTTAGGGTTTCCAAATGGGGTTTAAATCTAGGGTTAGCGTTTCAAAATAGGAATTAAATCTGGGGTCTGGCTTTCAAATTAGATTTAGGGGTTTAACATAGTGTTTCAAACCAGGATTCGGGTGTCCAAGTAGGGTTTCAAACTAGGAGCTGTCATGTTTCGGTTTGTGACCAACAGGTGGCACTGTAGGGCTCTCCCTGCAGCTGCACACCTGTTGGTCGTTTTGTAATTGTTTAAAAGGACTCCCGGCACAACCACTCAGTGTCGGGTCATTGTTTGTTTGCTTGCAACTGTCATGTTTGTTTCTGTCATGGTTCTGTTCCTGTTAGTTTTTTTTTGCCACAGTCATGGTTTTGTTTTGCTACTTTGGATTCGTTTTGGTTGTTAGCACTTTGTTTTGGATTCAGTTTTCTCTGTGTTTTATTAAATACAATTCGTCAAGTTTACCCTGCTCCTCCCTCCTGCCTGCCTTTTGGGGTCCACCACCACCTTGCAACGTGACAGGAGCAGGGTTTCAAAGTAGGGTTTCACACTAGGGTTTAAAATAGATTAGAAATTCCGATTAGGGTTTTAAATGAAAGGTTAGGGTTTCCAAGTAGGGTTTCAAACTACGGTCAAGGTTTCACACTAGGGTTAGGTTTGAAGTAGGTTAGCTTTATGGTCAAGTATGAAGTATCTGGTTTGTATTGCAGCAAACGGAATCAAAATTAATTTCATTGTATTTCAGTGCAGAAAGGGTTCTTTTTGGCAGCACCTCTGACTGTTCAATCACCTACATTTTCACAAGTGAGGTGTCGGTCGCGAACGAGCCGGTACAAAGAGTGAACGATGAGCCGTTTTTAGCCGAAAAAAAACGACCATGTATAGTAAGGCGTTTTTAGCCCAAAAAAACGACCATGTATAGTAAGGCCTTTTTAGCCGAAAAAAACGACTATGGCATTTTTGGACAAAATTTTTAGCCGAAAAAAACGACCATGTATAGTAAGGCGGTTTTAGCCAAAAAAAACGACCATGTATATATAGTAAGGCGTTTTTAGCCGGAAAAAAAACGACCATGTATAGTCAGGCGTTTTTGGACGAAAAAAACGACCATGTATAGTAAGGCATTTTTGCACGAAATTTTTAGCCGAAAAAAACGACCATGTCTAGTAAGGCCTTTTTAGCCGTAAAAAAACGACCATGTATAGTAAGGCATTTTTGGATGAAATTTTTAGCCGAAAAAAACGACCATGTACAGTAAGGCGTTTTTGACCGAAAAACCCCCACCATGTATAATAAGGCGTTTTTAGCCGAAAAAAACGACCATGTATAGTAAGGCGTTTTTGACCGAAATTTTAAGCCGAAAAAAACGACCATCGATAGTAAGGCCTTTTTGGATGAAAAAAAAACGACCATGTATAGTAAGGCATTTTTGGACAAAATTTTTAGCCGAAAAAAACGACCATGTATAGTAAGGCGTTTTTAGCCGAAAAAAACGACCATGTATAGGAAGGCGTTTTTGGACGAAAAAAGCGACCATGTATAGTAAGGCATTTTTGGACGAAATTTTTAGACGAAAAAAACGACCATGTATAGTAAGGCGCTTTTAGCCGAAAAAAAACGACCATGTATAGTCAGGCCTATTTGGACGAAAAAAAACCGACCATGTATAGTAAGGCATTTTTGGATGAAATTTTTAGCCGAAAAAAACGACCATGTCTAGTAAGGCCTTTTTAGCCGAAAAAAAAACGACCATGTAGTAAGGCATTTTTGGACGAAATTTTTAGATGAAAAAAACGACCATGTCTCTTAAGGCCTTTTTAGCCGAAAAAAACGACCATGTATAGTCAGGCATTTTTGGATGAAATTTTTCGCCGAAAAACGACCATGTATAGTAAGGCCTTTTTGGATGAAAAAAACGACCATGTATAATAAGGCATTTTTGGATGAAATTATTTGCCGAAAAAAACGACCATGCCGTCAGTTTAGCCCAAAGAAACTACCATGATTAATATAAAAACACAACTCCTCTGCTCTATGTGGTGCTTTGGCTCAGTGGTAGAGTGATGGAGTGCCACACCAGAGGTTGAGTGTTCGATCCCTGGTTGTTGCAACAACGTCTACTCTTTAACCACCGTATACAACTTATTTGAAGAAAAACACAAAACAACCCAAAGGCTCATTGTGGTGGGTTAGCTCAGTGGTAGAAAGCTGAAGTCCCAAATCCAGCGGTTTTGGAAGAAAGATGTGACCTTGTTGCAAACACTGGGAATCAAACACCCAACCGCTGGATTTGGGACTTCAGCTTTCTACCACTGAGCTAACACACCTCAATGAACATTTGGGTTGTTTTGTGTTTTTCCTCAAATAAGTTGTATATGGTGAGGGATCAAACACTCAACCTCTGGTGTGGCACTCCATCACTCTACCACTGAGCCAAAGAACCACATAGAGCAGTGGAGTTGAGTTTTTTTATTAATCATGGCCGTTTCTTTCGGCAAAAACTGACTATACATGGTCGTTTTTTTTCGGCTAAAAACGCCTTACTATACATGGTCGTTTTTTTTGGGCTAAAAACGCCTTACTATACATGGTCGTTTTTTTCGGCTAAAAATTTTGTCCAAAAATGCCTTACTGTACATGGTCGTTTTTTTCGTCCAAAAAGGCCTTACTATACATGGTCGTTTTTTTCGGCTAAAAATTTCGTCCAAAAACGCCTTACTATACATGGTCGTTTTTTTGGGTTAAAAACGCCTTACTATACATGGTCGTTTTTTTCGGCTAAAAATTTCGTCCAAAAATGGTCGGTTTTTTCGTCCAAAAAGGCCTTAATATACATGGTCATTTTTTTCGGCTAAAAACGCCTGACTATACATGGTCGTTTCTTTTCGGCTAAAAACGCCTTACTATACATGGTCGTTTTTTTCGGCTAAAAACGCCTTACTATACATGGTCTTTTTTTTCGTCCAAAAAGGCCTTACTATACATGGTCTTTTTTTTTTTGGGCTAAAAACGCCTGACTATACATGGTCGTTTTTTTGGGCTAAAAACGCCTTGTTATACAAGGTCGTTTATTTCGGCTAAAAATTTTGTCCTATAACGCCTTACTATACATGGTCGTTTCTTTCAGGTAAAAAGGCCTTACTATATGTGGTCGTTTTTTTTCGGCTAAAAATGCCTTACTATACATGGTCGTTTTTTTCGGCTAAACATTTTGTCCAAAAACGCCTTACTATACATGATCGTTTTTTTCGTCCAAAAAGGCCTTACTATACTTGGTCATTTTTTTTGGCTAAAAAATTGGTCCAAAAACGCCTTACTATACATGGTCCCTTTTTTCTGCTAAAAACGCCTTACTATACATGGTGGGGGTTTTTCGGCTAAAAACGCCTTACTATACATGGTCTTTTTTTTTTCCGGCTAAAAACACCTTGCTATACATGGTCTGGGTTTTTTTTCGGCTAAAAACGCCTTGCTATATATATGGTCGGTTTTTTTTCCGGCTAAAAACGCCTTACTATACATGGTCTTTTTTTTTCCGGCTAAAAACACCTTACTATACATGGTCGGGGGTTTTTTTCGGCTAAAAACGCCTTACTATACATCACTGGTGTCAAACTCATTTCACATGGTGGGCCACATACGGCCTCAGTAGATGTCAAGTGGGCCGGACCATTAAAATGATACCATACTTTGCTATAAACAACCAAAACAATATGTCTTTCCTTTGTTTTGGTATGAAGAAGCACAAGAACATTTGGAAAATGTTGAAATTGAACGTATCTTTTACAAAACATTTCATGAAGCACCTTACATTTCCTTCAACAAATGTGCAATTTACTTTTATCATTCACATATATGCATTGCAACTGATCCCATTGATTGTACAAACTTTAACAAGTAATTGGTATTGAAAAATATAGTAACGCACTTTATGATTAAACAAGATTTATAAAGAAAGGAAGTTTTAAACCATTTACACGTGCATATAAAATCTAAATGTAATCCCTGCCTACACCTTACAAACTCAGGAGAGTGCTATTAAATGTGTAAATGTGAGAGTGCTATTGATAGCGTCTGCTGTCATGGGTCTGTCTCAGTGACGGACTGAGGCTGCTGTTGTCTTCTCTGGTCAAAACTTTTCTGCATTTTTTTTCATTTTTAAATTATCCTGCGGGCCTGATTGAACCTCGTGTGTGTGTGTGTGTGTGTGTGATGAATGGAATTCCGCATCGGTGTGCAATTGTAAAACAAGGCTGTGTGTTGAAAAAATAAATCTGAAACTGCATTTAAGGGTGGCTCTATACTGGTTGGCCATATACGGGCCGGAGTTGTAAATTGATTTCTGGCCCAAATACTTCACTCCACAACTGGCCCTCATCTGGTTTGCCAGAGTCAAGCCAGTGCCTCCTTTGCCACTCCTGGGCCGTGTTCGGCCCACATGCATTATGCCAGTGCCGACTCAAGGCCAGCTGTGCCAGCTTCATGCCGAATCCGGGCCAGGTGCCTTTGCTGACTGGGTATTTATTCATATTATTTGATACAATAACTCAGAGTAACCTTTCCAATTTGTCTTTACTCTTGTTGGAACCAGCGGCGAGTCAAACTGTGGTCAACCGTGGAAGCCCAATCGTGCAGCACATACTGTGACGAGGTAGCTCGGCATTTGATTTATTTCCCCCCCCCCCTCCCCCACACTCAATCGTCCTGTTCAAAAGCCCTAATGAATGAATCTCTTGACATTTATGTGTTGGCGCTCTAAGCTAAGCAAGAAACAATTTATGTCACCTCAAGCTTTTGAACAAATCAATGCAAGTGTTTGTAATGACTTGTTTCACAAGATGAAAAGTGCTTCCACTTGATCTTTGCCTCATGTTTAGTGGCCAAGCGTGACCTGCGCAGCCTCGCTCGTAATACCGTCTTATAGAAGTCTTGGTCATCGGCATTAGCTAGCGCTCGCGCTCACCAAGACGCACGCCCTCATCTTCCCGCACTTTTTTACGCCGCCACAATTTACAACTTATCAAACGCCGTGACCGAAATTGCTGTTGGGAAAAAGTGCCTCGTTTTCATGGTGAAATAATTTCATGTTGTGGCAGAGATTGGGAGTTGCGATGACAAACACAGAAAATAGCGGCCAACTTAAACCCGGTGGCACCGCCGTGACATTTCAGGTCCTCCTGTAACCGCGGGCGCATCGGCAACTGTCAAACCTTCTGGTTCAATAAAAGCTTTCACCTGTGTGAAAGCTATGCTAAGAGCTGCATGAACACTGGGGGGTTTTCGAGATAAACACGAGGAGCGTCCAATTTGGCCGCAACACTCTGATCGCTACGGTCTTAATGCTTTCAAAATACGATACAACACAAATTCAAAGTGCATGAAAATCTCAACTCACCACAATGCTGAATCAGTGCGAGCGCCGAGCTTGATTTTCTGTAAGCGGGCGGTCCCATCTCGGGGTAATAGGAGACAATGACACCTGAAGTGTGTGCTTCATGTCGAGTCTACTTCGTCATTTTGTTTTAGTCGCCGTTGCTGCACAAAACCCCCGCCTCACACAGGTAGCATGTCGGAAATGGCAACAGTGCTATTGTGGCGATCTCAGAGTGTTCAGCCATAACTTGAATCCAGAACACCGGCAGAGTTGTTGTCTCGAACGTACTTTTGAGGCCGCCGTCATTTGCGATCTCCAGCAGTTTATTTTACTCATTTAGCAAGCTCTGGTGTTTTGTTTTTAGCGTAATCAGTCACGTGACGGAGAAGCGTGGTTTGACGTGAGTCAAGTGACACAGCCAAATGTAACGGAGAATCCGGTAATTTTTCAAAATAAAATATCTTTCGTATTCCAAAATAAATACGACGGAATTAATGTAAGTTCTTATTGTGCGGCCCGGTACCAAATGCCCCGAGGACCGGTACCGGTCCGCGGCCCGGCGGTTGGGGACCCCTGGTCTATGTCACTATTGCACAACAAGTTTGAGTCCGTAAACTGAAAGCCCGGCAGACAAACAGAAAATGAGAAGAAACGGACTGAGAGCAACCAGCATTTTATTGCATGTTTCGAGCGCTCACGTCAGTAGTTGGCACTGACGACAACAGAGTCTGCATCAGTTCAGACAAGAAATGAGGAGGTGACGCACTTATGAAGAGAGGCGCAAAAATATGTCTCTATTAAAAAAAACAGAAAAAAACAAGGAAAAGACATGGTTCACCCTCAAATAAATTAAACACGCACGACTGCAAGATGAGAACGGGGCCCCTCCCACCAGCCGCCCTCTGCACAAAAGGCAATTGCAGGGGGCCGAATGGCTGACGGCGGATGGCAAAACAAAAAAAGAATTAATGGCTTCTTAGCTCAGAGTGAGGCGACAAGACAAGCTGACAAAGAGCGGTGACCTCTGTCCATCAATCATGAAACCTTCAATCTGAAAAAAAAAAAAAAAAGATGGGAAGGGCGACTCAGGGATGCACCGCTGACGATTTTCTTTTTTCTCTTGGAAAAAAAAAACCCAAAACAAAGAAAACAAGTCTGTAACAATAGTCTTTCCACGTTTTACGCCTTGGCACCGCCTATTTGTCTTTTTCCTTTGAGCCCCATCAAAAATATGATGAGCGTGATGCAGCCTTGGATTTGGACGGACCGCTTCAACCTGAAGGCCCTTCCCTTCCCTTTGTCATGCCACACATCTCCGTTTTCGAGCGGACGTACGGCTGCGCGGCCGCCTCTAGCGCAGAGGGCAGTGGACAGACCAAAAGGAAGTATCAAAAAGAGAACCCCCCCCCCCCCCCCCAAAAAAAAGGGACAGCATCTGCACAAAAATTCTAAAGTCAATGAAATAAAAAGTATTACAGTTGAAAATCCAAAATGGCGGGCAAGATTCCCCTAGCTCCCCACATCTGCCTTGACGATTTCCTCTGACTTTTTTCACCCGTGTGCAGCGCAATTTTATAGCCGAAATACGTGCAGCAGTTTAGTCCATACGGCCGATACAAAGTCGTCGGGATGAAGCAACGGCGCAAATGTATCCTTTCGAGAGAGGGATCGAGATGGGATCTCAACTGACGCAAACTTAACTGAGCTCCCTTAAAATTTGATGGAACCAGATGATTTTCTCCATTTTTGTTTCGACGGGATCAGACTCAACATGTAAGACAACGGAGTCAAACTAAACGAATCATTTCCCATCGATTGCTTTCTCATGTTGTCATCTTTAGAAATGTCAAGCTACACACGCTGAGAACGTTCTCGCGTCGCCCTTCCCTGTTTTCAACAGAAAACAATTGAGGCCGAGAGTGCAGGGTGGTGGGCGAGCTGACCACGTTGTCACGATCCGTCAGACTGGTCCTGACCCCTCCCACAGACTGGGCGACTTGCCTCGTTTGAGCATTAAAAGGTATGCTGGGAAAAAAAAAAATAATAATAATAACGCATGTTGAATCTACTCCATTTTATGTCCTCAAAATAAAATACAAAATAAAACCGTCTGGATCCAGATCGCGGATGTGAAGTCCGCTTCAAATACGTACCTGGATCAGGACGATTTCATTTCGTGCAAAAATGACAACAAAATAAAATGGAGTAAATTCAACACAAAACTTTTTTTTTCTTCCCAGTGGCGTAATCGATAACAGTAACTGTCACAAAGTACCTTGTACTTAATAGTTGACAGGAGTGCTTTTCTTTTCTTTTCTCTCTCTCTTTTTTTTTTTAATATAAAAAGTAATACAGAAACTTAAAAACAATCAATCAAGTCAATGTTTGGGGTACACTGGAACCCAGTCAGGATGCAAAAACATCTCAAAACAGGCATGCAATCATTCAAAAATGATAGACATGACGACGCAATCCATGAAGGAAACATCGTGCGGCCCACTTGACAGAAAGAACCCTTCCAACATTGGTCTCACAGATCTATTTTTTTCTCCATTCCCTGGAATATCAATTTTTTTGATGACTCACTTAGCGCCTCTTCTGCTCACTTCTAAAGAATACAAATTTCCCTAATTTGGTCGCGATAGATGGTCAGAGCCGCCTCGGTTGGTAATTTTGTTGCACGGTGTCTCTTTGGTCGTGTCGCAACACAATTTTTATTTAGCACTCAGCGTTTCCCAACCGGCAAATAAATACCGTTTGCAATTCTACCGGGAATGAACAAGAACAAATTCAAAAGTGGTTGGCCCGCGTTTCGAATTTCACCGAGTAGATAAGACCGCCGTCTTCAGACCTTCCTCACCGAGGTACAAAAGCGGAATGTTTCGGACCCTTTTTCCCTTCAACGAAAGAAAACATTTCAAGTGCTGCGGACTTGCGCTCAGGTCAAACGAGTCATGCCTCCACACCGAACAAAACAGGGAATGAATCTTTATCTTTAAGATGGACCGAAGTTAGAATCATCAAGCGTGTTCCGGAATGAGTCTGAATTTTGATCTGGCCGGTGGCACACCTGCCGTTTTCATTCCCCCCGCCCCCTGATGAAACTGCCCGCTGCTCGGAAGTGATCAGAAATTGCCTTGCGGCTCAACGTGCTCGGCCATTTTGAAAGTGAAACGTCGTAAGGATGCGTCCGAACCGGTGTAATTTTGCGCTCATGTATTCAAAGGTTCAATGAAACTTCATCGATGCATAGAGAGCGCCTTCATCATCGGAATGCTGCCTCGCTGGTGGAACTTCATGATAGGAGGAGGCCAAGGGGGGAAACGCTCAGGCTACAATTGTTTTTCTTTACATGATAAAAAAAAAAGATACACCGTGTCAGACATTGTTTTTTTTTTCTTCGAAAGAACAACATCAGAGGAAATCATAAACATTCATCATCAAGTGCAGAACACACACGCACAATCTCCACAGCATGGACATGAGGTCTGATGAGTTTCGAGAAAAGACAAAAAAAAAAAAAAAAGACAACATCAATAACAGCATTGGCTGATGGAAAGACATCGTGCTGATCAAACCGTCCCCCCAACCGAGAAAAACAAACAAACAAACAAACCTCTCTCACAGTAGAAGGACTCGTTGCGATGTATTGAAGGCAGTGAAAGCACATCCCCCGAAATGACACGTCAGTCAGTCACTTGGTCTCTGTCAAAATATGTGCCGTGAGACGGGCATGTTGTGGGGATGGTGGTTGGGGGGGGGGGGGGGGGTGTAGATGTAACCCTGTCACAGTCCTGGCTGCGTGGAGAGGGTCTCTTGTCCCCTTCTGACCTGTCACCTGTGAGGCAAGCGCGTCGCCAACGTACCGAGCCCATTCGTCCGTCTTCAAAAGTCAAAATCAACGTCCATTTTTGACGCCGATCCAATGTAAAAAGTGACCGGGGAGGAAAAGGAACCCACTCGTGGGATGTTTTGTGTGTTGCGAAGGGGTTTTTTTGTTGTTGTTTTTTAAATTTTTTTTTTATGGCACTACTGAAAAGATACTTGGCAACGGTGGCCATCGGCGTCTTGTGATTTGCTGTCCATTGTTTGTCTCCCGGACGGACGCGCCAAACTTCACAGCATGTCGTCATGGCCCTGGTCGTCGTCGTCGTCGTAATCTCTGTGGTGGTCGAAATCGGGACTGTGGTTGACAGTCGTAACCAGGGAGAGCGGTCCGTCGTGGTCCTCGGGGTCCAGTGGTTCCTCTTTGATGCTGGTGTGGTGCCTGGAAGAGCGGAGCAAAATGAGAAAATGCGCTTTGCTCTTTCGCCGAAGCTTTCACACCGACTGTAAAGAAGGGAAACAAAACGCCCGCCGTCTTCGAGGAGCCCTCCTGGAGCCAATGATCATCGCAGCTTTCTTCTGATGCGGGCGCGGCTCCACGCTCTTTTCATTTTCACGGCGACCGAGAACAGGGTATTCACTTAGAATTGATAAATGAGGAAGATTAACCACGCGAGACGGCCACGGGAGAGAATGGACTCTGCCGAGTGAGTGGGCTGCCGTTGTCAGCCTTCCGGTGGCGGCGGATCAGCGGCGCGGCTCTGCGTTCCCCCTTCCTGCTCGTTAACATGCACAACCAGCGAGACGGGTCTCCCGAGGATGACCCCGAGCCGGCTTCTATCATTAATCAACTTCGAGCAAACAGAGCGCTCAGACAGCGCCGCGCGCGCTTTAAAGCCCGCAATTAATGCATATTTTCAAGCAAGTGTCAATAAGGGAAGAAAAGCGCTGGCAGGGAAGGCGGGCGAAGAGAGCAGACGCACGCTCGGCACAACTCGGCGATAAGAAACCGGGCCCTTAGGAGAATAATAACGCTGTCACTTGTAAACAAGGCAAAAACATGAGCCCCCCCCCGCGCTCAGCTCACAGTCTGGGCAAAAGAGCCGCTGAGGAGATGAGCTGTGCCAAATTTCTCATTACGCAAACAGAGCAGGAAGAGAGCGCGAGGGGAGACGGTGAGCGGTGGCAGAAAGCAGGAAAAAAAAAAATTTTGCGACAGCTGCGGGGGCCGCCGGGCGCGCGCTAACCTGCGGTGCCCGGCCGCTGTTGTGGAGGCGGAGCGGCGTCACCGGCGCCTGCGCCAGCGCCAGGCTCATTTAGCCGCACTGACAAGGGACGAACCGGCACGCGCTTCTTTCCTCAAGCCCACGCGCCACAATCGCAATGTATGCCAATGAGCTGACATATCTTGTTGCAAATGCTGAAAAAATAAAATAAAGGCGCGGGGGGGGGGGGGGGGTGAAGTCAGCTTTTCGATCATTTCACATCAAAGTAACCCCACAAGCGCCGCTGCCGCCTGAGGTGCGAGGCTGCGGCCGCAAGGCAAACGTGAAATTGTTATCACGAGCCCATTGAACGGCGCGCCGATTCAACACTTGGCTTGTAATGAGCCTTCTCTGGATACCCGACGCTCATTTGGCCACTTAAGAAACAAGCGGCGGTGAGAGCTGACGTCTTGGCTGAACAATCGCCTCAGCCGTGGAACATAGGATTTCGTTGTTCCTGTTTTTGCAGTGAACCGAGAAAATAAACGTCGGCACACGACGGACACGAAGGAAATGCGTAAAATTGCGTCAGAACGGCTCAGCAGCACGGCTCGGGTCAATTGGTGATGCCCAGTTTTCAAAACAAACGTGGTGAAGCGCCCTTTTGCTGTGATGCTTCACCGCCTCTAACTCTGAAAAAACGGTTTCGTTGACTTTACTCCAGCTTTTTAAGTGGTAGCATAAAATTAAATCATCTGACCCAGACAATTGTTTTTTTTTTTTTTAAAGTCGACTCTCCATCTACTCAAACAATGTGTCCAGATCCAGATCATTTTATTTTGTGCAACGACGTCACAAATTAAAGGGGAGTAACTTCAACACACCATTTTTTTCTCTCCAGCATTTTAAAAATCAATTCCACTCTATCTTTCTTTTGTTTTTAAAAGTCTTTCAACCTTTTGTCAGTGGAGGCTCTTTTTAAAAAAGCGACATTTGTTCTCTTTGCTTTGTCTTTGTCTGTTCTGTTTGTCAGTCTTTTTCGGTGTTTTGCCTTTGCTTGCTTGAGAAGCACATGCCGTTGCCCTGCGGATGAAATGTGCCGCATAAATGACGTTGCTTTGCCTACAACTGGCAAAGAAATGGAGGGGGGCGGGGGGGCTACGTATTTGTATTCAGCAAACGTAATGTGAGTACTACTGCAAATGCCGAACCAAGTTTTATGTGGATATGATAAAACACGAAAGAAAACCGATTCAACAAGTTTCGCCTTGGCACAAAGCATATACACTTAATTATGGAAAAAAAAGAAGAAAAAAAGAGTGCGAGTGTGAGCCTCAAGCGAGACGCAGAGAAGCAGAAGGGAGAAGCAGGCTGCCTTGAGGCCAGCACACCCATCCTGTCTCTGCCTTTCCTGTTCCACAGCCATGCTCACAGCTACAGTATGTTCGCGGTGATAAGGGATGGCACTTTCCTCTAGTTGGCCCCGAGCTTTGTTGCTACACCTTTATTTTTTTTTTTTTTTTTAGCAGGCAGAATTTCGGGAGGCCATCCGCGAGTCTTCCCGCGGAGCACACGAGCGGTCTGCGCTCACATCTGGAAAGCATGCATTGCGCCGTATTATTTTAAGCTTCAAACAACTTAGCAGACACTCCTACTCAACAAGTGAATTGGCGGCTGCGGTCGCAGGCCGACCGCGACTTTCCTACACAAGAGCTTTGAATCATGTCCTCCAGACTCGTTTTGCTTTCGTGTTGTTTTTCTTTAGGCAGCTCCTCCACGCCGTTTTCATGCGTCGCGGCTCGCGTTTCACCGCGTCCGAGCCAACTGTTAGCTCACTTGGCCGCTCTCGTCATTTGGAGAGTGTTTACACAATTTGGATTTGGGCTCATTTAAAATCACGGGAAGAAACCTTTCGAAATGGCTCGTTCGAATCGCAGAGAGGCTCTGGCCTTTTCTTCCCGCTTGAAACATGTCAAAGGTGCCGTTCCCTGAAGGCCACGACTCCGCCCACAAAGCCGCATCATTTGTCGATCGGTCGTCCTCCCGCACGTTGCCCATCCCCATCGTTTATGTTCATAGAAAGCAGGCCCGGAATGGAAGATGCGACGCGTTTTCCGGCCACTCACATAGCCGGCGGCGGCGAGCGTCCGGGGCTGCTGTCGCTGCCGTTGCTGTTTCCGTGGTCCATCGCTCCGTTCATCTCTTCACGGATGGCGTTTGCCAAGGAGTTGAAGGTGGGACTTCCAATGGAAGCAGTTGTGTATAGAGGTATGTTGTTCTCTGCCATCGAAGCCTGAAATGCAGGCAGCCCCCCCCCCCGGGCATTAAAACAGAGGGAACGGAAGATAGTTGTCAGCGCATGCTCAGTCGCCCGTCACTCGTTTCACACACATCCGGCTCGCCGTGAAAATCAAGCTGGCGGGGCGATATCTGATTTCCTTATCGGCCCGACTTCCCAGAGGCGCGTTTGAAATTCTCTTTTTTCACCTGGAATGCGGCGGAGAGGGTCGGCCCGTAGCCCAAGCTCGTGTGAATGTTCTTCACCAAGGCCGGACTTCTGCAAACAGAAATTGGATTAGGGCCACCGACTTTTTGCATCTCACCTCGCGCGCGTTTCTCAACCGCGGTATCATATTTGCTAATAAGAAATCAATGCACTCGGCATGAGAGCCAAAATGCACTTGCCGGTCTAGCAATGACAATATGAAGGCGTGACGGTATGACAAAAGTATCTTTCAACATGGTGAAGTGTGTGGGAAGCGAGACTAAGTTGGAAGACAAAAGCACGATGGATCGATGCATCACAGCAACACTGATGGGGGAGCAGGGGGGGGGGGGGGGTGCATGCATGGGTGGGGGTTGGGGGTGTATGCCAGGCTTTGGCTCAGGCGGAAGGGCTTACTGTACAAGCGGCTCGTCAAAGTTCTCATCGAGGGCGCATTTCCGAGGGCGGCCTCGCTGTACGTGTCGGCCGCGCTTAAACTCCTCCTCATCAACGGTCCAGTAGGACCCAAACTCATCCTCTACTCTCACAAAGCTCTTATGCAGCGAAAGGTTGGTGCGAATGGCACCCTGGGAAAGCGAACCGGCGGGGGATGGGGGGTGAGGGGCGGGGCAGCCAGACGCCCATGCGGCGTGCGACGACACGGACGACGGACAAACACACACAAAACACAAGGGAGGAGGGCAGAGGGTGAGGATCACAATGAAAATCAGCCAAAGCCATCGCGGGTTATGGGGGCATCACCAAAAGCCTTTCGAGAGCATGGAGGGGAGGCGCGCCAAAGCAAGCGGGGACTTTGGACGATGTGGCACACAGACAGTGAGATGGAGCAGCGGCAGCGGCAGCCTCTTCCCATCGGGCAACTCAAAGGAGCAAACCTACCCACTGATCTTTTGGGGCCGTCTCTTTTGGAACTCTATTTCGTCCACTGTCCACACAGCCCCTTTTACGTTTTCTACTCGCACAAAACACTTGTGTAGACTAAGATTATGCCGGACTGCATTCTGCAGTTGTGTAAGAAGAAAGAGAGAGAAAAAAAAAAGGTTCTATCAGTGAACATCTCTGCATGAGGAACATTTCATTGCAAAAAAAAAAAAAAAAAAAGATATGCAGCATACGGTCCTTGATTTCAGTAAGACTGGGCGGTAGAATAATAGAAAAATAGAGATGGGAATTATACAGTTAGGGCTAAAAGAAATACATTCATGATCCACCGCAGTAATCAATGTCAATGTCACGGCTGTCTTTCTGAAACTCAGAGGAAAAATAGGTGTGATTCCGCACATCTTCCGCAGATAAAAATCAGATGGATTGTTGAAGGTGGACAAAAAAATAAAAATAAATAAAACGTTTACACTGCGCAATATCTCTGCTACATGTACGACTGGGATAGTCTTTAACTCATTCACTACCAGCCAATTCTGGACCAAGTCTGAAAAGACGTTTAAAAACGTCTTTGGGAGTGAATGAGTTAATAATTATTCTTTTTGCACAAACTCTATTTCGACTGCCAAACACCCCGACGATGTGCCTTTGGTTTTTCACCATGTCAGCGTTTTCATATGGGTCCTATGGACACGGCCCACCCCCCACGTGGTGATTTTTACATGGCTTGTTTCCATTAAAAAAAAAAAAAAAAGGCTGAAAATACGACAAGACCAATAAATACATCCTGCTGTTTGAAAGCTAACTTTGCTATCGGCGTTGGAACGGAGTTTAGCGCGAGAGTAGTGGAATACAGTACAGTATACTTATCTCGTGGAGAATGAGGCCGTTGGAAAAGAGAGAGAGAGTGTGTGTGTGTGTGTGTGTGTGTGTGTGCATAGAGAGAGTCGCATCCAGCGGCACGTGACGGATCACCAAGGATTTAGAAGAGGCTTTGAGTTCCTAATTTGCCTTTTCCACTCATATTTTACTTTTTTTTTTCTTTTCTTGCTCATGTCTTCTTTTTAAATTGTTTGTTTTGTTTCGGATTGTGCGTGTGTGAGCTCATTTGCGGTTCTGTGGAAAGTGGAGCGAAGCCACCTACCATCTGAACATCCCGACAAATTACAGGCACATTGTTTACGGTTCATCGAAACAGAATGAGGAGGTTATTATCGTGCATTTGGCCAAAGTCGGGACGGTTCGCGAAGAAATCATTCTTGGACATGACATAAGCCAAAGGACAAACGGGAACCTTACCTTCCACGTTGCCGCGTTGCGGCGAAAGTACGCAAACATTCGTGTGAACCAGTTGTAGATTTCGTTTAGTGTTAGCTGCTTTTCTGGAGATTCGAGGATCGCCTGGATGAGGAAACAAATATTTCAAATGTCGCTTGCTTCACAAAAGCGATAAATAAATCACAAGAAGCCGGCAGGTTTTGCGTGTGTTCGTGCAAGAAAAACAAAGAGCAGGAGCGACTGTGCGAAGTGTACTGGCTGTTTATGTCGCCCCCCCCCCCCCCAACCCCCGCCCACCCTCCTCCCTCCACTTTTCATTCAAATGGAAGATTTGAATACATTTTCTTTTGTGGGTGTCCGCGAAGGGCAGGCAAAAACATTTCTCAGGCAGATTACAGGGCCAGCAATTACGGCCAGCTCAGATTAATTCCTGAGATGCCAGATTACTGCAAGCGAGCGATAATTGAGTGGCATTCGTAAAACAGGTTCGTCCCTACTGTTGTGTGAAATGAATTTGCTTATAATCTCTGAAATGCAAATCACGTGAAATGTTTGGGGAACCTCGTTTGCGCGCAGTCATTCGAGGCTGACTAACCAGTCGAGTCGACATCCAGTCAAATTGAACAAGAAAGAAAGAAAGAGAAAAACTCAAACGCTCCCTCAATAGCCGAATTGAAATTACTCGAGACGCCGAGGTCCCGACTGACTTCAGTGCGGAGCCCGAAGAGCGAGCGCTAAATCGCGCGTTCGCCGTTACAGGGAGCGTGCGTGAGATGGCGAATCGCGTTTTGACAAATATTGCAAACGGCAAATTGTTAACTTGCGCCTTTGCCGACCTGAAAATCTTTCGCATGCTGTTGGCAACAGGCCGAGGAGTGCTTGGAGACCGCCACATTTTGCCAAAGTTTCAAGGGATGCAATTTTAAGTGGTATTGGAAGACAAATCAACATCTTACTGAGTTCCAAAAATCTATCACTTGGGTCATTCTGGTGAAGCCAGCAACTGCATATCAGCCAAGTTGTTGTTGTTTTTTTTTTTTTGAAAAAAAAAAATTCACACCAAATCAGATTCATCTCTTCGCATCGACTCCTGCTTGAATGCGCAAAATGAACGGCGAGTAGATCGAGTTCCATATCCGTTGTGCACGAGCTGATCAATTTGACACGCGTACACCTTCGGTGTCCGAGGCCCGAGCCCGGCGCAAGCAGAACATTACCTGTCTTATTAATGAGGCGTACGTGAATGGTGGTCGAACATCTGCGTTCATGTAAAATTCTTTGTTCTGACTGAGATCTGCAATGACAAAAAAAAAAAAAAAAAAGAAGAAGCAGGTGTAGTAGCATACATGATGAGCATCATGACACGAGTTTGAATGACAACTTTGAAGCAAGGCGGGGCCAGACCGTGTCAAGGAAAAACCAAAAAGAGCATGTTTGGGTACCTGGGGAGATGGGCATGTTGTATTTTTCCGAGTAACGCCGTCGCATGGGGCCCATGCTGTGGAGGTTGTTGGCTGTGATGACGGAGTGAGTCTGTGACAGGGGCGTGAGCGGCGCCGTGGGCGTGGTGGGGGTCTGGGGCAGGCTCAGTGGAGGAGAGGCTTCGGGAGGGTTGGACTTTGACAATGTAATGTTGGACACCAAGTTGAGCTACGGGCAGATGGAACAAAACAAAAAGCAAACCCACGTGAGCTCAGGTCGCCCTTCGGTCGACACAAAGATGAACCCCAAGCATCGAAAGGGTGGAAAAAGTGACGGCAATATCATGACTCTTCTCCTCGGTCGTCAGCCAGTTCCGCCTTCCTGTTTCGGCCTGTTTGTTTAACGCCCCATCTCATCCTGTTCACCGGGACGACGCTGGAATGCTCGCCGCACGGGAAGGCAAAATGCAGCCGTGTCCTTCTCAAGATTGCGTTTTTGGCTTCGTTACCAGACGAAAATGATCTTCCCAGATCTGAAAGCTGCCGATGGGAACGATCCGATGATGAACGACTTCTGCTTCAGACCGACCGCTTCCATTCGACCCGCGGAAAGACAGCCCGGCAATGCTAGCGAGTCGCGGCCCGCGGCCCCGCGCGCACGCCGGGGGCTCGACGTAATAATGACGACAAGGTAGACTAATTATGGCAAGTGCAGCTGGGAGCCACGTGCCAGGCGTCCATCCGGCAGCGGCGGCCGAGTGGAAAATTTGAGTCCGACCCTTGCACCCGCCATTAATTGGCAGGAAAACCCGTGACACATATACATCGCCTCGCTTTGCAGAAAAGAGAACTATTCCCAAATGGCGCGTGAATTCCACCCGCAAGGATGTCGAAAAGACTCCTCCGTGAAATGAAAACAAACTTAGATTGAGTCGATAAAAGCACAGAGCTGACGGTTCGGGCCAAAAGCGGAAGCCGCGAATCTAACGGACGATAACAACTGTAAAATGCTATCAGCGAAACCAAACAAAAAAAAGGTCATATTCCCTTTTTTTGCGCACAGGAAGAAATCAAGCGTGGCAAGGGGAGAGTCCTACGGCGCACGCCGGACAAAATAAATCACACTCGCAAAACGCCATCAATAGTACGTTGACTCGTCTTGCTGAGGATTAGCCCGGCTTTGTTTCTCGTTTCATCCACATTCCCCGGCCGTAAACACGGAGAGGTTTGCAACAATAGGCCAGACGGGCTGGTAATAGGCCGGCCTTTGTTTGCCTCACCATTTGGACTCGCTCCAGCGTACAGACAAAATGAGACTTCAGACTGAAATTAATTAAATGGTAATTGGTGATCTAATTAGACTGCCTTTGACTCGGCAAGCCGCTAAAGAAAATAAACAAAAAGTCCCTCCCTCAATTATGTATGGCGTAAAAGGTCAGATTTCTGACGAGGATGCTTAGTGACACCGAGCGCCCGGCGCGCGCGCATTGCTAATGCGACACGTTTGGTTTGAGCGCCCGGCGCCATCCATCTTGTGAGAATAAAAATGAATCCTATTCATGCCACGGTTTACATGCATGCTATCAGTTAGCATTAACCGCAGCCAAATGCAAACTTACAATTGGCTGCTTTTCTACGGCGGCCGCAGACTTAAACGTGCTTTTAACATATGCGACAGCAGGAGGAAAAAAAAAAAAAAAAAAAAAAAGGGGTTTTGGCGAACAAAAACCAACAAAACTCCTACAAATGAAATGTAGGTGAAATAAACAATTTCATTATTTATTTTTTGAGTTACCTTAGAAACCTACTTTGATCTCTTTAGTTTTAAATGTTTTTCAAGTTTTCTGTTCATGTGTTTAAAATGGCGTCGGTGTGCGTTTTGGCCCTTTTTTTTTTTTTTTTTTTTTGGGCTTTGATTCCGAATGTTGAAATTGTTGGAGAACTGGAGGTGTTTTGTCCTGCCTTGTGTGAAGCACATTGAGTTGTCCCCGTGTATGAAATGTGCTGTATGAATAAAACCTTGCCTTGCTTTGCCTAAAGTTAACTATAAATACAGCGAAAATGTCCTCCGTTTTTGTCTTTGTCAAGAAATGTAATAGATGAGCCTTTGGGGGTGTCTATGCACGTATTTGCTTTGACATTACAGCTTGGAAGAAGGAAGGTCCTGGGAGTTGCGGTCCTTTTACTGTGCGTCGCCTAAAACGTGACACCATCTGGCCGCAGCCAATAAAAATTTTTTTGAAAAACCCCCCCGCAGTGCCACAAATCCACTTTCGAAGTTGGCAACTTCGAAAACGAGGAATGGACAGCAAGACCATCCTAGCTTCATTGAAGACGTTAAGGTTGTCATGCATCGGACTTTAGAAGCAGCAGCATTCTGCGCTGCACTTATTGGATGTCAGGATTTGTCGACTGTCATACTAATTTTTTTTTTTACTCCACAATGCTTACCATGCTCTTTTTCCTCCCCAATTTTGCCTACACACAAAAAAAAAAGGAAAATACTAAAACTAATAAAATCCCAACTAAAAGGAACCATTTTGAAAACTAATCAAAGCAAACTGAATTTGGGGGAAAAAAAAAAGTGTTTGGCAAAGCCTGTTTCTCGAACTCCCCTAAAGCCACCAGTCACCCAGCGCCAGTATGCATCAGAGTGTATCGATAGCACTTGATCGTCGATGACGGTGGCGAGCGTAACGACTTTTCCGAAAAGGAGTGGAATAATTAGCATCAAAATCCGGGCTGCCCTTGAGAGCCTTCTTGTCGAGTTGTGACACAGGCATTCTCGCGGGCCCCGAGGAGAGACCAACTCCAGATGCTATCTGCCGCCCCAACCGCTTTCCATACACAAAATGTCCCGGTGTCAAGAGACCACTTTTTGCACTCTGATCCACGCGATCGGCGTGTGACGCGGGGACCGCTTCAACTGACAGTCTTTTTTGTTGTTGCCTTTTGACGTCTGCACTCATCTGTGCGCGAGGAGCCCGCGCACATCAATGGGCGACTGTAAATAAATGATCCAAGCTGTGCTGTGTGACGAGAGACACGACTCCTGTTTGCGTATTGTGCATTTATGTCTGGGGGTGTGTGCGTGTGTGTGTGCGTGTGTGTTCGCTTTTGAATCCAGGCAATGCACTACAATGATCTTTGGCTCTTGGTGTGATAAAAGAACCGTCAGTCAGACTGATACATGCCCCCATTCAAAAACAAGACAGAATAGCCCGTTGCCTTAAAATGCCGCGTTACGCCCTTGTCTCAATATGATAAACATGACACTTTACGCCTTGCTTTAGAAATGGAGTTGTAAGCACGATTTAATGCGTCGTGGTAAAATTTTAACCCCCGCCCCCCCCCCCCCCACAAATTCATAGATATGTATACTTGGTTGCATCTGTTCATAATGAAATCCATTTCAATCGCATGTGATTGTTTCCAATGGATTCTGAAGCGAGTACGAATTTGAAGTGTAACTTGGTGTAATTTCATTGTCATGTCCAGGTATGTCATTTCACGCACGCTCTTGAAGATGCTTAAGGACTGCGATACGGATGTCTATTATTTGGCTTCACTCATTCATTATAGCCCCGATAGCAATAATCTGGCGGGGCCAACGGGCAGAGCTTGGATTCCGTTACGGAGACGAGGCCGTTTGCGCGCACTTTATCTCCAACGCCAAATTGAATCTTGGATGTCAGCGGAAGCGGTCCCGACCATATAGAGCGCCTCTCCCTGGAGACAATAGCTGTTTTTATGTCGCAGATAAAATAAGAAGACAGAGGGACAGATGAATGGATACAGGGATGCCAATTAAGACAAACAAAGGAAGGCGGGGGGGAGGGACACGAGACGTATGACGGGCTGGCTCACCGGCTGTGGCGTGGCTTTGGGCTCTGTCGATTTAACGTGAAGGTGTGTCATCATTGCTTGAAGACGCTCTTTGTCTTTCGCTAGCTGGAAAGGAGGAGAGCACATGACTTTTTTTTTTTTTTTTTTTGGTTTTAATCAGTACAGGCAACGGTGCTTTGTATTCTCATTCCAAATATCATTATCTGTTGAATCATTTCCTGTTATGTCATTTTAAAACCTGGTCATCTGTAATTCGGTCATCGGGGTCGGTCCTCACATTGCATGATCGTAAGCAAAAGAAGAACTTGGTGTCTGATAAATGCTGACTCCATCGATCTGAATATTATGGAACCAGGATGGAAATAAAATGAGGCCGCAAATGACATAGCTCTCACACACACACACACACACACACACACACTACATAAGACACGGGTTAAAAAAATGTGCACCTCGAATCCTTGGTAGTAAATGAAACAATTTCTCCAATTTTTATGAGTACAGGTTATTCATTGGGGACGTTCACTATTTTAACCTGTCACTGTCCTATGGACACTAACTTAGTAGTCCGCTTAAAGTCCCTCTAAAAACAAAATGAGTGATGGCTTATCTTTATGGAGACATTTTACCGCCATTTAAAAAAAAATTCCTTTCAGAAAATCACAATTTAGAAAACGACTGCTCCTAACAGATAACGTAATAAATAACATTTCTGATATTTTGCAAAGGGAAATGAGCTTCTTTTGTCTATGTTATAATTCAACACTGAGGTTTCTATCATCTCCGCGTGAGAGATTTTTGTGTTTTATTGGCGGCGCAAAAGAGATAGTCATAAATAACTTTTAAAGCCAGCGATATACAAAATGTAATTATCTTCTCTACTTAGCTGCGGGCTCTTCATATATCTTGTCCTAGCTGTCATGCATCCATAACACATTTTTAATGACTGGTTCCTTGCCGGTGTACAAATTCATGTCATTGGGACCTCTGTGGGTGACCCCGTGGCTGATGTCAGATGGGGGTGGGGTTGGGTGGGAGGCGTTCGGCGCAAAAGCATTGTCGGGAGAAGAAGACATCAATATTTGGTGCAAAACAAAAGCCCGGACAATACCTGCAGTTCCAGCTGTTGTACGACCTGCATTTGCACCCGACACTGGGCGGTGCTCCTGTCATCCAAAGCGTGTTCATTGTTAAGATGCCTGGAAAACAAAAAGCGGACAGCGCACGCACACGTTACAAAAAAAAAAAAATACAAATAAAAAATGCACGCGTCGCTTTGACTTGCAGCAGCTTGTTTCAGTTGTCTGATGTCAGAAACAGTCGTGTGAAGTCTGCTTGAATGACAGCAGACAAGTGCAATGACTGAACTTTTGTAGCTTTTGCCGTGGCATTTGGACGACACTCCATTTGCATACGTATCTGGAAGTTCTTTGTGTCATTAAAGTACGTTGAAATGTTTGAAATAAAAACCTGGCAAACAGAAGAAGCACGTGGCAGCTATCACAAACTTGAGTTATGGATATAATTATATGTGATCATTTTATACGGGAAAATATATTCTCCTTGCCTCTACTTTTTAGAACTAATCTAAATAAGTAGCTCGGCAGGCTCCAGACAAGCCCCCCCACCCCCCCCCCCCCCCTCCCAGTGATTCATATAAAATGGAGCAGATAAGCTTCACGAGTGAAGGAAATATGATTGCAGGAATTTTATCAGCCAGCGCATGAATTACTGTTTGAAAATGCTTATACAGGGGCATTTCATTAATCATTTAATCATAATCCGAGCAGGATGTTTGAACTGATTTCACAAATACCCTTTCATTTCACTACTTCATTATGCTCACTAATGGATCCAATATATTATATATATCATAAATTATATCGCATCGTCAGTGACCATGTAGGTCACCGTCGGCGGGCTGGCTCGTCTCGGGAGCGCGCACGCCGGCGCCGGCGGACAAGCTGCAAGGTGCGGAAAGCGCCCGGCGTGATGAATGCACCTTTGCCCGCCGTTGGCGGCAAATCAAAAGTCGGCGGTGACGCCGTGGCGACGCTCCCGCTCGTTGTCGGCCCTCGAATCGGATACGTCACATTTTTACGACACCTGGAAGGAAACGATGCCACGGTTTGTTGCATTTAAACCCACTTTTAAACGTCCATTGTCCAGAATAGGATCATTCTGACTTGAATTCAATTGAAGCCAATCCGCAAACGGAGCCGGTCGACATTTGCGTATATTTCCATTTTCGAAGAAGGAAACTCAACTTCCATTGAACCGGCCTTGGCGGCATTTTCAATGAAGGGCAGCCTACGTGAGCGGCTTTGAAATTTCCCTGTTCATGGGCGACATATGCCCCGCTTCTTTTCATCCTTTGTTACATTCCACTTTATTTCTTCTAATGACACGGCGAGTCGCGGTGCATAATTAATAGGAAATGAAATATTCAAATGCAGCCTTGAGAGAACTGTCTGGACACGGGAGCAGCGGAGACGACGGGGAATTGACGGCCAGAGAGCCGATGAATGTTGGCGCGTGTCACTTTTTGGACTTCAAATGGAGCCGCTTTTAAAAGCGCGCTGACAATGTGGGATGCAAACCAAACAATGAAAGGAGTCACCCAAGACGCGCCCCCCCGCCGCGCAGCCATTCTTCTGGGTCACTTAGTTCGCAGATCCGTTCGGCAATCGCGGAGGGAGGTCGAAAGCCAAGATTTCCTGTTCCAAAGTCGATCATGGAATTTAAAAACTGACCGCTTCCGTCGGACAGCGACGAGACGTGTTACGGGATTGGAGTCGCTCAGAAATGCGCTGCGGGTTTTTCAACGCGTTGCCCTTGAGAATCTCTGCATCTCGCAGACGGCGCAGCGCTAGAGGGCACCGCGGTGTTTCAATGGCTCTGACCCGCACGGCGGGGGCCGCTGTTGACCGACCGAACCCCCACCCCGCCCCTCCCGGGCCACGCGCACCTCTGCGCGTTGAGCACAAAGACAGGATCTGGTGCCTTGCGTTTATCAAGATAGCGCACGTAGGTCCGTCATGTATTCTTAAAGACAGAACTAATACTCACACAGTTTAAAACAACATTTGCGAGCCGCGTTAGCTGTTACTGTTGGCGCGCGCGGTTGAAATCTGTTTGACGTTCGAGTCCTCCTCACCGTTCCTTCTGTCTGGTCGCGACATTCACAGACCTCGACAATTCCATCGTTACACTAAATACGTTTGGTTTTTTTTTTGATGTCGTGATATTATTTCGAGTCCTTTCAGAGGCCCGCACTATCAGTGGCTTGGCTTCATGTGGAAGCGCTTAAGGGGTTTGAGCGCTAACACCTTGGTGAGCTGCTCGCAAACTGGCCTGCTGCGAGACAAAGGCGGCTTTGTGGAGACTCACCCCCAAATGTTTTCTTAACGTGTTCCAAGCAGTTGGAGCAGGCAACTAAAGTAAACAAGATGTTGCCATGATAAAAACACTTGTGAAAACAAAGCAGAGTGCACTGACCGACATTGTTAGGGAGAGTTCTACTGTGCGGCCAGAATTTGATTCCCTTCCCTTCGACCAAAAAAAAAAAAAAAATAAATAAGGGGCGAGGCAATGTCCGAATACAATAAAGAGTGAACCGGTTTAAAGGCGCCTCCCCGAAGCCAAAATATACGCCCGAGTGTGAAAATACAAAGCGAGCTTTTTTTTGTTTTTGCAAACGGCACTCCACGCGTCATATTTGTTCGCAAAGTCACAAGCGCTTGAGGGGGCAATACGAGCGGATTCGAGCAAACAATCAAACGGGGACTGGAAATATTGACGACAAAGTTTGGGTCGTCTCACAGGCCGCCCCCGCGTGACACCTTTTGCCCCACGTCTGCTGGGAAAGTGTGTGACTGCTTGTTTTTGGGGATCACGGGATTGTCTCATATCTTGTTGAAAGCGAGACTAATCCGGGGTGACAGTGAGCCATTGATCTGCTGCCACGAGGCAGATGTTTTCATCCTTCTCCGTAACCACGGTGCTGTTATGAGCTGGATTAACAAGAGCGCGGCGCGCGCCGGCTTGATAAGCAAACCTGGGGTCTCAGGCGAGGCGAGCGCGACGTATCACAACAACGCTCGGCGCCTGGCCGCGCGCGGTCTAATCTGTCCCGGAGTTTGTAATTTCAAAGCGGGTGTTTCTGTCCAAGATAAAGCGCTATGAACGTGCGCGGTCAGAGAACGCCGCGATGGAGTGGTCAACAATTAAATGGCGAGGAAAAAAAAAAAAAAAGACAGATGGAACCATGAAAGAAGAAATCGGAGGCATACAAGTGGGGGGGGAAAAAAGAAGAAAAATGGCACCGGGCAGACAAGGCAGTCAAAGACAAACAACAAATCCCCACGCTCCAATGACAAGGGCAAACATGCAGTGTGCCTAAAGTGTGGCCCGCTACGGATAAACATCCTACGGTTGTTTGTTTGGGAAAAATGGTCCCCATCGCCATGGGAACTGCACTTATCACAGGAATTAGAGGCCCATGGCGTCCTCCAAGGGGGTCTCGGGCTCCGTACCCTTGTCAGGAGAGCACTGTCCCAGACACTCACTCAAGGAATAACAAACAGCTTTTGTTACAGTGCATTTGTGTGAAAGGTGTCCCCCCCCCCCCCCCCCACCCCAAAAAAAAAGAATGTGCCAAAGCGAGGTCACACCCACACACACACTTGGAAATGGAGACTTGGACTTACTTCAAGAATGAATGGAAATCATCAAAGACGGCTTCACATCCCGGCCACTTGCAAACGCCGTGACCGTAGAGAGGATGGCTGTGGGGGTGGCAGTCTTCGACGGTGGATCTGAAGCAGAAAGACAAAGAAGGAAAACAGGCGACTTAATGACTCTTTCTTTCACCGAGCTCAAATACTCGCGGCAGGATCGTCACCGGTGTCAACGCATGGCGACAGTTACAATGCTCACGGCGAATCATCTGCGGTGAATTCAGCCGCGAGCGCTGCCGTGTGGTTCGCCCGATTTAAACCAATACACGGAGCCGCTGAGATAGAAAAGTGTCACTTTTTATTTTATTGTATTAGATTTTTTATTTTTATTATTATTTTTTTAATTGTGACGATTCACCGTCAGAGTCCTCACCAATACCGAGCGCCGATTCGTCTGGGACTTTGACTGTGTAAAATTCCATTGAACACGATGAGACAAAACCACTGTGAAGAAAAGCTTTCTTTCGGACGCATGTGATGCTTCGCTGACGTGTCAGACTGCCGCTGCGCAGCGCTAACTACTGCCGAGTAGGACTTACTCAATGTCACATTTTCGCAACTCAAACTTGACCGAAAGAGTGCCTTAAAAAACAACCGTAGCCGCATGCAGAGTGCTGTACATCCAGTAGCGATCAGACATTCAAAACCAGAGACGGTTCGAATGAGACACGAATAGCAAAAAAGACAATCAATACCATGAACACGAAAACAAGTCTCGTGCTGAGTCGAAAGCCAAAGAATAAAAATGTGCTTTCAAATGAATGGCTTGCCTAACGTTGAGTTGGAAGTATCAGTTGGCTGGTATCGGCAGCCTATGAGTACCCGGATCCTAGAAATAAGATCCAGGATCGTTCCATGACCGACACCTGATATCGGTGCTCGCACATTCCTTGTGCGTACATCCACAAATTGAATTGGGTCTGCCTGAAGGAACGTACGTGTCGCAATGTGAAAAGCAAAAGAAACTTTTCAGATTCAGCTCAAACTGTAAACATTCCCACCTGGTATCAATTTACTCTATCTACCGGCCGATCCGTGTCACAAGGGGCTGACGAGCAACCACAAGATGTAACGGGGACATCTCTAAAACAACAACAACAACACCGTCCATATGGCAAAAGGTGTGGAACGAATGTCACCCCAAAGGGCGCTTGAGGAAGTGGTCCGGGGGGGGGACTCGACGCTGAGAACAAGACAGTCAGCCATATGGAAACAAGCACGACTCAAGACACGCAACTCTCTGCGACAAAGGCCGGGGGACTGGCCTCTATCGCTGCCACCTGTGCTTTTTGTTTCCCACCTGCTAAAACACCATCCAAGGCATTGCAAAAGTTGACATAAAATGCAGATTTGTGTTTAAAGCCGTACGCTTTATAGACAAGAAAATGCAGCTTGTCGCTATGCATGACGTGAATTTAAGAAAACAAGCTGTTCATTTGTTGTATTGTCAGACAGTCGCACCTCTTTTCAGCGGACTCCATTTACAACGTTTTCACCCCTATCACATTTCAAAGTCCCGATTTCACGTCATCCCATTTGCCCATTTGGCTTCCGACGAATGCCTTTATCGCGTCAACTTCATTAGAACGACCAGATTTGTCCCACAAAATCGTGAAAAGGCCTTCGTGACGACGAACAGTGGCACCGCGAGCTTGCTTATGAACAAAATGTACAGCGCAGGATTCCCCATCCGTTGCTTAGCAACACTACTGATCGACCCGGAAGCACGGCGCATGTGGTCTCGGATCACGTCTGGTAAACAGAAGCAAATCTCGCCGTCCGCGAAAGCTGAAATTGTCTCTCACTTTGGAAAGGGAGTCTCCCGGTCCGAGCTCAGCCGAGACTACGAATTGGCAAAGTTGACGATTTTGACAATCTGGCAACAAAATCATGGCAGAGTTCAAGGCCAACGACACATCCTGAACTGAAGAAGGCACTTTTCATTTGCTCGTTTTCTTCCTACTGTTATGACGTAGTTGTAATTGACACGTATTACATGTTCATGATTCTACATCTGTGAAGCTTCATATTAGATTAGACGTGGTGGTTGGCGGCCATTTTATTGGGAATGGTTACAACGAACGACTGTACAGATTTACTTTATTCCTCGAAGTAGGTTGTAACGAGGTTCGACTTTATTTGTTGGTTTGATAAAACCCTTGCTTCAGGTCCTTGGAATTGACCGACCAAAAAAAATGCACCGCAAAATTATTAAGATGCTTCTCAAACAAAGTCCACAAAACTGCCGCGCTAGAAAGATAAATACGGATTTTGAGCCTTGCAAGACTCACACGGGGATTCCAATCCGAGCAGATGCAGGTTGACTAAGTTGAGAGGCAGGCATTTTGTGAGGGAAGCCGTCGCGAGACGGAGCCCCGATCAGAGCCTGTTTGCCGAGCGTTCTTCAAGACAACTCAGCGGCGGCGGCGGCACGCGCCGCGGCTTCGGCGTGTGTCAAGACGGCGGTGATTGAATTTCCCCTCCTTCCTTAAGACGGAAGCGCAAAGCCGATGAGTGATTCCTGTGGATGCACTTAAGGTTTTAGTTGCAGGCGTCGTCGCTCCCGGCCAGATTTTATATGACACATGAAACTAACTACATGGTACTTAGGGCCCGCTGTAAACCAATCCCAAGCCGGTCGGGGGAAAACAGGTCCATCAGAGGAGAGGCGTGTTTCTGTTGTGCCTGACAAAAGGACTCACCAAACCACATCGATTCAAAGTTTGGCCTGGGCAGGAGGAGCCAGCGGCTGCTCCCCGTCGACACCCGGGCCCGTTTCGTTCCGCTTGATCTTTCCAACCCTGAAATGACTACGCGGCGGTTTTCTCGAAGACGCTCGAGAACGGCGCCGCGGTCAAATGTAAACTTGGTCCGCACCATCAAAATACAACGGACCTCGACGGCGGTTTAGTTTGAACATGCTCGGATGCCATCTTCGGTAGGAACTGCCGGCATCGATCTCAAATCTTATCAGATTAGGTTGTTCACTGTTGCGACATTCATTCTGAATGATGTCCATCTGACGTTATTGAAGAATTGTTTCCGGTAACCTATCTGCTATCGGTGACACATTGCGGTCAATGAGAGTCACCCGCTCGCTCTTCTGACGGATACGATGACAAGGATACGGGTGTGAAACAATTCCGTGGGCGAATGGCGTCTTCACCTCCGCGCTCGTTCTAAACCGCTGCTGACATCTTCATTTAATCTCTGACAGTCAACGCTTGGCAGCTCGAGCGCCGCGTCTTCCGTGTTCTGCGGGGCCCGCGTTTTTTTTTATCCCTCCCACTGATGCTCACCTTGTTTGCTCACTTGTGGCCACGTGTGATGGAGGGAGCGAGTCAATATCTCATCCCTCACACATTGCTTCCACAAGACGACGCCCACACGCACCCCGACACTAAATGAAGCGCTGCAAGTCCGTGGATTGGATGATCCTCGACTGTATCAAACCTTGCCTCGTGGCCTGGTTCTTGATCGGGATCTTGAAATCCACTTTCAAAAAAAAAAAAATCTCCCTCCCACGCCCCCGCAAAATAAAAATAAATAATAAAAATCTCACCACCGATGAATCGTGATCTGTGTCGCTCCCCGCCAGCTCCCCATCCCACTTACACACACACACACACAGAAATGCGGTGTTGTTTTTTTTTCTACGTGGCTTTCTGAAAGGCACGTTGGTTTTGATCAGCCACTCCGATGTTATGCAGTGAGCTCATGGTGCCTGGAGCCTTGTCGCTGGCAGTTCAAAGATCATAACGGCGACGGTGCGAGAAAACAAGCACGTGCGCAAGACGCCAAATTCCTGCCCTCCTTGCGACAGAAACAAATGGGATGATCCATCGCCAAACGGAAAACGCGATCACGCCGCCACTTAGTTTCAGTTTGCTCGGTTTAGTGCCCGAACAATGAGTGGAATCAGGTTGACGGCACCGAAAGGAAAGAACCTCGGCGCGTGTGTTTCGTCTTGAGAGACGCTACAGCTAATGTGCTGTTATGTTCTCGAGTAGAATGACAGAAAGGCAGACTTGACCCCCCCCTCATTAACACCAGTGAAATATTAAATGAAATATACATTAATTATAGACCCCGCAAGGCCTGTGGGGGCATTGGAATTTGTGGAGACCTCACATGGAAGATTTTGCGGCTTAATGAGAAAAATGGCGGCGCGGTGGGCGACTGGTTAGCACGTCGGCCTCACAGTACAGTGCAGGGTTCGATTTCGGCTCCGGCATCCCTGAGTGTCTTCATCTCTTTTCTCAGGAGCGGGAGCCTCAATTTTTTTTTAGTTTACCCAAAAAATGGATGGATGGATGGATAATTTACGCTCAATGGATACTTCCAGTAGGTAGCGACACAACTCAAAATGTAATAGAATGACAGTAATTTCTGAAGATAATACCGCACTGCGTGACACCAAGAGGTTTCTCCTCGTACTGTAAATTGGCTCGGGTCCCCAAAACACTAACAACAACTCAGTATGGCGCATTGCAGTTCAACACTAATGCTGGCAAAGTCAATTCATATTTTACTGATTGTGTCAGTCAAAATGATTTTTTTCCCCCCTTTTTTGTGTATGCGAATGATCCGGGCAGAGGCAGACAAAAAGGTTGTTGTCCTTACATTTCTCTCTTATGACTGATGTACTGCCCATTGGTGGGGGGATGCTGGTTGTGGAGAGGGTTCTTTGGCGGGGCCGGGGAGGAGAGATCGAGGCCCCGGTGGCCATTGTTGCTGCCGTTGTGTTCCTCCTTGACATGGGCGGTGGTTACCTCCTTCCATAGCTGTTGCAGCTCTGCAGGAATCATGCCTGGAACAAACAAATTGGATCATCAAATCAATTAGCAGCTAATCCAACTCTCTCCTTGGCCATTTAATTAAATCATTTGTCTGTAAACAAAACCGTGTATTAATTAGAATCTCAAGCAAGTACAACCCCCCCCCCCCCACGCACCACCCCCGCCTCCTCAATTCTCCTGTCATCTGGATAATGTTTGTGTACACAAATCCCTCGTACTCACGCAAATTTCATGCCCAGAGTAAAATAATTAACATTCAGACAAGGCATGAAATCTGAATAATGGCCATCATGTTTGTGTGGTGTGCGCAGACAACAATATGTTTACAGCAGCAACACTAGGAAACATACCCCCCCGCCGCCTCTTTGAGAAACAGGACCCTGGGGTAATATTCTCAAAAGCGCATTAATGTGCAAAATACTTAAAGCTCTGCACCGCCTCCAATTGACACAGAAGACTTAAACCTCATTTAACAAGTCAAGCACACTGCAGCTAGCAGAGCTCTTTGAAAAAATAAATCCCTTGCAGACAGATGACATTGTTGGTGTGTTGACAACACATCTACGATGCGTGTCTGTGTGTGTGCCTGCCTGCCTGCGTGTTTCTACATTGCGCTGACAGCAAACTTAAAGGCGGCGGCGGGGGGGGGGGGGGGGGGGGGGGGTTCGGGGGTCAGGAGTTTGGATAAGAAGGTAAAATCCGGTTTTGGAGTTTTTTTATTTTTTTTATGGCAGTACACCATATCGTTTGTGGTCATCTATAGCATTTTGTCACCTTCCTAAAATAAGCTGACATTGATATTTTTTTTGTCTTAAATGCCTTATGCTGGCCACCTCTGCTAAAATTGGCTACATACTGAGTAGAAATTATGAATAAATATAATAGAATCGGTTATTGTTTTTTTTTCATGTCTCCCGACCCCCTGCCCAACCCCCCCCCAAAAAAAATAATTCCAGAGAGATTTACCGATTACTGCAATATTGTCATTTGACAAAATTTAAATGAAGCTATCTGCGTGTGTGAACTCTGATGCCCATTTTCAAAATAAAAACAGAAAAATCTGAAAAGGCGAAATCTGAAGACAACGTGCGCATACTCAAATCCAGCGTGCTGAAGTAATCCACATGTTCAAAGCAAGTCCTTGCATATGTGCTGTGCTTTACCTTACAATTAATTAAAGCCATTCTCAAAATGAGCAGTGTTAAATGAAAGATGATTTGCACGTGCTTATCTACTGGAGTTTCTAGTCTCCGAATCCCCCCTCCCCGTTTCTCATCAGCGGCTCTATAGATACCACAAGTGCTCCTTTCAACCACCAAATTGTAAGACACTGTATGCAAAATGCTCGGTCTTCATTTATTCCTGTTGTGGAGAAAAAAAATAAATGTGAAGATCTCGGTGCGATCAGCAAAAATATTTTTCATTTGATAAGCTACTAAAGATTTTAATTATGCCGGTAATGGAGAACATTGGCCTAATGAGGCGGAGGACTCCGGAGAGACGCAAGGGCTAAGAAGTGTGAAATGAGTCTGATAGGATTGCTCTAAATTCACACAAGAGCGTTTGCATATCAAAGAGCAGGAAATGATTGCAGGACATATCAATAACCTTTCCACGTTCCAAGGAGCGTCTTTCCACATTCAAATATTTTGCTCGCTCTTCTTCTGCTTGCGTGTGTTTTCCCTGACTGCCTTCAACGCCTTGCTGAGTTCTAATCCGAGTGCGCGCCCATGACAGGCAAAGCAGGCTCCATATTGCCGCCTGTGTTTTAGCATGCAAATCCCCCGCTCGCCCATTTACAATTACGCCACTAAATGTTCCATTGAGCTTTTCCTGTCATAAAAACAGACCGTGAGGCAAAAGTTCTTCCTTTTTATCCTCTTTTTGAGAAGGTCACCGGTGATGCTCGTGTCCTGCACGGAGACAGAAGGACCGATCATCCCCCCCGCCCCCACTTGGTGCCCGGTGACAGTGGGCGATGTATTTTTAGCCGATGTGCTTGACAGGGCGGCCCACACCGGCTCAATTACCTCGCAGTCCTGGTGACCCCGACACGACTGTTTACTCAGATGAAAGCGCAACGGATGGAGGAGGCTGATGAGAGCGGTAACAGAGTGGGAACAAAGGTCTCACCGGCTCCCAGTCAGCTGGAGAATAGAGTCCAAAATTCTGCAACTGCTCGGTAAATCGCTGAATGGTTTGGGTCCTGAATACATTAACGGATTCAATACAAACCCAGTCGGGCTCGGAGATCTGCCCACTCGGGCCAATTAGTGCAGCCCAGAGTTCAAAGTAAGCAAGGTGAAGCTGCGTTTAGCGGTTATGCTGCACACAAATGGAACAAGTTGCCAACAGAAGCGATGTCAGTCCAGAGCGCCAATGCTTTTAAAACCACGTGGGAAAAACGTGGCCATTTTTCCCCATACCTTTGATTAAGCCCCCCCCCCCCAATTTTAACCCCCCCCCCCATATAGTTATTTCTTTATTTTGAAATGTTTCTACAGTGTGTCACCTCAAATGACAATAAAATGCCATGACACAAATTTCCCTGAGCGCGTTATCCTTTCTGGTTGAACAATGGAGTTGCTTTTGCAGATGTCTCCATCTGATTACAGCGGCACAAAACGACACTGATCCGTAAAATCCTCTTTCTTGGTCCGGCAGTTTGCCCGCCTTTCAAATGCCGGATTGGTTTATCTTTCCTCTTTTCATTTTTCAACACAACCATTCGGCTCATTACAATGGGGAAATACAGACAAGCGCGTAAAAAATGTATGTCGTTGGGACACGTGATTGATCACCGGCCTCCCAACGCAATTTGAGCCCGGCAGGTAGCTCTGGCACGGAGACGAGCCGGGCACTTCAACCTCCTCGCGTCCTTGTCCCCCTGTACCCAGGTGACCATGTTCGAGCAAGCAGAAAGTTGATTTAAGGTTCATAATGACATCAGTTGCAGGCCATCATCCTGGAAATAAAAAATGGCCCCCAGTGCTCGAGACTCTTTAAAGCGGGCTGTTACTCCTCGCTCACAGTGCCGGTGTCACGGGGCGGGGGGGGGGGGGGGGGTGTAGGGACAGTGACATTGCTATTAGTTTATTGTTCCGTCAGGCTGGGACCTGACTGCACCCCTGTTTATGTTACAGTAATCACTGGCCTGCTGATATGCGCCCCTACGCCTGAAATATGTCCTGCTTCTTGCTGCAGGAACTATTACCGCTAACCTACGGCTGGATGGATCAATCACTGACAGGTCGGCCGCGTTCCCCACTGCTGTCCCTGATGTGCTGCTGTTCTGTAGGCACTTCGTGGCTGGCCACATTCTTTGCTTTCATATTACCGGCAAATTTGTCTTGTCACCGTCCCGCTGGCCTCTCGGAGACAACTTTAATGATGTTGCGCGGCAACGCGGCCCTCCTTGCCGCACAACCTCAAAGGGGCACGGGGGCCATTTTCACCACAGCGTGCGGAGGCGGTGTGTGCGCTTTGCATTTAAATGAAAACACATCCTCAAGGCTGCAGCCACGTGAGCGCGAAAAACAACCGGCGACTCTCTTATCGGGTCAAGAGGACGTGTGTGTGAAAACGCGTGAGCATGTGGTGGCGGAGAGAGGTGGGGGGGGGGGGGCTTATATCCTCCCGAGCAAATTGTTATAATTTATAACAGATATCGTCTAACTGCTTCCAGGACTTTGAACGTTAATGTCAAAAGAATTTACAGCAACAGAAAACGATAATACGAAGGATTCAATCCCAAATTGTCTTTGACTCAAATTTGTTATCTTACAGGCTTACACAAAATTTCAACAGCCAACTGGAAAGCATTAATTATATCGCCTTAGAATTATTACTCCCATTTATTTTAGGAAACTGATGATGCATAGAAGTAATCCAAAACACATTATGCTCAACAAAAGCTTTAACCCTTTCTTGTCTCGCTTTTTAATTGTTGTTTTGGTGTGGTGTGCGAGTTAATTCCCAAATTATTTATAAACTGGCCAAACGCTCAATTAAATTTATTTATTATTAGCATTTTTATTTTATTTTATTTTTTACATTTTGAGGACTGTCCATGTCTCTGATTGGACAATTTGGACTGTACAGTACTCAAGAACCTTGGTGACTGGTTGCATGATCTAAAGCGTTATAATCATCTCCGGCACACATTTATTACATTGGATATGCCAGCGAAGAGAAAGAGAATAGCAAATATTTGTACTTGGTATCTCTTTCAATGACATTTTATACTGTTTGCCACTCTCCTGCATTATCTCTTGACCCCCCCCCCCCCCCCCCTTAACTTCTGCTAAACGTTCAGAGACAATCGCTCTGAGGCAATGGCCTCAGAATTTGAACAGGGGTTTGAATAGTTTGGGCCAATGAACGGTACTTATCAAAAGCGAATAGCTAGACTAAATCATTGTATTAATAGCAAGATGTTAAAATGAGCAAAAGAGGAGTAAGACGGCCGTGCCAATTTATTACGCCCGAGTTTGAATCCATGATCACTGGAGCTCAGATAGAGCGGATCAAGTCATCACTTGCGAGGACGCGGCGCTAAACGCGAGGCGAATATCGTAGATTAGATCACAGCACCGTAGGCCGAGCCCACTGATGCGTGAACGAGTTAAGCGATGTGGAAAACAGAAAGGTCATCAATAACTTCAAACAGTCAAGCAGAAAACGCGTTGAATAGGAAGACAAACGGGGGAGCTCAAACGACTAGCTTAAGTCGTGTAGCAGCTGTCGGAGACACGGAGCACACCGTCGATGGATCGCGAGGACAAACAATTGAGCCGGGCAAAAACGAATCACTTCGGACAACAGATCCGACTTATTTTTTAATTAATGGGAAGAATAGCGGAAATTGGAAATGTGAAAGGAGCAAAAAATAGCAACTCCGGTCATGAATGAAAATGTCAGGGTGTTATGACACACTTTGCACGGAGAGTCAAATTAAGACGGGCTTGACAATCATTTTTAAGGTAAAAAATAAGCAAGTCCATATTTTAAAAGCTGCCGTGCCGACTTTGAGGGAATTTGAAATGCAAATACAAATGAAGTACACGCCCACACCCACACACCCACACACACGGCCGGCAAGTGTGCATGGCATTCGCTGATGTGATGATGACACAGTCTAAACAGGATGGGACTGTTGCGAAAGCTCCCGCAAAGTACAGTATCTGCCCCTATCAGCCGTATAACGCTTTACTCAAAGGGCGTGTGTTTGTTTGCCAGACATCTGACACAAAGCAATTCGGCAAAGCACACTCAACACGGCGGCGCTCCACGCCTGTGCCCGCGGCAATTGCCTGCGAGCGGATGAGTGATTCCATACCCAGTCCAAACAATAACAGCACTGTACAAACGTGTTTGTGTGTGCCTATTACCTAAGCACCTCTGAACCCTCCTGTTTTTAATCACCCTTATCTTGTTATTTCAAAACTGTTTGTCTTAGCTGGGAATGAATAGTGAATGTCATGTTCTGAAAGCCTTACGACAGTGTCTTTTGTCACAAGGCGACCGCTCCTTAACAAATAGGAAAAGAATAAATAAAGACACAAACTTGTTGGCCAAACAGACGTACTGGCTCCCGGACAAGCAAACATACTGACACTTGATGAATGATAAATCCAACCTCGCCAAAGTTCTTTGCAACGCAGCTTCTTGGAGTCACCTTTGGATATGGCTTGCTCAAGCTCATTAGCTTCCCTCCTTAATTGTATATATTTATGTTTATCTATCTATCTACAGCAGGGGTCCCCAAACTTTTTCCTGTGAGGGCCACATAACTTTTCCCTTCTCTGATGGGGGGCCGGTGTCAGTTTGTAACAGAAAAAGTGTGACGATCGTAGGGGAGCTTAAAAAATGTATTGTTTTCCAGAAAGCCACACATAACCAAATAACCCTTTCCAGGTTCTTTACAGAAAAAAAGTCAGGAAACAAATAATAACAATATTAATGAAATAAATAATAACTAAATAACCCTCTCCGAGTTCTTCACAGAAAAAACAGGAAATAAATAACTAAATAACTCTCTCTGGGTTCTTCATAGAGAAAAAGCCATGGAACATTAACTTTCTGTTGTGCCATGCACAATCTTAACAGATAAAAGTTCAGCTCAGTTGTCAGAGAAGAATCTCTCTGACACATATGAGCAGTCTCCTAAAGTTCTTGTGTTCCTTCCTTATAATCCTTTTGTAGGTTCCAGTAGGCTTGTAGACACCGCTGTTTGCAGTTAGGCTTTTTTTGGGGCGTTTTTAACACAGTGACGGGTCATTTTGACCCGAGGACAACAGGAGGGTTAGAGGGCCGGGACAAATGTGCTGACGGGCCGTATCCGACCCGCGTGCCGTAGTTTGGGGACCCCTGATCTACAGTATATCTATCTATATAGATATAGATATATATAAAAAAAAATACACACACACACACACACTGACACACAAGCACACAGACAACCGATACAACGCCCTAAATGTCTTTTTTCAAATCCCAAGTGCGGCATAGCCGCATCGGGTGCTAATTCAATCCATTGTGGTGCTAAGCAGTACTGACCGTGCGCGAGCGACTGCAGCGGCAGGCCCGTTTGTCCGGGCTGAATGGTGAGCAGCCCTTGGCGCTGAAGATTGAGCAGATGTTGCTGCTGGACCTGCTGGACCTGGAGGAGCTGCTGCTGGAAGGCCAACTGCTGCGCTGACACCTGCTGCTGAAAACACAGGCAGACTTTTTCAAAACGCAGCCCAAGAGTCAGTGTGCATCCCGCAAGATGTTTTTCATGTACAACGCTGCCTTAGGTGACCACGGGAGAGGAACAAAAAGAAAACACTTTGTATGTGTCTGTGAAAATGCAAGCGGTCTCGTAAAAGTATCGTGTGAATGTCGAGCAAAGTCCTCCTATGTTCAAATGTGGCCAATATCTTCTTTTTCCACAAATCTAAACTATTGGTCAGTCCCCACGTGGGTTTTTTTTTAAACAAATTATTGTCCAATCAGAAGTGTTGAATATGGCTTGACTGGTTTTGGTGGTGAGTAAAAAAGTTACATATGAAACCAAGATCAATAAAATGGAGAGGAAGTCCAAGTTATACAAAAAAAAAAGTTCTCATAATGCCCCATTTCTTGAGTTGCACAAAAAAATCTATTGTTAGAAAAACCTCTCAAAAAATCCTCTTCAACCTGTTCACACTTGATTTATTTTTTTGACTAGCAGTTTGACGACAGATCACGAAGTTGGGGCTTTCCAATTAATTGAAATGTAACCGTGATTTCGATTTTGGTTTGTCACAATCATGCAAACGTCAACAAAGAACCCCAATTCAGGTGCTGAATGGCGCGTTCACCTCCGACGTAAACGCACCAGGAAGCAGCAAGCGTGTTGACATAAACGTGATTGTTCCCTCCCTGAGCGGGCTTTCAACGATTTCATGACACCACAGTTGGGAGTTTATTGTAAAACTAAATGCACAACAAAAAGAATTACACACGTTGCAGATTTAAACACAAGACAAACTTTGTTTTAGAATGATCGCCAATGCTAATGCTAAAGTCAATGTCAAATGAGCAGCTTTAAAAAAAAAAAAATCATTTTAGGATTGAATTTGACTTTGTTACAAATTTTCTTGTTCTTTCAAGTTATATTTCGAGTTGAGTTTTCAAGGATTCAAGCATTTTTTGTTGTCAACACACAACAACAAAATAAGACCAAACAAATATATTAAAGATGCAAGGGAAATGCTTGTTGGCAGTTTGAACGTGTGCAAAGACGCAGCCCAGCAATGGAAGGTGGAGATGGGGCAGAATGAAACTGCCGTGCACGTGATGTAGCGATGTCATTTTGGACGTAACTAAAAAACAATTTTCTTTGAAGTATTCAAGAATAAAGTCTTCAATGCGCAGGAACAAATGAGCACGAGTGTGTGATGTCAGTTTGTGGGGAGTTCGTAGTAGTGCTGGTAGTTGAAGAAATAATTGGTTGTCATAATTGGGATTTCAATACGAATGAGAACGATTCTGAATTGCCGAGCCCGAGAGCAAGTGGGAAGAGAGAAAGGGCCCGCTAAAAGCTGTGGTACCGCACCCACTTAGCTAACACGGGATACCTCGCGCTTTGTTGACGTCTCACAACTGAGTGCATACAAACAAACAAAAAAAAAGTCTTGGAGCACAGCAGCTGCCAGACGACAGCTCCAAAATAAAAAGCCTGATACGCCGAATGTGGAAAGGGCGTCAAGCCCCTCCTGACCCACCACCTTTTGGACTTTGGCACAAGTTCGGTCGGGTAAAACGACGTCAAAGTGCCAACAGTCAAGAACAGGAGCCACGGATGAAATGTGCCATCTAATACCAAAGATGAGACGAGAAAGACATGACAAGGGTCCCGCAGAGGGTTTCGGGGATACGGACGGACTGCGCTTTTTTTTCTATGATCCGCGCGATGAATTGAAAGAAGTTTCCGGCTTCTATGCTGGTTTGCCGTCTGCTACTTCCTCACTGACAGTCGGATGCAAAGAATCGTGCTACGGGGGTGGCAGTTCACAGGGAACGACGCCTTTCATCAAAACTCTTTATAAATAGAAGTTGGCTTTTCTGGAAAAGAGAGAGAGAGAGAGAGAGAGAGAAGGAAACACTGAGTATTGCAAATTAATTTAACTCTCCCCTCCTTGCATGTTTTATCTTCTGGGCCGGGGGTGGGGGTTGGGGGGGGGGGCGCGCTCCTGTGCACTCCCAGCGTGCAGACACATAAAAAGCACCCGAAGCAACAGACCAAATAAGAGGTTAACAAGAAGTGGCAGAAGGGAGCGAAAAATATCGTCTCCGACAAATGATAAAGAGTGGCGGTGGCAGGCCTTTATTGTGGAGCTTCAAATATAAAGTTAAAGAGCTTTGAAAAACGAAATTTTCATGTCTTTAAAATAAAACAGGGGGGCACAAAGCAACAACAGGGGGTTATTGTCTGCCAGCCACTAGGGAGTCACAGCATCATTCTTATTCTGTCTTTTGATGGCTTCTAGAAATGCCACTGGAGAAAAAAAAGAGAGAGAGAGAGAGAGGCAGCAGAGAGGGGAAGCCTCACGGGGTCGCATCTATTTCCTGTGATCATACATAATATGCTTCAAAAGTTTTTCTTTTTCTTTTTTGCCGTCTTCTATTCTGGCGCTCCATTCAACTGATCAATTGGCCCTCCTTGGCTCCTCCACCCCTTTCCTTTTGTCTCACTTGCTCCTCTTGTGTTTACATCAGATGCGACTTAGTGACAGGCTCTATCTGAGGCCGAGGAGCCGCGCTGTCACGTTGATTTATGGGCGCATCACGCCACAACTTGTCCAAACTGAAGCCCACAGTTCATTAATTAGGGAGCTTTGACTTTGAAGCCGCGAGCTTTGACAGCACGCGGGCCTGCGCGCGCACGCCGCCCGCGCCCGCTTTTAAGGCGGGCTCCCTTTTCCGAGTTTCCTCTCCTCTGCAAACACTCAACTCGATGGGGACGAGTGAAAATTCCCCGATTGTCTTTGAACCTTTTCTGACCGCGCGATCATTTGCTTTGTCCGTCGCGATGCCTGTATCTGCCAATCATTAGCACGCATTAAGCTGCGGCCTGCGAGCGTGCCCCGCTGTACTGGCGGGGAGCAGAAGAGTGCAAACGAAAAAGATGGGGGGGGGAAATAAAAACCTCAATGCAGACAACAAAGCTGGGAGCGCTCGCCGCACTGATATCTCACAATTACATGCCTTCTCATCCGCTGCCATTTCCATGTTAATTACCAAGAAAAGCCTCTCAGATTTATATGGGCTGTGTTCGTGCCCCCCCCCCCCCGCACCTCCCACCCACCCCCGTTCCTCCCCGCCCTGCCCTTCATTATTTCCTGCACACGACTCTCAGGAGCGCTGAGGTCTTTGTTGTGTCGCACGCTTGTTTAGTGAGAATGGAAAGCAAGGAAAATACCAGTCGGGTAAACGAAAAACTTTTCCAAAAGTACAGTCCGCCATCACTCAGCCATGAAAGCAGAAGGTTTGACATACTAATCAGAGGCGTGGGCGCAATTGACTCCCCCCCGGCTGCCACCTCCCCTCCCCCTTTCCGTTCTGCTAAAGGCAGATGGGTTTGAGGGAGGGAGCAGCCGCGTCCGCCGCGCTCTCTGTCTGGTCAACGCTTTTCACACTGGCAAGGCCGTTGGAGTGATGTCAGTCTACCTCTTTATTCTGCTTGCTGCCTCCATGCTGCTGGAGGAGCTGGAGGTGGAGCTGTTCCTGCTGCTTCTTGTAGAAATCCTGGAGTTGCTGCTACAAAAAAACCCAAACACATGCATGGGGAGATAATGTGATTGATGTATGGCCAGATTCCTTAAGCGCCAAATATTTGGAGAATTGCGGTTCCACGGAAATTATTATTGGGGTTTCTTTTCTTTTCTTTTTTTTTTTTTTACCTGCTGTAACATGAGGGCCTGCTGCTGCTGGAGAAGAACCTGGAGCTGCTGAGGGCTCAGGACTTGCTGCTGAAGGATCTGCTGCATCTGCTGAGGAGTTATCACTTGAGGTGTCATCATAGCCACTGACACTGGAACCTGAAAAAAGAAAAACAAGCACACTGAGTTTTCCACAGGATGTCGAGTTGGCCCCCAATCCAAAAGGCACAATGGTGAGATACGGCCAATAAACCCAACGGGCCCCGCCCCCAAAATCAAACTCTGTTCCGCATGGCTCTTTGCTTCGGAGTGGGTGTCATTCTAACAGCCCTCGACAACAATATTTTCCCACTTCACCCCCTCGAAGAGCAAAAGAGGAAAGGAAAGAAGATGACAGCCGCTGACGGCGCATGCCCGCAGATTCGACGGCAAACTGCTTTCAGCAACATGCCTTTATCAAGCGCGAGAATGATTCGCATCTCCTGCGATGCTTCGCCGAAGCGTTTGCCATTTTGGAAATGTTCTCCGAGACGCCATACCTGAGGACGCCAGGCAGGACGTGCCGCGTGAGAACATTTCATCAGAGTTGCTGTCAACATTGATGTATTCTTGTGACAATATGAAGGGGCCCGAGGAGGAGCCAGGGGGACCATCGCGCGGGCCTCAGACAAACTCTTGAAAGGTGCGAGGGCGCGGCTCTTCAAAGCCACTGATTTGTTGTGACACTCAAAAGGCCCCGCAGTTGTCGGGGTGTCTTAATTGCTCCCATCTCGCGGGAAAGTCGGCATTTATCCACATGCCACTAAAAAGGCCTTTCCTTGACATCGGCATGAAGGAATTGTATTTTATTAGATTTTTTTTTTTTTTAACCGTACGCGATCGTGTTTGCCATCTAGAAATGATTCCCGTTTAAATGTCAGGCCAGCTAACATCTGACAGACAAGGTCACTCAAATGTTACGGGAAACAAGATTATATCATTTTGAATTTTTCGTCGGTTTCCGAAGGCAAAACACCGATTTCTTTTTGCCCGCTGAAACGAGACAGCGAGAATAAATGAGAGCAAACGAGGAAGACTGTGCTGCAACGTCAGACAAGCGGGAGTGAGATCCCGCTCTTTCTTGGCCAGTGAGCTGTGTTTGTCAAGCGTCGAGCCCTCGAATGAGATTCAACGTAGATGCCGGACTCACACGTCCCCTTTTCGTATTTTCAGCGGTGGCGGCGAGGAGGAAAACGCGAGATGAATCCCCCACCTCCTCATTGTATCTGAGGCAGTCTATCTTGAGTTTTGCACACGACTTGCCCGGTCATCTGCATAGACACCCCTCCCTCCCCCCCGGCCCCCCCCTCTTCTAATTCTCTAATTTCACAGTCATTTTCTTACAAGGTCTTTTTTTTCCTCTTGGCACCACTAATTTTTACGAGCTATTCTGAAGGTCAAGCAGGCGGCCCAGTTTTTTTTCGAACGTGCAAATGTTAAACGTCATGTGAAGTCAATGTCATTGCTATGCGTTCCCTCTTCGTGCATTTTAGAATTTCATGAACAATGTGCGCATTCTTGTCACAAATGCTAAAAGGGACGCTTTGAATGGTGGGAAAGTGAGCGCAGGTGCCACGTGATCAGGTTTTTACACACGGGCCCCCCATCTTAAGCGGCAACGTCATCCAGAATGACACGGAGAGCTTGCGGAATTCTCTGCGCCTTGTTTTACATCTCGCTGTGATATGGTGCAAATATTTTAGCTTGCTGTGAGCAACAGCCTATGACAGCCCGCCCCCCCGTGTGTTCCCCATTTATGACCTAAACACGACTGAGGTCATGAGCGGCTAGAGGGGTCGTACACTTCTTAACCTATCGATCATCGGAACGGCTACCGTTTAATGCTGTGCCGGAGGAGTGAGAATCTGCCTAAAACGGGACGCTATCGATAGGGAGGGCAGGAGAGAGAGCACTTAAAAATATATGTATAATAATTGGCCTGGCCAAATTCTGTCGCATTTCCATTTCACGCAAACACAAGATGCCAGTTGCCATTTGTAATACTCTCATAGTCACAGAAAGGGCTCCAACGAGCCCAGCCGTAATCGACTCAGGAATACGAGGGTGTTGGGGACATTCTGAGGATGCCAGAAATAGCTGCCGCTTATGAATTTCACCAAGGTGCAGCACTCTCCAGGTGCCTGCCATAAATAAACGTTCAAACCTTCAACATTCTTGCGCAGTTGCAGACTGACAGGGGCAAAAACATCCACACGTTTCTATGCACGTCTAATTTCCCAAGATAACGTCACATGATTAAAATGGAGAAATTAGGTAAGATTGACATTGATGGTCAAAACGTACCCCATTTTATGCGGCACTATTTCTCTTGGACTTTGCCACACAACAAACAATCCGAATCCCAAATGTAAAATATCGACAGGGGGGCCAGGGACTGCAAGGAAACGGAGATGATTCCGAGACCGAGACCCTCCCTCCATTCACAAGTGAGAGGTCAACGACTGCTAGTAGAGGAGAACGTTGGGGGGAGGGGGGGGGGGGACAAAAACAAAAACTTTTTTGGTCTCACACGCAGGAAAATTAGAGGATCAAAAATGAAAGAAAGGGAACGGCCCAGCTCAAATATTTCCCTTTTTCGTTTGGCTCAGTGTGGAAACTTGCAAATTTGATGATGAGTCTCCTGCCCTGAAAAACGTCAGAAATTAATATTTAAGATTCGCACATGAGAACATTTTTAATCTGAATTAAACTATATTCATTTGCAACCCCAGAAAAAAAAAACATTAAAAATGAAAAAAAAAATTATATTCTCTATTCTACAAATACAACAATAGAGATGATGAAGCACGATAAAAAAAACCCCAAAAAAGGAACAGCAATGAAAATACTTTTTAAGCCAGCCCAGAAAATGCTTGACGGTGCAGATAAATGGGATCACAGACTTATTTGGTTTGTCATTAAATGAGCAACTGTGAGAAGGATTTGGGGCTTTGCAGCAACTGCATCCAACAGGATTTTGACTCACTTCATTCGACAGTTTTTTTTTTTTCCCCTGCCGGCCCCACCGTTAGACTTAAACAAACAAAGTGCTCAGCAAAGCGGGTGAGCTCATCCCAACAACAGCTGGGTAGTGTGCCTCACCCTGGTTCTCGGCACTACTCATGACGGTGCCCACACACATTATTTGCTTATTGCAGGGACTGGGAGACTGATTCAAGAATAAAATCATGAATGGATTAATGGAGACGTACAAAAACGCGTACTTCATTACATTTTCCCCGTTTTGTCATAAAACGTCAAGGGACTCGATTAAAATGTCGGCCAAAACTCCTCCCCGCGTCCGCAACCCGATAAGATTCACAACATGGACGCTGTCTTCCAAAAGTAGCCAACTCTCGTCCAATCGATCCCTATTGTTGGATTTGATCTTTTACCCACAATATTGCACAACCATTGGGCGTGAAGTGCGCGCGTCTCGTCTTTGGTGAAGCGGCTCTATGCGGTGATGCAACGGCACGCCTTTCGGACGCATTATTTGAGTCAATTGAGATTTAATTAAGATCGCAGCCAATGAATCCCTTTCAAATGAAACTCGAGTCAAAAGACAACGGTTGACATCTTTGCGCGGATTGTTTATATCATCCAGCCAAGAACACCTAATCCCATGTTTCCACGACGGCAGACAAGATGAACACAAATCGTGCCGCTTCTCAACTCTTTCATGTTGAACGGCTTTTATTCACCCGTGTGTTGGTGGAATTCAGAGAAACGGTGCAAAAAACGGTCACTGGGAGGCGCGACTTGTCAATAACGCCGCCATCCTCCACATTCTTTGAATTATTCAGGCCGGGTGGTGAAAAAGTTCACCCCCGTGCGCTGAGCGTTCAGCGACGATGTCTAACCTTTACATCACGAAGCAACTCGAGGGGGAATAAATCATCCCGCCGAAGAGTGGGAATCACGCGCTGGAAGCAGTAGCGACATTAAAAGACAGAATGAAAGCTGCTTTTTATTTGATTTTTTTTGAAGTCGCGACACATTTCTGTGCGAGGGGATCAAAGGAAGCGCAACAAGGAGCAGCTGGCGGTACGCGCGTTTGCTCAACGAGTCCCCCGCCTCGGCTCTTCTGTTCTGCCCGCTTGCTTGCTCGCTCCGCCGCAAAGCAAAGGCCACGTTTGAAAAGGCTATCCCGGCAAGCTGGGGGACTCTGGGCCGAATCTGTTGGCCAATGTTGCGGTTAAGAAATGACAGGTGCCGGCCGCCCCTCTTCTTGACAGGCCACTGCGCAAATAACGCCCCTGCCTGAAAGGGCTAATGCACAACTAATGAACAATAAATCAACTTTGATTACAAACTGTCAGCCCAATCAGCACGCACTCCGGCTCTCCCAAAGTGCGCGTCTCGGCGCAGCTGCACGGCTGCACGGCATTGCCCAGTTGATGTTCCCGTCTGCCCGACCGGCTCGCAATCTGCTCGACTGTTCTTCACTTTTCCACCGACCCGTTTCCTGACCACTGATGTGAATGATTAAATATGCATAAGAAATGGATAAAACTTCCAAATTTGAAATCTTCAAATAATCAGGATCAGAATGTTATGCAATTTACAAGACTTAAAAAATAAATATATATATATATATATATATATATATACATACACCATACCACCACACCATACAACTTTGACCAAGATCCGAGTGACAGTGAGCCTCAAATATATTTTGTAGTGATTACGCTAAATATCAACGATATCAAATAGTAATTTAATTCCCAGTCAACCGAACAGGGAGCGCCTGCCCAGTGATCATTAAGTTATGACAAAATTGACAGTAGGCAAAAGAAAAAAAAAAAGCATTTGGAATATCCTGCTTGGGCACAGCAACAAACAAAAACAAAACGGCACCAATGAAAGACTTTCTTTCAAAACAGTCACAACAGCAATTATCGAACAGACAGCAAATCTGTCACCTGCGTTTCGGGAACGGTCCAAAATTAAAACATCATAGGGAGCCGCTGCACATCTGGTTTAACAGGTTAGCCGACTGTCAGAAAAGTAAACATGACAAAAAATAAAAATAAAAATTCCACTCTAATTTACTCGGAAGGAGTTCAGTACTTGAGGCTGTTTCCTCCACTTCAAACAAGCAAGCAGACTTTACTACCAAGAAAAAGTTGACTACTCAAAACAAGCCCGCGGAAATCCGAGACAGACACAGTCAAATTCAGATAACCGCGTTGAAGACCCGTGTTTTGGCTTCTCCTGTCAACACGCATGTGCAGAGTGTCTTCGCGGCAAAGTTGTCAATTCCTGAACGCCGCAACTCTCATGTCAATGTTGCATGACACAATTAACCCATGAGAATACACGGAACATCAACAAGCGGACGCCGCGCTCCCTTTCGTATTCTGCCCGGGTCCAATGAAATTGTCAAGTTTCTAAGCAACAACGCTCGCCATATCAAAGAACTCAATCATATTGACAAACCTGACAAACTCCATTTAGCTGGCAGGGTAAACAGAAAGCCGGGCCACGCGGTGTGGAGTGAAGCAGAGCGGAGAACACAGCCGCCACGGAGAGAGAGAGAGAGACACTGAGAGAGAGAGAGAGAGAGACACTGAGAGAGAAAGAGAGAGAGAGAGAGAGAGAGAGAGAGAGAGAGAGAGAGAGAGAGAGAAACACACACACAAACACACACAGTGGGGGAGAGAGAGAGAGAGAGTGGGGGAGGTAGGGAGAGGCAGCGGCAACGCAGGCAGGCGGAGAACAAGCTCTGTTGTGTTGTAGCGTCTCCAACCTTCTTCAGAATACAGACGGATTGCACGCGCAAGGTTACTCCCTGGCTGACAAGATACAAAACTACCCAATCAACCACACCCTGCTCCACCAATCACAAGCATCCCTCTAAACATAATCAATTCAAATGGGGCCGTACAATGGGGAGCCGCAGGCTGAGCTGCAGGTGAACCCGAGGCTTTGTGTACAGGGAAAGGGCGGGGGCGGGGGGGGGGGGGGTCCTTTAAAAAAAAAAAAAAAAAAAAAAAGGGGACCAGTTGACCCCTTGACCTCTGCGGGGACTCTGGCCGTGCTCTTTAAACAATGGAAGCCCATAGACAAGAGGCCCTTTAATGAAACAACAGATATGTAAACACTGCTATCCAGCGGAAAGAAAGACAACTTGCCAAGCTTTCAGCCCCTTTATTGTTCTGCTCAGTGGAAAGGTTTATAGTGCCAGGACAAAAGACGCAGCTCGACAACAAACGAGTAAACAACTCTGATACTACTTTGTTGACACTTTTCTCCAGTTTCCCATGCGGCCCTTTGACCAACCTCAGAGGTCCAATCAGTTTGGCAGCCCACCTTTAAAGCTGAGGAGTATCACAGCAGGAAATGATTGAGTGCGTTTGGTCACAAACATCATCATGTACAAGAAGGCCTCCTTTTTACCAAAACAACGAACAAACTTTTAGTAACTTCAATTTAAAAAAAATAAAAATAAATAAACTAAAAAGAGAGGGAGAGCCATAGATGCCAGGCATCCCAATGAAAGCAATTATTGTCGTGACGTCACACAATTGACCCCCCCCACACACACACACACAGAAAGTGCACTCACTGAGCAGCCAAGACATGAGAAGAAAATCGAACTCTGCCATCTACTGGAGAAGGGGCGGAACTGCCCAAAGGGGTGAGAACAGCAGGAGGGTTGAAAGCATGTCTTCTGCGCTCTAACTTTTGTTTTTCACAGAGCAATCTGACTTGAAGCATGTTATTACTCATTCGGGAGTACATCGATACCTAATGAAAGGTGGCGAGTTGCCACTAAAAGCGATTTCAGCGGCAATAATAAAATAAATCAATTCAACAGAAAATACGAGGGAAGATTAGCACCTCCACTTTGTGAATTATTGTGACAATAAACAGCCAGTTTTGACGCGTCACATATCAACAAGCTTTAAAGCCTTGGCCAAGGATGAAGGAATGTTCACGGGATGCGTTCCAGTCCGCAAACACACCGGTAAAATAAACAGAGCTAAACACGGCATCGGCCTGACAAGCCACTGCTCTCGTCGGCTAATAACTAACAATGAGCTCAGCTAAGCTGGCCTGGCCCGTATAAATTATTGACTGGGACACCTCCAGTGTGTTCAAAGTGACAATTCCGATATATGTCATCCTGAATAATTAAACGCCGGAGAAGGTGCTTTTTTATTTTGTATCCGAGACAGCTCGCAGAGAATGACGGGCATGTGCGCGCAGCCGCCGTGCGCGCGCTCTCAAAAACGCGCGCACGGCCGCCGCACTCTCCTTCCTCGGCATTCTCCCTGGGGTGGCATGTCGCCGTATTCTCAATAAAACACCTTCTTAGCAGTAATAGGCCACTGTTCTCATTTCAACACTCCCAGCGGCCTTGTGATAAATTTAGCAGACGCGCAGTTCAAGCGTCCCCTTCTCACACGCAGTCTTTCTCATCCGTTGCCTCTGTGCCAGCGCCATGTAAAATAATTACACTTTTGTGTCCATGTGATGCACGGTATATAGATTTTATTTCCCTGCGCGCGGCGAAACATCAGTAACCTTGAGCCTTGGACTGCATCCCCGGTGATAGTTTTCAGGGAGTAGTGAGTGTTTGTGCCCATGACAGGGTGAATTGCATTATAAAACACTCCCATTTCCTGCTTGAGTTAAAGTGAAAGTGCTGTAATGCCTGGTTAGGTCCAGCCCTGCTCTGCTCCGACGAAAGAAAACGATACAGCTCCAATTACCAAGCCTTCTCAAAACTCAAATGCAGCCGGGGCCTGAGATGCAACGGTCTGCCAAGCGGCGCGTTTGTGTTGTTTGTACGAGTGCTACTGAAGGAAATTAGCAACACAACAAACGCAACGCGGTCGTGGACTCGGCATTGGGAAGGACAACCGTGTGCATAAAGCGGACAAATATTTGTCTACTCACGCAGATAGCAACGGTTGCTCGATATGTGTCCAAAGTCGGTCCTCGAGGGCCGCTCACCTGCCTGTTTGAGATGCGCCCCTCCCGCAGAGCACCTCAAATGATCAGGATCGTTTTCAGGCTTGTTCAGAGCTTGCTGATGAGCTGATCGTTTGAATCAGGCGTGTTGCAGGAGGGACGCATCGCAACAGCGGCCCTTGAGGAGCGCGGCCGGACATGCCTGCGCTATGCAATGCCAAGCCAAGTTTGCTCAACATGTGATCGTGCCATGATCCATCATGTTAGGAACCAGAGTGGAATGAGAAGGGGAATGCGGCGTTAAAAAAAAATATATATATATACACACACACACACACACACGCACACGCACACGCACACGCACACACTTATCCTCTGACCTTCGTTTTAAGAGCATCTATTGTTCATAGGCAGCATTATCGGGTCTCTCTGACGTACGGTGACTCTGAGTTGTTTGGCTAACCTCCGCATTGCCCAACGCTTCAAGTGTGGTGGCCGGCGAGGGTAGAAAAAGGCTCTCAAGTGGACTGGTGGACCCGGAAATGCAAATTTGTGACCGGCGGGAGTTTTAGTTTTCTTGCACGTCACTTGCAAATTTGAATGTGAACACATTATATTTTTGAGGGAGTGAGTGAGCGAGCGAGCCAGTGAGTCAAGAGGGGGAACGATGTGGAAATGTGAGAGCGCAAACTGCTTGCAGGGAAACATGGAAGCACAAACGAAGGCCCGAAAAGGATGGAAGGGCTCCCAGTGCTGTGACTGGAACTGATTCGACACTCATCGTCTTGGCGAGGAGAGAACGTGAAACGCAGCGGCCCCCCAAGTGCTTGTTTGCTGTGTGGAATCGGGACAGATGACTTCATTCTGACAGGATTACCCCCCAATCCTGGATTTAATCTATACAGTGCGCATAATACATTTTTACAACATGACAATGACAAAAGACAGCAAAAGAGACAGCTTGATCGCGGGGTTTCACGCGAGCATCAGTCTTGGTTTTGTGCTGATCGTCAAAGACAAACTGTCTCACCTCAAAGCAATCCACATGATTTCTTTAGAGTATCACCTCGAGACGTGAACATCGCAGACGGAAAGAGAACAACGTCAACCGCTTTTGAGAATTGAGTGAGAATTTTTTTTTGAAGCTTTCCGAGCAAATTGAGATCATTTGGAGGTAAAAGCTTTGAAGTCAGAAAAAAAGAAAAAGTGAGGGAAAGTAACTTTGCTTCCGATAGGAATTCAAACATGTCACACAAGCTCAGTGATGACCACAATAGAGGTGCAACTGTGGTGGCCATAGAAAACCAAATCTTTATTCTCACTTCAAGATATTGCTTCATGAGGAGTCTTCCTCATTTGTGGAGATATTCTTCCAAAGAAACATCCGGCAGATTTGATGAAATTGGTGATGCGTTACATTGGGAATCAAAAGTCCAATGATTCCATTGATGTACGTTTAGGTAAGGTCTCCCACATGTCATTGTAATTCCAGGCTGCGTTCACACGCACGATGTCCATTTCGGATTTTTTTTTTTTTCAATCCGATCTTTTCATGTACTTGTTCACATTACAAAAATCAATGCAACTTCAAATGTGTTTGCAACGAGTCCACGATGTGACATGCGGGCACACAGAGCACGACCTTGACTGACACGCCCAAAAGACGACATTTATGCGGCAGGACCACCAGGTAAGGGCTCACCTTTTTATCATCTTATAGTGACAGAGGAGCAACGTGGGAGGAGGTAGAAATATTTTGGGGAAAAAAAGAGTCAAAACAAATGTCTCGTTTCTTGCGCAGTTGGCATTGGCCGCCTTTCTTATGAGTATGCTTACATTGCACAGACTTACTTAGAGATGTACTATTCTCTGTTTCTTGGCGAGTTTTTGTTGGTAGTGGCACTTCGGGCGAAAGCATTTCAACCTCTGTTTAAGAGAAACTTTGTTGAGACGAATAGGGAGAATGGTCAGCTCCGTTTCCATGTGTCTCCAAAGACCACAGCGACTAACTGTGATCATATATTCTCACGCTCACCGCCACTTTGCGAGCGGCCAACAACGGCTTTGACACTCTCGGCTACTGGCTGACTTAGTTACAGAAACACCTCATAATGCTGTCTCAGATCACCCTGAGGCACTGGCAGGGCTCCAGCTGACAGGCCTGGCCTAGTGCTCTAATGACTTACAGATTGGCGCGCTGTGGTATACATGTGTCAGGACAATGCCATGGGCCTGTTGCAGAAACAGTAGGAGACGAAAAAGAAAGAGAGCCGGCAGCTCCTCCTCGTCCTGTCAGCGAGACGATTGGCCCATGGATCGTGTCACATCACGCGTACCCCTGACAGACCACAAATGAAGGATGCAAAAAGCCCACGCGGTTGGACGAGGGCGTTCTCGGGCCACGCAACAACTCAAGTGGCTTTCATCCAGACTACTCACAAGACATTATCTTTTGACCTGGAGGTACCCTCAGTGAGGCGGTGCAACAACGGTGTTGAAACCCCAAGGGAGCGAGAAAGAGAGCAAAAGACGGAAAGATGAGGGGTGCGGGGGCGGGGGGCGTAATAAGTACGGTAGGTACTACTACCTTCTTTCAAAGTAGAACAGATCACGGCACGTGAGACCCTGATACACAAATCAAATGTTAATTTAGATTCCAATACCTGATAAGACGATCAGCACATTAAGTCCACAAAAAGTACCCCCAGTTCCTTTTTCTCAAGGAAGCAAAGCACTTCTGCTATGATGCAACTCAAAACCGCCTCATGCTCACATTTCCTTTGTGGCGCTCCATGTATATTTCACGCCAAACGTATCCACCTCCAAGTAAAGTCTGCGCAGGGGAACATTAGCTGGCTGCCGACCGACCCGTCGCTGTGCCAATGACGTGAGTAATGCTGGCCAATCCTGTCTCGCAAAGAAATGTAATCTGGGCATCAAATGGCTAGCAAAGACATCATGTTGACATAACATCTTCAAGCAGAGCTGCATACTGCTTAATCCCCCGACGGGAGGTTGATGCCTTCCCTCGGAACCCTGGCAATGAAATGTAGTTAGCTTGAATGGTGAGTGATGACACAAACTAGCTGTGCTCCCCCCCCCCCCTCTTTCCCCTGACCCCCCCTTACCTTGATACCGGTGGACTATCAGCAAGGGTCCCACAGAGTTGTTCCTAATTACCTATTTCTCTATTCCTGATCCTACGGCTGGCATAATTAGTTACCTGGGGCTGCAATCCAATTTGAAGTGATGACAAGAAAGTGATCCATGAAAAAGTAATAAGTTAAATCCAATTTCAGCCCGCTTCTAATTAAATGCACATGGAACTAATGAGTCAACCCCTCGCATTTCACTGATAATGCTAATTAGCAGGGTGGGAGTCGCTGGCTCTCATTGTGTCACCGCAGGTGTGACGTGTTAAAGGTAAAAGGGGACACGGGTTCTTTTAATTACGCGTGTCATCCCGTCAATGTAATTCACTGGCTTTTCGACCAGTCAAGTATGTTTTGCGGCACTCCATCCTGCATGTGGGCGACGCTGTTTGTATTTCAAGGATTGATTAAGGTGCCTCAAGGCAAGACATTATAAAGCAGAGGCATCTTTTATCCAGAGGCGTCAAAAAGGGTTGAGGGGTTGTGCGCGTGGGGGGGGGGGGGGGGGTAACCCTGGTTGGAGCGATGAAAAGCGCCGTTTCATGTAAATCAGGGGCGCACAGTCTTCTTTGACTCATGTTTTCTCCTGTTACTACCACTGCTACGACTGTGAAGTCACTTAATTTCAGACATCGGTTGTGTGGGCGCTACGCTTTATTGTTTTTGACTTGAATGAGAGTGAATTGGTAAGTCGAAGCCACTAAATCTCCATCTCTCGGCGAGTCTCGAAGCCCATCTCCTTGTGCCTAATGGGAAGAGCACTGAGACGAGCGCCGCCTTTTCCACAGATCAGGTGCTTTTATGAGGTTTACTACACAGCCTAATAACTGCTGGATCATGCCTTTTATTAACTAGTCTGGTCTAACGGCGAGTCATTATCCAGGATGTATAATGGAGAGAGTGAACGTCCCCGGTGATGGCAGCATTAGCTTACTTTGAAAATAGGACACTAGATGAGTCAGTGAGTCAGACTGTGATCTGAGACTCCTATCACAAAAAAAAAAAAAAAAAACTAACTAAAAAAAAACCATGTCCTCACAACTCCTGTTCATACTGTGCGTGTGTGAATGCTGGACTCTAACAGTGTGTGACTGGGATTTGTTTAATTAACAGAACATGTAGTTCAGAGATAAACACCTTCTGGACGTGTGGCATTTGCATTGCTGCAAATTTAACCCAGCAAAACAGAACAATGAGCATCAGGCAATTTATGGTGTTGGTAAAGATACTACAGCAAGTCGGTGCTCTTTTCACACCAAGCGGGCATGAGCGGGGCGGGCAAGTCTCTTTTCTAAAGCTGAGTGACAGCTCGGCCGAGCTCCCTGTATACATTAATAAATTAGAATTCTAATTTTGTCTTTGTCTGCCGAAGATGGCCGAGTACTTTCCTACGTACCAACAACTGGCTACATGCAGGAATCTGCGAATTTGTGGTCCCCATTGTTGATCTCCCAAGCACAATTCCCTGCCAGGCTGAGGAAACCCTTTGGTTTGATCCCTTGAACTTATTTGAATCCTGACAAATATGCACACAACCGAAAGGTCATCGCAGTCATATTTCATCTTCTGGAGCAACGCCGAAGACGTCTGCACAACAAAGAGGCTTTTTCACAACCTGACATTAGACCTAGCTGCTACAGTGGCTCATTAAAAAGGGCCCCCAATGGGACAGTCGGGGTATTAGGTATTATATATACATGCACAAAGAACGGGGCCTCCCTATTAATCACCAAATATGCCCTGAAGTTGTTAGCGATTTCACACCGATACAAACAACTGGTTCCCTCGGCCAGGCGAAGACAGACCTTGAAGGCAGCATACGGAACTAAGGGAAATTCACTCATTCGTAGCTGTGCAGCAGCAGTAGTCGGAATAGTAGCGCAAGTAGCCGTAGTAATAGTCGCGCAAGGCTCGAAATAAGCGTTTTTTTTTCACATTCAATTCACATTTTACTTTTACGGTTGATCAAAACACACTGACTAGCAGAAGTGAGAATCACAGCTGTTTAAATTTTGCAATAAATAAATGGTGGAGACAGTCCCAAAGAAGCTTCGCCGGGCTTTACGCATGTGCGTTAAGGTGGCGCAACACGCTTACGTGTGTGAAGTAAGAGGTCCATGGCGAGCTCAGTGGTCGCACCGGCTACCTAGCAAAACGCTTCGGCTGGCTAGCAAGCGGTTCAACGCGTTGCGTTGAGGTCTGCACAATAAATGTGCGCTCAGAATTACGTTGCGGTCGAGCTTATTTTGAAACCAACTCATCAATTTAGCCTGCTTTTTGTTTTTAATTTGAGGAATTTAAGAGGCTGACAATCATATGCATTAGAGTGCTCGCGGCAAAAACAAAATATTTTACTGTACCTGCAGGCTTTGGTCCTTGTCGTTTGCTTTGGGGGATTTGCGGCCGGTGTTTTGTTGAAACCGCTGCTGCAGAAGTAACTGCCGAGCGACCTGGAGAGTCTGAAAGAGAAAAATTGTTTTTTTTTCATGAAGTCCAACGGTAAAAGTGTCCAATCGCAAGAGGTCCCTTGAGAGCACACCTCTGCCCATTTTAGAGCCTTCAAAACAATATTCTCTTCTGACAAACAAACAAACACCGCAGACAATCAAGCGATTACTCTCTCCCTTGATATCATTCACCGGAGGTCAGACGACAAAACACAAACCACAGTGTATCCATTGACAACGTTTTATATTGTCCGATACTTATCAGTGCTTGTGGCTCTCCCTTAGCCCTGCCAAACTCCAATCAAGAAAGCAAATAAATAGCTTTATGACGACGGCTTCAAATATCTGTTCGAGGACACGGCCTTCCTGGCGGAAAACAAAATACATTGAAGTCACATGTTTATTGCTCCAGCTACTCCTTTTTCCCTTACGATAAATAATCAAACATGCCATCCAGAGCAAACAAAGCTGAGGAGATCTGAGGGGGGGGGGGGGGGGGGGGGCGTCTGTGGTCTCAAAAACGGTCAGCGATACCAAGAAAAGCAAGCGTTGTGTTCCCACAGCGAGCTGGCCAGTCTCACACCTCCACCAGTAAACCATCTGGGTAAATAACCAGCTTCATTCTTTCCACGATTCTCGGATGATTGTTCCCACAATGAAACAAACAGTCAGGGGCACATCCCTCAACTCGTAGATGGAAAATCTGTCGCCCCCCCCCACCCCCCCGCACTTCACTTATTGGAGCAATATTGGGAGAAATGTGGTGATCCGGCATGCAATGCGTCAGACGGCGGTGCCGTGTGACTTCAGCTCTAAAAAAAAGAGCTCTGTTGCAGGATGCAGAAACGGACACCGCTTTAAAAGATGCTCTCCGAACACCGTGAATTGAATCTCAAGTAATTGGGAACCTTCCGACGGCCAATGTGTGCTTTCTTCCATAGATGTCAACATGTTTTCTTTTCCACTGTGAGAGATGACAAATGCAGTGAGACACGTGTGTGTGCATGCTGAATGTGTGTGTGTGTGTGTGTGTGTGTGTGTGTGTGTGTGTGTGTGTGTGTGTGTGCGTTTGTGTGGGTTAGCAACCGAGGGTGTTGGAACAAAGAGTTGAGTCAATAGGATATGATGGAAAGTTCAGACAGTAAATGATCAGGAAATACATTTCTGGGAAGTCTTGCTGAACTGCAATCTTTGTAAATATAATAAAATAAGACCATCTCAGAGACTGCAATATATTCTGTAGTTGATGCTGCTGCCCAGATAGACCATGACTACAATTACAGAAGGAAGGATATTCGCCGGGATCACAGTGAGGGAAGATTTAAAACCCAGAAATGCCCTCCTAAGGACATCCACCTCCAGAATAATTTGTCGGAATTTCCATGATTTCTGAAATGGTGCCAAGAACATAATTGGGGGCCAGCTATTGCAGTATATTCAGAAATAGGATTCAAATGAAAACAAAACTGTGGTAATTATAATGTCATGCATCATTATAATCGCAATCGCAAAATGACGGCTTAAATATTTGTTCTTGTCATGTCATTCCTCCGTCAACCTTGATGGTGAGAATGTAGCAATATAAAATACAATGAATCGATTCATCCTTCCCGGACACGCCGAAGTGGAGCACATTGCTCGCCGATTATATATTTCCAAGAGCACCCAAAGTATGAAATGTGGCAGCGTTTTATTCGACAATGGGTAAAAGTTCTCGCGAGCATGCAATTGTTGTCGGCGCATAATTGGACATCATCGTCTGGCGATGAAGCTTCATTCTGCGCGGCTGCCCTTGTTCCTTCGCCGCCATTCCGTGTTGCCGCTGCTCGCCGTCTGCTAGCCTCCACGGCTGAACTACTTTCCTGGAGCATACGGGAACAACGCAACATCTGCAATTCTCGTGTTGTCAAACAGATGTTCCATTTATCCGCCAACTATTTTTGCGGGTTTCCAACGCATTTCATCCACGACTCATTTAAATATCCGGACATAACGAGAGGTTAGTGTGAATTGATTTTCATCACCAATGGCGGACGATCCGTAACATTGGACAGCTCTGAAAAAAAAAAAAGTGGCGCCCTAGCCTGCCTCAGGAACATATCAATTTAGCAAATGCAATTTTGCAGGGAATGAGAAAGATTATCAGTCTCATTCTATTCATGTCAACGCTTATATGAAATCGTTCTTCTAATTATAGCAAGGAAAATAATTATGTGATCACACAATTGAAAACAGAGTCATGATCATCTTGACTTGGGCCAATTAAAATCAAATTGCTGCCTGACGGCACCAGACTAATTCTTCTGGGTTATAATTTAATCAGGCAGCAAATGTTTCTTCTTGACTGGGACTTGGGCTTTCACCTTTCGCAACGTTGCTGTCAAGCTTGTTTTATTTTTTTTTTAAAAAGGCACGCCGTACCTTCGGGAGGCCCAAGGTTAGCCCGCATGTATGCATGAACTGCCTCTCCATGTTTACAGAGCACCCATCGCACTATTTCCGAGCTTCCCCCGCCGTACGCTGCGCAATCTCTTCTTTTGATCTCCCATTCGGAGATACCGGTCACTTGAGACGCAACGCCATTCTGATAACTGCTTCGGCCAAGTGTGATAAAGTGAAGCGCTGACAGGCGCGAGGCATCTGTTGCGCCGAAGAATTTGAGCCGTCTTTCCTGTCCGAACGTTGATTGAAGCCACAAATTTAGGCGACGGGAGAAAACAGTTGAGCTGTGCGAGTCAGTTACGCCGCTTCCCCTGAAAAGTGAACAGTAGAAAAGGCGAATAGTGACCCTCAGAAACACTTCCACTATTGTACACAGTGCCATTGTTCAAGAAAGTGTGCAAGTTACTGTGGAACAAACAAAACAATAGCGCTAAACCTAACTCTAACAGTGTGTGTGTGTGCGTGGAGGGGGGGGGGGGGCTAACTACAAATTCCCGCACAACTGAGGGAGTGAATCCTGCAGGGGCTTTGATTACAAAACAACCTGCAGCACATGACAAGCTTTATCAACAATGCAGACTTAGCATTTGTTCACTGGCGTCATCTTTTATATGATCAATTTCAGACAGTACGTGCTAAAATATCCGCATCATATTAAAGGGAGCAAAATCTCTTTTGTCCCGAGGGCCATCAAGCTGTGATAAGAGAACTGCTAAGTACTGGATGTCTTTATGTGCCGTCTGCCCATGTGGATTATTTACAGGCTTTGGGGTTTCCTGCTGCTAAAGCCAGCTCTGGTGTCTTACAAATCCCAGCTCAGAGCATTGCCACACAGTCATGTTAGTTCTCAGCTGGATTCGACACATCAACCCCCCCCCCAACAAAAAGCGGGCCCAACCATCAAAACCTCGACAAACCGCCGACGGGCACGAGTCGCGTGGACATTCTCGCAATGACTTCAACGGCGATATACTGGATGGAACGTCACACGAGCAGAAAAAGTGATGAAAGAAGCCTGCGTATGAGTGGAGGTCTTTTCAGGGTGTCAAACACAGGACAGCTCCATCTTTTTTTTTTTTTTTTTTTTTTTTTTCCCTGGGCCGATTTTGAAGAGATCTCTCGAGGTTCTCCGAATGTCTGTCTCCTGTCGCTACAGGTGGCGGAGACCTTGAACGTGTAATGATTTGAAGCAGATTGCTGCTAATTGCCAGACGATGTGCAAGCAGGTGTAACTGGATCCCCGCGGCCGCGGCGAAAGCAGGAGACGGAATGAGATGCGCGCGTGTTTCCAGACAAGCGCGAAATGTGTGCTTCAGCCTATTTGCTTAACAGACACGTATCAGAAGACATTATTAGGCAGCTCAGAGACAGCCAGCAACAACACGGGTAATAGGTTAGTCCTTAATGTAGTCCGTCTCACAAGATCGCCGGTCCTCCGGCTTGCGTCTGTGGCCTCTGCGGGGCTTTCGGCAGCGTGGGCCTAAATGTCAAGGTTATGTGTTTGACTTTCCGTCTGATTTGACGCTCACCTGTCATTCTTCACTTCTACTAGAGCACTCGAACTTTATTCGGGGTAGTCAGCGGGTTTTTTAAAGGTGCTCGGTGTGTGCTGCATCTCATTAAACCGAAGCTGTGACGCAAATGCTAAACACAGCCACATCTTCAGTCATGAGGGTGGTATTTATTTGCATTCGCTATCTCGCAAAGGCGCCGACATTTATTTGGAATTGAGATGTACACATTATAGGTCGCATCAATGGTGGAAAAAAGTTTGTCCATTATTTTTCTTGGTCTCCTTTTTTAACATCACAAAACTGTGATTTGAACAGGAGCCGGCCGACTGTTTGCATCCACTTTGGGCTTTTCCCTTCCTCGAGTGAGCTGACAATATTTTGGGGAAAACAATTGCATTCATTAGAAAAGAAAATAGATCAAAGCAAAGTATGAAGAGGGAATAAAGTAAGGGACTTTGGAGCGGGACTGAGGACGGAGGAAGGAGGATGCCAAAAAAAAAAAAAAAAAAAAGGTGAAAGAGATACAAGAGAAGGGGGCGGGGGGGTATAGTGCCCAAACAAGGCGGTTCAGGTGGGTGGAGCCTGCACACTTGCGAGGTCACCCTTGCCCCTGCGCCCCTGCGCTCACTCAGCGAGGTCAGCGTAGTGATGCGGGCCTGACAGCTTCCGTTTTGCTGTGTATTCTGCGTTTGTTTGGATTCCCGAGCCTTGCTTAGCCAGCAGCTTAACAACAGATGGCGAAAGAAGGCCTCCATTCAGAGCGGCCCGCCCGCATGCGAAAATTACACCAAGGAAAGTACACAAGCTGCAGACAAAACACACACAGGCACACCAAAAGCCAGCATATGCAAATGACATGGATTGGCGGGAGTTGCACAGGCAGCAAATAGGGCAACAGTAAATAAGCTTTTCCGCCGCTTCATCAGTAACCTTTTTTGTTGCCAACGAAACCAAACACGCCAAACCGCGACCAGACACTTCAAGAGACCCGCATGGAAGCGAGCGAGCGCACGGACGGTGGCGTCCGCTTATTCCAAGCCAATAACCCGGGCTCGCTTCCCTCGCCGCTACCGAATCGGGGCCGCGTTTATTACGACGCCGTTGCGGCGTAAACCCATAAACGCGGTCCCGAGCAACACGAGCCACTATCGACTATATATTGTTTCTCTTTGTGACTCGCTCTTCCGCCTCAATTACGCCTTTCGACTTGAGAGGCCGGGGATGATAAAGTGGCAGTAAAAATCATTCACATTACTACACCATTGTGCATCTGCCGCTAAAGGTAATTAAAGAAGTAAATGACTCATAAGAGCAGACATATTAGGCAACCGGGCCGGCTCATGAAAATACGCAGCATGAAGATAGCGCATTTTCTTATTGGCGTCATCAACTCCGGTCGAGCTTATAGGCTCTTGATGCTGATTTCGTCCACTCCAGCGGAAAGTCTATCAGTGCTCGCTGGCGTGTCTCTTATGTCTGCCCACCTTGAGCCAAGTACTGCATTGAAATTTAAGCTACGGATTTGGCGCGACAGTAAAGTGGTGGGGGAGGGGAGGGTCGCACAGACAAATCAGACAGATGTGCGCTTTTGGTCCATGGCGACAGCAGGCAGATGAGCGGAAAGACGAATGCATTTGTTATGGCATCCGAGTGTCAAGACTTCCGCGCACTGATTGGAAGCCAGTCAGTGCGGCGGCGACATTTCTGAGGAGCGCCAGTGGCTTTTTCACAGTGGTTTGCATTTGGCAACATTTTTTGTACCTCGGGATTATTGTGACACCTCTAAAAATGAAGATCTTCTGAAAATAACATGATCTGCCCATTGTTCAGTCACGTGGTTGATTGGATTGGCACGACCCAAAACTCTCCACATTGGATTCAATTCCAAAGTGTTTGGAATTTTGAACATGTTTAAAGTGACTTGACTCGCTCTTATTTCAGGTAGACCACAGGAAGGGATCCCACTAATGTGTCGATCTGCACGGGCAGTAGCTCCGTCCCCAAAATGGACAAAAGTCCAAGATCGCATCAGAGAAAAAAAAAAATGTCAGTGTTGCCTCGTCCAGGTGCCTTGAGCAAGGCATCAAACCCCCGAAAGCTCTCAAACGTAGCTTCGGCTGACGGCATTGTCAATGATGAGCGTTTTCCCCGACTCCATCTTTTGTTCTTAGCACGGGATCCCGAAGGATAGTCCCAGCTGACACAAAAATACAAATCAAATAGTTTAAGCGAGAAAGAAGATGGATGCCAACTGCGCCGGACCGTCAGAAAACATCCACTCCCCCGGATTGCATCTTTGTTGGAAGTCTTGCATCACATTTTAGGGGGGAGCGTTATGCTTGGGAAAACGGGCACTTCCGAAAACCCAGCGTGAGACCCCTGACTACGATGCGTGGATTTTATCATGCATGGCGTGAATGATATTGTTTAAAACGGGGGAGACTAAGGTTGCCTCGTCCATAGCGGACTCAACACTAGGATGCATTTGAAACGTTGGGCATATGACTGGGAAAATCCAGAAATCCTCCGATTCACTCGTGGTGAATATGAATGAATCTCATCAACGTGCAGCCAGAAATGTGCAGAAGAACCAAAAAGCAACCACCAGAATGTCCAACCAAAAGGACGGTGTGCCTTGAGAGGCGAGGCCTCAATCGCAATACGTCCGCGTGCTTGATCGTGCCCCCGTGACCGTGTTGCCACGGCAAAGATTTCAGATCAACCCCATAGCAACGGACACCCAGATGGAAAGAACACAAGTGCATTTCACGTACTCACAACATTTGGCTACACGAAATCACAGTGACCTCTTATAAAAGCGGTAAATCACGAAGCCTTTGTACCTTTCCTTTTAAACATATCAAATAGGCGGCAAATAATCTGGGCCTGCAGCCGCCACTTAAGGGATAAGCAACGTTTTCGGCATAGTGCATCCAAAAGACCTGTTTGAAATCCATCGTCCGTCTGATGCCGAGTGTCTTAACTTCTTACGCATCGTGAGCCGCCGGGAAGAATTCCCACCCTGTCTACGGAGCAGACGCAGAGGCCTGCGTATGAATCACGGCCACGTCCAATTGGCTAAGGATTGAGTTGCAGCAGTCAGAAACGGATCCCTGGGAATAGGAGCGTCTCTGCTGAAGCCATTCCAAGATGGGAAATGTGATCCTGTGCCGAAAGGAATAAAAGAAAGCAAAAAAAAAAAAGGGGGGGGGGGGTTGGGGGGTTCTGATTGCTTCAGCCACATAGAGAAGCAATCTTCTACAGAGTCTAGACATATCAGTCATCACACAAGTGTAATGTCTTACAGTCTCACAAGCAGATGATGGAACTTGAGGTGGTGGCCCAAACCTTTTATCTTCTAACTCATTTTGGTTTTCTTTATTATTAACCTCACGGATGAGGGCGTTGATGTGCCACTTACAATTTAAATGAATTAATGTTTTTGTATTTTTGAGAAAAACAGTCAGAATCACGGTCTAAATCGTGAAGATCTTTACACGCTTGAATTCATTACAGTCGGCAATTTTCTGCAAGGTTTAGAAAATGAGTGTAATTGGGTGAATTCTCATGACGACGTTTTCATTTGGTGACCCGCTGAAATACATGAACACTCATGCCGTACTCAACCAAACATCAACAGAACAGGAACTCTTGAGCCCAAATGATGAGCTTCTGGCTGCGAACCAGTTCCAGTTCCAACTAAGTGGCTAGCATGAGAAGCTAATGTAGCAGCCTTCATCCTCGCTCGGTCACCTTCATTTTCAGGTAGAGGCTCATAGCGACAAGGCAGCCCAAAACGGAAGGCAGTGGGGGCCGAAGGTTTCCCAACAACAAACATTGCAGGAACCAAGGGCACGTGGGCTATCGAGATCTGCTAGGCTGCTAGGCGGGTGGATAACAGACTGTTGTTCGACTCCATTAGCTGCCGTGCGAGAGGGCCGCATCGAGCGACACACGACCTGTGAAGAATCGGAGATCTCGCTCTCTCCTGGAATGGGGCTTGCCGCATTAATTCCAGAACCGTAATCCCTCAAGCAAATCAAATTACTCTCATTAAGCACAGCAAGAAAACTACGTCTGCAATAAGTATGTATATTAAAAAAAAAGCATTTATTACCAATAATCACCTATTTAATATGAGGGAGCTTACAAAAGCGTTATTTCTGCTGATTGTGTTTGAAAATGGCCAACTGCAAAGCAGCGCCTTACAACAGGGCCATACAGAAGTGCGCTTGTGTGTGTGTGTGTGTGTGTGTGTGTGTGGACAGACACACAAATACACAGCTCATGGATTTTACGAGAGGAGTTGATACAGTGATTAAAGGGGAGGGTGGCGGGATACGGCGCTTGAGGGCCTTGGAAAGGACATGGCTGGCCTGGTCATAAAAAACACACCTCTGTCTTTAAGCCGGTACCGGAATTGCTCTCGGTGGGTTCACTTTGAGGTGAATCACCAAAGAATTTACATGCTAAGTGGCACCATGTCATCACCAAGAAAACGCACGTGGAGAAATATTGTCAGGTTTTGTTTTTTGGTGTTTTTTTTAGCGCAGCCACTGCATGCGCAACGGTTTTAAAGGCTGATTGCCTATGCAACTGTAACTGTGTTTGGGTAAAAACAAACAAACAAACAAAAAAAAAAAAACGATGACCACCAATGCCCATTCAAACACTATATGGACCAAAGGCTTGTATGGTGTTCATCCAGTCTAAAAAACAGCACACCAAAGCGAGCGTAAACAATGGCAGTTCATTTTGGCAGAGGCATTTCAAACAGACTTTCTCATTGACATCTTTGAGCGGAAAAAGTTCAAATAAATGGTGAAATAAATAGCGAGAACACCTTCAACACAGTAGGCAAAAAAAAAAAAAAAAAAAAGAATCAAAATGGGTAATAAAATGATTTTCCTCTACAGAATCAATTAAAACGGGGCGTCAATGGGTCATTCATTTACTAGTTCAGAATAATTACCTGCGTTTTTTTCCCCTCTTATAGTAATTTACTTTTTTTATTCATCTGGGGCTCTGATGTCCCTGCAAACCAAAAGAACACATTTTGTGTAATTATTCAAATTAAACGCAGATTCCTCGGAGAAAATCTCTGACAGACCGCAACGCAGCAAAGCTAATGCGCTCCAAAAAGAACCTCCCCTGAAGGTAAATGCGGGATTCTATTAGAAATCAGTCTACATGCTGTCAATTCCAGCATTACTTGCTCAATCAATTAATGCATGAATTAGCTTGAGGTGAAAAAAAAAAAGAAAAGAAGCAGGATCAAATAAAATGCGAGTGCCTGTGCACAGTACTTCCCACATCCACTTTTTTCAACAATGATGCTATGTGTGTGTGTGCGCGCGCGCGCGTGTGTGTGTGTGTGTGTGTAAAGGCATGAAGTGGATCGTTCCCCGTTTGGAGGGTAAGTAAAGGGTGTTCAAAGCAGTCCTTGTTTCACACAATCGCCACATCACATGAATGCTTTGTAAACATTCACCCGACACAGTGCAAGTCCTTTTGGATTTTGAGCGTTTTCGTTCATTCCGCAAGAAAATAGCACCACTGCTCATCTGGCTCCTGGTCAGACGTTGAAAGTAGTCTGCACCCAAACACACGCAATTGTAATGGTGTGGTTGGAATTCAGCAAAAAAAAAAAAAAAAAAAAGAAGGATGCACCTGCCTGGAAGAACTTTTCATTCCGGCTGTACGTGTTCCACGTACATGCCAGGACACGTGGCTGGCGTTTAAGCTTCAAAGCTGGCCTACAGACACGGTATCAGGAGATCTACTGTATGTGTGAGCAAAGACCACCAGCAGTCGGAGTCCTACGTTCGAGGCAAACTGTAAATTCACCAACCCTTTGGTGAACAGCCAAAGACGAATCGCGGCACCTCACCGGTTTCCACACCTTGGCGGTGTTCTTGTCGTGCCGTGGGGGACGTTGGAAGAGACTAGAGGCTTCAAGAGCTCAGGCAATTGCGATAATTGATCGCGTTTCTCCGACCACGAAGTCTCTTGTCTGGTGACCTCCGCATCCCAGCGGCCCTTTTTTCAATTTAACACCGGACAGGACCGGGTCTCACTCATTGCGAGGCGAGGACACGTCTGGGACGCTTTGGAGGCTAAGCTTTCTGATGAGTAAAAAGAAAAGGCTTCCTCTCTTCCTCTCCAGATGCAATGCTGGGCCGGGCATCAATTTCCTGTGTCAACTTCCTCACCGAATCAATTCCATTGAATCCACGGCCTCGAGCCCCCATCTTGATTCCTCCGCTGAAGATAAGAGCACAATTTATTGTTTTCGTTGAGCACGCGTGCTAAGACAGTGAGCGCCAAATGACTTGCCGATGGAGATACATTTGCCACAAATCGCTAATTCAATCACTCCCCAACAACGCCACTTTTATTTGTGACGAGTCAAAGAAGATCACAGCGTCAAAGCAGATTGGAGGCGTGACGCACCAGACCACATCACATCGAGTGAAGGGGGGGGAAAAAAAAAAATCTGGCGTCGTAAGCATCTGAACTCTTTTGAAGAAGCGTAGAGCAGATACACTGTTGGCAGCTGTGCGGTGGGGGGGGGGGGGGTGGGGGGTGGGCGATGGCGACACGCTGAACGCGTGTTCTTTCCTGGTGACAAGCGGGATTGATCAAACAGGTAATCACTTCGCAGAGGCCTTACAGTTCCATCTCATCGACGGGTGATGAAGACGGAACCGAAATAGGCGAGACGGGTGGCCATCTTGAATGTCATCAAGCAGCTGAGTCATGAAGAGCGGTGGAAATCATTTGAAGAAGAAACGTGTGCGACTTGGATCCGTGACGTACGGGCCCCCCCAGATATCGCGCACTACTCAATCCGAAATACCGTCTCTCCGCTTCAAACTTTTCTTTTGCATGTTAATGTTTAATTGGAGCCCTTGGCTATCCATGAGCGCAATCATTAGAGATCTGCAGAGAGAAATTGAAAAAAATTAATCATCATCTCGTTTTTGTTTTTCCTCTGGTGAAAGCCACTTTCATGGGCTTCACCAAAAGGCCATCATTTGTATTTTTTGCCTGTTCACTCACATCATAAATGATTTTTTATTTGATTTTATCCGACATCATGGCCACGAGCCCAAAAATTATACCGCGCCCAAAAGTTGATTGAAATCAAAGTTCGAGTTTCATGACTGGAACTGATGATGTCATTTTGGAATATAGCACGACAGGAGGTATAAATGGAGTCGGGAAGCTGCTGAGCAGATCAACCAAACCAGATGCGATCACGTTTACATAGCGGCACTGTTTTTTTTACGAGGGTTAACTGTGACAGACGGTAGCGGATGCTTCCAAGTTGTTGCATCGCCTCAATTCATTCATTTAAGCGTGATGATTCCACCTTTGAGAAGAGAAGTTACTGACTACAGTTGAGTGGAAACTTGCCTTCGGCTGCTGCTTTGGCAACTGACGAATTCATTTGGAATTGAGAGCCCATCAACTGTGACGTTCGGCTTCCCGCAATCACTTTCACGAGGCCGATCGGCGTCTTGCCGCAGGTGGACAAAGTGTGACGTCGCAACAGCTGAAGCTCTGCACACTTTCAGGACGGGCGACAAAATAAAATATAAACGTGTCGCCTTGTGGTCCAGTCTGTGCGATCAACACCAGCACCTTAACGTTGGAATCGAGACGATCCAAAAAAAAAAAAAAAACCAGCGCCAAAATAACCATTATGTTTTCCCGACGCAATTCCTTCTTTAATGTTAGCCCAGAAGCAGAGCTGTCCGCTCAATGGCTCGCGAGGCCCGTCATCCAACTCTAGTCAAGGAGAAAACGGCCATCAATATTTCTTTCTGCAAGATTTCACATTCACATTTCGCACAATGCCCTGATATTTTCCCTCAAACCTCCGGGGAGTACCTAATGTAAAAAACAGTTACTTATGTTCAAGGCTCATGTTTCTTCACTTAAATGCAGACCATACCCTGCTCCTTCCAGGGGGGAAAAAATGAGCATGGGGGTGGGGGGGTGTGGGGGGATAGTGGAGGGAAGACATCAAGGTCTTATTTTCTGTGTCATTTACCAGCAAGTACTTTCGCCCAGCCTTCCCATCACATCATGTCGAAAGTCGTAAGCATGTAAATAACAACAGCTATTACTGTAAAGGACGTGTGCACGTTGTCCTTTTCTCCTGCCGCCAAACTCAGTCGAAACGATGCCCCTCTTGTCCATTTAAACACACACTTGGTTCACGTACACAAAAAAAAAAAAAAAAAAAAAAAAAAATGCGCTCAGAAGTTATACGAGCTCCCTTTCGGCATTTATGGCGGCTGTCATTCAGATGATGCGGCGCTAACGTGGCTGTTGTTTATGATGAGGCATCTCTCATCATGCCACGCGGCGCTCCCCGCCGAAGGCGGCCATTCGGCAGCAAACGGCGGCCCGCGCAATCGCCCTCTCAAACAAGATCCCCCGCTGAGCACGCCATTCATCACTTCCACCTCGTGCGACGCTTGAACGACAAACTATCACATTTACCTTGAGACATGCACATTTCGCCCGCCCGGGCCCATTTGCTTCGATGAAGGATGATCTGCATCACTTACTGATCATCATTTATTATCATTTTTTTGTGTGTGTCATAGAAAGGGTGATGACTAGTTTGTTTAAATTATTAGAATATCAACATGTGGTTTGTACAAATCTGGGATACAATTACTCGGGGCGCCATCCATCCATTTTCCGAACCACTTTATCCCCCACAAGGCTCGCGGGCGTGCCGGAGCCCATCCCAGCCGTCTTCGGGCAGTAGGCGGGGGACACCCTGAACTGGTCGCCAGCCAATCGCAGGGCACACAGAGACGAACGAACATTTGTGCTCACAATCACAGCTAGGGACAATTTCGAGTGTTCCGTTCACTTGCCGTGCATGTTTTTGGAATGTGGGAGTACCTGGAGAAAACCCACGCAGGCGCGGGGAGAACATGCATACTCCACGCAGGATGCCGGAATCGAACCGTGCATCTCTGCACTGTGAGGCGGATGTGCGAACCGGCCGCCCGCCGTGCCGCCTCAACAATACCAACCGGTGCTTTTCAAATCATGATAATCATCACCATCGGCCATCGTTGAAAAATATCTTCTGTTCCCTCTGGAAAAGTCCAATTTGCAGAAACTTACAGCAATGTTCATCGATTTGAACATTAAATATCTCGCGGTTGAGGTCGCGGGTTGCATTCGGTGACCACGTTGCTGTTTTCCTTGAGCTTGAGTCGTTTCTCAAGAAGCTGCATCGTCAGAAACAGAAACTGCAAAGTGGTTCGATGTGAACGAAGGTAGAGAAACGCGATACAAAAGGCAGATGCCAGAATGACGCAAATCGACAGTTTGGATCGAAGCCGTCTGATCGCAACCGTCACGGTGCTGAAGCGCGTTGCAACGAGCGATTCCCACCCTGAGTGGGGCCCCTTCCGTGTGCGCTGAGGCGCAAAACCAGCAAGCTGTGTGCAAACAATTGGCAGCGTGGCGTTCGCCTCTCTTCACTTCGCTCCCCTTGGACGTCCAAGCTCTTACTCGGCCACTCGCAAGACTTGTGGTGTGACATCAAGAAGCAAAAAAAAAAAAAAAACCCTAAAACAAACCTCTATGACCAACACTGTGCCAAGGGATGATGAATAAGATATAAAAACTCAACCCAGGACAGGAATTTCACATTAGTCTGGCAGCGAAGGCGATTCCCTCTGCGCATACGTCGACACCCTGCCACGGTGGCGCCGCCTCAACTTCCGCGCACGCACTGAAACCTTTGGAGTTTTCGCCAAGCCCCCGACCGGTGGCTTCATCAGACAAGGATGAGGGCCTAATGAAACAAATAAGTGTTTTAAAAGAAGACAGCCCCGCTATCAATTTCAATGGCTTACAGTATCTGGGCAATTCCTTTGGGTCCATTCTACGTTAATTGGATCTCCATTGCATTGGCATTGGGGTGTTAACAAGCACAGCCTATGAATATTAATTACCCTCAAGTTTTACGCATAGGAAAGACTTCACTGATACATATTAATTCTATGAAGTTTTCAAAGTAGTGCTCTCATTAAAAATGAATGGGCCCTGCGCCTCTGTTTTCTCAAGAGCAACTGCGCTTTCTTAAGTCTCTCAAGTGCAAGCCCTTAAAGAATGACCTCCCTAAAAATGCCAGTGACTCTCAACTAAGGGGAAACGTTACAAGAAGAGGCGTTCTTGAAACATTTTTTGGACAACTATCCATCCATCCGTTATCTGATCGAGGATCGCGGGCGTGCCGGAGCCTATCGGAGCAGTAGGCGGGGAACACCCTCAGCTGCTTGCTAACCAATTGCTGGCTTTGGCCACTGAAGCCGGCTAAAATAAAGCCTCTTCTTTCTCAAGAGACATCCCGGCTGGATGACTGGAATGCACTTGACTTGAGAGTCAGCCAATCCTCCACGAAGCGTCTCCAGTTGGTCCAGAATGCCGCTGCTCGCCTCTCGACTGGTACTCCTACTCCTACTCTGGCATCCCTTCACAACCTCGCGAGTTTCATCTTCCGCCATCGCTTGCTTGCTGTCTCACGCTCTCCCTCGAGCTGTCGACGGATGGCAGACTCACCAAAGAGGAACCGTGCATAGGGTGGCCATTTTGGAATCAAGAAAACACGATGACCGTGTCGTGTGACGAATATCGTCTGCTCTAACTTCAACAACAAATGGTGATCAATCTTCAGAGCGAAGATGCAGGTACCAAACGCTGACCTCAACTTGTTGCACATCCAAGGCAAGATGCGCCGCCTCAATGGTCCGGTCAAAGGGGACATAGTGTAGAATGGAAATAAGGCCTTTTTAATTGCTCGGATGCAAATATGTGCGTCTCTAGAGGGCCTGCTTAACAATCGAGTGTGAAATTACGCAAGCAAGTCATTTTGTGGTCAGCTGCTCATTTCGGAACACGTGTCCGTGAGCTAGCCGCTTCCGTTTTGGAATAATTGTGACAGCGCAGTCGATCGCTGCATTAGGCCACATGTAGCGACGGCGCGGCACACTCATGGACACGGCGACGAAGTACCGCCTCCACAAATGAAAACGCAATCAGCGCCTTGACTTTCTTTATGTGGCATCTGGTACGTTTCACACCTCCAGACACAGTCTGGCTTTGTCTGCTCCTCCCATCTGCGGTTCAAGGGGAAACAATTGAGAAAAACAAAAGCAGATCACACATCCTGCCTCAACCTCCAGGTTTTTGTGCAACTTTTCATACGCCCTTTAGGCTGCTCAAATTTGGAGGTTCCACTGTAATAATATGTTTCAAATCATTCCGATCCCCCCTTTTTTTTCTGTGATTAATAATCAGATCCCACATCAATTGCCAGAACCGGCAAAGAAATTTAGCCTGTAATAAAACTGTCATGTGCTTGGGTATAAAGACAGATGTTGCCAGTTGTGTGATAACATAATTAATCTGTTCTGTGAGGGATTCCATGAAATTATTCAAATTGGACGAGCACTATCATTTTACCAATAAAGCAATTTAAGGCAATATGCAGTGTCATAACACCGATGTTATCCTCTTTCACTGATTTTCCAATAAGCCGCATTGCAGAAGCTGCGCCGGGCCTCGCGTGATATTGTGACAAGATGAAGAGAACAGGTGGAGATACCCGAGAATCCCTCTGGATTCACGCACAGACTGGGCACAAATTATTTCAGAGCGATGGCGTCCGTGCCAGTCGGGTCATATGAAGAGAGGCCTTCATGAAGAAGAACAAAATGGCTCTCAGGAAGGCCACTGAAGCCGGCTTTTGGCCGCAGTAAGATCTCAGAGTGGTATGAGATAAGCACAGAGTAAAGACGGACGGCGGGAAGAAGATTCCTTCGGATGGCGGCGCTGTGCAGAAGAAGCGCAAGAAACCGTACCAACAAATCTAAATGGAAGGCCGAAGTGTCAGAGTGGAATCATACGACAAAGTTTGTACCAAGGTCCTCTGAAGCTCGACAGGATAGCGGCGGGTGACGGAGGGGCTGAAAAGTGCATCTTCACCTTCTCAAGTCTCCGCGGGGGATTCATGTAGGACTTGCATTATGCAAAACGGAAATCGCTGCCCGCTCAGCTCTTTCTGCAGTCTGTTCTGCGTGTCATACTGGCTTCACTCCGCACGCAATACTACGACCACCTCGGCCATCCGGTAGCGAAGAGAAGGGATGCAACTGACTGGAGGAGCTTTCCGTTTGTTTGTCTGCAGTATTTGACAGGGTACAAAATCGGACCATAAAGAAAAGACATCCTCCCTCGAATTGACAATGTGAGCTTTGTTTTTTGGGTCGGACAAAGCTGTGCCAAGTCAGACAACTTTGCGACAGCATTGTCGTCGCACGACGTCTCCTGATTTAAAAGGCAGATGGATTCACAGCGATTGGCAGTTGCAAACGCGTTGAATCACAAAACAAGTGTTTTTTGCACAATTGTCTCCAACACTATCTTCACTTCCTCATGAGCGTATACAGTAACTAAACCACAGTTTCTGCAAAACAAACATATGTACTGTAGATTTCGGGGGAGTAAATCTTGTGAAAGCATTGCACCACATCCAAATGCAGCGGGACGAAGAAAGTTCATCTTGCGGCAAACACCGCTGAGCTGTTGCGCTGTGTATGGGACTCTGCCACTACTTTTCCTCGGCGGCCGAATGTAGAGTGAGACACATTGCGTTTAACAATCAGACTTAACTACATTGACATTTTCATATGTATCGTGGCTGAAAAAGCTCAGTGTGGAGAGTCTCTGGAGTCAGGAGCCTCTTAAATTTCTACTCTAACCTTTATTTCGTGTCCCTGTCCCCTCTTTGTATTGATTTAGATTGTAATTTACAGTGTTGTAAAAAGTATTTGACCATTTTGTGTGTGTGTGTGTGTGTGTGTGTATATACTGTATATATATATATATATATATATATATGGATTTTTTTCCCCCCCTGAATATCATGGCTAAAAAACGAAAAAACAATGCCTGTGATACCTTGAAATGCCCCCCCGATATTTCAGATTTTCCATCTCAGCGAGTTGGCTGATGTGTGCCTGGGTCAATCACCTCGGTGTCGCCGACTATGTTTATTTTTTTCTTTGCGGCAATCTCCAATTCAAGATCGTTCTGCAGTGACGCTCAGTGCGCAACAGTTCCACGATTCCTTCAAAGATAACCGTGAGATCTTTTTTCTCCCAACTTTCACTCTCATCGAGCTGCATTTGAATCTAATATCATGAACAGCCATGCTTGAGTTAAGCTTATGGTCCACTTCCCCCAGATCTGACGAGTCGGCAAGATGAATTCCCCTGTCAGAACCAAGATGATCAAACAGATTACAATTATTTCACCCCCGTCTTTATTAATGAGGACTGTCTTTCATTGTTACGTTGCCTAATAGGAATAAATGATATGTCACTGCCAGGTTTGTTCCGCCTACCCGCTTAAGGAAGTCTATGACAATTGCATGGGAGTAGGAAAAAGATTTTCGATTGATCTGTTTCTTTTCTCCATACTTTAAACCGAATGTTGGATGTTTTTGTGAGGTCAACACCTAATTGTGGTTCCGAGCACCTAATTGTTACACCCCCGCCCCTCATGCTTCTACACCACCTCGCATGCAACCCAACGAATCAAAGCAAAAAAGCTCTGGTAAAGATTCAAGCAAAAAAAAAAAAAAGGCAACGGGAATCAGGTTTCAGCTGTTTACTCAACTGTGGCCTGCAGTTCTTGAAATGTTGTCCATGGTTTTCCGGGACTATTGCAGTAATGAATTCAGTATGGCTATGAATTTCTCACTGACGACAAACTCCTCCCGCGATGGAAAAAAGGGCCAAGATGCCGAGCTTACAGAAGGAGACAGAGCCGTGCTCAAGTGGCCCGACGGCCCAACACCGAGACTGAGGAGTGAGCCACTTTCAGACAAACCTTCTATTGCCACAAATTTAAAAAATAAATAACAATTTGCGCGTATCATACAATTACGTTGATCTAAGTTTTTATCTTCCCAAAACATGCCATGCCATGCTGGTACACGTGATGTAGCATTCACGCTCTGGACATAAGTTGTGTGATGAAGTGATGAGCTTGAGCGGTGATTACTCCACTCATACAGGACTGTTTCCTCTTGAACTGATGCATCCCAAACAAGCACGAGGACGTTCATGTTGTCGACTTATGGTAAAATTAGGTTAAAGATCTTTTTTTTGGAGGGGGGCGGGGGGGTCATCACATCGGAAAGACGGATAAAAGAGGCAATTGAAATAAGGAGGCGTGGCGATGGCACCATCAACAGGGCCGAGGGGGCTTCCATGCTCCCACTTGGATGGCTGCGGGGGATTGGAGCGGGGAGCCCTATTTTCAAGGTTTCCCGACCCGCTCAGCTGTTTTTAAAACACGTCACCGGGAAGTCTTGACGGCTCCGATGAAGGCTGAAGCGACAGCCCAAACTGTCAGGCGGGGGGTTTTCCTCTTCACAAAAAAAAAAAGAAGAGACCATTGTCTGATTTAAAAAAAAAATCTTTAACCTATTTCAACTCATAAGGAGACAAGATGAACGTCACACCAAAATCTCAGCTACACCGTCAACGCTTTCAGCAGAAGACTCTCCGAGTGAACCTTAAAGTCTGTACGAGTCAAGCGAGCATTGTGTGGAAAAAAACAAAAACAAAAGAAAGCTTAAACCTAAGCAGGTCTGAGAGTTAAGTGCCCGACAAATGCACGAGCGAGTGACTTGGAGAAGCAGAATGGGAAAACCGCCTTCACTTTGCCGTCGCTTTGACTGCGCTGAAAGATAATTGAATCGCAACGCCGAATTATCGCTCGGTTGTTCTTCTCCAGTATCGTTGCTCTCTCCGAGCAAAAGTTGACGGATGAGCTGTGACAAGAGTCAGCTGCACGCAGCCTGCGCATCGTCACCAAACAGCTCCTGACAACAGCCCGGGCCGCCCTGTCGGCGAGACCGAGATGACAGAAGACACACTGATCTTTTCAACTCCGTTTCCCGAAACACTGTGTCGCATGCCACGCGTAACGCTGACACCAACAGAAAGAGCCTGTCTTGCCGCTTCTAAACCGAGATGGGAGGAAATGTTTTTGGGCTCCGGTGACAAGCGGCGTGACGCGCCACTCCGCACCTCATCGGTTAGCACATCGGAGCGTGGCATTTCCCTGGAGTGCGACGTTTGTTTACAATGATCCAGAGAAAATGCCGTCATTCCGATGAATGTCACTTTCTTATCCCCCCCCCCCCCACCCCCTCCGACTGTCAACAAAATCCTCTTGCACCTACACACTTAAAATATGTCCGAACACCTCCATGAATATTTTAAAAATTCACAGGCGGCATGCTACGGTAAACACATTTGCAACCAAACACAATCACACAGAGCCAGAGAAGCACTTCCCCTTATTGAAATATTCAAAAAGTGCCTCAATATACATAAATAATAATAGTAATGTGTTTATGTACGAGATGTACTTTGAAGATGAATGAAATATTAATTGGCACTTAAAGAGGCGGCGCGGGCCTGCTGATGACGTGGCTTCATAAAGTGAAGGCAGGTGCGAAAGAGGGGCCGGGCCGCTCTACCTGGCGCTGCTGGAGATGCGCGAGATCGGCCGCAGTCACTTCCGCCGAGGGCGTCGCGCTCTTGCCTTCTCCTTCTTTGGCTTCCTTCTCTGCGCTGCTGGCGCTTCCATTTTGATGAAACGCACCATTACTTGTCGTCGCTGTCCCAGATTCTTGCATCATGACTTCAAAACTTGCAGAGAGAAGAGAGGGACAAGGGGAGGGCGAGGGAGAGAGAAAGAGAGAGAGAGAGAGAGAGAGAGAGAGAAGGTCAAACAGCTGTTAAAACACAGCAATCAGGTTGTGTTACAACTCCAGGACAAAATATAAACATCTGTCATATCCTTCCTTTCCCATTTCACTTTTATTGCAGATCTCCTTGCCGTGCCTTTGCTCGCCCGTATCTTGTTTGTTCTTCTTGCGCTGGTATGGAAACTATGGAGTCAAACCGGGGTTTTGTTTGTGTTCTCCATCAAGAAGTATAAATACGGTTGCTCCGGGGGAGGGAGGGGGTGGGGGTGGGGGTGGTGGTGGTGGTGGTGCAGAACATAACCGAGAGGAACCCGGCCCGACTTGAGTTAATGCAGAGGAGCCCAAGAAAACACTGGCCCTCCAAAACAAAACACGTTCTATGGAAATGGATATATTTACTCGCACGGCTCCCAGAAGAACCGCCGCTCAACGGCCTTTTAATGGGAACCAGGGCGACTCGGCGAGGCGTGCCAAAAGAGCTCCATGAGAAACGTCTATTGCAAGGTTGAGCGAAGACAGGGCGATTCTCCAGGGCTCTTCAATTAACACCGCGACGCAGTTTGGAATCTCAATCGTTCCAACGAGACGTTGGGGAGGAATGTTGTCGTTCCAACTCGAACCCAACAACAAATTTGCTTGCGTGTGCAAAATGGGGAACAGGAGAACACGCCCGCAGCTGTTTTGTTTGCCAACGTTTCAGCTGAAAGGGGCCATGACTGGAGACGAAGCCCCATCCGGTGGATGATGCGCCCGTTTCTGGTGACACTGGTCCGCATCAACACCTTGACTTATTGATTCATTTATTTTGTCATCGGTAGAATGCTGGACAGCTCTCGTTGGGCATTGGTTGCAAGCCACACTGGAGCAACGCGGCAAGCCTCCCAATTCCAGGTTAATGAAGCCGACCGAGTCGGGCAGAAGCAAATTGACTTGCCTGATGAATTATTTATTTGAAACCGAATAATTGCCTTTAAAACACAAGGCCTCCCCATGAAAGCCAGCGAAAATGGAACTAAACGCAGATTTATGAGGTTACATTTAAGGCGTGTCATGGGAGGGCCTCCCGTATGTTAATCTCGACTCGGCGGCTTGGACAGAGCGCGTTCTCTCTCTCTCTCTCTCGAGATGCGGGTCCAAACAAGATACGGACATACCTCGACACTCACGCTGACAGACGGGAAATTGAGGTCGACAACTTGTCAAAGGGAATATGTGAACAGCATCGGTGAGATAGTCATCTCCAGAGTCGCGTCATTTCAAGAAAAATAAACAGCACGTTTCTATTTAGGTCATGGGTGTTTTTTTTTTTTTCTTTTCAGGAAGTATCTTCAGAGAGCCGCAATGAACTTACAACCCAACATAAATTAAGGATCTACTACAAAGGCCGACCGAGCCGAGAGAGTCATGGCACTGTGGCCAGTGCTGGTTCGGTGATGTGTGTCTCTCCCTCACACACACACACACACACACACACACACTTGGAGGCCTGTCTGAACAGCCCGAGCCCGGCCTGCAGGCCCCGTTCTCTCGGCTGAGACAACTCCCTCTCGAGACAGATGTTGACCCAGCTAACCCCTCCGGTTTGGCATTGACTCCCTCCATAATGGGATTTTCTAAACAAGGCAGGGAGCAAAAAGGGAACACTGCGGCATGGGGACACATCGAGGAACAACTCCACCTACAGGCCACTGCACACTTTTTCCTCCTCCTGAGGCACAGCAAAAGAGAGCAAATTTTGAGCCGAACGACACGATGCCTTTAAACCAACCACACTTAGGGTTGACGGGTGCAGATTTTTTTTCCCAGCATATGCACTGATTTGCAAGACCTTTTTGTGGGGAGTCAATTCCTGCAAATCTATCATGTGCTCCAGTACACTAACGATGCAAAATGTGACCGAATTATAATAGAACGTTGCACATTTACAAATGGTGGCCCGGCGGTCCAGTGGTTAGCGCCTCGACCTCACGGTGCAGAGGTGGCGAGTTCAATCCCAGCACCCCCTTGTGAGGATGAAGCGGAAAATGGATGCACGGACATTTACAAATGCATCCTGTAGCACCTCCCACAGTAATCGAGTGAGTGACCACCAGGCATTTTTTAATGGCGGCAAAATTAGAGCCTCGGCATAAAAGGCTACAAGGATGCATAGCAACGCACACGTTCTTGGAACCAGAAGTGACGAAAGGACAGCTCAAATGAATGCCCAGTTCATTTACTTGAATTGACAAACACAACTGCTCTCTCATTAATTTTATGCAACACAGGTACAAAAAAAAAAAAAAAAAACATGGAAAAAGGCTTTTATCCATGACAAATATCAAGCAGGCATAAGAGTGGCACTGCTGTAACAATGCTGATGTGAGAAAAAGCAAAGAGAGTGCCGCCGCCTCCTGGACCTCCAGTAACTTTGCCGTCGATAACGGCCCAGCCTGTTTCTTTATCCTGCGTCTTTACTTTTCACTTATCTCACGGGACAGCCATATCTTGGGCACTTTTCAGAAGCTTCGGCGCTTGTCAACATCGCTGTGCAGCAATCATTGGAAGTCAGGTGTCCAGAAAATATACGATGCCGTTACTGAACACGGGCGTTCCTGCTCCAAAAACAAACAATGGAGGACAATCCCAAAACCAGATTGGCAAGGTTGAAATTATGGCCAGCGACGTTTACGCAAGTAACCGCTGAGCTTTTTGCAAATTCTGTATATGTGAAAAAACGATTACGCACATTGAAGGACTTGCCGAGGGATATTCGTTTTTGAAAAGTTAAAATTTTGCAAAACTTTTGAACTCGCCAGGGGGAAGAGGTGCTTTGCTTCGACCAGAAGACGTGCTTCCGAATACAACGTTAAATCACAGCCAATAGAAACGATACTCTGGCGTCAGGTGTCGTGACGTCATTTTGAATGCGCATTATTATCCCTTGACCTTTTCACAAAGCATAACAACAACAAAGCAACAATAATATTTAATAATTGAATGATGTGGAAAACAACTGTAAATAGCACTGCGATTTATCCATTTTGTATTTATATTGCACTTAATTGGACGGTGTTTGTTTGTTTTTTCTTCTTCTTTCCGCCTACATTCTTGCTGCTGGAGGCTGTAAATTTCCCCAGTGTGGGACTAATAAAGGATATCTTATCTTATCTTATCTTATCTTAACAATATAAATGACAAGACCAAAACGCACATTCAAAAGAAACATTCAGAAGAGCCTGATGTGATGTAATCGAGCGCCACACGGCCAGTCAGTTCCAAATCCCATTTCGCCAAATTCATCTTGATTTTCTCAAGTCTGAAAAGCAAACTCATATGAAGTGATTTTTTTTTTTGTTTGTTTGTTTGTTTTTGCCAGATAGGTCAAATCCTCATATGGAGCTCCGGCCCCTCAAATTTGATATCGCGGATGTCCGCAACCTCCCTTAGAATGAGTAACGTAGCAAATGTGTCACCTGTGTCTCCCAGCTGCGACGACAGGCTGAAGGTGAAGAGAAAGCGTCCGGCTCTCATTCACCTTGCTGCTGCTTCTTCCTCTCCCCCAAAGTTTTTTTTTTTCTCCTTTCTTTCCCCGTCAAAATGTAATCCTGGTCGCGGCCTCTCAGAATTCTACATCTCGAGCACGACCGGAGTCCACTCAAGGTAGGCTTGGCTTGCACAGCTGCGCTTTTGACCCTTCTCCATCTTGTGTTTTTTTTTCCCGAAAGCTCATGACAGTCGAGCCCCAGCGGCCATCTGCTACAATTCAGCCAGTTCTCACACAATCCCTGTTTACACAAGCACACAACAAGAGCACAATTCTTGAGTGAGATAAGGACACACAAAGGAGGGGACAAAGGCGAGTCGGTCGCTTTCGAGTTCTTTGGGTTCAGCTTGCTTGCTCGTCTAGACAACACAACAATCTGTACTAAAGGTGCGACAACAGAATCTTTCTCAAGGATTTTGAAAGAAGATCCATGTTTTGCTGTATTTTGGCTCCCGATTCTTGGGAAAAGTCGCCTGACCTACACCAAACACATGGCGGACAACTCACAGGGTGGGGAAACAAAAAGAAACAAACTGCTCGAAGAAATCCTTGGTGAGTTGAGAAATGACCAACAATTAGCAATCATTGTCGCAGTACTTCTCGGATTTACGTGGCTGCAAAAGATGACGCTTGCCGGCCATTCCAGCACAAATCCTTCCAGGCGACCGCGTCAAAAGAACACTGACTTCACCCAAACTCATCTCATCTCATCTCCGTGTGCCAAAATGAAACCCAGGACGAGAAAAAAGTGGCGACGAGGAGACGGCCCACGCTCAAAAATCAGCGGCGTGTTGAAGAAGCGATTGCTGTTACGGCCTCGGTAAACGGGAGAAGCGGGTTTTTATGTTTATGAACAAACACCTCTCCTCGCAAGCGTCATTTAATATTAACCAGGTGGAGTGATCAGCTGACACCCTACGAGGCTTTTAGCGGAAGGCCGAGTGTAAACAGGTCCAGATATGCGGGGGGGGGGGGGGGGGGGTATCTTGAGGGAATCATTGTTGATGCAGATGCAGCTCCGGCTAGAATCAACAGCGAGGCAGAAGTCAAGATCAACAAAAAGTGATTCTTCTGACATCTGAAGCCTCGACACGCCGGTGTGCGCGCGTGTGTGTGTGTGTGTGTGTCGCACCTGCTCAGCAAGGCGTTAATGGAGAAACAGCCGCTGGGGTGTGCAGTCAACCAAGCGCTCTCCCGTGGCGGCATATCGTTGACAAAGCCGGGGCCGGGTAAGCGAGTGTTTCTCGCAGGCCCGGTAAACGGTGGCTCCTCGCAACACAACAGCGGGAACTTGCAAACACGTGTTAAACATTTACTGCGTTTAATTATTCAGTAACTACGCTGGGTTCAAGGAAACAACAATAGATCCCGTACATCAAATGACCATCGAGTTTGATTCCGAGTCACTCGCTGCATTACGACATCACAACAAGGAGTTGGAAAAAAAAAAAAAAAAAAAAAAAAAACATCTGTTGGAGAGAAATCCCCCACAAAGTTTATCATGTCAAATACTAGTGAGGACAATAAAAGGAGTCCAAAATAGTTGAGTCGATCGTTTGGTGGAGCTGCAAGTCGTGCGCACAACAAGCTGACAAGTGCGGAGCTCAGACTCAACGTCAGAATCATATTTCTCCTTGCCGGCCAAGTACGTAAGAAAACAACAAAAGTCATTTGTCGACGGTGGGATGAGCCGCGCTAGTGCTACACTGACTAGCGGCGACGACGAAAACGTGAGTGACGCACACGTACGGAGAGTCGCCAAGCAAAAATCAAGTGAGGAGAGGAGCAAGAACTGCAACACCATCACAGGTGCAGAGAATCGTCGCACAACAGAGAGTCACAATTATTTGGAAAAAAAAAAGAAGTCCACTAGGTTTCCCTTCACAAGTTCTTCTTAAGTGCCCCCCCCCCCAAATCAAAACAACAACAAATGAGAGTGGCAGACGCACACATTCATTCAGAAGACACTGAGAAGAGGCTGATTTGAATCCCAGGCATGAAATCCAGTAGAAAATCCTTCTCGTCTTGTTTACACCGTTGGTCCCAAATCTGATCGGCTCACACGCGCACACGCACACACATAAAAACGACTTCCAAATGAATCCTGTTTTGTTTTGTTTTGTTTTGTTTTGTTTTTAAAGACAAGTCCCACCCACATGTGGAGGTCTTTTTCAGAATGCCAGCTGGCCTCACAAGACAGATATCGGAGCCGACACCATGACGTGCGGCGGGACAACAATCACGCGACACTGACGTCATGAAGACGGAGACATCGCCGTGCAGAGATTTTGGCGAGGTAACACGCACTGATTAAAAACAGACACAAGTGAAATTTGGGCGTCGCGCGTCCTCGTTGAGCATTGCCGACATTGTTATTGTAGCGACACATTCTAACGGGCCAGGACTCCTTCGATGTTGGCCTTTTCGCAGCTTCCCTGACCAAATTTTCTACTCGTCTTTTCATCAATTTTGGAGGGACGTCAAGTTCTTGGGAATGTGACTGGCTCTTGATAATGACTTTTTTCAATGTGTTTCACGGTACATTTAATGCCTTGGATTTTTTTTTCCCCCTCCTAGCTGATACTTTTGAAAAATGAAATCACTTTGATGCTGTGGAAGCTCTCAGTAGGCATTGCTTTGCGCCGTCAGATTGTGACGACAAAAAAAATAAATAAATTACGAAAAGCCTACACCTGACGCGGTCCGTCATGCTCGCTGCATTTTGGCCACAGGCTTTCGTTATTTCAGCAAAATGAAATGTGGCCACTGGTAAGTATTGTTCTAAGACACAAGGTGCATGCTGTATATTGTACGGGCAGGAAAGCCGAGACATAGACGGCGGGCAGAGGCGGGACTTTGATTATATTTCAAATGAAATCTACAGATTATAGGTTCCACTCATGATGTTTTTTTTTCAAAAAAAAAAAAATCAAAAACGTTGGTATTTAACAGGTATGTGTCAAGCTGATTAGACAAAGCTAGGAGCTAAAAACAAAACAAACAAAAAAAACCCTTGCCCGAATATCAAGCGTTAGAAAGCACAAGCATGATGCACATGATTTCATAACGCAGACTCGAGATAAGAAACTACAGAGCAAATACACGCAGCACTTTGTCTACGTACAGACAACAACTCGGCATCAAGGCCCACCGCGCCCACACGATGACAGAATGTCGCAAAGTAAGGCAGGCCATGATATTTTTAGGACAACTAGGGCGCATGGAGAGTAAGTAAATAGGAACGTCTAATGAGTTTAGATCTGGTTGTACATGAATGGAATGGTAAGTCTGGGATTTGAGGCTCTTTGAGGAGATGTTCCCCACACATTTTCTCAGCAATTGTCCTTCGTTTGACTTTGAGAATCTTGCTCGCGTGCGGCTCGTGCCCCGCGAACATGACAACCGGAGGACGGACATGCTGAAATGGGGGATCTGCTTTCTGACCAAAAGGCCAATGTGCAGGCAGACGCAGACCTCTTCCCTCAAGCTGATTCAACCAATTAGACCTGCGAAGTAACTATTAGCAAAGAAAGAAAAAAAAAAAAAAAAAAAAACATCCCCCCAGTCCGTCACCGTCCTTTGGGAACTGGATAGCTACTTATTGTTTTAACAGTACTTAATGTGTGTCATAGTTCTAATCATCTTAACATGTAAGGAGTCTTCCCAAGGGTGTGGGAATGCAAACTTGTGGAGATGAAATATGTCAAATACATTTTCTTGGGAAAACCAAGGTTAGCCTTAACGAACTTGTCTAATTAATATTGTGTTCCCGTCTAAAGTAGGGACAATATTATTAGAACTGTTGTCTTTTGGGACAAATGTCCTCTGTGTGAGCTGACGATGAGTAACCTAATCTTTTTTTTTTTTTTTTTTTTTTTTTTTGGAGGATCAGCAGCGCATGAGCACACCTCCAAAGATCACACTAAGGGGCCAGATGTGTTTGATTCGGAAGTTGTCAAGCTTGGCCGAAGCTCGGCTCAGCAGTCATCTCCTGTTCATTACAACTCGTCCTCCATTCTCTCGTGTTAAAGATGCTGGTCACAATTGTAGTTCATTCGCCGCCTTGGAGGCCATGACTGGTCAATACTAGCTGATGTTTAGCCACCGCGCTCGCTAACCAGTTGTAGTCGTGGAATTGCCCCGCGTCTTGGTGCCATTGGGCTTCAAGCTAGTTTTCTACATGGCGGACAATGCAATGACATGAACATATTTGAGCGCAATTGGTTGCTCGAGTCCAAATCTTGTCTCGGCCCATCACAAGCCGCAGACCAAGCGCGTGACAGCCACGAGCTGGCTGGCTTTCTGGCATGGCAAACTCCCAAGCTAATCTACTACCCACGTCGTCCCGTGACCGCGGGACACGTGACCAACTGCCTGAAACTGACGACAACAATAAGACTAAGAACAATAAAGACAAACATATGCCGTATTTGAACGCTAATGATGACTTGGACATCAACTTTAAGGCTCAAAACTGGTTCGGGAACCACCTCCCAACATTGACCGAATATCTGTCAGAGTGGTCAAACAATTGAAACACGTTAACTTTCAATTAGGCATCTAATTGTGATCACTTCATTGGTGTGGGAGCGGTTTATGGCTCCCCGACGCCGCCACTGCCGTCGGAAATCACAAATCATCTTCAACAATCCACCAGACTCATTTTAAGCCGATGAAGCGTGTTATTATTTCAAAAGCCACAACTACCCCGAGAATGGACAAAGAGGGTAAATGGAAGACAATCAGGGCAGGCGTAGGGTGAAGGACAAACTATCAAAAGACCCGACATGGATTTCTGCCTTTTAACGTGTCAGTTATTGAACAACTTTTTCTCTCTCTCTTTTTTTTTTCTTTCCGGTACTGTATGATATTTTCTTTTAAATGCAGCCCTTGTCAGGAGGATGCGTCCCACTCATAAAGCAGCCAAGCGACAATATACAGTGGCACTAACACAAGGACATAGTTCATCATGACATTTTCTGCAATTCCCAACTGATTAGGGTCATTATGTTGGGGGCCTGATTTATGTTGTCATTTCCTCTCAGCGAGCCTGCATCAATGAATCTTAATGAATTGGTAAATAAGGGTGAAGATTACGCCGTGTGACACTGAAACATTTCTCACCCTCAACTGACGAGATTTATGTGGCCAATTAGAGACCAACAGAAAATTGTCCGGCAAAAAATACTATTCTTGATGATATGAAAAGGCTGGAGGTTTCCAAGCGAAGGGTGACTGTGATACCGGTCTGGTCCATAAACCTTCCTCCCTCCTTAAGACCTTCTCTGAGAGCATCCGGAAGGACAATGCAGTGAAAAAGTACCGTATTGGCCCGAATATAAGACAGCCCTGAATATAAGACGACCCACTCTTTTTCAAGACTCAAGTTTGAAAAAAGACTTTTTAAACACCAAATTAATTTTTATACAGAAAATAACATTCGTAAATGAATGGCTTCTGGTTTTTGAAATGTAAATTACATCATAACTTCTCCTTAGCTGCCGGTGAACCTGGCCGATCTTCGACCCACTTTTCTCCAGATTGTCGCTACGATTCTCCATTTTCTGTTATCTCTTCTATTATTTTCTTTTCTTTTCCTTCATATTGCTATTCTTTATTTTTCTTCTTCGTGCTACCGCTATTTTTGTTTTTATTCTTCATGGCAGGGGTTCACTTTGGCCTGGGGAGTCAAGTTCAGCATTCGCTTCAATGATATCTGCCGCCATCTAGCGTCATGAATGGGTATAATGTGTAGTCCCCGAATATAAGACGACCCCCACTTTTTCAGTCTTATTTCAATGCAAAAAAAAAACCCACCGTCTTATATTCGGGCCAATACGGTATTTTCCCCCTTCCTGATTTCTGCTTTATTCTTTTCGTGCATATTGATCACACTTCAAACTTGCAGATCATCAAGCTAGTTTTCTTCCAAATGATGATTGTATTCATTAAAAAATATATATGTATGTATATTTGGCCCCATGTGAGAAAAATAATTGCCGCCTGAACCTAATAATTGGTTGTGCCTCGCTTGGCAGCAATAACTGAGATCAAGCGTTTGCGATAACAGCTGATGAATCTTTCACATTTCTGTGAAGACCTTCCTGGCTCACTCGAACTCATCCTTTGCATACGACGCAGTCAGATGGGAGGGTTTTTTAGCAGCAGCTGCCTGTTTACAATCGACCACAAAATCTGAACTTTTGACCGGCAACTTCCCTCGTCATCGCAGCCAAAACTCCACCAAGTGGTGACCAGTTGTCATGCCTGTCCAAGGTGGCCCCGAATGCGACGTGCTCACCAAATCCATTGCGAGCATTGCGATTGGCTTTATTCGCTAGCGTTTGACCGCGGGTGTTCTCGGTAACACAGGTGACTTCATTCGCGCACACCGGAGAAGAGGGGTAACCAACGCGCGACCCACATTGCCGTTCATTGAATCTCAGCGCCAGAAATGCACGCAACGTAGCATGACTCTGATGACACAATCGCAAAGTCGATCATTGAACTGCGATCTAAGGTGTCAAATGAAATTCAACTGTACCCCTTTACACAATAGGCAAGCCATGTTATTGTTTGCCTGTTTTTTTGTGTTCTATCCCAAATTTTAACTGAGGCGCAATGTTGAAATGAAGGTCGGGGCTGAAGCGTGCTTTTTGGTGTGTCGTTTCCAGTCCTAAGTACCATAGATGATGGTTGAAAAATTGCTACTGGCTTCCCTCCTGTGGCCGCTACATCAATAAAAAGTACTTCACACAGTGTACATAAATCGAACCTGTCGATTTTCTGGACAAGATCGCGAAGACGGTGTTGTTGACCAAGCGCGTGTTTCTGCCAGCGCAAAGTATGAAAAGCTTGCTAGCTTATTAATAGGAACTGCTTAAAAGAGCACTTAGGAGGCTTTATGGACTTCATATTGTGACTAGATTTAGTGCGGTAAGCAGCTGTCGACATCAAACAAGCTAGTCTGCTATTAGGCACGGCGGGGCTGAGGGATGCCGTGTGAAAAGGAGTGGAAAATTAAAGCTGAAGCAACACAGGAAAGGGCTTAATTTACTGGCATGTACAGTATGCAAATGAGATTACACTCAGTTTAACTGCATCATTTATGTCCATAATAACAGCATCATCATTACAGGGCTCAAATTAAATTACATTGTAATTAGCATATCAAAGTGATTGGTTGAAGTCGAAAACAAATACCCGGTTATGGTAATGAACAACGGTAATGACCATGTACAGTCAGTGAAAACATCCAAAACAAATACCTGGATGTGTTGTGAAAGAGGGGGGAAAAAAAAGAAAAGAAAAAAGACTGGAGTGGAGGGGGGCGGGGTGGGGGGGGGGGTGTTAATATTCCTCCCAAATGACAGCTCCGTCTCAGTCTATGTGATTGTGAGAGAGTCTGGCTGGATGGGGGTATTTTACCTGGAGAGCTCAACACACTCAGAATATATTTCCCAAACTCCGGGAGATCAAAGATCCAATTTCCCACACTTGCCACTTCAAAAACTCATCAATAAAATACAAATCACTTCATGCATGATTTCGAGAATGGAGGCAGCGTCAAAGGCTTAGAGTGACTTCCATATCATGGGGGGGGGAACACACCAAAAAACACCTCAGCTCTGACTGTCATCACCGCTGAGAGTCCACATGCGCTTTGGTGTCGACATTTGTGCCGTCACGTTTATCCTGCGAGGCTTCTTTGCTCCGGAAATGTGGAGTGTTGCAATTCAAGCACTGCATGGCTTTAATACCACTTCCTTCCTTGCAAATCACACAGAAACTCTACTAAAATAAAAATCACTTTGTAACTATCTGCCACAAGGTTGGGTTTTGTGACTAATTGCCAGTGTCTCATTCCCCGCCGCCTGCGCCGTCTTGGATAAAAGGGGACAAAAACTCAACTGAAAAGACAGCGGCCGATCCAAATGATCAGAAATGCACTCACATTTTCAAGATGCAGCACCTTGATTCTGTTCATTAAGAAATCCATTAAAATGCCTTATTCCTTGCAAGTATTTAAAAGATGTGCCTTTCAAGGTAAAGCTGGAGCAAATCCCCTCCATCAGCTAATGACGGCACTCGTTTACACAGAGAAGCTGGCTAATGAAGGCGCCGTCGCTGCTCAATCCCCTCACCCCACATAAAGCCCAACCAAATGCTAATATCTCACTTCTAATTAAAAGCGGCTCAAGTTCAAATGCACCTCGACAGCTAACAGTGGGCTTTAGGTATGAAGAAATAAATTATCTATCTATCTATCGATCGATCCATTGATCGATCGATAGATAGATAGATTTATTTATTTGTTAAACACACACACACACACACACATACATACACAGCACACGATGCGTTCAGTGCTGCACTTCATCTTCAGTTCAGTTTCTGCCTTCCTCTTCTCCTGCATTGATATGATGAGTGGACGTGCCACTGAGCTTTCCGCGACAAATTTTGAGGTGAGCAACCAAAAACGCAGCAGCACGACGTGTCGCGGTTCGCGGCGGATCGACGTCATGAGCGCGCCTCGACGGCGTTTGCAAATCTCAGGCTAAAAATGTGTTGACGAGCGTTAGCCGCCTGTTCTCAGAAAGTGACCTCGAGACCTCCCACAAAGTTCGTCAACATCAAATCAAGGCAAATGCCGTCTGCCTCTCACAACAGAGTCAACTTTACCGACTGCAGCTTTCGTATTTCAGTTAAAAACAAACACGTGGATACAAAAGCATCATTTGTGAGGGAAAGCCCATGCAGCGGGTCTGCTGCCGCTTCAGTCGATATGGTGGATGGGTTGGCATGTTCTGTCTTTTCCAGAAATTAAATAAATTCATCAATAAAAATGGTGGAACCGCCAAGTTCTTTCGGGGACTTCAGATAAAATTTGATATCACGATTATATTGACCATTACAATCAGTTTGTTCCCGACTCCAATAAAATACAGGATTCTTATGAAAAAAAAGTCACAGCGACACGCATTACAAAGCACAGCAGCATTTTTTTTTTTTAAATACAAAACAAAATCAAAAAGCCTGCAAGCTTTTTTGCATCTTAGAAAATTGTAAGCGGCAGCAACCAAAATGAATTTTCATGCATCCAAGACCTTGCTTCGGTGCGGAACCCCAAACATGACAAGGCAGGGAAAAAAAAAGAATAACCAAAACACAATTCATGATTGATAGCTGAAATGTCAAGAAACATTTTTGTCCCAATTCAAATTTCACAAGCCGTTCGAGTCCAAGCTTCATTTTTCGTCAACAAAGATCTTTCTCATCATCCAGATGCACCCTAAAACCAGGGCTGACGACAAAAAAGACCTCCTTGTGGATGTCTCAAGTGTCCAATTGGTGCACGATTTGAAGGGGTGAGAAGTAAAATTCATGAATCTTAAAGGTCGGCCTTATGAACAAATTGCGCGGTGTCCGTTTGATCCCGGACCAAGTATTTTCCCAGGGATTCTCCGGCGCGGCACTGAGTAAATCACGCTCGTATGACCTTCTACATTCCACGTGTTCCGCGCTCCCATTCGTCCGCGGGCGCAGATAATGCTGGGCAAATATCATAAGCGTGAGGATTTTAGGATTGAAGTGAGGTTGCCATCCACCTCCATCAGCTGGGGAAAAAAAAGACTATGCATCTGATAAATCCCGATTTCCTCTGCCGGATAAAGGCCGCTGACCCCTTTGCCCAAAAGCCAGGAATCCTGTCCTCCACGGACAGCAACGGGACCTGATCGGTCATATTTTAGCGGGGCTTGCCTTTGACACTTTGACCAGAAACCAATGTTTCAAACGCAATTCAAACCCCAAACGGTGTTTCGGAGATGAACCAAGCTCTTAAATCTGAAGCAAGAAACGACAACAACAACAGACTAGCGTCGCGTTTCTTTTGGAACGCGAAGCTTCATTTCGACCCTGGAAGCACTCCCGTGATGAAGAGAAACAGCTTTCGCCGGGATGTATGACTTGCAGCTAAGATGTGTTGTGCCTTGGCGAAAGTAACAGCTTCTTCGAGAGAACATCACCCCCCCCCCCCCCCCCGGCACCCTCATGCTCCCCCCGCTTTCTACTAAATAACACAGCAAACAAGAGAGCCATCAGTCAATCTCCACCGAGCTAACGCCAGGCCACGGACGGGGATCAATAGAGAGATCGAGACAAAAACGGCAAGAAAGACAAGCGGGAACACACAAGAGGAGATCTCGCAAGCGAGAGCGGTTCCACGGGGGGAGCCGCAGTCAGACAAACACAAAGGAAAGCCAAAGTACTGTAAGACGAGCAAAGTCGGCCTCTTTTGCCAAGCGGTGACATTTGTTTCTCATTGTCAAAGTGGCAGCTGAAAGCGTCTCCCCTCGAGGGCCTCTCGCCTCGGCGGCGGCCAGCGTTGACAGGGAGGGGGCTGGGGGGGGGGGGGGGGGAGCCATATTAGGACACATACGCGAAGGTAAACAATAACATTCTTGTCAAAGGATGGAAATGTTTCGGCTAATGCCGTTTGTCATTCCAGTTTTCGTTGCACCGTTGGCCCTGTGGTTTTCTAGACGGCCGCCGAGACTGTTTTGCAAATATATTTCCCCGTTTGTCGCATGCAAAATAGATCCTGCATTGAATTGCTTAAAAAATAATAATAATAAATGGGATGATTTTGGGCATCAACTTCAAATGAATGACACATCTCCACCTAGAGATAAAAGCAAAAGTAAACTTTTTGTCTTGTCTGATCTTAATCTTATTCCGAACCTCACTTGACAAGATACAATATTTGAAACCGACTTTGGTCTCATTAAAAACGCACTCACCGAAGCTTCCCGCTTTGCAAATTGTTTTTGTTCGAAATAACGACCGGCAGTCATGGCAGAACTGAAACGGTCAAAATCTAAAAGCAAAACAAAAACAAGTATTCAGCCTTGTGCAGTTGCTTTTACCGTTGACCTTAACTCGCGATTATTAAGGCCGCTATTCGTGTTATTTTCATCACTTAGTAGCAAAGGCAACCTACAGTAGCGACATTCCGCTGATGGAATCTATGGCACACGGACCCGTTCAGCTGCAGGTGGCCGCTTGATATTATCCCCCGCCCCCACACACGCGCACACCCCTCGCCAGTACACAAGGAGTGAGACCAAGATTGTAAATGTTTTTCTTTTGATACTGATAGAAAAATAAATTGATCCTCACCAAATGCATTTTCCTTCCCAAAAGGAAATGTTTCGCAAGATGACATCGATGCACCAAAAATGCAATTCATTCATTCTATCTTGCAAGACATAGCAGCAAGTGATGCGAGGGGGGTGACGGAAGGGGGGTGGGGGTTGGCAGAGCACCATGTGCAACTGAGAATGCAACAAAAAAAAAAAGATGTTTTTGTTTGTTTGTTTATGCAACATCAGTTTCTTTTTTGCCTGAAAATGTGTTGTTGTTTTTTTTAGGTCAAAACAGCAAAACTTTTGAAACATTTCAGCATTTCACAACTGTCTGAACAAAATTTTTTAAAAAGTAATAAATACATGCGGTTGAGGGTTAAGTGTTAGCCAAGGACAAGGCCAGCACAGCCAAAACAACAACAGCAGACGACCGCGTAGCTGCTGTTTTTGATGCTTTTGATTTATTTGTTTTTGGGTTGCTTTCGATGACCCGGGTTTAGCGGACACTGCGCCGCTGAACAAATAAGTGGCGCTGGATTGACACTGCAGGTTTCCAATGTTGCATCTATGTTGGATGGACTTCCAAGTGACGCAGTGGCAAACATTTGCGGTCGCTGACCTCGGAAGATGACGGGTGACACGCTCACGATGGCAAGCGCGCAATGGCCACCTTCAAAGTACGGTAATCCTTTTTGCTTGTTGAACTCGTTCAATCCCAGCCATTTTCACTGGAGCAACCCCCTTAATCCCAGCGTTTTACCGGATTTTGATTGATCTTGCAAGGCATTACAAAATGGCTTAGTGTCATGAAAATGGCGATTCCTGGTCAAAAAAAACGGAGAAAATTAGCTTTTTGTAAAAGCATGCGTTTCAAGCACGTGAGGCACCACTGCCACCGACTGGTCGTTTTTTTGGTTGTTTTTTTTTTTACGTTTTTTTTTTACAATGCGAACGGCTTATTCTCATTCACAGATTGCATCAGACCCTCCTTCCGCTCTATGACGCAAAAAAAAAAAAAAAAAGACATAGCCGTACAAGTGCGTACTTGGTAGGCGGGGCCTCATTTTAAAAAGACATACAAGTACGTCTTGTGGAATGAAAGAGTTAATGCTCTTGGAAACCTCTGGTGTAAAACATCATCACGACTCTCTGTCATAACGTCCATTCATAATGTAGGCTGTATAATGCACTGTCAGCCAGTCGATAATTTCATGGCGCCAATAAACTCAGGATGGCTCTATGTACACTCAGTCTAAGTGACAATTTGTTCTCCGGATTATTTTATACTTCGATGTGAGGTCCCAGTTTCAATGCACGACATGTATTTGGATCTTTTATGTCATGGCAAGGATTTAGCAATGTTAGGCTGTTTGCAGCGCGTTTGCCCCAAAAACAAAAAATTGCTGCAGACCCCCCCCCCCCCAAAAAATAATAATATGATGCAAACAAGACCAGACAAAAACAAACACAGGAATGATGCAAACCAAAAAAAAACATGAAATGCTGCAATCACAGCAACAAATTGGAAGCAAACATTACAAACCACAACCACCCCCCCCCCCAAAAAAAGCTGCAGAAATCCAAAACACATCAACTCCAAAGGGAGTGTAACATCAAATTGTGGCCGCTCGAGGAGGAGCTCGAGCGGCCAGCACAAACCGACGGGCGCTATGAATGAAGCGAGTCCGTCACCTGAACTTCAACTTGTTGCTGCGATTGCACATCACGTGCGGTTGACCGTAGCAACCGAGTGCGAAGCGCAACGCGAGGGGACGCCGTGCATTCAAGCTGCAGAAAAACATGTCCGGCGACAACCCAGTCCCAGTTGTTACAAATTGCAGAGCAGATCGGCTCGAGCTTTTCTCTGGCAACGTTTCATAACAAGTGTTTCTTCGATTAAAAGATTGTGCTGTCGTCGTTTTATTTTTCAACCGCTAAGAGCAGAAGAAATGACAAAACAGCTTGTTGGGCTGTGTGGTCAGCTGTTTCCTGTACGTTGAGTATTTCACAGGCACAATGCAACAAGGGAGAAATCACTCATGAGCAGGCATTACTCTTTCTTTTTTTGGGCTACAAGTCCAAACGACGGCCCCCGGGGGCCATTCGCGACCCGCCATCTATTTTCCGGCAGCTAGCGACTTGACACCCCAACCCAAACAGAAATAAATATATAAAAAAAATTAACAAGACATTTGTCATGGCCCGCAAGGTTAGTTCGGGTGTATTGTTGGACTTTTCTGTATATTCGAAGGTTATAAAAATAAAAAATAAAAAAAAAGAATCATACAATTTATCTTCAAAACACTGACTAAAGAAAATTCAAATTTTAGAGCCAAAAATGGTTTCCTCCGATTTGTGCTGATTTCTGAAGACGTCACATGAAAGATCCTCAATTCTCTGAAAAACGGTCACCTCTTTCCACTTTGTTCTTTTTGGGAAAAAAAGTGGCCCCCTTTCATCCTTCCGTTCCAAGTTGTTCATTTTTTGCTTGAGCCTGCTTGATATTTGTGAGATGGTCATTTCAGCTTCCAAAGTGCCACGCGTTGGCTCCGCCTGTTCGGGTTTTACACAATGGCAGCCACGCCGAGAGAATAGATGAAGGTACTTAAAGTGCAGCAACAACACTGCAAGTGACAGAAGCGTTTCACTTCCTTGCCAGAATCACCCCCGCGAGGCACTTTTGCTACAGTTGTTTATTATGTTCCAACCGAGGCATAAACGATGAAAGAGCTCTGCCGAATCAAACTCTTATAAATGCATTGAAAAACAGACGGCTGTAAATGCCGCTGAACCAGAAGCTTAGCCGGCCAACCGCTAATACGTGGCAATTTCACTTGGATGCTGATATCAACAAATGACATTTCAAAGCGGGCACTAAACGCAACAAAGTCAATTAAACGGAGGGCCGAAGTGTGCCCCGCAATCTGTGAATGGCTTGAACTCATGTTGTTTATTCTCTCACATGTGAATTTGGTAAGCAAAATACTGTCAAGCCGCCAAGCCTTTTCAAACGTTACGGGGGCACGCCATACAACACGACCTCGCAATTAAAGCAATACCTTGGACTGCCAGTCAAAACTATTTGCTTTGGAATTCACTTGCATTGTTTTCTTTGGATTGGATATTAAATCTCTGTTTACACACACGTGTGTGTGTGTATATATATATATATATATATATATATATATATATATATATATATAGGTAAAGGTGACAGTCGTGCCTGTGGTGGTCGGAGCACTCGGGGCAGTGACCCCCAAACTAGATGAGTGGTTGCAACAGATCCCGGGAACAACATCGGACATCTCAAGCAGAAACCCTCAAGCTTCCTGGCCTCTGGTAGAGGACCCGAGCTGAATGAGGGACGGACACCACCCGAGGGGGGGTGAGACGAGGAAAAAATTTTAAAAAATTATATATATATATATATATATATATATAAACATTTTTTCTTTTTTTTTTTTGTACACAAGTGGCATGGTGGTCAACTGGTTAGCATGTCCGCCGCACAGTGCAGGGTTCGATTCCAGCTCTACCCTTCCTGTGAGGAGGAGTTTGCATGCTCTCCCCGTGCCCGCGTGGATTTCCTCCCACATTCCCAAATATGTGTGTGTATGTGTGTATGTAATGTGTGTATGTATATATCAATAGATAGATAGATAGATGGATAGATACACACACACACACACACGCACGCAGTCTTACCTTATTGACGAGGTCTCTTATTCAAAGCAATCTTCTCTTAGAGCGATGGCCGAATGCACCCTCCACTAAAAAGAAGGAAAAATTCAAGTAAGACTTCCTGTCATTGTCAATGCAACCAGCAGCTTCTTTTCCTTTTTCTCCTATTTTATAGAAGCTTTTTTGAGGTGATTATTGTACCCTTGTACAAATTCTTGCATTTCAACCCAACCCCAACTGCATACATTGACGTTGACACATTTAAAACCGTGTCGGTAAGTTGAAACACGAGATATCATAATTTCTGATGAATGGTAACCTTGCCCTCGTGGTGAATGCAGTGTGACAGTGTGCGACGGCATTTGACAGGACTGATGTGTTTGCACAAGACTTTCCCAACTGAGCACTCAACCCAACGGGGGGGGGAAGAAAAAAAACAACAAAGGAAACAAAATCGCATTTTTATGGAAAACGTTCAAGTCGCTGCGGGCTAAGATATGGGGTGCATTTGAATAAAAGCATTAAAGCGTAACCAAATATGGAGGAGGGGGTGGGGGGAAAAAAAGCTCACGAACCAATGCCCTTCCCATCTGGTCAAAAATTGGGCAGTCAAAATTGTCACCACGAAATGGTATTTATCTAAAATAGATGCTCGAGCAACAGCACACCGACGAGCAGCGATGACAGAACGCGCCCCAAACGGGTTGCAGGGGCAGAACGACAAACAGACAGCGTGAGGAATCGCAAAAGCAGCCTCGTTTCAAGTCAAATGCGCGATAATTGTGAAGAATTATCCCTCAATTAACGCATCATCCGTTGGATCGTAAATCAATGGCAAGTGGTGACAAATGAAATTCATTTCATTTCAAGCTTCAAAACGGCTCGGCGCCATTAATTCCCATCACCTGAAAGAGCCCTGTGAGCTCGAGGCATTTACATCATTTGCAATATAAATTGAGCAAAGTCTTCCGTCACTTGCATGAAAGCAAATTGGCATTTTGCTTCAAACAAACGAGCAAACAACCGGATCCCGACGGCACGGCCGCGCGTATTCTCGGCGCGGCCGTGAACGACAAGATGGCAAGAACGCTAATAAGACAAAGATAATTGCCTCGGTTTCAAACGGTAAAAGGCTGCGATGTGACCATTTGGAGCGGTAGGGGAGCAGGCAACGCAGGCTGAGGATAAACAAGTGGAGCCTGCGTCGGAAAGTCACACGTAGAAACTTAGGCAATGGAACAAATTATTGTTGAGATAATTATCCTCCAGGTGGGTTGGCTGAATGCTCTGTTAGACAAATAAATGGCTCATATCAATCAAGGGAAGGCATTAAGATGTTGTTAATACGGCGCATTCAAAATGTGAAACAGAACGGGTGCGGGCAAAAAAAAAAAAAAAAAAAGCGTTTGGTAATTTGGCGCCGTGCGTAAACCCCGTCGAGGGGACTTTGTAACGCGCTCTCCCATCCCGGATTTGTAATCAATGGCTTTGTCGTCAGGTGATATGCTCGGTTGTCTTGATACCCCCCCTCCCGTCGAAATGTAGCCAATCCCAAAAATGGGATTCAGGTCCTCTAATGGGCAGGCTCACTTTTCACACTGAGGAGATTTAAAAAAATAAAAATAAAAAAGATGAGAGCTCATGAATATTTACACAAAGTAAGATATTCCATTAATTTCTCTAAGCACTCTTGATTCTGTCGGCGGTGGCTCGTTAATGAACTCCACACATCACCATCATATTAATTCATGCAAAAATCAATCGGCCCTTTTACGGCCACTTCACTGCAGAAGCCGGGGCCGCCCGCGTCCCACCGGCGGAGAAATCTAAAGACGACAACTGAGACAGCGGAGAAGGCGGCGACGCTCGTGGTCGCGGGCAGCATGATGTTCACATTTTGAAGTTGTGTACACGCAGACGTCAATTGTTTTTAAAACAAAAGTCAAGGCGCTTCTTTCTCAAGAAGACTTTTGAAACGGTCATTCGTGCTTTCGTCACAACCCGGCTGGATGACTGGAAGGCACTTTTACTTTGGAGTCAGCCAATCCTCCATGAAGCGTCTCCAGTTGGTCCAGAATGCTGCTGACTGCTTGACTGCTACTCGCAAGAGGGAGCACACAACTCTTTACTTTGGCATCCCTTCACAGGCTCACTTTTGAAGATTCTATTCGTTGTTTTCCAATCTTGAAACGGCCTTACCTCTCGGAGCTCCGACAGAGCCTCAGGTCTGCGGGCCAGACGCTACTAAAGCTACCGAGGACGAACGAGGAGGAGGCCCGGAGGGCATCGAACCTTTTCTGTTACCGGCCCCTCTCTTTGGAATGAACGCGTTTGGCGAGCCGCCTCGCACTGCCCGTCTTTCAAACTCGTCTTAAAACTCATTATTATTTTGATTCGGCGTGAGACTCGGTTTTTAGTTTTGACGTTTTTTGTGCTTTCTCCTGTCTTTGTTATTCATTTATTGTTTGTTGTGGTGTGATTAATTTATTTTTTTTAATCAATGTACAACACCTTGTATACATTGGTGGGGGGTTTTTTTTCCAAGTGTTACAATTACGGCACGGAAGTATGAGCCCAGAACACAGCGCCTTCAAAATCTTTCTGGAGCACGATGAGAGGTGCAATGATGTCAACAGCGCCAATGTGTTTGTTTTGCTGATCCGGACCTCTTAAACGCGCCGCGGGGACGTCCAAGGCGCTACGGCTGGAGGGACATTCGGCGAGGAGAACGCGAGTGACACGTCGCGGGGTCAGGGAGAGTACCAGACAACAGAGAGTACGAGTGAGAGCTCGGGCAAACAAACAAGGTATTTGGTTTCAAAGACGAGCGGGGGGGGGGGGCGTGCATTCCATTGTTGAAGCCAATTATCAATGGAAAAATAATAACAACAGATGCGCCCAGAGCCGCCAACTTGCGCCGAAGCGCCACGGCACTGCTGAACAGACGATGAAATGCGAGCGTGTCGTTGGGGGAGGGGCGGCGGGGGGTTGTTGCACACGCACGCACACCCCCGCACGCCAGATGTGAATTTCCACAAGTGCCGTTTAATATACGCGCCATTATATGGCCACCACTTGTGCCAGACAACGGCATGGCTAACACCCCAATTTGTTCATCAAGACGCCGTGTGTGGTCACGGCAAAAAATGTCATGCGAAGTCAACCTCCAAACGTTCTTCGATGCAGCCCCAACTCCTCCGAACACGACATTCTGGTTCACGTTGCGTTTGTGGAAAATGAGTTGAGCGGCAAAACGCAGCCATTTTTAGCCATCTCATTTTGCCGCTCGCTCTCAATTGAAAATGACAGTTCGATGCCTGCAGATATTTGGACAAAATAGACGCTTCCTTGCAAAAGAAAAGAAAGGTTTGGACTGCACTGACTTCAGCCAAAAGTGAAGAATGATCTCCTTTCGGGCCTTGCTCATCAACAGAAGAAAGAAAAATCGTTCATTTTCATTTCTATTCATTCAAGAATCGAAGAATTTATGGAGGTGCAAGCACAGTTAATTTCAGAAGCGGGGAGTAAAAGGTCATGTTGTCGTTTGCCTTTCCATGCTTGATTTGTAATCTTTGGGGGGGGGGGGTATTTACAGTTATTTTCTTTTTCTTTTTTTTACAGTTACTGAACACCTTCAAAGGATAACACATGAGGAGGACTTTTACAAAGAAAAAAAAATCATCTGAAACAAATGTCTAGATTTAATTAGCTTTTGAGAAATAATTGCCATTAGCAAATCCCATCAAGGAAGGTTGGGGCATTTTTTTTTCTTTGGGGCGGGGGAATTTGGACAATGAGGAGACAAAAGGTTTGCAAACAGGAACTGACAGGCCGTCAGCCATTTTAGTGCACTGACACCGAGGTCGAGTTAATTAGACTATTGTCATTTTAATCAGGGCAGCTCAGTGGCCATCACTTCCTAAAAGAGCCAGAGGACTTCAAATGGCGGAGAGATTCTTGGGCGCACACGCGCGTGTGTGTGTGTGTGTGTGTTAGGCCTGAGACATCACCAATCTGTGGGTTACGGAGTACAGTCTGCTTTTCTCACATGCTTAGTACATTAATGAGCTGGAGACGCACCAAGGAAACAAAGGAGCCTGGAGGATCACCAGGGGAAACTATTCGCCTCTGCTCTGCTCATGTCCGTGTTCATTTGAAAATATTTTCACTGTCATCCATTTTCCAAATATTTGAAGCCATTCGCTCTCCGGTGAAAAATCAATAGATCAAATGACTAGATGGACAGAGAGAGAGAGAGATTTCTTGAGATATCTATCCATCGCATCACCTGAATTATCACCAATCGGGCTACACTGACAATAATGTAAATGTCATGAAAATAATCGATTACTTTAAATCGATTATTTTCAGTATGCATTGGAACTGCGACTTAGGAACCATTTGGGTTGCGCACATATTTCGGGTAGGAAAATGGAACTCTATTTTCAGCTTGTGAACGGTCTTGGGATGGATGGGCTACAGTTGTGTTGGCACCGGGCCGCTGTTTTTTGTAACGGTTATGCAAATTCAGTTTTAAAAATTCATCATCAATATTTCAAGAGGACTTCATATTCATCTGTAAAAAAAAAAGATCCTCTTTAAATGATTTAGTATATATAAAATTAAACACATGGGAATGTTAAGCTAAAACGGGTTAAAAAAAGTGAAGACATTCTGAATGGAGTGGAACAAACAGGTTGATATATCACAGCGCAAGGATCCCAACATCCTCTGATTAAACAGTCTCTGCAATTGTGAAAGCAGACTTTTTTCAATTCACTTGAGGGCATAAACATGAGCAAAAAAAAAAACAAACGTCCAAACAAACGTCTTTTGTATTTGAGGTTACAAGTGACGCTCACGAATAAACATTGACAAATGTCGTCTGCTTTGTACAAAAGTGTTCGTCGGTGACAACAGTGACACGTCAGCAACACGGTCGCTGTGTATTGTAAAACAGCAGAGTGCCAATTGATCAAATTGGCACCGTTTCCTTTTTGGGGGATACCGCATCTGAAGTGGCACTCTTCCTGTTACTTTCTTATCGTGACCAGATGCACATTGACGGTATCGCCGCTGATGCCTTTTTGTTTTTAACCACCCAAGTTCAGAGCGGCAAACGGACCTGTATGCAAATACTAATAGCGATAATGCACGCCACTGCGGCAGACATTTGAATATTCAAATGCTCCGTTTCAGATCTCAACATTAGCGTTTCAATTTCCATCTATGTAATACGAGATATGTAGAGCGTTTTGTTTCCCCACACGAAAACGCGCACGCCGGGACGCTTTGTGGCTTGGTGAAATATGTTATCGCCCACGTGCGTGCGACTTTCTAAAAGGCACCGTTGAGAAGCCAAATGGAGCGTTTACAAGTGCAGCTGAGCATTATTAGTATTTGTGAAACTTCTTTCATGCTTTAATGGAAAGTTATTTGTGAAAAGGGCCCGCCTTAGGAAAATACTTCAACTACAACTCAATAATGTCAAATGGACACAGCTACAGCGAACCCTCGCCTTAACGCGGTTCAACTTGCACGGCTTCGCTGTGTCATGGATTCTTTTTTTTTTTTCGTACGGTGCATTGCGTTGCGTTCTGCATCCTGACTGGCGAAGGCACTGTAGACCAACGTCAACAATCGCCGCGCCTCGTCTCTGTACACTTTACCAAATTTACATTTGCAACAAAAACGGGTTACAATCTTTGGATTGGATTGTATAATACTTGTCAAAAGTAAAGCTGACTGTAAATGCCGTGATTCTAAGATCACGGTCATGTTAAATTTACGTGGCTTTCTATATGATGATAAAATGACAACGCATGTTGCGAAAGACTCCACATTCGTATTTGGTCATTGTGCCCCCTGCTGTTAATTTTGAGGGTTGCGTGGAGTGGCAGGAAGTGGTTCAGGTCGATCAGGAGTCACGTCAGAAAGTGCGAGGTGCATATCGGCAAGAGCTTCGATTTCTTCTCATGACACCGATATTCCTGTTGAGGCAAAACGGGACGTGGCCATGACTATTGTTGGGTTGTCGAGAGGCACGTAGGTACTTGTTACCGATGTGTCATTGGATATTTCTGTCCCAGTTTTTCACCCCAAAACGGTGGACGTGCGGCCAATCGAGGCTGTTGAACATTGGTCGACTCGTCGAGTCCTTTTAAGCCAGGAAGAAAACCTTCAGGAGCAGTTATACTGACGATGTCAGAGATATCGCCGCTCGCGGGTCCTTTTTGGATCGAGACCCGCGCGTTCAACCCGGCCGGGGTTCACTGTATAGCACAAGCCTTCTTCCATAACAGAACAAACCAAGTTACGTCAATCAATCATGGACTAAATCATGTCAAATGACGTTTTCTTGTACAAGCGCAGAACGTCTTTGCACTCGCTGTGTAGTGAGGAAGGACATTGCCTTTGGCCTCGTCTCATTGGTGGCCTACTTGTCACATGGTTGATAAGGCGCACTTTGAAAACACGAGCTAAAGAAAGCAGCGCAGACGACCGAGTGACTCCAAGTGTCAAAGCAGCATTAAAAAATTTTTTTTTTAAAAAGCAGGCTTGTCCTCTTCCAGACAGGAAGCTTGAAGCAGCGGAGAGGCTGCCGCGTCTCATCTGCAGGCAAACATTTGCTGCCTCCTCGCCCCATCACAGCAAGCACGTCTGATATGACGGCGTGCGCAAGTCCGTGCGGGACGCCGTTTGGATTTCAGCCCGTGTGACACATCTGTTGCTTGTCATATTTGTTGTCTTTTGGTGTGTTCAGACTGAGAGCAACCTTGGCAAATGCTCCCCATAGAGCTCGATCGGCGTATTCCAACCATGAATACATTCTCCAAACGGGCCGGCGCGGAAGGCTGTTCAGTTCAGCGGCCGTCGCCGTTTCATTCCGGAAAAATCCGCAGTCTGCTGATAAATCATTTAGGTACAACTAAACCCCGATTTTTTTTTTTTTTTTAAAGCAAGAATATGGATGACGTTGCCCAATAAGCAGTCCGCTTATTGGGCAACGTCATCATAAGCCAAAGACGGGTGAGGTCGAAGCTATAGGCGCCATTTGCTTGCTAACACAGTGCACCGTGACACTGACGACTCGCTTACGAAGTACAACTTCAAGAAAGGCCGATGAGACGGCGTCAAGTCGGCGTTGGGAAAGCCTGCTGGGTATCGCTCAATGCCAGAAATGTTCAATTGGGGTCTTCAAAGAAATATCTCTTTACACACTTCCAAGTATGAAGTGTTTCTGTCCACAAATTGCATAGAATCTTTATAGCGTCAGGGGGTGAGGGGTGGGGGATGTGTGTGTGTGTGGGTGTGGGGGGGGGGGGGGGGGGGGGGGGGGGGGGGTCCTAGAAATATCTCATTTGCATTGTCAAATAATTCCACTCTCCTGTGTTCCATTTATGATACACATTTTTGGGGAGGAGCAAAGTGTAAGAAAACGTAGTCTTTGGAATAAAAGGAAGTGGCGTAAAAAAGGCGGGAGGGCTTCCAACATTTTCAGCGGCCTCTGCAGACCACAAGTCAACACGCAGCGGCGGCGAGGCGCGTTGCCGCTCATTTTTTTCAAAATAGGGAGCATTTGCTAAAGCGTTGCGTCCAAGGATCATTCTGGACTTCATTAGCCTCAATCTGACATGGATGCGAACAACATGAACAAACCCCCCCCCCCCCCCCCCCCCCCCCCTCAGAATCCAAACACTCAATTCAGTCCGGCAATTCCTCTGGAAATATCACAGGTTGTTAGCATTCCACCGAGAATGTTACATGGGTGTACACTTAGGTCTTAATTAGGGCGGCTATTCGATCATACGGCAGCTGGTCTTCATTCAAAGTATGGCTTGGCATCACCATCAAGTCCCCTCTCGGCTCCCGGCTCGCTCGAGGATAACATTGACATGAATATTCACTATTTGGTATTTGGAACCATTTCCAGACAAGAGCGAGGGTGTTTACACAGGTGAATATTCTTGATTTTAAGAGTGTTTTTTTTTTTTAAGTGATCATCTGCCATTCATTCGCATATTTGTGTGATTATCTTTACTTGGCAAAAAAAAAATGATGTCACTGACAATCAATAGTCATTCATAATAAATAACATCCATGCATTCGCCAAAACTTTTTCTTCTCATGAGGGTCGCGTGTGCGCTGGAGCACTAAAATCTATAGCAAGCATGTGTATACACATTCATCGTTTTTTGGGGGGGTTTGTTTGTTTGTTTTTTAAACTACAATTTGACTACTCAGCACAAGTCCTTCTGGACATCGGTCTAACAAAAACACCAAACCCAGGTTACTATTGAGCAAAAAAAAAAAGAAATAAAAATGAATCCCTCAAAGGTCAACGTTATAATAAGGTGTCGTCTTCCGAGCGTGAAGGTTAGTCATTCGTGTGTTTATGTTACACTGCAGGCCTTTGGAAGTGTTTTTGCGGCGCGGAGTCTGCACAGGGTCATTTGTTTGTTTTCAACATGTTCGCATGCCGCATAAGGAGCAATGACTTGCGGGAAAGTTGGTGAACGAACGCGCGCTCGCCAAGACCCCCGCAAAATGTAACGGGTGGCCGAGCTTCTACTACAACTACTACGGTCAACAAAAAGTGGGCCGTAGTATTTTTAAAAACGGGTGGGTGTGAGTGTGCGGATGTCAGCCCGATTCCAAGTGATCCACAATTGCAAAACAAGCAAACAAAAAAGCGACAGCGCTCAAACTGTTACGGGCTTCGTGTGCTTTGAAGTCATGCCCTGCCATCTTTTTTTTTTTTCCCCCACATTTGCTCACCTTTGACCTTGCCACGAAATATGTTGCAAATCCGTTCGCTCAGATTAAAGCAACGACAGTTTTGCCGGGATGAAGTGCGAGAAAAACGCGGGAAAGTAACGGGCTCGGAATGCTTGCCTGTATCATTCCTTTGGAGATGGTTGGGAACGCTGTGCTCTATTCTTGCCATCCAAAGAAATGAGACATATTCTTGAGACAATTTACTGAAGGAAAGCTGGATCTCGTTCATTTTTATTCGGTAAGCTTTGAAGAACATCGCCGACTGCCAGGAGACGTAGTGCAGACGTTTGTGCGTGTTTGTGTGTGTGCGTGCGCATATGTACACCGGTTGCGCACCTCTGAGAGAAATGTTAGTCTAATAACATGGGGATACAAAACAGGTCACATTCAAATCACAATTCATTAGAGCTGAATTACTAAATAGATTTTCCCATTACCACCAACCCCCCCCCCCCCCACATACATACACACACACACACACTCTAGTAGGCGGATGCAAACACGCATGGCGGAAACTTGACCTCCCTTGATTAAACAAATAATGACACATTCCAAAAACTGTAAACGAGTCCAAATTAATTTGCGCTTTGCTCTAATTGCATTTAAACACCGCTCCTCCCTAACCTTGGATCAAGCACTTCTTAATTACGGCTTTCTGAGAACACATTCCCAACAGAGTTATTGTGTTGTCAGAGCCAGGGAAGGGGGGGGGGGGGGGGCAGAGGAAACACCCGCGCAAGTCGTTTGCCCAGGCTTCCACACTGTCGTACAAACGACACATCAAGTGTGAACCTTTCGGACAATTCCATCCTGATCCTCCCGGTTTTCATCAGCTCACTATCCCGTGTGCAACGCAGTGATGCAAGAAAGGCAGACGAGTCCACCTGCAAATCTTCTTAGGTCACATCAAGTGAAGTCAAGTCGCATTTGCTTGTATAGCCCTTAATCACAAACGGCTTCACACGGCCACAGTTGACATCCATGAAGGACATCCCCCGACCTTTAACCCTCAGGAGGGCAAGGAAAAACTCGTGATAACCCATCTGGGGAAAAATGAGAAACCTTGAGCAGGGGCCGCAGATAAGATAAGATATCCTTTATTTGTCCCACACTGGGGAAATTTACAGCATCCAGCAGCAAGAATGTGGGTAGAAAGAAGAAAGAAGCAAAAACAAACAAACACCGTTCAGAGATGGGAGACATTTGAACGTTCGAGACTCACCGACACACCCTCTGTGTCAGTTCTGTCAAAGAGAGCAAAACCAAGTGAATCGCCACTCGACCAATTTACCGGGAACTACCGACTCACGCCCCCGTCGCCGTCCCTCACTTTCAAACAGGGATGGAAAAACGGCAAGATGTGTTTCCTGAAAGAGGGGAGAGGTGGAAAAGGACCATCCTGCCCCCTCGAATCAGCGCCGCCCCACAAAGCCTCGCCGCCACTGGACTTTCTGCACCGACAGCAAAACTTCCCTGAGAGAAGAATGCGTGCCAACTCAAACACGGCTCGCATTGCACTTTGCGGCCGCCGGCCGCCCATGCGGGCCTGTGATGTGCTTCCTGAGGGCTCGCTGCAGCTGGAGCGCCTTGAATAAAGGTAACGCTAATGTCACCGCTACTGTAAACTTGTTTGGCCGCTCCTGTCAGCAGGACGGGGCTAATCAAAGCACAGAATCGCCCCCCCCCCCCCCCCGCCCGCTCTCAAACACAGCACATTGTTTTTGTCCCACCAGCAAAACAAAACAAAACAAAAAAAACCTTTACCTTCCTATGAGCCACAAAGACAAGAAGGGCAAATCACGAGACCAGGAGTTCCATTCAGCTGTGGGATGTTGAAGTACGAGCAATTGGAAAACTATTCCCGTCACATTTTATTGTCGAGTGCCTGACACGGGAGAGGAAACCAGAACAATCAAGTAGAGTGCTATTTTTTTTTTTTTTTTTTTGCTGCTGGATTTAGTAACACTAATTAGTTTTGCTCTCATGAAGCCAACCTGAAAAACGACCAATTAGAAAGTGAAAATGAGACACGCAGACGAAACAAGAGCTTGTCATTTCCAATCTTCCGAGTCCCCTACGGACAACTTTGCTGTGGGATGACTTTCACTCATACGCTCACACGGAAAATGACTGGCAGGGTGCCGACTGTATTCAATGTCACATACAAACCAATTTGTTAATAACGGCGGGGGCGCATCAACGATGCAGCTCGCCCGTGCCGATTTCCGAAGCGGCCGTCGAAAGAGAGGAAAGCGTCCGCCAGGCGGGGCCCGCCGCAGCAGCAGCTGCTTTCCGCTAAAGACCGACCGGAGCCAAGCGGCTTGCCTTTCGCAGGTGCTTTATTTATAGGAATGCGCTCTTCCCGCAGCCCGGCAGTAATTCGACGGTCTGTGCCTTTGCAGAGTCGCATGAACGGAGGATGCGCGTCCTCCGAGGGAATCTCACTTCTCCCCGACTACAACTTCCAATTTCCTCGACAAGTTACAAGTGAAACCTGCCAACAGCTAACAGAGGCTTCGCCCGTGCCAACATGTTGAGATGCCAAGCGCAGTAAACAAGAGGAGACAATTAACCACCTTCCAGCTCCATGCCTCACACCAACAAGGACTATCGACTGTTGACGTCAAAACAACATTCGGCTAAGTTACAACATTTGCATTTGAAAACGACCGACGCCGCGTCGTTTGCACCCAGTGACTTTTGCCGAGCTGCGTTTGGTTGGAATTGAAGCTATAAATGGATTCGAGCATGCTAAAGCTGCTAAAGCATTGTGGCCGGTGTTGGAAATAGGTGGTGCGCGGGTGTGAAAATATTCACGTGCCACATTCGATTTTGCCAGCGCGCGGACTGCAAATCAATCAAGCATGATCGAAAATACATGGACGATATTTCGCTGTGAGGAGTACGATTCAAGCTAATTCATCCACGTCAAGACCCGAGTTCAATGTGGTCCGAACACCGAAACCCGAACAGAATGCCGGCGCTCGGCCCGAAAGGCGACATTTGCCCTCAGCTTTGACGGCTACAAACGCCCCTCGCTATACGTAGCAGCCCATGAAACATACCCATCCCGACCATGGGGAGGGGGGGGGATGTCGGTTCACGCTGGCAATTACAATTGAGCAGAAGATGTGCAGAATTGGCTGCTATGCCCTAATAAACACAAGCGAGTGTTTCATCACTGTCAAACGCAAGACGGATCGGCCGTCCGGGCGGGACGGCGCTCCTGGGCTAAGACGCGGCTAAAAAAAGGGTTTCAAAGCCGGGAACAATTCTCAGATGCCAGGTCACTGCCAACGTCCTTGCAGCCAATGGCAGGGAGGCCAGTAAGTTCACATTAGCTGCAGAGTGTAACTGCGCCAAACATCTGCTCATGAATGAGAGAGCTGCCCACCAGCTCGGCGAGTTGCGGCCCGCTGATAAAAAATTCAACATTCTCCTCACTGGCACGCGCTTGTTTTTGGACTATTCTCCTGAGCCCGCTGAATTATATTAAGAGAATTTCAGCACAGCCTGGTGGATCTGAGAGAACAGCTGCCACTGAAAAGGGATCTCCTGCTCAACCGCAGCTCGGGGGCCCCACGCTATCGGCCGGCCTTCTCCAACACCCTCTGTCCTTGAAATGAAAATTAGACAAGTGATAAGTCTCTCAAAGATGTTATATATATATATATATATATATATATATATATATATTCCCCCCCCCCAAACCCCTCTAGTACCCTACACATGATTTTGTTTTTATACATAAAGACGTACCTGGAATTGAATGCTTCATTCTTTAAAAATAAAAAATAAAAAATACATTTTTAAAAATCGTCCTTGGCATAGAATGAGTTGAAGTCCGCAGAAAATAAATGTAACTGTAATTTTGGGTCCAGAGTGTTTTACTTTGGGAAGTAGTTGACACCTACTGCGCCCCGCCCACGTCGATTAAGCTCATGTTTCAAGAAAGAGTCCACTTTTCAGCCCACATTATGTCACCGCTCCATCTTGAACGAGAAGCCGGCTCTTCGGGGAGAGGGGGGGGGGGGGGGGATTTGTGAAGGCACGCTCCAAAGGTTGACGAGGTAAATCTTCCAAGGATCCCTCTGCGCATTTTTAGGAATGATTTCAAATGTCACAGTGCTGCACGTACTGTACATGGTAACATGTGCTCAATTAGTGAAGGAAAGGGAAGCAAAACTCAGTGGAGTTGAAGGAGCCTTTAAGGAACCGATTACTCCCGGCATGCACAAGAATAAATGATTACCAAACTCAGTAATTTCACTTCTGTCTTTCCGTGAAAAAAATAAAAAATAAAAGTGAACCAATTTCTTTGTCAGCACAGAACGGAGGTCATAATAGTTTTGGATTTTTCATCATAGTCGGTTTATATTTTGTACCCAATTCATCCAAGTCCTCTTAAAGAAGAGATATGCATGTTTAATCATGAATAAACGTGTCCAAAACATTTTCTGGAATTTATCCGATTGATTTTTGAACTGGTCCTCCTCCCGATGCGAACCACCAAGATTTTGCATCCTTTCCAGTTGGTTTCCTCTCCGATTCATGTCATGTACTGAGAAATTCAAAGGAGGTGATTCACAGTGCTGGCGTGAAAGCTCCCCAACACGTCTTTTAACCTTTTTGTTTTTTTGCACTTTCTCCACAGGAAGACGTCCACAGGATGTGCTTTATTAAGATCCTAGCGATACATGAAGAGCTAGCGTGACTTATTGGTGCATTACAGTCTAAAAGAGGCAGATAAAAGGCCAACATATGGTTGAAGTGGAATTACACAGAAGTTATCTCGGTCTGAAGAACATGACCACAACCCCCGATGTTGTTTAGATCAATAAAGCCCATTATAGTGGAGACCTCTAGCGCAGATAAGGCCCTGGAACCACAACATAATAGCGCGAGCGGACTTTCACAGCAAAGAACCGAACACGAGACAAGAGTAAAAGTACAAAATGTCTTCAGTGGGAAGATTCTTGCAGGTCAGAAGAACAATTGGAGTTTGATTCATAAATTGGTTTCACCCAGAAGAAAACTCCTTGATGAAACCGGGCTTGCCACATGTTGCATTTGGGGGAGGAGCTAAGGTTAGCTGGTTGTTGACTGAGCGCGTGTTTGTTTTGTGCTTGCTTCGCCGAGAGGTCAATTAAAAACGCAAGCCAACCAACCATGGAGACGTTGCCGTTACTTGACAATCAATGTTGTATGTGCTCTACCTTTTTCGGTTCGCACGTACTGACATGACAGCAAAGTCAGCGGGCGTTAGCATGCTTAGAAAAATGTCGGCGATCGTGTGTCGCCCTGGTGAAAGGTTAACAGTGAGAGAACTCAACGTGGTTCTAAATGGCCGCTCTGTTTGACTGTTTCTTGAAAATGGCCCTGTAATGACAGCTTGATATGTACGAACAAAACTTCAAATAAAATGCGTCCATGTGATAATAATTAAGTAGCCGACAGCACATTTGACAAATGCGATGAAAATGGAAAACACGACTTGGGTGTTAGCTCACGTTGCATTGATGCGTTCGTGTCGCTTGCATCACGCAGAGCCACTTCAGGTCTCTACAAAAAAACCACAGGAAACAGGTCTTGACATGATCTCGAGAGGCGAAATGACAAACAAGATTGGCGACGATTGAGTAGAGCGCGTCCTCTTACAAATCACACCCGACATAAGACGATTTCACACAGAAAAAAAAAAAACAAATACACACACATAAACATATACATATATATGTATATGAATCAATGCGGAAATTTGTGTGCATTCTCAACAGCAGTAACAACATGTCACCAGGAAAACAAAAGCCAACACTGTGCGAGGTCCCGAAAAATAAATCACCGATGAACGACTTGCGCCGTTTCCGCTCCTGCAAGGGATTCAATTTTTCTGAGAGTTCCAAACAATCACACGTCAACATCCCGCCAACAGCGATGACGTCTCTTCGACGTACGTATCTGCGCCGCTAATTGCCTTGTTAACTCAACGATGCCCCGGCACGTGGCTCTGTTTTACAATTTGGGCTCCAACAGATGTGCTTTTTATACGGCAGGTTCTCTCGAGTTGAAACGGCCCCCGTCCGCCGAGATGAGGCCGTGAGGCAGATCATAAAAGCCGCTGTCGAAAAAGAGTGTCCACATGACAGGAAAGGAGAAGCGCTCGGCGTCGTTTGGCGCTCATCGAGTTGGCATGCGTCACTCAAGGACGGAGATATTTGCTTTGCACTCGATTGCTTTCGAATGCTCAAAACACCTTCTCGCTTATGACGGCGTGACACAACTGGTGCCGCCGTGAAAAGCGAAAACAATCGTCCTGGTCGTGTACTCAAGGGGGATGACGAAAGAGGATTTATTCCTTTCTCTTTACTTGGTGTGAGCTGCACACATTTGACTTCCAGTTGGTCAACAGACATCGCCATGCCCAAATTAAATAAAGTTGGGCACTTATTTGGCCCCCAGTGACGCGCGCCGACTTTGGTACGGTCCCATTTGCTGGGCCAAGCAGGAAGGCAATTTGAGTGGGCCCTCTCCTGGCTGTGTCCAGACCTTGACAGTCACACAATACGGAGGGCAAACCCCCCCCCCCCCCCCGCCCCCTCCTGCGAACACAATTGCCTTTCATAATCAAACCTGAGGTTTGTCGTGTAAGGGCGGAGATTGGAAAGATAAGATGAGCTTTGGACTTGGATGTTTGTTTTGTTTTGTTTTTCGGGAGGGGGGGCGGGGGGTGCATCCTGCGTAAAACCGCATCCTGAACCAGCATCACTGCGCCTCACTGTAAATAAATACTCTCTCTCTCTCCTCGGCGTGGCTTCCGTTGAGTGTCAACACCTTGGCTCTGAATCACCTTCAAGTCCAAACAGGAAAATGCGGAAAGGCAAAGGAGGTGGCAGACGGAGCTTTAATTTGCTCTGACGCGTTTCAGCCAAAGAGCACGCAGCGACGTATTCTCCTGCCCCGAAACAGCTGCCCGGGCTTAATTCAATGGCCAGAGTCCTCCCTTTCAACTTTCACTACAGCATCGTTTGCGAGGAGGCGCCCAACGGTCGTAGGCACGTCACCGGTTGACGGCAAATTCGACCGCGTGTAGAGCATCGAATGTACAAAGCGATGTGCTCCGGCTTCAGTGCGATTTTGATCATGTGTTTTCATTTCGTCAAGTATGAAAAATTGTCTTGATATAGGGGGGGGAGTGGATATTTCTTCAAGAATATCGTCAGAAATAGATCGCTTGACACAAAACATTGACATTCGCTTCAAATTCGTTCATTTCCTACAAGTTCGTGTCCGATGCTGACAGCCCCCCTCAAAGTGCTTCTTTAGTTTTTTTTCCATCCATCCATCCGTTTTCGAATCCGCTCAGCTTCACAAGGGTCCCGAGTGTGCCGGAGCCTATCCCAGCTGTCTTCGGGCAGTAGGCGGGGGACACCCCGAACCGGTTGCCAGCCCATCGCAGGGCACACAGACACGAACGACCATCAGAGCTCACGCTCACACCCGGGGGACAATTTTGAGTGTTCGGTCAGACTGCCATATATGTTTTTGGAATTGGGGAGGAAACCGGAATACCCGGAGAAAACCCACACAGTCAGTCACATTCAGTTGCACTCGACTCGAGGTCAGGGCTTAGGTTTGACCCCCCCACAGCCTTGAAAAGTCCCACTAAAAGTGATCTTGACATTCTGGTATTAAACTGGTCTGGTGTCATCTGTTTTTCGGGTATGTAGAAGATTGTACAGACAGAGTGCCCACATTGAGTCTCCATCTCGTCTGGGTGCAGCCCGCTCGCCACGGCTGTTAAATGGGCCGCCAACTTGTGCCATCTTGATCAGACGCTTTCAGGCGCCGTTCCCTTGGCCCGAGGAGTCTCACTGGTCAGGCGCAGTAGTTAAAGGTCAGCAGCTCACTGAGCTCATCTGAACCCGCCCGAGGAGGGAGGAGGGGAGGGGGGGGCGGTCTCTGCGACTGTGGCTGTGCTTACACTTGATCCAAAAGACCCCCAATTGTTGTTCTTTTCCTCAGCAGAGGCGACGTAAGAATACACGGGCCAAATGCTACTCTTTACCGGCCTTGGCCCACAACGCAGCTCTTTTATGCACAAGTGGGTAACCACAGAAATTATACAATTAAAACAATTTTCTGCATCCATCAGTCACACTGATCTAATAAGCCATTCAAATGACACTAATGGAGTAAGCCTCTTTCTCTCTCTCTCTCTCTCTCGCTCTCCTTCCTCCAGCAAAGTATTTTCGCCTATATGACGCAATGAAGGCATCAGTGGGAAAACAAAGAGAGCCAAGAGGAATAGAATGACAGTCCATTCGCTTAGCAGCATGTTTGAGAGCACACTTGAAAATGTTCCCTTTTTTGCGATGGCAGAGCAAGAAAGTCATCTGGGTGCTTGTTCAGTATAATCCTTGGCAGCAGAAAACTCGACAACCTAAAGCAACCATGTCAATTGAATAGTTCATCCTGACCAAATACAAACAAAGTGGCTGCAAATATTTCTGTCCACCAGTAGCCGCGACAGATTTCAACCAATCGCATGGAACAACATTTCAAAATATTTGGGTGACTGTTAAGCAAAGCTTGCGGTGCCAAGTCAACGCCGGCTCAACTGTCAAGGACTCCAAAAGTCTGCTGCCGACGCATGCGGGGTGTGAACGGAGTGGGAAGAAACCAGACATGCCCAAACCTTGACCTGGATATCCTGCATCTCTGTCCACCCAGTGTTGACAAGAAACACTCCAACACAAGTTCAAGGGAAGTGCTTGCACAGTGCCGATGTCCTTTCCCAAGCAGCTCGACCCAACAAAACGGCACAAGAGCTTTTTGTCTCTATGACCTCTAACTATCCATTAGACCCAAGTCCTCCTATATACTGGAGGTGCAGTCCATACGGGGGGGGGGGGGGGGGTAGTGCCCACAAGTAAGTGCCCCATCAGCAAGCACAGAGAGAAAAAGCTGCCTTTTATGGTAACCGATCACAGACTCAAGCCATTGACCACGGAGCCCACAAATGAGGCGTTAAGTGTCATGGCGGGGCAGCCGCGGAAAAAAAAAGGAGCAGAAAGATATGACCCTCTTCTCATCCGTGCATGAATCTGCCCGATGCCGCTTTCTCACCGAGACCGGCTCTCAAAAGCCCTCCTCTCTGAGAAACACTGCCGAAACGTAAATCGAGTGACGAAAAAGCGACGCTGCCAGCCAGCCTCATTAGTAATTTCATCAGGAGCGATGTTGCAGCCTCCATTTCACATGATATTCATCAACGTTCTTTTGATGGCGAGATCGGTCGGGCTAGCGAAGCTTAACTTGGGGGAGAGGGGAGGGGGGGGGGGGGACACCCTGACATGGAGAGACTGGGACAGTGAGCACAGTGAAAGCCCCGCTGTGCTGGATTTATCCTGCTGATGGGAAGTTACGATGGGGTGGGGGGCACAGAGAGCTTCAGATTCACACTCACGCATTTAATTGCAGATTCCATGACTTTGCACAAATGTCACATTCCCTCCCGATCAGCTTCCTGGCTGGCAAGCAGCCAGAGAAGGAAGGCGTCCGCGGGTCATCGGGAGGTAAACGGGAGGAACATATACCCCATAGCTTACTCAAAACTGGAAAGGCACTTGGAGGAATGAAAATGGCTGTCAAGGCCTCGCCGTTTGGATTAGCAACAAGCCGCATGCCGCCAGTATTGGTCCAAATGCTTTTTATCGCCATGCGGGCGAAAAGAAATTGCTGCAAAACAACTGAGCAGTGTGGTGGCGCCGCAATACATTGTCCCATGCCGGGCACACGCCCTGCTTTTTTTTTTTTTTATGAAAAGAAAATATGACCGAAAGCTAGGCTAATTGTCTTCACTTCTTCGCTGGCCGAGTGCAAAAGGGGGGCGTCGGCAATTCTGCGCACCCAACCGACAAGCGGCTAACAGCCGAACGAGACGGTCATCGTAACTAAGGGAGACCCACGAGAAGGGCTCGTCGTGGCGGCCTCTGTGCCCGACAAGGCAACTTTCGGAGGCGGCTAACACACACGGACGGTCCCACCGGCTCACGCGCTGTGGAAACGGGTGCTAAGCCCGACCGGCTTTTCTCAAACAAACCCAAATCATCATCATAATTAATCAAATTGATTTGATTAATTTATAAATGTAAAGAAGAAAGAGTGGGCTAGTTTTGACATACCCAAATCACTCGTGCGGAGTTTGCAGGCACTCCATTCCTCCAATCAGAATTGAGTTTGTTGGCTGAGTGCAAGAACAGCGGCACATCTGGGGGGGGGGGGGGGGGGACAAAATAGAGAGAGCGAGAGAAAAAGGAAAAGGGAGGGAAGGAAGTGGCAACAATTACAAACAGGAAGTTAAAAAAAAAAAAAAAGTGGGGGAGACCCCCACAGTAGGTTACTGAGGCTTGAAATTTCATAAAAAAGGGCAAATATAAACATGCATCTTTTATCACAACAATTTCACGTGATGACACACCGATTCCCGACCTACATGCATAAGTTTTATGTCATCTCGGAACCATCATATCAAGCCAATTTTAGCCACAAGGGTTGTGTTTTTTAATCACAGAAACTGAATCATTCTTCACATTTAGACAATGGAATGCCACAAAGTGACTCATAGCAATTCTGGGGGGGTGTTCGGGGCGTGATGGAGACCACACACTATTTTACATATAGCTCTGTTGAGTCAAATGTTTTTTCAGATTCACAATAGAACTATTGAAGACAATTTAAAAAAAACAATAAATGGGGGGGGGGGGACAGGCGGCCCCCCCCAGATTTATGACGGCTACCCAATTGTATTTACATGTCTATCAAATGAGGCTGTCCGTTGTTAGTTGAGTTCCCGTCACCTTGGATCAATAGCCAAGTGGACAATTGCAGAACATTTAAACCAAGCAAATAAGGAAAAGCTTGAAAATCAAACTTCGATTTGGAAGACGATCCAATTCCGTAGCCCTGAACCGTGAAGCAAATATTTGAATACAATTTGGGCAAAGCATACAATGGCTTAGCCCACAGTCATTTTTACGTACAGTACACCTACGTATTGGAAGATACCGTCCACTTTGGGTTAGTGGGAGCCCCAAAGTTTTAATCCGAAGGGAAAAAAAAAAAACCATCAGTTGCAGCGACTGCGTTGAAGGACACCGGCGTTGGACCGGATCAATGGCTCGACCCGTTAAGTGACGCCTCTCTCAGCAACGCATCTAATAAGCGTTGATCTTTGGGAACACCCCGAGCTGACCCGCGGCGCTGGGAACAATTACGAGAGAGCGGTCTTTCTGGGCCGATGCCCACTTGACCCGCTGGGGGTAAAGACGCCACAGAAATCGGCGTGATTTAAACTCCTCCCCAAGACGCGCCGACAAGGTGAGAGGGTCAAAGCGGACATTAACAGGTCAGCGTGTGGCCCGCTCGGGAACAATTACTCCTCGTCGCAGCTAAGTGGACACTTGATTGAACACACTTCCCGCAGATAACAATTCCCCCCCCCAGCCATTTAGGATAAAAAGCCCTCGCGTTCATCTTCCCTCTTCCCTTTTAAAAGAATGCGAGCGTGTGATCGAGAGCCATTCCCCAAAAGGGATGACTGAGAAAGCTCTCCATTTTGCAGCGGCGGCGGCGGCCGCTTATGACAAGAGAAACAATGACAAGGTGAGAGTGAGAAAGGCCCAAGCAACGATCTGAGCGGATCGACCGAAATGTTGAGCCTTCCGTACCCTCATTTTGGATGAATTAGCAAAACTCAACGGTGGACAGCAACAACGACAAAGTGCAAAGACAAATGCTTTCACGTGCAACACAAGAATGGCGGGGGCGCAGGGTGGCCTTTGGGAATTTTGGGGGGGCTGCTGGTGTATTTACCATTGTCCGTTTTCCTGACGAATGTTAGTCCAAATCAAGCGGTTGCATCTTTCACTAGCGACTTTTCGCAATCCTTCTAGACAAGGTGCGAACGACAGATGGCAGTAATCCAAAAGACGAGCAACTATTTGCCGCTCCTTTGCGACTGTGCACAAACGTTCCCCAGCATTCGGGCCGTCGGAGATGGAATTGGATGATACGGAAAGAAATGATATGCAAGTCGTCAAATTGAACACACACGCGCGCACAAATGATGACTTATAGTGTGGAAACCATATCGTGCAACAGTCCACATTTGTCAGGCACATGCTCAGACATTTTTTAGGGGCAGGTACTGGAAAAAAAAAATGAAAGAAAGGGGCGCCCCTGGCCAAAACGATTCACGCTATGAAGATAAAGCAGTATTTGTCTTTTTTTTCTGTGAACACAAGAATCAAAGACAGTCAATAAAAACAACTGTTGGAGTGAAGGGAAAAATCGAGCGCAGAGGAAAAAAAAAGTCTCGACGCCCCTGTAAAAATGGCGGCTTTTTAAGTTTCAGTGCGATTGCGTGATTCAAAACACATACGCGTCGGCGTTTATTTGAGGGCGTGACGGATTTTGGAGATGCGAGGTCCCCCCCCCCCCCCTCCTCTGCCACATATTCATACTTAGCTCATTGAATCGATGAAATTACGCATATTGCATGCGCTTGAAGCCACCCAGGAAAGAGAAATCTTTCGAACAAAATCAACTCCGACCATAGCGGCTCGGGACCGGCGCCCCACCCCGTTTACACCCTTGAGAGCAAAAAACAAATTCCCCCTGAGGAGCTCCGGCTTGGAAGCAAACAATGTCTGAAGCTCTGCTGGGAAAGCAAGCGAGCAAATAGCAACAAGCAGGAGCATAAACACGGTCGGCACCTCTTTTGGAGGGAGGGAATTGGAAAGCGAGAGAAACGGAACACTTTGGTTGCACGCGAAAAAACCAGAGACAAAATAAATCAAATGGCACCGCTATCTTGCAAGTCTCGGGTCAACTGAATCATTAAGGGTCCAGGGAAGATACCGTCATCTTCCATGAAAAGCTCACACAACAACTATGACTTCACCGTAGTAAACCCCCGAGAGGGGATTTATTCCTTATTCGGCATCAGTTGAGGTCATTGAAGAACTTCCACCTGCGTTCGTTCTGTGTGTCATTTAACGATTCAGCTCTGTTCCGAGGAACACCATTAACGTTTGGGGTTGGGGTTGGGGGAGCAGAGCGGTAAAAGTCGCCCGCGTTTGATCTTCATATCGGACGCCGTAATGGTAAACAATGACATGGCATGAGGGACAATGGGCCAATTAGCAATCTCCCCTTCTGCCATCAAGCAGCGTGCTAAATTATAATAAGAACCGGGCAAACTTTTATCTGCGCTCGGGTGTCTCATCTGCCCGGCGGCACCTCGGCGCCGCGCGGCATTGCATCTTGGGTAATTACTACCTTCCAATTACTGCCCGGCTTGTAAATATATATCAAATAAACAAGCAACAACCGGTCAATTAGGAGCCCCTTTCGGAACGGGGCTTTGGCGTTGATGTTTTATGTGGTGACGGGGGGGGGGGGGGGGGGGGGGGGGCCCGCAGTCATCGCACAACTCCGGAGTGAACTTCTAACTGCCGCAGTTGAGAAGACACCTCAAATATGCGACGGGGGCAGTTGAAGACAAGCGTGCTGACGCTCCCTGGTTTGATCTGCAAAGACAAGAGAGGAGGAACAAAGGAAAAAAAAAAAAAAAAAAAGCAAAACAGCGGTAACCACCTGTCAACAACATTAGCGTTGCTACGCTCAGCCCTCCTCCAGCCACACGGAGTTGCCGGCTCAAAAGCGACTACGCTGATGGTTTATCGCAGAGCAAGTCGCGGGTTTAAGCCGGAAGACGTGATCAAAGAAATCCAACGTTGCAACCCGCAATGGCGATGGAATGGCCCTGCCATGTTTCTTTGAAGCCTGCCGGCGCTGGCAAATGGCGAGACGGATGAGAAGTCAAGTCTTGAGTTGCTTTCAAAGCTCCTGCGTGTCTCCCTCATGGGGCTTAGGCGACGTCTACGCGAACGAGGAATTAGGACTTGTCAGCGTCTCTACTTTGCAACTGATCGAATGATGATGCATTCATCCTACGGACTGATCACTGAGGAACTTGATTACTCTGACACAGTGGAGCTTCCGCGTACAGCACGGGGGTCGTCAAACTCGTTCTTGTTGCGAGAGAGGTGTGAAGAAAACCCAAACCTCGAAACAGAACCCGAATGCTCAACTTGAGCAGGGACTGCAAACATTCTTACGCGTTTATGAGTAAATGAGGCCCAGTGGCTTGCAGAAGCGGGCGAGAAACAACGTGAATTTAGAACGCCGTCGGAGGCGGCAGAGGGCTGAATGCCGGATAGCCTCGTCAAAGACAACAGGCAAAAAAAAATAAATAAAAATAGGTCCTGTATTTTCAAAGTTGGGTCCGAATTGGTGACGGTCCATTTCTGCATAAGCGAGCAAGCACACTGACCTCAGTGGCTGTTCAAATAGTGTACAGCCCCTCCCTTCCTCGCTCCCTCCCTCAGGAGGCCCATGACAACAGCCCAGCAGCAGCACTATTTGATCTCTGATGTTTTCCTTAATCTGGGTTGTCAAGGTTCGCTTGTTGGCATGTATTTACTTTCCTTCTTCGACCAAAAAGTGTCCCCCCCGCCCCCCCTTCAGACAATGACTAATCCAAAGACGAAGGAGGAGGGAGCTCGACAAGCAAACCATCTTAAAGCGACAGTTTCTCTTGGGCACACTTTGAATTGACTTCAGACCCAAAGTGTAAATTGTCCCCCCAAAAATGCAATACTGTAGTCATGTTTCATTCTCCTGTCTGATTGATGACTCCACTCAAAAAAAATTGCATATCACAGAGCTGAACAACTAAAATCACAGAAAACAAGAAGACTAGTGTCAGTGTAATGCACTCGCAAAATACATTTGAAAGTAACTCATGCACGCATCGTACACGTGATGCTTTGAAATGGGATATAACTGTCATATATTCTTATCAAGTTGTCTGCAACTGCATTTCGGAATAAAAAAAAACACTTTTGGTCACAAAAGTGTTTCAGAGTAAACACAAGCAGCAAAAGCCTTATGTCAAGCCTATTTAACATTTTTCACGGACTGCAAAAAAAAAAATGTCGAGATGCATACAGTTACGCTTTTAAACTGTGATGAATATCCGTTGGCCACCTCGGAAGGGAGCCAAATCAAAGATGCTGACTAAACCCCAAAACATTCGAAACGGTTGCCAGTTGTTGTGTCCCGAGTTGGAGAGACGGTAAACACGTGGACAAGCCTGCTGCCGCTACTTTGCTTTTCCTCCGAAGAAATCAGTGCAAACCTACTGTGGCACAAGTTAAAAAGGTGTCAACTTTATCCGAAGGGCGGTTCCGCGTCCGATTGGACGCGTCGTCAATGACAGAACGCGGTTTACATATAACGTTTGTCGGTCGGTGCGTTTCCCACTGCTCGGGAAGTTTGCCGGAACTTTCACAACACGGCAAGAGCACGACGTTGGTCAAGTTACAAAGTACTTTTGACTTACTCCACGCCACACCGACGCTCATATCCTGCCGGTTGATATTTATGCTCCGGTATACTATGAACCTTCCGGCGTGTGCGTGTACGTGCACGCGTGTGCAAGTGGTACGTTAGTAGTCCGCGTCGCCGCGCAGCAAACTTTTGAGCGACCGCCATGGTTATCCCCGTGTGCACGCACTTGTGCGCGCCGAAGCACCGGGCATCTTAATAGGACACAACAAAGCCGAACGTGAACGTTATGAGATGGAAGAGAAACTTACCATGATGCGAGTCGCTTTTGAGCAGCGAGCAGTACGCGGATGAACACAACTTGTCGGCTGCGCGCCAGCTTGTGTACAGAAACCGCGTGCGACACAGATCACACCGTAAACACCAACAAGATTACTCCGCCAGGCTTTTTGGTAACGGTGGCCGGGCATGAACTAACTTGACGCCCAACTTCGCGTATGTCGGGGGGGGGGGGGGGTAAAAGCAAATAGTTTGTCGTCCAGGGGGACGTCGTTGAAAAAGACCCGTGCGCCTTCCTGAGCGTTGTTACAAAGGTATGAAAACGCAAAGAAAAGAGGAAGAAAAGCCGGGACAAGCGCCGATTTGGATGTTGTTGTTTTGATCTCCCAGGTCCGTGACGTCACATCCACCTGCTTGGTAAACAAGGTTCAGTGCATTGCAGCGGTCACTTGCATAAATACTATTCGGATAAAAACAGCACCAAGAAGCACGAAAGTAGCTTCTTTCTATAGGGGAATGAAATGATAGGCATTTAAACAGAAAGAGCGACAGTGTGTGCGCGTGGGCGTGTGTGTATGTGTGTGTGGGGGGGGGGGGGTAAAAACTACTACGTCAACTAATTACAACGCAGAGATAATGAACTACATAGTTTTTCAGAAATGCCGCAAATTTGTTTCTCAAGCCTTTCATAATAGACTTTGACATAATTAAGAAATGTGTTTGGGGGACTTTGAATCTAAAATGATTTTGTAAAGATGAACCCCATCAGACTTCTGACTAAATGGGTCGGATGACGCATCCAGTATTTTCATTGGTTTCTGACCATCATTTGCTTCATGTTTAAATAATCAGGAAAGGCTGGTTGTTGCAAATATTTGGTTGAAAAATTTTGCTTACTGCTAACCATATTTCGCCTTGGGCATGACTGATACAGTGATTAAAGTGTATTTTTGCTCGCCTCAGAAGGAAATTACTCGGCCAGTTTAACAGTCCAGTTAACACTAATTGTAAAGCAACATTGATTTGATTTCACGAGAAACTACTCGAAGTCTTTTTTTTTTTGTCCTTGATCAAGGTCTGAGAAGCACAGCCCTAGTCATTATGAAAGACATTACAATATTGTACACTTCTTTTTTTCCATGGCTGCAGCTGAGAAACCTGCTGCTGCAGCAGCTGTAGAAGCCTCGCATCCTTTTTCTTAGTAGACAGCGCCACCCTTTGATTATGGACGGTCAAAGCCGATTTCGATCACATCAATATTTATATAAACAAAGGAAAATATGGAGGAACGGTTGTTAGATGGCATGGCGTGTTGTGATGGACGAGATCAACAACGAATTTATCTTTGTTGACTTTCACCTGGAACGCGCTTTGAGGTCGGAACGGGGGGGACAATCCGAGCAGGATGATCCAATTTCCCAACTTCTTTGAATGTTGCATTAGAGAGCAGGAATGAGCAAGAACGCTCAGAGACGCGTCAGTAGAGGAAAGCACCACCGTGGGGATGTTTTCGGGAGGAATTGGAATTTTGACATGGCTAAAAGCTCAAAAGAGTTCAGGACATCAAATCTCACTTGAAAAACAACACAGCTAAACAAGTTGTAAGATTTATTGATACCGGAAACAAGTACAAATCAAGGCCAAGGAAATGTGCAATTTCTGTCCACGTTAAAATATCAAATGCCCCGTGACTCCATTTGTGAGGGTGGAGTTCGACTTTTGCCAATTAGCATTAAAAGAATTGTCAAATGGGCTGCGGTTGGAACATTCAAAGAGACATTTTCATGTGGAATCTCTATTTGACTGCTGCATATGGCTTTCTAAGTAAGTGGACTGATTCTCATGAAAGTGTTTCCCTCATTTTACAATTCACGTACAACTGACGAAGACACAACTCAGTGGGACATTCATTCCGCAACTGGAAATTTGACAAACATTTTTCGTTCATTTCTGATGAACTTCCTAAACTGCTTTGGTATGCTAATGATCTTGTTATACTAAAACATCGCATGAGGGGATTCAAGCGAACATCTGTTGAACGTAGAAGATAACAGCGGCTAACGTTACACAAGGAGACGACTGGATGAGCTGTGGGTGGGACAGTGATATGACAAAACCACAATAAATCAGTCACTGCCGATGAATGTTCATGGACATTCTTTCAACGGTTGAAATAAAACGAGGCATCAGTCATTCAATAGTTACAAAAATATATTGATAATACCCTTGATTCTCTTGTGGACAGTGTCATTTAGTCAAGGCAGCTACAGTTCAGATAACAACAACAACAACAAAAAAGTGCACGCTCTAATGTCTTGAACGTCCTCCTTCAAAGGCGTGATGTTCCATGTGAGCTGTGAAATGAAAAATGAATCAGCTACTGTCAAACGCAGTCTACTTCGTGCACCAATGTATAAGCAACACGCACGAAAAACACACACGTATTCTGGCGGAGAGAATATATGCGTGTGAGTCCGTTGGATTTTCTGTTTGCGTATGGGTTTCTGAACCACCGCTATGGCTATGGCTCTGGCTCTGTGTGTGTGCGCAGACACCAAAAACACATCTGGCATACTTACATTTATAAAAAACTGCTTTAAAAGCTGTTTGCGGGAGAAGCTCATTGATTTTTCCCAAGATACTTGCTTCATTAGCCAAAGAGGCATCTTTATTCCAAACTTGTACGACATCCTCCCGATCTCTGACACTTACACTGACGCCAACAACCTCGTCATCTAGGGTGGGGGGGGGGGGGGGGGGACAAGTCAGTCAACGTAGCATTAACCAAATACGAATCAACATCGGCATTATGACGTGAATAAAAGTAGAGCACAGTACCTGAGGCACAGTAGTCTGCAAACTGCTCCCCGATAGTAGCAAGTAACAATTCTTTCCACACTGCAGACTGAAATTGAGAATGAGAACATTTTTCCTTGGCAGCATCTCCAAAGTGAGAACTTGAGTTGATTCCTTTGGATGTCATCCATATTTGAGTTTCGGTCACAAAACCACTGATCTGACTAATCAAATACAGAATGCTACAGAACGGTACACAAGGTAACTGTAGCGGCAGCCTAACTTGTATTACACGACAGTACAGTCGAGATAAAGTCAGATTTTCTGAGAAAATCAAATGACGATACCAAATATCATACCGGAGATAATAAGTGACTCCACTGTGGGCAAAAGCAGGTTCTCGCACATTCAGGTGACACAAGAATGGCACAAAAAAACATTTCCCCCCCCAAGATTCCGAAGCAGAATATGTCAAGACAAAAACAAGTATTTTCGATAAGATGAAGAAATCTCCGTAAGTAAGGAGAAAGGATGATTACTAGACAGGATTGAAAGTTATGTTAAAGATGTAAAAAGAAAAAAACAATCTATGTGACAATGCAAGAGAAATACGGCGCTCATCTGAGATGGTGCGCTGTTCTAATGATCTTTGTCAAACATGTGCTCTTCTTACAACAATAATAGTGCCCGTATTTCTTTTGGACAAATTGAGATGCAAGCATGGAAACTGGAGTTGCTTCGGGTCCATGCAGGAACTCGGCTTAAGGGGCGGCGCACGTTTCGATTGGCTGGCGTGCCGACAAACGTTGTCACGTCTACTTTTGCCATACTCTGCCTCAGTGTGACCTAGAGTGTAGCGTACGGTGTTAGGATGACAAAGCAGCAACACGTACAGTGCTTTCTTTCGGGACTTTCATCTTCCAGACGCCTCCTTTTGCATTGCTTTCCTCTTCCCTGTTGTTGGTAAAAAACAACAACAACAACGTTAATGTGTGTTACCGCATGGAGTGAACAAGATCAACAAAATCCTCGAGGATGCAGTGCAGTTCACAAGAAGCACAAATATTTTACCAGTGGCTTTCAATGCTAAATGTGTATGCTTGGCGGGGGGGGGGGGGGGGGGGGGGGGGGGGAAGAAAAAAACAAACATCAAAAGGCACTTTCACCGGATCTTATCAGATGTGCAGTGCAGGTGTACCTAATAAAGCGTCCGGAGAGTTTTGGGACAACAGATTGTTTCGTGGAACTCCTGGTCACGCAGTATTACCAGTCATGGCTGCTCACGTAACTATTTGTGTAGTCAAGCTAAATTTGGAGTCAAGAAAAAATACAAAAGACAGTCGAGGAGACGTACCAGAGTGGCCTCCGTTCTCCCCGCATCAGGTGATAGCTACATCTCAAAGGAAGCGCTGTGACCGGCGGGATGTTATTGTACACGCTCCAGAAGAGCTGCAGACAACAAAAGAAAGCAACTTTTGGAATTTTTTTTTTTTTTTTAAAGATGAGAATATTGTGCACGTGTCAAACGAAGAACGTGTACGTCTTTTTTGGGGCAAAGCGTTTCCACTCTGTTTATTGTTCTGTGCTTCAGCAGAAACAGATTTCAAGAGTACAAGGTACACTTTGCTGGTGAAGCGCTCCACGCGCAAAGGCTTCTACCGTTCCATGTTCCATAATTAAAGTTGCTGGTGACATACTCGGGCACGTTCGGACTTAACATGCAATGTGCGTGCCCTTGCTCACCGTTTTAAACGGACTCGTTTGCATTTGCAGCCTCCAAAACTCGGCTGTGTTGGAAAAGGGGAGCCAAAAGAAGAGTTGCTGAGCCGAATGCTTACCTGAATACTTTCCACTGTGTAAATCTTCTTCAGATTGGATTCACATTCTGCTGCGGTTGTGCCTGGCAAGGACCTTAGATTAAAGAATTCAACGATGAAGCAAAATTGAACGCAAAATTCAAGATTTTTTTTTTTCTCTCCACAGTGTCATACTTGTAGTGCATTTGCCTCGTCTACCAGTCTATCAATGCTATTGTTAAAATCTATGGAGTGGAATTGTCGGACTGCCTATAAAAGCAAGAATACCGTCTTCCCTGGAAAAGTAAATGAACTAAAATAGCATTTGCTTTATTGGTTCCAGTTGCTACGTGCACGGTTTCACCTGACCTCATTTGGCGTGGAGGATGATACCGTGACTTACTAAGAAGTAAAACAGAGGATTAACATTTATTTCTTGGTTTATTCATTCAAACAAAATCTGTACTAAATATTCTATTCTTTGTTTAAGAATAAAGTATCATGTGGGCAATGACTAAAATACTGTTTTTACCCCCCCCCCCAAAAAAAGGTCAGTTTAGAGGTGTAATTTCAATACCGAGGTATTTTTGCTTAGTTATCATAAGGTCAAACTCTAACATCGATCAGCACAGATGCCTAACTGAGACCTGCAATTGAAAACGGTTGTTTTACCTTTTCAGTAACTTGGCTCAGCGAAAACACCAACTTTAAACTATTGGTGACCACAGGAGAGAAGACTTTCAAGTGGATTTCAGGCAAAACAACGCATGACTGACGTGCGTTGTGAGGATATTTTTCCAATGACCTTTTTGTTTGGAAAACCCTTTTCGCAATGACGAATTGCCACAGTTCTTGTCAACAGCTTTTGCTGACTTAACACTTTGGCTCCAGGCGGAGAGCTTGAAATATAGTTGGCCTCGCAACGAACTTTCATGTGATCCCATACAAGTCGCAAAGTGCAACTCCGAATGATAATAATAAGTTTGATACATGACACTGCTTACGACTGGAGTTGTAATCATTGGGAGATACTAGTCTTAAAACCTCCAAGTTAAAGTCTCCTCTTGTCCATTAAAACTCTGACACTGTACTTTGGGTTTGTGGGGGAGCGAGGGGGCGGGGGCGGGGGGGGGGGGGCACCTCGGTGACCATGACCGCGTCTGCTTGTCTAGTCTGAGAGAAAATAGGACGAGCACAACTCAAATAACATCCCGCAACATTTGCTCCCGGAGGCCTGCTAGCCTTGCACAATATTTCAGCCGGGCTCTTCCTGCGACTGCGACCAAAACTTGGAGTGACAACGCGTTAGACGGCGATCATTTCACTACCTGTCCAACCAAAAGGTCCAAGGTGAGTGCAAAGGCAGCGTTGAGTTGTCTTCTCCTCCTGCTCGGTGCTTCTTTGTGATGTTATCCAACTCTTCCTCGTCGATATCGATGCTGCTTTCGGACGGAGCGCTCATGGCTCCTCTGTCCATTTGGAGGTCTGTCTGGCCCGCAGAAACCGCCATGAGAGCAGCTCGAATGAGGTTAAAACAAAAGAAAACTCTTCCGTCTCGTTATGAATGGCGCGATTACAAACACCCACTTTGGTTTTGTCTGCTGCTCCGCAAACGCTCTTTCCGCACACTGACAATGACGTCACCGCGTCACTGGCTAGACGTAAGTGTCGCTCCGTTTGCAGAGAGCACAAGAAGAAACGACGATGCTCCACTCTGTTATATTTTTGTCTGCTTAACATGAGCGTTTCGACAAATGCGCATCCGTCTTGTATTAAGTGAAACTACACGCGTGTCACATTGACGTCATAAGAACTGTGCAAATGTTCAGTCCCAACAAGCGACGTATCATTCGAGAGGCAGTTTAATTTTAATTCCAGTCACTAGCGTATTACTTTTCTTCTTTTTACTTTTTTACTTTAGTTGCCTCCGGGTAGCCGCTTTTTGGACGGCTTCTTTTCATTTGAACACACTTTGTTTACAAGCGGCAACAAGTAGGCGCTCATAAAACGTCGTTGCATTACTCGAGAGGTATTGGACCATTTTAAGTTTTTCGCACAAACAAATCACAAACAAAGTGAACTATCTGTCGTTTTATGTTGCGGAAACATGTTGATTCTCCTGCGACTGACTGACGACCAGCTCAGGATGGAGTGCGGCTTTCGCCGACGTCATCCGGGAGAGCCTCCAGCACCCTCCGCGACCCTGCTGAGAGTAAGCTGTGTTGAAAATGGCTGGATGGATGGCAAATACAAGTCCGTAAATTGAAACTTGTTATTTTACGGCCTAAATGGCAGGTGAATAAACTATTGACTGTTTTTATTTGGGATGGTTTTATGGTCAACATCTTTTAGATGGGATTGGCAAAGCCGTCCCCACGAGCGGGCCATAGGGGGGCCGACCCACCCACCAAGATGATTTCAATGGACAAATAGGTAGACTTTTGCTATTTGTGGGCCAACCTGGTCCCTATCTCCCGTGATGAGCTGGGTCCACGGTACCGTTTTAAGATTGTCATGACATGGCTCATAGCATCTGCTCGTTTTCAGATGGACACGATCAAAGAATTTTTCACATTTATTGGAATTGCAGAATCGGGGGCTTAAGTGCTTTCATTTGGAAACGTTGGTCCACCAGTTGCCCAACCCTGATTTAGAGTTTAGATTGAGCCTCACGTGCACCTTTTTGGAAATGTGGGAGGAAGCTGGAGATAACGCAGGCAAAAAACAGTAAGAACATACTGGACAAACTCCATTCAGTGGAGATTTGAACCCTGAACCTCAGAACAGCGAGGTCGACGTGCACCACCGTGTTGGCTCATCAAATATACCTCATTCGTCAAAATATTTGAATGAATACATAAACAGCGACAATTCGCAGTGTGGCAGCAGCAAATCCCTCCTCAGATGTAGTCTTGATCTCCCTGATATGCTGCGAGGCATTTTGATCGTCCCTCCTCTACAGTGATGCACGACAGGTTGGGGAGGCAGGGGCACGTGTGATGAAGTCTCTTCCCGTTGAAAGGAACCTGGGCAACAGAATGGAAAATGGAGCTTGATTTTGTGATGTGGAAAGTCTGTGTTAAAACGAATGCCTCGCAATAAGGAAATTGGATGGCATGTTATTACTTTATGATCACAATCTCAACCGTGACACTGGCAAAATCGTGGGTATCATGCTGGGTAGGGCAAAGTATCTTGAGACGGTCTCACGTGGTGACTCATGGGGTGACAGTCGTCTCCTCTGGCTCCCATCAGCGTACACATACGCAGGCTGCGAATCCACAGACTCACTGCGCAGCACATTCCTCCTCCACACTGGGAGTCCTTCTCACATGCCTGGACACACACGCGCGTGCGCACAGATGGAGAGATGTGCGTGCAACATTATAAGGTACTGTACGCTGGGAAAAAAAAGTTTTTGGTTCACGTATTCAGTTTTATTTCCTCGAGTGGTTGCACAAACTAAAATCAACTGGCTCCCAATACCATTTTTTAAAGATGAATCAACGTCTGCTTAAAAAATGTATCTCACTCCTGATGATTTGATGGCGTGCAACCACTCGATGAGAAAAAAATTCAGCTCACTCTTTTTTTTTTCAGCGAACCCTTTTGGTAATTCCTGTGATGTCACTTCAATGTATTGGATTGGATTGGATACAACCTTTCGAACCTTCACGAAGTTAAATATTTGGGCATTATATGACATCAACTTCATGAAGTGTTTAATTGTCATTTGCTTTATTTATTTTTTTACCTGCTCAGTTAAGTGGCAAAATATTTGACCTAATCACAGATATTGACAGCAATGATATCTTTGCCACAACCTTCAACAGAACCTAGTAAAGCAATTGGCGAGTGATCGATTTAAGAGTCACTATGAGCAACGACTTTAATTTTGATGTGATACAGTACATTGAAACACTTGAATCTCATCCCGATTGCCTCTTCCTGCCCCCCCCCCACCCCCAATGAGAACATCCTTCAAGATTGCAAAATCCTTTGCCCAAACCTGAATGATTGTCATTGATGAAGCAGCGCAAGCGTCGCTGATGGAGCCGTTTGTTTCGTCTTACCCCCGTGATGACAGCTGACGACCCGTGCGACACCAACAGCAGGAAGAAGAGCAGCGGAAAGAAAGACTTCATGATAACGACGCGTCTCGGTGCCGCTGCCTCCTTCAAGCTCGCAAGCTCAAGCCGACAAGACTTTGCCACATGTGCATACGTGACCGACTCAAGAGAAAAGCGACCCGCTCGACATTTATAAAGCCAGCCCGCCATTCAGAATCATTGTGACTCACTCACATCAGCGTGGCTTTTCAAAAGAAAAAAATAATAATATAACAACACTCATGTCTTTGACCCTCTTAGAGGTGGCACTGACTCCCCGAGAAAGTGCAAGCACGCATTCTGACACATCAACTCTTGATACACATGTTATCCCCCCCCCCCCTTTTCCTCATCATTACCTTTTCACATTCCAAGGCCGAAGCTTTCATTCCATCCTTTCACATCCACTTCAACCACATTCCCAATGAGAGGATGTTCATTTAGAAACACGCTCCCCTAAGCGCTTCGAATGAAATAAAAGATCACTTTTTAAGTGAGCAAAAGAATTGGACGGTGGACAAAACCTAATAATGAGGACCCAAATCTTTGCTTGCAATAACTGCATCCAGCCGAGAAAACATTTGCAATTTTGCTGACACTTTTCTTGGTAAATGTACTTCTTCCTTCCTATTCACCTGCAGTGGAAACGATGAAATTACTTTATGTCCGCACTCCAGAAGAATTATTTTGAAAACCAATTCTAACTTCCCGGACAAAAACACGTTGGTCCCCAAAACGTAATTTTTCATTGCTCAACCTTTTGAAAAGCATTTCCCTCACTCTGACACTCTTGGTCAAGTAAAGGCGAAACAATTGCAGCATAACTAAGGATGTACTCAAAAAATAAAAGGTGTTTATTCCCCCGAAACGAAGAAGATAAAACAAAACACCTGAGCACATCGTGGCTTGTCTCGGCACAGGAATCAGGAAGCGCCCATTTTGATCGAAGCAAGTCACAATGTTTTCCATCACAAGCAGTGCACAAGGTCACAGCGAATGCACTCATTAGTCCGTGTTGTCATGTTCTATTTCCACATCGGCTTCCTCTCACTATGCTCTCCTCTATTCATACCTCACTGCTATGCGACAATCCGCCTGGCATGATTTCAACATATTTCACAAGGACTAATTGCTTTGACCACCGGTTTGCTTAAAAACTGACCACTCTCTCAACAAAGCGAAGAAAATAAAACATGAAGCCCACGACGCAAGAATGCAAACCTACAATACTGAACACTCTAATTCTGTCCAGCTTGGCAAGTTGAGCGACATTAAGGGTTGATCAGATGGCTCGTATGCATTTTAAATAGGCAATCAACAGTGTACATTTGTAGTGGTCATTAACAAAAATTGCATTAAGGCCGAGCGTGACTGCATAAATCACTAAACAATGACATTTGGTGACCCTTTGCCGCACACCAAGTTATGGAACTATCTACCAAGCTAGCTAGCTCGCTCGCTCGCTAGCTAGCTTTCTGTCCGTCTATATTTCTCCATATCTATGTATAAAGACGTATAAATATAATTGTGTCGCCTTAATGTACTTTCATCCTTATCTCGGCTTGTGGAGATGGCATTTTCTGATATACTGGAACTCCCACACGCAAAGTCAAGGACAGGTCAGATTTTTCTCCCACCATAACACTGTAAAAAAAAAAAAAAATTCAGGCCCGTCTTCTTTCAAAAGATGCAATGAATTGGCCCGGCTTTGGAGACCCCAAGGTTAAGGCGGTGCAGATAGTAATAATCAAGCTGCTCCAACCAAAGTCTTTCTGGCAATGTTGTCAATAGGCGGGAGTGAATCCATCTAACCATTTTCTAGCCCTTATCCTGTTGCGAGTCACTGCTGAGCTGGAGTATAAGGAGAAAAAAACCCATGAGCAAGTCCACCAAGAAAAGGTCAAAGCTTTGAGTAAATATCAAAGTTGTTGTTGATGTCCCTACAATAACTCGATGTTATTGATCGGTTCCAAGGATTCCAGTATCTTATTACCTTGCGTATCTTTGAAGTCAAGATGGCGCCCGAGTAGGCAGCCGTCAGCAAGTGCTCTCATGAGTCTTGCTTTTTTTTTTTTGTTTTTGTGTTTGTTTTGTCACTTTGTGTTGTTTACGTCGTGTGGACCTGATGTGGACTTTTTTTCAGCATTTTTTGGCCACGACATTCATCAAGGAGGAGACTCTGTGCTCGGTGGTTGCGCCTTCTCGGCAGCATGGGTATACCGGCACTGTTTTTGACTGGGAGGAATGTCTGCGCCATTTGACTGTCGTTGCTGGACAGTCCCGGGGCGCTTGTGTCTTGCGCCTGGAATGGGCAGCATTTTTCACAGCCCCGCTTTGTTCAGCGGAGAGATCGATGCTGTTGAACGGTCTGCGGCTGGATGGATGTAAGTCTTGAGGAGCCGACGATGAGAAGAAAGGAGCGTTAGCGCGGAGCGCCGATGCGGATTTGGAACTGGGAGTCGCGGCTTGGAGTTTGAAGCGGATTACGTGGGACGGGAGAAGTGAACTCATCTCTTTTCGTCAATGGACGCTACAGCTTCGTGTTTGCTTTCAAAACTTAGCTTGTAGCAGACTTGTGCACATTTTCAGCATGACGTCTCTGATCCACTGGTGAAAGGACACTTTGATCCTCTCCTCTTTCATCTAGAACCGCTTCAGACAACAAAGTGTATGCAGAAAAGTGGTGAAGATTGCACGACTGTCTGTGTCCTATGTGTTGTGTTGTGTTATTTTTGTTATTTTGACTTCAAAATGGCGCCGCGAGAGTGGCTGCCTTTCCAGCAGCTCCTAGATTTTGTTGTTCTACTTCTTCCTTTCATAACTTTGCTGCTGTGAATTGGGAATTTCTCCATTGCGAGACTAATTAAGGTTTTCTTTTCTTTTCTTTTTCTTAACTCCACTCCTCCAGTTGGCGAAAGGAAGCAAGATGAAACTGCCAACTGAATTGGAATTGAAAAAAAAAAAGACTCACTGAAGAAGCCATTTGGGAAATGGATTCCTGACTTTCAAATATTGATCAAAGAGTTTATGATAAGAAATCAGATGAAGGCTTTTGTGCGGAGATGAGTCATATTCAAATTTTTTGAGCCTCGTCAGAATTTGATACCGACCGGTACATGTATTTGTTAGAATAAGATGTTGAATTGAAAATAAATTCCCAAGTGGCAGTTTAGGCTGAAACATTTTTTTTATTTTTTTTTTGGATAAAGTTAATAGTCAGGATATTCGGGCTCCGGTTTGTCTTTTTTTTTGCTTCTTAACTCTGCTGATATCCCGTCGGCCAAGACTGCCGGAGTAATTTCCTATAATGCTGAAATGTCTTATTTCCTCGCTCTCCATCGCCATCTGTTCACAATGACTTCATGTCTGTCGAGCTTAAACAGATGTCGGCCGTTTGCTTTGCTTACAGACAAATGTATATTTCACATAACGTCCTCTACTGATAAAATGCAGATGGTTTACGCTTCTTTTGTTGCTTTCAAAAAGAGTCAAGTGAGGGGTTTCCTTTGTCATTTCCAACGCAGGCTCACGTGCCGAAATTGTTGGCCTATTTTATTACATTCATGCCCCCTGGGTGCGTATTGTATTGTTATGTTCACTAACTCCAATTCTTCCTTCAGATAATGAGCTTGTTTGACATGCACTTGATCTTCCAGCATAGATAGAATGATGTGTATGTGTGTGCGTGTGTGTGCGTGTGTGTGTCGGTCTATAAAGACCATAGTTTGGCAACGTCGTTGATGAACTAATGTTTTTTTTTTTTTTTTTTTTTGGCATTATCAATACATTATGACGTGCGCAGATGCCAACCGCATCCGACAGACAGAATTATTTCTAATCATACCAACCTGACCTTGACAAACAAAGTTAGTCTCCCCTCATACATACTCCTTTGTGTGGACAATAATCCAATGTTGAGTCTTTCAAAGCAGTTCTCTGGCTTCCCAGGATCCTTTGCGTCTTCCACTCGTCTGCCTCGTCAGCGAGGCGTTTAGCGTGAGTGCAGCTAATTGAGTGGAGGATGTACCTGTATGGAGAGAGAGCGAAGCTCGGCGAAATAGAGCCACAAAAGAACCCGGCTCAGCCATCAAGGTCCAAGAAAAATGGAAACTCAGAACAGGAAAAAATAGTTCGCTTTGCAAGTGATTGTATGAAGTGCTGCTCCTGCGCAGTATGAAAAGACTCCACGTTGCAGAGATGCAAGTTACAATTGACTCTCTTTTCGAATAAACTTTTTTTTTTTCCATAATGGAAATTGAATGCATTATCTATTCATCTATTATCTAAAACATTCTTTGTAGTTCACACAGTGAAACTTCTCAAGTGGAATGATTTGGTGGTCAAAGAGCATTTTTTTTCAACATGTTTATCATTATCATCAAAATTTGGGTTGAGTACATGTTTGATATTTCATGTTTTACCAGTGATGGGAAAACGAAGCTTCCAATTTGCTTCTTGAACCAGTTGTGTTTTTGAGGGGGACTCCCCGAATGTACTCCGTCAAATGAGTCAGCACAATATGAAACACAATTACGTGTGTGTCAGATCTTTTCAAAGGGTGAGGAGTGTTTGTTGACTTTAGTTTGAAATGCAATTGGCTGTGAAAGGCGACAAAGTTGAAGTGTGACGGTTAAAAGAAACAGTCCCATTGCTGATATAGTTAGAGGGTTATCCATGGAACAATGCTTGCAAATGGAGAACTGTGCTTCTGCTAGCGTTGAGGGCAGCAGAGGAGGCCTTGCTGGCCCTGACCACTCACCACATTGGCGCATATCCTGAACAAAACATCGGCACTTGTTGAGACGTTGCAATGACAACATGTGGGGGATCCAAACTTTGACACTGAAATGGCATCTTTGGATTTGTGAACCCCCTCTCCTACTATTGGCTTGTTGTAAAAATCAAAAGAACAAACATACACATAAAAAGGTTCTTGCTTTTGATTTTGATATTTATTTATTTTTTTACTTGGTTGGGTTTTCATCATCCTTAAAATGTTGCACGTTTCATTTGTTGCAACTTGTCTATAGATGATATGTGACCTTTGCTATCAGTGTATGCAGCAATGAGATACAGTAGATATCCCAGACCCCCCACCCCTCGTCTCAGGTGTCTAGAAACGCCCCTGGGCTGCGATTGTGGAACGAGCTCGCCCAGCAGGAACAAACACTTCCGCACAGGGTGTCACCTCTGATCCTGTTTAAGCATCTTCCGCTCTACTCACGACAACTCACTTCGAGACCTCATAAACTGAGGCCAGGGGTCACGTTTCATTTTCATTTTAGCTTTCATTGCTAAAGGAAAATGTCTACGCGACGAACACGTTTGTTTCGGGGCTCGGGGAGTGCAGAGCTGGCTTTCTTCTTCTTTTTCTTCTTCTTTTATTAAGCGGCTCTTGAACCACGAGATGGTGCAATTGGACTAAAAATGCGCAAGGTTTGCGCTTTTGCAACGATGACGTCACATTGAAGACAGGGAAGGACAGGCCGAGGAGACGGAAAACGTTCTCCTGTCCGCCGAATCCAGAAAAAAACAACAGTTTTCAATTGCCTTGCCCGCTTAAAAAGAATACCTCATGAATTCCGTTGTTTTATCATCAACTTTAATCTCAATTTGAGACAGCAGTACCAAGTTTCTTCATACAAGTGATTTGGCACAGCTCTTGTACTGGATCTCAACCAAATATGTTTTGGATTGAAACCGTGTATGTCAAATACATTCAACAACAATCATAATTGTTTTGAATCAAGCGACTGGAGGCCCACCAATCACAGACGATCGGAGCGCCACAAAGAGCTTCGTGGTTTATCTTCTGGCTGCCTGCCTGTTTCCACGGCAGCAGCGGCAGCGGCAGCAGAGGAGCACAGCCTGTTTTCGCATTCATAGAAATCCCATCCATCAATTCCCAACAACAGACACGAGTTCCAACGCTGATGAAATATATGAGAGGGCCACAGGCTGCGACTGGATCTGAGCCAGGAGACACCCGCGTGGCTCGCCGTGTCTCGCCTGTGGGCCAGCGTGGAAAGATGTGGCCGGGTGACGTCGGCGGCCTCAGCTCGCCGCTCCTACATTCCAATCAGGCCTCGAAACCAGGGGCCGTTTGTTTGCCGGCGCTTTTGTCACCGGGACAACCGATGCTTTGCTCGCGACGTTCCATCCGGCGGATTGATGCGGCTCACCTCAAAATCCCCCTCGCACTACAGCAAAAAAAGCGGTCTCATCCACGCGCTGGTAAGGAGCGGCGAGCGCATCGATGTTTCACCGGCTGGCTGACTCGGAGGAGCCCCCCGCGGTGCTCTGCGGGAGAGCCGCTCAGTATGCGGCACCGGGAATGCCGGTTGGCAGCGGCGCGCCACGCCGCTCCCTCACCTGCCTTGTAGCGCCCCCAATCTTCCACGCCTACTTATGAATCCAGACACCCAAAGCCTGAAGTAAGATGACGCACTCCATCTCCTCTCAACATCTCATTACGTTCCCCGCTGCAGAGGAGAAGCTTCACAGCGCAACTCATAAAGGCTGGCAGAATCATCACGCAGCAGCAGGCAAGGCGCAATCAGAGGGGTGCGCAGCAAGCCCTCACTTGTGGATTTAATATCGCAGCTGAAGCGCCTTTATTTTCCCACCACGTACCCTCAGGTTTCCAATCTCCTCCCTCTTCTCCTTTGTTATCTTCATTATCAGTCACTGTTGACGAGCGCGTCTGCAGACGCTTCACTGCTGTGCTCCTCATCTGTGACGATCGCGCAATCAGACAACTTGCGCGGATAAACTGCGGGGTGTCGCAGGCGAGAGGCAGGCGGAATCTCGACGCTATGCAGCCGATTGCGTCGACACCCAATGATATTCTACATGCTACCGTACGTTCTGTGCTTTGGAAACATTTACAATAGCCGTGTCCACATTTTGGTCAGCTGGACCGAGCGAACTCATTCACTGCCAGCCCAGGACAGTACAAAGGGATCTTTGACGTCTATCGCCGTCGGTGGCAGTGAATGAGTTCAATATGTTGAGGTCGCAACAACTGGGGACGAGGTTGCGGGCTATTCATCCCATGACTTCAAATGCTGATTGTTTTTGTCATAGATGAAACTGACCACGTTTTTTTTTTTTTTTTTTACCCATAACATCGGTTATGCTTCAGTTACTGCTTTGGTCTATAACATTTTCCGAAAATGGGTTTAATTTTGAATGTCCATCGTATTCTTTCCAATGTTTTATGTTCTGTTGTATTGTTTTTGTTATTTTATTCTCAACGTTCTGCGAAAGCGCTTTGTTGCATCTGCAGCCGTCGTGAAAGCGCAATACTGAGGGGGTTGCATTGTTTAAGGTCAACAGCAGCTCCAAAGGATAAATCGATGATCAAAATAGTCCTCGATTATTTTGATGTTTGTCGATGAATCCATTTTGACACCTCTACTTTTCATGGTGATTTTGTGTGTGAATACCCCCCCCCCCCAAAAGATATGATGACAAAAAAAAAAAAGTGTTTGCTTCCTCAAACACGATCCACTCGATGACGCTCAGCCGGCGCAGCCCACCTGAAGTGAACTGCGACCCACTCGGCTAAACAAACTCAAATGCTCAACGGGGAATCATTCTGTCTAAGTGTTGTCGTGTGCACTTCTTACTCGCTCATTCTCATTCATGTGCGTCCTTGGTCATCTATCATCAAGTTACACGCAGACCCTGCGGTGAAACTGTGCATGATATACCGTAGCAAAATAAGGGATGGATTGACATCCCCCCCCCCCCCCCGCCACCACCACCACCACCACCACCACCCCTACCCCCTTCATTGTCGTCAGTTGTCTGTGATGTTCAATCTATTGTCTGCGGACAAAAGTGCATCCGACAGCGTAGTTGTCACTTGAAGCGAGACAGCAAAACAATAGACTTGTTAGTGAGACCATCTGAAGAGGAAGTGGCTTCATTTGACGAGCGACAGCAGCAGCGGCGGCAGCCGTACGGGTGTTGCTTCCGAGTAACACATGCTGCCTTGTGTTCTTTCGCCGGTGAGGCATCTTGTTGACGCAGCGGGCAGCTTTTAGGAGGAAACACTTTGACCTGGAATTGGATTCCGTTTTACCTGCCAGAGGTAACAATTGACAGTCCAGGGTCAGCCAAATGAATGAGCTGGTTGGTGTTTGGCCTTCCTCGGCGGCTGGCGGAGCGCTCGCTGTTTTGTTTGGAAGCGCTCCCAAATGGGAAGCCGCGTTTGGAGTCTGGCCAAATTGTCAGCTCTGGCGCACGAGCTTGAATGGGGGCGTCAACGGGGGACCGTCGGCAGAAGCCGGTGAGTGCCTCACTTTACGTTCAAACGCGCGCAAAAACTCACTTTGTCATAAGATTTTCTTGGCGTGTGCCAGAAGCGGTCGTCTCACAAATGCCAGTGAACCCACGTTTCCTCTCCTTCCGGGGCAACATACACCAACGTCCTTATAAGAAGGAGGCAAAAATGATGTGGGTCTGAAACGAGCCAAGGGCATGTTTACGCAAGCGTAATCGAGGAAAAAAAAAAATCGAGGAAGTGTTGATTTCCTTGCTTTTTTTTTTTTTTTTGTTCCACGAGCTGCAAAAACAGTTCAAGTCAACGATGGGAAGAGATCATCATGGCTTCAGAACGCGTGCTTTCGGTGACATTTTGTTTTGCAGACGCTTTGAGCTGTTCCTAATGTAAAAATCTATTCCCCGGCTCAATCAAAGTTGGGGAAATAGTGATCAAGCTCCTGATCTTAAGCGGCACACGCACAATGATGACGAATAGGACATGCTTGTGTACGGACGGTTATGCAAGAAGTGCTGAGCGCATGAACAAAACTTGTTTTGTACAAGAAACACCTTCGATTGTCTCCAAAAACATTCACATCTATGTGCAAGACGGAAATGTCACTTAACCTAATATGCATCCTTCCGGAACGTTGGAGGAGGAAGAGGGTTCGAAACCCGGGACCTTTCAAATGCGAGGCAGACTCTCAACCGCGAGCCCGAGAGAATTGACTTTGGCATACCTTGAAGTCGACAATGAATGGGCAGCCACGGCCGCGAGATGCCGGGCGCACCCTGCCGCATTTGGGGCTTCTCAGTTCACACCCGCAACTGCGGTGCCGCCCAGAAAGAACACACCGAAACGGGAATAAAATAAGTCCACCCTTGCTCCAATGTGTGCTCCTCGCCGCGGGTGATGCGTCAAATGCATATGTCGATATGGACATGACTGACGCGCATACAGATGACGATTTCATAATTGTCACCCCCCCCCCCCCCCCCTCTCTCTCCTCCCCCCGCCTCGGTTGTCAGTGGGCTGCGAAAGCGCATTTCTCAGGAGCTCTTTTGAAACGGATATGCGAATCCTCCACAGTTTAGTCCTGTTAATTATTAATCGGGGCTGACGATTATCTAATGGCGTAGTTACAACAGGTCAAGACTGATTACACACTTTCGAGTTGACAGACAACGAGACGGCATTTGTTCAGCGGTAATTAGCCAAAATGACAACACAATGCTCCCCATTAAGCCAGAGCACTCTGGGGAAGCAGACGCTTCGGCAGCCAGACGTGAGTGAGTGTGTGTGAGAGAGAAAATACACACGCACACAAATACATATGGTTTATACTATATAGAAATGGCATCCGAGTTTGAAGAAGTGAGAGGGGTTACCCGTCTATTAAAACAAATCCAACCTAAGGCAGTTGTGTTTAATGCGGGTGTGTAAAGGGTGTCGAGAAGCATCGTATCACAGCGTATGACCTGCAGGTAAAGCTGCTTTAACAAGCCTCTCAAGGTCCAAGGTTCATCAATGATTTACTGCACGGCCGCTCATGTTAACACTCCACTTATGCATACTGATGATGCACCGCTGAAGCGCACACACTCTGCATGCACGCGCAGCCAATTAGCCTTTCCAAAGCTCTCTCTCTCACACACACACACACACACACACGCACACGCACACAAACAGACTGATCAGGATTTAAAGGCAACCTCTTGACCTCGCATCATTTTGCTACGCATCACATAACAAAACAAGATGGTAGTAAGTGAGGTGGAATTGGTTTCAAATATTCCAAAGAACAATGGAATAGCAGGAAATTCCTTTGTGGTTTTAGTTTTTGGGAATAAAGGTTTCTAGAAAGGGCTTTAAAATAGAAACATTGTACGCATGCACAGTATATATGTGAGCATTATTTGGACCGACAGATTATGCTGCTACTTGGATACATTTTAAATCCCGGTGCCTCGAGGACGAGTTGAATTTGCATCTGGGCCACGCTCGTAATTAAACCGAGCTCAAATCAACTTTCCCCCTTGAAGTGAATTGGAATACCATCCATCCATCCATTTTCCGATCCGCTTTATCCTCACAAGGCTCGCGGGGGAGTGGGCAGGGGACACCCTGAACCGGTTGCCAGCCAATCGCAGAGACCAACAAACATCCACGGTCACACTCACACCGCGGGACAACTTAGAGTGTTCAATCAGAGCAACATATTTTGAAGAGGTCGGCCAAAGGTAGCAAGAGAGCAGGGGCAGGCAGACGTCCGCCGCGCTGCCACCATATGGCTCACCTCTCGCACATCAACTTGAAATTCACACGTCAAAGCAAAACTGCAACAACAACAGCAACAAAAGCGATCCGATTCACGGCTCATATCTTCAAAAAAAAATAAAAACTAACAAAGACCGAAGGCAGGCGACTCGTATTTGAAGACGCCACTGACGACATTTTTTTGCTTCCTCTTCCTCCTCTTGATCATGTGAACGGTGCCATATCGTGTCATTCATCGCCACTTTTTTTTTTCTTCGTCTGCGGTATTTGCTTTCTTTAGGTTCTTCAAATAAAGCAATCAATCACGCCACGAAACGGAATATTTGCAGCAGCTGTTAAAAAAAAAAAAAATCCTCCCACAGACAGACAAGAGGAAGAAGAGGTTCTTCAGCTGAGATTTACTGTTGCACTTTACGAGCGCTGAGACTGCAGCTCGGTAAATCCTTCATCATTGTGCTTTTATTTGAGAATTTGAGCTCTTCGGCCAAACGGCGGCCAACTCGGATTTCTGTCTGACACGAGTGGGATACTTTGTGATGCTTGGCTTCGTCAGACTCATGTGCACGCGTTGCAATTAGATGAGATGCGAGGGAAGCTCCCGATCTCCGTGCTGCGTTCACCTGCATGCTAATGACGCGCAGCAGGGAGCCACTCGGTGGCGGGCCGTGCATTTCAACCTTAGGCCTTCGGTGACGTCACATACATGAACACAATATAGGCTCGTCAGGCAGCACTTCATTTCAGGAGCATTTAAAACCATCAAGTATGCATTCACAATTAAGAGCAGGAAACTAAATTGACAGATATTGTCAAAAATAAAAAGATTGAATACTCAATAAAATGCCACCCAAATGACGCCGTGCGATCATAAACAAGTCTGTCCAATAAATTGCGCAATGTCGCAGTTTCATATCAGACACCAACCACACGATAACAAAACAAACTATTCGTTGAAAATAAAACGAACAGATCATTTGCATTTTGAGAATAGGCTATACAACAGCAAATAACTGAAAATGTTGAGCAGCTGAGATTGAACTCATGTTAGTGCACGAAGCTGACGACAATGCGCCGTTATAAATTGCAGGTGAGCTGATTTATTCGATACATTTTTGTATCTTTGTCATTTTATTTCGTTACCATTAATTGTAACGAAATAAAATAACAAGAAGAAATGTAAAATAAAATTCATTTACTCACCAATCTAGTGTCTGTTCACTGAGCTGCAGATCTAAGCGAGTGTCCCCAAACGTTTTTAAACGCACCGTAGCTTGTAAGTGCCCAGCCCTGCTCTGATGTTTCCTTGCTGCCTTGGTAAAACAACTTCAATTGGTAAATCCAGTGGAAGGTCCGTCTTGAAATTGGTGTGGAAAGTAGTCCTGCAACCAGATCAACGTCTTCTCCTCCGGCCATTTTGGGTCAAAATGCAGCGACAGCTTTCTCTAGCAGGCGCTAATCCAATCACCGAACGCGCACGTCCAGTGTCGACGTGAGCCCTTCCAGCTGGCCCTGCTATGCAAACTCGTGATCTGATTGGCTATTTTTGCAAGCTGACTGTGCCCGTTCATTTACAGCCCACAGGGGCATGCTCTGTTTCATCTGAAGGGCCCAAGCAAGTTTAGTTTACCTGGCAACACAAGCCATCTGAAATATGATTGGTTAAAAACTCTACCATAATAAATAAGTTATTTATCGAGTGGCTTTCAATGTTATTTTAAATAACATTCGACTAAGTGGAAATAATATGACGTAAAGAATACAGAGAATACTTTTGTTTACATATTGATGAAAATAAAATAACGTCAATTAAATTTATGTTATTCTCAGAAAAGTACATTTATTAAATTTACTTTTCTTAGAATGTTTATGCCGGCAGAGATGGCCTTGCTGACCCTGACGGAACGCCACTGGAGCCACTCGTGTAGAGAAGAATAGCGCCTCCTTCTTCTATAATCTACTTGACGCATGGATGCATGGTGTGGATAGCGCTCCGATTAAGTAGGATTTGCCATCATGGATAAATTCTGAAGTCAAGCGTTTTTGACAAGGTACAATATACTACAGGCGATGCAATAACAGTTCATACACTTCATTCTCAGGCTTTCCTGCATGTTTCCTTCTTCTAACATAGCTGATTGAGATTCAAATGATCGGGATCGTCAATAGGTTTCTTCATTGTTACAATGGCAAAACCTACCAACGCAAATGTACTTTTTTTGCGCAGTCGACATCAGTTTTGCTGTACTTGGCGGAGGAGGGCGGGTTTGACATCAAACCAGAGCCATATAACTTTGCCTTGACTAACACTGTCCAAATAAATCTGAAACGATTGGATACAGTGAACATCTGTCTGGTTTTGATGTAGTTGAGGACCCGAGAGCAGAGAAGCAAGGCAGGATTGCACTGAGAAAAATTGAAACTTAATCTCAAAAGACGGATCAACGAGGTAGTAGGGAATCAAAAAATAAGTCCGAAAACAAGATTCAAAGTTGCAAACAAACACCGGGAGAAGACTCGACAGCACAACGCGACGGGACATGACAGCAAACACACACAATGAAGCGGTGAGGATCGAAATGAACCAGGTGACTAAATAGGAGCCGAGTGACGCGTTAACGAGGAACACCCACAAAAGTGGTTGACACAAGGGACCCAACGAGCTGACAGGAACAGGCGCGCACAAAAACCTTAAGAGACAAACAAGACACGAAGAAAGGGGAACAGGGGAAAAGACAACGCTAAATCCAACCAAAACGCAGACCATGACAGCCCCCGTTCATCATGGAGGTGGGGGGAAGTGGTCAAAGCCACACCGCACTATATGGCTCAGCTTGGTTGCGCCGCAAATGGTATACCACTATCGTGAGGCCGCATATGTGTGATATTAAGAGTGTAGCGTTTTGCTTAATGAACTAGTAGGAGCAAAACATGACTTCAGGTCAGACGGCAGACGGCATTCAAGGGCAGACATCATGCTGCGTGTGCGCGTGTAACAGGTCGATCGGCAGGTTGGTTGCTTGAAAAGTCGATCGTGGGTCAAAAAAGGCTGGGCGCCCTCCGATCGACACGTGACACAGACAGCCGTACGCATCTCGCGGAGGACAACTTCACCGCATCATTTTGACAGATGCCTCTCATATTATCTGGCCTTACAACTGGGGGGAGGGGCCGGGGAGTCCAAGCATATTTTGTGGCGGTGGGGGGGGGGGGGGGGCAGTGCCCTCCTCTTTCCCCTCTAGCTCCGCCAGTGACAATTACAAATGAATAAGTATAACCGCTCTGGAAATCCGACTCTTCGTACATGACAAATTAAATAAAAAGGTGATGAAAAAACAGAAAGAAGACGAATGAAATGATGATATTATTAAGCAAGGCAAACCCTTCTCGGTCCAACATTATTGAAAGATCAGAGGTTAAGGAGGGGATTTTTGGTCCAAAAGGAAGTCAGCAGTTGGCGGGAGATTCTACATTGGCGGCCTGCGACGGAGGGGAAGAGGGACCTGGATGATTGAAAGCTCTTGTCAACAATTTATGGGCTCGCTCATGTCAAGTGCGAGTACACTTGTGCCAACAAACACTCCCAGAGTACAGCTCAATCAATAAAGCGCCCCGCCCCGGCCAGAGACGCTCACCGCGCCGTTGCATTCGTGCGGAAAGACACAGAGCAGACAGCAAAACGGAGAAAACTTCAACAATTTTTATTTGTGAAAAACTACAAGCAAAATTCATAAATAGACATTTCTATTTGAAGCAAGAGGAGAAATGATCAGGTTAGCCGATAAAAGCGCAAAGTCGTGCACATGCCAGGAACGGGTCCTATTTCAACATCAGAAGCTGGACGAAGAAGCTGTGATCCGCTACGCACATTTCCACACCAGAAACGTGGAAGTGGGAGGAACAATGACACATCGGCTCAACGTTAAACAAACCCAAGAAGGAAAACGTAAAGCATTAAACAAAGAAATGGATTCTCCGACTGTTCCCGCCTTTCTTTTCAAACAGAGCAATCAATTCCAAAAGCATTTGCACAAGACATCTTAGAGGAAGAAATGAGTTTGTACAAGACACGGAGTCGGGGTCTCACGTTGAAGGGATACAGTCGGCAAACAAGCGTTCTCTCTATTTGAATCTCTGACAAACAAAGCTAAAAAAAAAAACGTAACCATCTTTACACAGTAAATTAAGGTTACTGGCGGCACACAAGAACAGAAATGCTTGCGCGGAGAGGAAACGAGGGGCTTCGTTTGCCATTTCATCGTGTTTGCAGGTGTGAAAACGATATGTACAAGCGATGCATCGTACACTGCGATGACCATTTGGCAAAAGTTGAAGACAAATCTTTTCGCTTGCGCTACTACGCGGTGGCAGATAAGGCAAACCAAACGACGGCCGCTTCGTCCCATTTCGGACAGATTGCATGACAAAACGGGGGCTGGTTATTTTGGGTTGTGTAAAAAAAACAAACAACAACAACAACAAAATCCAACATTTCAGTCCATTTTCTTCACCTGGCTTCTCCCCCACTTTGAAGGCTGATGGCATTATTTGTACGCAATAAAGCACACGATGACATTGGAGACACTTCTTAAAAAGCAAAAATGTCTGAAAGAAATAATTGATACGAGTTGCAAAAAAATGATTCTCCCTTGGTGAGAAAGTGCCTGTGAAATGGCGCCCTCAAATTTTGCCGGCATGGACCTCGGTCACGACCTGAGCTGTTGCGGTGTGGGGTGCTGGCGGGGGCGGGGCTACATCTACATTGAGTGGTGGGGGGGCGGGTCCACTCAGCCCGTGTCCGGTGCGCCGCGCGCAGCAAGATTGAACAAGAAGAAGACCATTAACAGGGATTATATTAGTCTTTATTTATTTCAACTGTTATTCATCTCAAACATTAGATAATTTGCAGTAATTGCATTTCAAATTGTTATTCCTCTATGTATCGTGTCAATATGAAATTCCTTTGGTCCTTCAATAAATAAAACTAAGATATCATATACACATTTATTCTTTATACAATTTCATACAGGGAAAAGGAAATTAGGTTGTTCTCGTATCAGCGTCGGGTGGAAGTGAATGAGAACCCTCGGACAAGCCTTGCGGTTCTAAAATAGGAAAGCGCGATTGTGATTTGAGGTTCGCCTCCGGATGACCGCGGCCTTTAAATTAAGATTGAGCAAAAAAAGAAACAAGAACGACATGAAACTCTCTCAAGAAATCAACTGGTTTGCAGTCGCCTCTCGCGGGGGTTTTTCACGAGAAAAACGCCGACAGACCCGCATCGGTTTCACCGAGAGGGACCGCCGCACACCCGTTCCTTCGGTCGCCTCGGGAAAAACTCCCAATTTCCGCTTCACCTCGAGCCAGGGAACTCAACATTTGCACAACGGAAACGGAGCAAATACCTACAGCTTTTAGTGTTTTACACAACAGCCTACACTGTACAGTTAAGGACACAACAATACTGGATAAGATTATTCGTTCAAAGTGGAGTATTTGGACTTGTGACAGCACACGGCAGCCATGAGGAAGGTCCCAACGGTGTTCAGAGTGAGACAGTATTGTGGAGGGAAGGGAGTCACGTTCAATCGGATTCTTCATCACCTTGAGCGATTGGGAGATCTGCAAAACTTTTTCACAGTGTATCTAGCACCTTTTTGTGTGTGTGTGTGTGTGTGTGTGGTCTGGCATCATTTCAAACTGCATTAAAAACACTGAGGGAACGATCGGTCGGTCGGCAGAGCTAAGTAGCCAAGCTTCAACATCATCAGGAAAAAAATATATCAAAGAATACAGGTGCAACAGGTAATAAATAAGGGTACAAATAATAATAATAATAACAAAACGAGGGTGGTTATTGTGCCTGGCGGAGAAATGTTTGACAAAAACTAAAAGATCGACTTGGCCTCACACCCACGTCCAAATATAAAACAATACCTACAAGTGTCTCGACGCTAGCATGGGCGTTAACTCTCGTGTAGTCCGCGGCTCCTGTTCCCGCTCCCGCCGGAGATCTTCTCCTGCGCGCCGGGTGCACCCGCGCGACCTTCCTCCAGGCCGCATCCAGGTGGGTCATGGAATGGAGGCGGCGCCGCCGAGGGGGGGTCAAAAGGCTCTCCCCCTTTGCGATCCATCGTGTCCAAAGTGGGGGGTGTGTGAAAAGGGGGTCGAGTGGGCGGGGTCAACGGAGAACGGCGCCGGCCCTCAGAAGGACTCGTCGTGCCCCACGGACAGATCGCCTTTGGGCGTGGAGGCGCGCGACGAGCCTTTGTCCATGCTCTCCGAGCCGGAGCTCTGGTGCTGCTGTTCGGAGCCCGCGCTCGACGTGATGGTGGACGAGGACGTGGACGAGGAGCGGCTCTTCTCCTTAAAGTCTGTGATGATCACCGTCACGTTGCCCACGGTGATGGCCAGCTGCTGCGCCGTGCTGCGGTCGACGTTCTTCAGTTTGGGCCTGAGGGAGAGAAAAGGTCAGCGGCTTCAGCCGGCGCGCCGGCGCCTCGGGTCCGCGTCGACGAGCGCGCCTTCCCACTCGCCGCATCCGTCGGCCTTGCCCGCAATCAATGTACAGCGGGCACCTTGACTTACGAGCGGGGCCGTTACGCGACACACAGACCTGGAAATGTGATCGTTCTTGTTGGTCTTGGTTGCCGATTTGCCAGACTGTATGCTCTGCTTGTCACTGGGTGGACTCGGGTGGCTGTCGGATTTGGGTCTGGGGGAGGGCCGACGCAAAGAGCGGTCAGGCGACGGGCCCCCCTCGGCAAAAAAGAAAAGTCTCCTTCCCCGCCTCGGCGCCCACTCACCTGCCCTTTTTGATGCCGGGCTTCTTTGTGATGGACGGGATGATGTCTTTCGGGATGATGTCTGTCTCTCTGTCGGCTTTGTCTTGGACCGGCTGCTCCTTGTCACTCTTGTCCTTCTCGGGAGGAGGCGTGTCTCTCTCGGGCCTCACTATCTCGGGGCGCTCGCTTTCGGGGCGAGCCTCCCCGACGGCGCGCTCTCCTTCGCCGTCCGCCCGCTCCCTATCTGGGCGCTCGCTTCGCTCCCGTCGTTCTTTTTTAGCCGGGGGCGGCATCGGATACTGCTGGGCCGCCTGTTGGGCCACCAGCTGGGAGTTGATCCTGGGTTTCCTGTGGAGGACGGCCAACTATGGATTAGCCTCTTGATGGAGCCCCCGCGGCCAAGTGCGCTCACGCAACAGGCAACGAGCTAGCAGCTCGCGCACGAAAGGGCCGCCCCACTCCCGGTAGCTCTCGCGCGGCGCTGTTTGAGAGCTAATCTCATTAGGGCGCGGCCGTCATAAAACGAATGGCGGGGATCACAAGGTGGGACATTTGCAGCACATCGCTGAGGTCTTCTAATCTGATTACAGCGGGCACGGCCCCCCCATTTGTCGCGGAGTCGAGACGCGATGGAGCTGCCGCACCGCTTAGCTAGCTAGCATAAACAGAAACGTTGCTCAAGCGGACAAAGTCATAACTCGAGAAGAGTCAAAAGGCCCAGGATAAGAACCAATAAATCAGCACCTCGGCTCCCGATGCAGATCCATACTGCCGAAGCATCTTGACAACCTCATACTCACAAGTTCAAAAAATAAAATCTCAGACATTTAAATGCTTCGCAAGCAAGCACGCGAAGGCCGTTCAAGACTTCGGCAGAGTCCGAACACTCCTTGTCGTCTACTTGGTCAACACTTTCAAACATTAGACAGTCAGATTAGCGCTCTGCGGCCCGCAACAAACGCATCTAATCTCCCCCGCGCCCCCCCCCCCCGGCTATTTCAGACACTTGCACCGCAAGCGCAGCGGGCGGGATTGCGGAGTTGACCGCAAGTCAATCAATGAGGCCATAATAGAGCATCATGTCACGATGCTTCGCACCGCTCTCAAATCAATACAGCAGCTGTCGCGAATGATGATGAGCCGTGGGCTTTGGCACCATGCTTTTTTATTTTTTTTTGCATGGCTAGACGGCGCCCCCGGGCTCTTGCCCTTCGGGGACCATTATTGGGCTCATAAATGCTAATATGGACTGAAAACATTCATCTCATCTTGGCTTTTTCGTTTGTAAAATATACCATCAAGCCGAGGAGTCCCCAGCGACCAGTTCGGGGAGCAATAGAAAGGCCCTTTTGTCCACAAGTGTGTCTTAGCTGTGCTGTGCAACCCGCCTATTATTCCCGTAGCCCGGATTGCGGTTCAATCAAGTATCACAATTCATTTGTCATTCTGTTCCAGCCCAAAACTAGTCCATAAATAATGAATATTGACCATAAATGAATATCGACTCCGCAATGTGTGGATCATCGTTTTCGCTTTTCGATACTTGTCACAAAGTACCTAAAATCGCATTCTTTCCACGACCTGAACATTCTCTCTCTTTCCCGAGATTTTCTTACTTGCGGCCATGATTTGAGGCTGGGAAAGCCCAGATTGATTGCAGAAGTACAAAATGCGGACATTCGGCCAACGGCGCATCAGGATTCCATACCGCAATTCCCTGACATGGCTTGAATCGTATGTCCGGTAATGGGTGGGGAATTAATTTACAAATGCCCGTTTATCCGAGGGGGGCGGGGATATTGATTAAAATCAACACTGCTGATGTGCGTCATGGTTTGCAACGAGAGCAGGAGCTGGCCTGCGGTTACGTTGTGGGCTCGGTGGTTTTGTGCTGCAGCAGCAACATTGACTTTGACTGAGCGGGCAAACGTGAACGCACAACATGGGTCAATTACGTGGACTTTTTTTTTTTTTTTGTGTGTGTCCTTATTAAGTATGTCTAAACTCGGTCCAGTTCATTAGATTTCAAAGTGCTGCGGTGGAGTGACGAGCACCTCTTGCCCAGAGTCAGCTGGTGTACAGTCACTTCGGACCCCTCTCGGCATGAAAACAAGCAAGCGGCATTGATAGTCATTGCATGACATAAATGAACAAATATTCTCCGCTTCATGTGGTTATTAAGGCAAGAAAAATCAACGGCGATCCAATATAAAGAAAGCGTGAGAATGCTTTTGCAAGAGGAGGCCCAAGCTGGAGCCGACCTGGGAGTCCAACTGTTGAAATTGCTCCTCCAACACGCTGCTCGCTGCCAAGACGTTTCTGGCGCGTCACACCGAGTGAGCGCAAGCCCTCGCAGCGGGAAATCCTTTGACGCTATCTTGCCTCCCCTTTGCATTGCAACGGACGATTGACGCCCCCCCCCCCCTCTGGGTACGCATCGATTCTGATGCTGTTGGCAGGATGTGTGTCACTCGTGACAGGAAGGCCCAAAGTTACTGGTGCTATCTTGAAAAGCTCCTTACGTAGTCGGATCTCGGTGAAGCTACGCTTCTCAGCTCAGGTACTATTTGTCAAGAGGTTTTTTGTTTCTTTTTTTTTTTTTTTTTTTTTTTTGTCAAGAACATTTCGCATTTTGTGAGGAAAGATTGGCGACCCAGCCAAACCACCGGAAAGACTCACAACAACACGAGCATTCTCGCGACTTGGGCCAATCGATCACACGCCGCAGTACGTCAAGTGTGTGATAGCCACTGGCTGTCTCGCTCGCTCACTCAAAGTTCACCCCGCACGCAAAATGTCCATTTTTTGCCCGTCATCTAGCGAAACACGTGGCGACTGGCGTCGGAAAACTTGGCAGCTCTGTATTTCTTGATATGAAGCATCGAGACCGTCAGAACACACAGAACGCGATTCACGGAGAGAGCGGGTGAAAGAGATCGAGATGGAGCGGGAGTTAACGCCGGCAACTCAAGAAGCTGACGAGGACAAGCAATTATTTCCCGCCGCGACCAGCGAATGCGATGGCTGGAAACGTGAGAGGCCAGCTCAGACGCACAGAGTGACCCAACTCGGACAAACGACGGTGCACCGACTCATTGACACACGGCCAACAGCAACGTTGAGCACCAGCACAAAAAGGGATTTTCAGTCAAGTCAAATTTCGTGACATTTAGCCCCCTGAAAAGGCTGCGCCTGTTTTTGTGCGCCAATTTGGTCGGCGAGCTTCAGAGCTGGTGGCCACATGACTCGCTAAGCAGCCCGATCTCGCGGCACATCCCTTCCACGGCGCATACGGGGAGGCCGTGGGGGTTGGTTGAACTACAAAAGATCCCCCGTCATGTGCTGACAAGCATGAACCAACAAATGATCGTCACGCATTCATCTGTGTCAACACTTGCATGACACTTTGAGGATTATGCGGACGCATGGGAGCCTCCCCCCCCTCCCCCCACCATCGTGAAGCGAGCCTTGTTGCAGAGCACGTTTTTTTTTTTGTTTGTGGTGTGTGTGTGTGGTACAGTATGGTGTGCAGCTTCACTGACTGCAAACAAATGCATAATTTAAAAAAAAAAAAAGCTGAGGTTACATTGTGACTTGGATGCGTCACTGCGCCACGGCATGATCAATAAAACCGCATCTGGTGTACCCCCTCAACGTACAATTGATCAAGGCAAGTGCAAAAGTGTTGTGACATTGGATCGGGTCATTTGTGTGTGTGTGTGTGTGTGTGTGTGAGCGCGCGCTCAGCAGGTTAAATGAGGACAGGCAGTGCCTGAAGAAGAGCCCGGCTCTCGACTGCTTCTCTCTCTCTCCATTCTCACTTCGTGACAGAGGCATTTTCCATTCAGGGCTTCATCTCGCGACTTGCAAGTCGGGATTTCGGGGCTTTTAATGTGAGCGTTGCGATTGTTGTCTGATCACGACAACCATCCCCTTTTTGGGCTCGTTTCAAAAGAAGGAATAAGAAGCGGCTATTCCAGCACACAACACACAGCACCGGCACGGCTTGGTACCATTTGGGCTCGGGTTCATTTCGGTTGCAAAAATGCGGCCACATCGGCCGGGGCCCGCTACGCAATTTAACGACAGCAGGGAACGAGGCTCTCCTGTTTTTTCTCCTTCTTTCGAGGCAAACGGCCGAGGAGAAGGACACGCATTTTATTTCAGGGGGGGGGGGGGCAAGGCGGATGAAAACGAAGTTTCTCACCTCATCAAAGTCAGAAGACGCATTAAACGGATGAAAGGTAAGATGCAATCAAACACATGGACAAAAAAGTGTCTCTCTTAAAAAGCGAGATGAAATTCTCTTGTTTACAAAAAAAAAACACGCGGCTTGACGCAAAACATTGAGAGAGCAGATCCTAGATTATTATTATTTTTTTTTTTTTATGATTTACTCCCTTTTTTAGAAGAGCTTTTCACTTGGTGGAAAACGTTGCATTCCAACGCACGTTTCTTCTGGCACGAATTCCAATCGCGGAAAGTGAAGAAAGAAAATCGAATTGGCTCGAGAGAGAAAAAACACGCGGCGCTAATCGAACTGAATGGGAATCAGCAAAGGTGAAATGGTGAGAAATGCCCACCGTTGCCAACGTGGAAGCAGCAACAGCGACTCAATCCGCACAGCAGAGACATTACAGACAGGATACATAGTTGTTTTTTGTTTTTGTTTTTTACTTTGTATGTGAAAATGACCTTCTCCGGATGGCACTCATCATTTTCTTCAAACAGCAACAAATACGAACGCTTCAAATTTGAACTCCGGGCGAGGCAGTTCAAGCAAAACTCAAGAGTGTGGCCGTTGCATTTTTATGGTTCCCGAGATTGTAGTCAGTCACTAAAGCTGAACCGAATGTGCTCGTGGGCAAGTCAGAAGCGAGCGTTTGGCAGAGCCAATTTTAGACCATGTCTGAAAAGACGTTTAAAAACGTCTTTGGGAGCGAATGAGCTAAAAGTAGGCACACGGTCATTTATGTTTATGAGACTTCGAAAAGCCAAAATGTCTGGATTCATAATGAACGTCAAAGGAAAATGTAACATAAAAATAAAGGAGGTGATCTCTGCTGTGTTGGCATCCCACAGGTGAAAAACACGCTCATCGAGCCCAAGCTCGAGTCTCGCAATCTCGCCGCACAAACGGAATTCCTCAAACAACACAACGCATTCATTCAACTGCAGCGGACATTTGTGATGAGTAAGGATCGTGTGCGTTGAAAGCCCGTTCGACACGCGAGCACAAATCTCGGATTCGCGGAGGGAGAGTGACGCGGCATTCCGTACCGAGGGGTTTCCCTGCTTTGTCGCGATTCGCGTTTAAGGCGAATAACGAAAAGCGCCGGCGTCGTCGCAACTTCCGATGACACAAAACCAAGATGAAGGAAGCGGTTACGAGAGTTGTCATAGCGCACGCGGCGCTTTTTCTAACTTTGTCCCCATCTCATCTCATTTGCCGTGAACGGGAAATATCGCGCCTCATTCTCATCGCAAGCGCGACGGCGCTATATCGTACTCGGAGTCGATCCCCCTGCCCGGCTTGATGGTGCTGCGATGAAGAGAGAGGGAGAAGAAAAAAAACCTGTTGGCACCGGCTCCCGCTCAATGGATAATGACGTGCATCATTCTGCTTTGGAGCCCCTTGAGACTCTTGGCTGAATGAGCACATCCCGCTGAAAAGCCATCCATAGCCCGTCTCTCCTGCAACGCGCGCGCACGCTCTCGCCGACCGCAAAGCTTTAGCCCAGTAATAATCTCCTCTCGATCTGTATGCTTTGTTATATTCCAGCGAGCGGTGACTCAACATTGACAAATGCCCTCGTTCTCTCTTGCGCTTGTCCTCAAAAGTCTTTTTGACAAACTCTTTGGAGACCCCCCCCCCCAACCGCACTTCCCACGCCGCGGTTACGCTCAGTTGCTTTGCACGGTGGTCTTTTCCCCTGAACGGTAACGCGCCGCAATTCAGCGCTCAACATTTGCCACTTTTTGTCAGGGTGCAGAATCGGCGATTGTAGCGAATCACTTACGCTCTGTCAAACGCCACAAATAGTCATGAAGAATTTTTAAATCTGGCAAGTAGCGTCTAAAGATTAGGACGCCCCACAAAAACACCCGCTTACGATTGGAGTGCAGATGCTGATAATGCTGGATAAGGCAAGGCGCTTGGTTTCCTATGAGCAGGGCGGGGGGGGGGGGGTTAAGACAAGAAATTGTGCGCCGGCGTGCCCGACTTACATAACGCCATTTTTCCAAAACCTTTTTGTCTAAATGTGGCAGTTGTGGAGTGGATGGATTATACCATCTCCATGATTGTGAATGACAAAAAAAAAAAAGGGAGGGGGTGGGGGGGGGCACACTCATCCTTTACTTTCCAATAAGGACACACCGAAGCGCGATCAGAACTTGGGCATTGGTCATGTTCATTTTCATCTGTCACTCCGGCTTGCATTCTTCCACCAAAAATGCGACTCCCGCAGCCGTTGCCGCGATGCTTGAAAAATGAAGGCGACAAGAAATCTCTCCGCCTCGCAGAGACGTTGGCGAGCGGCGAGCCGTGGCACCGAGTGTCCGCGAGAATTTACACATGGCATATTCTGCATTGAAAATGTCTGAAGTTTCGAATGCATGAATCGAGCGCCACACCAAATGTGAGCACATTTATTGTACAAATCTGCCGCAGTATGCATGAGGTAATTTCCGTGGCCCATTATTTTGACCGCGCATGTCGCAACAGCTGTCAATTATGCAACGGCCGTTGTTTTACAGCAATGAGAAATCAATTCACAGACTGTCAGGTCGCTTTGCAAGTTTTTTTTGGGGACAAAAAAAAATAAATTCCATCGAAAAGTTGACACCATTTACTGTGGAGCAAGCACATTTTTGCGTCGCTCCATCGCAGGGGTGTGAAACTCATTTTTGTCACCATTATAACTGAAACTATATCAACAGGTCAAGAATAAAAAATCGTATTTAATTTACTGCCATGAGAGGTTTGGCGACAAGAAAATGTTCACAATCTCTCTCTTTTGGTGCAGATTTTAGCAAGCGTGGTGCAAGTTGGACATGTTTGATTTGTTTTCGCGGGACACACCGAAAAAATGCGGCGGGCCAAAATCCGGCCCGCGGGCCTTACGTTTGACACCCGCGCCCGAATGTGATTCGCAAGCACACGGAGAGCGCGACGCGCCGCAACGGCTTCGGAATCACGACCAAAAAACACAAAAGCTACTCCCAAATGTGATGGTTTTCTGTGAATTCCATTTGCCTTTCGTCGGCAGCAACGAACGCGGCGCCGCTTGGACAACTTCTCGACGGAGCCCTGCTTTGACATCACACCCAAAGTATTTCATTTGGATGGAAGCAATTTGAAAATCGGCGAAAAAGGGAGACGGCGGCACCGCTGCAGTCGCCGACCGAGGTACCTTAAGAGTTCACGCGATGGCTCCCATTTATCAACTTTAGAGGGCTCTTAATGTCTTCTCCCGGGGCCCCCCAGGGGGGGCTCCCAGAAGAGCAGATTAAACATCAGCGCAAAGCAAACTCCAGTCCAAAGCGCACAACTCTGCGCAACTGGGCTTCCGACGGCAGAAATGTTGGCGAGTGCCAACATCTCGCAAAGAATGGAGCGGCGAAGGGGCATCGGGGTCAGGTGCAAAAGGCAGACGGCTTGTCTTGTTTCACAGTCACAGAGGTAGAGGCTCGATTTAGCCTCCCCGGGTATCGAGTTACATCACCGCGCAGGACCGGGTCAACAGGTTCGTTAGGCTGCACGCTGATGGGGGAGGAACTGTCCCCGGATGCTAATGTCAGCGCCGGAGTTTGCCCTTGTTAACACACATTCTTTGCCTCCGCGAAGACAAATGAAAACGGCGGCCCGACGGTTACCTGGGGCCCCGGGCCCGCCCGCGGCAGGTTTTCCAAGTTCACACTTGGACACGGGGCGAGCTTTGACCTGTCCTTCATCATCAATCGCACACGGTCTCCTCTGCCTTAACGTCCACAGACTCGTTCGAGCAACGTTCGCAATGACGACCGAGTCGTGCGGTTGTTCGCTTTATCGAAGTCACAACGCTGTCGAAAACGGCCTGACTTGACAAAGTATCCGCCGATTCCGCTTTGAGTGAGGAGTCTGCTGACCGCTTCCGTCTACAATTTTCTGGCCAAGTGTCGCGACGCTTTCAAACGGCTGCCACTTAAGGCGTCCATTTAGAAACGCGTACCGATCATTGAACAAGGTTCTGTCGAGCGGCTCCAAATTTCACGCGTGAGGATTGACTGTCCGATTCACTCACGACGATGAGCGACCGCAACTCCAACAGATGCTTCTCTGAAAGCTCGGTAGAGTGCAAGCTCTGGAGACCGTAACATAATACAACGTGCCTTCAAGGGGAACGGAAATAAACCGGAACCCCCCCCTCACCCCCACCCCCACTCTGAAGAACACATCATATGGGCCAGCGCTGCGATTAATACTGCGATCGTGGAATAAGAATTAAATGGAATAATTTATCAACTGACAAGCGGTGCAACGCTTAGCGAAACGGTCACCAGCCGCAGACCAGAAGCGACGTTTAAACAACTGCTTTTCCTTCTCTCCTTGCGTAAGCCCGTTTATTTTCTTTTTAATTGATCTGTGGGACCGGCAACGGTGTCAGACTTGTCAGCATCAAAAGCATCGCGCCTCTGCGACTGTCGCAAGCCGAGCGGAAACTTGCCGCTCGCGACGGCTCGCTGGCCGGACGGAAATGGCCGCCCGGCTGGCGGCGACTCGCTAATGTGAGCCGGCACCGTAGGATACAATTTTAACCGATGAGAGCATATTTTGATGGATTAGCGATCGCTTTGTGTATGCAACTAACGATGGAACGCGATTTGGGGATGCTTTCGCATTGATGTCGGCGCCGACAGCCGATGTCAACAGAAGACAGGATACTCGCTCGGCCAATGCGGCAGCCGCCATTACGAGTCAGCCAAGTCGTGCGGCCGCCATTAGCCGACTAAATAAGGGGATCTGTCCCGTGTGTAGTTTGCCGTTGCTGAATATTTAACTGCTCTGTCTTAGTTTCTACGTAAAAAAAAAAAAAAAAAAGCGGGCAGAAAGATCCGATTCAAGTCACATTCTCACAAATACGCACTATTTGGCCCTAAGATCGAAACATGCTGGATTCTGCAAACAAAGACCATCGTTTAAGTTTTTTTTTGTATACTTAGTAGATTTAAGCATCAGATACAGACATGCGAACAGTGACGCATGAAATGGTGAGCACGACGCCCAAGAGCCCGCCGCAAGTCAGCTCTGAAATCAAATGAGCAAAATGAAGATCCGCACGCAGCATTCGCAGGCTAAGTGCGCGCCGTGTTGATTTCCGTCAGATCTCCCGCCGAAGCGCATCAAGGTAAAGGACGCTACTTCATTCCTCGGTTGTGCCGACTTTGCTCTGGCAGACGGCCCTGCTTTGCCCGCAACTGGCAACAATACAAATATCGTGTCCGCGTTTCAAAATGCTCATGAAGTTTCATTTTTAACCTCTTCCCTCTCACCTATTGGAGCTCGCGTTCTCACTTGGCTCCCCTTTTCATTCCGCGCTAAGAACTGCAAGTGGAGACCGACAATCAAACGTGCATCGATTCCCTCAGCCCCATCCCAGACCAGAAAAACACAAAAGCGGGAGACCGACAGAGGAACATGAGGACAAAGTTCTTCTCTGAAATCAGCGTTGTCCCAGCCTGATCAAATCGTAGAAACGCCAAACGACTTTGCTCAAGGCAGCTGCGGACGAGCGTCTCCTTCACAGAGCAGAAGCGTGTCACCGTTTAAAACACCAACCAACATGAGACGGTTGTTCCGCGACATGACAGCGAAATGCCTCCGCCGATCCTCCATAATTGAATTCAGTGGGAAGCGCTGGTACGCATTAAAATGAAAGGCCAGCCGACGACGTAACAAATGCACGAATCAAAGGGTTTTGCTCTCAGATCAAACAGATCGACACGACGAGCACTGCGGTGATGTCACCGGCCAAATAGAAACCAGCGGACTTTTGCCAAAGCGCCGATCTGTTTCCTGCTTTTATGCGGAGCGTGCTCGGCATGCATCATCAGCCGCGGTGCTCCGAAGCACGCTGCCGGGGAAAAAGGACGTGGGGGGGGGGGGGGGGCAGACCATTATGCTGGAAGTCCACCTTTCGGATTCTCAGTCAAACGGCAGAGGTTACGCTCTCCCCCGGTCCTGACGGGCGCTGGCCCGGCGCTCGATGTGAACCCACAAGTGGAAAGGTTAGAAGCCAAAGGGCTCCTCTGAAAACCACAAATGACTCATCTGCGTTTCAGTCTCATCGCGCAACCGATGACGAGCGCAAAACAAAAGTTGTGCCGCACACTTATTTGTCATCGAAAAGACTCGCTGCCAGGAAAGCGGGGGCGTCCTTATTAAGAACCTGAAGGGAATCCCAGCATCACATGCGATTGGGTGATTTCATCTCAAGTGTCTTCTGAGAAATGTCACCGCAACATTTCTTCTCACTGAAGACAAGCGCGCTCGACATACCAAGTTGACACGGGGCCCTGGATTCCCGTTGGAATGAAGCAAATTCCCGTCAAAATGAAAAAGGCTGAATCGGAATGCAATTACATTTGGATTCACAGGCGCCTGCCCTGCTCATTCTCCATTTTGATGTTAATATGGAGTCATTGTATGCGCGGGTTAAAATGGCAGCGGCTGACCAGAACTCGCCCGTGACAGGAGAACTTGTTTTAAAGTACTTGGAACTTGGTTTTATCAAGACGTCGCTTGAAGAAAAAGTGTTAACGCTATCACAGCTACTGCTCTGATCTGATGAATGGAAAAATCACGTTACAAGTAAACGGGTGACCATAAATCTTCATTCGGAATGATTGCCAAAAAAATCAATTAATAAAAGGCTCCATGTAAACCCGACTGGTACAGACATTGCGATCACCTTAACGGACTAAAGGAACTGGAGTACATTCGGAAGATGACATGGAAAACAACCACCGCGTTGTGCTGGCCACCAAATCACTCTCACACACACACACACGTGGATGTCCAACTCTTCAATGTCCCTTCATTGAACGCTGCACAAGCATGCCGCGCACAATTAATCAGCAAATCCAAACTAGTATGGAACCAAGCAGACTGGCGCGCACACACCTTTCACAGTTTCCCCACTCCGCTGCCGTTTCTCCATCCGAGCACCTTCAACCAGCATGCCCCCCCAACACACACATACACACGCACACGCACACACACACACACACTTCTGTTCAGCAGTGACATGCTTTACCTTACTGACAACCTTAAAATCCGAGCAAACCCTTCAAGCTTAAGTGGTCGTTACAAAGTCCCGCTGTCGATCAAAGTTGCATTCCTCTAAATATCGACGCACCACGGGTGCTTGCTTCCAGAGAGAAGGAGGGGGGGGGGGGGGGGGGGGCGAGCGAGCGCTACGATACCTTGTTGATGTGCCCTTCCTCACATCGCAGATGCTGCATTTAAAAGCCTCGGCTGTGTTCCGAAAGGTGCAGACGCTACAGTCCCAGTAGCCGTCGTCAGCTTGCTTGGCTTGTCTTTTTGGCCTGACAAACAAGACACACACACACAAACACACACGCGCGCGCGCGTTCTGGTGAGTTGAGACGTGCAAGCCCGTTATTGACACATTTCCGAAATGACCACGAAGCGGCGATTCCGGGCGAACCGGGGGCGACAAGATCAGACGTTTCAAGGCACGGCGCCAAGAGGATCGGGGCTTCGTGCCCGAATTTTGGGCTTCGCGTCCCGCAAAGTGGAGCTCGTCGGTAATCTCCTAATTGCTGACGAGCGGACGACTGCGAAACGCCGTCCGATTGGATCTCGCCAGTTAGCCTAGCAGGCAGCGCTCGTCGTTTTCGGCATCGAAGCTTAACGTGCCGCGCGATACTAAACAATGTCCAATTCGACATCGGGCGGCCCAGCGCGCTGCCTAGAGACGGAAGAGCCTTTCAGAGAATGCCAGGCGCAGCCCGTGCAAAAATCCCTTTGTTAAGGGACTGGCTTGTCGGGGCGCGAGAAGCCGCCATAGTGACTGCACGATTCTAGCTAGCTGTGGCACGGCGATTGAAAAAGGCAGCAACGATCCCCGAGTGAAGGAAACGCGTCCAAAGATCGAGCCCGCGACGCCTCGAGCGAGCGCAGATTGGTCGCCGGGCGATCGCATTACCTGGTAGGGCTCTTTTTGTCGCCCATGGTGAACAATAATCCTCGGCAAATAAGAAGAAAAAAAAAAGAGGGGGGTTGGGGGGGGGGGCTCGTTGAATTGTCAGTGAGTGTGCTGGGGTTCCAGATCGAGCCGCTGCTGAAGCTGCTGGCAGACAGGCTCCACTCAGCGCTGGCTCCAGGCACGGCACAGAGACTGACTGCACTGCGCCACGTGATCGCTCTCGTCCAATCGCGGCGCGAGGGGCTTTAAAAAGTCGGGATGGAGATTTCCCAGCTCACAACTACCGCTGGCATATTTGACAGTCTTCACCTGAGTTCACCCCGCACATCAAAGACTAGAACCCGGCATTATCGGAGCAAAGTTGAGAAAGATGGCGGTTTTGAGGGTGTCAAAACCCAATTGACCCGCTTATACATACAGTGCATGTTCAGAGGGAGTAGGAAGAAGTGAAAACTTTTCCATTGCTGCCCTTTCATCTCATTCATCATCACTTAATCAAACGTTCTTTGAACTTTGCATACGCTCTTAGCATACGATACAATATGATAGAAAATGTACAAGTTCTTACAGGCAGTACGATTCCTTTTCCCACTAATCATCTTTGTAAATATGTCAAGCGTGGTATAGTATACCATCAGACTTGACTATAAGATAGTAATAATGATCATAAATAAGGTTCAAGCCATTTTAAACGAAAATTCAAGTTGCATTGCAGGATACGAATAAGAATGTTGAATTTCACACTGTTACAGGTAAAAGTCAATTGAAAGCGTGAACGGTTCGTTAAAAAAAAATTGAACATGTTCAATTTTTATTAACATTTTGACTTGTTTGGTTGTTAAAAGCACGCGGGGACGGAACTCTAGTGAGAAAAAAAAATAGCAACGTGCAGAGTGAAATTCTGACCTCCCCGACCACGCGTGATCTGTTTTGAGCAGTTGTGACGCCGGACAATTATACACGATGCATTAATGACTACCTGGGGAGTGTCATTATCACATCACATGTGCGATGTGAAAAGTTTGGAGTCCTCGTTACCAGCAAGTTCACCCCTGCCAAGACGTTTCAGTTTTACTGAGCAAGCTTCGCCCTCTGTTGTATAAAGCCAGACATTTCCCGCCACGTCCACACCGATGAAAATGTTTACACTCGACAACTCCGCCGTGAGCCTTTTCGGACTTTCTTTCATCCATCTTCTGCAAAAGAGACACTTTTAATCGCTTCTTCGCACTTGCGGGCTCCGCCAGGCGGCCTGGTGGAATGTGTCGCTTTCACTCTGCCCGTGTAAGTCGAGGCTCTCTGTGGGGGAACGCTCGCGTGAATCATGTCTGCTCATTAGCTGCTCGCCACGACGCCGGGTCCCATTGTGCATCCCCTTTTCGGTTTATAAGTAAGTAAGTAAGTCGGCCCTCCACCCAGTGATTACCGCCGCTTATCTCAGTGCACAATGCGCTAATTGGGACTCATCATGATGGCCAACTGGAAACTGCTATTCAGCAAAAGCAGCTTGTCTTATGGCTTCTGTAATTAATTCTTCCAAGTGCTGTGTGTTTTTTTTTTTAAACATTTTGCAGGATTTCCAAAAGAGACTATACTGTTGATTCATTCATCGGTACAAGAATAGCTGGGGGAATATGAGCATCCCTAAATAACCAAACACTTTGTGCAGAGAGTTCCCCCCCCCCCCCAAAAAAGGAGGGCTTTTATTATTATTATTATTGTGGAGAAAGGAAGTGAATGTGGTGCCACAAATCTGTACCCAAAACAAAAAGCCAAGCATTCAAGTTGAGAAATCTGATGCCTGTGGGCTCGAAGGGTAAGCTAAAAGAATATTTGAGATGGAGAAAACAAATTAGTGATGGTCCAAGTGCTGATTTAATCTGTGTTTGTGGCAGCTGCTAAAAAGCCTTTGATCCGTTCTCTACTTCAGAACGGTTGCTCAGTGGTGTTCATTGAAAGAGCGCCGTGACATGTAAAAGCCTCATTTTATTCGGCGCGGCTCGATGCCATCACAGTCACAAGTCACGTCTCAAAACTTGTGTGCGGTTAAGCTACAAAGCTTCTGATTGGAGATTTGAAAAACGCGCTGGTCCGTCACCAATTGTCTAAAGCAGGGGTCCCCAACCACCGGTCAGCGGACCGGTACGGGGCCTCGGCCCATTTGAGACCGGGCCGCACCGAGACAGCCCCCGCGAGCCGTGAGCAAATTGACTCCATCGGCCGTGGCGGGAATGCGCGCCACTCGAGCTCATCGGAGTCCCCCTTCTGACGTTGGGTTTGCAAGTTGAAGTCAACAGAACCCGTCAAGAAATGAAAGAAGAAGCAGTAAACAGAAAGGAATCGGAACAAACTTGGAGTGAAACGCGCAGCCGATGGGCAGCCATGACTTCCGAAGATGAGATGGAGATGCAGAGGAGGAAGCTGTTGCGCCTCATATGTCGTCAAAAAACAGCCGACACAAAAATCCCGTTGAATTATTACAAGCAGCACCCGAATGGTCAAGTGGAAAGCACGAAAAAAATGCGCCCGCGGAAACATTAGCGGCTTCGTCGCTACTAACTAGCCGGCAGCCGCCGGATGAAAGCAGCAATCGATCGCGTCGTCTTTTGATCAGTCACATTTGCGAGTAGCAATGATGCTAACGCTGCATGTCGGGTCATAACTTCAGTATTATGATGTTACGTTATTGTTCAAATGAAGACTGAGGCTTTATGTGGAGGCAAGGTTGTGACATTTTTGAGCCGGCTTTTTAGGGTTCTTGTGAAAAATGTGCAAAAGAGTTTGCGACTACGCGGCTGGTTTCACATTGTGCTGCAGGGGGGGACGTTTCTGAAAGATTAAAGGGGAGGTCCTCTGGCAAGGTTGCTGATATCTCAGGTCCCGTACAGAAGATTTGAGAGCAATCCCGATGCAGCGTTCGATTTAAGGAGAAGATCATGTACCTTTTTTTTTTCTTTCGCCTCAGTGCAATATTACTCCAAACGGCAAGCGTGTCGCGTACCGAACCGGACAAGTATGACGCAGTCAGTCCATGACCCTTGAACAGATTTTATTGGCTTCAACACCGAGTCTGCCTTCAGAGCTTTCGCAGTAAAAACACAAGCGCAGTCTTCACCGTGGCAATTACACAAAAAATAAAATCGCAATCCTGCTTGGTCTCAAGTGCTCTTTTGTTTGGAGGGCTACATCGTCATGGGGATGGGCGACACGCTGCTGCCCTTTTACCCGAGGGTCGCCGCCGCTGACTATTTTCCGCCACTGAATCATGCATGTGGGCGAACGTTACGGAGAACGTCCTCGACTCCGAAAGAAAACACGGCCAGCCGCCTGACGACATTTGCATCTTTCTTTCTCGAGAAATTGACGACAGGTGAGAGAACTGTCTGCTAAAAAGGCAGCGGGAGAGCAGAGGAGAAGGAAGCATCCTCCGTCTCTGGCATCGATCCATACGCGCCGCGGAGGAACGGGATTAATCATCTCACGCAGACTTTCCTCATAACATGCCACTATTGATGGAGCGCTCGCTGGAGCGGAGAAATCTCCGAGACTTGAAATAACAGTCTAAATTATTTAAGCCCCACTCAAGTGATCACTTATCCCTCTAAATGTTTGTTTCTGCTCAAGAAATCTTCTCCTGCGGTGGGGTTTTCATTTTCCGACTCATTATACCATTTTTTTCTCCCCTCCCCCCCCCGTCACAGTTGAACCGCCTTTGTCATTAGGGGAACACCCGAGCGGCTTTTAGTTCTAAATGAGACCTACTTGACCTTTCGCCGAATACTGCCCCAGTGAGCCTGCGTCTCAGAGCGTCGTGTTTTTCTCTATCGTAGAAACGTCCAGATGTGCTCCCGCACTTGAGTGGCCACGTGTTATCATCCCTCGAGCTGCTGTCGGTGCTTCAGAGTGTTGTTTCAAGTTAGGCTTTTGTGAATTATTAATTGTGCAAAAGGGTGGCGTTCCTAATAGGAGGCTTTCGTTCCTGAGTGGGATTCCCGCCGCCAAAATCAAAGAAATCCAGCGGGGATGATTTTTGTTCATATACGGCGGTGGGATAAGATTTAATCTTTAAAATCCCTTTTCGGCGGCGGAGGTTGGGGGGGGGGTTGCAAAATGCCCCCTCATGCTCATTTGCACACACACACACACACACACGCACACAATCATGCTCCGAGCCTTCTCTCATCCATAGTCATGCACACTCGAAGTCTTTCTCTGTCCCTCGCACATACACGGCCATCCTCATTTCCGTGTCCGTAGCTGCGCTCAATGGCTGCAGTCTGTGCTTGTGCATGTTTGAGGGTCTACGGATTGGAAATGTTGCAGGGGGGGGGGCAGTTGAGGACACCGCCCCCCCCCCCTCAGTGGCGGAATGCCTTCATGCATGTTGTTGTTGGGGAAGGCTGCTCGCCGCTTCCAAAATTTGGCAGGAAACGCCGTCCTGCTTCCACAGGGGCAGATAAGAAAGAGGCGGGCGAGAGAAGAAGCGGTTGTTGCCAGTGGAAGAGAGAGAAGGAAAAGGGCGGGTGCAGCGGCGAACCTCCAGGAAGGTAGATTATCCCACCAAATGCTGGCGGAGCCTCAGCCTTTGTGGCGCGCTGCCGTGCTCGCGTTCTTGCGGCTGCGTGGCGAAAAGCGGCTCCTCCGGCCCACTCGGCAGTGGAGAGTTTCAATGAATCCGGGGCGGTCCCCGCAAAAGGGGCGGCGGAACAACAGGCCACTGCGGAACAACAGCAACGGGCTCCACTGAAGATAAAGTGCCCGTGGCTTTTTGATGATGCTCATCTGATGGAAGTTCTCTTCGGAGAGTACACGCCGTTGACTTTGATATCAAATCATCGTATTCATCTGGCATAAAGTGACCGCATCGGGCAAAATGGGGCCCTCTCGGTCACCGATCTTGATCTGACGAGCTACTTCGAAGAAAGTGGCAGTCACGTTTCGCTCTCAAATTGACTTTCGTTTTCTTTGCGTGCGAGTGGCCTTTCCAATCAAACCTTGAGCATTTCCACAAGCGCTCGTGCCTTCACACTCGCACGCACGCGATAAATCGCAGGCACTTGGGAAAGTGTTTCCACTGACTAAGCCCGCCATTGATGGTTTTCTGTGACCCAATCCAGCTGCCGAATGCAGACGACCGCTGGTAGGTCATCTATCCGCCAATCAGTACGTTTCATTTGAACTCGGAGCCCAAAGGTTTGGACCACGTTTAAGGGTCGGTCAGGGTCTAAGACGCTTACAGCGTCACTCCGCACCGGTCAGCCACGTCAAGACAACACTTGCCCCGTTCCCAGAAAGTCAACCGGGACTCAGCACATCGAGCGATCAGACAAGACATCCATCATGGTCCCGAGGGGTGGCTTAAACGCCCGTCATACAGTCTTCTCACTCAATTTCGACACCCATGGGCTCGATGATGAGGAGATTTACGCAGGAGGAGTGCAGCCGCCGGGTCGGATGTCGACGTTTATTTATTTATTTCTGTCCACTTTTTTTTAGGCGCAGTGGAAAAAAAGAGAGGAATCCGGGAGGACGGAGAAAAGGTGCCGCGATGGAACGGGCGAGTCGGCAGGTGATGAAAGCCGAGCGGAAAATGAAGATGGAGTGCAACGTTGCCGCGAGAGGGGAAGGGAAGACGCTTGAAAATAGCGAGAGGAGCGAGCATCGAAGGTGAGGAAAGAAGAAGACAAATTGCTTTTCAAGGACTCGCTAACCCCTCGGTGAGAAAGAGCTCGAGCGCAAACACCCAACAGTGCGCCTGGTATGGCGGAGACAATATCAGTGTAATTTTCCAGAGAGAAAAAAGAGACATCCATCATGGCGGCGGCGGCGACGCATCAGTGAGTTTAAGCGTCTGTGAATATGAAAGCCCGAAGCTCTGCGACTTGCTTGGAAGGCCGGCTTTATGAGGAGCTAACTCCCGCCAACATCCTCGCGCACAGATGAGCTCACAAATGGAAACGTTTGCAGAGCCAACATCGCCTTTGCGGCACAGAGCAAATACAAACTAACTCCACCGAATCAAAAGCTAACACCGATGTGAAATGATTTGGAACACATCTTCCTTCATTCACCGACTTTTGGGAGGGGGGTGGGGGGGGCTCCATATTTGTGCTACTGTGCGCATGGACAACCGATAGCAAGTGTTGTGCGCGCAGTTTGACGCAGGTATAATCAGGCACTTTGCGCCGTTGTGGGCGTGAACACAGCTGGTTTGATTCACACCCGACGGTAGTGAGTTCTCTCTCTCATGAAAAATCGGCATGCAAGAAGCACGCAGTCCTTGACATGGCGGAAACAGACACTGATTAGCTGGAGTCACTTGCATGATTAACAAACATCCATCCATCCATCCATCCATCATCTACCGCTTATCCGGGGCCGGGTCGCGGGGGCAACAGCTTTAGCAGGGAAGCCCAGACTTCCCTCTCCCTAGCTACTTCTTCCAGCTCTCCCCGGGGGATCCCGAGACGTTCCCAGGCCAGCTGGGTGACATAGTCTCTCCAGCGTGTCCTGGGTCTTCCTCGGGGTCTCCTCCCGGTGGGACATGCCCGGAACACCTCACCAGGGAGGCGCTCAGGGGGCATCCGAATCAGATGCCCAAGCCACCTCATCAGAATCAGAATCAGAATCATCTTTATTGGCCAAGTATGTAGAACACACAAGGAATTTGTCTCCGGTATAACACGCTGCATTAGTATCATCGTAAACAACAAATCATTGAACCATTTTAGAGTAACCAGTAGCAGTATTTGTAGTACAAGAAGAGTGACTACGTCAGTGACTGTTTAAGGAGTTAATGGCTAGAGGGAAGAAGCTGTTTAAGTGTCTACTGGATTTGGTGCGCAGGCATCTGTAGCATCTGCCTAAGGGGAGTAGCTGGAAAAGGTGGTGGGCAGGGTGCGGGGGATCCAGGAGGATTTTCCGTGCCCTTGTCTTGATTCTTGCAGTGTGCAAGTCCTCAAGAGTGGGTAGGGCGGTGCCAACGATTTTTTCCGCCGTCCTAACTGTCCGTTGAAGTCGGATTTTGTCCTTTTTTGTGGCGGCCCCAAACCAAACCGTGATGGAAGAACACAGGATTGATTCGATGACTGCCGTGTAGAACTGTCGTAGCACCTCCTGTGGCAGGCCATGCTTCCTCAGCAGCCTCAGGAAGTACATCCTCTCCCGGGCCCTTTTCAGGATGGAGATGGTGTTGACTTCCCACTTCATGTCCTGGGAGACTGTGATTCCCAGGAACTTGAAGGTCTCGACGGTTGACACAGGGCAGTTGGATAGTGTGAGGGGCAACTGTGGAGAAGAATGTTTCCTGAAGTCCACGATCATCTCTACAGTCTTGAGCGTGTTCATCTGGCTCCTCTCGATGTGGAGGAGAAGCGGCTCGACTCTGAGCCCCTCCCGGATGACCGAGCTTCTCACCTTATCTCTAAGGGAGAGCCCGGAAACCCTGCGGAGAAAACTCATTTCGGCCGCTTGTAACCGGGATCTCGTTCTTTCGGTCACGACCCATAGCTCGTGACCATAGATGAGGGTTGGAACGTAGATCGACCGGTAAATTGAGAGCTTCGCCCTTTGGCTCAGCTCCTTCTTCACCACGACAGACCGTTACAACGTCCGCATCACAGCAGACGCTGCACCGATCCGCCTGTCGATCTCCCGCTCCCTCCTGCCCCCACTCGTGAACAAGACCCCAAGATACTTGAACTCCTCCACTTGGGGCAAGATCTCCTCCCCGACCCGGAGGGGACACTCCACCCTTTTCCGACTTAACAAACAGGCTTACGTGTATTTCTCAGCAAGATGTTAATACATCCGATTTCATTATCAAGACGCACAAATTACCCTTTGCTGTCCTCTGGCTTGACTAGAGCGTGCCACGTGCGCGTTTGATTTCATTAAGAGAAGACAGATTGCACTTTCCCCTCGACTCAAACATGCATGCGAATAAAATCATACAGTCCAAACAGTGGCGCCAATCAATATTCGGGCTGATTGAGATGACGCAGGCGCTGAATCCAAAAATCGGCCTTCACAGAGAGAACAATGCTGCTTCTCTCGACAGACAGACATTCATTTGAAAAATGGTTCCGTTTCGTATACCTGTAGAACCGCTTTGTTTCATTTTTGAAATCGTTGAATCAACCCATGAATAGCGTTGGCGTTGAAAAACGGAACCGACGCCGATTGGGAACAATTCATAAGCAACAAATTTGACCGCGCGTTCGTTCCATGACTCAACAATTTCTCAGGCTGAAGCAGGAGCTTATTTACACATTTGTCCACGGAGGGGTGGCGTGCATGTTCCCATCGGCATTGGAATGGCGCGGACTTCAGAGCCAGTAAATCCACCCCCCCCGTAATGGATGGTCATTATACTGCAATGCATGTGAAGAGACACACCCCATTAAAGAGCCAAACAGCTGTGTCTGATCAGACTCGTGTCGGCGAAGGCTGCGGCTTGTCCTTGCGCACCGGAGCGAGTGCTCGCACAGAGGAAAACGCAGCCCGCGGCTGGTTTTGCGTCTCGCGCTCATCCAAGATAGTGGAATATAATCAAAAGCGACGCAACGCCTCACACTTGCAAGCCTTGCTGGCCCGTATTTTCAGGGGTGCTTCACGCGGTTGTGATGTCACCCCCCCCCCCCCCCCAACCCCTGCAATTCCAAAACACGCACGGCGGGGAAGAGTCATGGGAGTCTTGCCATCGTGAACGATTGTTTGGCGACTGGTCACCGGTCCAGGTTGTACCCCGGCTCTCGCTCCAAACCAGCTGGGACAGGCCCTCACCAGAAGAAACCGTATAGAAAACGGACGGATGGAAAAACTGGATCATATGCAAGAGGATCTCAACAGCCAAACAGAAAAAGCGGCACACGCGGTGGCCCTTCAAAGAATTTCCAAGCGTCACTTTTATACTTGTTAGTCATGCCCCCGGACCTCATGAAACACGGTCACGTCATTTTTTTTTTCTTTTTTCGTCCAGGGTGATGATTTCTATTTGTCGCCCTCTTAATTTAATCCAACAACAGGAACTCGGTCACCAATCGCAAACTTACTCAACAGTCAAATCAGTCAACATTTTGTATTTTCGCTTGCCACGTTCTGCCAGATTGATGTAAGGCCGTGCGGAAATCAAGTCTTGATTCTCAAATCGAGCGTCCACACAAGAGATCAGGTCGACTCTTTCAGTGAAACGCATCTTTGAATCAAAGAGAAGATCTTTTGGCGTCGCTCACTTGAACTAGCTGCCACTGTCCCATGAAGATCAAAACATGCGGCGTGTCCTGAGGTTACCCCGCCGTCGAGGGAAATTCGGTGAATTCTGCGGCTTGGGGTTCACCGCACTTCTCAATCCAAGAATGCTTCCTGCAAAACCCGTGCATCCAACAAAACACAACGCAGCTCCGCTTAACTATTTGTGCCGATGTATAATGACCCCACCCACCCACCCCCCTATCAATGAATAGCACTTGTGTGAAGCAAACATTGCCTAATTTAGTCCTGTGATCAGACTGCGGCTAGGCTTCGGAAAAGGCTCTGGAACTTGGCCAAGCCGCACTGCCAAGTCATTGGAGAAGTTCCGAGGTGTGTGTGTGTGTGTGTGGGGGGGGGGGGGACGATGTTGGAACTGTGTCAGAATTTTCTGTAAGACACTCGACATCAAGGCATACTTTGTTTTACAAACATCGCCATCGCCAGCGCTCGCGGTGGATGTAAAATCCCACTGAGGGGCCGACAAGTCGTGAAATCAGTGAATCGTTGAGTTTTTTTTTTCCATCGCGATTTCATGATCAGGGGTGAATGGGAAACATTGCGTGTCGCGTTCATGGAAGAATTCTAGCAAAGCAGAGATGGACCAACATCCCACAATGAAAAAGGTTGGCTCTCAGCTTGATGCTATTCCATCATCATTTCCTCACGTTTGGAGCGAGAGCAGATCAGTTCAAGCGGCCGAGGGTCAGAGCTCTCCCCCTCTCTGCGTCCAAATAAGCTTATCGGCCAGTTCCTTTCTATCGAGCACGGCGCCGCGCAGCCATGCGGCCTCCAAGCCGGCCCGCGGCTCGCTCTATTCCGCGTAAGCATGATATCGGACCCGACTCGGTTGCCGCAGCTTGACGTAACAGGCCACGCACTCCTGCAGGATGTTCCATCACTCCGGTGTCAGGAAAAATCAGCCAGCTGCCGCTCACGTCGCGGCAAATGTCGGCGACGTTCTATTGGCCAACTTACAGTCAGTCCACGGTCAATTTCCCTCAAAACCGTCAGACAGCTTGCGTTTGTGTGAGAAGCGTTGCGCTCGAAGCTTTGGGCTTGTGTGTTGAAAGCACTTTTCCCTTCCTCCTCCTTCTTCTCATGCACTTTGTTCTCCTCTCTCCTATTACCGCTACCACCCCCCACCCCCCACCCCCCACGCCCCGGTTTTTAATCTGTGGTGGTGCTGCATGTCTCCCGGGAGGCACGATGCATCAGCACGCCGTTGTAATCGACACCTTTCAATCTGTCGAACAGCGATTGAGTCCCAGCAGGAAGCCAGCTGGAGACACGCCGACACGACTGGCAACGCGACACGCGCACGTATCTGCTTTCAAGTAACGCATCGAGCGCGGGAGCGAGAAGGAGTACAATGGCGGCGGTGGTGGTGGTGGTGGTGGTGGGGGGGGGGGGGGGGGTGGTCCATTTTTGCGATGTGAGAAGGAGAGAAAAGTAGAGGCGCTGTGTAAGGCTGCTCAACTGAGAGATCTGGAAAGGATGAGAGCCGGCTGGAGATAAGAAAGGAGGCCAGAGCGTGAAATAAGGAACGTTGGACAGTTCGGGTCAGCTTGCGTCACAACGGGCAAGCGATCCAGAGTTTCATCTGCATCTTGCCTCACGCTGAGGACAAGCGGAATTGAAAAAGATTAACACCAATATGGCCGCCTCATTCTCAACTAGGCCGCTCACAAAAAGTGAGGGATATTTATTTGACTTTGGGGTGAAACGTGTGGAAAATGTCCAAAGTTCACACGACGCTGATATGAAAGTGGGACACGTGACTAGAAGGATGAGAAGGTGATTTCCTCATCTCAAACGAACGATTGAGACAAAAGTGAACAACAACGGTGTTGCAACCGCAACCGAAAATGTCAACGAGTCAATAACTGTCCACGTGCCCTTGAGCAACAATGACAGCTTGACGACGACGTTTCATGTTGTTCACAAGTTGACTTATTGTCTGCTGAGGCAGGCCCCCGGGGGTCACTGAGGTTCTGGGGATGCAGAGTTTCGAGCCCCTCCACGGCGACTCAGCTGATCGCGCGGCTCAATCGGATTCTGGTCGGGAGAAAGCGTTATTTCTGTGCCAACTGGCCACAACTGGAACACCGCCACCACCAAAAGCTCGTCAGGTGACGAGAGTGGCTAATGCAGAGCGCTCTCCTCGACGTCTCCAACATCATTTCTGCCCGGAGTTGAGCGGCATTCATCATCCGGTTTCTCAGGGCACCGTTTGCAATGTAGCCGTCATCAGCATGGGATGTGGCCAGAGGCCGTCCACTTCGACATCTTTCCGTTACTCCTCCGGTCTCTCGGTATCGCTGTTGCAACCTGCTAATGTCGCTGCGACACTCCAAACTCACTTCTGTCCGAGAAGGTCCTGTTTGAAGTATCACAATGGCGAGCTACCGTTGATCCGTCTTCAGGTGTCGTCTTGGTCTCGCGATGTCAAAATTTGAACAGTACGATGAGGACGACTGTTGAAGCGCCACTTCGAATTGAAGCAGCACATTTATTGGTGGATTCAAGGATCAAACGCCTGTTGCGAGTTTTGCCGTTCAGCTCCTCGTCGGAGAACAGCACCTTGTGCAAAAAGGACTGAAACATTCAACGGTTGGACACGCGCATTCAAAAGAGTCGAGGAGGTCACATCAAGTTCGCCCGTAAAAGGTTGGAAGGCATTTTCGGCTCATCCTGAAAGCCAAATGCTTTCAATAATTTTTTTTTGGGGGGGGGGGGCGGAGGAGTGTCTTTGACGTTTGCGGATCAACAGTGACAGAAGCGTGTAAGAAACACGACAGGATGAAGGTGTGCTTCGCTCCGAAAGCTGCTAGCGCAGTGGAAAATCTGTTTGTTTGCTTAGAACGTGTCAACAGATGCATCGCGACTGACAGCGCGGAGAGCGTTTCTTTGGTGTTTGCTTGAACATCGAGGCTTTTATCCGCGTCGAGCTCCCGCGTCGAACGTGTCGGGGGAGCTTGTCTGGCGAGGGCCGGGGGAGCGCAAGAACTAGAAACCTTTTGTTCCACGTCTGCTAGCAACACGCCGACATCCGTGAGGCATCATTAGTCGGAGAATGAGCCTGCGCTGAGCCACTGGGGCGCACACACACACACACACACACACATACTAAAAGGCGCCGTGCTAAGGACCTGAGCAAACAAAGTCCTAGCCTTGGAGGCCTGATGGACAAGATGCAGCTTCTTTCCTCTCGTGACTTCCACAGATCTGCTCACCTGACTGAAAGAGAATTGCGCACTGACTGAGCGTGAACAAAAATATCTGTGTACCAGATTCTCATGAGAATTTCCTAAAACATACAAAAATGTTCGACATGCTTCACACCAATTGAGCATCGCTGCAGCGGCCTGCAGGGTTGGCGTCAAGTCCACCTTGATCCCGTCCAAGATCAAGTCCGGACGAAATCAAGAGTGAACCTTGAAAGAGAAAAATGTCATTCTGTTCAAAACTTTTCTTTGATGGCATGGAACTTTTTTGCCTTTCTGAACCATGTGTGCAGATGAAAACAATGACCTCTTTTTGTTGCAGCTCCGCAAGCGCAAGTTTGACGTGGTGTCGTAGGTGTCCGAAATTGTCGTCCTACAGAATCTCCAGGTTGCTTCATGTTTTTGTTTTTTGTCTTAAGACGTTGTGGCTAATGCCAGTCCTCCACGGTTGGTAAAACCAAATTCTAGAACTCTGCTGTTGGCTGACATGACCGAAAGAAAAATGCTGTGTGTTCTTTTGCCGCTCGCGGTCAGGTCAACCAACCATGCGGCTATTTCGGCCATCGGAAAAACCTTTACTTCCAGTTTCTTTTGAAGCAGGATGTTCATTTCCAGGAATATAAAACATCAGTCCAGTGACTACAAATATCATGCAAGTACAACGGCCGCGTCTGAGAAAAGTCAAGTGCCAAGGAGTCCCACTCAAGTCCGAGGCAACAAAACGGCACACCAAAGCAATATCAAAAGTCACATTTCCATGAAACTGGTGAGACAAGAGAAGTCAGCCTCATTCCAAATTCGCCCTTGTTTTTCCCACCCGATGCCACGCTGTCTCAGCATCATATCACCCCCCACCCCCCCCGTCCCCCTCGCTCATATTATGCTAATAGAATTTTAAATGCAATACACGGGCCGTGATGTCAGCAGGTCAACGGCATCTTTGCGAGGCCAGCACACCTTGCAAGGTGAACGAAACGCGCGGGCAGAGGCGATTCGCAGCGTCAAGCCGTCTGGTAACACGTGCCCGCCCGGGGTCGTGCGGAGATTTCACGGACGTTGCTCGCACCGATTCCCGGGAATCGGCTGAGGCGGCGACGAGCCGCCGCAGCGTCATCTTGCCGCAATGGTGATGTCAAGGATTTGTTTCAAAACTTCCTTCAGGGGTAACGCTTCTGAAAATGGAGTGCTAGATTCGCGCGGCTGACAGTCATATGCCCCAAAACGTCACTCCTTTCAACTTTAAAGTCGGGCAAAAGGAAAGGAGACCGCTTCCCTTTTCAACTTGTTCCCCCAGCCTGCCTCTCGCGACAGGACACCGTCCCGCTATCGCAAAAGCAGCGACCGGCCGACGCGGCCGTCGGTGCGAGAAGAAGCGTGCGCAAAAAGCACTTCTCTGTGCACGCCACGCCCATCCAACGAGTCAGGCCCCGATTGGCAGCCGATTCATTTCTTCTCAAGGGTTATTTAACTTTTCGAGCACCACGTTCAATTTGCCTCTCAGGAACCACGAGAGCAGATTGAGTTTTTGATGACCGTCAAGTTGAGTCGCAAGCGCGGTCCTCGCTTGCCGCCTTTCTCACAAAACACAAAAGGGAATACACTAATCCCTCGTTTATCACGGTTAATGGGGACCAAAACCACCCGCGATAAACGAAAATCCACGAAGTAGCGTCCAATTAACATAAACAGGTAAAAAAAAAGTCCGCGAGAAGCTGCAAAACAACAGTGAGTCACATAGAGCAGCATATACAGTACTGTACTCCATGTATATGTTAAAAAAAAAAAAACCCCAATTTTTAATATGTGTGAAAAAATCCGCGATGCACTGAACCCGCGATAAACGAACCGCGAAGTAGCGAGGGATCACTGTATTTGTGTAGAGCGCCAAACAAAAGGGGTCCATTGACACAACAGGTCGAGGTCACAAGATGCAAATTCAAAAGGTACTTTAGTCGGATGGTTCGTTTATTCTTACCTGACGGTTCGCCGGTCCTTGCGGGGTTTGCATCAGTAACTCCTGATCCGGCTTGCGTGTTCATCACAGGGCGCGTGAGCAGGCAGCTACGTGGATGGTGCGACATCATCCCAGAGGATAAAGAATCCGACACACACACCTGACTCCCGAAATGGTGGATGCTCCGACTTGGGAGGTCCCGGTCACAAACAACGTCCATCTGGGTAACGCGGTGCATCACGTAAAAAATCATTCGGCGGAACAAATCGTCACTAATGGTGGCCCTCCTTCACAAGGGATCAAAGTCTCTCCCCCCCCATCCAAAGCAGCTCATATTTGGATGGCACTCTAGCTGCGTTTCTTGTAGGCAGTCCAGTCGTACGAATGAAATGTATTACGCCCGCGGTCGCTGCACAAGCGCTCGTGTCAGTTTGTCTTTGCAGCTCTATCTCGCGGCTACCTCGGGCCTTGGGGTGCTCTTATCTCTCAAACAAACAGCTCCCATTCAGCGGACGCCATCTATCTGGCTGACATGCGCTTCCGTGTTTGTTTTCTCTCTCCCGGTACGAGGCCGTTGAAATTGAGCCGTGTCGACAGAGCTCCGCCATTCACACCGGATGAATCAATCACTCGTGCACGCTCGGTTGCCGGCGCCCCTTCCCCGCTTTGGGTTCTCTTTAAGAAGTGGAGCGAGCTTTGCTCGCACGGGGAATTCTGTAGCTACTTCGAGGTTGTCAGAGACAAATTAAAATTCACACAAACTTACGCCAGCGTGTAAAGAATTTGGGACTCAGCAGCCGTAACGGAAGGGAGTGCAAGCGGATGTCACGTTTGCGAGGTGGTGGTGGACCCCAAAAAAGCAGGCAGGAGGAAGGAGCCGGGTGTACGTGAAAGATTGTGTTAAAACAGAGAAAACTAAATCCAAAACAAAGTCCAAAGTATCAAACAAAACACATGACTGAAGATAAAACTTAACAATGACCAAAACCTGACTGGAAAAAAACATGACAGTAGCATATAAACAGCCACAAACAACGACCCGACAATGAGTAGTGGGCCGGGAGTCCTTTTATAGCCACTAATTACCTAACGACCAACAGGTGTGCAGCTGCAGGAAAAGCCCCACAGTGCCACCTGTTGGTCACAAACCGAAACACGACAACGGAGAGTGGCTTTTCATCAACCAAAGGTGACTGTTGCGTAACACGAAATACCTTCTTGACAATGTGCACTCATTGGTTGTTGTAGAGTTTCCTTCAGCAACCCGCAGTCACTTGACAAAATTCCGACTGGCTACTCTCACCAAAAAACAAAATGCGCAAAAACATGTCAGTTCTTTCAATCAACATTTATTGTAAGTCAGGGACGGGCGGCAATAAGAAAATAACACATGGCGACTGCTGTCTGATGAAAAAAAAAAAAAAAAAGAAGAAGCTATCAACGCTAATTCAATGAAACAAAGAAAAGGCTCCCAAATTAAGAAATGGTAACAAGTGTGAAAGCACACATTAAATCAGTACAGTCATGAACACAAATGAAAGGCGATCCTAATTCGTGAAATGACTTACACGGGGGAAGTTCCATTTGAAAATAAGTCTCCAATGAGCGCTTCACGAGATCAAATCCGGCGTGTGAGGATCTTCCCCTTTCGGAATGATGAGCAGGGGGTTTGCACGAGGGCTCGACTCGAACAAAGTCTCACGGCCGCCGTTCCCTCCTGACGACGCTCCGCTCCGCTGCGAAGGCTCTCTTTCCGCTTCAGGACCGTCGCGAAATTCTTCCGAGATTTTGAGCTCCCCGAGCTCCTGGATGAGCGGCGCGGCGCCTTGCGGGGCTCGGGGGAGGACGCGGACCTCGTTCTCCGCCGGCGGCCGCGCGGCTGCTCGCTCCAGTGGGACGGCAGCACAGACGGCGGAGGTGTGTGGCGGCTGAAGAGGGCTGTCCTTAGATGACTCCCCACCCTCCCCGCGACGGCATTCGGCGCCGGCTCGCCCTTCGGCTTCAGACTCGTCGTCGTCTCCCGAAGCGCCGCTGTCACTGGAACGGTTGCTGCTATGATGCACCGAAGCGCTCTCGGAAGCGCCGTCTTCCTCCTCGAGAACCGTCGTGGCCGCCTCTTCGAGTTCCTCGATGTCCAAATCTAAGTCCCTTTTTTGGAGGGAGACTTTTTGGAGTGCAGCGGCCAAGGCTGACAACTTCTTTGACCTACGAGATTGGATGAAGAGACAGAACGACTCAGTTCAGGGCGCCCGATTCCTGAGACGGGTCCTCCGGTGCAAAAGCGAGCAAAAAAAAAAAATACGGGGCGGCGACTCGCGCCATTGGCAAAGTCGACGCCGCTACTCTCTTTTCATTGTTCAACGCACCCGCTGCAGTGGATGACCTTTTATTCATAATTTGCAGACACAATTTTGCATGATTTGGCTGTTCTGCATTGACGGGGGGCGCAGGCCTGCTTGCGCCTGATCTTGACTGCAGCTACGGTGGCAAATGAAATGCCAGAAACAGACCTTTAAGGCCTCAAACAGAGCTGTTTTTTTTTTTAAACATAATAGTAGATCAACAATAGCATTGGCCTCATCCTGCAGCTGCAGTTTTATCGTTTTAACACACAGACTCCAGTCGAGCGTGGGCCAAAGTGTTTTATTGCTGGGTCCAAGTCCAAGCAGGCTCCTATTGTGCATATCGATGCTTCTTGCCGGCACACTCTTCATGCCGGGAATGCCTGCCGTGCCGTCTCAGTTAACCCCCCCAAAAAAAACTAAACCCTTTGAGCACTGCATTCTGCGCGATGCGTGCCGCCCCCTTTGCCATGGTGATTACGAGCTGCCCTCTGTGGGTCACCGAGATTCAGACTGTGTCCGTTCAGGTTGGGGAAGCCGATTTGTGCTCAGTGTGTGTGCGCGTGTGTGGGTTGGGAGCTCCCGTTCCCCACTCTCGTCCAATTGACCGACTGCTGTGTCGAACAACTGTTACTCTTTCCTGTGCAGTCCTAAGAGCCCCCCCCCCCCCCCCCCCGAGGAGTGATTATTTAATTTTCATCCATCCATCCATTTTCCGAACCGCTTGATCCTCACTAGGGTCGCGGGGGGTGCTGGAGCCTATCCCAGCCATCTCCGGGCAGTAGGCGGGGGACACCCTGAATCAGTTGCCAGCCAATCGCAGGGCACACAGAGACAAACAACCATCCACGCCCACACTCACACCTAGGGACAATTTAGAGCGTCCAATCAGCCTGACATGCATGTTTTTGGAATGTGGGAGGAAACCGGAGCACCCGGAGAAAACCCACGCAGGCCCGGGGAGAACATGCAAACTCCACACAGGGAGGCCGGAGCTGGAATCGAACCCGGTACCACTGCACTGCAAAGCCGACGTGCTAACCACTGGACTACCGGGCCGCCTTATTTAATTTTTTTTTTTAAAAAAAAAGGAAATTTAGGCTGCGTGTTCATTAATACCTCGCTGTAAAACGAGCTGATAGGTGAGCTGATTCATATTAAGTACAGGCAGACAAGGAAAACCCCCCCCCCCCAACCCTGAACACAAACTAGTTCCTTGCTTTTAGCACTTTGCAGTGAAATATTGATGCTATGACGCTGTTGTCTTGGTTCTCTTTCCAAAGGTTTTCTTTGCACCAAACAGCAATGTTTGGCTCAGTTTTGATCCTCTGTCGTGTTTGTGTTTCTGATCTGCGCCGTCACGTTTAGACACCCCCGCCGCTATGGTGCCAACCTCAGCGGGAAGACACGTCGAGGCTAAAGCGAGACGCCGCAGTCTGCTCAGGGGTTGACGTCAATCATTTTCGTTATGAATGGGAATAAAATTGGGCCTTTTTCCAGAACAAAGGTTGTCTTGCAACAAGCAGCTCCAGGCCAAGAAGACCAAACACACACCGGATGTCTTCGATTACTGCCCCGTGTTTACTGCGTCGTCTTTTGATTCGTTCAACTGACTGGCGGGTTGCACTCAGTTGATCCAACTCGGACGACGACAAAGGTGCGGGGAACTGGCGCCCTGACATCATCCGCTTGGTGCTAACTTCTTTTCCAGCAAGGCGCATCAAGGCATACTGGGATGAATCTCGTGCGGACGAGCGTTCACAGACGCCCGACCTCAAATTCAATTTGTTATTGTTGAGCAATCAATTGAAGATTGATTTAGTGGAGCGTGCGGCCAGCAAATGGGAAATCCGCATTCTGTATCCGCAGTTCCTCTGCCCACGATTGACACTCGTCGGGGTCATGGGGAGAAAGGCCTCCAAACCTCTTTGTGGTCGACTCTCGGAGCTGCGGAAGAAGAAGACACCTGTCCCTTGGCCTGGATTTGCACCGCGGGTCCATTTCGTGGCTTCATCCAATCCGTTCCCATCTCTCCTTTCAAGAGACCCGCCTCTGGTATCATTGTGCCCAGAGCACCAGAAACAATTCACACGTGCCCAAAGTGTAGCGCGGGAACTGTTTGGCGTGATCCAGGGACTGACTCTGCCCCTCAACGACAATTAGATTAGGCATCACTCCACCTCGGCATGACTAAGTATGCATTTGTGTCCACGTTTTCACCGGAGTTCTGAATTGGGACATTCAAAAAAAAAAAAATCTCACTTTCATCATCAGCCTTGGAAAGAATCCCGCTAAAACGTGACAAAAAGGTGACGTTACAAAAAGGAACTTAATTACGTGTCCAGACAATGAGCTGAAGAATAAGCACACGCGACGAGGACGTCTATCCGTCGCTGATGATTTGTGTTGGAACTTTGAATGGGGCTCGTCCGGGGTGTCCGACGGCGCGACTGAGGCAGGAGAGGCTCCCGCGGACCAGCCACTTCAAAGACCGCCCTGTATCCCCCCCCCCCCCCCCCCTCCCCCGTGGGAAGTCATTATTGAGTTAGCATTGGAGAGGCGAGCTTGTTTTCCCTCCCCTCCCTCGCTCTGTGGTGGGAGAAGCTTGGCCTGTGGTGAATACAAAGGCTCCGGCCAGAGGAGGGGGAGGGGGTGGGGGTGGGGGGGGCCCTCATACACAAACCGGTCATGACTACACTGCTGTTGTGGCTCGCCTTCATTAAAGGGAGACGGGCTGGCTCTTTCCAGGGTGGAAAACTTTTGTAAAGACAAAGACGCCTCCATCTGCCAAACGTCTTTCAATGAAAATGGGAAGAAAGCGAGAAAGTTCAGCGTCTGTGCATTGGAGTGCTCAATTACAGTCTGACGCTTGGTGTGAGAGAGAACCTGATTCAGCAGGTCTGCCCGTCCTCTACGGATCAAGTATGTGATCAGATGTATCAATCGGACATGCGGCGAAACGAAAGCGGACCAAAGATGAAGAACCCAAGGCAAAATCCATTTCGATGCCGATACATCTCACTCGCAGCCCAAACAAAGAAGACAAGAAAAAGAGAACACGTTTTGGCTTTTCCGAAAAGCCACCATTGGGGAACCTTTCAATTGAACCCGTAGCCGTCGTCCGACTGACCCATTTGTCGACAAAAATGGAACGGGGCCAATAAAGGAGCATGCGTGGGAAAAAACTGATGAGAGGCGAGGAGCAAAGTGAGGCCACTTGTTGGCAACCTGCTGCTGCATTCAAATCTTTGCGCAACTTTCACAAGGTTTCGATAATCTGAGCAGTCATTTGTTGAAGAGGGCGCTTCTGAGCCGGCGCGCCAGGCCGCCGCTTTGTTTTGACTGCGCGCTCGCGAGCGGGTGAGAGTAAAAGGGAGCGCCTGCCCTTTGGCTTAAATCACAGTGACGCCTTTATGAGGGTTGTAAATCTGAGGCTGATGTCTGTGCAGTCGGGGGGGACTTTATGAGAAGAAATGCATGTGGGACGACAAGAAGATTAAATAAATCAAGCCCCCCCCCCCCCAGGCCTACAAACAACCATTAATCGCCGTGTCCCCTCATTTGAGACCGATGGCGTCTTGGCTCATCTGACAAGACGCAGGGAACGGCACCGGGGCTGGAAGATTACGTCTCGTCACTCTGCTCAGCCCCCAGAGATGATTTGCTTACATGACAAATCCTGCGCGTGGGGTGGTGGGGGGGGGGGGGGGATATCTCGCAGAGAAGCAAGAAAACAATGCTGTCAAACGATACAAAAGGGCTGCGGCAACAAAACGGCATATCCGAGCCAAGGCTGGGATGCGCCAAGTGTCTGCGTAGCTCCCAGCGGACACGGGCCACGCTTAAATGCGCCGCTTTGCATTTGGACTCCAGATGTTATTCTAAGTGACAAAGAGAAATTGTGAAGGCAGCGCAATGGACACGAGTCACGTCACGCCGCCGATTCGATGACTTTGGCGACAACTTGAAACGCTCGACTTCCAAGCATTTACAAGTCAGTCTGCGTAATTTGGCAAATCTGCACAAAGCAAGTGGTCAATTAGTATTTACAAGGTTTCAATGGGTTCGGAGACTCTCTCCGAGTGTTCTGCACTCCTCTTTTGATGTCAGCGTCGTATGGAGTAGATCAATGCTACGTTGACATCGTCCAGGCCGACGTGGACGGAGCTTATCTTCATGCATTGTTTTTCTTTAAAGCCCGAGCGACGCAACGATTCCATTTCAATCGACATTGCAATTCAATTTTTAAAAAAAGTAAATAAACAGGGAAGCAAAGCCCGACTCTCTCATTCGGTGTACTACAGGCAGAGGCTCTGGACAATTAGGAGGCACCTAGAAGAACATTTTGAGCACACGACCGGATATTCTGAATGTTATTCACATTTCCATACAATGTGCTTATGTGTCTGATGAGCAATGCTGGCTGGAGTGAGATTCAACATGGAAGGTCAAACTGACATGTCTATTATCTTTTTGTTCATTAAAATAGAAGACAGGGAGGTGAAATGTTTCTCCGGTGCCCCCAAAGCTCAGCGACGCATCACTTTTTTTTTTTTTTAAAGTGAGCTGCCAGTGTAAGACAAACGTTGAGCTCGATCCCTTCTTTGCCCTTTGATGTTGGGAAGAAAGCGATGCCACCACCGATGAACGGAGGCTACTATCATTTATCTCCGCTATTTAAAAGTAGAATCCAAGATTTCTCCTTGGAAAATGTCAAGTGGAAATGTGAAGGATGGGGAGGGGGGTGCGCTCAATCTTGACAGACCTTTCATAGTGCCTGCATCTGGGCATTGAGCCTAAAAAATAAAATAAAATAGGCACTCATTTTTCAGCTGGGCTTTTTCCAGAGAGGCACATCAGTTTGCTGAATTCGGGCCAAAAGTAAATCAGAGATCACGACGGAGTCGTGCGCTCAAAGGTTCATCTATGCAAAGTGTAGAAAATTGGAGAAATGTGCATCAGGCTGCAAGGAGCGGGATGGAATCCCCATGGATTTTTACCGATTGGTTCCAGGGAAGGGACGTGAGACCTTTCGGCACACCGACACAATCCAAAGCGATTGCATTTCAGTGGATGTCAATTCCACACAGATTTTCACGAATTCCCGCGCTGGCCTGGGCTCATATGTGACATGCCGCATCGGTTTACATAGAGCAGGTTGGAACAGTGCAAAATTGCCCAAATGGACTCCTGTTTTTCCATTCTTGATATTGGAGCGGTTAAATCGATGTCAAATCAACGCACAAACCCGAATAAGCAAAATCGAATTGATTCCCAACCTAAAAATAAATAAATAAATAAAATCTACTTTGCCTTAAATTGTGAGGTTCTCAACAAGGCATGCCCAGTCCTCATAACGGCATATACAGTATACTGCATATTGTATTTTTCTACGATGCTTCACTGTATTTATCATTTCATACGTACATGTGGATAAAAAAAAAAAAAAAAGTGAGGCATTAGAGAGTCCCTGTTGGCAAAATGCACAAGTGGAGACGATGAATGGAGTCGATAGCCTCTGAAATAGCTACGCTCTCTCCTTTTATTCCTCTTGTATTTCCTGCCTTTGTATTATGATAGCTACAGCGGCGGGGGCAAACTGCGTCTTCCTTGAAAGTCCTCCCGTGTTGTTTGTGGTTCAATGTTAAAACCAACCCCAAAAAAACCCTGATTTGTATGTTGAGCCTCCAATCGTTCCCACGCTTGCTCATAAGAACGGCGGGGATCACATTTTTTTTTTTTTCCATGGCAGCAAATTGGCTTATGCGCAAGTGTCAATCAATCACCTGATGTGTGGCGAGGAGCCGCCGACTCTCCTTTGGACGCACGCGGCGGTGTCACTTTCGGCCGCGTCGCGCCAAACGCGCACCGGTGGCACTTTTGACACGCGGGACGGCCAAGACCGCATCTCAGCCTGGCGCGGTAATTCAATTGGCGGCGCTCTGACAAATGACACCGCTAATCCTCTCCTCAAGAGCGTTAATGCTTCACACGGACCGAGCGGCACTTCCCCAGGCTATTAGGCAATTATTCCAAGACGCAGGTTGCAAAAGGCGCGCGTTCTGTGTCGATGTTGCGAGATCGATCCTGCGTGAACTTACTTGACCTTCTGGATCCAGATACAGTAGTCGGTGACGTACAGATCGTTGAGTATGTAGGCCGGGTCATTCTGTCTGAAGACTTGGTGAATATCAAGCAGGCATTTGAGGACGCAGGCTCTCCCTAGACGCGGGGAACATAACACAGCATGCAAATGAAAACATTTGTATTCGTTACAAGGCAGCCCAGCTGCTGACAGACACCAGACACATCTCCGGGCTTGTAGCCCGTGTTGTCTACATCAAAGACAAGGGTACAACATCAGAGCAAAATCCCATTAAGGCACGTGAGTAATTTAATCCGGACCGTTTGAGAAGGCTTTCTGGTCAAGAATTTGATTATGCAGGGGGGGAGGGGGGAGAATACAGGGAAAGACGAAAAAAGCAGGACAGTTCTATTTTTGGTGGTCAATCTGTCAGCCTAATTGCAGCCTGCGTCGCTGTCAAAAACGTGTTTGATTTTCAAATAACAAAAATAGCAGAAGCACGGAGGGCCTTTTGTTCTGTGTTGCATTTTGCAAACGTCTCAACCAACTCAATTACTGCAAAGTTTTTTGCAACTGTTTTCCCCAGAAGTGGGCCACTTCTCCAGAAAGGTTGAAGTGCAGAAGGACGCAAGCATGCCGATTTCCTCCATTTTTCCTGGAGGGTTGCCATAGTTCAGGACCCATGTCATCGCTTGACTTGTCTCTAAACCAACATGAATAGCATTTTTTTAACCTCCCTCCGCCCGAAAACGTCACATGTGGAACGATACTCTGGCTGCTGCAGTATTTATGATTCCAACATATTCTTTGCTTCGGTTCAGAAGTGAAACTGCCAAAGCTCTCCTTCCCCTTCAATCATGCACCTAAACAGCCTCTTGATAGAGCCAACAATCTCCAGAGGGAAAGCGAAAATGCCATTCTCCACCTCTGCAAAGCCAGGCGGCATTGTCCAAGACATTCCAAGCCAGTCAAAATAAACAGTCCACTCGCAGTGCGGAAAACCTTACGCAAACATTTGGTTCTCGTTTGAGCACGGGATCACGCGCGGGGAACTCTGCCCTCAATAAGTCACGACTTGGATCGCGTGAAGCCAAAACACACACTTGCCTCCAAGATTCCCTTTCCTTTTTTTTCATACGGAAACTTGTTTATTGACATTCAGACGAGCAGGTGAATGGCACGTCCAATTTAAGGACGCATCTGCTAAGTAGGGAAGAAGATTAGACGTGATATTTTAGACAGAGATATTTTGCCTGCGTTGTCCACCCATATGTATGATGTCATGTTAGACCTCAAGGAATCACAGCCAACACACGAAAACACGGGACCGGAGTGGTCACGGTGCTTGTTTTTCACCCTCGTGGGCAAACGGCCACAATTTGCGGGGTTTCCGCCCACAGTGGGATCGCAAGTGAAACCCGCTGGCCCCAAAGTCAAGTCCCTGAGGACTGAGCCCCCACCACCGCGGAGGTTTTCGGATGGAGCAGCAATTTCCATATTGAGTGCGCACAACATGCTTTGAGGGTGCTGAAACGGTAAGGCGAGGGGAAAAGCGAGACCAGCCGCCGTTTCTCCGGCTCTCCCGATTCAATTTGCATTCTGACAGGATGAGGCGCAAAAATGTTCATCCCGGGTAAAAAGGCCTTGAATTTGTTGTCATGCACGAGCTTTAAAATCATCGCCCCCCCCCCCCCTAAAAAAATCCAGCAAAATGGTAACCAATTAACGAACACCAACTGTCTGCACTTTTGTTTTCACAGCAATGTGAAAAAAAACCCTCACACAAGCAGGCGCAGGCCCGACGCAATGTTGGTTAAGAAGAACTCACCTGAGCCGAAGACCGCAGCTGCGTCAGAAACGGCAGCGGACACCATGGAGAAGTGTCGGTAGAGCGGATAGCATAAAACCCTTCTTCCGAAGGATACCAGGACCTCCTGCAAGGAGCTGTATGTCTGAGGGGCAGAGGAGAGGACGCTCACAAAAGAGACCCGGCACGAAATCACCTCCAGACGGCGACGGCAGTCCACGCGGGTGCAGCCGGACATTTTGGCCGCGGGGGCTTTTCTCACTTTAACGCAGACTCCTATTGGTGTTCATCGCAGTCTGCGGCGTGCTAATTACTTTGAACAATCCCCTCCATTTATTGAGCAGACAAAATGGGCGCTTCAAACTCCCACCGCTGCTCCACTCGCCTCTTAATTGCTGCTTGTCCTTAAACACGGCATCCGCACTCAGATCGCTCCGGTAATGGTAGCGGCGCCGGGAGATTTGATCTCTTGTGTTCTTCTCCTTCATTGAGGCCTATTAAGGGTGCACCGCGAGCTGGGACACGAGTGTCATCAGAGATCAGTCTCTCCCTCCGGCATGTTTAGCACGAGTGTGTAAATAAGCTCTGCCGCTGCGGGCATCCAACTCAGTCACACCAGCAGTCTACTGAGGACAAGTTTCACGCTGTAGACGCGGGGAGGGAGGAGGGAGGCCTGCAAGATGAGGGGTAAAGATAGGCTCATCCTTTAACTCATTCAGTACCAGCCAATTCTAGACCGAGTCTGAAAAGACGTTTGAAAACGTCTTTGGGAGTGAATGAATACATGATCTCTGGACCAGGGAAAGAAAGGGAAGAAGGTGACCTGGTGTAGGGGAGGAAGGAAGCCAAGCGCATGAACAGCACAGAGGTGGGGCTTGGCACAGGAGAATGCGGACTGACTGATGAGCCAGTGGGAGGCTGTTGTTTACTCTGGTGCCGCCACAAAGGAAGAGCCACTCCCCCTTGCTGTGGTCATTGGATGAAAACTAGATCCATTTCCTAATCCGCATTTCCTCACGAGGAAGGGCAACTGTACGTAAACACTGACAAACGGCAATTGCTCAGCCAAAAGCCCCAAACCGTAAATTGAGAATTATAATTACAATGACAAAATCCAAACAATCTATTTTGAATATTGGAAAAGTAAGTGTTAAATCCATTGAGAAAGTGTAACATCACCATGCCCGTTGCTTTACAAAAAACTTTTTTTTTTTGGTTGAAGAATGAGATAACTACGAATGTCTCGGCAATCATACAACAACCACAACAATTGCAGTCATTGTTATTTTGAGGCAAAACATACCTCCAGCCAACACAGCGTCCCACTGAGTTTTCTGATTGTCCACGGCGACTCCACCTGCATAATAGGATGGGAAATAATCGCAAAATAAAACGAGAGAGCTGCAAGCAGCGACAAAAGGGGCCCTCGCAGATACTGACTCATGGCAATTGGAATTTTGGGGGGAAAAAAAAATTGGACGGACATCAGACTAAAAGGTATGAACCTCGCCGAAAGGCCAGAAATGAGGCAAAATTTGACTTCCTGTTGAGTTCAGACAAGGGCTCCAGAGACTTTTTTGGACGTCTTTGGCCGTCACGTACGCCTCCAACTTTTGGTAGATGTTGGTGAAACCTTCAACCAAGCTCTGTTTGGGTTCAGCGTTTTTTCATGCGTCTATTTTGGGGGTTGAGTCTTATTTCGAGGGCGCCACTTGTCTTCTACAAAGGCAAACGCCTTGCTCATCTTGCCTCTGTGCACTCATCTCAAAGGGGGGGCCAAAAGAGGTCTTGACCGAGCGCTCAGTCATCTCTTAAGGCCATGAATGAAATGGAATAGGGGTCTGAAAGATTTGACTTTGTCATCCGGGGCTACAAGTGCTTCTCGGCAGGAATTGCCTCTTCACACATAAAACGCGGCCACTTACGTTGTGCTCTCCCTCCGTCGAGCGCGCTTCATAGCAGTAAGCCAGGATCATGTCCACGAGGCTGAGCCACACCTGGTGCCGCAAAGTCTTGTCGAGGAGGTACGACTGGTTGTTGAATTTTCTCAACTGCTCTTTCTCCTCGCTGCTGAACTGGATAACTGCATGACAACGATACGGAGCCGGCATTAAAATCGCAATCAAATAAAATATGCACAGAACGGTAAACCAACACCTGCTTTAGGGAATCGTCTTTATGCAATTTCAAGAGGGGGGAAAAAAACAACAACAACAAAAAACATTGAGGAATAGAAACTGTCACGGCTCCTGCTTTTGTCCGGGTTTTGCCCCTTCCTTCCCAAAGACGTCAGACGCCCGCGTCGAGGCGACAATCTTAAATATTAATATCTCTGCCTGATTTAAAATTCTGCCAAAAATAATGTCAGTGAACAGCTGTTGATGTCCGTACAGATTTCTTGAATCACAATTTACCGTTGATGCTGCGATATGGTTCCAGCGCTACTCCGACCAACTAAATGCCCTCTGCTTTAAAACCTTCCACTGCGAGCATGCCAGGGAAAAAATATCGAAACAACAGCTTTCTGAAACTGCACCAGCCATCCCTAATATGGCGCTGTACGCAGTTGATATCATCACATTACTTCTTTGTCATGCGGATAATACAAACGTGAAAGAATAGCTTTGGCTTTTCCAGGTTGTTATTTATAAATGCATTTGTCCAAATAGCACGGCCTATTTATCCACAAGACTGAAGGAGGTTTTGTGTGAATGACCAAGATGATGCAGTCATCGACTCAAAAACAAAGAACAGCGAAAAAAATAAAATGCATTCCCCGTGCGTCTGCATGACATGCACACATTGCACTTCCTCTCTGGCTGCAGTGGGAGCTCGGGAGATTCCTGCCGCATTACGTGAGCTCCCCGCAGATGCTACCTGACTCCATCCTCAGTGCGTCTGGCACGGGCAACAAAGAGCTACACTACTTTGCGAGCGACCACATCTGTTTGCACTCTTCCTTAGGCACTAACATAAGGGAGGGGTGCGAGTCAAGTCAAACATCGCCAGCAGATCTTCCACGTCGTCGTCGTCGTCGCCGTCACAAAGCCGTCAAGGTAAAATGAGGATTCTGCTAAACCAGACTGTGGCTGCGGTGTTCTTTTCGGCGTGAAAAGGCGCAAAAATAAATGGAAAACTCTTCTTCGTGAGTAAGTAAACTTACGACTTCATCAAGGGATCAAATAATTATTCTCCCCACTTGACAGATAGCAGGCGCACCTCACTTTTGTGCCAAAACAACCATTAAATAAAAGTCAATTGAGAGTCCTGAAATAAGAACAACACGAGTGTTACTCTTGATGACTTTGCAGACGCGAACTTAATCATGCGCGGTCCATCCCAAGCTCGTCTCATCCCGCCCCCCTGAGCCCGACGCCCGCAGCGCTCATTTGGTGTGACTCGGAAATGTGCATCAAGTGCTCACATTTTGCTTATTGAACGCAAAGTCCGTGTCGTAAGGTCAAAATGTTTTGTTAGCATTTGAAAATAGAGCCTCCTAATTGCTACAAACATTGGTTTCCTCATTTTCGGTTTCACATTTCAGCCATGAATTTTCATTTCGCCGCATCTCTTGAAAATACGCGTAAATACTTTGGTGGCTTTCTAACCATTCCTGTTTTGTTAAATTAGGGTCAGAATATGGCTAACACTGCGGCCCCAGTGTCCCTTGCACATCCCACTCTGTGGATTTGGAGCCCCCTGGCTCCTTATCTTAAGCCAACGGTCTCGGACTTGGGTCTTTAACTGGACAGTTTCATACAAGAAAGAGGGCAAATTGGTGGCGTTGTTAAATCGAGCTCATCTTTGGCAGCTGGCTGAAGTCAAACCTCTCCTTTCTGATGAGCACTTTGAAAATGTCATTCATGCCTTCGTTAGATCCCCGCTGGATGACTGTAAGGCACTTTTCAGTTTGAAGTCAGCTAATCCTCCATGAAGCGTCTCCAGTTGGTCCAGAATGCTGCCGCTCGCCTCTTGACTGGTACTCGTTAGAGGGAGCACGTCACTCCTACTCTGGCATCCCTTCATTGGCTCATTATAGAGTTCTTTTGAAGATCCTATTCGACTCAGCATGAGACTTGATTTGTAGTTTGACTGTAGTTTATGCTTTCTACTGTCTTTGTTATTTATGATTGTTTTATTGTTTATAGGATGAATTATTTTTGCTCCACGTACAGCACTTTGGAAACAGCGGTGGTTGTTTTAAGGGCTCTAGAAATATAGCTGGGTTGAGTACGTACGGTACTTGAAATCTTAACATTAGATTGTGCCGAGGTTACCCTAAATGTGGTCAAAGGTCACAGTTTTGCCAGTGACATCTAAATCTAGACATAACAAGCTTCAGTAGGTCGTGAAAGGCCAAGCTGTCAGGTCCATTTAGTTGGCGACGGCGTATGAACGCGGGCCTGCAGTGGACAGCTGGGCCCTGTCAGTGTGATGGCCCTGACACCAGAGAAGACAAAAGCTCCGCTTTCGACTTCATTAATACTCGGGTCCGCACCCATCTGTCAGGTGACATGCAGAGCAGTGAAAAAGAGGGCTGAAGTGGACCTAAAAAAGGGAATTGCTGTCTTTATACAAAAGCTGAGTCATAAGAAAGGTATGCATACATTGACAACTGACCAATATCGGACATGATATGACATTTAGCGCGATGAAGTGCAACTATTTCAAAGAGAACAGCCACTCAACATTGCTGGATGGATGACAATTGCTTAATTTGGATCAGCTGCGAGGCCAGGAATAAATAAGTCAACTGGTCGCCAACGCGGGCAACACTCACCCTCATGCAGAGGTCAAAATAAGTCGCATCGATGCATAGAATGATGTTTATTGTTACACATTTCGGCTTTACGGTGCACTTCCACCCGCCATGCGTCAAAACAGAAACTGGCACTTCAAAAAGCACACCCCTGTGAAAGGAACACATGCTGCTGTCAGATGTTTAACCGCGGCCAGGTTTGGCGCGCACCGGGCTTCGCGCGATAGCGTTCGCACTTGACCAAACAGACGCCACGAGCGATCGCACCCGAGTGTGAACGCATTCGAAATATCGTTACGACTGCGCGCGGCGAGAAGGGTCCTGTGACACTGCTAAAAGCGCTGCCTCCGGTGAGAATGTTATCTGTTGAATCTAAATCCTCGCTCGAGCCTGCTAGCGGCCGCGCACTCCATCTAAGCTGTTAACTGCGGGCCATGCGCCTCCTTAAATCGTGCCGGTATTAGCAGATGTGGAGACGAGCTGGATAGCTTGCGGAGGCTTTCGCCAGCCATCGTGGCTCTGGAAAAAGAAACGAAGTCGGGACGCTCCAGCTATCAAAGAGCTCATCTCCGTCTTAGCTCATGAGCAATTGATTTTCTTTCTCGATGGATGGCAAAGGGATAATAAAAGCCACTTTGAACTGCGGAAGGAAGCAGGATACTGAAAATCTGTAATCCCCTTTCGGGTTGTCGCAGAAGCATTTCTTGAACGATGCCAGAAGGCATCACCGTGAACCAGTGACTGAGTGAGGTCCAAGTTCGAGCTCTCGTAAAAGGCAAGTGCCATTGCTCCTGAGGTGCCCTGGGGCATTTTAGGCAATGCAGCTTCCTAACCGGCAAGCCGAGCCTTGACCCTCCTCTTGAGGTGGACCGTAAGAAGACTGACTGATGTGTCCTTTGGGTATTCATGCGTTGCATGGGAACAATGTTAGCACTGTGTTGAAGAGAAACCCCCACCAGTGAAATCCATTGGAGTGTACTACAAAAAAAGGACGATGTCGGAGGTCATTAACTGGGCTGAAAGAGATTCGACAAGATCACAGCCGCGCCTTCTTATTCATCTGGTACTTTCTGCCACCTCCCGGAAGCCTTCAGATAGAGACAACTTGCTTTCGGCTGTGTGAGGTCAGACTAACATGTGTTGCAGAGACGATACAAATATGATTTTGGACTCCATGTTGCCATTTGATATGCAATGAAATATTTTCAGATACAGGATAAAGTTTTTAGTATGGGGAGTCCCCCCCAAACAACAATGTGTATTGCAGGATTTTAATATAAATAACTACACGCATACCGACAAAACACAACGTCAGGTGGTGCAGTGTTTACGGATGTACTGTAAATGCGGTCCCTCATGTTTGGGCTCATCTCATTTCACTATTTGTTGACATCCTAAATTTGACCATCAGTACTTTCTCAAGTGCAGTTCTTAAAAAAAAAAAAAAAAAAAACTACAACGGCATAACACAAGAGATTATAAGAGACTCCTCACTTCTCACACATCACGACTCATCAAAAACAAACTTGCTGCTAACCAAAATGCAAGCTGAGGCCTTACTTGCGACATATTTGGGATCAAACGGAATGCACAAGTCCTATTTTTAAAGATTACAGTACATTGGCATAAACAGGTCAAGACAAACATACCGGGCTCTTCTTCCTGCTCAGGTGAAGGACAAAGTTTTGTCCACCAAGCTCTGAATTGCAGCAGTCTCCTGATCTCATCATCTTCAAACAAATCAGCTCTGCAACGATACCAAATAGGTCAGCGGAAAGACACGACATGCTGCAAAGAAGAGACGTTTCCGTTTTGGTTGGCGTTATACTTACAGGTAATGATCCGGGGAAAAGGCCTCTGCCTCTGCCTCCAGCCGTGCTTGTCTCCTCTCCGCTGTTGTTGTGCCGTCTGGATTTTTGACATCTACCACATCACTGAGTTCTTCCTTTCAGAACATAAAGACCAGCAAAGAAAAAACAACAACAGCAACAATTAAATGGCATGACGAATTAAATCTTAATATCAGGAATCGGCTTTGATCCGTGCGAGGGCGTTCTTCGCGTGTCTTACCTGTAATCTGCCAAACACTCCGGACCTCTTATTGCCAAAGCCATATTTCTGCAGGCCACTTAGCTCCTCCTCCGATTTCTCCACGTATACTTCCTGCTCCACCTGCCAGTCAAACTCCTCCTCATCTTCCGCATCATCGTTGGCTCCACTTTCACGACAATCTTTTCAAAATCCAAACACCGATGGCAACACAAGTCACAGCTACCTATGCACGAACATGTGCAAATGAGCGCCACCTGCCGATGACGCAGTGTCGTGACTTACCTGGGCTGATGTCCTCTAACAGAGGCTTTGCTGAGCGGGACCCTCTGGGGGCGAGAAGACTTGTCAGCATCTGGAGGCCTTCAAAGTGCACTCCAGATGTTTCTTTAGGGATGTGCACAGTGAAGAGTCCTGCAGATAGACAAGTTTTACACTTTTATTTGTGGTATCAACACGGTGAATCTGAATCTATCTTTACGGATGTAGCGAATTGTCAAAAAGTAAGCCAGTCCATACAACATATGCATATGACTTCAGGTCTCATTGTTACAAAAAGATCAAAGTTGCTCGTTACAAGTCTACACAACGACATTCATTCCAGGAGATTTTTGAGCAGATGATGCAGGATTATTTTGACACAGCATGTTGTCAATAAAACAGGCTAGTATTACATACTAAAACAACCCCCCCCCCCCTTCCCGTTGTGTTATTACATACCTTTATCAATATCGAATGTGGCTTTTTCTCTTCCATCTTCCACTACCCTTCCTGGAAGCGTTAACCTAAAAATAAAAATGACACAGATGGTTGACCTGTAATTCTTCTTTTGCTACTGAACCTAAAGGTAATGACATTTTGATTACATTGAAATTACACCTCTGCACTCCAAAGCAGCTGTTATATGTTGGAGGAGGCTGATCAACTCACCTCAGAAAGTAGGGTTTGGCATAGAATTTCACATCTGCTCCATCAATGTAGAGGTCGAATTCTGACGTTCTGGTGTACGGGACACGGACCGAGAGGATAAGGTACTCTGGATCCTGGCTCAGGTCAAACGCAGGCGTTATCATTGTGAATATTTTGGTGAAAAGGAAGGACCTGCAGAGCGAGCAAGGACAAGGACGCGTTCAACGCTGGCTGGAGACCTGCTGACTGTAGTGCGCCCCTGTGTGGTTCCCTCTGTTAAAACGCTGTGCTTGTTACATGTCTCCTAAACCTGTGGCCAACAAATACCATTACGATTGGAATTGTATTTGGTTGTTTGGCTATATTTACGATAGAATACGATGACGCATTCACTGACATTCATGACTTTTGTCACGCTAATTCGTAAGTAAGAGTTGAGCACATTACGCCCGTAACGCCAATATAATTCTGGATATTGAGCACATGTCAATAATTTGTGTGTACATTACACCGAATCGTAGGAAATGCCAAAGAAAGGAGAATGAAATCAGCGCTGTGTCCATACGTTAAAGTATTTTTACGTGTCTGCTCGGCAAACTTGACGTCGTAGTTTTTCAATGGGAGTTTTGTTTACCCGGACCACGTTGATGCGAGTACAAGGAATGTGGCCGAAATCACCACAGTTACAACACGAATTTGTGAAGATTGTTCCATTTTCATTCCGCACAATAGCAGTTACCCGTTTTGTTGAACTGCCGTTAACATACAATACGGTTAAAGAGTAAAAACGTGACTGTATGCACTCACCAGGCAGAGACAAGCCTCACTTACACGGAGCACCCGATAAAGCGGCCATGTTTTACCGTAATGAACCGCGTACACGGTCAATAAGATATCATAGTCACTCGTCGGTTTGTTTTGACTGTGTCATTTATTTTTGACATTCTTTTAGTTGCACGGGATAGGCTCCAGCTCATGTATTCAACCGCCTTTATTTCAGTTGATATGAAGAGTTTAGAAATATACAGCATGAACAATAATACTTGTACACTCGGCCAGTCCACCAGTCGATGATAAACAGAAAACAGTCGGTCGATATATAATGCATTGTATCCCATTTTCATACGATTTGACCAATAACATTTAGGGCATACTACTTCTACTGAATCCCATTTGTAAAATCAGCGAATTTTACTGATATGAGTACACATTTGAATTATTGAGAGTTGTTATCATTCAAAAGATAACGTGTTTCCAATGTTTTTTCTAAATCTAAATTCATATTTTTCACACTCTTAATGCCCAAATATATTGACTTTTAGATGTCCCACATAAAATTTCAGGATTTACAACTTGTTGATATTTCCCCAGACAAAAGTTGAAGAAAATCTCATTGTTGCTGCTTTGAAATAAATGTAGAGTATTTGTCTCTTGATTGCTTTAGCTATTTTACGTAATTACAAGTGTGAAAAGTGACATTAACAATTGATGCGGTAATAGTCCATTACTTACGGCAAAGCTGGAGAGACCACGCCCCCACCGTGTAACCTTCCATAGGCTGTGAGAAAGTGTCTTCTCCGCTCTCCATCATCATCATGAGAAGCAGCGAATTCCAGCAGGAGATACGCGACAAAATGTCAACTCTGGTTACTCTCCCTTAGCCGCAGACAACATGAAAAGAGTCCGATGTGCTCCTTCCCCCTGGATCAAGTCGCTCTCGCCATGCGGATCCACTGCAAAGTAGTTGTGATCGCCCTGTGTTTCGGAGTTTTCCTACTTTTCTACTTTTGGGGAGGCAATGTCGCGGACGGTCGGCTGCTGAAACAAGTTGCGGCGGAGGAGGGCAAGAACTCTTCCACGTCGTCGATCAAGCGCGATCACGATGTTGGCTCAAAGTTGGCGAGGAAATCTCCCATAGCGGTCAGGATGCGTGAGGAAGATCTCCCCACCGGACGAAAAAACGCGAAAGTGATCAGGCGAGTGGGCAACGTCAATGCAAAGAGGTGAGCGCAGATTTTCTCTCTCCGAGCGATCCTCCCTTCCACGTTTACATGCGAGCGCACGGAATATCATCGGTCACTTTCAAATGGAAGGGTTGTGGCATGTTCCGCGAGGAGACACACAGTCCACACCGCAAACAATGCCTGATTGCTTCACTGTCGCTAATAATCCCACTGGTGGAGTTTAATATCCGACGAGAACGTACAATGAATGAGCGGAGGGGCTGTCATGTTGAAAGAGGGCACGGTTGGCTATGACCACGAGGCTCAAATCACATTTTGCCTTTCATGACACGTTACTTGCCTTATTGGCAACCTCTTGACAACATCTAATAATATTCATATGATGAGATTAGTGTCCCCCGCCTACTGCCCGAAGACAGCTGGTGCCCCTTGTGAAAATAAAGCTGATCGGAAAATGGATGACTGACTGACGGATTACTAGATGAGAGTATTATATATAATTGACTGTCATTCATATCTTTTAATATTCTTACTTGCTTTGCCATGTGTTGTTGGCATTGTCAAGAGCCTGTTTGGCCATTTCTCTCGAAAGCATTCTTTGATTACACCTGCAAAAGCTGAATTTGGGATGGACAAGCACGGCATTATTAATTATTTTTAGGTATCGGGTCGTCATGGAGGATGCTGATACCAGCCACTGATACTCAAGGTAAAAAAAAAAAAAATCCGAGTAGGTCATCCTCAGCAGTAGTTGGTGCTATGCTGCGGCAGTTTGACATCAACGAATCATCACCTGAAAGAGAAGATTTTTGTTAGCAATTTTTTTTTTTTGTCATTGTGTTGAATGAAGTTTTATGTATTAAAAGAGGTATCGGTCTGAAAAAAGTATGGAATATCTCTACAGAAAAAAAACAAAAAACACCGCTGTCTACAGAAAGAATGACCACCGGTGAGTAAATGTTGGCAGACGAGGCCGGGACCCTGCACATCCACCTGAGGGGGGTGGCGAGATGTGTGTGTGTGCCCACCCCAGGCAGCCACTGTGAATGACATGTCCGAAGATGAATTTTTACACGTTTATCATTGTTGTTGTAGTTGCCAAGGTTGTAAAACTGCACTGCATCAGTATTGTGAGCTGACACACTTGTATTTTGCCTCTTGCATGAAGTTAAATAGTAGAAACAACACAATATGCTGTATTCATGACATAACCAACTACAACCGTAAAAATAACAGCATTGTTGTAGTGATTCCGTTCTGACTGTGCCACCCAAAATTGTGTGTTACTCTCTTGGTTAAGGCCCAGTACGGTATGCGATGTTGCTCTTTTTTGCTGTTCCTCGACTGTGATTGTGTGACTCGTGTCGAGGTGGGTGATTTTTATTCGTTTTTTGTAAATAAAATACGATAATTAGAATGATGTATTAACCACTGGGTACCTCATCGGAGGCAGACCGCACTAATATAAAGTACAAAAAAAGAAAAAAAACTAGCATAGGTTGTCATTATTACACAATGAAACATGTTGTTCAATTGGTACCTATCCGGCAGCTTTTAAATGACCTTTTTCAAGGTGTCCATGTCAACAGACATTGAGGAATACCACTAGCCTGGATGTTAGAGTGCTGTGGTGTCAGCTACGTTTGGTTACAGGAAATCACACTGCATCCGCTTACAATTTGTCCATTTGAGAAGTTCAAGGGCGGCGTCCTTAAATTATACCTCTCATAGCTCACCACCCCCGTTTTCTTACTGTACTGCATCAGCTATAGGCTCCTTAAAAGCCTGCAGACTCTTTTCTTTCTTTGCCGTCGGGCAATATGTATTCTCCTCCGAAAGCAGAGACTGCAGGTTGGAGACGCTGCTGCTGAGATAAAAGCCATCAAGGCGTTTCACGGAGAAAGGACCTTTGAGTCCGCCCAGAAGCCACACTCCTCCTCCGTGTGTGCTCACCACTGATAAGGGAAATGGGTTGGAGGAGGTGTCAGTCGGTGCCGTGAAAAAAAAAAAATGGTTTGGAAAACACAAAAGAATGACTTTTGTGGTTGAGGGACACACACAGAGCACCGAGTCAAAGCATTTGAAATCTTTATTGTCTGGCTGAATAAAACGTACACTTCTATGACAATTATTTTTGGGAGAAGATTTCCCGAAGTGGATCGATCGTTTTAGCTCAGCAGGCATACTTGGATACATAAGGTCTTGAAGATTCTATTTTCAGTCTTGCTCGCACGTGTTTCTCACACGGATTTATGTTTGATCTTTCCAAGTGAGCAGGACCCGTTTCCTTGCAATATGCGCAATCGACAAACATCCCCGTTTTCGCAAGTCCGATCATTTCCTCTTGACCCGTGCCACGGCTTCCCCTGGCTAAAAATACAGAGTTTAGCGCCAGCTCTCCAGCCGCGCTCAATACATTACACGTCTCTACTCATCAATCGCACAATGACTCAGTTTATGAAATTGTAGAAGAAGAGCTTGATAAATCCCCGCGCATCATTTTGCCAATGCAAATGCTCGCTACGTGAAGGGAGTCCGTCGATTTTTAGAGAGCCGATCACACGAAACAAGCAGGTATTGTTTTGGTGCAGAAAGTCGGCCGGCCGATTAAATTGGCCAATCATGACGCTTCAAACACTGGCCAAAATCATTTACCTTGATATAGTCTGCGTGAACTCGATGTGGCTGGAAGAAGCTGAAATGGGCCTCATGGCCTGGCTAGGTCCTCTTAACTGAGTTACACTAAAAGATAAGTTGTTCGGGTAATGGATGAATGGTGTTCTTTTTGGCTTCATGGTTTAATATTTAGTCGTGGATTAACTTTGAAAACTGTCTTTGAAAGCTTTACCTTCTTTTCCACTGTGGAACGTTGTCTGCGCTGACTTGAGGCAGAGCCCAGTTTTAGGCTCGCTTCGCAGCAGGCATTGAATTCATTCCTTTGGTTCCTCCGCTGAGCCTTTTGACAGCTTCCAGATGTGAGCGACTCCGCCGTGAAACAAACTGTCATGTGTACTTTGTTCATGAAACTCTTGGAAGAAAATAGCCAGCGACTGTGAGCGTGCGTCTCTGTGTGTATTTGATTGAGTACAGTCAGCGGTTTTAAGCATGGAAATTGATTTTTTTTTTTTTTTTTTTTTTTTTTTTTGCTTGACCGAGTGCAACATCTTTTCATAGTTGTTGACAGAAGACGGGACTTCAATCATCTCGGTGGAGAATAGGAGTGTGTTTTGTTCACGCTTGTCAAGGGATCGGCTTTGAAAGGTGCGGAAGACAGATTTCCCAACTCCTTCACTTTAATCCTCAACTGCACTTCATCATTGTACCTCGGGCACACAGAATGGTCTCAACGCTCGGAGGCTGCAACCTTTTCTCTTATCATCTCATTTTAGCCCGACGTTTGCTTTTTGAGCGAAAAATAATTTGAAAACATGCTAAAAAAGATGGAGAGCAAAAAAAGGAAACGATGAAGGCATCAAATAAGTTTGTATCGTAGCGGCTGATGTTTTATGTTTCCGACGTTGTTTTGATTGAATTGCGGTCGGCGACCTCTGTAGCGCGACAATGAATACTCAATCAGTGACATGGATCATTTAATAATTGGCGCAACGGAAACTTTGTATTTTTCTTTTGTTACTGCTCTTCATAGTCTCACCATTGCAATTTCAGTGAAAATACTCACTTAAAAAAAACCAAATAGTCGCATTTCACTCATTTAGCTATGAGCATTCACAGTACAGTGCACGTTAGATCTCTCACTCCGTCGGGTGCTTGGTCCTGCACGACGCAGGATTTGGATAGATACCTTTGTATGACACAAATATTTTCTTTTTCTGTGCGACAGGCAAGGTTGATATCGTCCCTCTGTGGGTATTTATATTTTGATGGAGATTTGTTGGAAAATGCAATGAGAGGTGACAGAGAGAAAAGAAAGACGAAAACAAAATGCAGAAAAAGACGTACGAAACAACAAACGATAGCAGTATAAAATAATATGCATACCCGTCAACTCATACGGTTTAGCCATAGTTCATACGGATTTTGTGGTGAATCTTACGTATATGGCCATATCGCACAAATCATACGGATTCTGAAAATTTCCGTTTTTTTTTTTTCACCAACTCCAAATGATTTGGAGTTGGTTAAAAAAGTAACGCAGGAATACAACTCTGAACACAGTAATGCCACTAAGTCGAATGATGATTAGACATTAAGCAGACATTGTATTATGGAGATCTACAATAAATATCATTGAAAATTTCGTGGGTTTTTTTTCTGCCGTTATTTTGACATATAAAATGCTTTGGTATGTTATAAGGAGGGCGGCCCGGTAGTCCAGTGGTTAGCACGTCGGCTTCACAGTGCAGAGGTATTCCGGGTTCGATTCCAGCTCCGGCCTCCCTGTGTGGAGTTTGCATGTTCTCCCCGGGCCTGCGTGGGTTTTCTCCGGGTGCTCCGGTTTCCTCCCACATTCCAAAAACATGCATGTCAGGCTGATTGGACGCTCTGAATTGTCCCTAGGTGTGAGTGTGGGCGTGGATGGTTGTTCGTCTCTGTGTGCCCTGCGATTGGCTGGCAACTGATTCAGGGTGTCCCCCGCCTACTGCCCGGAGATGGCTGGGATAGGCTCCAGCACCCCCCGCGACCCTAGTGAGGATCAAGCGGTTCGGAAAATGGATGGATGGATGGATGTTATAAGGATTTTTTGCTCTTTATAAGGATTTTTTTGGTACTTTATACAGGTTGGCGCTCCGAAGAGTTGACAGGTATGAATATGCGACTACAAAATGGTTACAGAGCAGTCGGATCGGGTTCTATCGATGTTATGTGGACTAGGAAGGTAGTACAACCTAAACACCTGAGCACCAAAAAGACGACAGTCCGCAAAATATTACCATGTCACATCCTTCTTATTTATTTGTGTATTGTTAGCAAAACAGGACGGGCTGTGGGCAAGCGCACCCGCGTCGAGGAATTCATGCACTTGGCTATGGTGGCGTGCGGGAGTCGCCTGGAGGAGACCTTAACGCTCGTCAAATCAGCTGTCCTGTTCAGCCTGAAGAAGATCAAGGTTCACATTTTTGCTGAGGACCTTTTGATCCCGCAGTTTCAAGAAAAGGTACAATGGCTCAGGCACCCGTTCACTGAAATCTCATACACACACACACACACACACACTTAGATATGGCTTGGCAGAGAAGCATAGCCAAAAATAGTAAAACATTTTTTTTTTCCCGTCAGTCTACAAGCCTTGCGGGTAGCGTAGCGAACATTCAACCCGCTCGGTAATATATGACATCAAGTTCAGAGCATTTTTAACAATGCTTTCAGAGGTTCTAATAATGACACATACCCCTTTTATCTCTGCACTTGGGTGCAATCTATCACTGACACCCTGCTGCGCTCCAGCACTGTGCGTCATTTCAAAGTCACCTTGCGGGAGAAGCCAGAAAGGATTCTGTGCTTAATAGTGACAAAGGTTTTGGGACATGCCTCTCTAAAATGGAATCAATGGCTGGTCTGACCCGGTTTCCCCTCCTTACTCTCAAAACAGTTAATCAGCCTCAGTTGTCGTGGACAATTCTGTGCTTTTGGCTTTGGAGGACCAGTCCGGTTTTAGGTCTATAAACTATGCACGGTTTGAAATGCGTTGGTGTGGACAAACTTGAGAGCTATGATTTCATCCAACATCACTGACATCTGGCCTCATGAATATTTATTTATCTACTGTATTTATTTATTTATTTGGGGCGGGGGGGGGTGAATGGATCAACATTACTGCAGACAGTCTCTACAATCATGTATAAAGTAGAAAGTTATCCCATGGCAGCCATTATCGCTTATTCAGAGGCAGCGTAGCCGGAAAAAAAATGTAATAACAATTCGAGGGATGCACAAATACGGTGGACCCCCGCACATCAATATTATTTGTCGATGTATACATGTATATTTTTGAAACCCTTGTTTTTCATGGCAAAAGCTCATTGGTAGTGTGTCCCCACTTATTCAAGAATTTACACGCACACACACACACAAACACGCACACAGACAAATTCAAAAAGCAGTTTGGTCTCTTCCAGTTTCGCCAGTGGCCTGGATTTATCTCAGCCAGGTTCAAGTACCAGCTGTACCCGATCACCTTCTCAGTGGGGAACGCAGACGAATGGAAGAAGCTCTTCAAGCCCTGCGCCGCTCAGAGACTCTTTCTTCCTGTAAGGCTGCAACACATATTCCTGCTTTTTATTCCTCTGGCCATAATGTGATTTAAATCATTATAACTAAATGGTCTTTTGATGTGTAACCCCCCCCAAGTTCATCACTCTAATATTTTATTGTGTGCTTACTGATAAGATTGCACCTTGTCTGCAGATTTCATTATTTATTTTTTTCAATTGAAACAAACTGTCTCATAGGTCTGGATTCAGTCATTCCATCAAGTGGGAAACTGTGCAGTGTATTGATTTTCCCTTTCAGCTGGTGTTCATTGAAATTACAACGCCACGGCATAATGAATATATTGCAGACAAATCCATAAGTGGTTTTCTCTTCCTGCAAACGAGTCGATAGGCTGTATGGCCATTTATAGACTTAATCAGGAAAGCCTAATCATGAACGTTATGGATTTTTGAAGGATTTATGTAAAACAAATAACTAAATAAATACAAATCGCATTCTCAGCCCTGGGCGGCCCGGTAGTCCAGTGGTTAGCACGTCGACTTCACAGTGCAGAGGTACCGGGTTCGGTTCCAGCTCCGGCCTCCCTGTGTGGAGTTTGCATGTTCTCCCCGGGCCTGCGTGGGTTTTCTCCGGGTACTCCAGTTTCCTCCCACATTCCAAAAACATGCATGGCAGGCTGATTGAACGCTCTAAATTGTCCCTAGGTGTGAATGTGAGCGTGGATGGTTGTTCGTCTCTGTGTGCCCTGCGATTGGCTGGCAACCGGTTCAGGGTGTCCCCCGCCTACTGCCCGAAGACAGCTGGGATAGGCTCCAGCACCCCCGCGACCCTAGTGAGGATCAAGCGGTTCGGAAAAGGGATAGATGGATGGATGGATTCTCAGCCCTTTGAAAGCCAACTGAACCAGAATAAGACCATATGCACAAGGTTTGCGAAAAACAAAAAACATTTTTGAACTGCTGACAAGTTTCTTATCATCATGTAGGCAACAAATTCTGCTCACGTTGCACGAGAACTAGAACTCATCAATAGCACAGGATACGAGGTTAGCTGAGCACTCCAGTTGAGTGTAAATGAGAAGGGCTCATTTTTAAGAACATAGGACCACACACTTCCAAATGATACATGACAAGAGCAAAATATGTGTTAGGTTTTTTTGTTTATTGAGCGGACGTACAGTATCTTTATACATTTGAATGCTGGAATGCTTATGCAAACAATCCACTCCTCAAATACATTGGCTTTGAAGCAAACAAACAAAAAAACCAAACCACAAACGGTAATCCCCCCCCCCCCCCCTTTGCCAATGGCTCGCTTGCCCCAAAAAAGTCCCATTCAAATATGGCAGAAAACTGTGGAGCAGCAAACCAACATTAAGTGCAAGAATTTATTTGGAATACATTTTCGGTGTGAATCGTTTTGTTGGGGGCAGTAAAGTCCGTCCTCGCTGCCTTGCTTCTATATTGAGCTTGTTTGTCCAATTCAGCCACCGTCTGCGTTTGTTCGTTTCTCTGATGCGGCGCTCTTGAGCAATGTGCTCCACCGAGTGGTGAGCACTGTTATTACAACATAAAACTTCTCAGCTGCAGTACCAAAATTCACCGTGGCCTATGTCTGGTCGACACAATGGATCATAAATCAGACAAAGAGCGATGACTTCCTCTTGACCTTAATTCACGCTTGTCAGACAAGGACTCTTCCTCTAGCACAATCTAATAATATAGGCGCTCACAGCCGCGCTGTGTTGTACTGAGAGCTGTTTGTAATATTTTGGTTTGCTCAATAAGAAGTGCAAAACATTGGCTCATTTATCATTTTCACGGAGGTGCCCCTCGAAAGCCGCAGTGAATGTCCATTTATCATCAAATGAATCGCTTCATCCCTTCGGTCCAGATGAATATGGCTCAGCAGCATCTTACACACTTCGGCTCCCAGGAATGGCTCAGGTCGCCCCATGTGATGCTTACATGTTGGTGGATCCCCATCATGAATTTTTACTCAGTGTAAATATGCGGCAGGTCATCCTCAAGGACGTCGACTCATTGCTGTACGTGGACACCGATGTGCTGTTCCTGCGACCCATGGACGATATCTGGAGAATGCTGAAGTCCTTCAACAGCACGCAACTGGCGGCGATGGCTCCGGAGCACGAGGTCCCCAAGATCGGCTGGTACAGCCGCTTTGCGCGTCATCCTTTCTACGGCATCTCGGGGGTCAATTCGGGTGTCATGCTGATGAATCTCACAAGGATTCGCAGCACATTGTTCAAGGTTAGGCTCAAATATGATCATTTCTTTGCTCTTGACACTGAAAGCTTTTTGGCAGTCTGAATGTCATTTTGTTGATTTCGAGTTGTAGGCTCAGAGCCGTTTGAGTGCATCCGGCTGAAGCTTTGTGATTATGCAAGCATCACGGATGTGTTTTCTCTCAGAACTCAGTTTAACTACACATCAATTTGCTGCTGGAAGCCGGAATGCAAATGTTCCTCCTCCTTTGATGATTTACTTTGTGGCAAAAAAAAAAAAAAAAAAAAAAAAAAAACAGCTCGTGAGTTGTGTGAGTGGACTCTGTTGACATTTCAGAACAGCATGATTGCCAGTGGCCTTTCCTGGGAGGACCTTTTGCACCCACTTTACCAAAAGTACAAGAACCACATCACATGGGGAGATCAGGACCTCCTCAACATTATCTTTCACTACAATCCAGGTAGAGTCACACAATCACAACATAAACTAATTATACAGTACTTTAAATATGGTCATTAAACTTAGCTGGTCAAAGGGGTCAAAAGCAAATTTTATTCAGAGATAGCTTTCATGTGTCCCTGAACATATTTCTGACGCTGATATTAAAAAAATAAATAAAATGGTCAGTACTTTTTTTCTTGTACATCAGGATTAAAAATTTGGTCACCAGTGTTTTTAGTTTATAATGCATGTACATATTTAACCAGGTTATTGGACTTTTTACATTTTTCTATGCAATGCATTTTATTGAAACGTTCTGTATATTTTGTACATGGTTTAATGTACAAATATGCATCACACATACAAATATATAAACTCGGTATGCTTCTGGGTATCCACTGTGTCATGAAGGTTTCTGACAACTCCCGTAGAGTATAATGATTTTCATTTTGTTTTGTCTTTCCAGAGTGTCTATTGATCTTCCCTTGCCAGTGGAACTACAGGCCTGATCACTGTATGTACGGGAGTAACTGCAAAGGAGCCGAAGAGGACGGTGTGTCCATCCTCCACGGCAACCGTGGAGTCTATCATGATGACAAGCAGCCAGCCTTCAAAGTAGTTTATGATGGAATTCGTGATGTAAGTATCTTTGAGGATCGCCGTTTTACTCTTGGGACCCCAAATGCACCCACAAGCGCATCACCAATGACTGAAGGACCCAAACAGAATCAGTCATACAGTCGGAGAAGACTGGCGCAGAATCTTAATACTCAGTTCAGTAACACTCCCTTTGTAAGGGTGATTTGTTTTATTGAAATTGTTTTCTAGTTGATGCTATTCAACCTTTTAATGGGAAGTCTTCATCTGCTTAGTTTTATGGCAGCCCCCCCAAGCCCCACTCCCATTAAATTGTATAGGTAATTATTGTACTCAGCCTTTTTAAAACATTATATATATATATATAAAGGTGTGCTCACTTTCTGTGCTATAATTTGTTACCCAAGTCTGTTTTTACTCCAGCAGTGTAGAGGCCAACACGTTCTTGCGTGTAATGAGATAATTACTGCTCTGAGCTGCTGAACGTATACAATATAGCGGGATGCAACTATCTTCCACTCACATTAAAAAAAAAAGAAATCTGTTTCTGTCACTGGAGTGCTATTTCCTTCTACCCTGCTGAGATAAGACACTTCAAGTCTGGCAAGCACATAATTAGTGCCAAGTAGCAATCCAGTCATGCTGATGGAATCTGTAAGTAACATATTTGTGTGTGGTATTAATGAAAAGAAACAGCTTTGCTGATGAAAAGTAACAGTGTGATGTTGTTGCAGTTCCCCTTTGATGACAACATGTTCCAGTCGCTGTTCTATCCCATCCAAGCCAAATTCCTGGACACGGTCAACACTCTGTGTGGTCGGATCCCACAAGTCTTCCTCAAGCAGATAGAAAAGACTATGAGGAAGGTCTTTGAGGAGAACGTAATCCGACATATCAGGCCACACAACTGACTGTCGGTGCAATGGACTTCCTGTGAATGTGACTGGAGGACTGCGGACCGCTCTTGCAATAGACTGTGTGTCGGGCCAGTCTCCCTTTGAGTGAACTTGCGGCACGTACGAAAGCAATGATATTTCCTAAACTGTTTCGATGAATGGTAATGGTCGAAAGCACCATTGTAATTTTGTCATGTTCGGCCCGCTTGTCAGTGATGTGGTCAAACCGCTTTTGGCGAATGATGATACCATTATCATGGTATAATCACATGTTTGTTTACATGTGGCAAAAAAATATATTTTTCAATAATTAATCTTGGTGGTTACACCTGACTGTTGGGTATGTTGTTTTCCTGCTCATTTAAAAAAAAAAAAAGTCCACCTTTGAAATTGGAAGGTTTTCGTGCTCTGTGGTGAGCCCTGGATTATACTGTGAATGGTGTACTAAAACAAATTTAATTTAAACGTTAAGCCTGTGGGTTACTTCAACCACTTGACAAATTAAAATGTAGTCAATTCAACAACAAAAATGGTTTCCCTGAAGAATCTGGGTGCCCTGAACTGGTTTCCCCACAATCAGGTGGTCCCATGTGAGGGTGACTGGAAAACGCAATACTGACAGTTTTTTCTTTGTGTAAATTACACCCCTTAATTTTTCAAATATTTTGGTTTGCACTACTTTGCAAAGTTTGGATGCTAGAAATGTAAGCAGTGTTTTTTTGGTGCCTAAGTGGCCATTTCAGGACATTCTTACCTTGACTTTCATCCAAAACGTAGGGAAATTTAAAGTTGTCTCAAAGTGATTTTTAAGGACAACCAACAATTTCAATCTAACACAGACAAAAGGCATGAAAAAACTGACAAATCATTGAAGAAAGGGCCGCGGATGAAAGCAGTCGATACATATAAATAAAACGCCACTTTTTGAAAATGTACAGTGTACTTTCTTTGCTGCCTGGTACCAAATTATCCAAGGCCTGGCAATGGGCTTCACCCCTGTGGTTGGTGACCCTACCCTGAACCCAAAGTATTAAGAACTTTAGCACAAATGAAGACAGAGTTTGAGGTTACATGTAGAATATTGGAATGCACTTTCATGATTTCAGCTATGAACGAACAATAGGTCCAGACAAGATCAGCAACCTGTGATTATTTTTTGGTTTGTTTGTTTTTTTTTGTAGCTGAAATCGACTGGGATAGGCTTCCGCTCCCCGCAACGCTGAACAGGATAAGCGGTGTGGAAATGGATGGCTAGATGCCGTGGCACTCTGTCCAAACAGATCAAAACCATAAGTCTTAGTGTTTGAAAGAACCGCAGCAAAGGTTACGTCCTATGAATGTTGTCTGTCATGTTTACTGTCAACAAAATGAACTCCTCAGATATGTGTCTCTGAAAGGTTTATCTTTCTTTTATTTGTTGTGCTGTACTCGTCGCTGTGGTGTGATGATAGGCTATACAGTCTATTCAATCATTTCAACTGGAACCCGTTCATGGTTGGACAGCACAAATATGTTTTTGAAATAAACAATGCAACGGAATGAGCCTCAGTTATGTGATTTATTGGAATGCAAATGGCAGAATGATGACATTTGGTGACGCATGCAGTCAATCAACAGCTATAGAAATGTTTAAGAAAAATAATGGTGTACCTATGGTAGCTTGGGTACACAAGTAAGCCCTGTTAAGGAAGTGTGGGTTGCATCAGCAAGGGTGTGCGGTGTATGAACTGTGCCAAACGTGTGACGGTCTGTCTTTGGCTACTACCCTTGACAGGGAAACACAAGAGTCACTTCCACACTAGTCCCTAGGACACACTCCATAGTTGTTTTACATTCGCACAGCAACGGAGGTCCCTCAAACATTTATGTAATTCAGACTGATGACACTGCAGAAGTCAGCTGAGATAGAGCCGTGTGGTGCAGAAAATGGATGGATAGACGGATGAATGGCTGTGTTAAGATGGGACACTAATACACAAATGAAGTTAGTTCATAGAATACAGCAAATTTAAATGTATCTACGGTCGTTAATTTGATGAACTAGCCTCAGTTTTGTATTTTATCGATGCGTCGTTGGTTATTTCGTGTATACGAGCAGAGCTGCGTTCTTGTGGTTTGGATTTTATTTTCGTGCTGTTTCTGTAATTCTCTGTGTGGTTTCCAGCCAGAGTGACCTCACGGCGCCATATTAATGTGCTCCCTCCTCCTTCGCCTGCTCGATGTTAGCTTAGCGGTTAGCACTAGTAGCTCGCTGCCAGTCTGCTTCTCACATCCACCGGACTGACAGACGGCAACGGCGTGATGGAAATTGACTCGCTTCAAGAGGCGCTCAGAGGTTTGTTCAATTGATTGAGGGCATCCCCGTGCTTTGCTCTCCGTGTGATCGCGTGATGTTCAAAGCACTGAACGACCACCAAGTGATTGGAGCGCACAGGCTAATGTCGTTGGCTAGCTGCTGCTCGTCACTAGCTAACATTTTTTGAAGCTGTTCCACGGAAATGGTTCGCTCTCTGGCGACTACTCGGGAAAGCTCATTGTCATGTTTTTCCTTTTGTTTCATCCGTCAGCTCCCGATGTTTTTACCCCCGGCAGTTTAAAACGTGTTCGCTGATATAAAAGGAAAAAGAAGCCGAGATTAAGTTATTCAACAGTGTTGACGGCTTCTGTCAGACTGGCTACTACTAGTTCGCCGGTTACGCTCGAGCATTTAACTTAAGCGAGTGAGCTAGCTTCAATTTTATGATTCATTGACTTACTACAGGACATAACCACCATTGAAGGAAACAATTGTAGGTGGATACACAAGCCGTTATGGTTACGTTGTTAAAACGGGAAACTACTGTCGGTATTACGTATGGATGATTACTAATTAGTTAACTATCAACGGCTATTGAAGCTCATTTTCCTCTGGCAGTTTTGTGACGCATCTGTACAATAATAGACTCAATTTTCCCATTTCACCCTCCAGACTTTGAGAAGAAAACGAAAAGGGAGCCATGTCCTATATTGGAGCAGTTTTTATGTCATATCGCCAAGACTGGAGAAACCATGTAAAAATCACCATTACTATAATCCCTGCAATACAACGTGCTTAATGTGCTTTGTCACCAGGGTCTAAAGGCATTTTTTTCATGTTTCCTATAGGGTCCAATGGTCTCAGTTTAAGAACTACTTTCTTTTTAAATTAGAAAAGGTCATGGATGATTTCAGAGCCTCAGCTCCTGAGCAAAGAGGCCCCGCCAATCCCAATGTGGAGTCAATCCCATTTGAAGATATGAAAGAGCGAATCTTGAAGATTGTTGAAGGATATAATGGGTAGGTAGCCTTTTAATTAGGTTTTACACAGTTCTGATGTAGTCTGAATAGTCTTTTTTTGGCAGCGTAATCCTAAACTCGGAAGACCCTGCCCACTGTACATAGCACATTGGTTTTCTCAACATGGATTGGCGTTTTAAAGATGAACCAGAGACAAATGATTGGCAATTTGTTGCGGTACCTTGTGGTTCACCATTTGTGGTGTCGAACCGTGAAACTCCATAAATTCAAAGGTGGCATAAAGTATGCCGCAAATGCTGTGCCATTGTACAGGTGGCTTTTGTGACTGAAGAAGTGCACTGGAAGATTGACTTTGCATTATCCCACATCCGCTGTTTCTTATTCCTTATCTCAGAATTCCCTTCACTATACAACGCTTGTGCGAGTTACTCACAGAACCCAAGAAGAACTACACAGGAACGGATAAATTTCTTCGAGGTGTGGAGAAGGTCAGTGCTAATTGAGTAAAAAAAAACGTGAATTGTTTTTGCGTCTCACCTAATTGACTTTATTTTCGTCTAGAACGTCATGGTTGTGAGCTGTGTTCATCCAATTTCAGAGTAAGAATGATCCTCAAAACGGCTTGTACAAATGTTGTGAAACCTAACTTTGTTGTGACTTTGGTGGCGCCCGCTTGCTTGTAGAAAAAACGGATGCAGCGCTGTCAGTAGAATGAATGGAGTCATGCTTCCTGGGAACACTTTGTCCTTCACAGAGAGGTTGGGCTTACGTCCTAGTGTGCTTACTTGCTGTTTTAACGTCTCATCATCACTTGGTCAGTGGCATTGTAATTCTGTCCCGTTGGTATTTTTAGAAAAGTGAACGGTCCGGGAACCCCACGGCCACTCCACCGACCAAAGTTATCTCTAGTCAACTCCCTTGCAGCGAATGGCCTGCCTGACAGCACAGAAAACAAACACCTCAAAACAGACCCGGAAAGTGTTCAAGATATATCGGGAAGGTATGTCAGAATGTCTGCGATACAAACGTCTCTTTCCTCGGTCGGATGGCATCAACCCACAATCCTGTCTCACCTTTTTGTTTTAGCGAGGTTTCGGCTTCGGGAGATAGCCTGGGGAATTCGGTCAAGAACAAACACTCGGACACCGAAGAGGACATGGAATCTGAGCAGCAGGAGGTGAAGAGACTTAAGTTTGGCAAGGATGAAGAGGAAGAGGACGAGGAGGAGGAAGAGGACGAAGACGAAGAGCAGCAAGTGGAAACGTCAAAGCCTTCGAATGCCCCTTGCCTCTCGAAAGAAGCAGAAGCCATGGTCCAAGAGGAAGATGAGAAAGCCACTTTCAAGGAAGCCTCTTGCAGCGCGACAGTTGTGGAAGACCAAGGTTTGTGTTTTATTGATTTTTGACATTGTCCTTGATACAATTTGAAGACTGACCAAAAGTGCACAAAAACTCCAAAGGTCGACCAGCAGATGACCAAGTGAGTTCAGGATTGAAAAGTACATGACTTCGCATTGTCCCACTATGTGTTATTTATGTCAGAGCCGACAAGCAGCACTCATGCTGAAGCATGTCCGGACTCGGGCCCGGATGAAGAGTTGGCCGAAAGGGTGGCGCCATGCCTATCGCAGCATGATGTCAGCGACATGGATCAAACAGAGCAGCCGGCATCGGCCTGTGTTGCCACAAGCCCGGAGACCAGTGCAGAGAGTGAGGAGAGTCACAGTGACCCAGTCAGCAGCAGCTGTAGTAGCAGCAGCAGCAGCAGCAGCAGCAATAGTAGCAGTTGTAGCATCGACGAGAGTGTAGAAGGGGACCGTGAAGACGTCTCGCCCACTCCATCCAGTAGTACGAATGAGCCACCTATAGAGGGCGCCATGGAAAGCGCCAGCGTGGACATGGGAACCACCGACGAGCCCATGGAGCAGGACTAGACTGAAAGGCGCTCACCCCGCAGTCGTGTGACACCACAAACCAGCTTGTCCTTGAATCCAGCTTGACTGTCACTACTGGGAATGAGGATAACTTCACCTCATACACAAACACCTCGTCCGCTTTTGGATGCTCCTCCAAAATGGCTACCTGGCATTGATGTGATCAAACAATTAATATGAACTTTTTTTTTTTTAACTGGAATACGTTATCGATCTTATTATAATTTTTTTTGCTAAAGAGTTGTTTCGGCGGCCTTCTTTTTTCTGTGTTTCGTTGGAACTGTTTGGCGGGCTGTGATGGTCATTTTCTTTTTGATGCCACTCATTCCATGTTAAGAAAGGATTAGTATGCTGCGTCTCTTTGAAGCCACAAGCATCAGACGACAGGAGTAGTCAGTTGACGGCGCTGGAGTTGTGCATTGACCTGATCCCAATCCTCAATCACTTCTGTCCTGTTTGGCCACCAGGCTGGAGGGAATGTGGTTTTTTTTGTTTGTTTTTTTTAATTCACTTCTCCATCCTTGTGAAAGGGGATCTCTTCACAGTGCGTGCCATGATTGAAACCTAATTTTTGCTCGATACACTACCAATCTCACAGGATGACACGATTACGATGCTACGTTGCAGAGAGGCATCCTCTGGGAAATGGCACGTGGGTATAGAAAGTCACCATTATTTATATGATCATTTCAATCCTATTGGTTATTTTTGGAATTTGTGTTTGTTATGTCTGCCGGTTGTAGTTTCCAAAACCAGCTGCAAGTACAAAGATGACGTTCGCTTTCTTTGTATTGTGATGTCACATTCGTTTCACCGACTGATTTCAGAGCAGTCACTGGTTGCAGTTCTTCATCTTTTTCTGCAGCTGTACTTTTTGATATTTAGGATTTAAAATTTCTGTAGATTTTTGTAGATTGTAATACAGTATGTGTTCACTGCCTTTGTGAAACCATATACAGTATAATTGTATAATTTCGGTGTACACTCTGGTTGCTTTTGATTTCAAATGGGGTATTCAGAAACAGCAATAAATGTTAACATTTTTATGTATTGGTCCAACTTATCTTTATTGCTCGATGAAGTGAATATGTATCCACTAATTTACTCACATATGGTATTTTCACAGATAAACACTGTGCAACTCGCCATGACTTTCACTTTTTGATTTCTTTTCTTCCCCCAGAAAGTCCCAGGATTGGTGTCAAAACATATTTTAATCGTGACGCTTTCGCTAAATGCACAAGTAATGAGGAATGACCACTTAATAATGGTCATCGCTTACAGTACAGTGGTACCTTGGGACATGAGTTGAATTCATTTTGTGGCCATGCTCATCATTCTCGACCCATGCAAATGATCTTTTTCCATTGAAATTAATTTCATTGCCACTAATCTGGTCCATCATTCCCTGAGAAAACACCAGAAAGTCCCAGAACCAAGTGATGATGAGCATGATACTGATGGCATTGAGTCTCGCACTTCAAGACATAAGGTCACTCGTATCTCAAAACATCAATGGATGCAACTTGTGATATGTTTTGCCTTTCTGGCCCCATTACGACTGCTGCTAAGTTCTTCTCTGACATCAGTTCAGAGAGATGAATGAATACGTTTGTCATTGCATACTTGTAGTAAATGTACAGAAGTAGTAAATGTAACAGAAGTAGTTGCAGTAGCAGTATCAGAAGCAATAACCTAAAGCACACATAAATGCAGTAAAAAATGAATATATCTATCTTTCTGCATCACGATGTAAATATGTATAGAATTGACAATTAATACTTTTATTTTAACAATACATTCAAATACTTTAATCAACCATGATTTCACTATGTATTATTATCGTTATCATTATTTTAAACGTAAGAAACCATACATCACAAACATATCAAGTCGACTCGAACAAAAGAACTACAAGTCCCAAAGGTCCAACCCAGAAGTGGAGCGCCGGCATGATTAAGCCCAGCTGCAACGCAATTTACTTCGTTTGCAAATTGCAGCTGGACAAACATGACAACTATGCAAAAATGAGTTAAATAAAGACACCACTGTTCTAGCAGCACTTTAGCCCACGCTGTTTAAATTGCCGATTGCGAACGGTAACGGACTGTGATTGCATAGCGATGCGGCAAACATAAAGCACAACGGACAACAATGCAAAGCAGACAAACAAAGCAACCGATCACGATCGAACCTAAAAGCTAATTTTACATATCTGGTAAAGAAAAGCACACGCGTAGCTTACCATTGGGCCGGGCCGACGACGAAACGAGTGTATTCACTAACGTAACATAATGCGATGCTGCTTTTTATACGTCGCGCGAACGGTCACCTGTCAGTGGCAGCCCCGCCCCCTCTTAAAGCGCCAGGTGAATCCAACGATCTCCAGTGGACCTTCTTTCATTAGGCCTACCACCGATCTGCTGTCTTTCTCAATAAGCCAATTTCAAAATGGAACCAAGGTCCCATCTGAGCGCATCACAAATCATTGTTGATTGTTTTGGTACATACATGTAAACGCTGGGTTACGGTGACATAATCAAAAAATACCTGTCATCATAACCCAGGTGTTTCCATTTCATTGAAGTGCAAAGAGTTGCTCGCAACTGTTCTTTGTGTTTAATCCCTTTATCATCCGAAAGGGGGCGCCGTGTAGTTTCCCAGCCAGACCAAGAAGCACCACGTGTAATCAGAATGCAAACAGCGCTCGCTCTGCTGGGGAATGTTGTGACATTCACTGTGTCTCCAAATGAGCTTCCTTGAAAAACGTGAAAAAGCACAAACAAGACATAAGGCTCTCTTTCAGTTCCACCCGATTCTGTCCGCAGGATGAACCCCAGGCTCTCCTCCGCCCGTGGCACCAAAGCATGCGGCCTGTGAATGAAAGTGAAATCGACAAACATTTTCTTCACTTGTCCAAATCCCATTCAGCTGTTGGGTCGAGGTTGCAAACGTGTTCAATTTCTTAAAAACCACAGACATCAGTTCTACCCCCACACACGTGAACAAACTCTTTGTTAGTACGCCTCTGGTGGAAGAAAGAAAAACACACAAATGCCACTGAAATAAATTGAAAGTGGCAATGGTAGCAATAAATAAATTATTACTGAAAATGAACGAGGGACTGCTTTGTCGTTGTGACTTTATTTTTAAACCAAATGAAACAGAGCTCGATAAAAATAATCAAAAGCAATAAAAAAAAATGTAAGTACTTATAAACAATGGACTGTAAAAAGAGTATTGAGAGGTCTCGAAAATAACACTTGAACATGACAGCAACCGAGGTCCAGCTGCTTGGCAGTCCTAAACTACTTGGCAGGTTTGACTGGTCAACGCAGAACAGGTGCGCCTGCTGAAGGGCACCGCCCTTCACTCCAGCTGGGGCTGAAAACAAAACGGACAGACAGACAGACATGGCGATGTTATGTTTTTTTTTCTGACAAGTTTGCCACACACAAATGAAGTACAATTATTCATTTTTACGCAACATGCAGCCCCAGCGCTGGAGCCGCACGAGCCCCGCCCCCCTCAACCGCTCCGTGTAATGGCACTGAAGGGCCTCGTTTCTAACAGCCTGATGCTTTTAGAGGCCATTAGTCGAGATGCGATCTGGTCTTTGCGCCGGGTTGTAAAAAGTCTGAACGCGAGACTAATAAAGGTGCAATTACCCCAACTGAGCGTACATGTGTTGCCATTTTGGAGATGTGCCATCCGTGCATCCTGCAGCTGAGGAGGTGGAGCTCCTTGGACGCTTTAGGATGATCGTGATGGATTGTTTTGGGCCACACCGGAGAGCACCGCAAAGAATTGAGCCAATTGTAACTTTCTTGGCCGTTTTTATTTCACGGCAAAAAGTCGTGTATGGATCAAAAATATAACAATGAAACGTAGCACTAACATGCCTCCATCGACCAGAGTGCTCGGTATTATTTTAGGTGGCATTAAAGGAATGCAAACATTTTCCTTAGTCACGGTAAGCCGCTTCGCCTCCCCTTGGACCGATGTGCAAAAATAATGTTTGTGTTCATTAATCATAAAAAAGCAAGTCTGCAGCCTTGTAAAAATGTACTGGATTGATGAGGTGGCTTCAATCTCCTTGGTGAAATAGCATCCCAGTCAGCGCTGGCGGATCATCCACCTTCTTATCTGTTAATGGATGAGGCGGCTGCAATGCAACCCATTCTTATGCCGACTTTTAAAGTTGCTAGAAATGCTCCGATTCCCCCAAATAATGCATGTCGTGTGCAGTCGAGCGCTTCATTACTTGTGGCTTGTCCTGCCAGGGGACCAAATTCTAAACCTTGTGCATCACCATCTCCAACATCAGCTGCCCGTCACGTCTCCACTCACGTCATCCGTCCATGCTCTTTGAGGTCTTCTTCTAGAATCCTCCCCTTCATCCTGGCGGAGAGACGCTTCTGTCACGTAAATTGCTGACACCTTTTCGCTTTCCTCCGTCCGATTCTCTGCCGGCTCTTTTGTCTTGGGCGTTTGCTGTACTATGATCGACCAGACGGAGTCTAAGTCTTGTTTTGGATGGAAAAGGGGTGTTGAGTAGCTGTTGCCAAATTGCTAACACTTTCTTTCCTTCAGGTTCCACTTAGGTGCTACGACAACCAAACCACGAAACGGCTCTCGACCAAGTACACTCAACAATTCCAACAAACGATCCCAACCAAGTGTGCTCGTCATATATAAAACAATAATTTATTTCTGTCATTTTACAGGATGTGAAATGTTGTGCCTAACTCAGGATTCACGAAGGAAGCTGTTGTTGACTTTAGTACATGAAGGTCTAAGAAAGCAAAAAGTGACTATAAAGTGTGCTTCAACAGCAAAACACAATCATATATGAAATGCCTTTTTCTAAACACAGGCACTTAAACGGTCTGTTGATCTCCACGCGATGGAACAGATGTCGCTGATGCATACCTGTCAACTCATACGGTTTAGCCATAGTTCATACGGATTTTGTGGTGAATCTTACGTATATGGCCGTATCGCACAAATCATACGGATTCTGAAAATTTCCGGGTTTTTTTTTTCACCAACTCCAAATCAAGTAACGCAGGAATACAACTCTGAACACAGTAATGCCACTAAGTAGAATGATGATTAGACATTAACCAGACATTGTATTATGGAGATCTACAATAAATATCATTGAAAATTGGGTGTTTTTTTTTCTGCTGTTATTTTGACATATAAAATGCTTTGGTATGTTATAAGGATTTTTTGTTCTTTATAAGGATTTTTTTGGTACTTTATACAGGTTGGCGCTCCGAAAAGTTGACAGGTATGCTGATGGTAATAACTTTGGGGGAATCTGCAGCATTATAAGCAAATTACATTTAAAACATTTTCCGCCAACATTTATTTACAAAAGAGGATGACGTTTTATACTTTGCAGGAAAAACAAACAAACAAAAAAAAAAAACAATCACGTGTTTCCGTAAAAGAAGAGTATGCAAAGCAGAAGAATACTGATCAAAGATATGCAGTTCAAAACAAAGTATCGTAAAATATGTTGTGTAATGGCTGGCTGCTTACGCACGGCGCATTTCATACCTCCAAATAAAAAATATGCTTCCAAGATTATTCAAAAGAGCAAGCGCAAAGGCCAAAAAAAAAAAACTGTATGAATTTGGTTCGAGTTTGGGTTCGAGTCCAAGGCCACAGACAAATCCAGTCCAATGGAGCAGTCATCGAACCAATCCCGCGGAAACTCTCCGTGAAAGTCTTTTCTCCTATTTACAACAATTTGCCACATTGAACGAAGCAGAAACGTCGACCCCCAACCGCCCGGGTCCTATTTACAGGTCACCGTCCTCCCATCGCGGCCCCTTGCTCGAAGCGAGAGCAACACTTAGACCGTGGTCACAGACAAGAGTGAGGTGTAAACTTTGGTGCCATCCGGTGACTTGGTCCCGTGGGTCAGCAGTTCCTGGATGGTCATCCAGTTGTCGAATATTTTCTTATTTCTCTTTTTCATCATCTTTTTGTTGCTGAGTTCAATGATGTTGGGCTCCTTTTTATCCTCCGGGCTGAGCTGCTCCTTGAGGCAATCGGCCCGGCTCTGCTTCATGAACTCTCGCCGTTGCCTCTGCTCCTTGGAACGGACGGCGTGCTGCTTCCTCTCTTCCTTGCTCCAGTAGCGGCCCATCTTCAGCTCGCTGACGGCGTCGTCGTCGGTGGTCACGCCGCGGCGCTCCTCGTGGATGCGCAGGGCGCGCTCCCGCAGCAGCTTGTCCCGAATGGGCCGCTTGGTAATGTAGCGGGTGCCGTCGCTGCGCACCTTGACCTTCCACTCCATCTTTTGGCCCGGTTCACTCGGGTCCCGACACATACTGACCAGGCTCATCTGACTTTGGGCATACTCCACGGCGGATTTCTGCTGGATCAGCTGCATGTAGCTCTGGTAGTGCCGGGCGTGGGCGGGGATGTGCGCGTGCTTGTACGGCGAGCGCGGCTGAGCAAAGCCCCTCGCGGCTTTGCCGGACTCACCCGGTTTCCTCTCCTTGTTTTCCTCCCGCGGGCAATCCGACTCCTTTGAAAGCGCTTTGCTCCCGCTGGGGCCGCACACCTCTTGGGGAGATTTCGGCAGCCCTCCGCCGGAGCCCGACGGCCCGGCTCGGTGCTCCGGCCCGCGTCGGAGAGAGTTGTCCGGGGACAGCTCCAACGTAAGAGGGGTGCTGCGGCAGCTCTCGCCGGTATTGTAGGCGCTGGAGCTGTCTTTGTCAGATTTCTCCGGCATCTCCGTAATGTCTGACAGCTCGTGGCGACGCGCGTCGATGCTCGTGTTGTAGTTGCGGAAGCCGCTGTTGTGGAGCATCCAGGATTCGCGACACCGCTCCCGAAGCTGCTGCATCTTGTGGGCGCGCACGATATTCAGGCACTCCAGCTCGATGTTGCGCAGCTCCTCGTTGAGCAACTCCAGCTCTTTGTCCGCGACCTCCTGGTCTTGGCCTTCGGCCCCGCCGCCGTGGCCGCACGAGCCCTGCGTTCCCCCGTTCCTCATTTGGCACTTCAGCTCCAGGAGTTCTCGGAAACGCTCGCATTCGTCCGCGGGGATACCGAGAAAGTCGGCGTCGGCGTAGTCCGCAGAGATGAAGGATTCGCTGCTGAAAGGCAGCTCCGTACTGCCCAGGGTGTCTTGGCTGTAGGTCAGTTTTCTGCAGCTGCTCAGCGTGTTCGATGCTGTCGTATGGTCATCCGCGATGTTCTCCTGTTCCGAACTCTCATCGTTCCGCGTGCTCTCGTCGGTGCGGCCGACCCCGCTGTCCTTTTCGTGGTGATTGGAGAGTAGCGTCGCCGTGTCAGTGGTCACTCCATCTTCCTCATGCTTCTTCTGGGAAGGGGGAAAAAAAAAACCAAACAAAAAAATTCAAATGTTGATGACGACAAGAAAACGTTGATTTGGATTCCAAGACGAGCTCCACGCGCTCAATTTCTCTTTTTCAATCACGGATCGAGACCCCGCAACGAAAATATCGTTATTTGTCAAAATCGAAATGCGTTCTTGGCACATGTTGGGACAGCAATGTCGGGAAAAAACTCAAACGGTTCTACAGTTAGAAAAATCGAGTCTGCCGAACAGAATGTCGGTTGACAATTGAACACCTGCACCGTTGACGGCTCTGCTCAAAGTCAAGGATTGCACAGCTGCTCGTAACCGCGCGCGCTATTGCCGATTCATAGATTTTCTTTGCATCTTCACACTGACTCGGCGCACGTGTGCGGGAGAAGCACCTGCTGCAGCATGCTGGCAGTGAACTGCATCGCCTGACGGTGCTGCTGCTCCAGCATGTCCATGTGAAGGTCATCGAGGAAGTCGTTCCTGTCGTCATCCAACCAGCCCTCGTCCAGCTGAGTCACAGGAGGGAGATGCAAATATTTGCGATTTGCTTTGGAAAAATGACGACGTCGTCGTCATGCGGAAAAAGCTCCAGTGGTTCATCCTTGACGGAGTGGGCCTTCGTAACGATCCTTCTCACCTGCATTTGCGGCCTGGCAACCAGCAGGGAGATGTTCTGATTCCCTTCACTGGTCAGCAGCACGACCGCATCTTCACGGTTCTGGATCTCAATGCCGTTGATCTTCAGGGGACATGAAGAAAATATTCATTTGAAATCATCTGCCGGGGTAACGATACCAAACAGATACGGACGGGATCAGCCTCGAATATGAGCTCTCACCTGGACGATTTTGTCACCTTCTCTAATTCTGCCATCTTTGGCGGCAATGCTGTTTGGATCAATCTAAAGGACACACGAAGAAGATGTGAATTTCCTGTCGTACGCTCGCAACTTCTTTTTTTTTCCCTCAAAAACTGGCAATCTTTAAATTCCTGATGGCATTTAGTTTGCCTCGCCGGCTTTGACGATTGCGTCAAATGATGGACTGGGTCGCCAGTCAATATATCTTGACAAACAACCATTCTCACTCTCGCTCACATCCACGCACAATTTAGAGTCTTCAAATAACTGAGCGTTCATCCTTTGTTTTGTTTTGGGAGGGTAGTTTAGGAAGAAACCAACGCGAGAGAAAGAGAGACCCAATCCGAGCAGGTATTGGGACAGCTGTCAAGTTCAACTGTCAAGTAATTCAGGAACAAAAATAAAAAAAATGGAAGTAAATATTCCAAGCATACCTCACTGATGTAGATCCCAGCTTCATCCTCATCGTCAGTCCTGTAACAGATCGTCATGCCGAGCTTGTCTTGGATGTTGGCTCTGTACAGATCGACCTCCTGTCGACATACGTTGGTACACGCGCGTCAAAAATCCGGCAATCAATCGAGGCAAATATCTATTTCTTGTGAACACATCAGAATCATTTGTTTTGATGCGCGTTGGGAATGCTGGTTGAATCTGAAATTCGATCACGGAGCGAAGCGCGACTTGTCAATCACGAATGAATTTTGCAGCCAGATGCCGGGCAGCTATTTGCTTTCGAAAGTTCCCCGACAGAACGAGAAAGGATGTCGCGAACAGCAGGCAGACGCTGCCCGCTTCCACTTGTCGACATATGTCACCTCACAGTCTGAGGTACGCCGAGTAGCTTCTTGGTCGAGAAATTCGAACCATCTTAAAATGATGGCTCTGATCCTTTCTGAAACTAAAGTAGCACTCCATTGTTGTTGGTGGCCTTTTTTTTTTTTTTTTTTGGATGGAGATTTTCAAAATAAAAGATGCTACGGGATGGGCAAGCGCCGAGCTGCTTCACATCTGCTTTTGGCCGACCCCCGCCTCACCTTCCTGCTCTTCCCCTCATCGCCTCTGCTTGAATATGATTCCTTTTTTTTTTTTTGAACAACCAGGGAACAAGGTGGATAGAGGTCACAGCCGAATCACAAAGACGGCGCTGAGCCCACACCTACATTGTTCCAACGAACATCAACAAATCCATCACGACCGATCCGTGAGCCGCTCGATCTAATTACCTGACAGCTACTCATCTCTACGGCACAGGGCTCAGGGGAAGACTTATTACGCCTTATCGCAAGTAAGTAATGACTCCTGTCTGGCCGACATATCAGCGTCTGTATGTGGGGAGAAGGGGGGGTAATCAATGTCGCCTGGGATAAAACGTGGTCACTTGAAATGGCAGCGCCCGGGGACTCAAAGGCGAGGCCGAGTCGGCTTAAACCGCACTGACGTGTTGCGGGTTTTGTTGGATGAAGATTGAAGTGTGCTGTACCTGCGCCTGTTGGATTTGCCTGGGAGCAAAGACACTTCAAAACATGTCGTTCCTCAATAAAAACGGATGAATGAATCCATTCGTTGTGTATTATTTCATATGACTGAACACTTGGGTTCACCAAATCCCATGCGAAAGTTCAACATTGTAGCAACAAATCGTCCAGCGCAGGAGTCATTTTTGGACTTCATTCATTCAAAACAAAAGACAAACAATACTTACTTCATATTCCAGCTCTTCACGTTCAATGTCTTGATTAATACCATCCAGGAAATCATTGGGGTCAAAGTATTCATGCCCAGGAGGATGCCTGAAACAACCACCCCCCACAGATTGAAGGACAAACTAAAACAGGCAATACTTCGGAAGCAAAATAATCTTTATGGCGATGCCCCGCTACCATTTTGAACTGCAGTGCAACCCAGAGGCCCGTCACAAATCAAGATGCTCTGTGACTAATTTGAAGAGGATATCAATTCGAGAGGAAGACGCAAAACGCAGCCGCGCTTTCCTATCTTAAAGGCCTGACACGGAAAGAAACAAAGGGAATATGCAAATATCCCTTCACACCATTCTCGATTTAATTTGCCTCGTGTGTCGTGGGAGTTGTCGGCTCCTGCGACAGGTACGCGCTCCCATCCGCGCTCAAACACATCCTGCGCGATCACAGCTTTGCGATAAGGTGTCGTTATCCCAATTAACTGCCGGCGTGAAAGCCCGATCTGCGTTTGAGTGACTTTTTTTTTTTCTTTTCCGTCATTGGGACTTTCTAAATGGCGTACAGTGAGAGTTCCCTTAAAATGTATCAACCATCAATTGCTGTATGGAAATAAACTCTAGCGTGTGACCAATTCAGAATTAGAAGAGTAAGTCATTCAATAAATTGACAAGCTACACATCATGTTGCCTTGGGTGCCACACATGCTGCCCACCGACCAGAATATGGACCCCCGCCCCCCCCCCCCCCCCCCAAATATTTTCGATAGGTTGCGCTTACCCCTCTGGAAGCAGGTAGTCCTGGAGCACGGTCACAGGCGGTGCCGGCGGTGGCAACGTGGCGAGGGGCATCATGTGTTGGAGGGTGATATCAGTCTGTGTGCTGGTGTCTGACAGTTGGGTGTCAGCGGTGGGGGAAATCAGTTTGGCCGGAGGGGCCCGCCGCAAAACTTGGACCATAATGGGATCCTTGGCAGTACGGAAGGCCTCCACTGCTTGGTCATGGGTCGCCTTTGAGAGGTCTTTGCCATTAACCTGAAGAGAGCGAGAGGCCAGGACGAAAACAATTACTGATGGATGAGATTTGAACCGCCACTACATGAAATCATCCATCCATCATCGCTGAAGCCAATCCCAGTTGACTTTGGGAAAAAGGCGGAGCCAATAATTATGGCCTTTGAACTCAGCTATGAATGAGTGGTGAGCACATACCCTCCAAATCTGATGGCAATGGATTGCATGCTTGTATACCGAACAAATGATGCTCATGTCGTAAGAAAATTTGTTGGAACATTTCTGTTCAGAAGAAGTGGTAGCCAGGGTGGAGTAACTCTCACAATAGAGCTCTGATTCTGCACAATATTTAATTTTTGTTCTAAGCGGGTTTACTAGTGACTGTCCCTCCCCTGCCATGCAACTGAAAACACTCCCAAAATTTTTTCTTGCAATTACCTTCGAGCAAAAACATGCGGTGCTGCGGGTCATTTGGTATGCCGTAAATCTTCAATGTCCATAAATCTGTTTTTTTTTCGGGCTAAATGTTTCGGGAACAATACAAGGATGTGCGCGCGCGTGTGTGTGTGTGTGTGTGTGTGTGTATACTGTATATTATATACAGTATATACATATATATATATATATATATATATATATATATATACACACACACACATATATATAGCATGAAGAAGAATGGCGGCTATAACGGGAAAAATATGCAACTTCAAACAGCAATCAGCAAGAGGTTGTGAGCCAGCTAACAAGCAGCACAGATTAATGTTAATCCTGAGCTTCAAGGATAAGTGGATCATTTCAGCAGAATTAAACTTCTCATTCCACGACATTAAACTTTGCCAACATTTTGCTCGTAATAAGACAAATGTAAAAACTGCAACAACCACAAAAAAAGATGATTCATGAAACAAAAACACGAGATTGATATCGATGTCAAGAAAACTAAAGCGCTGTTTTGCAGTAATTCGGCAGTAAAGCATCGCAGCATCAGACACGACTTGGAATCGTCGCTTGTGGCTCGCAGAGAGCCCCGATGTTGCGCATCATCTGAGAAATACAGGCTCCTTTGTGCGCTCTTCATGCCGCATGTCGTCTCCCGCAGTCAACCTGGTTGCCAGGAATCCCGGGGCTACTTGAAAGCAGTGAACCAGAGACAAAGCCTTTAGACCCCCCCACCCCCGACCCCCCTCTTTTTCTGTTGAACCGCGAGCATTCTGCTCCAGTGCTCTCAATTGGGGGAGTCTCCTCCCGGCTGTGGAGGGGGTCCCACCGCCTCTATTCACAAATCTCACCTTTGACACCGAGTGGCCCTTTTGCGGCACACTGGGAAAAAACACACAACACTCTTCTGACACAATATACGTTGCTTCAGCACTCGGGAGATCTCAGACCATGCCGGAATAAACCCGTAATCTGACAAGGTGAAAGTGGGAACAGTTTGAAAAGATACATCCAACATGTTGCAGTGACGCAAAGTTTTGCTTGACTTCTGTTCATCTCGGGTCAGATTTGCCTCCACGAATGAACTTGAGCCATCGTCCGCGTTGACGTAACTAACCGTGACTGTCATGCAGAAGTGACTCAGGCAACCCCCGGCGCGTCCTTTGAGAGAGGTCTCTGTTAAATCCATTTAATGATAAGAGCAAAGCCGCACTTAAAGGAGTACTAATTCGTTCTAAATCACGTCTGTTTTGTTCGCGGTCGGTGAGGAATTTGCGCAGCTGTGGCCTTTGGAATTCACTGCCCAAGGCATCGTGGAACTGACCTCAAACCCTTTTCACCGGACAGCCACACCTCGTGTGTAGCCATCTAAAAATACCTTGAGTAATCCACAATGTTGCTGTTTGCAGTATTCTTGGCACCGGAACGTTGATGGGACGACGCCGATATGTGAGGCGGTCCCCTTCGTCAAAGCCACAAGCCGCATACGGACCAAAACGGAGATATACATTGCATTTCTTATTTAGTTTAGCTTTGTGTCTCGTGACGATTCACTCGGCAGACTGAACTACCTGAGAGGCGCTAAAGGAGGGGGGGGGGGTGGAGCGGACATTCTCTTCACCTCACTCCTCAAACTCTGACTTCATATGTACAGGGTGAAAATGCTTTATTTACCGTCGATTTATTGGATTCTTCTGATTTAAGAGGTGGTTTTATGTCTGCGACCGTAATTCTTGATGCCGTTTGCGGCGGGCCGACAAAGCATATGCGCTTCCATGGGCACTCCCCGGTGGCGGCACCGGGGAGTGCCGGTTTTCTCGCAGGCTGTTGTCTCTCCAAACTGTTATTAACTCATTCAGAACCAGCCAATTTTGGACCAAGTCTGAAAAGACGTTTAAAAACGTCTTTGGGAGTGAATGAGTTAAGAAGCCACCGCGTCAGGCGTCAGGAGCGCAGTGCCGGGGCTTGTGATCCCCTTCTTTGTCACTCGACACCGTAGGTGTCGATTGTCATTCGAGAGCGCTGTGTGTTTTGGTAAATGCTTTGATGGCAGGGAGGCAGACTGTGACTGACTGTGCCTTATACGAATGTCTCCATCGCCGTTTGCCAATCTCGCTGTTCACCAGAAGTCACACTGAGATCATTTGGCAGAGTAACTGCTTGGATTCTTGAGCGGCGTAAGACAACTTCACTCAGAAATACGGATAATTAGGCACTGGCACCTGGGAAGCTTCGAAGAGGAAGCTTCTTTGAGCCGGATCAATGGTTTCTGGGTAAAACGGCGTTCCTTGGCTGAGCAGGATTTGGGAAGAAAGCAAAGGATCTGGCAGACATACAATAGCCTGACTCAGTTCAGTGTGGATCAGAACCTCAAGAGCCACCTTGTACCGAGGGCTCCAATTAAGCTCGGGGTCCTCAGCATGGCGCCGCAGCCATTACGTGGCGCTTATAGAAAAATTAAGCGCACTCGGACGCTCGGACTGACTTTCCAAGACCCGTACCGCAAAGCCCCAGACAAAGCAGCGAAACTTACATCTCCACATGGCACTTACCTTGTGCTTTGAAGAGAGGACACAGGGCTTCTCGGCGGCCACAAGGGTCAAGTTTAAAAAGGAACCCTGCGGCGCGATCAAGCTCAGGCTTTTTTTTCTCTTTCTTTCTGCTCATTACGAAAAGGGAAAACAATTCTTTTGAACACTGAGCGCTGATTAATAGTGCTTGATAATATTTGGACTGTCGACCGTCCGTGCACAAAAATAAGCACAAGTGGTGTTCCCGTTTTAAATCCAGACCTATAAGGAAAAGCACAATCAGCTCTTTTTTAAATTTTTACCTTGAATAAATAAAATGTTCTCTTGTTGGTCGCCAGCAAAGAGACGGAGAGAGTTGTGAAGAGTTGTTCGGGGTACTGTATATCAAACTGACTTCACAGAGAATCATTTCTGGAGTCTTGTGCCTTTGATACGCCAACCGGTGTATGTTTGTGTTGACAATTCTTTTTATGGAACGAGGGTCTCCGCTGGATGCAGTAAATGTTGACGTCTCTGGAAAAAGCGTTTCCAAGCTCAATTTCTTGAGTGGCTTACGCCCTCTGTGTTCTTCCCGTCATGAACTAATTTGACACACAGGCATTTGCGTGATCTGTTCCGCGTTCAAATAAGCGCGTGTTTCTGTGAATCATTTGAAATCTAACTTCAGTCTGCACAAAACGGTGGCACACAAGAAAAACAAGCGTGTGTCTTGTTTAGCGAGATCCAAGTCAATGCCGACAGTTGCTCGCAGTGTCACTTACTTCAACTTTGTTGCCCTTAACTCATCACATCTAAAATAGTGTACATCGAGAACAACACAGTAGCCCACACCGAAATGACTAACTATTTCCGAAGAATGTCATTACGGAAAAGAAAATGATGAATCCTCATATGAGGGGTTGTCTCAGCGCTACAAATAAATGACACTGGAAACAAGGTGTTTAGATACCTTATGTCAAAGATGCGTCATTTTAGTTGGAGGCCAAAACAAGCACCAGTTGTTAAATCTAAACTTTTGTATAAAGACACACCGGGGTTAAACGCTGAGCGTACGGAGTCAGCATTCGAGTGACAATGAGGAGGTGGACGCAGGTCGGCGCACACTAGCGGACACATTGAGAGAGCTGTCACCTCTTCATCATCGTCTCCCTTTAAGCAAAAGCGCGCCACCTCACAATGACCCCCGCGGCCAGAGTTCAGCCTGCTCAGCTGTCCGCTCGGCAACAACTCAACGAGAACCCGAGTTACCGCTGCGGGCTGGTGTCAAAACAAAACCGGCAAGAAACAAGCGCGACCCAACACGTTGGGTGACAATACCTGGCAGACTTCATAGAGAAGTTGGTAATGTTCCTTAGGCTTCTGCAAGCGACACAGGCTGCATCCCATGGTGGAGGAGGTCACACCATGCAGGTTCCCCCCCCCCGCCGCGGCCGCTCGGGCGGCAAGAGTCCCGAAGCGGATATCGTCCGTCTCCCTCCGGAATGATTCCGTCTCCGTTTGCTGTGTCTCGGACTGACGGGACTGTACTCCCCCAGCTTGCGCCCGTGTCTCCCGGTCCGTCCCCTCCTCACCTCACCTCACATGCTCCCTCCCTGCCCACCTTCCGGCAAAGCCTCTGCTGAATTACTGGTGGCCAGAGTCGGAGTTGGGCTATATACAGCCCCTCATGTTTATGAAAGAGCCGCTCATTGCATATTCATGACAAAGGCACACTCGTGATTTGCATCACCGCGAGGCTAATATCCCCTCGTTCAAACGGATGGCTGCCCGATTAATGCACAACATGAAGCAAGCGAGTGACGGGGAGTTTAAGTAGACCATGACATGACCACTTTGCCCGTGACGGAAAATATTGCACATGCACCACAGTACGAGAGGCGAGTTCTGCCCTGACAAAAGAAGAAGAATCTAATTTGATTGACACTGTCAGACAAGTGCTACATTTGACTGGAGTTGCGCAACTGCACTGAATCCTACTGAGACGTATTTCTCATAAAACAAGCTTCACGGGAAGGGTATTTAATTTACATTTTCAAATTTTGACCCTTTTTATTATAGAAGATCCGAGAACAACAATGTATTGAAAGAGTTTCTCCAACAACGTTGCAAGTCAGGTTTCATTGTCAGGCAAAATTCGACCTTGGGATAATCGTAGAGCTGAATTCTGATACCATTGCGGGTTCTTTGCGTACACTTCATAACGCTGCCGATGCGTTGGAAAACATTCACGGACCTCTTTGCCTTCGGTGCATCTTGCAAAGTCAAATTGCATTTCGCAGGGGTTTGATGCACTGTGGGTTTGAGTATACAGTATACACTAATCCATCGAAAGCAAACAATTCATTCACTGTGCATTTTTACAAACATTAATCCAAAAACCAGGGGAAGCAAATAAATCGGAAAAATATCGCTCCAGCTTAGCCTGACAAACTTCACCCAGTGGAGCATCCAATGCATTGTGACACGCTGTTCTGCATGCTGTCCGACGCTGTACGTGTGTGTGTGTGTGTGTGTGTGTGTGTGTGTGTGTGTGTGTGTGTGTGTGTGCGTGTACGTGTACGTGTGTGCATGTGTGGACAACTCGTCTGGCTGCATAAGCCAGACCTGGCATCAGTCCCGCAGTTTCCCTATTTTGCCAAGCAAAGATAAACGTGCACTAGAGACAGCCACAACCGATCCTATTCCTGTTTGAATTCATCGGAATTGAAACTTGTGAATATTTCGACGGGGTTAAAGAATGGTACTATCCCTGCAGCTTTCTCTCTCTTTCGCCTTTGGCCAAATATGTCTGCCTCCACAAAAGTCCAACTTTTAGAGAGGTGATGTCCATAAAATTCAAATGTTCAGATGTACTGCATTCAAAAATAAATAAATTGAAATAAACAGGTTTATATTACATGAAGACAGAACAGTTGTTCAACTTCTTTTCTGTCGAGCAGAAACAAATGGTCACTAATGACACAAAATAACGTTGTATTGTACTTCTGGATGACAATGTGGTCAGTTTGGGGTTTGATGATATCATCCGACTAGCTGCATTGCTGCTTTGTCTCGATGAGTGAACTCAATGGGGGGACGGGGGGGGGGGGGGGTTCTTCTCGATTGCTATTTTTCTTTGGTTGGCTTTGCAAAACGCTGCCTTTGAATACATCATCTCTTCCCACAGCCAACAGATCAGTGGACAACAATACCAAGAGAAATCTCCCAATAATACACTTAAGGCACAGATCATGCTGACAAAAAGTTGCCCGGGGCAAACGAAAAGGTATCTCTGTGAATTTCGCAATTATTCTTAATGAGTGCAGGATTCGGTTGTCTGGGTGCGGGGCTGAAACTTTCATCCAGTGCACCATGAAAAGCAATTCTTATGCTCACATTAGTCGTACTGTAGCGCCGGGGGCTGGGATCAGCGCAGAGTTGTAGCTGCCGCTCTCGTCCCACTAATCTTTCTTTCACGCCGAGATGATCCCATTTGGAAGGGAGAAAACGCTCTGATATGAGCAAGTGCGCTAAGCTACAGCGCTGCACAAAAATGCGCATATTAAAGAATAATCTGCGGCAACACGGGATGGACAAAGAAAGTCAAATCAGAGCCTTTTCAAGTACGGACAGCAGGCGAATGAACCGCACACTGTCCGTCATTGTGTTCAGACGTTTCATTTGAACACGGCTTATTTTGACGTTTTTTTTCCCCTTTCTTTTTGGTCCATGCTGTGTGGATTGATCTGCAGGTTAAACTAACACACCCACGCATGCTTCTCATTCGCTGCCGGTTATATGCATTACTGGTCGAGACACAGTCTCAGGATCGGAGAGGATTTTTTCTCGGCTGTAGAAACCAAACAATAATAAAGGAACGCAGCGCGGTTCGTTATCAGAAACAATTAACACTTCACGCTTGAGTTCACTGAAACTCTTCTTCATCAAGGCTTCTCCCATGCATTTGATCTGGAACGTTCATATTCGTGGAGGCTGTTGGGTGAGTGTCCCACAGGGCCTGGTTTAAGACCCACTGACACTGTTTATGTAGCTATGATGTACAAGGATGTCATTTGTGGTTAATTTTTTTTCAATGAATACACATTGGATCTCTCTCCTCATGCTCAATTGCTGCTCTTGAATTAAAAAAGAAAATGTCAAAAACAGTCAAGCAACATGATCTCACGCGTTACTCGAGAAAACAATTGAAGGCGCCTTTTATTTGGCTTGCTTTTTTTAAAAACGCAATCTACTTTTGTTGTGCTGAACAATAACTGATACATTTGGCTTGGCCAGAGCACAAAGCCAACAAATATTCCATCCACAAAGAAATCACTTCAACCAAATTCAAAGAACGATTGGGGGGGGGGGGGGGGGGCAGTGTGCCGTGCACTATTTGGCTTCACATTTTACCAAACGTGGGTCACAAATAAATGATCACGTTTGTCCACAAACCAGAAGATTAATGACAGCACATCTGCGGAATTTGCATAGTCTGACCTCAATAATTCAGTTGGCCTTGCGGAAAATCCACTCGCTCCACATTGTTAAACTTAGACATGAGTGATCAGGGCAAGGATACGATTTTTTTTTGGTGGACTTTACAGGATGTGGCGAGAATGTACGCAGACGAGGGATGAGGTGGTAGACATAGGACACTGATGGCTGAAACTGATAAAAAAAAAGGTTCGTTTAGAGCCACCCAACACTTAATACGCTGTCCAGACAGCAGGATGAGGGAAAGGAGCAAAAGGAAGGCGAGATGATTGGACAATGATAAAGTGAAAGAAAAAGGAAAAGTCACACTAGCTCCATATTGAAAATCCATCAAGACTCTGGGCTCTATTTTCGTCGAGAGCACACGCGTGCTCGGGCGTCAAATCTGGCCTATCTTGATGTGCGTGCAGTTGCAAGCCTCCTTTTAACGTGTTGTTGTTTTGTCTTCTCTTGGAGATGCAAAGGGTCTGCCCTCTGCCAGTGACGTGCGGTAAATAATCCTTAGGGCACAATCCATAGACCCGTAAATACTTCTTATCTTGTTTGTATTATTTTCAAAGTAGCTATAATTGCAATACCGTGATAAGCCGTGAACCGATACGCGCTCACGGTTATCATCATACCATCAGAATCTGATACCGGGCCGAGTCTAAATGGAAGGCAAGGCGACTTTCAAAGACTTCCTCCAAGTGGATTCTGGTCATATTTTAGTTCCCTTCTATTTGGCGCGGGGCTAATCCCATTCGCCTTCTCTAATCAGTGGAGGACATGAGAGGAAAAGAGAATTTACAATGCTAGTTGGCTAATGGAAATGGCAGGTGAGAGAATAGGATCAGATCAGAATATACTGTCAGGAGCACATGCGACACTCATCTAAATATGTCAAGTGGTGAAAGAAGTCAGTTCAGTCAACACCACAAGACCTCCGCACACGGACGCGCTGCTTCGATATTGCCAACGTAGTCTAAGTAAAGCGCAGATGTCAACAATAACAATATATTTATTGCCATACATACATAGTGATTAGGAAATGTGAAGCTGCTAATCCCCGTATTGGTGTTGGAAATGTACAGCGATGTGCTGGGAACAAAATTTGACCTGAGAATGGAAAAATAATCGTCCGAAAGCTTTCAACGTCTCGATGTTGGCATTCAGCTCGGTATTCACAGCTAATAATAATAATAATAATAAAAATAATAGTAATAACAATAATAGTCATGATCATAGGGCTGAATATACTGATGGGGCTAGTAAAATATCCAACTAACCTTTGCGACCATAAAACAACAGGTCACACCTGATTGATGAGCAAGTCATATAAAACGATATTTACAGCCTATTAGCCAAATGCCGTGACATTCCTGCAAAAGGTAATTTGTGTGCTTGTCAACAAAATAATAATCAAGCAGGACGTTAAAACGGGAGGGGGAGAGATGTTAGGGACAAAAGTAGTCCAGAATATGCGCACAGATAGGAATATCTTCCAAAGGTCCATCAAACTGCGCTTCGGAACCGGAGGGTCACGGTTCCAGTCCTGCTGTTGACATACCTGTCAACTCATACGGTTTAGACATAGTTCATACGGATTTTGTGGTGAATCTTACGTATATGGCCGTATCGCACAAATCATACGGATTCTGAAAATTTCCGGGGTTTTTTTCCCCCCAGAATGGTGCTAGTCTACTCGAATGCTTTCATTTTCAAAGTAAATATGAATGGATGCTGTAACTTCGAGCCGATGGGTCAGCATTTGGAGTTGGTGAAAAAAGTAACGCAGGAATACAACTCTGAACACAGTCATGCCACTAAGTAGAATGATGATTAGACATTAACCAGATTATTATGGAGATCTACAATAAATATCATTGAAAATTTCGTGAGTTTTTTTCTGCCGTTATTTTGACATATCAAATGCTTTGGTATGTTATAAGGATTTTTTGCTCTTTATAAGGATTTTTTTTGGTACTTTATACAGGTTGGCGCTCCGAAAAGTTGACAGGTATGTGTTGATCAAAGAAATTGCAGCGAGGTGGCGGAGAGATTCGGGTCCAGACTGTTGCCAAGGTGCCCTTCTCATGTAGCGCGTGGCGGGAAGGGACCAAAAAAAAAAGCAAAGAGGCAGGAGATTCAGGTTTACTGAATCAAGTAAATTAAGAAAAACACTTGCATGGGTACCCTGGAAAGTGAGCGCGTCGATGGAGCGGTGGTTGGGTTATTTGGAAATCAGGTATCTAAGAAAAAAAAAAAAAGGAAGAACAGATGCAAAGGATGTCGAGTGGACGAGTTTAATGAGGAGACGGTGAATTTCAGGGTGAGCAGGGGGGCGGTTTGATCTCTGCCTTCTCGGATCCTTTGGTGCATGTGACGGGCCCGAGTTCAGATTAAGATCATCAGGGAAAGTAATGAGCACTGAGCACACTTTCATCAAGCCAGACGCTCTCGGAATGAAACAATTACTATCGTTCTTCGCCCATTTTTTTTTTTAAGAACGTGCTTGTACCTCAACATAAGCTTTATCGGTGGTCTTGGACTTCAGTATGACAGACGGTAGTCAGATTCGACCCGGAAAGATGCGGACAGGAATGACCCGGGATGATCCCAATCACAATGAATTTGATTTCCGCTTTAGAAAGACACCCGCCCGTCTTTGGGCTGACTGACAAAACAATCATTTGTATTCAAGGTTTGAGCTTTCAGTAGGTGAATTTGAGATTTCAAAGTATGATCACTCAGCAGAAATTGAATGGACACACTTAATTACCCAGCAACGATTTGGCAAACCGAAATGGACTTCACGCCAGATGACAACAGCGTCGTGTCACCATCTCAAATGTAGAATCCACCCATCCATCCATTTTCCGACGCGCTTTATCCGCACAAGGGTCGCGGGAGGTGCTGGGGCCTAGTCCAGCCGTCTTCGGGCAGTCGGCGGGGGACACCCTGAACCGGTTGCCAGCCAGTCGCAGAGGCAAACAACCATTGGTGAAAGTGATCAGATGCTGAGGGTGCAGTGAACACTAACATAAACCCCCATCAATGTTGAAATGATGCTGCCACAGGACAATATCATCTTTCACGGGACCCCCCCCCCCGCCCCCCGACCGCTGCTCCTATCAGACGGAGTCATGCTCACCGGTGCACATTCCTGCCTCTCTTTAATCCCACGTTTTCAATTACTCAAGCGAGCGCGCTCGCCCGACATGTGTTGCACTTCAATAAAGACAAGACGCTCTGATCCGCTGGCTGCAACAATCCAGCATTGTTCAGGCACGGCTGAGTGACACGGGGGAGTTTGGAACCCCCAACACACATCGGGGCCACTTTGTACCTGTCAATCAAACCGTTTGCGTCATAGCTGTCAGGCTGTCCGAGCGCTGCTGGGACGCCTCAATAAGCAAGTGAGGTGAGAGGTCCTTGAGCATCGCGCGTTCAAGGCCTGAACAATCTCACACCATATGAAGGGCCCAACGGTTGGCTGCCGTGACCCGAGATCTTGCAAGACCGTCAGGCCACGACGTGTAGCTGCCACTTTGCAAAGAATCCACGACACCCGCCAAATGTTTGCCCCAACACACACACACACAAAACTGGACAAGTTGAAAATTTGTCATCACAAATGTAATTCATGTCCCAATGATAGTTTGGTCACACTGTACGGACAATCTATCAAACAATTATCGGAATAATTGGGATAGGGTTCAAGGTTCACATTATCATTACATCTATGTTGTTGTATTCTATTTACATCCAAAAACAAATACATTAGTACAGCATATAAAGGTGCTTAAGGTGGAGTCCTGATGATAGAGAAGCATATTACCAATAGAAACGTGACATACCAATTTCTCCGTTTCATCCGTCAAGGGCTGATTGGTGAGTTCAGGCTTACGACTTTTTTATCGACCACTCTCGGTTCCCAAGCCATCGTTTGAGCTGTTTCCAAGCCAGCCTAAGTAACTTATCAAACATAAAATCTCAAAATCTCTCTCTCTCTCCCCCTCTTTCTCTCTCTCTCTAAGATTTTTGCCTCTGAGAGTAGAGGTGAGGAAGAATCAGCGAGACGTGCCAGTCGTGGCTGTCCGCCAACTGGACACAACGGTTCCAGACAATAGATCAAGCGGACTGAGGCCAACAAATGACAACAAGGCGAAAAGAGTGCCACTGAAAACAAAAGGCTAAGCACCACGTACGCCTGGCTGATTTAATGCCGCTAGTGGTGTGACGTGAAAAAAATTGCCGCGGTGAATTTTCAGTCCTGTTTTACATTTTTTGAGGAAACTTCATAGAACATCGGTCCTGATTCCTTCATTCAGCAGAAGACAGTGAAAGATCAATACGAGCTTGTCATAAAAACATGGCATGAACCTAGTGTGTGTGTGCGTGTGTGTGTGTGTGTGTGTGTGTGCTCGCTTGTGTTTTTTGGCTGGGGTGGAATGACAGTCAGTCAGTAAGACAGCATTCAAGAAGAGGGTAGCAATGCTCAAGCGTAGAGAGTAGTGGACAGAAGCCCGGTCATCATGGGAACGCAACCTATTCCTGACCATTGCTATGGCAACGTAAAAGTGTGTGTGTGTAGTGGGGGGGGGGGGTCTGTTCTCGAGGTAATGTGCTGTTATTCCGTACATCGATCAATGTTCTCTCTTAGACTGCATGCAGCAAACAAGATCTTGCAAATAGAAGAAGGAACAAATCAATGGCCGAAAAAAAGCCTCACCAAAATCAGCAAGAAAGAGAAGTCAGATATTGAAATCCCACTTTTTTTTGTGTGTGTCTTCCCTCCAAAGTTTGATGGTGCAAAGTGGATGATCACCAGCTGCTGAGTCCAAACCCGTTTGAACTGAAGGGCTGCTCCAACTCAGCTCAGCAGCTCAACTTCACCCAGTCCTGTTACGCAACCGGAGCCGAGTCGGGAATGTTATGACTCCATCTGGTGTGTTCTAACACTGCTCTTTATGCGATTATTTCCTTTTCACCGAACTCACTTCGGTAACAGGATTATGACTGAAATGCGCACTGGGGGGGCAGTTCGACTAATATGAGGATTTTGCGTGTGTATGTATTGTGTGTGAAAACGAGAGTGGTTTTCATGTACACGCGGGCTGCCCCCAGCGTCTGCTTAGCAAGCACCAGAGAAGAGATTAACCCCCGATTACATCACAAATCTTCGCAATTCTGACAATACACGCCGCACTGAGTATTCTATTGTTGACTCGGCCTTTGATGGCTTTCAAACAAAACACACACGCACACACACACGAACTCTGGTATGCGCGCTCGCTCACATTCGGCAACCGATGGGCAAACAAAGCGAGGAAACGGTTGCTCAAATAACTACACGAGTGTTTACTTGCAGAGAGGTGACATGACTACGAGGTTAGTCGCTGACAATTACGTCATTTGAGGATCACAACGATGAACTCCCCCGTTCAAAAAAAAAAATCGGTAAATTTGAAATGTCGTCGTGTTTTCTACTGAAGTTTAGTCATATTCAAATCTCACATTTTTTTCCAGCATAGTTGATGTTAATTGGTTAATTTTTTTTTATTTTGGACATCGGTTTTGCTGACAGAATTGGGGCACAAGTGTGTCCATAAGGGAAACTAATGTGGTTAATTATTCAAGACTCCTTTGTGCGCTTGTGTTGTGTCGTGTCGCCCCCTACTGGTGATGTTAAAAAGTCTGATGGAAACCAGAGTCACGCAGAGCTGGAAAAAGGTTCCAAATTCATTTTCTGCCAAGTAAAACAAGCAAGTAAAACGACGCAGGGAGTAAATAAGGTGCGGAATAACAAAAAAAAGCTTCGCGCGGTGGAATGGGAGATATTCACAGTTTGGACAAATCCCACTGTAACGTCCTTTGGGGGAGGGAGGACCACAATGGTGTTTACATGCTAGATTCTACAGCCGTACATCAATCTCACCGTGGGCTTGACGCGCCCCCCCCCCCCCACCCCATTACTACATCTTCTGGTATTTAATCATCATTCCTCCGATCCTTCCGGTGTGCGTGCATGTCTGTGCTCCATTTCGGGAGTCCAGCTGGTTGAGTCTGGAGTGGAAGGAGAGGGAAGAAAGAAAAAGGGGAAAGGAGCTTAGGGAGTTGGAGACATGGCTCCAGTCGAGCATGACTCAGTTTAAGAGTGTCCATGCCCCTGGGGAAAACTTGGGGAAAAAATGCTGCTCCCCTGACTCAAGCCTCTGTAATCAGCACATTCAGATCCTGACTTTCCCCCTTTAACAAGCATCTCAGTGTCTCTTGGCCCGTCTACTCAGAGCAATAAAAACAGCGGCGATACGCGGGCAAGACTGAAAAAGCATTAGTGTAGAGTCTCTATTTGGGTTGCTGCTATTCTTGTGCACAAGCTTCAATGCGCAGTCATCATACTGCACATCGTCCCGGCTGCACTGTGGACCGGAGAACGACCAAAAGCCGACCGGGCCGCATGAGAAAGGCCGACACATTTGCAGCAACGTTCGTTGGTGGGGGAGGCTTGGATGGGTCACCTGTTCAAAAAGTCTGAGCTTTCCCAATAAAATGAAAACGCAGATCCAGCACACTTAACCCCCTTCCGATACCTCACAGATTCTCTCTTCTGTTTTGCACAGTTTTGACAAAGACCTCTTTTTTTTTTTTTTTTGGCCTAGTTATACATTTAGACATTGAACAGAACCAAAGGAACAAGCTGAAGAAAATATGTGTTACTATATGGTGACCTGTTCTGCACTGTGTCACAAACAAGTACATAAACGTTATGGAATGCAGGCCAACTTGAAAATGAGTTACAGTTACCGGACCCGGTCCAGACCTAATCATTCACAGCTTCTTTCCACAGAAGGTTCTATTGAGTGAACTGAACTGGCTGAACCTTTGCAGTCCATGAAATGCTAAAGTCCCTGGTACACTTGGGACACACTTGATAACAGTCACACTTGCTCAATGCCAATTTAAATGTATATAAAATGCCTCTATAATGACTGTCAGTTTTCATTGACACGATAGAAAAAGTCGGATTAATTTCACAAAATGAGAGCATAGTTTACCGTGGCGAAAAACTGCATTACAGCATCCTGGGAGGTGTTTTGAATATTTTGACACTCCCGTGTAGCAAAATAAACAGAGCAAAATGTTTGAGAATGTGTTGCACTGCAGTTCAGTCAACACCTGCAAGTGTTTACGTTTCGTCATTTGTGAATTAGCATATTTGCAGATCTTTGTCTATTTGCTGTTTTTGTACGCGGGCCAAAGCAATTAAAGTATAACTTTGGTGCCATTAGGTGCAATCTTGGTGTTATTTTTCAGTTGAACTCATTGCTAGCGCGTTTCCATCGGCGTTTGCATGTTTCCCCTCTCATGTGTATTCCCAAACATTTATTATTGTGCGTAAAGGAGATGAGTTTAATGATTGAAAATGCTGGCGCGCACATTTTTTTGGCCACGTGAATTGTCACATCAGTTGATGCTAGCATGTTACTTAGGCCAGTAGGCTAGCTAAGACAAATGATGAGCCTCATGTGTAGGTGTTTGTTTGTTTTGAATAATGGAACTATTCAACGCAGTCACTTATGTGACGGGGTTCATTATTATGTCCAGACTAGATGCGTGGTGAAGATGCTTTTCCTTTTGGAGGACTATTTATTCACAGGTTTTCACTATTCATGGAAGGGAAAGGCGGGAGCTCAAGGTACTGGACTTTGCAACCACCATAGTAACCGGTGTAACCTGTTAAAATTCAGGAAGACATTAAAAAAAAAAGAGATCTCATCGATTGTGCTTGCAAATCTATTGAAGTTTAAGGATAAGCAAAAAAAAAAAACAACAACAAACAAACCCAAGACTATTAACTCATTCAGTACCAGCCAATTCTGGACCAAGTCTGAAAAGACGTTTAAAAACGTCTTTGGGAATGAATGAGTCTCCTCACACTCAGTTTCGGTCTTATCAGCAGACAGACACACAATGTTGGCCTCAGACTGGGCTGACTGCTGTACCTGGAGGTAAACACCACATCAACTTCGACTATTGTCATGGAAACGGCAGGACGGGTGGGGAAGGCGGTTGGGGCCGGGGCAATCATATGCATGACAATAGAGGAGCACCTTGCCAAGCCAGTGTTGATGCAATTATGCACTTGCGTGTCTGCGTCAGGTCACTTCATTACATTCCCACAATCCTTGAGTCAGGCAGACTCTGTTGATGAGTCGGGATATAAGCAGGAGATGGGAACAAGTCATGTGAGGTATGTGGGAAATGTGAAAGGAAAGCATTTGGATGGGGAACACAAGCTAGTCAAATCAAAGCAATGAATCTTTACACGAAAGATTCCCAACAACCACCTTATTGTTTTTCAAACTGCTTTGACTGGTCGTGTCAGTTCATGCTTGGGCCACCAGGGGTTGCCCCATCCCTCCTGTCTCGCATTTTCGGGGTGGTGATGAGGTGGGTGGGGCTAGCTGGAGAGGAGACAAGAGGTTGAGCTCAAAATAAGCCTCAGAGCAGAGAGAAAACCCAGGGCAGCTATTCAACACCGACTCATGCAATATACTATATAATATGCAGAGTTCAGGAGGCAAAGAAATACTTTACAGCTGGATCTAAACCAGTAAATCTGCCCCCCCCTGCCCCGCCACACACACACAGCCCCCCGAGTAGCTGCTATATTATTTTTATTACTGTACTTCTCTGGATTGCAACTTCAAGGATAACGTGTCCTAATGTGGGAACCCCCCCCCCCCCTACCCCCAAGGTGCAGATCTCTTATTGGCAAGTGAAATTAGCATTTAAAAGAAACCTGCATGTTTCCCAGAGCACAAGGGCACACCTGCGAAGAGATAAATTCTGAGGTTACAATGAACTCTGCTCTCTCTTCTGTTTGGAAAAAAAAAAAGAAAGTATCAGAGTCAGAGCGAAATGAGCGGGTGGTGAAAAACTACACAGAGGGTTAATCCAAGGATGTTAAAAGGTCCAGTGCTACTCTTGCAGTCGCAACAATGGGCCAAGGTTCATGTTTAATTCTGCCTGAAGGAAAAAAGTGCAAGTGCATCCATTATGTGGCGACAGGAAGCACCTGGTCCCCCCCCCCGCAACTCCAAACTAAACACATCATCAGCTCACCTATAGAGGGAACCCGTGCAGACCCCGCAACTCCAAACCCAACCTGCTGACTGCCCGTGTGGAACCAAATTTAAACTCTGAGAAATATTCTCCGGAAAAGGAGCTCGTGCTCAGTAGTGCCGCAGTTCTTGTGACTGGTGCTCCCTTTGGCTGGGCCTCGAGGGCATCGCCTGAGCGAGTGTTGCATTCTCGGTGATTGTGCTCCTTCGCACGGCTCAGTGGGGGACGACAGTCTGGCCGCAGCAGCCGGAGGCGAGCGGCCCAATGCAAACTGCTCGTTCCGGTGGCGGAGCTGAGGAGCTGCTGTAATTACCGTCGTCCGCGAGAGGATGACGAGAGATTTAGAGGAGGGATGTTGATGGAGCAGAAAGTTGGTGGAGCTTGCATGGCTCCAACCCTCACATCCAATCGTTCACAGACTTTTTCCTTTGCTATTTTGGAGTTTCGCATACACACGACAACGTGGTTGAAACTCGCTCGCACAGTTTTGGGTTGTGGCGTCATCCTCGAAAGAGAAACTAAGGGCATGAGCTCCAACCGCTTGTCGTCCCAGATGACGCAGTCTTTGGAATAGCCCTTTTCCCTCGTCAATTTATCATCCTTTCTTGATATTTCTGAGGGTACGATGACGCGAAAAGGCTGCTGCACTTATGCAATGTTCCACGACAGCAATTTCAAAATGATCCTTATGCAAAAATGAGACCACAATGTCATTTGCATGCGGTGGCAGGACCACCGCTTGCTTGCATCATCGACATCCCTTATCCAAAAGCATCTCTGTAATAATTCTCCTGGGAAATCCAATTCTTCTTTCAATTTCAACATTGTTTTCCTACTCAGGTCTCCGTAGCTGTCCATGATAACGATGCTTAATTCATGAGAGAGGAAGAAGATATCATCGGAGGGAGGGCGGCTTTGGGCAGACGAGGAAATCGTGTGTCTTCATGCTACATCATGAATCAAGTCAACCTTTTGAAATGTATGCACCGAAGGAAAATGTGGCAGAACTTTTCGCCAACGTGTCCTGGGTGACGATCGCTCGCGCCGTCAGTTTTCAAATAGAGTCAAAGCAAACCATCGGAATATTCCATCCGCTCCATTCAACATCAGTCTCGACTTCGGCATGCAATCGCGTTTCGTGGAGTGCTGCAGGAAAAATGAGCAAAGGTGTTGTGTCAAAACACTCCAAAAGCCTTTCGGCACGACCGGAACCACGAGAGTCGAGGATGATCTCCTTTGCGCAAAAAAAAAACAAACAAAACGAAACAGAAGAGATGATGAGACGTGTGGCGGTGCCAGTATGACGCTCATTGCTACTTTTGACAAAAACAGGCACGGGCAGCGGCTTTCAGGTGTCGAACTTCACACCCTCGGCCAGCAGGAAAATTCATAGGCCGACTTCAAGCCACCCAAGGTTCAATCAGGATCTTCAACACGGGGGGGGCGGCGATTGATCAGGGGAAAAAAGATTGAAGACCTCTTGAAGCTCCCTCGGTTCCTCTGTCACTCGACCCGATAATTGTTTTCACATTGCGGAGGAAGTTAAAAAGTTGGAAATCACGCAAGCCTGGCTTGTGTGTGCGTGATTACGAAATCACACACACGCACAAGCCGGGCTGAGAAATAAACGAATGCCACACTGTGTGTTGGGAAAGAGTTTAGCTCAGCAAAGTCGGGAGAAGAAAAGAAAGAGGGATGCAATCTTTTTTTAATAACAATGAAGACAGGAAGTCTGAGCACGGGAGGCCGAAACTGAGGCTGACAACGAACAGATGTCACTCATGCGCCTCTCACACTCAACTACCGTAACAAGGAGCCCGCAGAAAGCAGGGCTTTGAAGTGCAGGCAAACATTAGACTGCTGACGTATCGGCGAAAAACAAACACTGAGCCACTTGGGGGGGGGGGGGGGGGGGGGGAAATAGACGAAATGCGTTGCCGTCTCCTCAGAATTATTTCAGATAGCATGGCCAGAATTGAGACGAAACCCCACTTTCTCTCCAGTGAGATTGAAGACCCTCGGCCTCCACCTTTATGAAGAAGAAATGGGACAATTTCCATCCGGTCATTTTCACGGCGCGATCCTCGCTTGCGTCTCAAAATGACACGCTTGATTAAATCCTGTCCATCGTTTTGAGTCATGGCAGAGAAGTCGGACAAGTTCAATATTTTAGTCCTAATTTCGGTTCAACCTGGTGGATCGCGGAGCTTACGTTCCAAAAAAAGAACCCGCGTCAAAAATAAAAAAAAAAGACCACTTTGTTCTTTTTGGAACGTAACCCCCGCGATAAACGAGGGATTGCGGTCTTTCGATCACTGAGCAAATGTGGTCATCGCTGTTTATAAATACCGAGGGATACCTCAAACACTGCAGAGCTGTAACCCGAAATGTAATTGAGGGTAGTTAGCAGTGAAGCGGGGCTGAACGGGAGCCCAATCTGAGGTCGCGACTGGATGGTTGTGCGCGAGCAGGCCAGCAAAACTATTGACAGCTAAAGGATGTGTGGTCGAGGCAAAGTGGATGACGGTTTGGAAAGAAAATGAGGCTGAACGTGAGAGCGGACAACATGCTCCGTTCCCCAAAACTGACAGTCGGACTGCCGGGCCGAATCAAGTCGCCAGTTGAAACGTGTGTGTGTGTGTGTGTGTGTGTGTATTTAAGCTCGGACCTTAAATACACCCTAGGCATGATCCTTGAGCGTAGTAGCCGAGAGGCAAAACTACAGGCGATGATGTCAACTGGGGTAGGATTTACACGCCGGAATGCCTCTGGCCCTTCAATGTGGTAAGACTCACGGTCAAATTGATTGACTATTAAGCTCAGAGTTCTCTAATAGGCACCTCGGCCTTGGAAAAAAAATTAAATAAAAAACATGCGGTGGTAAACTGTAAATTTAGCTCTTGCGCTTGCGGTTCCGTGTCGATGGCAAGAAAACGTCTTGACACTTTATTACATGTGGCACACCGCTGACTCATTTTGTTTGATGGAGCACAGAAAGAATATATCATCATTTACTTTTCACGTAAATCTTGTTTTTTTTTTTCAAACAGCAGGCTTTCCTTATTTTCCCACGTTTTTAATCAATCAATAACCTGCAAGGTGTTGCCGCTGTACCATTAAAAAAAATTTTTTTTTGTATTTACCTTTCAATTATTTCACTTGTAAACATGCCACCAATGATGATCCCGAAAGCTGCCCGTATCATTTCAAAATCATCTTGCAACGTTACCGTTCAAAACGGAGGGCTTACGGGTGATTTGACTTGCTCTTAATAGAGTGAAAGTGTGCATGTACATGCAAAGTGTTTGCAGCAAAGACTCTCCACTAACAACCCAGACTAAAGTTAGCTCCTCCCAGACTCAGTCCAGACGTATCACTTCAGCAAAAGCTCCTTGACACCAATTACTACTTTCCAGTTAGCCACAAGAGTAGATGCGTTTGTGACGAATGAACTGCAAACAGGCGGCAGTTATAAAATACACGTGCCTTGCCATGTTTGACTTCACTTTTCATCCTCGAGAGTCCTTTGTCATTCAGTCAACCTCAATTTCCCCGTTTGTTGAATCCTAGCGATCCTAAGAAAAGCCTTGGTGTCGGCGGTAATGTAAGCAACACTTGGTGGCTTTGCAGCAAGTCTGTCAAACGTGTCCGTGTGAGAAGGTGGTGAGGTGGGCGAGTTCTCAGCGGTCCTTCCAAAACCAACTCGTTTCCATGAGCGGGGATCCCCGTTTCCTCTGGATGTCCGACCCCAAATAAATCTCAAGATCAAGTGTTCAGCAAAACAAACCGACTGAATTGAATCCAAATGAAATCATACAAGTTTCCAGTCTGCCTTGCGATTGGCTGGCGACCAGGCTTGGTTGCGGACTCCGCCCTCGCCCAAAGTCAGATGGAAAACCCTCCAGCACAACCGCCAACCCGAGTGAGGAAAAGTGGTAGCAGGGATGGCTGGAAGTGTAAACACGAGAGGAGCATTAAACTGGCCAGCCTGACTCGCAAGTTCCACTTTGGTGTGCCCCCCCCCCCCCCCCCCTAAAAAAATGGAAAGCCTTTTCAAGGTGCTCCTGTTTAATGTCATCATTCTTCCTCTGGACCGACCCGGCGCTTCGCCCCCACGGCGTCTCCATAACGATTACAACCGCTGTCACTCACCTGTTTACCCCCGCATTCTTAACTTGCAATAATGACACGCTCCTGCCTGCAAATTACTCTGAAGCGCGAGTTTAAGGATTACGCAAAAGGCCGAGTCAATTCGGGTTAAGTCTCTATTAACGCAGCCGCTATTCCTCTCCTGGCACCCAATTGTCTCCGGTAAGTGGCTCCCTTTGTTGTATGTGGACAATGGGAGAAGGAGGAAAGACACCATGGCCGCGTGTGCGTGTCTCTCATCAGTGTCATTGCCTGATTGAGAAGCGGCATTCTTCGCATGACAGAGGCTACGGAATGGGAGCTGCCAGATCACAACATCTTCTCATGCCGCTCAAGTGAAGCACCTGTCACAACAATGGCTACCCTGGGGCTAACACACACACACACAAGTCCAAGATTGGAAGATGGGGAGGAGCAAAGTATTGGACTTAGCTTTGATCACAGGTCATAGATGCATACTGGACATGTCGCTTACCCGCAGGGAAAAAAAAATAAGGACATGACGGGTTAACTTTTTGTTTTCCACCAATGGGTCTTCCTGTCACTTGTCCCCTCTTTGGCTCAGGTTGACTTTTGTCTGCCTCGGAGAGACTAAAGGACTCATGACCATATTTAGCCAGGAGGGCGCTGCTCAAGATGGTTTCTGTTTTTCAAACAGCAGTGACAAGCCTCGGCTGATGAGGACAATGAGAAGGAGTCCTCTTCCTCAAGTCAGAACTGCTCTCCCCTTCATCACGCAAAATGTTATTTAAGTCTTGAGCGTTGACATTTGGCAGACGCTCGGATTGAGTTTGCATCGAAAGCCGGATCAAACATGCCGCCCTTAACGAAGCTCGTTTATCGCTCTTCATTTCAAACTGCTGTTTGCAGGTCTGGAATGCGTTGATGTTTTCTTTGGCCGTTCGCAGCGTTTCATATTTGCAGCGTTTTTGTGTTGCACTTGTCTTTTGTGATTCGCATGTGTGTGTTTGTCTCCTTTTGTTTGCATCTTTTTTGGGGTTTGTTTGCGGGCGTTTGACCAGTTGCCCCGCCCCTCGCAGACCGTAATCTTTTACAATGTTAACTGTCCCGCATGCTATCGGGGAAGCATGGGTTGTCGTCAGCGTCACGCGCCACACTTCCGCGCTTCCCAGAAAATAGGTGGCTCGGATCAAAACAGAAGAAGGCAATGTTCCATCGATGTAAACAACTGTAGCTCGTCCGCCCAATCGTCTGACCGCCACCTACGAGTTGAGCTCGGCAGTCGCATGCTTTGCAACACGCCAACACGGATGAAATTCTTTCTTGGTCGAACAATAAAAAGCAACACAGCTATTTTTTTCCAACGTCATTTTTAATTTACCCGACGGCAGAAGAACCCGTGCTATGGAATCCGAGTGTACAAAACGTTAGTTTTGTTGTATTTACCTTTTTGCCATGAGTTGTTGCTGTTTGATTGTAATGCGAAAAAGACAACATAACATACAAGAGGGAGTGAGAGGAACTTTTGCTTCTTCTTCATTCCGTGTCTAATTACTTGTCCTGCGGCTCACCCCAGGTCAAAGACCCTGCAGGTCTAATCCATCGTGACGGCTCGTTTCAAAGAGTCCTGATTACAGACAGCAGAAGAATGAAGAGAGAGCGAGAGAACAGAGAACGGTCTCGGAAGACAGAGTTTTGGAAGGAAGGAATGATACGAGGAGGGGGTGGATGGGGCCACAATGGAAACATCTTGTCTGTCTCTGAGCAGTCTGGCTTGTGAGGTCTGCTCGGTAAGAAGAGTCCAAGTACGTAGGGTTCAAATTTGCCGCAATTAAGGAAAGGCGCACGTCAGACTCTTTTTTTCCAAATGGCGGCGGACTCGTTTTCAGTGCAGCCGTAGAAAGGGAACGTTGTCGTACAGTCTAACGATCCCGTTTGCCCAAAGCGACGTGCTCCGAGTCCCTCGTTCGTTAGGTGATTTGAGGAGAGAAAACATTTAGCGCATAGATACGGGAAGACTCCGCGCCAAAGGGAGGTTGAGTCAACATTTTCCAGAACAACAACCACTATTATTCTAACCCCAAAACGAGACGATCCGGCCCGGCCCGCAGGTCAGCCTCAGCTGAATCATCGACTTACTCACGAGCAACAGATTTAATTAATTCACTGGATGGAACATATTTTCGGAATCTTATCACGTCTGCGTTTTTATGATCTCCTGCCCGGGTCAGCCAGGTGACACCGAGCATTGTTTTAGCTTCATATTTGTTTTACTGCCTTCCTAAACAAACCAATGAAAACCAGGACCGCTATGAGTTTCTTTATGGAAAACATCCTCCCGGATGCCCATAGCGACAAATGAAAACAGCTGTTGCGCTAATTGAGTCATTGCGGCGTTGCAGCCTCGTGCAGGGAAAGAAGTCTGACCGTACAGAATCTGTCGGGAAACCGAGTCAAAACGATGACACCCCAAAGCTAACAGAAACATCGGAGAGGGCGCTCATTGTGAATCACAATGATACATTGTGAAAACATATTTAGCACTTTTCTCCCGACGTCGGGAGACTCGTAAAACCCGCCACAACCCTTTGTCGATTATTTATCATTTCATAATAGCCGTTTAGAGAACACGCAAGGGCAATGAAAAAGCAGAGGCGGCAGTGTGAGGAGGAAGCTTCAAAAGCCTGGGGGGGCTGGGGGGCTCTATTTCTCTCGCTCTCTCTGTCTCGGTCTCTCTCTCCCCCCCAGAGGCTGGAATGAGATTGGCCGCTGGCGAGACTTGTCTGTCTGCAGGTTTAAATTTAAGCTCTTTGGAACTCAGGCAGTTGGTTGGTGACTTGTGGCGACCACGTCACAAAATATCATGAGGATAACAGGCCACCCAATGTTCATTTCAACTGTGGCTCACAGCATGAAAAGAGCGTCGGCAAGCAATCGCATCACAGAACATTGCGGTCGAAAGAGCATGATGATGATGATGATGATGACGATTGTTCTTATCATTGTTATCGTTGGGAGACTTGTTGGTGATATTGAGAACAGCGGTGGTGAGAAAAAAGGCCTTTGGATTGACTTCATTTGAACATGTGCATCAGTTGTATATCGATGTAATGTGACAAATTTTATTAACGGCACAAGTACTTGTGTGGCATGCTTGCCCGCAAATTTGATGTATTTTTTTTGCCGCAAAAACAAGGGCGTCATTCTTGAGAAATCACAGTAAAAGTTGACAGCTGAGCAGGGTGTGATTTCAGCAAATTCGGAGGACACGCCCTCAGAATGTGAGAGCAGAGAGAATGGCTTGTTTTTAGACGATTGTGAAGCCTCGTTTCATATACTTGGCAAATTTTTTAAACGGTGAAATGTTGTGAAGTTGTGAACAACTCTCTTCTTTGAGGTGCGCTGAATTCAAAAGACATTTATTTTCCGAGTTGAGTTCATTTCCATGTATCCACGTTTCCGTCACACGGACCAGTTCATTTCCGTTAGCCACGCTCGAGCTCAGGCATGATGGGGCTCGCGTTTGCACCAAGCGGAACGCCGATAGCTCTGACTGCTATGGAAATAGCGTGACAAGCTTGCAGCCAGTACATAACGTGCGGATGAATTAAATCACCAAAACGTGACACCGAGCACAATTGAGCAACACAACAGCTTCAATTCCTCTCTCCAATGTTGTTCACAAAAAGTTGACTTTTGGTTTTCCTTCAAGTCTCATGAAATGAAGAGGTGCCAATTTTTTTTCATCCAGCTCTCAACATACATTTTTTTTTCATCACCGCTTATCCTGAACGGGGTCGCGCACGACACCCTGGACTGGTCGCCAGTCAGTGGCAAGGCACACGTAGAGACGGATTCACAGCCGCTACCACCCCGTCACCGAATGGGAGCCGATCCCACGCTGCTGCGGGTCAGGCGAGTGTCCCACTACCCCATCGGCTGCTTTTTCCATCAATCAAAAGACAGTTGCATTTCGATCTGCGGCGTACGCAGAGGAACCGTACTGTGCCACTACGACAAGTGACCCAGCCGACGTGTGTCGATATGTTTTGTATATTCTTTGGACTCTTTATCATAGTCACGCAGGTGGAACCCTTCATCTGACTCGGTATCGTCTTAAAACAAGAGCGTAAGCAAAAATTGATGGAAATAACCTGATACGATGAAGGAAGAATGTTTGAAATAAGCAAAGAGTCATAGTAAACATATTTTCACCATCAAAGAATACAGACTGGCAAATATCTTTTCAAACGTGATGATTTACTTCCATCTCCCATTGGCTTATTGTCTTATCTTTTCTGAAATTGCGCCTCATTACGCTGGCGAGGAAACAGGGATACCGCCTCCCAAATAAACAGATGGGGGCTTTTGGGCTGTCTTCGCTGCTCTCTCCAAAGTGTGTGTGTGTGTGTGTGTGTGTGTGTGTGTGTCTCTCTCTCTCTCTCTCTCTCTCTCTCTCTATGAGGGTGTGTGAATGAATGCGGTGTGCACATCAGGATGTGTGTGTGTGGGTCGGGTGGTGGGAGGGGGTTGTAAAAGTCAGACATGAGCCCAGCTCTTCTCTCTGAGGCACAACACTGACAACAAGTGAGAACAGACAGCATGGAGTCTGCGCAGCTGTTTCACCACGGCCGCCGAGGGGACCTTTCAACTCGCTGTGAACGCGACTTGCAAAGGCTTTTAATTTGGCCTTGGCTGGAAAGATACACACTTGAGGTGGGGTAAAAAGGCGGCGCCCGCCAGCCCCCTTTGGCCCACGCATCACACAACTAATTGGTAGCCCTGGGAAAGCCGGGAACACGACGCGATTTCACAAGAACAACGAGCCATGATGATTGCGCAAAGGCCGACATCCGCCGAGGCCGACGTCATCAAATCGGGGGAGTGCAGACAAAGGGCGCGCTGTATTCTTGCGAAACGAGCAGCGAGGTGGACAGTGACGGCCGCGTGATCGGAAGGTGGGGAGGAGGAGGCCGTCGCCGGCGCTTCACACGGGCCTCGGATGTATTTGAACAGCTGTGCTGTGTGATCTCCAGCGGGAGGGAGCGGGCGATAAGAAGTCATGTTTTTGTTCTCAACCCTTCCTGACCGCTGTACGTCGGACCCCAAGAAGAGACGAAGGAAGTCCATTCGGTCATTACTGTGCTCTAAAGCTGCTGTGTAAGGGAGAAAGAAACTAAGTCAGAAGTTGCCGCCTTCAACTACTCGAATGACTTACGACAGCGCTCCCCAACCTTTTTTTTGTGTCCCGGACCAGTTGAGACAAGTACCCGCTGTTTGCGGCCCGGTACCAGTCCGCGGACCGGTGGTTGGGGACCCCTGACTTACAGTACATACACCCGTGGGGAACAAAGACATTGAAACCTGAAATGTGGGACTGATTAGTGCTGCTGCTGAGCTCAATTTTCAGTAGCGCGGCCGAGATATACAACACGTGCACACACAAAGCCACGCAATCACAAGGCCAAATTAAATCACAATCCGAAAGACGCGGCGAACGCAAATTTCGCCTCGGGTGTCCGGCCCAGACGAGCCACAGTCTCAGCGCTCCTGCAATGACACCGGCAGGTCCACACAGAGCACCTTTTCAGTCTCTGTCGTTAAACCGCCGCAGGCGACGTCAGTGGGGCAACGAGCAAAGGCACGCAAACACCGGACGACGATGAGCAGACACACCAGAGGGCTCGCTTCCGTCGTCGAGGCCCTCTTAACTCAGCCTGTTCCCACAAAGCCGCACATCCACGCTACTGGAAAACTGATTTGTTTTGCCTCGATTTCTGCTCAGTTAGTCTGCACTTGGGCCAAACTAGGAGGACAGCAAAAATCGGAGTCTTAACTGAACTTCATGGAATGTTGCTGTTCTCACCAATGATTGGCCTTTGGTGTCATCCCAAACTGATGCACGAGTCTTTTCGAGATCGGAAAAAAAAAATCTTAAAAGCCAGACGAGCCATTTATTTGGAACTATGTCAGATTACATCTGGATATATTTATACGTCATTAAATGATGTGCTGGCTCAAGCTACAAGCCTCAAAGTGGAGAGGGAGAAACAGTCTAACATCTCATATATCCTTCACAAACACATTCAACCAATTCGATGCTAGCGAGAAAACAGGTTGAATTTGACATCAGGTTTTAGGGGTGGGGGTTTTCTTGGGAATTGAGAAAGAGAGGAAAAGAGTTGGAGAAGAGGGAGTTTGGGATCGTGGGGAAAGGTGGGGGGGGGGGGGGGAGGGCGAGGTCATGATGGTGGGTGGAAATGGTCAGGAGCCTTCAGCTCCATGCGAGTGTCTGTGTGCGGTCCTTGCCAAGAAAAACAAGGCCTTTCAATGGTTGGGATCTGATTTCAACATGGAGGCACGGCAGGAAACGGGCTCTCTGGGGGTGGGGTGGGGCCATATTTTCATGTCTTGCCAGAGAGGGGAAAAAAAGAGAGAACAAGCGTTTTCTGAAGGTGGACCGGAAGCCGTACGCGAGACGTCATCCGCGCGGTGGCTGCCGGTCACACTTAAAAACCGCAGTCAACAGACAAGAGAGAGCTGGGCACAGCTCGTGCAGAACACAAAGGCGGTATCGCTTTTTCAGCTTTGTATTGATATTTGGACCGCCGGTTTTCCCGCTCGCCGACCAGAGGGACGCCGCTCGCGACATGTGTGAGGCATTAGCTTCGTCTACATTGTACCCAAAGTCTTCAAAACATTTCAGCCCTTTACATTTCACACAATACAACTACCGCCACCGCGTACAACAAACAGTCTTGTCCTCGTTTGTCACTGCGGTTGTGGGTGCCTCCGGGACATTTGAGAAAGAAAGAAGCCTTGCACCATAGGGAGCATCGCGGCGTGGGTCGACTATAATTGCTCCTAAAAGGCAGAACTGTGAAAAAAGAAAAAAGAGGAGGAGTTTAGCTTTCACAAAGCCCGTCCTCACATCAAGACTGAGTGACGCATTTGAAGTAGAAAAGCGATGCAGGACAAAGATGACGGATGTGCGCGTCTGAAGCTTCTGTCAATCTATTACAATAAAGGATGGGACAGGCACCAGGAGCAGGATTATCGCATTAAAAAAACGATTTGAATGAAAGTCAAAGAAGAACCCACCATTACATTTTGCCGAGGGAGATGGATAGATTCCCCCCCCCCCCATTGGCTTCAAATTGCGTAACATATTTGAAAACTAGTCAATTCTGTGCATTGAATCCAAGACAAAAAGAGCGTGACAAATCAACAGCATCGTCATTTCCTTTGTGCCAAAAGATCCGAAGGCGCAGAAAAGCTTTGCCCTTTTCAGGGGCCGCTTCGTATCCTGGCTCCCCGGCGCAACTCCAGCTCTCACCAACAACCCATACCTTGTGCCCCCCCCCCACACCAAGGTAGAGCAGCGGCAGATGTGACCAATCAAGCTGATAAAGAGCTCAAGTCTGCCGTGGCCTGACGCACAGCTGTGGGTGCAGCTGTGCGCTGTTGTCACGACAGAGAGCCAGAGAAAAGATAGCGCCGAAGGAAAACAACGGACGAGACCAAGAGGGAGGAGAAGATCCAGCTCCATTCTCCTGAGATAATCGAATGGGATCAAAGCGTCATCATCACGGAGACATACTCTCCCCAAACAACATCGCAAACTAGGATTTTTTTTTTCCTCAGGCTGCCATGAAAAATTGTGTTTTCCTTTCTTTTTTTTTCTTGCTCTTTCTCACGCCAGCACGGGGCCTGTGTAACACATTAGGAAGATATCCCTTTCGGACGGCAGCTTCAGCATACGATCCAACCCGATTTGGCAATACAGTAATCCAAATCAAAGCAAGAGGCCCATGGAAGGGAGGAAGACTATAATTTTTTTTTTTTTTTTTTTAAACGGATCTCGTCAAAACAGAAACAACTGTAAAGATGACCACTTCACAGTACCCACTTGTCCAATATATGTGTCTTCATAATTGATGCTTTAAATTTTACATTTTAAAGTTTAAAACACGCATACAGTAAATCACCTCAATCGAAAAAAGTCTGCCTTTCTCAAGATGGAAACCAGCAGTCTTGTATTTCTTAAGAGAAAAAGGCTTCTAAAATTCCCCCCCCCCCCCACCTCCTGCTTTGCTTTCCCCGCCTCGCGGTTCGGTCATCTTCGAAACAAAATGACCATATAGAGATGCAGAAGAGTGGCACAGGGGCTTGTGCTGCGTTGTTCATAAATCATCTCTTTATGTGGATTTGAATGTTTTCATCCAGCAGAGCCTCTATGAAAGTGCTCCTATTTTTTTTTCTTTTTTATGGTAATTTGGGTGGCGTTCATAAGCTGGGGTGTTCTGGCAATTGTTCCTGCTAGTGATGGTGATTTGTTATTTATGGGAATTGGATGAGCAAAGCACGATAGATTAGAATAATAGAGAAAGAAAAACCTGGTGATTCGAGCGAGCACTCCCTTAAGTCCAAATCGACTCTCTGTGTTCTCTGTAAAAATGAAGTGCGTGTTCTGAGGATGGTCTGATGGATTTTCATCACAAACTGGCAAGACTTTTGAGACTTGTGTGCGTTTATGTGTGCAAATGAGATTAGTTGCGATTGCTTAAAGGCAGCCCTTTTCCGAAAATTGGCGTCAGGCTTTTTGTTTCAGGATGCGGGTGGAGTTTTAATAGTTACAATGCTCTCTTGTTTTGAAGGCAGCGCAGTTCTTCTCCAGGGGCGTCGACCTCTGTGACCAAGACAACGGGCTGGTCCGGACAATCGGAAAGGAAATTCAACATTGGTCACTCGTTACGACGAGAATCCAGACTCCGGGAGGACTGCTACTTGCATACAGAAATCAAATGAATGACCAGTGTCTTATTTATTTCAGATTTTGAAATGTTTTTTTCTTTCACGTAGCTGCTACACCTTAAGTCCTGTCTACACAACAGACGCGCTGTTGTACGCCGGGCAAGCCGCTGGCTCACGCTGGGCCTCACTGGATGAATGTGGACCTTCAAGCGTAAGCAAACAACACGTCTCCCACTGTACGGGACGCAAAATACCGCTGCCATTTACACAGAGCCCTCTTACACTTTCGGCCGGCTGTTAAAAGCGGGCCTCCAAGCCTTTAAGGACACAAATGACCGAAGGCAGAATAAACAAAGTTGGCCAGCGGGGGGGGAGAGAGGGAGAGCAAGCTAGCACGGAGCGAACAGCAGAGCAGTGTTATGAAGACAAACCGCTGGTTCCTCAATGCGCAAATGGGACTTCGAAGTCTTGTGTTCGTAATAAAGACTGTTTATGAGTCTTCACCCCTTTGAATGCTTTGATTTTGTTAACACACCCGGCACGAGTTTACGCAGGTGTCAGTACAGTACGTTTTCACGTGACGTGAACATGGCAAGAGATGAGGTCGCATCGTTGGGCGCAATGACCGCTTGACACATTGTGTTGTTTCTGCACCAAAAAAGTTCCTTATATACGAGCCGGTCAAAATACCGATGCTCAGCTCCCGTTTCTATTCCGGGTACGGATCGAGATGCAGAGAAAGATATGAGCCGGTTACGCAGGACAACAACACGCCAAGACACGGATCAAGTGCTCTCTTTCAAGACTAATTGTGATGGCGCGACGTGCAAAGATAAAAATAAAAAAACCACACTTTGTGAATAGGTGCAAAATGATGAAGCGGAGCTTCTGGGTTGGGTAAAACAAAACAAAAACAAAATACAATAAAAATCAGTTGACGAGATAAGAAAGTGCCATCTAGCAATAGCTTTGGCGGTCTTTTGTGTGAGCATTTGGTGTGCATGAGTGGGAGCAAGGGGTGGGGGCGGGGGGGGGGGGGTGTCTGGCAAACTCAAAACACGTTTTTTTTGAACCACATGATATTATATACCGGAGTTTCCAAAAGAACACAACAAACAAGGTACTTGGATTCCCAAAAACGCAAAAGTACAAAAAATAACAAGGGTCCAAATCCCCCCCACCCCCACCCGCTCCAAGAAAAATAAATAAATAAATAAAGAGACACGACGAGACACAACTTAGATGGAAACCTCAAAAGACAAACAATGAATTAACAAAGACAGAAAGAAAGCAGGAAACTTGTAAATACACGCAGCCGACGAGATGATGAGAAACACTTGGACAAGACACGAATGGCTCAGGGAGCTGATTGGCAGACGCAAGGGACCGCGAGCACAAACACATCATGCCATGAGGAGGACATGGAAAACGGGACAAAATAAAATCAACAAAAACCCACGACGGGGGAAGAAAAAAAAAAAAAGCATTTGATGCATGAAATGACAGTCAATATGACAATATTTTGTCAAATTAGAGTCCTTTAGTCTGCCCACGCCCCACAATATTGTTGTAATCGTGGTGGCTTTGTTCAATAAATCAGTATTCTGCATAGACTAGGAAAACGAAAAAAACAAAACAAAAAAAAAAAAAGCGCATCTACCTTATAATTCGCAAGAGCGTAGCAGAGCACATCTCGGCATAAAATCTTTTGCGGTCTTCACCGTGGCAGATCTTGCAAAATGACTTTGAAAACCGCTAATTCTCTGAGGTAATCAATGACCCTTCAGGCTGATTTACGACACTGGCAGCACAACAAATGAATGACGAGCCTGAACACTTTGAGCAACAAAGCGCAAATAACCAACATTGACTGCATGCCAGCACCCGATATTCATCCAACGCTCCCTGAGCTAAATCGACAACATGTGTTGGTAATTCGAATGATGTCAAGCGTTTGACGGATGAGACCTCGGCTCTACGCAAGCACACATTTTGGAGAATCAGCCCACCAGTTATGGACAAAGGACCGACTCCGATACTTGAACGCATCCGCGGAGCCGGCTCATGATGCGCGCCGTTTCCCTAAACAGGCACGGAAACCTCGTTGTTTTTCATCGCCATAAGAGCATTTGAAGTACCCGGTATCTCTCCGGGTCCCTGGAGAGAACCCGCACAGCCACGGGGAGAACATGCAAAGTCCACACGGGAAGACCGGAGGCCGGAATGGAACCCTGCACCTCTGCACTGTGAGGCCGACGTGCTCGCCGGTCGACTACCGTGCCCCCCCACAGCTTCAGTCATTTGCAGCTATTTATTGATTTATTTGTCAAATTTCAGCTTCTACGTGTTGCCACCTAAACGTCATCGACCCGATGCTTTCGGAATCTCCAACACACACACCGATACAGAGCTAGCACTTTTGCCGCGCCTGCTCAGGCTAACAGATTGTGCAGTAGCGCAAAAGAGTCGGTCAAAGTATCCCACTCAGGATTTCAAACTCCGATTCAAAGCCAGTGGCTGTCTCACAAGCGCCATCCGCATTCCAAATGACTTGCGACAGTAACATTTCTGTGGCTGGCCTGCTGGACGACGGCAATTTGGAATTAGTTGTTCATTCTAACGAGATGACTTGCTTGACTCAAGCTGACGTTTGAAAAATAAAGCCAACGCTGACAGCAGCCAAGTTTCTGCTTCAGCCTGATGGGATTCCAAATTGACGGGAGCCACTAAAACGACCACACTTTGCTCGAGATGTCGCCCTCCTCATCATTAGGACATTTTGATAGATAGCCGTGATGTCATCCACATCGTCATTCTTTTTTTTTTTTTTCTAACAATCTGGATTGCCGTGCAGCCTCACTTAATCTGATTTAATCGTCCAAAAAAATAAAAAATAAAAAAAAAAGGTTGCCGGTCGTTAGAGTCCATACGGAGCAGACTTTCCCACTCCAAAAGTCTGCAGCTCAAGCTGGGAGTTGGCAAATCATGGCCACATACAGACCAAACCACAAACACACACACACACACATATACATATATATATATATATATATATATATATATATATATATATATATATCCATCCATCCATCCATTTTCCGAACCGCTTGATCCTCACTAGGGTCGCGGGGGGTGCCGGAGCCTATCCCAGCCGTCATCGGGCAGTAGGCAGGGGACACTCTGAATCAGTTGCCAGCCAATCGCAGGGCACACAGAGACGAACAACCATTCACGCCCACACTCACACCTAGGGACAATTTAGAGCGTCCAATCAGCCTGCCATGCATGTTTTTGGAATGTGGGAGGAAACCGGAGCACCCGGAGAAAACCCACGCAGGCCCGGGGAGAACATGCAAACTCCACACAGGGAGGCCGGAGCTGGAATTGAACCCAGTACCTCTGCACTGTGAAGCCGACGTGCTAACCACTGGACTACCGGGCCGCCTATGTATATATATATATATATATATTTATATTTTTATATATATATATATTTTTTTTTCCATGACACACTCCAGTACCCAAATTCAGGGCATGGATGCTGCACGAGGGTGGTGCCATGGTGACACTGGACTGAAGAAGTGGAATTTTCTACCACACGCACCTTCTTTTCGCTCCCCAACAGACAAGCTCTGATGGAGAGATAAGATGAAGGTCATGCTGAAAGAACAGAGATTCCACTCGGGAATGTGTGGAATGACACTCTTGTTTCGGCACAAAGAAAAAAAAAAATCATTGGATGCAACTGGCACGGAGTTATGTGAGCATCACCGCGGTCAGTGCGAGTTTGCCGCAGGAACAACCAGTTGCAGGAGCGGGCGCAAACACGGCATCCTTGTGTGGACAATGTGAGGGTGAAATGGCAAGAGAACAAAAGGCCACCCTTCAATCAATACTGCGGATTACGACGGAGGGGGAGGCAATAAAGCCGCGCTTGTTGTTTACCCTTCACGTCGGCACACTCGCGCTGTTTATTTTCTCTGTTTGATTAAGGGGCAAATTACTTTTACGTCGCTTGGTTTTCGTCAGGGAATGAGCAACCGTCGTCCGCCTCGACCAGCGTTTGCCGATCTGACCTGTACATGCGTGCTCACGAAATGAAGCGCGCCGCTGAAAGGTGGCGTCTTTTTGGCATGTGCATCACCTCGTGCATCTTTTCAAACGAGCTCGCTTTACAATTTACAGATGACATTTTCCAATGAAGACGAGATCCCTTGGAAAGGCGATCGGGCACTTGACCGAAATGAATGACGGGTTTATGGGAGCGAGTCTCAACTGAATGACTCCCGTTCTCGTGATGGGGCAACGGGGGTCACAGGGGGGGGGGGGGGGGGCACATTTTATTCTCCATGTTAACTTTTGCTCTCTGAATAGGAGCTGGACAATCAAGCTCAGTCAGAGTCAAGCCTGAGCGTGATGGTCGTTCTGGAGGTTCCAGGAGACACCGCGACAAGGTGATTCGAGACGTCCTTCGTCCCTGGAAGTCGAGTCAGTGAGATCCTCTCAAGTGGTGTTCCTCCTTTAGGCACAAACACGTGCTCCACTTCAGCAACCAATCAAGTCGACTGTGTTCTTTGGATGCCACGTCAGGTTTGAGCCAAGGATTAGAACGGCCGTGTAAAAGTTGACGTCTTACCTCCAAACATGCCATATTTGGTCATCGAAACAACCGAGGAGGCATCAGAACCACAAAGCTACATTTTTTCCTCGGAGAGTCATACTTGATTCATCAGAACTTGGAGAGCGAGAAGTGAATGAATGTGGGAAGGAGATGAGAAGAGAGACAGTGAGAAATGAGAGCGTGTCATGCTTTCAACGTCTTGAGCGACGACTTGTCATTTCAGCAATCTTCCCGGGAAAGGCAAGGCCTGCAGAGCTCTGTCCGCGTGCCGCGTCAACGACAGTGGAGTCTTTCGTTCCCCCCCCCCCCCCCCCCCCGTCAGAGTTTCTGCATGGCGCAACATAATTCACGGGTGGCCAAACACAGCAAAGTGTGGCTGAAACCGAACGGAGAAATATCACCGCGGCAGCAAGTCTTTTTACTGGCCCAACAAACCAGTGCAAAACCTTTGGGAAAAAAAAGCATTCCGACGAGCTCAAACGCTTGAGTTCATCTGTTTTCTTTTTTTTCTACAGTGCACAAAGAAAATACACACCAGTGGAAGCGGTGGCGGTTTAATAGCCACCTCGCACGGTTGCGTTCATATGCTCGTTTTGGCACAAAGATGAAGTGAGTTTTTGTTGATCTGTTGTTGTTGTTGTTGTTTTTTTAAAACGTGAAAGGCCCAAGTCTTTGCAAGCTTCTTTACGAGACTTCATGCTTGCAAAAGATGGATTGTTTCGGTTCAAGAAGCACAAAACTGCTGACATTCAGCATGCACGGAAAAATTTCCATTGACACATTGATTTGGAAATACTTCACAGTCTTATGAAAGAAAAAAAAAAAGCACACAACAAAGAAAACATGTTTTGTGAATTGAATGTCACCTGGTCCATCATATGCTTGTTCTTCATTCCTGCACTTGGAGAGGAATTCAAATTGTGAGGTGCCAGGGGCGCACAGACAAAAACGTCGGGCCACAGACTCACTGACCTCACTGCAAGACCCGGTCTGAGGTGGTGAGCAACCCCTCCCCCTTCAAAGTTTGGACTTCTGCGAGAGTCAAGTCGGAGAAAGGTCATACGTGGAAAGAGAGTGGCTGGCTTGTCCCGAATGTAAACACCTCCATCCCAGTAAATATTGACCACGTTCAGAGTGCTGTGGAAATGCTTATTTGCTAGGAGAAGCAGTCAAGATCGAGCAGTTGAAGCGCACTTGATGTCCTGCTTTGACCTTTCGCCACTTGATGAATTATTTCCTTGCACAAATTCTGCCAAGGTAAGCCGTGTCGAAACAAGAATGGAGGAGGACCATACTGATGTTTGCCGTCTTGAAATGTGAGGTGAGGAAAAGAAAATTGTGAAACAATTTTGTATTCATCCATCCATTTTCCGATCCGCTTCTCCTCAGAGGGGTCGCGCGGGGGGGGGGGGGGTGCTGGAGCCTATCCCAGATGTCCTCGGGCAGTCGGCGGGGGGGACACCCTCAATTGGTGGCTGGCCAATCACACGGCACACACAGACGAATGACCAATCACCCTCCCAATCACTATTTGAGAGTGTTCCATTGACCTGCCACGCATATTTGTGGAATGTGGGTGCAAACCGGAGTACCCGGAGAAAACCCACGCAGGCACGGGGAGAACATGCAAAGTCCGCACAGGAAGGCCGGAGCCGGGATCAAACTCACGACCTCTGCACAGTGAGGCAGACGTGCTAACTTAGCACCGTTCTAACCTACAATTTCGTTTTCTAGAATTGAAATCACCATGAGCAGACTCACTGAATATTAGCGACGGGTGGCTAGACGGGCGACCGAACAGACGGACAAATAGTCAGATATCTGCAGTGGCTTTGCGATGCCACTAAATTGCAAATGGACAGCGAGAGAAAAAGAGGATGCTGCCAAAAGATGTTGCACGTCTCTCAGAGAAACTCTGCCTCCGGCATCCTTGACAAATGAGGACGGATAAATAAACTCCTCTGGCGAATAACCATGGCTGTTTCTTTCTGATGTAACCTTGTGGAGGAGTGTCAAAACATAGCAACCATCGGCCCACATTTGCGCTCGGTAGGCTTTCGCATAAAGGACGCAATGTCCAGCGCATTTGGTTCAAATTAGGAAGGTCGCGCTGCACGCTGGGTTTATTTGGACCTCCGACAGCCAAATAATCACAAGGCTCTGACTGCGATGGGACAAATATCAGCAGTCTGGAACAACTTCTGTTTCCTGGCTAATTGAAAAGCAAACTCCAGGCCATTTCTCATTGTGAGAGCTTTGCGTCTTCTGGAAATGGAAATTCGGCCTGCAGGATGTGAAACGCTTTTTGTTTCCGAGGGCAGAACGGTGCGTCGGGATTGTGAGCCACGTTGGTGGTTTGTGCGCAGAAGCGGGCCGGTCTCTTGGAGGTAAAGAACTGGGAGGAGGTCCGGATGAGACGGAGAGTCTTTCATTTTGCCGAACCTCTCCATGCAAAAGCGATGCTGCGGGAGGGGTTCTTGTTTTCATAGCGAGTAGCAAATGCGGTGAAAGCGCCGAAAAGGTTCTCGCAACCAACAAATATGTGAGCTGCAAAGACGCGCAGGCACATCACAGCACGCCAACAAAAAGAAAACACGGTTGACAGGCCTAACCGAAAGCAGGTCGTAGATGGTATGACAGATATTTGGCTTTGTACCGGGCGGCTTGTGCTGTAAGGAGCTCGCTGACGGAGGTGCAGTCGCTCGACCAGAACAGAACCAAACCCACAATCGGTTCGATCTTATCAAGGCCTTGTTTTGATCTGCTCTCTTGCTTGCTTTCAGTTCAAGGAATGTCAGCCCAGAAACCAAAAAGAACAAACAAAAAAAAAAAAAGAGTTGCTTCGTAAGACAGCTGTGCAGCACCAACAAATGACACAAGAGGGGCAACGGACGGTCATACGCGGTGTGTACGGATTACGGATAAAATAGAGGTTGTGTATTTCTTTATTTTGCAAATCGTAATTCCCAAAATAAAGGGCCATGTGTTAGATCAAGTGAGTGTGGAAGGCGGCGTGCCTTTGCTCGGAGGTAGCAGCTGGTGGCCCGATATAGCCGTTGCTGCCGTGCACAGAAACGCCGCCTTTTTGCGCACAGACTCCCTTTCCAGAAAGGACCGCGGAGGGCTACGGACGATAAAATTCAGATTTTCACTTGGGAAAATAAATCAGAGCTTCGGTAATTGAAATTCAAGCGCGGTGTCAAATATCCTACAGACCATCGAGGCTACGCTTGTGGCTTTATCTTGCATCGGCTGCTGCTTTGGGGGTGGATTCCTGAGCTCACACGCTCCCATATTTCCCATGTTTTGTATGCACTTATCACCCGGTAGAATAAGGCTGGAGGATGCCACGCAGTACCAAATCAAAAGGGGAAACGGATCTCTGTTTTAAATCTCTGCCAGCCACGTCATGTTGAATGCGCATGCCGTCGGTGGCCAAAGTCAGCCAACTAAGAACGTAACGTGCACAAAAGGAAGATTTGGCCTCCCTTTGACAATTTTCCACCGCCGCATCGACATAGAGGAGGGTGTGTGAAAACTACAGTGACAAAAGGTTGAATTTTCTTCCGTTTAAAAGTCTGCCTAAGGCAGCTGGGCGGACGGCACAACACTAAAAAGCCTTTTGTCCGGCCGGGATCGGCATGACGTTGGGGACATTAGATGTTATATTACACTCCTTGTTCTTTTCATGGCCTGCTTCCGCTTTGTGCTTTGAGGCTACTGTTTTCATAAGACGGCAACGAGAGAAAAATATTCAACTGAGCTGGGAACACTTCCTCAGAAGGATTCTTTTACCACCTGCACATATCAATCAACCGTTTGGCCTTTGCAATATGCAAGGGACGGGGGACGGGGGACGGGGGGGGGTGAATGGGGAAATTTTCACTTGGATCGCGCTCCAAGATGGAGACGAATGGCTGCCTCAGCACGTCGGCCCGTCTAGTCGGACCACTCGACGTAACAGACACTAATCTGTATATTCTGCGTATGAGCGAGCGATGAAGATATCGATCGTGACACATTGGCGTTGATCTTGGCACGGGCTCCCGCGGGCTCACTTGGTGGTCCTGAGCGTCTCTCAAAAAAAACAAAAACAAACTCGGCAGTTATTTTCTCTGCTCGAGCACTATCGTATGACACCATCGAAAGCAATTTGTGGCCGCAGACTATTCTGCCTCAGGTGCGAGATTCACTGATGTAAGAACACGACAACGAACCGAGGCAAATAAATAAAGTATCCCCGTGAATAAATGGGTTTGAGTGTTTGATACATTTGACCAATCAAATGTATTGTCCCCGTTTTGTTCCAGTGCAGTGGGCTCTCCATCGAGAACATAGAAGAGGACTCTTAGGACAGTAAAGTACGCCTTGCGGCAGGACGTGTGTATTTTAGGGGTGTGCTTTGAGAAAGAGCCCACTGTGGAGGTACTTTTACAGCTCGGGGAGAAAGAGGGGGTGGGGAAAAACATACAACAAGCCACTCGCTAGCTCCTGGCTGTTTGTCAAAAAGGAAAAAGGAAGTCTCGAATGAGGCAAAAGTGAAAAAGGAACATCTCTCTCAAGGGAAGACAAGAGACCCACGCAAAGCAGCGAGGTAGAGGCGTAGAGCCACGCTGATAGCCGGCGCTCTCCACCTATTTGCATACATTTCCATGAGAAAAGGCGGCATCGTGCGGCGCGCACCCAAATGAAAGTGACCTCTCTACCTTGTCGAGGGAGTCTCGGAAGAATTCGAGTGGCGGCGGCGGCGGCGGCTTCGGGCGGGCAGCTTTAGCGCATTTATCACTGGAAAAGGACTTGATGTAGTCCAATTAGCTCAGATATTGCGCAACATCTGTCTTGTACAGGAGGGCCAATTATGCTCAGTGATTCTTTACATCTGTGAAGTCCTTGTGGAGTCTTACAAAATGAAACTCAACATCTGTTCGTGGCGGTGTTGGCCATTGCCCCAGTAGAGCAGGTATGACGTCGGGAAACGGTTCAAGGCATCAAAATTCCACACCTACTCATTTTACAGGTGGAACATGTCCAAGCGTATTTTATTTATTAATTTTTTGGGGAATTTTGAAAGTGAGGACGCATGTTTAGGTGTTCAGTGCGCCACAAAACAGGCAACAGCACACCAAGCTTTAATCTCGAACTCGATAGAAAGTAAGCAGGTTGTCAAAAAAAAAAAAAAAAGATTGAGTGCTTGTGAAATTTTCTGGTACACAAGCCAAGCTATTTTCCAAAATGAAAACAGTTGAACCGACAGATGAAGGACGAGTAGAGATGAAAGTCACACACACACTGCTGTGGGAACAAAACGATGAAGCAATTTCAAGCAATAACTCCATGAAAGCGTGGAGGCAGTTCCTCCATAAAGTCCTCACTGATGTGGAAATGAGTGTGTGGTGAAAGCCCAACACTTGAACGAAAACATATTGAATTCACTGTCATACGAGTAAGATCATTACATCCATTGGAGTGTTCGAGATGTTATCTGTAAAGGGTATACACCCATCTGCAGATGTTGGCACGGGCACGGGATCGGTTTTGACGGGAAATATGCAACTTCGGCCTTGCTTAGACGATTTTGATTTATTCTTAACTGCTTCTTCATTGACTGTCATAGATACCGGTAGCCTTCTACGGTGCAGGCCGCCCACTGCCAATCACCGTTCGTTTTCTGTGCTTGCTATGGATTAGTTCAAAGTGGAATCATACAGGCTAACGGTGCAGAGGTGCAGGCTTCGATTCCGGCTGCGGCCTCTCCCACTGCCTGCGTGGTTTTCCTCCGGGTCCTCCGCTTTCCTCCCACATTCCCAAAAACATGCACGGCAGGTTAATGGAACACTCAAAATTGTCCTTAGGTGAGCGTGAAAGGTTGTTTTGTCGATGTGTGCCCTGCAATTGGCTGGCAACCAGTTGAGGGTGTCCCCCGCCTACTGCCCAACGAGGGCTGGGACAGGCTCCGACACCCCTGCGACCCTCGTGAGGATAAAGCGGATCAGGAAACGGATGGATGGATGGATGGATGGAATCAAACATAAAAATAACAAAACCGACATGATGAAGAACATTACCATCCTGCATGACTGAAGTGTCATATTTTTGGTTAAAACAATGCTAGCGTTCTGCAGCAAGGAAGCTTATCAAACAAACTCCGTTTCAGAAGAGAGCTCCGATTTGTTGGGCAAAAACTGATTGTAAAGCCAACATTTTACTAGAGTTTCAGGAAAGATGAGAACTTACGTGGGCACAGTAAATAAGTAACTTGATGCCGTTGCAAATTATGCTCCCTGATTGTACTAAATGAAGTGTGATTTACTTCAAATTTTAGGGATGTGCTGGATACATTCCCCCCCCCCCCCGAAGTCCAAACTATCTGCATCCTAAAATGCCTTTGAGCCCACAGGACTTCCCGCTCAAGTACTCGCTCTCCTCGCTAAACCCATCGTGAGTGACCCAGATAGAGCCAGAGATAGGGAAGGTAGAAAGAGCGATCGAGCAGGGTGGTGGTTTCAGTCGAGCACCGGGAGGGAAGGAAACAGCCATTAAAGCCAGTCTGTTAATCAGCCATTTAGGGTTTAATTGAGTGGAGTTAATTAGGAGTCAGTGGGCAGTCTGTGCTCGGGGGGCCAGAGGCTGACATGAGAAGCAGCTGGCTCAGAAACCTGAGCCGATTGTTGCCGATTCTTTTGCGCAAAGCCGGTGGCTGAATGGCAGGAAAATGAGCGTCATTACGCTCGTCTATTGCGGCTGCCTTGAAGGAGTTTGGGTGTCATAAATGACCCCGCTACCTCCAGAAGCCGGGCAAGGCGGACTGTACGTCTCCACGGAAATCAAGCGCCGGCTTGCCTTTGAGGACCCGGCCGGTTTAAAGTGAGTGGAAAATACCACATTGTGTGCGCATGCGCGCTGGGGGAGACGCAGACAAAAACAGCAGTCTGGCCGGAGTGAGGCGTCAGCTCACCTCACACCATCTCTACACTGAAACGACTACACATCTGATTAATCCCCCCCCCCCCCACACACATAAAAAGAGCAAGAAAACAAAGATGTGCCTGTCCTCACTCCCTAAAAGCAGCTCTGCATAGAGCCACCATGAAGACCAGAATCCGAGTCCACCCTCCTAAAAGTTTGATTTGATTTAATGTCCTGTTCCTGCCTCAGCTGGACCACGGGGCACTGGAATGTGATGTGGCGACCGACAAGGCTTGGATTGCTTAGTCTGCGATGGATTCATTCGACATGTCTGGGTCCAGAGTGGCCGCATTCAGGCTGTCCATCAGGGGAGTAAGCGCATAGCGTGCTGGGAGCCTAAAATCCAATAAAGGGTTTGACAAAGAACTGCCTCTTGACTCCGAATACCAAACAACATGTGATCCTCCTTAGGGAAATAACTTGCTTGTCTGTTCCGCTTCGCCCCACAAGTCCAAAGTAATGGAGGAACGTCCTGCTGAGGATGCCATGTGCTGCGTCGAATTATGGCATGTTCTTATGCCAAAGGAATGCTAAATAGACTCGAGATAAACTGCAAAACTCTGCGCTCGAACTGGCATTTTTACACCGACGTGTGTCATGTAATCGATCCTCCCAACAGTTGATAAGGAAATACCAACGATAAAATGACTCGACATAATCCACACACAAGGCAACAGGAATGCTTAAACATAAAACAGGGGGGGAGGGGGTCAGTTTGAGGTATAGAACGGTCCAAAATTTAAAAATAGAACCTCAGCAGCTATGTGAGCGAAAAAACAAGATCCCGGATACCAGCGGTCGAAATGGGTTTTCTCCGCAGGGTGTCCGGGCTCTCAATTAGAGATAGGGTGAGGAGTTTGCTACTTCTCCACTTTGAGAGGAACCAGATGAGGTGGCTCGGGCATGCCTCCCGGTCGCCTTCCTGGTGAGGTGTTTCGGGAATGTCCCACCGGCAGTAGGCCCCGGAGACGACCCAGGACACGCTGGAGAGAGAAAGTCTCCCGGCTGGCCTGGGAACGCCTCGGGATCCCACCGGAAGAGTTGGAAGATGTGGCTTGGGAGAGGGAAATACGGGCTTCCTTGCAAAAGCTGCTGCCTCCGCCACCCATGACTTAACCCTTGCACAGCAAAAATGAATGGAAAAAAAAAAGCCGCGGGGGGCATGCATCCCCTAGACAAATCTCAATTTACATTTCTGTCAGTACCTTGGAAGTGCTGGCTGGCTGGCGTGCTTTAAAAGCTGTCTCCTGGATGGTGACTTGATACTTAAACAACTGCAGGGAGGTTCGCGGTGTTTAGTGGCTCACTGAGGAAACTCGGAACGCAAGTGACAAGTAAGAAACTGCAGCTGTGCTCCGGTTAAAAATTGGAGCCGAGAGGAGAGACGTCAAGGCAAATAACTTCAAAGGCACTCTTTTACAACACTCACGAGGTCAAGCCGACGGGTAAAAGAAAGTCGGGATGTTTAGTTCCCGATTTGCCCCTTCCTGACCGAGGACGCCAAATGCTCGACTATCTTATACCGAATTATTCTTATGTCGGGACTCTTTAAAGAGTGGATTTGTCTCGATCAACGGCTCCAAAACAACTCGGGCTGACAACCTTGAAAATGAAACGTCTTCCAAGATTTCGGGGCGAAAATCATCCCAAAGCGGGTAACTATAGTGGTGGCTAAAAGTAACAAAGCGCAGCTTTGCAGAACACGGGCATGTCTGCGACTTTTGGACAGTGCCTTTGGGATGATTGGCCTCGTTGAGACTGAATGAAAAGGTTCTTTTGTGGAATTTTGCCCCTCCGTTCTGCACTCAGCAGTCGAGAAGTGTATACATTTATATAAATATTGTCTTAGCTGGAGCACATTCCTGCTGGCTAGCCCCCTCCTTCTCTAAAAATAAAAAAGGTACCCACACATAAAGTCCTACCCACCGTATGAGAAGTGGCGTTTCCCTGTGCCCCCGACCCGAGAATGTTTGCTGACGATTTAAAAGGTGACACTGACAACGCCTGTCCAGACGTCATCGTTCTGTTCCGATTTTCAAGGTCATTTGAATGACAAAAGTCGGACTTGGAATTGAATATATTGCCTCCTGATGAAAAGCTCCTGCTGTGTGTCCACTTTCAAGTTTGACTTGTGTGAATTGATGTATTCTGCTCCGCCGACTCTCAGCAGTAAGTAACGGCTGGTTTTGTATTTTCTTTCGAAATGAATGTTTGTCGTGTTTTTTTTTTCAAGAGGACCCCGGGAAGACTGGCACTGCCTAAGGGCACAGCTCATGGGGATCCTAACAAATCAACATATTTGAAGAACAAACTTATGTAAAAAAAAAAAAGATGTATTGAAGTCGATGATTGGCAATCAAGGTTTAATTTGTTTGGCTAATTTGGATTGTCGACGTGATGTACAGTATTCATGTCACAATTGGATGGCTAAATTAGCCATTAGCTTTTGAAAAGGCAGTGTGCCCGTTGACTCCGTGCAATTCTTTTTCTATTAAAAAGCATTCGGGGAAACATACACCATTTCATCTTGCACATAAAGGACAAACACTTTGAGGAGGTTAAAACAAATAACAACAACAATAAGTGGCCGCAAACACTTAACCTGAGTGGGAATATTTTCAGCTTGCGAGGGTCTCCGGGAAATGCGAGCATAGCGCGAGCTTTTCTGACTGAACAAGGGCGCATTCATGTGCGGGTTCCTAACAGCTCACTTCGAGGAAAGCCATCTGTTATCACACCCCCTCGCTAAGAGCTTGTTGTAGAAGTACGAGCCGTGGCTCTTCATGTACGTGCTACATCCATATAGACTTAGCGGAATTATGAACACCTCGACAACGGCGCTGCAGTTTCGGCCTCATCGGGCCTTAAGTGCGGTAGGCCGCTTCTTGTCGTTTGACGTGCCAGTGAAAGGCTTGCTTTGTGCCTTGTATGTATAGCTGCTCCACTTAATCGTTGAGACGCACACTGTAGGTCACGTTTATTACTGTGAAGAGAAACCGGAAAGGAAAGCCGATACCGTTCAAATAAACGCAGAGCACACAATACATGTACACAAACGAGGACGGGGCCACAAGGAGTCGTTTTCAAAATACTAACACGGCAACTGCTTTGGGCAATATGGATTCCGTTTCTTCAAAAAGCCACCGTAGCAAACCAGGTCAACTTACGTCACGCGTGCAACCAAAACAATAGCAAGCTTGTCATGATGACAGATGTGGTTGAAGTGAAATCTCAAAGTACATGACACGGAGGTCTTGGCTCAAGCGAGGCCGACAAAGAGAGAGCGCTCGGAATATGACCGCGCCGCTATGATCGGGTTACCACTGGAATAAAAAGCGCGAGTGTGGAACAACCATTCTGAAGTGTTTTCAACTTTGGCGTTGTGATGGCAGAATGATTCGTTACGCTCGCTTGCTGTGCAAATGGCACTCGCTCAGGGAGGGTATCAGGCGTGCCAAATGGATCATGCAAGGGATTCGCTGTGGGTGACCCCCCCCCCCCCCACAGCCCCACCCCCCACAATGGGAGGAGACAAAAGTCAACGACATTGGCCTTAGCCCCTCAAAGAATTGACTGGTCAGAGGGCACAGGTCCCCGAAGCCTCTGTTCCATACGGCAGATAAATTACGACCGTCATTTCAATCACACAGCTGACAAGTGAACACAAACGTCGTTAAGGCCTTGACAAAAAAAAACATGACATTGCTGCGACCGCTATGGAAGCACGTCGTTTTCAAGCACGGGAATGACAGAGAGCGCAAAATTTTCTTCAAAGCGCTTCCCCACAAACATCTTCGTCAGCATCGGTCAAAAAAAGCTCGGGGCAATTTCATCGAGGTTTGACAACAAACTCGCGGCGTGCGGTAATCCACACTTGTAATCCACAGAAACCTCTTTGTTCACTGAAGCCATTGTGTAAGGTTCGGGCTGACAAGGCTTCCATTAAAGCAACCTTTGTGTCGTTGAGTTTTTCAACGCATCCCACGAGTTGACCTTTGGGTTAGCGGGCCTTTTTCCATACAAGATTTTGCCAAGAAGCGGGGAGGATCCTGCTCCGTCACCTTTTCATGAGCGTCATTGCCGACGCAGAGACGACATTGGACTCTTTCTCGCTGAGATGAGTCGACGAGCCGTGGCCAATGGAGCTTCGCGTCAAAAGCCAGACAATAAAAATGAGTTTAAAGACGAGTTTTAAAGATGGGCACCGAGGGGGCTCGCCGAATATTCAGCGGGAGGTCATTTTAAAGAGAAGGAGGGGCAACGGAAAAAGCTGGATTCCCTCTGAGCCTCCGCCACGTACTCGGTACCTCTAAAAGTGTCTGGTCCGCCTGAGCTGCCGGGCAGATGCGAAGGAGCTCCGAGAGGTAAGGTAAAAGGATCTTCAAAAGAACTCTAAAACGAGCCAAGTAAAAGATTGCCAGAGTAGGAGTGATGTGCGGTGAGCAGCAGCATTCTGGACCAACTGGAGACGCTTCATGGAGGATTGGCTGACTCCAAAGTAAAGAGCATTCCGGTCATCCAGCTGAGGTGTGACGGAGGCAGGAATGACTGTTTCGAAATGCTACAATAATCAGTAATAATAATAATAATAACAATAAAAAAAAAAAATAGGTGACATAATAAATGAAATAGCACAAATGAATGCAGGCTGAGCCCCACGAAATAGCCCTAAATTAACTTTGGATGTTTACACTCTCGAAGCAGGACAATAGACTCACTAGGCAGCGATTACACAAGTAAACCAGCGCAGGACATCCCTTTTCTTTTTTAGAGTGCGTAAGGTAATCACAGATGGAATGCGAGGCCAGTGGCGCTCGGCCTCGTCTGTCTCTGTTGCTGCCGCCAGACACAAATGGGTCAATCTGAAAACTTTCTCCTGCTCGGGGGATGCGGACACTTTGTGCGCAGTCATATGACTGCCTGGCTCTCTGTGATCAGTGAGATGGAGTCAAAAGTAACGGAGTGAAATGATCTTTTTCTGTTTCACAGAAATACTCAAGTAAAAGTCAAGTAAGCGAGTAAAACATAATTTCGGTTTGGCTGCAATGAAGTCCCACTTAACAATGGCTCCAGTGTTGTCCCGAAGAACTCAATGTTAGAACCTTTTGCCATCGCACACCCGACTCGTATTCTTGGCGACAATAAAATCCCAAAATGCTGATGCGAGGTGTCACGTTGTCATCTTGAGATGATTTGTGCGGTCACTGAGGCATAAATATTCAGTGAGTGTTGAGAAGTCATCCAACTTCGCATCTGCATGATCGTTTCCAATTTTCCCTTTTGCAAGACCGGATCGGGAGTCACATACCTCAATAATCCGGTCGTGGATTTGAAGGCCGTCCTCCTTGTCCGCTGGTCCACTCTCAATAATTCTGGACACAAAGATCCCCTCGTTTGAAGCGCCGTCATGAATATCCTATGGAGGAATTTACAGTGCAAACTGTGAAATTTACTGCTTGTAGGCTAAGTTTGATTCAAGAAAAAACAAAAAGAGTTTTGGGGGTGAGGAACATGCCATCAAACACCAACCGGGCAGGCACTAAAATGGGCCCACATCAAACGATCTCATTTTTTAAGGTTACTAATTGCAAATGACTAGTTCAAAAATACAATGAGTGGAAGTGAATGGAAGCATATTTATTGTGAAAGCCTTTCATTAGCCATGCATTTAAGTTTCCGAAATGACACATCGGCGCTGTTGCATGATGATCTGCAAAACCATGACAGCGCATGATGGAACGTCATCTTTTCGAGATCAAAGCTACAAACAACCTCAGCTATCCAAGCGGTGGGTGGCCAATGAGAGATTGAGGTTGGGGCTAAATCAGAGCCGGGCAAAGCGCAGCCGCAGCCTCTGTATGGCCCTCACAGCGGCCACGAAGTCAAAGTAAAATATCAAATACGCGGTGCTTGATTTCAAAAGGCACGGGAAGAACATGCAAACTCCATACAGGAAGGCCGGACTCGAACCCTGGACCTCTGCACTGTGAGGCCGGCATGCTAACCGGTCGACTTATAATTTTCTATTTGTGGCGATACATACCACATCTACTCGTGTTGCAATTTACTGAAACGGGACAATATGTTTTTTTTTTTTCTAACGTCGACAAAAGTTGAGGTTAGCATGTTAGCTCGGCCCTCGGCAAGCGTTCCAGTTTCTCGTGTGGCCCCTGAGCAGAATCAATTGCCCATCCCTCAACTAAATGAATACACGTAGGTATTTATTACATGTTGATGAACTAGCGTGAAACCTGCGGCCATGATGCTTCCCTGGCCAAACGATTTGACTCTGCCTGGACATCAGCCAGTCCGCATTAAAGCCTCTGTTGAAGACCGACCGACTTGAAAGAATATAAAACGGTGGTCCTCGACCCGCTTTTGAAATTCTCTTTCAAACTGATGAAGCGTACATGCTGCGTGCACCACGGTACATTTTAATTGAAGTCATCATCTGCCAAATTATAACTAACTACTCCGGACCTGCTTCCTTCCTCTTTCAAAGGGAGCGTGCGGTGGCAACGTCGACACCGCTTCACTGCAAATTATTCTCCACGCTCCCCGCTCGTTGCCCCACGACTAACCCGTGACATTTGCAGACAAACAAGGTCTGGCGGAGACCGCAAAATCTGGCAGCCGATCGCTGGTAGCAGCCTTTGCTCAATGACGGCCACATGAAAAGCGTATGTCAGAAGCTATAAGGACATGAGCTCTCCCTGTCCTAATGAGTAGCCTCTTCCACAGACTGTTGGTTTTTGAGGTTGGCAGAAAAGCAAAAGCCAAGTATTATGTCAGCTCCTTCGATGCGTCGGCCTTTGATGACAGCAAGTAGCATTGGCAAAACCGAGATTTACTTTGTTGCTTCAATCTCTTTATAGTTTGCGAAAACAAAAACAAAAACGTTTCAATGTCCCAATCGACGTCGCGACAGAAAATGGCATCTCTGTGGCGCGGATAACTTGACTTGAGTGGCGTCCGAGTGAACCCGATACCGATCGCGCCGTTTTGCTTCCTCGGCGACAAGAACATTTGCCTCCCTCGACAGGTTTTATTCCAACAAGTGTGTGGCATCAGATTCAAATGTGACTTGAATTGGAACACACATAACGGCTCGGGAAATTACAGGCCAGACAAAGCAACCTTTGGTTTTTACCTCACCACCAAAATGTCCTCAATTAGAGAGAAACACAAGGCAGGTCACAGACCTGACCCCATATTTAACGACCATAAACGTAATTATAGATTTTTCTTTCTTTTTTTTTTTTTAATCCGTAACGTGCCTAAACCACAGCCGAAGCGAATACAAGCACAGTGAAATGTAATAATGCAGTCCCGTTCATTCATGGACAGAACACACACTGGGGCATCTCCACTCACTCTTGCAGGGGAAGATTGCGGTGCTTAAAGTGTGTGCTTTACATTCCTGGCTTGACACATGACACTTGTCTGATCACTGGGTGGGAGGGGGGTGTGGGGGGTGAAAGTTCCAAGATGCTCTGCTTCTAACCTACCGCACATGGCTTTCCTCCCATGATGTTAAAGCCCAGAGAGCCGCCCTCACGGAGAAGGACAACCGCCACACTTTTCGTGTCGCTTTCCTACGGGCACACAGAGGAGAAATGCAGCGGGTTACTTGGAACACTCCAACATTGACGCACATTCACTGATGGGATATACGTTGTATCGACAAAATAGGAAACGGACGATCTTGGAACGTCACAAAAGTGACCTAAAAAAGAAAGAAGAAGAAAAACACAATAGAACAACAAAAATCCAGTGGACATCACGTGATTGCGGAAGGTACCGGGGTTGAGAGATTTGTCTGAACGGCAAATGACTTTAGCACAGTTAGCATCTTAAAAGACTAAAAATCCACCAAAGACTTTTGAAATATTCTGACGGCCATGTTTTATGATCGATATCTCCTCCTCCTGGTTAGTGCTCCGATACGCCCCTTAATTTTGACTTCAAAATGGCGCCGCGAGAGTGACTGCCTTTCCAGCAGCTCCGATATTTTGTTGTTGTACTTCTTCCTTTCATAACTTTGCTGCTGTGAATTGGGAATCTCTCCATTGTGAGACTAATAAAGGTTTTCTTATCTTATCTTATCTTATCTTAAAAAGTAGCCAGAAAATACAGACAACACAAAACACGTGAGCGGAAGTGATCGATTTGTTCCTTTCCAATCTGACAAATACAGAGCGCGAATTCTGCCTTGATTTTAACATCCGAATGACGAATCAATATTTGATATAACCAGACAATATCGGGCAGGTATGTACGAAGCGTGATGAAGGAACTGGGTTGCTTCCAAGCCAACAGTACGTGTATGTGACTAAATATAAAGCAACAATATCAGCACGTACAGAGCCCCCAACTGCCATGGACTCTAAAAAAAAAAAAAAAAGGCCGTCATGTGCTGTCAGGTCGTTGAGGAATGCGCAGCCCTGCATTGTGTCACGCCACCATTAGCAACACATGCCGTCACATCAGCGAGGCGGACGCCTCACCAAAAAGTCAAGAAGCCAGGAAGACAATTTCCAGAATGAAATCAAACTCTTGCGTGCAGCTGAGCTACACGATTCCGCCAAGAGCCCTGAAACAAATTGGAAGGATTTTGAAGGTGCTCTAACGTTTAGTCGGCGAGATATTAGAATGTACTCCGAGTAATTAAGGGGGACTTTCTCAGACATCTGCAAACACTCTCGCGAAGCTAAATGAGGAGAATCTCTTCGGGAGGTTGTGCATTTCCTCAAGCATCAGGTATGTCCAGGTGCTAAAAGTAAAAGACAACTTTCAGTTGCGCTATAAAGCCAGACCTGATGAGGACTCACGAGATACAGTAAAGGGCAAACTCATACAAGGCAAGGAATAGTGTGCTCAGCGGAGGGTGACCGCCCTCAAATCCGGTTTGTGAGGGATCCCCTCACCCCGAGCGTGGTTGAAAGCATGCCGACTTTGGCCTCGTCCAGTTTTTCAGAGGCGCCGAGCTCGATTGCAAACTCGTATACGCCACAGAGTTGGGTAAGTGGCCGTAAATGGTCATTTTCTGGTCCGAATGCAGGCCAGAAGGCGATCGGGGAGGTCAAGGTAACTAAGTCCAAACACACGACAGAACGACTGTCGCGGTAGGCCTGCACCTTTCGTCAGTGGCCGCCCACGACATTTTTACGTGACGTTAAAATGTAATTCCTACCTCGGTCCGACAGAGACCTTCGGCTTGATGTACTGCACAGACGGTCAACAGATAAATGTGTCCTTTACTCTGACTAACGCGTTGCTAATTTGGACCAGACTAAGAAGATCTGCACACACTTCATAGTTCCATCCCCCAACCTTTGACTAAGTAATTGAATACATGAAGCCAGTCGAGAAGGAAGAGCGTACGTACCACATTACTGCATTTTCAAAATGAATCGTCTGATTTTAATCTGTAAAGGGGGGGCTGAGGGGGGGGGCATGTCTAACGTACAAAATGTACTGCTCTGTAATGCGGTTTGTTTTGTGTGTGTGTGTGTGTGGAGGGGGGGGGGGGGTGTTGCAATTTAATAGGTCAACTGGAAAAGGCTTCATCCATGGAAAAAAAAAGGAGACTGAATCATCTTGCGCAAACACTCATGTTCAGAGCAGCTGGGTGACCGTGGCAGATTTTGGCCGATATTGCCCCTCCCCCTCTCTCAACACCCATCCCCTACCCACCACTGGCCTGAGTTTACAGTAGGTGTGCAGTCACTTCTTTGTGTATGTATATATATATATATATATATTGGGGGGTGTTATTGGTCTTGAGTTGCTCATTCCTTTTGGATAGAATAGAAGAAGCAGCTTTAGAATAATAGATGGTACAAAAGCATGGGACTTTTTTTTTTTTTCTCCTTGACATCAAGATGCTCGCACTAATAATAATGCTCCTAAAACTACAGGTCAAATTCTACGAGACGCATTGGTTCACCAAAACTTCACTCGATACATTTGAAAATGTGATGAGCGACATCACAAAAATGAAGTTGTCTTCTAAGACCGTTCTGCGCTTTACTGCCCCGCCCCATAAAGAAAGAAAGGAAAAACAATTGGCTGTGGCTTTTGTGGCTCACTTCCAGAACACTCGTCATTTATTTGACGTTTGTTCGAGGCCTGCCAGAACAGGGGACCGCACTCGGAATGATGTGATGAATGCATAGCTCAGTGGGACGGTGACATGCTGTCAAAGGAAGGATAACAAGCAGCTCTGCTCGCAGGCAAGTTGTCTTACACCACCGTGAGCGAGCCCATCCATGCCTGACATCAGTGCGTCCGATGCGCCATTTACCAGTCTAACGAGGACACATTGCAAACATAAAAAAATTGGGACTTCAAAAGAGTGATCCGAATGGGTGGTTGCAAATGGACGACTTCTTTAGAAGGGTTTGAAACAGAACATGCAAGCTAATATGGAGTCGGTCTCTCCTTGAACGCCAGCAAAAATGAAAAAAAAAAAAAAAACTATGGAGTGTCCCATTCGTGGGCGTAGAAAATGCAAATAATGGAGCTTTGTTTCACTATCTATGCCACCGACATAGAGTGACAGACACAATAATTTGCATGCTCCTCCACTTAATGGCAGACACAACTAAGCTGTGTATGCACCTGTTGCACTTGATGCAACGGAATAACTTTTTTTGGGCTATACACAGTCAGTATTTTGGAGCCCATCAACGAGATTGAACCAAAAACAAGAAGCTCTCACGATCCCAATCGAAGATGGACCAATCTGATGGATCGATTTCAACACCTGGTTTTATTTACCGAGCAGTTGACTTTTGCTATTCGTGGGGCATTTGGGACCGGAGCGGACGACGAATCACGAAAATTGGCCTGTAATTTGCGCCCGATGAAATGCATTGGGAAAAAAATTTATCACAATTAAACCTGAACAATTATAGCAAAAACGCTGATGAACACGAAAAACGTGGAAAATGGCAAATACCTCCCTCCAATCAAATAAAAATGAAATTTAAAATACTGAAAATAAATCCGGATGCGAAACATTGGATCGTTAACGATGGCAACACAAAAGTCCCAGAATGAGATTGTTCAGGTATGGCGCATGACCTCAAATGATGACGTTACAACCGATCGGACGATTTTTGCCTAAAAATGCCAAATATGTACCGATCTGATCCGGCTGCTCAGAAGTATGTAAAATCAGCTTTTTTTTTTTAAATTCAACAGGTCCAGATGTCACAAAAGAAAGAGCTATTTGTGAGTTAAGTGAGATCACGACTTCAATACATTGGATACACTTTTTCGACGTTAAAATATGCGCCTCGTGAGTGTGGCACTGAAAGGTGACCCTGAGCTGGCAGGACCCCAAACGAGCATGCTGCCAAGATTCGACTGAAGAGCAACCTGGCTCTTGTTGTGTACAGACCTGCAGTAAATATTTGCCGCCCCCATTGCTGACTGCCAGCTGGCCGGAGGCACAGCTGACATCCATGTCTCAAAGAAGACAGCTCGGAGCATTGCAAACGCTGACCCCTAACAAGCAACAAGCGACGCAAGAGTGACTCCGAGGTTCTATTCGGATACAGTGGCAACCGCAAAGCACGTTTGTTTCGCAGACTTGAAAAGTAGCAAGTGAAGCCTGCACACAACTTTGGGTGAGGAGTGATCGATGCTCCCCCGTTTACCTTGCAGGAGAAAGTCACCGTTCTGGTGAGAGAGTCGATCCTCTCGCTGTATTGTGCGAATTTCTTCTGGTATTTCACCGCCGTCATCTGCAGCTCGGCGTGAGCGGCGGACAGTTGCGCCAGAAGGGCTTTCTCCCTCTCGTTGGCTTCGATGGTCTGCTTCTTGAACTCGCTATCCAGGCGCATCGTTTGGTATTGCAGCGCGCCGTTGTGCGCCTTCAGGGCTCTCACGCAGCAGTGGTCGTCGAGTCGCCGCTCTCTCAGCGTGAGCGTCAAGCCGCAACCGCGCTCGCAGGCGCCCGCCGCGCGATAGTCGCACGTCTCCCGCATGTGCGCGTCCACGTCCCGCAGGCTGAGCACCTCGTCGCAACCCTTATTCCCGCACTTGGCCGGAGAGTAGTCGCACATGCCGGCGTGCTCGGCCAGGTGCTGCAGCTTCACCACCGCGGCGCAGCCCCGCACATGGTTGTCGCATTTAATCTCCAGTTTCAGGATGAGGTTTTTCAAAGGCAGGACGTGGTTGAGCTCTTTGGAGGAGATCCGCTGGCATTTGACGGGGCAGCTGCTCTGCTGGACGACCCAAGGCAGAACGCAGCCGGAGCAGAAGACGTGGCCGCACGGGGTAGTCAGAGGGTCTTCCAGAACTTTATTGCACAGGTTGCATTTCAAATCCGGGTCGACTGTTCCACTGAAGCGGTCCAGCTCGAATCCCATGTTTGAGCGAGGCCGAATCCAAAACTTCTGGCCACCCCACCCCCGCAGCGTGAGACGGAGACGCGGGGCGTTCTTAGCTGGTCATCGGAGGAGCGCTCACACACCAACTGGTGCTTCCAGGGTCCTCGCAGTCTTTAACTCAACTCCTGTCATTGACAGACTCTTTGGTGCGTTCGCGTGCAGCTCGGAAGTTCTCGCGTCGGTCAAAGAGCCTTTGTTTTCGCCCCAAGTTTACCTTCAGAATTGTTACACATAACCGCGAAGAAGAGAGAAACAGCAATACTGTGGAGATTGAACTGAGAATTTGCCAGAACTGTAATCGTAGGTTGTCCTTACAAATAATTCGATGTTGAAGTTCTTGTTTTAAAATATCATTGAACGTTCCCTTTCAACTGAATTCAGTGCAACTCATATCAGCGACACACACACGTGTCCAAATTATCAGAGGCTAAAGTTTGCCTACTCATGTAGAAGTACACGATTGAGTACGAAAAGAATGCTAAAAGTAGACGCACTAATTTAATTGAATTCCTTTTTAGCTCGCATTCGGTCACTCCGATTGCACGTCGTACACGTTTCTCTGCTTACATTTGTGTGCAACTTGTGAGCCACGCATTAAAAAAAAAGTGATTTCAGTGTTCTGCTGAAATAATACATGCAAAGCAAGAGGTGTGCAAGGCTGCCGCTCCGATGCAGAATGGCCATACATTTAGCAATATTGACGACCATCACAAACGGCCACTTGTCACCGATTAAAGGTTTGACAAAACGACATGACCACTTTTACGCGGTGAATGTTCAGACATGCACAGCATGCTTTATCTGCGAACACGAGCTCCTTGGGAGAGCCATCACAAACTGGACTTTCAAGTTTCAACACACTGCTTGAGGAGAAATGCAGGTAAGAGCTGATTTTTATTGTTTACCTGGACTATAATGTTTGCTGTGAATAGGGTAGCACACCAATGTTTGTGTGTGAAAACTACTTCTAATATAAAGAGAGCATGTTTGACCTCACTTATGCTGATGTAGATCAATTAATTCTTCTTGCGTCCAACGGCAGAGGAAAGTACGACAAATCTGTGTATGCACCTATTCTCATTGATACAACAAAGTAAGTCTTCCTGTGAGCAAATCAGGGTTGTGTTTCATTCATCAGGCCCAGTGTTCACCCTGAGGGCTCTTTTTTTCCTACCCTGTACAAGTCTGGCAAGAGGCATGGTCTCAACCTGCGCAGATGCAGACTAGACTGAGATTTTTTTTTTGCCAGCAGGTGCAGTGTGGCACATTTTTAAAAAATGGCATTTTGCACCGTTGTGGGTGTGAACACAAGCCAACTTGAAAACATAAAGATGATAGTAATAATAAGAGGGTGAATTTATTAATTTCTGCAAGAGTTCAGAGGGTTTGACGCACCCTATTCGTCATATGGATGAAGAAAAAAAATACATTTTTAATGTCAATTAGTTATTTACGTGTCCCTCAACAGTGACTCCGGATGATTCATTTTGGGCTTCTCTGGGAAGCCTGCACTCGTGAGCCGGCTCAAATTTGGGTATGCAAAGGGGGATGTTTAAAATTCCTCATACCTGTTCAAAATGGCAAAATGTCGAGAGCTCTCTCTGAAATTGTGCAAGTGTGTGTGCACCCTGAACAATTAACAAATTGTACATGTACATGTAAATGCCAAACTTGGTGAAGGCGTGATTTTTAAAATGATTATTTTTTTAATCACCATTGTCACTTATTGTAGGCTACTTTTGGTGGTAGTGGAAATTGGAGTTTTGTGGCTCCTCGAGTGAATGAGTAACTGGTTGTTTGGAAAGGTCTCACGGGAACCAACGAGGCTTCAATGGGCTCGTGAAGTACACTGACAGATGGTGTGAACTGAATACTCCGGCTGTGACTCGGCGCTGTCATTTAAAAAAAAAAAAATTGTAACAGAAAAGTGCATCTTGCTGCGTCTTCGAATTGCATAAACATAATGACTGCATTTCCTGGATCAAAAGTAGCATGACACAATCAAACCAGCAGATTAGTTACCAAATCCAGCAATTAGCTGTGTGATCAAGAAAAAGTTTGCTTCTCACATTAGGCTGTCATGTGGCGTCTCTGGGAGGCTACAAACGGGATGTGGGTCAGTGATTCGAGGAATGGCCAAAAAAAAAAAAATCAAAAGTATGGAAAACTCACTTTAATAGGAAGAAAGTTAAAGTGTTAAAAAAAATATAAACAACCCGACATCTGACCTAGATCTGAAGTCACATACTAGTGCTAATTAGATCTTCATAGGAGAGGAGGGCATTTGGCTGACACTGGACCTTGGCAGGTCTAAATGGTTCACTGGCCAAAGCAAAAATGTGCATTATCGTTATTGCTGCTGCTACTTGTTTACCACAGATAATAAAAAATGAAGAACATGAAGATAAAATGGACAAAAGCCAAACAGTCCCCTGGAAGCAATTGCAGCACACGCCGCAAAGTACGACAGCACTGGAAATAACCTTCGTCATCTTTTGCCATAGCAGTAGTGATTTTAGTTCATTTTGAAATTTGCATTTGAATCGTAACTTCCTGATTAGCGCGGCTCATTGAAGAGGCAACTTGACATCTGAAGTATGGCCAGAGTGTGTTCAACCAAACGCTGAGTTTTACCCTGGCAGCCCCTCAGAAGAGGCGAAAGGTGTGTTTTGTGTCATCATTTTATGTCCCTGAGGATTTGTGGTTGTCAATATTTTGTGTAGAACGTTAACTATGCTTGCTTATAAGGCCAAGGTCATGGATATAGTTTGCTCACAAATAAACGGTAAACATGATCAGTAAAGTTTCCTCTGTCTTGAAAAAAAGAGAGAAAAAAGCCCTGGCATTTTCTGCTGTGGACTAGCACACTGTAATGCATTTGTTAGAGAGGTTTCAAAGGCACAAGTGTGTAATATTAGGAACAGATGAGTGTCCCACTCCCACCATTTGCTGCGGTGGGGTGGGGGTGGGGGTGGCGGCGGCAGGGGAGTGGGGGGGGGGGGGTGGGTGTTCACTTGAGAATCTCCAATCATAAGTTCTCTTCTGCAGCCTATGAAGTACTGTTGATTTTCTGGAAGCTCTGTTCCCACTGGTTCTATAAATAACACCGACAGTGCAACGGGCTCCCTTTATCTCCAAGGCTTATTCGAGTGAATGCAGAAAAAAAAAGAAAAGAGCATTCCAAAGTTTGCTCTCATGTCTATATGAAGCGCATCTGATTACTGGTATGTAATTGCACACATTAAATGAATGTGAATTACACGGATCGACCGTCGTCCCGTACGCATGCTTGGCATTAAATGTTCATCGGGGCGCCTGTGCAAGCTGTCCAATCGGAAAATGTAACTTGTTGAGGCAACACTCATTTTCTTTCTTGATATCCTTCATTGCCTGACCAAATTCCGACCGGTCGAATGAGAGAAACCGACTGAGGATGTCAGCGGCGGCATTAAAAAACAAAGCCTAGTAATTCTTGCAGATCAGGTTGTCATATTTCAAAGGTGCTCCAATGGTGTCCGAGCTCTTCTTGTTCAAGCCTGTCACCTGAAACGGAGTGACAGCAGGACTGGAGCGCCAGATAATAAGGTGCGCCGTTGAAAGATAGCTGATAATGCCAACAGCCACCGTGAGCCGGCAAGCTGTGACATCGGTGTTGACAGGTAGCGCAACAAGCGTAGTTCGCGCTCGCACATACTCCCACCGACTTCTCACGCGTGGCTGCTGAGCGCCTCCATGAGACCGTGATTACCTTTTTATTCTTTGGAACATAGCTGAACAACGGCTGATTTCTCAACACAGCAACAAAAGTCACAAAGGAGGAGAAATGTCATCAGCCTCAGCGGTGGTTCCAACTGCCATGCGCTTTTCCTGCAGTACTCGGTCAGCTTTTTCTTTTTTTTTTTGCGCCTGTAACGGACAGCATTTTTCACAGCCCCGATTTTATTCAGCAGAGATGTCGGCGCTGTTGCGAGAGTCTGCGTTGGTGCGGCTGGATGGATGGCTGCTGGTGCTAAGGGTGATGAGAGATTTGGAAATTAGAGTCGGCGCTCGGAATTGAAGCGGATTCACACGGGACGGGTGAAGTGAACCAACCTCTTTTTTCGTCAATGGATGCCGCAGCTTCTTGTTTACGCTCAATCTTAGCTTGTAGCTGACGTGTGGAACGTCATGCACGTTTTGAGACTGATCCACTGGTGAAAGCACACTTTGTTTCCACCTCTTTCGTTGAGAACTGCTTCAAAGGACAAGGCGTCTACAGAGAGAGCAGTTACGATTGTATGACTGTCCGTGTCTGATGTGTTCTGTTCTTATTTTATGCTAACTGTTGTAGAAAGCGCTGTTTTGATGATGCGCTAGATGATGCGGCCTTAAAAATGAAAGGTTTAGTCACCCCCATCTTACACTCGTCTCTCAAAGCATTTTAAGTCAAACTGACAAATTCATCATCAAACCTTGACACGTTTTCCTCGACCACAATACGTAGTTTTGGAGGGCTGTGACAGAGACGGATGAAAACAGTCAAGCAGTCACAACTGCACGGACTCATTCATCCAAAGGCAGAGAGTCATCGAAATGTGACATGGAGGGGGAAAAAAAATGGAGTTCCATGGCCATTATTTTGCACTCGATCAAAAGGAAAAGCAAACCCGCCTGATTAGTACCAGCAGAGCAACATCGTTTTGGGTTCGGTGAGGGATAACTCAATATACACGGAAACAAGGCAATGGCCTGTGGAAGTAGCATTACGAGCTAATCGGAAACAAGTCCCTTCTAATTAGCCATTACCAGAATAGAAGACTGAGGTCATAGTTGTTGCTTTTCCCTTCAGGGGAACACAAAAGTGGATATGAGCGAAGTTGAAAGAAAACATAAAAGGAGACGTGTGAAAATGTGATTTGATGTCAATTGTCTTTTTGGACACATAGGAACATACTTTGTACATATACAAATAAGTTCGGGTCCGATTTACCCTTTCACCGCTCAGATGTCAGCAAGGTTGCTTACGCACGTCTCCCAGGGTAATAGTTCAGATGCCTGAGAGGCAAATACCTTAACCCGACTTTGTCCAAAAGAGCCTTTGCCTGACTGCCCTACCTGGCCAGATCCGATGGGAACGGAGATAGCCCTTCTGCTTATATTCTTTGGCGCAGTGTGAAAATAAACACACTTCCACAACACGGTTTCCTGTAAACATCACCCAAAAAGGGGGGGGGGGGGACAAAAAGAAGCCCGCCCTCTTTCATTTGTGCTATTTTGGATGCTGGTTGTTCTTCTGCTGATTGCGATGCAAGATAAATCCCACAAAGGAGCAGCAGTGTGTGGGCAAAATAACATTTTCAGGCTTTGGTTCAAAATATTGTGCGCAAAAAGTATGTTAATTCTTTGCAGACGGAACAACGATCTTATTAGCATTTCATTTCCTGGCCTACTTGTAGGAAACAAATGAGCAATGACTGAAAAACAAAGAAACTGAAAAAGGCTGACCTTGAAGAAATCCTTGGTTTTCGTCTCAATGTTTTGTAGAGCCTTGTTGTGATCAAATTTGCATTTTATGTTACTGCAGGCGGCATGGTGAGCGCGTCCGCAGAGGTGCAGGGTTTGATTCTGGGCTGGGCCGGCTTCACGTGTTTTTTTTTTTTGGGGGGGGGGGGGGGTGGAGGGGGGTCCACGATTGACTTGAGGTTGCCACAAGAGCTCCAACTCTTCTGGGAAGGCTGTTTCGCAAGGTTCAGAATCGTGTTTGTGGGCAATTATGAGCATTCTTCTCGAAGCACATTTGTGAGGCCACGTTCTGATGTTGGACGAGACGACCCGACTCCCAGTTCCCACAAGGAATTGTCCAAAATATCTGTCCGGCATGTTGGGCATACCGGGAGATTGCGGACACGCTCCCAACTCTGTGGGGGACAGTTTGGTGCTGGATTGGTGCTTCTGACATGCCTTCGTGTGTTGAAGCTGTCTGACAACGATTTCCTAAAATTGCATCGGCAAAAAACAAACAAAACCCCCCCAAACAAACAGAAAATAAAAACAAAAGACAGGAAGAGCAGCATTGTTTGTTTAGGCGGCGGGATGAAGTGGAGCAGAACAGTGCTCACAAAAGCAGTCCTTCAGATGTTCATAAACCGTGAGAATGACAGCTGTGATCAACACTTTGCGTGTGACTGTGTGCGAGTGTCTTGAAAACATTCGGCTGCATTGAAAGGCAAAGTATTAAAAGTTTCAGGGCTGCAATTAGCAAGATAATGATCACGCTGTAAACAAATTGCACACTTAAGGAGACGTCCTACTTTGCACCCCTCAGTGCTTGAAATTAAAGTTCCATCCGACTTCTTCTTCTCTTCTCTTTTAATATAAACAAAGTTTTTGGCCCAAATATATTCATGAATCTTTCCCCTCCGCAAACAAACAAAAACAAAAAACATTTCAGAGTACAAGTGGAAGGCATTGGTGTCAAACCTAAGGCCCGGGGGCCAGATGTGGCCGCCACATCGTTTTGAGTGGCCCGCGAAAGCAAATCAAAGATGACAACTTCCATGATACTTGCTAAAATGTGTACCAAAATTGTACATTTTTGGGTGTAGTAAATCACAGAGACATATTGTCAACATTTTCGTGTTACCAAAACCCCTCATTACAGTTACCGGTACTTCAACAATAGTTGAATAAAACGCTCTTCTTGACTTCTTTATATCGTTTCAGTCATCACGGCCCTGCAAGGGAAACACTAATTATAATGTGGCCCGCGACAAAAATGAGTTGGACACCCCCGGTGTAAGGCCTGTTTTTGGAATCCTGTAATTGTTTCTTGTGGAGGGCAGATCTGCAACAAGGCCAAATTGAAAATAAAATAAAATAATGTTATGTTCGGACCTTCTCCAGGCAGGAACTTCATCACACAACAAAATAAAAAAAATAATGATTGAACTCAGGAGAAATGTGCTGAAGAATTGAACACAATCTGGGGGGGGGGGGGGGGGGGTTGCACAAGCTTGCTTTTCTCTTGCCAGATTTCATCAAGACTGCACACAAAGTCCTCACACCAGATGGAGCTTAGTCATGTTGCATATTGTGCCATTTTTGGTGTTAAAGTTAGGCGATGATGTCATATTTCTCAGTGCTGTAGCCAGACCGACATTTTTCGCTGTTATCCCGAAAAAAGACGGGAAGCAGACAAACTCTTAATTCGGCGGTCATGACAACTCAACAGAACATAAAACGATGACGTCGAAATACGATGTACGATCTATGCACTGTAACTTCTTCAGTGATTTAGATGTGAAAAAAAATGTGCTCGAGGCTTAGATGGCGTCCTCCAAAATCCAAACAACAGTCCTCATTCAAAATTGTAGGATGCCAAAGGTGAGAAATCACCAAGAAAAATACTTTTTTTTATTTATTTTTTTTTAAATGCATCTGAGAGAAGACACACGGTATTGCTTGTTCATGAACTATATTTACATGCAGGCTAAATTTGACATCATTAACAAAGTATTGTGGACTTTATGAGATAGATTTCTGTTGCTAGTTAATCTTTATGGAACTATCTCTAACTCTGATCATCACATGTGTTTTATTAAAACGCCAAACCATAAGGGGAGAGCAATCTTATTTCCAAACCATTCCACGTCGTTCCGGGCTGACGATCCAGGTTGAGGTCTGCAGCGGCGTGAGAAGGAGGAGGAGGAGGAGGTTTCAATCTTGAAACACTTCCAAATGCCGAGACACCTCAACAAGTGCTCTTGAGTGTATCTCTTCTGGGGCTAATCCATCTCAGATTTTTTATTTTATTTATTTTTTTGCCAAAGAATGCGTAAATTACCCTGACCACATGCGTTGCCGAAATTCAACAGCGGTCGTGTGTTCAGTCCCTTTCGCTCAATTAAAATGGTGACATATTGCGCAAAATATCTTTTGCGAAAAGAAGGAAAAAAAAACCCCATTGTGGATAATTGAGAAAAAAAAAAGTTTGGGGCTACTTCATGTCACGTGCTCGCCTCTTGCTGAAGGAGCAGGCGGCGCTCCCATGGAGACTTGTGCAGCCTAACATATGTCTTCCATTACAGTTCATTTTCAAACATTTCTGCAGGACTTGTGGCTTCACAGTCTGCTTGCGAAGGAGGATTAGACCTTCCTGAAATTGATTGATTTCGGCTCTCGAACTTTTTATTGAATATAATTGACCATCAAAGCTGTCGCAGCGAGGAAGGTTGGCGGGGGAAAACGGCTACCGCAAAAGCTGAGCTGCCTTTCAATGAATCTGCACAGAGAGAAACGAAAACCTTTCTGAGCACAACTATCCGCGTGTCCTTTTCTGGACCGCTTCACCTCACCCGGGCTGCGCTGGAGCCTTTCCGGTCTGACTCGGTGGTGGGCGACTGGTCATCGGCCAATCGCAGGCCACGTGTAGACAAACGGCCCCATTCGCGCTCACATACCCCCCAAAAAACGGGCAATTTTGAGTCACCCGAAGATTTGGACCCATGACATCAGAGCTGCGAAGCGGAGTTAAATCTTTCCAATTCTGTCATCAAATAAGCAAATGAATTGAAGCGACTATTGAAGAGCACTCGCTCCGAAAGCAAGTACGCATGAGGTTGAAGCAGATTCCAGCCAGACCAAAATAAAATCTATCGGCAGGAGTGTTCGGCAGCCACGGCGGTCTGCTTTTCATTATCGGTCTTCAAGAGTCCGATAGAGAGTCTCACGCCCAAGAAACACTGCGCAAAGATTGCTTTCATTGCGTTCCTGGAACAAAAAGTTGCCCTTCATTTCTGCAGGTATAGCCGAGCGGAAATATTTTTTTCACACCAAATGTCATCAACTTTGTCTGCTTGCTTCAGTTACGTCCCTCCCCAAATTGGATGGTCTCGATTCGTTCTTGTTCCATGATTTGCTCCGATTGATTTTGGATGGCTTGCACTATTGCGAATATGAGCTGAAGGAAAGATCTTTCATCAGATAGTTACATTATTTGCATTTGTTATTAACGTCTCTTTTTGTGGTCGCATCCATCCATTTTATTTTATTTTTTCCTGAAGCTGCTCCTCATTTGATTTGCGGCTGAGTTGGTTACGCCGGCGGGGCACATTGACAAGCGCGCACTGCAGAACATTACGAGCATGCGTAGGAAAAAAAAAAAAAAAGCTGGAGCCAGAAAGAAAAAGCGAAACTCGATTCAGTATTGAGACGAAGGTGGGCGGGAGGATATTTTGCTCGGAGAACAAAAATATCCATCCATCCGTGACCGCATTATCGCTTTATCCTCAGGAGGTTTACGGGCGTCTTGGAGCCTATCCTAGCCGTTTTCGGGCAGCAGGTGGGGTACACCCTGAACTGGTTGTACATCCATTCGCGCACACCTAAAAAAAAAAAAAAAAAATGCAAAGCTATCGCGTTTCTCCTGAAGGATTTCTAAAGGGTTTGCTCCACATCGTGAAGCTCCTCTTTTGGACATGATGGAGGCTCAAGATGAAAAAAGAGTTTGTAAAATACCTCAAATACATTTTCAGTACATTACATGCTTAAGTGCCCAGTGGAAGAGTACTTGCACATACGCAACGAAAGCATTTATATGACGTCCCTTTTCATGCCTTTTCATTTCCTTCGGCAGAGAATCCCGCACCGTTCAATATTTTAAGGTATGAAAGAAGCTCCTTTTTTAAGGTGGCAAGTCAGAGAGTGAAGTCATCTCTTGAGGCACGCCATCCAATCTGTCAGGTGAAGGGAGAATGCGTCGTCTAAAAAAAAAAACTGTATGACAGGTCGAATAACTGATTTCTTTTCATCTTTTATTTTTTTTCTGGCAGCACTGGTCTAATTAGCGCTGCAGAGAAAGATTTGACTTCTTGCATGTGAAAGTTCTTGGCACTTCACTATTTTTTTTTTAATCACTCTTGATTTCTATGCACGGAAAGAGAGATTTTTTTTCTTTCTTTGAAATGCAACCAGTCAAAAAGAAAAAGTGTATTTTTTTATTCTAATTTTGACCAGGCTGAGGCAAAAACTGTTGTCGCCTCCCACTCTTATCCAAAAGTGTATTTATGGAGTTTCAAAAATGGCATTAATATCACACCTGCATTCACACTTTATTATTTATTTTTTTGTGAAATTGTGACTGTAGATGTTGCGATCGACATGAACTTTTCGGCCATGTCGTTTGCTTGCTGTGGTGTGAAAGTCGTGATTTGGATTGACTTTTGAAACTTGAGAAAAATATTCTCAAATGAGACAGATTGTTGTAGAGTTTTCATTGAGGTCAATTGAATATTTTTGTCTTTAAATACACATTTAATATTAAAAAAAATTGGAGAGTATCAATGGGGGTGAGAATACGCAGTCCATGTGGAAGTGTCAGAAAATTCACAGATATCAACACTTTCCACAGGGCTTGGTGCTGTCCAGAGGTGACCCTGGCCACCACTGACTACAAAATAGCTCCGCCCCTGGCTGGGAATATTGACATTTTTATTTTTTAAGAAAATATGTTTCGCGCATTACATGCACCTTCAAACAAAACGGATTCCATTCCAGCAGGATTTCAGTGACAAGAAAAATGCCCAAAGGCAGAATAAAAATAGCGAGCATCATTTGGCCTGAGAAAATCCGCAGCGTTAAATATAGACACACTTTTTGTGGGATTGCTTTTGATCATCATCTTGATTGTAGGAACACGTCATGTCATGAGCAACACCCCGAAGGGAGAAATCTTTAGCAGATGTTCTCCGAGATGTGTTTTTCTCAAGTTGAACGCTCGAATGACTTGACTTGATAATGTCACTTCATTTCGGGTCGGCTTTTTTTATTTATTTTTTTAACTTGCATGATAAATCTGAACAGAGTCCTTTCCTTGGCTCGATTCATTTGAATGATGAAAGACTTGTCTGTTTACATAAATGAAACTTGTTTGAGAGAAAAAAATAGTCCAATAACAAATGAGACATTATTTATTATTTAATGTGATGACGGAAAAGAACTTTTGTTTTGCTTCCCATCCAAGTGTCTCAAAGTCGAATTGCTGTCTGACACTCGAAGACGATTTCAAAAGCCATTTGCAGTCAGGACAGACAAGAAAAAAAAATTAGCAATGACAGTTAAGATAATTATCACTTCAGTTGGAGCATTTTATTTCTGATTGTTGTTTTTTTTTCTTCAATACAATGACGCCTCCAAAATCAACACAATTCTTTCCATATTATTCAAGTACACAGCAATCATAATTTGATCCCCGCTAAACTGTGTGGCGAATGATTCTGAGTGTTTATTGATGATGCTCATAAGTTAGAAGTCGTTGCGCATTTTAGTGAGTGAAATATGATACCCGGCAGGCCCGGTGACCACGTGGGACACTACGAGTTACTCTCGATACACTTGGCTGTTTCTTCTTTACGGTAATGAAAGGTAACAAAAGTCGAATGGGTTCGGGTTCATCCTCACCTCGCCTGACTTGAACATTGACCTTCTAAGACTTTGAAGTGGAAGTCTCAGAAAGTTTGTTTTCCTGAATTCTGCCCCAAATCGCAACTGTGCACCTTCAGCAGTGTCCAACTTTGCAGGTTGCACAGTGCAAAGAAACATCACAAGTTAAAAAAAAAAAAAAACCCGACAAACGTATGTTGATCTTTACTAATCAATCTCTGACAACCCAGATGCTGAGGTTGTTGATACTGCCCAGGAAGCTTGACCAGCGCAAGGCTACGTGACTGATCTGTCCGGGATTAAAACCAGAATGCGCCTGCTTCCCTTGTTAGCTCCCCGACCTCTTGGAGGGGCAGCTGGTCCCGTTTAGCCTCGGCACTCATACGGTACGCCTCCATCAATTAAATCGCAATTGTTGGTTAACCCCTACACTCTTATTATGTCTTCCCTGAAGCGATTCCGCACATTCTTATCCTTCTACCCCTCTTCTTTTCTTTTCGGGACGATGCTTTTGAAGAGTCGAGCACTAATAGTGATGGATTGTTGCGCTGCAAGTCTCATCCGGAAGTCGAACAACAAAACGGCAAGAACAATTGTCCTAATCTAAAAGACTGAACCGAAAATGTCTTTTCTCTGTGGGCCATGGTCGGATTACGTCCACTGTTGCCAATTTAGCGACTTTCTCGCTTTATTTAGCGAGTTTCCAGACCACTCTCGGGATTCTTGTTCAAAAAGACGACTAGCGACAAATCTAGCGCCGTTTTCTGGTGTTATTGGAGACTGATGACTGATGCTTTCTACTGTCTTTATTACCGATTTGTTTTACTGTTGGTTGTATATGTTAAATTGCTCCATGTACAGCACTTTGTATGCGGCGATGGCTGTTTGAAAGTGCTCTATAAATACAGTTGAGTTGATGCGAAAGCACGCATCGTTCTTATGTTCGGCCCCGTCCTCTCGCGGGACTAAAGGTCTGTGTCCGAGTGCTCATTGAGTGCTTATCCAGGCTGGAACGTGGCCAATGATGCAAATTGGGTGAGGGAATCATTTTGCAACCTCCAGCGACTTTTAGGACCGCCAATAGCGAGTTTCCTGACTGAGGAGTTGGCACATGAGTGCATTTAGTCAAAGGCAATATCAACAGAATAAAGAGAGAAAGAACAGAGAGTTGCAGATTTCCTCCTCTTGACGGCATTGATTCATTTGAAACTTGCTCCATGACGTAAATGCCAGCAGACTTGCTCCATTGCGAGCCACCTGCCTCGTGTCCTCGCTGCCTCTCTGACCTCAAATGGCCCGTGAGAGCCGCGTTGTTGTGTACATCAAGAATGTTGCAACATAAATAAGGCGCATTAGGAAGCCGGCGACATTCTTCATGAGCTAAAAGAGACCTGTGAAGAATGTTTAACCCCAGAAGCCTTTGTAGGGATTTTTCTAAAACGAGGGAGGCTTAAACAAAGACGATTTACGGCGGTTGCTTCACCAAAGCTCGTGCATAGTCAACCAACGTCAAATTCCATCCTCCTCTCATGAGCTACTCACGTGTGCGGGAGATGTAGAGGAAAGACGGAGTCGACTTTCCTTTCAGGGTAAGCAAGAAAAGGAGGAGTCAAGGAATCAGATGGAGTAAATTAGCAGAGCCGAAAATGAGTGTGGCCAGGGGAAAATTGGCTTCCCAAGACATTGATGAGGATGATGATGATGAGAACAGGACATCTCCTAAGGCACACTCGAGCGAGCGCCTTACGATATTGCAAGCTACTGGCTCTGACGCTAAAGCTGCATAAGCCAAGACTCAACTCTGGGAGTCATGTTGTCGTCGCCGCACGCATTGTACTGTCGTTCTTTTCACAGTCAAGCACGAGACGCATTCTGGCATGACAGTGTGACACCGACCGTACGATCCAACACATTTGCAAGTTTCCAGTTTTGTTGTTGTTTTTTCTGTTTTTCCTAATAAGATTGAAGCTTTTCCTCCTGACTCGGAAAGCTTTCAAAGCAAACATCGACTGACCTCAAAGCCCTCATTCTGCCGTCGACGACATCACATGACTCAAGCCACAAGGAATCCGCACAACCGCTAAATTACACAGAGAAAATTCCATCTGGTGGACTGCTGAAAGACAATTTGTAGTATTTACACATTTGGAGAAAAAAAACGGTTGCGTTTTTAGACCAGCAGGCACCACATAAGTGAATGTCACAACTCAATTCAGTTCTGCCGCTATAGCTCATGAGTGGAGTTCATTTTGCATGAAGAAATTGCATTCAAATGTTTTGCAAAAAGAGAATTCACTTTTACCTGATTTTTCCCCCTCTTGATTTCATTTTATTTTTTAAGTACCAGGTGCCACAAGCTACTGTCCCAATGCGACAGTTGCGGTGCCTGAATTGGCCTCTTGCCTTAGCGCAAGTCAGCTGAGGTCGCACTCTGACACAAAGCGGACTTCGCCGTGGCCAACTTTACAAAATCCACTCTTGGAGGTCTGCTTTGCAGTTCCTTATAAAAAAAAAAAAAAAAGTATTTACTTTGCGTCCTTGGAACTTTGTTCTTCTGCCATGTCAAAGACCCCGTGTGCCTCTTGCACGCTAAATTTAAAGTGAATGAGCGGAGACGCTTCCAATTTACTCGTCGGCTGTGTTCACGCCAGCAACGGCGCAGCATGCCCGTTACCAACTGCACGTGTCTACGAAAATGCCAAAAGCCATTTAAAGTGTCTGTAATTCAACCTCCCTTGATCCCGATGTCTTAGGCGAGGACCAAATCAACATCAAATCTTTTCTTCCAGTCCAATGGGAGTTTCTCCATTGTGGGACAAATAAAGGTTTTCTTATCTTATCTTATCTTATCTGACGTCGTCCGTTGCCACCAGCCACGCGCAGATCGCTGCATCCTCCTCCGCACGGAGATATTTCCACACCAGATCGTGATCGGCCCCGTCTTTTTGTGACCGTGAGAGGAAGCCAGGGAAGAGCCACGGAAACAAAGCTTTTCCCTGCCCGGCAGCGCTTGCTCGATTCGATTGGCTTTCTTAATGGGTGAGCGGCATAATTCAGTTGTAAAGTGCCTTGCTGTAACTTCCGCTGTGAATTGGCGCTCTGCAAAACTGACTTGAGTTGACAAGTGAGCACAAATTATGGCCCAGTAAAGACCGGTTCGTTGCGAGAACAAATTACAGCACAATGAAAACGCGCAGCACGCATGCAACATCATTTCCTCGGACCTGAAGCGCGGGCTGAAGCGCTTGGAGACAGGACGGACAAATACATAAAGTGGAAGAGGGGAAAGGGAGCGTGACGAGGAATGCCGGAATTCCTTCACCCACACGTGCGCAGTCAGAAAGTGGGGACGTGTCTGAACAGCCATTCAGGGAATTACAGGTTGCGCTAGCCGTTCCCTCTCATCTCGCTGTCGGGCTGCTCTGAACACCATACAAACGTCACAAAGAGAGCACATTGAAACGGATGAGCATGTTTGGGCCCCCCCCCCTTCCAAAACCAGCGTCTGCTTCAAGACTTGCTTTGGAGTCAACGAATGTGGTTTCTATCTGAACAATATTTGCAGGTTAAATTATGTTCTCGTAGCTATTTGTGCAACTAGCTTGGAAGAAAGTCTGAGTTGTTCGTCGTCGATGCTGCTGACGCCAATCATGACTGTGACGTGATGCTGACATGGGTGTCCAGGATGAGTTCCACAAAGATTTGTTTGCGGATTATTACTCAAGGGCATATTTCATGAGGGACTATTGGCAAACGTTTTGGCATTGAGCGACTCTGCTTCTTGCTTTTTTTTTTTTTAACGCTTCCGTCACAGGAAGTGAGGACCTTTCCAGGTCAGTGGATGCAGAATCCAGCCATGGCTCCTCCCATTACTTCGGCTTTTCAGAAAAAACAAAAGGATTTGTGCTGCCATTTTGCTCGTTTAGCATACACAGTCCTGTGTCCATCCCGTTAGAAGAGCAACTTCCACATCTGTTTGTGCCTAAACCTTTAGTAAGTCCAACCAGCTGTGAACAAGGACCAATAAAATGCACCACTTTCTGCTTTGATTACTTTTTTTGGCACACTAGTGAGACAAATGATAAGAGTGAACACACGCAAAGGATCGACACACCTGTTCGAGACACAATATTCCTCTGAATCAGCGAATGGAATGATGCCATAACTGGTTTTCATTTCTTGACCCTCTCGGCTGAGGCATTTAAGCTCACGTGTCCCCGTCCAAAGTTCAAAGGAGGAAAAGTGAAAGGAAATGTGAGCATGTGACCCCCCCCCCCCCTTAAAAGATACGCCTCAACTGATCTTTTGTCGCGGCTTCGCTCGAGAGACACCAGGTGCATCGAGAAACGGAATTTGCTGCCGGAGCAAACGCCACAATAGAAAGGGACACGGATAGGTTTAGTTGTTGAAAAGATGAGATCACGTGGACGCCAGCAATGTGAAAAAGAGCCGCTATTTGAGTCAGATTGACCCATTGATCACGACGGGTGCACGGATAGCTCGTCTTTCTCCTCGATAACCTGTTAGGAGCTCTAAGCAGTGAGGGAAACTGGAAGAACAGTTGTGGATGACTAAATGTAACGTGTGCAGCGCGGTTTTAGAAAAGGCGCATTTGAAGTTGAGTTTGCCGTCTTTTGCCACACAGACAAGACCGTGTTGACCTTTTGAAAGCTATTCGACTGCAGCATCTTGATGTAAACAGTTTCGAAGAGATCTTTTGCAATGACTGGAGGCAAAAAACAAACAAAAAAATGACCAAACAAAACATCAGCTAACGTTTCACAGGCCCTCGCACATGCTGCTCTACATCTGTGAAAAGCCTTGACATTTTCCAGAAAGTGTCAAAGAACATGTCGGTACAAAGGTCAGTCGAATTTCGAAATGAATCGGATGTAAATGGGGCGGGCAGCTCGGTGCTCGACTGGTTAGAACCTCCGCCCCAAAGTGAGGAGACGCAGGGTTCGATTCCGGCTCCGGCCTTCCTGTGTGGGGTTTGCATGTTCTCCCCCGTGCCTGTGTGGGTTTTCTCCGGGTACTCCGGTTTCCTCCAAACATTCCAAAAACATCCATGGCGGGGTTGATGGGACACTCTAAACTGTCCCGAGGTGTGATTGTGGACGCGAATGGTTATTCGTCTTTGTGTGCCCTGCGATTGGCTGGCAACCAGTTGAGGGGATACACCGCCTGCGGCCCGAAGACCGCCGGGACGGGCTCCGGCGTGCCCCTGACCCTCGTGAGGAGAAGCAAATTCGAAAATGGATGGATGGATGGATCGGACATAAATGACTGAATAGAACCAAACAAATCATGGTTTTTAAAAATGCCTCTCGTCCGCATCAACTTACTTTTGCTTGCCTATGCCTACCTGGATCTTCAAACGATTATCAAACTACGGACATTTGTTTTCTACTTGTAGGGAATGGGGTTGACTCAAATGGACCGCTCCGGTCCTTGGGGATTTTCTGTTTCATGTCCGTAGCAAAATGATTATTCCAAAGACATTTTTCTTTGAGTCAACTCAGACCCTTGTGATCACAGTGTCAGTGACACAGGAGAGGGCAATGGTGGGCAGCCATCCGCTTTGACCTACTGTCTGGAAACACAACACCGCCCCCTGCTGTTTGACTAGATGCCCCCCCCACCCCCCCCCCCGCCAAGCCACCTTCCATATCCCAGTATGGCTCATTTGATGCGGTGCGTGACCCTTCGACCGGTCCTTCATGAAGGCCCATTCCACAACCGTGAACTATTTGACCGCTCGACTTTCTCCTTGACATCACGCAAGTGCTTGCGCAAAACTTGCCAGGGTGATGCATTCCTCACGGTTTCGCATGCAGAAAGGGAGAGAGTCGGAAAAAAAAATGTTCAAGCACATCTGGTTTAGCTTTGCTGCTGGGATCTTTTCCTGCATTCAACCAGGTCTTAACAATTAGGTTCCAAGCGACAAATAGTGGCTCACTCTGCTTATTTCTATCCCGTGTGCTGGAATGACACCGGGTTGTAACTGGCTACTTTGCGAAAATTACACTGAAAGAAAATGATTAAGAATTGCCCCGAGGTCCCAAAACGAGATCAACTGAAATGATAACACCATTGAAATAAGTCAACATTGAAAGGCTCTTCTCTGAGGATTTCAGCTCATGGGATATTTGTGAAGCACACACAACACGTGCCTGTGTGTGTGTGTGTGTGTGTGAGAGAAGAAGAGAGAACGAAGCGTGCTATTATTAGAGAGCCACTGGAGGGCAGTGAAAGAACTCGGTGTGGCAGGCAGGATCCTCCTCGCTCTTGCTCCAGTGTGAGCATGTCTCCCAGTAAACAATCATCAGTGTGTGAAAGTGAGGCCATGAGTCATTCTTCTCCAAACACAAGCGTGGAGCTTCCTCGTCTCTCCCACCGTGTGCCTCCTTCTCTGCGTGATTGCGCTGGAAATGGTCCACCTGCTTTCTTTGATTCGACTTAGTTCATGGCTTGTAAAGTCGCTGCTCCGGATGAGATCGTTTATGGTTTACCAATAAATTGTGATGACACAATGAGTCTTACTGTTGCTCTGAAAATCACCTTGCATTCCGTAGTTAAAAAATAAAAAATAAAAAAGAAATCCGGTCTCATCCCACCCCGCTGAAAAATACCCTCAGGATGACTCCCACTCCTGTACTGCTACCATTTTGGAGGTCAGCTACATAAAAAAAAAAAACCCACAATAAAACAAAAAAATCCACAGAAGTTGCATTTTATTCGTTCGTTGATGAGTTGTGGCCCATTTCTCCTCCGAGGTTTTCCTTTTCCTACCGGAAACGTCTGCTCCCATGAACATTTGATCCTGTACCATGTCAGTTCAATCATTTAAGGTAAAGTTGACTCCCATCCCGTGGAAGTCCGACGGGATTCCCGAAATCAAATGTCAGCCTCCGCTGCCACTGCCCAACTGGCCCCACCATCTGCATGCCCCCGTAGCTCTTTTCTTCGGAAATGAAACGATACAAGAATCATTTTCTAATGACAAACGTGAAACCTGTCATGTAAACAGAACAGAGGCGTTTAAAATCGTTTCTGTTGGAGTGGCTCCAGGTGACTTATTTGGCTCGATAAAACTGGGCCATTGTGGTCGTTTATGGCCAGGATGCAAAACCCTGATAACGTCAAGAATTCTGCGAGACGATATGTGGAGATCGCCGCAACTTTTGATCCTGAAAGGGATACTGATGCTGCTGTACGTAATTCACTTGTCAAAGCATTCCAATTTGGAAACAATAAAAAAAAAAAAGTAAAAGCATTTCCATACAGTCCCGTACAGTGTTTTGATACCTTATTTTGAATGGATTCATTCTTATCAAAGCAATAACACCGAGTACGTCAAGTTTCAAATTTTCCTGACTATTTGAGGCTGATTTTCATATGGACCTCCATCCAAAATGCTGTTTGATGATGTCTGCACGATTTATACGAACCGTTGCCGTGGTAACTGCAACATGTTTTTTTTTGTGCTTCTTCATTTGCTCTCCCAAGAGAGAGCCAAACTTGATGTCAAGTATAGATAGTGACGCTCGATATTAGGGATAAGAAATATGACGGAAGATCCAATCATGGCGCACTACGCTTGGGCTGAAGCCTTGTTTTGCGTGCGCCCTGAAAATCAACACTGTCGTTGAGAGCATGAGGATGGCTTTTAAGTGCCAGATCACGTTCCACGAAAATTGACTTTTCTGTTCTCTGAGAGGACAAAGGTTGTGCCCCTGTATTAAACATTAAAGGCTTGCAAGATAAAATTGCATTTAGCGGCTCGATGTTTTGTGACTTGAGAAGCAGAACATTGAAAAGCTGAAGCCTTCTTTTTGTTGCAAATCACTTCTCTTCGTTTGACTGCTCAGCTAAACATTGTTCCCTAATCAGGTCAAGGATGGAGCGACCCCGCCAGTCTCACCCCCCCAAAAAAAATCTCACTCTTAACTGTGGGTGACGCCATATCAGGTTTATTTCCCTGCTTTCATTTTGTTGAATGATGACAGCCGCTCACAAAGCCTGTGGGACCGACTTGACAGGTAGCATCGCGATTCTCATCCCGCCTTTGCTCACATTCTCACCCACGGAACACTATTTGCATCAATTGCTTTTTGTGGTACCTTGCGGATGCCAGCGACCCTCCACGTGTGGGGCGGGGCATTTGTAACATTCCTCATATAACGCGGCACATGTGCCATTTTGCCGAAAACGCGAAGGTGCAGGAAATGTGAAAATGAAAGCATGCATCAGTTGAAGAAAACAGCAGAGCTGATTTTCTCGAAGGCTCCTCTCGCCGAGGGATGCTGAGCACGTTAAAAACATCGTGTTGGCCTTTTAAACACCATGAAACAAAAACAAGTGACGGCGCCTTTATCCGAAGACACCGTCCAATTTATTTTTGATCATCAAATTGTGTTGAGGGCCCATCAACATGTTCACACCGGCGCTGAGAAAGAAACCAAGAACGTTCTGCGTGTCGCTTGCGCTTTCACGCGCGCGTTAATTGAACTGGGATGCAGCTGGATGTCAACGGGAAGCTGTGACTTCACGACACGGAAACTCACCCTTGTGAGGGGAGATGATAGCCGTTTACCGATGCACTCGTTTTTGTTATCGCGCATCTGCCACATTACTGCTCTCAATTCGAAAAAAAAGAAGCGCCTGATGGAATAAAACGGGCTAAACGCTCTCTGTTTTGCTTAAGAGGTGCCTTGTCTTGACTCACTCACTGAGTTCCGAAGAGTCGCTAATCTCCATTTGAAGTTGCGACTGACACGCATACGAACTGACAGCAATGTAAAAAAAGAAAAGAAATTCCAAGTATGTCTCATGGAGCGTTTCTGTCTCCTGTCTCTTCTGAGAGATGCCTTCATCGCGTGAATTACTTTTTCGAAAACTCTCGATGGGGTTGTACGTTTTGGATCAAATGTTGAAATCGCCACCTTCCTGAGGAGTGTTTGCAGGTTTGCGGTCGCACGCATCCAGCAAAAGTAACCGTATCGGAGTCCAACGGCAGGGAAATTGAGGACCAAGTGCCCTTATTGACTTGCCAGCATGCGCACATAACGAGAGCAGGGCTTTTACGCTTGATAAGGCCCACGGCACAATGTAGGCCACGGCTTATAACCGTTAAACAAGCCAAGTTCATGCGCATCAAACAGAATCCACGGCTGGGGGGAAGAAAAAACAAAAACTAAGTACCCTTTCACATTTCTGGCCGAACGACCGAATTATGACAAGGTCAAAAAACAAAAACAAAACAAGCAAGCTTGAAACCTGATCGATTCGGACTTGTAATCGAGAAAGAGTCGGGGAATGCTGAGCTCGGGGACGGCGCTCTGCATCACCTCCTGCTGACAGCCTCTTCTGTGATTCTGTAAGGCCGAGCGCATGACAGCTGGGCTCCTTGCTCGCTTCCACCCTTCTTCCCACAACATTCTTCGGGTCTCTCCTCAGTTCCCGTGAGCCGCCGCACACTCTTATCTTTTGACGACCGACGGCCGTGATGCGCTTCCGCAGATTCTCTTTTGAATGCCTTCAAACTGCCTTCCGCCGCTGAAGACTCATCAAGCTTGTGGAAATCACCCCAATTTTTTTTTCTTCTTTTTTCTGTGAGCGCATCGGTGGAGTTTGAAGTTGTGGACAAGTTCATTAGTCAGACGGGGGTTCTACGACGCAGCGCTCATAAGCCCGTTGAAGCCTCGGCTCAAGGCAATAGGCCGAGAGGCTCGGGGAAATTGCCGACTGCAGAGTCACGGGGCTTTGCCCGTTTCCGCATGATTGCGGATCAGCTCGACACATTTGGCTTTTCCCCCGCAATTTGAAAACTGCAAAGTGAAAAGAAATGTAATGAGAAAATCAAATTCATATACTGGAGGATGTAATTGAGTCAGCGGAAACATCTTTATTATTGGAAGGCTTTTGAGATGTGAAACCTAATCACAGTTTAATGAGACGGGATCGTCCGTCCACTGAGGAATAGTCGGCAACGCTAAAAGCCACTGATGGAGATCTCATCTCATCTTTCTGCCGCGCTTCTATTTCAGACAAATCTCACCTGCTTTCACTCTGGCGGTGTGGAGTCCGTCCCGTGCAAGACATGATGTGATTACCCCCGTCTGTCTGTGGCAGCACATGCTTCCTCTTTCTTTCGGGGCTATTTAATAGACAGATTCAATCGTGAAATAAATGTGTTAGAAATGAATAGGATCTTGTAAGACCCAGACAGCTGCTCTATACATCCCGTTTGCGTCTTAAACTGGACAGCGATTTGAAATCGGACCGATAAATTGGTGCTTCTCTCATCTCTGGAGTTAGCCAATCCTCCACGAAGCATCTCCAGTTGATCCAGAATGCTGCTGCTCACCTCTTGACGGGTACTTGTAAGAGGGAGCGGATCACTCCTACTCTGACTTCACTGGCTTATTTTAGGGCTCGTTTTAAGAGGATTAAGATTTTAAGTGTACGACATGGCCAGGAAAGATATTTTCCCGACTCAAGTCGCTACATTTGATTGATAGCTAACACGTGATTGCATTTTACTGCACTGTCTGAAGGAAAAATAATTACCTTGTATTACCTATTTGATTGATACGCTAACTTTAATATAAGGAAAAAGTAAAAAAAAAAAAAAGAACAGACCCACAAAGAGAAACTGTTTTTTTCCCCTTTCTGTTTTAAAAGAGAGATGAGCTCAAAGGCTGAGATGCAATAACAGCCCTTGCCCCGAATTGAGCATTTCCATTGCTGTCAATTTTTTTGTCCACAGGGATTCGAACATGTTACTGCGGATAGTCAGCAAGCGCCTCCTCTGCTGCTTCGGATGGTTTTGTCAATTTGTTTCCTCACTCTTTGGAACTGGTACATTTATTTCATGTGTCAGCCTCTGCTCCAACCACAAGATGAGAATGCAAACCAGTGTCATCCATCCATCCATTTTCCGAACCGCTTGATCCTCACTAGGGTCGCGGGGGGTGCTGGAGCCTATCCCAGCTGTCTTCGGGCAGTAGGCAGGGGACACCCTGAATCGGTTGCCAGCCAATCGCAGGGCACACAGAGACGAACAACCATCCACACTCACATTCACACCTAGGGACAATTTAGAGCGTTCAATCAGCCTGCCATGCATGTTTTTGGAATGTGGGAGGAAACCGGAGTACCCGGAGAAAACCCACGCAGGCCCGGGGAGAACATGCAAACTCCACACAGGGAGGCCGGAGCTGGAATCGAACCCGGTAACCAGTGTCATGTTTCTTTGTATTTTGGTTTTTGGTTCGTACTGTGTGTACTCAAATAACAGTGTGCTGCTGCTGCTGCTGCTGCTACGCCGTTAACAAGTTTATTGATTTTGGAATTCAGCGTGTAAGCGCGGTCACCCCCCAGAAAGCAAACTAATTGTTATTTATTCCAAAGTTTCCATGTGGCGTACTGACAGCTTGCTCCCGGTAGATCCCGCAACGCTAATTTAAACATGAAACAATTCAAATATAAGAACTGAAAGCCGAGGATGATGCAGTTTGATTTAAAAAAAAAAAAAAAAAAAAAAAGCAAGCACACCTTTCTCTTATTTCCGACCTCACCCTCGGGGTCATCCATGTGTATGGAGGAAGAGCAATAACAACCACAGCTCATTGAGGAGCGGAGGCTCCCAGTGATGGGTAACCCCTGGGTTGCTGCGCCTCTAAATGTGATCAACTCATCACTTCCACTTGTAGCCTTAATTGTTGCTATCCTTTTATTGATGGAGAGTAAACACACAAAAGGTCCCTGAAATGGACAGTAAAAGAGTTCTTCTTCTGAGCTTCTTGCTGAGCCCTTAGACACTGTTACCCCTTTGTTACTAATTAATTATAATAATAATAATGCACTGTTAGCATCTGCTAGGCAAGGGGAAAATTATGCATTTGTTAAGACATTTTGTAAGACATGTCTTTTAAGGTCTGTCTCATGTAGAGTAAATCAATAAAGTCAATCACACATACCGACTGGTTGAGTTCGATGCTAACATTCAATGGAAAACTCCAGGGGCTTCCAATTAACATCTGTTCACTCGAGCTCACTCCAGTAGGATCTGGCAACATTGGCGGGAGTCCGCCATCTTCCTCACTGATTAAAGTTTGTGCAAAATGCAGTCACATCAAATAGTGCACATGAAAAAAATGCTATCAAGTTCGAAGAGAAGCATTGCCTCGGACTGGCAGCGCACATGTGACACCATTTAAAGGAGTGACACTTTCTTTCTGAGGAGGAAGCGTATTTCATCTCGCCGCCGTGAATTTACACGTCAAATTTTAAATCCCGGTCACACCACTGGGAACCTAGCAGTCTTGAGCGGTTTTCACGACGGCGAAAGAGTAGAAGCAGACTCTTATCCGTCATGCAACATTAGGGGGCAGGCTGATTGGTTTCAAACACACAGCCAAGTGTTATCATAGAAAAGTCGAGCAAGACGTTTCGCAGCAGATGTAATGAAACCCACAGAGAATGGAGCCCGCCCCCGCCACCGCCGCCACCACCGCCACCGCCATCATCATCATCATCATTCTGTCAGACTACTTGAAGAAACGCAAACAAATGCATGCCTGAATTCAAATCTCTGGCAAGCACTCAGATAGACTGTAGTTGGAGCTGTTTTAAAAGGCGGGGGCGGGGGGATTTTTCTTGCTTCATTAGAAAGCTTTTGGGGAAACATTTTCAGATAAAACGGTCCCCTTAAACCTTTGCACTTGAGCTGTGCGCACGCAATAAAATGACCGTGGGGTCTGTATGCCGCATGATCCGCCATGCCGCCTTTCTACGAAGTGAATCGCTCACTACGGACCTGGCATGCATGTTGCGGTGTTCGGTCGCTTCTGAAAATTGCGTTCACTTGCTGTCGAGAAATGCTGTCAAATGTACCAGCAATTTCTTGTGTGCAATTGTCAAGTATTGTCAAGAAACTTACCAATACTCAACTGCTGTTTATTAAAGACGGTAAAATGTAGAAATGTACTTTTTTTCCTCATTCAGGGAGAGGGTGAAAGCTTTCTTTTGGTAGGTTCCGGGCTTCTATAGCGAGAGAACTCCATTTTCTCCTGATTTGGAAAAAAAAAAAAAAATGCTGGAATTGAATGTGGTAAAAAAAATTGACTTTGACGTGGAAATCTGGTATTGAGATTGACGTACTGTATAAATAAACAAATTACCCAAAGGGTGTACTTTCACGGCAATACTGCACAATCATTAACTGTACCGAGAAGCCAAGATACCGCAAGTCATAACTTGCAATACTGCAACGCTAACACAACTCTGGAAAGACAAGTTCAGCGATTGCAACAATTGCTAGACACGGGAATTTTTCAGAAAGGAAAATGCATCGCTCGTCGCTGTTGTCGCTTATTTGCCATGACACGGCATTCAAATGTTTTGTTATTGCGCGACTAAGAAATCACAGGTGTGATAAAGGAACCGAATGTATCACCGGGGGGAGAGAAAAACAGCACATCTGTCGTGGGTTGCCGTGTTGTCAGGCAGACACAGCATATGGGCCGCGTCCTTTCGGCCCTGCCATATCTCAGCCCCACTTATCCGACAGCAATGACACCCTCCAGAGAGGCTGTAGGCGAGGTTCTAATGAACTCCGAACGTTATGAAGCTCATTATGTTGAGACTCTGCTTGCCACTCAGCCTGAGTCACCTGCATTGCAATGAATATCAGCACGCACGCATGCCGACATGCGTCATGCTCACTTGGCGTCACGACAGACACCACAAGTTTTGTTTTTTTTTTGTTTTTTTCCTGCACCATGCTTTTGTGACGGCGGCTGATTGTACATTGTGTGTGTGTGTGTGTGCGGGGGGGGGGGGGCGAATGGCATGCAAATGCATTTTTCATATCCTGTACGCATATCACGCCAACCATGGCTGCTTTACGATGGCATAAATAATGCTATCGGCGTCATTAGCCCTTTGAGATGCACGCGTATATGTGCATGACTCGAGACAAAAACAATCACTCCTGTGGACTGCTACCCCGGAGTGGCGCATTTTTTGTAATTGTAATGTTGTAATTATGTCATTGCAAAGGCAGTATCTTGTTGAGGTTTGCATGCTATAGTCCCTGGAATGACTGGCCAGAAGCTTGAGCTTAATACAATGCTGAAACAACCGCAGTGCAGTATGACCAGAGGAATTGGCCATAAAGATATTGATCTGCAGCCAAGGTGAAAATGCTAAAAATTGGACAGTCGTTATTGAAGCATGATTTTTGCAGAAGCTCCAAATGTGATTTATGGCTAAGCTACAGCAAGTAAAAAAATAAAATAAATAAATAAATAATGAAAAGGTCAATTCCCGAAAGGTCACAGCCTCTGCATTGCCTACGTGTATTCCCATGAGTTTAATTGGGATTTGGTTACGACAACACAAATTAGAATGCATTACACATGCCATTATTCACTAAAATGTAAATGTTTGTTAAAACTGCATGTGGATTCACTGTAACCCTTTTTGGGGGCAGCGGGGGGGGGGGGCTAAGAGATGTTTCACAATATTGTCATTTATACTGTAGAGGTGACTTTAAAACTGAACCTATGTAGGAGCGCAGTTACTTTTGGTTTTATTTGTGTGACTCAAGTAAAAAGTAAAAATTTTCTAATTACTTGAGGAAAAATACATAAGTACAGCGTGAAAAAAAACCCTACTCAGGTACTGAGTAACTGTATAAAGTAGCATAGTTTGACAAATGTATTCACAATTTTTATTCATAAGAAGTGGAAATAAATTCATGTGAGCACAGTGACGGTTAAACAATCCTCTGAATTGAGAAGGTATCAGTTGACCATAAGTAAAATGTTTGTTCGTGCAACACACGGGCAGTGTAGACATGGATTAGCCAGAAGCATTCTGTCCAACAGCTGTAAATATTTCCCATTTTTCTCCCCATTTTAACAACTCTCACTCAACCGTTGGGGGGGGGGGGGGTTATGTACTTTTCTACTCCCCACCCTCCTAAAAATTAGGGTGTGAGTGTTTATTGCGTGAGCAGGTTCGAGCTGGGTGAACGTTTCTCAACAGAAGCAGCCGTAGCAGTTGGTCGACTACACGGAAACGAGATTTGCATGAGCGCCAGACGGCGTAAACACCGCCAAATTATTTTGTTTCCTTTGGTAGACACGACGCAATTAGTAAAAAATCATAAAATTATTCCAATTAGGTCAGCAACACAAGGAAGAGGGAACTTGAGGCCGAGTGATAAAAATGAAATTTGATATTTAATTCATGGAGCCCAAATTTCAGCCGCCTGAGTGTTGCAGGAACACAAACAACATTCGGTTCCCAAGGAAAAAGAAAGATGCGATGAATGTCTACAGAGCCTCCACAATGCTTTGTTCAACGTGACAAGCGTATCGGCCAAAAGGAGCCCGACCCCTTTGAATTTCACAATATACCAGGAGAGAATTCGCTCCTTACGACAGCGTGCTAATCATATTTAGCTTGTATAATAAGGTAGGCTGAGTGTGTTGCGCCGGGATAATGTAAATGCTTGCTTAATGAAAGGCCAGTAAAGGGTGGGGTGTGCTCTTTTCTGCCTCCAACAAAGAACGGGAGCCATTGTGCGGCTGGAGGGAAAGCAAAAGGCTTCGTACCCCCAGCGGGGGCCAGGCAGTGAGGGGGTTGGGTTCAGCGAAAAGACGGCGCCTAATGAAGGCTGCCTGTGAGGGGTGCAGGCGGTCTATTCGTTTCCACCCGGGTCAGCGGCCATCCTTCCAAGCACCGAGTGTAGGTGTGCTGTAAACCCAACAACGGGTGTGGCGTCAACAAGCCAAAGCCCCCTCATGAAAGCTAAGCCCCTATTCTTTCAGCGGAGTGGACTCGGCATGCAAGCGTGTCTGCTTAATCTCGCGCCGTGCTAATTACCCGCGCTCGCGGCGGCACAGAACGTGACCGGCTACAGTAAATATGTCGTCGTGTCCAAAATACACGGTAGGATGTTCTCATTGCAAATGCGTCGGCTGGCGCGGGGAAAGTAGGAGGAGGACAATTTTGGGCATGAGCCATTCATGTCTTCTTCGGTGTTTAAAATGTGGGTCACATAGCAGAGCAGTCACCTTGGAATTTGGGGAGGCAAATAAAGGCGCCTTTGATGGCGCTTTCACAACCGAGTCGCTGACCAAACACAGGGTGGGTCTGTTCCTTCTGCTTCCGTAATACGTCCAAATAAGCACCATGCTTTTTTTTCAACAGAATATTTGCAGCCATTTCTATGAAAATGATTTTTGAAGGAGACTAAATGCACACTTTGTTTTATAGATCATCAGAGTTATGCTTAAGGCCTTTGAGGGGGGTGGGGGGGGGCATGAAAGATTACGAGCTACATGCTGCGTAGCGCTTTCACAGCCACGGCAAACTGGGGAGAAATAATTCAGCAATTTTGGCAGCTCCTTCCACGGAATCCAAAACCACATTTTTGCTCTCCCAAGGCTCAGCGGCCTCAAGACTTAAATGTGCACAACAAGATAGTCAATGCGCGTCCTTTCAGGCCCCTGCAGCAATATTTTAAGAAGACTTTCCATTGAAGAGAGCATCCGTCAAAACACCATGCAAACCGTCAATTTCACCACTTTCAATTTGGGATCGCAAGGGAAAAAAAAATCAAATCAAATGTATGCTGCTGAAAAAGAAAAAAAAAAGTCCAAGGTGGGAAGGGGAGTGTTGAAATTCTGTCGCTATTGCCTTTTGGATTCAACGGATGTCCTTAACTTTTTACACTTTTATTCTGCACCTCGGAACAAAAACAAGAAAAAAGTATTTGCATTGAAGAGCTTCAAACAGAACAACTTGTCCGCTGGCCGCCCACGGCGTCGCATTCTTGTCATCGCTCTGCGTTAGATTAGCCTAGCGACTGGAAGTTAGCACGCCGTCGTAACCTAAATGCGGAATTGGTGCGGGCTTCGAGTCCTTGTTCACTTTCACGTTACCGGTCGGTGGTTCGGATTTTTACTCGTAATTGTTTAACTTTCACGATTGTTTAACTTTCTGAGCCGATCGTCCACTCCTCCCGAAATCACTCTGAAGCGCACCTCACGCCACAAGAAAGTCTTAAGAGAGATTTGATCATTGGGTCTTTGCTGACCTGCATCGATGGGGAGAGCGATCGAGATTATCGATATGTGCGCACCCCGTTTAAGTAAAAGTGAATCCAGAGCATTTCAGATGTTCGAGGGTGCACCGGTGCGCATTGGGCACTGAGAATTTGAAAAGCACCTTACATTCTACGGTGTCACCGAGCATTTTGGAATTGATCAATGGATTTATTTTTAGGAGTGGAGCAGCAGCTGTCTGTTGCTCTTTGGGTTGCTTTCTCAGAAGTGCTTTTTGAAACTATTTGACGTGTTCAAAGATCAAGACAAGCGAAAATGCAATCACTGAGGAGATTGCTCATTATTTAACACGGGGAACGTTTGAGGTCTCTCCTTGCTTAATTGGCATTGATCGGTTATCAAATGAACACACAGCGTGAGTCGGGCGTCTCCTATACAACGAGACAACAGAAAAGCGCAGTGAGCTGCAGCCAGAGCCATTCTTCACAGCCAAACACTTTTCACTGCCAAGCCTTTTTTTTTTTGTTGTTGTTGTTGGTTTTGTTCGCCACATTACTATTGCAATTGGCAAGCCAACACTTGGCTCCCTGTAAAAAAAATTTCAGCTCAAGCATCTTTTCCAATTATTGATCTGTTGTTTTCAACTTGGAGGTTCAAGCATTTGGACAATTACACTGGCAATGCATTCTATTATTTGTCAAAAGGAGCTGCGGTCTCTGGTGCTTTTGGTGAGAGATTTGTACGACTGTGAAATAAGAATATGAGCGTTATTTATTTATTTATTTATTTATTTTTGAAGTCGCAACCATCTGGCGCATTGTTCATAAGTTTACCACCAACAAAATGCCTGAATGAAATGCAATTTTCCCAATTGACTCTGGTCAATAAATAGTTAAATCGATAAATAAATAGAGGCAAACATGAAATGCTTTCCGTGTAAGCATGATGTCTGACCGTTGCATTCTGTGTTTGACATTCCAGCGTGCAAGGTTCCTCAACAGGCCAGAGAGAGAGAGAGAGAGAGAGAGAGAGAAAGCAACGGCTTATTAAGAGCTCAGATATTCCGATTGCACCAGCGCTGCCAGTAATGAGATAGAATATCAGCAGCCCTCGGTGACTTTCATTCACATCAAGCCTAGGGAGAAAAAGAGCTGTGGTGACATTTGAAATCTCACCGGAGACACTTTGCCGGGGAACAAAGGAGATTTGCAGACAGACTTGCTACGTGCGACATATTTCAGCATCAAAAGATTTAAAAAAAAACATTCCGCTAGCCATATTGCAGATAGGAGTCATCAGTGAAGTAACAATGGCAACAAAAAATGTGTTAGAAGCTCTTACAAAAAGGTGTTAGTATCGCGGTGTTGCGCATCTCTGGTCCGAGATGTTGCTCGGTTTGAACAGACACACAATCCATAATTGATCTCTTGTCTTCTGTAGCAATTAATGTGTGTGTGTGTGTGTGTGTGTGTGTGTGTGTGTGTGTGTGTGTGTATCTCTCTCTCTCGAGAGAGAGAAAGATAGATATATATGTACATATGTCACTATGGATATTTTTATGACGTCTGTGCACCATTGGTGAAAAGGAGATTTTGATTCTCTCCTCTTTCATCTATAACCGCTTCCAACAACAAGGCATGTGCACTGTCGGAATGGTTGCTACGATTGTATTAATGTCCATTTTTTTTTTTATGTTGTGCCTTCTGCTCTATCGGTATTTTACGTTACATGTCCGGAAAGCTCTTTGTGACAGCTGTGGCTGTTGTGAAAGTGCCATAAAAATAATGATGTTGTTCTGAGCTGGATAGGAGTAGATCCCACAAACTGAGATAAAGGGTCTTTGACAAAAATGTTTTCCAAAAAAAGAAAAAAGAAAAAACCCAAACAAATAAGAACAAAACACAAACACGCAAGAGTAACAAAGCATAAATGAGATCGCTGGTACTCTGAGCCAGGAGAAGCGTGTATCACAAAAAGCACTTGCAAATGGCAAGGAATAAATAAACAACGTAAATCGCTTGTCAAAAAAGACAGGAAAATTCAAATGCCGAGAAAACACAAAAAAACCCCCAAGATCATAAGCGTCTCGAGAATTGCACTTGATACGAGTTGTAAGGAAGGCGACTAGTTCGAAAGTAAGTGGCAGCTCTTAAATAGTCCAGTGATTATGATTAGAATGCGTGACAGGTGCACCGCTGGAGGGAACGCCCTCCACTCCAGCTGGAACCGAAAACAAACAGAAACAGATCAAAACCAGGACAGACGTATTGTATTATATATACTTCGCCTTTTACGGATTATTGTCTGAATTGTGGTCTGAATAAAGGCACATGAGGCAACTCTGCTTTGGTTTAGTGTCATTACCTTCCATTGTGAACTGCTGTGTGAAATCACAAGCTGCGTGGCCATGTGTTTAGCATGTATGCCTCATAAAGTTTAGTGGTCCTATTTCGAAATCACAGATCCCACCTGTTTGATTTTTTTTTTTCTCATTGTTTTTTGTTTTATTCAGGAGTGCAGAGGAAACAGAAGGCAGTGGGGTAATTATTTGGCAAATTCATCACAGCAAAGAAAATTCACACAAAGCAGAGAAATCTTTTTTTTTTGTTTGTTTTTGACGGGCAAACCAGTTTGTTTTGCTCACAAATATGAGGTTCATTTATATTTCGCTGAAGAGCGGGCACAGTCTGGCCGCCCGTTACACTTGTGTCGCAAAGGCGTCCCGAAGGGAATGCGCCACTGGATTCTCCTCTCCCTCGCAACATTTGACATCTGTAAAATGGGATTCTCTATCAGAGTGCACGGTGAAGGCCATTATTCTTGGGGCGGAGCAACACTTTTTCACATTTTTCTTTGCTCGCAGCCACTGAAGAGATAACAGCATCCTTGGTTATCTGGCCATATATTTTCCACCATACATCAATGGCGACGGCGAGATCACATCAATTTGACATCCTGTTCAAGCATTTATAAAGCTTCTATATTGCACTGCTTCCCTCCATTATCACTTTCTTGCTCTTGCTCCCATTCGGCCATTGTTATTTCCAAAGCTTGCAGAAGATCTATTTGGACCGTCTCACCGCCGCAATAATGGCTGGAAATGACAATGAGGCCATTGTTGACTGGACAAAAAAGGAGCTACTTGCTCTGAAAACCAGTCTCTATTGGCTCATATGATTCCACACCTCTGGCCTGACACTGACAAAGACTAAAGTCTTTGAATCATTATATTTGCATTCAAAGAAAAAAAATGCAATATTCATGGGGGTCATACACAATTTGACAATGACAATCGTGCATTTTAAATGACAAAGAAAAACATGTAAAAACAACAATTTGTCCACAGGAGCGTTAAATGTCTGATTTCGGTATGTCGTTTTGCCGCCACCTGTTTTGCGGATATTTGCTCTCCAATGAGTGACTTGGACAACTCTGACTTGATGAACGTGCCCCATGGAAAAATATGAGATGCAGTTAGGACAGATCAGGCGCCGGGGAATCATTAACTTCTCCGCCAGAGTTTCCGGGCTGTTATTTCTAAACTCGGCTCCCCAGGTGTCAGCGCCAGAGGAAAAGTCACGGGATCAATGAAAGTCATCAAAATGTTTCACCAAGCGAATGCTGCCGATATTCATTGTAGGTGGCTCAAGAAGAAACGTCAGCAGGTTGCCGACACGTTAGGCCAAATTACGAATGGCAATCTGGCCAAAATACGCGGACCATACAAAGCGCTGAGGATACACAACAGAAGCCAGTCAACGGATAAATCGGGTGTGTTGTAGAGTAACAAATAACAAGGACGGTAAATGATATGATAAAATATGATGGTCTAACAGAGTTCCGTCTTGACGTGGAAATGTCAGCCAGTGTGTGCCTGAAGAATAGTAGCGGGCGTAGATGGAGAATATGTTGGACAGTTGGCGAAAGTCCAAGCAGCGTAAAAGGTCACTGCAGTAAGTCTGCGGGCCAACCGGATGACATCGGAGAGCATGCTCATTAAAGTGCGACCGGAGATGAGGCTTGAACACCCAGCGCATTTCACGGCTTCAACTTCTGTGAATTCACGTCACGTGACCGGTACAATTCTTTTTTTGTATCCCGCCTCAATCTGTTGCCATCGCAGCGGTGCCTGGGCCACGTTGAATCTGGAATCGTGTCGATGATTTTATGACTGTTTGTGTGAACCAGACCTGTCCCGCTTGAATGTAAATTTCCCGACCTCATTGAATATCCACATGTTGAGCGCGAATGGCCGTCTGTCTGTTTGTGCCCCGCAAATGGCTGGCGACTAGTCCCAAGTCCGCTGCGATGTCGTCGCCTACCCGCAACCCTGATGAGGAAAAGTGGTACACGCTGCGGAAGGCGGAAGGAGGGATGTTGGATTGAAAGCGTTGCAATTCCGCTCTTGACATCGGCGGAAACATAATCGGAGTCCTCGCTTTGATGGGCTGCGTGTAACTGCTCCGTGTCCCTAGCGTGCACATTAACGTGCCGTCCTGGGAGTGCTTTTGATATGCTCTGATTAACCAACATGAAGCTCTGTGTTTTTTCTTTGCTATTCCCTCCGAGCCTGTCCCAGCTGTGTGAAAGTGAAGTATGATTTTTTTATTTTTTTTATTTTTAATCGGTTTACTTGATAGGGACTGATACAAGAGCATAGACAAACTGCAAATAGCAGTCTGATGCATGCATCAATAGCAGGGTCCACCGGTCCACGGACTGGGCCTTGGCCCACGTTGATCCGGGCCGCACAGAGACAGCCCTGCGAGCTGTGAGCAAATTGACTCCATTCGCCGTGGAGGAAAGGCCAATCGGAGTCCCCCTTCTCACATTGCTTGGCGAGTTGAAATCAACAGAATCGGTCATTAAGCAGTAACCGGAACGTAATCGCAACCAATTGACCAAACGTACAGCTTTACGGGCGCAGCTGATGATCAGCCATGACTTCTGAAAATGAAGCTACTTTGACAAGAGAAGTTCATCTCCTCGCGGTGTAAACAGAGCGACGCGGAGGAGGAAGCTGTTGTGCCTCATACGTCGTCAAAAATAAGGCAAGACAAGAAACCTGTTGAATCATTTGCACAAGCGGCACCCAAGTGGAAAGCATGAAAAAAATACGGGCAGAGTTTGCACTGCCCGCCCGCATAAACATTAGCGGCTGAGTCGCTACTAACTAGCCGGCAGTCGCCGGATGAAAGCGGCAATCAGTCTTTTGATCAGTCGCGTTTGCAAGTAGCAATGATGCTAACGTTGCGTGTCGGCTCAAAACTGAAAATACGTTACGTTTACATTATAAGGCGGATTCATTATTCCTGATTGGTCCATTTTTTAATCGTTGACTATTTTCTTTTATTTTACTCTACATTTGTTGTACAGTAGAATAAGACTGTTTGAAATGAATGTAAAAAAATCGATCGGGGACCACTGCATCGTAGATTTCAGCGCCAGTGAATGTGATTTTTTGAAACGGTTCAAATCACGGTTGACACGCTGTCTTGTTTCGTCCTTGTCACTGATCAGACTTTGATCGTCTAGTTTTTCTCGTCCTTGCACATGGGCCGTCATTTAAATAACAGGGAAATATGCAATTGCAATGCAAGAAAAACCGAGAAGGAAATGCGCACACACACACACACAGGAAGAATTCCATTTAGTTTTACTGAGAATTTAAGAAATGTCTTCTTGTGGGAGACAATAGCAAACAGTTTTGGTCTTGATTAGCCACCAGGAGTGCACGTTTGTTTCTCAAAGGAAAATCCGCAAGGCCGTTTGGGCAGAACGTCAACACGTTGAACTGCCGACAGAAGCCGTGTGGCAGGCAGCTGTCTCGCCAACAACACACAGGGAACATAACGCACCTGTTAAAATTCTTGTTTCTCCCCGACGCCTCGGGGATCGAACAACATTTGCAAAGCCTACGCCGGTCGTCCGACCTTGGGCCTTGGCACAGAACTTAGACAGCAAAGGTTAAACAGGTTTTGCATACCAAGAGAGATGACCCTTTGTTTTCAGTCCTGTAGGCAAGCACGTCATCGTAAGCATGTGATGGTCACTCCATCTCTCTCTCTCTCAATTCGCCTCTGTTTACTTTGTCCGCAACACCTGCTGCCTCTGAGCCTGCAAATGAGAGGTTGCACACACAGGAGCAGCGCACTGGACGTGGGAGTGCTACACACATGAATTAACTGCCGGCACAGTGATAAGAACCCTCATCCCGTCTGTTTCCTCTCTCACCTGAGACTTCAGAGCATTTATCTCTGCCAAAAAAAACAGACACTTCGGTGTCAGGATCCGCGACATCTGGCACAACTGAAGCAAAATTTAACAACGCATTTCCCCAATATATCCCTCACTAGGCCTAGTGAATGTACCGTATCGAGGAAATAAGGTATCCAGGCAGAAATACAGCATTGTACCCTTGACACTTTATCTGCCGAGAACACTTTGGTCCCAATTTTGGGGGGTTCGCGCCTGCGCACACGGCGGCAAAATGGGCGTAACTTCAAGTCTAGTCTAGCGTGTTTGGGGCCGTGTTGCGCCTCACTGGGCGATCCCTCCCTCGGCGCACAGCAGATTTGGTTAAAGGAAGTAGACTCGATTTTAGACTCGCAAAAAGCAAGTCTTGTGATGTAATGGAGCCTATGCCCGCTTTCTTCGGGCAGTTTTCTCTTCACCCTCCTATGGACATATTCTGTTGTGAACGTGTTCTGGCGTTTGCACATGTCTTTGTGCCCCTCAAGAACAGAACTAAGTCACCCCTTGAGCAGCGAGAATAATGGTTCTCCAAATTTCCACCATCGTGCGTGCATTGGCGATTAATGCCAGAACCATTTGGATTACGCGGTCACTGCTACACATAATTGGGATCGTTGACCAAGTGGTACACGGGCCAAATGGAGATGAAGTGTGTGGGACGGTAATTATTTGAAGCGGCGATGATAATGGAATGATACGCGGAGCTGGTCAATTGCATCACCGTCATTAACTGCATGGTCACGGTCACCTAAGAGCTATTCTGATGGGCTCTTATCAATGATAGCCCCCCCCCCCCCCCCGTATCGTGTTTTATTTACCGTCGTCGTGTCAAATGCTGCCTGCTTATTCAAGAGAGCGAATTGAATTGTTTGAACTGAAAGCAGATGAATACAACTGCGATTTGTATAAGCAAGCTATTTCTATAATTAGATCAAGGACACGCCGGATTTGGGTCTGATTTCCGCCCCCAAAGAACAATGACATTTAATGTGCTCAGTCTACTGTCAGGTCTTTTTTTGTTGTTATTGCAAATGGCATGACTATGAATCTGCAGACGTTGCTTTGACAAGAGCCGCTGCCGCTTTTGCTCTCTGTGCAAATATTTTTCCAGCATTGTTTATCAGCTGGATGTTGTGCGTGGCTTTTCCCAAAGCGGACCGAGGACTCTGTTTCCTCTCGGGATTAACACACAGGCTCACGTAATGACATTTAACTGTGCGGACGTTGCCTTCACTAATATAATTCATTCCATGGTTCACAATATGAATCTGTTGTTCTCTTTTTCTGGAGGAGGCAAAATTACACCGATAGAAATGACATCAGGACTAGAGTTAATTTATACATACGGTATAAAAAAAATAGCCTACGCTGGGGGAAAAAAATGGTGTGTTGAATTCATTCAGTTGAAATTCATCACATCCTTTTTTTTTTTTTTTCAGAGGAGTTCACTTTTGATTCCACCCGTCAGAGGTCACCCGCGTGGTTTCTTATTCATCTGCTTTAGGAGATAGTAAAGCATTTTGAAATGATTTTGGAAATTATATTTGGAACGTCCTCTGATTTGAACAATACCAAAGGCAAGTCACTTTGATCAAAAGTCACGTTGTTCTGTCACAATTGTGATTTTAGAGTGAGCACAAGAATAAATGCAATTTCCATGTTAAAAGAGGCATGGAAAATCTCAATGAGCCATTCAGTGGCAGAATTCAGAAGAAGCGTAAGTGCTCAACGGCTCAAGGCGAAGCGCACAGCTCTCTCGACCGAGGTTTCCATCCGCCGCTTACTTCTTTCCTCAATCTGTGCCGGTAAAATCCAAGTTATTGAACTGAAATTTTCACCGTAAGTGAACGTTTTTTTTTCTCACGCGCACGTTTCATCAAATAGGCGCGTGCTGATTGTTCGCATGATTGTCAGTGCTCACAGATGACGGTCAAAGTTCACATGCAGCGGCAAAGGGAGAACCGAAGACTAAATCAAGTGAATGGTAGTCGTCCTTTTGCACATTTTTTTTTCTTTCAATGAAAGCGGCATGCTGATTTTTATCCATCTGAGAGACGGGCGTGCTCATTCATTGAACGGCGCTGCCTCTTTTATTTAAGCCCCGTAATTACAAGTGAATGAAACAATGGCAGATGTGAATAATGTCGCATCAGATGAATAGATTTCAACAATTATATTGCCCTGCGGTCTCTCGTGTGGTTCAGATTTGCGCATAAATCCAAGTATTGATCGGAACGCGAAGGTGGGCTGTTTCAATAAATAAAAGCCGGCTTGTTCCTCGGCAATGCACTATCCATCTGCAAACGCCCCGAGACCATGGTTTGCAACCATTTGGGGTGAGTGCTGAGAGCGTCAGAGCCTCTCTCCATCGTCTGCCGTCATCGAGACCAGTGCTATGTTGAAAAGCATCTTTGTGCAGTTATTGCATATGCGCTTGGCTTTTGTAGTTTTTTTTCTCACAGTGGGAGGCAATTTAGCTGACGGAGGATGATAACTAATGACTTGAAGATATCTCAGAATACATGAAAGTCACAAAAAAAAGGCTTGGCCTTTTTTAATTCAGTCTTTTATGAAGCCACGCCCCAAAATGCAAAACAAACAGGATCGTGACGGTGACACGTTGCAGTCCTCCTTGTGTTCCTTCAAGACCTGGGCTTTTTTTTTTTTTTCAAATCTCCCTCTTCATTTTTTGTGGCAGACTGGATTTTAATTTTCTCCTTGCACCGGCCGAGACATTAACCTAAACTTGGCTAACAGTCGCCACTAAAGGTGACATTCATCACAAATGTAATGAAATTGACCACTAACAGCCACTTTGTCTCCATGGCCTTTACGGTGTGGAGTGTTTTATCTGCAAAGACTGATTTAATGCTTTGCGGTCTACCTCGAGTCGTGCTTACTTCCCACACATGAAGTGGAGTGCTATGAGAGAAAAATGACGGGGGTGGGAGCAGGATCGGTGACTGCGGATGGAGCCTCCGCATGGCATGAATCGTGCTGACTGCGCAGGTTTGATGGACAGGCCACGTCTGTTTGTATTTGGGGTTCCTATATGACGGTGGCAGTGGTGTTTGGCAGAGAGTAAAGGCCACGGCAAAACAAATGGGGTCACTTGGACAGATCTGAGAGGTGGTCTTGTTTGTTTACTGCAGTCCTCAGCACAATCATGAAAGACGAGAAGTGAACTGCTCATCAAAAACCTACATTGGTTGAGAATGTATGTGAGAGCTTTACTTTTTCATTCATTGTATAGCAATAGCTTCGTCTCTGGATTGGAGAGCAAACCTACCCACCAAATAAGAAATGACAGAACCATGCATTCCCCCCACGGCTCCGTATCTTTTTTTAAATGCCTTTTTCCTTTTCTCCAGTTGCAACAATGGTTCAAATGAATTGTCCATAAATGCCACCCAACATGTTTGTCTAGAATGCGAACATCTTTGGTCCGGAATCTTAAACCTGCTGTGATTGCCCAACTTCAGTAATGGTCTCTTATGCACACACATATTACATCATCAAGCAAGATCAGAAAAGAAACCATCATCTTCCATATCACAACGATCAATTGACCTGTAATTTCAAATACTTTCCTGTATCTACTTAAAAAAAACAAATAAAAGAATGGATGGGCCAATTAAAGCTAATATAGTCATGCACCGCTAATCAATGTTTCCAGTGGATTCAAATCAAACGATTAGCAAAACTGTTTCTCTTCACAATTCTGCATATGCAGGAGATTGTGAGTGGGCTCGAAGCTGAATCCTCGTCCCCGATGCCCATTAAAGACAGCACCTTCTTGTGGCTTCAGCAACAGATAATAGCCAGCAGACAGCAATCAGGAGCGAGTGTAGCGTTAAAAAAATAAAAATAAAAATAAAAATAAAAGAGTCCATGCACCACGGAAATTGCAGAAATGTAATCACAAGCAGTACAGTGCGGGCACAGACGCAGGAGCATAAGCACACGTCAATGGTTGTTCCATCAAGTAAATAAATGGAAATTCAAACCAATAGCATGCTAACATTCCAAATGCTAATGTGCTAATCGCACGAAGAACGGTTTTCCAGTCTTTATCTATAAAAGGTATAAACACTGGATTGAAACACACACGCAGAGAAAGTATTTCTTCTCTCGTCAAACAACAGTCAAGAATTCCACATCTTGTACATTGTGTCTGCCATTCGACATGTTTGCCTACTGGGGCTTTTGGTCTCTGACCACCGCGGAGATCCATTGCAGCCTGAGGCGTACTCACGTCGGCTGCGCGCCCTTTTCTTCTTCTCGGTGAGCCAAATGTTCTCTCTGGTGGACTTGTGAAGTCGTCGTAAAGAAAGATAATGCTGCTGTGTGTGTCACGTGGTGGTGCTGAGAAAATCGTAAAAAGAGAGCACGGGGCCAGATGAATGACCCAAGGCAGCAGGTGAAAAATGACATGAAAGAAAACTGACAACAATCATCACAAAAACAAAAACAAAAAAAGAAAAAAGTGCACAAAAAAAGGGACCTGATGACATCCAGAAAAAACAACAAGGCACACCAGGACAAGACAGGGGCCGGTAGAGAGAACTGATTGGCTCACAGGAGGATCAGGGTTGACAGACCCTAGTACATGAGACATTGAAAAAAAAAATACTTCAGCAAACATGAAACAAAAGGAAATCAGATCCATACGCAAATCCTGCAGTCAAGTTCGTCACTGCCTGAAACGCAGAGCAACCCACGTGCCGCTGATCCAACGAATAGAATTAGTCATAATTTAACAGTAAGTTTGAAGGACTTGAGACTGGCTCCACCAGGAAATCACAATCAATTTAGTAATATGTTCTTACCGGAGCAGCGAGCATGATATTCGATTTAGCATTGAAAACCGAGGGATGCACACAGACCATCCGGCCCACAAATCACATTATCTTTCTGTGATAGGATACACTTAATACAAATTCCAGTCAGCCATTAATGCATTTAATTTGTGCAACACTTGGAACATGTTGCTCCTTGTGACTGGAAAACAAAGCGTGCCTGTAAAATGATAATCCAATCATAACTTTCATTCGAGTCGAGCAAAGATGAATATCGACACGTTTAAAAGTACACCGGCCAAATTGAGACGTTCGGCGACAAGAACGCACGCACGCGCACGTGTGTGTGAGTTCTTGTTACGATAACATGAGCAGAGGCGACGGATGTTTGGAAGTCTCATTTGATGAGCTGAGAGCTTCTGTGCAAGAGCATCGTCTCGGGTGCACACCTTCTGCCTACTGGTCAGATTGTCTTTCAGGTGTGGTGCGTCTTTGAAATTCTTCCTCATTTAATCCTCTTTTAATGAGACACTTTTTTTTTCTTTTTGTTTCAACACGGTGACCACTATTCAATAATGTTTGAGTGTGTGATGTTTCAAATAAGAATGATTTTGTTCCATAGTTTTTGGCAAGCAGTTGTTCAAAGGGTGGCCTGTGGTGGGGTGATTTCTTGCGGGGGAGTGCGGGGGGGGGGGGGGGGGCGCAACGCTGTTGGCACTGCAGTGCTTCTGTGTAGGCATGTGAACTTGGCAAAGACATGATATGAGCACAATTCAATTCTTTTGTTTTCAGGAGTTTCGACATCACTTTTCAGCCGCTGCGGTGTATCCAAGAGAAGGATTAGTGAGGAACGTGTGATAGGGTTTATCTTTTTTTCTGGAATGGCTCAATTTTCACATTTCCTCCAGGAGGGACTGCCACTATGATTCAGTGACATTGAACTAATGACGTTTCAAAATATTACTGAAGATGTCTGCAAAAAAAAAAAAATATATATATATATATATATATATATATCTAAATCAATTCAGATGATATATCCTCAAAAGAAAAGGTGCCCAAGATCGGTCCTAGGGAGCCCCTATCCAGCCTGTTTTCGATGTATCCCTCTTCCAACATATACCATACCCCCTGTGCTGAAGTAAAATAAATGTAGAGAAAAGATCACAATCTGTGAGTTCATGGTTTCAGATTTTGGTTCCTTTTCTTAATGATTAAGTTTGAATTATAACTGATGAATTCATCGCAAGATATTTTGGGGCGGGGTGGGTTAAACAGCTATTAACTGTTGTTGCTAACGTGTTGATATGCTGCAGAGGCAGCGTTAACATGAATCTTGGCTGGATAACTGTAATGCACTTTACTTTGGAGTCAACCAATCCTCCATTAAGTGTCTCCAGTTGGTCCAGAATGCTCCTGCTCGCCTCTTGACTGGTACTCGTATGAGGGGAGCACATAGCTCCTCCACCCCTACGCACCTGCTCGGTGCCTCAGGTCTGTGGACCAGAACCTATTAGAGGTACCGAGAAGTAAGCAGAGGATTTCTGTTGCTGGTCCTTCTCTTTTGGAAAGACCTCCCGCTGAATGTGTGGCAGCTCCCTCGCTGTCTATCTTTAAAACTCGTCTTCAAACTCATTTTTATTCTTTGGCTTTGGACTCAGCCTGTGACTTGAGTTTTAGTTTGACTGTTTTTCTAATTCCTACTGTCTTCGATATGTTGGATGAATGTTGCTCCATGTACAGCACTATGTATACAGCGGTGGTTGTTTTCAAATGCTCTCGAAATACACTTGAATTGAGTTGAGTTGAGTGGCCAGACAGAAGGGGAAAAGATCACATCTGTCATTCGGACAGCGAATTGTGTTGAGCGCCAGCCTGCGTGCTGTCTCTGACCTGCTCCACAAACGGACTCAAGAACTCTTATGACATGATGAGAATGGATTCATCAGGTGGAGTCCCAGACCCTCTGGGTTTGTGTTTTGACCTTCAACGAAACAACAAAATGACCTTCTTCTGGAGAGCATATTCATGTAAAAGCAATTCTGGAGCAGCTCACTGGTGCACTCATGTCCTTTCCTTCCATGATTTTGTCAATCAATGAAATTGAATGGAGGCACAGCTGGGTCGGTGGAACCTTTGAGAGAGGGATTAATAGGAGTTTGCGATTTGCTGATGCGTGCTCATGCTTCTTCGGGCCTCCATAATTCACATTGTCAGCTGAGGAGTCGTAGCCCAGCGCCAACCCGGACTTGTCTCTCATCATAACACGCAGTCAAGAGGCTGTCAGAACAGATGAAGCCACCGGCTCAGCACTGTCTAGGAACATCGAGCTGTAATTCACATTCCTGTGCTCGGACAGGCCGCACTAAATCCAGGTCTCGCCACGATACGCTGGCGTCTGATCAGGAAAGCTCAGAGAACTGGAGAGCCATTGCGTCAAGAACCAAATTCATAACGAAGGACTCAGCAAGACGAGCTAGAAGGTTTCCTTTCACCGGGACGTACCACCGCATAAATTAACGCGAAAAATTTAAGACACCTTTTGAAGACCGGACAGAAATTCCATTCCATTTGTTGAACTGTATTACATCAGCTCGCCACTGGTCAAATAATTTCACACGGTACTTGCGTTTTTGTTAACAGGTGACGTTAGCGGATTGGATAAGTGACGATTCCTGATTTCCCCCGATTAATGTGAGCGTGAAAGTTTTTTTTTGGGCTCCAGCTCATTCGCAACACTAATGAGGAAAATGGATGGATTTAATAGGAGAGTGTTGTTCATCATTAACACCCAGATGACAGTGACTCAAATTTTCGATACACCGACAGCTGTTGATTGTTCAACTGAGATTTGTTTTTACAGTTTGAGTGAAAAAATCATTTGCATATCGTCTTTTCTTCTCTTCCGGTTAATAACGTATTTGTTTAGCTGCAGGCAACTTCATTTCGGACTTAAGTGAGTGAGTGTCATGTATTTGATATCAACTATTTGACACAAACTGTGAAATGAAGCAACATTTTCATTGCATCAAATAGGGTTAGTATCCGACAAACCTTAATATGATTTTTTTTTACGAGGTGCACACTGAAGATGTATCAGGTTATCTACATGTGTTTGTGAAAATGTGCATCACTGTGTTTTTCTCTCTAAAATGTCCTTTTAATCAAGTGATACAGTCAAAATAATCAGAGATGACGAAGAAGATGACTAATCTTTTCTCTGACTCAATCGTGGAGGTGTTTTCAGATGTGATGAATGGCGATGGGATGCTTTCTTCCTGATCTTCAAGGCACTCAAAGCGCTTTTGCAATTTCACCTCATTTACTTATATACAGTTATGATGGAGAACGTTGCCGCGAAAGAAAAATGACTGGCTCAGTGACACAGATTGATTGACGCGTCGCGACAAACCGGGTGTACGGCATTTTGCATAAGCAAACTTCCACAAGGCTGACCGGGATATTTTCCTGCCGTCCTCCCTCCGAAACACTCCCGAGGCATGAATGAGTGTCCGTCAATGCACATCTACGTCGAGTGAATTAATTTTTTGCCAAATATGAAACTGCAGATTTTCCAACCTTGAAAATGATTCAACATTTGTGTCGTATTAATTAGCAACAACCATCTCACAATCATGAAGAGGATACCAAGTATGGACCATTAAAAAGTGTATCAATCACCGCACGCTCCCAGGCAAGCGCTGATAAAATTGACCCTGAAATTAGCAATAGAAATTTTCCTCAAAAAACAACTTGAGAGAGGCGAAAATGCATCTTATGTATTGGATGCTTGCTTGCGCATGTCTTTGTTTGGCACATTTCTATATTAGATATCCATCTGTCCATTTTCCAATCCACTTCATCCTCACAAAGGTCGCGGGAGCCTTTCCCAGCTGTCTTCGGGCAGTAGGCAGTGGACACCCAGAACCGGTTGCCAGCCAACCATGCGAACACCAAACACCAAATCAAAATCAATGATGACAGTGGCTCACTCCCGTTAATGTACCTCGTACGATTAACATGCGATTGTAGTGCAAAATTGAAAATCCTCCCGTTGGCAGAATGTGGATAAATGGCACACAAAGACATTTATGGTTTGATATTTAATCCGGAGAGCACTCAAGCCTGCTTGAGCTTTACAATAGCTTTGTACACTCACGTCAAGCGTTAGCATTGACGTGGGTGTGATATCTTCGATACGAGCTTCTTTTGGTGCTTTGGCTTACCTTGAAACGCTTTCCTTCACTGTTGTCCGCGGTTCACAAGGTGATGGATGGCGCCTGCCGCCGATCGCTCTCTCACATTGTTCCCGGGGCCTCAAAGGGCACAAACGAGCTCATTAATAAAGCCCTGTGATTAATTTCCATCCCTCCCTTCTGTGTGCCTTCCCTGGCTGTCTTGAAAAAGAGGCACCCTTCTCATTAGTGAACCACACTTCCGTGCTAAGGGAAAAGGTGAAGCACTGCTGTTGACGTCGAAAAGAAAGGAATGTTACGATGGTGGAATTCCTCATCTGTTGATGGCTACTGACTTCAACCTCTGGGGATCATTTTATTTTCTTGGGTCAAATGACATTTTTACAGCTGTTGACTGTATTTATTTATTCATTGTACCTTCCATGATTAAAAAAATATGATTTCTCTGTGCCGCATTTAAGGGAATCAAAGGCGCTGCTCTGATTGGCCATGATTGAAGTCAGTTGTGATCACTCCCACAGCGGTGCGGCCCTCCCTCTTGCAGATCCTCCAGATCACAATGTAAGTTGCTTTCTGTACAGTCATAGCGATCAACACGGTTTCCGTATTTTAACAAGCTACGGGCTTCACTTTGATATCAGGCTCGGCTATCATATATGCTCTGTTCATACAGCTATTTTCTTGACCAAATTCCCTTTCATTGTTCATACCTTATGTGCTGTGTGTGTACAATTCAGGTGAGGCAACTTCTACTACATTGTAAGCGTGGTATAGATGAAAGGTTTGTCATAAGAAGGCAAAGACAACACTAGCCGGAATAAACAATTTAATTAAGTTACGATTTAAAAAATTCCAACACAAATTCACAAACAAATATCACCATGCACAAGTTTAGTATACAAGACAAAACAGTTACTTTTCAATATGAAAATACAAATCCCCATGTCAGTATCTCACAGAGATCATTGATTAATACAGCAGTATTAGGCTGGAGAACACACTATATAAGAGTAATAAGGTTGTCTTGGGTGGCCGTACTTGAAAAATAGATGCAAATATATACAGTTGTAGGAAATACACTTTCGAGCCACAAGCACTTCAACAATGTCATCCCTTTGAAGACGAGTGCACTTGCTGCTTTTTGAAATCAGGACACTTTCCGTTGACGTTTGAAAATCACCTTCTGATTTAAGGCCGACTACAGACATTTTGTACTACAAACTAACAACACACCAAAAAAAACACCCCAAAACAAAACAACAAATCATGTCTTTTCCAGCAGAACGAGTCCCAAAATAAACAGACAGAAAAACACGATTGCCCCACAGTCTCATCCTGGGAAACTACATGGTGGCTTTTCGTGCCCCAGACTTTAACGTTATACTTCGGAACTGACAGACAGTTGCACGTGATGCTCATCGGCTCTCTCATCCTGTTGACACATTCATCCAAAGTCAAACCCAGAAACAGTAACCTGTGAGTTCGAACAACGCTAAGAATTTACAATCACTCAATGCTATACACAAAGCTCTGATGTACGATAATACATGGGTGCTTACGACATGGACTATGTAAAATCAATTTCTGCTTTCCCTACCTTCAAGGACCGTCACCCTCTTCTGCGCCAATTTTAAAGCTAATGAGAGGAGCCGCTCCGATTGGCTATGAAGTTAGTCGCCTGTTTATGCCCACCGCGCCGCTCACCGCCCATTTTTAACTGCGCCAAGCTACGAGCTACGAGTCAGACTTGCTAAAAAAATGACGGTTAAGTGGTTTCATATATTGTCTCAATAAGATACGTTTTGGGGATGTTTTGATGCCTGATATCATGAAATCTGAAGACGACCAAAGAATTATGAGGCACGACGTAGGGGCTGGCGTCACAAAGCTGGGTCTCCCTCACGGGTTGTTATCTCACAACGGTACAATGACCCAAAACATGCTTCAAAGGGTGCCCAAAAGGGCGAAAGACAAAGCTCTGGAAAGTTCTGAAGTGGCCAGCAATGAGACCAGACCTAAATCCCATAGAACACCTGTGGAGAGATCTCAAATCGGGCAGTTGTGAGGAGGCACTCTTCAAATCTGAGAGACCTGGAGCAGCTGGCAAAATAAGAGGGGGCCAAAATTCCAGCAGATATGTGGAAGAAACTTGTTGATAGTGGTAACTTTTTTCGTTCGTCGATTTTACAAGGGAAGGGTTCTTTTCAAAGCAAGACAGTGAAGAACAGTTTTCAGGAATTTCACCATAGAATTTCGATTTTGGAGGATACTGGCGTGTCCAAGTAGGAGGGGTTTTAAAAATAACGTCACCGCGATGGTGATGTAGCGCAGTAAGCTAATAGCAATCTTTTTTTTTGAGGATATACTTGCAACAATCGATGACCCAAAAATGTAAATCACTGCACTAAAACTCCTTCAATAAAAGTTTTAAGGAAACATTGATTGTATAACACACACGTTAAATGAGCCAGATAGTGCACTCGTGAATGGACATCATCGACGGCAACAGAACAAAATGAGAACGTCAAGGAGGCTATCAATCACCTAAGTAACTCCAAAAACGACAGCCATAATAATAGAACAGAAAAATCTATATTCCATTGACCAACACGCGCAGAGCCTTATGAAACCAGTCAGGTAGCCGACAGGTCAGGCCTGATTATGCCAGCCTTTTTGGACTTTTGCGGCGGGCCCGCACCTGTTCAGATGGCTAAGAGGGGACGTGCAGTCACCTTGCATCAGCTGCGTGTGCTTTTCGTGTGACTTTGGGAGTGGCGGGAGCGAGCAAAACGACAGATGATGATGATAACCTCAAAGCTGATGACTGCGCACAGTCCCATGCTCAGCAAAGGCACTCGGTTGCATTGTTCCACATCCATCTGGGCACCATGAAGACTCCAGTGATCACATTGCAGCCCTGTAGTGCCTTTTGAAATGAAGGGGAGAAAACTCCTTCTTTGTCGGTTCTCGCCATTTATTCTGGTAAGAGCTTCGTAGTAAAACGGCAGCCGTGCTTTGTGCTGCACTTGCAGTCAGGGCAATGCCAGGTCTCTTGCCATAATGGCCCGATATATTTTGGACCCTAAGCCCTACACTGGAAAAAAAGGTGGGAAAAAAAAAGGTATCTGGATGTAGCCGATTTTATTTCGTGCAACCACTTAACAAAATAAAATGGAGTAAACTCAACAAACACTTGTCTCACTGTGTAGATTGTCAGCAAACTGTCATCTGCTTCACTCGCTGCCCACAGCTTTCAGAAAGGAACCACCTTGGGCGTACCGATGTCAGTAGATTTGCTCAATATACGTCATACAATTTCCTTTCTCCTCATTTTTCCAACCCAGTGTTGTGTTTGTGATGCAAAACGTGTAAGCAAAGGTGGGCAATGACTTGCCTGCGATGTCAATGTCGAGTCTGAGCAACTGAAAGAAGTGTGGGGTCAGGTGAAGGCACTGTCATTCATGCATTGGGCCAGGCAACCATCGATGATGGTACTTGCACTGTAGGTCAGTGGTCCCCAACCAGTGGTCTGCGGACCAATTACACGGCCTCGGTCCATTTGGGAGCGGGCCGCACTGAGACAGCACTGCGAGGCTGTGGCGGGAATGTGCGCGACTCGAGTCAATCAGAGTCTCTAACATTGGTTTGCGAGTCCTAATTGGTCCATTTCTTCGTCGTTCACTGTGTTATTTTATTTTACTCTACATTTGTTGTGCGGTAGAATAACACTGTCTTAAATGAATGAACGTTGTTTGTTTTCAGTAGCATTGCAATTTAAAAGGGATGAAAAAAAAAAGAAGCTGCTGGTCCGCAAACAGCATGTGGTTGTCTCAACCGGTCCGTGACACAAAAAAGGTTGGGGGGCCCTACTGTGGGTATCTGAAAATAAAAAGCAGAATAGACATGGGATTTGTCTGACATGGTAGCACATCCCTTCTGTGAAAAGCAAGCTTTTCGCTAGCTGAGCGTGATGGACATTTATTATTTAAGGGTATGAGATGGAGAGAATGTATCAACATTTTTCACGGTATTGTGGAGAGGGCCTGGGGCGCATAAGTCTGGAGCCGGACAACAGATTGGAGCGAAGAATGCAGAAACAAATTTTGCTGTGGGGCAGAGCTGGTCAATTAGCAATACAATTGCTACGTTTCAGTCAAACGGTGATCCTCAATCTAGTGAATCGTTTTCTTTCTGTGTCGCTGCACCAACTAAGTGCTGTCGATTTATTTGATCGCGCGACATTGAATTTGGTGAAAGCGCTGGCTCATAAAATTGCATTTTGAGAGAAGCAAACAATGGCAACGGACTAATCTTCCATTTTCTTGATGAACATTTCACCATGAAAGCGGCCTCTTGCCCAACTCGGTATGGAGTGCATGTGTCAAATGGATTTTAAGGCAGTCATATACTTTACAGACACGTCGGATCAGTCATGTCCATGTGATAACCTGGAAAAGGAAACGGCGCGGTGGCACTTGCAAGTCCAAATGAAACACTGGCAGGTATCATGCACCCAAATTCTTACACCTTTGTTACATCGTCTCTACCGATACGCGCTCTTGAGCAGTTGTGCCTTCTGAAGGAATCCCAAGTGCTCTCTCTGAACCCCCCGGGCCCGCCAGTGGAGGGATAAAATTCGGACAGGCAGACTGAAGGGACTGGAGGTTGTGAGTAGACATCACCAGACAAAGTAGAGCAGCGCGCTGATGAGCGTTGCAGAGAAGTCGGATGGCTTCGGACGGCACGCCCCTGAGCCTCGCGCTCCCATGCCTGGAACCAAAACCATCAGCTTGTTAGCCCGTGGAAAAGCAAGCACGCGCGCCAGCGGAAGTTATTCCGCCGACATTGCTAACAAGGCATTGTAGAACCGGAGACAAAAGAGTTTTTAGTTTCTGGATTAGTTCACCTGGAAAATCTGAAACCTGTCTTGGGTGTTGTGTGAATGTTTCTAAGTTCAGGTTAAAAACTATTTGGGTGCGGGGGGGATCCCACTCATGCTTCTATGTCAGCTCTTTTGGAGCCTTTTTTAAAACGTTTCTTTCATCTTGTGCTTGCACTGTACAGTACATTCTTTCATTGGTGTATTTTGTTTTTAAATGTTCAATGTCGAACGTTTTTTAATGATGTAAAGCACATTCAGTTACCTTGCGGATGAAATGCACTGTATCAATTAAGTTTCTTTGCCTTGACTTGCGTATAAGTCCAGAAAGCAATCAATTAAATTCGCTTTCAGCATTTCTTTTTACTGGGCGACCCCCATTTTAACATTGAAATCTTTGAGCTCTTTATTTAGAATTCGAAATTCATCGACTGGCAAACCAACTTGCCAAGGTTGGGAGCATACATCCCGTATATTATGGTTGACATTGACATTTTTCAACTACACGGCACAAGAAAACCAGCTTTGTGGCCAATTATTCACTGTCTCAAGACACACCCACAGAGGGCACAACCGTTTATCTGCACACGAGACTTTCACTCATTAATAATTAACTTGGAAGGGAACGTCTAAATATCCAGGACTGTATTCCAACTTTACGGTGAAGAAAATGCTCCCCTTTCTGCCTGTCAGAGCATTTTAGCAAACCACCAATGCAGCACCATGCACAAGTAATTATTTATCTTTCAATTCTTCTTATTATTGGTATTTTGTCGGCCGGCTTCAGTAGTTAGTGTGTCCCTGTCGGCCCAAGCATTGTTGTGTGACATCGGATTACTCTGCGAACACTATGGAACATTGATTTGCCCTTTAGGCTGGCGTACGGTTTGCAGCTCCGCTTTTTCTTCCTTGCATGTTTGGTGGATTGCAGCAAAAGCTTTCAAGGCAAACCTTGAACCGTGACAGCACATACGGTAAGATGGTGCCAACAAAGCGTGAGAGTCTATTTAATTCCGAATGAACTTTTTCAGTTCTTGGTTCAAGTGTGTGGAAACGAAAGCCATACACGGAAACAGCGGAAGAAGAGAAGCGCCATGTACTCGATGCTGGAGGGCTGCTTCGCGACTTTTGTTTCTCACTCGCCTTGATCGCAAAGCGCAAGCAAGACGCAAGGGCCAACTCACTTAATTTGTGGATGTGGACGGGCTCGCTGCCGGCACCTTCACCTCCCTCACTCGTGGCCTTGATCTGAATGAGATAGTTGTCATTGCCGGGCAGGCTGAGCTCCACGGAGGTTTTATTGGTGACAAAATAGTTGAGATCGTTGTGACGGTGTCTTTTCAGCAGCACCTGCACCGGAAGACAAAGGCAAAGATCGTCATCCTTTCATGTTGAAGCGCGATGAACTTTACGGGGAACCGAAGCCCACCATATAGCCGGTGACGTGTGCCTCTTTTTCCGTGGCTAAAACAGGATCCCAATGCAGTGAGAGCGTGGAGCCAATCATGGACCACTGGACGTTGAGAGGTGCCCGGTCAGGTGCTGGATAAAGATGGATATCGTTCTTTATATATTCGGCATTTCTCAACTTCAAAAAAGCATACGTAATATATTTTTTAGTGCTCAATTGATGATGATACAACCTCATGAAGATTGATCGAAGAGATCAATACTGCTACCGACACTTGAAACTTGCATTGGCTTCCGGGCCATTTGAGATGCAATTTCAAAAGGTTTTGCTATTTACTTCTAAAATATTACACGGCTTCACACGCCCACAGGTGACAAACACTGTTTGTGATTAAGAGCTGTAGAGATAAATGTGACTTGCCTTGAATTGATTCACAAGTCAAAAGAGAGACCCTTCTTTCCAGAAACCTGATGATATTTCAGGACGTTTCCTTTAAGGTCACCCGTCCTCATCCAGCATCATTCAATAAAGCGTAATACAATTTGGTGTCGATTCATAATTTTAAAGGCGTAACGACATCAATTGGGCCGGGAGAGCCCGTCGCAAATGAGAACGATTAAGGAATTAATCCAGCTCCCCCCCTCGGGCTTTACTTACGTGGTTTCTTTGTGGTGATGTTGATCGGCACCGACTGCGGCCCGGGGCCGGCCGTATTGCAAGCGGACACTGCAAGGTAGTACGCTGTATTCGCATTCAGCCCCGTGATGTTCACGACGGTGTCGTTTCCCGAGATGCGTACTTTGCCTACAGTGTCAGGCTTGGTGTCGTCCTCCCAGTAAACAACCTGTTAAAGGCAGACAGATTTTGATGAATTGCTGAAATCAATATTCCGCTTTGACATCTCCACGTGTGCAGACAAACGGGGAGGAAGCCTTGATGAACACAATAAGAGAGGGCTCGGTGCCAATGCACTGGCACAATGCCAGTGACATATGATTATGTCACCGAAGGAAATGAAATTCCTACCTAAATGAAATTGTAAAAAGGAATATTGTTCGCTCACGTTGCAGTTCACTTTTTGTCAGTTGTAAATTACATTGATTGATGAATGAGTGCAGGCTTGTGAAAGCGAGAAAGACAAAAATGTGCTTGATTTTCAGACAAAATCAAGAGTCACATATTTGTATGAAGTCGTAATCATCGCAGCCATTGAATAGTAACATTGAGACGTGAAGTCCTCCTTTTATTTAATCTATTAAAGCTGTGTGATCATTGCTGGGATGCAATTTATAGTAACTGTGTGGGTGGCACGCTAATAAGTAATTAAACTACATTGCAATTCTAAGGCCGTGCTAATTAAACGATGAATATCACACACGTGTGCTTCAAATCTTTGGATCCCTGCTGTTGGTGCCACATGAAGATTCGGGAAAATGTTTTCGGAGCTATAAAAGAGCTCAGTTCTGCCAAGACGGTGTACCCAGTGCCATGGCAACTGGAGATCCTTGTGACCAGGCCAAGAGGTGACAAATATTGAAAGAAGACCAGACAAAATAACAAAAAAAAAAAAAGCACTATTTTCATTCTTGAAAGGTTGAGGGATTTTATTTGTGGTTATCGGTTTTTGAAATAACGTTATGAAAGTGTTAAAAAAAAAAAAAAGGTGGAGCGCATGCATACCTCATATCCAAGCACTCTTTCAGCGATGTCTGGAACAGCTTCCCAGATCACTTCAATTTGTGTTGCGGACACAATCCTGGGTACCACCCTCTTCGGAGCTACACTGGGGACTAGAGAAAGTGAGCGCAAAGTGAGAACCTGTGAGGCTCAGCACCTCACGGTCGAACAGCAATAAGTCGTGAACGCAGGAAGGACCTGTAGTTTCACAGAAAAGCTATTTCCCCTGCTCTTTTCATGGGATCTGTAACCGACGTCAGGGAATTCTGCTACCCTGCAAATTCAATTAACACTGTAGCTCCCTGAAAGCGCACCGTGCTAAGTGTCTGCTAGGATTTCCACGAATCTACCGGCATGATAAACCGCCGCGATATAAGGTTGACATACACAGTTTAAAAGGGAAAAAAAAATCAACCGCGGTGTAAACATCATCCGAACATTAGGATTCAACGTCAAGTTCTTCAGCATCGCTCTTTTGTGTTTGGATGTTGGTGGATACCGTACCATCCTCCGCCGAATACACTGTGGCGATAGAGCTGAAAGGCCCCTCCCCTCGGTCGTTGAAAGCTCCCACTTTCACATCAAAGGGAGAGAAGGGCGGGATGGTGTCATTACGGAAGACATAGCGTGCAACGCCGGGCGTGGAGATGATGGCTCGCGTCCAGGTCACCGTGCCTGCGGGCCTGAGGGCGATGATATAGCCGAACCCCTCGCCGTTCTGCAATTCCTCGGACACAGGCTGGGAGCAAAACACAAAACTGCAGTGATATTAAAATGCATACAGACAGACAAGCACACAGACCCCGTCTCTGCGCAACAAAGGCACAAATCGGTCCTTTGGACACACTGCTGAGAGCACTTCGCAACCCCCCCCCCCCCCCTGTGTTTGCCTCTCTAGCTATCCCCTCAAAAAGCAAATGCTCTCCGTCGCTGCATTTGCAAGGAGAGATGGCACTCAGAGGCTATGTGGGAAGGAAGGCTGTACGGTGTCTCACACGGCTGGGTCATAAAACCGGACAGCTCAATCTGCACAATTAAGCAAAGCTATTATTCAGCAATGGCGAGAACGGTAAAATTTGACGGATGACTTACCTCCCATGTTATCACTAATTCCGACTTGGTGCCGCCTCCACCTCCGATATCAGTGGGAGCCGTATCAGGAACTGAAAGCCAGAGAGGCCAGACGGGAGCGATTACAACACAGCTCACAAAACACAACAAACTACTCAACTGTACACAGAAGCTCATGACAGGCGCCCTGCAGACCTCTCACTTCCCTCGCACCATCTGATCATTTAAGAGACGACACCCGTACTCAACGCAGCGTTGACGTAAAAACAAAAACAAAAGAAAACATTCAAAAAAATCAATTAGACTGAATTTCCACGATATAAAAGTGTTACTTTCTCAAGAGCACTTTGAAACAGTCATTGGTGCCTTCGTCACAGCCCGGCTGGATGACTGTAATGCACTTTACTTTGGAGGCAGCCAATCCTCCATGAAGTGTCTCCAGTTGGTCCAGAATGCTGCTGCTCACCTCTTGACTGGTACTCGTAAGAGGGAGCACACCACTCCTACATCGACATCCCTTCACTGGCACATTTTAGAGTTCTTTTGAAGATTCTATTATTTGTTTTCAAATCTTGAAATGGCCTCTCCCCACTTTACCTCTCTGAGCTCCTCCGGTACGTACCTCAGGTCTGCGGAACAAACGCTATTAGAGGTACCGAGACCTAAGCGGAGGCTCAGAGGAGCTTGAGCCTTTCCCGTGCCCTCACTTTGGAATGACCTCTGAACGTTATTCAAGCCACCTCGCTGCCCATCTTTCAAACGTATTTTTATAGTTATTCAAACAATACTTTTTGGAACAATAATACGCAAATTAGTGATAACTTTGCCCCAGCAAAGGAGGGCAGCGTTCAAACGGTTGTGTTTTGACTTACTCGTGTCCTCTGTCCGGGTTTTGGCTGAGGCTGGACTGGGCTCTCCAAGGCCCACATTATTGCGTGCCACAACTCGGAACTCATACTCCACCCAAGCGTTTAGCCCCACCACTGTCGCAGTCAGTGTGTTACCATTCACCATTTCAGGCACTGCAATTCACAAATTACACAGAGGAATTAAAAGTTGAAGACCATGGAAAGTCAATTCAGGGATTTCGTTTCTAAATACATCATACATGTTTTCTGGGCAATTGCTGAAAACGTGCAGAGATCGAGAGCTATGCAGGACTCGCTAAGGGAGAAATAGCGTCAAACTTTTTTTTTTTTCCGCAAAGGGGGCCACGGCATGAATCGCCCTTCGCACACCAAATAAGAATTTCTTTGAGCACAAAGAGATTTATCCACAATTATATTTACTTGGTGATTATTTTTTTTCAACCATTCCAATTTTGTAAAGGCTGCTAACAGTTTTGTCCATGATGTGATTTGACAGAAAACATTTAATTTCACTTGACATGGCCCACATGGCCCATTTCCACCGCATTTGTGCTAGTGCTAGTTCAGAGCCGGTGTCCAGGTGAGCACCAGTTCTTTCTTTTTCCACCACTGAAAACTGTCTATAGCTGGAGCTCTGGTGATTGAAACCGGTGCTTAAGATGGCCCCAATGATTTGTTGGGCCAGCCTCTGGCACCAACTACGTTAAGGGTGGGGTTATTATGACGATCGCAGCTGTAGAGGAATGACTCCCTGGGCACACGGAGGTTTTGCACAAACTGTTGAGCGGTGAACTCCGGCACAATTGTTGTTTTCAAAAGAACTAACTAACTATGCACAGCTGTGGCCCTGGCTCCGAATGAGCGCCACGTTTTCTTGGGGTGGAAAAAGGGGTATCAATGAGTCAAAAAGCTTCTTCATCAGTACAGCCTGTGAGTAGGTGATGTTTGATGATACCTGTCTCCACCGCCTGCCAGCCCACAGTGAAAGGCGTGCGACCCTGGATGACATAACCGGTGATGGGGCTTCCATTGTCCGTTCCAGGAGTCCAGGAAAGCTGCGCCGTGCTGTCTGTGATTTCCTCCACCGTCACTTTGTCCGGAGGGCCCGGTGGACCTAAATCAAGCAGACAAGGAGCAGGGTGAGTTCCCCTCTCATTCCGAGAAGCCTTGCCATCAAACTCATCAAGGCCACCATGCTATATTTAATTAAGAGCTCTGTGCTTGATGTGCGCATGAAGGGACTTGTTATGTATGATGTGCGGGCACTAAAAGGAGTCACCGGGAACCGAAAGAGAGATTGATTTGGGATCATTTCTTCAAAAGCGGATGAGCTAAGAGGAAATAGGTGAAGACCAAAATAAGGAGCAGAGTGAGAGAGTGCTCGTCATGTTCTGTGGAGTCACAGTGCTCTTGTTTGATGTGCCGCTCCATTATTCAAATGTTTTCCGTCATACCGCGCGGATGTGTAAATGAACCAATTAGGCTCATTTTTTTATGATAAACATTACCTCCTGAAAGCACCTGGGACCGCTATTAAGGTTTGTTAGGGGCATGAATATCAATGTAAATCATGAGAGATTACCCTGCACACAGAGCACATACCAATGAGGCAATCTGAGCTGGGCCTCCAATCACACATGCCGGCGTGCACATATATATATATATATATATATATATACACAGTATGTATATATATACCGTATATATATATATATTTCTATTTCAGCAGCACATACAGTAGGTAAAAAGACACAAGCATACTTGTGAACTAGGAAGCATGCGTTCTTCAGATTTCTTCACTGCATACAATTTCCCACTAAACATCCGGATATCCAATGAAATCAAACAAAGAAAAAAAAACAGTCACTGGTGGCTGGCTACCTTTCACAACCAGAATGGCAGAGGTGGACAGATTCTCAACCTCCGTGTCAATAACGCAGACGTACTTCCCACCATGGTTCAGTTGAATGTTTCGAATCATCAGATCCCCTGACACGCTCTAGAAAGGAGGATGAATATCAAACAAGTGTTCAGAAAGAGATTAGGGTTTATTTCATCATTCAGTTTGGGGAGAGGGAATGCTTCAACATTTATGACACTTTGCACAGTCGGAGTCTCTGGAGACCATCAATGGTTTCATCTTTTCAAACAACAACAGCAGACACGGCAGATGTAGCCAGCACACATAAAGCTATTGGCCAGCCTTCAGGCTTCATCCCACCACGCAGCTTCTCATCTCCACAAACGGCGACAAGCTTCTCATAGGAAGCACAAAACAAACACAGTCTAGTTAATTGCTAAGCTAGCCCTAATTAGCTTGTAATTGCATAAGCAGAAGCAAGATAAGAGTACAGTGCAAGACGCAAGCATAATTCCACATTAGCCGCATGCTTTTTATGGCGACAAAGAAAAGAGTCTGAAACCTTGATTGCGTAAATATACAAGCAAGCGTGTTTATTTAATCAATGGAAATATTTGTACTCAGCACGTACTGGAGCGCATTTGTCCTGCAATATTTTATCTATCTATCTATCTATCTATCTATCTATCTATCTACATTAAACATGTAACTGAGTTATTATTTTGTGCAACCACAAAATTAAATTGAGTAAATGGAATGTTTTTTTTCAGTGAAATGTTTTCCTATCGGATGCATCCTACGGTGAGAGAACAGTCAGATAAAATCATACCATTCCAAAAGTATCTTGTGGCAATGATTTTGACAATACTTCCCAAAATTCATGTTATGGCGACTGTCAGCCATGCGTTTGATGACTTCATTGGATTGCTTTCTAAGTGTTTACACATATCCTGTCCTCATTTTAATGCACCATCTTTCAGAAGCATTATCAGTCTGGAAAAAAAGGAGTCACCTGGGGCTGAACCCGGTATGGGAACGTGTCAGCTGTCATCACCCTAAATAGGGATCTATCTGCGATACAGTAAATTCACTTTTGAAGAACTGGCAAAATAAGCCATCGATCGCCACCTCATTTCGGCGAGGAGAACAGCGATGGGCTGAATCTACTCGTCTATTTGCTCCTTCTTTTTCATCCCATCTTTTCAAGCTGATCCCATCTCTGATGTCAGTTGCCACCTGGCCCACCTAAAGGCCTGTGGGTGCAAGCAAGGCATCTCAGCCTTGGCAGGAAGCAAGTGAGACAGATTTGCTTTAATGATGTAAATGAATTCACCAGAAGCTGTCGAGCAACGGCCTGGCAATTGCGCTGGACTGGAGCAACGTGAAACTATGACATATAGCTCATTACAGCACCATGCCAAACTCCATGTCAATAACTTTGATTGGAATTCACAAGGAAATCATCTTGACAATTCTACAAAACTGTGTTGTGTAACATTGTAATGTTGATTGAATGTGAACCCAACACGTTGTACGTGTGCGTGCCAGAGCAGTATACGTAAGTACGAACACTGGAAGATGAAAACAAGGTGTGAAAAGTATTTTGGCTATTCCCTGCCTCAAATGGAACAAACACGTAACGATGAATTCTTAGACACCTTATTGTTCTATTTCTATCAATGGAGGCTTTTACAGAAGATGGAAACTTATTTCGACAAGTGTTGCAGCTTGGGTATTATTCACTTTTTAGTAGGCCTCGACGGGGCTGCTCAGCATACCCCTTGCACACGCCGCTCAATGCCCCAATTAACCCCGCAGTAGCCTGACAGTATCTGAGTTTAATGCTTGGGCTGACTCACCCCGCCCACTCTCTCAAAATGATCGCTGTCTTGCTGGAAGTCGATGAGCTGGCCATTAAATGCCCATGAGAAAGAGACATCCAGAGCTGGATCGCTGGCAATCTGGCATGGCAGCACGATGCTCTCGCCAACAATAATCTCAAGGTTCGTGGGCCTCATAGTGATTCTGGTTGGCTCTGAGCATGGGGAAACAGATGACGATGAAAATGTGTTATCCGTGCCATGGGCACCCCTGTAAGACTACCGTGAGGCCTTCAAACAGGAATCTCACTTTGTAGTTCGGAAGAAGTCATGCCAATTGTTGGGTACATAGACAAACAATAAGCGTCTGTGGGACAGTTTCACAATATCTTTGCAATGCAATTACATTTTATGACATTGAATAGCTCTGTCAATCAGGAGCAAAAACAGTCTCAAAAGATTCTATGCCAAATTTAGATGAGGAATGGGACTCAGAGGCCGGTTGTCAAATGCTAAATAGGCATGGGATGAATCATCCAGCGCCACCATCATACATGCAGTCTCGAAAGTGCAAAGATGTGAGGGAGGAATAGCCACGGGTCAGTGTGGGGCGATGCGTTCTTTCAAGAAGACTCACCGGTAACAAGCAGCCTTCCAGTGGTGCTTGCTGACCCAAACTGGTTCTTAGCAATGCACGTATAGCTGGCTGCATCACTTCTGCTTACGTTGGTAATCTTTAATGTTCCGCTGGAAAAGAGTGTCATTCTACGGAACAAAGAACAGTCGGACGGTAAACTGCCACACTAAGAACTAAATGCAGGTGATTCCACTTTGGTTGTTCTGCTTTGAAATAAATCACCATTCGTGAGCTTCATCTATATTTCATTTGTATTAAGAATTAAGATCAATTCAAACAATTGTCGGCAGATGCAGCTCTTTATTATATGATACTGTCGGAGCTCCATCCAGTACTGATGGGAAAATGAAGCTTCAAATTTGCTTCATGGACCAGTTAATGTCTTTTATTTTTTTTAAATGTGTTGGATTACTTTGTGTCATTTTTTTAACACTGTTTTGGTGTTTGGTTGTTTCAGACAGATGTCTTAAAAGGCACTCCTGAAGCATTTCGTGAGTCAACATTGTTGTTTATCTTATCCAGACGCGCTGCTTGTGGTCCAAATACTATTTTTGCCCATGCAGTGCAAGGACCTTTCCTTTCGGAAAATGTTTCCCATCCTGTGCCTGCACGTGTTCCTTGAAAGACTGCATAGAGTGTACTAAATGTCAGTCATGCTGAGGATTGTACCGATTTTCAACAGTGACGTCCAACGGAACCTACAAAAGAGCATCCGTGCTGTCTTACAAAATGATTTTTTTAACGTTTCAAGTCTCGCATGTGAATAAGATGCGTGAGAGGAATTCAAACAGCACCAATTTAGTAGGACAGTATATTTGAGTATTTCAAAATCGGTCCTTTCCCTTGTGTGTGTTTGAATTCTCTATCTCCGAGTATTTCCCTTCAAATCGAAATACAAATTTGCGTATTCAATTTTTTCAAAAGTATTTTCATGTCCCGGCGTACTTGTATTTCTTGTCTGCTCGGAGTGACTCTTCACGCCCGTGTAACTGTCTTTTATTTGATCAATTTACGCTCATTCTGTTTTCGATAAACACTCAGACAGACAAACAACAAAACAAATCAGGCCCCAATTTAATAGTGTTGCGTTTCTGCATGGAATTTAGAGTCTGTCAAGGTGCTGTTATTATGATCTACAAGGCGGCCTGAGATGATTTACCTCAAACTCTATTTACATGTCACAATAAAGCAGAGCACATTTGCACGTCTAATTACAGGCGCGGTAGCTTCAGTCTCACTTTTTTAATACTCTAATCTACAAGCGGACGGCATGTATCTTGAGCACCAATTCAATTAGCTTATCTTGTTGACTATTTCAGTAGATGTGACTGGCTGCCCATCCTCATCACACATACCAAGCACTTTTCACATGGGTGTCACATGCTGTCGTAAAGTATTAGCGATGAGCAATTTTCCCATAGTGATGGACCGCTCTCTATCTCGGTCCTCATTAACTTTCCATTCTTCCTCATTAGCACCTTCCTTATGCCGCCACACAAATGCCCAATATATACGATTCAAACACAATGATTGTGAATGAAATGCGTAAAAAAAAAAAAACGGGCAGTCCGAGACCCTACCTTTCATTTCTCTGCAGCATCTCGTTGTCCTTTTTCCACAGGCTAATCGCTGCGGGCGAGGCTTGGGGCTTGCATTCAAGAATGACTTCGCTACCTAGGCGAGCTTTTACCAGGGCCTTTAATGGACTTTTCGAGAAACTGGGAGGTGATGCTGTGTGGGAGGGAAGAAAAAGGAAAAGTGAGGGTGCTATCAACAAAAGAACAACAAAAAGAATCACTGAGCCATGATTGTGGGCTTTGTATTGAGTCAAAACATAACAAAGATCCTGGGCACATAAACACATACGTACATACGTACATACGTACATACGTACATACATACATACGTACATACACACACACACACACACACACATACACACATACATACATACATACATACATACATACATACAGAGAATATAAATCATGTTCAGTCTGACGAAAGTCATCCAAGCTTGTAGATAAATCATTATTATAAATCATCGATGTACATGTGTTTCTTGTAGTCTCCAAATCAATATGATGAAAATGAGACACTCTTATGGATTCCTGCTTAGCTGGCACTGTCCATAAAATGAGTCGGCAAACTAATTGCAGGGGAGAGATGCGGCTTCCTGCTGGTTTTTATCTGAGACGATGATCAAACGCACAGACAGATAAGCAGCATAAAAGCACACGGAAGGAGCCAAGCTTACCTAACACCATTAGCTGGGCAGAGGAATAAATAACGCCATGTTTGTTTTCAGCGACACACTGATACATTCCAGAATCCGACAAGTTTAAAGTAGGTATGGACAGAGCCCCATTTTCGATTTGTATCCGGCCCTGCGGAGGAAAAACAATGAGTTGAGCATATCCGTTGCAATGCCAGTCTTTGATGTCCGAAGGCACAAAAGCAATTACTTGTGCACCATAAGGGGAGGGAGTCAGTGGGAAAGGAGGAAAAAAAGGCCTAAGGAACCCTCTGGCATTCCACATATGTTCATATTGGAAAGCATGAGGACAAAAATTGCTCCCCTGCGTTCTCATCATAGATTAAGTCAGCTGCATTTTGCAAGTCATTTGCGGTTGGCGTAGGTTGACCTAAAAGTGCTTGATGCCACAGACTAATTGTGACACGTTTAGCCTTCACTCAGCAGCGACATGTGACATCTTTCGCGGTACAATCGAAGAAGGATGGCCATTCCTTGGCCCTGTATGGCCACATCACGTTTGCTACTTCATTGTGTTGTACAAAATGATTTCTCTGCCCGTCGCTGCAACAAAAAAAAAAAAGGACTTTTCAGGATATCAAAGAAAGGCACGTTTGTTCAGCCGTGAATGTTGCATCAGCAAAGACTGCGAGCCTCTTTCGACACTTGGCATTGGTCAGTAATTTGTAAATTCATCCATCCATCCATTTTCAAATCCGTTTCTCCTCATGAGGGTGGAGCCTATTGCAGCGGTCTTCGGGCAGTAGGCAGGGCACACCCTCAACCAATTGCCAGCCAATTGCATGGCACACATAGACGAACGACTATTCGCGCTCACACTTACACGCAGGGACAATAGAGTGTTCCAATAACCTGCAAAGCATGTTTTTGGAATGTGGGGGGGGGGGGGGACCGCAGTACCCGGAAAAAGCCACGCAGGCACGGGGAGAACATTCAAACTCCACACAGGAAGACCGGAGCCGGGATCGAACCCCCGACCTCTACACTGTGAGGCGGAGTGCTAACCAGTCAACACTGTGCCACCTCCAATAGAACCCATTTGGCCCAAAAAAAAAAAAAAAAAGTAAACTGCAGTACATGTTTACTACAATACAAATATGGACATTGGGAAGGAGGTTATAGCAACCTCATAAAAACATTGGTGTGTCCATTCAGAAAAACACCAAAAAATGATAATGTGTGTGTGTATTTGTGCGGCCATGCGTGTCCAGTACACTGATGCAGAAGAATGACACTCTGAGTTGGCACTTCAACTACAAAGTTGAAGTAAAGTGAGGTACTGTGTGATCCACGTACTTAAAGTATAACCACCTTTTTGCTTCATTGACTGAATCATTCCCCTAATTTTGAGAATCCCGATCAGTTGCATTACCTCTGTGATCACGTGCTCGCCATTCTTCAGCCAGCTGTACGATGGTTTAGGCTTTCCAGTAGCCTTGCACTCCCAGAACAGCTTTTGGTGGATGGACAGAACTGTGTCTGCCATTGTCTGGAACCAGTGAGGTTTAGCTTGGAATAAATGAGAGGATTACCTTTTCAAACATGTGTTTACAGTATCAAGGATTAGTGTGACAACAAAAAACAACAAGCTGTAAAAGCATTGTAAGCTGTTGCTGTTTTGCCGACGGCGGAAAAGTCTGTACACAAAATTGAAAGTTCCATTTTAACATTTTTTTTTCACCGATAATGGTATTTTCAATGGGGAACATTGTAATTTTGCTGAGGCAAAATGCAGCTCCAAAACTAGGTAAACGTGTAAAGTACTGTGTCCCAACAGAGTATTGATTTTTATTGGGCTTCCAGTCAGCCGAGTAAAATGCTCTCAATTGCTGTGTCAATTTTACACACACACACACACACACACACACACACACACACACACACACACACACACACACACACACACACACACAATACTTTTACTGCAAAAGTGTAACTTCAGGATGTTATGCTCAGCAGCCCTTCTCACTTTACGTTTGCCCTCAGCACACCCGATTGACTGCGCGACACACCGTCACGAATGAGCCGACTCTTTGAAGGGAACAATGGGACTGATCTGATCCTTGAGGCTCTTTGTTTAACAGAAACTTAGCTCAACTATTTCTCGAACACTTGAAAACAACCACCGCTGTATACAAAGTGCTGTACATGGAGCAAAAATCATTCATCCGGCAACAAACAATAAATTAATGACAAAGACAGCGGAAAGCGCACAACTAAAAATCAAGACCCATGCTGAGTCAAAAGCCAAAGAATGAAAATGTATTTCACTGAAGGACCTACTTAAATGTTTGTGAGCAAACACGGGTGACTTTGCAAATCCTTCTCGAGAACTGTAGAACTGTGCAGCATTCAGTATGATCTGTTGGCGAATTAAGTGTCGAAGGAGCAGCGTGTTTACTGACCATGGAATGAGATACGACCCCGTGCTGCATTTTTGCCCCGTCGATTTTCCGCAATACACTCGTAGTTTCCCGCATCTTCCTGCTGAAAATTTGGTATTTCCAGAACGGCGTTTGAGTTTTTCATTTTGACTTTACTTGGGAAAGGGACTCCACTTGTTCTTCTCCAGCTGATTTCTGGCACAGGACTGCAGAAAATAAAAACAGCTGTACAGTATATCTCCTCAAACCAATGTGTGCTTTATTTTTTTTTTTTTTAGCTTACTTGTTCATGATTAAAGCAACTTTCAAAAGCTCCAAAATGAAGATAAATGGAATGATAAATATGAAGATGAATAACGCGACGCTGAGGCAAACTTAAATCATCCTGAGTCGTGCTAATCCGTGCGTTGATGAGTTGATGTCAGAGCCACAATGATGCTGACTTACTTTCCCAGTGCAAAACATTCCAGTTTCACAAGTGATTCCTTTGCGGCTGGAATCGAGTCAGGGAAATGAACCTCTATTTTGGGTTCATATTCTCCCATTACTCCTACAAAAGGGAGAACATTTGGACATCAGTAATGAACTGCAGCTATGGAATACACACAGGATCCAAGAGACAGCAGTGATACCGCGGGGCAGCAAATAATATCACCAAGCGTGCAGAGTAGAAGTGACCAATGCAGGGTTGGTAAAGAAAAAGGCAACCAACGAAAAACTTCAGAAACGACCTGCTTAGTAAAGATTGAACCCCTGTGATGACATGATTTATGACTGTTTATCCATCCATCCATTCATCCATCCGCTTTATCCTCACGAGGGTCGCAAGTGTGCTGGACCGTCTTCGGGCAGAAGCCGGGGTACAGTTGACCACTGTGCATGACTTTGTTTAGATTCTATGTCAAGGGTAGGGAAATACAGTTCCTCGTGAGAGAAAGAGAGATCTAAAAGAGACAGGATACTGGAGTTCCCTACCCCTGTTCTATGTAGTTTTTATAATCTTTATTGTCGTGAGAATATTGGAAACAACTCATTTCAAATGTGATTGTGGTGTACGTAATCAGCTAGCTAAAGAGATAGATAGATAGATAGATTTCTGTTTATCATTGACTGATGAACGGTAGACCTGATCAACTGGCGGACGTGAAAAGGAATTATTATATTTACCATCACTTCTTAGGACCAGTGGTGTCGGGGAGCTGAACACCTTCTCCTCTGTGATAGTGTTGTTAACCACACAAGTGTAGTTGCCCACATCCGAGGGTTCTACTTTGGCTATGTACAGACTGCCAGTCTCCTGTGAGATGAAGCGACGACTGTCTTGTTGAACGAAGTGAGGATATTGATTGAAGATCCATGCAAAGGTCAGCTCTGCAATACAAATTCATTTAAACGCTTAAAATACCTCCTCAATTCAAGGTATGGGGCGGGGGGGGGGGGGGTTAACCTGGATTTAAAAGCAGTCATACTTGTGGCTAAAATCACTTCTTGCATCTTGTTCAGTGAAATACAGCTTCATCAGTGCGCTTTGGAAAACCGGACTCCTCTAATTTGACATGAGTCCACTCACCTCAGAGCCCGACTGGGTCTATGTTCAATTAGCATTTCTTTAATGTATTCAAAAGGACTCACGCTAGAGATCCAAAGACGAGCAGCAGAATTTTAAAATCGATTCTACAGCTGACTGAGAGTAAGTGTAAAGTCTTTCGGACTAGATTAATTCATTCTGATCTCTGTCTTGTGATCAGTATCCGAGCTGCAGCATTTTGAATGAGCTGCAGATGTTTGATGCTCCTTTGAGTGGAATCCAATCAGAAGACCATCACAGTAATCCCGTCTACTGAGGAAAAAAAAGCACGGATAAGCTTCTCCCGGTCTGCTTTTGGAGCATGCACCCCTTTCAGTCTGGACATGGTTTTCAACTGGTGAAAGGGTGTTTTCCTGATAGATTCAATAACACTGAGTCTATCAACAGCTAAGATAAAACAAGAGCAGGAGTAGCGGGGCCGACGTCCCTCGGACGAGCATCAGTGGGATCTCGGAAATGCCAGGGTACAACAAAGTGAGGGCATGTGGTTCCATGTTTGAAGCTGAATAGCCCCTCATAGTTGAAAATGAGTATCGTAAACCAACAGCGAAAGAAAAGTCTTCGTGCGCCACCGTTCACGGCTAATACGCTGCAGTGCAACCATCTTAGCACTACACAATAAAAATAGCAAATGGGGGGAGGGGGGAAGCACATATGAATGAGATCCATAACAGAGCTGCTGTAGCAGGCTCCTGACAAACAGTGTCTCTGTGGTCAACTCAAAAAAAATCTACTTTGACTTGATGAGGCGCAAGACAATCGAACATTAATGAATGACAGAAAATTAATCTGGCGCGATCTATCCATCCCTAATTTTGGGGAAGCCGGCAACAAAGCTATGTTTTATTAGATTTAACTCGTCTCGAGTGTGTGGCACTTCCATGTACTGTATGTGCCAATCCTGCATAACGTTGGCTTTAAAAGTTGGGACAGCACGCCCGGGGATCTGCAATGGGAGATGCCATGCGCCAGATACTTGGAACAGTGCGCTGAACTGATCCCAGATGCCAAGAAAGCGAAGAGTTTTGCCATCGATATTTGGAAGATCAAAAACTGCAGTGCTGAACAGACAATATGTCACGCACTAATTTACGCTGCCATTTTAAATGTGTTTCAAGTCTCATTTTGCTTATGCCACGCTGGGTACCGCTTTGCGCGCTACTTTGTGGTTTGCACCTGCCTTCCAGAAGCGTGGCATTATAAAATGCCACTTCAACAAGCAGACAATAAGCAGATCTGATAAATCATCTCTTTGCATGTACTTGTCCCACAACTGGCAAAATGAAGTGAGCCGCAATTTGGTAGTCAGGCGCAATCTTGGTTATCCGAGATCGGCTTTCACATCTGCTTGGATGCGCATTAGAGTTTGCTCCCATTGTTGCATGTGTCGCAAACCTTTCGTAAATCAAGCGTCAGATGATTCATTTGTGATGGTCATTCACTTTGAGCTGCAAATCCATTTGCAACTCGCTTCGATTGTGCTGCTTTAACGTGATCGCTGTATGGCCATATGGGCCGGTTGTCGTTACTCCACTTCATACTCCCAACTGGGACTTGAACAGCGCACTTGAAATGACAGAGTTTCCAGTACACCGAGCTTTGCAAGTGTCGAATGAAGTTTACAGCCATGTCACGTCTTTCAAAATGCAAACGAAAAAGAGCGAGTCGCGGACAACAAAAGAAAGCAAGAGCAAGCTCCCACAGCTTGTCTTTCAGTCATTTCTAAAAATGTGAGAGCGCAGAATAGCGCTTTGGTTACAGCAGGCAAACTGCGCATAAGCCCGTGTCAGAGAAGAAAGCTGTCAAACTGTATTTCACACAGGCGACTCTGGCCCATTATCCCATAGACCAGCTGTACAATGCACCGTTCTACAAACGCTTCTCTTGTGTGGGAAATTGCTGTTCCAATGTGCAAGCCCCTGTTTGATTAGAGAGACAATTTCAGCAGCAGCCATTGTTCATCCCGCTCAGATGCCCAGAGAGAGAGAGAGAGAGGGGGGGGGGGGGGGGAGGGAAAAAACAGCATTATCTTTATTTGGCATGTCATTTAAAAAAATATTTGTTGGCTTTTTCTTCCAGAAACAACATGTTTTTTTTTCCGTGAAGTCTCCGAGTTGACTTATTCAAGAACACTACTGGCAGCAGCCAAAGAGCATGGCGTGACAAATCCAGGCCAAGAAAATCTGCTCTGGAATTGCTTTGTCAGTAAATTTGTGACTACGGGTGTATGACTTTTGAGAACACGTGGGGGTGTGGGTGGTGGTGGTGGTGTCACTCAGCCCATGCAAATAAATCTTTGCAAGACATTTCACATCGCACAGTCGGAGGAAAAGAAGATATGTGGATTTAGGCTAAAGTAAAAAGGCTAAAATAATACGGAAAAGCAAATTACCTCCAGAATGTGCTGGCGGGCCACATAAGAGAACCACTCCTTGACCTTCTCGGACATTGACTGTACTTCTCACCGTTTGCGTTTTGAAGTTATCTAGATCTGAGGAAATGAGATTTAAAAAAAAAAAAAGAGAGAGAGAGAGATCTTGAGATTGCAGCTCTAAAAATATGAAATCACAAACAGCATTGGACTATCTGTTCAGTATCATGTGCTTTCCCTCCCCAGCTTTCGCTTATTCACCGAGGCGCGTATTTAATGTTACACTTTGAGCCGCGGGACTTTAATAGGACATCATTGGTTGCTTTGGGACATTCTCCTGACAGCCCGTAATGCTTCGAAAGCATCTGGAGTGCTGATGAAAGAGAGAGATATCGCTGTATGACGTTGACTGTTTCGCGCAAGGAAAAGATTAGGCGGCGCGCGGACTGAACAAACAACCGGGGAGCATGCATGACAAATGAGTTTGCGCTGCCAGCAGCCATAAGAAGCATCATTATTAAATGTGGTGTAATCTCGCACTTAAAAGCGTTAGCTTCCCCCCGTCCGTACTGGCGGCGCGACTTATCCCTTTCAAATTAATGAGCAGTTTCGGGCAGACAAAACCTACACCTGGGATGATAAAGCACCTCTGACTTGACTCCATGAGCGACGGAGGTAAATCTGCTGCCGTCCATTCTCTAATCTGCCTGCACCCTCTGGCGAACGGACTGCCGTAAGCCTTCCAAACGTAAACAAAAATAAAGTCAGCGTGACCGATAACGGAAATTAGGAGGGAGAAGATTATGGCGAGAAGTGGGACGGAGCGCTGGTGAGATTAATGAGCAGCCCTCTGATGACCGCAACGGAATCAACCGGCGCCAAGTCCCGGCAGGACGCCGGGGGTCACAGGATGAGGTGGCTGACTCCAAACCGAGACAAAGGTGACTTCCTTGTGCACTCGGCGAGCCGCTTCGATGACAGTGTCTTCACTTACGATGCCGACCAATGGCGGGATTCACACGCCTGGTTGGCGGCAATTGAGCATCGCCCGAATCGAAAGGATTGGGGTCAAATGGCCCCAATCCGCACTCGGGTGCGGCTCGGCTCACCGTCTTGCTTTTAGAGTCGACGTGTTTTCGATGCCACATTGCCTTTGCGACATTTATGACCCATTGTTGTTATTGTCAGAGAGTTTGTAATATTGGACCACAATGCTTTCGTGTTTATTTTAATTTTTTTTTGTCCATATACGCATTTGCACCTTGCCACAAACGTTTACAGATGTCTTTGGGCAATTCTTTTGACGTCACGGCGAGGTTGATGCTTTGAGATGATTTTGTGGCCTGAGACTTACGCTTGGATACCTTCATGAAGCGTGTCGGGAAATTATGGACGCAACAAAGGGGATCAAGTGTAGTTAGTGCATGAAATTTTAAGGGGCATTTTAAAATTAAGGGGCAGAGCAAAGGATGAGAGCTACTTTGCCCTAAAGTCTTTTCTTTTTTATTTTATACATACAAGAATTCTAATAACGGGCTCCAACATAACCAGAGTATAATTAAATCAATGGAAATTAATGAAGGCCTCTCTGCTTTGCGAATTCATCGAATCCTGTAAAAATCTTTTTTGTTGTTGTTGTTGTTTTTCCTGGGTAGCGATTACGGACAAAACTTTGTCCGGTTCTTTGGAGCAAGAAAAAAAAAATAGGTCTTCACTATAAGTGGACGGATCAAACACTGCATTTGCTTGAGGCTATAGCCCACTGTAATTGCAGCCATTCCTGGAAGATTCCCGGAATTGTACATGCAAACAAGCCGGTGCCTTGACTCTGCAGTTAAATTGAGCACAAACAAAGTAGAACATTGGATGACAGACTCATAAAGGACACAATCCTCTTTGTGTCGACTTATTTCCAACTGCAGATTGGAATATTTTGTCACATTTGATGTCATACTTTTTTCAAACTCGAGACGAGCTTAAGACAAACTGGGCATCCACAGAACGATTTCAACCAAGACTGAATTTGATATCAAAGGAGGTGGGAAGTGCTTGGAAGGGAAAAGTTCATCATCATTTATCATCGACATCCAAACGACGCTGATATTCAAATTCCCTACTTGGAAAGGAACCGGCTTGAAAGGAGGCTCAGCATTTCTCCTTCGGAGCATTGTCCTCATTACACAGAGAAAGTGCATCAGCCATGCTGATCTCTGAGACCTCCCTCCCTGTACATTTGGCAGACGATAAATGTCAAGCGGCATTGCTCTTCATCCAGCCCCCGCGTCTAAGATTCATTACAGGACTGTATGGATAAGGGCGGGCCAGCTTGTGAGACGAAGTGAAAGCGTCCTTGGATCCTTGGGACATAATCGATAGTCCGAGATCTTGAGCAAGAGCAGAGCGGTTCCTTTGCGGCGCCTTACTTTCTGACCGCCTTGAATGGGTGGCAATGTCACAAAAATAAATCAACAAACAAAACAAAACAAAAAACCCCTCATCTAATCTTTAAGATGTGACTGCTATTCACATAGTCAACAACTTACTACTCAACTTCGACATGACTCGGTCTGCTCTCCTTTAACGTTTGGATCACAGAGCCTCCCTGATCACTTGGCAAACTACGTGTCCGTTTAGATTGAGCCTTGATGCTGTCGGAGCTGGTAGCGCTAATACAAATCAATGAAGTTCAGAGGCTGTTTTTCCCACAGTGCTCGCTGCATCTGGCGTTTCATTGCAGGGGCATCAGGCCCGCTCGAATCTCTTCGGAGGTAATCTGAATGATACATTCGAGAAGACCTCAACCGCACGCCTATGACATCCGGATAAAGTGTGTCAAGAGTCTTGCAGGAGATTTTGAATACTCACAAGCAAATTGGACGCTCGCCTTGCGGCTCAGGATGGCCCCCCTGGCGTTGAAGGCTTTGCACTGGTAAATGCCGCAGTCTCGGTCCTTGTCCAGGTTGCTAATGATCAGGCTGCCTCCAGACATGCGACGCCGGTAGTCATTCTCAAGATCAATGAGTGTTCCGTTGAGTGACCAGCTTGGAAAAAAAACCCCCGCAAACACAATCATGCTCAGCTCCCTGGAGATGCACCCTCAGTATTTATCACAAGGATCAATTTCTTACTCTGCCAACGTGTACAGTCACAGACACATTGCGGTAAAATGTAATTTAGTGTTCGGAATACTTACAGTTCTAATCACATCGGTATTAGTCTGGTTAGCTAGTTTAAAATAGATTTTTTAACCCTATTTATAATTATATTTGATCGGAAAACTGTCAGTCTGGAATGAAAAGAAAATTCTGGTCCAGGCCAAGGTTGAGCATAGCTGGCTTTATAGAAATGCCAGCCCACAGTCCGTCTTCAACATTTCTTTGAGTTGAATTGCCGTGGGTGGTCCAAAGTCAAAACCTTTGGAATGGACTTTTTTCAAGAAATTTGTATCGCCTGTTTTGATTCCATCTCTGAAAACAAACTTTCTATTGTGCATCGCGTTCCCTCAACTGTGTGGTCTGTACTGTCAACATTTTGCACACTGATCACACGTTGCACCTTATTCAAGACCTTCAGACTGCACTGGAATTAACGATTCCTTTCTCTGTCTTAAAAAAAAGAAAATCTTTCCTTCATAAACAGACAACTGCACTTGTTGAGGATGGTCTTCAAAATATTTGCTTCTTAGTTTTAGGTCGACAAAGAGGAAAATACTCTTGCTGTTAAAATGTGACGACAGTTTGTTATGTGCAAATGCTGAGGCATCACCTTGCAGTTGTTCAAATGCCATTGAGGGGGGAAAAAAAAACATCCATCTTATTTTAGTCTTCTGGGCAAAAGTGCAGGCAGAGATTACGATGCTTGCCTTAAAATCAGTTAATGCTTGCCGAATTTCCTGCCTGACTGATGACAAAACAAACATCGGACTGCACGATGCATCTGTGGCAGTCACTTAATTGGACCAATTTTGTATATTCTAGAAACAATATGAATTTTTTTTTAAAGCCTTCTTGTCAAAGCAGAGTTACAGCCCTAAAAATATCTCTCTGTAACGATGACATGAAAATGAAACACGCTTTGACATTGACATTGATGGACATTTAACCTGGCGCCCTATGTTCTACATTGTTTGTACCGTAGTACAGTCGAACCTCATTTCAAGGTACCCCGTTTACGTTTCCACCGCTATATTATTCACAAGTCCCGATTTCACGCCATCCAATTTCCATTTGCCCGTTTCGCTTGCAACGAAGACCTTTTTAACGTAAACTTCATTATAAAATGCCTTCGTTACGACGAACCATTGGCGGCCATTTTATCGGAAATGGTTACAACGAACGACCGTTATAATGTACCGATTCGTTCTGACCCTCGAGGTACGTTGTAACGAGGTTGGACTGTCGTTTTGTCGGTGTGCTAAACAAGGGTGGCGACAGTTAAAGCTGCAGCCACTCGGTATGAGTGATTTTCAAGACAGAGGTGGGCAGGCAAGCGAAGAGAGTTTTGGAAAAATCTTCCATGGGTTTGTTTTCATTCGTGTCTAATGCATTCATAAAACAGCAGGTAAGGCCTTTAAAGTACGTGAAAGCCGAGCTCAGACACTTTGTATTGTATCTGGCGCCATACGGCTTCAGTCCGAGGGGAATTTACCGTAAGTCCAACACTCCTCTTTTCATTGAGTTCTGCTGTAGGCGCAGCCACATCTGAGCCTCCGAAGTGACCTCAGCGTAACCTTGGCTTTCACATACATTTTTCATGAAGTCTCATCAAACAGACCGGGGACTGTACGGTAGCCGACTGTACCGTCTCATCTGGCTTTCCTTCAGGCCACACATCCGCGGAGACCGCGCGAGCCATTGACTTTTTGCATACACGCACGCGCACAGCGCCAGATTGCTCTTCGAGTTTTCAACTATACTTAAGACGTTATCTTTGTTGTTCTATGAAAAACAGGTGACAGATTTGAGGCCAAATCTGTCGCGATATTTGTTCCTGAAAAGGAACGCGGTGGGCAATGTATCCTCGCAAGACTCAAAATAAAAGGTTTCGCATCGCAGTTTGCGAGGCAAAATTTGCGGTTTACGTCTCATTAAAAGACACAGAGTCGCAAAACCAAACGACAATACGTCCCAAGTGGCTTCGTCACAGGTCGTGCCCGTACGGCCGTTAGTCGGAGGTTGAGGCGGTCATGTCAACACGCAGACCTCAAACCACGTCTTGCGTTACATCGCTGAACTGGTTGCAAATATCCGCAGGCCGAATGATGTGACCGTGATTTGATAACAACAAATGCTTGAGCGAGTCGGAAAGCTTTTATGAGCGCGCGTGTCTGCAAAAGAGCATCAAGCGTCTACGGAGCATGCACGGACGGAGGCAAAGAGTCCTACCGCCGAACGTAAGATCATTTGGCGCAGATAAATGCAGGCCCTCGTCTCAAGGGATCGCGGCTTAGATCATTCTGGCGCCTGTCTTTTCTGCCCGAGTGCTGTGAGTGAATTCCGAACGAACATCTTCATCTTTACACACCCTCACTTGTAATTACGCCTGGTGCAGGGCCATAAACACATCCAAAGCCATAAATCTGCTTGAAGTCACATTCCATGATAGGAGACCATCCAGTTTTTTTTCCACCCTCCGTTTTTTTTTTTTTTTTTCCTTTTCCAATCACTGCTGTGTCCTTGATCTCGTGTTCCAGCCGATTCATGGTAAACACAGTGACAGGTGTATTCATAACGCCCAGCTCGCAGCTCTGGAATACGCCGCGTGGCTCCACTGGACTATTTATCAAAAGAGACTCTGTAGGGGCTCCTCACCAGACACTCGCGGTATCGACAATGGCTGAGGAAGGAGCTTAGATCGCGAGTGCTAATACTTGTAAACCACAACGCGATATCTTTCGACTCAATACGGCGTCCAAATACTGCATCCCCCCCCCCCCCCACATGCAATCAAACAGTAATTGTACAGTCGAACACTCGTTACAACGAATCTGAACATTACGACGGTAGTTCGTTGTAAACCTTTTCAATAAAATGGCCGCCAAGTACGGTGTATGACACAGTATGAACATTTAAGGATGTAAAAACATGACATGTAAAACAGTAGAAGCATGTCAATTAGCAGTGACCAATCGGTTCAAGGCTGCAAATAAAATCAAGTGTGACATTTAGCATTCCACTGAAAGCTTTTTTTCATTGTCTCGATCTGAAAATGTGTCTGTGAGTGAGCTATTCTGCACTTCCGCCACCCCGTTGGAAAACAGCCTATTGAAAAAATAACCCCCCCCCCACGTGCTTAAAGTTGGTATGCTGAAAAACAATTCAGGATTTCATAGTTCTCAGTCTTACACGTTTTCCGCAAAGATCCTTAAACACGCATCATGTATTTCGAAAAACATCTAGGATTTCATTTTCCATGAACTAGAAGCAAGTCAAAATGTTCATGCGGTATGAAACCTCGAAGGATGTCTGCTGATGACAAGCACAACATTGTCAAATCGAACCAAACGACATTATTGGGCATTCAAAAATAAATGCTGTTAAATTGTGCACGACAAAGTGCAAACAGATTTGATCGGATAAAGGTAACAAAAAAAAGTTTCTCCCGTGCAAATGCATTCTATTAACGGAGCATCTTTTCAAACGATATTGACGAGCAGGAAACAAGACACTGTTGATATTTCTTGATCAACAAACCTTGCCGAATGCTAGCGGCCTTGCATTAGGCTGGAGAGCGCACACGAGCCACTCAAGCCGAGAGGCTCACAAACCACGTCTGTGAAATGCATCTGAAAAGTGGTAAAAGTGATCCGGTCTAGGTACTCCCCCCGTTTTTGTTTTTGGCACAACATTCCTTTGTTTGTCTTGAAAGCAATGTCACTCACAAGGTGAGCGCAACCGCTCTCCAGCTCGCTGGGGTGCTGACCAAGCAGCGAAACACAATCGCCCACACCACCACCACCATCTTTTTAGGCTGAATCCCGTTAGGAGCTTGCTGATCATTTGAATCAGGTGAAATTTCGAGAACAAGCAGGGACTGCGCGGTTTTGTAGCATTGCAGTTTTCCCGCACGCGTCCTAAACATATATGAGACGTGGTTCACATTGACTGTCCAAATCATTTGGGAAAGGCTCATTTTGCGTGCATCTGGCGCCTCGTCGGAACTGTCATGACATCGCAAAAGCGCTAAAGAGGAATCGGATGCGTGCAATTGTGCGGCACGGAGCAGATTGGGTTTAGCGGGCGCCGTCGATTTGATGAGGTAATTTACCTGTACTGCGGAGTCGGGCTCCCTTCCGCATCACAAATAATGGCGGCCTGCTGGTTGGGCGTGTTGATCGGCAAAACGAGGTCAACTGGCTCCGTCCTCAATCTTGGCCCTTGAAATTTGACATCGTCTGGAAAGGCTGCCGACAAAGCCAAACGTTGTGACACTCACAAAGACTGAGAGGACCATTACGACATGATAGCAATGACTGACACGCCGTCTACTTTTCATGTTTGCTTTTTGTTTTTTTTCTTCCCCCCTATCGCTTCTTTGAACCTGGTTGGTATTTCTAAGGAAAAATGCACTTGGACTATTCCCATAATGCGGCCTGTCTACTATTTGCTTATCTTGCAGCGAGGAAAATGCATCCCGCTTATCTTGGGCTTTAACTGCATATGCAACATATTTGGCTCTGCAGTATCACCCGCGCGCTTCAAAATGCAAATGATTACAAATGTTGGCAATAAGTCATATACTGCTTACATAAATGGGAAAACACGACACTCGGTAGAATTTAACTGGTGTTGTATACATGAGAGTAGCATTCAGGCACCCCGTGAATCATCGCAATAATACAAAAGCAAAGACGAAGGGGTGAGGACGACTGAAAGGGGAGGTCTCCAGAATAAATTCCTCGGAAGCAAAGCCGAGTCGGATCATGTGTGTCCGACTCGGCGAGCGCATAACGAAGGGCCGAATGGGTTAGCGCATCTTTTCAGAGCTTGAAAGGTAGGCGAGGGGGCCAATATCTGCTATCACATGAAGGAACGGCCAACAAGGCGGCCAGAGGAGCACTAATTGCTGCTCACGCACTGCAGCATGTGGCTTGTCGTCACGCGCGTGGTTCTGTCAGGTACATTTGATCGAAAACCAAATAGTCCCTTCCTTTCCGTTGCATTCCAAGTGAAGGATTGATCGATGTTCAAGAGGTGCCCCTCTGAGAGGCGCATCATTCGTGAACAAAGAGCGTTGATGCACAACATCGCAAACCGAGTGATATTTTAAGCATCACTGCCGTGATTTTCAAGGCGAGTGACTGAAGAACCCAGTCACATGAACTCACATGAGCATGTAAATCGGGTGCCTCCAAAATTGCGGGTCGGGGGCCATTTCCGGGCCGCCGTCCGTTTTTCAGCGGCCCGTGTCATGATAAATAAAAAAAAGTTATACTGGAAATGACATTTGGGAATGGGGCTGCAAGGTTTGTTAAAAAAGTAGAAGGTGAGCAGAGTGAGAAAGGAGGGCGCGCCATAGAACTTTTCTTTTACTGAAGAGACAAATAAAACATTCATGATTAAAAGAACAACACAATTTATACTTCAAAACACTGTAGTGAAGCAAGATAAGTCAATTTTAGGGGCGCTTTGTGCTCTATGGCTGATTTATGAAGACATCAAAGTCATGATCTTCAAGTAACAGTTTGAAAAACGGTCACCTGACTTCAGTTTGATCTTTTTTGGGGGCTCTGAATGTGGAGATGCGATTCGGCTGCTGTTAAGTGCAAAGCCGGAGCTACTCGGTGAGATCGAGGGCTGTTGCACACCTCCAAAACCAATTTTTCTTTCAACGCCTTTAACAGAAAGCTGATGAAATGAATGAAACACTACAAACATGTTGGAGTTGCTTTCGGGACTGACTTTTGTGTGTTTCATAAAGTGGACGGATTTTTCAAAAAGGGGCCCTTTCATCCTTCCATTTGTCTGTGCGCGGCCCTCAAACGAAAATGTTTGGACACCCCTGATGTAAACGAAATGGATTTTGCAAGTCGAGAGCTCGTTATTTTTGTGCTGGTCTCTCAAGTCCCACGTGGCCACAAGGGCAGATAGAGAACCCGTGTTGAATCGAGCTGAAATGACTGGCGAGATTCATCGCGTGGCTCCTGTTAATGATCGCGACAGTCCATGAACAGCAACGGCGATTGGACTCCTGGTCGGCCCTGACTGTTTGCTGCTTATGCGTGCTCGGACGGTCCTCTAGGGACCGCGAAGGACAGCAGACCGCATTTCATTCAGTCTTGTCTCATCGGAGACGTCTCTGGGTTGTTTACGGCGCCGCTAATTAGCTTTCTAACTTATTAACAACTTTATATTGCTGGTCGACATTTGAAAGTAAGACTTTTAATTGGAAAATCCACTTTGGAGGTGCACGCTACATAAAAGGATGAAGCAAAAAAAAAAAAAAAGCATCGGAAAAATCATCACTTTTGTTTTGAAGTGTGGAAAACTATGGCAACGAGTGCAATGTCTCTTAGCACTAATGTGTTCAAATCTCTTACCTGCAAGGCATCCCGTGATTGATAGAAGTACAATTTGTTTCCATGGTAACACCATCTTTAGTTGCGCAGGGCTAATGGGACTCTCATCCAAGTACTTGTTAATGGCGTTCTCTCCTTGAGAGAAAAAGAGTTTCAATCTGAAGGGAAGCAATTAGAGAGGTGATTAAAAGATGACATTTTGTTTAGAAATACAGCAAGCACCCCCCCCCCCCCCCGCCCCCCGACTGCCAATAAGTAAAATAAATAAATAAATTAAAATGGTACTGCAAAACGGGTTGTTGTTATGTTGGAGTCCAAATATGGGAAGTGAGTCTAAAGCAAGCCCTAAGCAACATTTGGAGCAAATATCTGGGATGCAACCCGTCATTGCAATTTGCAGGTGGCGCTGAAGAAGAAACGGCTGCTTAATGGTTGTGTTTGATTCGACTCTGCATGTTTCTCATCCCGCCTAACAAGCTCATATCTCCGGCTTAAAAGAGAAGTGGGGAAGGGAATGAATGACCTCAAAAGATACTTACTCTCTCCCTATTTGACTATTAATAGGAGCTGGCAGACTGTGTATGGCGGCGCTCTGCAAAACGCCACTTCACACTTGAACAAAGAGTTTGGCGTTCGCATCAGTGCCAGAAAACTCCATTGATGTCCGCAAAAGTCCGCAACTGAAGCTCCTCAACTCACACCAAGATTCCACCGAATGTCGCCAAAGCAACGCCGGTCTTGCTTCGGCACAGTCACATTTGGACTTTTTCTTTTCGACTGGCCGTCCATCGCAGAGACCAGATCAACCGCATCCCAGCCAGCAATCAATGACCTAAATAGTCGTTCACTGTTTTCTGCTGTGTGCGCGCATGAGGCCTTGCCGGCCGCAACTGCAACCGGCCGCGATCTGCGTAGCACAGACGGGGCTTTGCTCAAGCTTTGACCTACATCGCAGTAAGTGGGAACTGATATGCCTCTCAGGATTAAGAAAGCGACCCGACCCCTCATCCTTACAACGTAACCCGGTGGTGGTGGTGGTGATTAACCCGCAGCTATTTTGGGAATTCCTCAAATAGACACCAAACACTACCGCTCACATTTTTCAACAAAATCGTCGACTGTCAAATGATCATTTGCCGTTGTAACGCAACAACTGGAGACCGTTTCCATAGTGCAACGGGAATGCAGTCACAGCAAGAGTGGATTCGCCGCATTTGGACATTTTCGCTACTCTGAAAACCCATCGCATTGAATTACACGGTTTCTGGATTCGACCGGACAAAAAAAAAAAAAAAAATGCTGAATTCCTCAGCGGCTCAATATTAAGTACAGCCCGCCGTCCGCTCTCTATGGGATCCAACGTGCCGACTGCGAACCCATCAGTTCACACAGCCTCAGGTTGCTCTCAGGAAAATCTCCCAGAATAACTTTGGCTGCAAGTTTCTTATTTTGTTGTTTTCAGTGGCACGCCGTCTCGGCCAATGCGACAACATATGCGAGGCGCTGAAAGCCTGGCGAGCTTGCAAAATGCAGCGCTGAGAAAGGGCTCTTCGATCGCTTGTTTTTATGAAACAGACTCTTTGGATTTCAATCTCAACATTTTACCATTCAGGAATGAAGAATGCCAAACTGAAAAGTTTTTTTTTTTTTTTTGTCCCTGGCATATTCTAAGAAGTCTGAAAACGATCAAACATCGTATTCAATCTGTACGTTTTATTTTAAGAAAATGAATATAATTTGAAATGTGAAAAAAGAAATGCAAACATGCTTGATGAACTTTACTGTATATCTTTTTTATTTTCTGTAAAACAATGCATTTTGAAATTCAAGGATAACTATAGTAGTTACAGTTTAGCATTAAAAAAGATAACATTATTCAACAGTTCCCGTTTGGAGCCATTAGATTTTGGGGAGTCTGCATTTCTTTTCAATGTTGCTATATTTGTCCAACAAGACAAATAAATATAGAGTTCCTTCCCAAATTGTACGCTCATGAAGAACTACCTTCGAGCACGTTTGAATAAACAGTCCAACTTGTGTTTTCTCTAAGTCAATTTGGGTTTTGACACATGAATCAATTGGTGGTTTTAGAATTTATTCTTATTTTTTGGGGGCTTTCCAATATATTGACAAGCACAAAATAACAGTGCAGAATGCAGCGACACGTTACACATTCGCCTTTGCGCCCTTTATTGGAGTCATTGGCGGAAATGCGTCTGGCGGTAAATGAGATGAAAGTTGATTAGTCTGGCTTGTTGTTTATTGGTCGCCGACATCTTCCGGACCCTTGAGGGCAGCTTTGTTGCAAAGGAATCGAATCTTGGTGTTGGAAAAGGATGGTGTTTCTGTTTTATGGTCGGGCCGAACTGCATTACGACCGCATGCAAGTTAATACAAATGTCGAGATTTTGTATCCGGCCTCTGTGCAAATCGCAAGTGGTTCCAAGCATTATTGAATGAGTCCTTCTTGTCTTTTCAAAGGACGCAGCCATCTCGATTCAATCCTTCCGTAAAAAAGGGTGGAAGGCAGGCCTCCAACACCGAGGGATGCAGCGCACAGCTGCTTTGCCTCGGCATGAGGATTCACACTCAGTCGTGCGCCGATGCCTCTTAATTTACTCCGACTGAAGACCTGCGCAGCGGCCCACTTCACATAATCCAGGGAGTGACAGAAAAATAACTCGAGTCATTCACAAATAAAGGCATGCTTGAATGTCGGTGTTTCACACCTTCGGCTTCAACAGAAAGCTTGATGAAAAGAAAAAAAAGCCAGGAACTAATTGTTTGACACTCATTGTGCCGTACGCGTCATCATTGGCCCAGCGAGTTCTGATTCCAACGGCCGTGATGCATCTCAAGTTGAATTTTTTTAAAAACGAATTCTTCCCCTGCTCCCAAGAAGAAGCTCAAATATTAACAACCTGGGAAAACTCACCAAAGGCACATGGTTAGCGTCGCTTTTCACGACTTCATTTCCGGCTTTGGCTTTACGCGTTACTGAGTACATCCTAAGCACGAATGCTGTGCCATGATGCAATCCTAGAAAGATCTGGTGTGAAAATGAAATGAGCTATATTTACTGGAATAAAAGGACACCCGCGCGCATGCACACACACACACACACATACATTTTTACGGGTCTTAAAAAAAAAAAATCAATCAGGCAGCTTCAGCTGATCCAAAATGTTGCCGCCAGAGTCCTGACAAACACCAGGAAACTGGGCCACATCACACCTGTCCTCAAATCCCTGTGGTGCAAGAAAAAAATGGTGCATTGAATTGACTCCATTTTATTTCATCAAGTGGCTGCTCACAAGAGAATCATCTGAATTTGGATAGATTTTAAAGTGGATGTCGGGTCGACTTAAATGTATCTGGATCCAGTTGGTTTTCTATCCTGCAACCACTTGACAAAATCAAATGGAGTCAATTGAATGCACCCTATTTCATTCATTTTTTTGTTGTTGTTTTCAGCGTAGCTAGCTAGACGGCTGAGTGTGCATCTCCACATGCAGTGTACTGATTTTCTCAAAGACAGCCGCATGACCTAAGCGGCTCCCTCCTGTGTTCAGCGTGGCCGCAACGCTCAGTTGCTGCTTGACACCCAGAATGGGAGTGAGCGCACCTAAAAGACAGAGAAGCAGTGAACCGTTTCTCACCCCCCATCATCAGCCAAGCACATCCCCCCGGACTTTGATGCAGCCACAAACTGGCGCTCAAGGAAGGCCAGCAAGAAACACACCTTTCCTCCCACTCTCTTGGTGTAGTTTTCCAAATCATTTTTCAGTTTCCAACAAACTCAGAGACGGAATGGCGGCAGGAGTGCTGTCAGGGATATCCAGCCGTGTGTGATCACTTGCGGTAAATTCTGCAAATTGAAAATACTCTTTTTCTGGAGCCACTGCCACACATGGAATCGCCCTCACTTTTCTCCCCCTGGCAGCATCTCCGACTGGCCGCAACGTTTGTCGGCCTTTCACCTGCTGCCGAACACTTTGCAAAGCGTATTGTGCTATAAAAAGGCATGCCTGCAGTGCCATGCAGGATTTTTGCCGGGCTATGGAATAATTCGCTGCATGGCTTCAAAGACATGTTTCACCTCCCATTTATCTGCTGCTTGATATCGTCAAATGATGTGCAAAGAAACTATAAATAAACACGAATGTCAAGGGGAAGCGTTATAATCCCATCTGGGTAATGAGGTGCTTTGAAGATGCTGGTCTTCCTGTCGGGTCCGTGTCTGGGTTAATGCCAAAGTCTACAGACCAGCTTGGGTAAATATAGAGATTTCTCGAGGAAAGAATCCTTTGCAGAAGAGCGGGCTTGTAAATGCTCAGAAGCAACTCAACTGAGTGGTTAATAAGAAAGGAAGATGTCGTGCAACGCTCAGCTGAAAGAATGAGGCGTGTGAAAAGTAGGCAGCAAGACTGGAATACAATTTGCGACTACAGGCTATACAGTACCTCAAGTCGGGCAAAACACTATTTCTAAAAATAAAGAAAGTTGTCGGCTTTCCTTCGGCCCCGCTGCTCTCTGCTTGTCTGCGCGACCGAGCAGCCATCTGGAATGGGCGCTGGACGAAGCAAATGAGCCCCATCCATTTCAATCCCAGTAGGACCATCCAAAGCATTCGAGACTCGTCCAGAAACGCAGTCATCAGCATCCCGCATGAGTGGCCGCTCATGGCATGTGCACCCTTGCCCCGATGGAGCAACGTTTCGCAGGAGTCATTTAGTTTCCCAGCGTTGAGATTACATCAGGTGAAATGACTTGCCATTTCATCGCATTACGGATCGCATGCCAACTTGGCATATTGTTGTTGCTGTTGCTTTTTTTTCTTCTCCAAACGTGTCAATAGATCAAATTAAATCGATACTTACTTCTCATCGGTTCCGCTTGATGAAACTGCTTTGACGGTAATTCCAATATCCGCTCGTGTGCCGCAAACCGTTTGTGCGCCTGGAAGCCCGCAGCTGTTATTTCCGTGCTCTTGACTCGATCCTGCTCCGTCCAGGTGCGCGTCCACCTCCACAAATCCACCCACCCCCCTTCCCGCACGCCGTGATTTCACAGCCGCTGGGTAACGGCCGCCCTTCCTCGATCCTCTCCCCCAATCGCCACTCCACCAGGTGCGGCCAACAGACAGGGAGAACAGCGGTGCCAGTGAGCGGCGGTTCTCGATGCGCGCATCCCACGGCGGGATCTGCCTCTCCCCTCCTCTCCTCTTTGTGCGCGGCGCAGAAACTTGCGCCCACTGGTGACGCGTGGAAACGCTCTGCGTGCGTGCGTGCTGCGGCACCGGAATGCGCCACCAGCACCCGCCTCGCCTCGCGCTCCCTCACTCGATTGGGCGCGAGCCACATGAGTGGAAATTTGAGGACTTTGCTCATACAAAAAAATTAAATAAAGTGCCACATCATGCATTGGTTGAATTCTAGTTCTTACATTGTGGACAATCTCTGCAAAGATTCTCAGACGGCTTGATGTCCATTTATGCCAACAAGCAGTGACTTATGGATTCTTGCTCAAGTTGTAAGCAAAAGGGTTTTTTTTTTTTATAGCAGGCACACTCCCCTCATTGTCACTGCTGAGGGGCTCTAGGCTACTGAGCACAATTTAAATACAAAGGTCCAATACAATGAAAGACACATTCAAGTGCGTTGATGACAGTAAAAGGGTCTTAAATCAAGTGACGATATCTATTCTCTATTTTTTTTCTTTTTAGAGAAGGTGAAAAGGAATTGCTCTCAAGTGAGAATGGGGGAACATAGGAGCTTAATTCACTCCCATCGTGGCAACTAATTCCAGTTAAATTATTTTCATGATGCAAGTAAGTGAAATCTCCCTTTGAAAGCTTTGTTGATTGTACTGCTCCTCTCTGGGTTTCAAAAGCCAAGTTCTTCAAGTGCACACCCCTCGACACATGAAGTACCGAGCGTGAGTTAAGTCTGCGCATGAACATGCAATGTCGACCACGTGCACACATACCAAGAAAATCGAATTCATGACACTGCAATGGTCACCTTCAAATTTGAGTGGATTTCAAAGCAATTGTCCAAGGGTTTGAACTGAATGTTTTCATTTTGGCGGTGCAGCGAGTCAGAAATCGCAAGAATTGTCGCATTGTGTGTGCTTTTTTTTCATGGGGAGGGGGGGGGGCTACTTGAGGTGATGGAAAGAATGCTGAATACAGAGACAAAGTGGCTACAAGTTGGCACCACTGCTGCCACCCACGGTGGCATTGGCGACTGCTTTATCCTGAGCTCAAAGTGACGTGTGTTCAAGTCTTGCGTAATATGCTAACATTGAGAGGCTTACGGGTTGGATGACTTCCGCGAGGCACAATTTTCCCAAAACTGTTGGCCAAATTGTGGCCGACTGGCTAGCACATCCAAAATGCCTCCAGATACAATTGTGGGTGTGAATGATCATTTGCCGACGTATGCCCTGCAATCGGCTGACAGCCAGTTCAAGATTTACCCCGCCTGCTGCCCAACGACAGCTCATGTCGGATCCAGCACACACATGAACCTCGTGGGGACCAGTGCTACATGAGAATGGATGGAATGTGAACAACTGGACCGTTTTTTTGAGTTTGCCTTTGTTCAACCCCTTTACGTTTTTGTCCCGTAACGTCCTTTCATGCACATCCACTTTGAAGAAGTGGTCTCAACTTGTGTTCCTTTTCCACTGTACCGGTTGTACCCGAAACGTCTTGCTTTCCACCCTGTGTGGTTGCTTTCTCATGACGGAGACTCAATTGGCTGTCACATGGGATGACTTAACCCGCATCTCGTTCGTCAGTACCGCAAAGCCAGTAATGATGTGCCGCTTAAAATAGAAGCGCCCCGTGTGTCTCGAATCATAGCCTTTTCTTCTTTGGAGGGGGCTATAGATGTGGGTCCAAATATAAAACTTGGAGTGATGGAGTTACCCTGCCAACGATTCAATTCACCCGCCACCGGCAGGCTGGCGAGTGTTTGCGTTAATCCCTGGTTGGCAATACCCCTCCCCCCCTCCAATTTGTTACGCCCCTGCCGCTCACCTCCCTCCAATCCTGCAATTCCACCACAAACCTCCGAATCCGAAACCTAAGTGCGCTTGCCAACATTATGCCGTGCTCTCTATTTTTTATGTCACATAGATGTGATGAAATTGCTCATTTGTCATGATTGTATTATTGTTAACGTTTTGGAAAGCGCTTTGTTCCAGCTGCGGATGTTGTGAAAGCGCATTTCAAGAAGTTGAGCTGAGTTATTGTAAGCGCAATTAAATCAATATGCATTGAAAAAATAATAAATTGAGCAAAACAGGAATATATTAATTGGAAAAAAAAGTGTCGTCGTTTGGCAAAAAAAAAAAAAAAAAAAATTGAAGATCATGCCAAACAAAAAGTTGAGCAGAGAATGAGAACAGATTGAAAATTGAGGCGTCAAATGTGCTCAAGCTTTGCCTCCCCTCCTCTGCAAGGCACAGCGGCTGGTGCACACGCCCGTGCAGGTCGAGATACAAAATTTGCATCAGATCGCTCGTATTCAAGATTGACATGGTGAACCTGGAACAATTAGAATGCTGCAAATGTAAGGAGTGAATGCATTTGTCAATGAAGAAAAGCATTTAGCTTCCGGGCTTTTGCTCGATATTTGGGAGGAATTTGAATAAATGCCACTTGACCTACTTTCCAAACGGCAATTCAAATGCATACAACCTTGCAGAGTCTTCCTCTTTCCATACCGAGAGATGAACTTGTTCTTTAAAAACTGCACAAGGAGAAAAGCGAGGGGAAGAAAAGGCAGGTGCAGAGTGATCAGAAAGAGGAAATTCACCTCAAGCTGCGCTGTGCTCCCCTGCGAGATATCGCTTTGACTGAGAGAAGGTGGAGAATTTTTTTTTCCTGCTTCAGGCTTGGCAGCATACTGTCCTGCTCTCATTGTTGTTACTGCCAGTTCTCTCAAGTTCGGGACTAGAACAACATCTACAGGCAAGACTAGCATTTTATTTATTTTAAGTTGCACTGGGCCACTTGGTTTGTGTGGTCCAAAGTAAAATAAGACGAGATATTTTGCTGAGAGTGGGTACGACCTGACAAAGGACTTGACAGCAGGTGAAAGCGGAAGAAGTTAAAAGAAGGAGAAGAAGAAAAAAAATGTAATTGCAAGAAAGCAAATGAATCCCTGCTATCAAGGAGATCACACAATGTTAGTGGAGTTCCATTTTTCCAGAAGCGCGGCAGACGAAACTTGTCGCGGAGGTTCCATTAACCTTTACGCAGTGTTGTATTTTCTTCTGAAATTGTCCTTCCCGGAAAGCATTGACTTTCTCCTGCCTGGATCACCCTGTCAACAAGAACGTTGCTGGTCATCGCCAGAATGCCGAATGCAAAATCCCCAATCTGGGGATCTTATCAAGAGCTGGCTGCCCGATGCAATGCGGCGCCCAAGGTGGTGGACCAAGCCCCCTTTATTTTTGATTTACATATACTTCCAAAAGAAAATGACTGTTATTATCTTCAACGCGGTCATTAAAAGAAAACAAGAAGAAGAAATGTATTCATTAAAAAAAAAAAAAAGATAATTTAGCACACTCTAAATTGTCCCGAGGTGTGAGTGTGAGCGTGGATAGTTGTTGTCTGTCTTTGTGTGCCCTGCGACTGGCTGGCAACCGGTTCAGGGTGTCCCCTGCCTACTGCACAAAGACAGTTGGGATAGGCTCCAGCACCCTTGTGAGGATAAAGTGCATCAGAAAATGGATGGATGGATAGATGGATAGATCATTTCATTGTCTGCAATTGGCTGGCATCCAGTTCAGAGTGTACCGCACCACTGTCCCACGTCAGGGGGGGGAATAAACATTGGACTAATTGCCATTCCATGCAAGTTTGACATTGCCGGTATGTTCATACTTCACAAGTGTTTGGTTATCACAAAGCCTGGTGAGATTTCATAGTATTATGATTGTGGATCGTTCCGTCGAATGGGCTCATCCAAAGCCTGTGCCGCGAGCAAGGTTGTGGTACGGGTGCAATGGACGTTTGGTGAAAACCCAAAGGACCGCAACTAAATCATCCGTTGTCAAACAAGGGCTTCCCGATGTCAAGGAATACATAAATATGAACTGCGCTTGCATCATTGCAAGAAATATACAGAGGGGTGTGTGACAGATTGCAATATCTGTGAATGAGAGGATACGAAGGTGATTCTCATATCTCCTATCTGACAGGCTCAACAAACTTGAGATTCCACACCAGTCAGCCCCGAGAGCTCACCATTCACTCCTCCCCCTGTGTGCGCACAGGAACACACACACACACACACAAATACATGCGCACTTGCCCAGAACTGTCCTTTTTACTTAAATGCATTAATATTTAATTTCCGAACATGTTGTGAACGACCACATGAGCACGTACAAAGAACCCCTCGATGAATATGCAACCGTCTCATAAATATTTCAGCATTCCAATTCCCCGTCCGATGGTTCAGTCACCGGAAATCCGAGTCGATCATGATTAGAATAAAAAAATAAATAAATCCTTGCAATATTTAGTCTTAAAAAAAGTAGAGTACACACAAGTGCTTGCAGTGATGTATAAACTTTGTTTCATGGACATAAGTCGCACATGACCGACAACCTGATTGGTTGTGGCCTCTGCCCTGAGCAGTAATGTAATGTCATTTTCCATCGACTGCATGTCACAAAATGGCCGCCCCCTGAGATGGACAAGTACGGTGGATTTTGCAACTTAACTCACATTCCACCAACAAAATATTAATCAGAATGCCGTCTTTGGACTAGTACGGCTACATAGAACTTACTGGGAAGAAAATTTGGCATTGACTTACCCTTGAAAACTTGACACAAATTTTCTGTTACACCATGTCGGTCGACATGATGTATTTCATCGCCTCGTATGCGGTCAAGTGTTGCCAACTGTAATTCTTTTGCTTTGGTGTTGCAAGCGGAAGTAACTTGCAACAGTACACCACCCGTGTGAACGAAGTCACTCAAGGTTTTACAGAGCGGTCCCCTATTTATGCCGGAAGCCCAAGCCCATCACAGGCGGCCATTTTAGCCATGTCCCAAATAAAATCAAGGAAACCGAAATCAGTTTAACGCCACCATTCTGTGCTACTCCGTTTGATTATCTTCAAACACGTCAAATGTGTCTACAGGCAAGTCTCTGAATTCACTGTCCACTGTCGTCTTTGAGGTCCAACTTCATTCTGATAATGACATGGATGCGTCTACACATCACGTTTATTGTTCCTTTGACTGTGTTTCCGATTTGAAAACCCGAGCACTATTTGTTGAACAAAAATGCATTTAGGGCTGCGATTCATTTTCCACGAGGGTTCAGTGAGCTTGATTTTCACAGAGGCAAACATGAAGGCGAGATCGGCCTCTGACACGCTTGCGCCATTTATCAGGAATCTGACCATTATACTGCCGCCGCACCAAGGTAGAGTGGCCTGGATTAAATCGGCAGGACCGTGCACCCGTTTGACCTATTTCAAACCCATTTTTGAGGACACGTCTGCAATTCCACCAAGCATTTGCACTGACGTGCGAAATTGAAGCGCCATGGCAAGAACCACAGTAGACACACGCGCGCGCTCACCGATTACAAAACGTCACAGCAAAATTGAAGCCGTGAAGGCTGATGTAAAAGGAAGCTTCCGACGTTGACGCGTGGTGTGATCCTTTGTAAGCTTACTACCACTGCATTTGCTGTGCATTTGCTCCCTCCCGCACTTTATACATCTCGTCGCTCGACAAGCTGTATCAATCATCTGACAAAGTTGTTCGGATACAACTTTTATTTTCAGGCGCAGCGCATACAATATGCATCGTGCAGGTCTGACACAACTCGTGAAAAATTCAACACTTGTGCTTTTTTTCCCCTCTGGCCAAATCTATTTCCCTGACGCGTGTGACATGTTCATGATGGTTAAATACTGGTTCACATATTCACGATTTATTGGATCATTTGAATGAGACGGGCCTCGCTCGACTAAAATGCCTCCCAGGAATGAATCACAGGCGCACTACAAAACTCGTCTTTGCTGGTCGATTTGAAGAAGTCACACCCGCGCAAAATTCCAAGTGAACCTTTCCCAGCCCACACGCTTCTGATCAAGTATTACAGTCGAACAAATCGGTGTCGGTGGTGTTATTGCTGCTTTAATTGTCACACCTTTCTATGACATGCAGTACATCACGTTTCTGCCATTTTAGGCGATGCGGCTTTCAATCATAAACCTTTTCGACAGGAACGTCGGAAAAACTAAGACGGTCAAATGGAAATTAATCAACTGAATATTATGAGTATTTTTTTTCTGCATTGCAAGTGTGCCTGAACATGCGTCTTCAGTGGAATACACAATAAAGGCAAGAAGCCTGAAATACATTCCCTCCCCAAAAAAGCTGGGACAGGGACAACGAAAGCTGAGGAATGCTAAAAAAAAAAAAAAAAAACACCAGTTTGGGACATTTATGTCATTGGACACATTTTGTATTGATTTCAAATTGAGCCTCATCAAACATCCGGATGAAAAACCCTGCAGCCCAATTCAGGGAGGGCGTCGGCACGACATCAATGTTGATTTCTTGGTGATGAACTTCAGGCTGGGGAAGAAAAGAGGAGAAGAAAAAGATGTGGCAGAACCTTTCAAATGACCTTTGGAGACAGACACTGTGGAATCACAGCCATGACATTTCTACTAAGCCAAATTATATTTAGAAATGAAACAACTAATTGCGAGAGAGAGCGTCAATTCCCAGCCCTCATTATTTATTTTGCCAAATCATTATTTAAAATAGAGGATTAATTGAGAATGCATCTTTCATTTCTCCTCCTCTCTGATAGCGTCTCTCCAATTTATTTGGCATTGTCGTTGGTTATTATTCCTGTAATGGCTCCGCTAATGTCCGGTACGGTGAAGAATGTATTTTTAACTACACCGACATGCTCGTCACCATTCCGATTTTTTGCAGCGCAGTTAAGCCCGATTAAAAATCTTTGTTTTTTGTTATTTTTTGAAGATGTAACCCTGAATGCTTTTTTTTTTTAAAAAGCATCGAGAGGTGACCAGCTTTCTCAGTGGTTGCTTTTGTTTGAGTGTGTCTCTCTCATGAGTGTTCCACGCAGCCTGGGAGCTTTTGACCCCGCACCTGCCAGTTGTTCTGCTAATGGAGCCAGAAAATTCTTACACTCTTGAATGGCGGACACAAGTGTGAAATGAGCTCTCAAACAGACTCGTTTTTACTCCTCGAAGCCGAATGTGATATTATATATATTTTATGCGGCAGGTAAAGACCTCTCCAGGTGTTTGACATCACCTAGGACAGGCAGGCCATTAAATTAACGCATCATCTTCTCTTCGATTATGCATGAGGGCCAGGCGTGCCTCGTTAAATCTGGGCCACCAAACCATTCACACATGCAGACACACAGATACACAGCATGTCACGACGGCGCATGCCGCCCTTGACGCGGCGGTGACAAATACCGCAAGAGGCAGATGCAGGTCTCAGCATAATATTAGGGCAAACTCTGTTCAAGTGCAAAGCAGAGGATTCGCTTCTGGGCATTAATTATTGCGCTTCTCAAAGTGCTCTCGTCAAGAGGTCAACATGATCTTGGTGTGACTGCGGTGTGATATTTCAGGAAATTCTGTCGGCGAACTCCTGCAGTCCGAGCAGCTTTTAAACTGGCAATAATGAGATTGCAACAGCCTTAAAAGAGCCACTGTACTAACTATGATTGCGTATTTGCACATGCTGCTTCACACTGGTGACAGGGATGAGTCTGTGACAGCAACTGCACCAGGGACATACTGCGCATAGTCTGCCTCTCCATCTGGAAGACCACGTTTTGATTTTCAGCGGTGCAGTGACAGAGGGCTGACGATTCACAATGGTTCAAAGCCCAGCTGGTTGATTCCTCCCAAGTGATTGACTGAGCTTTGGGAACCCAGCTCTCACTCTGGATTCATCCATCTGGTGTCCTGGAACAACCTCTTCGCAGAACTGGCTGACACCCAAGCCAAGCCTGTTGCACCGGCCTCCTACTTCTCTCACTTCAGGCCTCATTTGAAGTTGCCTGGTCGATACCTCTTTGGCGTGGTATCAGTCAAACTCCGAAGAGGCACGGTAAGCCTGCTTTATTCCATTCCAAATGCCAACTCTTCATCATTTTCGCTCACCAGAAATATTTCTTGATTTTTGGTCAGAAACCATTGTTGTGAGCCTTTCTGCAGAGACAGACATATCACAATCTATCGAGCTAGCTAGCTAGAGCTAGCTGTCTGTCTGTCTGTCTGTCTAAATTAAACTGTAAGTTATTGCTCAAGTGTAGGCTTCCATCCAGAAAGCAGAAACAACTATGTGAGTTGGGAAACAGAGACCTCTAACAGACCCTATAAAACCTTTAAGTCCCATGTATTGTCTAATATACAATAAATGTGGTACATGAAGCAAATTATGAGCATACCATCACACTATTACAGGACAAGCGGACATGGCTGTATTGCCAGGCGTGAAAATATGCATGTAACATGTTGTAACCTTGCCATACTCATACATTCTGTTAACTATTGGACTCTGCTAACCCCCGTGAACAATCCCGCCGCAACTGCCTGCCTTTAATGAGGAATGGTTTGTACAGTATTTATTGTGCTAGCTGTAAAGGAAAATCAAGTGTTTATGGTTAGTTAGGCTCGCGCTCAACTTCCGTGAGGTATTGAAGTCCAAGGCTTTTCAAGTGATGTCATTTGACCTTGATAAGATGAAAATACTTGTATTCGTTTCATAGGAGACGGTACTGTAGTACCATGCCGGCTCAATCTAGCTGCTCAATGAATGAAAAGTGCTGAAAGGTGACTATTATTGCCTCGACTCTCTCCAAGGGATGAAGGGATTTCACAAACTTCCCCTCACTGAGACTTGGAGTGCTGTGGAGCATGCGTGTTGTCAAAGGCAAGTGAGCTGAGAGATGAATGTCATTTTAATTGTGTGTTTGCAGCTGCCAATGTGAGAGCTTCACCAGCCGCGGATGAGTTCTCTGGGTGCCCCGCAGGGCAAAAGGCTTGACACGAGGTCTGCACCATTCATGTGAATCACCATGGCCTGCCTCAGTTGGTCCTGTTATCGAATTGAACATGATGAAGAGTTCAAGCGCCATGTGCCGTAGAAATAAGACATACTGTAGTCGTATTGTTGAAAATGCTCTTCGCCTCAATGCGAACTAGGCCAAGGGCATCATGGGACACTGACCTTGCTCCAGAGCCTGATCCTTGTCTGAGTGTGGTATGTACAGTTGCAGTAAGTCTCATCCCCGAGTCTCTTTGTTCACTGCAGTGCTGTGATGCACTGTCTCACTCTCGGCTCCTGGCAGGGCTTTTCATTCTGCCTGTCAGACAAACCTGGTTCCAACATTGATGTGGGCTATCAAGTGTCCTGGAGACTCATTTTTTCCCCCTCTTTCTGCTCTGCTTGGATTTCGTGGATCAGTAAATCATATAGAGGGAGTAAAAAGCTGTTCTCCATGTGAGGCTTTGAAACACGTCTTGTTCAATTGTATTAGACAAGGCATGGACTGAAATGTGCATTTCCAGTCAATAGTGTCAGATCATCTTTTTTTTCCTCCTGCTTCTTGAGTCGAAAATATCACCCGTGCATCAGGAAGCTTAATTTTTTCCCATCACTACTAGTGACCGTTACAATGTCAGCTCTCTGAATTAGGTTGGGAGCCTGGTCTTGTCAGACTAAAAAAGGTTGCAGACACATTTTGGCAAATCATAGATAACATTTTGAGAGGAAACAAAAAGCATCGAGTCTATAAACGGACACATACTCATACAATTCCCTAAAAGAGATTTTCATTTCCATATTAAAATCCCCCCCTTAAAAAATGGCATAAAACAAATCCTCAATTGCTGGCACTGAGCCTCAGCGTGTTTGCTGTGGGAGGACAATTAATGTCAAAACAGTGCAGCGCTACGAGCAGACTTTGGCTTCACCCCCAGCCTGACATGGTAACAATGCACCAGCGGGCTTCAGAGCCCTTCCTGCGTGGAGGCACATTCCACAAGATTGCACTGCAACAAGACGCCTCTGACTAGCCCTGTAATGAGGTTGGGGATTGTCAACAACCTTCCCTGGTGCATCTCCAGTCAGGCAGTGCTGCTTTCTGCACACAAGATTGCAGCTCTTGAGACTTGGGCTTGATTGTGTCATAACTGGGACCTCTGCTGGCCTTATTAGTGAGGCTAAAGGAGGTGGCCAATATTCACCCACCACACTCTCATTAAATATTTGCAGCAGCATCAATGCACACTTGCTATTTCAGGGAGACATGTTGGTATGACATCAAAAGAAGTTTCATCAAACTCTGGCTGGCTCAACTTTTGGTGACTACAACTGGCAGAAAATACCCCAAAGGTTCCCTTTTACCTTTAGCGGAGACTTTCCTCGGTGAAAGGAGAAGAAAAATCCTTTGTTGGACTCACATGTTAGGTGCCACGATCTGACACTTACAAAATGTTTGCCTGAATAAACATTATACCAGCGATAAATCGCTCGAAACAGTTCATCGGGTTGAATGAGGCGTCGATGTACGTGGACTTGGGAATACTGGACCGTTTTCCAGGCATCCGCTCAAAAGTTGACACCCATCCATTATCGGACAAAAATTTTACATTTTTGTTTTTTTGCATTGCTAGTTCTGTCTCATGCAAATATTGAGTCCAGCTTTTGTTACCATGACCAGGAACCGCCAATGCCTATGACGTCTTTTCAAATGAAAAGCTACCTTTTTGACTTGGTCAATATTTGAGCAACTTTGCTCACCTCTATCGTGATTATTAAAAAAAAAAAAGTGACAAGCACAACTCTTGGTGTTCCCTGATACTTCTGAAGAGTCTGAAACTCCCTTCAGGAGATGTTCATCCTTCTAAGTCCGGACTACAAATGAAGCCACCTTAATCATATCGCTCGCCTTGAAGCGAGTGCCCATTACGATTCCCTGGACTTTATGCAAAGCAACGCATTAAGATTCTCCAGTGGAAAGGTCAGATGGCGTCACAATTTCTGCTGTCGATATGTTACAAGCTACTGGGACGCCGACCGACTGAAATATAATCTCTCTCGTTAAATGTGTGACAACCAGGGGCTACGTAAATGATAAATGAAATAGTTTGTTGCGAGTACTTTTTGAGGTCAAAGTGTCATTTTTACTTTGAAATAGCTACCACACGCTGCTATGTTCACCGTCTTGAGTTGTGACAGAGCCACTAAAGCGTGGCTGCCAAAGGCACATCTGTGCGATCATCATGCTGCCAAAACAGAGTCTTGATATGCCACCCCTGTGAGTGAGGTTGATGGCTGATCACTTGCACAGTTTTAGACTGACCTGTGAACAGTATTTGCGAGAAAAAAGCCTTTGGTAGATCTTGGAGTTGGGGTCATGAGAAATGGGAGCAATAACAAGCGTCGCTTTTGTATTTGTGTTCAGTCTCGCAAGCGAGCTGCCTTTGATGGGAATCTGAGACTACCTCCGAAGCAACAGCAAATTGCTATGTCGACCTCAACCCTCATTCGGTTTCAGTGCTGTTCTCGTGGTTCATTAGTTCTTTCGAGAAACTTCACCAAGCGCTTGGCATGGGTACCGTAGGGAGCGGAGGGACTCTTGTTGGATGTGCCATAACAATGGAAAAATAATGCAGTATTTCATGGATGACTCATTTTTTCGTGCCATACTCACTATGTTACATGTGCCATGCTCATTACGTCTCGAGGCAAGCGCGCCATGTTTTGCTCCCCACCGGAGCGATCCGGAAGCCCATTCAGAAGGTTGACGGCAGATGGTGTGGGGTGTACGATCAGACTGGCGTTGACACATGGCAGGAGGCCGTGTTAGTCTGAAGATGCTGTGGACAGACAGGGCAAAAATCGAATTCATACAAACCAGCAGGTGGCACAAAGGCAAGTATATTCACATGCTTTGCATGTTTGAATTCAGACTCCCACAACATCAAAGCAGTCCTCTTTTTTTTTCCTCTAAAAAAAAAAGGGAATATATTCAGCCCAGAATAGCATGTGTTTTCGTCACTATTGTAATTCCCTGGTGGAACCTGCCTGCCAGAACTTTAATAAAAACAGGTTGAATTACTCAAAAATTACTAAGCCACTCCACTGTGCTAAGTCCTGCAACTGCACTGGGGAAAAATATATATTTGTGAGTTATTTATTTATTTATTTATTTATGTGTTTAATCTTATTGCTACGGACAAATAGGATGCTGCTGGAGTTCATGAAGTCACACCTAACCTATAAGTCTTGTTGATCGATGATGTGTTTTATATTTTGGGGGTGGGGGGGCAGCTGTATCTTTGCTGCAGGGGCAATTACGCTTGTAAGAACAAGCCCCTTGCTCAAGGGTATGAATAGGAGTCGCTTCCTCGATTCATCTTCCTGCTGTTAAATCAGTGGTCTATTGACCCCCCGCACAATATCCCCCTGCTGACGCTGGAGAAAAATGGGACCTTAATTATATTCAAGAGACAATTTTCCGAGGAAATAATGCAATACCCCAGTGGCAAGGGGAGCTCAAAGTCAAGGGGAGTCTGAAAAGAACGTGAAATTCAAAAGACTGTTGTGATTTTTTTTTTTTTAATCGGTGGGTCATCTCTTTACCTCTTTGAGGAAAAGCATTGAAAAAAATAATGCCGAATTATACACCAGGTCGCTTTAATTGGTTGCTGTCATCGTCGTGGGATCGATTGGTGATCACAAACAAGCACAGTAGAAGTGACGCTCCGACGTGTGTGTGTGTGTGTGTGTGTTTTTTTTAAAGAACCTGGATGCCTTGTTGGGGTTTTAATTTAGAGAAACCCAAATGGTCTGCAGAGGGCGACCGAGACACACACAAAAAAAACACTTGATGGAACTTTGGTTAAATGCAACTCTCATTTCTACCAACAGAGAGCAGCAGCGCACAACCCTCAGCATCTTTGAAAGCATGGAAGGGAAGTTGTCTTTCTTTCTTTTTGCATTCCTTCCTTACTTTATCTACTTTCTGTAACAATACAGTATATTCTTAGATTGAGTTGTTGCAGTGGGACAGCTTTAGGTGAGGGAGCCGGAAGTGACGTATGGTTTCCCCGATGTTCCGAGACTGAGTTCCATCCATCAGCTTCCAGTGTTATGCCCATTAAAGACAAGTAAGCAAGATGCTTTAACCGTCCATTCTGTTTGTTGAGTGAGAACAGAACAGAGTGAAACACTTTCACGTCACTTACCTTAAATCCAATGATTCTTAAACACTGGACGGATGCATGTTTGAAATGTCAAACTGAAATTGTTTGACTGAATAGGCAGGCAGGGTTAAATTCAATGGACAAAATCAATCTATCAATCCATTTTCAACATGCTTTTTCACTGATGGGGTCATGGTGAGCTGGAGCCTATCCCAGCTGACGTAAGGAAACTGCTCGACTTTATTTGTTGTGCACTTTTTAAAAACCAGCTGAAAATAGCTTCTTTTTTTTTTTTTTTTAAATAGCTGCTACACATAAAGTACAAATACATGTTATGCTGATTAAAAGGCCACAAATCAAAATGAGGTTTAAGATGAGTTTTAAAAATGTAAATGAAATCAACACGTGTTTCATATGTATACGTTTTGTCGTAAGTAATTACGGTGGAAGTGGAAACGGAGAACTAGACACGGGCTCGGTTTGGAGCTCGTCTTCAAATGCAAGCGGGGAGGCGGTTGGGCGTGAGCTTACTTCAGCTGCGCTTCTTGTGAATACAAGAGGCAAGACAAAAACTCAATTACTGAGGAAATGGAAGTCTCTTCCAATGAGACAGTGACTGCATGTTTCTCGTGTGTGTGTGTGTGTGTGTGTGAGGGGGGGAAGGTGTGATTCAGAGATGATACCGTCAAAGTCGCCCTTTATTTTGTGTGATGAGGAAGCGATGCCGCATCCCCGCGCAGCTGCCCGGGGGCACGCTGAAGTCATCTACTTGTCACACATCATGACAGGAAACCACGCTGCCGAATGGACTCAACTGGCAGATTCATCAGGTCCCACAATGAAAGCGGTCAATGGCAATAATGAAGAGAGAGCATTAGCATTTGGCTTGATACCTGCAGCGTGTGCTGTCGTATGTCCCGCCCCCACAACAATCTCTGGAACTCATCTGGTGAATCCGTATGGCTTTTCATTGGCGGCGGTTTAATGATGTTTGGGATTCAGATGGAAGCTGTCTGGAAGGTGACGTCGGTTTTCTCCCTGTTCATGCTCCACCCTTGATCCCCAGAGACACAACAAAGCTGCAAGGCAGAGCATCAAGCATCTTCTTCTGTGTATTTGTGGAGGCGCGTGCAAACTAAATCCAGTGTGTCTGTGTGACAGATTTTTCAGTGGGGTCTCTTTGTGTCTGTCCCAAAGCTACCAACACTTTTTTTCGCACACAGCAATGACAGTGAAGACAACATCATGTGGTCCGTCCCGATTTGACCATATTTACGATTTCTAAAAAATTCCATTCAAGCATTTAAACAGCGCTAAGAGTTCAACCTTCGCGCCGGTAGCCGGCCTCAAACATTGAAACTGCCAACCCCTCGGCGCTGCCAGACATCATTTAATGAGTTGCAGCCAGATTGCTAATTAACTTCCTGTGTTCCACGTAGGCCTTTATCTCCATGGCAACAAAGCCAGTGGTCCTTTTTCACGCTCCTGGTGAAAGTTTTTGTTGTACAGTATGTTTAGGCTATTTGCATTTGTGTGGTTAAGAGGGCGGCCCGGTAGTCCAGTGGTTAGCACGTCGGCTTCACAGTGCAGAGGTACCGGGTTCGATTCCAGCTCCGGCCTCCCTGTGTGGAGTTTGCATGTTCTCCCCGGGCCTGCGTGGGTTTTCTCCGGGTGCTCCGGTTTCCTCCCACATTCCAAAAACATGCATGGCAGGCTGATTGGACGCTCTAAATTGTCCCTAGGTGTGAGTGTGGGCGTGGATGGTTGTTCGTCTCTGTGTGCCCTGCGATTGGCTGGCAACTGATTCGGGGTGTCCCCCGCCTACTGCCCGGAGACGGCTGGGATGGGCTCCAGCACCCCCCGCGACCCTAGTGAGGATCAAGCGGTTCGGAAAATGGATGGATTTGATGGATGGTTATAGCCCGTCTCTCCTCTCAACAATAGATTGGGAATATGATTGGATAAATAATGAGGTCTAATCAATGCAGCACATGATTACACAAATTATATGTGGGATAGGGTTGTCGGGGGGTGGAGGTTCCTTTGAGGTGAATGCCATTGATATAGCAAAAGGAGGGGGGATCTTGGTGTGCTGGCTTGTCTGGCTCCCAGCTCCCGCCAACACGGGCCTTTCTGTTCTCTGTCAAAGTGACATCAGTCAGGCCTGGTTCACGTGCGATTTCCTCTCAGACCCCCACCTGCTCGAGATGGGGTCACGTGTCCACATTCGACAGATAACAAGATCCAGCATGGCTCATCCGAATGCGGCAACAGGAAGGAACACGCAGTCAATTAGCACAAGAAAACGCCACAGACAGCCACTAGGAATAAGCGCTCTTGAGTCAGGACGCAACGTAGCGGCTTACAATACACTCTTCATTTCACCAAAGCACTTCGACGATTGTTCTTGTGATTGCATCTGGATCTTATTTTTTTGTTTGTCTGTTTTTTAGATGTGCATTTATGATGTGAGCTGGGATGCGAGCGAGCTGCGGCCACTCTCGCTCCAGATGTGGCCGAGGTAAGACACTTACCCCACCCTCCCCCAATTGAACATTTGAATGTTTTGATGCGATTGTGTTCACCTGAAAAGCACAATGGAGTTGGAGGTTATTTAAAAAATCCAAATCAAAGTATACAACCGATGCTCTTTCTAGTCATGTTTCAACACCAGACAAAATCTGCGTTGTATTCATAAATGCCGATCATGTGTAATACTGTATCGAATGGTAACGTGATTGAGACCCGACTCAGCACAGGTGCCTATCACAACAACCCTGCAAGTAGCGAGCTAGGAGGCTATGAAATCTAGTCATAGACAAAAACATCCTGACTTGGACTAAGACTTGCAATATCCAAGAGCAAAATGAAACTTAAAAAAACCCCCAAAAAATGCACTTCAGTTGATTCCCATTGTTCTCGTCTGAATAGCTCCAGGGCTTGAGTCTTGATTCTGGGTTTGAAATGATCGATCCTTTGGTGAGCTCCTCTGCAGGTTATGAACACTTGATCCTTCTTGTCCCCCTGCGGGTAGCGTTTGTGTGGCTACCCAATGTTTTAGTCACGCCTCTGAAGGCTCCTGAAATCATTCAATTGAAACAGACAAAATAACCCCCAATGTTCTCCCATGGGAACAATTACAAGCTCCTGCGCCTTCTTCTGGAAAAATCGTTTCTCATTCAAACATTGCCAACTGTTCTTACAGTCAGACATGCTGGCCAGTGCGGGAATCAAAGAGATTGGTGATGTTTACGTCTTTCTCACGCCTATTCAAATAACTCCGAAACATGAGTATCGCAATCCTTGCGTCTTAGTGGAGATCGGGCATGTCGCATATAGGACCCACTCGTTTGAAGACGAGCGGGAAAACAACCATTTGCACAATCAGCCAGCCATTGTGTTCATCCAATCCCCCAGAAAAATGTCATTCTCAAAATCGCATTCCCACGGCAGAAGAAAGGCCTCATTTCTCTTCTCATTCATGTCTTTCACAACATGGGCAATTGCATTCAGCAAATGATTTCCTCTTTAAATTTAGATTAGCAACGCAGTGCGTGAAAGAGAAGCCGCAAACGCCGATCTTGTCCCGGCTGGTTAAATACGCACGGCGGTGAACTGACGCCAGCTCCTATTGTACTGATTTGTCTCTGTATTCTCTACAATAAAGACGACACATGTGCGGAATGGATCTATGCGCTGCACAATCAATTATCTCCTAACAGCGCGCTTGGCTGTAAAAGACAAGTGTGCCAAAACACAAATGCACATATCTAATGAGAACGCTTCATCTTTATCACAGTGTGTGACAGTTATATTACGGTCGGACGGCGGGCAGCGTATTCCCTATTCGTCCATTCACAAAATGACTGACAGACACTGGCGCCGGTCTCCGATCGCATTTTAGAACGGCAAGATGTGGATTGCTATGGAAACAGATTTGATACAGCCTGGAGCCGCCAGACACTTGCGAATCACCCGACTAATATCTCGTATGGGGATGCCCCTTGTCGCTCTCATAAAAAGGAAATGATTCCGCAAAGGCGTATGATTAAGCCCGATCAGCGAAGCTGAACCTCTCCAGAGAGAGCGCCTGCACATGGCGCAGTCTGCCGAAGGAAAACTCGCTCATCCCACCTGCTGCTGACATTAATTACGTCTCGAAAAGACGGATACAAGACGACTCACATGAGCAATGGGGAAGCTCATACGGCATTCCTTTGGATGGAATGAATGGGGCTTCAAAATTTGCGCCAAACGAACCTGCGTTTTATGCCCGTTTTCATTTATCATTTTGTGAATATTGACAAAACAGGCAAGTGCCCCGTGAAATGACATTATTGCAGAGCGACACTTGTCGACAAAAGTGATAGTCGTGGTTCGGAAGAACTCTGGTCACAGTCGCGTCAGCATCCTTCGCATAAAAGCAGCCGTCACGAGAAATAGGCGGCAAAGAAGACTGTCTATGTAAAGAACGTTCTCTGACTGTACGAGGATGCCGGTACATTCCTGCCATCGTTTATTCGCAAAACCTTATTTCCATAGCCCAAATTCCCTTTTTCCTTTCAATGCGCTACCCCCTTCAAGCAAAATGACTTGAAGGCTTTTTTTCTTTTCAAATTTCTAGCGTTTCCATTAAGGTTTATTTTCGCAATTCTTGAAAATACAAATAAAAACAGGTGGATGAAAAGCCACCTAATAATCCTCCAAGAAATTGTCCAAGATGGAGGCTAACTTGCTCTGCGACAAATAATTCTGAAAATAAAGAAAGAAAGAAATACATAAATAGCTTGTGAGACCCTGTTAAACAATTCTCTTATTTTTTTTGGAAAGGCATGGAAGCTGTTCTCGGGGTTCCCTCACAGAACACTGTACTATTGTTCTGACCTTTTGCCAACATAATCCATCTTCATTTTTGATGAAAGGCTATATGTGACTGGTATGGAGTGGTGAGCAACACACAGCCTGCTTATTTACTTCCGGCTCATTTATTCTCATTATGCAGCCCAGCAGACATCAGCGTGGGGATTTCTGTCCCATAGCGTTTCAATGATCCAGAGAAAGAGACAGCTAGAGAGAGGAGGGCGGGAGAGAGAGAACAAGTGCACGGAAACAAACCAATGGGGGTGCATTCATTCTCCGCATGTGAACTTTGACACCTTTGACAGAGTTGGCCTCTGTTTTCAGGCTCTTCAATGGCACCAGCTCATTCTTTTCTTCTCAGCCTGCCCTGTCTGTGGGGGGGAGTGGTGCTATGATTCCAAGTTGTTTCTATCCCTGCAGTCATCAGTGGGAAATGTTCAATCTGATCTGCAACATGTTACCTAAGCAATGTGCCGCTTGAGGTAAGAGCATGTCCACGGTCAGCGATGATTCGTGGCATAGTAATCTTTCACCACCCCAGCGCTCGCCCAAAATCAGCTGCCAGAAGCTTCCGCTCTCCCACGATCCCATGACAAGCAGTATTGGACGGACAATCTATTCTCATTGCTTAAGGCTTCACAAATTGGTTGTAAGGTCGAAAACCTTAATGATTAAAAACAGACTGATTTCCTACATGGCATTGTCAAGTCAAATTTATTTTTATAGCCCTCAATCACAAAACAGTCTCAAAGGGCTTCACGTGCCCACCCTTGACAAATATTAGCCACATCCCCTGAGCTAACCCCCCCCCCCACACACACACACCCACCCGAAAAACTCAATGCCATATGGGAAAAGAAAACCCAAACACATCATGCTGTGCGATATAAGATGTTAACGAGGACAATGGGACATTTCATAAGATGAAATGCCGTAAGAAGACACCTTCGGAGAAGTGGATCCTCCTCAGGATCTGGCCCAGTTGGTCGATGCAGCAACGCACATTGGAGGGGAGGGGGGGGGGGCAAGAGAGAGGAGAAGCGGTAGTAAAACAGACCCTAAAGCTTTCATTCAATTTGAGAGTATAAAACTTCACCAAGTCAACATTCAAACATTTCTACTGAGGTAGCGCCTCTGGTCAGGGTATTCCAAAGTAGGGAGCCTGAATAGCGAATGCTGAAGAAACCGCCGACATCTTTTTGGCTCGAGGAATCACCCAAAGACCAGCAGAACGTATGAAAGCCTCTAAAGCACATTTACAACAATTGCAAACGTTCACGGTACCATAGATTTCAGCAAGTACGTCCCAAGAAGACCTCAGGCTCCGGTAAAACCTTTCGCACTTGCATGAGGGATGCATGAGGGAGTCCCGTCCTGGAAAAAAAAAAAAGCAAACAGATGCTCAGCAAATCTAATTGGATCTGATGAGAGCACTCAACGCCATTTAGAAAGAAAAGCTGGCAAAAGTATCTTTTTACATACAGTATATGCCCCATTCAATCCACGGTGTAATCATTTCAATCCAATTATGATAACTATAATCAGGTTTTAGAATCCAGTCAATATGCTCGCTCCCACTCTTTGGAGAAGAACCCCCGCATCATGTTTCCTTTTCGCGGCGTCAAGGATGAAAACGATATGAAGAGACGCTGCCATTAGATGTGTATATATCTTCAAAGTTTGCCTTATGTCATCGATTATATTGTGCAAATGGTGTTGCATTTTCTTAACCTTTAGTGAAATAATCGCGGTTACAGAAAATAATTGGACAGCAATCTCTTCTCCACGTCACATCATTCGCAAATCAGCTGACTGTCAACAAACCAAAGAATTAATGCCAGTTTAGATTTTAAGACCCCTTTGTATTCATTGATGCTTGTGCACCTATACTCTAGTTGCTATGACAATGCAACCTCTTCCTTGTTGCCTGGCACTCACATCTGCATTGAAAAGTAGATATTGTACTGGATTCAGTTCCGGGCAAAAATGGTGTCACCCACATTTCCCTGAAAGCAACTGAATAATCCCATCGAGGGATTTTCATTTATGCCCCAAACTCCATCCGGTACTGGCTAATGATCACAGTGACTCAGGGAGTCAGGAAGGATGGAAAGTCAGCCTCTTATTACGAGCACGGTGATAACATCTAACCACCACGTCATTTTTTTAGACCGGGAAGCCACTCAATTTCTCAAAGTCACGCAACTGACTTCTCACTGACCTTTTCCGAAGGCTCTTCAGATTCAACGAGTTTTTAATGACCCGGTGGAAATCAAACATCCCTTTCAGAAGACTATTAGCTGACCGGTGTTACGATAAAATGGCATGATGCAACACTGGTACCAATATACTGCTGTATAGACGAATGCACTGCAGTCCCAATGCATAAAGCAAGCATTCAACAGATATGGCGGTTTATGGGCGCAAACGATAAGCAGCTAATTATCGATGTCACGTTCATCTGTTTAGGTCCTCCAAAAAACCTGGAAATGAAAGCTGAACTTGTCATTTGCTTTTGACGGCAAAAACACAAAACATGTTTGGTAAACAGTTATTGACTTCAAGAAGAATTAGCTGATTCCCAAAAGGCTGAAAGATTTCAATGAGCTGATTTTGAGTAGATGTGAGGATAAGACTGCACTTAGAGGTTACCATGGTGACCCTATCTCCTTCAGAGTTATTGAACGGGACAATGATTCCGCTGAGAGATCTCCGCGAGATTGGGACCCAACACAAAAACGCACCTTACTGCTTCTGTCCCCTCACATTGTGAGCGACTTCCAAAAGGTGAATTCACTTCATTCCTGCAGCTGCTTTGGGTGTAACATCGCCGATTTTGTGTCAACAATGGTCACGACAGGACAACAGAAATAAACGGGGAGACCAGGGATGTCCAAACGTTTTCCTTTGAGCAGCCGAATCTCCACATTCAGAACCCCCCAAAATTAATTAATGGGACGTCTTCACAAATTAGCCGTAGAGCACAAAATGCAAGCGGTTATTTTTGCCTCTAAAATGGAATTTTAGAATGGAATTTTTTTCACAAAAGTGTTGTGTCAATAGTAATCGAGTTTGAGAGAAACAAACTACTTCAAACTACTTTCAGTATGTTACAAGGTGCAGTTTGCCACTGTTTTTTTGTTTCTGGTGTATACAACCTAGTTACAAAATTACATTGATCCCAGTCCACCACTTCAAAGATCAACCAATGGCAATTTTTGTATTATTCTTTTTATTTCATTTTTTTAAAGATTGGCAGACAAGTAGCTCTAAATGAGTTAGTATTGATCTCATTATCTTGTTAGTGCGCCTTTATATTCGCTTCATTCTGCAAATGAGCAGCATCCTCACGCAGTGAGTTGACCTCACTGCACCTCCAGCCAGTAAGACCTGCTCATTCTTAAGCGTAACGTCGCTGTCACTGTATTTTTTTTTCGGGTGTGGGGTGTGTGTGTGTGGGGGGGGGGGGGGGGGGGGCTTTAACACGTTCACGACGTGGGGAAGTTGCCCAGTGCTTTTTCGGTGTTGCCATGGTTTTTTTTTTTCTAAAACCTATTGACTGCGACAGGGTCCCCGCTTTTATTTGAGTCAGTCTTTGTGGAGGCGGGGGAAGAAACCGCTATTAGTTTTTTTTTTCTTCTTCCAGAGGCGGGGGGGAGTGGCACAAGCAGCATCCACGAGAGGAGGAGGGGTGGTTGGTCCATAGCACAGAGCCGCTCACTGCAAGGCGGGCAAACGGCACATCCATCTGCACGCCTTGGCTGGGGGAATTTTAGCCAACTTGGTGAAGGTCTGCCTTATGCTGCACCTGAAGGTTAGTTTCAAGAATTATTCTTTTCAAAAAAAAACAATGCCTGTGACTATGCTTTGAAAACCAGGGGCACTTGTTTTTAGTTTTCCAAGTTAGTTGTTGCACTTTATGGGAGCTGTCACACTACTGGAATTTGAGCACTTGTGACGACTGTTACAGTCGGCTGGCTGCATGAATGTCGTCATATTTTACCTTTTTATTTATTCTTTGCTACTTTAACAGCTCCTCATAATGCTGCTCACTTCTGCTAAATTTGGCTACATCGCAGTTCAGGTCATTCAACCCTTAAATTAAACTAGGACTACAAATAATATCGTCAGTATTTGGTTCCGTTATTTGTGTTTTCTGAAAGTTAAAAAAAAAAAAAAAAGACAAAATCACTTTGGCCATATTTTAGGGAAAGTGACGATATGGAACATATGGGTCAATATTTTTGCCTCTTGAAAATAATGAAAAACTTTTTGGAAAGCCGATGTTAGCTATTTTTGACAGGATATTATAAATGTACGTGTAGTTCTGAGCCGAGATCTTGACTACAATGATCATTTTGATCATCAAGACCGTGTATTACATCACTCTTTGTGTACTACTGATCATGAAGTCGCAATCAATCCGCTTACTCATTTCAACACTTAATAAGAGTCCGAAGTTCATATTGTCATCACACTGGCAAAATATCATGCAAGTTCCAACATCACAGCTACAATCAATGGGAAGGCAATTTGGAATAGACTCGCTCTTAAAGTGTACTTCCCCGTCGCCACTCGTGCCACGGCTGTAAATGTCACACGTTTACAAGGTTATAATGACCGATGAGACTGTGTGAATAAAAAAGACATCAGATTAGATTGGGGCAGCGCTTTTTGCTCATAGCTCGCTGTCATTGATGGGGCCGTGTGTGGCTCTTGTATACTGAGCTGGTGGCCTTGATGAATTTTTAGACTAGATGCATCTCATTTGGTTAACAGTGATCACCTCATATCAGATATCAATGTTACTGCAGTTTCTCATCACCCATAATTCCTTAAAAAAAAGCACAATATTCAAAGTCTCCATTCTTTTTCTTTTCCAGAAATTGAAAGAAGCTAACATAGCCCACCCCGTGCGGCTCAACGTCGTCATACGTCGACCTTTTGAAGGTCAGCCTGACATTAATTAATGTCGTTATCTCGAGCTGCTCTTCAAGCAAAGTCGATCTTATTTATGAACGGGGACGCACATGTGTAAGCACACGTGCGCAATTAGGACTTGCTCGGGTCCTGCAATTGAATGTGTAAGCCAACGCCAAGGGCTCGTAATAGCACTCGTCATCACACACGGTCCACAGCCTCTCGCTATTCAGGGCACTGGTGCTTTGTGTCCACAAGTAGGTCGAATGTTTCTCACCAAACAATTTGAGCAGGAGCCAGTAATTGGACGGGCAGTAAGTGTCCAGCATCTCCCAACGAGCCCGTGGCGGCCAGTCTCCGGCCTCTTAATATGCAGCTCCAACCTGATGCATTTCATGGACCCTTTCATGCTTTTAATCGCTTCGATCACAGAATGCGGCAAACAGAACATCCTTTGTAACGGCAGACAAGCTCGTTTTTCATATCTTAGCGCTTGGTGCACTCGGTCGACTGCGAATGCACTTCAAATGCTTCCTTCGAGGTCAGGAAATATCGACGTTCCGACCGCATCGGTGAGGCTTCCCACTGTGGGAACTCTCTTTGCGCCAGACGCACACAGACTCGAAAACACAAAGGCTCGCGTTCCAAACGTGTCTTACTTTCTTTATTTTGGTGATTGCACAACTTCACAAAAGCCCTCTGAAGGTGAACATGCATTGAAGATGGGAGATGAAAGCAGGCTTCACCTGTTAGGATCGTGTTTGCCTTGAAACAGACACACCTGTGATGACAGTCGGTGTGGGTGCATGGATGTGCATGTGTGTGTGTCTGTTTGCTCTCGCACATGTGTCGGGTTGTATGAGAAAGAAACAGATTCCCCTTCTCTTTGTATTCAACGCTTTTGATGGTTTACACGTATGGAAAGCAAGAATGATGTGGTCTGATGCGGATGATCCAGCGGCTTTTAATAAGGAGACTTCCGTGTCCCTATCATCACCGTGGCAACCGTGAAATCACCTCCCATCGTGGTTTATATCGGTAGACCAGTGTGGACACCTTTTGTGTTTGTTGGAAGTAATATTACTCACCCAGGAGTGCACATTGATAGTAAGAGATGAGATAATGTACTGTATCTTACCATGTAGAATGGTTTATTCTTTATAATCAGATGTTTGACTTTATAAAGTCCATAGCAAGATAACATTATCTTCAGAAAGACAAACTGAAGTATGAGATTATTAAATATTCGACCCATGTTCATTTCGCATCCATCTATCAAGCTCAACAAGGAAATGTGTTCTTAGAGTGCCTGTCAAATGGAACCAGTGGTAGGCCGACGTCAATGAGCAGCAATGATTGGAAATATCAGAATATTCTTGTGACCGGCACAAGCCTGGCCAGACAAGCTGTGTAAGTCGGCGCAGAGGCGGGTTAGACCGAGTGTTGGTATCTGCGCAGCTACGTGCAAGACGGTATCTTTTAAAAAGGATGGTGTGCGATGCCGTGGGCGTAAACATGGCGCACATGATTTGCTGCCAATCGAAGCTGCTCGTCTCATTCCCTTGAAATGGAGTGTGTGAGGAAGAGAAATGTTTGGCGATATGAAATGTAGGCTACTGTGAATTTGTGGATAGAACATATCGCTGGAACCAGGTGGTTTTGCAATCTTAATAAGGACTCCCCGTGTGATTGGCAGGCAATATCAAGTGACATGTGGCACCTCGCGAGAAGCCTGACCTTAATTGAGGTTCAGCTCGGGCTCCAGAGCTAGCAGCAATTCCGGCGGCGACCCACGATCCCAAGTGCTTCCGTGCCTCGCAATAGCAGAGCCCTCTCGCATGAAAGTCACCAACCATATTCGCAAAGGGACTCCGTTACCTGTGAGTGTGTTCGATAAGATGAAATACGAATTCTCCCGACTGCTTCCAAGCAACGTGCATGTCTATCGAATACATTTTTTGTAATGCGGAGTTGGTCAGAGAAGACTTGCGGGGGTGCTGTAGAATCAGTTTTCTTGCAGCCTCCACAAAAGAGGAAATGGAGAGATTGGAAATGGCGGCCATCAGAATCAAGGTTTACTTCTTATGTAACATGTTGCTGTGTAATTGAGGCCACCGGGTGTGATGAATGGCTTCTTGCACAACACAAACACAATCAATGGCACTGGCGGTGAGTTCAATGCCATTCTTTTTTTTTTTTTTTAGCACTTTCCACACAGGTTGGAATAGCATGCCTTGAAAAAGTGAGCGGCTGGCCATGTTCAATGTGCATGCACAGCTGCCTGAGTGCTTCTCTTACTACTGACAATATTTTCACCCAGCATTTTACACAGCTCGCCACAAGCCAAGCAACAATTCTTCTTAATTTTGTACTTTGTGCACGGATCAAAATCCCCACATTAATTACTCATACCTCGGGCTATTTTTCAGAGATTTTTAATCGGAATGTTGTTTGTCCGGTCATGCTCATGTTCCTGATATTTCCACGCTCCGCTTATTATTTAAAAAAATAGTATTATGCTGCCAAACAAAGAAACAAATCTGTCGGTCCAGTTGTTGACAGTTGAACATCAGTTCATAAATCTGTTCACAAACAAATGGGTTGAGGCAAAAACAAGTTGTTTCTCTTAATGAACCATGTCTCGGTGAAGCACAGTTAACAGTTAAGCACCCGACATCACGTTGTGTGTGCTTTCTCTCACAATTTGTTCCGGGCGTTACGTATTTCAGTTATTTTTGCTTTTTGCTGGAAACTAGTCCTCGGTATTGCTCGCGAGAAAGTGAAATTGGTGCTCTGAGCAAGCTCAAGAAAGTGTTGCAGTTCCGGCAGTGAGCTCTTTGTGTTTTTATTTCATTGTTTCTTCTGAAGAACTGTAAACTCTGCAGTGCGACAAAGCACATTTTCAGAACATAACGTCCAGAGATGCTATCATGGGTGGGTTGTCTACCGGGAGGTTGGCAGCTTGGTTGGAGGTTCCCGGCTTGACATGCTCACATGCGCTTAGGCCGGCTGTTTTTTCATTTTATTTTTTAAATTATGGGTGAAGAGAAAAACTCTGACAGTTTCGGCTGTCACTTCAGGCTTCGTCTGAGCTGTCACCGCTTCCTTTTGGCGTGTCTTGAAAACATTTCACTGGGTCAGGAAACCTTCAAAATAAGGCTCCCTTGATACGGGCAAGGCTGCGCACCAACCGCCTTTTCTCTTCACCCCCCCAAAAAATAAATAAAAAACAAAGACAATTGTCTGGACTAAAAGAAACCATCAACCGAATTCAACTAATAAGTAGGCAAGATGGTCATTATAGCGCTGGAATGGCTTCATTCTAATTTTTGTTTTATTGGGAAAAATGTTGGTTCATAAATGAATCTTGTGACAAATGGCGTTCATGAACGGGACTTCAACTGCATAATATTTATTGTATGCTGCAAAAAATTTGTTCCATTTTTGAATCGAACCAGGTCGCTGGGTTCATTCGTCCAATTTAATATACTTAAAGCAATACTAAATAACAACAAACAAAGGGCTCCACTTGGTGAAAGCACTTCAAATCCGACTGTGTAGAGCTTTTTTTTTTTTTCATTTCCCCCTACATCCCTTGCGATCGACTTGGGACCAGTCCACGCGCTACTGGTCGATCACGATCGACGTATTGGGCTCCCCTCGTGTCGTGGCTCAGCTAAGACTTAAAACAGAACTATGACAATGCTGGACTCATGTCCATAAAATGCAATGCTCATGTAAAAAACATTGTCGTACACTGCCTCCAAGGAGCACCAAAGATGACAGCTATGCCCAAATGAGTAAAAAGCCATCACCCTTAAGTCGCTGGTTAAAGCAAAAATTTCCATTTCAATTGCAGGTTCGCTTTGGGACAATTCCCGCATACAGAGGGAAGGCACACAAAGAACACGGGAATAAAAGTGACAAATGGAGAGAATAGAACCGAGGAGAACGGTATTACTAGCTTTGTGTTCCGTGAAGGGTATTGTGTGTGGCTTCATGGGTAAGGGTCCAAGGGGACCCTTGGGACATGGAAGTGAAGGGCATCAAGCATGAGGGAGGGACGTATGTGACAGAGGAAGGAACTTAAACAGGCCTCGGATTGTTCGCACATCCTTCTGATGAAATTGTTCATTCTCATCACCAAGTTGAATCACAAAATTATTCCACTCAACATTTCTGACATTCATTTGAGAACTATTACCATCCATCCATCATCGTGTCCCGCTTATCCGGGGTCAGGTCGCAGGGGCGGCGGCTTTCGAGGGAAGCCCAGGCCTCCCTCTCCGCAGCCACTTTGTCCAACTCTTCCGGGTTGGGGGGGATAAAAAGAAATTGGTAGACTGTTTAGACGATTGTCATTTTGTGCGAAAACTGAAAACGCAGCGGGTGTGGTTCTGTATTATGTGCAAAGTGCCCCCCCCCCTACCAACCCCCCTGATGGGGGGAAACACACGTAGGGTTGTCATTCATTTGAACCAGGTTGCAAACTCGTGATGTCATTGTGAAGGTGCTGTGACAATGGGCCTGACATGAGGTGTAAAATAGATGCTTCCCCCGGGATCTCATTAATACACGTGGTGCTCCCTGCAAGAGGAAGGCGAGAAGCCCCAAGCAGGCACACACCTGTGTCGGCCATGCTCATTTGCTGTGAACTTGAAGTGCTGGTGTTTGTTCTGCATCGTAAGTGGCTGTTTATTCGCCCAGTGACATGTTAACACAACACGGTTTTCCAAAGCGAAGATTAGCGAGCAAATCAAGCGTGATTAGACTCACGAAACCAAAAGTCGACCCGCCGAGTGGTCAATTTGCTAATTGGGCTACCACCTGAACCAGGTCTGTAATCCGCATTTGTTTTTGGTAACAGCGGCCCCATTGACCCATTTAATTTATTGGAGAATTCATGAACAACCAGTGACCTAATCTCTTCACTCTAATTGGCATAGAGGATTGTATTATGGCTTACTAACAAGAACGCGCTGGCTGGGTTGTGTAGCAGAGCTCGGAAAATTTACTGCACTGCTGCAACATGTTTGGACATTTTTAGAAGTACTTTGCTTGATTAAAAAAAAAAAACATTCATAAGCAGTTTGTCAATGTAAGACAAACATCCAAAGGTCATTTTCAAACATCCCCTACTTAGTGCTAGCTACGAGTGCTACATGAGCATTTCTCTTCCAGTGCTACTCAAAGATTCGGACGCATCATCTTGTCAGAGCCGTGAGCAAGAAAACGAAAGCAAATTGCTGCAACCCAAACAGTGAAGTTTGTTCTTTGTGAGTCTCTCGTTACTCCACAGAGGGATGCTAGCATAAACCACTTTTGTTCGGGAAAACTGGCCAAAATAAAGGGATTGAAGATATCCCAACAAAGACAAATCCTAGCCAGATCCAACTCTGTGATGCTACCATCAGCCTTTGAGTGACGTGGAACACACGTTTTGAACGCAATTGTATTTCTGTACCGATGTCTAAACCTCCTTTGCAGTTCTGTGAGGTGTGTCATCTTCCTGGCACACACAGTAAAGCAGTGATTCAGAGAGGAGCTCCACACCTCCTTGAAAAAGTTTGTTGTCACATTTGCATTTAAATGGACTTCTTGGCTCCATGATTGACTTCTTGAATGAGTGACAGATTAGGGCAGTGACTTTGCCTCTAATTCGCTTGCACAGCAAGAGAATTAATATTCAGTGAACAGCTAGTTAATCACATTTTATTTCATTGTATAGGCAAAAACATCGGGTGATACATTTTCTCAGAAATGTAGCTTCAATTGTACCTAGTCAGACTTAACCGCAGTGCAGTGGAATTACGATATTTGTCGCATGGCAAAAAAAAAAAAAAAAAAAAATATTCAAAGCAGGGCTTTAAATTTTCCGAATTCGAATCGCAGCCTTGCTTTTAAACTCTACCAACATTTATTTGGGGCGGTGGGCCAGCAGAGATTTCATTACTTTGTGCAAGGATCTAAAGTTGCAGCAGATGAGCGCTTATTTAATGTGTCATATTATTGTTATTATTATTTTTTTTTATGATACCAATTTAAGGGTGTGGAAGGGATGTGGAAGTAATTTGTGAGGTGTGAAGTCCCGCCAGATATGAACAAATGTACCTTGTGTTACTGAAAGGGTAATCACTGATTTATATGACAATGATGTCACCTGTAATTCATTCAGTTTCCGCCCCTCAAAAAAAAAAAACTGTCTCAGTAGGGGTCACAGTAAATTAGGAGGGGCACGCGCATTTTGGAGTGACAATTCCGCCCTGCGTTTTCCGAGATACTTTCAGAAAGCGAAAATAATTGACGGTGGTAACGTTGAGGCCTGTCACTTTTCTGACAGTTTCAGAATTCACGGCTGTCTGCCCTCTGAAATGGAAAACAAATGCAGAGCTGGTTTTTAAAACCATTTCACCCCTCAGTAATCCCTCCCTAAAACTTGCTCGCCCCATCCGAATCCGCACCTTGCGCCCCGCGTCATGGAATTGCGATTATCCACTTCAGTGTGTGCGGAGGGCAAGCCTTTGGCAACTCAGTTCAAAGATTTGAATCCCCCGGGGTGTGTATTCTTGTCGAGCTGGCGCTTTATCGGCCCCTTGGCTGTGCTGCGTGGTGTAACTCAAGCGCCTTTGAAACATTAGCTTCATATCCACAAGCAGAGAGCGTTCCCCGTTTCCCGTCGCAAATTCACAGATGGCTCCACATGTCTTCCTGTAGCTCACCAGTGGAGGAGGCGTGCCTTCGAGGCCAATGTCACAAATGCGCACGGAGGCCCCTCTATTCCTTGAGGCCTTCTTTTGCTTGACCACCGACGGCGAGGACGGATCTCAGCAAGACTCCAAAGTGTGGTCGGATCCGCCTGCAGCTCATAACATATCAAACGGCATAAACATTTGTCAAACATGACAAGCGGCACAAAGTTTTGCAAAGCTGTTGAGACACGAAAGGGGGCCTTTCGCGACTGTCTTTAGTTATCTCAGTCTTGAAATAAACAACTTGGTTTCCTCTCTTTTGACACATCATGGGGGTTGGAAAGAATTATTGCAAGAGAGGAAACATATTTGCTTTTCTGCATTCCATGTGGGTGATCTTCACAGAAATTGGCATAACCTCAAAGGATAACTGTGTTTTGTGTACATCAAAACAACACAATGGGAGAATAAAGCATCATGGGAAAAAATGGACTTTGGACATATATTGTTGAATTCAGCGTGACATACTGGACTTCAAAACAAATCTGTCAAGTTTTCAAGTGACAAACAGAATTTGGTGAGAAGATCTTTATCGAGACACGTACAATCGAACCTAGCCATTTCCAATAAAATGGCAGTCTGAACATTGAGAGATGTAAAAACATGAACATGTAGTACAGTATAAACAGCTTGTTTGTAAAAATACATATTAGCAGATGAATTAACTGTACTTTATCAGTTTTCTGCAAAATTCTAGAATGCTACCGAATAATAAGGGAGCGCCTCAAAATGCTTCCCTGGGTGGTGTGTTAAGGTCAAAACTGTCGCTTTCGCACCTTGTCACTACAAGTACAGGAAACTGGGGAGAAAAAAAAGGAGATTACATCAAATCAGTTTTCCTGATCGTGAAAAGGATGTGCTCTCATGAGCGAAAACCGCATGAGGTGCTCTTTGATTTCCGCATTGGCTGAGGAAATGCATCCGCAAAGATGTTGAGGATCACTTCATGTGACCAACGTCAGAGACTTGTGCTACCCATAATGCAGAAGGCTGCAAATCCACAGCCATCATCATTAGCGCTACGCCGCTTCGGACACTAATGGCTGTCCCTGTAGTGCTGTCTCGGCACGTTCAGATGGTTCACCCGAGACTTGATGGTGTGAACATACGAGATCATTGGGGCAAATTCACAGTTCATATAAGACACTTTAAAGCTGTCGCGTGAAGGAGCCAAACAAGAAAAATGTGATTTGCAACACCCTCTTGAAAACCGCTCCAGCTCAACAAAGGATGCTAATTGGGTCATTTGTCCTCATTTATCTTCTTTTAAGAGCGGGGAAACAAATATTGAGTCGGGAATAGATGGGAGGAAACGCAGGAAGCGCTGCTTAACTGGGGGATGGGCCTGGCAAAATTGATGGCTTGTGGATGTGGAGTCAGTGCCTGCGAATCTCGTTTTCGATTTAAAATAGCCTCATCAGCACGTTTGACATAAAATATTTCTGCATTAAACGGTGTAAAGTCAAAAGTGCGCAACCGTCTTTCAAAAAGATGGATGACCTCTTATCCTTTGGAAGGCGTGAAAATGCAATATTTGGAAAATCAATTCAGGGTTAGGACGATCGCATTCATCACGTTTCTTTATTTATTCAGGCAACGTGAGATGCCGTACATGGCCATCGTTTTTCTGTTATACGGTTAGATAGACTTTCCACCGTCTGTTTCCAAAGAGACAATAGACATTTCATTTATCAATGAGCCTGAAATCATTTTCTAGTTTTAGGTACATTGCTCTCTTCTCTCAAGGTACAATTTTACAATCAATATGCTTTCATAGCCACTGAACATAATGTGCCCCTCAGAGCCTTTGGTATTCTCCTATAATCGGTAGAAATCAGTGTGGCCTTATCGTGACACACAAGAGCTCATTAATTCGTTCCATTGCACTCGAAAACACGGCAAATTGGCTTCAGCTTTTGTTCTCCAAGACGCACTGAAAAAACAAAAACAAAAAGGGCATATCAAATAGTATCAATTATTTATCCCTAGCGACACCAGGATTCAATCTTTGCCAATTGAATTTGATGATATTGTGGTAAGTAGAGCGTCATTGATGATGATCAGCCCTGTGGCTATTCTCTGTCCTGCCTGATACAGATCAATACTCATCGTCCATGGGGATCAGTCACCCATATAGAGTCAGGGTCGGAATCCCCAGCAGTGCATCTATTTGGATCCGAAAGAGAATTGGCTTTCTGAGTTTGCTACACATTCTGGGTCAAATGGTTGTACAGTTGCTAAGAGATCGTGGTTAATTTTGTGGATCTCAAGGAAGCTATTTCATGTCAATGAATCCATCTGAACTATGCTAGCTATATTCAGAATTTCTTAATTAAGCATACATAATATCCAAAAATACAAGAGTAACCTTTGGGCACAGATGAGCAGTACACGCTAGCGTATTCAGTAAGACATGCACTCATGTGCGTCTGGAGATGAAATGCGAGGATCTGAAACTTCTAGTTGTGTTTCTGGAACCTGACTGAACCGGTTTTGTGAATCAGAGCTTGCTGCACCTTCTCTTTCCAATGGAAATTGACAATGCCTGCCAATGTAGCTCAATATAGCAGAAACGGCGATCAAGAACAGATCAAGCATAACAGATGGACGTCGATAGGAGCATTGTTGAAAAACAAATTCTGACTGCTCTTCAAATGTCGCAGGCGGGAGTTCATAAAAAGCGAAAAATGATCAAATGCAAAATCAGCCATCATGATTGCCTTGCCAACGATTCACACTGTGGTGCGCAAACGTGACAAAGTTGAAAACAGAGCAATTCCTAAACCTTCCTTTAATAGAGTCTTTCAGGGGACACGGGAACAAATGCCTCTATTCATTTGTGTCCAAAATGCTAATGCCACTGCCTTCAAGTCTTAACGCATTTATAAGGGTGCCCGTTTCGTGACACGAGATGGTCCGCACCAACTGCTGTTGGCCTGTGACTGCATTAAGAGACTGACTTATCACTTAACATGAGAACTATGAAAACAAGGCAGACTGTTTCCATCCATTTAACCCTGGCTCTTCCTCGCTCAGTGAACGAAGCGTGCTAGCATGCATCGCTACGTTGAATACTGAGATTTTGTATTGAGACAATGAAGCCTCTGTTGAGAAGCTAGCATGTGCTGTAAAGTTAAATGCTACTTTCCACAGGCGATGTTGTATTGATGTCAAGTTGTTGACAAACTACCTGCCAACAAAGGTGCAAGCTTTGTAGCTCACGTAACCTTCCACCTTCCGTGCTTGTCGAGGCTATGCCAACTCATGATAATGTGAGACTGCTCTTGTTGGGAAACCAAGTCCAAGACGAGCATTCTGTTCCATATTTCATCACAAAGGGAAACTTTTCTGGAATAGTCTGCTTGGAGTAGCATTTGTGCACAAGGCGCAATCTTCTGAGTCCTGCGGTCACAGGTTATAAGTTAAAATCTCCTGCTGACTTCTTGCCTCGGAGTGAAGTTTATGTTTTGCTCTGCTTGGTTTACACTTTGCCTTCTTGACTTAATAGCAATCTTCACAAACAAGCCATTGAGTGATGCAATGTTTGGGCTGTAGCAAAGCAATCGTACGGCAGGACTTACAAGTGCCATAAAGGCATGCGATGAATATGTTGGGGTTTTTTTTTCCTTTTCCCAGTTACAGTATGAGCATTTCCAACTTGAACAAGCAACTCAGACAATTTTGCCCTTGTGACCATTCTACTTTCCTTGGGGAGCCTTTGATTTCTTATGGATGTATTTTTATACTGTAGTTGTGGGCGTCTGCCAGGTACTTGTTTCTTGATGTCTAATGAGCCATACTTTGATTAGCCTTTACTCCCATGAATACCAAGTATCCTCAGCCTGTTATTTTCATGAAAAAAATATATATATTGAGCCAGACAATTAACTTGTATGTGTAACAGATAAAATGGCCCGAGAAGGAACACATAACGCTCGTTTGGTTGTTGACATTTAATATAAATGTGCCTCCGGGCTACGGGATCTGACATGAGCTAATTGGCTATCAAGAGATGCTTTGAGAAGTACATCGTTACAGTGTTCCCACAGCAATAAGATTCATTCGTGAAAAGCATGGACATCAAATAAACGGACTATTATGATTCTTCTGATGACAACGAAGTAAAATCTGTGATTCTAAGCGTGCCCCAACACGACGATATGACATTTTAACAATTGTTGTTAGCCCACACGCTGTCTAAAAGAGACCTCCCTGGGTCGCCTTTATGCAGCTCCTGAATGGAAATGAGAAAGAGGCATGAAAAGTCGTCCCGTCTGTCTTTTGACATGCTGTCGGTGTGAAACCCCCCACAAAGACGCGACCGCGCCCAGCGCCCTCCACACACAGATGCACACACACACACAATCAGTAAATTGTCTAAAATATCGGTCTGCCCTTCATCCCCTGCTGTGTGCTCATGTGAGACCGATGCCAGCGACAATTTCCACTGCGGGATTAGCCGGATAGTGTGACGGGCCTCTTATCCCTCGCGGTCCTGAAGGCTTGACCCAGGATGTGTGTGGGAGCAAAGGGGCCTGGAGGACACTCCTTAAAAGGCGGTTAGATCCTTACTGCTTATTATAAGGCTGAGTTCAAGTGACTGGTCAGATCTGCTTCTCTTTGTTATGCCACCATAAGAAGGAAAAAGCTTGTTTTCTGGCTGGAATTAAACCTTGTTGGCGTAACAGGATTAAGGAGAGGACGTTTTTGGAGTGTTTGCTTCAAAACCTCTGACAGCTGAGCTACTTTAGATGGAAACGATCGTCCTCCTTAGCTGGTTCTATTTTCCAAGATGTTGAGAAGTAATTAAATTAAGATGTCCCCAAAAAATTCCGCATTGCCGCTGCACTACCAATGGCTCAAAGTGTTATTGCTGCAGTGCATATCGTTCATCTCTGCATTTTCTCCTGTTTAACCTGTGGGCTGTCGCAGGTGAGGTGGAGCTTATTTGACGTGACTTTGAGTGGCGGGGTCCACCTTGGACTGGTTGCCAGTTAATGACTCGAGTCTACAATCAATGTCACACAATTAACGTTTTTGAGAACGTAAGAGGAAACGGGATTAAGAACGTAAGAAAACTCACACAGGCAGCTGAAGAACATTCCACACAGACTGCCAACCTCTAAAAACTTGCACTTGATGCAGATCGTGTGCCGCTGTTGAAGCTGACCTGCTTCTTTATTCTAGTTAATTTTTTAAAATACTTTTTTGGTGAAAATGAAACTGATCGGATGCTTTGGTGTGCGATGTGCACTAACACAAAAATATCAAATATTTATAATGTGCATACAGACACACAAATCCTTTTTTTTTTTTCCAATTTCCCACTAGACCCCTCGCGAGTGACTCCGAAGCAGTCGAGGGGCTACCAGTCGATCGCGATCCCCTGCTCTAAATGTAAGGCTGCACATACTATCGTGTGTATGGCGAGCACAGCCAAAGCCGTTACCATGCCTCCCCGCTTTGACTCCGTAGCATTGCCGTTATCTTGATGCATTCATCTTGAAGCTCATGTTTGCCTCCGTATTCTCTGTCAGCTGTGTACACACTCCAAAAGAGGCCGTTTCCACTGTGAAAGTGACCTCACTGAGCCAGCCGGAGACACAACATATTGATCCAGTCTCCAAAAAAAAACAACCCCAAATTGAGTTCGAAGGCAAGGCGACTTTAGTTAGATGGCATCATGGCATCATTCATACGCACAAGGCAATTGTGTACGACTTTACAGAAGTATTGAGTAGAGAGACAGAGGCATGAAATATATAATTTCATCCATACAAGATCCACAATAACTTGGACACATTTCCAAGATATTCTTTACCGCTCTGCAGGTTACGTGCTGCGGATGTTCAGTAGGTGTTGTATCAAGAGTGCATATCGCCGCCACCATCACCCTCACCGAGCGCACCATCTGTGGTGCTCGAACGGCAGGCTGAGTGTGCAGGAGTCTGTCATGCTTGTCTGGACGAAGGACTCTGCCTTCCTCTTCTGGTGGGGAAAACATACGTTGAAAGTCCCTGTTAAGTTTAAGCAAACATGTTCTGCAAGTGAACCGTTGTCGAAGGCGCGCAAGGTGTTTTTGTTGTGGCTTTTGAAGAGCGCTTTTTGTTCGATGGTTGCTCGAGCCGCGCTGAATAAATCCGCCGTCAACACCGATCTGGAAATAATTGAGAAGCAGATGAAAGGCCAACAGTGCTGGAATTCTGCCTGTTTTTCATTGACAGTCACGGATCATTAAGAGGACCGCGCAAATACAAACGCCGCGATCCCTCGGGCTTGCTTAGTTCCAATAGTTTTAGTCATTTGCAAACTGTGAACTCACTTGAGCTGCTCACAGTTTCAACAAAGCTTCAACAAAGTGAGTTGTTTGAAGCAAACAACTCACTCTTGTATTAAGCAAGCAAGACGAGGAAGAAGCAAGCGGCAGCACGGGAGAATATTTCATCTGTGCATCAGTGATCAGAATGGAAAATGAAAGGACCTTGAATGTCAAATGCAAAACATCCCCTGACAATTCTGGTTTCCAGGAGAAGAAAATATTGATTCTGTACACTGGTTCTTCCATACACGTTTTGTTTTTCAACTCCAAAATGTGTGGTCCAGAAGAGTGACACGAGAGCCGAAAAATACTCGTACTGTTATTGGGTTCCTGCTAGCCTGAGGTGGGACAGCAGGTCGAGAGAGCATTATTGTAATTCCACCAGAATGATACATTTGCAGACTTCCATCTTGTAGCTGTCTGATAACATTTCATGATTGCTGCTGGACGGAGATAAGACGCATGTCGCAAATTAAAGATGTTGTAAGCGTTTACTCTGGCAGCAGAGCAGATTATTTTGGGGGGGGGGGGTGGGGGAGATTACATTAAACCACGGCATAGTGAATGGGGACTGTAGGTGACTGCAGACATAGCTTTTTTTCATGAAAAACCCAAAAAAAAGTTAATTGAGTTCGAACATGTACAGGTAGGTATGGACTGTAAGTCAGGTCGGTCGATACTATCCCATAGGAAATTCTGCTTGGTACTTGAGTGGGGACTTTCTCCGGGGGTTGTGTCCTTGACATTGTCAGGTGCCTGCCGTGACTGCGTGAAGCGTTTCGGAAGTGCCTGTCTTGGTGGCCACCCATCTGGCTTGGCTTTGCAGGACCGCCCAGCCCTCAGGGCACCCAGCATTTGTGTCGCGTTCACAAGGCTTCCCTGTGTTTCTGTGGCTGCAACGACAGCTCCATCCTGTTGTGGCAACATGAGTGCTCGTGGACTCTGAGGATCTGCCAATGGCATTGCACAAGAGTGCTCTCCATTACTGACTTTGGCTGAGTGCACTCATTCGAGTCCCCTCGCACCCTGCCCCTCAAAACAACAACAACAAAAACCAAGTCCTTCAACGGATCCGGTGTCGCTGACGGGATTTGTTCAACATGTTAAGATACGACATGGAAGCCGGAATATTTTATCGGGGCGGGGGTATTGCACACAAACATCAATTATGCACTGATAAATCATTTTAATGCTGCATATTTCAAACCATCAACCTCATAAAAAGGTCCAAGAAATAATTTACCTTTCTGGCTGCTAGTTCCGTGAAGGCAAGCAAGCTTTTGTTGCATTTCCACTGCGGCTACAACTCACATCAGCATAATTCAAGCATAACCATCCCCCTATCTCACTCCTGCCTTTCTCCTTGGTAAAACTAAAATCTAAGACCAGTGCCTCCATCGTTCATCATCCAGACTGGGTGCACTTCACCCCCCCCCCCCCCCCCGCCCCCACCCCCACCCCACTGCCCCCCTTTTTTGCTGTGGGAGAGTGCTTTAGCTTTTGAAGATGGAAGGTTCTTATCAACAGTCTCAGCACTTCAGCCGAGCTTTCAGTCACCCCAGTCCGTCAGTGTGGCTTTTGAGTCGAGCTCCCTGTTCATCGGAGTAGAACAATCAGGTTCTGTGTAACGCCAAAAGTCGAAAAACGCTCGATTAGTTCATTTGTTTCGCGACTCAATGTTCTTGCCGAGCAACAAACTGTGTGTGTGTTTTCCAAAGAGTAGACCAGTATGAATACTTAACGCCAGTGGTCCCCAAACTACGGCCCGCCTCCACATTTTGCCCGGCCCCCTAAACAATACCAGAGATGCATTCTCATTTTGTTTTCAGTCCGGCCACGTGATGGAGACTTGTACATGCATAAAACATTACATTCGATTCCACCTTTGTGCCCCATCCGAAACCCTTTGCTCCAAAATAACAAAGCAACTCCTGGACATACCCTTATCAAATAAATAATGTCAAAAAGATTAGGTCAGAGAATAATTGATTGGTTGTAATTTACTTCATTAAGAGTGTTATTATTTGTTCTCGGATTCCTTTTTTCCTGTCCAGATCCCAGAAAAGGTTAACATTTAGTTATGTGTAACTTTATGGAAAAGACCTCTGTGATCATCACACTTTTTGTTACAAACTGACCCTCTACAGTGAAAAGTTATTTGGCCCTCACTGGGAAATGTTTGGGGACCCCTGACGATGTGTATGTGACAGCGAGTGGTTGTTCCTCTCTCTATGTGCTCAGCGACTGACTGGCGACCAGTTCAGGGTGTTGCGCTGCCCAAAGTCAGCTAGGATAGGCTCCTCCCCCTGCCACCCTTGTTCAGGATCAGCGGTGATGACAATGGATGGATTTTCCAAAATATTCACTTGAAGATAATTTAAGTCTATCCGTTCCATTTCATTTGCTAACCCTTTGATTCTGTGGTTTTGTGAAAATAATGCTGCCTTTTAAGAGACTGGATGTAGCAGGTACGCCGTATACATACGGCGCGTGGAAATAAATGTCATCATATTCATCTTTTCAGCTCGCATCCGTATGTTTCCAGTCTACAGCAAAAGAAAAGACACTCGAGTAAATCACTGATAGTCATTTGGAGAACACATGTGGGGTCTTTTCATGCCTGGAAATGTGGTTGCAATCACTATTTGTAATGCACAAAAAAGATTGAGCCATTGTTCGTATGTGTTTTTGTAGCACCGCTAACAGTTCATTTTAGCCACTCTTGTCATGATGACGTTTTTATCCAGCTTTGTTTCTAGTTGTGTGCCGCAAGGACGGCTTGGGGAGTGGAAGTTGCATTCCACCGCTCCTTTGTCCCCTCCATGTGAATAGTCTTTTACACGAGGCTTTGTGGGATTGATTGTCAAAGGCTTAATGAGCGTCTTAACCAAGCCGAAGGCTTTAGGCAACATATGTGACCAGGGTCCTCGATGCTCACGTTCCTCCATATTAAGCCTCGCTGACAAAACTCGGAGACAGCTCAGCTCTGATTCTTCCGCCCGTTTACTAACAAATACTTGCTGTTTATACTGGATGTTATTGCATTTGGAAGGAATGTATACATGCCTTATGGGGACCAGCGCAAAGGATGATGTCACTTGTAAGTACCGGTATATACACCAGATTGCATGTGTTCTGTGTTCTCTTTCGAGATCAACTCTTGAGCAGCTCAAAGCCGGATTGCAATTGACTGTAAACCGACCGAATAGCATTGAAAAAGTTAAGTCATGATGCTTACCTCTGGAATATTGCTGCCTGAATGTCACAATATTTTAAAAATGACACATTTTTACACCATCTTATTAAATATTTCTGCTAGTGTGTTTGTCATCTTCTACAGGGATAAATGTGTCATTTGCTAGTCCACATACATACTTTTACACCTTATTATGAAGACAATTTCTGTATAGATGCGTAAAAAAAAAAAGACCTCAACCACTATTAATATTCAGTTGTGCAATGTTTATAAACCTTCAGTATTCGGTATAAATACAGACAGTGCATTGTAAATCCCGAGTTGTCTGGTCTTGTAATCATTCCATTGGATTTGTCTCAACGCAACCTCAGCCTGACCCTCCAACAGGAAGTAGGCCACATATTCTGATCGCCGGATCATACAGCGTACCCGCTGTAACATTGTCCAGATGCTTTGCTCAGAAACAGAACAGGAAATTCAAGCAGTGAAGTATAACACCGACACTCTTGTTTTGCTGGTAATTCTGCTCTTCACGGAGAGTATTTCCCTCATTTTTTGTTCAGATTGATATGAGAAATCAAGCCTGGTCGAATGGCTGAAATACGATCTTTCGTCTTGTGGATTTGAGAAACAAGTGCCATTAATCATGTCCCGCTGTGGCATACATAGCAAGATCAGGGCAAATTGCCAGCCTTCGTCAAAGCAAGTGAAGAAATTCGGAGAGAGAGGAACCCCGTGCTTGTTGCCACAAAATTACGACTCCAGTCAGCGCAGTCCAATTAGTTAATTCATCTCTCCCTGTTGTGATGACTGTCCTGGGCAGGGGGCACTCCTGTTGGGCTTCAAAGACGCTAGATCAGAAGCAAAACGATGAACTCGTCATAAGACGAGATCCAGACAGGTGCGGCACACCTTCCCCTGAGCTTAAACATATGAACAGGTTCAGAGGAGGGACAGCACATGCGGCAATAATCAGATTATGTCACGTTCGCGAGGTGGTAGGTGGAGGAGCCCAAAAAGCAGGGAGGCAGGAGGAGTCGTTTGGACTGAGCAAAATGTATTTCACAAAAATACAAACAGGAGTACACCGGAAAAAAAACTAATTGAAGTATACAAACAAGGTCCTGAAAACTACAGGAGACCAAAATAACAAACCGACGCCAGAAACAAAACATGACACGCACACACACATACACACATACAAACACACACACACACATATTGCCAGCCCCAGTTGAAGGTTAATGTCAAACTAAACATAAAATCAAGGGAGTGAAAGATTTTTTTAAACACAGCTGAATTGGCTTTATTTTTCAGATTTTTGCCTGCTCCCTATACCCTGTGAATAGTGCCATGTAATTTTGTTTAATTCTATTGAATGATGTCACTATTGCATGTTTTTACAAAGCACAACATTAAGTGCTCCTTTTTCCCCATTACAATATACATGCTAACCATTGTTGTTGTATTTTGGAGGAAGGCTGGAGCGGATCAATGGCGTTCTCATTCAATTTCATGGGAAAATCTGATTTAGGATATGTAGGGGAATGAATAAAAATCCGGTTTCAAGGCACCACTGTGGAGGCTTGATGATCAAAATAAGAGAATATAATTGGTCTTCACTTTTCTTTTCTTTCTTCCTATATTGTGACAACTCTCTGGACTCTGAGTTCATTTTGGATCAGGGAGGCCAGACTTCATTAGTTGATCCAGAACAGACAGGTCGCAGACCCTCGGCGCCCCGGTGCATCAGCTCTCTATCCAACTCCAACTGAGCCTCATTTTTTGAGTGCCGGCGCCCTCACTCCCTCTCTCATCCTCCTGTGACAGTCCTGAAAGTGCCCTCCGCCTGCTAATGCTACACATTCCTGAAATATTAATGGTGGCATAATTGAACTGTCACGCTCCTGAAGTGCAGCAAAATTGGACAATTACAGAAGCAAATTATCCAATATTGTTCCCACTTCCCAATCTCATTTAGTGTCTTGTTTCAGATTTTGCGCAACCAATAATGTTTTTAATAATGGATGACTTGCATGGCCAAGCTTGTAGTAGCAAATTGAATGCGCTTATTATTGTCAGAGGAAAGACTGTTTGGGGGGACGGGGGGAATAAAGAAATGCCGCAGGTTTCTGAACACAGTGACACAGTGTACGCCCAAAGATAAGAAAAGTAATGCACTTTGTTGATCAATGGTTAATGATTTTGGGGGGGGGGGGCATTGTAATTCTAATGACTGTCAGAAGCGTGTGGAGCTCCATCGCTGGTTTTAAGCAAAGGCAATATTTTAATCCATCCTGACAAAATAGTGAGTGAGCTGCTTAATCCTATTACAGGCTTTGACAGTAAACTACACTCAGTCCACACGTGCCCGTCTGTTGTCTTTATGTGAGAAAGCAGCAGATGGTGCCAGCTCAAGAGCCTACCGATCTGAACTTTGCATGGTTTCTCTTGGACCCCGCACCGCCCTCGGCAACAAATCCACAAGCGTGCCGAATTCCCACCCAAGCAACTTTTCTGTGTGATCTTCCGATGGAGTGAGCCGTGATACAGTCTGGTGACTTTGTAAAACGTGCACTGTGTTTGAGGGTCAACGCCAAGGTGCCAGGGCAGGCCAGATGGCCGCGATATAAGGAATGAAGCTTGCCAAAAATATCCAACAGGGTTTGCCAACTTTTTTTCCAACAGTCAATAAGTCATTGAGTCAGTCATCGAGATGCAGAATTTGCTGCAAATATGTCAAAATGCGGTTGGATGCCACACCATCAAAGCCTGAAGCGAAGAAAAGTATATAACCACCTAACCGCGTGATATGGAGGAATGTGGAAGCCGAAGGCTTGAGTTACCAAATCTGATTCGTGCCATTCGGAGGACTACACAAAGGAAATAAAAAGTTGAACAGCACAACCGAAGGCCCAAGCGTCATAGCTACAACGCTTGAAGCAGTTTTGTCACCTGTCCACCAGATCAACACCCGAAAACCATGGGACGCTTCAGATTTTTTTTGTGGGCATGATTTTTTGCACCGTCACGATCTTGACATTCCGCCAGCTACATCAAATCGGTGTAAACTGACAACCTCATATTTTATTCATGATGACAATTTGGACTGATGTTTGTCCTAAAATGACTTTTTTAGTTTTAAATACAGACAAAATTGGATCACGACCAACCGTTAGAAGTCTGCACTTGAGCCGAGTCTATTTGAACCACGCAGCTAAAAACGGAATGGCTACATTATATGTTAGCCTTTGGAGTATGCTGATTTCCACGCAAATATCTTTCAGTAGTTTTTTTGAGTACAATGGTGTATGTTTTTATTCAAACTTCAAATGTTGTGCTCGAACAAAAATAACTCCATGAGGACCTCGGTTGTAAAAGTCGACAAGACATTTGCCTTGTAGCACCTCAAATGATTCAAATACTTGGCAATTTTCTTACTGTGGTTTTGAGCCCCCCGCCCCCTCTGCTCCTTCCCAAAATTAAATGATTTAAATCCAGATGATTAATTTCAAAAAAAGATTAAAAATGGGCAAAGCATGAATGCATGATGCCTGCAGGAAATTGAAAGGTTTCTTCACCAAGAAACATGTCACATGACATTGATCAATCGATTGGAAGGTTAATACCCTGCAAGATGATAAAGTCGGCCAAGGATGAGTGAAGCGCCCATGAGCAGAACAAAAAAGTTCTTTGTCTGCATTTCAATCGTCTTTCTGGATCTTGACTGACCCTTTTTTCAAGAACACGACTTTCCAAACGGTGAAAAGTGATTGGATTTGCCTCCCCTTCCCGCCTCCACCGCAGTGCACCCGAGGCCCTCTGAGTCTTGGCTCCCCAAAGTTCGGGTTCATATTGGCCTTCCCCCAGCGAACACTTTTGACCCTCCTGCCCGATTCATCAATCTCCGGCGGCTCTGATCGCTGTTGAAAGGGGCGGAGGGTTAAGAAGACCCCGGGGTCTTTAAATCAGGCCAGCTTTAGGGGACCCCTCATGTGCGTCGTAGACGTCCGTGACTTCAACGTCGACATGATCACTCACCCCACTCAAGTCCTTTGCGAACCTCCCATGACCAGATGGCAGTGTTCGTTCTCAAGAAATGTTTTTGGGGAATCACACCTCCTCCTCTTGAACAAAGTGTGCGCCCATGAGAGCAAGCTTCTACCTTTTGATTTTATTCGGTGTGGAATAGCATTCGTCAAAACGTGTGGGAAACAAACAAATGCCTCGGGCAAGTGAAACGCTGCTATTTACTTCCAGGAGAGGTCACGAGCACTGGCTTGCGATTGAGTGTGGAAGGCTAACCGAGAGCCCTGAACCCCGCTGCTGATATATGTGGGTGGATCTGAGGTCACAAGATGGTTGAAATCGTCGTATCGACCCAGGAGGCCCCGAGTTAATACCATTAACTTGAGGAATGGTTGTTCAGATCAGAGCGCCTGGTCATTGGAGAACGCGTCTGGACAGAATTAATTGAATCTGCCCCTTGGTCTCTGGTTCGTTATGAATGACTTTTCTTCAATCGCAGATTGAGAAATGCAAACGTCACACGACACACTCCTGATGTTTAAAAAAAAAAAAAAAGAAAAAAAAACCTACGCACCTTTTTCAGTGCGTGAAAATGTAAATAGGAACAATACTGCAGTGTTTGTTTTTTCTTCAAAAGTTCCAGTTTTGTGTCTCAAATCTCTTGTTGTCGTGCAAACAAAAATGTCACCATAGCAGTTTTCAGTTGTAGTTTATAACAGTCTAAGAGTCGAGGCCGGTCCTCCATGGAAGCGCAGCATTGTTATTTATTATTTATTTATTTTACAAAAGTGACGCGTATTTGTGCAAGTAAATGTCCGTCGTGACATGGAATTGCACTTGATTTGCGCAGGAATGAGCTTGTGTTTTTTTTTTTTCTTTCTCACTTTCTCTTGACATAGATGTGTCACCGTCAAAAGTACGGCTTTTACTCCTTGCAATTTATTCGCCCATTTCGGCTGTGACTAACATGCCCAGCGTCTTACCAGGACTTTTCCAGTTTTTCTTGCTTCTTCCCAAGCTGGCAAAGCAAGCTCTTTTGCATGATATAGTGAGCGGGGTCACCGTCAACCTGCGCAAGCCAATTGCACCCTGGAGGGTTGACACTAAAGCAGGCAAAGTTCTCTCTTTCCACTCTCTGACCGCTCATGTGCTCATTAGGGCTTCGAAATCTGGAAAAATGTCGATTGCAGGCAATGCTTGAACTGCGAACTGTTAGACAACTATTGAACGATGCTTCGCGGTCCTCAGGCGGCAACATCGCACATGTTGCCCCATGCTAATTTTGCAAAGCTTTATTATCACTCAAACAGTTATTTGATTAAATCACTGAGGCTGTGAATTGGACGGCTTGATTTTAACATTTCAAATGATCACAGTGCACTTTAACACATTTGTCAGGTGTCCTTATTTTATTTTTATTGTCCAAAAGCAAATCCACTTTATGTGGCTATGGGCGTTTCGACATCAAACTAAAAAAAGTAAGAGGCGAGTGATGGAGTTTGCACTGCGTGTGGGCGGTTGACTCGAGTGGGTAGGTAGGAGACTTTGATGTGAATATTTCGTCGCAATTTACATGTTGAGCAGAGCCCCCGGTTGCCGCAAACGAACATGTTGAGTGTGCCTGGTTCTGCATGGCTGACGAGAGGGAGCGGGCGGGCGCTCAGTCGCGGGGGATTTGTTGTTGTCTGGGCTTTGCCAGAACGTGGGGGGGAAGGACTCACGGGGGGCTTCTCCGTCTGCTCTCTATTCACAGGTACCACCTCTTCACCACACCAGAGAGAAAAACTGAGGAAACACCAGGGCCCGCTCGTTTCTTGACGCCCAAGATCAACAATGAAAGCCATGACGTTCCAGAGAAGCTGGAGAATGGCGGCCATTCTTGCCCCAGTCACCTTTATCTGTGCCTTTCATGTTACTGCAGCCCTTGAGATCCCGCTGGAAGGTTAGTGGCAACTTTTACTCTTTAAGACAGGACTTGAAATCATAAAGAGAAAAAAAAAAACACACACAGAAACAATTGCTCAACTTGAAAGTGCAAAATCACAACCTTGGATTGTGAGAAGAGCAAACTTCAACTTGCTTCATGCTTTTCAACCGTTTAGGCATGATTTTTTGTTTTTCCATATACAACAGCTGACCTACCATAATCAAGACGGACTCAAGTTTTTTAGGGTATGAGCCATCCCTCGGCCGAGGTCTCGACATTGTTGCAAACAACGGTGGCTGCGACGGTGTCAAAACCGCGTTTGGCAGATCGTCACAAGTTCTTCAAAAAAAATGCTTCACTCAAGCTGTTTGTCGCCCTTCCCCGTTGAAGTTTACACATTGCATATTTCAAAAAGAGCACGCCGGTTTGCCCATTAAAAGTCTGCTAGCTTAATGCTAACGCATGAGGAAAAACATCATCGAAGGGCTAACGACGCTGGCATCGGTGTTGTGAAAGAAACCTTCTAACAAGGAATATCTCAACAGCAGCACATGCACGGGGAAACTTTATGGAAAACTATTGCTGTGTGTGGCGCTTGACACCCAAAATTTCAACTTTTTTCTTTTTAAATTTTTTTTTAATATATATATTTTTTCCTTGAATGCCCTTGGGGTGACCATCTGTTTTTTTTTCCCGCATTTATGAAGCACTAGCTGACATCACCATCTCAAATAACGCAGCGTTCAAATCCATTTGACAGTGAAGTGAATTGTTGATCAAGAGATGTGCAGATTTGCAGGGATGGTACGGCTGACTTTCGGGTCGGGTACTTAAACCCTCAGCTGCCACCTTTCAATCACAGAGCCGACCCCCGACGGAGGCAGACAACCATTCACGGTCACATTTGCACCTACAGGCAATCTCGAGTCTTCACTGAAGCATTTTTATGTGGGAGGAAGTTGAACCATGGCGACCGCCCCCACACGTGCGCACGAGAAGCACACACACACACACACACACACACACAAGCTGAACACAGGAAGACCTGAGCTGAGATGAATTCCAATTTGCAGCTCATCCTCGGTGCTGTGGGGAATCTGTGCTAACCACGTAGCAACTCTGCAAGGAAAGGTTATTTATAATTCTTACAATTGCGTTTGTGTACTATCATAAACAAAAAGGCAAAAAAAAAAATCTATTCTCATTGGGAGAAGGAAAGCGGTTGAATAATTTAGAGTACGCTTACTTTGATCAAGCACTGTGTGAATGGAATATATTTACTGCTATTATCCATCTTGAATCATGTTTCTTGGATCGTTTGTGTTTGTGGGTATTTGAGTTTCCTTGGAAACACATATCAAAACCTCCTCCTCTGAATTATTCAAGACTGTCTCGCAGGGTTCGATAAAGAGCAGTTCAAACATTTTTTTTTCTTCTAAAAAATGAAAAGAACTTTTTGGGAGGTCTGTCTTCAGGGGGGGATCGCATGTGACAAAAAGGAATGAATCCCCAACTACTTTTTACTTTGTTTGTATTCTTCCCACTTGCTGCGCTTGGATTTTCTACTTTTAGGTCATGTCAACAGTAAGTTTGTTCCAGCAAACTGTAACTTTGTTTGAATTCCGTTGCCATCTCAGTTGTTCATCTCGTGACGCATGATGTGGAACACACCGCCTATGTTTGAGCAGGGGCCCATCCCATTTCACGTTGAGCCTTTTTTGTTTTTGTTAAGCATTGTGGCGATTGTGTGTTTATCTTGTGAAATACGTTGCAACTCTCAATTTCTTGTTGTATTGCCTAAATAGCTATATTCCATTGTACAGTTATGCCTCATGGTACAGATACATATAAACCATTCATGACTCAAAGAATAGCACAAGACACCAGCTCTAAAACCTGCACCGTTCAAACTATATTGACTGTCGTGGAAGTCCGCATGGGACCTTTTCCGAGTCACTCCAATGTTCAAGCTTTCTGGTTTGTGTCCCAGTTGAGCAGCTGCCCACCATCACCGCCCAGTCGCCAAGCTCCCTGATCGCCTTCCCGTTTGATGAGAGTTATCCCATGACGTGCGAAGCCAAAGGGAATCCCCAGCCGGAGTGAGTAGCGACATTGGCATGGCTTCGGCTTGATGGAAAGCCCGAAAACAATGACACGTTGCCCAGACCGGGACAAATCTCGACTTTGTGGTTCTCGGCATCAACGCTGGCCATCGTGCACGCTGCAATCTCAGCTGAAGGCAATGCTATGTCACAACTTGTGCCGTGTAGATTCCGATGGATGAAAAACGGCCAAGAATTCGACCCCTCTTCCGACCCCCGTCTGATGAAAGAAGAGGATTCCGGGACTTTTGTCATAGCCAATAACGGCAACCTGACAGAGTACCAGGGAACGTATCTCTGTTACGCCTCGAACAAACTGGGGACGGCCACATCGAAGGAGATTGAATTCATCGTCCCTCGTGAGTAACACATACACCTCCCTGTGTGTGTGTGGGTGGGTGTGGGTGTGGGTGTGTGTGTGGGTGGGTGTGTGTGTGTGGCGGGGGTTGTGTTGCTCTATCACAGCTCTTTCAGAGCTAAATGATTTGAGTAACTGTCGGTTGACCCGCTCGCCTGTGAGTCAATTTGTTGTGGCAGCAAGCTTTGAAGCACATCTCAAATACGCCGAGGCCTTGAGCCTCTCCATCTGATTTGAAACAATTGCATTTTTGCTCCCGCACACTCGAAGCGCATCCTGAGTTCCGAGGTTGACCACTTCGGTTTGGAAAAGCAAAACACCGGATTCTCTCAGAGCCATCTTTGGGAGAACATCAAGGCTTTGCTCGTTGTGTCGACCCGTGCGTGACGCTATTTGAAGGATTTTGTATGGCTTTGTCTCCAGATGTCCCAAAGTTTCCAAAAGAAACGCTTGATCCTGTTGTGGTGGAGGAAGGCCAGTCTTTTACTTTAAAATGCGACCCGCCCAAAGGAATACCCCCTCTGCAGATCTATTGGATGACTATCAGTAAGTGGTGCTACTCACTAATAAATGTTATCGCCGAGCGTCACGATGGCTCACACTTTCCACTTACAGTCCGTATACGGTACTAGTATGCTGTTTGTCCTTATTAGTGAGATAGTTCAATACACTATCGGACAAGTAGATATTGTATTTTTTTTTTTCCACTACATTGAAGATCTTGATGTTAACTAGTCATAGTGTCACTAGTCATACTAGTAGCACACAGTTGTCAACTCAAGCACAGTTTGCCCTGAAAAAATGAATTTAGCTCTCCCTGATAACCAGCGTAAAGTCCATGCACGAGTCCGCTCCGTGTCCTCACAAGTAGTGAAAAAATGTTCTCCTCGAGTGCCTCGGTTGTTCAAACAGTGCGCTGACTTGTCTTACTGGTGACGACAAAAAACGTACTCGACAGACATTAAGCTCAGTATGAGGGACATCCCCCCCCCCCCAAAAATGTTAAAATTGCTTTTTTTGTCACCTTATTTTCTTGATTAACGAACGACTGACGTGTGAATATTTGGTATGTGCAGACCTCCAACATATCGAGCAAGACGAGAGGGTGTCAATGGGCTTGAATGGAGATCTGTACTTTTCACACGCGGAGGAGAAGGACAGCAGGAGGGACTACTGTTGCTTCGCTGCCTTCCCAAGAATACGAACCATCGTTCAGAAGACAGCCATGTCGGTCGTTGTCAAGACAAGTAGGTGCATTATTGTTGGTACTATTTCCTCCTTAATCAGTAGGATTTATTTGCACTTCCATATTTGCCATTAAACCGCCGCGCCGGTGCTGATCCGTCTTGTTCACATGCATCCCACTGGTTTTAGTTTGTGAGTTCAGTGGTATTTCTTATTTTGCATCCACTTTTTTTGTTTTGTTTTTTCATCCCATCCTCCCACATTTCAGAAAAAAGTCACGGCATGAGTCCTGAATCTGGTGAGTTTTGAGAGAGAGAGCGAGAGAGAGAGAGAGAGAGAGAGAGAGAGAGTGCAATAATCATCTCTACTCTCCCTGCTTGATGTGCCAATTAGCTAATGCCATCCTGCAGCGGAGGCCCTTGCTTATGACGCCCTCTGGTGTCAGAACAGCGAAACATCTTGTCAGGGGAGAGGACTTGAAACTGGAGTGCATTCCTGAGGGATTGTGAGTTCAACCACGTGTATGCCAGACTGATTAGAAAGAAGATGAAACTGCAATATGAATCTTTCTCTCAGTCCGACTCCGCAGGTGGAATGGATCAAAATAGGCCATAAGCTTCCAACGAGAGCCAAACTGGAGAGTCACGGAAAGCTGCTGATTGTGCCACGTATTGAACAAGAAGACGGCGGCAAGTACATGTGCAAGGCGAAGAACAAACTTGGAGAAGTGGTCCATTACTTCACAGTCACCGTTGAAGGTACGTCAAATGAGCAGCGACGACGTTTTGAGCTCTTCATTGAGACGCAATTTCATAACAAGGTGACCAGCAGCTTCTTAAAAGATCAGTGTGGAATGGGATTTAGGGAAATTGTTGTCATCGTCCCGTCACACATGCAAAACAACCGAGGAGTCAAGTTTTGTTACGTTTGGAAAGGCGGACTATCGCTTTCTTGCCATGGGGCTCTCGTGCAAGGCTGATGAAATGCGGTCAACTGCTCCCCGCTTGTCTCCTTGTAGCTGCTTTGTCACCGCTGTATTCGGTTTGATCAAAATCACCCTGATTGCGTGTCTTCGCAGAGCCTCCGGTGTGGCTGTCGGAGCCCGAGAGTCAGCTCAGTACGATTGGCTCCGATGTGCTCATCAAGTGCTCGGCGACTGGCACTCCGCAGCCAGCGATAACTTGGAGGGTGAATGGGCTGCCTCTGCATGGTTCGTCTTCATGCCACTCGTCTCGATCGGCAGCAGCTTTGTGTCGCTTCGCGTACACTTTCCGAAACTTGCCGCATGATCGCGAAAACGGTGCACGAGAGTGCCAAAAAAGCCGCGCGGAATGCTCGCGTACTCTCCCATGCTCAGGGGATGGGCGGAGTCTTCTTTCAAATACTTTCAGCTTCGTCCTGAGCTGTCACCAACTCAGATTGAAATCTCTCGACTGGGATACAAAGATGGTATCCAAAGGAGCTATTTTTAACTGCCCAATCAAACAACAAGATGATACCCATCCATCCATTTTCAAATCCGCTTATCCTCACAAGGGTCGCCGGCACACCCTGAACTGGTTAGCAGCCAGACATTTTCGAGTGTTCCATTAACCTGCCACACGCGTTTGGAATGTGGGAGGAGACCCGGAGAAAACCCACGCAGGCACTGGGAGAACATGCAAACTCCACACAGGGCGGTCGGAACCGAAATCGAACCTTGAGGCGGATGTGCTAACCGGCCGATCACCGTGCCACCCAACAAGATGATAGTATAATAATAATTTAAAAAAACCGAACAAACTGAGAAACATTTGACTATTTGCTCTGTCTGTCATGAACAGGATTCAAATATGCCATTAACAAGGAATTTGTTTGATTGGGCCAGGAGCCAAACTACTGGCAGTGGCAATCATGATGCTGGCATCAGAACGTACGCTGCTTGCCAACACCGACGTAGCTCTCGGCATGCTCCGATAATGTAAAGTGAACGACGACCAAAAAAACAAAAACAAGTGTGGGCACCAAAGTTTTCCTGCTTATTCAACCGTCTTGACAACAATGCCGTTGTTGCGTTCAGTTGCCTTTGATCTGACTTTGCAGAAGCCCCCGCAGCGAACAGGAAGGTGTTTGACGACACCATCGTTTTGCACAACGCCAAAGCATCTGACAGTGCGGTCTATCAGTGCCAAGCGTCCAACCGACACGGAACCCTCCTTGCCAACGCAAACATCATGGTCATGAGTGCGTATCTTTGATATGACTTGACTTAGCGTGTTCTCCTTTCAAGCCAGTCTCCGAGCTTGATGTGAATGACAATGTTGGAATGAGTGGCAAAGTTGCGCCTTGCGAGTGAGTGACGCGGACGTGGATGTGAAATTACTCAATGACTTTGCACTGGAGTCGGTCAGGCAGGGAGGCCGCTGCACTGCGCTGCAGCTCGATGCCGCGCCTTCTTTTGTTCACACAGCAGCAGCGCCGTTTGGCGTCGCAAGCTCACACTGCTTCTCATCCGCATCTTCCGCTTTGCAGATCTGCCTCCAATGATTCTCACAAAGGAGGGCGAGGATTACACCGCCGTCGAAGGGAGGGGAGTGATGATGCACTGCAATGTCTTCAGCTCCCCGCCCTCCACAATCACTTGGTGGGTGGAAAGGCCTTGCTATTCTTCCTCGCAACAATAGGGGGCGGTAGATCTCAACCACTGAATGCGCTCGGCATGGCCGTCCACCATGAAAACCTCTTTCTTGCCAGCATATTTTTTATGGGTCCCCGATCCTTGTTAAGTGTGGTGTTTGACCTTAACCCAAATGACAAAGCGTGCCGTTAAGAAGCAACAGCAATGACCGCGTGTCGATCAATCATCAAACCTGCAAGTTTACGACCTCGTGCCGTCACGTTGCCATCAACATACGTTCAGTTTAGCTGGCAACAAAGTTGACTATGCACAACTCAGGAGAACATTGGAGGAGATGATAGCAGAACCCGTTCTAACATACTCGTCCGAAGCCCGATGATGATCCCCATCATTTGAATCTTCTGAAAAGTTGACACGTTTTTTTTAACGTTTTGACCGTTTCCAGGAGCAAGGATGAGTCCTCCGAATCGCTGGTGGGGCCGAGATTTACCGTGCACGGCAATGGCTCATTGGAGATCTACAGAGCAGAAAAAGAGGACACGGGACAGTATACATGTTACGGCAAAAACACAGAAGGGACATCCGCCATCGAAGCTTCGCTTTACGTGAAAGGTACGACGCGTTAGAATGGATGCGTTTGTAGCGGCTTGTCGTCGGAGGCAACTAAAAGAGTGCCCTACTTACAAAGATCCCACGAGAATAACCGTGGCCCCGGAAGACCAGCGGGTCCTCATCGGCACCACGGCCCAGCTCTCATGCCTGGCACAATACGACAAGTCCTTCGTCGACGACTTTCGGCTCCTGTGGCAAAAGGACGACGCGGACGTGGGCTTCAATGATACAGAGAGTTCAAGGTCGGTCGGCTCCCGCAATTTTGTACTGCGTTGCTAAAAATTTTCCCCGCGGGAGTGTCATTTTAGTGCTTCTTTGTTCATCAATATTGTTGACAGATACTTTGTAGAGGACGGCAACCTTCAAATTTTCAACGTAAGCCACGGGGACCAGGGCGTGTACAAATGTGTAGCGAGAACTCCGGTGGACGGGGCCACGGCGTCGGCGTTGCTCATGGTGCTAGGTGAGCGAGCGTAGAAATACAATTTCATGTCCAGCCCAGGAAACCCTGAGAACATCTTCACCCAATGACATTTGACAACAGATCAATATGTCAGCGAGCCTCAGCCATGGTCACACCATATACGGCTTTCATCGTGAAATGCTGGATTTCACGCTATAGTAAGCACAGACGAAAATGGTGTGTCCAATTGACTCCATTTTTTTTTTCACTTTTTGGCAGACTTCAAAAAGTGCACCGTATCTGGATTTTATTTCGTGCAGCCAACTCACAGAATGAAATTGAGTCTATTCTACACTGACCCAAGTTTTTTGTTGAATTACTCCATTCGATTTTGACAAGTCGTCGCACAAAGTCATCTGAATCCAAATACATTTATAAATCGACTATTCATCGACGTAAAGAAAATGTATCTGGATCCAGATGACTTTATTTGTGCAGCAACTTGAGGATATCAAATTGAGTAAATTCTAGACTTAAACACGTTTTTGTGGAGTTGACTCACTTTGATTTTGTCAAGTCGTTGCACAAAATAAAGTCACCTGGATCCAGATACATTTTTAAATCGACTACTCGTTGACTTAAAAAAAAGTATCTGAATCCAGATGATTTTATTGCGTGGAGCCACTTAGCCTACTCAAATCAAATGAATTCAACCAAAACTGTTGCCAGTGTCGTTTTGACAGCACCGCAAGGCATTTTAGTGACGCAGGCCATTCCACATCTGCTCACTGTCAGGATAATTTGATTGAAAATGGATGCCTTGGCCTTGGTTCCCGCTCAGATCGATGCGTCTGTGATCCGTCCATGTCTCTGCCCCCGCCGCCCCCTCCTCTCCGAAACTCACGTGATGGTTTTCAGATGTCCCTGATGCACCGGAGCACTTGGTCCTGTCAGAACACAAGACCAAAAGTGTCAAACTGAAATGGACCCCAGGGGACGATCACAACAGCTCGAGCACAGGTAAAAGGAAAAGCCGTGCGCGAGTGTGACATGCATCGTTTTCTGTTCCAGTTTAGTTCAAGTGCGTTGTTCGTGTTTAGCACAAGTCTATTTTAGCGCGTGTCAATTATTGATCCACCAAAGCGTCAATTGTGATCAGTGCATCTGTGGAACACACAAGCCCAGAGCAGGAGGCCAGGAGAGCGCCGCACAGCCTGTGGTTGAATCTGAATTTTTTTTTTTTTTTTTTGGCGAGAGCCGGAAACGCTTCGGGGCTGATTGTCTCTCTCCGCCTTTCCACAGAGTTTATTATTCAATACGAGGAGAGCCAGTGGGAGCCTGGAAATTGGAAGGAGCTGCTCAGGGTACCTGGCAATCACGCTTCGTCCGTCCTCAAACTACACGGTCACGTCGACTACCGTTTCCGTGTGGTCGGGGTTAACGGTGTCGGGAGGGGTCCTCCCAGCCAGCCCACGGAGAGATACAAAACCCCTCCGACAGGTCCGACATGCCCGCCGTGTGTTGTTAAGTCGACTTTATACTTTTGGATTAAGGAGCCCGGGGCCACGAAAAGCTGCCAACATTCAAACACCCAATTGATTCCACTCCTGTTGAAAATCGGCTCCTTTGTGTGCCTACTTTGTATTTCACTTGAGATTTCTTTCACACTCACAATTCTGAGAAAATCGTTACTCGCTCTTTTCCGCAGCCCCTGACAAGAACCCGGAAAATATCAAAATCGAAGGTCATTTGCCGCATGAAATGGATATCAACTGGGAGGTAAGAAAAGAGCAGGGGCGGGAGGGTTGTATTATTACCCTGCAGACAATCTAGTTGTGCGAATAACTCACATCTGCGACGTTTTAAGTTTGGGGAAGATGAATCATTTTCAATTATTTGGCTTTGATCTTCGTTTGAATGAGGATCCAGCGAAAGCTGTCCGAGAGAAAGAGAAGGTTCATATTCAGATTTTATTGCGGCGAGACAAATCTCGCCTTTTCTGAATCTTGGACTGATGAGCGCCCCCCCCCCCCCTTTTTTTGTTCGTGACGTTCCTTTGTGGCTTCTCGTGTCTCTTTGTATTTCTGGCAGAATGTCCTCTATTCAGAGATAGGTTGCATTATGTTCGAGCCGGATCCAACGTTTGAGAAAAGCCCCCGCTCGAGCAGGATACTCAGCCCGTTGTTTTAATAGATGGCAAGATAACACACTGCGAGCGCTCCAAGCACTGACTTTTCTTTTTTTGCGAAAAGGAAGGAGTGACATTGGGGAAGAGAAATACACATTTTACACGAGAAGGGAAGCCGAGTTCAAATGGCAACCCTCATTGTTTTGCTCTTCTCTCTCTTTCTTTTTCTTTTGATTTAGCCCTTGTTGCCGATCGAACACAACGGGCCAGGTCTTGAGTACAAAGTGAGCTACAGGCGGCAGGACTTGGAGGAGGATTGGAAGGAACACATCGTGAAGAGACACTCGTTTGCGGTGACAAACGCGCCCACTTTTGTGCCCTACGAGATCAAGATCCAAGCCAGGAACAATCAGGGTTGGGGCCCCGAGCCAAACGTGATGACCGGCTACTCCGGCGAAGATTGTGCGTATTCGCTCTTTTCATCTTGGGTTGGAAACTTGCTCGAATTACTTTGATCATCTTTACAGCCGGCGGGCGGTATCTAATGTGGAGGCGCTGCTTGCGGGCGAATCGCGAATGTTGGAGGATGTTTGGCTTTCGCCGAGTTTTGGTTGTCGGTTATTCGTGCTGTTTTTCCCTGTTCCGTTTCAAAGAGCTGCGGGCGGCAGCTTTTATTATCTCCCGCCTTGCAGCAAATGTAAACAAAGAGCCCGCATTTACACTGAGGGATATGATTGTGAATTTTCCAGAAATTAGCATGACTCTCAATGGTTACTCGAGAACAGGGGACTTCAATAAGGCTGAAAATAAGATCTTGACCAAAACGACCACATATCATACAAAGTTATGCGCCCGCATTCTTTTCTCGTGATAGTCCGCATGAATAAATGAATCGAACACTCTAAACTGCCCGTAGATGTGAACAGGTGTTGGGTTACGTGTGCCGTGTGATTGACTGGCAACCAGCCCAGGATTTCCCCCACCTCTTGCCAAAAATCAGCTGGATCGGAGCCGCCATTTGGAATAACAAGTCAAAATGTCATTTGAATTCGTTTGCATGCGTGTTCATCGCTACGTTCGTACACAAAACCTTTTGTGTAAATGACTTCAAATGTTTAGGATTGCATGATTCTGTCAAAACGTTACAATTGAAGCTCAACACCGGTTGTGCAACACAAATTCTCTCTTGGGAGGTTACAACAGAGGGGCCCAAACTAGCATTTTTAGAATTGTTTTATTTTATTTTTTTAATGGGAGAAGTTGCTCGAAATCTAACTTTACATTTAAATCAATTTGTACCCTCTGAGAGCCATCCCCCCCCCCCCCTGCCATCGGCGCATATGCTTTCTAGATATTGAACGGTTAATTTTCGCATAGCCAGTGTGTTTTGTGATCTATTGTTTTAATATCAAAAGAAAGGACACAAAAGGGGAAGATTTATATCTGAATGAGTCCTTTCACTTCGCCTTGAGTAAGTCATTTTCATGCGCTCGTATTCAGCAATTCAGTCACGTTTTAGTGAAACGTTTGAGTTTGGCTTGGAACATCCATCCATCCATTTTCCGAACCGCTTGATCCTCACTAGGGTCGCGGGGGGTGCTGGAGCCTATCCCAGCCAGCTCCGGGCAGTAGGCGGGGGACACCCTGAATCAGTTGCCAGCCAATCGCAGGGCCCACAGAGACGAACAACCATCCATGCCCACACTCACACCTAGGGACAATTTAGAGCGTCCAATCAGCCTGACATGCATGTTTTTGGAATGTGGGAGGAAACCGGAGCACCCGGAGAAAACCCACGCAGGCCCGGGGAGAACATGCAAACTCCACACAGGGAGGCCGGAGCTGGAATCGAACCCGGTACCTCTGCACTGTGAAGCCGACGTGCTAACCACTGGACTACCGGGCCGCCTGGCTTGGAACATTTTGTTCTTTTGTGTTTTGCGAAGACAAGCAACCGCCTCTATTTTGTGTGTTCAGCTCTCTTTTGGACTTGCCTCCAGGAGACCAACACAGGTCATGAGACAGAAGATAAATGCACATTTTATGTTAGCGAGACATTTGTGTGGCTGACTGTAGAGCTCCTCCATCCCCGTAGTTGGGTGTTCCCCCCCCCCCCTCGATATATCCATCCCCGAGTTATCTGATCTTCATTTGTGATGAAGCTGTTCAAATGTCAATCGGATCTGGTCGCGAGAGCTCTCCGTGTGTAGCTCTCGTCTTCTGACGTCCGTGTTATAATTTTCTCCTGCGTTTGCTTTTGCAGTTCCGTCCGCCGCGCCGGACGATGTGGCCGTGTTGGTGATGAACAGCTCAGTGGTCAAGGTCAGCTGGACCCGTGTAAACAAGGACAAGTTGCACGGGCATCTGGGAGGCTACAGGGTAATACTTCACTTGTTTTCAGCCACAGTTGAAAAGGAATGACCCTGACCCGCTCTAAACGGTTGGCGCTCGCTCTCTCTCTCTCTCTTCCGCTGTACCTTACACATCTTCCCCGGCACAATTTACTTCCGTGCGCCTCCCGTAACGAGGTTGTGTTGTCGGATATTTTTCGGCGTGGCACCGAGCGTCTCTTTCCATGTGTCCAGATCAACTGGTGGCGTTTGCGCAGTTTGTTGGATTTGAAAAAAAGCCACGGAGACAAACACACGTTGACGTTACCTGGCGACCGCAACCACGCCATCGTGCCCAGACTCCAGCCCTTCTCCGAGTACAGTCTCATTGTCATGACCTTCAACGGTCGCGGCAACGGGCCTGGCAGCCATCCTGTCAACTTCAAGACCCCGGAGGGCGGTAAGGACTGTGGAAAAACAACATGAAGTACAGCCATTGAGAACTTGTCACCCCACAATAGCAAACAAAAAACAAAAGGAACATTTTGGTGTCAACTGCTTACCGTGTTGATGACTTTTTTTTTTACCCCCCGCAGTCCCTGAGAAAAATCCAGTTTTCAAGGTGACAGAAACACAGAGGCACACCGTCTCTCTGGCTTGGGCCCCACCAGCGGAGCCCAATGGCATTCTGACAGGATATCTCTTAGAGTATCAGCTGAGTACGTACCCGCTTTCTTCCTCATCATAAGTGACCCAGATATAATCTCACAACGAGAAAATATTGAATTTCCCCCTTCGATGATTAATAATGTTAACATCCTTGGCCTGTTTGCATTTTTTAAGGAAGGAAGCAATTGAATACACATAACCAATGCGGCATTTTGGCAAACGGCGTGTCACACTAGGGCCCAACGCAAAAACGGAAATCGCCGTGCCCCGTGAATGGGACTGAGGTCGGAATGACGTCACAAAGTGTCGATCGGAAAACATGTCGGCTTGACGTCCGGGTGATGTCTGCGAAATCACTCGTGCGGAGCGAGGCCACGATGTCACAGTTGGCTCGGGTTCCGTTTGACCGACCTCGCGCCGTTGGCGGGGGGGCGTCGCCGAGACCGCTCACAATTCCAACAGGATGTGAACACGTAGACACACACTGCTGTCCTCAAACACAAGTAAAAGTAAAGCTCGGGAGTAACTTCCAGCCTCATCTTGTCGCCACATTTCCTCGCTAATTGAGTTGGATTTGGCAGCTGGGGAAGAGGGCCAAATGCCACAGCCTATTTCGGGGGAGGACACTTTCAATGTGCCTCAGCGATCAAGCCGGTGAGCTCATCGAGGTGTGACACTATGTTGAAGTCCCCTTGAAGCGAGCCGCGTGCAAAATGTCGGCAAATACTGCAGCCAGCTGCCAAGGTATCGTGAGTGGCACACGTGAACTTTCCAGCTAAGGAGCGGCCGTCACGAGGCTCCACCCACCCACGTGTCAGCCTTTGCATCTCACACGTTTCACTGGCAGCTCCGCCGTAACAAAATCGCCGACACGGGAGACGCAACGGAGTCGAATGGATATCGCCCAGAGAATTCTGATCGTCATATCAAATCGCTTCCAGATCTGCCTGATATGTCATTTAATTGGAAACTGTGATCACACTTTTAGTTTGATATCCCGGTTCGGATGGAAAGACGAGTTCATTTTGTGTTCACGGTGGAATTTTGATCATTGGACCAAAATAAAAAAATAAAAAAAGTGAAACACACTTATAAAACATTGAGATGTCAAGTCATTTTTACCGGATACATTCTACCAATAGAACTTGGTTGTGAAACGTACTCTGCAGCGCTTAAAGGTACTTCAATAAAAAGAGCATTTTCATCATTTTAAGGTGGAGCATTCTTATGATCTCTGGGGCAATTCTGCAAGAGTCACGTGTTTTTTGTGTGTTCGTTTTGTCAACTTATCGTGGACTGTAGTTAACGACACAGAGGAAGTCGGGCAACTGCGGACCATCGACATCAGCAAACCCGCCACGACCAAGTGGACCCTGCGGGACTTGGAGCCTTTAAGTAAATACAAGTTCCACCTGCGTTCCTGCACCACGGTGGGCTGCGGGCCCGTTATCAGCGAGGAGAGCACCACCACCCTTGAAGCAAGTAAGTCCGAGTGGGAAGCGACGACGCCGTTGCAACTGGATCGAATGCGCTGCTTGTGTGTTGGTGTTACATTAAGAGGCAACAACCACATTAGAGGTATGGCACGGAATTGGTTCAGTATAATCCGGGTTCAGTGAGGCGCGCAACAAAGAATTTTTTTTAGGGAGGGGGTGGGGGAGGGGGGAGGGTTGTTTGCTCACTGGAAAAGCTACTGGGCAGCCAAGCTTTTCTTTTGTCCCCGTAAGTTATATTTGTGGACAAACAATTTAATACGTCTGCACCGTGGCTTTTCATTTGTCACTGCCAGAGCAAACGCTTATTGATTGGAAGGAAAGTGCAAGTTATGAGACAATCAGCAAAGAAAGAAAATTGCTTTGAGCGGGGAGTAACTGAAGGTTCAGATAATGAATTGTGCAATCATGAAAGAGACGCCGGGTAAGTCCGCAATAATGATCCGGCTTGTAGCATGTAATTGTCTCTTTGTCGTGACATATCATTTGCCGAGCATTACGTGGCGCACCTCTCGCGAAGGCAATCCGCGGACTCGACTGCGGGGGTGAACAATTACAGAGGAAATGAAACAGAAGCATGTTTCACTTTCAAGACCAACAGATGGCGGGCATTCGCGATGACTGGGCGCCGCTTTTAATTTCCTATCGCTTTGCCGTCGTGAAAGTTTTTGTTCTTTGGCTGCAAATCCCGCCAAGAGAAAAAAACTGCATCATTGTCTCCGTGTCTGTGAATATTTGTTTGAATGTTCAAGGTGATCACAAGACTTCTCTTTGTCTGTATTATGTTTCAATTCTTTACATCACCGCACGTGTAATAATTACAGTAAGTATTAAAAGTGTAAGTTCATCATTGGCTAGCGCCTTGTGAGAGTGCACCGTTTTTTTTATTTTTTTGGTGGTGGTGTTGTTGTTGTCTACTCGCTGTCATGCTGCGCATAAGTGCTTTGCTTCAAGCAGAACCTTTGATCATGCAATGTTTAATGTTTTTTGAACGCCTGCTTAGCGACGCATTTGCTTGTCCCTTTTGTATTCTTTCTTTCATTTCTGTTTCCGCCCCGACAGCTCCCACTCTCCCTCCTGCCGATGGCCCCGCTATGTAGAGCGGCGTAGATGCCTGGCCATTTCACACATACGCGTACAATCACACACCGCTCTGGCAGAAATCCAGAACTTTGATGGTTCTGAACGTCAGCAAAGTACCCCTACGCCTTATTTGACAAGTTTTTATTCCACCCATCCATCCATTATCTGAAAGACTTTCTCCTCATGAGGGTCGCAAGTGCGCTCGAGCCTATCCCGGCCGTCTCCGGAAAGTAGCCTGAACTGGTTGCCAGACAATCGTAGGGCACACCTTGACGCCCACGACGCTCATGAGGAAAAAGCGGATGAAAAAATGGATGGATGGATATTTAGCGGTCGAAAGGATGATTCATTCTCTTATGTACTGTATATACATGCTAACACTACCCTTGTTGTCTCCAGTGATACACAAACTTGTAAGACCCTCCAAGGTGCACAATGAGTGGGGGGGGGGGGGGGGGGGGGGTCCGACCAAACTCAACAAAGAATACGACATGCAGAATTCAAATTCCTTCTCACCCTGTAGCTGATTAGTCACTCGTCTAGTTCGAAGCTATTGAGCAGTTCAAAAAACACGCATGCCAACACTCGAAATTGAATAATGAATGAATAAACTCAAGGTCTATGCTTCTTTTCAGGCAAATCAGCTTCTCCCTCATCTCCAAGCACTCGCAAGCCCCTTATGACCAAATCCACTCAGTCCTCCATAGGTAGAACCTCAACACATACTGACACAATAAAGCACCAAAGCCATAAGGGGATTTTTTTTTTAAATTACAAAAGTTTTGTCCAAGCAATTTGCAGCGCCGAATTACTAATTGACTTTTGTTGTCTTCGCTAAAAGCGATTTCTGAATAATTTCCAAACGTCGGCACGTTAACGAGTTCCTCTGCAAGATTTGTTGCCGTTCGTAAGTTAGAAGCCACGCCGCCAACTGATCAGTCGGTTTTAATAGAGTTTTCATTCCCCTGCTGCACCACGGTGATTCAAAGACACGCGATCTATATTCTAGCCAGACGGCGTAGCTGGAGAGTGCCGTCGTCTGAATGGGACAAACGCATCTAATTGTCAGTGATTGATTTGTTGGGCCTTGGTCCCCGCTCGACACGGTGGTGTATTGACCCAACAGTCACCTGACCGGCTAAGCGGCAGTACTGTGTTGAGACAACAGGTTTTCTGAGCGGAGAGAAAATGAGGAGGAATGTCCACGGGGGCGTGCTAGGGATTTGTGAGCGCATACGGGCAAGAGTGATATTTATAGGCCCGTGCGATAAATGGCTACACGGGAGCTGTTGAGAGTCGTCGGATCAGAACATTTGGTGGCGTCACCTTTTCTATAAGTCCCCTTTGACTTTGCTGCTGCATCTCATAGGGCAACTCCCTGTTGTCTGCACAGCTGCTTTCTCCAGCGTGTTTATCGCAACCTGAAACACACACACACACACACACACACACAGAGGAGACGGCCTGAGGATATTTTTAGTTCAGGGTTTGATCTTAGTCAAATTCATTGTGCAGGTCCAATGATTGGAAGGGCCATTGTCGCAGACTAATCCATCAACATTAGTCAAAGAGTGTCACTTGCACTGGTTGGGATGGGCAACACGGACGCAGGTGTCCATGTGTGCTGGATTATCACCTGAGTAAATAAAGCACCCAAGCTGAAGGCACGACAGAAGATTTGCATGTTTGCCACGGGGAAATGAAGTGGATTGATGTCGACTTGCTCAGACAGCTGCTGTCAAGGCATACTAATGATGCACATCATTCACTACATTATTGGATGCTGTTCCTCCCCGGTTGACTTGCAAAAGGCCAACGTCTGAATTTCAGCATGCAAATGCGCAACTAAATTGATTAAAAAGTACCTGGTAACCTGCTCATACCTTCGAAGCACGCGTGTAGTTGTATTGAACAGCAGCAGATCCAGCTCATCTATTTTCTGTTTGCCCAGCACTCTCTGTGCTGAGATCTATTTTTCCAAACCTATATTTCCACTAGTACAAATATAACATCACTGCGGGGTCACTATTAATATGTTTTGACCGACAATGACAAAATTATGGAAAGTATGTCATGGACTGCCCGACGTTTCATGACCACGATGTCGAAAGCCTGACATGTCAAAATTTTTGGGATCGTCTTTGATCGGTTCTCTCCTCCTCATGACAAGAGACAGGATGTGACGCACACAATCTCCATGTTGTGTACAGTAGTTTAAAAGTGACAACGGGGGAAATATTGGAAAGTATGCGTAGCATTTCAACACATGCTACGTTTGCTAACTGCAAAGCTAGGAGCTGATGAGCAAACGCAGTGCCATGAAACAAATTCGGAATTCTTTTTGGAGAATTGACCGTCCATGCCGCCCTCTCCCCACCATTTAGGAATAGGTCCAGTTTTTTTTCTCCTTTTCTGAACATAGAAACAACACGCATGCACATAATGCCTCAACGTGACTTTGACAGCTGCTTGTAGCGCCTCATCCGACAGACCTGCGTTGATGGACTGAATTTTGACAGACGCGGGGGGGGTCTGGTCGGTGCCGGACTTGTAGTGTGACACAGAACAGAATGATGTTTATTTATTTATGTGGTAGTCTGACAGCACGGCGTCATGAACGACCAAAACGTTGTGTAGTTTGACGCGGCCATCAGTCGTGTGTGAAGTGTGGCCAACTTAGGAAGCGTTTTCATGATATTTAGCTTTTTCCCCCACAAAAGAGACTAGAACTATTCTTGTCATTTGCACTAATGTTAGCAACATTCTTATTTCCTGCACAGTGGAGGTAATAGGTCCAAAAGTTGGCCTGATAATACGGTACACAAATCTCAAGTTTCATTTACATTGCCGTACATCTTGGGTGTATTCTAAGTCATCACTAGTCACTGGTCACTGGCATTATACGTCATTGTCAATATTATACTTGCCGCATTTCTCTTGATTTGGGAGTCCTGACTGACACAAATCTCTGCTAAAGAGCTAAAGGGGTAAAGATGTCATTTTAATAACTTTGTTGCAATGTGCGTTTCTTAATTCCAACAATAAATACCTGAGCCACACACAACAACACTATTTTGGACCCAGACTTTTTGTAAAAACTGCTTTTTATAAATAAATTAAAAACAATCCACACAAAGCTGAGGTTAGCACGTTGGCTCGGCCCCCTGCAAGTGTTCCACTCTTTCATGTGGTTTCATGAATTGCCCACCCCGGGTTTAGTGATTTGAATCAAAGTCTGGTTTGTCTTTGGTTTTGCAGTTAGCAGCCCACATGGTTGTCTGCTAGCAGCATGTCTTCTTGGACAAATGAGGACGATGCGCTCCAGTTGTGCTTTTGAAGTGCACTTGGCTCTTTGCTGGTGTATTGTAGCCTGTAAGATGCGGTCCTGAAGTTATTTACGGAATAATTTTGCTCCATTTGGGGTTTTACGTGTGCTAATTTATTGGCTGACATTCTTTGCTAGGCGACGATGACTTGACTCGGGGGAGACACGGACGCGATGATGACACACTGCTGATTTACACCGAAAAAAAAGCGGCTCCGGGTGTGAACGCACCCTTATGCTGTGCTCCCCAACCGACAAACTTGACGCAAATGCCATGTTTGCAAGATATGTTCCTGTATGTCGCGAAGAAAGTCCACATTTCTGCTTTAGAGCGGCAGTGTTGCACCAAAGCCAAGAGAAATTTGAGTGGAGTAATCCCTCATTTATCGCGGGGGTTACGTTCCAAAAAGAACCCGTGAGAAGTGAAATCCGCGACGTAGTCATTTTATTTCGATGGGCGACTGGTTTGCACGTCGGCCTCACAGTGCAGCGGTGCAGGATTCGATTTCGGGCCCCGGCCTTCCTGTGTGGAGTTTGCATGTTCTGCCCGAGCCTGCGTGGATTTTCTGCGGGTACTCTGCGAAGCCGTGAAAGGTGAACCGTGTTATAGCAAGGGATGACTATCACTGTAAGCGTCTCGGGCATTTGTCAGACTGGGGTTATTACTCTGACATGTTTGCTGCTCTTCTTCAAAGGCACTTCTGCTGGCTGATGCACCGGCCTAAGTTCCTGGATGTGTACAAACCAAAGATTCCAGAGAAAAAAAAATTCAGGTCATTGAAACAACCTCCCCTTTTGAACTGACTGCAGGTGTGTCCTTGCAGAGCGTGGGCCTCCATTTTCTGAAGGATTTAGTCTGGCGGCGCGGATCAAGGAATTCCATTTGTATAGTCTGCCAAACTTGATTAATTAGACAGGCGAATTAGCTGTTTAATATTAATATTGGATTTGTTTCCATCACCGGACTACTGCTTGTGCATCGGATAGGCTCTGTCAATGTAAACATTCAATCAAGCCGTCCGATAAAAAGGTTAAGGCGTCTCAAAGTCACTGAAGTATTCTTCTCCTCAGGTCTCGCCAGCATCCACGGAGGAATATCTAACCAGGGCTGGTTTATTGGCCTGCTGTGCGCCATTGCTCTGCTCACCCTCATTGTGCTGATCGCCTGTTTTGTCAACAGGAATAAAGGAGGAAAATATTCAGGTATGTGCAAGCGCACGCGGCCACTTGCGAATCACACCTTCCATTATTGCCGATAAGCGTGGAAGTAAATGCAGAAAGAAATACAGTATCTTATTTCTGTAGAACAAGTTGCGTGGTGATAGGAAATCTCCTGCATTTGAAGGCAGCGATATTTTACACACTCAGATTCTTCCTGCAGCTTTCCCACCAACGTAGAGCCCACAGCGGGACAAGATGCAAATACTCGCACATGTTGTTCGTGTGCAGCTAATGATGACACAGGCTTTATGGTTATCTCCCTTTTTTTTTGGTCTTCTTCTACTGGGATGTCGAGAGTCCGTAATTGCCTTTATTATTCACAGCTAATGGCCATCAGGTCGTTGTCAGGGTAGCATTCGCCCGTCATGAAAACAAAAGGGCTACACAGCTCACTTCTTTGTTTCTCATTAAATTCCCATTATTACTGTCTCAAATCGGTATTATTTGTGGAGCGGCCCCTGCGTACGATGTCAACCACTTTGTTGAAAATGTTACATCGACATTAACAAAGAACACCCAAAGAACATCTCTATCTGACTTGCCTTCAAGCGTTCGAGCGTATCTTGTAAAAGCGCGTGGTGAGACGATGGATTTCATTCGCAGCTCTCTCGAGCATACCGTATGTTTGATATCATCTGTTCATTTTGCGAGCAGTAAAGGAAAAGGAGGACCTTCATCCAGACGTGGAGTCCCAGGGTATGAATGACGACACATTCTGCGAATACAGGTAAGCGACACCCTCAAAGCAGCGCTTGACACTTGCGTCGTCTCTTTCCTCCTATCTCAGTGCTGCTCTTTATGTCTCCCCTATTGCTGCAAAGAGAACGTAACACTCGGGAGGCTGACACGGAGCCTCATACTTCTTCCGCGGAAGAAATTTGATGTTGCCGGGGAATTGGAACGTACGTGATAAGCAGCCGTAGCATTGTGAGCTGTTTGCACATCAGTTGGGTTGCAGTAGTAGTTGCATCTAGCTATCGTCTATCGTTACACACAAGGCAGTTTGTGACCAATGAGAGCTTGGAAAGAATTACATGAAAAAAACAACAACAACAACAGCAGCTTACTGTTTGATGTTTCTGAAGACAAAGCTTGAGGGAGGAATTCTGACTGCATTCTGAATATATGAGCGTTATACCGCAGAATGGAGGATGCCATCCCTCAATTCATCCTCAAGCCATGTTTGCACCAACCCCGTAGAGTTCATTTCAGCTTGCCACTGCCACGCCGAACGTGGATCTGTATTGTGTGTTGTCATAGCTATCGTAGCAATATGAATAGCACAGAGCATCGGACCTGTGTAATACCGGAGTGCAAGGTGACACAGTAAGCCGAGCCAATTTATGTCAATTTACACGCACGCATGTAATTTGGCGCCATGCTATGTGGCGTCAGCAGCAAAATGAATAAATAAATAAAATGCATTGGGTGATTTGTGATGGGATATACAGTACATATGATGACTCGCTTACTGCACTTTAGATGCAGGTTGTGCAGGCTGCCTGCTGTTAGCTCCATTCATCTGGATGACTTGGGCAGCTCCTATTTTTCCTTCCAAATGTTTTTTTTTTAAATGAATCTGTTCTCCGGTTAATACAGTCCAAACAGTCACCTCGTATTCCAATCGAATTGCTCCAAGTTGCTTTTAAACTTGCTGCTTGGATGAAGCAGTTCACTTTTACACATCCACACATTCAGCGGCCTGCCATTTGCCTGTCTGGCCAATGATACTTTTCCTGCCGACAAGCTTCCTCTTTCCTTATTAAGATAACTTAAAGCTAAAGCAAGCTCCCGCATCGCAAATGGCAGTAACGATTACCGGGTTTGCTCACAATATCGTGGCTGTGAACACGCTATAATATGACAAGTAACCACTTGTTTTTGGGATGGCTGCAGTGGAAAAAAATACAGCAACAATTAGGTTTTTTTTTTTTTTTTTACTTGAATGCACAAGAAGTGGATTGGCAGTGTCGAGCTCAATAAATTGTGGCTAAGTTGGCTCTGCTTGGTGGAAACAAGGCTGTTGTACAAAAAGTACCTTCCCCAGTTTTTGCTATACACACGCAAAAGGGCATTAATTATGCCAACACTTCCTCAAACTACAAAAAAAAAAAAAAAAGTCACAAAGCGCCTACGGTGTAGTGTGCACTTTTTTTTTTTTAGTTTTAGACATTGCTTTCTGAAGGGAGCCCTTGCAGTGTTGAAATGCTGCCATTTCCTATTCTGATGGCACTGGGCACTGACTGGCCAGTACACAGCAGGAAGCTGAAAGCAATCAGTGTTTGAAAGTAGCTCTTCTCTAGGGCAGTATTATTTCTGCACGTTTCATTAATCCTGGAGTGATCCAACTCATGATGGGCTACCCCTGCAATGGTCGTAGTAGACTGCAATTTGCCAATCTGTGGTATCTACAAAGCAAAAATGCAGAGAGCAAAAAGTGTCTGTGTGCCATGCGTTTCACTTCATGAGTTCACGCTTAAATTGCATGAGAAATTTTATGTACAGGTAAGTCCTTAAATTATTGCTTCGCCTTTGCTTTTGTAAGTAGTGTTTTTTCCAACATTCTATAGATAGCTAACTAGAGAGATGGATTGCCGGCTAGCTAGATAGATGGATAGCTGGCTAGGTGTATCGAGAGAGGGAGACAGAGTCAAAGGTTTTATCCACATTGGCAGTTCCATGCTTCCATAATAAAGCAATCAATAATTTCAGATCAATAATTTTAAATTCTTATTTCCACATTTCGATTCATTCAATTTTTATTCTTAGGAGAGAATACACACTAATGGGCACAGCATAATAAATTATCTCCAGACAATCTGAAACTGTAACCACTGGAAGCCTTTCCTCGGTAAATATGAAGCCCCCCGTGGCGGAGATGTAACTACGGTGTGCTTCTTCGACAGTGACAACGATGAGAAGCCACTAAAAGGCAGCCAGCGCTCCCTGAGCAAAGAGATCAAAGCGGGGGACAGCGGGGACAGCCTGGTAGACTATGCGGAAGAAGACACTCACTTCAACGAAGACGGCTCCTTTATAGGCGAGTACGCGGGCCGTAAGGAGAAGAGGATGTCATCTGAGATCAAAGCCACCGCTCAGAGCCTGGCGTGAGCAGCCCAACTTGCATCCATCTTCCAGCGTGCACACTCTTTTCATTAAAACCTGCTCAGCGGGGACCAATGCAAGCCAACATGCGCAATAGTGATGCGGAGCACACGTTTCGTGGCAAATGCAAAAGCACAGGTGTGTATATTATTTCTCTCTCTCGCTCTCATTTATATGTATATATATTGTGTTTATTATACTGTATGTGAAGAGTGTCTTTTTATCATTATCATGACTACAATAAAATGTCGAGGCCTAGTTTTTAATTATTGTGATGGGATCTACACTAAACTCAGCTCCCTGCGGGAACTTTACCCTCCATGGGCCAGTGACTTACAATGCATCTGCCCAAATTTCTGCGGAATTCGTGCACACGCACATTTAAATGGCAAATCTGTTATTAGGGCCTACTTGTGCGTACTTGTGAATAATCTTGGATCCGCTCACCCGATGCATACGCACAAATAGTGAAGGACCAGCTTTAAAAACAACACCAACAAAAAAAAAATAATAATAAAAAGCATGACGTCAAATGGATGCCTGTTTATCGAGGAAATAGGGGCGGAGTTAATGCAAATTCGAGCACAGCAGCCACAAGACGTCTTGTCAATGAATTCTGCTTCGACATGCACATGGGCCCACCGAAGGCATATGGGGCCCATACGCATGTGCCGTGATTCTGATGGCACTTTTGCGTATTGGCTCAATTTGTGCGCAGAGTAATAACATTGCGATGCATTTAGTCGTAAAAGAGTGTTGTTTTGATGAACACTTTTTCAGTTCAAATGTATTCTTTTGTAAGAGCAGTGGGGTTTTTTCTTTTTCTTTATAAGCTATATTCAAAATATGGTCTGCCTGTAAAGGTTACTTATTAACTTATTTTCCAGAGATATTTTGCTGGACATCATAAATATTTTTGAGTCCCGAGTCTCTTGGTGTTAGAAGTAAAAATGTTGTCATTTTGTCTCATGGGGACTCTGCTCATGATCGTTTGTTTGCTATAACAGCCCAGTTTACAAAATGTCACACGATGAATGTATAGAATAGGTCATTTCCAAATCGGAACATGTATTTTTGTGCAAATGACATCATTTCAGGGTTTCGAAAAATATTAAGAAAATGTGTTGACGAAAGGAGACACTTTGTTGCATTTGACGCCTCCATTGTTATTTCATTTTGAGTCTAGCACTATAGTTGCTGCGTTGTTTTATAAAAGAACAAAAAAAAAAATGAATGCCATTTTGCATGTTCGGAGGATTAATTTGTGTTTTTTGATGTATTAAATTGCCTTTTCTTACATTTTTCAAATTGTTTGCCTGTTGACTCATCTCTGTTCTGATACATTGCTACCCCCATAAGTATCAGAAGATGAGAGCGTGGATTAAAAATAAGCCCCCTTTCTGCAGCTATGTACGTATAATAAACGAGACAAAACTGGCATCCATTGAGCTGATTATTTTTAAATGGATGATGATTGTTAATATTTCCTTTGTGACAGAAACATTATGGACTACGGCAGGACATCTTTGAGTTGTTGTAACCTTTGGCTTTGGTCAAAACAATCACGCGAAATCAAAGCGACGGACTCAGCACGGCACTGAACCAGAACGTGTGAACTGTAATCAAGTCGGATGATTGACAGGAGGCAATGGACTTTCGCTAGCCTCTCACTTCACAAGTCACATCTCCCCAAGATAGCCAAGCCGCGAAACTGCAACAACGCAGCCTTCGGTTGTCGGTAAGGGACACTTTTGCTTGACGTGTTTTACTGTACATGCAAACAATTCCGACTCAAAATATAATATTGTCAGAGTGCTTCGGGCGACCAGTCGGTCAGGACATGATAACCGCTGGCAGGTGAAGAGAAAAACAAACCGTGTTTTGGTCTGAAAGACGTTGACGAGGACCACGCCGCAATAGATGAACGACTGAGTAAATACGTTGCCAGTCTCGAGGTGTGACTAAGACTAGCGATCCGGATTGTTGGCTTGGTGTCAAAATTGTCATCATTGCTCCTCCGCCTTGCAATTTCATGGAACGACACAATCTGCCGCTGTCGCATTTGTGCCAGATGCAACGGCACGCTCATCGTAACTCTTCCCGCATTGACGGATGCTTGTGTTTGGAATACGGCGTCGTCCTCAAATGGACTCCCGATAAGCAGACTCAAAATACCAATTGTACAAAATCAGATTGATTCGGCGAAAGGAACACGTAACAGGCGAGCACAAATCAAAGGGCGTATTGAAACGAAGGGGACGCCCTGAAAAACAAAAAAAATGTAAGCAAATTAGACAAGTCCAACCAAAAATTGTTGAACGGCACCATAAGAGTTGAGCATACAAAATACATAAAAAGTTCAATGACAGAAAACAGCAAGAAAATTGGCTCATATCATTTACGTTCTCATTATAATTTGAGCCAAAATCATCACATTGTAATTTTATGCCTGACATGGTGGTTGATAATGATGTTTGTACAAAAAAAACAAAAAAACAAATGAAAGAATACACAACAGCTTCTCATTTAAATGGTAATTTTGTACCGCTGTGCATTTTTTGTGGGGCGTCAGCACGAGCCTTCTGAAAGCAGGCACGCTTCCAATTACAAAGGATGTTCAATTGAGCACAAAGCGAAGGCTTCATTTTAGTTGGGGTCATTTCATGTCATCTGCTTCCGCGTTAGTCCAAGGGCTGGGTGTCACTCTAAAAATGTCTCACATGCTGGAATTTCATTGAAGATTGCACCAACCAAATTTGTAATCAAGTTGCTCGTCAGGGGACTTCTAATGGGAAGCAAATAATCATAAGTAGCCCTGTCATAATTATTCTTGCAATTATTTTCTTGCAAAACCAAGTGTCAAAAAGTCGACACGGGATTGTCTCCTGCCCATCTGTAACCAAGATGAGTTGGAACTACACCCAAAAATTGGATGATTGAAGAAGGTATTTTTCCAAACGGAAATGTCAAGTATGCGGCTTGTACTTACTTTTGGCCCAACTGGTTGCGTACAAGCAATTTTCCATGAATTGTCACCCTTTAACTACTGTGTCGAATTATGTTTTCATTTGATTGGAATCGGGCCAGCCCGGTGGTCCAGTGGTTAGCGCGTCAACCTCAGAGTGCAGAGGTGTGTGGAGTTTGCATGTTCTCCCCGGGCCTGCGTGGGTTTTCTCCGGGTACTCCGGTTTCCTCCCACATTCCAACAACATGCACAACGGCAGGCTGATTGAACGCTCGAAATTGTCCCTAGGCGTGAGTGTGAGCGCAGATGGTTGTTTGTATCTGTGTGCCCTGCGATTGGCTGGCAACCGGTTCAGGGTGTCCCCCGCCTACTGCCCGAAGACGGATGGGATAGGCTCCGGCACCCCCTGCGACACTTGTGGGGATAAGCGGATCAGAAGACGGATGGATGGATGATTGGAATCGGATGCTCTCTTGCTGGATGATTGTCATGCCTCACTATTTGCGCCACTGAGACAGGAAAAAGATGTTTGACTGAAACGAGGGAGTATAATGATCCTGGAGACTTTCTCCAAATAAAAACTTGAGGGTTACATTTGTGAAACCAAATGCGGCACGTGAAGAAAATTGATCCCAGTGCAGGGAGCACCAATTCCCTCTGATGCCGTCTTAGAAATGTGGCGCTTGCAGGTCACTGACTTTAGAAATGAGCAGAAGCCTTTTGTTTTTTGTTTTTTTTAAGTCCCCCCCCCCCCCCCCCCCCCCCACCTGGATTCTCCCAGCTCTGTTATGAGAAGAACCAAACAGAAATACACAACAAAACATTTCTGGAAGAATAACATTTAATTGTATGCATAGCCGCCGTATTGCCCAAAGATGAGGCATAAAACAAAATAATGGTTTTATTAAGTGCCTGTGAAACGGGTGCGTTAAGTAGATAATCACTGCTTGCGGGTTGAATGAAATTAGGTTAATTAGAGCGTCTCTGGAGAGTCAGATTATGATTAAAAAAAAAAAATTCATCGTAGCAACTGGAAGAGGGAGATCTACGTATATTGTATTTATCATGTTTTTGGCTCTTCGTGACTATTCAACCACAAACATGAGGCTTTTTTTTTCCATGCTAAAATAGCAGAGCTCCAATTTCAGAAGTTCCATGCAATGTGCTCAGTGTCGGTTTGTTAACCATTCTTTCCGTTATGGATGCACAGACTATTTACCGAGTAGAGCAGAGTTTAGGTTACAAACAATGAGATTGCTCACAAATACAGGATCTACAGAATAGCTTCAGTGGTCAAATTTGTGTACATTTCTTTATATGACAAAAAATAAAAAAGATGTGCAGTCAGTTTCATTCATGTAAATAAAGCAAGAAAAGTTTACCACATAAGCAAACGTTTAACCGAGCTTCTTTTCTGGCAACCTGGATGCCCTGTGGCACTCTGCTGCCCCGCACAGATAAGTCCCGGGACTACTCCGGACATGTGCCATGGGTGCAAGGGTTTCTGCATGCAGATGTAAAAAAAAATCTCTCTTTCGGGTCATTGAGGCCTCTTTTATAATCTCAGTCACAATCAATCATTGCGGCCCTGAAAATGATCCTGGGACCAAAAATGTAAGGTTGCAGCAGTGAAAGTGTGTCAATAATTGTATACAAAGTGTATTAAATACACATTTGGAATAGACAGCATCATCAATAATTCACTGTGTGGGTCATTTTAGCTTGTGTAATGTTACAGGGGTGGAGCGCGGGGGTGTCGGGGGGTGTGGGGGGGGGGGGGGCTTGGAGTGATTGATACTTAGCTATCACTAACACTCAGCACTGTTGGTCATTCGTGAGCCTCCAAAATTGTCGACCATCTTCAAGCATGCTTTGATCGTCTCTATGCGGCCATGGCAGCGAAGGTCGAGGGGCAAACGAGTTCCTTTTTCTGAAAGCCTTTGCTGTCTCCGTGTGCGGCGGATTTTCAATATTTGGCACAACATGGCGAAGATGCTGAAGCCAAAGTCGCCGAAGTTGGCCGACGACGTTCTCACACCCATCTTCCCCAGTCCTTCGAGGAATATTTCTCTATAATTCTGCAAGAAAATACCCGATTTTGAATGATGCCCCCGCAGAAGTTGACTGAAGAAGGTAAACCGTCAACATTAAATGAAAATACAAAAGCATCATGTGTTGGAATTAAAATAAATTGATCTCAACATCCCGGCTGGATGACTGTCATGCACTTTATTTTGGGGTCAGCCAATCCTCCATGAAGCATCTCCAGTTGGTCCAGAATGCCGCTGCTCACTTCTTAACGGGTACTCACTCGTAAGAGGGAGCGCGTCACTCCTACTGTGGCATCCCTTTACTGGCTCCCTCTGAACGTCCGGCAAGCCCCCTGTCTGCCCATCTTCAAAACTTGTCTTTAAATTCATTTTTATTGTCTGGCTTTTGGCTCAGCGTGACACTTGAGTTTCAGTTTGACTTTTTTTTTTGGGGTGCTTTCTACTGTCTTTGTTATTAGTGTATTGTTTTATAATTATTTTCGCTCGATGTTCAGCACTTTGTATACGGCAGTGAGTGTTTCCAGGATTACAGTTGAGTTGAGTAAAGTGTTTGTCCACCGTCCCAATGCAATAAAATAGTTTGAATGTTACTGCGAGCTTTGAAACCAAACTTGATTTATGAGTCTGAAATACCCACGGAGAATTCTCAGTTTGAAATCGTCTAACCCTCATCAATGATTTGTGACTGCTCAGCGGGCCATCATTTTAACTGCAGCCGCTACTTTGTTTCGAGGTCTTGCTTTGGCACGCGGTCGCCGGAGGACTGCGACAGCGGGAGCCGGAGGCCACTGAGCAATGCGGGCAATTAACGAGACGTGCATGGGTAATGTGATTACAAAGCAGGAAAAAAAAAAAAAAAACAACCTCAAGAAAGCAGTCAGGTGTACTTTGTCACAACATCACTTCCACCGAGAGGAGCGAGGATGTTGCCGAGCATGTAATCCGCCTGACGCGGGCGCGGAATCCGCGGATGACGAAATGACACTGACGTGATTTTCTTTCACCGTCGTGGCATCGGCTTTAGGTCCACAAGCTGTTCCGTACACCAAAGTCTCTGCTGTGACAAGACAGCTGTCTCGGCAGTTTGTGCAGCTCTTTCTAAGTCAACATTCATTTCATCTCCACCGTGATCGTCATGCGCCGAACGGAGCGACGCCCTCGTATGAAAAACGACTCTTGTGTTGAGACGGCGGCCTTGACCTTTACATATTACGACATTGGTTCATTAATAATGCATTTGCGAGCACTTTGCTCAGCGCCATTACTAGATTTCACATTGTGAGTGGAAAAAAAAAACAAAAAACAACAACAACAGCAGTTCATTCTTTTGCTTTTGCTTGCCAACTTTGCCCGTCAGACAGACTTTAAGGGCTCGTTTAAAAATTAATGAGCAGCGCTTACACTGTAAATAAGTGCCGATAATGCACCCTGGGTTATTTGAAATGTAACGCCTTCTGTCGTTCTTTGATTGCCGTCGACGTATCTGCCTTGAGGATGGAAGCCAGCACGGTTGCGCAGTGGTACTCAACTTTTTTTTTTCATCAGACTTTGCTGCTGTTTTGTTGTATTGTTATGAATTCAACCAAAAATCAACAATCGGCACGTGCAGCTGTCTATCTCGCATTTATAATTAGAACCAAAAAAAGCAAAAGCAGATCAGCCTCGGGGCTCGTCATTATTCTGTGCGCATGTTCTCATTAGTTTTGTTCTGGATGTTTTCCTTAAACAAGGCAAACTTTGTGGCTTCCGATAGCGCGTGGCAGTTGAGTGAATAATTCATTCGGCTATCATTTGGATTCCTACTGCACATGTCACACGGTCAGCGTGACTATATTGGACCAAGAGTCTATTTCCTGCCGTATATCAATTTTTCATACCTTGCCATTTGTCCTTTGACGAATGTCATCTCAACACCGGGGACTACATTTTGACATTTCCGCAAGGCTGACTGACAGGAGGAAGAAGACCTTGCCGTGTTTTTTTGCCTTTGTTTTGATGAAAAAAAAAACAAAAAAAAAACAGTTCACCGGTTGAAAGAGTATCTGCAACCATCTTTCAGACCTATTTGTTTCATCCATTCCGGGAGCGTTTTTGCCCATTCATGTCAACACCAATCGAGTTCTGTGTCACCTAATTGTCAACCCGCTTGAAGAGTCTGGGCTCTGCCTCCCATTCAAATGCAGTTTAGGAAAAGCTTGTGAACGCGTGTTCCAGATGGTCATGCCCCTTAGAAGTGTCTCTCTTCCTCGGTAATAGAGCGAGTTGGCTCTTACTCCCTTGGCTGAGTCCTGGGAGCAGTCCAAGCGGCTGCTGTTAATGAGCTGCGGTCTTCCCACCTCTGTCATCCCCGATTCACCAGCTAGGCATGTATCTTGCTTCTATTTCATCTGCCCGTGTTTCTGCATGCGATCAGATGCGGGGGGGGGGGGGGGGGGGCAGGTTGAGCCAATTAAACACGGGACATCAGTCCGTCCCATGCACACTCTCCACCCCACCGCATCTTTGAATGGCTCCGTTTCAATGTCCTCAACTCAGCTGGATTTCGAGAGCACTTTAAAACAACCACCGCTGTCGACAAAGTTCTGTACATGGAGCCAAAAGGACTCACACAACAACAAACATGCATCCATCCATCCATTTTCTGATCCGATCTATCATCACGAGTTTTGCGGTGGTTCTGGAGCCTATCCCAGCCGTCTCCGGGCAGTAGGCGGGCGACACCCTGAACCGGTTGCCAGCCAATGGCAGGGCACACGAGACGAACAACCATCCGCGCTCACATTCACACCTAGGGAAAATATCGAGTCAGCCTGCCGTGCATTATTTTTGGAATGTGGGAGAAAACCGGAGTACCTGAAGAAAACCCACGCAGGCACGGGGAGAACATACAAACTCCACACAGGAAGACCAGATTGAACCCACGACCTCTGCACTGTGAGGTCGACGCGCGAGCCACTCGATCACAGGGCCCACCCAACAACAAAAACAAAAAAAAAAAAAACAAAGACAAGGTCTAGACTCTAGACCATAGGTGTCAAACTCAGGTCCTGGAGGGCCGCTGCCCTGCATGTTTTCCAAGTCTCCCTGTTGCAACACACCTGATTCAAATGATCAGATCATCAGCAAGCTCTGTGCAAGCCCGACATTGAACCTGTTCATTTGAATCAGGTGTGGTGCAACAGGGAGACTTGGAAAACATGCAGGGCAGCGGCCCTCCGGGACCTGAGTTTGACACCTATGCTCTAGACAGTGGGGAGATCGCTACGAGAAGGAGGCTGCTTATGGAACGGCCAGGTCGGAGGCAAAGAGGAAGACCAAAGAAGAGGAAGACTTAGCAATAGCTTGAGCGGAAGATGAAGAAGACGGCGAGAGACAGAAGAGGCAAATCAGGGTTGAACCCGAAGCAAAATTAGATGCTATTATTTTCCGTTCTTATTTAGAATTGCCGTCGCTCTTGTCAGTTTCTCATTTGAAAGCAGCCTTAAGTGCTTCTGCAATCATCCATTTCCCTGGCAGCTTTTATCTTTAGACAGTGGCGCTTTCGTCTTTGCATAATATGCACATGGCTAAGTGTTGTGTCTTTATCACAACAGGAATGTTGACTGAGGCGCACGCTTAAGTGACCATATTGGAACACGGCGTGAGGAAAAATGTCTGCGCTTCAGACGGGAACGCAGACAGAAACGTTTCATCCCCCCCGGTGTGTATTTTTAGTCGCTTGCTGGAGATTCCTCGGCAACATTGCGGGGGTGGCAATTTTCCAGCGGGGAACGAACCACCCCACTGCCTTCTTTGACTCGCACACCCCTGACTGAAGAGCTTCCCTTTTCAAAGCAATAAATAGAAGCTGGATTCTCCTCTCCACAACTTTGAATTTGGGGCATCACCTGATGGTCGGACCTGCAAAAAAATGCATGTTGTCGCCGACGCTCCATGCTGAATGAAATTTTCAAGGGCTTTCAGGTTAAAAAAAAAAAAAAGTGTTACAAGGTTTTTTTTTTCTCCCTGGTTTCATATTGTTTTGCTCCGGTAACAACTGCTTCGTCATTCGTCTCTGGCAGGATGTTTGTTGCCCGCTTTTTCGACACACATGGCGACCCTTCTCCCCACAGAGACAATTAGATGGAAAAATGGATGTTGTTTTAACACGCAAATACGTTTCCAGAGACTTAATAAGAACAAAAGCGAGACTTGAGGTTCCAACAGAAGCTACAACAGACACGTCGATAATTTGCTCAGGCTAGAACCGCAGCGGCCACAGCTACAGTGGAGCCACCGCCCCTTCCTCTGCCAAATTTTAAAATATATAGATCTATTATTAAGATGGTAATTGCACCCGCAGTACAGTACCCTACGGTGTTAAAGTCAACATCCCCAAAAAAGGTTTGAAATTCCACCAACCTTTTTTCAACGACTTGAATGGAGTCCACCGACCGACCGTATGTCAAAGTCAACTGATTGGACGTGATCCGGAAAGGGTGTCTGTTGAAATAAAGCAAGTTCATGGGATCATTTCTAGGAGGGAAAAAAAAAAAAAGCTCGAGAAGGCTGTCCTCGCAGCTTCATCAGCCAAAAGTGAAAGGCTCTCGCCTGCCCCGCCACATCAAGCAATTTGTTGAGGCGGCTCATAAATGACACAGCCGGGCTCGGGTGTCTCTCATGTCGCAAACAGGTCAGATCGGATCCTGGTCGAAAAGTGTGGCTATAAAAAAAGGATTTCGGAATCCTGCCCGTCTTCTGAATTGTTTCTCCCGCTGAGTAGGAGGAAACTCGGTGCCTCATTCGAAATTGTCATTGCAAAAGCCCAAGAGCACCCCCATGGCTGATTTCAGAAGCGTCCGCCCCAAAGTATCCACACTTGAATTTTTTTTCACCAGGTGTATCCAGATACATTTTGAAGCAGATGTATAGTCTCATCTGACTAGTTGACAAAATAACATGCAGTACTGTACATTCAACACACCGTTTTTCTTTCCGTGGACCTTTAATAACATGTTGTTGTTATGAGCGCATGACTGAACACAGTCCTTTTATGAATGATTTCTCAATAAATGAATAGAAGGGAGGATATCAATACATTTCTGACAGTGTTTAATGATTATTACTTTTTTTAATGATCACTTCTACCTCATTTTGAGGAACACTCCATCACTGGTGAGCAACGGCGCTTATCGAAAAAGACCTGCCTTCACTCATGCGGCGCCATGTTGGTGACCCGACCCCTGAGTCAGGCGGGTATTTTGAGACCATTTGATTGAAAATGCGACCGGAAGGTCAGAGAGCAAAATGAGCCTTTCTTTGTTCTTGCTCTTCTTCGAGCGACACGGAAATCGATCCTTTGTCATTGGAAACGACAACGGACAGACAATGACAAACGGGAAGCGTCAATATCGCAGTTTTTCGCTCATATCATTGCATGTTATCTAATGATGACTTGGCTCTTCGACACTTGCCCAAGTTGTTCAATATCAGGAAGTTCTCAACGTAGCACTCGATGTCCCACCAGATTAGCGGTAATTACATGAAACGAATCCCTTAATTAAGAAGTGACATCTGATAAGTGCGCATTTGCCCTTGCTATAGTTTGTATACCTGGATCCCGAGCACATACTACACAGATCATGAAACCCACATCTACCCTGGCTGCTTCCTTTCTATTTCTGGGGGCGGATTTTCACCCAAGGGAGCCCTATATTGATAATGACGTTCAGACTGCAGGCGTGCCATCCTCCGGGATTTGCCCTTACATGAATGGCCGCTTGAGTTATTACGCGTAATGGTAATGACTCCTCCGCCGCTTTACTGCTGAGGCCAAGGTCCCACGAATGAGGCACAGACCAACCGTTGCATCAAGTCCCATCCCAAAAACCCATTCAAGGTGCTTTTCACAACGTTTTGACCCAATCCCTGCACTGTCTTCAATTCAGAGTTGAAATTACAATTTTACAATATTTTATGGTAGGAAGTGTGTGCATTATGTGAATAGATTTTTTGCTGAGGTTCCTTTTATGAAAGCGGCACTTAATCCAGGCGGTAACAGATGTGGGGAGCGCCGTCAGCCCGCAGCACCGTCGGCGCTAAATGGATTTGCAACGAAGCCATCCCGCGATGAGCTGCTTCCGTTGGCAATAAAGCCGCGCCTCAACACGGGCGTGGCTCTCCTTGCTCTCTTTCACGTGAACTCGAACGGCAATTAGCCACCCTTGGCTCATTCTTGCGAAAGCCCGTGACCGGAGTCAGTCATTCAGTGATCGCAAACACAGAACTTGGCGTCGTCAGAGCGGTTTTTAGACGGTGCGCGGTGCCCCTTACACGCTGGTCAAACGCTTGTGTCTCCCTCCGGCCAGACTCTGTTCGTTTTATCACCCGTGGCACTGTCAGTCATCTGACCCCCTCCACCTGCAATATTTCTCGCGGCCTTATTTCGGCAATACGGCCCAGCTCTTCGAGACATCACGTTTCCAAGACAAGTCGTACACTCGCAAGTGCAGAAAATAGCTTGTGACGCCTGCAATTATTTCAGACCTTCAAAAGATGTTTCTTCCTCGTGATAGATTAAGCTTTATCTTCACCGCCACATGGCACGTCTTTTTTTTTTTTCCTTTGTAGTGAATTATTTATTTTTAGTTGCAACGGCATCTCTGAGGAGCATTTCATCAATATGCCCTAAATGAAGATAAGGGCAGCAGGAAAGCATCCTGTAAAGTCGAATGGATTTCCACTGCTGTTAAGCTTCAACTTCATGATGGGGAGTCCGTTGTGATTTCATTCTGAAGACGGTTCTTTTGTTTTGTTTTGTTTTTTTCCCCACTCAAATGCAATAGTCATTCAATCTCAGCTAAAAACATTTTCCATTTCCATCCATCCATCATCTACCGCTTATCCGGGGCCGGGTCGCGGGGGCAACAGCTTTAGCAGGGAAGCCCAGACTTCCCTCTCCCTAGCTACTTCTTCCAGCTCTCCCCGGGGGATCCCGAGACGTTCCCAGGCCAGCTGGGTGACATAGTCTCTCCAGCGTGTCCTGGGTCTTCCTCGGGGTCTCCTCCCGGTGGGACATGCCTGGAACACCTCACCAGGGAGGCGCTCAGGAGGCATCCGAATCAGATGCCCAAGCCACCTCATCTGGCTTTCCATTTCCATTGTTAATAAAATATGACGTACTATTATGTTGCTGAATGTACACGATTACACTCACAAGAGCTGCAGTTTGCAATGAGAATGCGTCCATGTAAAATGTCAATACTGTGTCACTTCCACAGGCTGAGAGGCATTTCAAAGACTATTTTGGGGGTGGGGGGGGCGTTCATTTGCATAAACCCCGACCCTCTTTCTGGCACCAATGCGCGGACATCTAAAGTTGCAAAAGGGGTCCCAAACTGTTGATGTGATGATAACATCCAACCATCTATCCATTTCCTGATCGGCTTTATCCTCACAGGGGTGGCGGGGCATATGCCGGAGACTAGCCCAGCTGTCTTCGGGCAGTAGGCGGGGGACACTCGAAACCGGTTGCCAGCCAATCGCAGGGCACAAAGAGACGAACAACCGTCCGCGCTCACACTCACACCTGGGGACAATTTGCACTCTCTGCACTAACCACTCGCCCACCGGTTTGCTGTGATGACAACCAACAATGAAGCTTTGGTTGCAACAATTTCTGTTGCCGTTAAGTGCGATCGGAATATTTGATGTGGTGGGTTTTGGCTGTCAAGATCTTTTCAAAAAGGTGGGTGTTTTGCGACGAGTGAAGCCTCACGATGTGATGGACAATGGACGGCCTTTGGAGTCCAAGGTCCAGGAGAAATGTGGCCACTGCGCCGTTAGCAGACTAAGAGGAGAAGATTCATTTTCGGCATCACTTCACCCCGAGATGATCTCATTACTTTGTGTGAGTGGACAATCACAGCATTGAGCTGAGCATCCACCCTCAGAGGCGCTCCTCTGCTGCTTGCATATTGATTGCGCTTTCTAATAGCAGGACAGGACATGCACCAATTTATTCATGGCATTAAGAATGCCAATGACAATTATTATTTGTTGAGAGCACAGTATTAGGAAATCTTTTGGGGGGGGGGGGATAGTTTCTGGGTAGATTAAGGTGAGCAGTTATAATCGTGGGCGTTCACGATATTGGATGACCTGAAAATGAAATCGCATGCAGGTGTGATTGTGGGAGTGAAAGGCTGTCTCTCGATCAATCAAAGTAATGTAACACTATGCGGTGGGGGGGAAAAAAAAAATTGTTAACTCCACTTGATCTACTTGACCAACATTGCAAAAGGCGAATAGCTTCTGGGTTTGGGATCTAGCGTCAAAATTCCTTTCCATCCATGCGTTCTCGAGACCTCGTGTCCTCGTTCGGGTCACAGGTGAGCTGGAGGCTACCTCGGTTAACTTTGGGGAGCAGGCGGGGAGCACCTGAGCACCACGGAAGGGCGCGGGGAGACAAACAACCATTCGCGCTCACTCCTACGGGCGATTTCGGAGTTTGAGAAGAATGCATCAGGATCTCCATGAGCTTTGGCAGACACCATCAGCACATTTGGAGACAATTTTTCTTGAACAACCAGATACGTTTTCCCTTCTGACCCCACACAGGTACTCTTTAAACAACAGATCGTGACGTAATGTTTAGCCCATGAGGATCTTACTATCATGCATGTTTTTGTAACCTGGCAGGAACGCCGAACAGGAAGTCGTGGGAGATTTGCACCACGAAACCCTTGACGGAGGTCAAAGTGTTCCATTTGGCCAAGTGGTGTTGGCTTGCGATTTGTTCCGCAGACCTCTTCGGGTCATCCGCCGAAGGGGTTGCACATACGTTGGCTTACACGCATTTGTCTCAAGCTGGTATGGCGTCAATGCAACCGTCTGCGGCGGTGGTGGGGAAACTCGCAACTTCGCAAGTGAAAAATGACAGACAATTGGATCGGATCCATTGGGTTTTCTGGTTGACTGCTTTGAAACCAGTCGGCCATATTTAATGACTCGTATTTGCTCCGATTTGGACGCAGACGCGAGCCGTTGAAAGCATTATCTGATGAACCCAAAAGTTAAATCCCTTGCGCATGTTCTAGGCCTGACTTCCCATTCGGCTGATTTGACCATTTCTGACCCGTTCCATTGTGGCCTGGGCTTGGACAGCAACCAGACGCGTTCCCGCCTGAGCTCTCAGCGGCAGCGGCGGCAGACGGTGCATGTGCGAGCTGTGATAGCAAAAGCAACTGAACAGGAACAAACCGGCTTTGGGAGCCTCGATGTGATTTGTAGAACGGGCCCGGCGTTAGTCATATTCAAATCAATATCCTACCCCACGTCTCAGTCGAGCTTATCTTGATATGGACAGAAAAAGCCATTCAGTTTATTATTTTTTTTCCTGTTCTTTTTATCTTTATGCATAATGCTGGTTGGTGATAATGTACAATTTTGGTTGATGTGGTAAAATATGTTACTCTATGATTAAGCAAAGCCGTAAATAAAATATGTATTAGTAAATAATGATTTGCATTATTCATGATTACAATTCAGATGTATTCATTAGCTGTTTGTGTCAATTTCTCTCCCGTGTGTTCCTCACTCGATAGTCACAGCGTTCACCACATTTTCCAGTTTGATCACAAAAAAAGCACTAACCGGACCCTCGGTTCCTTTTTTAGCATGCCCCCCCCCCCCCACACACACACACAGTTTTAAAACTGGAACAAAATTGTGGGGTGCTTTTGAATTTGTTCTTATAATATTTGGCTGCCAGCAATGTTATTTGGAGTCCTCTGACTGCAGGTTGAATAACCTTTTGAAGGACTGAAGGCGACGTAACCTTTGGGAACATTTAAATATTCATGCGATGACCATTAACACTTTGGCTCGTTAAATTCCCTTGAGCTTGACGTTTTCCGCTCGTGTACAGAAATGGCTTCATTCAAATATTTGCTCTGAGGAAGGAAGACGTAATTCAGAATTGTATTTTTTTTTTCTTTTTGTAGAAAGTTATCAAAGTAACTTCTTGGAACTAACCCAATGTCAGACCTGATTTTGGATGGCTGTGTAGTGTACGTGAGCGACTTTCCATCAATTTGACACAGGTCAATCCCATGCAGGCGGCCCTTTACAAATAAGCAATCTCACCTGTAAGGGGTTGTCGTCTTCGCTGTCATCTTACTTTTTGACACTGAAAGGGTTCAAGGGTGACCGTACATGAAGTTGAAACAAGCAGATCCTCAGCAAAGGTCAGGAGACCTCCAGTGCTACCAAATCCAATTACACAAGTTGGCCTTACACACTTCTGCTGGATAGCTGTTAGTTTGTATTTATTTATTTATTTATTGGGGGGGGGGGGGGTTGTTTTTTTTCTTTACATGGTTAGCCAAAGAATAATAATACTTTGAAAATCCATAGATACGAATTACATTGTAACAGTACAAACATTATAAAGGGGCTGTGACTTATGTATACAGGTATAGTGTTTTTCTACCTCGGGTACTCAAAGCGCTCTCCACTGTTCCCACATTCATCTGCTGATGACCCAGCATCAGGAGCAAGTGGGGGTTCGCTTTCTTGCCCCAGGTCCGTATTATGCCAGGTTTCATGCATATTGCAAAACAAGATGTACACACCTGCCCATATCGTGAAGGCTTTTTCAGACTGAAATATGAATGTCTTTATATTTGTTTGGAACGTAACGTTTTGACTTGTCTGCACTTCCACATGTGACTTATTCGAAAGTTTGACACCACAGATACTCTTTTTTTTTCCCAGAAGCTCTATTTTGTTAGATTCTGAGATTCCGTTTGGTTTTGCTTCCTCGTGTGCATTTGTTGTCCTTGTTTGCTTTTGCTTCCACCTGTTCTTGTCATGCGGGTCCCTTGCGTTAACCAATGAGCTCCCCGCAACCCTTTGTGTCCTGCGCAGGTGTTCCTTGTTGTCCGCCAGTTCCTCCTTTTCAGTCCACTGGATATTTTCTGCTCGCATATCATTTCCAAGGTTGTAGATTGCTTGTTTTTAATTCATCTGCCTTTATAGTTTGGGACCGTGTGAATAATGAATTAGTCTGTTATAAAAAGTGATGCATCATTATCTAATGGCTGAATTTTGAAGGATACATTTTTAAGCGGGCGGAAGGATCTTGGGCTGAGTCTTAACTGTGCTCTTCGCAAAACATTCCAACCCCCCTAAAAGAAGCTTTCATTAGCAACGCCATTCAATCAATTGATTTCCATTCACAAAATACCTTGACGGTCTTGATGCCGGTTCACTTTGGCCTCTTTGCAATCGATCTTCAGGTGACTGCGGAGAAACCCCCTACCAGTTTTTACATCATTGAATTGCAAAAGACTGCTTCCCTCTTTGAGGTCACATCAATCTCTGTACCGATTAAAGGGAATGAAGTTAATCTTATTGTCATTTCAATTGTCTTTTATTGAAAGCCCGCATCAAAAGTGAGTGTGTGATATGTTACACTCCCCCGCTAGTACCAAAAAAAAAAAAAAAAAAAACAGATTGATGGTCTGCATGTGCAGCTGCATCTCAGAAAGCCGACAATTGAATTCACGTCGCAAATGCATTTAAGCGTTGAATGAGATGCTATTTGCTGTTCATTCGGAACTGTATTGAATCCATTGAATGTAAGCAGACTAGTCCTGACAGCTACGAATGGTTCATGGTCACAATGGCACCCAATTCGAATCTGAGTGTTTGGCAAGACTATTGTAATATATCGGCTATTGCCTCCCATTCCACAAACCGCACAGATGTCACACTTAAAACGTTGCGGCCGCAGACTCATTTTGATATATGGATAAAACAATGAGGGCGGGGGGCAAAGGGCTCATCGAAGCATGGCACCTTGAACAAATTGGCCCAGCTAGCATGAAGTAACACACACACACACACTCACAAAAATATTCTTGAAGATGGAAACAATTTGTGCAATCCAGTTTGGGATGTGTGAGACCAGTAGAGCTCACAACAAATGTTTCTGAAATGTAAAAATGGAAATAGTCCCTGATTGGTGAACTTTGAATTGCTTCACGTTGTGCAGAGATTTTAACTAGCCATGCTCTGATTGGCCGTCGAGCAGCTGCCACTGTTTGAACGTATTGGACCGTTGGATGGCTTCGTAATGATAACATGACATTGGAGTGATGTCTCTGCAGAATTGCTCGCGATGCTTAATGCCAGGTTTATGTATGCCCCAACACAAGAGAGCGCCGGCAAATCTAAATGAACTCTCGCAAGGCTGCTGGAGTTAATTTCTCATTCCACATGTTCAACCAATTTTTCAGAGCATAATGAAGCGGAACATGGCTCCCCAGAGTTCACAGGACACCCCTCAACCCTTTTTTTTTTTAATGCCAGACCTGCTGTACATCTCTAGTTAAGTGTCCTCTTACATTTTGACATCAGCGCTTTGCATGTTATATTTCTGAATATCTGTTTGTACTGGTGTTGATGTAAAATAATATCAGGCTTTTATGGAATGAGAAATTATCTGGTCAGATTGTTTCCCTTCCAGGCATCATTAGCTTGGTTTTATCTCTTTTGTCGTACGCAACACCTGCAACCACCGTCAGCGGGGTAGAATAATTTTCACCATTGTGTGTTGTTTTTTTCCGAGGGCACATAAATTAACCGCGGGGATCACGAGAAAATGCTTTAAATTTGTCAACTGTGACCAAGAAAAGATATTGTTCCCGTGGATGCCAAGCATTATAAACACTGCAGTGGCTGATCTGAGACTGCGCGCAGGCCAAAGGTGTCCCGCTGTCACGTTGCAAGGTGGTGGTGGACCCCAAAAAGCAGGCAGGAGGGAGGAGCAGGGTGTATTTGAAGAATTGTATTTAAAACAAAGAAAACTACATCCAAAACAAACAAAGTCCAAAGTATCAAACAAAAACCATGACTAAAGCTAAAACATAACAATGAACTAAAAATGACAGAAACTAAGAGCAAACAGCAACACACATGACAGTAGCAAGAGCAACAATGACCCGACACCGAGTGTTCGGGCAGGAGTCCTTTTATACAACTAATTACCAAATGACCAACAGGTGTGCAGCTGCCGGGGGAGCCCTACAGTGCCACCTGTTGGTCCCTAAACCGAATCATGACACCCGCGGGCCGTACCGTGCCCAACTCTGCCTTATGAGTTTATGGTGCATTTGTTTAAGGTTGAAATTTAGTTGACGTTTGTCAGACAGCCTCCAAAGAGGCTCTCGCGACACAAAGTCCACTTTGCTTGAGTAAACCTGCGGGCGAATACCTTTTGACCGAAAATGAAATGCCGTTACCTTACCTGACACTGAAGTAATAACAATTCTGTTCTGAAAACGATTCACATTCTCCAGGCCACAAGTTGCAGATTCATCTTTGAATTCATACGAAATCCGCGCCGACGGTGTTTGCCAAGCTGAAATCTATTGATCGTGTAATATTGATTGAAGTATTGGGCTACGTGAATATTTATGACACCCGAGTTTTGATTTCCAGTCGATGATCTTTTCCTCAGGAATCAAGACGGCGCACAAGACAAAACAATTCATCACAGACCCAAGCAGATGGCAAAAAAAACGAGTGTCCTCCATTGCGAGGACTAAAAGGACCTTCAGTGTGTTTCCACAACAACCAAATGTAGAGTCTCACAAGGAAAGCCATTAACTAATCCCGTTATTGATCAACGCCACCATATTTGATGGGCGGATGACAAGACGCTGTGAAGGAGAGCAAACAAAATGGCCAAAGGTTAAAAAAAAGTGGAGACCCAATCAATAATGATGACTGACAAGATAAAGCGTGGCTGGTCGGTATTGTGACCTCTTCGAATAAACACCGGTGAAGCAAATGATTATACTTCACTCCCCACATGTTTGTTTTTCTTCTCTTTCCCATCGCCGTTCGTTATTTGCTTTGTTGCATATGCACGTCTGCTGTCATTTGCGTCATTCAGAAAAGAAAAATTAAAAAAAATTCAAGTTTTCAAATTAAACTGTGACTCGGAGCTGTAATTGTAGACAAATACGTTTGTATTGATTTACCTGCGGTGGGACTCAATTAAAGGAACACTTTCACGTTTGCTAATCGATTCATCAAATCTGAATTAAATACGCGTATTTGGCAATCTATGTAAGACCTGCAAAACAAACAGATTAGCGCAATTTTCAAGTGCCCAGTGTAATTATAGTAATGAGATTTCAAGCAACACAATCACAACGTAAACTAAAAACTCAAATTGGCGATACTCAAGCTTTCAAGGGCTTTTTTTTTTCTCTGTCGCAACATCGGTCTGACATGGTAGGATGATTTAGTAACAATTAACCCCCCCGACCCAAACCCCCCCCCCCTAAAACCAACTCCTGCAGCTTTGCCATACTTACTTGCTCAGTTTTTTTTTTGTTTTTATATTACCCCCCATCCCCCCCACACCGAGTAAAACAGAAGAGGTTTTGCCAGGGAAATCCCGCAGACTTTCAAGTAACTTGATGGGGAGGAGGAGATTCTTTGACCTTGGAAAATGAAGTAGCTGTTGCTATGGCAACTGTTAATCCTTCTGTCACTCAAAGACTGCCTGGCTGGTGAGGCGCCCGCTCCAGTCGCCTTTCATGGCACACCTGATATGCATATTTCTCATAACGAGGGGTTTTTTTTTTTTGCCTCTTTCTCATGCATGCCCTCGTTTATTTGAAGCGGAAGCACAGAGGTCTCAAAAGGGACCACAATTGGAGGAGGTACTGTTTCTGACTGCAGTATAATAATCTCGCCGCATTTGTAACGAGAGACTTGCCAGCCAACAGTCACTTCATTTGATTGTGTCTTCTTATATCGAAGCAGCGTCAGGTTGATATAATTTTACAAGCAAGATATTGTCATCAAATAAGATCGGAGGTCCCTTTGGACACTTGCTCACGTTTTGACTTTGTCAAACTTGAAACGAGTCTTCAAAGTTGGAGGGCTCGGCCTTCTGGTTCAAGGTAAACGGCATTTGTCACAATTGATTTCTTTTCTTTACATTTTGGAAAGACGATTGCTTGAATATTTTCAGTGGGGCGGCAGTGCAATTCGCACCATTCTGAAAGATCCTGATTGCGTGCATGAAGTCCACCAAGCCAAATAAAATGGTGAGGCCCGAATACGAAGCCGTGAGAGCAATGACAGTGCGGTCAACAAAACCATTGCCAAGAGCCTGACTCATATCTCTACCAGACTGGTTCTTGCTGGCTTCTGCTGATAAAGCACAGCACAGACGATTACAATGAAAACATGAATTCGCACATTTTATTGAGGCATAATTAGGCTTTTATTTATTTCTTTTTTTTTTACCTCTTCTTATGCAGGTGAAGCACGTCCCAGCCTTTTTAGAGGGCCCGGAGTGCGAGCTGCAGAGCTTTCCCGCTTGATTTTGGGCAAGACTATGTCCGTTGTCATTGCTAACAATAGCCTATTCGAATCCTCATCCACGTTCCAAAACAGATGTTCAGCGCCAAGAGGTATTTGGCTGCCTGTGTTGACGGTACGTAAGACTTTAATGCATAACAAGACAGTTGAAGTCTCTTTGGATCTCTTTCTTGTATCCATCTTAGCTAACGCGTTTAGATTCTCGGCAGAGGTGATGTGATATCCTCGGCCGGCCAGTTTCCCTGAATGGATTTCACTGAGCAAAGATTTTCCGATGGTGATCTTTGCTAATCCGCGTAATCCAGGGAAAATCTGTAAAACCTGCGTACAGACACCTGTTTGTCATTTACTCATCTGGCCTTCCCGGAGTAGGGTCATGACGGGGTTACGGTGAGTATCTATTCTGGAAGGTCCCTTGTTCTTTATCCCACTGTAACAATCTCCATCCACGGTGGAGTATCAATGCGTCCCACTCCATCGTGCGTTCTGCCCGAGTAAAGCAGAGACCAAGTGAGCTGATTGGTTGCCGTGTTTTTAGAAAATGTAGAATCCCAAACAAACCACAGCCGGAAATGAAGAGCTATCATTTAATTGTATACATTGCTTGTCCTAAATAGAAACGCACGGGGTAAGGTGGGCTACACCCTGGACCTCTCCTCAGCATATCTCAGACATCAATTAATTTAACATGCCAAGTTTGTGTCATGGTGGATCTGTTTGTGACCAACAGGTGGCGCTGTCGGGCTCCTCTTACAGGGCACACCTGTTGGTCATGATAGGGGCGTTCACACGGCAAGATTTGGTCCGGTGCTACGCCGGGGCTGCCCCAGTAGAGCGTTCACACGTGCAAATTAGCTCCGGCGTAGCCCCGGAAAACAGCTTACACCGGAGCAAATTTGATCCACCTCAGGGAGGTGGTTTAAAAATTTGCTCCAGCGCAAATGCTCGTTTGCGAAGCAGCACCGGTGTAAATTTGCACGTGTGAACGTAACTGGGTTAAATTTGCTCCAGAGCAAATGCTTGTGAAGAGTTGATTACATACGGCGAGAATGCGTTGCTTTCGTGCTCTGTCGGACTTCCGTCCAGTGTTTGTTTAATAAGACACAAGACTTGGCTGGTAACATCTTTCCTTTTGTAGGAGACTGGACTGTCTCGGAGTTGTTTGTGTAGTTTGTTCCTTTATTGTGTGTTCACAACCCCCCGCCCCCCATATAATTTATTTTGTGATTTCCTCTCTTGATTTTCTGTTTGGCGCATTACGTGTTTGCTTTTCTGAGTGTGATTGAAGTCATCGTTGAATTACGTTTTCGGGGGTGGTCACTCTCGAGCAGAAGGCACCGAGACCGAGAAGGAGAAGGACGTGCCTGTCCAGTAGTCACTTGAGTTGTGTATACGTTTTAAAAAGAACCAACACGACAGCTCATTTGTTTTCTGTCGTTTTTGCTCCGCTGCAGAAACTGCTGAGTGAACGCAAGTGGGGCTGCACCGAAGCTGTGCCGGTGTTGACACGTTCAGCGGCTTTGTACATGTGAACGCTCCACACAATTTGCTGCGGTGTAAAATATATCGCAACAAAATACATCGGTGCAGCGCCGGAGTAAATGTGTGCCGTGTGAACACCCCTAGTGTTTCTGTGAATTCGTTTATAAGTTATTGGGCTTGGACAGACGGGCAAATTTGCTCAGATGAAAACGTGCATCCTTTCTTTTCAAGAAATAAACACCACTGGTGAGTAACATCTTTATTTTTGAACACTTCAAAGGTTATATTAATAGTCTTAATTTGGTTATGAATAAAATGGATGTGGTCTTGATTTAATTGACTGTGTAGGCTCTGCTGCTTGTGGATGTAAAAAGTGCCCACTGTGATGCCCCACTCAAATTTTGATGGCAAAGAAGCCACCGGATGAGACTTTGTTGTACTATATTGTTTCTTTTCATTCATGTATAACATCGCGATCAAGGCTTTAGGTGAACGTGATTATTATGTTTGTCGGCTAATTAAATTTATTAACGAGAAATTTAATCTCTTTGATGACAAGAAATCCGAATAAAAGTTTCGCACTGAAGTCAGTCAGTTGGTGTGTCCTTTAAACATGAAATAAACCTAAAAATGGGATCTTTCCAAATTGCTCCCTGGGGACCTGCGGAGTGCCAAATTTGCCTTGAGTATTTGTTATCCTCCTGAGTGGCACACCATGCGGTGACACTTACGCAACATGACAGTGTTTGAAAATGGACTTTGTGATTCAATAAGTTGCCATCTTGCCTGCTGTATGTAACACATATTCCTGTGTTTTGCCATTTTTGCCAGCGTGCCGTCTCGGTTTGAAACCCGTTACAGCAATTTATGAATCCCCGTCAAAATTTTATTTCGTTGGAAGTTGGAAGCAGGTGTATGGTAGAACATCTTAAAGATGGTATTAGAAATAATGAGGAGAAGCTTTACTGCACCAGCAACACTTAACTACGATTCCTTTGAAATGTGGTGTTGCTACCGAGGGCACCTATCCAGCACTTTGACTTGGTGGCATTTCAAAAGGCAGAATCTGAAGTTCTGTGAAAGAAAACACAGCCCCCGAAATAACCAACTCTGTCCCTTAGCTCACATGCTGGTAGTTTGACATGTGTTGTGAAATACAGCCGTGTGGTGAAATGGCAAGCGTGTCAAGAATTTCCGAAACTTACATCACTGCACTCCGCCAAAAGTCAGCCTGACTTGAAAAAAGCGAGGAAAAAAAAAATCTATGACTTTAAGCTGCTTGTTCTGCTCGTGCAGAATTTGGCCCTAAATATGTAAAGCGACTGCAAGAGTCAGAGCTTGACTCACAGCTTGGACCTAATCCTTTATTCATAGCTATCTCCTGAGAATGGCAGCAATGAGGGAGTTGCGACTTACCTTCGGTGGGCTGAAGAGTCTTGTGCTGCTTTGCTCTGCTCATCAACATGTGACGTGTATTCGGCAACAATCCAAGGAAAGTGTCGCAGAGCGACTTGAGCCCATGGCCCGCCCCAAAAATCCCTCAAAACATGTTTAAGGCGATGCCAATTAACCCGACTCTTAACTGTAATTTGCATTCCATTGACGTCCGATCATTAACTTGGGTAGAGAAGAGGATACTTTTTCATATTTTGCCATAACACGCACGCCCAAATATTCTATTTTTGTTTGTCACCTGGCTATTTTTATTTTTTATTTTTTCTGTCAGCACTCAAATCAGCAGCTGTTCAATGCAATGCGATTCCAAGGACCTGCTGGTGCGGCTCTGGCATGTTTTCACATTTTCTTTGGACTGAAATGCTTGACTCTGAGCTCTTTTAATTAAAGGGTGCGTGGCCGTCAAAGCAGTTGAAAAAAAAAAAATCTTCGCTAACTGCCGCTCTTACACCACAGTCGCCTTCAACAAGCCGCATGGGGATGTTTGCATTTCACAAACCTTTGCAGATCAGTGAATTCAGAACTGTCCAAATGAGACGGGCTAATGTATTGTTCTAAAATGTGAAATAGAACTGAACTTGACTCAGACAGGGTTTCTTTCACACAACACTAGAAGTAAGCCATGTACAACACCGGTTCCCCACACTTTGGGAATTACTGATACGGAGCATACTTTTCAGTGACAGAAATCCAATATCAATAATACCAACAGGCCTCGAGTCTCGTATTCGAATGCGGTGCCGAGGTAATTCGTATGATCCTGTAAAGCTATCATGGCAGAGGGTAATCTACACCAGCAAGGTAAATAAGCAACCAAGTGTGAACAGTCGATGGGGTGAAAATGGCATTCGGCCTGCAAAACTCAGTGCCGTGTAAAATAGGGGGGCTCCTCGCCGGTGCCATTTGTCAATGTCATTTATGGTCTTTGCCTGCCTTTACGTTAATACTTGCAAAGATGAAAGGGGAACGTAGGAGAAAACAAGGGCCAAAGTGGTCACTCGTGAGGCAACGGTGTATTCTGGAAACGCATCAGCCGTCAGACTTCAGTTATTGACACATGATCATTGGGGGCAGCAAATTCCAGTACTTTCCAACGTTTCTGGAGCACGGATGCCTCCTCTTTTGTTCTCATCTGTTTGGCAGCCTCCGCCGCCGAGCGCCTCGTTCTTGCAGCCAAATGACTTTCCCAACTAGCGGAAAACTGTTTTGCCAGTTTATGAAATGCAAAGCAATTGTCAAGTAATCACAATTAAAGTGAGAGACATCAACAGAAAATATTGAGCTATCATCTGGCCAATGTGCGCATCTGACAGTTTAGTGGCTGCAAAGCAATTTAAAATGACGCGTCCTCAGACCATGTCTAAATTGTAGCGCAAAGGAGAAAAAAAATGAATGTATTATTCTTATTATTATATTTTTGTAATCATCCCACAAGCCGCCAAGGGGACCCTCAATGACATCTGAGAGTTGCGTCTAGCTTGTTCCCCTTTTTGCATAATTCCCATCGGGAATGATCACTTTGGGGCTGTAACCATCACAGCCTGCTGTAAACCTCCCAACCGGGGAGTCATCACGCCCTCACAGCCTCACTACTGTGAGAGGAGCAAACGGTGTGCAAAGGAAGCCGGGGATTCTTTTTTGCAGTGTGGCTCTATTAAATTTTTTTTTTTTTTTTTAAATCAACAGGTCTAAAGTCTGAGATGCAGTGAGGCTTTTTTTTTTCCATTGACCCTAACACCTCTAAGTTTGTGTTGGAATATGTCAAGGCAATACTGAGTTGTATGGAGGCTTGCTCTAGCGCCTGTGTGGATGAAAGAAGAGGCCAGTCAGGTTCATAAATAAAATTGACGGCAGGCACCTTAACTCAAACACGACATGAAATCCGTGTGCAATGAGTGGCGGACTTTTTTTGGGAGGAAGGGGGGGGGGGGGGCGGGGGGGACCAGCTAGGAGAAAAAAAACTAGTTTTTAAATGCAGCGACGTGAGCTGTTTTCTACAGTGCTCGTCTTCAATGGGGTTGCGGTGAGCTGGAGCCGACAGTAACCCCGGATAAAGCGGGGTCTACCCTTGCATGATCTTGAATGCTGAATATACACATAAAAAAATGTGTTCGTTCAAATAAATGCCAAATAATAATGAGCGACCGTTATATATATATATGTCTGAATGCATGAATATATACATATTAATGCTGGCAGTCATATTTTTGCAATGCGCATCACCCCCGGCCCCCACAAAAAAAAGTGTTACATCACGATTTCAGCAGGTTTCGGCATGCAAACTGAGAATGAGGTTTAACATTCTGTTGCGATATTAACATTAAAGTGCAGCCCGGGGGATGAAAGCGCTGCCCATTTCCCATCTGCGATAACAGACAGTCGTGTAGTTCATGAAAAGACCTGCGCGACCTGGTTGAAGTCATCTCACCCTTCAAAACTTTGCCTAATTTGCCACACAAGAAGTAGGATGTTTTCATCTTCCAGGGAATGTGAAGAGAAAGCCCGCAGCGTGTCACCGTGCCTTCTCGTGCACTGCTGCGACATGAGGTGACGCGCACGGATGAATGGCACAACAATGGGCCTCTGGTCACGCTGTCTCCGTGCATTCCGAATGCTCTCAGCGAAATGTACCTGTTTTTCATGTGTATGACATACGACTACGGCTTTGTTACTCTCTTCTATGAATGGAAATAGACGAATTCACAGGATTATTGTCACTTGGAAGAGCATTTTATTGCTCTGTCTGTCACGACGGCTCACTGGCAACGAGGGATAGTCTCTGGCGGCACCGCCGATTGTCTTTCACGGCGCACTGGTGCGCCGCGGCACCTGGTTGAGAATCACCGCCGTTTGCTGCCGGCACGCGGCGGTATCAGATGTCCGCGGAAAGCTAATTACAGCCGCCAATGTTTTCCCCTGAATGGACCTGGCAAATGATGGTGAATTAGGTGCAGGTATTGCACGTCTCTTTGGGTTAAAAAAAAAAAAAAAAAAAAAAAGAATGATCACTGCCCGCTTCATTTGTCATCATGGGTTTTCACCCAGTTGCCGGAGCGCATGCCTCCTTGGGGCCATCGCTCACACATCAGACTCTTATCCACTCTACTGAGGCTGCTCAGAAGAAGGCACTTTCTGGGGTTCAATCTCTCTCCTTTGGTTATCCTGCTTGGGTGACTCGTGACCGAACTGGCAGGGGCTCCCTTTACAGTCGACCAATCTATTGTTTGAGACATCATGATGGATCCCCTTTGCAATCTTGACAAGCCATCTATTCTGAACCTGCAGACCCTTGCTCCTGAGAAGAATTTGCACTGCGTGAAGTGACAACTTAATAGCCTTTTTTTTTTTTCCTTTCCCAAGACAAAACACATTTATTTAGGTGTGTGTTGATTATACACTCAGGATGTGTGTATTGACTTTAGAACCAAGCCATGTTTTAGGAATGTGTCGTAAACAAATGTGATGAATGCGCCAGTGCCCGGCTGATTGCGGATTGGGGTGTGACATGGACAAAGCTGTATGTGGTTACGGTAATTGAATCTTTTCGCAAGTAGAAGAAGAAAAGTGTGAGAAGCGCATTTTTCATCCTTGCTGGACGCTATGGCCACATGATGAATAGCCCCTCCGTTTTAAGAGGAAATTGTACTTGACCGTGCACTTGTGACAAAGTGTGGGGTAAAAAAAAAAGAATAAAATCTCCATATTCCAAATCGCTTATCGTCACCGGGGTCGCGGGTGAAAGCTGCATAATCCACTTAAACACGCAGTCAAAAAAACTACTAACCAATTACATTTAAAAAAAAACCTCTGCTTTCCGTGCAATGCGGTTCAAATGTGTTTCTCAGCAATTTGTCTTTTAAACCAGATCAAATGTACTGTCATAGTGTGCCGTGACAGCCAGCCAATCGGTCTGTCAGTCACAGTCAGCTTCACCATCTAATTTCAGACTACGGTGATGACACAATCTTGGTCAGAGTGTTAGACAGTGATCCGTGCAAGATGCTACAAGTCTCCCCCCCGCCAATCCGCTCCACTTTCTGCCCATGAGCGGGACTTCTGTCTGACTTCTGAATCGTTTTCTAATGAATTGAGTTGAGAAAGAAATCACTGCAGCACTTCTACTTACAATAATAATAATAATAATAATAATAATTGTGTCCCATGAATCCACGTCAATCTATTTGGTCCAACATATAAAGCAGAGTAATCAATACGCTTGAAGAGTTGTCGGAGGGCCTTTATTGTTTGTGGTGGCTGATTTGTTGGTGTAAATTATTAATCAGCAGAAAGTTATGGCCTTTGCTGAGGAGGTCTTCGGGGGGGGAAAAAAAGTGCTTTCCCTTATGCTTAATCTTGCTGCAGGAACACCGTTCCTAACAGTTTGCTCTTAATGGGATATCTATTACGTAACATTATAGAAGGCCATTACATCTGGTTTGGACGGCCGATCCATTCATGCGCGACTGCAGCCACACCCAACTTGACCTTGAAGTTTAACCAGCTTTGTACGCAGCATATTTCAGCGTGTCCCCAACGTGAGCGCTACCTACCTACCCTCCATGTATCCTTGTTCACATGTCCTCTAGCACACACAAGGGAGCTCTTCAAATGCTGCACCTGCTAAGGCATGATAAGATGAGAGGCGCCGCATCGGTGAATTGAAGATCAGTACATCACAAGTGAGCGATGGGCCGGCATCACTAAAAACACGACATTTCACCCCCTCCCTGTGCTCACCTTCTTATTTCTTTCGTTACAGTGGAGCCTCCAAAGTTTAATGCCCTAAAGTTTTGGAAATATGGAGTTGAGGAACATTTTCCAGAGAAAAAAATAAAGTGTCTGAATATGTCTTCAACGCGGCGGCTGAGTACTACAGTCTAACCGAAATAATGAAACATAGACACACTGCATTTAGAAAAGGTAAATCGTCCCGCTCGCGGACATCACCGCCGACAAGTACAAAAGTAAAAACAATCACGGAGCACTTTGTGCGTTTCAATTAGATGAATGGAAAAAAAAAAGTACTGGATAAAGTTCGAAATCAAACAATACACAGCTGTAATGAATAACTGTATTCATCGTTCATCAAGTATTTTCCTTTGCTGCCTTTTCCATATGAGACGGCTTTTAACGATAGTGCTGTTATTCTAAAACGCCATCATCATGGGGGCAGCATCTTTAGCAGCGAAGTCCAGACACCCCCCCACCGGCTCCCCCAGCCACTTCATAATCGCAAGGCGGTCCCGGGCCATCCAGGAGACAGAAAAATAGTCCCAGCATGTCACGGCTCATCCCAGGGGCCACGTCGTACCGTCGTTTGGGGCCCGAATGTGAATTTCTCTCGAAATCGTCACTCGACATTGTTTCCGCATCCGTCTGTACGTTGCTAGAATGCTTTCGCGTTCATACAAGCAACTAGTTGATGCGTCTGAATATTTCATGCCGTGTATTTGTAATGTGTTCCATTCTATTGCCAAATGAATTTGTTGTACGCAATATTTCTCCACCCACAGCCGTTGTCTTTGTTTAAGTGTTGGCCAAAAAGGCAAAGAAAAGCATGCGCAGTCACGCTCACAAGAGGGTATGTCACCCTATAAAACAAGTAAGTTGCTAATGACTTTTTCAGGAACTAATTTTCTGCTTTGTGGCACATCCCATAAAACCACCTCCTCCTTCTTCTGCTGCAACAGGGGATGGATGGAGATTTAACTGTCTTTTCTCTTTATCGTCTCACAGTGGCCTTTGCATACGCTACCGACTAAGGCGGTCTGTGTTGAATTTGTCACCTCTTGTTTTTTTTTTTTTTTTTTTTTCCTATTCAACCAGGATTACTTTGCTGATGTATGGCGCGCGTATATAAATCTCGAAATGCCCTTGAGGTCAAACATAAATGCTTATTCTAATCCAACAAAGCACTTCACCTCCCCGCTCTTGTGTATGTCGCGTGTTGCTGTCTTGTTGTTTTGCCCAAACTCAGCACAGCGGCAGTGGAACATAAAAGTGACAGCAATGCTGAAATGAGCTTTAAAGTGCTGAACCATGGTTCTTACACTTGCTTGCGCTCCCATAATTTGGATCCAAACCCCAGGAGTTGGCAACGCGGTGACAGGTGCACGAGATGATTTGAAATCATGTAACCTTACAAAGGGGGCGGGGTTAAAAGCAGGCTGTCCCAACTGTGTGTACATTTTTTGTGCACAAGGTTATTAGACGGGCGTAGCTCAAAGCAGGCTTTTTGGAGCATAAAACAGCACGCAGGAAAAGTTTTTATAAGGCTGTATGGAGCCTTTCTTTCAAACGACGCTTGCTGATGAATGGCTGCAGAAGCATGACTTAATTATGACCGTACAGGAAATACAGTCCATCCCTTGTAATGATCCACGCAGCCATCGATAAAAAGGCTTGATAAACGCAGACTTCCTGAGCCAGGATGGATAAATACGGTCTGAGTAATGAGACCCGGCTTGCCTGAGATGATGTGTCTGCTCTATATCATATGCCGCTCTGCGCTCGTAGGGGTTGGGCTGGACGGTGAGGCTGAGGGACAGACTTTCAATCCCGATTAGGCGCCAGTCCCTTTGCAACTGATTTTTGGGGACGCAATGGTGGCGCTCTCTTGCCAAAAGAAAGTGAGATAGCACAGAGTCCATCGTATGAAATGACATTTTCAGTGATTTGGTTTTATCTGCGTTCTCACGATGTGAGAAGGCCATTGGGCTGGGCACGCCGTCCACTGGGATGCCGTTCATATCGGTCTGAAGCATACATCGCGTCACGTAATATATTCTTTCTCTTTGGATTATTGCTCCGCAACGCCATGCAGCAATTGATTTTTCTATTACTTGGTGCTCTTCATTTCTCTCGCTCTAACTAAGCAAGCTCAATCAATGGACCATTTAAAACAATTCCATTCATTAAAAAGAAAAAAAAATAAGTCCCCTTTTTGAAGTCCACAAGTCTCCTACAGAAATCTTGCAGGCATGAGGAAAGCTGACATGAGCAGACCCAAGATCTAAGTGAACACTCACCTCAGACTGTCACATCATAGACAAGCTGACGTGTGGTTCATGTGTCCCATGGGACGCATGCGACATACTATCATGACAGAAGGACCGTGTAAGGAGATGGTGGGGAGCAAAGGTCCAGAATCATATTCAAACACGTGATACACCTAACGAATATGTCTTTTGGTTCCATCAGGATTCAGTTTGTTTTCGTCCTGTTGTTTATTGTAAAGCATGCGTTCAATTTATGGGAAAAATTGAATTTGTGAGGGGGCTGCTTGTAATGTCTGCTGTAGGTGAAAGGAAATGTTTTGCAAAACTGCCGCCAAAATGAATCCATTCAGCGAGAAACATGAAATAGAAACACTTTGGCAGGATCCGGGCCCCGAGGCTTGACTTTGACGTCTGTGACAGTTAAACGCATCAAAAAGGTGCAAGCCGCTCTGTTTGTGTCATGTTTCGGTTTGTGACCAACAGGTGGCACTGTAGGGCTCTCCCTGCAGCTGTACACCTGTTGATCGTTATGTCGTTAGCCGTTTAAAAGGACTCCCTGCACGACCACTCGGTGTCGGCTCGTTGTTTGTTTGTTCCTGTCATGTTTGTTTCGGTCATGTTTCGGTCACTGTTAGCTTTTAGCTTCAGTCATGATTTTTGTTTGATACTTTGGACTTTGTTTGTTCTGGATTTAGTTTTCTCTGTTTATCGATACAATTTTTCAAGTACAACCTGCTCCTCCCTCCTGCCTGCTTTTTGGGGTCCACCACCACCACGCAACGTGACAGTTTGTTTAAAAAAAAAAAAAAAAAAGGCTTGCACTCAAGATAAAGAATACACAATTGAATGACTATGTTTCAATGTACAGTTCAAAAGTCAGTCGCTCTTTCCGAAAGTAGCATGAAGTCGACAATGCGTCGCAATATTTGGAGACCTCAACAGCATGACATTCTGTACGCGCGCCCCGTTTCAGAACAATGCTCAGTGTATTTGGTTCACCTGTTAAAAGGAACTCAGAAAGCAGGAGAGAACAGTGCCTACACCCGGTAACTAGGTTTGGACCTCAGCGTTTACCCTTCATATCAACGGCAGCGACAATTGTCAGGCAGCCTAAAAGTGGTCCATGAGCAACTCGCATCCCAGGATCAGCAGGGGGAGGGGAGTGGGGGGGGCAGGGGGGGGGCGTGTGAGAAGGAGGGGAGGGAGTCTGTTCCGCTTGGTGTGACCGGCACCTCGAGAGGCTGGTCCGGGGAGACTCAAGAGACGGGGCTCGCTCTCTTTTTCTCCGAGCCCACCGGCCGCCATCCGCGCGCCTCGCTCCTGCCCGCTAGGAAGGGAGGTCGCCCCCTCGGCGCATTCAGGACAAGCGACACACTTCACTTTCCCCGGCTGTGAGGACGCTCGGAGAAACGGACGGAGAAGGGGAGGCAGTGGGATGGAGACGCGCAGCGGTGCCGTCACGCAGAGCCGCACCGCCCGTCAAACGTAGCGCACACGCAGAAGGAAGAAGATCGGCGCACAGCCAAGTCACGCGGGCGGATCTTTGTGGCACGCGGCGGCGATGTCCGACACGGATTAAGTCGAGAGGCTGCGCCAAATTGGCACCGAGCAGGTGGGTGAGACATTTTCTCTCCGTTTTGGTCATCGTAGTCGCGTGTCGTCATCCACATGATTCACATATGGTGTCATTCGAAGGAAAACAATGTGACCCAAATGAGAGAGAACTCTTATAGACACGATTGCCTTGTCTGAATTCCACTTTGTGCTGATCTGATCCATGCCCGTCCACTTTATTCACAAACTGTCATGTTGAAAGTTAAGGGAGGCGGGAGGGGAAAAGTAATCTGCGTCTAGTGCAGATGTTTAGTAATCCCCGCCGGTGGACCCTCCCTATTATAATCCCCGCAGTTTTTCAGATCCCGTTTCCGCCGATGTTGACCACCTACACTGCAACCGGTAGTTAGGATAGGGTGGGATTAAACAGGAGTGAATTGGAGCTCAGATATCAATCCTGTGCGGTGTGAGTTCACAGATGCCATCCATGCATCCCTGAAAAGCCGAGTGTTGACACACACCCTCATTTAGTTGAGATGGTTTGGGGTAGAACGCGCAATTTGCGGGGGTGTGGTTGGGGAACAGTACACACCGATTTAGGAACCTTGGCTCTTGACTCTTACAACTTGTAAAAACAGGCAGCACCTTTTTGGACCCAGGTAAGCAGTTGCGCCAAAGTCTGTTTAATAAAATGCTCACCGAAAAAAGATGCTTTGGAAACGATGCTTTGAATGAGCCTGCACAGTCAAAGGAAATGTGTCTGCGATGCTTACCCTGTCTGACCATGTGGCACACACCAGCAATTTGGGATAATGGGCCTACATTGTTCATTTGAAATAATCACGGCTGACAGAAAACTGCAGGAACGGCGCAATCTGTTGCGTCGACTCCCTGAATTGGAGCAGAAACAAATGACATTGTTTTCGAAGATTTCACTTTGAGCGTCACCACAAACATTACATTTGTGATATCGCACGACAAAACTGAAGGTTATGCTGATGTTTTCAAAGTGTAGACATGAAGCAGTCGACTGTTTTTTTCTTCCATTTAAATTGTTGTGTGGGTGTGAGAGCTATATATTTTTTTGATTTTAATTTTTTTATGTACTTTGTGATTGGCGAGTCGCCAGTCCAGGGTGTACCACGCCTCTAGCCCAAAGTCAGCTGGGGTGGTGGGGTGGGCTCCAGCTCTCCCTTGACGCTAACAAGGACAAAAAGTAGAGACAATGGATTGGGGAAGAGCGTGGGGGGGGAATCATAAGATTCTGAACTCCTTCAACGAGAACACTGCATTGAGCAGAATAATTCTGGCAAGTGGAACAAGCACAGCATCGATCCGAATACGGAGCTCAACTTAACAGAGCAGACGAAACACTGTACGGAGCCTGAAAATGAGTGAGATGAGACGGAATCAACCGCAACTGCTCGCAGCCAATGAATCCCACTTCATTTTACTTCGATTGCTTCAACACCGGCGTTGCCGCAGTTCCCATGACAAACTAACTGAGTCACTTTGTTGATTTCTCGATTTTAAATGCAACTTGGCTATTTGAGGTATTACTTGACTCAAGTTACTTTTTCAGGTGCATTCAGCAGCTGCCGACAACACGGCATCGACGTGAACAATTGTTGTTCGACAATTCCGAAGAACAACAATCAATTACGTGCACACAACGACACTTTGAACCATAAGTTCATACGTGTGAAATCTGCAGTAGAACCGATCAGGGTTGTCGAGAAAGTTTTGTGTGTTGTATGCCACGTGGGAGGATGGGTGTTTTTTTTTTTTTGTTTTTTTTTTTTTTTTTTTTTGTCTTGCGGGCCTTGACACGCTCACCAATTTGCTAGCTGAAAACAGTTTTTCATCTGCGCTCCGTAGCTTCTCTCTGATTAGCTGCAATTTGCAGCGGGCCATTCTTGTTAGCCCGAGGTGGAATCGAAACACTGGCCGGTAGGAGGGAGAAAAACAGTCTGAAAAATACACCGTATAACAAATATATGCGGCCATTTGGATTTGAAGAATGGCTTGACTCACCGAAGCGTATTAAAAAAAAAAGGTGTGGGGGGGGGGGGGGGTTGAAACTTCCTGCCATTGAAAACCAACTGCTGTGATTTGTTATGCTGTAAGCACAGCTTGCTGTGTGAATTATCTTGTACTCTGTATCTGTTTTGAGAGGCAAACGATTCGGGTCATCCCATTGAATAACGACAATTTTCCACCCATTTACTAAGTCCCATGGGCTCTGTAAATGCCCCATTTGTAAACCAATCTATTGCTTTAAGATGCTTTATGATGCTCAGCAACTTGCAGGCCTTTTGTTACAAAACATTGCAGCGTCTCCACAGATTTTCTGTGCCTAGAATGCTTTTTTTCATTTATTTATTTAATTCAAACATCTTTGCACACTGTACTGTATGTCCTTGTGACTGGCTTTAATTGAGTGCTTTATAAGATTCCCACAGCAACTCGCTTCAGAAGGGGGATTTGGGCTCTGGGACTGCTGCATTATTAATTTGACTGCTATAAGGTCTGCAAACATCTTCATTCCACATAAAAAGCCAAAATATATTTAGATATCACAAGAACTGTTTCGTGGTCACTTCTCACAATGTGCAACGCATCACTTGATTTTGTTTTCTGTTGATTCTGGATCAGGGACACACAGGCATTTTCACCCCCTACCCTCCCACCCCCATTCCACAGGCACGTTTGAATTATCTTCCTTGTCTGAGAACCGCAGAGATGCATTTGCTTGCTAAAGGCAAACTATTTTGCCCCCCAGAAACTTTTTGTCACGCTTATTTAGATCCATAATTCACAAAGGCACACGTTTAGATTTTAATTTTGAGGGTATGGAAATGTGCAGCCACGTGACGGCAGACTCCATAAAACATGTAAATCAGTATATCAAATTTGGGGGAACCCACAAATGAAAGCTCGAGGTAAAGTAAGTACTGTAACAAGCATCAGCGATGTGAGGAAGTGAACAAAGCGGCTCTTAAAGATGAGTACGCAGGACTGGAAAGGCGCAGGACTGGAGACTTCAAAGTAGGAGGGTACCCAAGTGCGGTCCTTGAGAGCTCCCATCTAGCCGGTTTTAGATCTCTCCCTCCTCCTAAATTCCCGATTCAGTTGGAGAAGGGAGGCATCTAAAATCGTCTATATGGGGGGTTCTCAAAGGACTGCTCTTGGTGAATTGGTACATGCAGAGGAGAGGACTGGTGTGCGGCATCTCAAGAAATAACTTCATATTTTTGATGAATGGGTAGCTTGGGCTGTGGCAGCATTGTAAGAATACTGGAGACTCGGCAGATGCACCACTGCAATGGGAATAGCACTGCATACGAGGAGTAAGTACATAATAAGACTTGGATTGATGAAGCCGACGCTCTGAAGATGTGAAGAACTGCAGCTGGGACTCAGGGGACTGGAACACGGAAACACAGAGTAGTAGTCGTACATAGACTCACCTCCAACTACGGAAAAGTGGATGATTTCCCCCCAATATGGAAATACCCGACCTAAATGTCTGACTGTATGTGACTCACAGATTAGTCATTTATGGACATCGAGGTCACAGGCTCATGAACAAATGCTTGCAGAGGTTTTTTTTTGTTCCTCCGTAGGACACACGCAATGGATTCCTATGGATGACACCCCAGAGATTCGTAGTACTCCACCCCGCGCTGAAGGATGTATGGCAGTTTTGACAACAGAGAACTTAGACTCACACCTCAGAGTCTTCAATCAAACTTAGATGTCTAGGAACGTGGTGGAAAAAAAAAAATGGAGCGGAACATGGGAACTCCTCACCAGCACCACTGAGCTAAGACATATTTGAAGCCAAAAACTTTTGGCTGTCAATCTATTGAAATATGTGGTTTATCAAATTACTATCTGCAGTGGTGAATGCACACAAAATTGCAATCTGATGAGCCCCCACCATTTTTTTTTCAAGACCACAGATCTTACCACTCACCGCATTTTCTCTGTGTTATTATACTGCTGCGACGGGAGAATATTTATTTTCGCTGCTCATTGACAAGCAAAGCACTTCATTTTCTGTATCGCTTTTGCTTGGTGCCATGATTCACTTTGAATTTTGTTTGATCAACAACCGTATTTGTAGTGTCACTGCACCAGAAAATATCTTTTTTTTTTTTTAAAAATTGGATTAAATTTGTATTGAAAAGTAAAATATTCTTCATTCAGCATAGTGCTTTTTTCCCCCACAATTCGAGAAGGAAAAAAAACAAACAAACACCCCCCACGATGACGAATCACAAAGAGCATTTTTCTTGCCATGGTGAAATTAGGTCATTTTCGGGTCGGTTCAGTTTCAAGCAGTGCGCCAACCCTCATCCTGCCCCACATACTGCTGGGCCGATGACAAGTCTGCCATTTCGACGCCATTGTGGCGTTACCTGGTCCAGCTGCTTCGCTCCTCTGGCCCGTTTTTTCTCTAGTTTTAATGCATTGCACACTCCCACATGGCTGGTGGCTGGCCGACCATTTTGCCAAAAATGGGTGTATCTGCACATGATCTTCAGATAACGCTGTTATCTTCTCTCTTCTAACACCGTTAGCTGAGGCTAAACTGTGCTTGCGCTTTTTGTCCTTCACATAATAGTACCATGTCGTCCAGCAGCTCCCATGGCGGGGGGGAGGGGGGGGGGGACTCAGTGTTGGGGGATATCATGTAAATGAGCTGGATAATTGTGATGTCGTAATTCAGAATATATATACCGGTATATATATTTGAGATTTGGAATATTTTACTGCGCTCAGGGGTCAGGATTGTTCTGTGGATGGCATTGCAGTGCTGGTTTTGCAATGGAAAGTGACACACTGCATGGAGCAACCTTTTGTCTGTTTACAGCTCAGTTTAACATCCGTTTTCTGAAGGGTTAGGATTTTGAGTGCAGACAAAAATCAATTGCCACTTGCTGTTGGAGAGGTGCTTGTCTACACCTTGACTACTGTTGACCAAGCCGCTGAATCTCACCCAAGCGCAGCTCAAGGTTGAAATGCATTATTTTTTGCCCCGCAACACTCTGACATCTCTCCTCGCATGCCTGCACGTCTGTGTGGGGTCGACTTCTCTGTGTGGCAGGCTACAAAAACATACGCGGGCGAGCATAAATTGAATCGCCCCATTAAAATTAGTATGATATCAAGATCTACATATCTACACATTAAAAAAATGAAATGAACACGGCCTCAGCTAAGACAGACTTGTGGTGCTTCTGTTGTACTCCTAGCACTCCTAATGTGGCTACACTACGTGGTCAGTGCCCAAATCGTCTCCTGTTTTGGGGAAGTTGAGTCTGGGCATTAGTATCTGTTTTTACATGTTGAGACTCAAAAATAATCAATGAAACTGACCATTCACATGATGATCTCTGAATACAATATCACATGGAAATATAAACACATTAAAAAAATAATTTGTATGACCCACTTTGATCGTAATATATCTGTGTACACATTCGAAGTGAGTAGGATCCTTTGGTCGATGTCAAAAATAGCAAGAGCATTTTTCTTACAAGACAGTCAATGCAGAGGTTCCTTGGGGTGAGTGATATAGGCTGATTTTTAAAGGAGAAAAAAAACGTTTGGTGTAGGAATTTCATTTATTTTGGATCGGTATACGTCTGCTACGTGGACTGTTTTCAAATAGTCACTTCTGCTCAATTATTTGTTGTCCCAATTGATTATGGTCTAACTTCAATTACAAGTTTTTTTTTTGGTTTTTCTTTTACATCCATCCATCCATGCACTCATGATCCGGGTTGTGGGGTCGTGGGAGCTGCTATTTGAGATTTTCGACTCTCCCTGGGCCCCTTCAACCAGCTTTTCTGACGGCAACGTCATTCCCAGGCCAGTCGCGCGAAATAGTCTCTGCAACATGCTCTGTGTCATCTCCTTGGCCTCTTTCCTGTGAGACCTGCCCGGAGCACCTCACCCGGAAGGCATCCTAATAAGATGCCCGAGCCACCTCATCTGGCTCCGCTGAATACAGAGGAGCAATGGCTCTACTCTAAGCCCCTCTGCGCTTCTCACCTTATCTCTAAGGGAGAGCCCAGGCGTCATGCAGCGGAAACTCATTTCGGCCGCTCGTATCTGTGATCTCGTTCATTCGGTCGCGACCCGCAGCTCGTGACTGTTGGTGAAGGCGAGAACGTAGATCAACCGGTAAAACAAGAGCCGAAGTGGACAGTAGTAGAACACAAGATAATGAGACGGAGCAGCAGTGCAGGTAATTGGACATGAATAAATACAAAGGTGATTGTTATATTCAATGCTGTTGTGAATGTGGAGCAAAGGCATGAATTCGAATTCCGTTTAATTAATTGTACATGGGCAAAAGAGAGCAGACATGTCTTTAAAATTTAAATTTGAGGGAGGGAATTAATAGATTGAACGAAAGGATACAGACAAGTTCGAAACAAACACCTTACAGCGCAAGCCTCTTTGCAGTATGAGTATCCCATGTTCCAGCCACTATGGGAAGAAATACCATTTCGTCTTTTAAGAAGGCTTCGTAAAGTAAAATAGGTTACTTCAAAATTCTAGAAAAGGGTCGAATTTTTTCCTAGTTTGCGTGCGATTTCCATTTGCCGTGGAACGTTGGAGCAGCAACTCTTTGAGTGAAATGGCTAAGAAATATTAAGTAAAAGCACTTTCACACAGGCTTTGTGTGGCACCAACTGTGTAATGTATGTTGCCTGGAATAAAAAACTTCCATCAAAGCAGCACTCTCGGCAAGATGTAAGGACGAGTCAAATGAATCTTCTGCCTTTCACGCAAGTTCTCGAAATGGACGATTCAAAGTGGTTGAGGGTGAAAGTACCTTCTGCGGAGTTTTAAGGAATGAGGAACATGACCATTTTCTGTCATCCAACATTAAATTTACAATTTCATTTTGTTTGAATGTTGCCTATGTGAACATACACGCATTCTCATGGGTTGTATTTGTTATTCCCATCTCGCCATGAAGGTTTCACTCAATGTTTTGTACTGACCGCATGTCCCAAATTAATGTCAGGTGGCAATGTTAAAAGGTTTTGTTCACTTACTGAATATTCATTATTATTCTTGGCCTAGAGCTTGCTGCTTTTATCAGACACACTTGAATATGCGTAAAAAAAATAATAAAAAAAGAGAATGCTCTCTAGGAGTAAGTCCCAGCCCTGCACTATTGATGTAGCAAAGACTGACTCTGACAAGCCTCATATTAATGATGCATGAAGATAAAAGGCATCTTTTCGAGAGGCGCATGGAGGTCTGAGCTGCAAGGTGCACAATCCATAATTAATGTTTAATGGCACATTCAAATAATTTCTGGTCCTTTTACAATGTGCTTGACAGTGGTTAGTTTTGATCTCACACTCTGTGTTGATCATTGAAACATAACATTGGAAATGTCATTGGTGGTCAGTTACGACTGAACAGAAACATACCAATTGAACATGAATTGAATTCATGACGGATGATGTCACTTTCCAATTTATAGTTTGATCAATGCAATATGTTGTATATTGTCATCTTGCTCATGACACCCGTCTATTTTGTGCGCAGGTTGATACGGCAGAAACGTGCAAATAGGACTCCATATATATTTGTGACTGCATGTGAGACCACCTTGACCCTTTAAAATTGAAGATGATGTTACTATGGAAACTCCTGGTCCTGCAGTCACTCATGGCGAGCCTTGCAGGTAAGGTATCTCATTAACAACTTTTGATGCACACCGCTGCTTTTGTGAATTGCAAGTCATGCTATTGTGTATTTGGGCCAGCTAATAAGATTGAAGATGTAATTTCCATTTTGGTTAGTGTGAGGTCATTTTCAGTCCACAACAAGTGGCAAAATGGCTGCCCCTTGAGCTGGCTAGAAATGGGTGGATTTTGTTGCTGAACTCATATTCCCCAAACGCAAAATGAATCAGAATGCAGTGTTTCGACGAGTGAAGGCGCATAAACACTATTTTAAAGAACATTTGGGGTTAACTTACCCTCATGCTAAAGAGCATTACTCAACAAATCCCCTCAGCACACTTTAGCTGGAATCACGTGAGCCCATTTTACAAAACCAACTGCAACTCAGCCACAAACTTGCCCTGGGAATCTTGATGGAAAGCAAACACCAAGTCATTTTCACGGGATATTTATGAGTAGAGTTTACCTAAAACATTCAGGCACTGATGAGAATCGAGTACTGTCTATGATATGTGGTAGAGAACAAAAGTGATGAAGATTGCTCCTGGACTCAATTTCGGTATCCTCCCCGACATTTAATTAGACCGAGATTTCATGGAAATGGCTCTGTGAGCAGCATAGCAGATTTAAACACTGGCTGGGAGAGCACTAATGATGAGAAAGACATAGAAGATAGCCGGCCGGGGCAGTTGTGCAGCCGTTTAGCTGTGTGTCACTCCAACACTGGACACGCTGAGCGGGTCACAGTCTGCCTTTAGCAGGGGAAAAGTCGACACAATTTCGAGCCTGCCGTCATCACAAATAAGAAAAGAAGACAAACTGTTGAGGTTTCATGTAAACACAATCAAGGAGGAAACATTTTCACAGACGATACATTTAAAAGGTTCATTGAGGTCATGATAATCTTGTTCTTGTGGATATACAGGACATGCGTGTAGTCTCACACAACAGCAACGCTGCTGAATTTTGCTAGAAGTGCAATCAAAAATGATGCGCTCATGATGTGTGTCTGTATCACTGCCCACAAAGGGCATTTCTTAGGTCGACGTTCATGTCAGATGGCCTGATGTGTCGAGGTCTCTTGTCATGGCGCTGCCCTGAGCTCTCCAGGCCAGTTCACACTGACAGGATGTCATTCCACTGGGTGAGCAGCCTGGAGTGAGCCTGCAAGTGTCAGGTCACCTGACAGTCGCCAGTCGGACAAACCCCGTGGCCACAATGCCGCAAGGCTTTGAAGTAGCACACCTCCCAACCGCGCCCATCTGTCCCACTACGTACTCAGTGTAAATACGCAGTACAGGTCAGGATGGAAATCTATAAGCTATTCCTTTCCACTGCAAGGGGCCCCATTTCTCCTTCCTGAAATCCACCATCATCTCCTTGGTCTTCTTCACAAAGGTTGTCATCTTTGCACAAGATGTTCTCCCTCCCTGTGTCCTCAGACTCACTGTTGTGTCACTATATGACACCTCCAGAATTTCGCACAGCAGTCACAGGTCGATAGTGTGAACAGCAGGGGGCTCGGCACATAGCCTTGAAGAAGCCAGTGCAGAAGATAATGGAGGATGACACTCTGTTGTGGATCCGGACAGTCTGTGGTCCGTTGTTCAGAAAGTCAAAGGCCCGGTTCCCCAGGAAAGGACTTACAGACCAGGTTCTGTGTGGTGATGGTTTTGAAGGCAGAGAAGAAATCGAGGAAGAGGAGGTGGAAATACTGGAGAAGTTCCTGCTTTCCAGGTGGGTGAGGGCAGTATATCTCACTAATGAGATGGAATCATTCTTCCCGTAGGCCTACTGGTGAGGGTCCGCAGTGATGTCGATTGAGTTTTTGATCTATGCTGTGGAGGTCTTGGGTACAGGGATGATGAAGGCAGCCTGTAGGTAGGTTGGGACAGATGCTAGTTGGAGCATGATTAAAATGTCTGTTAGCATCTCGGTCAACTCGTGGCCACAGCCCCTCAGTGAGCGCTCCGGGATAATGTCAGGCCGTGTGATTTTTCAGGGGTTAATCCACTGCAGGATTCTCCTCAGGTCTGCTGGGAATAAGCTGAGTGGCGTGTCATCGGGTGGTCGTGTAAGTCCGACGTAGGGTGTCTTGCGAAGCGAGCAAAAACCGTTACACCGTTCTATACATTATGCACATGTTGCTCACCACTATGCAGAAACATCTTTTGCATTTATCATATCATGTAATGGTCAATACAATGATGATGACATCAATGCTGTCATAATTTCATCAAATGGTTTATGACGTTGTTTTATTCCTATGATGGTGATGGAAGTCGAACCTACATTGAGACTATAGTAAAGCCCTAAGGTCGATGAACATTTGCAAAAAGCACTTGTAGGTCATTAAAAAAAAACGTGAGTACGGCGGTAACTGATTATTCTTGCATCGTTGTGCAAACAAGTTCATTTGTTTCACCGTAATGTGGCTCGTCGCTGCTATTGCAAACTAAGAATTGCTCGTGCTGTCAAATATCAATTGAGCATTTGTTGCCACTCATGAAATACTAGCATAAAACTACAGCGGCATATCATTCATTCCACTCTTCAGCACCTCAACCCTTTTCCACATTTTATTTTAATACTTTATCTTAGAGTTGAAATCTGCTTGGTGGCAGCATGAGTAAGAGCTCGGGTTTAGTTCCTCAAATTGAAGAGCATGTCTGGACATCTTAAGGTGCACTCACCTGTTCTTCCTCAGGAGAAGCAATTATGTCAGGGAGAGTGGGGGCTAAGAGACATCCCCAGATGGGCTTGTAGTCGAGCCCCGGCTAATTGGCAGTGTTAGGGATTCGGAGCAGGTTCAGGAGAAAGACCTCGCCGCTTGCTTTTCCACCGGCCCACATCTTTGTTTGTCTTTGTTTTGCTTTGTCAACACCTCCCTTTCATATGCATATGGGAAACATGTTTTATTCATCGCTTCTCTGAATCAAATCAGTCGAAAATACCTTGTTGTTGTGCACGAGCAGCACACGCAGTCATGTACATGCGCACATGTCGTCTGAAATTTCAAGCTCCTTTTGTGACGTTGCCCCTCTCTGTCCCACTCTCTTTGCTACATCCAAGAAATCAATGATTAATTTGAATAACAGGCTGTGTGTGCACATGAACCAGGATTGTACATACAAAACACAAACCGTTTGAAATAATATATCAAGACAGTCAAGGAGGGGATGGGTGGAATCTTAAATTACATGTTTCTTTTTTCAAATCAGAGCAGTGGCTCCATATTCAGTATTACATTCAAGTTTAACTTCACTGTAAGATGACGTCATTCCATTTTAGTAATGAGGATGATAAATCTGTCCGTCCATCTTTCCATATATCCGTTGTTCCTCGTACGCTTTGTAGGTGAACTGGAGTCCAAGTTTTGATCAGTGGTACGGTACATTGTGAACTGGTTGCCAATCAATCACGAGGCAATCATAGCGCCACGACATTCATCTTGTCTTTTTATTTTTTGAATTTGGTTAAGGTTTCTTTTTTTTCCCAGAAAATTCTTTTTTGTTTTTTTGTTTTTTTTTAGTGAAGAGAAAATCTCATACCTAGTTGACAGCTTCGGCTGTCACTTCACCCTTCGTCGGAGCAGTCAATGCTTCATTGTGACGTATCTTAACAACAGCTGACCGGCTCGTGAAACCTTCAAAATAAGGCTGTTGACTAAAAATGACCTCACAGTTACTCAGGGCTCAGGTAACAAACAATCGCAGCACAAGTGGCAAAATGGCCGCCCCTGAGATGGTTAAAAATAACTGGGTGATTTTACTGCTCAACTCATATTCATATTACCGGTAATTAGAATGCCATATTTAGACTAGTAGGCCTGCATCGAACTTATTGTACAGAAAATGTGCGCGTATGACTTCTCTCTTACAAAGAGAGACACTGTTTTATTACCTGGCTTCACACCTGTGCTAAAGTCTCACCTGGTCGCCAGGCGTGTTGCATCAGTGGTGTTGCATCAGATGTGCTCAGACTTGTACACGTGTCGCATGTCTGGGGAGTTTTTAGGAGAGGCAAAATAACAAGGTGACGTTCAAAATGATTGTAATTAGAGGGTGATGAAACAATCAACTCCCGCTTATTTCTGTCCTAACTTGACTCCTCACATATATTGCACGAGTGAACCCTTAACACTGGTTCCATGATGGCTCTGCAATCTGTACAGGAAGGCTTGTCAATCATGGACACTTCATATACAGCACGCACAATAATGTTCGCAGAAGAAAACTGGTGGTGGGCGAGTCATTACTTTTCCAAACAGACGGATGGCTGAAGGTCCTGAATCACTTTTTTTTTCTTTAATAATATTTGATCTTTTTTTTTTTTACTGCTAATAGATAATTTGTGTTGGAAACACCAAAGGACGCTCTTTTTTAAAGGCAGTCCCTTTGGTCAAAATTGCCATCCACAAGAGACAGTTGGATTTCTCATGAATATGCAAATTAGCTTTGCTGCAATTGGATTACTGTTCTGCTCAATATGAATACATGGAGCAGTTCGGGACAAATGTAATTCAAGATTAGCTCTTACACTTATGACTACATTTACACGAGTGGATTTCTCGTTCTTATACGCTAAAACAGCTGTCACACGCACTGCTCTCATATGCCCTACTGTAAGCATTCTCACTCACTACTGTAACACCCTCATAAACATGAGTGAAAACACTTTCAAAGACACGAGTGAAACGTTCTCAAACACACGACTACGAGCTCGTATCTAAATTTGACGCGAGCTCTTTCATGACTACACGTTGGCTACATATTGACGTCTCTCTGCCATTTCCCTCCGGACAGTCATCGCACATGATGTAATATTCATGTTGTATAATAGCAAAACATTGTAACTTGCCATTCGTCAGAAGAAAGCATGCATCAAATGAACCCAAATGAAGCAAGTATTGGGCCCAAAAGTCGGCCCGGGAATATTCTCGACGAGGGTGGGAGGTGTGATGTGTGTACAGCAGCCGTCACGCGGCAAAATGTATTCGTCGATGAGGGTTGGGGGGGCGGGGCTTTGCGGACTGCATCCGTTTTTGTCAATGCGAGGAGGGTTGGAAGGTTCAACCTGGGTACCCGTCAGTCGTCATCAGTCCGAGTTTTTTTTCAAGCCGAACAAAACTGCAATTGTCTGTCTGTCAGTTCGTCATGTTATTTTAACAATGCTTTCGTCGGTAAATTTCATCGGTTTGCCAGTGCGTCATGCAGCCTGTGAGTCTGCCCCCCCCCCAAAAAAAATGTCTGCCCAGACACAAACATAACTGACATCCATTTCACAGATACTGGTGGCTGCCTGTAGCTGTTTTAACTCCTGAAACGTCCAAAAGCTTTAATTTAATTACATTTAAAATGCCTTACCTGGATCAGAATCCATCTCTGTGGCCATGGGGAAAATCTAATCCAAGTAGTTTGCACATCTACTCCTGTCTTTAAATGCTTGTCCTCTGCTTCTACTTCTTCTGTTTTTCTTTCTTGGCAGATTACAGATCTTTGCTGCACAGCACCCCCTGCTGTACACAAAGAGCAAAGCGTTTCCCTATGTAGTCAATGGCAGCAAACCTGCTCGTATTCAATTCAGCCCTGCGAAAAAACACACGAGACAGTCTTGAATATCAATAATTTCACCAAAATGTAACAGAAAACCCGAACCACGGATTTATATGCAAATACATGCTCATACATAAAATATTAGACTCAACCAAAGGTCATAGAATTGTGTTTTCATCGCAAAGTGCACTACCGGACTGCAACAAATAGCTGTGGATGATACCGTTCCCTGAGAACAGCAATCAACTCAATTCAGATTCATACTCTGAGGATGTGTTAGATCAGAATGAGCCTCAAATGTTAAATGAAGCACCCGTCAGCGCATATGCGTGGTGTCATGCATCAACATGAATAAAGAAATTGGACGGAATGAATTAAAATGAAAATGAAATGCAAGAAAGTCCCAAAGCTATTGAAGCGAATGATGTATAGCTCAAAGCTTCTTTTCATTTCATTGCAGTGTTCACCATGTTTGAGAGAGAAAAAAAACCCCAGCAAGATAAGTAGCAATATATTCCCTACGGCATTAACCTGTTGAGTTGAGCTCACTTTGTTCCCCCTCAGAGGAATCTGCAAATGAGCAATGTTTTTACAGTGAGGGGAAAAAAGGATCAGCCCGTCGCAAGTGTGTGTGTCGTCCATTGGGAAGCCTGGTTGAGGTGCAGGGTGGAGGGCTGGCCTACTCTGACCTACTTTCTACCATGAGAATCAAGTCGGCTAGTACATGTCTATATATTTCATATATATACACCGTATATGCTGCATATATATATATATATATATATATATATATATATGCTGCATACACTTCAACTCTGGCACTGGACCATTTCCCCCTAAAGTTGTATTTCGGTGTGTAAAAACTCAATAGCAACTCACCCTAGTTATATGAAGCATTAATTTTAAATATGGTGCTGATCGTTGTACTTATTTCCTAAAGTTGTAGCACCTGTAGATACATCTTAGAACAAATCAGACTTCAGAGACTTTCCATCTCATTTGTTGTAGCAATCACAGAGGTTAACATGCCACGACACGCTATAAAAAAAAATTTCACTTCACTTGGTCAGGAGAAGGAGAAATGCCGTATTTTTGACAGTTTCTTTCAGGGATCATATGAACATAAGATTGGGTTTTGACGTGGCAAGGGCTTGCTTTCTGGAGAGTCCACTGACGATAAAAGAATGAACGTGGTCTTGAAAGTCAAAAGACAGAAACATCAGAAACCTGTTTAGAACCATTTGTGTTTATAATACGATGAGTTTTTGTCTCCCAGTGTGCACCGTCCTCCAGAGTCCGGTCTTCACCAAACAGCCTGGTAGCATCGTGTACCCTGTGGAATCGATGGAGAAGAGCAGAGAGGTGGTTTTCAGCTGTGAAGCTCAGGCAAGCCCACCTCCGGTGTATCGGTGAGTGGCAGTGACGTACTAAGCACCGTGGACGCTCGGGCCGATCGCATGGTTATGATGCCCCCTGGAAAAAAAACCAAAAAATCAAAAACGTAGTTCCAGGGACTGAATGACCATCTCTGATAACTTGGGCATTGACAAATGAATAATATCATATAAATACGTTCTTTGTTTCTTGGCTAATAACTTGGCATGAACATACGTATTGTTTTGTGTTTTTTTGTTATTGTAAAGTGTCCTTGGGTGTCTTGAAAGGCGCTTATAAATAAAATGTATTATTATTATTATTATTATTATTATTATTATTATTATACGTCTTTGCACTCTCAGCAGGCTACTTCATAGCATCGACTGGATAATATCATTGTTTCATACTTGTTTGGTTGTTTGGGGGGGCAAAACAATATTAGTTATTTTTCTTTCTTTGATGAATACAAATGAAGGCATGAGGCTCAACAAAATAAACAGCCTGCCCATCATTTAAAGCCTCATAAGCCAGATGGTGTTGTATTTATGCCACTGTGTGCACGGTCTGTTGCATGATTACATAAAGCATGTGCCTTAAAGTGGAGCTGCTGTTGTTGCCTGCTTGTCTGCATTAATCACTGTAAATAGTTATTAAATAACACACTTAACACCGGTTGACATATTCATAATATGTTGCGAGGCAGTTCCAGGACCTGCGTAAATTATTTCTTTCCTTCACCGCTTTGAAGTGAATCAGGGATGTCATTGACAAAAAGTAGTGTGTCAGATGTAACGTATGTGGATGAATACATTGAAAAGAGCGTGGAGACAAAAATGATCAACCTTACGTGTGTTGGTTTGTGCAGACAATGCCCCACGACTGACAGGGGCCCGACAAAAGTGTATTTTCAATTTGTGACATTGAAAGGCCTGAAGTGATATTTTCATCACCAAATTCCTGTCGGTGCACCCTTGTAAGGACACACAGCGGGGCGGATCTTCATGCAATATTCCACGTTTCGCAGTGAAAGTAAATCTCGAATAATTCCATCAATCCAAAATGTGTCCATTCTTCATTCCGATCTATATCCAATCTTCATTACTATTGTTATTTTTTAACATTTTTTCCCTCGGGCATCATTACTGAGCCATGGCACGTATGTTGCAAATGATGATCCATCATATACTCTGATGATGCTTACTAATATGAAATTTGGAAAGGCTTGTTGTGGTTCAGACAAGCAGCATTGGATGAATACATGTGATGAAGTTCATGTCATTGAAATTTTTATTTTATTTTTTTGTATTTTCTGTTTTTAGATGGAAACTTAATGGCACAGAACTCAATCCCAAATCTGGATCTCACTTCAGTTTATCTGGAGGCAACCTCAGAATCAGCCATCCGAACAAAGACCAAGATGCCGGAACCTATCAGTGCCTCGCCTCCAACGCTTTCGGGACCATCGTCAGTCGAGAGGCCAGTCTCAAATTTGCATGTGAGTCTCAAACGCTGGTTTCTGAGCACCCGATCGACAAGAAATACAGCCAACCATACCGTACTCAAAGTGGGTTCGCATCCACATTAAAATCGTTTGACGCATCCCTCCTTTTTGTGTTAGTGAACCCAACTACGAGCGCCACATATGTCGCCACGCTCATTTTGACACCTGCTCGGGGCCCATCATTTTACCTCTCCTCATTCATGGCACCAACCTGCTGATGCGGCAGGCTTTTTTGGCCATGGTGGCCGTCCAAAAACCAGTCAACTCAACCCAACTGTATTTATAGAGCACTTTCAAACAGCCATCGCTGCACACAAAGTGCTGTACATGGAGCATGTCCACAAAATAAAATAATCTGGATCCAGATCCTTTTTTTTCAGTAGATGTACAAGAAAATATATTCAGTATATCAAAATGATGGTGGTGGGATTCAGAAGGCTACAAGTACATTTTATTCTGTTATTGATGGGTTTTGGAGCAAAACCGTACGATAACAGTTGCCATCTGCCAATCCGAGAATCTACTTTACACTGTATGAATCCGCAACTTTCCATTTGTATGAGTTAGTGGCGTAGCACTTTACATAATCAGCCACTGCGATCAATTGACATACTAATCAAGGGCAGCAAGTATCGAGCGGGGAGCGCCCATCAGTTATCCGAGCCTCAGGAGGTAGACGGCCACAACCCTTGCGAGTAGCATCATCCATCAAAAGTTGGTGGCACGGAGAAGAAGAGGGCAAAGTATTTGGAAGCTGGCCAATTTCAAAGAATCACCTTGGAGCCTGCGCTTTGCAGGTGGAATATCATTGTCTGTTGCTGAAAAAAAGGAACGTTTTACACACACGCCGCATTTGATTCTTTCACACAATCGACGGCAAAGCAATTTCACACAGTCTGGTCATGATGGTCGCTTCCCTGACCGGGTTGAAGTTGTGTTTGGCCCGTCAGTATTGCTTTTGAAGTACAGCGCCGTTCCCAAAACATCGCGGCTTGAATGAAACCTTTCCTGTTCGGTGCTGTGAAAATCGCTTTTGACTTCACACCAGGAAGGCCTTTTGCAACAATTAGTCACCAGCAACAAGATTAAGACTGCTCTGATGTCTAATTAAAGGGGATGCCTCACAGCCTGACCCAAAGGACTATTTTAGAAGGCAAAGCATGTGCTTCCAAAAGCACTTTGCTCTCCTGAATACGCAAGTAATGCTCAAAGTAACTCATCTGGAGCGCAGAGGAATCGCATAGTACGCTCCGAAACCACATCGTTAAAAAACAAAACAAAATGAACATGTTTTGTTTTTTTCCTTCTTCATAAACCCGCCGAGAGAGAAAATGGACTTTGTTCATGTTGCTATTTTGGATAGATGTTGTATTGTGAGGGCAAGACACACCCCTCAAGATTCAAGATGAAATCCTCTCGAACTTGTCTTATCAGACAAATGACAAAGAAAGAGTCACGGAACGTCATTGTAGCACAGTGGCTCTTACAGTAATGATCATCGAGAACAGGATGACAAACAACAAAATCAGGTAAAATATCCCTCCATCCATTTTCAAAACCGCTTATCCTGAACAGGGTGGCGGGACGCTGCTGGAGCCTATCCCACTATGGGCGGAAAGTCGATGACACATTCTGTCTATCCATCGTTATCTGAACGGATTTTCCGCACGAGGGTCGCGCGCCAAAGTTAGAAGATTTTTCAAAATCTTCTTCGGGGAATAAATCATCGCAACACTTGATTGTAATCGTTAAAAGCATCAATCAAAATTTCATGTCGTCGACCGTTTTGAGCGCTCACTCGTATCCTGGTCCACTTCATTTTTTTTTTTTTTTACATGGAGGCTAATTTTTAATGATTCTTATTCTGGATAAATGGTGAATGATTTTCTGTAGTTTAACAGCTCTGCACTTGGTCATCCGTCGATAAGTGCTTATTTTCTATTTTTATATTCATATTTGCTCTTTAAAAGAGCAAAAATAATCACGTTTATTTCAGCGGAATACCAGATTTTTCCATACAGTATTCAAGAGCTTATTCTCAGTCTAAAATATTTGATCGCTGCAGCCCTACGTTTAACTCCCCTGTTAAGTTGTCATATTTTTTTAATCAAATCTGTGCTTAGAGCCCCTGGGAGTAACCGGCAAAGAAAGAATAGTTCCTCCAAATTAAAGACGTGCTCCTGAAATGAAGTTCTTGAAATATTTCGAGCCTTGTATCATCTCCAGGGAGGAGTGCTTTAGCGGCGGCGGGGGGGGGGGGGGGGGGGTATTCTCCCTTTACTATAAAGGATGGCATGACACGGTGGTGTATTAGCGGCTGCCCTTTAAATTATCCGCCTGAATGTTCTGCTTTCAGTCATGCGCTGCAGTTAATTAAAGTAAACCAAGGAAAATAATGAAGACACATGACACTGGCCCATACGTGTCCGCCGTGCCTCTGACTACGGAGCTGAAGGCTGCTAAGGTCAGAGCCCGACAATTGATGCAACTGTCATGCGCTCGTTGTGGAAGCCAGCCATCACAATCAACAGCGTCTGCATGGACTCTCCCACTGGCGCTGGCTCCCAAACATGGCTGCCGCAATATCAGTGGCCTTGTCTACAAATGGCCGGACCTCAGAATTTTCATCTGAGCGGACCATCATTCACTTGTTCTTGTCATCATTTTTTGCTTGTCTGATAATTGGAAACTACAGAGGGCACGTATCGACTTCTTCTTGCGGGAGGAATATTAAGTAGAGGGCCCGTCGTCTTCGTCAACGCTTGTCATGTCGTTTATTAGCAGCAGACGTAGACACTTGCTTCGACAGACTAATACGGATTGATTGGCACAATGCAGTGAGAGCTCGAGGGCGAGATTCTCTCTCTCCCTCTCCCTTTATATCTATCTATCTATCTTATATATATATGTAAACGGAAGCAAATCTCGCTGTCTGCGAAGGCTGAAATTGTCTCTAATTTACAAAAGGGAGTCTCCCAGACCAAGCTCAGCCGAGAGAGACTACGAATTGGCAGTCAACCATTTTGATAATCATCCGTAACGGCAACAAAACCATGGCAGAGTTTGAGGCCGACAGTTTCAAAGATGATCGTCAACGGCTTCAGGGCACGGCACGTCCTGATTTGGAGAAGAGGCACATTTCATTTCCTGTCTAACCGTTTTGTTCATACTGTATCGACGTATTTTTCATCGACATGATTATACTGTATTACATGTTCATGGTTTTGCATCTAAATATGTTCATACTGTATTACACATCGCGGCCATTTTATTGGAAAGGGTTTCAATTAACTATATATGTATACATATATGCACACAGAATTGGAGAGAGAGAGAGAGAGTGATGCATCTACATCTAAAATGTGATCATCAACCTAATCTGGAACATAATTTGTCATGTCAGACGCGGTTTGCAGTAACTGATACTAATGTGTTCCGATGGGACCTCACTTTTACTTGTTGCAAGGCCATTAATCATTGTGAGGCACTTTCTTCATGGAAAGTCAACGGATTACAAATAGGTTTTGGTTTTAAAACTGTGCCAGTTGTTTCTTTTTACAAAGCTTACTCTGTTCCTTCTGTCAGTAAACATTGACGGACGCTATGAAGTGCAACCTTCTGCACAATGATGCTTTTGGGCAGTTGGGAGGCAATTGACTTGAATGGAAATAGAACGACGGGCCATTTGTTCCTCTGTGGGAACCAGTAAAAGTGGGATGACGTCTGTTCCGAATGCATCCAGGAAAAATCTGTTTTCCGTTCACACACTTCACAAATCCCCAAGCTTTGATGTTGGCCCCCAAAGCGCCCCAAAAACTCTTGTTTTCCGAGTCGATGTCGCTTGTGGTTGTCCACTTTGTTGATCTCTTGTCTCCTATCCGGCAAATAAAAATGGTTTGGGTCGAGTGTAAAAAATAACGGAAGCATTCGTCACTGTTCTGATACTTTTCGAAAGTCCCTTATGTTTGATTCTTTTTTGTGTCCTTTTCAGACCTGGAAAACTTCAAAACCCACAGAAGAAGTTCCGTTTCAGTCCGAGAAGGTCAAGGAGTGGTTCTGTTATGCGGCCCTCCGCCACATTCTGGAGGTAAAATTCAATGTTGTTGTGTTCGATTTGGCCAAACATAGTAAAAGTGTTCTTCCCCAGCTCTGAGTTCACATTTCACAGTAACTATATCGCTCAATAGTTACAGAATTCTTCATGATAACTGCTTTATTTTCTTCAATCAACAGAGGCGACCACTGCACTTTCTCACAATGTTGCGCTAACTGACATGGAAATATTTTCCTCCAAATTCAAATTTTGGCTCATATATATAATTTTTCCACCCCCTCCCCCCCCACACACACACACACACACACACATATATATATATATATATATATATATATATATATATATATATATACACACACACACACACACACACACACACAGAACAGTATATTTCTAATTTTGGGTGTGATGGCATCAGCAAACGACAATACTCGGAGCATATATCCACTCTGCCAACCAACACCCCACTCACCGCCATTTTCAAAGTCCTCATTGCATTTTCCTCACATCCCATGAATGAGTGGCACATTCAAGGGAAACCTCTGCACATCCCTATTCAGGACCATATGTTTTCAGACTTTCCCGTGGTGGTGGCAAGCCCAAGGCTCTCGTGGCTTACCACCTGCCAGAAGGGAGGTCTCAGAGGACACATTATGCATGGCAGACAGCCGTCTTGGCCTCTGGATGGAGCATGTGCCCGTCCATGCGGCAAGACATGTTCGGACAGAAGAAAAAGATGGAAAGCGAGTGGGGATGGTGACAGAGTGCCACCCATTTCAAGGGAATTCAAATGTGTTCCCTGCTCAAGCGCAGGAAGTCACATCTGCTCTACGGCCTTATTCGCCATCTTGTATGAATGTGTGTGAATGGAATACCCAAGTCCTCGTTTCGTCTTGTTTCTCCATTTCTGCCGAGTTGCTCTTGATATAAATGAAAGCAAGGCTTTGTTCTGCAACGTGGCCTTTTTGAGCCTCTAAACCAGGGGGGCCCTAGTCCCGCCCCCCGAGACCCCCTATCCGGCCTCCGACACTCAACCCTCATTCAAACAAACAGCTCATCAGCACGCTTTGCAGAAGCTTGATTACGATACTGATCATTTGAATCGGCTGTGTTGGAGGCGGGAGATGTTTGACACATGCAGAGCAGCGGCTCTTGAGCACCGGGAAAAATATTTGAATCAGTGCTTTGAGACGCCATCACTCCCACGAGCAACTTTGCTCCGTTGCGAATTTCACTCATTCAGTGCCAGCCATTTTGACTGATTTTTCAAGGCCCGTATATTATGCTTTACGGTTACTTATACATTGAATCGACCAAATGAAAATAGTTTCAGTGCAGCCTTGACCATTCTTGACTAATCAGCAGTAGAACATTGCTGAGTTTGATGAAATTTGGCCTCTTGGCCCAATCTCCGCAGAAAATGAGCTTGATGTGGGCGGGGAAGCAAAAATATAACAAGCAGGCGAGTGACTTTGATGCTCATATTTTATTGCTGATGACAAAACAATAATCTAGTTACAAGCGGTGAATTTACCGCTTTTGTCATCCATAAAATGCATACGAGCAAGAAGTTCCACTCATCATTACACGACGTATACCATTCAAACCCTGCCGCCCCCCCCTCCCCGACCCCCAACCCAAGGATTATTCATTTTGATTATCAAATGACACTTTTTAGCAATCCGTCCCAATCCCTTTTCAGTCATATTCCCATGCCTGTCCCGATGTAAAAATATCACATCACTGTCACTCCAACACAATCCCCCCCCCCCCCCCCGCAGCGCTTTTGGAGGCTTTTCCATTTTGACATCATCCAACACAGTTCGCATGGTGACAGGCAGCCGGCAACAGGACAGCGCCATGAAATGGGAGATGCTGAATTTCCAGGGAGTGACACTCTGTTGATTAGAGTTCCTAATCATGTATGAAAAGGTCACAGAGGAGTCTGAGTGGGGCGCGCACGCATTTCCCCGAGGGGACATGTGATTGACAGCCCTCCTAAATCTCCTTTAAAGCCTATTTTAAGTTTACACTTCACTGTGGCGCTCTTTTTGCGTGTGGGGTATGACAGGCAAACTGATGGGGTTGAAAACATACAAAGCGCTTCTTCTCTGCTCGTGAAAGGAAGGAGGAAAAAAAAAAAAGGGAAAAGTATCACCTGTTTCATTTTGGCTGTGACACCGTACACACGTGTGGATCCAACTTGCTGGGCTTCAATCTCATGTAATTTCCTCAGGCTGTCTGTGTCTTCGAGAGAAAGAAATCCTCGAGGGCCCGTGGATGTTTCATCCCAGAAGAGTTGTGCCTGCGGTGCACGTTTGAAAATAGCAACAGCACCTTGACAGCTTTGAACACATAAAATAACCTTCCAAATGTACTGTGGCTCGAGGAGGCAGTTTTCTCTGCAAGATTCCACTTTAAGTCAATATTACGAACTTGAGAAATTGTATTGGCATCATTCAGCTATTCTATGAATTACGATATGATTCCCCACAGATAGATCGTGTATTTAAAGATATTAAAACCATGCCAGTATGTTTAAATGGCCCATGTGACAGCCCCCAGGTCGATCGGTTGAGAAACATTTCTTATTTACAATGAAGACCCGGGGGAAAAAAAAACAAAAAAAAATCCTCCACTCTAGCATGACGTTTGGCAGCGGTCTGGTTAGTTTGAATGGTTCTGAAATTCTCAGGGAGCCATTGTAGAATTTGAAGACAAAACTCGGCAAATACCAACGATTGCTGTCTTCAAAGGCGTTTCGGTGCCGATCCGAATCACTCCCGCCTGACCTCGGTGGGCTTCTATACTTCACCTTGTGCAAACGCGTTGGTATTTGTCAGGGTGTGATGCTTCACATGAATTGGATTTGAGTTTTCAATACATTGTGCAGGCACATTTGATGTGCGAGTCCGTCTGGCTGCGTCTCTTTCGAAGGCATTAATGGACCGCAAATGTGACTTTACGTTGACTCGCGTTGAGGACGTAATGCCTCTGACCTCCATTTCATAACGCTCGGAGACCTTTGAGGAGCACTCAAGACTGAAATCACTTTGCTTCCTTTGTGAAATACTGTCTCTCTTTTTTTTTTTCTTTTTTTTTTTGCCGCTACCAGAGGCTTTATAAACACGGTACATTGAAATCCTGTCCAGTCTTGTAAAGGAGACAGTAGATCAGAGGAGTCTGGGAGCACAAATGACAATCGTGTACTCGCTGACACACCAAAGCTTTTCAGTCCTTCTCCAGAGTAAGAGGAGTGTCTCCGCCTCGCTTTTCTTTATTAATGTGAAGTTTTCCTTTTCGGTTTCACTTCGGAAATGGCGTCGTTCGTTCATTCATTCGATCCATGCCACAAAAGTGATGAAAGGTCAATGTCGTCTCGGGCAACAAACTCGTTCTTGTCTCCTCCCCTGGTGGCGGCCGCAGAGAGCATCCTTGCATCTCCCGTTGCCATGAAATCAGCAGAACGATGCCAGCAAATTGAATGGACGTATGCCATTCCGTCGTGCTTCGCAGAGGAATCGCAGTGGTGCTCCACTCGATGTTTGCGCGCACACACACATCCACGTTGCAAGTCGCCGTAATTGTCATTCGTTTCACATGTACAACTTTGGAAATCAGACCGGAGACGGCAGTCAGAAGTGTCTCAAAACTTTTAGTGCACAAGTCTGTGTTAAAGGAGGCTGTTAAATTGAAAGCACCAGGAATAAAGCTGGGCCTCCCACCTTGATGAAAGTCAGTTCCAGCTTGTTCAGACTCCGGTTGTTCAAGGCCTCTCTCTTGAAGTTGCTCACCACGATATGAAACATGTTTTATTCGGAGGAATTTTGTTTGGACCCACGTTGAGGACATCGTGCTTTTGACCTCTATTTTTTAATATTCACAGACCTCTCAGAAGCACTCAAGACTGAAATCACAATCTTTCTTTTTTTTACTGTTCAACTCATGCTTGGCTCATATAATCACCATTACCCGAATGTCTGAAAAGACAAGGCATGATTTCCCCTCTCATCTTTTTTGGTCTATGCAGTTTGACACATCAGTGGAAGGTGCACTGAATAAGAAGAATGTTTGATTCTGTTGATAAAAAATGCATTGAATCGAGTTTTTGTTTGACATAGCTTGTTTTTCTTCTCACGCTATCGTGCTGTGCATGTTGTGCCGTGTATTCATTTGGGAGCAAGGGCAGGTGCAACCATAGTCCAGCACACTGGAGAGAAAACATCCCCGCACAACATGATCTTGCCTTCAAGTTCCTTTCATCCCAATGGGCATCTGCTTCATCATCACTCTGTGTTCTTCTGCTCATGCACTGCGACCAACTTCTAATCCCTATAGGCCCAAACGATGAGGATCAGCTGCTTCATTTCCTCCTGTGCAATGGTTGTACCCCTTTTGCCGCCTGAGCTGTTGCATCGTGCTGCGTTAAATGTTCAATCATTAGCGAGATGACGAAGGAAAAGGGCACCTACCCGACTGCTTGTGGAATATCTATCCCGCTAAAAAACAGCAAGGTGTTATTAAGCTCTACAGGGTAAATAGGACATAGCAGTCAACAACATGGCAACCCAATTAGGGAAAAACGCCTGCGACCCTCGTGAGGAGAAGCGGATCAGAAAATGGATGGATGGATGTATGCATGCTTAGTATTAAGTGCTATGTCCCTCTTAAATTAACATCACCAGATCTGCTTCATGTCTCATGGTGCAGAAAACTGCATTAACTTGATGCGTCCTGATCATTCTTTATGCTAAAGTATTCAGACTTTATGCAACATGTAGAAAGCGTTCATAAGATGTTGAATAGCGAAATGACAGCGGGTAAATGTGACGAGACCGCAAGTTAAAGTCATGTAAATAAGAGAACCATTGAGCGCGGTTATTGCTGACAAATTCAAGTTGATGAATGATAATCATCTGTCAGGATTCATTGCGGCTGTTTCCAACCATGCTTTTGTTCCTGTTCCTGAAATGGCTGGCCTTTATTCTGTGTTTTTCTTAAAAACATGCCTTTTTTGAATGAAACTGATGCTAACATGTCATTTGTTACACATACTGGTATTGGCATAGGTTGTTGCACCTACATTATGGTAAATGTGCATCACTGGCATAGCATATGTCGGCCATCGACAAATAAAGTTTTCTCAGACTGGAAGTTAGTCTGCTTGTTGAATGAATAGAAGGATTTTTACCTGCCGTGCTTGGCTTGTCACTCTCACGACACCGAAATGGTGCAGGGCCTTCATTAACGTCACATAGACCAGGGTGCTTTCATATTCCATGGCATTTCACCGTGCTCGAGAAGCAAAGAAGGGTGCCAGGGAGACAGCGGTTGGTGAGGAGTGGGTGACATCTGCATTTGGAAGTAAAACCTACCCTAGTAACAGGTGCAAATACAGAACCTCGGTGTTCAACTGCTTGTGTTGATAAGAAGTACATTTTTGAAAGGACTCATGGTCAAAAGAAACACACGGAGAAATAAATAAATATGAAAACAAAACATTGAGACATCTGTAATTCCCCAAGCACATACTGTGTAATTTAAAAAGTGTTGGACCTAAGATTGACCCTTGAGTGACCCCCCACACTCAAATTTCATGTGTTGTTCATGTGTCTTTGTCGAGCTGTCGACAGGTGACCATACCATTGTGAAAGTGAATGTAGAATTTGAAATTGAATGCACAATTTATTGGACACAGTTCGTGTTATATTATAAGTAATGTTCTGTATTCTGTTCTCGCCACTAAATCACCCCCCAAAAAATGATCTTTATTTTTACAGATCTGGAATTCTCCTGGATTTTCAATGAGTACCCAACGTTTGTGGAGCAGGACACACGTCGCTTCATCTCGCAGGAGACAGGGAATCTCTACATCGCTAAAGTCGAGCCCTCTGATGTGGGCAACTACACCTGTGTCATTACCCACCCGGTCACAAAGACTCGAGTCCAGGGCCCACTCACCCCACTTGTGCTCCGTAATGATGGTACGGTAATATGCGCTTGCTCAGCACACTCATGACGCAAACATATGAACTTATATATTGTGCATATTGTTTCATACTACAGAGGTACTTTTATTTCTAGATCTTATGAATGGGCTCTTTGCACATATAATTGTATGGCATTGCAATCACAGGTTTTGAGGGCCTCCCTTACGTGGTGCTGCCCGCTGTCTTTGGCCTTGGTTGGCACATTATCAGCTTGAGATTGCAGGGCTCTGATCACACCCAGTTTGTGCTCTCGTGGGTGGTGTGAGTCAAAGAGGATTAGTCAGAGTGTGTGGGTTTTGATCTTAAACATGAAAGTGGGAAAACTTGGATAACTCGGTGTGTGTGTGTGTGTGTGTGTGTGTTTATTTATTAGGGTGTTTAACGATACCCAAAAGTCACCGTCTCAACGCTCGATTTGTCCCCCAAATATTCCCATGCACAAGCGGAAGATTTTTGACTAAGCAGAGCCGCTTCACACACACGGTCGACGGGATGCTTGGGAGACATATTGGCATCTCCCATGGTGTTTAATCGGAACACGCTCACAACAGCACGAGATGAGCCTCATGGGAATACAGAAGATGAAATTGTCCTTGAGTCGTCACAGTTGAACCACATCTGTGTTGACGAGTTGTATTTTGGTCTCGTTGTTCTCATTATTTCCAATGGAAGAGCTTTTTGTGTCAGTGATGTGAGCAAAGCAGGTTTCTGTTGCTCAAATCACAGTTGGAGACCAAAGAACATTTCATTATACAGAAAACAGAGGCGGCATACAAAAGAGTTTTTCAGAAACCACCGAAACGATCACGACTTGTCAGTTGAGATTATGTTCTTATGTTTAAAAAAAAAAAACAACCCAAAAAAAAATGTTTAACAAACACCAATGACATTTGCAACTTCCCTGCAGGTGTTATGGGTGAATATGAGCCAAAGATTGAAGTCCAGTTTCCTGACATGGTTCATGTCGCCAAAGGATCCACTGTGAAGCTGGAATGCTTTGCGCTGGGCAAGTAAGGCAACACCTGCATCAGACTCAACATTTTCTCCGCAACATGAAAGGAAAAACATTCCTCAAAAGTATCGCGCTTGTTTGTTTTTCCGTGTTAACTGCTATTTCTGTGGCATTTCGAGCCAAGGTTGGTACTTCTGAACGCTGTGGCTGCGAGTAAAAGCGTTTTGAAAATAGAGTCGAATGGATCCCAGACTGCAGTGCGAGATCATATGATCAAAGTTAAAACGCCGGACTTTAACCCGCCGCGGTCAGAGGATATTTCTGCAGGTTTGAAATTCAGCAGGGTACGAAAGACTTTATAAGCCCTTAAACCTTTTGTGGGAATATCATGCTAAGTGTGAGCAAGGATACTTTAATCCCTCCGAAGGCCATCGAAAAGCGAAAGGGGTTGTGTTCTTTAGTGCCTTCTATTTCAACCAAATGATGGCTGCTACATTGAAGTCTTGTTTTCTTTTTTTTTTAACCGTTTAGAAAATGAAAAATCAACTCAAGGATCTACAATCCAATGCCGTAATACCGAGGGGCTTTGTTGTCATTTTCAGTTTGCAATGTAGAAATAACTGGCATAGTCTCGTCCTATTCAGAAACCTTTAAAAAAAAAACATAAATGAACATTTGAATTGAGTCATTTTTTGCAACATAAATTCCAATTTTGTTTTTTTGTTGTTGTTTTTTTGTGCCATGCAAGCCAACTGTGTGATGTACTTTTTGTCGTGCTAATTTTTACTCAACAAATGCCAAAAACAAGTCACTTAAATATATGGCAACAATAGATGTGGAATATGAAACAAAACAGCAGACACATGCTGTATGTATTCCTTCTTTGGATTTGAATATGTTTTAAGATACAGTGAAAAGAGAAGTATTTTTGAAATAGTTGTGGATATCTTTACCACAGTGTAACTTCGGCCCGGGGCCATTTGCAGCGGCCATCCATTTTTTTCGGCGGCCACCGCGAACAGCATGTACTTGTCTCAACCGATTCGTGACACCAAAAAGGTTTGGGATCACTGAACTAGACAATACAAACGACATATCATTGCTTTTTTTGACTTGAGCGTGTTTCAACAAGCTGACGAATTTCCATTTCCATTTTTCTGTACGCGGCCCCTCAAACGAAAAAGCCCGGACAGCCCTGCTTTTACCCCCTTCGACCGACGCTCTTGGCTCTGAAACAATGTCGCACTTTTGAACATGAATTGATTCATGAATGAATGCTTCCATTAACGGAAAAAAAAAATGAAGGATTTAGATTTTTTTATTTTTTTTTAACATCTCAATTCATGTGTCTCTTTTCACCAGCCCAGTTCCTTCAGTCAACTGGAGAAAGGTGGACGGCGTTCCTTTCCCCCGGAAAGTGGACATAAGGAAAGCAAGTGCCGTTCTGGAAATTCCATATTTCCAACAGGAGGACGCCGGCACCTATGAGTGTGTCGCTGAGAATTCCCGCGGAATGAACACTGTCAAAGGAAAGCTTTCTTTTTACGGTAGGTTCTTGCGCTGATCCGGCGGCGCGTCCGTACCTTATTCGCAGACCTGCGCGCGCCGCTCCCCTCATCTGTCAGTCCTGCATGGCGGGCGCGGCAGCAACACTCGACACAGTCCGTGTCTCATGTGAGAGAGAGAGAGATGCGTTTTAACGCCGCATCAAAAATGATTAAGGACCACCAGTCATGATGCCTCTAATATTTTGATCCAGATTAAAGGGAGTTTATGTGGATGAAGCTGAGCCCTTGCCTCCGACCTTGATGGCGACCTTTGTGTTGGGTTCCACCAGATGGCATCATGAGTGACGTTCTTCCAACTTCACTGGAGATAAAAGCTATTAAACGCTCTCTACATAGACCAGTGGCACATATGTCAGGGACATAATCTTCCCCCAAAGCATCTGGAATGACAGGAAGGGGGTCAGTGGATTCACTCATTGCTGTGGTTAGTCCAGCGGTTGAACCCTCTCGCCTATTGAGTTCAAATGTTTGATGAAGAGCCCCCCGTGCCCACCCCCCAAAAAAAACCATTGAAAAAAAAGTGTGCTACTTTATATTTGGTAGTTCATGTATTTTTTTTTAAGGAAGATGCATGTGTGAGTGGAACGACAAAACTGAGTTTGATACACGCATTTCATTTCATTCAAAGTGTCACTTTCTTTATTTACTCCCCCCCAAGTCCAAGTGTGTGAGCTGTCACAGAAAGAACTTATTTGGGCTATTTACCATTGTTTACCACTTTTTCTGGAAGCTCCCGGCCTTTTTCCCTTGCACAAGCCGGGAGCACGCCATGATCCACAGTGGCTGGTCAGAGTGAGCCGCGGGTCCTTTTTCATTTTGATGTCTTTTGTCTCCCTCTGTTTCTCTCCCTCTCATACTGTCTGCAGCCTGGTGATAAAAATCTCTAATCTTATTTTGAGCCTGCTTTGAATTAAGCTTTTGAGACATTTGTCAGCAGTGTAAGCCAATGGGGGAATCGATAAGGTGTATCTTGTTCATCCAAAGCAAATTGCAAAAGTGGGTGAGTCTGCCTCTGAAAGGGAAATAAATGAAGGGAGTGCTCGATGCTGGCTCATGATTAAAACATTCGTAATAATTCACGTTGTCACATGAAAACAGTGGCCACTATTTGTCAACACACACACACACACACACATATAAAATTCCTCGTCTCATCTCTTTATCTATGATCACGATATCTGGTTGGTTCGCCATTACCATCTTGTCAGTCTGGATCTGGAAGTCCCACAGGATCTTCGCTCTGTCATTCTCTACCACCTTCGGAGGTGTTTCCCATTTTGACCTTGGGGTTTCCAGTCCATACTCCGCACAGATGTTTCGGTAGACTATGCCAGCCACTTGGTTATGGCGTTCCATGTAGGCTTTCCCTGCCAGCATCTTACACCCTGCAGTTATGTGTTGGATCGTCTCAGATGCCTCTTTGCACAACCTACACCTTGGGTCTTGTCTGGTGTGGTATATCTGGGCCTCAATGGCTCTGGTGCTCAGGGCCTGCTCCTGAGCAGCCAGGATGAGGGCCTCTGTGCTGTGCTTCAGGCCAGCCCTCTCTAGCCACTGATAGGACTTCTTGAGATTGGCCACTTCAGTTATGGTCCGGTGGTACATCCCGTGTAGGGGCTTGTCCTCCCATGATGGTCCCTCTTCCAGCGCCTCATCTTCTGTTCCCCATTGTCTGAGGCATTCTCTGAGTACGTCATCCGTTGGAGCCTTCTCCTTGATGTATTCATGGAGCTTGGATGTTTCATCCTGGATAGTGGCTCTCACACTCACTAGTCCCCGGCCTCCTTCCTTTCGGCTTGCGTACAGTCTCAGGGTGCTGGATTTGGGATGGAACCCTCCGTGCATGGTTAGGAGCTTTCGGGTCTTAACGTCCGTGGTCTGAATCTCTTCCTTTGGCCACCTTATTATTCCTGCAGGGTATCTGATCACTGGCAGGGCATAGCTGTTTATTGCCCAGGTCTTATTCTTGCCATTGAGCTGGCTTCTTAGGACTCGCCTCACTCGCTGGAGGTATTTGGCCGTAGCCGCTTTCCTAGTTGCCAGTTCGAGGTTGCCATTGGCTTGTGGTATACCGAGGTACTTGTAGCTGTCCTCAATGTCTGCTATTGTTCCTTCAGGGAGTGAGACCCCTTCAGTGCGGACTACCTTTCCTCTCTTAGTCACCATCCGACTACATTTCTCAAGCCCGAATGACATCCCGATGTCGCTGCTGTAGATCCTGGTTGGGTGGTTCAGGGAGTCTATGTCCCTTTCGCTCTTAGCATACAGCTTTATGTCATCCATGTAGAGGAGGTGACTGATTGTAGCTCCATTTCTGAGGCGGTATCCATAGCCTGTCTTGGTGATTACTTGGCTTAGGGGGTTCAGTCCTATGCAGAACAGCAGTGGGGAGAGTGCATCACCTTGGTATATGCCACATTTGATGGACACTTGGGTAAGTGGCTTGCCATTGGCTTCAAGTGTGGTTTTCCACATCCTCATCGAGTTCGCAACGAAGGCTCTTAGGGTCCTGTTCACCTTATACAACTCCAAGCATTCAATGATCCATGTATGTGGCATCGAGTCATAGGCTTTCTTGTAATCAATCCAGGCTGTGCACAGGTTGGTACGTCGGGACCTGCAGTCTTGTGGATATATATATATATATATATATATATATATATATATATATATATATATATATATATATATATATATATATATATATATATATATATTATTTTTTATTATATTATTTTTATTAGAGGGTGTGAAGGAATCTGTGTCTACAGAGGCAGGATGCTGTCCAGCCTGGCTAAATATTATAGACAAGTTTCCATTGTCGGTCGATGCATTGGGGATGAGAAAGTGTCCAATAGTTGAGCCAGAGGAGGTGCACAGCTGTATTACAGGCAGCGTACAACCGAAGCCGATGTGCAAAACGGGGCCAAAACTGGTCATGGAGGATGGCCATGATAGACAAATGGAGGGGGAGGGTGGAACAGAGACAAGTGAAAGCCTGTCCAGGTTCCAGCTTTGGCCACAAAATGCCTATTAGTCCTGGTGAAATGAAACCATTAACAAATAAAAAAATAATTTTTGGACAGGGAAGCGGCAACTCAAATGTGCCAGCGTACTCTCCCTCCAGTTCCGGAAGATTTCGAATATTTAGTCCCAATTTGCAACAGTAAATTTCTCAAAGCGCTTTACGTATGAAGCAGTGTCGAACTTCCCGCCTCACAACTGAAGAGTTCAAATGAAGCCTGTGTGAGCAAGCACCAGGCGATGGTGGCAAGGAAAAACTCCCTCTAATTAGGAAATATCGAACAGAGCCAAAGGCAAACCATCTGCCTTGATAAAGGACGGGGACCATCATGCGCCTTGCTTTGACCAACTGAGTCCTGTTATCTCCATGATTCGCACAGATGGCATCATGCCGTTGAGTAACAGTTGTCCGGGGGGTTCAAAGTAAATATGCGGATCAAGCCAGCTTTAAGAACATGACGTTGAGTTTTGAATCAAGCTGATTGTCAACAGAGCAAATTTTTTGGCACCCCCCCACAAACATTGTTACTCTCTGATTGGTCCGGCCCGATTCAGCAGACTCGGGAGGAGATGGGCTCAATGGGTTTTGTGAACTCTCAAATGCTGCCAGAATTCAGCTTGACTCCATTGGAAATAGTCCATGCACTCTGGTGCGGCAGCAGCGAAATGTCTTTTTTGCTTTTTTTCTGTATGACTACTGTAAATCCCCGCCGCCCCCCCCCCCCCCTAGACACACACACACACAACTTCATGACAGATCCATCCACTGTGTGTGTTTGTGTTTGTGTGTGTGTGTGCACGTGTATGTGTGTGTGGCCACGCGCGTGTATAGAGTGAATACAAGTCTCTCTGCCTTAACCGCGCATCTTTGAAAGATAAATACTGGAACATAGAAGCCAATTAGAGCAGGATTTTTATGGCTACAGAAAAAAAAAAACACTCCAAAAGGTCAGTCCTTGAGAGTGACATTCGGTGAGCTTTGTGAAATAGAAAAGTGCAGTCCGCCATTCGTCTTTTCTTGCCACTGGCCCCATTGTGATAGGAACGTGACCTACACACCATCTGGTACGTACTAAGAGCTTTGTCGCACTTGCTTTGTCTTCCCACGAATGCACGTCTTTCTTAACAAGCCTTACCTGCAAGAGACAGGAAAATGCAACTCTCTTCTTGTAATTAATAACACTATCATTTGCATTTTATGGCACAAACAGGCCCTGATACACACACACACACACATTTGTGTGTGTATATGTATATATATATATATATATATATATATATATATATATGTATATATACACATATATATACATACCTGTATATATAATGGTTACGTTGTTTAGTTGAATGAACCAAGCAAAAGTCATCAAATCCATTCCAAAAATGATTTCGAATTGTCGGTCCTGTGCGTGCTGTTGCAAACTTGTCACTCTAATGTATGTAGTTCATCACTTCAAAATCTTTACCCTATTGTGACTACCAGTTCACACTTTTTTTGTTTTGCTTTGTTTTTTTTTTCAGCTCCGCCACATCTCATTGAGAAACCTCAAGATGTCCAGAAGCTCATCGATGACTCCTTGGCATGGGAATGTAAAGCCACGGGAAAGCCGAAGCCCTCCTACAGGTGGATGAAAAACGGAGAGAACTTAGTGCCTGCAGAGGTGAGCCATGCGAGAATGTGTGTCACTGTAGAACTGAGGACGTCATTTTGGTTCCGTTTACAAAGAGCAGATGTCTCATACGGGGCTGCTGGGGTACAAAGGACCCGCTTTCATGCTTTTTACGTTACAAATCAATCCGTAAATCAACCGCAGGAGCTCTCGGCTGCGGCGTCTACCTAATGAATAAACAGCTGCTTCATTATGCAAAACTGGCGACACAAACACACCAGAGGATATTGATCAGCGCCGGATTGTAATACATGTTGTTGGAATGAACCCAGTCTGGCACCCCACGCGCACCGAAGCCCGTCTAATAAAAACGGCTCGCGGTGATGGTGAATACTCAACGCCGTGCGCAAACGGTGCTTGCGACATCTTTATTCAGTCATGGAGATAGATGTGAGAATACTCGCTTTTTTTTTGTGGAGGCAGCTGTCTGAGCGGAGTGGCCCACCGATCCCCTTGCCCCAGCGTTTCCCGGTTGAATCCCAAGGCCATCCCAAGCCGGACAAAATCCATTCATTTCGTCTTTCCGTTGAATCCCGGGTGTTCCCTTGGGCGTCCAAACTGCAAAACAACTCAGCAAGGAGGCATCGTGGAGATGGAGGGGTAGCCTGATGCCACAAATGGCTCCGCTCGATGCGCAGGAGTAGCGGCTCTAAGCAGGATAACCGAGCTTCTCGCCGTATCTCTAAGGGGGGAGGAAACTCATTCTATCCACTCGTATCTGTCAGCGTGTTTTTATTAGCCACAGTCGTATTTTATTATTATTGTTTTTTTGGGTATCAATAAGTTCAATGTCAAACTAGCCATGATTTGTTTTTTTGTGTTCAAACGGTCTCAACTAATAATGATTATTATTGTAATACAAGAAGATCGATCATTGTTTTCTATTAAATACAGCGAAGTGCACCATTTTTGATAAGGTGATATAATGATGTCCTTTACGATAAAAGATCAAAAATACCCCCAAAAAACGGTGGTCCATAACATCTCCTTCTAAAATCTTTTCAAACAGTTCCAAAAATCTTTCAATATTGCTGTACTGTACTCTGCAAAAAAACAACCCGTTTGACCGATTCGGCACCGCCCAGTCCATTTCTTTCTAAGAGCCGTCGCTCTTAAAGATACAAAATGTGCATTAAAATTCCCCATCATTTCAATTACATAACAACAGCAAAAACACAATCTCTTCACTGCTGCAAAGACAAAAAGAAATCTTCATGAAGGAAAAAAAAAGAGGCCAGTTTTCCTTGAAGTAGCCCCTTCAAAATAGCCACAAAATGACTATTCAGGCTGCACGGCTGAATGGATTTATCAGCCAAGGTGCTACATTATTTGAAATGCCACCATTAACCGCAGACGTGCAATGAATGGAACAGGTAAAGGTCAGTGACACACAGCAGAAGAGGCAGACGGCAGAGGATGCTCCATTTGCTCTTTATGAGAGATTTTGCTTTCTGCCTCAGCAGAAAATCTTTCCTCGAGTGTTTGTCATCTGGATGGACACAACTGTTGTCTCGCGTTTCCATCAATAAATCAGTGCCGCTCTCGTCAGCGTTGAAGTCAGGTTCAAACCCGACGACGTGTTCGAGTTTGCTCCGTGCTAATTTTTTCCTCTCGTGTCCCGATGAAGAAAAGCAAGAAAATTTGTCACGGTCTTTCTACCACTGCAAGAAAGTGGATCATCGTCACGGTTTACAAACATGAAGTGGCCCGACGTGTTTTGTACATTCAACACCCATTTGTGAATGATACTACAGGAATGCAAATCTTACAAATGAGCAAAGCACTTTTTGTTTTATTCTCCAAATCTGTGATCTCTGGATACCCGGATTTATATTGTGTAAGTACTAAATCATAAGGCGAACAAACAAAGAAAAAAAAAGCAATTTTCTTTTTCATAAATATACGAAAGATGCTGGCACACGCAGGCACGCCTGCTCCAGCAACCTTCACGCCGTGATTTGTGTGCGCCGTTATCTACTTTGCGCAGGCACGGCGAGAGCGAAGGGTCAGAGTTTGTGCTAGATCGCTCACAGTCAAAACGAACTCGCCGCCCCCTCGCACGCTGCACCACAAACAATGGCCGGCAAGTTGAGAACGCCCCCCCCCCCAAACACACAAAAAAATAATTTGTGGATCGCATTTGAAGTGTTTGCCCTCAAGTAGGGGCGTCGTCATCAGCACCGCACCGTACGGCACACAGGAATGCATTCTAAAGTAGACAAGAGAATGGTTTCTTTCAACGGCAAATGAATAAAAATGCTATTTGCAAAGGGAAAGCTGCTCGACAATCAATAAAATTGACCAAGGTAAGGATTAAGGCAACATGCAACTTTACACGGACGAAGGAAAACCCAAACGCCAATCACTCTCCTTGCCTTGAAAAGTATGACTTCAGTGAGCCGCTTTTCTTCTTTCCTTTTTGGTTTTGCTGCCGACTGGCCATCAAGTGAAGGCGACTCTGCCTTATGTTTCGTAAATGTCTTATATTAATTCGTCTTGCCTCCGCACGCCGCTTCTAAGAAATCAAATTACAGCTTTTCTTTCTCCCAATACTTTATTAGTTGATTGACCTTCGGTGAGTCAGTCAACCTTTTTTGTATTCTTAACTGTCGCTTGTTTTGCTAGAGAGGACTTGAAGCTCTTTACAAAGCCCTCCAATTAAGAGCCTGCAGTCTGTGTGAGCCCCAATTCAATATCCAAACTAAAGGGCAGCATTAGGCAAACCCTAAAAATGAGCATAAAAAAATTACCGGGGGAGGGGGGGGAATCAAAATCAAAACTGTTGAAGTATTCATAGGTTGATCCTTCAAGGATTTTATTTCATCCTGCCCGGTCATCTCTTTTATGAAAATCTTTGATATTTCATCGACTGAGTGCAAAACTCCTGCGAGCAGACAAACAAAACCAAGGTCCTAAAAGATCCAAATAAATAGAGGCGGCACGTGTCAAGAATTTTCAAAATAATTTTCACAATGCAGGATGGTAACACGGGCGAAAATCTGACACAAGTTCCTTTTTTTTTTTTTTTCGTTTTTGACACAAAAAATGGAGTAAGTGGCAGATACACTTATCAGTTTTCCACAAAAAATGTGGTGCCCCCTCGCTGCCCATCCCACCTCCCCAAAAGGTAAATCTGGAGCAGTACACCGGTTTCCACAATGCAGTGCAGGGTGCAAATGAGCAATGTTCGGATATGGATATCCGCCTCCCGCTGGAGGGGAAACGGGACCTGTGGTGCAGTCGCTGATATAAATAGGACTTGGCTTTATTTCGCTCTCATAAACATGCAGATTGATTAGGGTCATTTTCTGCTAGCCTGCCTCCATCCACCCAAGCCTTCCCCTTCATTAGTGATGAAATCGGGAGATTTATTGCAACGTCTGTTATTTTCAGAGCATAATTCATTGGCCCCGTGGCTGTTTTTTATGTAGGTGAGCTGTGGGAACTCGGCGCATTAATGGCATGCGTCTATGTCCGCAGGAGCGCGTTCAGGTGAGCGACGGGGCTTTGTCAATCAGTCGCCTGACCCTGTCGGACACGGGAATGTACCAGTGTGTCGCCGGGAATAAGTATGGCGAGGTCTACTCCAACGCCGAACTACGAGTTATAGGTAAGATCGTGCGATTGTGGCTGTGGGTGCGCGTGTGCATGCGTTCGTTCCTTTTTGCACCATCCTCTTCCTTGGGTCAATTTTACCAGATGACCTTTGCCCCGTCAGTTATTGGGCACCGTCTCGCCGATAGTGATGTACCGTACTTGAGCTTCTCTGTTTGCAAGCGCAATTCATCTAACGTGTGAGGCTTGTCACTCTGCACTTCCTGTCATTGGTCGGCAACCTTCCGACGCATTGGCTACATGTTCAACTGCAGGCTCGTCCGATTTTTTTGGGGATCGCATCGTGAAGCTCGACTCACGTCATTTGCAAGTGATCGGATGTAATTTGACGCTTCCGCACATCAGCGGGCTGTATGGACTCGTCTGCGTGGGTCGCCGCGGTAATGACGTGCGCATCCGTACGTAGGCTGGCGATGCCAAATGCAAACATGAAAGAATGAGCAATACGAAAACAACGTAGAGGTATAAACAGAGATAATATAGCCTTAAGTTGTTGTTGTTGTTTTGTTGTTGTTTTTTTACTCTTCATTTATGGTAACTTTTGCAGGCCTGTCAGTGTGCTACTTCTTACGCACAATAAAAAAAAATGTGTCTTTGCACGTCCTCTTTCAGTCTTTGCTATAAATCGTTGAGTATGGCCAGAGCCGCGCACTTTTGTGATCACGTTGTAGGGCGTTGCTCCTTCATCACTGCGTGTATGTCTGCTGTGGCAGCAATTAGACTGTAAGTGTGAAACGAGTCCTCCAGCAGATTTGACAGGCCGGCTGAGACGCGTACAGAAATGCACCCTGTTTCCGATTTCAGACCGTCGACCCCGTGTTGTTTGAGAGCCGTCTTGATAATATCGGATTTCATGTGACTTTTTTTTGCTGGTTCAATATGATCAAGTCAATCGCGTGAATATGAATATGACAAATGTCCGGCGTGGGGCTGCCAGGCTCAACAAGGCCATTCCGACCATGTGGATAATTGGAGTCCGCGCACAGAGTGCAGTGGTGGAGCTGCAAACAAAATGTCAAGGACTGGTGTCAGACTGCGCAAACCCTTTCAACTTACCACAAGGCCGAGTTGAGTTGAAATCCCTCAATCAGAGGTCTCGGTTTTGAAATTCACTTCAGATTGTGGAGCTTATTCTTTCCGTTCTCAAAATATGCCTGTTAGGTTGCCTTCAGACTCTCAATGTCAGTCGTACAGTAGGTGTGAATGTGAAGGTTTTTGTATACGTGCGCTGCTGTTGACGGGTGAGCTTTTTTTTTTTTTTTTTTGAACCAAAAGACTAAAATAACGCTCACGTTGTTATTCAATGGGAGCTCACTGTGAACAGCAGGATGTATTGTTTCTTCTATTTTTGAAACTGGGACATTTGCACTTCTTCTGTTTTGCAACAAAGTATGTGATGTCTACTGTAAGTTGGTGGTGGTGTGTTTTTCTTTCCATTTTATGGCCTTAACTTTAAGACGTAACCTCTGCAGGAATAATTTATATCGGTTTCTTCACCACAATCTCAAGGCCGCGACTGTAACTAGCTTTACTGTTATCTGGCCTGAAAATAGATTTAGGAAAAAAGCAGAACATCTGTCATCTGAGAGAAGGGACAAATCCAAACCTCGTTGAAGCTCGGTGACCACAAAAAAGAAAGTTCGGGGGGAGACAATGCCACCAAAGAAGGTGCAATCTCTCGAATTGAAATGGAGCTAAAGAAAAAATTGGTGTGCTTATGTGATGAATTGTTGAGAAAGCAGACCACTAATGCGCTGCATTAGAAATGAAATAACACGTCTTGCCCCCGTGCCTCAGCTGTTGCACCAGATTTCTCCCACAACCAATTGAGGAGCCAGACGTTGGTCAAGGTTGGCGGAGATATGCTCATTGAGTGCAAACCCAAGATGTCTCCGTGGGGTGTGATCTCTTGGAGGAAGGGCAGTGAAGCGCTCCAACAAAGTCAAAGGTAACTGCTCCACTTTTTTACCCTGAAAACACAGCGAGACTTTTGCCTCCAAGTGGCATTCCTTTTTTGCTCGGAGCGGAATGCTGCAATATACTAACTACACCGCGAAATCCGTACCGTGAAACAATGATGTGGATTATATGTGCATTTATTTCCCAAGGAAATGCTTTGCTTTGTCAAAGCGTCATCCTGTTTTCAAATCAAATCCTTGCACTTTTGCACTCTACCTAAGTGGCAGTCGTCACGATGCCAGAAATACGTCGTCGTGCCGACGATGCAGCCTTCAAGTTGAAGGCTATTGACCTTGCCGTTGTAAAAGGCAGTCCAGCCGCCAAATCCTAAAATGTGTCAACTTTATTTTTTGGGGGGGTTCGGCTTACATACCCGTTTTGTGAATTTTACAGTAAATCAAGGAATGACTGACATCTGACAGGACGTCTGAGACTTGACATTTTCATTGGTTGTCATGTTGAACATCGTCTGTATTCCTTCATTGTGCCTGCTTGCCACTGCTGAAGGAACGCATGTCAACTTACATTTTTATTCAGGCGCAACCCCCAACTACAGACACAACTATAGCTGATGATCGCAACATTGCTATTATAAACGTCCACACGCGTGCGCATAAAAAGCGGAACTTTCAAAATAAAAGCACCACATATTTTACGTTTTACGATTCGATATTGTCGGCAACTCGGGCATAAACTAAATGGAACTACAATCACGGATATGTTCGCAAACCAGTGGTTTGTACAATATAGTACGACGACAAGCTTCCCCAAAGCTCTCAATGCGCCTCACCGCTCAGCATTCACATTTTTACATTAAAACCAACACAATCGTAGTTTAATGGCCAATTTAGCCGCTAGATTTTGACCCGCTCACATCAATCAGACTCGTTTCCATGGAAGTATACCTTTTATTACCAACCATTTATTATGAGCCATCTGCTCAAAGCGTTACATTCATTATTCCAAGGGTGCAGACACACTTGGCTCATTAAAACAAAGTGACAATGAACACCTTTCTTCCTCGCCACAGTTCATCTCGTCGCTGTCTTTCAAATGGAGATAGTTTTGTTTTGGTTTGTTTTCAAATCTGACGGCATAAACAGCGCTGCCCAAGCACGTCACGTTAACAAGTCGCCGCATATGTTGGTTTGCTTTTGGGCATTGTGACATAGTGGACGGTCAGTAAAAAATGACACCAGTCGTCACTGGTGGCAGTCATCGAATCTAAGGCGGCGACAGCAGCAGAGCAGTTTGTGTTTCGCACCAATGCCGTTCCAAAAATGCAGCCTGAAATTACACGCTAGGGTGCCGTCCGTCTTATTGGCGCTCGGTGGTGGAAGCAACGTGTAAAATAGGATGGATTGAGGTGACACATTTTACCCTTACGGCACTTGCGTCTTTCACCGAAGGAAAGTCAACAGCTTGTTCACACACAGATCACGCAACCTCACAAGCAACTCTCTCCCCAAATTGCGAGCGAGACAGTCATTCCACCACCTGAACCGTAACTCCCCCAACGGAACCATTTGGAGTCCTTTAATGTGTCTGCGAAAAGACTTTGGCGGCTTGTCGCTCCACAATCATAAAAGTGGACAATCCCACACAGGGGGCATCCTTTTGGACGAAATGTTAAAGAGCAAAACGACTGAACATGAAAGACAAAGGGTGCTTCACATCTGGATCCAGATCATTTGATTGCGTGCAACCAGCCGATGAAATAAAATTGGGTAAATTCAACGCACCATTTTTTTAAATGCACAATTTCCACAAAAATGGAACCATACAACGAATAATAATGAATAAAATAATAATAATTTAAAAAATAATTAATTGAAAATGATTTTAAAATCGGCTTAGTGGTTGCGAGACCTTGTTTAATTAAAAGATTTCCAAAGTAAAAGTCTATTCTCAGCTAGGCAAGCGCCGGGTAACCCCTGGAATGGTCACCAGCCGATCAAAAAAAACCTAAAAAACCCATCATCATTTGCATAGTGTTCTAAACCCAATTTAGTCAAATAAGCATTTAACCTATTTTCCCTTATCCATCGTTCATCTGGATTTATATGGATGTTTCCACTCAGAGAGGTTGAAATTGGATGATGAAATTTCGGAATTAGGGTGACTGGGGCTTAAACGTGCCTTTGAGACCATTTCACTGAGGATAAGGATAAAAACATGTCATTAGTTCTACTGGAGGGAATTAATTTTTGACACTCTGTTATCATGACTATAATGTAAAATGCTGAAACACACACACGTGAACATTCCGGATCCTCGTGCATATGCACAGAGGGAGAGCAGTCCCAGCAAATTACCACTTCCAACATTCAGCGCAAACTTCAATTCGTCACCATCTGGTCCTTTCCGATATTTGTGTCGGTCTATTACACACCACCAACATTAAACAAATAGAAATGTTTTTGTTTTTTTTAAATACGTACACAAATTACATTTCTGATTAAATCTGAGCGCGATTGATTTAAGATGGTGTCAACTGGAATCCTAATGAGGAGTGCTGCCGACATTAATTCTCGTCAACTATGTTTTATTTTGGCAATGGGTGGACAAAATTCTTCCCCAACACTGGTTTGATCATTCAGTTAGGAGAGTAAAAAAAAAAAAAATCGATGGCCAGCAGATCTCAGTATTTGGTCTCTTTTGAATGATGTCGCCATGTATCAAAACTATGTTTGATGCTTATGAACATGGCAGACCTCCAGAAATTAGACCTTTACCAGCAGCTTGTGATTTATCAAAGTAGATGTTACATTGAACCTACTACAAAGAAAAGAGAGAGAAGATGATGCAGATCATTTAAATTTAGAAGTAGAAGTGATGACGTAATGTACACACACACACACATACCACCCATGCGCGCGCACACACTACTGAATACGACTACTATTAAATAGCCTGCGAATAGTTTCTACGTTTTGTCAAAGATTAAATTTTGACACCAGTGAGTCATTGTAAGTTTGGGTCCAGATTCGATGATTTGGGTGAAACCAACCGATGTTCTTTTTCTGATTACTAAAAAATGCAATAAGGTAGAAAGATACTCAAGAGGGTCAAATCTTTCATTTGACAGTCTCTGAGAGTTTCTGTGTTTCTGTGTGCGGGGCCTTGATAGATTGGCCAGAATGCTCTAAATTGGCTGGCAGTTTTTTTCTGGCTGGCATTGAAAGAGGGGAATCAGGGTCAAGTACCCCAGGTTTGAACAACTACATCGATATATATATTTCTTCACGCAATCATAACATGACTTAGAAATCATCAAACAGTACAGTCATCCTGGGGAGATTGTGATGCAGTCCTCAGACGTGTGAGCACATTTGCAGAGCAGCAAAGTGGAAAAGCAGCAGGAGGCCGAAGTTGTGCTTAATTTACCCGCCAAAGCAGCCATCTGTTAACTCAATCCAAAGTGCAAATCAAGTACTTTCACCTTCATGGGGATGCGAGGTTGGCGAGACCTTTTTTTTTAAACATCTGATAGAATTCCAAGTTTCACAAATAACTCAGCCATCATGAGGTTCTCGCACGTTCAATATCGGGAGAGACGTGGCCTGCCCTCTTGTTTGACGTCCGGCCCGAGTGCCTCGTTGCACACGGGGGTCATCCGATTGCTGTCAGCACGCAAGCATGACTCCACTCGGACAGCCGTGCTGCGTGAGCGCGGAGTCTTGCCAGGCTTTGCATACATCCAAAGCGGTGTTGTTGCTTGTCAAACAAAGTGATGGAAATTTTGCACAGCGGTTTTACTACTGATGCCCTCCACTCACCTGTGACGGCTTGGCTGCACGTTCCTCCCTCACCGCATCGTGACTATTTCAACTGGGATAATATGAACAGAGAGTCCGCATTTCTCTGGAAGGTGACACAAGTTAATTTGGTGAGAACTGAAGTGTTTGCATGTTACTCTCCTTGCCCTTTGTCCTCATTTTATATTATTTCAAATATCCATTAAAGCAGAGAACAAAAGCGTTGGGATAAATACGGTCATATTTTAGGATTAAATGAGCGTGCTTGCTCTTGAAATCGCCGAGATAATAATGCTAGGCAGGCGGGAGAGAAAATGGATGGATGGATAGGAGTTTATCTTTCACCACTTAAGTTGGATGGTTGCCATGGCAACAACAGCTGCATTCTTTCTTCTCAAAGCTAGCGAGGTTCTAAATAAATGCAAACAAATATTCTGTAGAGGAGTTTTTAGGCGGATTCGTTTGTTGCGTTCCCTGCTGCGCTTTAGATGTTGAAAAGCATACAGTTTCTTTCAAATCAGACGCATTTGTGTTTTTAAAATGAAATGTTTTTGGGTGTGGGAGGGGCGGGGGAGGGGGCGGATAGTCAATGCCTCACTCGACACAAGCCGTAGGATTCTTTGAACACAACCGTTTGATTTCTCTCCCCGGAAGCAGTGTTTCCCAACCCAAGGCAAATATTTTTGGGAAAAATCTCACCAGCGTCACCGCCAAACACAAATGTCACAAAAAGTGGATGTGCAGGTTAATTAAGGACCTTCTGCTATCCAATGGGAAAGTGTTGAAGTCTTCCTGCCTGTCACTACATTTCTCTGGCATGAATTGACTCCATTTTATTTTGTCAAGCGGCTGCACGAAATACCATCTGGATCAAGATACATTTTTAAAAATAGATTGGATATCAAGTTCATAAAATGACTGGAACCAAATGACATTATTGTGCACAGCCAATACCAAAGGGGTGGTGTCGATAGGTGTGAAACAAACAAAATTGTCCCAAATGACTGCAAACTACATCCACATTTCACAAGATGAGTCTTAATTTCCATTGGCACACGGAGATTCTGTCTGTGCAAGGTTCGCAAATGATCTGAGCAGACTTTGAGTTTGCACCTGCACACCAACTTGCTAACCCACATGAGGTGGCAGTGAGCCCCTTTTGTTGAAGATTAATTGCCTTAATGGCGTTCGCACTCCACAGTGGCTCCGGCAGAGGGGGAACCAGTGTCACCAGTTGGGCAATCCATCTTCACAGCAGCAGCCTCCCCATTTTCGCTGCAGAGGAGCAATGGGGGCGGGGGCTGAGGAGGCGGGTGGGGGTCTTATCTAGCCCAGACAAACCTACAGGGACACAGTTTAGATGACATCAGCTGGAATAAAGCGGCTGAGAGTGCAAAGCAGGGTCTGGTTTGTAATTGGGCCTTGTCAGCCATAAAGCCCACCAAAAAAAAAAAGTAAGACGCCATTTCGATTTGTCACAAGGGGGGGGGGGGCTTGTGTTGGTTCCCACATCAAAAACGCCAACCATCAAGTGACTGTCGTGAGGTGCTATAAGGATGTGCCGCAGTCACAGCTTTTTGAAAAGCCTTTCCACGGTTAGCTCCGTCAGCTTTTGGTAATCATGCAAATATTTGCACGGGACCAGTCAATTCTCCGTAGAAGACGTTTGCCTCCGGAGGAAGGTGTTCAGTGTTTGGAAGGGGCTCGGGTAAATCCTTGTTTTTTACAATGGCGCGCTTGAAGAGAGAGCGTGTTCAACGTTGGAATGTTCAATGTATTGCTTTTTCGTGTTTCTTTTGGTATGTTTCCTTTCACAGTCATGTCAAGATCACAGCTTTAATTTTTAGTGAGCTAAATCGGCGGGAAAAAAAAGAGAATACCTCTTCCGTTGTTTTGATTTTGTACTCGGAGAATAGTTTTAACGAATGTTGACTTATCAATGATGTTCCCGGAGCTCTTGTGTACACAAAATCTAAATGGTTTCATGTAACGTACTGCAAAAACAAAATTACGTCTGAAGTACAAAGTTTGTATGCGTTCTCGCCACATTGTCTGAGTTACTTTTGACCGAATTTGTAGAAATATGCTTTTCATTTCTCATTTAGTCATCTCTCTCTCGCTTCACTTGACTTTTCAGCACCAAATTTCATTCCTCTCCATACCTCTTCCGGGACGTCTGCGCTCCTTATGGCCAAACCATCGCAGGCAGTCCAACTGCAGCGACATTCTCTGCTCAATCAAAGCAAAATCATGACAGACGACAAAAATGCTATTTTTTTCACTTTGCAAGTTCATTCATTCATACATCGTCCGAACCGCTTTATCCTCACTGGGGTCGCAGTGGGTGCTGGAGCCTATTCCAGCTGTCTTCGGGCAGTAGGCGGGGGACACCCCGAAGTGGTTGCCAGCCAAACGCAGGGCACACAGAGACGAACAACCATGCGCGCCCGCAAGTTAATGATTTTAATTATTATAATATCTTCAAATGTGTGTGCAATTGGAAGTTGCGCACTAAAGTGAAGAGAGGCGATGATGTCGATGAGTTGATTAGTCTCGGAGGAGAGAGAGAGAGAGAGAGAGATCCATTTTCTGTGCCAAATTGGTCGGACGTCATCCTTCGTCATGACCCAGAGGTTCACTATCCCTCTTGTTGAATGTACATCCCTCTACCCTGGCAGCGCAAATAGTCATGATGGTCACGTAAAAGATGAAATGTCTTGTAGAGTGATCAGCATTTATGAGGCCATCTGTTCTGCTCGGCACTCTCCTGAAAGAATCGGTGGCAGGAGAGCAGCAAACTTTGCATTCATTCATTTAAGTACGCCATATTTTGCCCTCTTTCCTTGTTGGTTTTGTCTGATTCGAAGAAGATTGAAAGGAGACATTATGCATCGCTGCCGCAATTGGAACATTTCCCAGTAGTCTTCATTGAAGATCTTTGAAATTCTTTGGTCAAAATACGCAATCCGTCATGAAATGCAGCACACTTAATATCAATTTACAAGACGGGTTGATTTTTTTTTATTTCGATTTTTTTTTTTGTGGGTACGCTGCGTGCAAATGAGCCACGGCTCATTCCACACTCTGTACTAAGTGGCCAATGTCCTTTGTATCGTATCATTTTGTTTTTTGTTACCATGACAACCGAGTACTGCAAGTATATTCTGTATTTCAGATGCTAATCATGCTTTCAACTTATTGCTAATCTTTGCAAGTATATTCTGTATTTCAGATGCTAATCTTTGCTTTCCCTTCGTTGTGCTTACCTTTGGACTTGGACAGGATAGGGCTTCCATTTCATCCTCTCTTGAAAATGGCAGATCTTCAACACAGCCTAGCTGTCCAGTCATGGGCGACGTAACTTGGCGTGAGGGTGATATTTGGTAAATTAGCGACGCTCTTATTCCGCAATTTAAAAGAAAAAAAATCTTCTCAGAAATACGTCGCTTAGTTCTGTCTTCCCCACGTCATTTGATTATTGAACAGCCTGTTCGGAAATCCAAATAATTGCATCCGAGCAATGAAATGTCAATCCCCTTGGATATCTGACATGCAAATTTTGGATTGACAGACATGCGACTGGTCAGCACTGAAATGTATTCGGTGGTGCTGAATAAAATGCAGAATTTGAATGGCCAGCCCGCCGCGTCTTGCTAACGCAGAGGCAGTCCAAAGTGTTGGCTCACTCCGAGCCCGCATGCGGTTCGCATTGTTTATTACACTCAAGTCTTGCTTCTCCCTTTTTTTCCCTCCTCATCAAATCTCTAATTGCTTCATCTGGAGTCTAATAGAACATCTGCTCATGAAGTGGAGTCCTGCCTCTCTCTCAGTGGAGGTTTGCAGTCAGGGAGAGAATTGTGAGGCCTAAAACACTGAAAGCGTATGTGTCCAGAAGGACTTGTTCATTACGTCGCGTGGAGGAAAAGCTTTACAACCGCCAACGGCTGCCGTGGACCGCTGACTGTAGCTTTTCCATTTTACCTTTGCCAACAATTCTCCACCTTGGCTGTAGCCACATGGCTCACAAGGTCCCCTGAGTGAAAATGGGAGCAAGCTGAGGATGAGACAAGCTGGCGGCTGCAAACGCTGCCATTCATGGGTGCCCGCAAGCATGCGCATCCATGTTGTAGCAGATTCAAGGTTTTATTCTCTCCCCCACCCCCCCCCAAAAAAAAGATGTGCCAGAGTTGCCCAGTCAGCCCAAAAAAACCAAAAGGTCCCGTTAGATCCCCTGTAAATCGACCATAACGTTTCTTCTGAAGCAAATGTTTGTATTCGCTTACTGTCAGAGCTATTTTATTGGACATCCTGCTTAATCGGTGAGCTTTCTCTGCTCATAAAATCAGATGATTAGTTGCAGCTCTCGTAATCATTAAGGAGCGCTTGAGGAGCTAAAGTATAGTTGAATAATGATCATAAAAATAGATGACAAAAGAACTACGTATTTGATTCCTTCTTCTACACCTTGGAAACGGGGAGCATATGGATTAGGGATTTGGTGACAGAACCAGATTCAAGATGCAGATCAAGGAATTCATTCACTGGTGTCACAGTAATTCACAAGCAAAAAAAAGAAAAAAAGAAATGAAGGCAGGAGCCTGTGACACTTGGCACCCACTTACAGTATATTGTCTAATTAACTCTGCTAATGGAGTAGAGCAGTTTTAATTATTCATCTCCCAAGAAATTGTGTTGAATCCGTTGCTTCCAACTCTGTGGGCACTCTCTGGACTGGTCTCTTCCAGCAATCTCTACACTTTCCAGAAAACACAAAAAAAAAAATATATATATATATATATATATATATATATGTATGTATATGTGTGTGTGTGCGTGTGCGTGTGTGTGTGTGTGTGTACAGGATGTACAAATACATTACGAAGTGACATTGTGGCATTTGAAATCTCATGCTGCTGCATCATTTGCATTTTGTGGAGTTCTATTCTCGAAACAATATTTTTGGAAGTCTTATGCTGACTGACAAAACTCTAATCCTGGCACATGAGATAAAATGAGTTGTGAGATGTTTGCCGAGATAAGGTCAGTCTGTGTTCCTTGTGCCGCTCACTAGGATTGTTGTTATCGGAGAGACTTTGGCCCATATCATTTTTCAAAGCGAGAATCCACCAGCGCAGCAAGAGTAATCCATCTTGCTACCGCTGACAATTTCCTGTGGAACCCGGGCATGCTCTTTATTCCTCAAGGAATACCTCAGCACGTAAGAGATGAATATCTGTGAAGCGGGAGAGCAATTTGTGATTAAAAGAATCCTTTGGCAGAACATCCACAAACCCTTTGTGGCCCAGGACGATAAACCGTGCGCCCTTGCGAGGCAATTAGCGGCGCCATCTCAAAATGTTCCATTGAAGCCAAGTGGGACATTCTCAATGAGCCTGTGTCATGAAGATACCTTGCTGTAAAAGCTCGACACAACATTTTGCCCTCGATGGTTTGTTTACACCTAAATTAAAAGCTATAGTTTAGATTGATGAGTATTGAGGCTTAACTTTTTTCTTTTTTTTTTGCGCAGCGACCACTTTCCAGAATGAATTACCGGTAGTTAAGGTTTAATGAATTGCGGGGGTGGGGGGGGTTGGAAAAAACATCAGCATTACATAAAGTCAGGGATTATTGCTTGCATGACTCTCCGGAAGGATTGTTCGAATCAAGCATTCGTATTTGCGGCCTCAGATGCTGCCGTGCTGTCACAACTGTGTTGTGCGGTGGTCCAAAACAAAGCTCAAGACAGAATCGTTTGCATATCCTTAGAAGTGCGGCGCTCATAAAAATGAAAGAAGCGGTTCGCTCAAGAAAAATGAACAGAACAAGCATGTCGCAAGACCGGTGGAAAAAAAAAAAATGGAACCAAAAATACTCCGTGATGAGCCCACCCCTCGGCCGACATCAGCCGGGCTCGACTCCGGCATACCCTCGCGTACGACTCTGGTGTTGGGTTTTCCAAGAGGACAGTTTATGAAGAGGGAATGAATGCAATTATTGATCGTACATAAGCCACTGCTAATGTGGGTAGTGCGTCGGGGGAAGGGAGGGGGGCACACTTCATTCTCCCTTTCCTTGCTTTAGTCACTGTCGGACATTTTCAACGGTGGTCACAATGTGGCACATTGACAAGAATTGACTGACACCTTCAAACGGTGTTGCTGAAATGGTCCTTTTATTAATGGTCACCTGCAGATGTTGTGAAAGCGCAAATACAAATAAAAGATGGATAGTCGTGTATTGTAGTGTTTTAAATTGATTTTATTCTTCATTGAACTGGAATTGGGCTCCTATAAACCATGTGACCTGTGCTGTTTGAAAATTTTATACCGCAGCCTCATTGAGTCACCGAAAATGTTTAATGGAAAACGTACGTGTTCACAGTTGATCTTCATTGTTTCCATTTTCTTTAATGTATTTATTTATTTATATGACATCCTCTTTTTTTAAACGTTAGATTTCCCTAGGTCTAGCTTTACATGTCAACGATGCCGGAACGCCCAGCAGAGTGCCTGGTGGTTATGCTCGCCTCATTCATTGCAGCTAATGATGCATGTAACAAGGATAAGAATCATTGGTACAGATGTGTAGCAGTTCCAGCAAAAATCAATATCAATTACACCTGTATTGAAAAATTGCCTCAAGTCGATGTCCATACGTCTTTTCTTTTTTTTTTTTAAACAAGCATCAGGCAATCTCTTCGTTCACAGAAAGTGCAAGAACAGCAAATTCAGGTCCTCACTTGCCAGTAGATATCTAATTGACCTTTGACCTTGATGTAGCAGAATGTGGCATTTGGTTGGATATAACCTCGCTTGAACCACACATGCAAGGGACTTTGCCACGTTGCGGTGAGCTGAGCGGACCTCAGCATTTCAGCACTGTGCTACACAGCCAGATTTGATTTATGCCTTTCGCCGGCCTATTTCGCAGCACACACACGATGAGGGGAGACTGCATTTCAGTTGGTCTAAAACAGAGCCATCCCGTTGGTTTTCAAGCGCTCCACAAATACCGTTGAGTTGAGTTATCTCTGCAGAAAAACGAACGATGCATTTTCCTCACAGTACGTCGACGCGTGAGCACAACGTTTTGTGAACTAATCCTTTTGGAAGAAAGACGGGCTGATTTTGCAAGCCGTGTCCGTGCACTGAAGCGAGGATGTGAATGTAGAAGGTTTTCGCCCAGACTAATGATTTGGCGAATTCACCGACAAGCGTGTGACCATCTCGCTTCCTGTGGTGTCATGGCTGAGTTATTCCACTGATAGAATCTTAACCTCTATTTTCACAAGCTCGGTTTATTTTCCCCGTTAATTAAGTAGGTGCACACACGGGCCTGCACCCTGCGGCCACGCCGCCAGCCAGCCATGGCATATCAAAGTCAATGAGTATTCATCAACAGCCCCGCTCGGAACGCTCACATTTGTGATTACGCATATTGTTTGCATGTTGAGTCCTTATGAGGGTGCGTCCGTTCTTTGCCAAGTTGGTGTGTTTCTGCACCAAGGGAGCAAACATGATTCTGCTATTTGAACAGGCGGCCTGAGAGAGCGCCAACGTACACTTTGTTCAAAGCTGTCAACACACAATATTCATGCGTTTTCGGGACCTGTTATTGGTACTGTGGCAATTCCCTCTTATGACAAATATATATATACAGTATACAGGTATATATATATTTTTTCAAACAGATCAAAGGTACGATATGTCGAGTGAAGAATCATATCAAAGGTTTCAAGTGTCTTTTTGATGGAGAGTGAAGTTGCCTGCATCTCTTAACGACATCGCAAAGAGAATTTAAGGAAATAACAAAAGCAGGCTTTTTATTTTGGTTTTACGTTCGGGGTGGGCTCTTTCCTGTGATTTCCACTTCACAGTGGCCATGACGGCAGCTCTGTGACTGATGTTGTGTCTCTTTCATCTCGCCACATCCCAAGGAGGATCAGCACCGCACCGTCCTACCCCCCAAAATACACACCTGTGTTTTTCACTCGCCATGTCACCCTGTTCAAAAATAATCAAGCGGATAGGACCGATATTCCTGTGTCCATTCAACTGTGCCAGACAGCGATGAAAGGAATGGCACTCGTGTTCATCTCGGCCCGTGAATTATTGATACGTGCCCCTTCGCTGATATTCCCCAAGGATGGAAATGGGAAACATCTCGTAAAAGGGGCACCCCGACGAGACATTTTGTCTGGGCCGTAGCGGAGAAGGGAGAATGAAATGTAGGGTGAGCCACAAGATTTTTTGCTGCCACTGGCACGTTGCAACTGAACAATTCTTACAGTGACCTCATGACTTCTTTGTCTTCAAATAAAGTAACAAACACAGACAAACAGTCAGTCAAGATTTATACGATGGATTGCGAAAACATGAATAGAAGGCTTGCGATATTGCGACTGAACTCCATGTATGTTCCACTGTCCTTGCATGTTGAGTCTTTTCTTATGGCTCGTTTATGCTTAAGTTCCCGCCAGCCGCGGCAGGCCCATTTTTGGCCACCTTGGACAAAAAGGGGAATTCTAGGTGGAGGTTTGTTCGATGCAGTTTGAAAATGCAACTTTAGCTCGAGTTTATTTCATAGTTGCCAGACTTTGGCGCAATTGCGACACCCTCTCCTGTGCCCCCTCCCACCCTTCACCTGCACTTAAACTGCATTCTAGTTTTTGGAAACAAATGACTAACAAGCGGTCACGTGCCTTCCTTGTCGTTAGCTTGAACAAGAAAACATTTTGTTTTTGCGCCGTCTCGCTGCTCGTGTCCTTTGGACTCACTCTTTCCACTGTTATTTCAAGTCAACGGTGTTGTGGGCACACATCATTTTCCTCTTCTTGAGGCTGAAGCAATTTGCATGCAGGCCTACACTTTGAAAACTTGCTGTTTATTAGACGGTCTCCCTTTGAGTTGACACAGAATGTGGTATTCAAGGGCGCGTTTTGCATTTTTCTTTTCTTTTTTTTTGTCTTTTTTATTACTATCATCAAGAAAGAAAATCCACTTTTTTCAGGCTTTTTGACCTTTTTAGAAGCGCTCATGGCCATTGGATAAAGGGCATGCATTGCCATTTCTCAAAGTACTGTGTCGGATTATTTACCGGCAAAGCCGTTAACCCATTATTCTTTTCTTTAATTGAGAAGATAAATGTTTGAATTAGATATCTGTTGTACTTTATAACAGGAGTCTTTGAAATGTAATGTATCAGATGTGCTATATATTTGTATCAACGCTGTACTTGAAGAATAACTTTTTTTCAACACACCGTTTGTTTATTTTCACCCCAGGGTTTCCATTCTGGATAATGGTAATCTTCGCATATGGAACGTAAGCAAATCAGATGCTGGACCCTACACCTGCGTGGCCAGGAACCAGTTTGGTGTGGCTAGTAGCACAGGAAGTGTCACGGTTAAAGGTAATTTCCATTTCCATTTCCTGTACACCACAATTTGGGCTTTATGAACTTTCAGATACAAGTGATGACTAACGTGTTTTTCAAGATATAATCCAGAGGCCTCTGGATGTTTATTGCCACTCCCGATTAACATTTTCTGTCAAGCTAAGCATAAGATAACATAACTTTGCTTAAAAGTCTGCTCTGTTAATGCTAACACTGTGGAGCAACTCAGACTGACACGACACAAATATTCACAGGCATATCTTCTTTATTCTCTGCAAAGAACGACTGGCACTGTCTTCATATACTGTGTATCTGCATGATACTGCCCCCAGCTGGCCATCTATCCATCTATCTTGTCCTCCCTGCATATATTAATTCATCCATCCGCCCATCCATCCCATCTTACTGCTCAGTTCTATGACAGTGCCGTTTTAGAGAGAGAAAATGCTGACGAGTCCCAAAGTGTAAATTAGCGATATCGTTCCCAGCTTTCAACTACATTGCCAACCGGTATACAGAGTACTCAAAATACTTTTTGGAATAAGAAGGGAGGACAAGCAATTGTGCTACTGGCACAATATCCAAACAACAGTCTCTTTGTACACTTTTGCAGCTCCGTGTGAATGGGAATAATTTTTCGTAACAGGGTCTGTATGCTGAACTTTCAATATATATGTAAAGATATAGATAGATAGAGAGAGAGAGAGAGAGAGAGAAAGACCACCACACAGAAACCAGAATTCACCTTTTTAATTGGTCGTTTTTGTGTCTGGAGAGCAGAGCTGTCATTACACGTGAGGCAGAGCCACCTCGGGATGTGTGTTTGCAAAGGTGTTGAAATCACTCTGCACCCCCCCACTGCTTCTGGTATCGTCTGAGGATCTTCTGTGTGGAAAAAGACCTCATGTTGTTAGATCGTCTGCAATGGGGATTGCTTTCCTGCTCTGGTGCTGTGACTTATTACACTTCATTAAAAATGAATGGCAACTGGGTATAAAGTGCTGTGCATTGAGTGCCTCTCGTCTGTGCACACTGCTGATTTTCTTCACTGTTTCCACTGGGGATTGTGTTATCACCTCCTCGAGTTTGTCGGGGACTTGCCAACATATTTAGTGAACCATAGCCTGGCCATGACCCGCTTTGGCCGAGGTTGCTGGTTCAAATATAACATTATTTGTTCTGCTTCGAGCTTCCTTGTCATTCTTATTTTGGGATTTATCGGATTCATAATCTTTAGCTTCGGGGAATTTCTTTTTCGGCTTGTATTCAGAATGGTTTTCTCAACTCAACTCAAGTATATTTCTGGAGCACTTGAAAACAACCACCGCGGTATACAAAGTATTGTACATGGAGCAAAAATGAAGTAATGGTACCCGTGGCTTTTGACGGTTAGTCTGAATTCGGTTTGATAAATCTTGCGGATTCATCTCCGTATTTCCACAGAATTTTGAAATATTTCACCCATGTGTCCAGACTCACCAAAGCAGATCGGCAAACTTGTATGGCAAATTTGAGTCCAGTTGGTTGTGTCCAGCGCTGTGCAAGAACTGATAAATCACCAGACGGTCAGAAAATGGAAATGTGTTCATTGAATGATGTCTGAATAAATTATATATTATGATTAAAGGATAGGCAGGGAAGCGTGGTGAAAAGTCGTAACTGTTGTTTTCACTCAGTAAGGGAGGGGGGGGGAAAAACGTCGCTGTTCTCCCGTATAACTTTTAACTGTCTCCTAGGACAAGCTGTGAACATCAATCGTCATATTCAAGCCAATCTTATATCATAAATATTAAATACTATTGATACAAAAATCCACCTCCCGTCATTTAATTTGGCCAATATTCCGGTCCTTCCGCGTCATCCGGAGATGACTTCAAATCGAGACGTGTTTCCTTTTTCTCCTTTGAATTATAAAACACAGATTTCATGCATTATGAATGCTCGGAAGTCAGCCGCAGTCAAGAATGTGGGAGAGAGCTTTGAGTGCACGTTGCCGCTGATTTCCGACAACCACACATTCCCCCCCAACCCCAACCCCTACCACCACCCCCCCCCCCCCACACACACACACACACACAATTGTGAGCTCTCCGACAAAAATGAAAACTTTCGTAAGGATTTAAGAAAAGTCAGGCTCGAGAATGCGCTGCAGTGTCTCGCAAAGAATCGTCATGTAATTCCTTTTCTGGTGATTTCTGTTGTCATTTCACACAAGACCATCATATGATGGTGTTACTGCTTCCAACCTCGGGCAGCCAGCGGGCAGGTTGAGACCTGCTGCTCCCTGCAGCTTCAGCTTGTTGTCTGCATGCGTGATTTTCCAATGGAGCCGCAAGGTAGGGTGCCTGGTAATGTCTTCTCAGCATAAATAGACGCCGCCATTACGGCCTTCGCTTCATCAGAGAGTCAGGGTTTATTAGACACCCCTCCGCGGCTTTTCCATCATCATATGTACAGGCGGTTTTCTGCAGCTGATGTACAAATATTCCCCAATATGATTTCACGCCTTTCTGTCACATTCGATCTTGTCTCATCAATGTGACGGGGTAATTTACATGCGTTATTCGAGTGAGAATTGGAAACCTATTTAGTGTGGGGGGGGGGGGGCAAATGTGTGTTGGGAGCAGCTCTTATGGGAGATGACAGGATGATATTCCAATTGACTTTCCTAATATGAATGCTGAAAAATACCTGTCAGGAAGCATTGTGAATAGGAGTCACCTCGAAAACAGCTCAGGAGGAGCAGTCACAATAAATGAGCCTTGTTAATGTCCGCATTATGCCAACACTTGGGGGATATTACCAGATTAATTGCATTTGATTAGACATGCGCCGGCTGAATTTAGATTTCGCCAGGCTTGAACCGTTGCCAATTAGTACACAGTACACTTAGTCAATATGCGGGACACCAAGCAATCGGAATCAACCTTATCTTGTCACATTTTCTTTTGGGTAACGTAGGGCAGAAATGATTTGTCTTCATTCAACTCAGTTGTTGTTTTGTCTTTAAAACACAAAAATGGAGCATGTATTTCTAATGTTTGGAGCACCGTTGCAGCAGAGTGTGTGTGTGTGTGTGTGTGTGTGTGTGTGTGTGTGTGTGTGTGCGTGTGTGTGTGTGTGTGTGTGTGTGTGTGTGTGTGTGTGTGTGCGTGCGTGTGTGCGTGTGTGCGTGTGTGCGTGTGTGTGTGTGTGTGCTTCTTTGCGAATGCTTTCCATCCCGATCGTTTTTTTCACCACCTCCCTTCACTGTGTTGTCGTGTATTTTTCTACATACAGTCATTCAAATGTTGACCCACTCTCTAGTTTCAGTGCAGATGTTTTGAAACTGGCATTTTCAAAACACTATGAAAAAAACTGTGATAACAATCAAGATCGGATGATAAGAAAAATTATTATGGGATCAGGATTTTGTCAGATGGGCCAGCCCTACTATTGAGATGTAAAGGTGTGTGTGGTGGTCGGTAGTGGAAACCAGCTCAAATAAAAAAAAGATCAATTTCACGCAAAATTTATAACCCCTTCCAATTTGTAATGCACCAATCCTTTATGCTGTTCATGCACTGTAACCATACGAGTGGCGTATGCGTGTGGGATCGATAAGATGGACAACGAGGGAATGATTGCGATGCTGGAGTGTTGATCAGGCTATGCTGCTTGGTTGAAGCAAAACAAGATTAAAAAGAAAAAAATTGAATACTGTTAAATGCGATCCGACCCTGTGTGGAAACATGCCGCTACCCTTGTTGAAGATTCATTAACTGTGGCTAATCATAGTTTTCAGAAAGCTGAACTCATTTCGACTGGCCAAAACCAAGCCTGATGACCTCCAATTGTATTCATTAAATCAAGAAATCTCAGAAATAGAACCTGTCTGACAAAGCAAAGTTGGTGAAAAGATCTTACAAAGAAAAACTGGAGGTTAGGAATAATGTAATTGACATCTATTACTCCGAAAAGGGTTACAAAGCCCATTCCTAAAACTTTAGGACTCCGGGGAATCACGGTGATAGCCATTATTCAGAATTAGAGAAAACATGGAGCACTGGTGATCCTTTCCAGGATTTTCCTAAGAGCACAGCAGCGATGAAACCAGGAGGTCACAAAGGAAAGAACTGCAAGCCTGAATTATTCCCAAAATTTTGGGGTGAATATTCTGTAATGACAACAGTTGAAGTTTTTGGCAAGTGCGTGTGTCTCGTTGAATCTGGTTTAAAATAAACACAGCATTTTAGAAAAAGAACCTTGTACCTCCAGTCAAACATGATGGTATTAGTATGACGGTCTGGGGCTGCTCTGATTCTTCAGGGCCTGGATGACTTGCTGTGATTTATGGAACCATAAATTCTCCTCTTTACCGGCAAATCTTGAAAGTGAATGTATCGCCAAGCTGAATCGCACTTGGTTTCTGCAGCAGAACAGTGATCCAAAACACACCAGCAAGTCAATTTCTGAATGGGTTCTGAAAAAAGAAAAAAATGAAGCTGTTGCAGTGAGCTCATCAAAGTACAGACTTCAATCCGAATGAAATGCTATGGTATGATCTTTAAAAAGCTGACCTCCTAAACTTAAGCCACCCAGTTGTTCCACCTGATGGCACTACTCTCCCCCCTCCGCTTTTGTCCAGGAAATTAGGTAATTTCTACCTAATTAGGCAATTAGGTATAAGAAACACCAATGATATTGTAGAATTATCTGGAAGGTGCCAGGTAGTCAATTAAAAGGGACCATAACCTTCAGCCGTAACCTGAAAATAGGAAATGAACGTGTGATACAAGTGAAGCTTGTCACACTGATTTGTAGATGGTCATCTCTTTGTATGCAAGGCCATGGTCTGGGGAGTACAGATAAAGGCTTTTAGTAGTGTTCCTTCCATAAGACAGTTCAGACGAATGAGACAGAACAACTGATGTTTTAGTTAAGTTAGCATGTGTTGGTGTTTTGTTTTAAAGAACGGAAAGCGATGATTCTCTATGTCGTTCAAAGATTGCAAAACCGCCGTACGCCACATACATGGAGTCAATTCAATGGTGTCAGTGTCTCTAATTAAATTGGCTCACCATGCGGGGTACTGTCCTTTCCATTGTAGAGGTAAAGGGCAACAAGGCATCACGCTTGACAAAAATCAATCAACCTCTCTTTCCATATAATCTGCCAGAACTGGTGACAGAGGAGGGCAATAATGCAGCCCATTCTCCTCATCTGTCAAAGTGAATCCCTTGAGCTACTTATAGCGATCAGGTTATGCAAACTGTGATGGGAGCAGTTCATGTGAGAGAAGAGACAGCTACAACAACCCCAGTGGAGAGATGAAAAAGCAAATAAGGGTTTTATAGCAGGTTACCGAGTTGCGTAGGTAGAAGAGTCAAATATTCCTGACAGTAAGTGCGACAGTAAGGGTTTTGTTTTGTTTCGATGCAATTGCTTTGTTTACTTGTTTGTCTGTGAGCTAGATTCCGGATTTTTTATTTTTTTTAAAAAGCACACATACAGTATCTAAATACAGCACACTGATTTTGTCCAAACTTGGCAGAGCATGGTGCCTGTTCATTTCAGGGGTTGGTTGGAGTCGTCTTTAGATTGGGAGAGTGGCAAGAGTGCGGAAGTTCATCTTCTATTGACTTTGATGACCGCCCACTCCTCTCCCTCGACCGTTTCCCATGCAAACCGCAAAGCACTGGCATGTTGTTGTTCTGACACGTTTGCTTTTAGGTGCTGCTTCAATTGCTTCATTTACTAAAAGCACCAAATAAGTTTGCTTGTTTTGTTATTTGCTTGAAATGTAGCACGGTTGACCAAATCCACAATCTTATGGAGTGATGGACCAAACGGTTCCATTTTCAATCCAAATAGGCGAAAGAACTTTGGGATATTTCTTTTGAAAGTGACTTAAATGTAAACAAAATTGCAACATATCATGCAGTGGCGCATGGGAGGGGCTATTCTGTGGTGCTATTCCAAAATGAGGTGAAAGTTCAACAGATTGCCGTTCAATACTGGTCAACCCTGGTCTCGGGGAGCGAATAAATTTGTTGGTCGACATTTAAAAAAAAAAAAAAAAAAAGGATTCAATAAATGCCATGGTAAATACCGCATAAGGGGTTGCATTTGTCTGTGGATTTTAAAAGGCCAAAACAATAAAGAGGCAATGAAGGCTGTGCATTGCCTGAACGTTCTAATCTATACTATTCCCAGGATCATTAGAGAAGTTAAGATGAATCTTGTATGCAGATTGGGTAGTGATTTAAAGTAATCACAGCATCCACCGGAGGTGGGGGGGTTGTTGTTCACTTAATGAAGAAAGCCTCTCCCTCTTCCTTCCTGGGCAATCGGCCCCGTTCAGGGACTTGCCCCCCCTCCCGGGTCCCACACCCAGTACGACTCTCGCTGGTGCCCCGCGAGGTTCACACTCAGTGCGGGCCCCGGAAGGGCCCTCGCCTGATTTTTGTTTAAGGAGGGTTGTGGGGCGGCTACTCCCACTTCCCTCCGTTCCAGCGGGGTGAGCCCTGGGCGCCTCACCTTCCGGTGAGGCCCCACCTCCTCCCCCGCCGGCTGGTGGGCATTTAGCCGCAACTGGGGCCCAAGAGCCCCGGCGTTCCCCCCTCGCGCCACTTGGAGGCATCCCACCACGCGAGGAGCCTCTCCCTCTCATCCGGCCTCTTTCGCCCTCCTCATCTTCCGCATTTGACCAAGTGCAGTTCGGGGACGCTTGCCTTATTCCCCGGCAATGCCAGCGCTTTGCACTGCAATTTCCCAAAGAGAACGGCGAGGAGTCGCTGGTGTTGACTGTTTTTCTTGCGGTGTGCTTTGGGAATATCAGGAGGAGTTCCAGGCTAAAGGCTGAGTTGACAGTGACTCACTGTGACTCGTCTGAATGCAGGAGAGACACGTCTCCAAATCCCAGCGGACTTAAACTGAGGCTCAAACAAATAGCAGCTATGGTAGCTTTGCAAGCTTCTTCCTTGTGCTCTGCGCTTAGTCCCTTCTATCTCTCTATTAACACTGTGACACATTCATGTAGGTGATGGAAAGCATGGCTTTTGGCCAAAGCAGCTTCTCTTCCCGTCGTAAATAATGCTGCACGGCCTGTAAAAATAGCCTCTTCCGTGTAACATTTCAGTTGTTATTATTTATTCCAGAGCCCACGATCATCACCACTCTGCCTGCAACCTTGGACGTGACTGTGGGGGAGAGTGTGGTCCTACCTTGTCAAGTCAGCCACGATCCCTCACTGGACCTCACGTTCACCTGGTTTTTCAATGAGCAGCTCATCCACTTCGGAAGCCATGGGGGATTCTTTGAAAAAGTGGGCGGCGTAAGTTAAACAGGCACATTTTATGATGAATATGAAATGACGTTAGCCTAGATGGTGAATTTATGCCTTATGATAAATGGTAGTGATGGAGGAATGAAGCTTCATGAAGCACTTGTGATCATTTTTTACTTCTCCAGAGGGCGTTCTTGGTTTAGAGATGCAGTGGGAATTTCCATTGCACTAGCCTTCATCATTAAACCAAGAGCACCGCGTAGAGGAGTTAGAAATCTCACAAGCGCTTCATGATGCTTCATTTTCGCATGGTACGTAGATAAATGCAACATGACACATCACAATGAATAAATGGATGCAACGCAACAGGTTGCATTTGCATCCATTGATTTGCATCATCCAACGACACTGCGACTGAATTCGTTTCGAACTCGAATATATCATTCCTCACTGCTTTCTTCCCGCAATCTTTCTTTTCAATAGCCGGAGTAGAATACAGGAATTAGATGTCAAGGAAACCAACGTGTGGGTGCGCTTGCCTAAATTGCAATGTGCTGGCTCTATAAAAGACATGAATTTTGTTTCTGACCTCTACAAAGCATGATATCGAATAGAGGTCAGGATGCCGAACTGAGGATTCATTGGTCATTTCTGTTTGGCCTCTTTTAGCATAGTTGTAACAAATTTAGCCACGGTGCAGATGGAATGTATCAAGTGTCTTATTTATGGCCAGAATTGCTGCCTGTAGTTTTTTGTTTGTTTCTGAAATGTACATACCCATCCTCCATCCAGACTCTGGGAGCAATGCTGTACAGTGTTTCAAAGGCTGTGCCTGCACTACACACTACACGCATATGCTGTCTCATGTTCTTTTTGAAAGTCTCACCTGATTCTAAAAAAACTGTAGGAAAAAAAAAAGAGCAAAGCCAGGAATAGAACCGATCAATTCTCTTCTTATTATTCAGCTATTGCACTTGAAGATAAATAAACAGGGGGCAGCGTTGCGTTGCTGAGAGATTGCAGTCGACAACCCGTACACAGATAAAAGCACTTCACTGAATTGTTCCTGTCATTGTTCCGCGGCTTTCCTCTGTGTCCAATTTATTAGCGGAACGGCTCGGCGCCACTCTGTGATATTGAAAAGGTGGGAATTGCTCCCTTTAAAGACCTAAACTGCTTCTTGTAACCGAGCCCCTCCTATGCGGCCATCAGACGCAAGCTGTTTACGAGCGTACGTTTTCTGTAATTAAAGTCGCGGGACGAATACTTTGGGTGTCCTTGCAGAAAATGCGCGACAGAAAAGTTGATGGGAGAATGTGAGGTGTTGTTTTTTTTCCGAGTCAAACATGGAAATGAGCTTTGTGCTCCCACGCGGCTGGATGGTTGAATTTTCAGCGTAAGGAGATTTACCATGGGCGTACCCGTGTCTGCGTGTGACTTTTCTTTTTTTTTTTTTAATGGCAGCAGCATGCAGCAGGAGACATTATGATTCGAAACATCCAGCTCAGGCACGCTGGGAAATACACGTGCGCCGTGCAGACGAAGGTGGACAGCCTCTCTGTTGCCGTTGACTTGGTTGTGAGAGGTAAGCAAAACTAAAAGCGTCCTCTCCACTTTAACTCTCTCTGTCGATCTTCCAAATTGTACCTCGGCGCGTGTCTCAAATGCTTTTGTGCAAGAATTAATGATTGCTCAACGGTTGAGGAGAGTGGACGAGGCCAAGGGGTCGTCTTGCCGTGCTGGCCCTATGCCTCACAAATGAAATGGAAAATGGCAAGTTCTCTCCTCTCGGTTTTAAATATTTTGACCGTCCCATTCGACCGAGTAGTTCCCAACTGTCTCCACCGTGGCCGTAGGTGCCAAAAAGCAACGTGACTCTCATTCTCATCTCACTGTCGCTTCCTCATTTCCATTCGCTCTCCCTCTTTCCATCTAACCGCTTCCTCCTCGCTCTCGCCCCGATTATGCCGTCTCTCTCGCAGGTCCCCCGGGCTCCCCTAGCAGCACCCAAGTCGAAGAAATCACAGATACCACAGTGGCTCTATCCTGGAGGCCCGGCGCTGATAATCACAGTCCAATTACCGCATACACCATCCAGGCCAGGACACCCTTTTCCCTCGGGTGGCAGGCTGTCTCCACAGGTAAGCTCTCACCAACCAGCCGTGGCCTCTTCCAATCTCACCGAGGGGCTTGCTCTTTATTCGGGCTCTCCGGTGAAAATGTACGAGATGTCATTCCCGCCCCCCCCCCCCCCCGCCCCCCATGTCCAAATGGGGCTCTATTGTAGCGTGACCACTGGCCACCATTTTATCAGACTCCTGGGAATCCTCCAACATGAATTCCATCCTGATGATAAAGCCAGCGCAGATTTGATGTAAAATGATCGCGCTGATGGATTTGGTTTTGCACCTCATATCCTCCCTGATAGCGCCCTTAGTAACCACGCCTGGCCGCAGTAATGATGTGTAGCGCATGCTGTGCACCTCGCTGCACTGATATTCTCTAAACTAAGGAAGATTTCACCCCAGAAAAGGAAGGATCAACCTCATTGATTAGTCTATGTCACTGTTTTATTATGCGTTGAGACGCAAGGTGAAGCGGACGGCAGTCCCGGCCAATGCCGACTGCGTTCAGCGGCGCTCCTCCTCTCCTCTCCTGTCAGCATACAGTTTCAAGATGATGCACCCATGCAAGGTTTCTTGATACGGAAGGCAGCATTTGCTCAATTGCAGTTCCAAAAGTGGTGGGGGGCCACCGTCTGACAGCCACTGTGATTGACCTGAGCCCTTGGGTGGACTACGAGTTTCGAGTCCTGGCCAGCAACATCATCGGGACCGGCGAACCCAGCAAGCCATCCAAACAAGCCAAGACAAAGGGGACCTGTACGTGAGGAGCTCTCTCCCTGTCTCTTCTTTTGTCAAGTGACTTTTTTTGTTGGTCGAGTCATTGAACGATCCTTTTTCGTCCTGTGCAAGTATTGTCAAAGGTGTAGCATACATATCGAACCCCCAAAAGATGGTCCAGAACTAGGTCAGGGCTTGTGTAATGGTGCTTCGGTATCTTTCACATAGCTGCCTCCAGCTCTTTCCCCCGCAATTCTCCAACCGTAACGGCCCTGCGATAACACTGAAAAAAAAGGGCGTGTTGAAATTACTTCATTTTATGCGCAACATAAAATCATCTGGCCCGAGCTACATTTGTGACGTCGATGACGCATCATAAAATACATCTAAATCCAGATGATTCCATTGTGTGCAACGACTTGGCAAAATAAAATGGAGTCCATTCAACACACCTTTTTCTTTTTTTCCAGCATACTGATGATAAGTCCAGGTTGTCCCCATCCTCTCACTCTAATAGGATTGTTTCCAAACAATTAAGACCACAAAAAAGTATACAATATAATATTGTGCAAGTTGTTCACTGTTGGATTTACTCAATTAGATTTCGTCAAGTGGGTGCACAAAATCAAACCATCTGGACGCAGAGAAGTGGACTTCAAAAATGAATAAATTCAGAGCAGTGTTCCGCCACGTAAAGTGAGACAAGGTTAGAACTTAAAGAGGGACTAAATGTCAAAAACTTGTCAAAATCTTTCATCGTGTTGACCAACAGTGAATTGCATTTACGCTTGCATGACATTAAACCAAAGTGTGATGTAAAGCAATACCTGTTCAGGATCTGTTTCAAAGGTCCAAATTCCGGGATGGGATTTAATCCATTTGTATGATGTATCCAGGAAATGGCAATGCAAACAAATGGAAGGTTGCCCAATCTGCAGAACAGAGATCAACTGTCAAATCATTTTCCAGACAGCCCCAGATTTAAGAACGATGTCTTAATCTGCGCTTTCTCGCTGCCTTGCACGCTGAGCATTGCTCCATGTCAGTTTTCAGCATCACGTCAGCAAGGCTAAACCAATCTCTCTCTCTCTTTTTTGTTTTGTTTTTATTCCTGCAGCTCCGAAGGTCACTCCAGCTAGTGTGAGCGGCGGCGGTGGGAGTCGCTCGGAATTAGTGATCACATGGGAGGTAAGCAAGCACGCGAGGGACGTGTCATGCCGGGGTCATATTTTACGACGTTGTGTGTGTGTGTGTGTGTTCTCTCATGGACTTGCTGTCAGCGCAAAGGAGAAATTGTTTTATGGTTTGGAAAAGATCATTCAATTCACTTGGAAAAGACGATCAAATATACTCTTGTTAACCTTTTTTCCGAATGGTAGCCTTTAAATCTTGTGAGGATTCAGGCAGTTTCAAGCAATCGAGCCCCCGCTGTGGAACTCTTCACAATCACTGCTCACATTTCATTCTGCGCGAGTTTAATTTTAGGCATCTGCTTCAACGAAGCTTCGACTCTGATGCGGTCTTGAAATTAGCTTCTGACAGGCAACGCCAAAACGGCGGAATGACGCCTCGGCCTCCAGTTCGTACACCGAAACTAAATCCAAAGAAAAGGAGAAAAAAAATCAAAATCAAGTCAATGCTTGTTGTCTCTATCCACCGGCGGTGCCTGCGGCAAACCCGATTGCCGTGACGCCACCGGATATCACAATTTTCTTTCTTTGTGCATTCTCTATTTAGCACCTCTATACAGTAATTCAGGTAACATATATGAATAAACTTGTCTCTAAATGCTTGGAGCACCGTCGTAAGATAAATTTCCTCCGTCTATCTGACTTTTCCGTTCCTCGGTGAACACAACTCGGTAACCGAACGTGTGATTATTGTTCAAACAGCTTGCGAGGTGCCGCTGCGTTGGCATGCGGGGGACTTTTGATGCAGCCCTCTAAATTCCACCTTATGATCAGCGACGCTGAATACTTGGAAGTTATTATTTTTTTTGTCAAATGTCTTGTTTTTTCTTGTTTTTTAATTTTATTTATTTTTTTTTTTTTAATGAACCACAAAACGTATTTGTTGTTCTTGTTTAACCATTTGGGGCACGGAGAAACACGCAACAATTAGTGTCCACGCATTTGGCCAGGAGTGGATACTGAACCCAGTTCTAAATCCAACCACTATCACGTCGCATTTGTCAAAACATTCAATATTTTACAAAAAGGCAATACCATAGCACACCGCTGCTCCACAATACGTTCATGTGGAGCAGTTCACAGTCAATCAGCCGATTATGAAATATCTTCATGTGGCTGTGTCAGTTTTGCTCTGACCAAGCAGTCAGGGCACAGAAGAATGCTGCCTCAATGAGAGCCAGCTCTCTGACCTCGTAGACCTGCCAGGACAGATTTGAAATCCGAATCATCTTATATTTTCCTTTTGTCAAAAGAAACGGACTAATATTGTTCAAGTGAAATCGGCCATCACTACTGATTCTGAAGGCCCTCGGCAGATTACGTTGACATGGCAGCATCGAGAAGCTGAAATGTGATTTGAGTTGCCGTGTGTGACGGGGTGTGTTTTTGTCACAGCCTGTTCCAGAGGAGCAACAAAATGGAGCGGGGTTCGGCTACGTGGTGGCTTTTCGACCCCACGGCGCCACGGGTTGGATGCAGGCTGCCGTGCCCTCGGCAGAGACGTCCAAATACATCTTCAAAAATGAAAGCGTCCAGCCCTTTTCGCCTTTTCAGGTGAAGGTCGGCGTGTACAACAACGAGGGAGAAGGTCCGTTCGGACACGTCACGACTATCTACTCTGCCGAGGAAGGTGAGAATCCGGCCTCGCGTCCTACTTGGAATGTTTTGCTGGCTCAGCTGTGCGGCTGTTCATGTACATTATATCCGGTCAGAGTATTGGCTCTGGTCCAGAGGAAATGCGTGTTGAAATGGGGACGTGGGGGAATAACAGTGAAACACCTTGAATGTTCCCGCTTGGAGTGATCGTCGAAACTGAGAGCTACTTCTAAAGTCTTTCTGAAATCTTCAACATCAGAACCCGGCCGAGCACCCACGAGGGTTCGTGCCAAGAGCCTCTCAGCGTCCCAGATTGAAGTTTCATGGAAAGCTCTTCCCTGGAATGCCAGTAAGAAAAGAGTGCTGGGCTACGAGGTAAACAGTGTGTCTCCTTGACTCTTTATGTCTGCTTTCAGTGCTTGCAACTCGATGCGCGCGTGTGCTTGTGTGCAGGTGCGGGGAGAGTTGAATCTTGTTCTCTTTCATTATTGATGAATGTCTTAGGCTAATGTACAATACCTTGGGCTTAGGAGATAATAGCTTGCTGCATGCATAATGGCCCCAGCGATGTCCCAAGGCTTTGGGGTTTACCTTTTTTTCCCCTTCTTCCCAGTCAGCAAAATTGGTCTGGCCCAGCTCTGGGGCAGACACGGCACGTACACTCGGCCCACATACCTCAATGAATGACGGTCCTGCAGTGGCCCACGTCTGGCATCCATGATGTGGGCCGCATTCGGCCCAGATCTAAGCCGCATTGTAAAACCATATCTGGCCCTACTCCGGCCCGACGCTGGGCCAGAACAGGTTCCTGATATCAGCCTGAATTCAACCTCAACTAAGCCACATCTTTCATGAGCCATATTTGACCCACATTAAAAAAAAAAGTCTCAAAAACGACTGTTATAAAAATATGTTTATTGTCATAATTTGTGAACCTCACATATAACTCCACATACACTGGAAAAATGAACTTTTCTTTATTTAACAGTGAACACAAAGTCCAAATTGGGGTGCAGCTTACTCTTGAACGTTTTTTTTCCTGTCCATCAAATTGTTGCGCTCTCCATGTCCTCTTTTCTTCTCATGCTCTCCTTCCTGTCACCATCCCGATCAGGAGCCAGATGTAGCCATCTTTTGATTGTGACATCGATTTCCTGGTCAGAGGCCCAAGATGTTAGGCTTTTAGGTCTCACAGCGGCTGTAAGAACTATGAGAAAACAAGAATGGACAGTGTGTTAGGAAAACAAACATTTGTACATGTCGCGAACAATGAATGGTCAGTAAAAATAATCCCTGGAATTTCTTATAAGAATAAGAATAATACATTTCATTTATAACCGTCTTTCAAGACACTCTAGGACACTTTACAACCAAAACTAAACTAGGTGTGATGCTGTGGGGCGGAATATTTGCCACCAAAAAGTAAACGTGAATAACTTTTAAATAGTTTATACTGAATTTGAATTACGTGAATTGAAAGTCAGTGGCTCGGATAATGGATGGATTTGTATATTTTTCTCTGAATCATATTGAATAACTGAATCTGAATTGTACAATCTGAATTTGAAACGATACTTTTTTTTCTTTGAACTGTATTTGATCCTCACTGAAACTTAAATTCTGTTTATTTTCATATTCAGTCTTACAAATAAAAAAAGGACGTTTTTTTTCAACGTCAGATTTTGTTTTTGAATTGAGTTAATAAATTTTAAATTAACTTTATGGTCAAGTATGAAGTATCCGGTTTGTATTGCAGCAAACGGAATCAAAATTAATTTCATTGTATTTCAGTGCAGAAAGGGTTATTTTTGACGGCACCTCTGACTGTTCAATCACCTACATTTTCACAAGTGATGTGTCGGTCGCGAACGAGCCGGTACAAAGTGAACGATGAGCCGTTTTTATACGAAAAAAACGACGATGTGTAGTAAGGCGTTTTTCGATGAAAAAAACGACCATGAATAGTAAGGCGTTTTAACAAAAAAAAAAAAAAACGACCATGCATAGTAAGGCGTTTTTAGCTGAAAAAAACCACCATGTATAGTAAGGCGTTTTGAGCCGAAAAAAAGGACCACGTATAGTAAGGTGTTTTTAGCCGAAAAAAACGACCACATATAGTCAGGCGCTTTTCGACGAAAAAAATGACCATGTATAGTAAGGTGCTTTTAGGCGGAAAAAAAATGACCATGTATAGTAAGGCGTTTTTAGCTGAAAAAACGACCATGTAAAGAAAGGCATTTTTAGCCGAAAATAACGACCATGTATAAAAAGTAAGGTGTTTTTAGCAGGAAAAAAAAGACCATGTATAGTAAGGCGTTTTTAGCTGAAAAAAACGACCATGTATGTATAGTAAGGCGTTTTGAGCCGAAAAAAAAGGACCACTAAGAGGAAGGCGCTTTTAGCCGAGAAAAATGAACATGTATAGGAAGCCGTTTTTAGACGAAAAAAACCACCATGTATCGTAAGGCGTTTTTAGCCAAAAAAAAACCCGACCCTGTATAGTAATGTGTTTTTAGACGAAAAAAAAGACCATGTATAATGAGGCGTTTTTTGACAAAAAAAGCGACCATGTATAGAAAGGCATTTTTAGCCGAAAAAAACGACCATGAATAGTAAGGCATTTTTAGCCGAAAAAAAAGGACCATGTATAGTAAGGCGTTTTTAACGAAAAAAAAGACCATGTGTAGTAAGGCGTTTTTAGCCGAAAAAAACGACCATATATAGGAAAGCGTTTTTAGCCGAAAAAAACGACCATGTATAGAAAGGCCTTTTTGGACGAAAAAAACGACCATGTATAGGAAGGCATTTTTAGCCGAAGAAAAGGACCATGTATAGTAAGGCGTTTTTAGCCGAAAAAACCGACCATGTATAGTAAGGCGTTTTTAGCCCGAAAAAAACCCGACCATGTAGTCAGTTTTTAGCCGACAGAAACGGCCATGATTAATAAAAAAACACAACTCCGCTGCTCTATGTGGTGCTTTGGCTCAGTGGTAGAGGGATGGAGTGCCACACCAGAGGTTGAGTGTTCGATCCCTGGTTGTTGCAACATTGTCTACTCTTTAACCACCATATACAACTTATTTGAGGAAAAATACAAAACAACCCAAAGGTTCCTTGTGGTGGGTTAGCTCAGTGGTAGAAAGCTGAAGTCCCAAATCCAGTGGTTGGGTGTTCAATTCCCAGTGTTTGCAACAAGGTCACGTTTTTCTTTAACCACCATTTGCAGCTTTATTGAAGAAAACACAAAACAAACAAGAAGTTATGTGGTGGTGTGGCTCAGCGGTAGAGAAACCTTCTCCCAAACGAGCGGTTGTGTGTTCAATCCCCAGAGGTTGCAACCATATCCCTTCTTTCTTTGACCAACATGATAAGGAAGGCTGAATGAAATAGTTTTTTGTATCGGAAGGCGTTTTTCGCCGAAAAAACGACCATGTATAGGAAGGCCTTTTTGGGCGAAAAAAACGACCATGTATAGTAAGGCGTTTTTAGCCGAAAAAAACGACCATGTACAGTAAGGCGTTTTTGACCGAAAAAAACGACTATGTATAGTAAGGCGTTTTTGACCGAAAAAAACGACCATTTATAGTAAGGCATTTTTAGCCGAAAAAAACGACCATGTATAGTAAGGCGTTTTTAGCCGAAAAAAACGACCATGTATAGTAAGGCGTTTTTGGACAAAATTTTGAGCCGGTTTTTTTCGGCTAAAAATTTCGTCCCAAAATGCCTTACTATACATGGTCGTTTTTTTTCGGTCAAAAACGCCTTACTATAATAGTCGTTTTTTTCGGTCAAAAACGCCTTACTATACATGGTCGTTTTTTTGGCGAAAAACGCCTTACTATACATGGTCGGTTTTTTCGGCTAAAAACGCCTTACTATACATGGTCGTTTTTTTCGGCTAAAAATTTCGTCCCAAAATGCCTGACTATACATGGTCATTTTTTCGTACAAAAACGCCTTACTATACATGGTTGTGTTTTTTGGCTAAAAACGCCTTACTATATATACATGGTCGTTTTTTTCGGCTAAAAATTTCGTCCAAAAACGCCTTACTATACATGGTCGTTTTTTTCAGCTAAAAACGCCTTACTATACATGGTCGTTTTTTCCTCCAAAAAGGCCGTACTTATACATGGTCGTTTTTTTCGGTCAAAAACGCCTTACTGTACATGGTCGTTTTTTTCGGCTAAAAACGCCTTACTATACATGGTCGTTTTTTTCGGCTAAAAATTTCGTCTCAAAATGCCTTACTATATTCATTTTTTCGTCCAAAAGCGGCTTACTATACATGGTCGTTTTTTTCGGCGAAAAACGCCTTACGATACAAAAAACGAATTCAATAAGCCTTACTTACCATGTTGGTCAAAGAAAGAAGGGATATGGTTGCAACCTCTGGGGATTGAACACACAACCACTCGTTTGGGACATGTTTTCTCTACCCCTGAGCCACACCACCACATAGAGCAGCTGAGTTGTGTTTTTTATTAATCATGGCCGTTTCTGTCGGCTTAAAAAATGACTACATGGTCGGGTTTTTTTCGGGCTAAAAACGCCTTACTATACATGGTCGGGTTTTTTCGGCTAAAAATGCCTTACTATACATGGTCGGGTTTTTTCGGCTAAAAACGCCTTACTATACATGGTCGTTTTTTTTGTCCAAAAACGCCTAACTATACATGGTCGTTTTTTTCGGCTAAAAACGCCTTACGAAACATGGTCGTTTTTTTCGGTGGAAAACGCCTTACGATACAAGAAACGAATTCAATAAGCCTTACTTATCATGTTGGTCAAAGAAAGAAGGGATATGTTTGCAACCCCTGGGGATTGAACACCCAACTGCTAGTTTGGGACATGTTTTCTCTACCCCTGAGCCACACCACCACATAATTTCTTGTTTGTTTTGTGTTTTCTTCAATAAAGCTGCAAATGGTGGTTAAAGAAAAACGTGACCTTGTTGCAAACACTGGGAATCGAACACCCAACCACTGGATTTGGGACTTCAGCTTTCTACCACTGACCTGACCCACCACAACAAACCTTTGGGTTGTTTTGTGTTTTTCCTCAAATAAGTTGTATATGGTGGTTAAAGAGTAGACGTTGTTGCAACAAGGGAACGAACACTTAACCTCTGGTGTGGCACTCCATCCCTCTACCACTGAGCCAAAGCACCACATAGAGCAGTTTTTTCGGCTAAAAACGCCTGACTATGCGTGGTCGTTTTTTTCGGCTAAAAACACCTTATTATACGTGGTCGTTTTTTTCGGTTTAAAACGCCTTACTATACATGGTCGGGGGGTTTTCGGCTAAAAACACCTTTCTATACATGGTTGTTTTTTTTCGTCGAGAAACGCCTTACTATACATGGTCTTTTTTTCGGCTAAAAACACCTTACTCTACATGGTCGTGGTTTTTTTCGGCTAAAAACGCCTTCCTATACATGGTCGGGGGGGGGGGGGGGGTTCGGCTTAAAAAGCCCTCCTATACATGGTCGTTTTTTCGGCTAAAAACGCCTTACCATACATGGTCATTTTTTTTTCGGCCAAAAGCGCCTTTCTATACGTGGTCGTTTTTTTCGGCTAAAAACGCCTTACTATACATGGTCGTTTTTTTTCGTCTAAAAACTCCTTACTATACATGATCGTTTTTTTCGGCTCAAAACACCTTACACTTCATGTTCGTTTTTTTCACTGATGCATGAACTTTGCATGAAATGTTCGTGAACGTTGAACTTTATTCTCACCAACGCACTGCTTTCGCACGCCACCCGCCACTTGGGATCGGATACTTTATCACCCACACATATACCGTGTGGACCAAGATCAGATCTAAGCCACTCCTGCCATCTAGTGGTGATTGATCATACTGAAATCATTGTCACAGCCTTGATATTTCCTGTAGAGGTGCTCGGAAGCCTTTATCATTTATTATTATTTTTTAATAAAGAACACCCAAAATGTATATTTACATTTTTGCACAAAATGATCGGGTTTTTCCGAGCTGACTTTTACGTTTTGGAAATAAACGTGATGAGGAAAAGAAGATTTCACTTTGAATCGAGCAACACCATTTCACGCGCTGCCCCTTACACCCATTTGGCCATTGTCATTTTAATTCGGATCCTCTGCAGCCCAGGATGTGAAGAAAGGAGCTACTTTCTTCCACTGAGTGCATGAAGTGGCAGGAATATAAATTGTTGACCACTTAAAGTCAACAGAGGAGCAGGGTTTGAGCAAACCGTTCTCGCAAGGAAAGTCAAATTATATTTGGGACGTGAAGCATGTCCGCCGTTTCCGCCCTCACAACCCGGGTGACAAAGAAAACCTGTTATCAGTGCTTGTTGGCAGGGAACTGTTGAATATTTTGCTCCTTTGATTTGTTTTTTCACATCACTCAGCTTAAACTATCATACTTGTCCATTTGACGCATGTGGATCACGCCGGGCATGGCAAAGAGATGCACAAGGTACAACGCCCGGCATCTTGCGTCCGCTTGCTTTGCCATCGACCAGCTTGCATTTTGCTGACAGGGTGTTGTCGCAGAAACTGTTTGCGAGCGTCTGTGTTAGAGTCAGTCAATTTGTTCTACCTCGTTGATTTTCAGCTGAGGTACTGGAAGCGAAGAGAAAAGGAGGACACAGCCAGTGTGCAAAGAACTGTGGGAAATCAGACATCAACTATTATTCAGGGTGTCAGAGGCAGCACCACGTATTACATCTCGGTGAGAGCGTATAATACCGCGGGAGCCGGACCTCCCAGCGCCACCGTCAACGTCACCACCAAAAAACCTCGTACGTAAGCAAGTCTTCTAAGAGCAGGACCACAATCTGCTCCACCTTTTATTTGGCATGAAAAAAAAAAGCCAGTTGGGTTTTGTTTTTCGTTTGTTTTTCCTCAGCACCCAGCCAGCCTCCTGGTAAAGTGATGTGGAACACATCCAACTCAAAGATCATATTAAACTGGGAGCAGGTTAAAGCCCTGGAGAATGAGTCAGAGGTCACAGGTTACAAAGTAAGTATGCTGGGGCGGTCTACTGGTCATCTTCATCACGATGCTATTTTTGAACTCATGGCCTGGTTTAACTGTGTAAGGTGCTGTACAAAAAGAACCCACACAGCCATCCCAATGTCATGGAGACAAACACCACCTCGGTGGAGCTCTCCCTGCCCACTGATGAGGATTATATCATCCAGATCAAACCGTTTGGCGAGGGAGGGGAAGGCAGCAGTAGTCGGCAGATCACCATCCCGAGGATAGCAGGTCAGTGGAGAGCTCGTTTTGTGTCCTCTGTGCTGGGCTGCATTATCCGCTCCCCTGCTGACTGCCTGAACAGTAGAGATTAGTGATCATCATCTGGAGGAGCATGCAGAGCGGGCGAAATAAAGTGCCGCCTGAGACCCCGGCGTCATTTAAACACCAAAAGGAACAGCAAATTATTGTACGGCAAAACGCAGCGCAACCTTCAAAGTCAAACACAAGTTGACCTTTAATTTGTTCGTACTCCCACTGGGGGAAAAAAATTTAATAAAACGAAGCTTCATGAAGCAATGTTTTCCATTGATTACGTTTCCACGGCATCTTTAAACTAAGAGTGCCATCTAGAGGAGTCCAGAAAGATCACAAGTGCATCATGAAGCTTCATTTGTCCGTCAGGAGTAAGCGGTATGAACCAAAACCTGGTGTTCACAAAATTAATGGAGGTCGTTCTACTTGCAAGTCAACTCTGGAAAGGTTCTTTTCAGTTGCCCCCACCCCTGGCTTCAATACTGTTTCGCTAAATCAGTTATGTCTCACCCACATCAATTCAGACCCGCTTTTGCCCAAATTTCAGAAATTTGATTCATTCGTTTCTCACCTTTTTGATGATTATTTGTGCAAATACCGTAATTTTTCTTCATCCTCCCTTCCACCGCACCTCTACACAGAAAGTAAGATACGGTCTTTTTGCACAATCCTCCCAGATAAATAAATACAAATAATGCTAATCAGGACATAAAAGAGAGAGTCGAGACGGTTTTTTGATTAGATCAATAAAATTCTGCATATTTTGCTGGTCTTTATCTTTTCATGACCTTTTCAGGTGCCAATGCAGTCGGCTCGGCATCCAAGGTCTCCACTCTATCAGCCCTCAGCACAATAGCGCTGTCTTTCACGGCGCGGACATCTTTATGACAAACAGCTCCCGGCAGACCTTGCATCTGAAGTGAAGACAGTCTACGTCGGAACGCAGGCGCACCTCTCTGGTGGTTTAACTCGACCTATTCATTTTGATTTAGAGACTAAAGGAATATGCCGAGGAAAATAGGAATACAAAACATGCCGCTGGGACATTGTGGGAAGGTTTTCTTTGGGGTACCTTGGCCACAAGAGGAAGATGTACAGATGGCATGACCATGTTGTTACCAAAGCAGCTTTCATAAGAGGAGGAGAAACAAAATGTTGTGTGTGCATCTTTTTGTATGGCATTCCAAGCTTTATATACATAAATATTATTATTTTTCCCCCTGCTGTCTCGGCAATTAACAGGATACCAGATCTAAATCTCCCACTAAGTGGTGAAGAATGACTTTTGACCGCGAAACAGACCGCTTGGTAATCTTTTTTCTGTCAAATGAGATGACGTGCATCTCTCTTTCATTTCTCTCTCTCTCTCTCTGTCCATAAACAAGACATGCTAATGCTTTACCAAACCAGTTGTGACGGGAAAATGAAGCTTCAAATGAGCTTCATAAACCAGTTGTTGGACGCTTCTAGATGGCACTCCGTTCAACGTTGGGCTGAAAGCTCCCTGACTTGCCATTTCTTAAAACCCTTAATTTAAACCAACAGGGCCATCTGGAGGATTAAAAAAAATACAAATTTGAAGCTGCATTTTCCCGTCACTCTGAACTAGTGAAGTATGTAAACCCAACAACAAGGTTTCAAACGCAAATAAAATAATTGTCCTTTTGATAAGAAATAATTGACAAAATGAGTATTTTACACAGTACATACAGTGAGTGTGTCAAAACTGGGAATTTCGTAACAAATTATCCAATCATGTTACACACAATTGCTATAATTTGAGACGCACCTCACGACACCTTTGGAATTCACTTTCATGGCAGAACTGTTTTGCCCACGAATATGGGGTTCATCTGAGCAAAAAAAGGGTTAGCGTGCAAAGATTTTAGAACCAGTCCTCTTTGGTATTTGAACACATCTTCAAGTCAAAGAAAAAAAAAATCGTCATCTTTGTTACAGTTGCCGCCAGCAGCAGAGTGCTGTCGCTTCTGGGGTCGTCTTCTTCCCTGGTGGTCGGACCCCTGCTCCCCTTTGTTTGGGTTAGCCCAGTGTGAATAGCTATTCTTTGCCTTCTGTGTGCCTCATCATTACTTCAAAATCCTCAGGTCCTTCAACAGCCTTAACTTATCACAATGTATATTGGAGACAGTAGAATCGTAGAGCTATTATGCAGCCGTAGTGATGTTTACATGCTGCTGTTTTGACAGGCGCCAGTGTTGTCAGCTTTGGGAGTGTGGAGGCGGTGGAGGGAATGGGGAGGGGGCGCACGTTGATAGGCGGCTGAGTTCAGTTGAGGGATTTTGGCAATATGAGGCCTCGTGCATTTTTCTAGTTGTGTGTTCGAAAGACAATGCTAAATGACAATGCTGCTGATCTTTCCTTTTCCCCGTTCATCGTCTCCTGATGCCATGTGGGACGGCTGTGCAGAGGTGCTAGACGGCCTGTATGTAGCTCTTAGAGGAGTGTAACTGTCAGCTACTGGCTCTCGCGCAGAATCATGCATCAGTGAATATGTAATATACTGTTTTGTACACTTCAAATCATTTATATGACCCCCCCCCCCAAAAAAACGTTTCTAAAAACGATGCCGTTCTTGGTTTTTATGTATAATTCTGTTGCTAACTGTTGCTCAGCATGACTGTGCATACGTAATCCTCTGGCTCCTGACAAAGTGACTTTGATTCAGGACCATGCAGCATTCATACGGTTCATGCACGGTAGAGTTTTGTGTATATTGTACGTGTACCCTGACATCTTAACAACCAGTGGCGCTAAGCCCATGCTTCTGTCCAAGTCAGCCTCTCAGACATATCCTGTCTGCTCAAAACGAGGGCTTCATCTCTTGCTTTGTTGTTTATATTGTGTTAATAAACAATATTGGTTTATAAAAAAAAAAAGAACATACCAGACTCTGTTGGTTCTTTCCTCAATGAGTAATGATCCAAGTGATTGTTGATAAACAGCTGGGACCCTATTTTCATGCCCAGCACAAAGTCTAATACAAGTGTGGTCGAACTGTGCGCATGGGAGGCTTTTTCTTCCTTTTAGTGTTCACAAATGTGTAGTTAGAAATGGCTGTTTGCACCGTTGCAGCCGTGAACACAGCCAACTTTGCTTCCCGCCCAATGGACGTGGTGGCTCTCATTCTCTTTACATGCAGCACAGGAGAAGCAAATGAAGCTTCATGAACCACTTGGAATGTTTTTTACTCTGGAATTTAACACCCGATCTGGGTAATATCTTTTGTGTAGTACAAGGACTAGCTGCTCATGTCAAACATTTAACTTGAGTCGTTTGGCGTTTCTCTGTGTGCTCAAACAGGACATCACATCCTTGTTTGAGACGCCAAAGAAAATAAAATCAGTTTTAAAGGGTCAGATGGAAGTGTTCAAGTTCTGGAATTGAACATTAATTAGAGAGGCTGAGTTTAATAATAAAATACAATAAAAATGAGTTGCCACTTAACCTTCGCCCCTGATTTCATCTTTTATCTGTTAAGACACAAGAAGCTTCATTCAGCACCATTTATGAATAAAAGTAAGCCGATTTAAAAAAAATGTAACCCTCCATGTCCTTCACATACAATTCCAATGTACCGCTTTATTAAGTCATATGAGTTCAACTGAGGGTCTTTTGAACCGAGAGTGAATTGTTAAATAAACTCACGTTTTTGAAGTTTTCAGCTCCTCCTCGTACTGGATTAAGTATTGATAAATGCTCTAGGTGGGGCTGTAAACTCACAGGAGTGTTTGGAACAGACTCTCAACTGCACGCGCTCGATGGAACCACAAGAGGGCAATGTAGCATCACACAAAAGTCATGTGTGTATATATATATATATATATATATATATACAGTATATATATAACTGTACATAGATAGATAGATAGATAGATAGATAGATATACTGTATCTATATATACGTGTGTGTGTATACATATATATTTATATATATATATATATATATATATATATATATATTAGAGCTGTCAAACGATTAAAATATTTAATCTAATTAAAAATGCAACTGTCATAATTAACTCAAATTCACTAAAAAATTAATCATGATTACTCACGCATTTTTGATCGTTTCTGAATTTCCTTTTATATATTTTTTGTCCTATTTTCCCCCATTTTATTGCTCTCATCAACAGAATCATGAATCCGTTTTCTATGTGCAAAATGCAACTATTTACTGAAATAACAATTTCGATTTTCAATTTTACATGAACATTTTTCACTTGGAGCAGTTATTCACACATAATCTCACACACAATATTACTGTCCATCAACAACAGTGAAAAACATATTTTGTCACACAACAGCTGCTTAAACAGCTCTTTTTATGGAATCAAAACAGAGCATAATAACATTATAAAGTGCACATCTAAGGTAAACTATAGGGTGAGTCCCTATAGTGGATTTAAGCCATGGTTGCATACTTCGTTTTTCTCAAGTTTGCTTTGAACACAGCAGTCAGGCTATGTTGATTCTGTTGGTCCTTCTTGCGCGGAAGTCTCTCTACGGTTTTGTGTCGACATCATTTCGGATGACTACACTTGGTTCGATGACAACACTGGAGACGTTTTATTTTCGCTAGGTCGCTCACACTGCAGCTCACCGTCACTGTCAGACGAACACAGAGAAGCTCCACCCGCTCTATTTATATGGACACGGAACACTGTAACCTTCCACACAAAATAGTTCCAAACAAGTAACAATCACGTCAGTGGCATACATCGTATACCTGTATGATACAGGTAACTTTGGTCTTGTCAGTGGAGCAATCTGGCAACTTTTTAAAAGTAAACTTTCCATTCATAAACTGTTTCTGGTTTATTTATAGAGCAACGTAACATCCGCTGTGACGTGTTCCGCGTTAATCTCGCGAGAAGAAATTTAATCCCGTTAAAATTCATTTAAATTAATGCCAATAAAACGCGCTAAACTGACAGCTCTAATATATATGTATATATATATGCGTGTGTGTATGTATGTATATAAATTGTGGGATCTTTCAAGCAATTTTGAAACTCATCTCTTATGTGAGAATCAGAAACATACTGTGAACCATACTGAGTCCTTTATTTATGCATGTATGTTTTTCATTTTCGCCCAAAAGCAAATACAGCACATGCACTAGAGGGATGGATTACAAAAAGCATTGGAGAACTGAAGGTGACGTTTGCTTGATGCTTCAGACTGAGCAAAGTTCATTCCCATTATCGTGGTACTAATGCTGGTTTCTACCTCATTTTCATTTCTGCCTTTTACCCAATGCTATCAAGTTCCAGTTTTGAAAGATGCACATCTTGCCGTATCCTTTGCAGACAGTACTGCGCTTTGGAGGCAGCGTGAACTGGCATTTGCCTCGATCATCAGCACATATCAAGCGGGCCTCTGGCTCTTGAGAGTACGACCCCAAATATAAGGCACCCGTAAATGTGACATTCCACAGACGGTCCGAAAGCGCTGCTGTCCTTTCATTGAAACATCATGTCATCCCTTCACTTCCTGGAGCATTAAAGCCGAAATCGAGCATGACGTAGTTTACAGGATAACACTCATAAATAGGAATCTTTATAAATAGATAACATGAGTTTGTGGCCTCTCACCACTAGCTTTATCCCATCAGTAGTATGTCCATTTCTAAAGCAAAGATGTTATTTTCACGGTTCAAGTGCTGCCTTTACTAGGTGCAACTTGGTAGAACAATTCTTTCCACACCCTCTAAATTATATGTACTGTATGAACTGCGTTTGACAAGTTTTAGGTCTTGCGAAAGGATGTCGACTTTGAAAAATGACCCCCCGCCCCCACAAACGCTATGGTGGGTCTGTCACTGACTGTGTGCTATAGCTTTTTATATGTTTCAGTATGCATGACAGTTCACAGTTTTCTCCCTTTAGAAAACAGCTAAGAAAAATGGCTGCTTATTGCAAATCTCACTAGCAGTGCACTGCTTCGCTTACCAGTAGCACAAGATTAACATTGACAGTAAAACAGCTAACATGGCTCAGACTCTAACCGGAGAATTGATGTAGATGATTGCAATGCATAGTAGTGCAGTATCAAAGGTAAGCCAACACGATGAGTTTTCTGAACCGGGGCCGGGCGTAGACCCCATAACCAAAACTGTGATGAATACAACGCCAAAGTCCTTGACTATACCTTCAGAGCCATGACTTTGAAGTTGACAGAAATTGGATCCAATAAAAAATTAAATAAAATATGCTTGAATGAATCAATGCAAACCTATCAAGAGTTGTGACGCAGACCTCTTGAAACATCCCTCCATTTCATGTCACATTTCTTCAATTCCGGGTCTTGCGAGGGCCTGGAACTTAGCAAGTGAAACGTTGGAATGGCACCCCGGATGGTTTGATCACAGGGAAATTGAAAGGAGCATTGAGTTGGATCAGTCACACAGCAGACGCTGAAGCCTGCTATTGGAACGACTACACTACCGACGATTGAGTTTAATATTCAGAACAACACAAATATTTTGTTCTTTAGTTCCTCGACCCTGAAAAGTCAACTCATTTCTTTCAGCTTTGCAATCATCTGTTTTGGTTCACGCTCACGTCATCTTTCTTCTAACACAAAATTTTACTTGAAGCCCAACGCAAATGATTAGCATCAAAGCAACACAGCTTTAGGTTTTTGTTTGGTTTTTTTTTTTTAGCATTTGCCATCAGTAGTCCACTTTGACACAGGCTGTTGAAGTGCCCTACAAGACCGCAAAATTGAAAAGGCCTAAAAATGCCACAATACCTTCAGGTTTCCCAACCTTTATCAAGCCAAGGCACATATTTTACATGAGAAAAATCTTCTGGCACACAACCAAAACCGAGATATCATCAAATGAATTCACACTGAAATAGTCAGAGATATCCATGATCTTCTGCCATCTAGTGGAGGAGCATTTAATTGTTCTGCCTGTCCTTGTGTGTCACTGACACAAAGAGATGAACAAAGATACATCGTAGTAGAGATTTTTTTCCTGACGACCTCTCACGATACACCACTGTGCCGCAGCACGCGATTCTGCAGCACTGCATATCGGCGGTATGTCTAAAGGCCTTTGTGCTGCCCTCAAGTTGCTAACGTAAACAACTGCCGAAGAACTACAAAAAGTTTACATACCCCTGTTCAAGTGTCGGGTTTGTGTGATGTTTGGAGATAACACGGTTGTGTGCACAGCACGCGGCTGCTGCCACCGTGCTTTACTCTTTCAGTTCTTTTAGTGATGGTGTCGGGCATCTTTGGAATTTTAGCTTTCATTGGATACATTTTCCCGCATGATTTTGTTGGGCTACCAAGGTTGAAGAGTTTTTGGGCCATCATTTCACAAGGTTTGTTTGCTCATCACCAAAACAACACTAAAGCATTGCGGTGGCAGCACATGCTCTGGGGTTGTTTTTCTTCAACTGCAACAGGGGCCTTAGGCATTGTGAAAAGAATTATGAACAGTTCAAGACAGCACTTAGTGCTCGCGCAAAACCTTCAGGATTCAGCTCAAAAGAAAAAAATATCAGAAAAAGCCGACTAATCAGCCGTTCACTTGTGCAACCATATTATTTCAGTTGTTATTTGCCCTCTCAAAAAGACGAACACAAATATTTGATTATCTTGCAGAGATTGGAGGGAAAATGAAGCTTTATGAAGCACTTATGATATTTTTTTCTCTTTAACTCCTTAAGATGGTGCTGTTGGTCGGTGGACATTTCCACCTTCTTTAAATTAACAGCGCCATCAAGAGGATTCAAAAATGATCACGAGTGCTTGATGAAATTTCAGTTGTCCATCACTGGTTATCGGTCACATTAATGGTGGTGAAAGTTTTGAAATCATTTCTCCGTCACATCACCTAGAGTCGGCAATTGAACAGGGGTGTGGAGACTATTTCCATGCACGGTACATACTATGATGCCAGGGAACACTTTCATTTTCGGCAAAGTAACATTTTACGATTTGCTGTCACTTACGGCACTGAACAAGACCTTCAAGAGTGACATTTCAGCATTTTTACAACCAAAGCCTGTAAACGCCCAAGATGACAAGAATGACATTTCTCCGATAATGGATCATGTAAACCTAGGACAGCATTTACGTTGCAAGTAGGAGAGTTTAAAAACAAATATACACACACACACAAAAAAAAAAAACAATAGCATAAACCTTCTGAAACATACATTTGTAATAAATTGGCTGTAAAAATCCCACACCCAAAAGAGTGCAATTTAAACAAAGCGTGAGGTGATGGCAGGAAAGGGCTTTGATTGCAAAGCTGAGTCCCACCCGAATGTCTCTCCTCCGAGTCCAGCATCATCCAAATGTCTCCGCCGTCCGCTGGCCCAAAGATCTTTTGACATTTCCCCACTAATCGCTCGGTACCACCTTGCCTTCGCTGCTTAGCGGACTGATCAACGTTCCGTTTAACACAAGGCCATTTGTATCATCGCTTGTTTTAGAATTGCCTCTGCTGTTTTTTGGCATTTGAATCATGCAGGCTAGAATAATCTGATAATGTACATATTTACTTATATAGCAACACCGGGTTTGACTCCGTACAGATAAGAATGTCAAAATATTTGTGGGATAGTCGCACTGGCAGGATGGTGCCCTTTCTTTCTTTTTTGCATTTGCCGCATGTACGGGATCATCATGTATCGTCATATAGAAGCGAATCATTTGGAAATAGATGGCAATGTGGCCGTAGTGCGTGCCATGAAAATTAAATACCATTGACGAGATCCAAACAAGGAAACCGTGACCCCAAATGATTGGGTCAAACCAAATCATCCTCCAGCAGGTGATCCTTCCTGCACTGCCCGCAGAAACTGGAGTCTGGATGAGGTCAGAGGGCGGGTCACAGCAGGTTTGTCTCAAAGGACAGGGGGATTGGTCGAACTGCTTGACAGTCTGTTCTCAAGGGAGGACGACATGGTCCACTTCCCACCAGGGGCGGGTCCGCATGTGTCCTCCCCGTCTGGAGCCACTTTGGCCAATCAGGACTGTCACGAGAGAGCATTGCGTGGACAAGATCAAAATCAGCGAATCGCGTCCCATTTGCGTATTTGTTTGATTTTACCTTCTGCTGTGGGTCCTCGGTGGGAGACTCCGTTTCCCTGATCACCACCGCTTTGGTCACAAGCATGTCGGGGTGCTGCTGCTTGGCCTCTTGTATGGCCATCGCGAGGGCCTGCGCGGAGGGGTCAAGAAGTTCTTCGGTCAGCTGATGATGAGGAGGAGTACCTCGGCAATCGCCCTTCCTCACCTGGTGTTGGTCCACATCGTCATCTCCCGTGATGATAATTCTTTTCTCAATTCTGGTCTCTGAGTAGCCTCCTTTGACCGTCTGCGGCATGTGTACAGAAAGAGGTTTGTCGTGAAGGAAGTTGCTCACATCTCGTTTGTAATTCGCTCTCGTCCAAGATCACAACGGGTGCGGGTAAAAACACCACATTTATTCGCCATTGAGATTTATTTTATTTCTGTATTTTCTTCAGAGCGGCGGTCTACTCGCTCTTCGGGGATTACCTTGGTAACATGCGTTGTGGTCGCAGTGGTGATGCTTTCTGCGGCGAGGAACAGTGGCGATCCAATGGACTCGTGATCTTTCGTGCAGGCTTTGACCTATGCAACGCATTTGCAGTCAAAGTGGCAGGGTTACAGCCAAGCGAGCTCACTGATGCATGGAGCCATTTGTGTCTGATCAAATGCTTACCGGCGATCCATTTTCTTTCATGCTCGCCGGAGTATCTTGGCTGAAGGAAAATCTCTGTAGGAAGGATACAAGTCTTCTTCAGACATATTCCTCTGTTGACATGGATAAACAGTTTTGCGGCACGGTTCTCTTCAGGGACGTACTGGGACAAGTATTTTGTAAAGCCGAGTTCAGGCCGCTGCGTTATCTAAAGTCAGTTGCCAGGAGCAGAAGAAATATGAGTCTGAGCATTTACTGCGTCAATTCTTTGGCACATTGTTGAAATCGATACCTCCCATTATGAACTAGGTTACGCCAGAATTTTGGTGCCAACTTTTGGATTGGGCGCGAGGTCGTGGTGCTACTCTCTACTATTATGTGCAACTCATGACTAACCGTGACGGGCTCTCACTGAGCTGCGCGGACGTCACTACCAAAGGCGTGTTTGTCATGTTTAAAGTCATCCTCCAATAGCGCACTTTTATTTCAGTCTAAGAGCAAAAGCTCTCCTGGACATGCAGACTGCAGCAGTCAGATTGTGGCGCTGTTGCCGTGAAGGAACAGACAGCGCAACACTGGTACAACTGCGTCGACGCAAGACGTATGACGGCATTCTTAACACCGCACTTGACGTACACTCTGAAAACGACAAATAATACGTCGGAGCTGAGCTGGAACGTTTGAAGCTTTGATTCAGCATCCAAGAGTTCTTTTGAGCGATTGAACTTTTCATTCGTAAGTGGATATTCAATCAGAAGCAATACGAATGCGCGGGCAATGATTTACCTGGGGTGAGACAGGCGTGACGCTCGCTTGAACTTCTGAACCGTTTGTGTGAGACTCTGTCTTGGAGTCGGCCCTCTTTAACTTCTGGGCCAAAGACACAGCACTGGGCTCTCTTTTCGCCACCGGGGGCTGTGAAAAACAGAACGGGTTCTGATCAAAAGACATGTTCCTCTCATTAGCTTCAGTCATGTGTTTGGTTATCCAATGCAGGTTGTTTGCTCGCAACAAAATGGAAATGGAACGGGAAGGGATCCTTAGGAAAGACAAAAACAAAAGAAATAAAGTGAATTAAAACTCATATGAATAAATCAACCTGCTGCATGGGAGTCTAACAGAAAACGACAAGAAAGCAGGGTAGCCAGGCGAGCGGGATGAATCCACGAGGTGATGCTGATGAAGATGGAAAACAGTCATCCGTCTACCTCGCAATACAGTCCCTCCTCGGGAAGTTCCTCCTCTATGGGCCATTTGTCCGCTTGGCCCATGAGACGCGCAGAGTAGAACCTTGACGTTTCCTCAAAGTCCTCCCGGCCCACCTCGGGCTGTCGCTCCTTCTCTCCCGGGTAGGAGCCGCCTTTGGTGACAATGTCCTCCATGCAGGAGTGGAGGTCTGTTATGACAGTGAAGTCGACTTCAGCCTCAAGGCTGGATGTGGAGCTGACCGTCATACTGGAGCACTTGCGCTCAATGCCAAGATGGCTCTCCCTCATGCAGGCCAGCGTGTCCTGCTCTTGCTCCTCCTCTGGGACTGCAATGGTCTGCGGCCTCCTGTCGCCGAGCTCCTTCTGGAGGGGTACAGATACAGAGTCGCCGCTCTCAGATCGCAGACTCTTGACTGCAGACTGATGATGGCCATGGCATGGAATGGGCTTCAATTCATGCTTGGCTCCGACACCGCGGACTCGTGAATGTGGTTTGAAAAGAAAGCCCCGAAATGCGCAATCGCCGTAAAAACCTATTTGGGGAAAATCCGGAGAAACCGTATCGGCCAGTGTAAGTATCAGAGCCTGGAGGAACTATCGTTTGTGGCTCGACGAACACCGACGCTAAGCTGCTGAGTGTTTGAGCTGTAGCCAGGCGCGGTAATAGTCTTCGCTTTAAAATAATCATCACTTTGCGATGAGCACAGCAAATACGAAAAAACATTGCTGACTAAAAAGTCAGACAGCCCCAAAAAAAGGAAAGAAGTAAAACAAAGCTTTTATGTGAAGCATCAGAGGAAACCTTGCGCATGATCTCACTAATAGCCAAATGCCAGACGGCTTATTTTGAATGCGCGCATCCCACGGAAGCGGCATCCTCGGCGAGAAGTCGTTTTTTTAGCCTTACAGAAGGAGTCTGCTGTAGTTCCTTGTAAATCGTGTAAGCGAAGGGATGAAGATGAGGGGCGGAACACGTGAAAACGACTTTGAATACAAACGAATAACCTTGGCATCAATGAATGGCTCATCATAAACAAAGGGAGCAGAGATGGGCTCCTGCAGGTGGAAGCAGAAGAAATGGCACATTAGGACAAGGTGAAGTGGAAACAGGCCCCCGAAAAAACCCCGCAAGAGATGAACACGGCACAAAAATAACTGGCTCGGCTACAAATATACCGTACTTGAAATGTGCATATCGTGATGACAGCAAGAAGGCGCATGAGCTTGAAAAACTCACATTCATCACAGTTTAACTCCAAGTCACTCATACCTATGTGTGTATTCACCTCTCCAGTTTAAAAAAAAAATACAAAAACTAAGAAAAAAGTAAAAACACAAAAACAACGCAAACTGATTTCACTTCTTGAACAAATGGGACAGACCAAAAAAAAATTAAAAAACAATCCGTTTTCAAGACAGATAACCTCTTCTCAGGAATGGCTTTGCATGTGCTGGCAACAGACCATTTCATCTTGCCATCTTTCTTTTTGGGCTGATTCAGAGGGCGCGTTAGCATGTTGGCAGTTCCCTCGCCACCATGGTAGCATGTCGGGGAGAGCCTAGTACACCCCGAGAAGTTGAGGGGGGGCCGCAGGAGGGCAGCAACCCAGAAGCAGGGCCGCTGCTCTCCATAAGGGGAACAGTTGGCGTGAATAACGCGCACGCTGCAGACTACTTCCGGCGGAACTATTTGGTGGTGAGCCAGCGGGGAGGCACAACCACGGAGAGCCGCCACAGACCTCGACATGCACACGACTCAAGTCAAGTGCCTTGATGGCATCCGCTGACTTGTCAGACCCAATTGCGTTATTTGTGGAACGCGGGGCTGGTCCTGGGCCATGTCGACCTTCTGGTTCTGGGTCCGGGTCGGGAAGGGAGATCCCGCGTCCCTTGTCTCGCCAGGAGAATGCAAAGTCGTTGCGATGGAGCGGTCTGCATTTCATTTTTCCACTTTGATTTGGACTACGATACTGAATATAGCCTTCTACCGGGGAAGGACTTGGGTTTACATTGTTGGCTCTTACAGTACACTGTTCTCAGTAAAAAAATTTAATAAAATGTATTGAAATAACGTACTTGTACTACACATGTGACAAACTCAAGGCCCAGGGGCCCGATCTGGCCCGCCGCATCATTTTACGTGGCCCACGAAGGCAAATGACGTGCGTCAACTTCATGTTTTTTGCTCATACACTACAACTGCAAATTCTTGTTACGCAACAGGGTGGAGATGCCTCGTCTTATGCAAACTAGAAAATAAAATACATGCAGATGTACTTGTAATAAAGGACGGACAAGACAGTCATGCAAAATGTGTAACGAGCAGATTCCAGCAGAGCGCATGAAGCGAATTCTACAATGAGAAAAAAGATTGAACATCAAAATGACCGAGCGATCAGGTCGACATGTTGACAAGCGCGCTGCATTTTATTTTCTTGATTCTGATTTGATCAATGCTTGGTCGTGAGGTCGTTTGCAAACAGTGGGAGCCAATGCAACACGCTCCCTTGCCTGTTTAATCCAATGTAGGATAAAGGGTGGACCCAGATGAAAAAGGAGGGCAAATGATGAAAGCCGTCAGGTACGCTTGTCTTCACTTTTTCATGACGATGCCAAATGCGCGCACGCTTCTGATGATGCAGTTGTATGAAAGCACCGAGTGGGAATGGCAAGAGAGGCGTGCGTCTGTCTGGCGGCTCACTGCCAACCAACAGAGGAACCCGTGCGCTATCATCTTTTTATCCAGGTCAGGTTCGAGAGAATGACAGATTAACGCTTCTCTGAAAAAATCCAAGATTTGTTTTTTTTTCCTAATCCTCTCGATCTCTTTTAATGCCGTACTTTCTGTAAACTGTGCCAAAACACTGCAATCATCTGTAATTTAGGAAGATTGCTCTTGGTGAATGGCAACTCCGTTTGACCTCTCTGAGGTACATTTCAGCTTGACAAGGCAGTGGAAACTGGGAAAAGGAAAAAAAAAAAAGCTATCAGAACAATAGAATATGAGCTTGAATTTTCTGCTACAGTGGAACCTCTAAAGATGAACGGCTGCAAGGTTGAACACATACTGAAAATTTTTATTCCGTCAAGTGGTTGCACAAAATAAAATCACCTGGATCCAGGTGCATGTTTTTAAGGAGACGCATAGTCTACTCCTAAAATTATGGGATACATTTTTTTTAAGGAGACATCTACTTTAAACTTGCATCTGGATCCAGATGATTTTATTTTGTGCAACCACTTGATACAGAAGAATGGAGTAGATTTAAAACACACCTTTTGTCAGTGCACTGGAATTTGACTGATTGTCAAAAGAAAGAAGGTGGTTCAAAAGTGCACCAAAAAAAAATAAATCTGGAGGACAATTTGTCATCACGCGTAACGTCACGTCAGATCTCCAAAAATCCTGAAAGACTCAACGAGCATCCAGAGGATCAAGCCCCTCCCAAGAACGGCTGCTTTTTCTCTTTTTCTTTGTCTTATTTTGAGATGCAACCAGAGAGCGGCGATGGCAACAAGGATGGCATGACGACAACTACAGGAGACGAAATGACACGACGGAGAAGGAGGTTCCACTGTAGTTTCTTTGAGTTGAGAAAAAAGAAAAACAGCCTCGTAGTCATTTGCATTTCCCACAATTTACAGGCGGGCGTGACGGCTTTGACAGGCAGCGTGCGGTGAATGAAATGCAGCACTCGCACGCCATCCAGATGGAGGAAGCATCATCTCGACGACCCTTCACATTGAGTGAAGATGGATAAATGTCTTTTGCGCTGAAAGGCGCCGAAAATGGAAGAAGAAAATAAAAAATGGCGTGCATGTCTGAAGAAGCTCATGCGATGTTTTACTTCCATCGACCGAGAAGCGGAAGCCAAGCACAGTTACCGAGTGTCTCTTCTTGACCGCTTCCTGGCTCGTCTCTCTGACGGCATTCCTGCTGTTCCGGAGGATTAGTCCCGATTCCCGGGCCTTCTTGCTTTTTACCGGCGGGGCTGGAGGAATCGTTTTAGAAAGAGGTGCGTTCTTTGACGCAAACATCGGACTTTCAGAGAACCCCGGGCAGGGATGAGGACCGTCGTCGGGATGCTCTCGTTTGGTGATTTTCTCCAAATCTGCTTCGAATGCCGGATGGAGGCCGGAGACGTCAGTCCAAGTGAGATCTGAGGACCCCTCCGGAGAATCCACCGACCAGCGGTATTCTCTTCGCAAGACGCGTGTTTGTTCATCCTCTCCTGCCCTGTCCCTGTCCCTGTCCTCCTGACACGCGATGCTCTTGGAGCGCTCCGGCTTTAGGGGAACGATCCTGGTGATTTCGGACTGATGGCTGCCCGACAGTCGGTGGAGTGCGGCCTTCGGACGTCGCTCTCCAATTAGACTCTCAGTCTCCTCTCCTCCAGAGCTACTAATCTTCCTCTCGTGCGTCCTGACCTGTCGCAGTTTGACCTCTGCTAACTCTTTATTGTCAATGAAGCCCTTTGCTCTGACTTTCGTGAGGCCCTCCCCCTTTCCGCTCGCGAATGAACTTTCATGGTCTAGCTTGCCGGGTCCGTTTATTTCTGACGGCCCGACCCGGTTCGAGCTTCGTTTGACTGGTTCCGCATCTTGGGTGGAAGCGTCCTCGCTTTGTCTTGCCACTTTGTCCTCCGGTACGCTGTCTTCATCGACTCCGAAAGGCCGATTCGTTTCTGGCCCTTTGTCACCTTTCGGCAACGCCGGCGCTGCTGATTGCCGGTGAGTTTCTGTTTCTGAATTTTTGTCTGAATTGCTGTCCAAGTCAAAGTCCTCATTTTCTTTTTCAGAGGAATCACTCGCTCCTTCCTCGTGGACAAGCTCTGGAGGCATTCGCAGGTTTAAGCTCTGAGGTGGCCTCTTAGGTCTCTGCACCAAAGTTGTTTGTTCCTTCTTCTGATGCGAGCCCAGGGCCAAACTGTCCTTTGCTTCAGCGCTCGAGGCTTCAGACTGTTTGCCGAGAGATTTCTCTTGACACCGGTCTGCGTTTACCGATAGCTGAATCTGAAAACGACCTTTGTTAGTGGCTCGCTGCTCAGAGGGTCCACAGCATCCAGCTGCCGGAAATTCATCAATGTGGCCTTTCATTTCTTTTCCGTCAGACTCTGTTACTTCGATATGCATCATCTTGGCAAGAGCGGTCTCTTTTTCATGCTTGTTTTTGTCCCAAGGGGAATCAGATGTGGGAGATGTGTCATTTTCTTGCACTTCCCAGTCATGGTCTTGATGATAACTTTCTTGGGGTTCTATCAACACCCAATCCTCAGAGCCCTACGTTGGTATAGATTAAACAAAGTTAGTCAAGCCAAATAGCGCTACAAAAAAGACAATCTCCATGAATGATGGCGGTTTTGGTCAACATGTTTCTGGATTCATGAGATTGCACTCCTACACAGTCATGGAATTGATTGCACTAAACGACAAATGGTATGAAGGGTGTAACGTCGTCACGCAAAGCAAAATGGAGAAACATTCAACCTCAGGTGAAGTGGTGAGAGTCTTCTGGGTGAAGCCCTCAACAGAGTGGCTGCTAATGGGGTCTTTCACCACCACTCGCGACCCCAACTGGCCGGCACGAGAAATGTCAGTCAAAGGGAAGAAAGAACAGCCATTAGTGCTCCGGCTGAGAGAAAAGAAACCTGGCTCTTGAAACAGAAACATATCATGAGAACATTAGGCAAGTGAAACCCAAAACGTCTTTGATAGACAGATCCTTTCTTCAACTTCCAAAGCGACGGCCCAAAACTATTCCCAGACATGAAAGTCCCACAAAATTTTGTTGGCCCCAAGACTTTATCTGTTCGACTCGCTCAAATGGAACATTACCCGTCTCTCTGAAGCAAAATAACAAGACAGAAAATAGATGACATTTTCCGCTCCAAAAAATGTTACGAGCACGAGCATTATCAATTGTCTGCCTGCAAGCTGCGATTAGATTTTCTGCCGCCCAACCACTGAGGAAAAAGGGCTCATGATTGACAGGGAAAATATTATTTTATTATATAAATATTATTTTACTTTTCAAGTAAAAAAGAAAATAAAAAAAACACACACACACAGTGTATGCAACAGTGTATTGTTTCATTGTCGTTGACTGGATTTGGTTTTGTTTAATCCTCAAATGACACCTAAAAGAAAAGGCGATACTTGGCTGAATAAACGTAACCAGAAAACCTTTACGGCGACCAAAATGAATTGCTTGGATAATCGATACTTATAAAAAAGATTCCACAGTGAGAGGCCTAGAGTGTATACGACACACTTGAGACTGTTGCTTCGGCATCAACATGAATCATTTGGTGATGACAGAGACGGCACGGGCGGTGAGGAGCTCAGTGTCTCACTCAAAGACACTCGTCTCTCACATTCGAGTACTTCGGAGTTCCTGTCAGGCGCAATTGAGATCAACACAGACAGAATATCTAAAAGGGGGACTGGATAGTAAATTCACATTTCTTTCAAATGAAACTGCAAAGTTACCGTACTTCCATAAGAATGCACGCTAGACAAAACGGCTCACTTCTTAATTCAACGATAGTGTGAAAAGTTTGGAAAACGGCGAGCCCCTTTAAGTCGACAGTACTGGTCAGCGTATCCTGTCACGGAAGAAGCTTGTTAGGTCAAATAGGTGAACACAATCTTGAATGATTCCAAGACAACGAGAGAGACAACAAAGCTGAAAGACAGTTTCTCACGGGACAGCGACTGGAATATGAATACACTTTGGAATGGACAAAAATTCACTCAAGTTGCAAAAGACAGTGTCGTTCTGGACTTTCCAAATGTTCTTCCCACGTGCCCCCCGAAGCGCCAACTCACAGCTTTTTTCTCCGGCGTGCTGGGTGGCGATGATGCTGACAGACGCTTCTCACGGCTCATCAGCTTGCTGTTGGGTTCCTTCAGGGCTCTCTTCAGCTCGTTGATGCTGGCCTGGTGCTTCAGCAGCACATCCTGCGACTTATCCAGAAACTGGAGGCGAAACACCCAAGAAGAAGAGAGAGACGGGCAGACATTACTAAGAAGGCCGCCAACAACTCATCGCATGAGTCGGTGAACGCGCGTTCATCAAGAGTGACTTTTTCTCACGGCGATTAGGTATGCAGGATGTCAGACAAAAAGTCATACTTGCAATAGGACAACACATGTTGGACAAGATCATACGATGTCCTCCTGTACAGTGACCCCCAGAAAAGCAGGCAAATTACACTTCCACGCATGCTCGGCATTGAAGCGGACAAACATACAAACATCAAAATGATTACAACTTGACCAAAATAAGCAGCGCATGAAATATTCACGTGGTTGTGTCATTTCACACTTGATGAATGGCCAGGATGTCCCAACTTCATAAAATGGCTCAATTGACATCATTCAAACGTCAATCCATCCGTCCTCTAATCCGCTGAAGACATTTTTCATTTGTTTTCATCCATGGCTACTTACTCTCCACCGAGATTTGGTTTTCGTTGTCATGATGTGTGTTCAGTGATTATCCCTCCATAAACTGATTTCCACTCAACTACGGGGGTAGGCCACGGGACGAGAAAGAACCCATTAAAACTTGTGGTAGAAGATCCTACTTTGGCCGGGCTTTTTTTTTGTCATTTTTCTCACTGCCTCACTCATCATCAATTGTTCTTTTACAGTTCTTTCCAATCGGTTTGCCGTTCTTCTTTCATCTGAGGCAGCTGGCGAAAGTAAAACCTCTGCCTTCTCATGCGCACTTTGAAACAGTCATTCAAGCCTTGGTCACAGCCCGGCTGGATGACTGGAATGCACTTGACTTTGGAATCAGACGATCCTCCATGAAGCGTCTCCAGTTGGTCCAGAATGCTGCTGCTCGCCTCTTGACTGCTACTCGTAAGAGGGAGCACATCACTCCTATTCTGGCACCCCTTCACATTTTACCATTTTTTTAAAAATGTTATCATATGTTTTCAAATCGTGAAATGGCCTGGCCCCACCTTACCTCTTTGAGGCTGGGTGCCTCAGGTCTGCGGACCAGACTCCCACTGAGCATTCGGCAAGCCCCCTTGCTGCCCATCTTTCAAACTCGTCTTCAAACTCATTTTCATTCTTTGGCTTTTGACTTAGCATGACTCAAACTCGACTTTAGTTTGTCTTTGTTATTCATTTATTGTTTTATTGTTAGTTGTTGTATATATGATATTTGCTCCATGTACAGCACTTTGTAGACAGCGGCGGTTGTTTTCAAGGGCTCTAGAAATAGAGTTGAGAGGTTTGTGTTGTAAATCACACAATTTACACAACTGTGCTTTTTTATTTTTTTTATTTTTTAGCATTCAGTCGAAGTCATTTATCAAACGACGACCACTTTGAAGCCCCTGATGATATGGTCAGAAGGTAGGTCGGTTGGGCTCATTTTAGTGTGTGGCAAACTTCGGACAACCACCAAGCCCGCCAATAATAGCGAACACAAAGTGTGATGGAAGAGTCTCGGTGTTAGTGAGGGAGATGCTAGAGTAGCTCCCTCACATCATCAGCTCGTGACAGATCGTGAAAGAGGATGCACATGCAAAACCGGATGACGGGGCTGAAGGAGAGGAGCACGCACACATGAAAAGCCAAAAGGGAAAAGTTGAAGAAGTGAACCTGTACATCCTGTTTGTGCTGGGGGGTGGCGTCCTCCTCCAACTGACACTGCTGATTTGGAGAAGGGGACAATGTACAAGTAAGGTAGACAGAGAGTGGACAGAAATCACGAGGGCAGGGCCAGGGAAGGTGGCATGAACAGCAGACAGACAGACAGACAGACAGACAGAAAGAAAGAAAGGGAAGCTCAATTAAGCCCCTCGTCACGTTTTCATTTAACATCCATGCCAGCTGACATGTCAATACATCGTGGCTATACGGTGAAAAACACACACGTCCATTTTGTTTTTGTTTTTTTTTGTTTTTTTACGTTGATGGACACGCCATCAACGTCAAAATAAAAAATGACAAACGCATTTTTCACAGGACAGCGACGATATGCTACTTTCTAAAAAGCTCAAACGAGAGCGAAATATCGGCACGAGAGGAGCAACGCCGGAGCTTAGACTTCGGATTCAAATTTGCTTCTTCCACTAGCCCTCCAATGTGGAGTTAGCACGATCTCCCTGTGCATGGTTTTTTTTTCCCCTCCTCATGATACTCGAGCTCCCTCCTATCTTCCCAAACTTTTCTTGTTAGGTTCGTTCACGACTTGAAATTGTCCATTGGTGTGAAGGTGACAGAAAATGGTTGTTTGGTTTGTACTGAAGATGCCCTGTGATTGGCTTGAGACCATTCCGGGGTGTACCTGGCCTCTCGCCACCAACAAGCCACTGAGGACAAGTGCTCAAAGGAAATGGATGAGTTTGAAACCGTAAATAGAGGCCGAACTGTTTGAAGGGTTCCAAGCAGGCAGACAGAGACTCAATCGACAGGTGATGTACCTCCTGTTTACTGTCAACCGGTGACCCGGCCTCCTCCTTTTGGTCAGCGAGTGGGCGATAGAAAAAGCCAGGAACAAGAAACAAGTCACGCGTTTGAACGTTTCACCATCATGATGTAAGTCAAGAAAGAAGTCAAAGGAACGGATCGGGCAAAGCCAGCGAGACGTTGGCTTGCGCCGACTCGACCTCAACTGCTTTCCGTTCATGCAGTGGTCATTGATCAAAAGGAATTCTGGCCCACCCTAATTTCTTTCTTCTTGCTTGGCGTGACGTTTCCGTCCTGGTCATCGTCTCTTTCCGTGTCCTCCTGGTCCGGATCGTCCTCGTCCTGTTCCAAACTGGGCTCCGGCTCAGTTTCCTGCTCGTCCACAGAGGGGCTGCGGAGAGCACGCTGCTCGATGACGGCGCGACGGAAGAGGCCGTCATGATTCTCGCACGTGGCCGACACCGGCCGGGAGAACTCTGCTGGTAAGGAGAGCTGAATTACCCCAACGAGATCCCAAACCTCGCACGCGAACCTCAATGAGATGACCCTCTTACCTCCATCCAAACTTCTGGAGAGCAAGAGCCTCTTGCTAGTGGACCGCTCAAAGTGAGGGGCGGGTCGGTCTATGAGAGCGCTGGCCTGTCTGCTTTGAGCCTGCGTTCTTCCACTGTACCGAAACTTTGAGCCCATCACCAGGAAGCCCTTGGGGGGAGGCTCCGGAGAAACCAACCTGTGAAAGCAGAAACCCGATTCGGATATCTCCAGCACATCCACTTTCAAAAGGGCGGCAGGACAACAAGGCGTTCTTCCCGAGAAGATTTCGAAAGACGGCGGGAGGTTTGTATCCGTTCCCGGGGCTCCTCCGGCTTATTCTTTTCATGTCGACTGCGGTTTGGAGCAGCCACCGAGCAGCAAGTAAAAGATTCATCATGATCCAGACAGCTTTCCGTCATCTCATTCTCAAATTCTGCGTGGTGGAACTTGTCGGGCCTGTGAAGCGACGACCGCCCTTGCCCGTCGACCGCTAAGAGTTAAAGGACACCGAAGGAGACGGCTGCACAAATGGAATGTTTTGTTTGCCTCAAATGGATTCTTACCGGAAGAAGGTGTGATGCTCAATGCAGACTTTCCACAACCTTTTGGCGGCTCTGTGATTCGGAAGTTTAAAACCAATCGTGCTCTCAAACTGCTCGTACTGCAGAAGGGAACAAAAAGGGTGAGCGGGACTTGAGCTGCTTCTTCCTTTTTTTTTTTTAATAATAAAAACATTTTGTTAGCTCTCCCGTTTGAACAATTTCACTGACACCGAAATCAGTCGGAATCGTTGCGGTGACGTTCAAAAAGCTGCCCGTCAGTGCAATTAATCCAGTGCCTTCTGCTAGATCCAGCCAAAACAAAAGTATGAAGAACATCACATGTTTAGGAGTCGGCAGAGAGCTTTTCATGTTTTCATGGCTGCAGCTGCAGCGGCTCTCTTGAAGGGACTCTTTCTTTCTTGCTGTCTGGGGCTGTCACTCGACTGGGCCCGGCGCATACAAACTAAGATTGTGATTTTCAGGATGGAGGAGAAGCTGTGGCAGCGTTTTACATGGTGGGAAGGCCAGAATGCAGACCAGGCAAAGGCGCAATTCGCGACATGGATTTTTTACAATGCATTTTCCCAAATGTCCATCTGAGGCGAATTCCAGCTACTGTATATACATCAATATTGGTCCAGTATTCTTCGATACTGCTATGATGACGTTGCAAGCCCGACTAATTCATCTTGCAGAGGTTGCGTACCTCTCCGGGCCTGATCTTAATATAAAAGTTGCTCCTCTTATAGGAGATCTTAAGGATCTTTGGCCAAGCGAAGCGGTTGATCCTCAACCTGTCGCGGTACACCAGGAGGCCGTTGGCGCAGACGCCCAACATGATGTCGATCCCCTCGGAATCCTGCGGGGCGAACAAGACGGCAATGGGTGGAAAGTGTCTGGCAACGTCGGTCTTTATAAATTCATGCGGCCAACCTTGGCGTTGTGCAGGTCCACCCCGTACATGGACAGTTTCTTTGCATTCTCCAAAAAGTTAATTTCGGCTTCCGCTGGAGTCATACCCCTGCGGGTAGGAAAAAAAATAAAATCCTGTGACCAACATCAATAGGGATCTTCGCAGTCTTCATTTGGAAAGCGCTTATCTCGCAGATTGAGAGCACAGCTGCTTGGCATTTTAGTATTCAGTCCAAAATCTAGAGCAGCGTTTTGGAATGTGCCGGCATACAACGACATAGTCGTGACATTTCATAACTAAATAAATAAAGATGGCAAGACAATGCGGGGAAACTGTTGGCTCTAACCCAAACAGGAAACTCACGTCGAGGAAAAAATAAAAATAAAAATCCACTTGAAAATGATTCTAGCCCGATGGACCGAAGTGAGATTTATCCAACAGTGTGTGGTCTTGTACTTGTAGTTTCGATGGAGCTCCATCACTCTCTCCTCCAGCTCCCGAGTCTGATTGGGAGCGAAACGGAAATCGCTGACATAGTCCAACGCGTGCTCGTCGTGATCATAGTCGCCGAGCTCAGCTTGGACCGTGTAGGAGCCCAGGAGGGCGTGGGTGACAAACGAGCACGGCAGCCGACCTGACAGCATGTCATCCCTCAGCTGCAGACACAGGTAGTATCTGTCAGATGAGAGAAAAAAAAAATAGGTGGGGGGGGGGGCAGAGGGGAAGGCTTTGGCAGTCAAACAAGGCGGAGGAAAGGCAAGCTCCAACGTGCATTCAGCGCAGTAAATCCTGGCCTGGTGGTAACGTTCCGCTTCTAATCCTTAAATAGGAATGAGGGATTTGCTTTTGCTTTGACGGTGTGGGGAAATAACAACGTCAACTACTGCTACGGTACCTCGATAGAAATGGCAAAGCATTGGTTGCTTTTCTCCTTGAATGACCATACTTAAGACACTACCTGGTAATATCCTCCGTGAGTTGGGAGGGGTCCGGAGGGTAGAACTTGACAACGAAGGCAAAGTGCCACGCCGCGTCTGCAGAGAGAACGAGAGCTGAGAAATCAGGACCATCAGGTCTGCCCTCCTCATTTCTGAAAGAAACACAGAATGGACGCGCTCCTCACACCTCATCTCCAACCGCGTAACCCAATTCGATCCAATACAAAAGACGAAATTCAACTCCGACGTGACAAAGAAGACGACTCTTGAGTTAGCCCCTGTTTAGAAGTGGAAAATAAAGGGGACGAAGCCACCGTGGCAGAAGTGGGTCGGCGCAAATGGCTCGAGAGGACGTCAACTTCGTCGTCTCCCATGACACCGCTCTTCTCCATCGTGGCCGAAAAACAAAAGAACCAAGCGGCCAAACTCTCTTTGAGATCAAACGCAATGAGAGTGGCCAGAAACGTCCAATGGCAGCAACGCCGGCATTTTTCCGATTTCCTTCTTAGTCTGCCGTGAAAGCAGACTAACTCCGATGCGGAATTTGCCATCACTTTGTTCATCGATTGCAAATTGTGGAGTGAAATCTGCATCATCCCGACGACTTCCTGGATGAGAAACTCACTGCGCATCTGTTTCTTGATCTCCTTGGAGGGGTCCAACCAGTTCTGGAAGACAGAAGGCGGACAGGAAATGTAGTGCGAACACCGGTGACAAGTTTGACTTTAATGGCCATGTGTGTTGCTCTAATGACAGCCTCTGCGTGTGCTTAAAGAAAGAAGGCAAGTCTCTCCGCAGCTGAGCTGGAGACGATTTTAATGAAAGCATCCGTTTCTTCTTTCTTTTGCGAAACGAGTGATCTTCAGCCCGCTGCTCCGATCGTGCCTAATAATGTGTTCCGTGTTGCAAATTGTACATGGCACGATTTGTGATTAAGCCGCTAGAAAGAGCTCATTGGGGCCCACTGACCAAAAGTAATGTTACTGCACACTCATCTAGCAAATGGAAAAGCAGTGGAATATAATCATCAGCGATGCAATGTGCAACAAGTCACAACAAGTGAGCTGTCAAGATGTCTCTCCGCGTAGATGACGGTGATGGCGGAGGTTCTGCGGATCTGAGAGGAACTGGGGTCTTGTCATCTTCTCCGCCATCAAAGGGAAGGATCGTCCTCCGTGGCCGGTTGCGCAATAGCATACCTGCCTTTGAGGAGGCCAATGTCTGTCAAAACCGCCAACCTACCACTGAGTCAACATGAACAGACAGCAAGGCTCCCTCAGCTCGCCGCGGTGACGGTTATGTAATTTTATGAAAGGAGGCCAACTCTGTACTGCTTATTAATACGTTGTGGGCCTCGACTCCAACAAATCCGTTTATTTTCCGCCATGTCAAGTACAATCCACATTTGAAAGGAATAAAAGGAGTCCCTTGGTGATTGGTGGTTGTGGTCGGCTGTGTTCACTCCCACAACAGCACGAAATACCTTTTTTTTTTAATGCGCCATGCTGCGCCCGCTTGCACAATTCTGCAAAAATATCAACACTCAGTCTAACCTGCCCCTGCACAGATTCACTCTGCTCCTCGCATGAAAGTTGAGCCCTACATGTGATCTCGCAGATGAACACTACAGCGAGCAGCCATGTTATTTTCATTTTTCATTTGGGTTTTTTGGGTCTGAATTGTCTTTGGTATTCATCCTATTTGTTCAGTCTGACAACATCTCTCAGCAAACATTTGCGTATTACCCCTGTTGACTGGAAGCTATTTAGCTGCGGAAGGTGGACGAATTGTGTTGTCTTCCATTTTCCTGTATGGTGCAGTGACCACATGGCCCAATCATTTTTGATTTTCCTTTCTGTAGGTCTCGGTTTCGTCAGTCTAAGTTCACCCGGCAAAAACATATTTGGATGGCTCGGCTCCATTTGTTTCGCAAAATTGAAAACAAGCATCTTGCAAATGTTCAATGAAGCATTTTCATCTCGACGCCAGCTCTGCACATTTTCAGAAATGGCCCCGGATTCTGACGAAGCATTTACATTTTCCATTCATCCCTAAACGATGGAGAGTGCACAGTGGCAAAAGTTAACTCAGCCAAGAAGCGAGAGGAATACTGATTGCCTTGTTGATGTTTATGCATTCAAATCGCCTCCGACAATACTATGTTGAGTAATTCTCTGACCTTTTGGGTGTCTGTGTCTGCAAAGGTTAACCCAAAGTAGTCCTTCTCCAACAAGTTGAGGTGCTCACACACCATGTCGATCAGCGTTTGTCCTTTCGAGTGTTTCTGCAATGACAAATGTTTCAAATGTCGGCGCAAATAGAACAGATGTTCTCCAATATGTGAGCAAGGGCAGCACCGTAGTCCAGCGGGCATGCCTTACAAACTTGTCCGGAAGGTTCAAGTTTGCTTCACAAAAACCAAAAATCTACTTTGGTGTCCCAATCAACCTAGACCTAACCCTGTGGCACACCTAATAATCTCTCAACAGCACATTAGTGTACCTCAGCCCACAGGTTCGGGATCACCGCAATGAAGAAATCATTCAGTCCGTCGAGGGTATGTGGGAATCATGGTGTTGCCAAGGCAACCAATAGATTGTAAATGCGAGGCAGCGATTCTTCACATTTCACTGCTAGCACTCGAAATAGCGAGCCACTAATGACGAGTTAACGTTCAAACGACGGCGAGCAACACTATAGACATGGCGTGCCGTTAGGCGCCGCCTCTGGCGGTCAGCGCAGATGATACGCAACAGCTCTCACAGTCGTGTGCATTGTAACTCCTCCCACATTACTGAAGTCAGCCAAGCAAATTGTTTTTGTATTCAGAGCAGCTCGGCGGGTGGGTTTGCGCGAGGCGGGCAAGTGGTGAGGAAGGAAGGTCATTAATGAAGGAGCTAAACATTGAGGCCCCGATTTAACAAGGCATTTACTAAGTAAGCCAACGACTTACGACAAAATAATTGGCGCTAAATTGCAGGTGCACTCACTCAAAGAGATTGTGCGCGCCGTTGGTAAAAGGTGGGTTGTCACAGTGTGCTGAAATGACTCAGAACAAGTGCAGGAATGTCACGTCCAAGGGAGCTTTGTCATCGCTCGATAGATTTTTTTATTTTATTTTTTACAATTAAAGTACCGGTACTGCACTACTAAGTCTCCTTTACGCACCCTTGTGAGGACTGGAAAAGATTAAAGAGCACTCAAGACGCAAAAGCATTCATAAGCACGGTGCAAACTACTCTTGCTGTGTTGACAGCACCCAAAAGCAATTTCTGATTGTTTTCACTGTGCTGAAGAAAAAGATGACCATGGTGTCGCATTCCTGACGCGTGTGCTTTACTCGCGTAAGAGCAAAAATGATGAATGCACACGGCAAGGCTTTTGAAAAATACTGGACCACATTCATTATATATTCGACTAATCAGTACAGGTTTGTCTTGCCACTGTTATCGGTAATCCATGAGCTTGTTTGTCTTTCCCACAATGCAATGGTGGCGTTATCTTTGTAGCAGCATGACATACTGTAGCAACTCATCAACAGTCTGAACTAGAATTCACGTGGATATGTTTTTGTGTGCGTGTGTATTCACAGAACCGCTTGCTGTGCCTGGCTTCGGCTTCCCTTCCCAGCAGGTGATGAATGTCATTTCACACGCTGCTGGAGTAAAATCCAGCAGCACAGTTACACAAAAACAATAGATGCATGCGTGGCAACGCTTTCGATCCGCAAAGATGAGATGTTTTATCGTGTGTTAAGGAAAAATGTAAAACGATGAGCTGTCAGCTTGTCCTCATCCCTTGTATTCCCTCGTCCGCCCGCTACCGCTCCTACAGAACAATCAATTGCCCACACAGAGCAATAAATAGAAGACGGCACTAAATTTCTTGAATTGCTATGAAAAGAAGACAAAAGAACTGGACAGTGATTTGAAATTGGAAAATTTGGTGCTTCTTTCATTTTAGGCAGCTGGCTAAAGACATTTTGAAGAGCACTTTGAAACAGTCATTCCTGCCTTGGTCACACCCTGGCTGGATGACTGGAATGCACTTGACTTTGGGGTCAGCCGATCCTCCATGAAGCGTCTCCAGTTGGTCCAGAATGCTGCTGCTCACCCCTTGACTGCTACTTCTAAGAGGGAGCACATGACTCCTTTTCTGGCATCATTTCACTGGCTCATTTCAGAGTTCTTTTGAAGAGTCTTTTCCGATGCCGCTCCCTCTCTTTGGAATGAGCTCCCACTGAGCATTCGGCAAGCCACCTCGCTGCCCGTCTTTCAAACTCGTCTTCAAACTCATTTTTATTCTTTGGCTTTTGATTCAGCATGGGATTTGATTTGTAGTTTGACTGTTTTTGTGCTTTCTACTGTCTTTATTATTAATTTATTGTCTGTTGTTGTATTCATTATTTTTGCTCCATGTACAGCACTTTGTGTCCGGCAGTGGTTGTTTTAAAGTACTCCGTAAATGCAGTTGAATTGCCAAACACTAAATGTGTTATCGACATGATTTGCTCCATTGTCACTTACCTCGATTTCTCCTTTGTAATCTGACATATCCAGCAGCCCGACTTTAAACTGTGTCGTTTTATGTCTTTTGGAGCCTTTCTGTGGTGATTTGAGGTTTTTATTCGGGGACGTCTTCTCAGATGTGTCATCGTTTTCTCTCTGTTCATCCAGAGGCTTGGAATTCTGCTCCTTTAGTGACATGAAAGTGAAGAAAAGACATTGTCAGTCTCACAACACGGGTACAACATTAAATTCGATATTGCATTATTATTATTGTTGAAAATAAAATATCAAGCAGAAAAAAAAACACAAATCAAGGAAATGGAGCTAATGAGTAGCTCCATGTTGGCATTCGCTTGAAAAAGTCTTGTTTCCTAGAAAATGCAACTACAAAAAATTGACATGAGAAAAAGACTCATGGGAATTTTTGTATCATTCCATACTGATGTCCTAAGTGATTAGAAGAGGTTTGCGTTTGTTCCCCTTGGAGGGTAATCCCACCTGTTTTGCCATCTTGCCATCCAAGATTGGCTCCTGCATGTCTGCCACTGCCCCCTGCTGTCTGGGAGGACTCCTGGCTTGTCCTAGACACTCAGCACAAACCTCGGGGGCTTCAGCAAAGACACAAACAAATAACAATCATTTTCAAAAATGTGATGCATGATGGCAAATTGTTGTCGAACAAATACTAGCAGGTTTCTTTGTTGTTGGTGTTTCAGAAGAATGCTCAGCAGACACAATCGTGGGGAAGAAATTTGCTTACCTACAATTTAAATTAAAATTTGATGGAAACGGAATCCATTTTCCATAAAATTTCAATTTCAAATCAAGTCAGGGCAAGTCAAATGTATTTGAGTTATCTTTCGTCCTTAATCATTGAAATGTCTCAAAAGGGCTTCACATGCCCACAGTTGACAAATATTAACAAACAAAACACAAATTGCTGCACAAAAAAACAAAAATCCAATTGCTATTGTCTTCTGAAGTCAAATTTGACTGCATGTGTAGAATATCATATGTGATATTTCTTCTTGTGGGTGTGAATTTTTGTGTCCAAGACACCAAAATAAAGATGTGCATTACATTGTACTGCTCAACATCCCCCACACTGGGTTTGACACTGTGGATGTGGATTGTTTTGTTGGTAAACGCCAGTGCAAGTACAGCGGCTGCCTGAGTTTTGGGGCGCAGACCGTGGGAAGGAAAAGCATGCAACGAAACACTTGGCCGAAGTTTATTGATCATCAAATGATGTCTGACACAAATTCTCGACATTTCTCAAGCTTATTTACAATTGAATTTCTTGAATACAAACGAGAGAAGCACCTGTTGAAAATCACAGATCATTTCGACCAACGCAAATAGCTTGAAAAGGCCATCTGGCTCATTTCCAAGCCAAATCAGCCATTCGATAGACTCATCGCCCTTTACAGTAAATGCCTGATTTATGAGCTTCAGGGAACAATTACTTTCACAAATAGGGTCTGATCGTTTTCCTCTGACGAAGAAATAAAAGCTGCCCTTTGAAACAGCATTTTCCTTCAGTTATCTGTAATATTATTGATTAAAAAAACTGAAATCAGGAAGGGGGCAATAAAGCGAAAACAAAAAGTGTGTCTGTATATACATACATGTACCTACTTTTTGTTTTTTTAAGGGGCATTTTTAGACCCAAGGGGAGCCCCAACAAGAAGGCCCATGGCCTCCCCCCTCCCTCACTTCATTTTCTTGTACCTTTATACATCAATCCTACTTGTCGGGGGCACCATTCGGAGATTTCCAAATAGCAACGTGTCATGAATGTCACGTTCCAGTTGTGTCGCTGACATGGCCCAACATCGAGCATCTTTCGGGGGCCCCCTTACAAATGCTGCCAGCAGCGTGTTATGAAGCAACAGCAATATGATAGATGTGAAGCGCCTTCGGAATAAGAACAGGCTTTCCAGTTTAATTAAGGGGTGTGCATTAGTCAATGAAGGCAGGTAGGGAAGGAATCGGGGAGGGAGTATGCACATATGCATGCCCGTGGAAGAGTACTGGCTCGGCTCGGAGGATTCGTTGCCATGGTAACAGCACAGCACAGCCACTTTTTTTTTTTTTTTTTTTTTGCTCACACCTGATCATCTTTCTCCTCAGTGGAAAGACGGACAGAAAAACTGAAGCGGGAAGGTGGGGAACAATTCATCCTGGGCAAAATGTAGCTTTAAGAAATAGCAAAAAGAAATGGATTGAGCTAATGTTGAGACACTCAAGAAGCATTGCCATTGTTCACTGAGCAACGCTGGAGGGGCATTTAGCACCGCATCAAAGCTGAGGAAATACAGATAGGTTGAGGCAAACATAGCAGCTACCATCTGTTACTACCCGGAGATTATCCATCCGTCCATTTCCAACAACGCTGGTCCTGAAGAGGGTCGCGGGGGGTTGCTGGAGCCTTTCCCAGCTGACTTCGGCCGGAAGGCGGACTCGCCCCTGAACTGGTCGCCAGTCAGTCGCAGGGCACATACAGAGACGAACAACCATACACACCCACATTCACACCGTCACGAGTGGGAACCGAGCCCACGATGCCCACACAGACGTCAGGCGAGTGTACCGCTACGCCATCAGCGACACCCCTGATTTGTTCTTTATTTCAGATCTGATGCCCTGGACTGTAATAAAAGCAATTTGGCTAATGTACAGTCCCGTCCAACTTACAAATGTTTAACGTCCAACTGCTAAAATTGTTCTGAACTTGTGTATTTTTACATCACTAGCAGATAATTTTGCACAAACAAATTGTGAATTGCTGTTAAATGGTTGCCACAGGGACCGACATTAAAGGTGGCCTGATGGCCCAGGGCCTGTAAGGCAGTGGCCCCCAACCATTTTTGTGTCATGGACCAGTTGAGACAAGTACATGCGCTGTTCGCTGAACAGCTTTGAAATTGCCAGTTTTCAAGCACTGGTAATTTCAGCATGATGAAAAATGGTGGTCGTAAAGTGTATCATGATTCCTAATGCAAATTCACTGCCCACAAAAGATGCTTAGTAGTGGCCCACATGGCCTTTCGAGAAGTTGTAATGTACTCCAGCGGGAAGCAGCTACTTTACTGAGCAGTAAACTCTCAACATCTCAAGCGGTTGTAAATAGCTCTGACACTCCCTAAAATACGACAATGGTTCTATCTGATATGTGACAGCTCTTCTGATCGATGGCACAATAGATCCCACAAATCAACGGGGAGTTTGTGATCGGGACAAAACCAGACTGTACAGAAAGCAAATGTGGAGACAAGTGTGGAAGTACATGGCTGAGCGAACAGGTTTACTGCTAGCAAGAGAGCTACGGTATGTGTACTGGCATTGAAATTGCATGGAAAACACTGTAGCGAGCTTGTTCTGTCATTGACAAGTTCTGTCTTTTTTTTTTTTTTATTGTCCAGGGAGGCGGTGGAGGCAACAGGAGTGTGGAAGAAAGAGAGAACGACAGACTGTTAGCGACGCACTGGTTAGCGTTGAGGTATTTGTTCCGGACGGCGTGTACAGAACAGTAACCTGTTCTGTTGTTAATTAAAGAATTTGTTGTCAGTTGTGTTTAATCGTACGGCAACGTGCTGCGAGCCCGTCAATAAGGTTCTGCAGTAGTGTAAAACCAATGTAGGGAATGTTGATTATTTGTCAGGGTTCCGTCAAGGTTGCGAAGACGTTTGTGTGTGTTTGTGGCGTGTACAAAAGCTTCAGCTGACTTGACAATGCCATTCTCCACCAAATGTGCCAAACACAGCACAATTCTGGGAATACAGAATCCGAACGTAGACGACACAATCAAGAGAGGCTCCAAGACACCCACATATCAAGAACTCCAAAAGCTTTTTTTACCCATCAAATTAAGGAGAACAGAGACCCAATCAGAGCAAAGCTGAATTACATCTTGGAATATTTTCATTTCTGACCAGCAAAAATAGCTTGAAAGGGGTACTCTGTTCATTCCCACCAAAAAAACAAATGCCTGCGTGGGTTTTCTCCGGGTGCTCCGGTTTTCTCCCACATTCCAAAAACATGCATGGCAGGCTGATTGGACGCTCTAAATTGTCCCTAGGTGTGAGTGTGGGCGTGAATGGTTGTTCGTCTCTGTGTGCCCTGCGATTGGCTGGCAACTGATTCAGGGTGTCCCCGCCTACTGCCCGAAGACGGCTGGGATAGGCTCCAGCACCCCCCGCGACCCTAGTGAGGATCAAGCGGTTCGGAAAATGGATGGATGGATGGATGGATGAAATGAAATGAAAATATGACATCATATTTCACGGATCAGTCAGGTGGCATGTCGTCATATCGTCACTCAACTTCACTTATCGAGCCAAACAGCAATCAGCTGGTACGCATTCCCAAAGTGGGGAGCTGTATTTTGTTGTATTGTCTTATCACACACTCTGGTCCTAATCTTGTTCACGGTCCAAAGAGAGCCCGTGGACACGGCAGAATATGTTGGCGATGCCGCGGTGCTTTTTCACGCCGCTCTCCGTTGCTATATAACGCTCCTCCGCATGCGTGCAAAATATCACGGGACGACGATGGCGCGAGGACAGAAACAGGGTGCCACACATTGCATTGTGACCAAGTGGACTGAGCCGCAAGCATGAGATGACTTCCGCGAAACACCAAGTAGCATACCAACAGCGCCTTCGGCATCACCCTGAGTCATTGTCATGGCCCGATTGGAGCGGGACAGCGTGGCTCACAGCCACACCATATGGCACTGCCCGCAAACGGGGGCCACAGAACCGTGCAGGAGAACACAGCTGCAGAAGGAAGGCGTGTGCGCTCATCAATGTCTCTCAGCGAGGAGGTTTTGCCATTCGGGTGCGAAGGGGACCCTTCACCTTACATGACCTTCACCGGACCCCTCTGATAGACAGGGGCGGCCAACCTGCTTTACATGAACAACACAATATCATGATATCAAGTGCCAATGAAAACAAAGAGGTTTTATCTTCTTCCTTTGCCTTCTGCAATGACGAATAATAAGGACGCGGATGATGCAGGCGAGTGTACATCTCAGCCGGCTCCGCAGCAATCACAGTGGGACGCTCTCCCGTGATTACAAAATGTGAGGTGAAGACTAATTATGAGATCACGGTCTTATGCGGTGTACTTAGCGTTCAGATACAGGGGGTGTTGAGAAAGTGACGGGTGCTTGCTTCTGAAGAATCGGACACAGTTTGTCACTGATTACCTGCGTCATGATAAAATGAAGGCAAATACAAAGTGCCACTGAGCTGCAAACACCCGATATTTAGTTTTTTTAAACAGCAATTGATAGGAACCTCAGATCGATTCAAATCAGTGTGATCATCTTTTGTTGCAGTGAGGGCTCAGACGTGCTTCTGCTGCATTTCACGGTTGGCTAAAAAGCACTTTTGGATCTTTGTCGAAGATCGCTTCAGAGCCTCTGGCAAAACAATACGCCTTGCAAGGAAGGGCAACAACAAATGCATCACTCATCACATTAAAATGTAGAGAGAGAGAGAGAGAGAGAGAGAGAGAAGAGAGAGAGAGAAGAGAGAGAGAAGAAAGAGAGAGAGAGAGAGAGAGAGAGAGAGAGAGAGAGAGAGAGAGAGAGAGAGAGAGAGAGATTGATCCATGGCAGGAAGGGAAACATGCAGTTTGGTAATGGGAAGTTGCTCCAAAGACACAAACAGAGACACCAAGGAAAACACAGCTTGTCCACCATGGAAAAGTAACCCACATGCAGCCCACAGACTTGGAATTGCATGACCATGTTGCTACAAATTACACTTGGACACACACACATGCGCACACAAACACACACAGACACACACAAACTACCCTGTATTTCTATCGAGTCACTTCTGTCCTCGCACTTAAGGGTGTGTGTGTGTGTGCATGTGTGTGTGTGCGTGTGTGCGTGTTCTGTTTACAAGGCAGTAAACAGTGTGCGCTCAGTCAAATGACTTGACATCTTTCCCTGCGTGACATGTAATTTGCAACAAGTCCGGTATGAAGGGCGGTGAAGAAAGAAGTGACGAGCAGCAAGTCTGTCCCTTTGCAGGCAAACACAATTCGGTATCTGCCCCCGGAACTCATTGTGGGTGAATCCAGTGTGGACTCATCTGAGGCAAACTGCAGTCACTTTGTCAATTGAGTCGCAACCAGTTTGTGGGCTGAAGAAAAACAAATTAGCCAAGACTTACATCCACGGTTGCACATACTGAATATTATATAGAGCGGATGCGTCACCGCTGCAGAGGGCAAGAGAATAACAAGCGCTTGATAGACATGATAGCAAGTGTTGCAGTGTTGTAAATTCAGCGTCAAGAAATATAACAATCCAGACATGGAACGTGACATTCAAGGATGTATAAAACAGGGAGGACGCCTCATTCCTCCGATCATATATGAGCCAAATTTCTTCACATCCGTAAATCGGCCCCGGCCTAAATGTGAGCTATTGATCACCTTCAGGACCTTCAGGAATCGGAAGCTGGAAACCTTCTATCAAACGCCCCCGTTTGGCAGACCTGGCCTGAGCCGCGGGTGGAATTGCTAGGTTCAATTAGAAAGCTGTCTTCAACTGAAGCATTCAAATACTCAGAAGGAAGCTTAGAACGTGAAGGGTGTTGGAGATTTCCTAGCATCACTCGCGATTTGGGCAGCTGTGGAAAAGTGACAACACAGCAGCACCTGACCGCCCGTCTTTAAAACTTGTCTTAGAAACTCATTTTTATCCTTTGGCTTTTGACTCAGCGTGAGACTTGATTTTTAGACAATTTTTCCGCTTTCTGCTGTCCGAAAACTTTTTGCTCCATGTGCAGCACTTTGTATACAGCGGTGGTTGTTTGAAAGTGATCTAGAAATGCAATTGAGTTAAGTTGAGTTGAGTGTGGCAGCTGTGATAACCACACTTTGTCCCGGTTGTCGACGTGTTGTGACCTTTTCAAGTCAAAAATCGCGCAGCTGCGCTGTGATTTTTCTGCATTTCTTAACCCACTTGACACTTTCTTCCATTGCAGCGAGGACATGAGAGAAGTAGGTCATTTGCCGCCATGATTCCCCTTGACACCATCTTGAATAACGCACGCCTCCGCGTAGGTAACTTCCATGTCCTCGTTATGACGCAAACAATCACATGGTGCTGCTTTGGCTCGTTTTTGTCGCATGTTGCCGGTCAACAACACTGTTGAAAACACCAATGAAAGAAATGCCAAATGGCGCTGTTGTAAACCACCAAGCACTGATTTTCTCGCAATAACAACACAATTGCTTGATAATGTGAAATACCTCTCCTAGTTTTTACTCTCTGCCCAATTCACAAGGCTGCTTCTTTCATACTTGATCGTTGCTGGCATCTGAAATGCTTTCTTTACTGCGGCATCTTTTGTTTTGGTGACATTGACTGAACACCAGTGACACGGCTTTTAATGAATGAATGCACACTATGATAGGTTGACATTCTCTGAGCAAATATTAATGGTGACACAAAAGACATCCAGAAAAAAAAGCCGACATTGATCTCGGCTTCTGCTCGTGACATTCGCCGGCGCCCGTTTCGATGGCTAAACAGAATGGACGGCTATTACGCGCTCACCCTGTTTATTCAATGTCCCCTCTCAGTCGGCCCCCTCACATCAATACAAGAATCACGGCGGGTGAAGGCTGAAGGGGGGCTCAGGTGAAAAGAAATATATACGAGTACTGAAAGGCAAAAAAAATGAAAATTCACTGCAGCTTCGGAAGTTACGATGCATTGGAGATGCTTTCACAACGCCGTATAATGACATGAAAGCCCATTCGGACGTGCATCCATCTTAGCAGGAAAAAAAAAGACTCCCAGTGACGCTTTGCATTTTAGCCACAGGTATGTCGAAAATTAATGGATGAAGTCACAACTCATCCACGTTTGCAAATCCATGAACATTTCATCATCGCCTGGATGGAAAACTGAAAGGTAACTCGAGTGGGCAAAAACAAAGGTGGCTTTCTTCCTCCGTCACCACTCAAGGTCGCTTGACGCGCACTCTTCATCTTCACACATGAAATATCCACAAGTGAAGTTTAATCACAAACGATTTGAGAGCTGACGAAAATGTTTCTTCACTCCAAACGACGAAATATGAAAAATATGAAAGCGTGACACGTACTGATGTCGACTGTGGGCATCGCACCAAACGTAAACAACAACATCATTCAAGAATCCTTCACGTTCGGTTTTCCAGTCGACGGTCCCGTGGCCGCTAACACTTGAGAACTGAAGTAAAATGCTCTCCCTTCTTCAGGTCAACTTGACGGGGCAAAGATAATTACAAGCCAAGGATGACAAAGACACATCAACACTTAAGTCTGTTGGGTACAGAGCTGCAAATTGAGAGAGAAGAAAAAAAGCCCCAAATCAACAAGTGAAGTTTAATCCACTGAGGAGAGAACAATTCAATCCCATGGGAGTTTTGTTGACACTTTTGTTAACATATCTTATTATGCGTCAGCGAAAAGTGATTTGAACTGGGGAAATTGTTGACGTCTCGAAAAATGTGTGTGTGTGTGTGTGTTTTCATTTTGCAATGCCACCAGGAGGCGCCAAAGCTCTGGGAAATAGGAACCTAGTAATTAGTGTCAAGGAAATATTTTCAAAAATACAGTAACGCATCATAACAAGGGAGAACAAATCATCTGTGAGCCTTTGATTTTTTTGATGTGTGCGGCGGTGATTATAGAGGTTTTTATGCTCTGTCTGTCTCTCTCTCGCTTTCTCTCTCCATCTGTCGTTCTCACTCCCTCTCTCTCTTGACATTTACAATTTGAATACTCATTTAAAATCCGGTCACAGTTTGGCTACTTCGGTGCATTTATTAGTCAGCCTGAATTCAAACAAAATGTTTCAACATTTGTGAAATCAGATCGTCAACATTTGGACAGCGGCTATTTTGTATTTGAAGGAGAGAGAAGGGTCCCTTGTCTGTCACACAGCAAGACGACTGACCAGACAAACAGGGGCCACTGTTGCCATGGTTATGAATATAAAAATGGAGTCGCCAAAGGCAGCATTTGGTTAGAAGGATGTACAGGATGCAGGCTCTTCTCAGCACACAGCAACAGATGACGTGCGAGGGTCGATTTTTCTTCTTCCTCTCAGTTTACTTCCAAATGTATGATTTAGTGTTGCAAAAAATATATATATATCCAGTTCGAGCTGAGGTTATTGCTTGACCAAATGAATTGGTGGAATCACACAGTGACTTTTCTTTCTGATATTTCACAGGTTTAGCACATAAAGACAAAAGAGGACCACACTAAGCTGCGTCCAGCTACGAAAGTCATCCTATCAAATTCGTCTGCTTCACGGTCAAGAGTTTATAGCGCGGGGCTGCGGGTCGATATCTTTAAATTCCCAAAACAAGCATATTAGGACGAGTGAAGATGCAAAATTAGCCAAGTGCATAAATGTGTGCAGGAATGCCCATTTGCATGCGGCATATAAAGCAGGGCCAGACCCTACGAGAATTTGGGCATCTCAACGAGTTAATTTGAAGCGTAAAGCATATCGAGTCGCAGTATGCATGATGGGGACAGTGTAAAACGTGTTTTGGATATTCGTTTTCTTATCTAGCTATGACTAAATTGCAGCATGGCATCCATCATTGGACAGACAATATGGGACTGACGATCGCGGGATGGTGAAACAAAGTCTGCCGATAACTGGCAGCAAAATCATCTAATCTGGTCTCGCTCGAAATTTCCGTTGAGCCGTCATCTACTCAAGAAAACGGTTTGATGAATGCACGCCATACTCTTGGTTGGCATTGACTTGTTTGTTGCAGAAGCCGTCTGAGGCGGGTTTCGGAGGCAGTGAAGACGGGCAACTCAAATGACGTGATGAAATTGAAGCCAAATGACTCAAGCGCATTGACTGCCAGCAACAGTTGACAAATCTACAGATGCGCTTTACATCACTGAATGTGGATGTGACGAGGTTGGTGATAACGATGCAAACCTGCGGCACTTAGCGTGGGAAAATTGCACCAAGGTGCTGATTGCGCACACTTTCAGTCGGATTACAATGCACGCTTTGATATATGAGGCCCCAGTTTTGGCAGGGGAAAAAAAAAAATCGCAACAAGAAGATACAATCTTGCAGGCGTCAACACAGAGCTGTTACTCCGTTGTGTAACGTCGAAAGGTGCACCGCTCTGAAATGAAAATGCTACAGGTCGAAAAGGGCCAACCTGTAAGATCATAACTCTGTGAAGGCACCACTTTGAGGTCGACAAAAGGATTTATTGGTCGGACCTCAACAACAAAACTGACACAGTAGTCGGGACATAAATTGTTTCAAATTAACACGCCCTTTTCACAAGCAGCACAGACAAGAAATATTGAGGGGGGCAAATAGAATGGGTTGCAATTTAATCAGCACAATTCCAGCAGATTCATACAATTCCTTTTTTTTTTTTTTATAGCATAGCCTACGGAGAACTTTTCTGGCCATCACAGTCGTAAATGTACTTGCACATTAACATGTCAATTGCGTGAATTGTAACTCCTCCCGCTTGACAATCTCTTTTTGATCGCAGAAATAAACGAAATTTAAAAGAGTGAGCCATAATGTCGACCGTTCAATATTGTTTTGGCATTGGGAAAAAATGGTTGTTTAAATCATCAGCAGGGCACGTCTTCTGTCCAATCCTTAGGGTTGTTGAGACGCACCCAAGAGGAACACCCATTTTCTATTCTTACCAAGCGTGAACCTTCAAAGTAAACGTGTAGTTTGATCATATTCAGTGTTTGAGCTGCGCTCTGTTGGCGACAAATGTCCACTTCAAACTGAATGAGGCAAGTCAGTCCACATTTGACTGAATCCCATAACGAAACGATAACAACAACATCACTAAACTTGTATCCGAAGCATTTTATTCATTTCAATTAAACAGGAAAAAAAATGTAAACACCTCGAAGATTGGATGCATTCATCCATTATGCATGCCGCTCATTCTGTGCAGACACCGAGTGAGCAGCAGAGTGCACTCTGGACAGAGGGTCAATCACACAGGTGACAAGAGCGATTCATCCGTCCATCTATCGTGAGCCGCGTTGCCTTTTACCGTGTTCCTGGTCACGGAGAAGCTGGAGCTTCTGCACCCAGCGCGGGAACAGAGCCAAGCTTAGCCGCATAAGTCAGCTCTGTGAGGATGCATCACAACCTCTTGTCCCGCTGATATGGCACATGTTTCAAAACAAGTGGACAAACGTTAGAAGAAAGCAGAAGAGGAAGAGCATTTTTTTTTATCTTGAATTATTAAACCTGAATAAGAAGATTCAACAACCCAGATACATACTCATGTATAATGAGGAAACCCTGAGAGATATGCCCCAGGCAAGTTCACTTTCTTGCTCAAGTCCGTCTCATAAAGATCCTGTAACTGGCGCATTTCAAGCGACCAGTCCCACTTATCAGACCTTAGCCTGTAGCAAAACTGCCCACGCCAAACAAAATCCTCACACCGAAGTCAGATTTGTCATCGAGGAGAGGGTCTGGGGTCAGGGTCAGGGGGTCTGATGCGGGGGTTTTTTTCCCCCCGTGTGTGAGTGTCACAATCACAGGTAAGACCTATGAAGATATGAAAAGTAAATTGGAATATTATCTCACTGAAAAAGGTCAAGCGAAAATAAAAGCCACATGCACATGCCCAAACAAGACTTGTAAAGCACAATTGAGTGTACACACAGTGTGGCACCCCGGCTCGCGAGCGTTATCCAACCTGTCTGACAAGTTGAGAAGCACGACAGGCCAAACGGGACTGGGAGTCACCTGCTGGGTGTCTCATCATCCTCAGCAAACAATGATGCCAGTAACCTCGACAACGTATTTGTTTGAGGTAAATAAGAATAGTGCTCTGCAGAGAAACATCAGTCTTGCTCCATTTGACATCATCACAGAACGACATGAACAGTCATGAATTTTACTCTTCTTGGGGGTTATTGTCAAGTCAAGTCAACTGTATTTATAGAGTACTTTCAAACAGCCATCGCTGCATACAAAGTGCTGTACATGGAGCAATTTAACATATCCAATAAACAGTAAAACAAATCGGTAATAAAGACGGTAGAAAGCACCAAACAGTAAAACCAAGAACAAATCTAAGTCATGCTGAGTCGAATGCCAAAGAATACAAAGTGAGTTTTGAGGATGGTTTTGAAGATTGTCCTTCAAAGTCACATCAGCTCGTGTCAGGCCAGCTTCCCGAGAGGAGGGAGGGACATAAGGAAGGCCTTTGGGGTATCTTTGCGACACCATGTCAAAGACAGCGAACAACAGCCGAGAGAATCTGGGGCTTTCTTCACAGGCAGCACTCGAAAAGACAGTCAGGAAAACGACTGTTGGTATACACGACAAGAAAGGAGAATTGGGCCGCAGAACCTGCTGACTCACTCTTATCATCAGAATAGCTGAGCACTGCTGTTGCTTGGGGGGAAGTTTTAGAACACCCCCCTAACTAAAAAAAAAAAAAAAAAAAAAAGTGATGCCGTGTGGAGAAATCAGTGGTAAGAAATAAAGCATGAATTTCTTAAAATCCAGTGAGCAGACTGACTGTTACAATCAGAACACAGCTAGTGGGGAGAAAATAAATCCCACGACCACAACGAAAGCCCTGATCAGGTTGGGAACATTATCATGAGAGTGGGGGTAGGAGGGTGTGGGGCTTCGACATTCATTTTCAGTCTCAGTATGATTCAGTTTCAAATTCACACTCAATTACATGGCAATATACACTCACCGGGCACTTCATTAGGTCATCTTTCACAATCTAATTACATCTGATATTGGAGCTGTACTTAAAAATACATAGAGATTTTTTTTTTTTTAACCTGCATTCAAAAAGTGGATGAAATAAGTCGAGCACAGAGACCTTAGCCAAGATGAAAGGATCCAGTTTTGAATCAACAGCAGAATTTCGGCTCGAGATCATTAACGCGACTTGGACTCTTCATCACTCGGCACAAACCAAAATATCAAAAGACATCTGTTGTGGCCAAATGAAACTGGAATGCGTTGATTCAAAACAATGAAATCATGCACGGTACAATCCTAAACGTGTGTTCGCACAACGGATTGGCGACAAATGAGTCATCCCAGCAGGTCAGAACGCATCTTCATTGAGCACAAAAAGCAAACGCGAGCGTACGCGATCCGTCAGATGATCACTAAAACTTCTGCTCCCTCGGACCCTCTCTGGCCAGTGTCCGGCCTTTGTCTGATCAATGACTTTATCAGTTTGTCGAGCATAATTGTCAAATCCAGAAGCTTGCTCTTCACTGCCAGAGTAGACGCAAAGGTGTTTGTAAGAATGCCTCGACGGCCGCCATCGAAATGCACGCCACTGTCGCCTGCGATTCAAATGTTCATCTGACTCAAATGAAAATGATGGCAGATTGTGATGAAGCCGTATTAGCCCGCAGCAAGAGTCCACTGCCCCCCCCACCACCCTCCATCAATGATTACGTTTCAGCGCATGTCGGCCCGTCGACGACTACTTTTCAGTGAACGACCGCCGCACGTACACCCCTCCCCCATCCCCACCACAACCACAACCACCACCACCACCACCCCTTCCGCAGCCAACTCCCAAAGTTCTGGTGTGTGCAGGCAAAAACGAAACCCAATACATGCATTTCATCATTTGAATGTCAAATGAAGTGCTTTGCGAGTGTTCAAACACTGCATAGACAAAACGACAGTCGCCTCCCACTGTCATCCAGAGAAGAATCCGCGACAAATCTGAAGTCGGACTCGTGCTGATCCTCTACACTGTGTTCATTCATGAAGCACGCTGAGATGCTGAAGAGCATACAGAAAAGATGCCGGTGCCAGGTTTCTTGACTGTTAGATGCACGAGTGAAATGCACACTGATGCCGCACCTGAGTGAGTGTGTGTGTGTGTGTGTGTGTGTGTGTTGTTGTCGAACAGCAACACAATTGGCCAACAACTTCTTCCTACTCCCTTGAACATAATAACTGTGTTCTATGAAGATTGATTTCTTTCTTTTTTTATCTACCTTATTTTCTGTCAAATTATTACTGTATATATGTTTTATGTTCAATAAACAAACCAAACCAAACCAACAAAATGAATCATTCAATAACAAAGGCACTCCGGTAGAGGGTAAAGATCTGTGCCGGCGTCCAACATTTGTGGGCTGCATGTCAATGGCAGTTTTGATTGGACGCTCAATCAAGTCCAGGATTGATCAATTCCCACCCTGAGCATTCAGGCTCAACATTCATACCTTGAAAGTACTGAATAAATCTAACATGCACATATTTTGGAATGCTGGAGCGATATGGGGGAGGACTCGAAGCCTGAACCCAAGAGCTGTGATGTGCCCCATATCAAATTCATCTTTAAAAAAAATAAATAAATCTCATCAAAGTAGACGCTGTTCCAACTGCTAATAGGCGACCATTTTCACTTGTTGTAATGATCACGTGTCCCAATACCTTTGTTCATTTAAGCTCACGTCAACCTCTAAGCAGGAAGCAGCTACATGTATGGAGAGGTACTGTATGTCGAAAAAGAAAAGGCCACTTTGTCGCACTCCAACAACAACAAAAAATAAGCAAACGAGACAGCAATTGGACCTCACGCATAGACAAGCCCGAGCATGTAGGCAAACACAGCAATTGCAATTTCTCTCCACCGACTCGTGCATGTCCCAGCAGTGCGTGAGCGTTTCTGTGTGTTCGTGTGGGTGTGTGTAATTACAAGTGGGTGTGTTTGACAGGCTTAGGCACACGCTGAAACAGCTGATCGGAGAAGATGCACGCAACTTGCTCATGACAGTGGACCCCGCGAGATTGCGAAAGCCCGCAATGATGATGTCAAAACTACTCGAGGCCGAGTGGGCTGACAAAAGACCTTCCGAACGCGCCTTCATGCTACCCAATAGCACCATCATTCCCACGATGTCATGACTCCTCCAGCAGAGGTCGGTAAACAAGCGAAGCCAAAGTCCACAAGCGTTATTAGGTAATTTACCAAAGCACCGGAGCCCTTATTTTCCTGTACGGTGCCATCGCAGCAAAACCACGAGCACACCATAACATAACAACATCGCAGTGGCTCAAATCACGCGTAAATAAGAGGGCAGCTGACACGAACGAATCGTTTGGGAAAGACATTTAACACAATCGAGACGGATTTTATGACGACATGCCCGCGTTGGGAAGGAAGGGCAAAAAAAAAAATAGAATTCAACATACCTTTTTAGAAGCACATGCAGTGAGGAGGACTGGAGGAGAGCAGGGTCTATGTTGCACACGGGTAAAGGCAGTCCACAGCGTTTATTCCTCCGGTATGGCAAAAAGAAAAGAAGGGAGCGTGAGTACGTGCTTGCGTGTATTGCCGGTAAAAAAGCCTAATGAGGGAGAGAGAGAAGGAGAGAGAGAGAGAGAGAGAGAGAGAGAGGGGGAGAGAGAGACGCTGTCAGATGGAGGGAGGCACGAGGGAAAACGACGCAAGCATTCAGTTTGAGTTGAGCGGAATACAGAAAAACACATCTTTCATTGCCGTCTTTTTTTATACGTCACCAGCAAGTACTCACATTAAGATCACGGTGCAAACAATGTTGTATAATCCGGGTGCGTGTACGTGGCAATAGTGGCGCACCGTGAGATGGCAATTCCGATGTTTCATTGTCCTGACATTCGCCCCGTTTTTTAAATTTAATATTTTTTAAAGGCCCACATTACATCAGAGGGGCCGCTGTCATTTCGCGCTATGTCGTCAGAACATTCCCTTTGATTGCATCACCAAGTCAAACATCACAACCTTCCGTGTTATTACCCTTCACGAGTGATTGGATTTAGCGGCACAAAAGGTCACCGCGACCACAGTCACATTTTGCGGGCAGGGGAAAAGAAAAGGGCCACTCTGTGAAGAGCTCACATTTTGTGCGGATACCAGTCACCGGTTGCAGGCGGTGTGCAGCAAACTTGTGAGCCGTCAGAGCAGGTAGTGATGACGGCCATGGCCAGGTGGCGCTGTCTGCCGTGGCTCAACGTTTGAAAGTTCAATGGCAAAAGAGAGGAAGAAAAGGTCATTTATACAGCGCTGGTTTTTGACAATCAAAGATTCGTTACAAAATAAGCGACGAAACAATAACAACAAAAAAATACACAAAAAGAGACTAACACGAATAAAGATAAGAATATCGAACTTTTGAAAAAAGGCCAGTTTGAACATAAGAGTTTTGAAGGTTTTGTAATGAGTCAGAGTTGCTGACAGGTTGTGGGAGTGAGTTCCATAGGCATAGAGCAGCTTGACGTCAAGTTTCAACAGGGTTCATCTCAATTGAGTCCATGCGAGTGTGCAATTCCCAAGTTGCTGTGCAAATGGACGCGACACTCTTTGTATCAGTCAATTAATATTAAAACGTTCCATCCAGATTCATGTTTGAGCTGTTATCGGCGGCGTGCAGAGGATCTGGAAGGCTGAGACAAATCCAAGTTAACCTCTGATGTTGCGTAGCTTCTCCTTCAACACTTTGATATTTTGCTGCTGTATTTTTTCCAGAAGGCTCGAGAAAGATTTGCCTGACTTATTTGAAGCAGTAGAAGAGGCAGTGGAGGTGGAAGTGCTGCTTCCTTGATCTTGCTCAGCAGCGGTTGCACAAAATGGTTGAGGTGGCAAGTGTTCTTTCTGCCAGGTGCACAGCCTCCTCTACGGTCCTTGTGAAGCACAAATCAATGAAGTAAGCAACGAAAATCACCTTCTTGACTTTCTCTGAAGTGGTACGGTGTTGCAGATCATCCATGATTGTTGTTCCCCCCCCCCCCAAATTTGTCAGGGAATCATCTTCCTCCAACTTGTTCAGTCAGCCTTTATCCTCTGCTTCAAAGACAGTTTGGCATTTGCTTCAGAGCCTAGAGTCGATTTGTGAAGACATTTAGGGGCCGCGCAAGTTGGCAAACCCTCTCCAAAGTATGCAAGTTTCTGTCTTTTGAAGTGAGATGCCATCAGACGCGCAGCGTAACAGAACTGCACAACAGGCCTGCTGCTGTTCGAGAAATCTCCCAATCATTCTGTCAGTGGAAGCCCATCTCATCACGACCTCATGACAAACTGAATGTTAACAAGTCTTCAGGATTGACCGATTCTTCCTCAATTCTCTCCTCCTTTTGCAGCTGTGAGAGAAGCCCCGCAGAAGATGCCAAAGAGTGAAATATTGAATTTCTGAATTTTCTTTCTTCAGCTCAGTTTGGGTTCTGGCCAAAGTACCAATGTGATTCTGCTTTAGGCATTGTTTGCATTCAGCTGTGGTTCACTCAAAACACTCACAAGCAATTGTCCCACTGATGTGATCAAGTTTGGCATGGACTGTAATGATTAAGTGGGTCCAGCTACTGACTCTGAGTGCTTTTGAAAGAACATCAGCAGCATCCTGTCCCTTCCCCGTCTGATGATTTTACCCTGTTGTCCTTCCCTGCTATCTGCTGACCCGGACGGGGCTATTTCCTTCTTTCCATTTGTTCCACCATCACATGAACTCATGGCGGTGGAATGCACTGTGGTTAAAACATGACTGTTTTATGCCTGATTTGAAAAAAAAAAATAAACTCTTTAAAAAAAATCACCATAACGGTACAGTTTTTTTTTTCATCAAGGTGACATTCACCCATGATTTATGAAGACACTTGAACAAGTTGCATTATCTTTTTTTGAAATACTGAACATGGCCCTTTCCACATTTTGGTACTCTTTTAAAGACGACACAAAACAATTTCATATCTGCCCTTTAAAATGCACGTGAATGACCACCATGAGCAGGGGGGTCAGCGGTCATGTTCCAGCATGCTTGGTAGTTCTGATAACTGCAGAAGGCAAAGCAGCTCCCACGCAGCTGCGCAGGAAACATGCCGTGACATCCTGAACCATTTTTTCTTGGCACTCATCTGTCCAAAACATCCACAGCCCTCCGTTACGGACGTCAGAAAAATCAGAGACGCCTCCATCCATGTCAACATTGTCACAAACTGGTGAATATTCTCTATCGGGGTGGAAAGTGATGACATCAAGGCACTGCGTTCGTTGCCGCTTCACTGCTTTCAGGGGTAAGGCTTGAGGTGGAAGGATAACAACCATGCCCTCAGTCAAAGTGCAATGACGCATTGACCCGATTCACGATTATTCTGACCCCAGAAATTACAATAGGTGAGTAGGTAGTGACCACTAGTGGCGGAGTTGGTTGAAGGAGCCATTTTGAACGTACTGTGCGGTGTCACCATTTTGGACAGACCTTCTCCTTGATTGAGCTCTTCATTCGGCACAATCTGTTACACTTAAATACATTTTCAGTAAACTGTCTACCGTGCCCTCAGTTCCACAGGTGATCAATTAACTCATTCAGTACCAGCCAATTCTGGACCAAGTCTGAAAAGACGTTTAAAAACGTCTTTGGGACTGAATGAGTTAATGGACTTTTGACTTTTTTTTTCCCCCATCATTTTACGATGCAAATGGGGCGGGCGTGCATATCAAGCATTGTATTGTATGCTCTCGTCATCTGTAGCAGGCAAAGGCGGATGTTGAGTGCTTGCAGGTCAGCTTTGATAACATGGGCCTGCCATGAATTTGTACGCTTCGCCTCTAGAGGTCGTCATTGCACTTAATTTTTCTTTCCGAGCTCCACTTCCAAAGCCACCAGAATCAAGACTAAAAAGAGGAAAGACAGCTCCTTGAGCGGTGATGGACGAAAGCATACATACCACCGCATTGATAAATATCCCCTGGCTTGAACGATTAACAGTTAAACAAGCACTAAGTACTGTGTATGTAATGTACAAACGATTCCTTGAAAAACTGCCGGAGATATTCGGTGGTTTGACAATGCAATCAAACGGTCACAAACAACTAGGGTAGTACGGTATTGATATTTTGTGCGGTATACACCGTATCAAAGGTGGAGAGAATGGCATGGAATAATATAGAATTAGGGATGAGTAACTTTCACATACGAGCCGGTACTGTATCGACAACAAAATAACAAATTATAATAAAATCTCAATAATTTCAATGTATTATTTATTGTTCAATATATAAATTAGACAAATCCAACACAACAATATAATTATACAACAAATGAGCAAAAGAGGGCGCAGTCAAAATAAATGAAGCCATAACATTGTATAAATATGATACAAGCAATGAATAAATATAACAAAAATTGCAAAGGTACTTGAATCCAAGTTCAGCATGGTTAAGCATGCGGTCTATCTGATTTGAAGTTCATCTTCCAAATATGTATGTATTTATTTATTTTTTTAAAGCTGAAGTTATTACCCTGTAAAGTCACCAGTGGCAGGAATGGCCCTTCGATGGTTTGGAAATTTGGGCTTCTTTGTCTTGACCATTTCACAACCATGTAAAATACAACGTTTATCATTGTTTGCCCCTTCTGGGACATTCCCGTAGTCAAGTCCAGTTCCTGATTCAATAAGTGAATTAGCAGCACGTGCTGTCTTTCCACTTTCAGTCTTGCTGCAAGTCGAGACGGCGGGAGGAACTGTCGGTCTCGGAGGCCAACGGCGACTTCAGGTCAGTGTGAGCTCTCACAGCTTAATCCTGGTTTAGCATGTATGCTATGTAGCCGTACGTCTTAAAGATCTTACATTTTGGGATGTTAGTGATGGCATGCGCAAATGATGACACCTTGGTGGGCCTTTTCATATGCCTCATAAAACGTAAGCGCTGACATTCCCGAAAAAATAGCGGGACTCATTATATGCTATGCATGTACTGTGTATGTTTCATTTTTAAAATGTGTTGCCGTTTGTTCATTACAAAACGGTCAATGGGCGTGGCCTTTAATTTGAACTTGCTGGCTGCTGATTTAACAAGTCGTCATGTGTTTTCAGTCAGCCGCAGTGAATGTGACTTTTTTCTCAAATTTGAACTCCTACGGGCCATTCCCGTAGGAGTGGAACGATTCCACTCAAATTATACTTCGACCGACTCCGCACACGATAAAGTATGTTACTTGTAAAGGCCGACTTTTGGTTTTGAATCTGTGCCATGAATCTGTACCATGAAGCGGCCGGCGACTGTTAAAAATAACGTTCACTGAAATTCCCGGATTAAAACGTTTGGATGTGCAATAGAGAAGTTGGAATGGATGTTCGTGTAAACTATGAGAGGAGAACGATAGCCTCTAAAAGGGAAGCATTGATGTAGTGCTTGGGGATTTTACTGATCCTCTCCATCTTTTTATTTTTTTTTCCTCCAAAAGGTTAACGAAACATGTTGCTGTGGTGTTGGCTGTCGTTGCTCGCCTTCAGTCAGCTGACCTCGGGCGCCAGTCCTGGAGTCAAGGTCAAACTGACAGATAAGGGCATTGAATATGGTAAGGGTTGCAGAAGAATCAAAGGCTGACAAAGCAGCTCGTTTCATGATGACTTCCTCTAAAAGGCAGGCAGCTGGGGATCGCTTCCATCCAGAAGAAACTCCAAAGCATAACAATCCCAGATATATCCGGCACAGAGAGAGTATCCGTCGTCGGCAAGGTCCAGTACAGCTTGTCAAAGTAAGAATCGACTGATCTGATTGATGGAGATTGCCAAACGTTGTGCCGCCACTTTAGCATGAAATTCCCTCCAGTATGCAAACGGTGGCGGCGGGATTACCTTCTTCCACCGTGGACCTGGTGCCCGGGACTGGCGTCAGACTGTCTATTGGGAACGCCTTCATCAGTATGAAGGGAAACTGGAGGGTCAAATACCGGCGAATTTTGTAAGGGTGAAAAGATTTTTTTCCGTTCAAAAAACACTACTTTCGCCTGCTGCAGTGTCGCGTTTCATCAAAACAGGAAGGACAGCGGCTCCTTTGATTTGAGTGTGACAGGGCTGTCCATCAGCTCGGTTGTGGCGGTCAAAAGTGATGAAACGGGGCGACCCCAGGTCAGTAACCTCGACTGTTCGGCGACTGTCGGCAGCGTGACCATCAAATTCCACGGCGGAGCCAGGTGACAGAAAAAAAAAAAAGGCACTGTTATGCACTACTGTTCAACAAGACAAGAAGTGACTCATTGATCAGGGCGTCTCTTTTATTTCAGCTGGCTGTACAATCTTTTCAGAAGCTTCATCAACAAGGGGTTGCGCGACGCGCTACAAAAAAAGGTGAGCACTTCCTGAGCACTCGTGACCAGCAGGTCGGTTTATCTCGAAATACAGTTTACCAGAGGGAATCTTTTGATCCTGTAGAGAGTGATTTAAGTGATGAATTCCAACTAGCGTTGTAAAAGTATACCAGTTCTGTACTCTGATTAAGGGCACAAAGTACTAAACGTTGCTGTGTCGGCCATGCCAATCAGTTTTTCTGGAATTTTCCCATGACAAGTTCAGAAGATGCATTTTGGATATGTTGTCAACTGGGATAAATAGGAATGAACAATGTGTGTGCTGGGGGTGGGGTCGGGGGGGGGCACGTCCGCACAGAAACAACATGCAAATTTCAAATACCACGGACCAATCAGCGATTCAAACCCCAAACCTCAGAACTGGGAAACAGACCTGCTTACTACATGTCTAGCATTAAAACACACACGCACGCACACAGATCATCTTCCACCATTTCTGCTTCCTCAATCTAATCTTTCTTCCTCTTTTGTGTGACAGTTTATGTATTTTCATCGAAACTTTGTTGACAGGGCTGATTTGGCCTTGTACGGCTACGCGTATTGGCCTGGAGGAAGGACAGCACATGGTAGAAATAATTGCATCTATTCACACTTTACAGAAAGCTAAACGAAACGCATGATGCACAGACTATGAAGATGCAATATGGATGGATATGATGTCCGGAGGGCGGCGGTGATCCAAATTTAATTTGCTTGAGTGGCTGAGCAATGAAAACATTTGGAAGGAATTAGCACTAGTGGTTCGGTTTCCATTAGAAAGCGAACGGCCCGAAAATCAAACCCGTTTTCATTTCAAAAGTTAACTGATGAAAATTGCCGACCGACGCGTTGAGCTGCGTTACTCGACTGCGGCAGCTCAATGATTTTGTCCTAATAGTCAAGTTCTAACACATGACTTCCCGTCGGTTATCGTCACATTGAATCTAAAAACATGACGAGAACCTTAAAATGGATTCACATCTTCCCACAAAACAAGTGAATCGGTTTATGGAGGGAGAATCGCACTCTGATTGACTTTTTCAGATCTGCCCCCTGGTGGTCGACGCCGTGACTGATTTGAACCCTCAGTTGAAAACGCTCAATGGTAAGCAAGCCTATTCATGTCATGGGTGAATATGTCAGAACCTATTTAGCGCCGCTTTTCATTTGATGAGAGCGACGGACGAGATTTGGGAGCATATTCTCTGTTGCGCTTGAATCAGAAAAAGCACACACGTGTGCACTTCGGTGGGAAATGACATTTCTCTCAGATTGAATTGCGTGTGAATGCCGAGCGGTGCTGTGACTGAACAGCTTTCGAGCTCTTTCTTCTTTCCTTGCAGTCTTGGCACAAGTGGACAAGTATGCAGAGATTGAATATTCCATGGTCGCCGCCCCCACAATCGTCAAGTCTTCCATCGGTTTGAGCTTGAAGGTAAAGGCGCGCGTCACACGGTTGAAATGACTTGAAAGGCGCAGTTCCACGTTTGGATTGCCCCTCTTCTGGAAATTAGGGGGAATTCTACAACATCGAAAAAAAGCAGGAAACTCCGTTCCCCGCTGCGGTCTTCTCTCTGCCACCCGAGGACAAGAAAATGTTGTACTTGGGCGTGTCCGCCTTCACCGCCAACTCTGCGGCTTTTGTCTACCACACCGCCGGAGCCCTGAGCTTGTACATCACCGATGACATGGTGGGCCCCGGCCGGCCGCGGCGTTCTCATTTCAAACGTGTCGACTTCCATGCCTTCATGTTGATCTGTAACCATTGTCGCTCCATCGCCGCAGATCCCTCAAAGCTCCCCAATCAGGCTCAACACCAGAACATTTGGCGTGTTCATCCCCCAGGTGACAGTCAATCTCGCAAAACGATGAACTCGGGCGCAGGAAGTGATTTGTCCAAAAATAATGCCTTGAACTTTCAGATTGCCAAATCTTTCCCGTGTTTGTTGATGAAACTGCTGGTAAAAACGGCGGAAACGCCCATCGTCACCGTGGAGAGCAACAACGCGACGATTCAAGCCACCAGCACAGTGACGGCCTACGCCATCCAAGCCAACGGCACGCTCACGCCGCTGTTTGTCCTCAACATGGCACGTCGGAAACTTTTCTTTACCGTCATCTTTTTGAAAAAAATGTCAACTTTTTCATACTCCTGTGAACGAACATAAAGGTGGACATACATGTTTACCTCATACAAATATGCTTGAATTGTGATGGGCATTGTCAGTGGTGATGCAGCTTTCCTGCAAAGGAGCCAGAAACAATCCCAATGATGGTCCACATGCTATCTTGAGGAGTTGCTGAATAGCATCTCCCCTCGAGTCAAAAGGACAAGTGGCGTGGAGTCACTCCGAGTGACAAGATGGGCATACACTCAGCTCTTGGCTCTCCAAGGGGTCTGAGAGTGTCCATGCAGACCCCCCTTGGGGAGCTCAACCAACCTCGCTTGGTGCTCAACGGCTAAGCGGCAGCCTACCAACGGTGCTTTGATTGAATCAATGCTGCAGGAGCTGATGTTGAACACTTTTGAAGTGCCGTTTGAGGCCTTAATCTTTGCAAAACTAATTTTGTGACTTTTAATCTAAAACAAAACAACAACAAAAAAACCGTTCATTTGTATTCATTTTCCCCTTACAGGAGACCAGTGTTAGTGCCCGCATCTTTGTTCGTGGCATGATGCTAACTGGAATCGTGACCCTCAACAAGTAAGTTCCAGGAAAAAAAAAAAAAAAAAAAAAGACTCTTTGTTCTTTGAGGAAAACGGTGGGGCTAAAAGTTCCTCGCGAGGACAAACGCCACAGTCCAATTGTGCCTCATTTGCACAGAATGGAGCTGACCCTGGGGACAAGTTATGTGGGAGACTTTCGGGTAAGATGCAAATGACCACTTTTTAGTCCAAAGCAGTGAGAGGAACTAACCCGAAGTGACGATACAGGTCAAATCCCTTGACAACATCCTGAACATGGTCCTGAAAGTGGTTGTTATTCCAAAAGTGAATGGTAAGTGGCTACCGAATGAGCTTTTGCTCCCCGATGACACATGGAGCCGTTTTCAACAACCGCGGATCAGAAATTTCGCATCGTGTCATGACAAAGTGACCAAATAAGGTCTTGATATGAACATTTGGGCATTTCATACAGATCAAGTACCATATCGGGGCGTTCTTTATGGCGATGTCTATTGTCTTGTGAAATGAATGTACGCCTTGCTCCGCAGTTCAACTTGCAAAGGGATATCCGCTCCCCACCATTGGGAAGTTGAAGCTCGTCAACCCCGACCTTCAGATCCTGAAGGTCAGAACGAGTGCAATTTCCGTTAAAAGTTAGTGGCGAAATCATCATCTGCGACGTTTTAAATGTCTCTTTTTATTTCATAGGACTACATTCTGATTGGGACAGATGTTCAGTTTACAGGGTGATGGAGTGACATCCACAACGGAAGAACAACCACTGCAAATGACTCCGACATCCTCCACATCTCCAGCTTTTCATTTCAATATTATTGCTCAACATTTGTTCCAGTTTCTCTTTACATTTGAGAGTTCTTTGAAAGATCCCGTGATCTGTTTTCAAATCTTGAAATGGCTTCGCCCCACCTTACCTCTCTGAGCTCCTACACGCCGAGTCCTCTAATTACCCGATGAAAATGTTTAACCGTCAACTCGCTGTCAATCTCAAATCATGACACATTTGATCTGTTCTAAATGTGCAAAAATATATATTCCTATTTTTTAGTCTCGTTAATCAACATAAGTGGACAAATATGTTGAGCTAATACAAACATGGTCGTACCTTTTGGTTGACCGATATTGTAATTTAGGCTTTCTTTTTTTTTTCTTTTTTTTTTTACTGCCACGGGTATCCATACAATACTATTGTAATGAAATCATGAACAATATGTGCCATTGTCATCGACCAAATTTCTGAAACTTGCGCAACACAAACCGAATGCAATCCAAAACTCGGCTCGGCAAACTCTTAAAGACATTTAACCCTCGGACGGTCACACACTAAATGTTGTGTTGTTGAATGTGTTGTCACATCACGAGATCAACACGGACTCGGTGGTCCAAAAGTGACCAGGATGGTTGAAGTACCTTTGCGACAAGATGACACGTCGTCGTTTGTTTCCTGACTTGTCAAGAGTGGCCATCACGGGGCATGCGGCAGTCACGGATGGCGAGGCAAATGTTCATATGAACGGCTGGACGGAAGCGCCGACTGGATCAAGGGATGTCTGTGACACAAGGCTTGACCTCTCAAACTCTGCGAGCTGGCTGACGTGATCTGCAGAAGACGAAAGACGGACGTTTGCTGATCATTCACAGTTCTCTCGGTGTCTCTCACAAAAATGATACATGGGCCTTATCAAACCTAGAATATTACGAGTTGACAATTTCGATCAAATCACCGAGCGGCGGACCAGTTTTGGGCCTTAATCATTTGGCATCGAGCTCCTGTCTATTTTTAAAGCCCACAAACCAAAAAAAGAAACAATTTCGAGAGGGGAAGTAAAAATTGAGATAATGTGGTTGCACAAGTGTGCACACCCTCTCACAACAGGGGATGCGCCCAGTCACATTTAAACTCACCGAGTAGGAGTCGGAACGCACTTGCCACTCCAGATGTTCCTGCAGCTTTTACTGACAATTTTTTTCCCCCCGCTTTCTAGCCGAAGTCTGCGTTTTTTGTGCTAACAGCGACGGCTATTTGCCCCCCCCCCCACCCCCAACCCCAGCGCAACCCACCACCTTGTCTACAGCCCTTAAAACAGACCTAAGTGCACTCGTGTTCACCTTCACTAGCACGTAGTCTCCAACATTGATTGCAGCCGCCTTGGAGTCGGCAGGATGAACAGCAACATCATCCCTTGGGAAGATCACTCTCATATTGCCATCTGTTCTGCCGCACAGCTCCGTGGCAGATCTCTTACTCTCCTGTCAAACAAACAAACAAAAAAAAAAAAGAATGGCGCCGTGAGCATTGTTGCTCGGTAAGGTTACGTTAACCCAGTACAACATGTGCGCCTTGCGCTGAGAGTGAGCTTTGTTACACATCGCAAATCAATTTAGACCGTTCTAAAAACATCTGCTGGCTTTGCAAATTAAGAAAAAAAGAGGGCTACTTTCCGGATGACAATATCATTCGAATGCAGCATCAGAATATGGAAAAACTTGCAATGACTGTCGTTGGCACAAAGCAATGACTGATAAGCAATCGGAATATTTGAAAAAAAAAAAGAACATTGCGATTAGAACATGTTTTGATGAGACCAAATGATGCCCAGCTATTCCAAGTGCACACTTTCCCTTGGCAAGACTGCCGAAAAGTATCCCGTACTTGTTTCGATTTTCAGCAGGAAATGCTTCAAACTCTTTGGCTTGTGTTGCTGCAACGGAAAAATTATCGATGACACTTCAAGTTAAAAAGAGCGTCGCCCACTCTGACGCTTTTTGTTGGATCAAACGAGCGATGATTGAAAAGTGGGACAGGTTTTGGCAGAAGAACAAAAAGGAAACCAAAACAGGACCACACTGAGCCTTATGCACGGGCCATGAGTACTTGACCGACCCCCTCCACCATGACAAGTTGCGTGCTGCCAACAAGAGCGGCGTTGAGCCTCGCAGCTTCCCGTCTGAACACAGCGATGCACTCCGCCAGCCGACGTTGCTTCACATCCACCGGCACGTCATCTTGAAGGTTATGGAACGCATGGGTTTTCTAAGACGGACAACAAAAAGACCAAAGTCCAAAGAATGATGATGTCACGGTGGCGGCACTTCTGCGACTTGCTCACCTTTCTCATGCTGTAGGCAAAAAGGAACCCGATGTTGTAGCCTACTTCTCCGATGAGAGACAAGGTCTGCCGGTGATCGTCTTCTGTCTCACCGCAAAAGCCCGAGATGAAGTCACTGCTGAGACTTACGCCTGACACACACACACACACGCACACACACACACACACACACACACAGCAATTACGGCACAGTGATGATGATGATGCGTGACGTCAACTGCGAAAAGATTGGATATCTTCTAAGGACAAAGCCCCCCCCCCTCGCTCAGTATGGGGAGAGAGATGGACACAGCCAGAGGCAATTAAAGACAACAAACGCACCTCACAATACATGACAACCACTTCCTCCTTTTGTCCGTGACAAAAAAAGAAAAGGAAAAAAAAAACAGTCATGCGTGCTGCTCACGCCTCCCATCCTGCGCACGCACACATTACATTTTCAGCGCATCGCCGCAATTTACGCAGGTCAGCTGTTTGGAATTCAACGGAGCAAATTTCCCCAAAAGGTGAGCGATTTTCATGTCTGACCTTCCCTAAAAAATGGCAAGTGTGGCCATGGACTGGATGCCAGAGGGTGGAAAGAGGAAGAGAGGTAGGCCAAAGAAGACGTGGAGACAGACTGCCAAAGAAGACCTCGGTGAGATGGGTGTCAGCTGGCATGGAGCAAGAAGGGTCGCCAGTGACCGGAACAAATGGAGGAGGCTCGTCGCCCAATGTTCCAAATAGGAGCGGGCGGAACTAACTAACTAACTAACTAACTTCCCTAAAAAGTCATTTTGTTCAAAAAAAGGGAGTGAACCTCTAAAGCCGCGCTGTTGAAGATGATGCAGTGGAAAATTTGGGTGCACCTAACTTTGTGCTGGTGTACCCAAAAAAAAAAATCGGTAGCAAAATTTCAAATCCTCATATGTAATAAATAGGGGAGATTTTGTAAGTATTTTCTTGTTATCAAACCCCTCATTACAGTGACTTCAATAGTTGAATAAACGATTGGCCCGCGACAAAAATGAGTTTCACACCCCTTCACTCGTGGAACTCGTTCAGTCTGTACTATACAGTATTACCATTTTGAATTAAAGACTATTCCAGATGACAGAGGAAAACCTCGGCTGTGGATGGGCACCTGGCAGAACCTTTAAGAGCCCATGGGAAATGCACCCCAAGTAGCACTCTCAAAAAACTGCAGCCCATCAATTAAGTCGCACGTCCCCCGGTCGAGGCTGATCACCCGTCAGTGTCGGCGCAGACGCGGAGACAACCGTTTAAAAATCGCATCCGCGCCGACGGCATGGAAAGTCGGTCATGAGTTGTCGCCTACCTTGAATGACATTCCTGATGTTCTGCACCAATTCAAGGTATGTCTCCCTCGTGTACCTGCGATTTGTAGTACAAGAACCATCATTTGAAACGTGAATCTGGATTTCTGCAAAAAAAATGGGTCATAAAATCTGTGCAACAGGACAGCGGCCCAAAGAAGAAAAGTAACTCTAGAACTGAATGACTTCCGCAGACAAAAATATGCATTCAAGGCTCGTCAGAGTCCTGACCTCAACCCGACTGAGATGTTGTGGTAGGATCTCAAGAGAACAAATGTGCAGGTCGGAGCATCTGGTTTGGTGGAGCTTATTGTTGTCAAAGGTCCGACAGTAATATGAGTGATGTAGAAATTTTCCTGCAATTGTAAATATAGTGACTCACCCCCGGCGCATAGCTTTCAAGACTTGACTGCTCCCACTCTGAGCTGGAAGATGGATCTGCTTACAAATGTTTTCTCGCTCCGCAATCAGATGCAAAACCTACACACACACACACACACACACACACACACACACACACACACACACACACACACACACACACACACACACACACACACACACACACGCGCACGCGCACGCGCACGCGCAGGCACAAAGACAGAGCAGAGATATTAGAAAGCTGATCAATCCTCAGTCAACTATGGAGTTCAGAGTTGATTTAAAGGTAGAGTTAACAGTAACAGGAGGAAACCTTTTTTTTTTGGCATTAGAAAGAAGCATGTTGCATTCAATTGATAAAAAAAAAATCCTGTTTGTACAAGTAATTTTTGAAGGTTTTTGTTTTATTTTTTTAAATATATTTATTGCTGTTTTATGGAATTTTTTTTCTTCTCTTTTGCGGAATATATCTTTTCTTTTTTGGGGAAAAAAATTCAGAGTTATAGAATTTTTTCCCCCGTTTTTCAAAATAAATTCTTCGTTTTTTATTTTCCGAGTATTTCTTATCTTTTTTGGAATATTTCTTATAATATGATTTCTTCTGTCTTAAGAATAGGGGTTTTTTTCTGGCTTTCTGAGTACCGGTAATTTTTTTCTGGAAAAAAAAATATTCCGAAAAACTGAAAAAATATCATCTGCAAAAAATTATTCAGGAAAAAAAGAAAAAAAAAACATTCATAACTGGCTAGCAGGTTCAAGAGTGCAACAACAAACTCTAAGGTACCTCATCAGGAAAGTCTTTCGGATGAGGTGACGTGAATCGGATCCTCATGTCGGGATCGACCTGCGACACTCTGTCCAGCAGCTCAGAGAAACGCATGCCTCCCAGTTTTGGGCGGTACACGGTCTTAAAGCCGCGACTCAGCCTGGTCGGAATGGCACCGCAGAACTGCTCATCAGAGGTGTCTCGGTAGCTGTTGACGTTCTGACCGAGCAATGTCACTTCCTTCACTCCCTGGAAGGAAAGGCAACGCACATCGAACTCCACACTGATCAATCGAATCAATATTTCCACGTCCGAATCCATTTGATTTGAACAACTTTTCACGTGCCTGATCGGAGAGGATACGGACTTCCTCGAGAATAGAACTGGCAGGTCGACTCCTTTCGCGGCCCCGGGTGAAGGGAACAATACAGTAAGTGCACATATTGTCACAGCCCCGCATGATGGACCTGCGGGACATCAGTGGAGCAGATCATGTGAAGGAATCAAACGAGCAGGAAATGTTCCTGTGGACAAAACATACACAAAGGCAGTGCGTCCCCGAGGAGAGTGGTGGACGGGCATGATGTCAGCGTAGGTCTCCTCCAACGAAAGCAGCACATTGCTTGCCTGTTGACCTCCTTCGGCCACCGCCAACAGACGGGGAAGATCCCGGTAGGCGTCTGGCCCGGCCAGGACATCCACGAGCTTCTCTCGTTCCAAAAGCTCCTTCTTCAGTCTCTCAGCCATGCAACCTTGATAGACAGACGCACGCAAACCACGTTGGAACAACATGGCCAACACATATCGCTAGTTATACCGTTGATCTGATTGACCGATATTTTGCATTTTATGCAAATTGTGTGATTAGCCGGAGTGCCTTACTTCCTCTTTTCAGCCATCATAGTTTGGATGTGTGAAGTGTTAGTCCAAAAGAAGCACGTTACTTGAGGTCAAGCGATTACAAGGGAGACAGAATGTACTTTACACCTCAACTGGTGAGTTGGTACAAAAATAGACGTGGTGAAAATTCAAACACAATTAACATGATTCTGCGGGGATCATTTCGACTTTGCTGAAAGTTTAAATCTTTAAAGAAAAAAAAGTGTTGTCACTTTTTCAGTTTAACAAAGCAGTATAATATAATCTTGTTAAATATAATGTTGCTGTAGGGGGGGGGGGGGGGGGACAACACCTAAGATGCCAATTTTCATTGGTGTTGGACTCCTACGGCGCTTATTCTTCATGGCTGTCAGCTCTTGCAGTCTGTTCCAGATGGTTTGTTCGGCTTTTTCTCTGTCACACACGATTGAAGTTGAATCAAATCACAAAGCGATAGATAAGTTATAATCAGTTTCTAACATTTATGGGAATCGTGATCATTTGTTGATGGGCTATACCTGATGGAGCACGTTACAAGAAGGACCACATCTGCCTGCAGATATAGATGACAGAAGATGAGTCATGATTGACTAAGTCATTAACTGGTGTTAAAACCGTGAATAACTCAAGCCATACCTCGCGTAAATGTCCCGTGCGTTGATATCCGCTCCTCTGTAGTATGGACCAGGCAATGTCCGTGTCATTGACATTCATCTGACATCCATAGGTTTCAAAATAGACTGTAAAAAGACAAAACATTGGGTTGCATCTTCCCCGAAACCTCCAAAGTAGCGTTAAGATTTCAAATTACCCTTTCGTGCATTCCCCAGCTCCAAGTCAGCAGAAAGATACTCGTGTTGGTATTCTACTTCTTTGTATGAAGTTGATGTGGTTTCATGACCAGTGAGTTCACGGATGAAATCGTGAAAACCTGGACCGGAAGATATTTGAGTCTTGAAATGATCCGATCTTCCCCGCTTTTCCCTTGCACTAACTACACTGCCGGTTGAATTACAGAACAGTCTGACTTGTAAACACCTGACAGGTGTCCAACATTTGGGAGACGAAAACAGTTGAGTTAAATTCCTAATTTGTTTCATGTTTGATTTGTTTGCCTCTTGCAGTCGGGGCTGTCCGCCAGACAAATGTTTCCCTCTGCAGTCCGTCTGCAATTACCGTCCGTCGAGCTCAGTAAATGTACGACTGTCCTTCATCATCCTGTAGCAGGTTTTCGATTTCCGGTGTTTAGATCGAGTGCCAAATTTAAATGAGACTAAGCGTTTAAAACTCATGAACTTCCCATCGGGGTTTAAACTGAGTTTTGTTTTGCATATGACCCCCGAGCCCCCAAAAAACAAAAACTCTCTCTCTCTCACTATATACAAAATATATATATATATATATATATAGTATATACAGTACATATATTAATTTATATATTTTTTAATGTGTATATATCTGGATAGATAGATAGATAGATAGATAGATAGATAGATAGATAGATAGATAGATAGATAGATAGATAGATAGATAGATATTGTGTCTGTGTGTATGCGTGCGCTCGTAGGACAAGAGCTGGTTTAAGGTTAAAGGTTAGGATTAAAATGAAGCAATTCATATTGCTTCAATCAAATTATATTTTATTTATTTATTTTCCACTGAGGAAAATACAAATAAAAGCGGGTGTCAACCTAAACATTACATTCATTGAGGCATAGTTTTGATAACCCTGTTTGATTTAATACTGTTTATTTTCATTGAACCTGTACTTTTTGTCTTAACAAAATACACCTGTAATACAGGTGTATTTTGTTAAGACAAGTCCTGTATGGGACTAACGATGTATTTCAAAAGTAGTGTGACAATGAGAGCCTCAGAGAGCGAGCATGCAAAGTCAAGAAGGGGGAGTGATCAAGTGTGATGTGGGAGTGACTGGGAGGTTGAGTATAAACTGACCATGGATGCTGGGAAAACCTCTTCAGTCTTGCAGTATTTTGTGGTCGTGAGAGATAATGAGAGTGAGTAGCAACGCATAAAGGAAACGGCAAGAACTCTCCTGACTCACACACAAGATATAGGTAAGTCCGAAAGCCATTTTAATATAATATAATATAATATAATAATAATAATAATAATAGTGTCATGCCTGCTTTGGTCATCTTGAAGATGCAGAAGTGTTTGTCTTTCCAATTCTGCACCCATAAGCTTCCCGTTGCAGAGAAGTTGCCGCTCATGGAAAGAAAGTTGAGTCTCAGCATTTTTTCTAATTTAATTTCTGCTGCTGTCGTTTCCCCCAAGCTCGCCATTCTTCTGCAAGACAACCTTTGTGATGGAGAAAGCTGCATTGTTGCTCTTTTATTGCCTTTTCCTTTCTGCATCAGGATCCGCACTCTACCCCTCCATCAGGTAAGCAGGACCAAACTCATCTCCCAAATGATGCACAGCGTCATTGTGAAAGGAATTTCAAATTCCTTTCATGACTATCACGTGGGTGTTTTTGAATTATCATTTCCATTCATATATTATTGTATCTAAATTTTAATTTTTAAATGGATGAGATGAACAGGTACATCATATGTCTTCTTTTTTATGTAAAAGTGCAAAGAGGTGATACTTGCCAAGCTGTTGTAGCAAAGGATTATTATTTATTCATTCTTTTTTTTTTTAAACACAATTGCATGTCAGCGCTGCGCCCCCTGAAATAGTTATGCTAAAAAGGGTCAGGATGTCTGTATTTACACCTTAATCTTGCTATTAGTTGCAAAATGAGTCATCTTGTGCAAGATTCTTTTTATGAAATATTATTCGTCTAAAATATGTTTACATCATCAAAAAAACATTTGACAGGAATCGTTGATACGAATGAATGCAGTGATTTTTTTTTTTTTTTTTGCTGTTAATCGCTTAATTTGTATTTCTCAGGTTTGGCCAGAGGGACACATCCATCCTGATGACATCTTCGCTAAAGAATCCAGAGCAACTGGAAGACACAAGTTCTGCCCAAGAGAGAACAGACTTACGGTCAGTACCACACACTCCCCTCCAGAAGCATGGGACAGGGAGGCCAATTCCTTCATTTTTGCTGTAGATGGAAAATGTTTGGATTTTATGAATTTGAGACGAGAAGAGCATATCAGCTTTTAATTCCAGGTATTCATATTCGGATCTGAAACGTAACGTAGAAGATAGCGTATTTGTAACGGGACACCAAATACTACGGGATATAGGTGAGCAAAAGTATTAGAACGGATAGACTTGATTACAGTGCCTAGGAATAACTTCATATTTCGTAACAAATCCTTTACGAGCAATAACTGCATGAAGCACGTGATTCTATTTACATTTTTCTTCTTCTTTTCTTTTGTGATGCGTTTTCTTCTCTTTGGTATTTTGGGGGGGGGGGGTGGGGGGGGGGTGGAGTTGCTCCTTTCAACGGTTAAAATGCATGCTCTATTGGGTTTAAGTCCAGAAATGGTCTTGGCCCGTCTAAAACCTTCCTCTTCTGTTACTGCCTGCTCATTATTGTTGCTAATGAGTGGTTTGCATCGTCAAATTTAAATTGTGATAATGGATGTTCGGGGAGTTTGCATCATATTCTTATGTTTTGCATCTATTTTGTCTAATTTCAGCTTGGGTCGCCATGCTGACGCCATCTTTACAAACAGTTACAGGAAAGTCTTGGGCCAAATATCTGCCAGGAAGTTTCTTCAGACCATCATGGGAAAACGTCTCGGGTAGGTTTTACCTCGGGAATTAAAATCATTGAGACTGTGTGCAAATCCGGCATGTGAAAGCACAACGGAAGATATTATTGTGGCCATTGTGTGCCCGTGACTCACTGAAACCTGAATCAAAAGTGTTCTTTTTCGGCAGAGACGAAAGTGAGAGCTATATGAAACGCCAGGCCGATGTCTACGAAGGAACCTATAAAGAAGATCTGACTTCCATCCAGAGCAATCAGCGATACAGAGGACTTCATGAAATGCCATGAGGCTCAGGTAAGCAGTTGCGACACTCTGCAGCAAGCCGAGAACGGAACGACGTGTCAGTAACTCAATTCTTTGTTCCCGACAGACTGCGCAGAGGAGAGGACACACGAATAAGGATGAAAGAAGCATGTGCTCATTCACAAAACCATCGCTGCTTGTTTACTCGTACCTCCATTTCTACACAAACAATACGAAATGCTATTTTTAATTCTCATTGAAGCTACGAGGAAACTCCTGTAGCACTCACAATATGGTTCCGGGAACATGCTTGCGACTGATATGATCCACCCATTCGCGGTAAGGAAAGTAACATGTAGAACGGTGATTCCCAACCAATGTGCTGTGGCACATTCGCATGCCCTGATTGATTACAGAGTTTGCTGGATCTGGGAAATGATCCAATTGCATTAAAGTGGTCTAAAAATGAGGACTTTCTACAAATAATCCCTCAACAATTTCATGCTCTTCCGCTAGATGGTAGAAGATGCAACTAACCTCTGAATGCACCTGTTGCCATCCATTCGACAAAATGCTGCAACAGCTTTGGGGTTGACGAAATACACCCAGTTCACATTGACGACGTGAATTTTGAGTAAATAAAGGTTGGGCGACACACATTCTGGAGTACCGTACCGACTAAAGTCCCGGGACCGTATGTGATTGTGGTCATTCTCCCTCTCAAGGGCAAATTCAAGGAAATGGAATTAAGAAAAATAAAACACAAATAACTTTGACAAACAATTCACTTTCTCATAAATGATCTTCTGCTCGACACCTGCTCAAGAAGTAACCCGTCCAGTATCTGAAGGGACGGTGGCTCAAACCCTGGCTCCCAATTATCTGCTGCCCAGATTGGCATCAAGCAATTTAATGTCATCACAGAAAACAGTCTCGTGGCTTTTGTCTAGTCTACTCGCAGTCAAAGAGTGACTGAATTCTTTTTGGGACATCCCGCAAGGAGCTGCATCTATTTGATCGACACATGCATGCTTTCATACCGACAAAAGACAAACCAAGTGAATTCACCTCCATGTCTTTATTTCTTAAGAAAAAACATGCCCTCAAATTGAACAATTTATCGTGGGGATGCAAATTGTATCAAATACGAAACAAGCTCAACCTTGACACACACTCAAAACAGTTGGTACAGTTTGAAGCACGGTACTGCAAAGTCGCAATGAGCGAGGATCAACTGTCAGACATGCTGGCAGGTTTATGAGCAGCTTTGACACACCGAGCAAAAACTGCGAAGAGGTGTAAAGAACTGATCATTAATGATTTCCACCAAGAAACAAAAGTAACAACTTAAAAAAAAAAAATCAGAGCACACTGACAACACTGGCATGTTGTACAACACGTAAAATAATCTCACAGGAAGATGAAGTGCAATGATCAACAGCGTGTCAACACAGCGCAGCAGTCGCATAGAACTGATCTGATCGCCAAGACCTTTGAACTTTTTCTGAATTTCCTTCCATTCAGCAACGTATTCTTCAACTGTTATGCTGTGCGATGGGGGTGTATTGGTGACCGACTCCAAGAAGGGGAAACGTGTGCTGCTTCAGTGTCTTTATCTTATTTTTTCTCAATTCTGTGGTGGGGAGGAGAGAGAGCACATTTACTGATTTCACTCAGGAGCAAAACACACTGGCTTATTATTAAAAAAAAAAAAACTATAATCAGGAAGACTGTGAAAACCGGAGGCCAAACATGCATAATACAGCTGGGAAAAACAATGCCAACAATGCTGATGACTTGGGCTCACAACACACCAATCCAAGATCAGATCATGTAAAAAATAAAAATAAAAACCAAATGGCAAAGGTCAGAGTGTCAAAACCATGGAGGGAGGACTATTCGGCAGTTGCAATGTTCACGGCAGTGAGAAGGGCAAGGCAAACCGGCAAGTTGGCGAGCACATGAGAAGGCGAAAAATTAGGATGAGTGAGCGGGAGCAGCACACGGCCACGCATGCTGGCAGCCATGAGAAGGGATGCACGGCAGATACAAAGCCCTTACTTGAGCCTGGGAGCACAACCAGCTCTTTGGCTACAAAAGGGCCGCTTTATCGAAGGCTCCTATACTTTGCCAACCTACTACTTTGCTCGGCGGCAATCCTGAAAGAGCAGGAAAGAGATAGCAGCGTGTGGGTAAAGGAGACCGAGAGGACAGTGACAGGCAACGAGGACGTCCTCGGAGAGAACTCATTAGTTGGAGTCGGATACTTGTCTGAATTGGATTAAAAAGAGGACCACCAAGAGGGAGGGAGGGCGAAGCAAAAGAAAGATCTCCGCGCAGCGCCGCGAGTGACAAATTGCTCACTTAGATGCTTCGCGGGCTCTACAACAAATTGCCCACTCACGCCACTTCTCTCGAAGAAAGGCGTTTTCCCTGAGGAAGGAGAGCCTGGCACGGTGATAAAGCGTTGCGGGCCAAGCCACGAGGACAGCACTTTTGCTTATTTTGGACCCAAGAACTCTCAAGAGGCCTCGGAGCACCAGAGTACCGGTACTTAACATCTCAAGGACTGATTGCTCTCCCTCTCAAGGATCAGGAACGCTCGAAGAAATCTTTTTTTGCCAAACGCACCATTGACACATTTACCTCTTCACTGCTTTCTGTGCCAGCATGCGGTTCCCGGCCAGGAATGTTATAGCACCGATAATTGCCAGGTACTTAAGCGTCTGGAACATGTTCAAGTGGGTCCAGTAGACGTACATCAGGCCCAGTAGAGCTGAAAAGAAAGAAGAAAAAAAAAATCAAATCATGGCAACATTTGAACATGAACATTGTGACGATTGTAAATCGTGCAAATCCGCTGTTTTCCCATTATAATCGACATAGATCGATACAAAAAGCAATACATGGGTATTTTGTGAAGAGGAGTGAGTGGGGGCGTATTGGGCCAAAACAACAATTCATGGTTACGGTTTGAAAGCGAGACATACCTGCATGTCCAACGTGGAAGAGAATCGTGCTGGGAGAAAAGCTGAAGTTGGAAATGTTTGCCCCGAGCTTAATCCACTGCAAAGGAGAGGAGAGATCCAATTGTATCATTCGGGGGGGGGGGGGGGGTTAAAATTGTGCTTGACATTCAAACTTTGGAAGCATTCTCTTTGATCTTCAGTTCATTAATGATTCAAAAGAACCATTGAGCCGTTTTCTCTTAAGGTAAAAATGAGACTGGTGGTCGTCCGGCGGTAACTCGGCTCCATCACAAACATTTGCCCTCAGCTTACCTGCTAAGCATAACAATAAGACAAGGGGTGCATTGCTACCAGGATGAGCAGAAGCAGGAGGGGAGACAGGACGAGTGCAGTGAACGCGTTGGAAACCACCGTTGGAGGCTTCTTCTCGGGCTCCCTGAATAAGTGCTGCACAGGGCAGGAGAACGTTCACAATTACTGTCGGATGTCTGATTACACCTCGTCATTCGGAAAACCAATTACGGAGGACGGGCTTTTACTTGGATCTCCGGCTTGGGGACGTAAAGAGTCTTGGCTTGAATGCTGACTGGGGCATCCTCGTCCACAAACCTCAGCACGACGTCGGCCTTTGAACACACCGGCGTTGAAGGTCACCGTCGGGCACGAGACGTGATTCGCCGTCCCATGACGAGACTCACCACATTCCACAAGATGGGGTTCTCCAGTGTGGCATCGCCAACCATGAGATAGAGGGAATATGTACCGGAGATGAGCGCAAACTCCGTTTTACGCTCTGCTGCGTCCAACTCGAACTTGTACAGACCCTTGGCGTCGGGCTCGGCAACAAAAACAACCTCTTGGCCAGTTTTCTGATTGTGCAGCCGGACAAAAGTCTGCGAGAGGGAATAAAAATCACGCAACTTGAAGGAATTTCCGAGCTCAAGAGTTCATGACCCGCATTATTGGTTACGTACCTGATGGGGCGTAAGTTCCATTCCAGTATTGACGTCAACCAGCTGGAAGGCCATGGCAAAGTTCTGGTGACTGTCAGCAATGAACGAGCTCGCCGCTTTGGAAGGATACTCCACCCTGGATCGTTTTAAAACAACATGAAGTCGTCGAGTCCCAGCGGAAGGTAAAAAGTGTAGCGGCGGCGATGTCCCCACCTGGTCGTCTTTGTGCCGATGCTCTGGTCCTTATCCACCACGGAGAGGTCCATACTGGTAACTGCCACCTCCGTCGACACTTTCACTTTGAGCTGCACGTGAACGGCGTGACAACAAAATGTCACATTACGTCACGTGTACAACCGTCGACGCTTCAAGCGAGGACTAATCAAAGTCGTGTTAGGGCCGGACACAAATGATGATTCTAAAGGGGGCATCTTATGAAAAATGTACTTTTATTGTCGTCACGGGCGCTTGCTTCCGCCCCTTCGCACTGGACTTGGCTTCCGTGAGCACAAGCCGTCGGCCTGTTGAGCCGCCCTGCTCCGCCCCCGGCCATCGTCGTCGCAAAAAACTGTACTCTGCAATTTAGTTACATAGCGGAGTGAGCCGGCACCCATTTTCTTAAGAAAGGACCGCTCCCTCAAAACAGGCTAACTTTCAGAGGCTCGAATAATGGAGCATCAACTGTCCTAAAGCGAAAACCTGTGCCAAAACACACATTGAGAGAAACCTTTTTTTGAAAACCTTTCCAAAGGGGGCGGGGGTCAGTTTTGTTTTGGGGGGTTTTTTGTACAAATTGTAAATTTTCCAAAAGTAACTCATTTACCCATTTACATGAGACCGCCACAAATCGCATTCATCTTTTAAAAATCGTTTGAATTTCAGTCACGATTCGTGAAACTGTAGGTAAATCTCAGGATCACAATTTTTCTTTTTCATAAAAGCCCAATGGAAGCTGAACTCTCACCTCAACATGATTGGCAATCAAGCGGCTGTCGCCGGTTACTGAAACGGTAAACTGGTAATACCCACTGGCTGGTTGCTGGGACATGAAGTTCAGTTCAAAGACGCCACTGAAAAGCAAATACACATTTTACACAATAATGATCAGGGTCCAACATAGATTACTGATCCTAACATAATCAACACTTAAATGTTTAATCAATCCAAATGTAAGGTGCCCATGTCAAAGAAAATGCCACCTGAACAGTGGATTGAAGTTTGGGGATAAAGAGATCATTCTTTTGGACACCTACTCATTGAGAGTGAACGGCGCTTGGCCAAGAATGATGCTCTTGGAAGCCACGGCATACGCAGATTCCACTTGCACGCTGGCTGAGGCCAGAGGCTGAGACATGACGTCTGTGACGAGGATCTGGGCACGAGCGAGAGAAACGGAACGACTCGGGTAACTCAACGGGACAACGCGGATCAGTACTGCGGTGGCGTCCCGCATTTCTACCTGCAGGGTTGGCTGCCTGTGCGACACGGTGGGCGGGCCGTGAGTGTTGACGACCACCGGAACATGAAAACGGTTGCCGGAGAGGGTGGCGGCAGCATTTGCCACGCTGAAGGCCTCAGACAGAGAGTCCCAGGACTTCTTGCTGAAAATGGAGTTCACCAGCTGAATAACTTGGTCCTGTAGAAAGAAGAAGGTCAACAAAGAATTTCAGTGACAACCTGCAGCCACATTCGGCCCGCGCTGGTCGTTAGTCCAGGACATTTATGCTACCAATAGTTCCCTAATGTGGATATTCTTTTAAACACATTCAGATGTGTTGAGTCAAATCTTACTGGATTACTTTATGAAATAAGTGGTTAGTTGGCTTATGGTGAATACAATTGTAAAAAATATTTATATATTTTTTTACATACATTGTACTGCTCTAATTATAAGGTTGTCCTCCTTAAAATCAGTCTGTCTCTAGCGATGACATAAAACTGTCAAAATAAATCCTACCTGTTTGAAGGGTGGCTCCATATCGACATGATCTGACAGGGCATACGCAGCCGTTACAAACGTGGCAGTGGCCTCGAGCCCCTCTTCAAAATGGAGGAAGATACCACCAAGATCATCTAAACGTGCTGTCAGATCCTGCGAGTTTAAAAAAAAAAAAATGAAAAGAAAGAAAGAAATCACACTTGGAGTGTCGACAAAGACATGTGCCAGAGCGCCTCCTGGTGGATGTTAAAGCCCTCACCTCAATTTCCTCAAGTATTCCTCCAAGTTCTGCCTGCTGAGAAAGGCGGGTGGCTGTTTGCAGAGCTAAGGTAATGCTGTGAAAAAACAACAAAATAATCAGATGCTAGAAACGGTCACATCCAAAACCCAACTACTGCATTTCCCAAACCAACTTACGCCACGACATTGTCCTCCTTGTTGATGCGAGCTGTGAGCGCGCCGACGACCTCCTGAGAGGTCAGAGGAAGCCCCAGAGAGCTAAGCGCGCTCACAGCCCGGTGAATCTGAGACATGGTGGAATCTTCACTGACAGCAGCCAGAAGGATGTCTCGGGTTTCATTGGTCACGTGAATCTAAGCAGTGACAAAAAAGGATTACCGGTAGGTCGCCAATAGTTTGCATTCCATCATTTTTTCCAAGATGGCGCCCACGTAGGCAGCCTTCGGCAAGTGCTCTTCAAGAGAGAGCCTTGCTTTTTTGTTGTTTTTGTCTTTTTGTTTTGTCACATGTTGTTTCATCGTGTGGACCTGATATGGACTGTTTTCAACGGTTTTTGGCCACGGCATTCATCAAAGGAGAAGTATCTGTGCTTGGTGGTTGCGCCTTCTCGGCAGCACGCCTGTACCAGCACAGATTTTGATTGGGAGGAATGTCGGCGCCATTGACTGTCGGTGCTGGACAGACCTGGGGCGCTTGTATTTTTTGCGCCTGTAATGGGCAGCATTTTTCACAACCCCGTTTTGTTCAGTGGAGATGTCGGCGCTGTTGGACAGTCGGCGTTGGTGCGGTTGGATGGATGGCTGCTGAAGTTGAGGATGAGGAGAGAGGAGCGTCGGCGCAGAGCGATGCGTATTTGTGAACCAAATCTCTTTTTTTCGTCAATGGATGCTACAGCTTCTTGTTGACTTTGAAACTTAGCTTGTAGCCGACGTGTGCACATTTTGAGCATGACGTCTCTGATCCACTGGTTAAAGGACACTTTGATTCTGTCCTCTTTCATCTCAAACCGCTTCAAACACAAAGCGGAAAAGTGTTTAGGACTGCACGACTGTCCGTGTTTTATGTTATGTGTTGTGTTTATTATTTTACTTTATGTTAACTGTTTTGTTAAGCGCTTTGTTACAGCTGCCGCTGTTGTGAAAGCGCTATATAAATCAGCATGTATTGTATTGTATTGTATTGATTTCCTGACAAAGAACATCACCGGAACCGACACTGCATCTGCCACATTAATGTCATACAACTTAAAAGTGGTGTCTGAAATGGGTTTTGTAGTTTTGTGTCAGTGGCAAATGATGCGGTGCTTTGAGTTGGCTCTTTATGACAGAAGACAACTCCTAAGTGGGAGACGATTTGTTTGTGTTTCCCATTTTTTCTTATTCAGGAGCAGAACCAAATATGGCTGTACAAAAATAACCTGCAAAATTCAAATGACCACATTCTGGACATCCTCAAGGCATAATCTGTGAAATAATGAGCCCGGGGGCAAATGTGCCCATACCTCACATCCAGATATGACTTGGCTGGTTTCCGCAGCAAAGAAGACTGAGTCGACATTGGTGGGATCAAGCTGGGAATTTAGGAACTGGCATACTTCCTATAAAATAACCATTCGTTAATTTAGATCAAGGCCAAAAAAAAAGAAACGTCAAAGCAGTAATGAGTATATAATGTCAGGCAAGACGTGGCCAAAAATCAAAGATGAGGATTACAAAGGCTTTACGTGCCTCGTGATCAGGAACAGTGGCTCCGAGTTTGTTGAGGCCGACAACAGAGTAGTAGGCCGACTCCAGGTCTGTGAAAGGCTCGCTTAGGAGATTTTGAAGTCGAGAAATATCGGACAGGGAAAGATAGTGACCCGGGGTGAGCGTCTGAGCTCCAGCGAGTGCCAGGCTGAGGAGCACCAACCCGAAAAGCCCTGTGAACACACGCAAATAAAAGTTGGTCCTCCACCGCATTGATCGTGTACGTTTCGATATGAATTCATAAACACAACGATGCTTTTCATTTGGTCGCGCTTCCATTGCAGACGTTGGCTACACAGCAAAAGCTAGCTAACGACAGTAAGGAAGCGGCACTCTGATCCAGACGCCTGTGAGCGACTTTCACATTTCGTCGGCGTAGTGCAGCACCTCATCGCATACCTAATTGGATGGCCATTAAATCGATTGAAAACGACTTCAAGGTATGACAAAGCAACGATTCATTCACTCACTGAACAGTTCCATGCCAAAGCAGTCTAATGCAGCGTCACCAGAAGGGACGATTACTTCCGGAGCACGGTTCGACCCGGCAAGATCGATGTGACTTCCGATTTGCGTTTCACAATAATAGTCACCTTTTCTTAAGTGTTCCGCAAGTCATGAAAGGACACAGATTGTCTCCAACCTATCTATGATCTATATTTGACACAATTATTTGTTTCTTAGAGGCAAGACAAGACGAGAATGAAGTCACGAAAACCTGCTCAAAAATATTTATTTCTTGTTCAAGACTTAATTAGCTTTTCCAACTTACAAGACAAAAGATACACACAAAATGAAAGCACAACCGTATTGCACTACCATCACTACAATCATGACCAGTCAGACAAAATACCTGTGTATTCATCCAAAAGTGAAATATGGATTTTACGCCTAAAAAGTGAATATTTTGACAATATGTACTGTACTGTGACATGCAACAACTTCCTTTCAGATTTATTCTTCACTTAAATGTACCAATGCATCATTGTTGATGAAGCGCTGTACTTTGCCAACTTGTGAATTAAATAAAGAAGGAGAGAAAGACACGTTTTAAAACTCTGAATATTTTTGCGGGGGGGGGGGGGGGGGGGGGTTATGAGCTTTTATGATCTGAAAGGAATATTGGAGTTTGCATGTTCTCCCCAGGCCTGCGTGCATTTTCTCCGGGTACTCCGGTTTCCTCCCATATTCCAAAGATGTGCATGACAGGCTGACTGAACACTCTGAATTGTCCCTAGGTGTGAGTGTGGGCGTGGATGGCTGTTCGTCTCTGTGTGCCCTGCAACTGGCTGGCAACCGATTCAGGGTGTCCCCCGTCTACTGCCCGGAGAGAGCTGGGATAGGCTCCAGCACCCCCCCCCCCCCCCGCCACCCTAGCGAGGATAAAGCGGTTCGGAAAATGAATGAAACCTATGTGTACCAATGAAGAAAAAAAATGAGACACATGCACACATTTGCATTGTAAAATAATTTTCATTGATTGCAAAATAATCCAGGCATGATTATCCTAGTTGAATGCTCAACTATTTATTTACAAAGTTGTTTGACTGCAATTATAATGAAATGCAATTATATTGATTTCAAGCCTTAAAATGGCCTTTAGAATTCGACAAAATCTAAAAGCATTTACATCTCAATGTGTTCCTGCAGAAGTTTTCGATTTAAGCTATCATGTAAACATGCAGACGACTCGTAAGTTGTTCCAACATGTTATCACATTTACAAGGCGCATACAGTACTTTTCTTCAAACGCAAACAACAGAACCTTCTGCTGTGTTTGTGTAACAACTTGGTACAAAGGTGCAAATAGTCTCAGGACAAGACCAGAGCTCTGTTTGGAGTCCGCGATGTTAAGGAGCGCAGGAAGCGCCTTGCTTTCTCCGTCATAATGAGCTGATCTTTTGTTTGCCCGCATGCAACCGCCTCCCATTCTTTGGACATCTAGCGAGAAAGAAAAGGATGGCAAACGCATTAGGCGACATCAGATACTTTTCCAAGGGGAGACAAAAAACAATGACAACAAAACATCAGTTAACTGAAGATGAAACTTGCCGGAATTGGGGGCACCGCACTGGGAAAGATAGCACTGTCACTTGGCCCCAAAAGGAATCCCTGATCCAAAATATTTTCATGGGTTTTACGACAACAAGAGGCGCTCTCGGCAACCGACAACGGTTCTTCCTGCGAGCAAACAAAAAACATGAATGAATTATGCATAAGGCAAAAAGAATTGCAGGATAATAGCATGGGGGGGGGGGGGGTTTCTTTGCAGTAGTCACCTTGATGCAATGTTTGGCTTCGGTCTTAGATTTGCGTTTGGACTTGGGCATCACTTGGCAGTCATCAAGTGCCAATGACTTCCGGACTTTCTTCATCGGAGGGCGATGCTGGGAACAACATCCAATCAACAAGTCCAAATGATGAATTCAGTTTTCTGCCTGGGTTAAAGATGTCTGAGAAAGAAGCCCGGTCTAAAGCCTTGCAGGAAATAAGGCCAAGACAAATCAGTTCAAAGCAAGAATCTGAGCCATGACCTGCACATATTCACTGTTTTTCGAAAAATCTTTGTGTGAGGAAGTAAAAATAGAGAGCACCGTATCATTGGGATGCGGCTACGGTCTGAAAGCAATCGCATTCAAATTCATGTCAAATCTGAGTCAGCACACACCCGACGCCGGTGAAATTGCCTGCAGTTTTTCTAGTAGCTTTTGCTGACATTTCTTTTCTGAACGTTTTGTACTAATACTGAATGCTATTTGGAACCGTCTTGACTCGAAGCATTCAGTGTTAGCACAAAAACCTGAGGCCTCTGCGGGTAAGCAAAAATACAATTTCGCGAACAGCTTACGACAGCACCCGGACTTTAGTCAACACGAATTGGAACGCAACGATAGTGGCAAGCCCCAGGTTATTTGGAAAAGTGCATTTGGCTCTCTAACAAAATCACATAAAATCCAACAAAGGTCCGTATATGAGAGCATCAAACAGTTACCACTGCTTTGCGTCTTTGCTCAGGAACAGCTGGAAGTTGAACCGCCAAGTCAATACCCACATCTCTCAGGATCACTTCATTAATGTCGTCCTCGAGGTTCGGAGTCTGAGGCTGAGACAACAGAAGAGAAATCTTTCTACAGTGCGTGATATGTTGGCCAGGCTGGAAATTGGCCATTTGTAAATTGCTTGTACTCATAGGTCATATCCCAAATTAAACAAACCACTCGGCTGAATGCAATAGCAACACAGTGACATACTCACGGACGCCCGGACCTAATTACAAATATTAACTCATTTTGAATTTGAAGCCTGCGACACGTTCCAGAAAAAGTCGCGACAAGAACATATTTACCAGGGTGTTACATCAACTGTCCTTGCGGTAACGCTCAATAAGAGTTTGGAAACTGAGGACACTAATTAGTGAATCTTGGTCGGTGGAATTCTTTCCCATTCTTGCTTGATGTACAACTTCAGTCGCGCCGCAGTCCAGGGTCCCTGTTGTCATGTTTTGTGCGCCACACGCTTTCAATGGGAGACAGGTCTGGACTACTGGCAGGACATTCTAGTGCTCGCACTTTTTTTTTTTTTTTTTTTTTGCTACGAAGCCGTGCTGTTGTAACACGTACAGAATGTGGTTTGGCTTTGCTTTGCTGAAATAAGCATGGGGCATCCATGAAAAAGACTGCGCTTAGATGGCAGCACATGTTGCCCCAAAAATGTCAAAATGTCCCCATATGGATCTTGGAACAGCTTTCAGTTGACATTGCGGTCACCCAGAGACGTAACCTCACCAGGGGTTGCAGAGGGCCGTATTTCTCCAGGGCATTTTTGAATGGTGTTGGCGTACGTGGCATCGTGCAAAGCTCGGACTTGTGGTTGGGTGTAACAAACCTACACAAAGACAAACTGTGAATACTTGACACAAAGAAATAGCAGACAGTAGGTCACCAGATGTGAGGACTCACGCAGAGTTTTCCTTTCGATTGATCGGGGTCTTGTCTCTCTGCAGAGGTGTGGTGACGATGGCTTTCTGGCTGCACACCGGGGTGGATGTGAGCGATGGGTTCTCCAGGTCATGAGTGTCCTGCTTCGTCCACATGTTCAGGAACTGAGGCAACGTTTGGAAATGAAGACGCACGCGTTGACTTTCGCGGACCACAGAAGCGACGTAGCCAGAGGAAGATGACTCACTTGAGAGGGTGAAAAGGGCAAAATCTTGACTGGTGTGCTCTTTGGCGTCATTAAGCTATTATCATCAGGAGACAAGCGTCTCCGACTTCGATGACTCAATATGGACGGAGGCGTGATGCCTCCGGGAGAGATGGGTATGAGTTCGCCTCTGCTGCCTTTGCTTAACTCCTGCAGGGCGCTGCCTTCAAGACGGAACTGGTGGCGTTCTGGGCTGTGGCTCTCTTCAGGTAAGTCGAATGCTGCAAAGTTACACCAGCCGTCGGGGTCCTATCAAACAAAAGAAGCATTTTGCGCCCAAAATTTGATGAACAGTATCTATCACGCTGTGCAAAGGTCCAAAGTCGGTGCTAAATTGAAATGATGCCTTGCTCCAGACTGGCCTAATTCTCCTGGGTGATTCTTTGTGGAAATCAGTTTTGTATTTATTTGTTGATTACTCTTACCCGCTATGTATGAATTCTGATTTCAAAATGACTAATCTAAATTCAAAGGCTGAAATAAATGTGAAACGGCAACAAGTGCGATGTCAAAGGTGTCTGCCCTAAATAACAAAAGTCAAACTTCATCACGGGGGTATTTGAAGCCCTGTACTTCCAACGCGGTGCTCAAATGCGGGCGCTCTGCTTGGATGTTAAGTTTTCCTACCCCATCCACCATGTCCAGGACCTCCCTCAGGATGGGCCCCGCAGGGGAGAGAAATCCAGAGTGGTCCACAACCCAGCTCGTGGAATTCATCTCTCCTGCGTTGTCCCCTTCTGACAGAAGACTTGCCGTGTCCTTTGGAGAGGGCACAACCCGGGAAGGACCTGCCTCGTCGTCACCATTGACGGTGGTTAAGTCTGACATTTCCTGCAAGGCGTGAAGGCAAAAACATTTTTGCGCACTGACAGTGCACTGCAGACTGACTTTGTGGAATGACAGACGTAATTCGGAATGAACTCATGCGACAGCCATGAAATGCGAGTGCTTACTGGGGTGTGCGTTTCCTGCTCTGAATCCGGGTCAGCGTGATCTTGAGAGGAAGTGGGCATCTCCATCATCAAAATCTTAACATAAGGAGGGTACAGTCGTGAATATCCTGCATATAAATGTGTAATAACGTATTCGTTACACCGAGCACGTGACGACTTAAGAAAACACCTCACCTGCATATCTTTCACATGGGCGAGCAGCTCTTCAAGCTCGCTTGGTTTAAAATCCTGTCTTGAGTAAAAGCCCATTTCGACTTTGCGCTTAATTGTTGAGTTCCAGTGATTCTTGACGGCGTTATCGGTCCTGTTTGATAACAATCCCGCAGAGGATGTCAACGCGCCTCTGAAAAACGGCAGCAATTTCAAAACCGCCCAGCACGGCAAAGTTACGGTACCTTCCCGGCAAGAGCTTTGCGATCTCAGCCCAGCGATTTCCAAGGACGCAGTGAGCCTTATAGATGACGAGGTCCTCCTCAGCTGTCCACGAAGACTTCTTCACGCTGGGGTTGAGGTGGTTGTGCCAGCGCTCCCGACACTGCTTCCCGACCCTGCCCTTCAGATGCTTGGCGACGACACTCCATTGTTTGTTACCGTAGAGATTGACAAGCTCTATGACCTGAGGAACACAAAGCATGGAATGTGACCTGCGAGTATCTTTCCGTCAAACGGGGAACCAAATAACAACCTACCTTGTCATCTTCTTCTTTTGTCCAAGGGCCTTTAATTAGGTCGGGATCCAAAACCTTAAGCCAGCGGTGTTGACATTGGTTTTCGGTGCGATTCTAAACATGAAAGAACCCAAGTCATTCAGATATCAATAGAACCTCGCACACATTGGTTAAATAGTCTCTCTGGTTGAAAGAATATTAAAAACAACTCACTGGTATATGGGTGGCGACATTCTTCCAGTCATTCTGTCCAAGTTTTTGAACCAGTGCCTTTAGCTTGTCATCCTGTAGGTGATCAAGAATATTTCGTCTCACTAAAGACTCCTAAATTCTGCAACATGATGCGAATGTATTCAAAGAATATCAACGTTGTGTCACATCACCTCCTCTTGTGTCCACTTTACTTTCACTTTGCCACCATCTCTCTGCTCTGCAACATCCGAATCGGTGTCAGGATGCTGGCTCTCCTCCCCCTCCTCACTAAAAATAAATAATAATAATAATAATTCATTCATTCATTCATTCATTAAACAGCACTTTAAGAACGCCGCCGTGAAACAAAGCGCTGCATATAAATACAAATTGAACACAAGACAATTGAGCAGAACATAATTTTGAAACACACAAATAAACCTTATAGAACACCAAAAGACAGCAGAAGAGAGCAGAAATCACAGCTTCAGAATCTTAAGAAGTTCTGTGTGCAAGGTAGGATCTCGGTCAATCCACAGAGCGACTACTTACAATATGCCCACAAGGAGCTGTAACCGAGCCAATAAGATATTGTGGCCAACACTGCACTTGGATGTCAATGAAAACTCTGAATAAAGCGAACTCTCTGCTTGGCAGCTTTTTAAAATCAGAGTTGAATAGCTCAAGTATGTCATGTTTATCCAGGAATGCTTTGAACTGCTCGACTTTTTTTTCCAGGATATTTGACATGAGAGGTAACTTTTGAAATTGGTCTAACATTTCCTTGCATAATACAAATAATGCCAGGTTTCTTAAGCAAGTATTGCACCGCCTCATGTTTAATAATTGGGAAATAACACCAGGTTGCTCTATTACGTCGAAAAACATTAAAAAGTGAGAAAGGCCAGAGTCCTAAGGAGAGTCTGGTGGCTTCATCTGGCCCAAATCTTCTGAGAACATCAAAGAAATGGCTCAAACACAGTTCAGAGGGGGCAATGGCAATAAAGGGTGGAAAAGTCGTGCGGATGGGGAAAAAAATACATTAACTTGTTTGATTTCGCTAGCTCGGAAACAAACATAACTCGTTTGATTTCGCTAGCTCGATTACATTTAGATACATTTCTTGTCAGCGGTTAAATTATGACTGCTCATTAAGGAGTCGGCGTGGAGGCTAAAATTCGGATTACAGTATTTGGTTCCGTCAACCCACAGAAGAACTCCGAAGGAAAAGCAGGAAATGTGCAACGCTGGAGCCTGTTGGTTCGTGCAGGTCCGGCCGGGAAGGGAAAGGCGGCATACACCGCAGTGACTGAGGTCAAATATGCTCCAACAGAAGCCAACGAATCCGGAAGGAGTCAATCCGATGCCTTATTTGTAACGTCCACGCGTACAATTTGTCGGAGTCAAAGAAATAGTGTCGACTATATACAGTTCATTTCAATAACAACGATCGGCTTCTTACCCGCGCGGCCACCAGGACATTTCCCCCCTTTTCTTCAGTTGTTGTCGATCCGACGGCTTGTCCCGCTGCCCTTACACGTCATGTGCAAAAAAAAAAAAAGGGTTTGGGATGCACTGCTTTTATGAAGTGACCAGATGTTGATTTTGTTTCCAGGCTTGGTGCTGGTTTGCGCAAATCTGTAGCACCGAGACAGCTAACAGATCCCCGCGCGCGCGCACCCGCCCGCCTGTCTTGTCTCTCCGCGCTCCTGGATTTCTATCTCGCGCCCTTCCGGAGACGTTGAACGGATGGTGACGTCATGCGCAGTACATATGCGCGCCGACGCAATGTCGTCCAACGTTAGATGTTTACTATTCCCATTTTATAATAACACTAGTAGCATGGAGCTGTCAACCTGTGGATTTTGCATCACTAACCTGCGTTAATACCGGATTTCTCAAAAAAAAATATTGGAACATGTGATAATCTCTTGATTTTTGCTGAAGACGGATAACTTTTGGGTTGGACAGCAACAACTCAACTGTATTTATAGAGCATTTATAGAGTCCGCAGACCTGAGGCAACAGATAAATATGATCCAAAAGTTCAACACAAAAGGGCTTATGGAAATCAACAATTACTTTGAAATTGATAATACAGTACTGTACAGTATTGTTTGCATTTTAATGTACATAGAATATTATGGTAAAAAAAAAAGTGCCTTTTGTAGGGCGGCATGGTGGACGACTATTTAGCACGACGGCCTGACAGTGCAGAGGTGCGAGGTTGGATTCCGGCTCTGGCCTTCTTGTGTGGAGTTTGCACGTTCTCCTCGTGCCTGCATGGGTTTTCTTTGGGTACTCTGGTTTCCTCCCACATTACAAAAACATGCATGGCGGGTTAATGGAACACTCGAAATTGTCCATAGATGTGATTGTGAGTGCGGATGGTTGTTCATCTCTGTGTGCCCTGCGATTAGCTGGCAACCAGTTCAGGATGTACCCCGCTTACTCCCTGGAGAGCGCTGGGCTTCAGCAAGCCCGCGATCCTTGTGAGGAAAATGGATGGATGGATTGATGGACGGATGGACGATGCTTCTTGAGGTCAACAACAAATACGCCAACATTAGTAGAGTAATTGATCGTGTTTATTAAAAAATTCGGGAACATTCAAAGTAATTTTGATGCAGTCAAGAAGGGGTGAACCGTGGTCCCTCAGTGTTGACATCATGTTCCTGAAAGACAACAACTTATAATTAGTTGAGTACTTAAATGTACAGTACGTGTCCTTTTCTAAGTGCTCGCACTTGATTGAGTTTCTTGAACTCTGCAACTTGGAAGAAAATGTGCTCCAATATGTGCTTCGCATCCCTTTGATCTTTGTCCAACTTGGGAGTCACGCCCAGGATTTCACCACATTTCCTTATGTAAAACTCAAGGTCGTCATCCGTGCCTGTAAGCAGAGCCAGGTAAGAATGTCAGCATTATTCCTTTAAGCATCGGCTGTCCATCCTTTTTAGTTGAAAGACCAAACTTGCATTTATTGGTGAGCTGCGCGAGGCGCACTTTCTCAGAAGAGAACGCTTCATCTAAATCAAACAGGTCCAGCGTTGGTGGGGACAAATCGCTCAAGATTGGAGGAAAGACCTGGAGGGTGGATAAAAATAAATGTTTTGAATCTGCTGCCGTGGTCAACGCGTTATACGACATAACTCACTTCAGAGGAAATGAACTTGCTCTTATAAATTTTTCAGTTTTATTCTGTCATTTAATGAAGATCGACGTAATCAAAGTGCACACTCAAACTATGCAAGAATCGCATAGGCAGCCAATTCCATAAAATTAATTTGAAGGAATGAAAAGTGGCTTGGGGTTAGACTGGAGCATGAGCAGTACCAGTGTAGCCTTGATATTTCTTTGGTGTGAAAGCGCTATACAAACAAAGAAGCAGTTGTCCTTTTTAATCACCTTGGGGTGGTCACGTTTAACCAGCAAATGGACTCATTTCACATCCATGCGTTTGACATGCAGACACAAACGCGCTGTTGTTAGACAATTGTTGATGTTACCAATGTGCTAATTAGTTACGGCGCTGTGCCTTCTGAGTGGCTGTAAAGTACCAGTTTGTGCACACTCGTCTGTAAACACGGGTCACTGCAGCAAATAATTTGAGCATCAGCACACTGAACAGAGACCTATAATTGCACGGCTATTGTGCATTGTGTCTGATGAATGAGCAAGCCCGAGATCAAGAAAGTGGAAAAAGTGAGGCTTGCATAACTGTGGATCGAAGAATCAATCCACAGCGACCACACCTTAACTGATAGACGCTGAAAATGAGGGATCCTAACTTAACAGGGCATATATGAGGAGGCAAGGATTGTCATAATGGTTAAAAACTGTTCAGATGAGGGATTTTATTCAAGTATATATTGAATTATTGAAAGGGAAGTGAACCCCAAAATGTTCTTGACAATAATATCTTTTTTGCAGCCCTGCTCGACTGAATACAACATTCAGATTATTTTGCCACTTGCAGTCGACTCGCAGTCGACACTTTCTGTCAACTTCAGTTGTGAAGTGGCAAAATGGCCTCACCCTGAGATGGCTAAAAACCGGATGGACCTGCTTCACTCACATCCCACAAACGCAAAAAGAATCAAGACGCAGTGGTTAGACAAGCGGAGGCGCACAGAAAATATTCCTGTAAAGAAAATTTGGGGGGTTGACTTCCCCTTTCAGTCATGAAATACAACTTCAGTGTCATTGATCCACGGCGGTTTTTGAAAGATGCAGCGCAGGTACTTACGGCAGGTTGCAACTGAGGCAGGGGGGTCTCAAACTGAGGTGCGATCAGCTGAAGTGGCTCATCTTTGACGTTAAGATGCTTATACACGCTGTGGAAAACAGGGCACCCATCAGGCAAAGACCGAAAGAAGTCTGCAGTGCCGTAATGCTCCCAAACACATTCCGATTTTACCTGAGCACTTGGGGTAAAGTATCTGTCGACAGACTGAAAAACGAAACATCCAGAAGAGAAGTGAAGTCCCTGGGGTTTTCGTCGCCCTCTTGGAAGTACTGCGTGAGCTGTTCTGACAAACAGCCAATGTGTGGCAACATGGTGTAATCTGTGATCTAGATCGGAGACAAAGCAGCAGTTTTCAACGCCCTTCTTGTCATGTCACGGTCTTTTCCCACTGAATTGCACAGACTCACCTCTGGGTCTTCCGCATCAATCTGATTCAACTGAATATTATCCGTCATGAGCCACTGGAGAACGACACCCTGGAGTGAGACAGTAACACGGCATAACACCGCTTGTAATCTTTCTCCCGGAGATGTGGGTGAGGAGTTTGAGTGCGGCCAATAGTGGAGGCTGCTCTTTTGAGGATACGTGGGACGCACGCAACCATACTCACCAGGATTTTACTGTTCTCCTCCTTGTCTATGAACTGATCGCTGAACATGTGGCAGGAACCAACTACGACCAATCTGCCCGTCCCCTGAAGACATGAAACATCACATCAATGGCACACTGTCAGTATTTTTCGTACTGGGTACACAATGACGATTTAGAGTGCTGACCTTTCCTTGATAGAAGGCCACGACAGGCCGGTGGAGGGGGAAGCAGATGGAGCCAGTTGAAAGAACAGCCACAGCCGGCTTCATCACATTCAGTGTGGCACCGTACGGGTACACAAATGACAGAGCCCTTGCGTGAATACAGAAATGCTCAGTTTGATTTGATCCACTTATTTTCAAGGTAAAATGGAGCATTCGACTGAAAAGAATTCTATCGGAAAATAAATCCTTTACTGTGTGTTATTTCCAACATTGTCATCTTCAGCCATTCCTGGCATTGTTTTGCCAGCAGCCCGGCTGATCTCCCTAAACAAGAATGATGCCGATGTCGTGAGTTGAAATAAATAAAGCTGATATTGACAACATTCATTTGCATATTCAAACACAGCACACCTGTTCAGTACACCGTCAGACACAAGTGCTTCCTTCGGATGATAGTACTTGTAGTACCTGGTCCGGAAAACAGCATCTGTCGTATGGCAAATCGACAAAACCACACCTCAGTAGCTATGACATCAACAGACAAGTGACAATTGCAACAGTGACAAATAAGAATATATTTATATGCACCATTATTAACCATAATTCCAAACTCTTCCAGGAGAAAGTTGATGTTTGTGTCAAATTTCTTTTCTCCTCCTTCCCCAAGCATGACCAGGATATTGCCTCCATCATCCAGGTAGTGTTTCAGTACTTCCAGCTTAAAGACAACAAGACAACAGGAGTAGGACATCCTGTCTATGCATATCAAGCAACAACTATATTACTATTTTAAATCTTTTCTACTATCCCTCCCCCCACAACAGAACATTGTTTACTCTGTTATCAATGACCAATTTTTCATTTGATAATCTAACCTCTGATGCTGTAAACTTCTCTCTCGGGCCTGTAGTTATCCACAACTTCACACCCTTCACTTTGTCGGATGACAACTCTTCCTTCATACTGCAAGAGTCATTTATCAGAGAAAAGAGTTTATTTCCAGCCAGTAGTTTTATACAGAAGACAAAAAGCCTGCCACACCAACCTTTGGATTTTCCACTGAGTCCTAATGTGCTTCTGTATGGATTTGTATCCATTGCTGGTGGTAAACAACTCTCTTTTTGAGGCGTTGAAGACAACAGTATTGTGCTGTTCCTTCTCCATGATAAATACAAGATTCAACCACTATGCATTCGCTATGTGAGAATCTATTTATCTACGAGTAAATATCGATCAGCAAAACCTGTATTGCTATATGGGATGTATCAAGTTAGCACGTTAATCCGCCAGAGAAGGTTAAACTTTTTCTTTGTTTGGATTGTTTTCGTAAACATTCCGCAAGGAAAAAAAGCAGGCAAAAGCTTCAGGTTGAAAAAATAGATTTGTTAAGCGGAAATGTCAAACATTATTAGCTTAGAGGCTGATAAGTTAGCATACGTTAGCTCTCGATGCTCCTCACCGATGTGTCTACGCAATTATACAACCATCATTATCAACACAGCGACGATACAGTTTCGTTCACGCCAACGCGTGAATAATTGGTAAATGTAGATATCCAAAATAGTTGATTGTTTCGAGTCAACTGTGGGGGAAACCGGTTACCATGTACGCTATTAGCTTAGCAACCGCTTCTTCTTCGTCGTCGTCTCATGTCGGTTGTTGTCAGATGCCATCGACACTTTTCAGCCAAAATAAAACACAAAACGCACGAACGTAAAGCAGAAAACGAGCCAAAATCACAATCTGTCTAAGAGCGTATAACACGCCACATCTTCAGACAGCGAAAGAATAACTAAAAACCGTCTCTCCATAGACTGTTGTGCATGTAATTTCCCAAATAGCCAACCCAGATTGTTTACCCCCTGGTCGTCTCTGGGCTTCCGTACAACAGTGGTACGCTACTAAGTAAAAACATGAACGCTGCACAAACGAATGTTTGAAGTATGTAAAATACATTTCAGCCTATTTTCCTAAGAATATTTGCTAATGTGTACTCTTTAAACTGACTAACTAACAAATGAATACATAACGGTCATTCCATACAGTTAATATAACATTTTGAATAAAATACATAGAATTGGAGGGCATTTTCAGTACCCCATCAAATATGAAATGATTAATGCCTAAAATGTAAAACTTAATGCGCTTGGGGACATGTCCCTATAAAAAAAAAAAAAATCAAACGTTGCCCATATGTGATTCCTCTCTGCTGATTATAGAAAGCACGCCATTTCCGTTCCCTCTTCATGGCACACTTTATAAAATAAGATTTGAATCAGCCTTTTGTATGATTTTGTTGATATGTGTTGTTCTTGACCAAACGAGCATGTACTCATGAGCGAAAAAATATTAGCATTGATGTGCAACCCTGTTACTTGCAAACATTATTGTAACACAAAAATCAAATTAGGATTCAAATATGGATGGTTTTTCTTATGCCTGTGCAACAGCTAAAACATGACAAATTAAATACCGAACGAATAAAAAAAGGTGCACGTGAGGAAGAAAACTACATTGTTTTTGTTTTCACAAATACATACTGTATATTAAAAATGAATGGCCTTTTTCCAAATGTGAAATGTGGAATGGGCCATGTTCTCCACCCCCTCGTGATGGCTTGCTCTGCTTCCAGCTGGGTCAATTAGCAAATATCCTCACCAGTTTAAAAACCACCCGAGGTTCGTATCGCACTCTCTCACTGGCTGCCAAGGAGGACAAATGGAAAAATCACTTCTTCCTAAAGGTAAGACTGACAGCTTTGTCCACCATAAACGGAATCGGTCTATCCAGAGATTTCACTTTTTTTCCTCCTCTCTTCCCCCCCCTTCATTTTAGATTTGAGCAGTTTTGACTACTTTTCACCATCGGAGCTTGATCGAAGGTTCTTTGGGGAACAGAGTGTGCCTTCTACTTTGTCACTGGGCCAAATGTCAAAATCAAGCGTTTCATTTGATTGTTTAGTTGATGGCTCTGAAGTCAAACCTTTGATCAAGACCTCTCTCAGCACGTCGACTGATCCAGCATCTCTGTCTCAGTCATGTTTCCCCAATGACTTGAACAGCCACGAGTTGGAAAATTGTCGCCTGTTATTGCCATTACAGGGCAATTCATCCACTCCCTACATCCTCTTGCATAAGCGAGAAAAGGCTCATTTTGACCAGTCCTACGGTGACCTTACTGCCTCGCGAATGTCTTTGGATGTGTCCGTGATTAAACCGGACAGCAGTAGCCCGCAACTTCGGACCGAGTCGAGCCCTTTGGAGCTGTGGAGTCCAAAACTGCAATCTGGACCACATTCAAGACCAGAAGTTTCTCCTTGATCTGATGCACTCCTTTATGTCTACAAATTGTGATGGAGAAATTAAGATTTTTAAACAAGTGGTAATAAAAGTTTCTATTTGCTTGAGTTGATTATGAATCGTCTTTAAAAAAAAAAAAATACTGATGCCACCCCTTTTTTTCATTTCAATTTGAATAAGCATGGACAATTTTGTCAACTTTTATCTGAGGTTCAAAACCTCTCTTTAAACTGATCTATTATTACAGGGTATCAAAAACAAGACTGCTGCGTTAAGGTTAACCTTTCAATGTGTTGCAGCACTGAAAAGGGTGCTCAAATCTTGAACTATAAAAAGCTGTCTGGGTGTTGACTTTTTACTTCAAGGGAACAAAAAAAAAATCAGACGAGGCCTCACTAATGATGCAACTTTGAAGGTATAGTGTTCAATGTGCATCCCTTTGCATTTTTTTTGTCCAATGAACACTACTATTGTGCTACATTCCACTGCAGTCATCGCCTGGACCTACGTGCAGAACCATTTAAAATTGCTGTTTTGTCATTTTAAAGCTGTTAAGATTTGTAGGCACAACTTGCCTCGCCGAGGAAGTTCAATTTCAAACATACTTGTAATAGGATTTCATTTATTTCTGCCTTTCAGAACTGGAGAACAACATAAGTCAGCGGGCGTTATGCAGTGTTAAACTCATTGACAAGTACAATGAACGTGATGAAAATCAAGTCTGAAATCTGCCAAATGTGGTACAAAGAGAAACGCATTGTCCCATCTCAAATCTTATCTTTTGGGAGCCCCTGATGAACACTTATTTTACAATGTTTTCATGTCTGAGATTAGTTTCTATCGTAAACTTTCCAACTCGATACTTGTGATACGTTAATGTCCTACTAAACTTGATGGAATCAAAATCTACATTTATTGTGTGGAAATAAAAGTATAAGTGCATCAAAAAACCTCATAGTTTTTATAAGATAAATAAAAATAAATACAACTTTGAAAACCGTGCGGGAGAGGCACCTATAGTTTGCTCCGCTCAGTAACTTCTTTGACTCTGAGGACGCCTTCCTGCGAACAAGAGGCAGCCAGCGTGCCGTCTCTTCTCCACAGTCTGCCCTGAACCAGTCCTCGACTGCCCCCTGTGTGACCACAAGTTTAAAATATACCTAAGTATGGTGTCCTGAACACAAGTCCGTAACATAGATTAAAGCACTGCGGCAACATTTATGACGAAAAGGGAATGCAGTTGTGTCTTCTCAAACACATCTGGGGAGCAGTTGGATGGAAAGCAATCATGAAGATGCTGACCTGCCCATGGACTCTCGCACTCGTACAACATCCACTCATCGCTGCGGAAAGTGCTGTGGAACCACATGGCGTGGTCCAGCGAGGCGGAGAACTTGACCCTGAAGTTGGGGTAAGGCAGGATTGCAGTCGCCAGAGAGGCAAAATCTGACACGTAGGCAGCCACGCAGCAATGCAACTTCATGTTGCCTTCACCTGTGCAAGAAGACACAAATGAAGTGCAAGGCAGTTCCCTTTCAATTCACCGAACATCGCAATTGCTTTGGTCATCATCACCACCATCGTCAAACCGGTGAAGACAACTTTACCAATGTATCCTTTGGCTCGCACCCAGTAGAGTTTCTTTGGTTCTTCCACAGCTTGCCTGGAAAACTGTGGCGGGTTGACTGGCTTAATCTCAATAGGCACTTCAATTGCCAGCAGTTTGTTAAGACCCTGTTTTAAATTTTCAGCCAGGCCTGGTTTACTGCAAGAGTCAATTGGACAAATCAGACGATAAATCAAACTTATTTCCTGCAAAATATATATATACACAACAGTGAGGCTACATTCACATTTTGCGAGCAATTTCAAGACTGCAAACTCAAATGTAGGTCATGTAATCTAATGCCAGCTAAAGAGTTGGGAAAAACAATAACGACATGCACCTTTTGCATTTTAACTCAATTGTAGCTTTGTGTGACACATTGATTTGGAGACACTTCACACAGGACCTTCCGGAAATCGCTTTTTCAAAAAAACGTGGATTTGTACTGACGTTTTCTACCTGAGATAAAGCTGGATGAGTTCCTCCGCAGTAAGGAGCTCTTCAGGCTTCGGGACCACTGGCATAGTGAACTGGTGTTGCAATGGGCTTGGCTGTAACGTTTGGAAGGATGCTTGGCAGATCAGTATAGGCTGCCCGTGCTGGATCGCCTTCACAGACCGCACTGTAAAACTGTGACCATCCCTTGTGCGGTCTACCTGGTACAATACTGGTACCTCAGGGTCTCCTAACATAAAACACAAGAGGTCAGCTGGGAGCGAACTCTAAGTGTCTCAATTGAACAAAGAATACAAAGATGAAAAAAATAGAAATATGTCATCCGCTCTGGTTTTAATAGTTTTATTCATTCATGCCAAATAATATGCTCGACAGAATGTTCAGCCTTTAACTGGCAATTCTTGATGGCTCTAAACTCAGATAAGCACAGCAGAACACGGTTGGATGGAACATAATACGTAATTCTGATCACCTTCTGAGTCACGTGTTTTTGAAACGTGAATGAGTACATTAAAAAAAAAAAACGTAACAAAAAATAAAAATCCAAACCGCATCATGCCTTGCAGTGTGAACGTAGCCAGGTGACATCTTACCTGCTCGTACAAAGTAGCAGTGGAGGGAATGGACGTTCAGATCATCACTGACAGACTTGGCAGCAGCAACGAGTGCTTGACCGATGATTTGTCCCCCAAATAAACGCTGAGTCTGGGGCACCCAGTGATGTGTCCCCCTGAGGAGGGGAGGAAGAACATTTCAACCGAAATACTGTGAAGTCATTTAACATGTTTCAAGGCAAGCCGTTTGAGCACGTATTCAACAGTACTACAAGTGCGCTGAATGAACTGCATGCATGCAGCACTTATTGAGGTGGCATGTTCACTTCCGGCTACACTGACTCAAGAGCTGTCAACGTACGACGTACTGGCCCACAGCTAAGCTACCTGTACAGGTCTTCGTCGAGCTTCTCCACGTTTAAAATGCTGGTAATAAGCACGCTTCGAAGATCCTGGTTGTATTCAGGCGCAGGACTCCCAGATTTTGTGTTTTCATCTTCAGAGGACTGCTTTGAAGTGGCTCTTGTAGAATCAGTAGTAGATGAACGATCAACTTCTTCTTCCGCCATGTTAATCGACATCACTTCCGCCTGTGACGCAGGTCCAGGTTAATTTTGGCTGCATTCAAATAGGCTTGCCGTGAATCCTTGCGCAGCCACTTGCGTCGCACACTGCAGGTTAAATAATTATTATTTTTTTGCCCGTACGTGTCTTGTGTGTGCGACTGCTGGGGTTTTTTTCATGCAACGTGAAGAGTCAAATTAAAATTTGTTCAAATCCAACCCGAGCCTCTTTCGTGTGTAAATTGGATCTGTATCCAACGCATCTGCATTAAAGACGCTCAGGTTGCTCGCATTCGATCAACACGTCATCAAAAGCCACGCATGACTCAAAATCTCCCGCGTATCTGCAAAATTGTTCAGAGCAACATTGTTCATTTTGTATATTTGACTTTCACGTAACCCCTCTTGAAACACAAGTCAAAATCTGGACATCTGTTATGTAGAAGAAAGGCTAAGAACAAAGTATTGGACTATTCTAAAGTGGCCTTTATGAGCCCTGATCGAAGTCCTCCATCGAAGTTTTGGTTCTGCTTTTTTTTTCTCACAAGAAAACCTTGAAGACAGCAATTCTGTCCTATACGCTAGACAGAACGGGTAATAATTGTGACAAGAAGTGGTTAATAGTATTAGCTGGGGCTCTACGAGCGGTACTTGAAGGCGGCACGATATGCGACGCGCGTGATGACTTTCCTCCGCGCTGCTTCTCAGCGACGACCAGAAGCCGCAGCATCGCAGCAGTCCAGCTGCATTATTTCATCGTCTGCACCACTTGCCGGCCAGTCACCTTGGCCGGCGGTGGGTGCGACTGTTATCTTTCCCTTGCCATTATTCTCGTAAACATGGCATCATCTGACTGCCTGGGGGATGATTGCGCTTTCCAGCGAGGGAGATCTCAGAGTGACCCGAGTAGCACCACCGAGGTCCGCCTGGGTGAGGCGCACCATGCAGGTAAGAAGAGGGGGGCACTCGCGCGATTTCGCTAGCTCGGTCTTCCTGAGCAGCTTGGTTCGGAAACGTAACTTTACGTCGAGGATCTTTTGCGGTGCGTCGACACATGGACCGCATCATGTCACACCGGAGAGCGTGCGTCACGTTCTACCCGGCATTTTCACCCGCTTTGTTTGAGCCGTTCTTCTTCAGTTCCATGATGCACTTCGCAGCGTATTTATTATACTTTGCAGAAAAAGAAGCGGTGCCGTCCGACTGGTATGACGCCATCCGGTCACAACTGGACTGATTTCTCCTTGTAGTGATACTGGAATGCACGAGGTTGCAGATCAAACCCACACTGACAGTCTAATAATAACAATAACAATAATCATAATCATAATAATAGTAATAGTAATAATGATTATGGTTATTTAATTATATTTCCCTAGCTAAGTTCGCTTTCATCCATTAATCTCTTTTCACCAATAACACTAATACACTAATATATGGCTTTCGGGCCGCTTTCACATGAGTCATGATGATCATGCGTTACGCACGACGTAAGATACATTTTGTTGTTTTATTTGGGTTACATGCTTTATAGGTTGAGAGCAAACGCTACCATCTCATGTGGCCTGCAATACGTTGAGTTGAAACTGATGAGAGTGCTCCTTGTGTATTTGGTAGTTTCCATGGTGATATAAATGGCAGGAGGCGGTACTTGGCATTCTAAATGTGAGCTGTCATGTGTTTGTTCCACTGACCGGACATTTTACCCCAGAGTACACAGTGTAAAACAGCAACACTTTGAACAGTTAGATACACAGACTGAGCGTGACATTTTTCTGCAATTTGTGCCCTTAACACACATTGAGTTGCTCTTGAGGTTTCCCTGACTTTTTGGTAGTTGCATCTCCACAAACTGCTTCAGTGGCATCAATTGTGTCGAATCTGTGGACAGTGGCGTGTCTCAACGAGAAAGTAGAAATGTCAGTTTGTATGCTTGTGTGGCTTTAGGGTTTCCAGTGACTCAAGCATTCTCCAAACTCCCAAAACAAAACACGTCAGGTTCATTTCAGACACCAAACTGTAATTATCACTTGAATGGTTGATTGCCTGGTAGTTCATTCAAAGTACAGTCCATGCTTATTCCTGTGAGTGGTGCATGCATACAAGCGTAGGTGAGATGTGCAGCAGGTGGAATCCAGCACTTCCACAAGGTTTGCTTCTGGGGGGTTTTCTGCATGCCCAGGGACGGATAAGAGAAGGCCATTCAAGCCCTCCACACTCGATATTGAGTCTGTGCCCTCCATTTTGAATCCGGTACTTGACACGTTGTGAACGCTGTCTTGGTTACATAATGTGAAAGTGGCAGGATCGCCCTGCGATGCATCATTCCCTTTTTAACGGTAAATCAACTTCCCAGGGAGCCTCCAGTAGAACTGCAGCAAATTTCATCTGGAGCTAATGACTTGCGCGGAAAGGGTGAAGAAAATGGTGCAGCTGTAAAGTTGTCACATGCAATCCTTTCGTTATCTCTGCTTGGAGCTAATGCTTCTGTGGCAGTGCTAGCACTTTTTGGGCTCGGATCATCTGTTTCCTGGAAAAATACTAAATAGAAAAATGGTAAGTACACATATACTGGATTGTGCTACAATACTTAAAGATGTGTATAATTGGTAAGATACCTATGGAGGAAAGCGCAAAGCTTGCAGTCTCTGTTGCCAGAGTGCACACGAACAATGCGCCGGATGCAGTCAGCGAACGGGGGCGACGCAGCATCTCAAAATAGCCGCTCTCCCTCCTTTGATTCTTCTCCATGTCATCTTTCTGTCGCAACCCCCTTGCTTGTTACACCACCTTTTAATGGCTCATTCATTATCATGAAGTACAAGATACTCTATGCAGCCTCAACAACTGATGCAGGCTTGCTGTTCAGGGCATTTTATCGCTTGGCGAATTTCCTGACATGGCCGCAAAGTCCTTCAAATGTATTGAGAAAGTCATTCAAATGTATTGGTAAGATGTAACCCAAATGTTAGAAACATAAGATTTTTCCCATAATGCTAAGGGGCATTGACACACACATGCACACCTGTGCAATTGTGCTCCCCCCCCCCCCCCACAAAAAAAACACACACACACAGATAACCCTAATATATTTGATTTTTGATGCTAACAATTTCATGATGCGGAAAACATTGGATTGGATTCAACTTTATTGTCAAATGTGCTGTATGCAGCACAAATGAAATGTCTTCCCTCTCATTCATTCAATATTAGAAGCATTTTCTATAAACAGTGTTGACTTTCCTTATTTACACTGTTGCCCAGCTTTGTCTTGTCTACGTGGCTGTAGTACACAACTGCGCAGCCGCAATTCAATTCATGGGAAAAAGCGCAATCAATTTTTGCATTTAGCTGACGTTTTACCGATATGTTTGAATGACTATCATTTTTTCGATGACATGAGAAGTTCTTGCCGAATCGGTTTGTTGATTTATTTATATTGATTTTTTTTCTCTATTATTTTATTTTATTTTATTTTATTTTATTTTATTTTTTTTTTTTGCTCCAGCCACAACGTTACGTGAACTGGCTGTGATTGCCACCCCACCCTACCGCCTCCCGCAAGAGTCAAGCAGTTCGCAAAGCGGATCGCTGTCCAGCATACATAAGTCACCATGGAACAGTTTCAATTGCTTGCCCATCTGTACAAATTGAATCAGCAACTATTACAGGATGTAATTCCGTTCATTGAATGACATGCAATCATGTGTCACTGGATGGTGTCATCCCCTTGCCCCGCTACATATTTACCACACAAGCACACATGTTACACACACGCACCGTTAACCCAGCCCGATAAAATGCTTAGTCGGGGATCAATGCAAAGGCCAACCTCACATTCGGTCTTAAAATGCTTGCTGTTAATTTTTTTGATAACATTTTTAACCAAGCGGTTCTCAAACGAAGCCAAAAGAAAAAAACTCTGTTGACATTTAGGGGTTTCATTTTGTTATTAAAATTTCATCCTGTGCTGTGAATTCTTAATGTACTCTCCCCAAATGTTTCCCCTGGTAACACATGCAATTCATTTTGCATGTGCATGTCTGCCATTTATATGCCGGCATTTGCAGTGGCGGAATTGCGATGGTGTTTGCCCCATTAATGTGTCATCTGGAGAGCGGTAGCATGCGTGAGATGGACCCAGTGATTGAGTTGGTGGGCATATTGGATGATCCCATTTAAGATGTCCTCCGTGAACATCTGGGTGTTGCCAAAGTCTGGTACAAAGGCTATTTCGGCAAAATATATAATACATGGCTCATTGAAATGTGCAGCAGGTGTGCATGCTGAAGGTAAAGCCCTCCTCTGCCACCTGCTGGAGGCACAAAAACAGAATAAGAACAGCATTTGTCTCAGCACAGTTTATATATCCATCCATCCATTTTCCGAACCGCTTGATCCTCACTAGGGTCGCGGGGGGTGCTGGAGCCTATCCCAGCCATCTCCGGGCAGTAGGCGGGGGACACCCTGAATCAGTTGCCAGCCAATCGCAGGGCACACAGAGACGAACAACCATCCACGCCCACACTCACACCTAGGGACAATTTAGAGCGTCCAATCAGCCTGACATGCATGTTTTTGGAATGTGGGAGGAAACCGGAGCACCCGGAGAAAACCCACGCAGGCCCGGGGAGAACATGCAAACTCCACACAGGGAGGCCGGAGCTGGAATCGAACCCGGTACCTCTGCACTGTGAAGCCGACGTGCTAACCACTGGACTACCGGGCCGCCCTCAGTTTATATATATATATATATATATATATATATTCTAAACTGTGTGGCCTTTAAGTCTAAATATATATATTGAGTGTGAGTAGTTGTCCGTCTCTATATGTGCCCTGTGATTGACTCTTGCCCGGTCATTTTGGAAAGCCAGTGACATGGATGGATGTTGAATTAGCTCCATAGTGTTTATTGTTGTTATTCGTCCACCAGTCTTCACGATTTAATGAACCCGTTGTAATTTTTTTTCCCTGACAACATCTGGCACACTGTTTTTCAATCAAGCCCCGTGAATATTGAATGAAATCCACGTTCACAGAGTAGTCTGTGGCTTTGTTTATGTTCTTTGCTTACTGCTCGTATCCCAGAGGAGAAATCCAGCCATTGACTTTCATCTTCTGTGATGTACTCAGCTGTCCTGCCGTGAATGTTTGAGTGGCCCTTGTGAAGATCGATAAGCAACCGCAAAGCTTTTGTTTACACGTCTCGTAATGCCGTCTGAATTATTGATCATGAGGTGCGCGCAAAGGCGGTCGGTCGGCTCATTTCGAAACAATCACCGACCGCAACGTTAGATACGCCTGCACAAGCTCACAAATCTTACTATTGATCCAGATATACTGATACGCCATTGGACATCAAAAAGAACCGACTAACTGACTCGAAGGTGTGGTTTGGAGACTTAAAACATTGAGCAATACTATTTATGAATGTAGCCTGACTTCAGTAAGCTCTCCAATCTTTGCAGTCTCTGTTCGAAGGCGGTGTGTGTGTGTGTACGCGCGCGTTTGCGTTTGTGCTGCTTTAGTTGCTCTCATCCTCCCGCCCGGCGGGGCGGGGTCGGCATGGCGCTCCCATGCACCCTCCCACCAGTTTACACACTCCTGATTCCGACCACCCCCATCGCCGTGAAAGCAGCTTTTCCGCACGTTTCGGCCGTATTCCTTCATTCCTCCGTTCACTTTTGGAGACCGTGGAATTAAATGCGAGCCTAAAGAGAGGAAAGCGGCGCAGCGTTTTACACGTGAGTGTCATCCTCACAGTACGCAATTTGCTCAAAAATAAATGTAGGCTTAATTTACTCATTCAAACAGGTTCTTGTTGGGTGTAATGCGGGGGGAGTGAAGTTGCTCATGCATGGCATTTTGGCAGCGCTATATCCATATGAGTATTCTAGCCTATCAGAGGGATTTGTGATACGTCTGCGTTTTTTGATTGATGTTCCCACAAAAGAATGATAGTTTTTGATGTTGCTTTGGGTAGCAATCATCCCGAACCACTGAATGCGAGAAATTGTTGTGTGGGATGCATGTTCAGTAGAAGTACAACTAGCACTCATGTTCTATTCCTTGAAAGGTGTTTTATTAGTCCTCGGTGTGCTCGCAGAGGAATACAAGCACCTAAGAGTTCCGGATAAATATTTCAAGAAAAGTTGCAAATGAAAAATACAGCGGGTTGCATTATGCATCATGATATGCTGGACTGTGATTGGGTGCAGCTTTCTGTCCCTCTGTGTGGCAACAGCCTTCCCATCCACCCAGCAACTGCCTATTCCTCATGCTGTGGTGATTCTCTGCCTCCCAGGGCCTTTTGTGCAGCATCCAGCGTGGTAACCATGGCAACGGCAGCCTGAACCCCCCCCCCGCGTGCGCGCCGTATATAGCTACTGCACGCTTGACCTGAATTCCTCATCACATCATATGGAGGCAGACATTACTTGGGCAGCTGACCCGCTTCTGATTGTTGGTACTCGAGGAGCTTATATGACTGAGAGTCGTAGCGTTTATTTGATGCCCGCAGATCTGAGACGATTGGCGCTGATTGATCTTGTCTTTTTCATTTTCATGCACGTGTACTAGTGTTGCGAGTTTTTTCATGCGTCGGCAGGCAGATGGAACAGCTGGAACAGTCAGTAGCTTGCATGTTTTCATTAAAAAAAAAATCGCTTCATTTTCAACATGGAGGAGAAAGGAAACCCGCGTTGATACTCGATCATTTAATATTGGAATATTGAATATTGAATGCTGCAAAGTTGCCATGCTGTTGAATAGTCCTCTGAAATTCTTACGTGGCTGGGGATGGCAAGCATACATGCTTTTGCGGTTTCTTTGGGGACGATCGAGCAGGTTTTGTGGATTCAGAAGTCGCTGATGGAGAATTGAAGAATTCATGGAGCGATACGTGCGCAGCCCACGGCTCAGCAGCTCCCTGAGGTGTCTTGTATCTTGTCAGCGCCAGACTGTGTAGGAGGGCCTATTTCTGTCCGTGCTCCAAGAAACGGTGCTCTCACGCTGCAGCACCGCACAAGTGGTGTCAGTCAACTTGAGTCTCCATCACCGTGATCGATCCTCTTGTGGAGCACAGCTCACAAGTCCAGGGACAGCTGTCGGTAATCCGCCCCTGCCTCAGACCCATCCGAGCCTCACATCAACAATGCAGTTCTCTGTCTTTCGCCCACACACACACACATTCTTCGCGTCGCCTCTAAATTTAGTCTCGAATCCATTTAGCATGTACAGCCTGTGACCCACATCCACGGCACTCCCATGCCGAGGTCTCGGCCATTTGTGTTGGTCGTAGCAACAGAAATGAGCCGGGTCTTACTTTACCGCTCCACTGTTTGCTCTTGTCTTGAAGATGTGATGGACCAACAGAGGGCGCTGCAGTCTGGCTGCCTGCTATCAGGGGTTCGCACACCACCGGCGAGACGCAACAGTAAGCTGGCAAATCTGGGACGCATCTTCAAGCCTTGGAAATGGAGGAAAAAAAAAAACGAGAAGCTTAAGGCCTCAACCGGTGAGCCAATACTTGTCATATATGGTGGCGTTGGCACTTCAACTGCACATCGACACTTGGGTTCCATCACTGGACTCTTTTGATGATGTGCTTTATTTTGCAGTGGTGGAGAAAAAGGCAGCTGTGCGAGAGAAGCGAGACGACCCCCTCAAACAGAACTCCGGGAAGATGGAGACAGGTGCAAAATGCACACGTGCATATATTTACGCATGCATGCATACACACACACACGAACATTCCAGGTTATTCCAGGTCGTTTGTTTCTCCAAATGATGCCATCGAGCATTAAATATCATTCTCGCATGCAGATTCAGACCTTGCGTGTGGCGGTAATGGCGAAGACCAGGACACGCCAATCCACTCAGATGGAGATGAGCGAGATGAGGAGCCCGGAGCATCGTTGGCCAGCGCCACTGAAGACCCGAGCCACAATCTGGAATCTTTAGCAGGTAAAACAGCAGAGAGACCGCTGCCGATAGGGTTTCCTACAAAATCCGCTTTGGCTGCTCGTCTTCTTTCGGAGTACTCGACAGTTTCCATAAGTGAGACTGTCTGGGGTTGGACTCTCCCATTGCCCAAAGTTAACAGAATTAGGCTTCAGCTCATCTGCGACTCCAATGAGGTGTAGGAATGTAATGAGCGCGAGATTGATGGTTGCTTTACATATGTAGTGACCGAAACTGTGCTCTAGGTGGAGACAGACACATCTCGAATGGAACTCCGGAATTCATTTTGCCACATTTAGTGCAAAATGGACTGGAGGAGTGCAAGAAAGTGGGAGATCCCAGTCAGGGTGAAAGTGGAGACCCCGGTGATGAGCATTCCAAGTTGGAGGCTCCTGACCGCCGAAAGGAAGCGGTCCATCCTCAGAGACGTGCCAGCACCCCTCCTGGACACAACCTGCAAGTCAAAGTGCTGACTAGGCTGGGCAGTCTAGACGGTGAGTTGACGTATTCATAATAAAAGGGCATTGCGCACCCATTCGGGTTCATCCGACGCTCACATGTGACGATGGCTCCGGTATCCCTTCCCAGGTGCGCCACCGGTGCGAGTGAAAAAATCTCCGGCCACCCTGCCCAGGAATTTCACGCTTCCCAAAGACCCCCATGGCTCCCTGTTGAGAGGCCGCATGTCCACCCCAACTGGCTCCCCCCACCTTGGCGCGCTCCATTCTCAACTACCCCCCAGTTGCATCATCGAGGAACTGCACCGCGCTCTGGCCACCAAACACAGACAAGACAGGTTGGACACACACACACACACACACACACACACACACACACATACATATATATCAACTTGACCCAACTTCCTGGTTTGCTACATACAAAATAACTGCAGATTTTTGGCAACACTGTGATTCATTTAGTTTAGCTGTCATGGAAAAGCATATTTAGCAAGAAGAAGAACAAACGTATCTTTCCCAAAATGCATTTCGCATTTGGGTGAAACATGTTGAAACTCATGAAACTTCATTTGGGAATCACAAGGGTGTGAGATATTTTTTTCATTAAAATAAAAGAATAATTAAAAAAAAAAGAAAAGAAAAGATGAGATCATATTTTTGGTCTCTCGTGTATGTAACTCACTGAGCTGACCTCTAGGCCCAAAATGTTAAATTACTCCGCTAAAGGAATACTTCTCTGACAGTGTCAGTGTGTATTACCTTTTCGAAAAGCAGGACATCTGACAGTCTGTCTTTGACCGAGTCACTGGCGGGGACAAAGTGTCCTGCATATTTTAGTTTGAACCTTGACCTCATTGACCTGAACTACATCGCTATCGAAGATAGTGTCTGTGCTTCTAAGCTTCTGAGACAGATTACAAATGTAGAACGTAGCTATCTTTCGTTATCTGACCTTTGTCCTTTACAACTTTGTTTATAAGACATGAAAAAAAAAACGAGATGAGGTTTGACTGTACGCATCCAAAATAAATTGGCTCAAATGACCTCTGATAAAGTTAATATGAAAAATCAATGCTAATCATGAATGTCAAGACGCCGATCATTCATGATTTCTCAATAAGGAAACACATACGCAACACTACATTTCTATCAATCTCTGCCAGCGTTTACACTCCTACAGTTTTCCAAGAAAGTCACAGTTTCTCGTGGCGACTCATGCGCGTTGGTGACCGCTTGTCGGTAATCTGTCTCGTTGCTGTCATTTTCTCTTTGACTTCAAGCTTCCAAATGAAGGAAGTGCGCCCATCGCCCAAACGCCGACAAGATGGCCGCCTGTCCCGCCTCTCCAGTACAGAGAGGGAGCCCGCCGGAGAGCCGGAGGCCAAGAAGCAATCTGATGAGAACAAGGAGAATCGGCGTCTGGATGAGTACTTGAGTGACCAGGACAGCTGGAACGAGTCTGTGATCTCTGGTACGTCTCCTCACCACAGACGGGGGGGCTTCGCTCTAATCTCGTCGTGGATGTTCAAAAGCCAGCTCGCGCACGACATGCCGTCACTGAACGGCCAGCCAGCATAATCTCTGATGATGTTTGCAGGATTTACACGGACGGCGGACGTAGTCATGTTCAGTTTGAGTGGCCTGCCAACATCTGCGGTGGTGGCCTAATTTTTAAGTGGGGGTGCGGGTCAGTGGTGCGCAGCCGCTTGCAGTGAACATGTGTGTCATACTTTGCTGTCATAGTTGCATGCGATATGCATGTCAGTCGCACATTATGACATTGCGGTCCTCGCTTTCATATGCTTTGGATTTTAAGATGTTGCGGCGGAGTAATAATCGCTTCTGATCTCAATTCATTTGGTCTCAAAAAGCTACGGTCGGGTGCTCTCCTTCAAGAATGAAGAAGGTAATTCTGACTGCATGCACGGTTGTCAGGTCAGTCGGCTAAGCGGTGACACTGTTGAAAGTTCAAAAGATGAGCAGTCAGTGAAGCGCTTGACAAACCAACTGAGGAAAACCGCTGCCTTCCCAGTTGTAGATTTTCATGCAGTGAGTCACTCCTTTGACCCGCAGCGCTGTGGGAGGAAGTAAAACCGAAATCGGCGAGGGAGGAGCACTTCAGCGGTGACGCTAATTTTTATGTAAATGTGTCGTGTACCGAATTAAGGGCAAAGGGGACTGATTTACAGAGCTCCTACCTAATTATTAATTTCCAGTTGCCCCTTGCTATATCACGGTTCACTTTTTGTGGGTCCACGATAAGACTCAGATAGCAAGCCGGGAGGAAGCAGATATTTTTTTTTCCGTAAAAGAAGCTAAAGTGCAACGTGTTTACTGCAAGTTCCACCTGGTTTGAATTGGACAACTGCGCATCTTCGCTAAAGTAAACATTGTTAGCGAATTGAACGTAGCCCACCACTGCTGGTTTGAACGAATTGTAATCCATAACAAGAGGTCAAGATAGAGGAGAATGAAAACAGCCCGAACGTTACACTGTCGTGTTTTCTTCAACGTATTTAAAAAAAAAAAAAATGACGTCGTTGAGCAAATGACAATAGTTCCGAGTGGTGTGATGAAAATATATTTTTTGGGATCATTTGTGGGTGACCTCGCCCGTGTGTGTGCAGGGACCCTCCCGCGCAGGATGAGGAAGGAGCTTCTGGCTGTGAAGCTGCGGAACCGACCGAGCAAGCAAGAACTGGAGGACCGCAACATCTTCCCTGTCCGCAGTGACCAGGAGCGCCAGGCCATCCGTCAACAGATTGAGATGAAGCTGGCCAAGTGAGTGGCTTTTGTGGCACCGGGGGGCATCTATCTATCTATCTATCTATCTATCTATCTATCTATCTATCTATCTATCTATCTATCTATCTATCTATCTATCTATCTATCTATCTATCTATCTATCTATCTATCTATCTATCTATCTATCTATCTATCTATCCATTTCACAATCTTTCTATCTTTTGCTCTCTCTCTGTCTCTCTATATCTATCTCTCTGTTTATCCATCCATCCATCTCTCTCTCTCTCTCTCTCTCTATCTCTTGCTCACTCTCTCTATCGCACACTCTTTCTCTCTCTCTTTATTTGTGTCTGTATCTCTCTCTATCTCACTATCCTTCGCTCTATCTCACTACCTCTCGCACGCTCTCAATCGTATGCTCTTTTTATTTCTCTCTCTCTCTCTGGCTCACTCGCGCTCTCTGTATCAAAATATATATATATAATTTTTTTTAATGAAACCTTAAATCAAAACTGCAACCAGTCGGTGGTGTATGGAGGCAACATCCCGAAAGAGTCATAGTTACCCAAGTCCTTTTGGGCCATGATGCCATGTTGTCACGGCTTTCTTTGTCTGACTGAAAGTGACATGATTTGTTTAAATTCCATCAGTGTGAGGTTAATTGCATAAGAAGCTATTGGCGATTAAGTTTAGTTCTAATTGTTCATACAAAGGTGTATATTGTTGCACTTGTGTCGTATCGATTTTGGGTCAAAGGTTGTGCAGGGTGCAAGAGGATTTTCCGAAATCCAGGAATGCGACCTAATCATGAATGTTGTGTTACATAAATGGCGCTACGCTTTTGCCATGAAGGCTTTAATAGGATTTGCAGTCAAATCAGGTTAGTTTGTTAGTGAGTAGTACAGCGTGTGCTTGGAGGCTGGAGGGTTACGCAATGATGGGGAAAGCGCACCCACCACACCAGCAGTAAAAAAAAAAAAAAAAAGGATTCCCCTCAACTAAATTGTGATCCTATCAAGTTGGACGCAACAGTGATAGCTGCCTTTTCTTGGCTTCTCGCATTTTACTGGCTTTTCATACCTTTGCTTACTCATGAAGTTGAAATCAGAAGCCAAGGCTTAAAGCGAAATGTCCACTCTTTTCTCTCATGAGCGCATTCATTTACGTTTGACCTGCTTTCAGCTGCTGATTTAGGCCGAAGCGGCCGCAAGTCCGTCAGGACGGCGCATAGAGACGCACACTCGCATTTATCCCCCGGGTTCACTGAACGGGAGTCAATCCCAGGAAATCTGCGGTGTGAACGGCGACGCTATTTGTGATTTTCTCACAGGTCTGGCCAAATACAGCCGCGGGTAGCGTACTAGTTTCCAAAGCCAGCTTTTAAGCGGGAAGAAAACGGCACCAAAGACCGTGTAGCACCCACTTCAGAATTGGACCTATTTTTTCCTCGAGGCCTTTCGATACATCCGTTGCATTTGCATCTCTTTAGATTGCGCTGGCGTACTAAATGTTGTGGTGTTAGATGCTGACACAGCCGCAGCTTACGTCATGAAAACACTGAACAGAGCACAGACGGAAGACGCATTCTTACAATAGAAGCTCAGTACAAGTGATTAATGTAAAACCAAGAAAGGGGTTCGTATTTCGAGGAAACTCTAGTTTTCCAATAAGTCATCAATAAGATAAGATAAGATAAGAAAACCTTTATTAGTCTCGCAATGGAGAAATTCCCAATTGACAGCAGCAAAGTTATGAAAGGAAGAAGTAGAACAAGAAAATATAGGAGCTGCTGGAAAGGCAGCCACTCTCGCGGCGCCATTTTGAAGTCAAAATAACAAAAATAACACAACACAACACATAGGACACAGACAGTCGTGCAATCTTCACCACTTTTCTGCATACACTTTGTTGTCTGAAGCAGTTCTAGATGAAAGAGGAGAGGATCAAAGTGTCCTTTCACCAGTGGCTCGGAGACGTCATGCTGAAAATGTGCACACGTCTGCTACAACCAAAACAATAACTAGGCTTTATAGAAGTAGCTATAATTGTCCTTATCTTTTCATCCGAGTACTGTACTTGGAAGAGTTGACCCGACCGTGGTCATAAATCATGAGCGCAGACACAAAAGTAAAGCAGGGCAATGGACGGAATCCTCACGAGACGAAGTGCACGAAGAACTAACGATTGACGTTCCTGACAAATAGCGCCTGTGAACTTCTCCCGGGCCTGGCATCGCACGTCTCCATGTGCCGTGTTAGCACACCCTCACCTAAGGCATTTCACAGCTCGGTGTCCATCTGGACGGCGCCGAGAACTGCGCGTGCATCTGAAGCGCGTGACGTGATAATTCCATGTGGTCCCCGCCCACGCTTATGTGAACAGCGCACAATCTAGCGATCGGCATTATGCATCGTGTACTTATTTGGGGGAATTTGCCACGAGAGCGATTTGGTCAGCCGTGAAAGCGCACTACGGATCGAGAGGATAACGGCTACATTTCATGTGGCGGCGGGCCGCTTATGTAAATACATCTTGCATAAACACAGGAAGCGATCGATTACGTGTCACGAGGGAAGGGGAAGTGTGACAGTGGCTTGTGTGTCGTTTGGATAACGACGGCTAAAGGACAGCGGTCAGAGCGGCGACCCGTAATGAAGCGCTTCCCTGCAGCTTCATGTAAGTTTGCCGACCGCTGCGGCGCTGCTGAACTGACGTGGCATCAAATCAAACGGCGCCTTGTCAGAATCAGCTTTCTCGCCCAAGTATGGAGAACACACAAAAAAAAAAAGGTCTCGGGGTAGTACAGGCTACGCCAGTATTGCGATAACGAGCAAGTACGATAAACAAAGACATGACATATAAGTAAGTATGCAAATACTTTCCGTAATGTAAAGGTACCATCGGGCAGTATAGTGGCACCCAATGACAGCTGCGCGACAATGTGCACGGTCATCGCGCAGCGATAAAGTGATCAGCGGTGCACGACAATACTATGGCGGTTGCGCGGTCGCCGCCGATGATCGTTGCGCCATTCTTGAAAGGTGACCAGTAACGGTAATTGTAGCGCAACGTCGGTTGTGCGATTATACAGACAGTCCTTGAGTGCTTGAAAGGGTCCGGTGCTGTGGAATATCGATTGACAAAAAAAAGCCAGCGGCCGAGCCCTCCGCCTCCACGGTGGAGGCGCCATTCTGATTTAAAGCCGCAGTCGGGACCGCCCGATGTTACATAACACTGGTCACATCATGAACATAACGCCCGAGTGTTAATTTACAAAACCGACCTCGGATTGCGCCGATGACGGTGTGAAAATTCGCACGGCTTGGGAATGTTCTGAGGCAGAAGGCATCCGATACCGCCGATACTTTGCTGGGTGAAGATCGCCCCTGGGGCCAGGTTGCGCCGAATGTCGCGCTCGCAGTTCGGCGCTGACCGACAGCGCTCTGCGAGGCGTCGACATCAAGTGAGACGGAGCGGAGGACAGCTGAGAGGGGTGCATGCTATTGTGTGGGGTGGCCGCGCCATCTGCTCGCATCTCTGTCCTGCCGGCCGTGTGCCGCGCGAGGGAGCAAAAAGAAGGACGGGAATAATCGCTGGCGTAGCGGCGACGGTGCTCACGCCGGATGACTCATACTCACGTTGCTCAAAGGGCGCAGTGCACGTGGCGGTGATCGTCTCGCTACGTTTGTGTCTGCGGTGCTTTCAGTGGCCCCGAAAGCTCTGCTCTTTGTCCTCGACAAGATCACGAACGCGACTGCTCCCAATCCAGCGAGAACGCTCGCAATCTGAACGTTTGGCCTGGTCTCAGGCAAGGCAGGGCAACGTGTCACCCGAGCTCAACGTCAAAGTCTGCTTTAGAGTAGCGCAATACCATCATTTGTGGTTTGATCGTGGATTCTGTGAACTTGCCGAATCAAAAGTAGCTTCGATCGGTCATTTTTTTTCACGATTATCCCTTCAATGGGGAAATCACCGAACACGCGGGAACAAAGAAGTAGGCCCAAATGATTCATACCGTGGCTGAATTTCGACTTCAATTTTTATTTGTTTAGTGGCGCTTTTAGGAAATGACACAACAAGAGTCAAGAGACCACATAAAAACGGGAGAAGTTTACCGCGGTTACTGTTGCATTTCGAACCAAGTGCCCCCACATTAGTCATACCCTAATGCAGCGTTGTAAATGTCGAAGATAAGATCAGAATCTGGGACTGACAGGCCGCCGCAAGGGTTCGGGGTCGGCTTTGACTGGTTTTCGCTTTTGGAGCGCCAGCTTTTATGTCAGAAGATATAAGAGAATAAGGCGATATAAATGCATTGGGGGAGGGGAAGAAATGGGACCGCTCTTTCAAATGAATTGATTTCCTGATGCAATTTACCCACCGATTGTGGCATTCGTTGATGTGCGTTACTTCGGCTTGGCGCTTTGCAGCAGGAAGCAAAGCAGCGGGCCGCCCGGCGACAGCGGAAGGGAACCCTCTCTTTCTAAATTTAGCCAAACGCCGCAGAGGCGCTAGCCGTAATCGATGGCCTCTGTACAAGTACGTCATCACAGGCCAGCTCTCCCTCGCCTCTGGGGCCCGTTCGCCGCTGATGAGCGACTGCAACCTCCCGGCCCGTTTCCCCTCTGATTGAACTCTCTCTCTCTCTCTCTCTCTCTTCCCCAAAGGGGCTCTTGCAGAGATCTGCTGACGTTTAACTGTCATGATAAATGGCTCCATTCTCATCCCATGTTACAAATTCATAGACCTGCTATAAATGGTCCAGCCTGCTAACACTGAGCAATGGTGCCGCGCTAATGACATGCGCAGTGATTAATATTCTATTCGAGATGCAAATCTGAAGTCGATGGAAATGCCTCGCTGCTGTTCTTCGGTACAGTTCCTTTTGCAAGTGGCGTTCAAGATTTTGAGACCAGTAATGGAATACGTCTGTGGCTCCCAGACCGATTTCTGCTTCGAGAAAAGCGGCGAGCAAGTAATGACAGCTGCCGTCCGTGAATAAAGCCAAACATCGGCCGGCCGACAGCTGAGTGCACCGTGGCTATATTAGTCAGGCCCAATGGGGGGATTTGGAATCGCTTTGATTCTCGCTAACCAACCAGCGGGCGCTACCCGACAACTTCCGGCAACTCGGACGACATGGCCGAGGCGAGGCAGAACGAAAACTGCATCTTGGGCTTCGGCTACGGCGGTAGTTCCGGATCACTGGATCACCGCGGGCTGTCTAAATCAAGTCAAGCTCACCACTGGGCCAGCAGTGGGATGAGAGCTGGCTCGCTTGCAGAAAATTTCTGCAGCGTTTGGCTGTTTCGACCAAAGCCTGTCACACACTCTGTTTAAAGTGCAGAAAACGTCTTCTTGTACTTTTGTCTTTATGACAGCGTGCGGCGATTTTTGTTGTATTTTTCCAACGAAACGATTGAGATGTCTTTGTCTCGATTCTGGCAGAGTCACATTCGGGCATCTCTCCAGTGACAAGTTGGTAGGTGGCAGAGGTTGGAATACAGTTGGAGAGGCGTAATTGCCAGATGGCGTATCCTGGACGTACTATGTACGGCTTGAGCAAAAAAAAAAAAAAAAAAAGGAACTCCAAATTATATGTTGTCACTCACATGCGGCAATTAATGTGATCCGGCGGGGTTATTTTCTGGCTTCCAGCTTCGAGTACCGTCTAATTGAAATGTCAAAAGTCTGAAAGCGTCTGCACCCACTCACGACGATTTTCCTCTTCTTCCAGTGCCAAATTAGCAAACAGGCGCGATTGGCGAAATCTCACGTGACACTTATCGCCATGCTGCCTTTTCAAGCCATACATCAAATGATGGAGGGGGGGGGGGTTGGCCAAATGTCGTCAATTTCATTGTGAGCATGATGCAAAGGGAATCCGATATATTTTTTGCTTTGATTTGGTTGTTGTTGTCACTCTACCCTGTTAGCCGCTAGGTGCGCGTCGCTGAGGTTGCAGTTGCACGGTTGCCGGTTGAGTCGGTGTTGAAGTTAGCAACAAGTGCTCACTCAGAAAACGACAAAAATCGAAATCCTCTCAAGGTGAACACGTTCAATTTTCACCTTTGCGTGTTCTCCTTGCGCTTGCGTGGTTTTTCGACGAGCACCCCAGTTTCCTCACGTGCTCCCGAAAGGTGATCGCAACGTTAATTGAAGACTCTAAACTGGTTTTCGTCCGCAAGCGACATTCAATTTGTGACGAACTGATGCGCTTTACTTAAAACACCGAGCACGTGTTCAAAGCTGAACGTAGTTATTTGAAGTCACCTCCTGCACGCTTTTGTTCCCAGTGGAGAGCCCACGGGGGGGATTCCCGACTCGATCTGTGCTCGTGTGGCAAAGGGCAAAACATCCAAGCGTGGATTAAGAACCGGTCGATAGATCTCACGCGTCGCTCTTTGAATGCGCCCTATCAGGACAGGAGACCTTTGGGAACTCTCTGAACAGTCGGCCTGTGATGATGAAACAGGCACGCTGCAGCAAATCTGTGACCCTGGAAAGGAAAACTTCCAGGTCAACGGTCTCGGCGCGGAAGTTGCATCAACGCTTCGGTTTCGGGTGGCCGGGATTGAACGAGGTTTCCTTCATTTTTCCTGGCGCCTCAACCCAAACTCGCCGCCGAGGGCAACCCCCCCTCCCCCGCCCCCCACCCCTTCTGTCCTCGGGCCGCGTGCCAGTGAGGAGGAAAGAGCGAGGCATTAGGACACACCTCGGTGGGCAGCGGCAGCCTGAATCATCCCGGCTCTCCTGGGCTCGCAACGGCCTGACATTCCCATCAGCCGTTGCTGTTCCAAGCAGCTCATTCCTTTGACATGCTGGTGAGTCCATTTCGCACACAGGGAGCGTTTCCCTCTGACCAAGCAGAGTGGACCAGTTCTCGTGAAGCGCACGAGCTCGGGGCTAAGATGGCAGAAGAGAAGAATAAATACGCGCGCAAGACTTTCGTGAGAGATTTCAGATTTTTTGATTTTTTTCACAGCAGTCATTTTGACTCAGCATGCAGAAAATAGTGGCGCGTATTTGTTATAGTCGAGTGGCACGTGGACCGCAAATGGACCCGTGTCAAGCCGCGGGAATTTTCACCATTTGACTTGTTCTGACATTCGCGCAAGTGATGCTTGAACACATGGCGCCATTTTCTGGCGCTCGCCGGCCGGTGGCTTCGTGTGTCCAAAATGCATCTCGAAGCACTAACACACCTTCAGGTTTTGCATTGCCGTCCAGCTAAGATGAAGAAAAACATCAACGTTTGATTCATGGCCTTCTATCCGTGGTGGGGGGTTTTGTGGGAAGCCTTTCCATGTCAATTCTGTTTATTGAAAGCACAATCTTTTCGCGTCCTGTTTTCGTCATGAGCCCTTCGAATCGTCATCTCGCCCCCCCCCCCCCCCCCCCCTTGATGATGCCCCGGGGTCGAATAATCGTGTGCAGTCGAGTGTTTGTCTTCAGGTTGGAGAGATTTTTCGTCACTTATAAGACACACGTCATTTGTAGACGTGAGGTCACGAGAGCCTGGGGACCGCGGGGATTATTGAACACGCTTTGCTGGAAATCACAAATCTTTTCCGCCCACGTTAAGAAAGACGTCTGCTGTGGAACCACGCCAAGGTGGTGCTTTGCATTCCATTAAATGAAGATGTTGTGGGTTCGAATCTTGGCTTTGGCCTGTCTGTCTGGAGTTCAAATGTCTTCATTCAATCTGAAAATGTGCTTATGATTTAAAAGAAAAAAAGAAAAAGAAGAGTGATCTCAAAATATCAAGGCAACATACTTAGATACAATTTTAGTTTGGGCGAGTGAACTGAAAATTTGGAGTTTGGCTTTCTGGCATTTCACAACAAAGAAGTAAGAGTTTACAGCACTGCCGTCATTTGATTTGCCCCCCCCCCCCCCGCCCCCCAATTTAAAGATAAAAGTAAGAACAAATCAGCAAATTGTTTTCAAGCAATGGCTTGTCTTATTGCGCTAACTAACATTGTTGCCATACATGTCAATCATTTGCATTTTAAAACAGCTCACATGAAGAAAAAAAACGGTGCATGTGATGGAACTTTTTTAAGACGGAGGTTCTAAAGAAGACATCATGCTCACATTAAAAAAAAACCCCTGCTAATTTCTTGGTCAAAGCAGAGGATGTCAACATAAAATCGGATTTATTTTTATTTGATTTGAGGACGTTGTTATGATGAGCTCAACTCTTGTCCTCTTTTTATGTCATTGTTTTTTGCGTTGAACGACAAGTGGAACCCCGCCGTGAGTTAATCAACGCATTTGTTTTTGAACAGACGGATTCGTCTCCACGAAACTGCCATTTATCAAGCGGTGATTTGTTTTCAACGCAACAATCGTTTCATCTCGCACGCCGTGTGCAATGCCAAAGTTCGGGCGAGGTGGAACGGCTGCCACGTGAGTCGCGATCGATTGATTGGACTTTGTTGAAAGGTCAGGTCAGCTGACGCCATGGCTGTCTTCCTGGCACGCGGCGAAAGACGCTGCAGTTGTTCAAATGCACGTCCAGCCGCCTCGCAACTATTCGACCCGACGCGTGCAGCGCGACGCGTGGCCAAAAGTGCGCATGCGCATGCGCGCGCGCGTGCGTGCGTCCCACCCCTTCCCAGTGTGCTACAAAGGAGGCGGCGTGCGCTGCGCTCAGAACGCTTCAGCATCCTCCGCACATCCACTGGAAAACTTCCCCCTTGGCTGAAGTGTCCTCTTCATGGGATGTTAGCCGAAACTTTTTTGTGAGGGTGTTTTTTCGTGGAGTGATTTGGACGCGAACACCCCCCAAAGGCGTTTTCCCGAGTTTGTTCCGATGTGGATTCTTCAACGCCTCAAGAGCCAAGCGAGGTGCCGTTCGGAGGACGCTTTAGGAGCCCCAAGTGCTAGACGAACTGAGACAACCAAGCAGCGAAATGGTCCAGAACGTGATTCTGGTCTTTTTTCGCAGGAGACTCAGCCAGCGGCCCGCGGTGGAGGAGCTGGAGAGTCGGAACATCTTGAAGCGTAAGTTTGCAACAATCATTTCAAAGTCTTTGGATCCGGATCGATGACCTGCGTTGAGCCTTGTACTTTCTCGAGAATGCACGGGAAGCCAAAGTCACCCTGCTCGATAATTATGACGGCATGCCATAACGTGAATCTGTAAAAAAGAAATCATCTCGAATTAGTTTTAGGTACACAAATGACAACAGATACAGACACAGGTATTAAGATTAAAACACTTTATTTTCACCATCAATATATTCCATGGCATCATTTACCGAATACCGTAAACAGTAAAATATGAGCAATGAACAATTCTGACAAAATGATCAAAACTTGTGCATGTATGAGTGTACACTCATGTGAAGAAAGAGCTACGTCTAGAACAATTCAACCACAAGTAAGCCAAATACCCCCCCCCCCCAATGTGTGCGTGTGTGTGTGTGTGTGTGTGTATATATATATATATATATATATATAAATGATTTTATCATGTGTTGTTGAAATTGCTGCACACACTGTGAGAGAAATGACGGTACCTATATGTCCACCAAGGACGAGCTCCTTTGAAAATGATTTAGATGAAAAAAAGAAAAATACTCCAAATGATCCAAATTCATCTTGACTGGACTGCTGAACTAACTTTGATCCCACGTTGAATCTTCCTTGACAGTCAGTCAGACATTTCGTACTGAAATTCATTTCAAGTCTCCAATCCATCGTAACGCAGAATTTGGGGTGTTATTTGGCAGCAAGAGCCAAATTTTGGTTGGGGTGCAACTGTTTCACGATTGATTATTTATCGTCCGTTTAACCAGTTGCGCAAGGACCGCCAGGTGCTGACATTGGCACTCCGATGCCTCAATATGACTCGAATAGAATGTTGTCCTCATATCGGTTTGGCTTTCTTACAACCAGAAAGAAATGACCTGACCGAGCAGGAGGAGAGGCGAGAAATAAAGCAACGGCTGAACAGAAAGGTACGCCGCCGCCGTTTCTCCAACGGCGGCCACGAAGACGTTCAGACCAACGGTGAAGATGAACCTCGGCGGCACGGCTGACTCCGATTTGTCTTTGGGCAGCTCAATCAGCGGCCGACCGTGGATGAGCTGCGGCACAGAAAGATCCTCATTCGTTTCAGTGACTATGTGGAAGTGGCCAAAGCTCAGGACTACGACAGGCGGGCGGACAAGCCCTGGACCAGACTGTCAGCCGCTGACAAGGTAGCTCGAAAAATCCTCCTTCATGTGGGTTATATATCGTATTTCCCCGAAAAGTAGCCTTGACATGACAGCATTTAGTGTGTCCAAACAACAAGAAAGCACGCATGAAGGGTCAAACGCTGAATGGGGCTTTTTTTTTTTTTTTTGTCGTGCAGGCGGCCATCCGTAAAGAACTGAACGAGTTCAAAAGTACGGAGATGGAGGTTCATTCTTCCAGCAAACACCTGACGAGGTTTGTGCGCCGGTGCTCTCGTGACATCATAAATCCAATGTGCTTCTTTTCGGCGTGTGCGCACCTTGGTGCCACATTTAGTTTTTTTTTTTGCTCTCCCCTGCAATGAAGAGGTCACATCTTCAGTTCACATTTTGCTTGTTCAGGACAAAATCTCTGGTGCTTAACAGCCTGCGGATTATTTGGGGTCGCGCTCACGCAAGAGCCCCTTCTTGAACAAAGGCAGTGGCTGCTTTATGAGACCTCCGAGGCTAAGAATAGAGCTCCTGATTGATGAAAAGCCCCCCCCCCCGCCCCACTCATCCTCCTTTTCTTTTTCTGTCACCTCCGCAGGTTCCACCGGCCTTAGCAAGGTTTCTTCTGTGAAGAGTTGCTGATATTTGGTTCAGTCAGTGAAGACCTTGCATAGAGTCTTCCAGTGTACCCGCCCACAGTCAGTGGGTGTCCTGATATTTGGGTCCAGCAAACCTTAGAGGCTATGTCTCTCGAAATGGAGCGGCGAGTAGACGAGACGACACGCAGCAAGATCTACTCACGGGAGCATCTCACGGACCTTCGTGTGACCTTGTCGGGGGAACGGGGAAGACTCGCGGTCTCGGAGACTTTTTTTTTTTTCTGGAGGCGGGGTGGTAAAGTGACTCTTTTCAAATCCTTATTTGCAATGCTATGACGGTGGGGCAAAGGTGCATGTGGCCCGGTGGCACTATTCCACTGCTGTTTGAGACGTCACCTCCCTGTCCTGTGTCTGACTCTCACTGGTTCAGTCGCTGACGAGTTTCAATGTTCTGAATCAAAAACCTTGTCTGCGTACAAGACAAACTCCCTTTGTAAGCACTATTTATTGTCCGCACAATACAGGTTTTCAATTTGTAAGAAAGATTTGTGTGTTCGGTGGACTTCTATCGTGTTTTTTTTTTTTAATCATTATTGATATATAATAGCCAGAGGTGCACATGCCTGCAGAAAATTTGGAATGGGATCCAACCCGTCACTGCAAAAGTAGAGCAGAAAATAGTTTCCGGTCCAGTCAAAATGCCCCCTTTGTATAGTACCTTTCAAAGTGTTGCATAATTGGCCACAATTTAGCACGGGGCCAGTCAATGGCGCTCTGTTGCCGTCAACAAATCGAGACTGGTGACATGTTTCCGGTCTTGCGCTGTTCTCTTACAGAGAAACACTCTTAGAGTAGACTAAAGCAGGCGTCAGTGTTCATCAAAGGTAATAGAAAGCATCGACATGAGCTTCGCATCGCTGGAAGCTCACAGCTCAAAAGTGTGTCATTTTTACCTTTTCCGATCTGTATGTTTGGATCAACTTTCAAACGTTTCAGTTTCAAGCTTTTTTATGCTACAAAAAATTACAGAACAATAATTTTGTACTGTATTGTGTGTTTGTAGGCCACCAAAAAAGCAAAAATAGTACATCGATATAACGGCCCATCCCGTATGGCAACGTCTCTGTTAGTTACTTTCCATTGGCTGTGCAGTTTATGCTTCATTTTTTACATCAGCACACGTCTTGTGTGATTCACAGTGTTCTCCTGGCAATCGAAGGGGACAGATGGCCGCTCGGGTTAAATTTCTACTGTAACGGCTCGCTCTGTGGAGTCATGAATAGCACGAGTGTCCACTGTGGCAGGTGGTGAGGTGTCTTCCACCTGCAATAGCCAGAAACCTGTGGAGGGCTACGACACAAAGGGATGCTCTTGTGAGTGCAAAGGGAATATCCCGATTCACATTTGTCGTCCTGCATGGATGGTGATTCTCGGCAGTTTTATCCAACTTTAAGTGACGCCAAAAAATCATATCATACGTCGACCCTAAGCTAACTTCTTCTCATGCGCCGCCGAGGCTAATTGGAAAAGCTGTACAGAGATGGTTCTCATGTTCTTCTTCCCCTTCTTACTCTGCATTCTAATACACCGGATGAAATCATTACGCCAGTGTCTGACAAACATTGCAGTCAAGCAGAATGACTAAACATGATAAATAATATGATCTATTGGACAGCCTCAAATGGAAATGTGTTTAGTCAAAAGGCAGCCTCTCGCCACAGTAGTCGAGTATTTGAGTCGATGTACAGTAAATGTATCACAGAATTGCGAAACTCTGGCAACAGCCGCGTTCCCATACATGTGCAATAGCTCCCTCCTGTGGTCGCTCAGGTAAAATGCAGCATACTGTCCTCACATTCCCTTGGAACGGTCACCTTGTAACCATGACAAGTCAGTTTGTAATTGCAGCCATTGTTGTTGTCCCAATAATTTGAGCCTTTGACATGATAGCAGATGGCGAATTCCAGTAAAGCTCCTGGCAGCAAAATGAAAGGCGGCACCGGCAGACGGAATCGGAAGACGTCGGTACCCGGAGAATCGCGTTCCCCATCTGCCCCACTTGAGACCCAGGAGGCCTCTGTGTCCGTGGATGTTCTCCAGTTGGTAAAAGAGTAGTGCACTGTGACCTTTTTCTCATAGTCTAAATTAAGGACTTGTATGGTGCCCGCAATCCCCAGCTCGGAGCACACGACGTGCTCCAGACACACGGCCTGCGCGCGCACACGCGGCAGGAAGTCGGCTTGAGCGCCCAAGTTCTCCGGGAAACAGGGTTTAAAGTGAGGCAGCGACAGCTCCAGAGATTTCCCGAAGGCCCTCTCGGAGCTCATCAGTAGTCGGAACATGACATGTTGGGGTATCAGGGGTCGCTCTTGAACTTTAAACACCTTCACCTCCTCTAAATCCAGGCCCAGGGAGTCCACAAAGCGAACCTGCTGGCTCCTGAGCTCCCGCCTCCGTTCCGCCGGTGACGGAAGAGACCGAGCTCGTCTCCTCATGATCGTCTTGGTCGGCGGATCAGCGGTCACGCTGACGTTTGAGTCCTGCTGTAGCGCTGGAGGTCTCGGGCCAGGAGGGCGGATCAAAACCGGCACCTTGGGGGCTTGCGGTTTGGGGTCGTAAATGCAGCGAAGATGAATGGTGGCGGCGCGGGGGACGGCCGTCCAGCTCGGGTCGACCATCGCAGCGGAATTGTCGCGTCTCCGTTTCTCGCCGGCATTGTCCATCCTTGTTACGTGAATGAGCGAACATGGCAAGATAAGACAGCAAATGTTCACTTTGAGGTCATCGGATTGCACGAAGCCACATTTCAATCACGGTCACAAACACAAAGAAATGAACAATGCACAACAGACCTTTCCACCGGATGCAGTGAAGGTAGCAAATGGCAGTCAAATTCAGTCGGCAACAAAAATGTAACCCAATCCAGAAAAACAAGAGCGAGTCAAGAGCAGCTGATGATGTAGTTCAACAAGAGACTTGGCGGGAACAACGGCAATATATTGCGACTTCCAGCGCGGCCCCTCGCATTTAACTTGACACCTTTCCTGGGGATGGGAGGTGCTGTAGCGAGAATATTTATAGCAGATAGCGCTGGGCCGCCCCTTCCTTCTCTTGTATTACCTGCAGTGATTTCATCCCATCTCGCAATGACTAAAGCCCATGTTTCATCTGGGGTTCTTTTTGCCGATGGGAAAGTGTCATGACTGACGAGGCTGAGGCGAAACAAGCACTAACTGCTATCTAAGGAAATAAGTGAGAAACCTTGTTTACATTAAAATTGTCAACGTCCTCAGAATTTTAGTCTCTCAACCAAAAATATTATTGGGTTTCTGTCGTCCTGCGAACAATGACCAACATTTACAAATATTTTTGGACGTGTGATTGACCAGACCAGTCACTAATTCTTAATGAATGTATCTTTCAGTTGCTGCTTTTAGCAGTTGAATTAATTTCAGCGTGCAATACAGCGACAATTACATGCATTTAAAAAGCGAAACAGACCTCTGCGCCGGGCTTGTCACACATAGACGCACAGTCAGGGGTTGAAGGGGGTCTCCAAGTGCCCACTTTCAAATGTGCTTTGTGCAGCGATATCCTGCGCGGACTCTAGCGAGTCTGTTTAAGCTTCAGGCGCGAGGACTGCACACCTCTCCCGGAATGAATTTAAAAGGATCGAAGAGAGTGGCTTTCATTTGCTGGGAAAGAATTACTCCCACAACGGCGCAAACGCCCCTTCCTAACTATAGGGGTGTTCACACGGCACACATTTGCTCCGGCGCTGCATCGATGTATTTTGTTGCGATATATTTTGCACCGCAGCAAATTGTGTGGAGCGTTCACACGTACAAAGCCGCTGAGCGTGTCTGCACTGGCACAGCGTCGGTGCAGCCCCACTTGCGTTCACACGGCAGTTTCTGCAGCGGAGCAAAACGACAGAAAACAAATGAGCTGTCGTGTTGGTTGTTTTTAAAACGTATACACAACTCAAGTGACTACTGGACAGGCACGTCCTTCTCCTTCTCGGTCTCGGTGCCTTCTGCTCGAGAGTGACCGCCCCCGAAAACGTAAATCAACAATGACTTCAATGACACTCAGAAAAGCAAACACGTAATGCGCCAAACAGAAAATCAAGAGAGGAAATCACAAAATAAATTATATGGGGGGCGGGGGGTTGTGAACACACAATAAAGGAACAAACTACACAAACAACTCCGAGACAGTCCAGTCTCCTACAAAAGGAAAGATGTTACCAGCCAAGTCTTGTGTCGTTATTAAACAAACACATGACGGAAGTCCGACAGAGCACGAAAGCAACGCATTCTCGCCGTACGTAAACTCTTCACAAGCATTTGCTCTGGAGCAAGTTTAACCCAGTTGCGTTCACACGTGCAAATTTACACCGGTGCTGCTTCGCTAACGAGCATTTGCTCTGGAGCAAATTTTTAAACCACCTCCCTGAGGTGGATCAAATTTGCTCCGGTGTAAGCTGTTTTCCGGGGCTACGCCGGAGCTAATTTGCACGTGTGAACGCTCTACTGGGGCAGCCCCGGCGTAGCACCGGACCAAATCTTGCCGTGTGAACACCCCTTATGTCAGCTACGAAAATACCAAAAGAAGGAAACGTCCACCCATGCGGGCTGTTACCGATGAAAGCACAAAAGCAAGTCAAGTCAAGTCAAGTACAACTTTATTGTCAAAAATGAAATTTCTTCCCTCTAAAACCAGACAAAAAGACAACAAGAGGAGCCGCTGCGGGTGCCCGCGCCGCCATCAAAAGAACAAGGACTGATGTGTTATTTTTTTAATCGCGTCTCATACATGCGGATTAAAATGATTTGAAAATCGAAAAAACGATCTATTGAAAAGGCTAAAACGTTTTTAATGGTCTCACTGGAAGGTGGAGCTATGCAAACTTTTTGTTAGACAGTATCCAAAAAGTCTCAAAACATCTGAATGTAACAAAAAAAAAGAAGAAAGGAGGCAGTTTCTCTAAATTCAGAGCCCTGACCATCCATCCATCCAGATCAAAAACTGTTCAAAGATTGTATGACGGTGTGATAAAAGCTCCTTTTACCAATTGTCAGCCGACATACTGTCCATACACAGATATCCTTTCATCTGCGCGTTTTCCAATCTGCTTCTTTGTTTCAGGTTTATGGGGAGCTGGAGCCTGCCCAAGCGGACTTTGAGCAAAAGGTGGGCAACACCCACGGGTGACCGTGAGAGCGGCAATTTGTGGTACGACAACCTGAGCAGGGAACTGATCTTTCACCGGTGTCGGCATTTTGGAAGTTAGCCCGCAAGGTTAAGGCCGCGCTGATGCCGCGGTCATGCTTGAGGCAAAATTCCCCCTTCCGGCACCAAAGGAATCTTCCCGGATGATCTGCCTGCAGGTGATGCCGTCGTTTGTGCTGGCTGGCCTCGGCATGGTGACGGCCGGCATTCTGCTGGACCAAGTGCAGGTCAGTGACACCAAATAACTTTTGTAGCCATTTGTTGGATATGGAATTGCAATATCATCGGTAGCTTGGACGGAATTTGAAAATGTCATGAATACACTTCGATTGATGACACATTTCGATGAATAAGCATTTGCTGGGTAGCATTTTTTCATTGTGGACCCAATACTGGCGTGCTTGAAGGTACACCTTCCCCAAACACGCAAAGCATCTTCGGCAAGAGGTCGTCTTTCTCCTTTGTGTCACACATGTGATGGACAGGTGCTTCGTCCAGGCTGTACCTCCTTCACAAGACAAATCAGATCTTCCCTTGAATACGAAAGACTATAAGAAATGCACCAGTCCAAAGATAGACACTTGCTCACTTTGTGCCAAACGAATCTAAGTCTCGCTTCCATCTGTTTTGTCATCTGAAACAAACTCCTTGTTCGAGACAGCTACCGGGCTTCAGCGAGCTGTGAACATCTGTCGCCGTGTTCTCTCTGTCGCTGTCTGACTTGTCTCTTTGACGGGCCAAGATTTGATTTGTGAGCTTCAGCTGTTTGGCGGTCGCAGTGACCTTGCGGGTGACCGCGCTCCGTGCAAACAAGGACAACTACGCAGTCAAATATACACTTTGACACTCCGACAAAGAGCCCGTCATCCTAAATGGAATAAAGATACACCCGATAGACAAATAATTACGCGAGGAGTATTGTGAATATATCAAATGACATTTTGAGTCAGATATCCATCACTCTATCCATTTGCTACGCCGCATGTCCCGTGGTCCAAGACGCTTAAAGACTTTGTGTAACTGTGCCATTCTTCCGCAGCCTCATTATTCCAATTACAGCTAGAAGCCAGACGGGGGCGCTGCAGAGAACAAAGAACCACTCAGGCAATGTCCCATGTCCCAAAGTCAACATTTTAGCTGAGTCATATTGAGTGTGTGTATGTGAGAAATGTGTGTGTGTGTAGGGGGGGGGGGGTCTGCGGGATTTCTCTTCCCCACATTCATATGTGTGCAGTTTACAAAAAAGGTCAACACTACTCAATAAAGTCATGGTACTTTTCAAAAGGTGAGCATACTGATTTTTAATTAACCCCCCCCCCCCCCCCCGCCCCCCCTCCGTCAGAGAGAAGTCTGCTGCAGCACGTGTCAGGGACAGGTAGAGCACCTGCTGCTTGGAGATGCGTCACCCACCACCAAGCACGTTGAACAGCAGAGGAAGGAGGGGCTACGCAAAGAGTCACGGGGGGAGTGGGTGGGCGGCAGAACAGCAGCACCCTCTGAAAAACAATCGAGACGACGAGGAATGCCGAGATAGAAGAATGCTGTTCATCGTGACCGCACAATCCGCAGCCTTGCTCCCGCTACGGGCACATTCCGATTCTGCCTCTCTTCTTCCTTCATCGCGGACTTTGTGACTGACCTTTCCATCCCGAAGTACCTTTTCCTGTGATTTGCTGCCGTGAATACTGCCCCCCCCCCCCATCCCCCTGATGAAACTGAGGAAGGTGCTTCAGCTTCCCCAAGAGAGGGAGCTGTGGACGGAGACGGAGGACAAGGGGCACATGAGGACTGAGAAGAAGCTCCTGGTCTTCTGGATGTCCTTGTCCCACCGGACATGGACCCTTTTTAGGCCCCGTGACAGGCCAGGCTTCCAGCGCTCGGCCTCAGCCGCCCGGCTACTCAAAAGTGAAGCGTGAGGAGTGCGTGTGTATGTGTGTGTGAGAGAGAAAGTGTGTGTGTGTGTGTGGGTTAGTTTCAAAGTGTTCAAAGAGGCTTCGCAGACGTGTTGTCACGTGTCTCGTGTGCGCTTCCTACTTTCAAGTGGTTTCAAGTAGCCTTTTGCCACCGTTTGCAAAAGAGACCTGGTGCAAGTGATCCTGGTGCAAGAGATTTGTTCCAAAAGTGTTCCCGCAAGAGCTGTTGGATATTTGCCTCGAGCAGTCCTTTGGGAGACCAACAGAAGATTTTCAGTCAAGACCCGAGCAGTCATGGCAGTGACCCGTCTGGCGCTGGAGTTTTGTTTCCAGGGCAGACATTGAAGCGCTCGATAATAGCACCGATGTTACCAAAATGGGCACCGGATATGAACGACAGCAAAAATAAAATAAAGAAATATCACCTCCACTTTTGTAAGTATATTACAGTGTGTATTTTTCATTACTTTTACTGAAGTAAACAAGTTGAATGATTACTTCGAATTTTGCCAGAATCTTTAGCTAGATTCTTAACCGCTACTTAAGTACAGAGTTTGAGTACGTCCTTTTGCGACCTGCGTGCGTTATCAGAATTTAGAAAATCTCCACTGAACGAAACATCTGCTGAATAGTTTAGCCTACTGCAAAGATTGTACAAGAACGCAGACTTTGGCTAATAATAGCAGATGAAGGGTTTCAGGCTGGTTAACCGATGATCCAAGTCACCTTGGAACTGACAAAGACACGATCCGCTCAATTTTCATCGAATCAAAAAATGACATGCGATTTCTATTTTTGTGGCGTTTCTTTTCCAGCACTGGACGGTCTTTCAAGAGATCTCCGAGGTTTTTATCTTGGTTCCAGCCCTGGTGGGACTAAAAGGGAATCTGGAGATGACGTTGGCATCCAGACTGTCGACAGCAGTGAGCGCAAACACAATTCTACACAGAGACACACAAACTCCCCTCCCCCCTCCCCCCAAGGAAAAACGTTGACATCCACAGTGCGTAGGATGTATTGTATTGTATTGTAGAACAAATGTAAAATGTCCCCAAATTCCACAAGGGCACTTGTTGCGATGCTTTCACGTGCAGGCCAACACCGGGCAGCTGGAGGAACCTCAGCGGCAGTGGAGAACACTGTGCTGCAATTTGGCTCTCATCCAGGTGAGAAATGCTTCTCACGCCGATTCGACCGTGCTCAATATGTTCAAATAAGGCCGGTTATAGGTATCCATCTGTCCATTCCTTGTGAAAGTCAAAAATGATGATGCGCGGTGAAAGTATTTCTATTGAGGTCAGGGATGAATGGGGTGAAACAGTGAAACTCCTCTTCAACGAAATCATGTAGGTTTCATTGTAGAGGAGTTTCACTGTCATAAAAATACTGGAAAAAGGTAACACAATGTATTCCCATGAAGGTCCAGGCCACAGCGGTCGGTTTCCTGGCGGCTGTGGCAGCAGTGAGTCTCGGGGGCCTGACGAGAGGTCGAGTGGATGTTGTCCACGCCGCCATCCTGTGCGCCAGCAGTGTCACCGCTGCCTTTCTTGCGGCGCTGTCTCTAGGTCAGACAACCGACAGAAGATGCAGGACACATCCCAAAATAACCGCGTGGTCATGATCTTGCAACACGAGCAGGCCTCGTGATGGTGGCCGTGATCATCGGCTCCAAGAGAGTGGGCGTCAACCCGGATAACGTAGCCACGCCCATCGCTGCCAGCCTGGGCGACGTCATCACTCTGTCGTTGCTCGCTGCGGTCAGCAGGTTTTTCCTCTGCTACAGAGGTGAGAGTGCAATTAGGGGATGCGGAAATGTTGACGTCTCGCTTCCCCAGAAAACTTTCCAGGGAAAATTCATGAGATTTAATGAGATTTGTTGTGCACTGGTATTTGTTTGTTTATTTATAAAGAGAATGTGATATGAGATTTTGTGCTCTTAAAACATCCAGACACATGGTACCTGCCTGTTGTAGTGTGTGCCTTTTTCCTGCTCCTTGCGCCATTGTGGGTCCTCGTTGCCCGCCAGTCTCCACCCATCGCAGAAGTCCTGAAGTCAGGCTGGCAGCCCGTTATTTTGGCCATGTCACTCAGCAGGTGAATGGCCAATTTGACATTCTCTCCTTCTCGGACAAGATCATGCCATTGGTTTGGTTCGTGTTGTGCGCAGTGTGGGTGGCCTGATTCTGGATAAGACCGTGAGCAATCCAAACTTCGAAGGAATGGCCGTGTTCACTCCGGTTATCAATGGTCAGTAGCGATTAATCTTCACGCACTGAACTACACGGATGTTGTGTGAACCTTTGTCAAGACGAGCTCCTTTTTCCTCTGGTGTAAGCCAATTCTCTCTCGATGGCTAACATTGATATCGCCATTTTTATATTTTATTTTTTCTTTTAATGTAGGTGTTGGAGGAAATCTGGTTGCCATTCAAGCCAGCAGGATGTCTACCTATCTTCACTATTGGAGCATTCCTGGAGCTCTGCCATTCAAAATCACCACGGACTGTCCTGGACCCTTTGCTACTTTCTTTTCTTCAGGTGAAGAGAGACAATTATACGTGCCACTTGACTGACAAATGTTGAACGGACAAATGTGTTTGTGTGTTTGTCGTAGCATTGTAGTTTGACCGCTTCGTAAAGGTAAGCAAAATCTAGTTATTTTTCTTCCTGCATCTGTTCAGATCTGAATTCCAAGTCAGCCAGAGTCCTAGCCATGCTGGTCGTCCCAGGTCACCTTCTTTTCCTATACGTGATCCATCTTGCGCAGGCAGGGCACACGGCCATGACAGTTGCCTTTGTCGTTTGTTACCTGTCTGCAGCGTTGCTTCAGGTGAGATCCTTTTTACTGCTTCAGTGGAATTCTCATCTAGTTTCTGCTGAAATAGAAGTCAATACGTTGACACTGTATTCCATATTGCAATACTTATAAATAAAAACGCGGCGTATCGCTAATGCTATGCTAGGTCACGTGCAGTGTTAGCGTCACGTGCAGTGTTAGCGATATGTGAATAATCCAAATTCAATTGAAGAAAGGCATGAACAAACCAACACCCGCCATACATTCAGACCACGTTGAGTGTCCATCTCTCCGCATGTCATTTCGTTGTGACCAAGTTTCATCTGATGCTTTGCTCTTTCAGACCATCTTGTATGATGCTTGCTGGTGTTCTTCCTTAGACCTGACAGATATTTTCCAAGCCACGGTGAATTTCCATAAACGTGACAAACTCCCCCCCCCCCCACCCCCCTGACACCTGATGAGTTTTTAGTTCACGTCTGATAGGTGACGCAGTAATTCCATAAACCTGACAGATGTGCTGCCGAGACCCGATCCCCCCACCCTCCCCCCCCACCGACATCTGACAGCAGACTCGAACAAATTGAGGATCTCCTGGCGAGAGTTCTCATCATCGCTGCTGTCATTGACCAGGTGGTGATTCTTCTGCACGCCGCCAACCTGATGGTGAGGTGGCTGTGGCGAAGGGGCTTGGACCCAGACAACTTCTCCATCCCCTACCTGACAGCACTGGGTGACCTGCTGGGAACGGCTTTTCTGGCCCTAAGCTTCCGACTGATTCACCAGATCAGCTCTTGAGGGGTCGGGATTTGATCGACAGCATCGATGTACTGGGACCCGTACGATCATGCGGGACTTTCGAGTTAGGGACTTTCGTCACCTACCTTCTGGGTGACGAAAGCCATCCTTCGGTAAGATGTGTTGAGTAAGGCTCTGGGAGTAAACATGCGACTATGTCAGGAAAATCCAAGCTAGGATGGAAGTGCTGTCAAAAAAAAAAAAAAAAGTGGAAAGTAAAACACATTCAGCACTTTCTACTGGGCGGTTAATTACCTTATTTTCCGCACTAAAAGGCGCACCTAAAAGCCTTCCATTTTCTTAAAAGCTCACGGCGCGCCTTAAAACCCGATGCGCCTTGTGTATGGTCATTCCGGTAATATGTCGACCCCAAAATGGCTCCTTGCTAGAGACATGCATACACTGCAGAGTTCAAATCCAAGACGATCGGTTTCGCAGTTGAACACGGAAATAGAGCAAAATAGAGCAGCGGCAAGAAAGTTCAACGTTAACGAGTCAATGTTATAACTTGCTGTTGGTTAAGTGAACTGTGTCACTGCTTTATTAAATAGGTTTTACTGACATTTGATCGTTCTGTTGGTGTTTCCTTGAGCGTAGCTCCATCTAGTGGATGCATTGTAGATTGCATTTTATAATGCAATAAATGAAAATAATTACAAAATAGGCCATTCATTGAAGGTGCCCCTCATAATCCAGTGCGCCTTTTAGTGTGGAAAATACGGTATGTGAGACAATATTTTAGTTGTCACGTAGGCCTTGGTATAGAGCTATTTAGGTCCGTAGACTCAGACACGCGACTCAAAGTACCATAGCTATGTACCTGCTGACCTTAAATTTCAAAGCTAACCTACTTACGGGAAAATAATGCTGTATAAGAGTCGATCGCCGGTTGATGGTAATTACCAACGCAAGTATAAATGTGTCTAGAAACAAATATCACATTAGTATAGATGATGGTCTACTTCATAACAAGATATTTATCGGATGGAAGGGAAAATGGAGCATTTTACAATACAATACATCCATCCATCCATCCATCCATCCATCCATCCAATTTCCGAACCGCTTGATCCTCACTAGGGTCGCGGGGGGTGCTGGAGCCTATCCCAGCCGTCTTCGGGCAGTAGGCGGGGGACACCCTGAATCAGTTGCCAGCCAATCGCAGGGCACACAGAGACGAACAACCAACCACGCTCACACTCACACCTAGGGACAATTTAGAGCGTCCAATCAGCCTGCCATGCATGTTTTTGGAATGTGGGAGGAAACCGGAGCACCCGGAGAAAACCCACACAGGCCCGGGGAGAACATGCAAACTCCACACAGTACATATTTATTGATATCGCGCTTTCACAACAACTTCGGCTGTAACAAAGCGCTTTACAGAACTATTTTGCCGTTGAATGTCAGTGGGGAGGTCAGACTTGAAGAGTTGGTTTGGTCTTGCTCATCTCAGAGTTACTGCCTCAACTTTAATACGAATCCAAAATCCGTGGAATACACGTGTTTATTGTGGAAGGTGGTGAAACGCTCTCAAAATAAGGTTATTGCGCACTAGTTTCCGTAGTTGCTCGCTCAATTCGTAGCCTGACATAGTTGTGTACACCGAAAACAATTGAGTTTGACGTGAAAAGAAGAATATGAGACAAGAGATCAACATGTCCACTTTTGGTTGCGGGCATTTACTGTTTTCCATACAATAGCATTGGTAAAGGAACACCAGATTTTTTGTTGAAAACAAAAGTATTGGAAAGGTCATGGGGGGTAGCGGCAGGATGGCTCAGTGGTAGAGTGATTGTCTCTCCACAGTCAGTCACAGGTTTCATAATATCAACTCGCATAAAATATTGGTCAGTTCTTTTAAACAGCACAATAAATGTCGATGCAAGTACCTGGAAAGAAAAGATCAACTGCTAAGCTCGTAGTCATTTTTTGATGTCAAACCCAAATGGTTTCAGACTATTGTGTCAATAAAGGGATTGTTTTCACTGTTCCAAAACATCTGGAGGAGAGAGCGTACACACACTTCTTTGAACTGTTTGCTCAAAGCTGATGCACGTCTGTGTGATGTATTTAAATAAACTTTTTTTTTTTTTTTTAGGTTTGTGTTTAGAATTGTATCTAAATATTAGGATTGTCATGCTCTAGTGTTGCGGTCATACTTCATCCAATAAATTGTGTTGCTTAGGTGACATTTATTTGAGAATGATGCCAAGAATTTTTTTGGGCTGATATGATGCAATTCAGTCAAAAATAGCACAATAAATTAAAAAAAAAAAATTCTAACAACATTAGAAAATGAAACACAGGCACAATTATTTTCTCTGGGGATTGACCGTCAAAAGGCACGTATGAAACATTCGCTGTCCAAATGCGATCGTAAACATTCATTGTGCTATTGTGATGTCACCTCACCCCCCAAAAGACAAATCACATTTGTCGTGCGAATTCACCGGGGGGAGAAACACGTCAAATTGGAAACAAAATTGCTCACACAATCACAGACGAGTACTCACTTGATCACTCTTTACAGTCCAATGTGAATTCGTAGCGAGTTTCACCTTGCGTTTAACTCGGCTGCGCCGACAATGCAATGGTTCGCCTGTGCAAACAAAAGTACGTACACACTTGGTCGGCAATCGTCCGCTTTATTGGTGTTGTCCGACGGCATCTTCGTCTGCGGATGCCCAAGGCGCCCCCTCTGGCTCGTCACAACTTGAGGTATGCTGGCACGGAGTAGTTAAATAAGAGGAAGTCCATGCGGAAGAGGTTATACAGCTTCTTCTGATAGAAGGGGCTGATGTTGAGGAAGAGCTGCGCTGCCACCTCTCCCGTAGTCCTGGCGCTCTTGGACGAGGCGGGAAATCGGACCCGGTCCTCCACGCCGGCCAGCCGTAGCACGTAGCTGGAGTCCTGCTCCAGCGTTTCGTATTTCCCCACCACGTCGTAGTGGATGAGGCAGGGGTGGCACAGCGAGTGCACCCGCTCCCAGTGCTCGTTGAAGGGTTCCTCCATCTGGGTGGCCGGGTCCACGAGGTAATACACAAACTCGTCAAAGGAGACGTCGTCGCCATTCTCCAGAGCGTCTGGCTGCGGGTTGGCCCTGTGCCGGCGTACGATCTTGGTGCCGTATCGTTTGTGGAAAGCCGTGTTGTAGCTCCGTGTGAATTTGTTGCGGTAAGCGGACACCAGCCGCTCGAACGGCTCGCGTACGAACACAAACTTCAAGTAGGAGCGCAAGCGCTGGTTGATCTGGGAAGCCGAGTACTCGGACAAGGTGCGCAGGTTTCCCGAGACGTGGGCCTCGTTCGCTGGTATCTCCAGCGGGTCTCGGCGGGATCCGGCCGCGCCGGTCAGGACCATGAGTACTCGTTTCCAGTTGGTGCAGGCCACTTTGGGTACATAGCAGTACAGCAAACCGTGCTGGTCATCCACAATGACGTGCTTAAGGTCTTCCGGGATAAGGACGCGACGCTTTCGGGTGTAGGAGCGACAGGCTTCTTCTAAAAACTCCCGTCGGCCTTGATGGATGGCCTGCACTGCTGACTCGACCTACAAAAGGGGGGGGGGGAGAAAAAAATGTGCTTTGAAAACTGTAACCTTTCATTTGGAAGTCCGAATGAAATGAGTGAGCGAACGAACACTCTAGTAGGGGCTATTTGGGATCTTAGCAAAAGATCGTAATCTTAGTAGACCAAAAACACGCTAAGCAAGAGCACGTGCAATCTGGTAGCGTGAACGTGCAATTCTGCACCCGGTATTTGAGATTGGAGTAAAGCAGGCGAGTGCCTGTGCTGCAACATGTAAACCATTAAAATAACATTCATAGTGTCGTAACGTGCCGCTCTCAAGTACAACTTGTCCTTCGTGTGACACAAACACCCGATTTACTTCTTTCATTTGCTTAGTCTGCTGGACTGCCGAGCCTCAGTTTGACACTCTGTGTGGCTCTCTGTATTTGCCAGCAGATAGCAAGACTACCTCGGCGGATATTTTTGTGCTTCGTGTGCAGCTCTCGTCAGACCACACGGCCTTCGCGGGTTCGATGCCTCGGCGGTTTCCAAGGTAGCTCATGTCAAACATGAAATTCCGACAGTGACGATGAAGCACTCTCGCTAAGTGAAATCATGACCAACGGAACCGAAGCGGAGCACGGCTGACATCCCCTCGCAGATGCGTTCTTTTCACGGACTCATTTTCAGCTCTTGTGGTGGGGTTCCACATGCCTCTTGAGCATGCGCTAAGCTAAAGCGCCTGCAAAGCTAAAGAATGTGCTCAGCTAACGAATGTGCTGGGCTTTTTCAAGACACAAAATAAATAGAGCGACAGGGCAACACAAGTGCAGGATTAGATTCCTCAGTACACTCACAATGACAAACAGAGGGGACAAAAAAAAAATGAAACATTCAGTGTGGTGGAAATGGCATTCTATAGAAGTCACTGCTGGATGGCGGCCATGTTTCTTTTTTGATGCCAAGATCTGTGCACATCTCACTTCTTTTGTTTCCAAAGATTCCTAATGTAGAGTCGTTTGATTTTAATCATTTAATGGTTTGTTTGGAAGCATCTTTTTCTTGAGGTTATCTCCAAATGCATAAACCTCGATGTCAACACTTGGGAATCCTCCAATTGTTCATGACACTGTGAGTTTCCATACAGGTTCAATCACAAGTGTCATGCATGCCTTCCTGGGAAGATACATCAATTCCAAACAAAGTTTAATGTGTTCATTGAAAAGTTGTGAAGAAGTTCATATTTGATCATATATCAATTCGATGTTATGGTCTATTTCCTAGAGCAAAGGATTTTTTATTTTTTTTTGGAGTAGTAAAACATTAAATTTAACGTTCGTTCAACTGGTGTTGTAGCCTATGATTGATGTTCTGTATGTATATATAGAACATCCCAGAATCGCGTACACCCACTTAAAAAATCCCCACTACACCACTGCTTTCGCCCTTTGAGCGCACTCACACGTTTGCCTTTTGTCGGAACAAGAGCATGCCGCCCGTCCAGCCGCACGTAGCCAAGTGTCGCGAGAGCAGCACAATAAGGTCATTTCAAATGAAATTGGCAGTATGACACTGAATATGCCAATGAAACATAAATCTCACCGCCGTGCCTTCTATACTATGCATCTAAAAGTCCCAAGTCAGCTTTTTTTCCCCTTTCTTTTGCATTAAAATCCCACAGGAAAGCCGCCGAGTTCTTCTTTCTCTGCAGCTTGACACTGCCAAGCCAAACACATCAATAAATGTCACCGAGCTAATTCAGCAAAGATGTTTGAGCCTCTTTTTTTTTTTCCGAAACAAAAGTATAAATGTGTCAGTGATTGGCATGAAAAATACAACCGAGACTAAACTCAACTTTGAGAGCCATTTTACATAAACATGCACATACTGGCTCGGATTCAAAAGCACGGGTTCTTATACAACCACACTCACGCTTATATTTAAGAAAAAAAGAAATGAACATACTGTATAGTTTAATATTTGTTCAACCAGCACACTAAGCATATGGAAGGGGCTAAAAACAGTTTTACACAAGTAAAATGTAAACGTCGGGTCAAATGTAACACAGCCGAGGGAATAGTGCAGACTAGCGTTGTCAGTATAAGTGGCGAGATGATGTCTAGAAATGCACATAATCGAGGGTAAAGTACCGTAAGACAAATAAATTGTATAGACATGATGAATACTGCATGGAATTGATAAATGCTGCATGAATTTCACTGGTAGCAATGACGCCGACCGTTCTCAGTGCCCAATTGTAGCTACTGAGGAGCCCAATAAAATTGCGGCTCTAAATCATGGAGTTGCTGAAATGGAAGTATGGCTCGTTTCCTAATACAGAGGGGAAGGGGGTGGAGGAGGTGGGGGGGGGGGGGGGGGATTTGGTTAGAAAGATTTCTGTTGTGTTCATTGCATCTGAGAGGACACTTGAGTCCTGAGCGACTGGCCCCACTGAGCGAGCACTGGATGTTCTGGGCGGGAAATGCTGAAAATTAGCGGAGGAATCTGAATCTCCCTCAAGAGCTGCATGCTCTCAGGCAAAGGCATCAGCGGAAACAGCGGGACTGATATTTAACGCGGGACTCACACTGTGAAGGCAAACGTTTCTGGGATTCATTTAAAAAAAACTAAAAAAAGGAAGGAAGATAACTCAACACCAGGCACATGCGTATACTTTTAATGCTGACACCTCAACACATTTCACTTTAAAATATATTAAACAACTTTGATGAGGCAATTATTTGAAACGTAATCCCTTTTTATTTTTTTTTTCCGGATTTACTCGACACATTAGGCGATTGGAATTGCTGATAGCGTGGAAGGCACTGAAATCGCATATCTCATGAGAGCGCTCTCTCTGTGTTATGCCGTGTATGAAAAGCCAAGCGTTTTTAGCGGCTGCGATGGAGCCCGTGAAGTGACACTTAACCTGGTCGCCGCCATAAAGTGTCTGCAGAGGACTCCTCCTGGGTTTCTGCCCATCGCTTCTTTCCCCAAGTTGCTCCGAGGCTGAGGCTGGGAAGGAAACAAAGTACCAGTCATTAAAATATGCCGGAAGGAACCAAGATGGAAAAACATGTGGAGTGAAAGCATCAGGTAGGTCCACATGAGGAAAATATGCCGATCAAGTTAAATTAGGATGTGGCTTTTCGCAACACTGGTAGTGTAACAATGGAAAAAAAAAAAAAAAAAGAGATGAATGCAGGCTGACTAGACACTTCCCATTTAAAGTCTATAGCTCACACCATATATGAATTATGTCACTAGTTTTGGGGGGGGGGGGGGGTGGTAGGATTAGAGACAGCAAAAAAAAGGAAAAAAAACAGATGTGCACCTCAATATTTTTTGCATTTGATGTCATGCTGCTTTAATGGTGCACGACAAGATGTTGGCATGAAATTACTGGCTTGGAGGAGACAGAGCGGGATGGAAAATGGACTTTTATTTTGTTTACAACAACCAAAAAAAATCATATCCCAATGGAGAGGTATTGGTAGCTGGCAGGAGGCGGAGGCGTTTGTGTCGAGAAATGTACATCAGAGGTCACGCGGGTCAAATTTCTGGCTTGGATTTGCACAATCTGCCTTTGCTTCTTTGCTTTCTTTGCTTCTGCTATTTGAACCAGGCGGAAGACGAGAATGTCGGACTCTCCCCAGCAAATTATGAGACGAGGGAGGGTGCAGGTATGTTGTAACATAAACGCCATCATGTTTATATTGATAGACATGGAAAAACAGTATTGATTTTTTTTTTTCTGCAATTTCTATTAGATTTTTTTTTTTAAGTCGAAGAAAAACACACCAATGCCAAAACTGTAATCGTGAGCGCACAAAAAACAAAATTATACCTCGTAGAGCTCCCTTCCAGGGAAATCTGACATCTGCAGAGACAGCTGCAAGATGAAAAACAGGCCAAAGCAATTTCCAGCAGTGTAATCCCAACTATTAATGTTCAACTGAAATTTGGACTGAACACACGGACATGATCCGAGGGAAAAGGACGGACACATGCAAACCTTTAAACGAGGGCGGCTACTGTCGTTTCCCCTCTTTCCCTTTGAAAATGAGCACAGGGGTGGCTTGGATGCAGAGAACAAAAAAAAAAAAAAAAAACTACCGTACTCGCATCAGCTTGAGGCTATTTTTTGAGCGCTTATTTTGAAGTGAAAGGGATACTTTAGGATGACCTACTTGGGGGGGGAAAAAATCCACTGCTGACAGCTAACTGGAAAGAATAAGTTGCCTCATGAGTCATGAAGTCATTCATACTTGCGTTCAATCAAAAGAGATGCACTTTTTTTCCTGTAAAACAAGATTCAGTGCAGTCAGCACAAGCTCCAGGATGGCAAATCTTTTTTTAAATGCCCGCAGAGCTGTCAAACTCATGCAATACAACGTTTTGTCCCTTTCCACAATGGAAAGAACTAGTGAAAGGTTTACCTTAGAATTAGTGTTGCTTTGATTTCACATTTTCAATTTCATCGTATCTACAAAAAAAAAAAAAATTCAAAGTGGACATTCTTTTCTTATATAAGCTATTTCTGTCCTGTACAGTTTTCGCGGTTTTCTAAGATGCCACACGACGAGTAACACGCTGTCGACAGAATGTGCATTGGATTTCGCCAATCATGAAAGTCACTGGTGTGTGTCAGGTTGTTGTCGTGGCAACAGTGAGCTGAAATTTAGCTCTTGGCATAATGGTCTTTGTGCGTGTTGCAAAGAAGAGAAGTCAAGTCAAGTCAAGTGTATTTATCGAGCGCTTTCAAACAGCCATCGCTGCATACAAAGTGCTGTACATGGAGCAATTTAACATATACAATAAACGGTAAAACAAATCGGTAATAAAGACGATAGAAAGCACCAAACAGTAAAACCAAGAACAAATCTAAGTCATGCTGAGTTGAATGCCAAAGAATACAAGCGAGTTTTGAGGAGGGTTTTGAAGATGGGCAGCGAGGAGGCTTGCCTAATAGAAAAGGAGGCGTAGGAAAAAAAAGCGCTTTATCCATGGCCTTTGTGTTTGGAGCTGATAATGGTGCCTGTGACAATGCGGATATTGTTTTCGGCGAAAGTAGCAGCGGCAGGAGGCAGTTTGCGCACACTGCCGGGTGATCTCTTTTTCATTTTTCCAATTTTTGGGTGTGGAATGCATTTCCCCAAGACTGCAGCATATCTGCTGTTTCTGAAATCCCCCAACCCATCCCACCCACTGTTGCACTGAGATTCACCCAAAGAGCATTGCAAGGAAGGCGCATTCGTATTGGTTGAGTCTTGTCAAGACCCAAACGTGCAAAGGCCTTTCCTCTGCATTCCTCTCGACCTATTCAGAAACAGGAACTTTGGCAATGCAAAATACATAGAAGACGATGTGTGTTAGTCCCTTCTCGGTCATAAACGGACCTCTGTTTTTTTTTTTTTTGGGGGGGGGGGGGGGGTTGGTCCCACCGGGAGAAGCACCCCCCTCCCTCACTTCTCCATGGCCGTTCCTGCCAAAAAGCTTAACTGAGAGAGACACTGTACAAGGGAAAGTCTGATCATTTTACCCACAAATGTCTGCGTTTTAAGGGTGTGAGTGCGAAGGCCGAGCATGCGTCCCGATGTGTAGAAGATTGTATGCAGATGTAACATTCAAAACCATTTGCAAGCATATGCAACATATCATCTCTTGCAAACGTTTGGGGGCATTTATGGGAAAATAAAAGTCATTTAAAAATTGAACTTCCTTGTCCTGCAGGCAAGGAATGTGTGAAGTGAGTATATCGCAGGCACACCAGTAATATACTCGAAACCACGGGTTATCTTTTCGAAACATTAGCGTCTGCCAAGGTTACTGATGACATATTCATTCATCAGAATTTTATTTTCTTGGCGAAAATGTAAAATCGGTGCAACTACAGCTGGTCTCCCAAAAAGATATGGTCCATATCTCCAAGTCTCATATTCTGTCAAACGAAAGTATAATTCCGCTTGTCAGTGTAAAATCTGATTTGCTGCTTCAACGCGTATAATGGAATCAAAGATCAAGACAGGCAGTTGATGTTTGTTTTAATCTGTAACTGTTCTCTGGCAGCTTTAGTCAAAGCGAGACTAAATTTGCTTTCCAGATGATGCCAAAAGAGAACAAAAGGAAGGTTTGATGAATGCAAATAAAATGCTTTTGGTGGACAACGGCATGTATGCCCATTTCATTCTTAGGTTATTTCATTTGACTCACTTTTTTTTTGTTTTTGACGCTGAGCAAAAACAAACAAACACACACACACACACACACACACAAAAGATCTTGTCCAACTGTCATAAAAAACATTCAAGCTTTCTCCAACGAAATGACTTTTAGATTAGATATAGTTACTGACTTCATTGGCACACTACAAAATTGAATGCATGAGCTTCCACTTGCCACACACATAAAAAAAAAAAAAAAAAACGACTTCATAAGCGCAGCAGCCTATTTTTGGATGAGCCTGACAGCATGGTATGCTCTTGCGCACCACATGAGGCAGGTCTTTTTGGATCTATCGCAACTGTACACATAACTCTCGCCCCATGTTAAACTTTGCACATTTTCAGCACAAACTCCCTGCCCACATCCCTCCAACCAGCATGGGATACATACGTCTTTTTTTATGGGGGGTATGGGCACAGGATATTGCAAGGTATGTCTGAATGAGGCCATTGTGCGTGGCCAAAGGACCTGGAAAAGGTTGGGTTCAGGCAAATCTCGCAACCTGCCAGCTGGAACTTCTTTTAGCATTTACCCGCCCAGCTGAGGAAACAGTCATCATCCGCAGTTTGCAAATAAAATGGTTCCTCGCCTCATATCTGCGTGTTACATCGTATTTCTAGGCCATAAATGTGTTTGGATGGTTCTACGTTGGATTTGTGTTTGCTGCAGAAGTAGGAATTCATTCAAATTTTGGAAGTACTGCAGGTTTAGCGGAGGTAGTGTATAACCCAAGCGTGGGTGTCCATGAGCCAAACAAGCGGCAGCAATGTCGGCCCAACTCGGGAACGACCTCTAAGCGGTGTTGGGCGTGCCTTCGGGCTACGAACGGTTCCCAGTCAACAGCCGACAACTGGGTCTGCAGGTACCCGGGTCGCTGCGGCTTTAGGAGCCGCTTTGGGACCCAGTTGGAGGTTGCTCAACAGCAACAGCCGCAGCAGCGACGTCAATGATTCCAAATGAAAAGCATGAACGCAGCTGCCTTGCGTCTCGAAAAAGGGCTCTCACGCTTTGGTAACGTTGACACAAAATAGCATCTGTGCATCATTTCGGTGTGTGTGCTTTTAAAAGTTCAGCATTAGCGGTGTGTAGCTTCACAAAAGTTTTCAGAAATTGTGATTCCTGTGATACACCGGGTTACAACCATAACGACATGGAAATATACAAAGTCCAAGTGGACTATTGCACAACACGACCTCTTCGTTCAGACACACCGAGTTCAAGTCCGAGCATGGTTTTGAGGGGTTGTTGCCTCACAGGAAAAAAAAAAAAAAAGGGCTTTAGGTTCAATTCCACCTTGGATCACGCTGAAAACTCAACTTTAGGGCTTATTTGTGTTTTTCTTTGTCTTCCCCAAACCGCTTTGTTGCTTTTCTCCAGTTACGAAAATTTCCCCCCCAGCCAATTTCTCAGAGAATAGATTTCACGGTATTGCATAATATATATGTGACATATAAATAAAAGACAGAAGTACATGCTGCTCCTTTTCAGGAAGACAGCCTGGGTTCGATTCCCGGCCAATTTCCCAATATGGAGCCATTGTCGGTTCCAAGCCAGGATAAATAAATCAATAAACTTCAACAGGGTGGCCGCAGTGCTGGAGCTGTCATTGGGTGAGAGGCGGGGTACACCCTGAGTTGGTCCCCACTTGCTAGCCAATCGCAGGGCACAAATAGAGAAAACAGCCATGACAATTCAGAGTGTTCATATCATCGACCGTGTGTGTGTGTGGGGGGGGGGGGGGGGGGGGGGTTGTGTTATGTGGGAGGAAACGGGAGCACTCGAAGAAAACCCACACAAGCACGGGGATGAGATGCCAACACCACAAAGGAGTGCCAGAGCCCAGATTTGAACCCACGGGCTCAGAACTGTGGAGCAGATGTGCAAACCAGTCAGTCACCCACCTTGACACTTTGTTTCATGAGTTGATTTTTTTTTAAATTCTAGTTTTTGATTCCCATGAGTTAATATTCATTATTTCTGTGTTAATTATTACTTTTGTCAGTTATTCTTATGCCCACTGTGGGTTTTTCTTTCAGTAACATAAGGATACCAATAATCTGGTCCACGTGTGTATACGCAGTACATACATACATGTGTGTGTATATACAGTATATACATACATAAAGGATGTTTAAGCATATATACAACGACATGACAACCCTACATACTGTGTAGACTATCAAGACATACACATAAAGTATGTATATATATATATAATATGTATTACTGTACATATATAAAGTGTGTACATAAATGCCAACATTTCACACATATTTTAGAGAGAGAGAGAAAGAGAGAGAGATGCCCTTGTTCTACTCACCTGGTTTTAGATTGCTGTTGAAATAGAAAATGACCATCAAGAAGCATCCGAGACTTAAAGCAAAAAGCATTCGAATGATTTTCGATTTCCTCATCCTGAGTCCTCGGGGGGAGACCGAGGTGACGACCAATCCCAGCCGGCGTTCATGCATAAAGGTGTTTTTGTTCGGACGGGCTGTCTGTCTACTTGATCACGGACATCGATCCGTCTTTCTGACCTTTGCTGCTTTTGGCTTGCAGTACATCTTCGCGTTTGCAGGAGATTAAGACGCGGGATCGGAAGCGCAGGTTACTCCGGTACCAAAGACAGTCCGAGTAAAAGGCTTCAACGAGTGTCAAAGAAGGCGAGGCGTTTTATTCAAAGGTGCATTGGACGCCCGGGTGGCTTCTTTCCAAAGGGTCCGTGCCCAGTTAACCCTTCCCTCCCCAGAGCGGATACAGCTGTGGAACCTTTCCAAGTAAAACGCTCACATCGCCATTTAGTCCGGTCACAGCGTGACGTGGTTTGGAAACGCAGAACTCATTTCTGACTTGAGAGGCTACGGTGAGTTCTTGTCAACACCGTTTGGATATTACATTTTATTGCTAATTTGGGACTAGAGCGACTGCCTGATAAAATGGTAATGTCGGATTTTCCTTTCCTGTGTATGAAGCAATTATTGTATGACTTACGAATGAGTGTGCCATCGTGGCAGTGTTTTTTATTTCCTCAGAATTAAACCATTTGGTCTGCTTCCACAAGACTCTACTTTGCGCTTTTATTTTGAAGCGGATACGTTGAACAATTTTGTTTTCCGGTGACACAACTGTAACTATAGGCACACAGGATACATATTTGCGTATCAGTTTGACTTCAACGTTTTGAAATTGAACGGGATGGATATATATATATATATATATATCCATCCCGTTAATGATTTGGGTGTGCCTGAGTTTTACCAAGGCAATGTGGTCCTGCGATGCCACCTTGTGGCGTTAATTATGGACGTTAATTTGGTGAGAACGGCAAGGGTGTATATCTTGAGAAAACCAATTTGTCGTTATAGCCAAACGAACCTGCAATTGTCCAGGTAAATTTGGTGCAAAGGTTATTTGTAAATGTAGAAAACAAGTGTCACAGTTGCAGCAAGTGAAACTTGGGAGTTGTTGAAAATAAATGGGTAGTTGTAGCAGAAACAAAGTTGTAATTGTGGCATGACTAACTTGGAGTTGTAGAAAAGATAAAACCCTTGGTCCAAATTACTGAATTTGACTGGTCAAAAGAATCAACTGACATTGATTGGTGCAAACAGCGCCCACCAACCACCTTACAGGTATGAATAACTTATTTTTGCACCATATTTTTGTTGAAGCCCCCAATCGATGAAAAAAAAACAAAGCGGAGAATGGTCGAGTCATGTTTACCTCATACTGAACATGTCACGTTAGGTTATGCAAGAGTGGCACTCCCCAGTGACTCAAGACTGCCAGTGATAAGGAGTGTGGGGTAAACAGCAAGTCAGAGTGAAACAAGGATTGCTCTTAACTGCAGTCTTGATTACACAATTGAGTGTCAGTCAGCAGATTAGGTTACTGGTTCTCAAAGGGCAGGAAATGCTCACGAGACCTCCCGGGAAACTTTGACTGCGATGGGACCAATACATAGAAGACTTTTAAAGCAAGAGATTGGATGTAAAGTTACTGTTATGATGAAACGTGAATGCTATAAATTTCTAAGCCCATTTCAAAAGGCCAGACATGAACAAATAGTAATGTTAACAGTCTACAAATATGCAATAATACTGTAGTTCATCACCTGCATGTTATTGACATGCAGCCTTCTTGCTGGAACCTGTCCAGGACGTAACCAGTTAGCCCCGTTTCAGCTTTTTTTAACAGGCCATTGGAATAACAAACACCATTGAATGAGCTCATCGGAGATTGTCCTCATCAAAATGGATAACGGGCTAAATAAAAGAAACCCTTCAAAGCACGGTTGGTCATGGCAACCCATGCAGGTGACAGTTGTCAGATGTGAGCGTTGAATGAAAGCTTTCATTCAACGCTCACATCTGACAACCGGCGGCGATTCTACTGATCACTTGAGAAGGTTGTATAGAGCACGCGCATCCTGAGGACACCTGCTCTTATTTCTGCAGGGCTCTCTGATCTGTTGGATATGAATAGCCGGCTCACTTAAACTGGTTATTTTTGATCCACTTGTACCTGTGTGTTGCATGACAAGCTACGGCCGTATTGCCACAAAGAATTTCTTGGTAACCATACAAAAGGTTAAAAAAAAAAAATCATTGTCAAAAAGATTCTTTATTTATCCTTGAAAGGTAAGCATCCACACACAAAGACGTACAAAAATCACAACAGATCTACAGATTGGTCACCCAAGAGTGGCTACATCTTTTACATCGACTTTTGTGATTATGTGTAATTTTAGATTGGATAATTTCAAGAGTGTAATGTAAATTTTGCACAGGAATTGAGGGCAGTGCAAAAGCGCTCCACATAATGTTCCTATAAGTACACCTGGCAAGCAGTCATTTACAAACACGGTTTAATGTAGTAAAAGACGCATCAAATTAACCAAGTATCGACGACAGAACGACGTACATTGGACTGAACGGGTTGTGTTGTGGGTGGCAATTAATTCTGCTGGAGCCTTGACAAATTCTAGCATGCCTAGTACAAGGTTGGGTGAAAAAAGGTTTTGGACGAAGGGGCTGGGACACTATGAGCTACACTTCTCCAGAGGTGAATCAATCCCTGCCCACCAAAGCATTTTGGGTTCCAGGCAAGGACATCAAGAACAGCTCCGGCGCACACAGACACGTCACTCTTGTGACGTGCATGGCCGTCCGTGCTCCTCCGAGAAGGTCACAAATAGAGAGCCCAGGAGTTTGTTTTCAGCAGAGTAACCCCGCTGTTCAGCAGAATGCCCTCAGATCAAGTTTGCTCAACCAGAGTGAGCTCGCACCTGCACCTTAGCTTCCACGAAACCCAAATCGAGCATCTGTACTTTTTCCAGATGCTGGCCGCATTGTACAATTTGTCCTGAGAAACGACGGCCCAGTAGAGGCACCGGTTGGGAGTTGAAGGCTCAGGTTGTTTGGAAGCTAAGACAAGATGGCGGCGAGGTGGACCGCGTGAGAGCATTCTGCTAAACAAGCAGGGCTTAACCTCAGCAGCCAGCCTGGGTGATGTCACCTCCGGAACTTTTGGTCACGTCCAGAGTGGTGAAGACCTGCGGGCGGGGAATGGAGACAACTCAGACAATGCAAGTCCTGCACCTATTCCACGTAGAGACATGATCTCAAGTCTTTCATAAAGCAGCAAATTATACCTCCACAATGACCAGGGTATGGCAGTTGCTACTTGAAAAATGTAAAATCTGCAAATTGATCAATGCACTTTTTTTCCCCCCCAGCAGTGTTCTTTCTTTTATGGATGTGGCTACGAAAGGCATCTTGTTGGAATTTTGAAATGCACCGTTTCACACCACTTCCTGTTGCAGTCATTCCGATACAACGGAACACAATTGCATCATGCTGAAGGAGCTTCGTTCAAAAGTTGACAAAGGGAACTAGCGCGTCAACCACATCTGGGAGCGAGATGGAGAAGATTGCTTTCAAATTGAAAAGGTCATTTGTGCGTTTTACCTCGGCACACGTTGGGTGGATGCCAATGGTAGTGTCCAGATGCTCTTTGGTCGCACCGCATTTCATAGCGGCGCCAAAGCCTTGCGTTACCTCGCCTGCGTTGGGACCCAGGTAGTGAAAGCCAATCACTCGGTCCTGTAAGTTAGAAAACATAAATCACTCAGGAAAACGACTTCTGTTGCAAGTTTCTCGAATGGTCACAACATTGACACTTATTTATTAGAGTCTGGATGTCAGCAGGAAGCACCCCCCCGCCCCCAAAACAAACTTGGTAGGGTATTTTAGGTCGCTTTCAGCAGATTTTGCACTGGAATTTTTTGCTTAAATATACAAGTTGCTCAAGATCGGATTGATATTGTTGAAAATGAATGGCAGTTTATTTTCCGAGTCAAATTTTTATTTTAAGTGAATTTGTTAGAGGAAAAAAAAACCCCGGACCATCTTGAAATATGGCTTCCTAAAGCTCTTCAGGAAGTACAGCTTGCGCTATTTTGAACACAATTCACCAAATGAGGCCACCTAACCTTCAAGACTGCACTCCCCTGACTTTGCTCGCTATCACCTTTCTCTTCATTTGTACAACGGCTGGATTCTGCGTCTAGCTGCCATCATCAGCTCGTTTGCGTTGCTAGCTAGTTTCCCGTGAAAGACTTTCTCCGGGGCGCCTCTCTTAGATTCCGAAATTCTGTCTGCTTCTACTCCTCTCTGCAAAGTCGCAAGGTATCTGCATCACATACAACGCACGCAAGGGCGAGCAAAAACGCGACTGACGACCGAGGAGAGTCGTCGGAGCCGAGTCTTACGTTATCCAATTTGTTGCAGATGATCTTGGCATAGCATCTGTTGTTGTCCCTGCCAGGCACAGTAAACTCCAAAGGCCAGAACAGACTGTGGTAAACCTGAATAGGACCAAATAAATCAAGTCTACATCAACAAGCAAACAAATACTAACCTGCAAATAGCATTTGACTGTGCCCGACAAGGTTACCTCGAGGTTGTCCTGCCCGTACAGTTCGGTGGCTCTCTCCTCAGACAGACCGCAGGAGCCGTACTCCAGCGGAGTGAACACAGTGGTGGGAACATTGATGTAGTCGCACTAAAGAGACAGTTCGAGTCATATGGCAACTGTTTACCCCCCAAGTTTTAAACAATGTGGGAAACATTTTCATTTGCTTCTTATAGAGATTCATGGGGGGGAAAAAATGAAAGTGACAATTTTGACAGACGGCGACAAAAAGCACACTTGGCATTTTCGCAGTTCTCCATTTGAACCGATCAGACAAGGTTCCGTTTCCTTTATCTCACAGTCTTGCATTTGTTGTTCAATTAAAACAAAGAAGCAGTTTCTGATGACCGCGTGCGTACCTTGACTGTTGAACCTCCATAAAGACGACGCGCCAGCAACTTTCCGGCCTGGATGGCAACCGGCGTCAGCTCCCACTTGCCCTCCAAGATGTCGCCGATGGCATAGACGTGGGCTACGTTTGTTTGTTCTTCATCATTGACGGGAATTTTCCCATTCCTTGGAAGTCGCAAGAAGACGGCAGCGAAAAAAAAAAGGGAGAAAACGTAATTGACATTTTGTAATGTGATTCTTTTGTTGGCCTTAAATTTAGACATATGGTGACAGCTTGGTCACCATACGACCGTTTCGAAACAGGCCAAAGTCATCACAATGCAGCTCCGGTCTAGTGTTGTTTGACTCAAAGCTAAGAGTAAGACACCGAACTACCAAGGTCATGTGAGACAGATCGTGCACGGAGCAGAATTATTTAACCACCGCAAGCCTTACCGTTACTTAGCGGCTTCATCTAAATGCAGCATTACTAGCGTCACAAGACTGAAGCATGACTCAAAGCTCCCTTTTAGGCTTGCCGTATGTGATCTTAATCCCTGCTGACTGCCTTGCCCCAAGCAGCCAGCCCATCCAAAATGTATGCAAAGTAAACGTCCACAATTATAAAATGAGTTGCCAAAATGCCGCCCTTCCAATCAAATTCAAGAAAAACCACAAATTCTTGCCTTCACAAGACTTATTACGTTACAGCAGCAGATGGAACAACTGAGGAAAATGAAGAGTCACTTCGGGTCAACTCTTGTCAAATCACAAATGCAACAATTTAAGACCACTTACTTAAACCACAGGGTGTGCAGAGTTTTTTTTTTTCCTTAACAAATCAAACAACATTCCAGATTGTGCTGACCAAAAAGTCTGCCGTTGCTTGTATGATCTAAGGACATTCGCTTGGAACGATGTAATGATTTCACAGCAACTACTTATGAGTCGTTTGAAGAATGCACATAACCAGCTGATCAAATACGCTGATGACATTTTACACGCCAACTGGAATCAAACATTCACCCAGACCCTGGTAAGATACTGTGCGCTCTCACGCAAAGAGTGTAAACAGCAGGCTTCCAAACACCTGATCGAAATCTCGGCTTTATCTTTGTCCTTCAAAATAAAAGGCAGACCGAGCACGACTTTTGCTGTTCCAGCTAGTCTTTTTACTCCAAGTAGGCACCCTCCTCCCACTATACTACCGAGAGACATGTGACCATGACAACTGCTGACTCATCATGACTCTCCAGCATGCATCTTAAAGGTACAGGTCACCAAAAAAAAAAAAAAAAAGTAGGTGAAACTTACTTAGGGTTAACTTTGACCCCTATCTTGTCCAGGCCAATCTTGTCAGTGCACGCATCTCGACCCACCGCTATTAATACCTGAGGACCATAGAATGGTAGAAAGGTTGATGGATATCTACAGGTATTTGCATCCTTTTTTTTTTTTTTTTTTTTAAACAGTCAGCTGTGTTTTTGAACAAAACATACCTGTTGTCCAATAAAACAGGTTTGTGAAGAGTATGTCCAAATCAGAGCAGACCGACGGACTTACAGTGTTATACTGGACCTCGATGACATCACCATTCTCCGTGGATTTAGCTGTCACCTTCAGCCAGCCCGGAGTGCCTGCTTCCAACTCCTCTATCTGACAAGCACCAAATGTTCATTTGTTGCCGTTGAATTGTCAGCGATATAAATGCTAAAAATAAAGAATTTTCTCGACTCACATTTACAGGGACGTATTTACGGATGAATTTGATGCCATGTTCCTCCATGTGTTCACCCGCACGGTCTGCCATTTCCTGGTCAAAGCCCCTCAGGAGAATGGAACGGACCATGATGGTGACATCGAGACCGAGGCCAGCAAGGAAGCCACCACATTCCAAGGCGACATAAGATGCACCGATCACCAAGGTCTTCCCGGGGCAGTACGGCAAGGAGAAGAGATCGTCGCTACGGGAAAACAAAAGGTTCATCGGGTAAATCAGCAGTGAATTGCTCTGCTGCTTTAACGCAAGGGGACCTGGGGGGGAGCCGTCAAACTCGCCAAGCAGGTCAGACTAGCCGTTGACATTTTTATATTGGGGGGCGAAAGGCAAATAGAACGGTTGACAACGTTTAGAGCATGGGTGTCAAACATACGGCCCGCGGGCCGGAACCGGCCCCCAAGGAGGTTCAATCAGGCCCGCAGGATCATATAAAAGTGAAAAAAATGCATAAAAGACACGGAATGAATATTGTTAATGAGGTGCAATTCATGGAGTATCCGCAAGGGGACACACTGTTTTGATCAGAACAAAGGAAAGACATGATATTTTGGTTATTTATAGCAGAGTATGGTATAATTTTAATGGTCCGGCCCACTTGACAGCTACTGAGGTCATATGTGGCCCACAATGTGAATCGAGTTTGACACCTCTGGTTTAGAGGGTTGGGATGTCCTGAGATAAAGCCACCTTGGCCCCGTGGAGAAAATTGCTTTCATCTCCCCTAACATGCTGAACTGGACCTGGACGGGGTGTTCTGCCATAGCGCGTGGTCCAAAAGCAATATGTTCATGTATAATGAAGAAATATAAAATGGAGCTCTTACCTTGTGATGCAGTACTCCTTGTCTCCAGGTATTCCCAGGTAACGTGGTCGCTCACCTGTAGCCAGGACAAACTTAGCTGCTGTGTAAAATGTCTCCTTGCCTCGCTTGTTTAATGCCTGTAGAAGAACGACATTAAATACTTGGCTGCCAATGGAAAGCTTGCACAACATGCAGGTTTGATGTCATCGTCGATTATGGATGGCGTGTGAAGCTTTCAAAAGCACTCAGGAGCACGGACAACTAAAAACGAAAGCGACTTCCAGGCCAGACAAGGCAAAAGGGGACTTCTACTTCTGTTGTAAAGCAGAGCTGATTTACATTTCGCTGTGACCATTGTCGGCTCATTCAGGTGAACCCATGTTCGAATTTTACCATCCATGACACGAATGCCATAAAACACAAGCCAATTCAAACGGCAGCTTCTTTTTGCTCAATTCCAAACCGTCGCATTTCTGAAAGCCGTCGTAACACAATGCCCGACGTCTTACCTTGATCTTGTGGGGTTCGACGAATTCCGCATAGGCATTGACATAGTTGACATTCTTGTCCCTCAGCGCCACCCTGTAGCCCCAGTTTAGTGAGCCAATGTAGTCGTTAATGGCCGTCTTCATCGTCTCCCAGTTGTGTTTGACTGACCGCAGGCGGAACAAGGAGAGAATAGTGAGCGGCGGTGGCACGAGGACAGCGCCAACGTTTACTGCTGCTGGCGAGAGGCTCTCCATATTCCTTCTGGTTGTCAGTGGAATGAAGTGCTTACCAGTTTCATCAAATTCCCAGCCAAACTTGCGTGCGTCTTGCATGGCGGTAGCAAGCAAGGCGGTCTGGTGCATCAGTTTCTTGGGAATGCAGCCGACATTCACGCAGGTTCCACCTAGACCTGATAACCACAGTTAAGATTCCACATTAACGTGCCATAGCCACAGCCTGGAGGTCTCGGATCATCGCCAGAAAAAAAAAGAGGGCGATCAATTTAAATTCAGCCACAGCAAAACACATTTTTATGGGTGTCGATTACAAAATAAAAAGACCCCGTTTTCACCATATAACATCAAAGACTCTTATCCCAAAGCGCATATTTAATCCTCTACTTGATGTTCTATTATATTTAGATGGAGAATTTTATCTCAAGATTGCTGCGTCTTCACCAAATTACCGTTTGGCATAACAGAGCGAGCGGAACACACATGCAATGTATTGTAGAAAGGCCCAAAGTAGTGGATGCAGTGGACCAACTCAAATATTGTCTCAGTTTTCACAAGGGTACACAAAGACGAACGACCATTCGCGCTCATAATCACACTGAGGGACAATTTAGAGTGTTCCATTAACCTGCCAGGCTTGTTTTTGGAATGTGAGAGGAAACTGGAGAACCCGGAGAAAACCCACACAGGCACGGGGAGAACATGCAAACTCCACGCAGGAAGGCCCGGAATAAAACCCTGGACTTCTGCACCGTGAGGCAGATGTGCTAACCACTCACCCATCGTGTCGCTCCCAAACAGATAGCTTTGAAGAAATATCTTACCCCAAGTGGTCCCTTTTGGTGTGGGAACAACAAAGTCCAAAACCATTACTTTTTTCCCCAAAGTCGCAGCTTCCTTCAAAAAGACAAAATGAATAGGAAATAGAGAGAAATTACATTGGAAGCTATTAGTTCCACTCTGAGCCAATCAGAAAACAAAAAAAAAATGTGATATCCACTCACTGCGCTGCAATTAAGGTTCTCACCTTTGAACAGGACAGTCCACCAGAGCCGCCTCCAATGACAATAAGGTCATAGTCATACGCTTCATTTTGTCCATTCAGCAGTTGATGCAGACTGCCGTCTTTATGGGCCTGACGCGCACGCAAGCACAGTTAATATTGATGGTATATTAGGCGCAATTTGCACAACCAGTATGACATTTTCTTGGAATTATCCGTGTGCTTTTGTGAATCATTAATTGTTTGCCACTATAGCCGAGTGTAAAAAAACAAAAAAATAAACCCAACTGTACTGTATTCAAAATATGTTACCTGCATTGTCTTGTCACAGCCACCAACATGCGTTTTGTTTATGAAAACATTTGGAACAGTTTTTTGTCCAGTCATCTCGAGTAGCATCTCCTGATAATTGGTTCCATCCTCTGAAAACAACAGAAGTGTCTTGAATACCAATTTGTTTTGAACATATAATTGTGCAGCACATACAAACAAAAACAGGAGACAAACTCCTACATCCAAATGAAGGTTTATATTGCACTACTGCATAGGTGTCAAACTCGGGTCCTGGAGGGCCGCTGCCCTGCATGTTTTCCAAGTCTCCCTGTTGCAACACACCTGATTCAAATGAGAGCTTGCTGATGATCTGATCATTTGAATCAGGTGTGTTGCAACAGGGAGACTTGGAAACTATGCAGGACAGCGGCCCTCCAGGACCTGAGTTTGACACCTATGCTACTGCAATGTCTAATTCTAACAAATACTACTGGTAATTACAAATGAAGTTGCCCACTGAGTCAGATCCCCCTTTCAACGCTGTCTAGTCCATTTTTTTTTTTAAAAAGGGTAATTGATGGGTTGGTCAAAAACAATTTTCTTGACTGGCTTATGACTAAGACGTTATTTTTGTCTTGTGTCATTTGTATCCTGACCTTCATATCCTTTTATGTCAATAAATCAACAAATACATAAATACTGTACACGGGTCTGAAACTACCAAAGTGCCAGCTAATCGTGAAAATGTGCCCGTTAGAGAGTTCGAAATGACCCCACATACAAGAATGCTACCGAGAAAAAGAAATGGAAGTAAAAAAGGCTGTTTGGTTAAGAAATGCGGCTAAAGCGTCAGTGTTTAGTAGCATGATAGGATTACTATTTAGTCGCGTAGTGTTTGGATTATTTATAGTCAGTCGTCATTTTTTGGTGTGGGGGCAGTGCCAAAGATGCTGAGTCATTGTAGGGATCCGCAGGAGGAAATGGATCTTACCCATGAGATCCAGCTCCACCACATTGCACTCCACTTTGAGTTCTTTGAACAAGTCTTTTACCTAGACAGCAACACACGACCATTAAACACAATCCGAGTCCGAGTTGAAATATGAACAATGAATAAATACAATCAGCAATGAACGGTGGTACAGGCTAACTCGGCATGTGAACGTTTCCATTACATGAGTGGTGGTAGGGGTACATGCCAGAAACTAGACGAAGCCCGTTTAGTTCGCGGTAGAGCATTCCAAAATCGATACGACACGATCAAGTTTGGTCCCGATAAAACCAAATACCATACCGTCACACAATATGGACAATAACTTTTGCTGAAGACCACCACTCTGCTGGAGTCAATTAGCGATTGTATCCGACTCTTAAGTTCGTTCCTCCCGGTATCATTTTCGATGGGAGGCATTTTCAAGGTGGAAATACTCCCGTCCACGCCGTCAGTAGATGGCCGGTGCGCACGGAGGAAAAGTACAAGAAAATATGTCGCAGTTTCTTGAGATTTTCTTCAGAAGACCAGGCTGACAAACAACCGGACCGCTGGGCTGTCCTTTGCGTCCGCTAAGCGCCCAAACCGCGCCTGAATGCGCCAACGTTACTCCCACTGGTTTATAGCCATTTGTATGGTGCGCTCGATTTGTGACACGTAGTCCACCGTCCTGCACGATATACGTTTGTCAACAACGACTCCGCCGACACGGCTAATCCTGATTTTCAAAACCAACCCATCTAACAAAACGTCACCGCGTTGCCGTGCAACATGCCATAAAAGCGCGACGACATTAAATTCCCTCGAAATGTTCGCATAAGATAAACGTGGAATATGATTCACTTACACGTTTGTCATAAAAAAACATCAGTTGGAGGAAAGTGTCATAAAGTTAAAAGAACCGACAACAAAAACACCCTTGAAGGCAACAGGTGAATAGCTTGTATCTGGCGCCGTTTGTTGGTCAGAATACGCAATGACAAATGACAGGCACTAACCTCTGGCATTTCTTCGACGGAAATGATACTGAGCGTAACATATTTGACAAACGTTATTATAGAGGCGAAATAAGTTAGTGTGATTTTATCTTATTTTATAAACTATACATGCATATATAGGCCTGTATTTGCTTGATGGATGGATAAAATATTTATCGATACAAAAAAAAATGAAAACGATGAAACATCCAGCTCTATATATCAACTATTGCGCGTTTTATTCTTTTAAACTTGAAAACAAGTAGCATACGAGTTTTCTCTGCATGTTTTGAATGTAATGCTGACAATTTATTGCTCTGCTTGTTTTTTTGCGTCACTTCGCTTCATCCGACGGACGAAATCGACGCGCATGCTTTTCAGGTGAGTGGATGGATGAGTGGAGGTTGAAGCCAAGTTCACTTTTGCAACGATGAACGTCAAACATTGTGGTTTCAACACACCGGGACATGCAGAGACATTCCATCATGACGACATGCCGTTAGTGATGTGAAGGAATTCACTCAAACTCGTGAATATGTGTGTGTGTGTGTGTGTGTGTGTGTGTGTGTGTGTGTGTGTGTGTGTGTGTGTGTGTGCGTGTGTGTGCGTGTGTGTGCGTGTGTGTGCGTGCGTGTGTGTGTGTGTGTGTGTGTGTGTGTGTGTGTGTGTGTGTGTGTGTGTGTGTGTGTGTGTGTGTGTGTGTGTGTGTGTGTGATTTGCCTTGTTGCTCCACCTCCATCGCCGCCTCAACGCACAAGGCAAGCGAACGTCGTCTTTCAAGAGGAAGCACACGAGGCAACTTTTCTACCGTTGTAAGGCGAACCGGAGAGGACCATGGCCGAGAATAGTAAGATGGGTCCGAACCTACAGGCCGGTGCTGGATTCCTTGCCAAAAGGGTCCAGAAGTCATTGAATCGCGCACAAGAAAAGGTGAGCTGAGGTGCTACTGTAGTTTTCCAATGTGTCGAATCTCGATACGATACTTGGCTGTACAGTATTGTGTTGAGTGGATCGCGGTTCAGGGGAAAGTACTATAGTTTAATTTAGTTTTTGCAAAAGTAGCAAGTGAAATATTTGCTGTTGTGTCTGGAATATGCTGTGATCATTTTCTGTGCTGTGGCCCGTGGTACGATATTGTCTTTTTAATTGCAGTGACGAAACCACTCGTCCAGAATCGATCTTACCTCGTTTCGATCCGTGTGAGAACATCACAGCATTGTTCAGTACGGCACAGCTGTGTTCCAACACACAAGCCACCACTTCCTGATTGTGAAGTTCCTCTGCGTTCTGTCTGAACTCTATGAGACTAAGTTTGAGGTTTATTTGTTTGATAGAACAAGGTTGAAGCAAACGCCCCCAAAGCTTTGGTGGATTACTGCGTGCTCAGACTTTGCAGACTTAGTGTTATTTTAGTGGTTCAGACAGAGAGGTCAGATGCTTTGTTTCAGATTGAAAGGTGACGGTCATGAGCAATGCGGGGGAAACAAACACTTGGCCGTTAAATATTCATTTGAGATGATGCAGAGACACGCGCAGTGTTCGATATATACTTTGGTGACAGTAACTTGACAGATCAACTCTTCCAATCTCTCATCGGACAACGGCATTCAACATTTAAAAGCCTCACATAATAATAAATGTTTATACCGGAGTCCGTCGTGGTTGAGTGGGACTAATTTGATTCTCTGTTGGCATTGGCAGTTCTTGCTGAACGCAACAAAATCTATTCATGTTGTCCCGTGAATTGGTACATTTGGCTAATGGGGAATAATAAAACGTCTAAGGCATGCGAAGCACAAGCTAAATTCTGTTAAAATCTCAACTCTCTGTTCACGCAGGTACTTCAAAAACTGGGCAAAACCGTGGAGACCAAGGATGAACATTTTGAGGTTTGCTTGCAGAACCTCAACAAACAGCAGGTACATAGAGTGGGCCCACATGCTTTGGATCCCGTCTATTGTTACGTAATGTGAAAGATAGATAAAAGGCAATTTACTGTCTTTGTCCTTTCAACTTTTTCGAACAACAATTTACACAGCCTGCGATGGTGTCGAGCAATACCGTCTTACTTTTTGCTACTTTGTATACTAAAATGAGCTCCAAAACGTTTTATCTTGGTACTACTACCGGAAATAAAATCGGTTGTCCTTTTAATTAAAGCTGCTGTTTTTCTTCCTCTCTCACAAAGTCATTCTGTACCTATCCAAAAGTGTGCATTTTTATTCTTCACTTGCTGGCTAAGTCATGAGTATGTAGGGACTCCAGTTCCTTAAAGCACTTTCACTGGAAACATTCAAGTGTTGTGCGTTTTGGAAGTACTACTTTCCATTGAGCAACAGGAAGGATGTTGAATGCTAACAACACGTGAGAACGATTTTCACTTTAGAATATTTGTCATCGAGGTGTCCTATTTGAATTTACAGCACTGAAGAGAGAACCTGTCGACGTTTTAGGGCTTCAATGTAGTGTCATCTTGCAGAGACACACGCTGTGAAGTTGGCAAACCAAAGTTAGTTGTTCGTCCTTCTAATGCCAATTTTGAAGTTTAGGGGGCACTAATTGGTTTCCATAATTGGTTTGGCATCCGCCTTTGGTCCGACACAAAAAGTCACGGGTGGCATCATAGCTACCGGTAATTTCACACTGCATCTAAAAGGAGATGTTACGCCACAATTAATAGTACCTGGGACAAAAAGGTTGTTGTGGCCCTCCCCTTAAAAAAAAAATATATAAAATATTATTCATTTATTTTTGTACACCAGTCCATGGTTGCAATTGCACACTGTACACCGACATATAAATGGTGGTAGAAAAAATATCAAATTATATTAATTGTGGTTCAGTAAATCCTATTAAATATTTGTGTGTGTGTGTGTATATATATATAAGCATATATATATATATATACACGCCTAGACTGCAAATTTCCCCAGTGTGGGACTAATAAAGGTTATCCTATATATATATATATATATATATATATATATATATATATATAGGGCGGCCCGGTAGTCCAGTGGTTAGCACGTCGGCTTCGCAGTGCAGAGGTACCGGGTTCGATTCCAGCTCCGGCCTCCCTGTGTGGAGTTTGCATGTTCTCCCCGGGCCTGCGTGGGTTTTCTCCGGGTGCTCCGGTTTCCTCCCACATTCCAAACACATGCATGTCAGGCTGATTGGACGCTCTAAATTGTCCCTAGGTGTGAGTGTGGGCGTGGATGGTTGTTCGTCTCTGTGTGCCCTGCGATTGGCTGGCAACTGATTCAGGGTGTCCCCCGCCTACTGCCCGGAGATGGCTGGGATAGGCTCCAGCACCCCCCGCGACCCTAGTGAGGATCAAGCGGTTCGGAAAATGGATGGATATATATATATATATGTGTGTGTGTGTGTGTGTACGTATTTGTATATTAATGTGTATTATCAAAGTAGTGCTGTGTGTGTGTGATGTTATTCTGCTAACATTTATTCTGATTTTGGCGGAAAAAAAGCTCAAATGATACCAAGGTGCAATGTGAAGTGAAATCACACTAGCAAATTTTTATTTGTACGAGTTATTTTTACTTTGTGGTCTGCAGAATTAATTGGACGTGACTGTATTAGCGGCGTTAGATGGCAAGGGTGCTCTGCAATACAGTATACAGGAATTCTCCATGCAAGTGTTTGAAAAGAAATCACCAGGTGCACATTAGTGCCTATCTTGCAACTCACGGAGGTTCATTTTCTCACTTATTTTTGTCTGCACACAGGTCGATGGAAGCAGGTTGCTTAAAGATGTTAAGGCCTACTACAGTGCTGTGAAAGGCAAGTGTCCCGAGCCTTAATTTATCTGCAGTCCATTCTTTGAACAAACGGAGACGTTCGGCTGAAATGCGACGACCGTGAGTAAATGGGAAGTGAATTTGAACTATTCTTGGAGCCTGCGGCTTGTTTTGCAATGATGTCTGCGTTGCCTCAGAGAAAAGTAAAAACAGCCTCAGCCTCCGGGATATTGTTTTGACGAAACGGTTTAACCGCTGGTTTGCTTATTGTTAATTGTTACTACGTGAGCTCCGGTCAGGAAGCAAGTGTGGGTTTGACCTTCTCATTGTGGGCGAAACATTGCCGCAAGCCTTGAAAACAAAGTGACTTTAATGCACCGAGCGCTGCGGATGCAAAATGGGCCGGTGATCCAATATGTATTCCCATTTCCGCAGCTGTGCACGAGACATCGAAGCGGCTGTCTCAGACTTTGCAAGATGTCTACGAAGCTGAGTGGAACGGAATGGAGGACCTTGCCGTCATTATCGGAGTATTTTCATGATTTTGGTTTTCTTGAATTATCTGAAGCGACTCTGGCAAATGACGGCCTCGTAAAAGTACCGTATTACATTACAGGACCGTATTTTTCTATTTGTGGGTTTTATCCACAAATGTGTATTCTCCGCACTTTCTGCCTTTTTTGTGGCCTGACCTTGAGCACTAAAACGGAATGATTGAGGTCATTCAATCACACGGCCTTGAAACGAACACAGAAATACCTGTTTAAAGTTCCCTCTCTTGAGCAGCCTCCTTATTTTTCTTTGCCCTTCTCTGAAATAATTCTTGCTATTATTTGTTTAAACCAGTTTTCAGTAGCACCAAAGTGAACTTGAGCTCATCCGAAATCTTTCAGAGTGAAGATTTACTGTGGAACGACTATGAGGAGAAAATGAATGACCAGATTGTGCGCACCATGGAAAACTATACAAGCCAATTTCCAGAGGTCAAGGTATCCTTTGTATCTGCTTTTTTTTTTTTTTAAATGAATTAATTACGGTAATTAATTATCTTTGCCTGCGAAACCGATTTCAGACACAAAATGAACACTTTGGGTTTCAGGAAAGAGTCGCCAAGCGTGGCAGAAAGCTGGTGGACTACGATTCATCACGGCATCACGTGGAAGCGCTGCAGGGTGCCAAGAAAAAGGATGATGCTAAAATAGCGAAGGTAGTCTTTGGGAGACCTTTTTAGGACGGTAGCAGATCCACTGTGGAATGTGTCTTGTTTACTAGGCAGAGGAGGAGTTTAACAAAGCCCAGATTGTCTTTGAAGAGATCAATAATGAGCTGAGGGAGGAGCTACCTCTTCTATATCAGAGGTATGATTGTATTGGGGGGGGGGGGATACACTTCATCTTTTTTCTCTTCTATTCCGGCAGATTTTCGATTGTCCATCTGAAACTAAAAGAAATACGACATTTTATCAAAAATATATTTTTTACGGGGCATAGTACAGCACTACCTCGGCTCTTTTCACAGCAGCCGATTTGGTTTCGCTAAGCCATAAATAGCGGAGAATTTTAAGACAAACAATCCACCTTCGGAATGATCAAAACATTGTGTGTATGTTCCTCATGCGCGCTGTATGTTGAATATTTCGGAGAATGCTTCCGTCGAGATTCCCTATTGCCAGCATGATGATGATGATGATGATGTGCACTCTTCCTCCTCCGACTGTCGGTTTTGGCTTCAGTCAGATAGACAGACAATCATTATGTCAATGTTAACTTGCAACAGGTTTTGACAATCACGTCATTGATTACTCTTGAGAAAATGTATCGCGACTCTTTAATGTTACATCGTCTGTCAGAAAGTGTCATGTCCATTTGACATTGCCTTTCACACCCCCAGAAAAAAGAATGTCAGGTTTTCAGAATGTATATCAGAACGCATGTCACGAGGATAAGCTGACTGACAAATAAATGTTATCCGTTTGTCTGTAGCCGCATCGGTTGCTACGTGACGGTGTTCCAAAACGTTTCAAATCTGAGAGATGTCTTCTATAAAGAAATGAGTGTGGTAAGATAAGGCCATTTTTCTCACAGTGCTGTCGAGAAGTATTTGACCGGAAGACCAAAGTTGTCTTTCAAACATGATGCTTTTGTGTGCAGCTGAACAAGGATTTGTACAACGTGATGAAGAAACTCGAAGATCAGCACTCTGGAAAAGCTTTCATCATAAAGGGTTTGAGCAGGTGATATGCCAAGAATATGAAAAGTCAAACAACAGTCCTCAAAAGTCCAAAAGTAACGCCGGTTTATCTTTGCGCAGCCCCGCAGGGAAGTCAAAGAAGAGGAAGTCCTTGGTGATCTCCAATCCGATCCCGTGCAACACAGCTTTCCCATCTGATCACGTGTCCATCCATTCCACAGCCCAAAACGGGAAAACCGCTTTACCCACCTCTCCTGGGCCACAAACTCAAAGCAACGCCGGCGAAATCAGTATCGTCGAGGATGGTAGCGTCCCGACCAAAAGCGGCCAATCCTCGGAGTCTGACCTGAGTTCCTGTGGCACCAACACACCCAAAAGGCAGTCGCTGTGCGTCAGTGAGCCCGGCGAACCGAGCGCGACAACTGAAAGTCTCGAGGAGGCGGAGGCGGTCGCCGGACTATCGACGAATCCGCCGGATAACTCCGGCGTGGAGAAATCGGACCTCGCGGGTCAAGAAACATCCACCCCCTCGGATGGCGAGGGACGTGATGCGCCCCTCGTTCCAGAGCAGGAGGAAAGTGCAAGCCAAGCGCCATCAGAGGAAGAAGCCAAGACCAAGACGACACCGGTTCCCGCCCCTCGTCTATCTTTCCGCTCGGAGAAAGGTCCTCCGCTGCCCGCTGAAGCGCAACGGGAGGAGATGGAAGGCGCATCGGATATCAAGGACACGGCGGGCGCACGCGATGACTGCGACAGCCATTTCCCACCTGGCTTTCTGTACAAGGTAGAAAGGCCGCCTTGCTGCTGTGTCAATGTCATACTCACCAGGCACCCGTTTTTGTTCTCGTCGTTAAACCAGAAGAAAGGTTTTCAGAAAATGTCATGCATCCCTGTGCAGAATTTATTTTGGAGAATGAGAATCTCAACACCGTTTAAAGAAGTAACGAATAGCGACGACGTTGGATTTGTGTAATTCGAGGCAGCGGTCCTGAATGTTGACTGATGTGACCTGTGCTTCACACCAGGGGGTGGCGCTAAAGAGCCACGCAGCGTCTGAAGGTGGTCAGCTCCAGTGTGAACAGGGAGAGATAATTCTGGTGTTTGCCGACACGCAGCAGGTCTGTTTCGAAATCCTTGTCAACTATTTTTTCTTTCCTTTCACAACATTGTAAGCCGTCAAAGCAAATTGACCGCAAAGCTCTGAATGGGCAGGATTTCATTGTTTTCTTTCTTAATTGCTTTTTGGGGTGCTGGCAATTGAAACGGATGACCAGATGAGAGTCACAAACATGATAAGTGTCTTGTGTTTATGGATGATGTCTCTGTCTTGCAACAGGAAGGTCTGTTGAAAGGAGTTCGTGAGGAGAGCTGGCAACTGCACAGAGATCTAGAAAATCACGCCGGGACTTTCTCAGAAGACCTCATTGGGCCTGTTGAGGAAGATTGACGCAATATTCGCTCCTTCCTCCCATGAGTAGTTGAGTGACTCATGTGTATACACACACACACACACACACACGCGAGCGAGCGCAAATGGTCCAAATTGTTTTGGGTGTGGAAGCTGCACAAACAAATCTTCCAAGTCCTCTGTGAATACTTCGCATGTTTTGATGTTGTAACTTGTGGAAAAAAATGAACTGCGAAGTTGAACTGAATTTTTGTAGAGACTTTTGGATAACTCAAGTGAACCCTTTTTAACATTTTCAGTGTTTGTATTTTTATTCTTCTCATGAAACACTGTGAAACCGTCTTTTTTTTTCTAAATGCAGTTTGTAATATTTGTCAATAAAGGTCAAGTTGAAGAAAAGTTTATCTGGTCTGTGGGTGGCTACTTGCAAACTGAGTCACATGACCTGAACAATTCGTGGACATCCAGTTGCAAAGCTCAAATGAAAACGCTGTCCTTACAAAGCGTGTATAAAAACATCTACAAAAACTCATTTTCCACTCTATTGCCAGTCTTAATTTCAAGGTCTCACTAGGCTTTGTCATCAATGGTATGAATAAATGTCAGCCACATATGTCCCAAAACCAACTGGGTGTCTTTGGGAATCCACGACACACCGCAGGGATTAAGTTACTCATCTGGCCGGCGAACGCTTTGCGGGTCCCACAGGAGGCGTGTGTACTGCCAACATCTGTGTTACGTTATCGTCACTCCTGCAACCACAACCCAATTCCGGAAGTGTCGGTTCTGGTCTTGTTAATGGCTGAAAAGTGTTGACTAGATTATTTACATTCACAACAGACACACTGCTCGAACAACTCTTCTACCCGCATTAAAATGCTTGTCCGCACATACGAAGGTCTTGTCCCTGTAATACACAAATGCTCATGAAATGACAACCCTCAATACAAGATAGTATTATTCATAGAATCGAAAAAGAGAAACAATGGTCTGTCAGAAAGATGTTACCTGTTGGTCCGATTAAAAACTTTGGGTTTCAGGCCGAGCGATTTGCAGTGTGCAGTGTCGGTCATGTCGGAAGAAGGGTGATGGCAGTGATGAGAATTATGCTTTGTGTTGTTTTTTTCAATGGTACCTCGACTTCCTCCCACATAAAAAAAAAACAGTATGTTTCTTAAGGTTAATAGAGGGCGAGATTCACCTTCGGTGGCAATGGTTATTTTTCTGTCTCCGAGGTCAGCCGGGATAGGCTGTATTTCGTGATAGATAAATGAAGCTTCATGAAGCACTTGTGATCCTTTTTGACTCCTCGAGATGGCACTCTTGCTTTCCAGTTGCAGTGGAGATGTCATAAATTGACTCTGTGCTAGCCTTTGTCTTTAAACCAAGAGCAAGGAGTAAAAAAAGAATACCATCCGCAAGCGCTTCATGAAGCTTCATTTTGCCATCAAAAGAGACCCGTAACCCTGATATGCTTGGACACAGTATATGGACAAGTGTGCTTGAGCACCCCGAAAGGAAATATCCGAGAATCACACCAACATGTGTTATATTTTTTTAACTGAAAAACAGTGTTGATTCCACTGTCATCATTTGGGAATGTTGATCTTCTATCATTATAGCTGGGTACCGTAACGCCCAGTACAAGATTTATGACTTGGTGAGCGAAAGCAACAATTACAGTCAGAAATAATCTGTTCGAAATTTCATCCTGCCCTGCCAGTTATGCATGAATCACCTGTCAATCTGCACCTTCAGCTCCGACAGGATGGAACAAAGCCGTTGATAGGCGGATTCCTCTGGGCTGTCCAGGTTTACTCACCGTCTTTCCAGCCAAGACCCAAAATATGTTCTTGCTGTGCTTTTTCTGTTCTCTACTCTTCATGGAATAAAAGCGGAACAAAAACAACTCATCAGATTTCCATTGTCACTCCTGTATCAGACAAGAACCTTTTTTTTTTTAATTCCACAAGGCAAAATGGGGATGAGATAAAAATGAATGATCCAATAAAATGCAACTGAAATCCAAGTATTGCATGACACTTTTTTTTGGCAATAATTGTCACACTTGGCACATTCAACGTCATTTGTTTGTCTTTAAAATGCAAAATGGAAAAATGTGGTACAAAGTAGATGTCGAATATTGAGTCAAACTTGATATTGCCCGTTTTGTGAAATCATGTGCAACAAACAAATGGTGTTTGAGTGAAAACTGCTCCTATTAAATTCTGAGGTGTTATTTTCAGTTTAACAATTGATAGTCTACATGGGTTCACTTTACATTCTGTTATGTCTTGCTTTATGTAGAAATAGCATGTTTTGACTCCATATAAAGAAAATGGCTGTTTCGCAAACAGAAATATCAGACAACTGCCCAATATCACGCCACCCACAAAAACAGCACTCACTGCATTTGACATTTAGGACTCATTGCACACCTGGCGCGATGCGCTCCAGGAACTGTGTGCAGGGGTGAGCTAGATTATGTTTTGGTATTTTCGCAGACACGTGCAAACCAGTGTAGCGTGACACTTTTTAATTTATTTTTTTTTAAATTTTAAAGGGCCATTGTGTGCTGTTGTCGATTTGATTCGCCCTCAACTGAAGCGGTTCCTCTTAATCCCTTTAAATGCCTCGCGCAACGATCACGCTGATAGCTCCTGACATGGCGACACTGTTTTGCTCGAGTCCTGTGGCAGGTTGAGGCTCGCAAACACATTTATAAGCGATTGCAGCGCATGGCCGGATGATGCAAAGTTGGCCGGGGAGATCACAGATCTGTAAAGTGGGCACTGGGAGACAGTTTGTCCATTTGAGAAAAATAAGGTTGAGCAGGAATTAAAAAAAAACAAACAAACATCACCAAACCCCGGATTGTTGAATTGGTTTCAAGTGTACCTAATTCCGTTTTCCATACAGAGTAATGATGGTAATGGTCGCCCCACATTAAAATCCATCATTTAAAATATAAAAGCTGCTCTGTGCGGTCCGTGGTGTCATTGAGAAGCTCCACCCCAAATGAGGTCGCATTGAGGCCCTTCCCTCTTTGACTTTGCTGTTCTCCACATTTCACCATTGACTCTCTGGATCATTGCACGGTGCCTGATCGAGCTGCAAGGAGCTCTTCGCGACATCACTTGATGGTCAGAACCAAAATGTCGTGCGCACAGAACGAGCTCGGATGATGTGTTTTGCGCGGCAGCTACTCAATGAAACAGACGCACAAAAGGAGAGATGGGCCCCTTTTCTGCACCTCCATTTACGCGGCTATGGGGAAAACGTCCATTCGCCGTGCTGCTAGTACCCGCGGTGGTTGTGGTTCTGAGCCACTTTTGTGAGGCTTTTAATCTGGACACGGAGAATCGCGTCGTTTTCGCCGGACCACGGGGGAGTTATTTTGGCTATTCGGTGGAGTTCTTCAGCAGCAACTCATCCAGGTTAAGACTCTATATTTCATCAGCTGGAGGAAATCGACAGATTTGTCCGTGTTTTAAACCATATGGAAAATTGAACAGCTTTTATGACAGTTTCTTGTAATCCGGTTGTGATTTTTTTTTTTTTTTGTCCTCTGACGCTAAATCTTTTTATTTTGTTTGTTTGTCGCACCGTTGTTCATTCATTGCATGTGACTAATGTCTTTTCACGCACTTTTCCACTCATCAACGTAGCAATTTAGAAAAGTGAAGTGAGTTGAAAGGAATCGTATCTGTCCTTTATGCGCACACGTGCGCCCTCGGTGCGCGCGCCCATTTACACTCACGCACGCGCAACTCCAGATTCCAGTCCAAGAGTGATTGGAAACAGACATGCACGTCCGTCTGTGAGTAATGTTGCACTGGTTGAAACTGCAGAGAAGCAAGTCATTAGCCTCTCTCTTGCCAGCGTTTGTCGGGAACTTTGAAACGTTTTTAGGGCCAGAATGACAAAGGCAAAGTTAAATATTCTCTGGTTGTACATCATCAGGATTATGAAATCACTATTTAGGAGTCAACTCGGGTTTGTCTCAGCTTTGTCCGACGGTACTTTGACACCTGTGGTGCGCATGTGAGTATGTGTTGAACATTTTGACACACGAATGCGTCTATGAACGCAATTGAAGATTTGGCCACAATGCAGATATGAAGCATCTTTTAGCGTAATGACTATTGGATTTCTTTTTTATTGAGACAGTGCAACTGTGCTGTTGTGTGTGCGGACTCGTGGGCATATATACAGTATACACATATTTTTTTCTGATGAACTCTACCAGTTGACCAGACGAGCATGTAGAGATTGGAAGGGCTGACTGGTGTGGACTACCGGTAATTTTGAGAATGCTGAATGAGAAGCATTTGGTGGGTTGCTGACATGGAATGATTTAGCTCGTGACCGTCCAATGTGAATCAAACCATTCTTGCAGTGTGTGAGGTAAACAGGACAACAGGAAGAGGCTGCTTTCCAGCATGAGAATGTTTTTATTCAACTCAAGAGGATAATAGGTTGCATCTGCTGCAGTTGACACATCCAAGTCATGTCTCATATGTAGTTATGTATTTTTTTTTTCTAACTAAAATAGCTTAAATAAATGATAGAAGTAGTAATAAGGAAGCCAAGACCCACACTGGGCTACAAATCGTACCATCTTGATTTTCATGCATTTTCACTGGACTGGAATTAGGTCAGGGAATAATAATTTTGCGTGTCAACAATGTTATGTTTGTCACGTTTCACGGTGGTGGTGGACCCCGAAAAGCAGGCAGGAGAGAGGAGCAGGGTGTACTTGAGGAATTGTATTAAAACAGAGAAAACTAAATCCTAAACAAACAAAGTCCAAAGTATCAAACAAAAATCATGACTGAAGCTAAAACATACCAATGAACTAAACATGACTGAAACAAACATGATGATAGCAAAGAGCAACAAAAAACATGACAGTAGCCAAGAGCAAACAGCAACAATGACCCGACAATGAGTGTTCGGGCTGGGAGTCCTTTAAAAGCACTAATTACATAATGACCAACAGGTGTGCAGCTGCAGGGAGAGCTCTACAGTGCCACCTGTTGGTCCCAAAATCAAAACATTTGCACCATCACCTACTGTTGAAACTTGACAAGAAACTATTTGGAGCGGGAGCGATTTGGCTGACTGAATCAAAATCATAAATCCTATCAGAACATCATTCATAAGTAACTCAACTAAAAAGTGTAAAAAAGAACTCAAATAGTAACCACCAAATAGAACTAATATGTTTTAAAGCAGCGGCCCGGTAGTCCAGTGGTTAGCACGTCGACTTCACAGTGCGGAGGTACCGGGTTCAATTCCAGCTCCGGCCTCCCTGTGTGGAGTTTGCATGTTCTCCCCGGGCCTGCGTGGGTTTTCTCCGGGTACTCCGGTTTCCTCCCACGTTCCAAAAACATGCATGGCAGGCTGATTGAACACGCTAAATTGTCCCTAGGTGTGAGTGTGAGTGCGCATGGTTGTTCGTCTCTGTGTGCCCTCCGATTGGCTGGCAACCGGTTCGGGGTGCCCCCCGCCTACTGCCCGAAGACGGCTGGGATAGGCTCCAGCACCCCCCGCGACCCTAGTGAGGATTAAGCGGTTCGGAAAATGAATGAATGAATGAATGTTTTAAAGCAATTGGAAAACTGATATGGAATGAATTGCATTGTTCCCGTTGCACTGAGTGGCTCGTTTCAATGTCAAATTAAGGAGAACAGCGGAGCAGTCGGAGCAAAGCTTGTTCACATTTTGCTTTTTAGTGAGACAATTTCCCCTTCAAAATGACAGGTGGGTAAATCCAGCTGAAATCGTTTTAAAAAATGGCATCAACCCAAATTCTCTTGCAACCCCAACAAAAGAACATCAATGATTATTTCAAAAAAAAAAAAAAGAAAACAAAGGTGCGGCATTGGGCCTTTATATGCGCAGCAGCATAAAGCGGATTACTTTGAAAGACTTCACGATGAATATGTTTTTGTCTCTTCCTCATAAATGACAGGTTTTATCCTGGGCTTACTGATGCCGTAAAGCTAGTGAGCTTCAGAAGCTATTTAAAATGACTCAATTCGTATTCTTGCTCCTCCGGGAAGATGGGCGGCTGGCCGGGAGTCCAGATTCCCCGTCTGATCTCTGTTAACGTCATTAGCCACCATTATCGAAAGTTGTGCTATTCTATTCGCTTTAGGAAATTTAGGATGGAAGCATTGGAAATCTTGGTTTGTAAAGTGAACCCATGAAATCACGTACAGTATGCATCATGTGAATGCATATCGAGGTGATTTTGATGAACCTTTTTGTTGTTTTAGAATCGGCCACGTAGGACCTTACACGATCAAATGAAAAGAGGTGCCGGCCCCAAAAGGAGAAAGCAGCACTGAAAGCAGCACTGGTCGACATATTCGAACTCCCGCATATTATCCAGTGGGCTATAAGCAAATGTTTTTTTCATGAACATTGTGCGGTCATAGAAAAGGCCAGGAAACTCATGATTGATCGCCCGCCGCATCTCCCCACGCTAATGGGAAAATAATCCAAATGACTCTTCCGTATGTGAGGGATGTTTCTCTTCTGAATCGGTTCTTCACTGCACCGTGATTCTGTTCTTCCTCTCCGCTGCGCAGTGTGAGCCTTTTGATTGGGGCTCCAAAAGCCAACACCAGCCAGCCCGGAATCGCCGAAGGAGGAGCCGTCTTCCTGTGCCACTGGAGCCAAAACAACTGCAGCATTATCAACTTTGACCAGAACGGTAGAGTGTCGTGTCAATTAAGCCGACATGCGTGACTTCACCTTGACAACATGGGAAAGTACCACCTGCGAGTATTTCCAGGATCATATTTACCCAGCATCACCATCAAAGCGCTGACTTATCTTTTCAAGTACACACAACATGTACGCTAATGCTACCATTAAAGAGAACGGACATGATGTCAACCCAGCTGTGTGTAACCATCCATGCGATAATTTCTTCGAAAGACTTATGGGAGCATCTTGAATTAGCTGCAGGTCGGAAGCGTGGCACCCTGCCATTTTGAAGCCCCTAATCCGGTCGTTGTGTTTGGATCAAAACCGGTCTTTGATGTCAGTCCGGTGTGTTTGGATCAAGGCCTGATGGCAACGGATTATGTCCGCCTGTGTTTCCACAACCACCGCGGCTTCCAATTGGACTCCAGCTGAGTGTTGCGCGCAAATTAGGCTCGAGTCACCAATGGGGGAAGGACCCCGGATGCTGTGCCCCCACCCCGAAAACGATAATCGCCTCCAGCAGAATGGCAGGAAGCCATTAAGGGCCAGCACTGGAGGATGACGGGCTCTCCCTTATTTTACACACTCGGGCCATATTGTATGTATGCAACATTTCCTGTCAGGCAGAATGCATTTTGACAAGTTTTCGCCTATTGGCTGCCGTCTACTTTTCCGCATTCAGACCTTGGAAGATGAACGAGGCACATGACACCAATTGGGCACAATTTGTACATTTTGGCTTCGTGGCGCACTCACTTTGCAATTTTTAAATGGCTGCTTGTTGAGTGATATTATTTAATTTTTTTGGGGGGGGGGGACAGAAAATGTTATACAAGAGACACGCGGACTACTTTGCACTGATTTTGAATGACTTTGTCATCCTTTGACTTTTTATAGGTGATCAGTATTTCTACATAAACAACGAGAACACTCAAGTTGAGTTCAAGTCGCATCAGTGGTTTGGAGCCACTGTGCGTTCCCAAGGCAACAATATTCTGGTAAGAATCGTGCTCCGGTGGCTGGTCTACTTCGGTAGTTGAGCTTTGTGGGCCTTTTTAACTTTCAAACGAAATCGTGGATATGATATTCAAACTCACACTCGCGCACACACCCACACCCTCGGTTCAATGGGGAGGATGTTTTTTCATGTCTTTTGAGAATCCAGGTATTCAGTCCCAGGTACGTCTTTGTGCATTTATGAGTTCAGGAGACAGGCGAATAAAACCCTGCTGTACTTTTTTTTTACGCTGCCAATGCTGCTATTTTCAAGAAATGCTGTGTGAAAATGTCTCATGACACCCAAGACATCCATTTGGTCTTTTGCCCAAGACTAGTTTCGAATGATACTCCTCCCGCAATCTGCCCACTGATATTTCAGAACGTGAACGCAACCGATGATCCGGATGCTCTGTAGAAAAAAAAAAGAAGCAAACGTGTTTTGGATTATTATTATTATTATTTTAATCCTATCTGTGCCTTTCAGGCTTGTGCTCCGCGGTATTATTGGAGGAGCGAACATGACATACCCCTTGCTGATATGACGGGAACTTGTTACCTCTCTGTGGACAGCCTCAAATCATTTGTGGAGTACGCCCCCTGTCGAACAGGTGAGGTACTACAACATTAGCCATTTTAATTAAAACCGCGGTGAGGTAAAGAATGTGTTAGTGTGCAATTGCGGTCCAGCGGGAAACACTCAACTCAACTTTACGCAATGATTTCTGTGTTTTCCTCCTTGTACGGTTAGAATCGAGCAGCCACGCAGCCAATGAGAAGCTTTTTTTCGAAAAAACAACTTTCCTCCACAGTACTTACCTGCTGCTCTCACTTTGAATTTGGACTTGACCGCTACTGGCCCAGCTTAATAAACCGAGCGCTCACTAACTTGGGTCATGAATGTGATGTTTTGAGAAGAGCATGACCAAAGGCACCCGTGATGATTGTCCAAATAAATTAGCCGCGTAACTCTGAATTTTTCTGATTGCAACCCCCGATGCAATATTTTGACATCATCACAAGCTTTGTGTCAACATGTCGTTTTACTTACCTTAATAACAGGACGACGGCGTGGGGTGGGGCGGGGGGGAAATGCGCTTTTTATCTTTTGGCTGCAGAAAGACATGGACCCGCAGGACAGGGCTATTGTCAAGGAGGATTTAGTGCCGACTTTACCAAGGTAAGAGCAATATTTGTTCTTCATCCTAAAGTCATTGTTTGCCAGAGGAGATTCAACCGAGTTTCACGGCCTACAAGAGTTGATTGTAACTTTTGAAGAAACATGGTTTCTCACAAATTCCTGCTCTTCCGTGTATCAGGACGGAAGGGTTGTTCTTGGTGGACCGGGCAGCTTTTACTGGCAAGGTGAGCGCACGGAATGCGAATATCTTTCAAAGAGAGAGAGACAACTGAAATCCATCAGAAAACTCTTACCGGTTGAAAAAAAAACTTCCGTCGTTGAAATGCCCGATAAGCCATTTTACCCGATGATGTTCTAGGTCAGCTGATATCGGCCACGCCAGACGAGATTGTTAAGGCCTACTACCCTTCATATTTTTTACTGTCGGTTGCTGGGCAGATTCAAACAGGACAGGTGCAGGGAAGCTACGACGACAGTTACCTGGGTAAGGAATTCTGATCCGAGCCGTATCTTTCTTTGCGATTCCGTCGGGGAAAGATGGAAGCCTGCCGCGGGGTGTTTTGCGACCCGCTCAAATGTGCCTCATCCCGCGACAGGTTATTCCGTGGCTGCTGGCAAGTTCAGCGGGGATGATGAGGAAGGTGAGCGTTTCGTTGGCGGCGTCGAGTCGGAAAACACGCATGGGCGGAGGGTTTGTTGAAAAGCACTTAGTCTCCACACAAAGGACTGAGTATGTCTCCTGCAGTTTTGAAATCCGGGGAGGAGCGGGTTGTCGGTGGTGGTCGTGGGGTGGGGGGTGGGGGTGGGTGGGGCACCCAGAAAAGTGCAAACATAGTTTCAGTCTTCCGTGAACGGTTCTAACCTGTTGCTACTCACTGTCGTTGTTGCAGATTTCATCACGGGAGTTCCGAAAGGACTCATGCTGTATGGTTTAGTAAGGAGTACAACTAAATGCATTCATTGATTCGATTCGCGAAGCCCATCTTAATCTCTTTTCGGCCTCACGAGCAATAATTTGTCATCAATATCTGTCTCGTAGGTGTCCATATTCAACGCAGGGGATCTGAGCTCACTGCTCAACGTGACGGGAGAGCAAGTATGTACAATTCCGGCGGAACTTGATCAAGTTTCCGTCCGGTACGCCTTGTGGATTTTTCCACAAATAAGCCCGTTTATTCAGCGCGAGCCTCGTTATCGCTGTTTGTGTTCGTCATGGGTGCGCCCTTCCCCTTCCCATAAGTCAGCTCATGTATAGCCCACCTAACCTCCGTGCCTCTGAACAAAATAAGCGGTTTGAGAATGGGCGGATGACAGTTCCAAAGGCGTGCGTGCGCGCGCCGCGCACCTTCCGTTTGTCTCGCGTGCACCTGCTCACCTGCGCGTCCCGCCGCATCTCCCTCAGTGGCTCACATTTCGATTCCTGTTCCACTTACCGTGTTGCTGAATGTAAGACCATGTGAGCGTATTTTCCGTCTGTGGGGCGTCAAGTAGCGTCGCATGAAGTGTTGTGATGAACGGTGTGACGTTGGGGCCGATAGACTCTCTGCGGGGGAATTCTCTGCTCTGTCTCCTGGACCGAATTGTTTAAGTCAGCTGCAAAAATACCTCGGGCCGGAGCCCCCGTTGGCGGATGAAACCGCAGATTGCGTCCGTTGTTCTGACCCGCTTTGAACTAAGAGCTGTGGAATTTGAACTGCTTCGGTGTTGCGTGCCGATGAGATGTCAATATTTTTTTTTTTTTGGTCACAACGTAACTTTCTACTGTTGAATATACAACGGAGGTGGGTGCTTACTTTCACACCATTGTGAGAAGTCCTTTGAGGAATTGTTGGTCAATTTTGGTCCAGCATTCAAAACAATCGACAAAAAAATCCAAAAGTTCGAGGACGCATCCAGACAACATTCGTGTCAACCCTTTCCAGGAAGTGGCAGTCATATTTCACGGAACGGGTATGAATTCAGTGAAACGGTGCTCATATAATGTCTCGGTAGAGTTTTGAACTTTGCCCTTTGACCCCCCCCCCCCATTTGAGTTGCTCCGCATGCTGGCGACAGTAAGTCATTCTCTGCTGTTAAAGGCTTGTCTTTCACCGCGGCCTCTAATCGGATTCGTGTGTAGAAAAGCAACAAATCACCTTGAGTCGAATCAAACAGGGATGAAATGCAACCCCGATTTGTCATGTGAAGTATGAAATTGAAACAGAGAGCAGAGCTAAATGAGTTCAGCGTCTCAGGCCAGCGCCACCTTTTCTCATCTTTACACAAGCTCGAAAGGTTCGAGCTGCTTGAAAACGGAGACGTGGGCACCCCAGGGCATTGTAGGATGGAGAGATTTAAAGGGAAGCCTCTTGGGTTGAAGTTAGAGGGTACAAAAGAGAGGACATGGAGAGAAAATAAAGAGATCTATGCAAAGTGATGTAATTAGAGACTAACTGAGTCTCGTTTTTAATGCTTTCCAGATGGGGTCCTACTTCGGCTATGCAGTGGCAGCCACCGACATCAACAATGACGGGTGAGTACATGGAGTGACTACGCGCAGATGTTGGAAACATGCGAAAAGAGGAAAAGAAGGGGGGGGGGTGAGGAAAGGGAGAGAAATTCAAGATGGGATTAAGAAATTAAAGTTAAGACTTTATTACCGAGGTCAAGCATGAAGGCAATTTCCCACGCTAGCCGAGTGGCTGCGTCACTCATTTCAATGTCTTGTATTTTTCATTCAAGCTTTTTCCCCCAAATTTTGGTCAAGCCAGCATCTCCTCTAAAGGTGGAGATGCTGGGCAGTTCACCAGAAGAAAGGCAGATAAAAAAACCTGCCGTGGTTTAAGAGGCCAGATTTTCACCTTATCTACTTATTGTACACGAGTCTCCATATCATATCACCCACATCTTTGACGAGTGTACGTGTAAGTTTCCTCCGACTTGCTCCCCAGACTAGATGACCTCGTGGTGGGCGCTCCGATGTTCATGAGTCGGGGGTCCAACGGGCGGCTGGAGGAGCTCGGCAAAGTTTACGTTTACCTCCAGAAGGGACCTTTGCAGCTGGAGCCCGGCCGACCGCATCTCGTCGGCCGGCAGCCGTTCGGCCGCTTCGGCTCTTCGCTGGCGCCTTTGGGGGACCTCGACCAGGATGGATTTAACGGTACCGGCGTCAAATGACGTCTTTGCTCTTTACGTCGAAGTCTGACCGTCATCTGTGAGTGGGAGCTCATCAGTGGGTTTCAAAATAAAAGTGTCATTCTCAATGTGAAGGTGGGGAGGGCGTGATGTGTCGTTGGGACTGACAGACTCTTTGTGGTCGATTGCTTTGCTCCGCTCCGCTGGCTCTTGGACTGAGCTGCTGAAGTCGGCTGCAAAAATACATCAGGCGGCAAACCGGGGAAAACTACAGTGCCTTGTTTAACCGTTGCTTAGAGACACTTGCCCGGCCACTCGGTCGAGTCTTTCGCCGCTCGGTCAAAACCATCCCCGGCACCAATGAAAATATTGGCGTAGGCCTGCCCACCAGGCACAATTGAATCCCTACTCTGTCTTCAACATAAAATCCACGTTGGACAGACGCCGCGATCCGTTAGGGCGCTGCATCGTTGCCGTTTTTATGTCATCTGCTCAATGTGGAAGGCTTCTCTGCGCTTATGACTCATGCAATCATTTGGATGTTGGTTTTCGAGAACCGGTATGCTGCTTTGTTCCAGGGACTTCACGGAAAGCCTGATCAAATATATCACGCACACCAAACGCAGCAAATGATCACTACTCTGTTCCTTGTTTTTCTTCCAAACACATTGTCAGTCAGTCCTCGTGCAAGACGTGGAGTCTGGTCCTCGCTGCGAGCTGCTTTGCAAATTTCCCGTTGTGTCGAGAGTGGTAATTGCGTAAAACGAGCAAAAACCCGCAAGCCGCTTCATCTCGTGTGCTCCTTTGTGTTCACTATCAGATATGGCCATCGGCTGTCCTTACGGAGGAGAAGAGCAACAGGGACTGGTTCTGATTTACCACGGCGATGCGAAGGGCTTGAAAGACACACCCACTCAGACTCTCTCTGGCCACTGGGCCTCCAGCTCCTTCCCCTCCCACTTTGGTTTTGCACTACGAGGCAACACGGATCTGGATCTAAATGGCTACCCAGGTCCCTGCGTTCCACTCTCTGGGCCATATTCAACAGAATTCCCCTCTTGGATGGCTCACTTACTTTCTCAAATGTTCTCTCGTTGCAGACCTAATTGTCGGTGCTTTTGGGGCTGACAAATCCGTGCTGTTCCGGTGCGTTGAAAGCATATGCCATTGGGATAGGTTCATACCTGCTAACTGTTTTGTTGTTCGCTGTGTCGTGTGTCTTCACTCAGGTCTCGACCAATAGTGACTGCAAGTGCATCTCTCGCTGTACATCCAACGATGTTCAACCAAGAAGAGAAGCTCTGTGAGCTTTCCACTCGGAGTGGAACCACTTCTGTGTCTTGGTAGGACCACCTACTGCTTTCCTCCAAAAGGAGGATGTCCAAACTGACTCCTATAAAAAAAAAAATGGTAGGACGCAAAGGCCTTTTGAAAATTCAACTCGAATTTGAATGCGAAAATCAATGGAGTCACAAAAATTAAATACAGTTTGTATTTTCGAATGAATTTGATCAACAGCTCCATCACAGCTTTCTGTTAAAGGCGATAAGGCAAAGAAGCGAAGTGTTTTTTTCAAGGTTTTGGGGATGCTCAAAAATAAAGCCTTGTTGAATGGAAGAAACGATTTTTGCTTCTCAGATTAAATTGTCTTTATTTTGTCTTTCTTTGGTGGCCGTGTCAAAAGTCAGTTTTACTATATGCCGAGGGCCACTGAAAAATAGACGGAGAGCCGCAAATGGCCCTGGGACCATGGTTTGGACACCACTGCTTTAAACCTATACATGCAGCGAATACAGTATTAGCACAATTACACGTAAATAGTGGAGGGGCGGGGGTTTCCCTTGTTGCGGAAGTCTTACTTACTTCTTCAACCAAAAGCTCTGGTGTTTAAATAGAGGTCTGGAAATAACCAAACATGGAAAATATGACGATTGTTATGTAACACCTGTCACACTTCTATTTCAGTACTTTCAAGTTTCCCCTCACGAGAACGTCAAATGAATTTGCCGATTTCCTGTCCAAGTCGTTCTTAACTAGAAATGCAGAAGCACAGCATTCTGAGAGCAAGACGAGGAAGAGGAAACTTATCCAACGAGCGTCCCAAAAAGTCGTGTTTAAGCCTTATGAAGCCTAAAACTGAATTTGGCAACTGCAAAGTGTTTTCAAACAGGTGGACTACAAAAAAAAAGGACCCTCATGTTTTTTTGGAGGGGTGGGGTGTAAAAAAAAAAAAAAAGAATACACAGGAGAACATAAATAAGAATTCTGCAAAATATAACGGCGTCGCTGTGTGTAATTGTCTTTTTCTTCATTTTTCAGTGCCGGCGTCAGTTTCTGCCTGCTGGCTCATGGAAAACACCTCCCATCTCATCTAGGTGAAACACGCGCACGCACACGCCAGCGCACAGATGGTCCCGATTACACTGCCTTGCTTTCTTTGTGTGCCCTCAAGTATGCCGCACTTAACTGCGGTCAAACTGGCTGCTAACCTGAAGATAAAAGGGCAACTGTGTCAACGGAGGCTAACCTGTTGGGCTCCGACATTCAAGAAACGTGTTTGTTGCCGGCGCGTAGTATCTGTGTTCTCGGTGCTGTGCAAGTCTCAGATTTCTGAATCAACATGCTGAAGCCGAACATGAACCCAAAAAAAGCTCATCAACGTTGCATGTTTTTACATGTCCACGTGTGTGCGTTTTTATGCAAATTTACACTGTTTGTGCCCGTTTTTAGACTTCCTGGTGGAAATTCAGTTGGACAGTTCGAAGCAGAGCCAGATGGAATCCGTCAGGAGGACTCTGTTCCTGGATAGTCAGCAGCCCAGTTTGGTGAAGACTTTCAGTCTGACCAACGGACATCGCCAGTGCCATGACACCAGGATCTATCTACGGGTCAGTCAGTCATCCTCATTCATTTTCGCAATTTTTCGGGGAGGGCGCACGGCATGGCGAAGCCGAAACGTGGTAATCTACACCGTTGCATCGTCATTCAAACGGACGAGCACTGGCGCTAATGCTTACAGGCGCGTGAATGGTTGTTGATTTGTTTTCACAATATTAACTGGCCTGATGGTCATTTTAACAAGTATTTCATTCTGACTCAAATCTTGGAGTATTTGAAACAAATCAGTGTGCATGGTGTGGGAGAAAAAGCCCACCCCAGAAATGGATTTAACTCATTCAGTACCAGCCAATTCTGTACCAAGTCTGAAAAGACGTTTAAAAACGTCTTTGGGAGTGAATGAGTTAAGGGCCAATGTATTCCAAACACCTCGAATGAAGCACAAGGTCATCCTCCAAGAACAGTCTTGACTGATGTTGTTGTTGGTGCCACTCCAAGAAATGTGGGCTGGGTCTGGTCCAGCTCAGGAAGAAGAATGCCCGTGAACAGGCCATCTAATAAAATGGAATTTGCGCTCAGTAGAATGTAGACCTCCACTGATGCCAAACAATCCTTTTTGGATCAGCATCGCATTTTATTTGAGGTCCATCTCTTGCCTCCTCTCGGAACTGCGTAACTGAGATGGCGTAAAGGTCGAACATCTGTATTGTTTACGGAGCACCACCTAAAGCATTTTTGCAAGCATTTTTTTCCCTATGCTCAGAAAATCTTGCCATGCCCCACTGAAGGAAAAGGGGAAAAAAAAACCCAAGGAGCTTGGTTAGAATCCAATTTTTCGTGAGAATGGTGCTGCGTTCAAAATATCCAATACATAAAAATGGGGCCTTCTCTATCTCGTCATATAATCAGACGGCCTCTGCAGCAGCGGGTGAATGTCATTCCCTTTCAAGGGTGAAGCTCATTTCCGAAGAGAGAAGTTTTGAAGTTTCTTTCGAATGTTGTTTCCAGAGGCACTTATTAGCGAATGCCGAGGTGACATCGGCACAGCGCCAATCATCTCCTCACTCAGCGGCGCTCGGATCAAACGGCGCCAGCGACAAAAAGCACTCAAGCGCCGTCTCTTGCTCTTTGACGGGATAAGAGACGCTTTGAGCTGCAGGTGGCAACCGTCCCCTCCGCTGTCAGTCAACATGTATCTTTTTGTGCACCTTTCTGGATTCGCATTCTTTGCTGACATAACAAAACAAACCAAAAAAAAAAAAAAAACAGACAAAGGTCTCCATTGTTGACGGTCTGCTGCCGATGTCAAAGTACGGCAACTGTCCTTATATCCAATTAGGCAATAATCCACGATAAAAATGGAAGTAGAGTATGTCGATTTACAAGCGACTCGCACATACAATAAATGTGGTAGATATTTACGTACATCTATATTTCTCCATGTCGCCGTACAGCACATCCCGAGCGATTCTCATTGCGATGGGTGCAAGCTAAGTTTTTTTCCCCCCCTCCTCCTCTGTTCCTCATGCGAGTGCATCTCTTTGGTTTCAGGCAGAAGAGGAGTTTCGGGATAAACTCTCCCCCATATTCATCAGTCTGGCCTTTCGCCTGGATCCACAAGCCCCAGTAGACCAATATGGCCTCAGACCTATCTTGAATTACCACACGGAGCAACTCATAGAGGAGAAGGTATGTACCATTTCTCATATTTTCCATGCGATTTAACAAGACCACGAGGACAGAGGTCAAGGTCTACTGCACCACGAAGTGGGGATGAATAAATACCCTGCGTTCTAAAATCGAAGTATATGGCCGTTGAAAGTATTTCCATTTGAGCGAGCAAGAGAACCTGGAGCAGAAGGTCAAGCTCACCTCCCCACCCTGTTTGCAATTAGGACTTACTGGACTTTGGCTGCGATTGGTCGTGTTTTTTTTTTTTTTTTTCCCCATTGCGCATTTATTTGATGGAGGTTGACGGCGGACTGGTGAGCTTGGCTTGTACAAAAAAAAAAAAAAAACACACGGGGAGACCTGCCGCCTGTGTTTGGGGTGGGGTGGCGCTCACTTTTCGAGACATCTGCATGTGGTTTACTTGTTCGTGTTGCCAAGTGCTCTCCTCCATGAGGCAAAAGGCCGAGTGTCAGCACGTGCGCATGTTGGCCGGAACATTCAAGGAAACACAATCAAAGTCATCAGTTTTTTTTGTTCTTTGCATCCTTTCACTTGAAAAGGAATGACAGCTTTCGGAGTCGTTTACCCGTGATCAGAAGCACATCAACCATCGATGGCCTCATGTTGGCCATCGAGAGCTGACGCGTGACAGTACGTGTTCTTTGCTTGCAGTCAAGCAAGACTTACTTGCCTGTGGATGAAATATATTCTTCGTGTTCCATTTATAAGATAAAATAAGAAAACCTTTATTGGTCTCACAATGGAGAAATTTCCGATTTACGGCAGCAAGATTTGGAGGGAAGAAAGTCGGAAAAACATGAAGCATTTGCATGCACAAAATACATTTTAAAATAAACTGTACACAGTACAGAATGCAATTTAAATATAAAATATAAGATATAAGCATATATGCAACCGCATATATGCTGCATAAGGTCATCTATGCGTGCTCTGCATCCATCTGTTGACTGACGCGTTCAGATTGTCCCCAAGCGGGAACCCGACCGGCTCAGAAGTCAGCCGAGCGAACCGATAAACTATCAGTGAGCCCAGCGGCAAATCTTGCTGCACGTCGAACGAGATCAGATGCATTTTCCATGCGATTAATAGCCAGCATTTTGAGGATCGGCGACTGCGTCTCGTTGTTGTTTTCTGGCACGTACCGTACGTCGGTCGGTCGCGCCGGTGGCAAACGTGGCTCGCCGGCAAAAGTTAAAGAGGTCAACGCCAACAAGGAAGGATTAAAATCGAGATGATGGGAGTGAGTATTTGCCGCCCTGTCGTGTTTGGTGTCAAATGGCCAATATCCTTGAGTGCAAATAAAAGCAGAGACTTGAAAGTGAATTTTTTTCCTCGAGCCGATTTTAACTATTGCCAGGCTGATCCGTCGGCCTTCTCTCGGAATCTAATGTCTCCCATATGTTGGGAGGCAAGAGGGGAACAATAACAGCACAGTGCGGCGCGGAGACGGACTGTTGGCAGAAAAAGAGGCAAATCAAGAAAAAGGCACACTATAGAAACGAAAAGGCATTCGTCTTCGCTTCGTTCTTGCCTCGCCGGCTGTCATGTAAGACCTTCAAACAAACAAAAAAAAAAAGTAATCCGTTGGACTGGGAAAGCCCAATGTTACGGTAAAGATTAGCTTTCCCTCAAAAATGGAATCACTGTTTGGATTGCAATCATCTTTGATTGTCCTTCTCCTTGGTCATGTTGTCTGCGTTCCCTCCCTAAGCACGCTCCTCTTTAACGCCCCCCCCCCCCCCCCCCCGGCCAGCTTTTCGGATTGTGGCTATGATGTGTGTCGCCCGATGTGTGTAGCCGTGATCCTCGCTCATCCTTTCATGAACTCACGTTTCAACTGTACCGCTGTGTGTAAATATCCACTTCCTTAAACGCTGTTCTGTATGTATGCATTGGAGCTCTTTTACTCTTCCCGCACAATATGCGCGACCCCCTCTCATCCACTTCTCCCACCCCCCCCGCTTTCTCAGGCCCAGATTCAGCTGGATTGTGGAGACGACAACGTCTGCGTCCCTGACCTCAAGTTGGCAGTTTATGGGTGAGAGGAAATCACTTTTCGATGACTTGAACTGATTGGGCAAACTTAACGCGAGCCTTTGATCCAGCTCAGCCGTGGCACCGAGCGAGGACAAGAAAATGGTTGCGTGCGAGGCGCATATCGTACGGAACGTCCGTTAAAAGCGTTTGTTGTTCACGTGACGCATGATTTCCCTATTTTTTCTTTTCAAGGACGTATTGGCCGCCTGCATGTTCTTCCATTCCCACACGCATGAGCTTGAACGCGTTACACTACACTGCTGCCCTGTGTGGGTGGGGAGGGGGGTGTTGGTTTTTCGGCACATGTGACCCCCCCCCCCCCCTCTATTTTTATCTCCGTAAAGCAGTTTGTGTTGCATTTTTAACACCTGCAAAGTGTGACATAAGAACGATGTGGTTGATGATGTGTTTTCATCACCCAGTGACAGAAAAGAAGTGTACCTAGGTGACGAAAACTCCCTGAGCCTCACCTTCCATGCCAGAAACGAGGGAGAAGGCGGAGCCTACGAGGCTGAGCTCTACGTCCGGCTTCCTAAAGAGGCCGACTACAGCGGGATAACGCGCAACAATGCGGTGAGCAAGGCAACGGCAATGTCAAAGGTTATTTGTCAGGATTGATGACATTGCATTTTGTTTTCCATTGTTTGTTTGTTTTTGTGACTCCCTTTGCTTTACTTCTCCGCCTCTCAATTCCATTTTTTGTCTGTGGGTCCATTTCAGAGTTTGAGTCAGCTAACGTGCAGCTACGAGGCCCAAAACGAGACCCGCTTCCTCCAATGCGATCTGGGAAACCCCATGAAACCTGGCACGAGTGTAAGAGCTCATCGACTTCGCACATGTGCCGGATTTCTTTTCTTGCACAACAACAAAATCAAAGCCAGTTGTTATTTTGTAGCGCCGCGCGGTGAGAACTCACACGGGTTATACACCGTGTGTCATTCCGTCTTGCGATTAATCACAAATATTTCTTTCCTAGTTTTGGGCAGGTCTCCGCTTCACTGTTCCCAGACTCACAGACACTCGGAACACGGTAGAATTTGAACTCCAATTAAGAAGGTTGGTCCTTTTTTTTTTTTTTCAGGCCAAAATGTCTCACAGTAAAATCATAAACAGCTTCATAAAAATCCTGGGAATTGCACCGTTTACATTGCCCTTGAAACGCTGCGGCTACAAGTGCAGTCATAATCCAAATTACTCATCAAACCATGACACGCTCTCCTTTATTCAGTGGTAAAGTTTATTTCGGTGCCTGCCTCCTCCTGCCACTTGAGCTCACGGATCCCTCTGGTGAACTGCCACAACGTAATGAGGCTCTCTCCGGTGGCATTCACGGTCAAGACGGTTTGAGCGACAAGCACGGACCGTTTGTAAAAAGAAACCCCACGAAGATGCATTTGTGTCCGTTTTCACGGGAAAGGCATGTCATGCAATAGGAGAAAAATGCCAGCGGCATCTCCAGAAAACACGAAACTTCATTTGGGACGTGCGACTCTAAAGACATGTTGGCATGAAAAGTTTTTGTTTCATCGGAGCAGCAATTCTTACTGCCAATCATTCAAATGCTTATATCAGTGAAATCAATCCCAGATTTTTTTTTCCCCCCGTTTTTTATTTGTCTTTTAGTAAAAATGCAAATAACTCGGAGAGTGAAGTCGTTCGGTTCCAGTTGGAGGTAGCTGCGATGGCTGACATTATTCTGCAGGGGTGAGACGTCTCGCGTTGTTTTATCCGATTCATTCTTTGCCGTCTCGACTTGGGGCGGCGCTGAAATTTTACGTCTGTTGCAGTGTTTCCCGGCCAGACAAAGTCTTCCTCCCTCCCCCCAATTGGGGTGCTAGTCAGACTCTGACGGACGAACGGGACATCGGCCCTGCGCTTGAACAGATCTATGAGGTCTCCCACATTTTCCAGCCTCAAGGCTTACAGATGGCCAAAAAAATGAGCTATCAGGATAGACACCGCTTGTTTACAAATCCTGTACATTACTTACCGTAACTGTTTAAGTTGACGAAGAGCCACAATTCCGACAACAGTCGATTTTAGTGCGCGCCATTTTGTGGGGGTCTCCCGCAGGCACCTTCAAAATGACTTTTTTTCTTCTTCTCAGTTGGTCAACAGCGGCCCCAGTATTGTCAGTCAATGCACGTTGGAGGTGAGATGTCCTCTCAGGACTCACAGCCATGACCTGCTCTACCCTGTGGAGGTGCTCACCGAGGGGCCACTCAGCTGCTCCTCCGAGCACGCCCTCAATGCACTGAAACTCAAGGTGAGACATGGCCAGACTCGCGCCAAATATCGGCCGTGCTCTTGAACTATCCTGCGCGTACAGCGGGCCTTTTCGTGTGATGGCCAATGACTCCTCATGCGTTTAAGCTTCAGTCTCCAGCTTCAAGGAGTCCCTCATCGTTGGAATCCAGCGTGGAGCATCGCATCCGGAAGAGGGAGGACAAAGGTCCCATGACTGGACAAGGAAACTTGGTGATTACGAGATTATTTCTTGCCGCTTTAAAAAAAAAATTTTTTTTTTTGAAGATGAGTCACTAGAAGGCTTGGAAAAGTCATTCAATAAAATCTCAATAAAGCCGTTTGTGTATTTTGACAGCATGCCAGAGAATTTTCACAAAGACGCCTGGGGACCGTTTTCAAATGTAGAAGAGGTTGCGTGATAGGTTTCCTTTCAGCTCGTCTGTATTGCATTTGACGGTTTAAGCGCATGGCCTTTTTCACACAAATGTAAATTGAAAGTGGAGTCACTGAGGCCAAAACCAGTGCAAAGCTTCTGTGTTTGCAAGGTATTCACATTTGCATGTGATTTTTGCAATGAATAATAATAATACATTTTATTTATAAGCGTCTTTCAAGACACCCAAGGACACTTTACAATAAGAAAAAACACAAAACAATACGGGTTGAGCAGCGGCAGCCAAAACGCGCCAGCGTTCACTCAACCCGGAAGGCAGAAAGAAATGGGAATATAACGAGCCATGATCCACATCGGCTCCTGTCTGCTGTGTTTATGGGAGGGAGTTAATTATCTTTGAGGTTTACTGGGCTGCCTGCTTGTTGCGCGGTCTACATGACGTCTGTTTTTCCACTGCCCATCTTTTGTGATGTTCAGCCACATTAAAGATGTCACCAGAGAGAATAGACTTTTAAAAAAAAATCATTAGCCACACAAGTCCTTCAGTTACGTGATGAAATAAATACAGCCCGGTATTGGTGACTGACGGTCACATGCGTTCCAACACAGACATGCTCGACTGTGGAGTGCTGGCGGCTTGAGTGTCACGTTGGGCCGCTGGAGAGAGGATCCAGCGTTATCCTGAGTGTTCACTCGAGACTTTGGGCAGAGACTTTCCTCGAGGTGAGTCTACAATTTCCTCAACCGGGTAACCGAATTAGATTCCTTCGTGTGAAGACTCGATGAGGAAGACCCAAAAACGAAAACTGCTGCCCTCTGGTGGAGAGTGTGACCACTCACACCGTATGTAATGAATCACCTACAGGAGACATTTGATGAGATTATTGTCCTCACGTGTGAATAAGCGTTATGAAAACCAAAAATGTCACAAAGCGTTAGTTAGCAATAGCGCTGCTATCCCACATAGAAAACAAGATTAAATTTGGATCTTTGGGGCACTCTTCTACTCGGTGTATCAGAAAAGTAGATTTAGTGCTCGACACTACAGGGTGACAGTTTAATAGTTCCTCATGTGTATCTTTTCTGCTTGTTGTCAGAGGGCCCACAGACAGTTTGTTTTGGAGTGCTCCGTTCATTTCACCGTGGACAAGATGCCCTATTCCATTCTGCCAAAATTCAAACAATCTGGATTTAAAAAGGTCAGTTTTCGTGACAGCTTCTTGTGTTTACCGTCGTGAGATTCTGTTTCATTGTGTCGACTTGGCTGAACGATGGCTTTCCGTTGCCCAGGTGGTGACGGCCGTGCTGTGGAACAAATCGGACAGCCTGTTCTACGTTCCTGTGTGGATCATCATACTCGCTGTTCTAGCTGGGCTGCTTTTACTCTCACTGCTGATATTTCTGCTGTACAAGGTAATAAGCTTTACAAATCACATCTGCGGAGAAGTGTTTGTGTTCCGAGGCCAAAATAGACATTCTTTCCTGTGTGGTCTTTCTACTCAATTTTCAAGATCGCCTCATTTGAACTCGGACATGATATTTGCGCTGAGTTGACACCTAATGGCACATAGGGGAATATATTTTAAAGAGCTCCGATTCTAAAACATCCAAATCTCACCTCATTTGAAATTGTGATTTTTGCCCTATAAACAGGCCATGTTTGCGTGAGATGACATTCTCGAAGGAAAACAAACACAACTGACTGTCACATTGACCGACATGATAGGCAGTACATATTGTCCAGTTGCAAACACTTGGAGCTGACTGAATTGAACACGAACTGGTTTATTCGTGACGCTTACTTTTCCATGGTACACTGAATGTTTTTACTGCAACCCAATTGAAGTGAGAGGCAATATTATTCACCCGAGTCCACATTTTGTTTCAAATGAGACTAACGTGTTCATTTGTTGTCATCCCCCTTAGATGGGCTTCTTCAAAAGGTCCGATCCTTATGGTACCACCATGGAGAAGGCCCAGCTCAGACCCCAGGCATCGTCAGAAGCCTGAATCCAAGATGGAGCAGCTGTTCAACACAACCGAAATATGACGTATTATCACGTTCCTAAATTATTAATTAATAAGACTTTCTAATGATGATCAGGAACTGTTGGTGGACATCTCTGTGCGTTGGATCACTGGACTACGCCTGCCCCGGTGCTGCACTAAAATACAAGCCACAAAGATGAGGAGGAGGGCATGCAGTGAACGGCGCAAGACGTTCATTTTATTCAATCAGAATATGAACAGGCGATCTGGGTATTCATCAGAGGGATGAAAGGAGCCACTATTTTATCTGTCTCACATAGGAGGACTTACGAGAATGTTGCATCAATGACTTTTTGGCTTGGGCACGCGGTCCCATTCCATTCAGCTTCACATTTTGGTGCATCGTGGAAAGTCGTCGGATATTCGCCAAGCACGGAATTAGTGAATGCAGTGGGCGGTGCCCGCTGTCAGGAGTGTCCAAAAGGAAGTTTGTATAATCACGCTACAAGGCTATTTGCTGGTAAAATCTTTCCGGTCTGCTCATGAACAAATCTGCATTTATCGTGGTTTGCGCGTCCTCACTGTCAAGAGGTTCCCGATACTTCAGCTTCTTCCCATATTCCGAAAACACCTATGTGAGTTAATTCAAGACGACGTTTCCTTTCAGTGTAAATGTGAGTGTCAATGGTTGTTTGGTAATATATGCCGCTGTCCAGTGCGTATACCCCGTCAGCTCACCCTGTTTAATCAATGTCGTGTTTAGACTAGTGGAGCTACATAGAACATATGATCAACATTTTTTGGGTGGACTTCCCCTCTAAAAATCTAATTACACTCAAAACTACAGAAGGAGCCTTGGAAAAAAAAAATCTGCTAATCCTTAAAGTTTCCTGAACAATTTCTTGCACCAGGCGACTGTCAATGCCTCTTTGCGTGTCTGCTCACCAAATGAGACGCACAGATCCTCTCAAGACCTGTTTCAGTCCAGGAAACACAAACAAAAGGCACACATGCTCTGGCATTTCATGTCTCCAAAACGATTCAGTCCAGTTTGCAATTTACGCTTCAGTTTGGTATTTCTTGCTGTTAGTTCATCCCAATAATGCTGTCGTTATTTATGCCCTGGTGTCAGTTGATTGCGAAATGTTGTACTGTACTGCCTGCAGGACAATCCCGAACAAACTGCAAATGTTGAACTTGAAATTTCCTCTCCCATATTGGGAGGCACTTTGTGTTTATTGCGATTGTGTGGTGTTTATGTGTCAGAATAAAGCATCATTTTGTGTACCCATCCCTGTATTTCTACACTTGTCACAACTTTTTTTTTTTTTTGAAAGGCATTGCCGCACAGATGCCACCGATGATGAAATTTGCCAACCCTAATTCTAACAAAGTTTGACCGCTAGGTAAAACGTAAATAAAAACAGCCATGTGCAAATCCTTTTCAACCCATTTTCAATTGAATACAAACACAAAATCAAACCGGTAAACGCTATTGTTGCAACCGTGTTGACTTCCATGGCGAGTTGTTGAGGTGGACCCATTTCTGCTCATGATGCGCGCGTGTGTTTCTGCCCAGACCCATTGCCTGCACGCTCCCCCTCCACGCCCCCAAAGCAAAAAGTCCAGCTGGCACAAGGACGCTTCACTGCAGAGGAGCTCCGGTGTCCTGACGGAACGCCAGACTCGTCCTTTGGAGCCGTGAGTAACGTGCTGTTTTACAGAAATGGCTTCTGGAGTGGATGTTAGGACGCGCCCTTAGTAGGTCGCTATGCGCATCACGCTGCGTGATCAAGGGTGGATGACTCAGCTGCTTATTTTGCACCTCAGAGAACGCGAGTGAAAGATTTGACTTTTATCAACAACAATCCCAAAGGAGCAAATGCAAAGTCGAAGACCAATCTACGGACGCTGATTCCTATGACTCATCCCCGGTGCTTTTCGGTTGACTGATATTTCTTTTCTGTCAGCCTGATGACGGACTGATCCTCTGGGATTCCGCCCCCCCCCCCCCCCCATTCAGCTCGGAATCAGGGCGGCTTTGCATTTGCTCAATGGGTTGTGCAGTGAGTCAGCACACTGGGTATTAGTGTTTTCATCAACGCGGGACCAAAGATTGCACCCGTTTATTCCAGGCATACCGTGTCAACCTTTTCAGCCTTCAGTAAACTCATCCAAGATATAAACTTTTTCATCATCGTTGGTCTACTTACTCACCCCAAGACCAAATTAGAAACTTTGATTACTTCCCTGGATCCAAACTTACTAAAAACATGTAGTCCATTTTAACGAATAAAGGAATCACCAAGCATGGATCGAAGGCCGCATTCAGTCAAAAGTCCTTTGTCGAGTCGTCGTGTTTCTTTTGGGTGATCAATAAAATAGTTTGCAGCATTTCATTCATTTTGGATGAGATTAACTCATTCACTCCCAAAGACGTTTTTAAACGTCTTTTCAGACTTGGTCCAGAATTGGCTGGTACTGAATGAGTTAAATGCAAGTGCATCTTCTGAAGTGCTTTTTATTCTGTCCAGACGCTGCCTGGTTAGTCCGCCGTGATCATGGCCAAGAATCTGATAAAGAATCCCAACGGTGAAGGTAAATTGTCTCCGGCTGTAAAGTGGGGTGAGATTTTGAGAATGTGGCAGGTGAACAAAGCACGCCACTGATTGACAAGTTCAGCCCCAAATTTGAACGAATTTTGATGAGGTGAATGGCTGTTCTGGCATTTAAGCAACATTTTGCAAGCTTAATTTGGAGCGAATTCCACTCTCGGACTGAATTTGACCTCTGCTGGGTGTTGGCTCAATCACATACTGACTGAATGACATCATGTAGTGACCATTTGAAGACTGTGCATATTCCCCTCTCCCAGAGGAACTGGAATTCTGGGAGCTGACAGAGAACGGCGGGAGCGAGTGGGTTGTGGAGGACATGCCGGGAGACTGCGGCCATGACTTCAGTGATACGGCAGTGATGAAATACTTTGCAACCTCCTTCGAGTGAGTGTGAATGACACACTTGTCTTCGTATGCATCTCTGGGTGAGTGCATTGAGAGTCACATTTGGAGTCAGGCAAACATTGACGTGCAGATTCACATTGTCACAGACGAGCAACGGAACCCAAGATGCAGACAGGCAAGGTAGGCAAGTTGTACTGCAACAGCACAACTTTCATAAGTGACTCCAACTGAAAATTAGGACGAAAATAATGTGAAACATGATGACGGTGCCAAAGGTTAAAATTCATTTAACTAGCTACCCAACAGATAATGTTGCCTGTAATGCACTTGGCTTTGGAGTCAGACAATCCTCCATGAAGCCTCTCCAGTTGGTCCAGAATGCTGCCGCTGCTCGCCTCTTGACTGGTACTCGAAAGAGGGAGCACATGACTCGGACTCTGGCATCCCTTCACTGGCTCCCTCTACATTTTAGATTTCTTCTGAAGATCCTGTTATTTGTTTTCAAATCTTGAAATGGGCCTCGCTGCCCATCTTGAAAACTCGTCTCAAAACTCATTTTTAATCTTTGGCTTTTGACTCAGCAGACTTGATTTTTAGTTTGACTGCAAGAAACTGCAGTATGGAAGGCGGGGGCAGGTTCTGGGGCAAGTGAGACCATGCAAACATCAGAGAGTAAAAGTCTCGAGCTGAGCGAGGCAGACAATGCGACCTCCACGCTGCCGTTCTTGAAAAACATATTTCATCAATTGTAAAGGGAGTCTTTTTTTTTGTGGATCCTTTAGGCTGTGCCTGAAGAGACAAGTGATTGACTTGCTTGAAGAAGGTTTCACTTGTGAACAGCTGGACGCCCAACCCGTCGTATCGGTGAAAGACTGGTGAGAAAAAAACAAACAAATAGATAGCCTCACTCAACCGCTAACCGGCATACTGACACACTGTTCGCATTCAGAACTAACTAGACTATAACATAGACGAATGATTGACAAATCTCACACAGGTACTGTGGAAGGCAGGACTGTGGCTGCACCTACCAAATAACGGCGTGTCTGCTGGATGAGAATCATGTGGTCCTGCAGGAGTTCAGACCCGAACCCGTGACACTCGACCCCGAGTGTGACGACTGTTCATGGAAAGAGGTGACTTGAAAGCGACGCCATACCGATCCGCGTGTCTCTCCGACAACAAGTGTTGTCATTCTGTGTCATCTTCAGGTCAGCCACACCTTTTCTGAATATGGTGCCGGGCTCCGTTTCATCTCCTTTGAACACGGAGGGCAAGATACAAAGTACTGGGAGGGTTGGTTTGGAGTCAGGGTTACTGGGAGCTCCGTTACTGTTCAGGTGTAGGCTAGGCGGGGAAAGTTTGCTGCCGTTTTTGAAGGGTTAGAGTGCCGGTGCAGGCTTCCAAGTAGTCATAAAATCCACAAACGGACTATATTCCAAGTAGATTGAATAAACTACAAAATGCATCATCTCCAACTTGTATGCCGGGTGAAGCTTTATCAAGCATTGTTGTTGTCGGCCCCAAAAGTACAATCTAATGAGATCCAGTACAGAATTCTGATAAAAGTTGTTTTCAATCCGCTATCAGATCAACATTGCAAATGGGGAAAAACCCAAAAAAATTTACGGTGCTCATACGGCATCGTTTCAAATAATGGTCGTCGTCTCGGTCACGTTGCTAATACGCAGTGTCGCGCTACTCGGCCACAAAACAAAAGCGTGGCACATTTCTGTCAAGAAAAATGAGCATGAAGACCTTTTTTTTAACAGCAAGGTACGTGAATCTCATTACACTGTATCGGTTATGGCCACTGAGTGTTGTGTGTTGCCTCATTTGAAAATATTAACTCAATTAAAACTGCAGAAAACAAACTTGGATAGTGGATTGATTTTTTTTTTTATTCAAATAAAAACTAAATGTTGTACACAAAACCAACCCGTACAGGTTAGTTCAGAGCAATACAGCGTGTTTATGTCATCGTTGTTCTTTTGACTGATTGAAAGCCATTTGTCATCAGTAAAGACAATCTAATGCCTTCACGAAAAAAAAAAAAGATGCTTTGAGACTACAAGTTAAAAGACTCGGACGGGTTTACAAAAATTCTTAAAAGGAAGCTACCTTCCAAGCATACTGACAGAGCAACATACTGATGAAGAACACTCGTGCCTCAAACAATACTAGACACTTTGAAATGCAGAGGATGTATTCAAACGGATGAGGTGTTTTCTCGGGAATTGAAGAGGTTAAAAAAATAAATAAAAAAATACAGTCTACGCTGTACACTGCCCCAAGGTCTCCCGCTCAGAGAATAGAGACATACTGCACATACCACACACAAATGAATAGCTCACTGTAACCAATTCAACAAAGGTGAAATATTACAACATATCCAACGCTGCTCACCCTTCTCAAATCGGTTCCCTACTATGGTAACAATGCATGTAACATTTAGAAGAGAAATACTCCATGGCATATTCAAGATAACACATTCTGAAGGACGATCACCCGATTCAATAAGAGAAAACCTCACCACTTTTGGATAACTTTGTCGTTCATTGTTTGCGTTTTTGGGAAGCAGGGCAATCCTGGGTCCACCTGAGGCAGGGCTATTACTTCATATAAAATTGAGAGGGCGCCTAATTTGAGGTCTCGAACACCTCTGAAATCAGGCAAACATTATTCTCACCGGAGTTGCCTTAGTTGTGTGCTATTTTCCCTGCAATAGATAGTGTTTCCACGACGTCATGAACCACCATGCCGTAAAATCAACACGTTGGGCTCAATTCTCTTGCCGAGCAGAGTGCTGTCTAACTGTGCGCATAGGTAGGTTTCTCTTTCATTAGGTATCTTGCTAGATTTTGCACAGGTAGAGAGTAGATAATAGACCTCCTGGCGTCCATGCATAACATTGGCAGGTAAACTGCAAGGTCTCCCCTTGCGGATGATGGAGTCGGCCCGATCATGCATTTGAGTGTGCCTCCCTCCCCCAATAGTGGCTGGAGTGTTATTATTTTTCAGATGATAATGATTGTAATTTGTTCAATTACATGAGCTCGACGATGATTCAGACGGATTGTCCAATGCTGGTGTCATATTTAGGAAGGAAATACCATGACGTCCCCAGTGTGGCACAGGCATATTTGTGAGTGCTCAGAACGGTGCCACCCGCCGCCTCAGTTCATCCAAGAAAAGCGCTATTGAAGGCAGCACAGACAGCATAATCATTCTCCTTGTTGCTGCATCTGTTTACAAAAGGTCTCAAATTGTTGATGTTCAAGCTCAGTCATCATCTTGTTCAAGGCATATATCTGAAGATAGGTGAGACAGTAGATCGTTAATTACAATACAGATCGCTGGACAGAACTAATACCTGCATCCCGTGATGGAAGTCACCTCTGCCCTCTGTCGCTGTTTGAGTTCCTGCTGTGCAGATTTCTGTTTGGATCGGTCTCCTCTAGTTGGCGTCGAGTTGAGCTTTGGCTTGTCCTTACGGCAAGCAGGTTCCATTCTGATTGTTTTCTGTTCCAGCAACATAGAGAGCCAAAAATATTACTCGGCATGTAAAAGCAAAATGAAAACAACTCTAAACTACGATTGGTTAAACACAATTATACGCGACGAATTTATCTTTTGCTGCTGGAAAACATCCATCTGATCGTTTCAACACACAAACACGTGTCACGCCACCGTCGGAATCGCACACTTGTACTCGCACACTGACTATTTGGCTGGTTTGCGAACGTGAATGTTAGCCAGCTAACATTCAGTTGCTAATGCAAGACAACGCGGATAGTGTTGCACGACAAGAGCTGACTGATACACATTGACACATAAATGTATATGCAATGGCGAGAAAAACGCAAACGTACATTGAGATTTGATGAAACGGTTCCAAAGAGTGACGACGATGAATGAAAAACAGCTGTTACGCAGGTGTTGCACATAAACAAGTCCGTCTGGTTTGAAAACAACGTAAAGGTTCCGCCTACTGCTGCTTATCGTCTCGCCGTAAACAGCTCAATGTAGCCTTTATTTACCAGACATTTGAACTTTAGATGAAGGAATAACGAATATACCAAAAGAAAAAGTAAATCAATAAATGTCACAAGGCTTTAGTGATCGTTGATAGAGGATTGAAGAAAACAGAAATCACAAAATTATCTCAGTGCACTGTACAGATCTGTGTCATTGTTTTCAGTGATGATCATAACACACAAACCTAAGTTGAATATTACGTTTTGAAATGCAGTATCACCGTAACGTGTACTCGTTAAAAAAAACGAAAACAAAAAAAACGTTTGCCTATAATTGACCACAAGATGTCAGTCTCGCACAATGGTCCACTCAGAGGTTTTCATGTGACGTCATTCGAACCGGATATCTGCAGTTGACTTAAATTTCACTGGTTTGACTTTTTTTCCCCGCGCTGTTGTGTCCTCCCTTAAATTTCACGTTTGAAGGGTAGATTGTTTTAACCTCATGAAGTACATACGCGGTGTTTTTAAATCATGCACTATATCCTCGAAGTATTGAGTGAGTCTCTCACCAGTCACAGAAAGACAAAAATAGTCACTTGAGCGCACAGAACAGCTAAAAACGTCTTTTCAGAACTAACATAGCTGCCATTTCTTTTCGCTGGTGTTGCTGAAGTCTAAATGTGTGCATATGTGCCCTCTGGCAGTGCTGTACCACAATAGGATTTATGGTGCAGCATACCAACGGTTTACCTGGATTTATCCTCTGACTGCAGGAGACTGCACTGCCTTGGAATAATATCCTGCAAAATACATTGCCAACAACCGTCAGAGCAACGACTGCCCCTGCAGCATTATGGGTCAACATAAAGGCAGATGTTTGTTGAGCAGCACATTTGACTACGATACAGTAAATAATCACAAAATATTGTATTTTATATTCCAGATTAAGTAAAATGTCCTGGTGGTATTATTAATCGAAATAGGTTTTTCAGTTTGATTTTGATTAAAAGACTTGATCAAGTTCCAGACTGACTGAATACATCCATTGGACGTAAATGTGGCATGGAGCAAAGTTCAGTTGCAAACTAATTGGGTAATTGCAGGTTCTCGCGGTTAGAAAAGCCTCGCACTCAGAGAAAACCCAAAGTGAAAGACGTCACTGTGTCAACCACTGCATTTGAGTGACAAGCAGTTTCTTGGAAGAGCAGTGTCGAAATACCACAGTGCTGTCCTCTGAAACCAGTTCCTGTAAATAATCGTATTTGTTTATGTTTCTTTGTTTTTTTTTTCTCAAAAGAAACTGATACTAAACAAAACAGTTACTCTCCGCCCTCCCATGAATGCCGTAAGTGGACTCCTATTCACTTCACATCACATTACATGAAACCGTTGGTGATTTAGGATATGAGTCCACCAGTCAGCAGTCGTTGCATTTCCATGACAGAAAGTTGTCATTGATGACGTACATTTGATCTGCTTGTTTACGCCGCGCTTGCACCTAACATTAACCAACCAGATTTTATCCACTTTTGGAAGAGGCCTGATCCGCTCCTGACATATTTGTCACTGCCATCACGCATATCCGCATTGTGCCACTTTGGAATTCTTTCACTTTCTCGACAGTAAAAGATATCGATGCTCATTGGGTTGAATGATTTTTTTTTTTTTTTCCAGACAATGGTCTTTTTTTTTTTTTTTTTTTTTTTTTTTATGGACGAAGAGAAAAACTCTTTCCTGGCGAACAGTTTCAGCTGTCGTTTTAGCCTTCACCGGAGCTCTTCCAGTACCTTTTAGAGCCACTGAATGCAGTTGAGAGCATTGAATTTCATCAATTCCAAAATGAAATAGCCCACTGTAGCTGAAGCCTAGATTTTTTTTTCTGAAAAGGAATTGGCATACGGCATCTCCAGCAGTGTGCGCTCCTTATTATGGCCTCTGCCTTCTCTGCAGTACAGACATGCTATTGCCGTCACAAATGAGATCAACACCCTCTTGGATGAAATCTCATTACATTCTGCTGATGTGGCCAATGAGTCAATCGACTGTTAGTTGTTCAGACCGAAGGGAAGGCCTTGAGAAGAGTAGAGTGATGATTTGATGAAGGGGGGTGGGGGGGGGGCGGGGGAAGTGGTAGAGACGTCCTGGTGAGGGTGGGAGCGATGAGGTGCGGGGAGACGGGCCACGGAGATGGCAGAGTGTGAGTTAGGAGCTTTATCCTTCTAAATTAAACTCTTGCTGCCGGGGGAAGCGAAGCTCTGACTGCTCTTTCACACCAGCAGCCCTGAGCACACAAACAACACCACAATCTCCGACTCGCCTCGCCAATCCGCCACCAAAACGGACACACGCGGCATTCATTCTCAGATGCAAGTGTGCTGTGTACAAATCCCCATGGACATTTACATGTCATTCGCGACTAAAAATAAATGACCATGGCGACCGTGCCCAAAATAACTGTGCGTAAACATGTACTTACTGTACACGACGGCAACGACAGGGATGCGCTTCGCTTTGGATCATCCATCCGTCCATTTTCTGCGCTGCTTTTGCTCATTGGCGAGCCGGGGCCAATGCCAGCTGATATTTGGCACCGAGCCTGCCTTTTTTGGGCTACAGTATGTACAAAGTGGGACAAAGTATTCCTACACCGCCGTTCAAACCAGTCCATTGCTCGTGGTGCGTGTCTTTGATACCTCATTTGTCAGAAGCATCCTTAACCACGGACGCGCCGACATAAGCCTCACTTTTCAATATCCAGTTTCAAGCCAAATAGTCGAAGGACTCGGAAAGACTACACTGCCGGTCCCGAATGCGATTTTATGACACCTGAATGGGTAAACTACGTCAAAAAGAAAGTCCAATCCAAACTACCCGTACAGGTGATGATGTTTTGAATAATGAAGGCAACCAGATTTTTGAAGACTTGTTTTTCGTAAGGCTGCGGTCCACAATGTCATCTCCAACCCCAGCCGTGCTCTAAACAATGAATATGTGCTCTTACCGTAGCGGCGGCGCCACTGTGTGCTGCACATCAACAGAGTCGGGGCTCAAACAGTCCTTTGAACATCCGTCTGTCCTGAAAGCGAAACGAGGAGCTTTCTAAAAAAAAAAAAAAATCACACAAAATCAAAGAGGCCCAAATAGGATTTGACGGTCTTTGTTAAATGTTTGTACGTTGTGTTTGTGTTTTGTCCAGGGAATTGCATGTGTCAGACAATTTGGAACTTGCATCCGACAAGAACATTTGTTGCCCCGCCTTACTCATTTCTGATTGACCCCCCCCCCCCCCCAAAAAAAACCAACTTAATACGAGTTCTTAAGAAGCAGATAAAGCAGCCCCCACCGAGCCACTCTTCGGTATTGGACTGGCTTGGGCGATTAGCGAACAGATAGCTCCTCGGCTTGTTTACATTGTAACGAGCTCACAATCCTGTTCTCTCATTTTCTCGTCTGGTGTCACTCTTAATCCTCCGGTAAAGAACTTGTTTGCATTATAACAGCAACGTGTTTCACCCCCATGGTTACAAATTGACCTCTAATTGCTGTCAGTCACCTCGTTCAACCCTTCACCCGCCACTCGGACCCGCAGTGAATAGAGGGCTAAAAGTCTGGGACAGGAAGGAGGGCAGGCGGATGAAGGTGATGGCCGTGCCATAGGACAGAGTGGAACAGTGGATCCTTTAAGCCCACGTATGACAAACAGCGGGTCAGTGTGTTTCCCTTCGCTCGTTTTTTTTTTTGCCGCCATTTCTCTTTCTCACTCTCTGTCCCGAGTGTTGCTTCTCATTAGGCTTATTTGTTTTGGCCGCCACATAGCGACACCATGCAATGAGATGGCTAGTTACGAGTACGCGCGTACACAAGCACACACAGTTTTTTTTGTTTTGGCACCGATCAGGTTCCACTGAGAAGAGCCCCTAAACAGCAGCGTTCACGGTTCGACTTGCAGCGGAGGCGATGGGAGCTAAAGCGCCCTATGAACAGTGATATTGTGCATATGTCGAAACCGCTGCCAACCAAAGTGAGTACGTCCCCGAGTGAAAATGTCTGGACGTTCCCAAAGTGTCATTATTTTGCGTGGCCGTCGTTATTTTCCAGGAATCGCTTCTTCCCCCCCCCCCCCCCCCATATCCAGCAGAGCTTCACATGTCGCCTGCAATCCTCTTCCGCTCCTGCATGATGACATCACAGAGCTGGTGGATGTTACTGAACCTCGTGCTGCTCCACCTTCCGATCGAGAACACCCAAAGGATGCTCATTGGGGTTTAGGTCTGGAGAGACTCTCGACCAGCCCGCAGCCTCTTCAGCGAGGTATCTAGGGGGTTATGTTATGTTTGGGGTGGTTCATGGTTCCCTCAGCGACGAGAGCTCCTCCGTGCAAGCAGCATCAATGCAGCCCCAGACCGCGGCACTCCCACCACCGCACTTGCCGGAAGGCAACACACACTCTCTCTCTCTCTCTCTCTCTCTCGTTAGGATTTGGATGTGACCCCAATAGCACGACAACAGGCAGGTATCGTTGAAGCCAACACTTGGCGTAGTTTATTGAAGAGTTTTCGCAAAGTCACATAGGGGGAAGCACGAGGAGTCCACAAGGAAATGTACCACACGAGGAACAAGAAGCTGCAGGAGATGGCAACAGAGTCCACTGGCGTGGCGACGGCACGGACTTGCACCGAGGAACGGTCTGTGAGTCAATTGGTACCGGTCCAAATGAGCAGATAGGCAACAGGTGGGTGATGAGCTGACGTGTCTCAGGTGTGAGGTGCAGAGCACCCCGGCTGAGGAGGCTGCCCGACTGGCCCCCCCCCCCCCCCCCCCCCTAACGTCTCTCTCTCTCTTTCTCGATTGAAGGTCCGCTCCACTTTTCTCTGCGCGTTCCAGTTACTTTCGAACGTTACGGTATGCGAGGGTGTTCACGCGTAGTCCCTTTTCATCCCGGGATCTTTCCATTTGTCATCTGTTTCTAGTCAGAGCAGGAAGGCCGAATCATTTTTCAGGAGCGCGCGAGGTTGTCAAGCATTTTACCGTCTCGTCTCCCCGCGTGCTCACCTTCAAGTGAAAATCTCGATCCGCACACAGGCACGCCACTCTCGCCCTCACAAATGCACACAGGGCCAGTGTTTCTTGTGTTTACGTTCCAGCGAACAGTGAAACCCGTTTAGTCTAGATAGAATCAATAATAACCCTTAAAGAGCTTGTCACTGTGAGGCTACTCGAGCCCACAGTGGGCCAAGTCAGAGAAAACATATGCCACACAGCCCTTCCACTGCCCAACACACACTCCACTACTGTACACGTGCCTAACACACACTGCAGGGAGACAAATGCGGCGTTCTCTTCTCTCAGCGAGTGCAATTTAGACCCCCCCCCCCCCCTCCCCAATTTTCTGTCTGGGACAGCCTGTGGAAAACAGCAAGCTTACCAGCCGTGCTAGGCTTAAGTTTCCCTGCTTGCTTGCCTACACACACCAGGAACGCGATAAACAATACACGTATTCTCAGATCCTGGCCCGTGCACGCCTTCACAGACGCGCGCGTGCACAAACACACACACACACGCGCACGCACACAAGCGGTATGAGGTCTGATACAGACAGAGCTGGCTGTGCAAAATACAGCTCGCGCCGCGCTGGTTCGTCAGCAATTTTGCCACAAGCGCAGCATCACTGTGATTGTGAGCCAAGATTTGATGGCCGGGGATCGCTCAGCTCGCTAAAGCGACCCACACAGAAATATGACAAGAGAATCTATCGTGAGAATACTTTACGACGAGTGGTGATGATTTTTTATTGACCTGTTATGATCGTTTCAGGGGGACCTTTCTAGGCAACTTTGGCCGCCACGAGCCAAACCAAACTGGACCGAATTGCACCTGCCTCGAGGCACACTCGGTTCTGTCGGACCACTCGGAAATCTGGTTCAACTCCTTCTGTGGCACACGCTCCTTAAATTTGGCCGGCGTGACTTTCTTGCCTCGGACCGGTCAAGTTGCGGCTGAATTGGGAGCAGTGTGTGGCTGGCGAGATTGACGCGTGAGGTCAAAAGGTGACGCCTTCCACGGGACGTCTGAGGACACGCCGCTGCCTGCTTGGACCCAGCTGTCAAAACATATACACGCGACCCTACACACAAAGAATTATGTACTCTGAGACAAACGGGTGTCTTTGTCTAAATGACTGTAGCATAAAGCAGCTGCACACACGGGCACAAATAAACACACACGGGCCCTAATTTCATTTCATAATTCAAACAAGTCAAGTCGATTAGCGAGGGCAAGAGGCAACGGCATCCCGCCTCTGCGCGACAAGAGTCATTTATTTTATTTAGCCCTTCTAGTTTAGTAGTACTCGTCGTCTCTGTTTTTCTTTTGTTTGTTGAGTCTCTCGCTCATTATCTGGAGCAGACGAGCGTATCGTATGTGTGCATGTCTGCTCCGTTAGAGCGATCTCAAGGGAGGCCATGTCAACACCGTTGAAGCTAAACGCACGACGCTCGCTGTAACTGCGTACGTACTCGGCAGCTCCGCCGGCTGCTGCTTCCAGCGGACGACTACGCCAGCAGGGTTTACTTAAGGATGGGAGCGTGACAGATCCTGGAATTTCGACGTTCTGCCCACAGAGAACAAGACACGGGTCACACCGATTTCACAGCCACACAAGCCTGGGCACCACCAGGCAGCGCAAATGGGCCGTGGATGACACGGGCTCACTTTCAACCCCGCTACAGATTCGGACGTAGATTCGGTCCCGAAGACGATGGGTATGATTTACTGCAAAAATGTCAAACGTACAAAAGAGGCAGAAAATGTAAGATTCAGACCTAATTCAAATTCATGTCAGTCATGTGAACATATTTCTTCTTTTTCTTTGATGTAATGAACATTCAATCATCACGATATACGAGGAGATGACGTTAGCATGCGCAGTGTGACGTCTCAAACCCCACGAAACTAAACCGGAAAGTAATGATTTTGTCCTGTGCCGAGCGTTTTTAGGCCACGTAAATAGTACAAAACTTTTTTTTTTTTTTTTAACTGTATTGGGTGATTTTTAGGCCAGGAAAAAAAAGAGTCATCTAATATAACAGCCAATCAGCACAAATTGTCATGTTTCGGTTTGGGACCAACAGGTGGCACTGTGGGGCTTTTCCCTGCAGCTGCACACCTGTTGGTCGTTAGATAATTATTTGCTCTTGGCTTCTGTCATATCATGTTTGTTTCAGTCATGTTTAGTTCATTGTTATGTTTTAGCTTCAGTCATGTTTTGGTCATGTTTTTGTTATTGAGAGTTTTTAGTTTCTGCCATGGTGTTTGTTTGTTACTTTGGGTTCGTTTTGTTTTCATGACTTTGTTTTGGATTTAGTTTTCTGTGTTTTATCAATACACTTCTTCAAATACAGCCTGCTCCTCCCTCCAGCCTGCTTTTTGGGGTCCACCACCACCTTGCTACGTGACACAAATGGATGACCCTGCCGCCTAATTCGTCTATTTAATCAAGGTTCGGCTCTTATTTTATATTTTGATGATTGTGTTATGTTCACATGGGCGCCAAACACACACAACCGATGTTCTTATTTCCCGGCCGCCAGTTCAGTTATTGCGCAGACGTCTCCTGTTAGTCACGGTTCCTTTGGAGGTGCCTCAGCCAGCTTCTCTTGGCCCGGCTTTCACCCGAACCGCGGGCCTGACCGGACGTTCTGCACAAAACATGTTTGCATGCGCACTCACCAAACTTATTTGTCGCGGTCATCCGAAAACATCATCGATCAGAGAAACGGTGATGTGAGGTGGCGATTGCACACGAGCTGAAACCGAGGCATCATGTCATAAAAAGCAACATCGGGAATATATTGCAGAAAATGATAACTCGTCCCTTAGGAGGCGATTGCAAAGCTCGTTGGATGGGCAACATTTTGCTGACTGTCGGCTCTGTCACGCAATAGCAGAGTTGGCTGGGGGAGGCCCAGATAAATACTTCAACATGAAATGCCAGGGGGCCTATTAAGCAAATGAACCGATAAAGCGAATTGACGGCGCTCGGCGTGAAACGGGCACTCCAAGGGGGACGTGAGTGTGCGCGAGACAGGCGGGCCACTCATTCAATCTCAGCTTGAGACAAACGCACACAAACAGAGAGGCCTTTGGCATTGAGGCATGCCCACAGCCCCTAGTGTCAAGTTCTAAAGCCACAAGATAACAACTCCGATAGCTCCAGAAAAACCATAGGTGGCTGCAACATGGGAGGGACCACGGACGCCTGCCCTATATTGAGGGAGACAAGCTGGATGGAAAATTGGTGGATAGATGCATACGCAATCCTCCCAGAAAAAAAAAAGAATAGAGACGAACAGCCTTTTTTTTTTTTTCTTCCCCTTACCCTGTGACGGTAGTGGAACTATCGTCCTTTCATCTCTCCACAGCGGGCCATTATTTATTTTCAAACAAATGCCAGATTTTCAAAACATTAGGTATCTCACTTGAGATATGGGCTCAGAAAAAGTGTGCTTTCATATGGGAGTGATAAAGAGCAATGTCATTTGCAAACGTTGACACGAAAAGAACGCCGTTCTGATCAATTTCAATGGATGCCACTGGAGAGTGTTTGATGGGAGCGAGTTTGAAGGGTGCTTGTCATTTTGGCCTGAGCACAAATGGCTGCCTGTTCAAAATAACGTGATCAACCCCCTACCCCCCCGCTTCCCCTCTTTACTTTCACCATGCAGTTTACAGTAAGGCAATCGTCAATATGAGGGCAAGCCGTGCTTTGTGAGTCACTATAAATCATCGAGCATCTGATGCGAGCGATAGCTGTGAGAGCTGTCTGGGCTTTCCAACATTTTTATTTTTTTTTTCCAAGTGGTTTGAAATCCGGGCGGTGTTTCACAGAAGTGCGCAACGTTCAACATATCATGTGGTCCATCTCATAAACGGCATTTTGACTATAAACATTAAAAAAAAAAGGAAAAAAAAGAAGGCATGCTTGAACTGGAACCGCTCAGACAACACGTCAGAAGTGATTGGACATTCATCAAATATTTCGCTCTCCTTTTTGAGTTTGAATCGCTTGTGCAAAGCAACAATATCAGGAGGAGATCTTGTTTTTCTGCACAATTAAAAAATATGATCATGAGAACACATTTAGAGAGAAACACACATTTCGTACCAGGAAATTAAACTTTTACTGCTTGATTCTGAAAAAGTATCCATTTTTTTTACGGATGCATCGATGAAAGCAACCAAGGTATGCATTTGAAAATTATAAGCCAAAATGTGAGGTGACTCGAGACAGTGCCATTTCTTATCATTTATTCATTTTTTTTCTGACACTCGGACAAATGTTGACATTTCAGGGCTTAAAGGCAGCCTGAAAGAGGACAACAGAGACTGAAAATGGATGGGTGGTTACATTGTAATATTTGATCACATTTTTGTTGATTGCATTGACATGTGTGCTCCGCAATGTCACGCCTGTGTTCACGTCAGACTAACGTGCTCATGAATCACTTCATCAAGCGATTCACGAGCAGCGCTTTGCAAAGCCATAACTCTTGAGTAATTGCAGACGTTTGGCTTGAGAAAGATCGAGCCAATTAAAAAAAGTTGGCCGGATCTCTGCGAGGCTTTCAGTCTTGATCGGTGTAACTTGCTGGCTGAACAAGACATGTCTTGCGAATGTTTGCCAGATGATCATCTTGATAATGATAATCATTGAGATTCATATGGCACCTCTCAACAGCACTTTGAGGAACCCTAAATCTCTTTATTATTGCATGTACTTAAGTGATTTTTGTGTACTAGACAATACTGAATACGTTGTTTATTTCATTTTTGACGGGGCCGCATTTTTTTCTTGGTTTTTTTTGTTTTTATTTTTTATTTTTGGAGGTGGAGCCTACCCAAAATGCCTTTTGGTTGTAACAGATGCATGGGGAGTGTCGTTCTTTTCCCATGCGTGTGAAGGGACATCTTCAGGCAGCGATTCGGTATGGGCTGCCGCTCCGTGTTCACACACACACACCTTTTGGTAAACAAACTAACCAACGGTCTTCAATCAATCAATAAATGGGAACCTCTTGTGGCGAGGTCAGGTTGAACGTTTTGCGAAGTTGCATTTTGACTGCTTCCAGTTGAGACAGAGATAGATGTGTCAAACAGGTCATGAGCTGTCAAAAGCTGAGACGAGCCGCAGGACACGCAATAAATTGTCCTTTATGAGGACGGGGGGCACAGCCTATCTCCCCCCGGGACCTCCTCATGAATGAATCACTCAGCTTTGACCTCATCTGGTTTGGTGTGTGTGAATGTCCGTGTTGAGTGGAACGCGGCGCACTTATATTGCGTATATTTACGATTCTATTGGGATCAAGGCAGCATTTTCCCCACTTGACTTATGATCCCAGACTATGACGCGTGTCAGTCAACTCTTTTGAGATATTTGCATATTTTTCCAATAGTGGAGTCCATCCCCCAGTAACTTGAGACATTAACAAGTCCTTGATCCTGTGCCAAAGAAACAACCCTATATGCTGACAGTATTAGAATTTCCTGAAAAGATCACTTAAAAATTCGGTTTATAAAGTAATTAGTTACAGTTACCAATTAATTTGTCAAGGAAAATATAATGATTGCTTGATGTTTTTGAAAAACCTTCAAATGTCAATCAATGATGATAACATGCTGCCAAAAATACCGCCGCAAGATTCCTGATGAGGGCACGGACGTCTGATCGTATTTCACTGTCACGAGCCAATTTGCAAGTGGCAAATGAATGCCTGTTCAAGATGTGCAGTCGGACTTTTTATGCGTTGTTTCTCTCTGACAAATGGTTAACGTTGGGTACAACCCTCAAGCTTCTCTCCATCGTCCGACATTTTTACACTGTCATCAATTTCTGCCGACTGAAAAGAGCAGCCCGTCAGGCCAATGAAAATATTGACTTTAATACAGTGCATAATTTGTGTTGCAGATAATCTCTAAATATGAGTGTGGAGAGCCTAATGACAAACCAGCCTTCCTCTGTCCCTCTCTTTAGTCCCTTTAAACAGCATCTTTGGGCCGGGAATGTTACATCACCGTCGCACCGCGCCCTTCTGATGCAAACGAGAAGGTGGAAACAGTTCCATATCAATAAATGGGATGGAAGAAGCAACGCAACCCAAGGCCGACGACAACACGCCCAAGGACAGGTCAGCAAGAAACGCCAGCGTCACTTTCCACAGCCCACATGTGCAAAGATCTTTCGACCCGAGCCTCATTTTCCTGCACTGTGTGTTCCTTCTTACAAAACTGCCGAGCGGTATGTGCGCGCGTGCGTGTGATTGCCTGTAGCTAGAGGTTAACAGCCTGTGGTTTCACTCGCCTGCAGGGCCAAATAATTTTGGTTTGGCTTTAATATTGTTAAACACAGGATATGCACTGCTAGTGCTGCCGTCCGTGCAGTCGGCGCAGGTTGGTTGCCGCAAACGCCCAGAAAGGGGCCGTCCCCCAGGGGCTGTCTCAAGTTAAATGGGAAGGTTGCATCAGGAAGGTTATCCGGAATGAAAACTGTGACCAACAAATCACTTCGCTGATGCCAGGAGGGGGAAAAAACGACTCAATTGTTCAACGCTGAGGATAGCCTACTGTATGTGGCAGATTTGCCATTGCTGTTATTACCGCACAGCATAAACAGCCGCTATGCTAATATGAACCATGCAAGCGTCCCACCGAGCTACATACGAGCGCTGTTTTCTCAGCTGTTGCGGGCTGTTGGCGCTGTGCATGCTAGCCGCAACCCGCCGCTGAATCTGGGCCTGGCGTCGCCCTTACGACAAAGGGCTGCTTGAAGACAGACGTTCCACCGCCGTAGCCGGTCCAGCTCTAAAACAGGTTTTTCATTAACTATGGTCGACTAAGTGTATATTTGATATCTATTGTAAGGTAAGAGCCATACATACTTGAAAAATATGAAAGATATTCAGAATCGCATTGGAAGGCGCCCGCTTCTTTGCTCTGAGGTCGCTGCGTCCTTCAATTTTATACTCAGCATTTTCGAACGATCCAGCACGGTGGTATGGGCGGAATAATAATCGACACCGTGTGCGCACTTTACATAGCGCCGCTAATTGAGCCGTTGCCATCTCACGTCCACGCCGCGTGGCGGAAACAGCTTTGGAGTTTACCGTTTCAAAACAACGGCAATGCGGCCAAGGAATCCGTTTACACCCATCAGTGTACACTCTACACTAGCGGTGTGGAGTAAAGCAATAAATTGTACTAATTTGAGGACCGACCGCTACTGCCTTTGGAACTGCGACTCCCAGTGTGGGAGTGCAAGTGTCGTTACGCTTTCTTCAGGGCTAATCCCCTTCCTATGTATAAGAAATAGCATCAAACTGCGTGCGGTTGAGGATTTCTTTGGGGAGCATTCTTCACGTCTTCCCCGCACAGCGTACAGAGCGTGTGACAGCTCAGTGAATGTTGCCGACTTGAGTAAGTATTTCTATTACAGTCGTCGCTTCGGGACACACGAGAGGCTGCACCCACAGGAAAGATGTCAGAGCGATTGGGCGCAGCAGCCGTGCTTCTGGACGGACACGTTGGTCGTACTCAGGAACCATACTGCCGTCTCTTCAACGAACTGCAATTACATTTGGTGAGTAATTAACCCAGCCGTCCAAAGCCCAGTCCTTCTGTATTGTGACCGTGAGTTTACATTAGAGTCGAGCAAACGTTGGCCCTGATGAAGTTTGACCTCCTTAATTATTAACAACAACAACTACAAAAAAAAACCCGGTTAAAAATGTAGGCATACCTAAACTCGCAACATTCGCACAAATTCACCTTGAGGGAGTTTGCGCGTCATGCGTTTGGTAAAGATTCCGACTCGACTGCAGCTTCCCTCAGTAATTGAATTAGGAAGTGTTGGGAACTTAAAGAGCTACAGAGAGGCTTGTAAGTAAACAGACATGACCTTTTAATCGTTGCCTGTGTTTGAAGTGAGTAAAGCCCCAAGGGCTTTTATGGGGTGTACTTCTCTCAGTGTTGTGCTATGGAGGATTGAGTTTCACAAGAAGGTTTAGTCAGTTTATTTTAGAGGAAAGCAATGGTGGTGGAGGTTGATGGGGAGAAGAAAAAAGAGAAAAAGTCATGACCAATGGAAGCAGGAGGAGGAAATTAAAGAGGTGATTGTGTTGCGATGAGAAAAGAGGGACAGGTCTCGATGGGTTTTTTTTTCTCTGAATTGATTTGCTTTAGTGGGCAAAGGTCCCAAGTAAGATCTCAAGTTGGGAATCGGAGGTGTCATTGTGGGAGAACATTTTCATTCAATGCCACTGCCCGCGCGATGGCTATTTCTTCAGAAGCATATACCACTGAGCTAGTTTAGGCAGTGTATCTGCTGTCCTTCAGACTTCAATTTTTTTTTTTAATGCACCAATAAGGATCCTGAGAAAAATATTTCATCCGAGGGTTTTAAGTAATATTTATTTACCCGGGCTCAGTCCAGGGTGTGCCTCGCTTCTCGCCCCCAAAGTCAAGTGGCATATGCCTAAACGAACTGAGCTTGAGTGACACCACAAGGATTTATAATTTGTTCTACCCCTTCAAAATGAGGCATTAGCGTGTAGGCTGTGACTGATAAAGCTTGCCAGAAAAAGCCCACAGGTTTCTGAGAGTGAGGTCACAACCCAAAAAATTACAGTGTTGGGCACTTCAGAACAACCAGCTGTCCATTTTGGCAGTGGCAGTTCTAGACTCATTTCACTGAGGGAGGCTGGCTAGGTGCAGGGGGCGGGTGGGGGGGGGGGGGGGTTGTATTCCAACCAACCTGAATTAACCTCACCACAAAAGAAAAACCATGCAAACCTGCAACAGTAGCTTTTAGAACACATGTAAGATTTCTAGCTAGCTAGCTAGCTACATAGACAGACAGATACTTCATCCATCCACAATGGGAATTCACAAGTACCGTATAATTGTCTGTCATAGGGCTCTGGATTCCAATAAAATGTTTCTGCATTGTTCAACTGATTTTGCTCAATTACAGCTCTCTAAAATGCGCAGCCAATGTATTTTTCACTGCCCTCCTTAGTGTGAGGTCCTTCTGCCTAAAAGCCACACTGAGAATTTATGACAGAGGACTTGAGCTGCATACCTTAGATTACTCTTCAAACAGATCCATCTCCGCATGAGTACATGCACTCTATAAATCAACCTGATTAGTAGATGTACTTATATATATATATATATATACACAGTATATATATATACAGTATATATATATATATATATATATATATATATACTGTATATATATACAGTATATTTGTGTCAAACATCCGACGACACCGCAGTACATGTCACAAAAATTAGCTCAGTAAAAGCCTATACCCAATTTTTGAAAATCTGTTCTCAGAGAGCGACAATTCCCTAATAAAATTAGAAAAGAGGCAGTAAAGCGACCGTATCAATTTTATTTTTTTCCATTTGTCACGGTGGTTCAAGTTGTTGCAACACAGCTGTCGTATTAGAGCGAACCAATAAGATAAAACAGGTTTGAGGAAGCAAGCACAACACCTGCGGACAGAGGGAAAATATTATGCAAGACAAGTGTCGGAGGGTGAGTGAGGTCACCATTTGCATCAGCAGAAGGACGTTGGGAGGAAACTGCTGCACATTCAGCATCGGTGTGGTGTGAGGTCGCTCTCAATGTCTTTCTTGGCTGGCATGACGTACAAGACGCTCGAGCCAAGTTAAACAGCCAATATGCACGCGCGCGCACATGCACACTGGTCATGAAGACTATTTTCAGTGCAGGATTCTCAGTTGATCTCCATTATACCTTTAAGAAATAATTTACACCTCTCATTGTGTTGGAAAAAAATCCCTTCATTGACTCTTTTTATTTTGCCCCTAAATCTCACACTCATCTACAGTTGGAATTTCAAGAACCAAGGACCAGAATTGGTGGAACAATTTCACAACATTTAACGTTTAAGAGTTAGAAGTTAAGTGATTGGCCGAGGGCAACACTGAATAAAATGAGTGAGTGACCTCGATAACCGGACCCCACGCGTGACTGGCAAAACTCCCTCTTGCAGTTTGTTGTGTCACTTAAGAGTTTAGCGTACGTGTCAGTCAAAGAAATGGAGGGAACGTAAGGAGTTACTTGAGTGAAAGCGTTTATTACTCTGGTGATATGCTAAGACGCAAACACGAGGGAGAGAGACTCATTAAGGTGGCTGTAAATCAAATGACTGGTGAACCATTCCTCTCCCTCAGTTTGAGCACCGCTCTCATTCCGCCTTATAAGCAGGGGGCCCACTTGAACCTTTCGGTGATAGCTACACCGATAAAGATAATATCTGGGATTGAAAACTGTTACCGGTCGTACCAGGCAAAGTCTTGGTTTGATCTTGTCAAGGTCCTCCTGCATCTGCCCTGATCCTTTCCTAGTTGTGACCCGTTCTGCAGTGTTTCCTTCCTCTGCCAAACTTTTTCCATTGTGGCAGTTACAGTGTCAGTTTGGGGCTGGATGCCAAGGTTGTAGGATGCCCTTGGAGGACTGTTTTGGAGTTATCCCATGATCAGGACTTTGCTGCCCTTGATCAAAAGTGGGCGAACAAACATCCTCATGAGTGAGCGTTCCATTAACCTGCCGTGCATGTTTTGGAATGTGGCAGGAAACCGGAATACCCGGAAAAAACCCATGCAGGCCCGGGGAGAACTCCATACAGGGAGACCACTGGTCCACCGGGCCCCATGGCTACGTAATCTTGAATCTAAAACCTGATGGTTGTCGTGGATGACAGAACATCTTCATGCCAGAACCGTTGGTGGTTAAAAGAGGAACTTTATTTGCTGCAAGTGATTCATCAGTGACACGCCATCAAAGTCATTATTTATGGGCGGCAGCAGATGGGGGTGGAAATGACTGGAATTGTTTGTTGTTTACCTGACCGACACAGGAGGTCCGACTACCCAACAAAGTCGCGCAAGCATGACATGACAGAGACTTATGGCTTGAGAAACAGACAAACACAAGAAGGCACATTTTCCTCGCAAGTGCTTTGAACAGGGACTCCTGGGAGATTTGGCAACTATTCCGGGGCCAGGCAGTTGCAGCCTTTATTCTTCTGTTTGTCAAAGTACTTTTAAACGAATCAATTATGGCCAGGCATCTTGTAAGGGGGGAAAAAGGAAAATCCATATTCATCCAGGTCTCCCTCAACATCATGTTTTACTTTAATAATTAATTTTATTTCTAATTTTTTTAAAAAGTTGGACAACAATGCAATTTTCAGGTTGCAAACACGCTCCAAGAGGTACACCCCAAAGAAAGCAAAATGTTACGGTCATCAATTTCAAAGTAGGGCAATGGGGAGATGACATTTTCCTCGAGCACATTCAGGTCCATGTCAAATGAAAGCTGCGTGGGGAAAAAAAAAACTGGAGCTCCGAAAACGGAGGTTGTAGATCTCCCATTGAGACAGACGGGGCACTGAACGATGTAATCGTCTTGCGACGAAAGACGGGGGCCGTAGTGGACATCAAGCAGGGCAGATATTGATTAAGAACAAAAAAATAAAATAAAATTGCCGATGAATTGTGGTTAAAAAAATGAAGACACTCCACCAAATTTTAGGACAAGGTTAAGAAAAATACACATACACGTTTGGAGTAATAATCATAATTCGGCGGCACATACATGAGCAGGTATAGATTCCCGCATGTGTAAACAACACCACCGCCGTATGGGGATCCAGCTTAATATGACTCCGCGGACCCGCACGACAGAGAAAAGGATGTATTGTGCCCTTGTCTGTACCGGGTCGACTTCTTCCACACAAGCGCACCTTTCTCACCGAGTTGAAACCGCCAGAAATACACACATGCTCCCAGGCACACTCATGCCTCGGGTTTTCCCACAGTGCTCGGAACTCCACGGGGAATAAATCGAGTAATCCGGAGCAGCAAATTCAGACGCAACAGTTGCAAGTTGCATGCAGCTTGGCAATACAAACACACTATCTGGATAGCTTTTTAGGCTTGGAAGCACTTTTGCTGCATGCTGTATATTTCGAAATGTAAAATTTGGCTTTTTCCTCTCTTCGTTATCAAAGATCTTACTAGCAAGAAAATATGCATGCAAGCGTACACATGAATATACATACATAAACACATAATTCATTCGCTGCTTGGACGCCGTCCACCTGTCAACACCGCTGAAAATTAACTGACATGAAATAGTGGAGAGTGCAGGTTTAAACATGTTCGGAAGGAGGATTAGGACATGGGGGTAAAGAAGCAGACAGATGGAGATGAAGAACAAAAAAAAAGCGATCCGATTCCCTGGTGATAGTTACTCTGGGTGAGGGTTGGTGTTGGGGTTGGGACCTCAGTCACCAAGAAAAGAGCACGCCGCAATAGGCTGAAATCTTGCGCTGTTATGCCAGCTCGCATGTAAAGAGCCATCTTGGGTTTGCCAATGAACATTTGAATGACTCAGAGGAGGCTTGCTTGCAACGGCTCTGTGGTCAGATGAAACCAAAGTAGAGCTCTTTGGCATCAACACCCTCACTGTCAAGCATGGTGGTGGAAACATGATTATTTTGGGACGGTTTGCTTTCGAGAGGGTGCAGGGTGACTTAACTGCTCGGAGGGGCCAACGAACGGAGCCATGTACAGTAAAGTCTTGGATGAAAACCAGATTGCTTGGCAAAACGCTGAAGATAGGTCGTGGATGGATCCTGCAGCATGGCATTGGCCCAAAATGTATTGCCGGGGAAACCGCTGAAGAAGAAGCAGATTAATTAAGGTCATGGGGTGGCCTCGTCAGTCTCTGAGAAACGTGAATGAGTTTCTGTAAAGAGGAGTTGCCCAAATTATATATTTTTAAATATATTGTAAAACATTCAAAACCATAAACCCTAACCCTAACACTAAACCCTAACCCCAACTGTAACCGTAACCCTAACACTAACACCTTAACCCTAACCCTAACCCCTAACCCTTCCACTAACCCTAACCCTCAACCCTAACCCCTCACCCTAATCCCTAACCCGAATACAAACCTTAACCCTAACCCCTAACCATAACCTTAACCCCTAAATCTAACCCTAACCCTGAATCCTAACCCTAACCCTAACCACTGAACCCTAACCCTAACCCTAACCCCTAACCCCTAACCCAAACCCTAACCCTAACCCTAACCCTAACCCCAAACCCTAACCCTAACCACTGAACCCTAACCCTAACCCTAACCCTAACCCTAACCATAACACCTAACCCCAACCCTAACCCCTTACCCCTTACCCCTAACCCTAACCCTAACCCTGACTTTGGTAAGGGCTGTATTAAGTTATACTACGTGAGACCATGTAAAAAAAAAAATAAAACGTCTCAAGCTATTGCAACATAGGCCAAATCAGGTGAACTTGGAGCCCAAGTGACTCGTCTGGTGCGTTGGCTTAATTGGCCCATTCTTCTTCCGTGATGGAGAAGGATTCTCTGTGAATGTCAGCGGTGATAATTACCTCCGTATGCTTCAGGATCTTCGTGTCCCCGAACTGTCAACTGAAGCTAACATGCAGCAATTTTATTTTTCCACCAAGATGGCGCCCGGGCGCATTGTTTGCGTGCATTCCTGGATGAGCGGTTCCCGAATCAGTGATTGGTTATCGTGGTCCCATCGAATAGGCTACCCGCTCAACTGATCTCACACCATGGGATTGTTTCACCCCTTTTTCTGTGGGGTTACATCAAGTTAAAACTACATGAACTCAGGCTTTGGGGATCTCCCAACGTTTGAAGATTGCGTCAGGGACTCCCGAAATGTTTGTCAGGCATGCGTGAAACGGTGCCTTGCTCGCTACGAAAAAGAAGGAGTGCTAGGCATGTAGGTTTTAACCTGTAAATTTCCTCCACTTTTCACTGCAACTAAATTCTTTCTGGTCAAGGTTACCGAAACGGAAAACGTGTCTATAAAATGGATAGTTTTAATTAGATTGTGAATTATTTATATGTTCCTCACCATATGTCCCCACAGTGTTATTATCATAAATTTAGGGGCACCCACGTAATCTTTTTTTATGCCTCGTACAGTGATAAGACATTGATGGGTCAGACCTTGTGCTAAGTGCTTGGCTCCAGCTGTATCTTATCTCCCCCCCCCCCCCCCCCGCCCCCCCTCCCGTCCTATCCTTTACTGCCCAGCTGGATCCCTTCTCTCTGTGTCTGGACTTATACAGACGATGGACTACGGCTACTGGCTAGTGTGCACTTATCTTTACATGGTGGGTCTTTCTCGAACGTAATGAAGTTGCAGGGAAAAAAAATTAACTTACATAATTTCCAAATCATCAAGGTGATGTAAGGTTTTGTCGACGAAGCTTTTTAGAAAAATGGTGTGAATCATCATTTGGAGCTAAATTGGTTTTCATCTCTCGGTCCAAGAAAAGTGACAGAAAAACAAATGGCCAATCGCAGGGTCACACCCAGGGACAATTTCGAGTGTTCCATGAACCTGCCACGCATGTTTTTGGAATGTGGGAGGAAACCGGAGTGCCCGAAGAAAACCCACCCAGGCACGTACCCGAAGAAAACCCACGCAGGCACGGGGAGAACCCTGCACCTCTGCACTGTGAGGTGGATGTGCGAACTGGTTAGCCACAATGCATTAACATTTATTGAACCCTTTAATACAGAGTCAACACCTTAAAAAGAACACATGCCACTTTAAATAAACCCACGAATTGCCTTAAACTATCCAGTCTAAGGCTCATATCATCAGTCAACGCTGTTGTTGTTGTTGTTTTTTTTTTTGGTCTCCTTAACATTGGTTTTTAATCAGCCGCTGGCAGCTTTAGATCTCATGAAGTGAACCCCCACCGCTTTCCGTTTCCATCCGCAGTTGTTGAAAGTGACATTGGAAATTGTGAAATAACCCCGAAATGATTGTCAAACTTCTGGACAGAGGCCCCGAAAGGTCCATTCGAGACAGAATGGAAAAAAGCAGAACGTTTTACTCATCAGTAGCTGACCACAATCCAATTAGATTCCCCAGCTTGCTTAATTTGCTGCAGATGTGATTGTGTTTACTGAACATCACTTTAATTTTGGCACTTTGGAAATGTAACAGAAATGAGTTGCAGCTGCGCAACACCTTGCAGTTCTCTCTCGCTTCAACAAGAAGTGCCGCAGTCGTAAACATGTCACGGATTTTGATTGCAGTTTTGTTTGTTTATTGGGTAAGTATGCCCGCGTGTGCCAATGATGGTATTTTAGAAACGGGTTCAAAAGAAAAAAAAAAGAGCATCATGAGAGAGGGATTTCACATTATTGGTCCAAATGGAACCAAGTGGGATCGCGGGCCAAGCTTATTTCAATTTTGCCTAAACAAAGCAGACAGACCTTGATGCAGGCTGCCACAACATCTTTCATCTTTAAGCGCAACTGCCAGAATAGACACACAACGATTAAACATTTCGTGATGAGTTCCGTAATAAAGGAAGCTGACTCACAGGCGCGTTTTTCCAACCCTGAGATAAGACATATAAAAGTGCGATTCCCATGTAAGTTGGTGGGGATGAGCTCGACCAGATTGTCGAAGGAGATGCAAAGAGAATACTTAAGTCACACCTATTATTTCGATTGTTTTTTAAATACCACGTCTCAGTATGCTGCAGTAGTGGAAAAAAAAACCTACCCACCTACATCTATTTCATTAATTTGGGAGTCATGAGGTGCAAGGGCACAAATAAATCCCACATCAATTATGTGTCTGAAATACAAACAAGGGGTCAAAAATAGCTGCATTTGTTTTCATATGTTGGGAGAAATGATCATATGTGAAAGTTCTGACAACATGAGTGGACCAGTGTGAGAGCATGGTCCCATTCCAGAGAGGCACCTTGTCATAATCCATCTAAATATACATCACTTGTGGGGACTTAAACTTCTGCTTATTCAGAGTAACCCCTCAAGCTTCATTCACAGGCCACCTGAATTTACAGAATTGTTATTTATTTATTTTTTTTACATTCCAACTGAAAAATCACCCCAGATAAATAAACAAAGTGAGTTGCAACAGTAATCCAAGAGGAAAAATACACACAAAGCAGGAATCGGATGTACTAGTGCCTTAATTCTTTTCAGCTAAAAAAAAAAAAAAAAAAAAAAGTGTGTGTGCATGCGTGCGCGTGTGTGTGTGTGCGCGAGCGCTGATGTGTGCTTGTGCATGCGTGGATGCATGCAAGAGCAGAAGGTGCTGAAGGGTCGGATTATGTTTTAACTTGAGGGCATTTCCCTGTAAATCTGCAGGGACCGCAGCTAGTATGAATAGCTCAGGTCAAATTCGTCTCAGGTAGCCCGACGGAGTCCCCATTACCATAATACCGCTACTCATCAGTCACGTCAGTTGAGTGAGTGAGTCTGTGTGTGTGTATGTGTGTGTGTGTGAGTGTGTGTGTGTGTGTGTGTGTGTGTGCCTGTTTTACCAAACAGAGAAATAGCTTTCATCTAAGTGAAAGTTGTCAGCCATGGGGTGGTAGTTCCCACGCAATGCCGTTAAGACTCACATGTGATTAACAAATACAGTACAGTGTGGCATATAGACACAGACACACACGCACACACGCACACACACACACACACACACACACACACACACAATGGACATTGTGACACAAATGGACATCAATTCTGTTGGGACCGGCAACACAACACATTATATTCATGTCACTCGCCACAGGAAAGGTGCGCTTTTGAATTTCTTCATGATGGTTTGCCAGCCACGCAGACTTGCACACACGTATATATGTGTCTGTACAAAAAGCACACACGCTGTAATATTCAAGTTTAGCTCGCTACGGCGAGAATGTGAACGAATCAGCTTTTGGGGACCTTTTTCAACACTGAGAAGAGGGACCAAAACATTTTGACATGTCCAAGGAGACCTTGAAAAATGTAATAGAAATAGCGGAAAAGAGGTCCTTAAAAAGAAGTGTGAGCGCAGACTCGAGTGAGAGTAACCCGAGATTGCTCAGAGAGCAATGCTTCATATTTTGATGTTTTGCCCTGAACATGCAGGTGTGTGTGTGTGTGTGTGTGTGTGTGTGTGTGTGTGTGGTTAACAGGAATGCGCTCCATGCAATGATTGAGAGATAAGATCTGAGCAGAGGGTTCAGGTGTTAACAGACAGACACAGAGTGATGAGCCATAGAGAGAATTCACACTCAAATATTTTCATTCCCATTTTCTGCAGCTCAAAGTGACCCAGTAAACGCTGCATAAATAATTGACCAAAGAAGTGGAATTCCAGCCTCTCTCCTGTGACAAATACTCGTCCTTTTTCCATACGTACTCGCTTGTGGGGATGGACTTTGGAAGAGAGAGGTGGGGTGCAGCCTGGACTGTTCTCCAAACGCCCCATTCACATCGGTGAACAAGTTTTTAGTTGAACCCAACGTGGATGTTTTTGGAGTGCGGAAGGGGGTCAAAAACGCAAGCAACAATATGCAAATTTCACGCACGGATGTTCCAACACGGATCTGAACTCAACAGTGAAGTCAGTCCCCCGATTCAAATTTGATAGAGCATGTCTTTTTCGCTGGCTGAATACCCAAGTGAGGGCAACAAGAGTCACAAACAAGAACGTGAAGGTGGCTGCAACAAAGGCCTGGCCAAGTTTCTTTCCAGAGGAAACTCAGAAGGTGTTGATGTTTTTGGCCTTGGAATGCAAGAAACTTTCAGAAATTTCCAAAAGTAGAATATCAGGAGATTATCATTTAAAATGGCTTGTAATATCTGACCACCAACAACAATTTAGCAGGGAAAGCTGAGAATTGCGGTAAAGTGGTGTGGTCGCGAGGGGAGGCGTGATATAAGAGCTGTGGATAAATGCCAGTGTTAATCTGTGTGAGAGCGCAGTGGCTCAGTGTCGGGTGTCTGCCCGTGAATGGGCCTGTGTCACCGCGGTATCACTGCAACCTGGCCCGGCCCGGTTGGAATCACATAAGGAGAAAACTTGTGCAGGAATGTGGAAGAGACAATCGGTAATTCAAATGAGAAATAGCAAAAAGAAGAAAGCGAAAGAACATCGGAGGTCGGCTTGCTCCCGTGACTGTCTGTCATCAGCAAGATTGCGTGTCCTGAACAGGAGCCAATTTGTTGCGAATTAGTAACTTCTTCCGCCTTCTCTTTCTCTCACTCTGATTCGGGCCGTCTGGCTTTTGGTACGCCTCAGGATTGTTGACACAATAGCACAGTCTGACACGCACCAAACACAACGCGCGGCAATTGTCGGAAGCCAGTAAGCCTGTACAAGTCAAATTCATTCATCAACACCATTTCACATGTTTCAGCAACAACTCGTTAGTTTCCTCTTGATATCCTATCGCAAAGTCTCGTGGAACTTTTGTTTCCGATGTGGTCCAATTATAGTTTAAAAAAAAAAGCCTGCAGAAAATTAAGACGGCCTATAATGATGCCCTGAGATTATTACTCAGTTGCCCGAGATGGACCAGTGCGAGTCAAACGGTAAAAGAAACTTGCAGGCTCTTCGAAGGAATCTAGCTTATACTGTACGTCTATCCTCCATATTGAGAGGAGCCAGATGAGGTGGCTCGGGCATCTGATTAGGATGCCTCCTGGACGATTCCTTGGTGAGGTGTTCCGGGCATGTCCCACCGGCAGGAGGCTCCCGGACGACCCAGGCCACGCCGGAGAGATTATGTCTCGCACAACGCCTCGGGATCCCCCGGGAAGAGCTGGAAGAAGTGGCTGGGGAGAGGGAAGTCTAGGGCTTCCCTGCTAAAGCTATTGCCCCCGCAACCCCACCCCGTATAAGCGGAAGAAAATGGATGGATGGATGGATGGATGCCGTTTTCGTTTTCATGTACAGAGTAGAAATGGGACGACTTTAAAATCCGAAACATCTCACAACCTTGGTTTTCCTTTTCCGTTTTGAACTTTGGGCAAAGTGAAACTAAACCAGGCACCTCTGTGCCTGTGTTGAATTTCAAACAATACATCCGTGAGCCGCCACCATGAGCCCAGACCTCCCCAAATGTGGGAAGATGGGTGAGTGTGTGTGTGTGTGTGTGTGTGTGTGTGTGTGTGTGGTACTAATTACACTCGTTCTGTCTACAAAACAGCTTCCTCATTTTTCACCTGCCTAACACACACATTCCGACCTGACATGCATGTCCAACCCCGCCTTCCCCGGGCTCGCTGTCTCATCCTATCTCATTGTTTCCCATTCATTTGATTTGTGTTTTTGAGTGTGCGAGTGGGTGTGCGTGCGAGTATGTGTGCACGTCACTGTTTGTGTGTGTATCGGAGAGAAAGAGAGAGGAGAGAGCCAGAGACCGTATTGCTGATGTATTGAGTGATATCCATCTGCACGGCAAAGTGTCTCGGGTGTCACTCAGCGGTACTCAGAACACATCAGTCATCCTAAATCTGCCCCGCGGGCCCAAAACACACATGCACTCACATACACCACACACACTTCCACGAAGACGCAAGTGCACAGATAAAATTGCGCATCTCGCGCACAGCCAATCCCAAAACGCCACTGACCCACACGCTGGGATCCACGCGCAAAAAAAAAACAACACCTCAGCGGTTCAACATCTGGGCTGTTTGTGAAGCGCCGGTGGGAGAGATGACAAAGCTCGGAAGAGTTCCGTGACCGGCGTGTGCCCGAGGCAGAGTCGAGCCTCGTCATGGGTGGCAAAATGCACATCGTGTACGCATACGCACACCGTCAAGCTCCCGATGGAAGTGCGGCTTCACCTCGAAGATAAAACAAACACCAGGAATAGCTTTCATACAGCGATGGTCCAACTTAACCAACAACAATGACGAATCCAGTCGATTTGTGTGTGAATGTGTGAGGTGACTTGGTAATTCCATCCGAGACCCTCAAAGTGACCCCACAACACATACTGACCCTCACCTCCTTTCCCCCTGCCTGAGGCCGCACACAAGCCAAAACACACACTCAGCCAAAACACCCACAGCTAGTAACACTGTCAACCGCAACCCATACAAATATCAGACACATGCACACACACACACACACACACACACACACACACACACACACACACACACACACACACACGGCTCAGCTGTGATTTTCTGATGTTTTTTGGCAAATGAAAGAAATTTGTAAAGAAACGGTTGACTTTAACCGGCATGGATGGCAGGCCCCAACGGCGCGGCGGCTTCTTTTTGGTTCGAATCGTGGTGCTGCCTCAAACACCCGTGCGGCTCCTGAGGCTCGTCTATCGGGTGCCTCCTTGTTCGGACGTGGGCATCTCAGTATGAGGGCGTCGGACTTGACCCCGCCGTCTCACTGCGGCCAACGAGGCTTCCGCTGCACTGACGGTGCAGGTGTCAAAAAAAGCGTAACGTGGCCTCATGTCTGAAAAATGTGAGAATGTGACACGTCTCTACTGATGCCCACTTCAACCTCTGAAAATATTAAAATGATTGTCCCAACATTTTGGATTTCAAGGACATTCAGCCCACCAAATTCAAAATATTTGGATGATTGTTTTTATGATGAAAAATGTCAAGTGTCAATTAAGGTTGCTTCAGAAAGAGGCCAAAGTGTGGATCTCTTGAAAGGCGGGGCTCGCTCTCATTTACTTCCTACTCTACTCTAGTAGAAGGTGTTCTCCAACATGCGGTTGAGTGTCATGGTCTGTTTTTGTTGATTTGAATTTGGTGAGGTGTGAGTTTGATCAAGGGTTTCTTGTGTCACTTTTGTCCACGTCCGTCTCGTGACGTGACTGTGTCCACCTCAGCCGCTTGTTTGGGTCTTTTTTTCGTTGTCTCTTGGCCTACTTTCTTGGTTGCTTTCTGTTCTTGTGAGTTCATTGTTTGGTTTTGTTTTTGCTGTGTAAGGCTCCGTTTGGGTCATTTGAAACTTTTTTGTACTTTGGACATCTGTTCGCAAAGTATTTTAATAAATCCAACTAACCTGTTTGCCTTTAGGTTCTGTTGAAAATATTTATGAAGTGCACCCTGCTTTTGGGTCCTCAATCACGGATACCCGTATCAGATAACACCAGCACGTCACAGACATTTTCGTGCATTATTGTTCATAAATTGGGACACAGTATATATATTTTTTGTTTGTATCTGTGAAAATATCAGTATTTTTACACGCCGACTCGATTTTGCAGCAAAGTTGAAAAAGAAGCACAAAAGTAATGCTGGTGCCAACGTGACCCACGTGAAAATGAAAATTTGTATAAAGCCTTTGCAAAGTCATTCAAAGGTATTCCAGATGATTTCAAGGAAAAAGTTGCCACATAGAGTATTGTTATTTCAAGGAATGTTTTAAATATGCTGTACCGATATTGTTCTAAGATGCGCAAACTTGATTGTCCAACAGGCTTCAGGCAAAACATTTGGTTTGGGTCAGTGGAGCGCTGAGGTTTGGACCACTTGCTTCGAACATGCCGTATCTGTAATAACAGCCACATGTTTTCGCAAAACGCTTGCACCTCGGCGCATTATTGAACCAGGTGGCCGGCCTGAGCTGCCCCTCTCGGCACCCGACGTGGCGGAAGGGGAAACTGACTTGCTGGAGTCCAGGCAGGAGGTGGAGGTGCGCAAAGTGCGCTTCTGAGGAACTGCAAGAAAATCTCCACTTGTGCAGGATGTCAAGTCGACCACTGTGAGGTGGACACTTGGAAATTGCCTCCCACGCCGATGGTACGTGTCCGTGTGAAACAGCGTGTCATTCAATTTGGGAGAGAAATTCAACTTGACATGAACGCAGCGCTATTTTCCGGCTGGATGCATTGTTAAGGAAACCTGCCATTGTAATTCCCCACGAAAGGCTTGACCGAGTCTATCTGGAGTGTCGACCTGGAACGCTTTTTTAAAAAAAAAATGATGTTGACATTAAATACCGAATCGAATGACGTGTTCTAATGAATGAACGAATTGAAGGCCCTACACCTTGTTATGTAGAGGAATGAGATTCAAACCGAAGAGGTCTATCGTAAAGAGAGAAAAAAACTGGTTTTCAAATGTAGCAATTTTTTTGCTGTCGCAATAGCTGAACTGTATACCATGAATCTTTCTGATGGCCTCTTTACAACGTAGTGTTTATTAGGCTATGCCAAACGGGCAGATTCATTACAAGTCAAATCTAAAATTTGTACTTATTGCAGTCAGATGTGATGCTTTGCTTATCAAAAGCTATGATGCGAGCCACCCAGATATTCCATAAAAGCACATCTGCTCGGCATATGACCGCGCAGCCATAACATGGGGTGCAGTACCGGCGTAAGGGAGTCGGCCTATGCTCGCTGATCCACCGGCAAAAATGAGTCATTGGAAGAGACACCACATAGCACCGCCGGGGATGAGACGGAAGCAAGCGTGAGGTGCCAGGAAAACCGAAAGTGGCGCAAACGAGAAGCTTATCACGTTTGCAGGCATGCACGTGTGCTTCGGGTGGACTTTTCCGTGTGATTTACGTTGCACCATGACTGACAGAACCCGGAGCGATGACCAAACTGGCCACCCAGCACCAGTTGCCCGGGTGGCTTTTGATCCATTTGCTGAATGTACTCATTCAATCCTGTCACCCAGCAAGTGTCTTTCCACTCCCTGCGAAACATATTATTGCACCAGAATGTCACGAAGCCCCTCTTAGCCCGCTTTAGCGCGTTTTCCAATACCTATCAAAGAATGTCTTCGTACGTGCTGTACACAATATACTCTTTTGTGCCTGAGTCTCTCACACTGGCAGCAGCAGAGTCCCATTAATCACCCGCGCAGCCACGAGACGGACGTGGACAGTGGATGGGACCATATATCTGAAACTTGAAACCACAATGCCTCATAGCTTATGAACATTGTCTGTCCACTATCGATCACGCATCTGGATCTTATTGCCTCGTGCCCTTTTGCACCAGACAGTCATCTGGAGCCCGTGGAAAACGCGCGAGGAGGGAACGTAGAGGGAGGCGGGCAGTGATGACTGGTCGTGTGATTAATCAGAACCATATTGGTGAGGGGACGAGGCAACGACAGAATTTGACCATGGGGCAGAGGAATAACGGGTGGTCCTTTGGCTCTTGGGTGATGAGAACACTGTTGCTTGAATTGTAATGGAGGAATTATGGAGATTTCGCTCTGGCATTTACATTTTCCGTTCGTCTGCGTGTTGTGCCCGGCGATTGGCTGGCTACCGCAGTTCAGGGTAAGGATAGGCTCCTGGGACTTCCTGGGATAGGCTCCAGCAAGCCCGCCACCCTACTGAGGAGAAGCGGAATAGAAAATGGATGGCCGGGTGGATTTACGTTTTCAGTTTCCCGTTTTACACAGTTACATGGAATTTTTGAGTCAGACTTGTCATGGATCTCTCTCTCTCTCTCTCTCTCTCTCTCTCTCTCTCTCTGTACTCCAACCACCCAGAATGTGTCAAATGAGGCACGGAAATACAGAGCCCTTGAATGTATTTTAGTTATTTCATATTTCTTGCCATGGTGAAATGTCGCACATTCATGGGGGATCTGTCTTGTGCAATACGCCAGCCGTCATCCCAGCCCACATATTGCTGAGCCCGGTCGCAGAGTGAAAACCAGCGGCGAGTTTGGCAGTCTTCTCTTTCGCCTCATTCGGCAGCGAGGGAATTTTTTGCAGCGGCCGGCTGAATGTTTCTTGAACCAAAAGCAGAAGCCAGAACGTGGAAAACAAAGTGCGCGCCCTCGACAATGAAAGGCTGTTTGTCGTACATGAACACATTAACTCTGAAAGACGTCACATGAGTCCCATCCTCAAAATGTACTCCTTTTCTCCTTGAACATCTCCAATCACATAAAAAAGTGCTGCCTGACCCAATTCACCGACTCGTCTCCATGAAGAGTCAAGAATGACTCCAACACCTCCAGTCATCCTCCCCCAAAATGTCCTCTGGGCTTTCATCTTCGAATCCCCGTTTAACTCTGCAATGATCCTGTCAACTTCTCAGGGAAGGAGAAGATCTGCTGTAAGGCTGGCTCTCTACCTCGCCATGCCGTCACATCCGGATATGTTGAAAGGCTTGCAGTGAAAAGATGAAGTGTGAAAGTCTGTTGACCTTCCAAAGCCTCTCGTCTTCAATCCCTGGAGTGTATGTTGCAACAAACCACGATCACTGTCTTGGTTATGGATAGCAATAATGTGATTACTGATCTTGCCTCATTAATCCATCATCTGTGCAGCTTCTCCTCACGAGAGTCGCGGGTGCGCTGCAGCCTACCCCAACCGTCTTCGGGCAGTAGGCGGAGGGCACCCTGAACCGGTTGCCAGCCAGTCGCAGGGCACGTGTAGACGAACAACTCACAATCACACCGAGGGACAACGTAGCGTGTTCCATTAACCTACCGTGCATGTTTTTGGAATGTGGGAGGACACCAGAGTACCCGGAGAATACCCACGCAGGCACGGGGAGACCATGCAAACCCCACACAGGACGGCCGAAGACTGGAATCGAACCGTGGAACACTGTACTGTGAGGCGGATGTGCTAACCATACTTACATTCAATAAATCATTTTGGGTCGAGTTCTGAATTCTACGACTTCGGCGACCTTCATCCGAAGCTGTCGAGAATCCTGTCTGAGATAAGCGATCATATCAGGTGGAGTATGTCTCCACAATGCGACTTCTTCAAAGCGGAGCTGTGGTGGCCTGCGTCTTACTTATCCTGCAACCTGATGTGTGCAAGCTTTAAATTACAACCACACTAATGGCTTCCACCCCAATGTCGAGTGAGTGTACCAGACTGTTTGCTTCTGCAGAGACATTTTACTGTGTCTGCATCATCTGACTCAATCCAAGGATGCGTCCAAAATCGTTCCCCATTCAACTGCGGACAGGCCTGGCTGTTGTCATGTGAAGACTGCAAAATCAGGACATTTTAGCAGATGTCAAGGAGACTTGCAGGAGAGAAAATCCAGATAGGTATCATGTACTGGAACTTAAAAAAAAACAAAAAACAACAATGACAAAGTATAGCAATGCCACATACTGTATATGCCACACAGAGAGAGAGAGAGAGAGAGAGAGAGAGAGTGTGTGTGTGTGTGTGTGTGTGCGTTTGTGTGTTACGATAATGGTAACAGACCCTAGCTTGTCCTGAAAGCTCTTCTTCACAAAGACCACATCAGCCCCCACAACAGTATTTGCACGGGTTAAGCTAAATGTTTGATTGATTCACATTGCTATATTCTGCGTTTTAGCCTGTTGGTTATACGGACCTGCAAGATCTCCACTTGTGGATGATGTAAAAGTTGACCACTGCGAAGTGGGCACTTTGAGACCACTCTCAACCCCTGATGGTCAAAGCACTGAATGATGCAGGTCGGTTCTACGGTCCGACAGCCATTATATCTGGATACGCGAGGCTTCTTCGGAACAGCAATTACTGTCGTTGCCTTGCATCACTTGGGAACGACTGATGTTGGTGAGCATATCTTTGAGCTCCTTAGCACATTCATTCAGAAGTCATCCAGGAATGTTGACCAGCATGGTTTGATCCTGCCGATGGTCTTTTTCATGCTGGCCGGAGCCAAACACGCGACGTCGTTATCGAAGGGCGGGGCAAAAGAAATATGAAATATTGCTATCAAGTTGTAATAATTTTACAAGAGCAAAGAAACATAACAGTTGGTTTGATTTATGCTTATAATGGGAAAAAAGTACACCCACATGTCCTATATGAGAAAAAAAACCCCTCAGACAATATACAAATAACAAAAAACTGCCACTCTTCTCTACCTGAACCAGTCGAGAGAAAATCACTTCATGATCCTTAAATAGCTTTGATTGCAGATTAAAATAATACAGTTGGATGCTAAGTAGTGGCCAAGTCCAAATTTACAGCCCAAGTTTCCTCACTCATATCTGAATGACTCATGAGCACCATCGCAAGCAACTGCCCATCCAGTCAGACGACCCCAATCCTCCTCTGGCACCTCTCCTCCTGCCATTTCAAGGTGATAAGCCCCAATTATGAGTGCCCTCTTTGGGAGTTCGCAACCCTTGCAAAAAATACATGGAAGCGAAGAAGTATGTTCACAAACAAACACAAGGCGAGAGGTCGGATGGTCAGGTGCCCCAGACAACATTCCCTCGTATGATTAGGCTTAGTCAGCCATCCAACCTGTCGCCAGTAGCTCTACTCGGCCTTAACGCCCGGCCAGTCGGTTATACAACACCCGCGTGTGTGTGCGTGAGAGGGAGCAAGAGTGAGAGAGAGAGAGCGAGAGAGAGAGAGAGAGAAAAAGTAACCGAGACAGTGGATGTGTGTAGTATCCACAAACCCTGGCAATGGCGGTCTGTAGGTGCATGTGTGTGTGTGCGTGCGTGCGTGTGTCAGGATTACCGACAGGACCCCAGCAGAGCCTAGCATGGCTTTTCTCTCTGGAGCCCAGCGGTTTTCCGACTGAGCTCGCTCCTGTGCGCGCACGTGTCCAAGACGACTTTGCAGGGTGATTTCCCATTTTCAGATTCTCATCAAAGAAAAGGAGGCCCGATGATCAATGCCTTTTTGTGACGTTGAAATGTATCACTCGGTCGTTTATCCCTAAATATATTTTTCCATGAGCAGCATTAGTTAAAAAAAAAAACTGCAAGAAAAGGAAAAATATTGACATTTGTTGCCAAAAAGTCTGAATAACACGTATTCCCCCCCCCCCCCCATGTGTGTGCGCGTGCCTTGCGCGCCCGCATGTGTCTGTGTGTGTGCGCGTGGTAATTGAGGATCGTCTGACTGACGCTCCGTTTTTTCCATGGTGTGAGTCTGACGGGGAATGCCAGAGCTGTTACCTCAGACATCAAAGATCGAAATGGAAGGGCCCGTGTGCCAACTGATAGCGGGAACACAAAGTTACACGGCGGCGTGGAGAGCGGCAGCGCTCACCCTTGCATCAGTCATGCGCCTACTTTTAGATGACACAAATATTCATTGATATTTGTGCAAAAGGGCAGCAGGCCTGCCTCACGCTTCAGAAATTTGGGGGTTAAAATGCCAACTCCCGACTTTCTGGGTGCAGCTTCACTTCGCTTGTGCCTGTGTTTATTATTATTATTATTATTCGTCCCACATTCCAGGAACATGCAATTTCGGGGAAGTGTGAAGATTCTAAATTGTCCATAGGTGTGTGAGTGCGAATGCTTATTTGTCTTTTAAGTGTTCTGCGATTGGCTGGTGTGGATACAAATTGACATCGGATAGAACGTCACACGGAGCTCCTGTTGGCAAAGGACAAATGTTGGCAAATGAAGTCATTGACATGGTGCAAATTCATATTTAGTTGAGATGATCAATGAGGGACTGGCTGATTTGTGGATGCTTCTGTCATTCAGCTTGATGGCACAGATGTTTTTTTTTTTTTTTTTTTTTTCAATGGTTAAACGGCGAGCACACGACAGAGCTGCCAGAGCGATATCGTGGTCCGTTTTGCCAAATTACTGGGACAGCCCGAGCAGACATTTGCAACTCTCAATGGTTTTTTTTCTTTCATCATGGTTTCACTGAAGGTCGGCACGAGTAAATCGCTTTTATTAAAAAGTCTATTTGGTCGCTTGTGTGCATGCAGACGGGGTGGCCAAAAAAAAAAAAAAAAAAAAAATGCACACTTGCGGTAAACACGCTTTGGCCGTGTCTTTGCAACAGTGAGAAATGACGCAGTTCACCGCCCTAAGAAAACAGAAGCCGGAACAAAATTAAATTCTGTCGTGTGTGTTTTTTGAGTGGGGGCCCAAATGTCATTGGTTTGGATGGCAAAAAGAAAGTCTCCCAGCCCCAACGGCCCGCAGCTGCCGACTGCTGTTTTCACACCGCTCCTCTCCTGTCTGCGTGAAATACTTGGACAGCCCTTTCGCAGTCCGCTTTCCTGTTCGAAATAGAAAACAACTCTGATGACATGTGCATCGCCCAAGGGACTGCAGCTTCTACTATTGTAATAGGCCGGTCGTACGACTTCCCCCTCACAGTTTGCCGCGGAGTGATGCTTAGGAGTAAACACATGCATAATTGTAGCTCCTGTCTAAAAACAGAGGAAGGAGAGCGCTGACCAGCGTCGGCAATCGCATTTGACTTTTGCTCTCGAAGACCTCTTGATTCATTTTGAGTGTTGTCACTATTCCCGCTCCATCGAACCGGTTTTACGTGTCGTGTGCAAAAGTCGGACAAAATCACCAGGACAACTTTGACAATCTCCACGGTCCCAAAGCGTCTTCGGTGGCATTTGCACAGAGACCCCCCCATTTCCCCCAACCTTCATGCCTACTTGAGTGCATGCAGTTGTGTTAGTTGTGTGGTCAGCACCGGCTTTTTGCTTGGAGCCAAAGCCACAGACAAAGCCACAGCAGGTGGATGGGTTGCGGTGCGGAGGAAAGGGTCGGGGGAGGGGCGGCGGTCATGGATTACAGGAGGCTCTGTGCCTCTCCACATCACGCTCCTCGACTCTGAAGAAAAGGTTGATTAATCGGAACCTAATAGGATGGACGGGCCACACTTGGCCTTTCACTGCGGTGGGACACCAGAGACATAATACCAGAGAAAAGGAGGAAAAGCGCTCCTCTCGCTCACACGATGAACAACAAAGTCCTTCTTTTGCCAGCATGTCCACCGAATTAAACACGGCAATCGAAATGAATCCAAACTTCATTTGTACGAGTCGGCTATTGCTTCAAAATGAGGAGCGAAGAAAATGGCACCGGGCTGTGGGCAAAGTATTTTATATGTCAAGCTCTCAAAGTGATTTGATCTGACAACTTTATTGGAACGCGGCTTGGCAAAGGAAGCGGCCCACTTTCTCGTGCAATAAAAGACACGGAACAAAACGGAGCGCGCAGACGGATGCTTTTTTAAAACACAATGAAACTCGAATGGCACGCAGGAGAACGCAAACCTTTGCCAAGGCCGAACAATCCTAAATTTAGATCCGCCCTGCACCCGATTGTGCAACATCACACAGTACATGCCCACCGTCCTGTAAAATGCTGACTCATTCATCCATCATGAAATGACTAAGAAAGAAACATTGTGAGATTAGAACCAGAAGCAGGAGCAATAATAGCATATGAATTGCTGTCCGTTTGCCCACCACTGATGAATTCCACCCTCCCGCATTACTTAGCGAGAAGAAGCGATAGTTACAACGTGAAGTGACGCTACATGATGCAAATAGCTAACAACGTGCTGGCATCGTAGCGCTTAATCAGAATTTAAATTGTCATTTTCATTTTGACTTCTGGGCGCAACGGTGCTAAACTGGTAAGCGCGTCGGCGTCATGTCTCCGGCCTTCCTGTGTGGAGTTTGCATGTTCTCCCGGTGCCTGCGTGGTTTTTTTTTTTTTTTGGGTACTCCGGTTTCCTCCCATATTCCAAAAACATGCATGGAAGGCTGACTGCGCGCTCCAAATTGTCCCGAGGTGTGATTGTGAGAGCGAATGGTTGTTCGTCTATGTGTGCCCTGCGATTGGCTGGCAACCGGTTCAGGGTGTCCCGCAGCTACTGACCGAAGATGGCTGGGATGGGCTCCAGCATGCCCGCGACCCTCATGAGGATAAGCAGATTAGAAAATGGATGGATGGTTAACTGACAATCAACCAAAAATCCAATATCCCCCACCGGTCATTGTATGATGATGTATCAAAGGCATAACATCAAGCTGAAGCAGCAAACATTTCTTGGGTGTATTGATTGTGAATCTGCATTTGGATTCATTTGCAACCATTTAACAAACTGACTGATTTTTCACAAGTCCACATGGTAAAAGTTCAAGTCGAAGCACTTTTGGGGGAAGTTGTCTCCTTATCTCGCCGTTGTTCGGTTCTTTATCAGATTGGGCGCTAAGAGAAGCTTCCCGTCTTTCCACTGAAGGCAAGGTTGATCATAAAAGTTCAGGTCGAAATGGGTCGCAGGCTTTGAAACTTAAAGAGTGAGTCGAGTCAGATTTGAGACGGATAAAAACCGTGGGTGCTTCCCAGCTGACTTCAGGTGAAAGACGACCCCCTCGAATGGTCACCGCTCAATAGCGGGGCAAAGAGACGCACGACGTCACGCTCACATTTACGCTATGGCCGAGCGGGACCTGAAGCCACGCTGTTGGCACGGCAGTGAATCGTTACGCCATCAGTGACACAGTAGAAAATATGTTTCGATTGCGGGCATGATATTTAAGACCGGCGCTGATGGCGTTCGCTCATGGATGACAAGACAGGTCTCACTCGCAGTGCTCCGGTGATGTCTGACAGGCTTTGTAATGGACACCTCTTTGGGCCTTTCAACCAAGCTCAGTCTGGCCCCTAGACCTTCACAAGACCTCTGGGAGCCCTCTGTTGACTCCCTATTGTCTGCATAAGCGTGTGTGTGTGTGTGTGTGTGAGTGTGTGCGTGTGTGCATGTGTCTTTGGATGCCTCCCGGGGGCCAGGGACTCCTCTTTGTCTCTGCTTGGCCGCTGTCAGATTGTGTCTTTGTTATGACAGTTGGGCTGCTTCTATACAGACTAAATCACCTCTCTCAGCTGTTCATTTACTGACCTAACCCCTGACAACACACACACACGCGCACACACACACACGCGCGCGCGCACACACACACTCTTCTACCTCACTGCACCAAGTGAAAGTCTCCACATCTTCCAAGAAGGAGAACAGAGGATGAAGACAACAGGAGGATGAGCAGGAAGGGTAACAAAGCGAGGGAAGGGCAGGCCAAAGGGCATTTGACCGCTGACCTTTGCGTTGTTGGTGGGACGTTGGGGGCCAGAGGACACAACAGGCCTAGCTAATGAGTACCTCCACGCTTTGTACAACACGCAGCTCGGCAGAAAAGGGAGTGAGGACTCTGGTTTAAATCTGATGAATTTGGGTGAATCTTTGCTGTCGAAGCAGTAAAATATTAAATTGAGAAGCCATTCGAAGCATCACAAGTTGAAGATTCGTCCTTTGGTTCAGTCACTTGCGCTCCTTCTGCCCGGGGATTTTGGGCCCCGTGAAAAGAAATCTTACAGGTCCCACCGCGGCTGGCCATGAGGCCATCAGAAAAGTTTGATTGTGATTTGCATCAATATACTACTGTTATGGCAAAAATCTGCACCAGAATACAACCCCCAAAATATGTGGATCGGCGGGTGCCGAATGGCGACTTGGCAGTGGTCCTCTGCAGGCTCCGGAGCGCATCGTGCAAAGGAGACCAAAAGTGACACTAGGAAAGGGTCAGAAAGTGAAAGAGGAAGAGACTTGTCAAATGTGACATAACTCTTACTTGTGTGCACGTATTGTTGATGTGTACATGTGAATGTCTGCTTGTGTTTGTGTGTCTCACAGGCGAGTAAATGTTAGAGGTGTGAGAAGCGCCGATGTTACCGGGGTGATGGCCCGGGAGTGCCAAGCCCACGGCAATATAAAGCCTGTGCTTTACCAGAATGCCTTTGTGCCGGCGATGTGTGCCAGATCCAGTTGCCGTGACGATGAGAGGTCGATAGGGTAACACGTCTGCTCAGACCCTCTCTCTCATGACCCCCTCCGTGTCCTCACGCTCTTTACCGGTCACACACACAAACAATAATCAGCAGATGATCATTCGGGTGTCTATTCAGAAGTTGAAACAATTGCTGGAAACGCGCGCTATTAATTCCGAAAAGGCCGATTTGAGAACCCCCCAATACGGCCGAATACAGTTATGACATTGAAAATCACAGCCTCAGAAATGATTTTGCACTTGGGGGTTGTTTTGCAAGCCGAAAACTTGATTTGTGAGCAAGTTTCAGATCCGCCGCAAACTCAAGTGTTTACAAAAAAAAAAAAAAATTGTTGATGCACTTCCGGTCATTTGTTGAACAGGAAAAGTAGTCAAATGCAAAATGAAAACACTCACAAGGGCCTTGGAGAAGACCATCACGATGAACTCACCAGACAGTAAACGGCCAACTGGAGCCAAAATCTGAGTTTGAGACATGACTCGCTCGGCCACGCCCCCCTCGGAGACACCAATAAAATATTGTGGTGTCAGGGAAAGGGAATAAGATTTCTTTTTCAAGGGGAAAACTCGTTTGCTCTCCAAAAAAATGAAATTACAGTCTATGGAATGGAATGAACTGGATTCTTGATTCACTAAATAACGGTTATATGAATTTATTTATTTTTTTAAATCTCGATGTGCTGAATTTACAAAGAAGTGCTTGTTTATGTGCGTATGTGGGCCGCCTTACAGGGTGAAGTTCCCCTCCAAAGGAATTGGAAGAGTTGGTCCAATTCTTTTTTTTTTTTTTTTTTTTTTTTTTTTGCTGTAGATTAAAAACATTTGTGTTTGACTTCAAACGATGAATATGAGACACCATTTCACCATTATCACCATTCCAGCTTTTATTTGCAGGAATTTACATCTGGATCTGATATCGTAACTGAGAAGATCCCATTATTTGGACGAGAACGGCACCAGTCTATGGTGAGATTTACCAAAAACCTGCATGACATCTTGCGTACCTGCCGTTTGTATTCTCATTTTGTTTGGTGTTTTTCTTGCCCCACCGTGAATGGTCATATACAGAGCTCACTCACTAGGCTATGCAAGTACTGTACTGCAATCTGAGTGTGCGTGCGTGCGCGTTTGTGTGTTTGTGTGTGTGTGTGAGAGAGCGAAACAGAAACATAACATTCTTATCAATGGGGGAAAAAAATATTGGTCACAGAATTAATCAAACTGTTAAGTCAAGGCACCACTTTACTGCAAAATGCAACATCGACTGTATTCTCCACCATCATCTCTCTCCAGGTCTGTGTGCACAATGTATCCATCGATCTACTTGGCATTTTTAGTTTGACTCTCAGCATCTCTGTCGCAGATTTACTGGTCATTAAAATACGGGAGTTTCATGTTTTACCGTCTTTGACACATTTTTTCTCACACAGACAGTTAAGATTTGTTCCATGATGAAGGAGCCCGATTGAATTTCGTTCTTCATCAGTGGGCTGCTTTGCTCACTCCCGCCCTCTGTTGGCCAAGCAGCGGTACAGTTGGCGTCGCGAGTTTTGTGCTGTGTGTGTGTCTTTTAGTGTTGGTCGTGCGGTTGTGCAGTCTCTCATCCCAGTGGGGTGTATCTTAGCTCCTTGCCTCAAACCCAGCAAGTGAAATAAGACACACACATACACACACACACACACGCACAGACACACACACTCGCGCACTCTCACAAGCCTCATAGAAAGTAAATGTGTGCTTCAGGTAGAGTGAAGTGGCTGCTGCTCACATTCATCTGTACTTTCCCAAAGTTAGAAAGTGGATCTTATTCCATACTATCTGAATATCAAAAAAAAAAATGTGACAATTCAGCATTTGAAAGAATATTCTCACAATTTGACGAGGTGTCGCAAAACAAGCATTTCTAAGTTTGGAATGCTTTCTTTTTGGAAAAATAAATCATATTTGTGCTCACCTATTTATAGCGGTGCCCTTTCTTCGGCATTCAGCCAGCAAATCATTCTGACGACTCGTTGCATTTTATTTGGGCCATGAAGCTACACTGAAGTAGATATTCAAATCATTTTAAGGCTGTGTAGAAATGCAAATACCAGACTGCCTTTTTTCCTGTGACGGACTGAAGTCCGATGGGTCAGATGGGACAGGCGCCAGCTCCCAGATTAAGCGTAATTGAAGACGGTTGGTTGGATGTAAAACAACGAATATTTTGTACAGACATTATCTTAAAGGCAAGGCAAGGCAGTTTTATTCACCGAGCGCGTTTCTTACACAAGACAACTCCAAGTGCTTCGCTCATCCAAAAACACAACACTTGGATTTACAGTAATCTACACTTCTGTTGGCGTTTTATGCGCAGCATAACAGTTAAATGCCTCTTCACCGTGTTTGCTTTGAAACTTGGTCTCCACCAACGTGAATGTTCACCTGGCACTTTTCATTTGCTTCTAGTGTTTGTCATGAGTCGACTCACGTCACCGTTTTATTGTGAAAGCAGTGAAAGCAAATGCCCTCCGCGCACGACACGATGACACACACATTTACATTTAGAGATGTAAATGCAACATTTTGATTTTGATTCAACGGTTAGATTCAGAGCGTCGTTTTTCTTTTCATACTTTTCACATTTACATTTTGATTTGGAATTAGGTGGAGCATTTAACTTGTGCTGCAGGTGTAACGTTTGCAGTCATACTTGGACGAATATTGTTTGTGAATGGGCATAACAACAAGTGACGCCCCACCAACTTTGGACACTTTTTAATATCATGTTGGAAGCGAAATATCACAAAAATGCTACTGTTATTTTAATCGCTGGTTGCTTTATAGAAACAGCACCACAAAAAAAAAAAAGAAAAAACAACCGTCAAACGATTCGGGTGGAGTCATATAGATGATGCTGCCACTGACCATCCAACCCCGAAGGTGGTGAGGGCTGCATGGGCTCGCTCCCAACTACTCGTGAGGCAAAAAATCTGCATGGTCGCCTTGGCAGCACGAGCATCATCTCTCTGAAGCATTCGATGCAGAGGACAATTTTCACTCATGTATTCATGACCACGTGAGTCAATGCGAAGGCTTATGTGCAGAAATCTCATGTTGAGTCCAACACGGTGCAGCACCAAACGTCTTTCATCTGTGCTCATCATTTTCACATGCCAACACTTGGTATCGGCGTTGCTGTCAAATAAAGACGCGCGTTTTAGAGAACGGTCGAATTTGGCAAGCAGGAGTGAAATCGCTTCATGATGAAGCATTTTCATGATGGCAACTCTCTTCTCTATCAAGCTCTTCTTCCTCGCTAATCATATGGCGGCAGCACACGAGGACTGTCTTCCCCGAGACGTTTCACGTCAGTCACGAGTGTCCCTCGCATTTTGTCATGTTATTTGGGATTTGCAGGGTTCGAACGCAGACGTTTTGCAGCCAAGCTTTAAATAGCCTGTTGACCACAGAAAATTTGGTAGAGTGTGTGACAGCGAGCGTGAGCTGCTGCCAAGAAGTGGTTTGGGGAGCGCGCGCGCGTGTGTGTGTGTGTGCGTGCGTGTAGTCGGCACTATGTGTTTTAGAGGTCTCCTGGGAGGATGCAATAGCACAGCCATTCACTAATGCCCTCCCCAGCTATCCCCACTCCTCTCCAACACTCATATAAACACGCTCGCTTTCACTTACACACGCACACACACACACACACACACACACACACACACACACACACACACACACACACACACACACACACACACACCGGCTCATGAACCCGCCTCCCTCATCCCCGGACCCAAAAACTCCCATCTCTCTGTGCCATACCTCCACATCCTCGCACCGCCCCTCAACTAAAGTCAGCACACACACTCTGTTCTCTGCCAGAGGCACCGACAGAGCCAGGTGTGTGTGATTGCGTTCAGGTGTTGCCGTCTGTCGTGGATCTCGTAGTTCGAGCGCTCGGTGCGTGCGTTTCAGGGACCCGATGAGAGGATAGCCGCGCGGCGAGTCTTTAAGCACCATCGGAACTCCCCCCCACCCCCTTATGTGCTGTCCGAGGCGGGTGACGGTTCGTCCAAAGTGTGACTGTCATTTGTTGAGAACGTGCCATATCCACCTCGGTCCCCCGCGGGAGTGGAGGCGCGGACGGACGGGAGAAGCGTGCCGACGCGCCGCCAAGCTGCGCGCCTGTGCGGCCGTGGCCGAAGCGCTGGATGCGAATGCGATGGATTAGCAGCTGCCTCGTCCCAAGCGTGCCGCAGTTTCCCTTCATTCCCAGCCCAGGACAACCACTCTCCATCACGGGATTATTTCCACTCTTCGACGATCCTTCTCCTCCCCACCGAGCTGAGATGACAGAGGAGTGCGTGTTGCGCTGCGTGCTGATGCTCTGCTGTGTGCTCCTCTCCGCCAATGCCAGCAACTGGCTGTAAGTTCCAGTCCCTTTTTTTTTCCCCCCTCATGTATTCCTACTTTTTTGGTTTTCAAAATGTTCTTCCACGTGCAACCACTTCTAAATGTCGTTCATTTCCATTTTTTTAATCTTGCATGCCTTCATTAGAATGGGGGGGGGGGGTAGCTCAGTCTAACACAAACGCTGAAACTTAATAGTGCAAATCTCCGCATGCACCCCTCCTGCAAAAAAAAAAAAAAGTTAAAACTTTGCGCGCACTATTCGGGGGGAAAAAAAGAAAGAAACAGCGTGCATGTCTGCGTAAATGTCAACTCGGGTGATGACTTGTCGTTTTGCAAGCCACAATATGAAACTCGTATATTCCGATAATTGGCTGCAGAATGGATGAGACGCGTCTCTTGCATCACACCAATAACTCTGCTTCAAGAAGAGTGTGATAGACTTACAGATGAAGAAGACACACCAGATAATTAAAGCCACAAATCTTAAACGTCATGTAAATGGCGGAATGAAGAGCACTTCTTCACTTGTTGGGAGCCCGGCCAGCCACGCGGACTTTGATGTGAGTGGAAGATCGTCTTTTAAAGTTTCGTTTATTTATACATGTTTTTTTTTTCTTTTCTGAAACTGAAAAAGGCGGCGTCGCTGACCAAATGAAAAGTCACGCATTCCCACAAGCCTTTGTAATTTATGATACCCCGCGACGTGAAATGAATTGCAATCATGCTCTGGAAGAAGATGCGAAGCGGCCAGCGATCAAGCGCAAAAACGAAGAATGTTTTCCGCAGTTTGCCTTGCGCAACTGCGAAGCGTCCGCTCGGGTCGCATGTGCGTGCCTGCTCCGCCTGCGCGCCGTGGAGGCGGATGGGATGGTGAGGTGGCATTCCCGCATTCCTCCGCACTTCGGTACATTTTCGCGCTTCGATTCCACCACCTCTTATCTCCCTATCCATTTTTTTACGAGCGGCGTCGATCATTAAGGGAGGAACCTTGCCAATTCATTGCACGAAATTCACTGCAGCCCCCCCCACCCCAAGCGCGCCTGTCTTTTGGTCTTGCTGACGATTCCCATCCACTTTCGGAACAAGTTACGGCAGGGTGCGTGACTTGAGTGCCATTCGTTATTCCCGGTTTGCTCGCACTCTTGAAAGTCGATGTTGACACGAAGATAAGAGCGCCGCTTGCATACGGACCCGCTATAAGAAGAGGAGGCCGCGCGAAAATCTTTGGCAAACACCTTGAAGTCTGTCACCCAGCGAGCGAGCGAGTGCGGAGTTTTAATTGTGCAGTTTGTGACTAAAGGCGTGGTGACAGCAGACATGTACGGGCAGGCTCGCGGAACTGGCTGCAGTCTGCTCGATGGGGTTACTCGCCGCGATGGCTGCGTGGATCGCATACGCGCCGAAGCTTCACTTTCACCTCCGCGTCCCGGCGACGTGATGGTGCAATCAGCTCGCACGGATTCCGCCCAACTTGATTGTTTTATATTTGTGGCCTTCATATCATTACTCACCAAATTGATTTTTTTTTTTGAATGCGTCTGATTTAGCTGAGCTTCCGTCGATGTCACCGGTGTCAAACTCGAGGCTCAGGGGCCAGATCCGGCCGGCCAGGTCATTTTATATGGCCCGTGAAAGCAAACCATGTGTGTCAACTTGCTAAAATCTGTACAGAAATGTCCAATTGTCATGTGTAATAAATAGCGTTGAGATTTTCCAATAATTTTCTTGCCCAGTTTCTACTCACGTGAACAATTATTGAACAAACTATTATAATTGTCGACTGATTTCAAAAGTAATAATCTATTAATTTGTTGTGTCCAAATAATAATTTTGTCGTGTCACTATCATAATGGCCCTCCGAGGGAAGACGTAACTCCAAATAGGCCCGCGACTATAATGAGTTTGACATCCCTGGTCTACGCCGTGAGCACCAAGGAGACACCCAGCAGTCAGATTTAGAGAGCAATTTAAAGCTGGTCAATGCATGCTTACCATTACTCCTTTCACGATTGATCAATGTTATAGAAATGAGAGTTATTGCCTTAAGTATTGGGTCCAATTGGATCCATTTTGACTAATTCAATCACAAATACACACAAGTCTTTGTTTCACCCTGAAATTTGCTATAACTTTTCCAAAAGTGACCAACAATGACACACACAAAGAAAATGTCATTGTATTGTACAGGTGCTACAGGACCTCCAATATTTTACCCCACGTCCATTAAAAGATATTCGATTTACCGTTGTGGATATGATGGAAATTTTTAAACTGAACTGCACATGCCATAAAGGTGTGATTTATTTATTTATGTATTTATTTTTAATGAGAGAGTGGTAACAGAGTTCAGGAGCTCGACTGAAAGCGTCCTGAGAACTGTCTGTGTTTCCACCGCTTTTGCACAGTTAGCTCGGTTGAGAAACATGGCGCCTGTTGGTGTACGGAGGGTCATGGGGGAACCTCAAAACAGTGAAAAACAGCATAAAAATGATCAAACATGCAAAACAGAAAGAATGGCGGCATGTGTCAAGATAGCGGACCGAGGCTATCTTGACACATTTCAAAGTCCCGATTTCATGTCATCCGTTTTCCATTTGCCGAGTTTGCTTACAACAAACACCTTTATAACGTAAGCTTTATTATAACGACCAGATTTTTTTCCCCACAAGATATTGAAAAGGCTTTTGTTCCGATGAACCGTGGTGAACTTCCGTCGCGACCTTGCTTTTTAACAAAATGAACAACACGGGATTCCCCTTCGTTGCTTAGCAACGCTACTGATCGACTCGGTACATTGTTGAACTTCCGGAGGCACGGAACAGTCCTGATTACATGATCTAAAAACGCATCTGGTAACCGGAAGCAAATCGCGCTGTCTGTGAAGGCTGATATTGTCTCGCACTTTGGATAGGGACGTCTCTCAAACGAAGGTCAGCCAAGACTACAAATTGGCAAAGTCGACGAAATAATGCACATTTAGTCGCTCATCAACTTCATCACCCTTTTTTTTTTCTTGCTTCGTTCACTTTCTCCTGTCATGAGCTGGCAACCTCCGTGCATGTTTCTTGAAGTGCTATTTTGGGTCTATGCAAATGGTAATGGTGGCACACGCCCGCTAATTACCACCTGATCTGATCGTGTACTTGTCTGTGTGCGCATCCGCCGCGCGCCGCGATTCGGAGAATGTACTGGCAGTAGAGCTCGCTCAAAAACATAGTGATTTACTGTGGAAGAAATGTGCCTGTTTTCGCAGTCGGGGTGTAAATATTAGGTGGACCGGGCCCAACGCAGGTAACAGCTGTGTTGGGTGAAGAATTTGGACCTGTGGGGCCTCATTTCAGTCATGCAACAGCAACAACCAAACGCAGGGCAGTAAAGGAGTCTTCAAGTTGGATACAACAGCTGTACGGGGCTCCGAAGCAAAGGAAAAGTTATGGGATCCGGAGGGAAATTAATATCCTGTCCCTTTAGGTCTCCGGTCGTACAGAGAGAAGAACATACCCTGTGAGGCCTCAGAGGCATTTTTATAGGTACGGTGTGTGTTAAAAATAAAAATAAAAATCATGATGATCTTGATTAAAAAATAAGTGAAATAAAATGAACACTGAGGAGTTCATTAACACTGTAGGATACATGTTATCCTACTTGGTGGTGCGCTTGGCTGAAAGACGGCCTTTGCAGATTTATTGCCAAGAACCGCACCAGTTCGGTGTGGCATGTTTTCGACGGTGGATGGAAACGGCCACGTTCAAATGCCAGACTTTTGTGATATGAACGAAACGTGACAAAGACAAAGTCTTTCGAAACATTTTCAGCATGTAGATCTATAACCCGTGCAACTGAAAATCATAGATCAATGTTTTAGCGAGGGGGAGGGGGGGGGATAATAAAACCTGAGATAGCGTGGGCGCAAGAAACTATTTTGCCTCTAAGATTGAATTCTCTCTCTTCACTGCAGTGCCTTGAAGATCAATTGTGTTATTCTTTTCATCACGAATGGATTATGTATACCTTCGAATAAGTTCCACAGTACACCCTCCCTTCTCACTCTGCCCACCTGCACCTTTTTGAACTAAGCTTGTGGCCCACGTCAAATGGCATGTTTAATCTTACATCTAGGTATCTATAGCTCTCTATCTATCTATCTATATACATGTCCATTGCGGCCCATCATGTCATGGATGACGGGCCGCAAATGGCCCCTGGGCCCTAGTTTGGACACCCGGTTGCTAATCATTTACATGATTACAACTTGTTGGTGTGCTAAACAATGCTAAAGGACAACGATATTCCATATTGTTGTTTTTATTCAGTACCTGACACGGAATGTGCCGAACAATCTGCACGGCAAGAAAACCGTCGGCATGTTTCGAACATGACTATGAGGACAAATACAGATAACAGATAGCAGGTAACTCTGACGCTCCTTACTCGTAGCACGAAAGTGTTGTGGGTAGGAGCAGTCAAGCACATGTCCCGTATAAGCATGGTGAGGTGCTAAAGAGATGGCAGGGTAACCAGAGAAAGCGGAGACCTTGGCAGCACACGCTGGCGCCTCACACTTTGTTCGCATTCACATGACATGCAATGAGGTTTGCGACATGTTATTTCAAGCCCTCTTGTCACCGCCGGGTGTGCAATTATCATGGCACGCTTGAATCGGCGGGGGAATCGCTCACGATGACCAGATCGGGACGAGGATTAGTTGAGGGCAGATCGGACCGACAGGGGGGAAAAAGAGCGGGCGGCCGCCCGCTGAAAGATGAGATACGATCGTGGCACTCGGCAGAGAAGTGCGCCAGTCTTTCGGGAGACATAACACACCCTCTGGTGGCGACGAAGGTGGGCCGACGCTCGCTCGGCGGCGACAGTGGCTGCAAACAGCTGATTGCAGCCGGGCCGCGCACCATTCCAACTGTTCGGTGCTGGCGAGGAGTTTCTCTCAAGCCTAAGATGTGACTTTAACTCTGATTGTACTGTGTTCTTTTTTTAAGGGCAGCAATCGCTTATATATACCATCCCTCCAAATGTTTTGGAACAGACATGATTGAATTCACGTACAATATTTTATTATTGAGTGGCATAACCCTTTGACTTGCAATTTCTGCATCAAGCCTGCGATTTTAGCGGACCGTTGCTTTCTTCAGTTGAAATGATGTTCCAGGCCTTTACTGCGTCCTCTTTCAGTTCTTGTTTGTTTCTGGCGGGTTCTCCATTCCGGCTCCGCTTCAGGAGGTGAAGCCCTTTGTGTTGCATTTTGTATGGTAGGTACGGCGCGATCCAAATAAAGTTGAATGAAACTAAATTCATTCAGCACGTTCTCGGTTTCGTTCATGTCTCATAAGAGGCTGCGGAGGACGGTACAGGACAAGAATGCGCATTATTGTCTTCCCATTGATACACCCTGGCCTTCGTGTGTGAACACATGCCTGACCCTTTCGTGACCTTTGCCCGCGTTTCGTCCCGATCTAACATTGAAAAGGCAACGTTTAAAGAAGGAGACTCAGCGGTGATGAGGCGAGGACCAAATATGTATTCTAGCCTCCTACACAGATATGCTTTTATCCATACAAATATGTGTCCAACACATAGTTTACACATGTGTGATAACTGTGTAAATAGAAAGCTCGATGGTGCGTGTCCAAACTTGCCCACTTTGCATGAATGATCGCAATGCCACAAGCCGGAACGTTTCCACATCTCGCCAGCGAATGAATGCGAGTCTTTGACATGATAGAAAAGCTCTTTCAACTCATCATGTTAATTGCGTACAAATAACATGCTCCCTAATCTGACCGTATGAATAAATCAGGTACACGAGTACTCGCCTGGTGACATGAGTGACGATTTACAGAGTCTGCCTGCTGATAACATTGCACGCATGGGCAAATTGCGGGCGCCTTGCTTTTTAGGGGAGCAATAAAAATCGGACAAAAGTTCCAAAAGTAATTGAGTGAAGTGGGAACTTGAAGTCAGTCTCCACACCCAATCTTTTGTGTGCCCTTCCATAAGATGAAGAGAGACTTTCTGCCATCATATGGCGCATTTCCAACAATTCCGAACATGGCGGAGACCGGTCGGCCGTATTGGCAAACATATGCAGAGAGGATTGCGCTGGCACGGAAATCAGGATCCGCCAGCATTTGTGCGCCGTCATAAATGCGCTGTCCATGAAAGTAAAGTCTCTTGTAAGCAAACTGCTCCAGCTCTCTCGGGTTTGAAGGGTACCGTATGTCCAGGCGACACGTTTCAACTCCTAATAGGATTTAGATGTGGGCTCATCAAAGGGCCAGTAAAGTTTTGACTCTTGTCATTTTTCGCTGTATATTTTGGTACTATTGGAGGACACTTTACCAGCAAAAATGAGACCAAGTTTTCCGTCTCTGCTATCTAACGGACATTCTCCAAGATTTATGGCTTTTGGCAAATTCCAGTCTTGTCAGCCATGTTTTTTTTTTTCTTTTGCTAAGCCATGAAAGAAATGGACAACTGCACCTACTGTGAAACGCCAGCGCCAGCTCTCTAATGTTCTCGGGATTCTTCGCTCCATCTGGCACAAGGTGTCTCAAATCTGTCCAAGGTCCAATGAAATACTGTGATATTTTTTCTATTTTAGGGAAGGAAAAAAAAAAAAGCGTCTGCTGTCAGGATAACTGCAAGTGAAAGCCAAAGCCATTGCATCTATAGTATAGTGCATAAATCATACGCCAACATTAGATATGTTGCTCTAGAAATGCCAATATGATCTTTTTGACATCAGTCTATTCATTCAGACATGATCAGAAAACCGTCACAAATGTACTTGCCTCGTCAGCAGAATCATTACTCGGACATGCCCCCAAACAAATATATTTTCAGGGTATGAGAAATGGCCTTTCGGTGGGCACACAATGACAATTGGGCATCGGGTCTCAATTTGGTAGCGGCGACCCTGGGTGAAACACACGTGCTAATCACATTTTCCACCATCCTATCATATCCCGGTTCACGTTATCCAATGAAATTGTCACAGGTACATGGTACAGCCAAGTTTAGAAAGAGTGCATTTAGAAACAATCAGCTGTTGTCTCCTATGGAACTACAACATGACGGACGGTGTTCTTGCGACATCACCTGAAATACCTTTTCAGCTGCTTTCAATTCCAACCCGATGTGCGGGACGAAAAGTAACATTTTATCTCGATAGCAGGCTACGGTCGATGTAGGCTCAAGCACGCAAAGGCGTGCGCACGCACACCAATCACATGCACAATGTTTCCGAGCCTTATTGGGTGATGGCACTGGTACCGGGCGAAAGGTTAGTCCGTGGATTTTCCCGTCTTTCATTTGTTTTTCCCAAATTGGCATGAAACGGTGGATGTGTGAACGTGTCTGTGTTTCTGCGTGTGAGGCTTGTGGTGTTGGCAGAGCGTGTTATTTTTAGGGGGCAATGAGCTCTAGTGGAGCCACCGGCATATAAATACACCCAGACACACGTGTAAGCTCATAAACACACCAACAAACAAACATATTACCATAGTATCGGGGTTGCCTCACATTTTTCCGCCCATTCACCACCGCCTGACTTTCACCATTCGTATTTCTTCAACAAGTGACTGGAAAAGGTACTTTTTCAAATGCCCTTTGACCTTCTGCACCCGCCCGTACACTTGACATTCATTCATCTCCACGAAGGTCATTTTTAAATGAACTACTGCATAGAACAGAGTCTTCCTGTGAGGAGACTTGATCAAGGCAGATGACACAGCAGCTCACGAGCAGGGATCACAATAAACTAGTGAAATAGCGCCCTCTACAGGTTTCAGTATGCCTCGGTACTGTAGCGCACAGTAAAACAGCACATTTAGTCAGGAGGATTGGTTCAAAATTGTGGCTTTTCTTTTGATGAAAAGGAGGAGGAGGGTCATGTGACCCAAATACGCAATGAACTGCGGCCGCTGGTTGTAAATGAAATGTATTATTATTATTATTATTATTATCTCTAGCTGCACTTTCTGGATTTTTTTTTTGGCCTGATAGTTTCTGATACTAATAATTTTAAATCAAAAAAAGTTTCGTTTTGTTTCGTTTTTTTCATCGCAATTTTTTTTTTTTAACAACGGCATTGCCGTTCCACTGACTGTTTATTATTTGGTTTGCGCTACTACCACGGTAGACTGAAATGGTGTTGTGTAGATAGTTAAAGCAGTTGTAAAGTCAGAGTGTAGAAAGTAATGTAAAAAAATATATAAAAAACTAACCAAAGGAATGCAACCATGGGTTGGTGACCAGGCAGCAGGTGGACGATGGTTAGCAATGTCAGACTGGCAATCTTGACCTCGTGGGTTTGAATTTCTGCTCAGGTGATGCTCTATGATCCGAATGAGAACAAGCAATATACAAAATGGATGGAAGGATGGTTTGTGACCATTCTGAGCGTAGTTGGGAGAAAGTTCCAGAAAGAAAACCTTGACTGCAGTCTCTCCTGCTATACTTGCACAACAGCAACAACCCTCTCTTACATTCCTGCACAGTCTACACCCATAAAATGGTATCTCACCCAAAACCGTACAGATAGGATCCAGTCCAACTGTGGCCCTGAACAGGCAAAATTATTTACAAAATAGAGGCATGGAAATATTTTGGACCTTAACGGTTCCATATGAATTGCCCATCTTAATATTATTGCACAATTATTGGTGAACAGTCGGGTCAGGTTTTGACAAAGTCATTTTCTCACGGTGTGCGACCAGTTTCATTCTTGTCAGTATTTTCTGTCCGAGATAACATGTCATAAAGTCTCCCCTGTTTGGATTTATCTCTTATTTTCACAAGGCTGCGGGGGGTTCCAAGTGGGAGGCTTGGTTCATTCCACCTGGCCCGAGGTGCATCTACTGAGCGCTTGTGTGTTTGCGTTGCATTAGGCGTCACGGCCTGCACAACAGCGCCGGCTCCACTGGGTTTAGGCCGGTGGGATTTATGCAGGAAAGAGGGAGTGCGAGACGGGGGAAGAGACGTGAGCTGGCGCTGTGTGCGTGTGTGTTGCTCTGCCCTTCTATGGGTTGACTCCTCTGCCTGTTGGGTGAGATGTTTTGTTAACCTCGTCTAAGGGAAGCAAGGGTACGCGCCGCAGAATGAGCAGATAACAGCACGGAGGGCTGAAAATGAAACACACTTGCTCAAGGTCTGTCTGTTCCTTTCCCATGACTTAACCAAAAAAAAAAAAAATTTAAAAACCCCCACACATGAAAAGCATCTCCATCCTTTCTAAAAGAATCGGAAGACTGACGCCGAGCCCTTCATTTGTATGGACTCAGTATTAGACAAGAGATGACATTTTCAGCTTTATTTGTCCCTGAATTGTCATTTGTGGGAATCAAATGTCAGTTGGGTTGAGGAAAATTATTGTTACTGACGCCGCACCAGCTAGCTCGCAACACGCTCCGGCCGGCTGCCTACAAGTCCGGTGAACTCATTCAGTACCAGCCAATTCTGGACCAAGTCTGAAAAGACGTTTATAAACGTCTTTGGGAGTGAATGAGTTAAGATCGACACGCATTCGCCAGACACTGGAATCAAGTGCTTAGGAAAACGAATAATTTGCAGATGCCTGGCTGGAATCATGTTCAAGTCGAGCATGTATCCAACTTTGTACAGCAAAAATGCAGGCGAATAAGTGTCTGGACTCTGGACAACAAATTAAATTTATGTTTCCAGACAAGACAATACAGGTTGCTGTTCCACATCATGTGAATTTAAGAACTAAAAATCGTTGATCATATCAAAGAGAATTCACGTCAACATTCATGAGATTGTCCCAGCTTTATTGCATCATAAAAAAGTCCTTGCTTCAAATCCATGGGATTAATCAGGAAAAAAAATGCTCCTCAAAATGGAGTCACCGATTAGAAAAGTTGCTCCACAGAGTATTCTTTTCACGCTTTGCAGCGTCTAATGCTGAAGTGGTCAGCAGTCCTCCGCGGTCAAAATCAACCCACTGACATGCTGGAAACAAAGCCACCAAGACACATGCTTGGTGCGGTCGCATACCAGAGCGCCATCATGGAAACTGTGTCCGTCTTCATCATGAAGACGCTCCAAGTCAATCTACAACAAGTGAGTCACCGCGAGGTTACTTGCGAGTGTGGACTGTATGTTGGTGGATATGGCTGAGATGCTGCGGAGTGGCAGGGAGCGAGGTTATCGCCGTGATGAGTGCTGAATACGGACATTGTCTGGTTGGGGCGGGCACGGCCTTCAAAGAGGCCGCGAGAGAGGAGGATTATCTGCGCTGTTGAGAGGATGAGATGAGAGGGGACCTGGAAAGAAAGGAGGTGTTTGACCTCCTAGACTTCTGAAAGGGCGATGGGAAACTGCTTGCTCTCTCATTTGTTTTTTTCTTCCCCGTTAAGAAATGTTGGAAATCCAATTCAGGCTCATATCTTCGTTTTCACCGAAAAGGAATTAACTACAGTGATAATTTATGAGTCGTGATAGCCATAGATGTGTAAAAGCGACAAAATGTAGCTCTTTGATACAGAGTCACAACAAGTGAAAAAAAAAGTGAACCGCTGTTGATCGTGAAACAGAATTTGAATGAAGTGGTCACGATCTGGATTTTTTTTTTCAATATATTTAGTTTGCTGTGTTTTTTTTTTTCATGTTTGTCTCATTAGGTTTCTGTCCACGTGTCCTTGTCAGACCCCCCCCTCCCCCCTCCGTCACTTTTATGTCTACCAATCAGCTCTTTCAGCCACTGGCGTCTTGTCCAGGTGTTTCTTGTTGTCTTGTCAGTTTGCTTGAATATAGTTCCCTGCTCAGGCTTGATTGGCTCATTACTTTCGTTGGTGTCCCTGTCATGTTCCCGTCTCTAACTCTGTTTCGTATTTTGATTGGCTGAACTGTTATTTGGACTTCTATGAATTGAGTATATTTGGATTCCGCAGGCCTTTTGTATCATTTTTGGAAAATTAAAACATTTTGTTTTGAGTTCCTGCCTTGCCTCCCGACACTTGGGCCCAGACAACAACCCTGCTTGACCTTGACACCCAATCATTCTTTGTTGAGGCCACGGCTCTCTTTTCATGTCTTCTTTCTTTTGTTTTTTTGTAAATTGTAAATTGAAATTCGTGCTTTTTTTTTTAGTATCCCAGTAAAGTGCTTTGAATCATTTCAGCAGAATTTCCCAAGCTCTGGCGATGCGCCGCTCTATTCCACTGAAAAAGACACGCAAGGGCTTTGCAGAGGGTACGTGTGGTCCTGGGAACTCATAACCCAGTACTCATAAAACGGGCTTCGGAGACCTTAAGGAAAACCTGGTAGGCTGTCCTGCGGCAGAATAAGAGCATTTAAGTCCGTTGGAGGACCACTTGTGTGCGCTCGCCTCAAAACCAACTCGAATACTAAAGCACATTTTTTTTGTTTGTTTTATTTTTGCTGTCGACTGACAACGTCTGGCTTTGACAACAGAAGATAAGATTGAGTCATCAAATGATTGAAATGTTAAAGAAGTGACATACTTTAAGTTTTTGTGGTTTCCTGATTTAAAAAAAAAAAAGTAAACTAAATCACCGTTGGCTGTGATACTTTTGGACCGTTCAAAGTGTTGCTTCTGCCCATAAAAGAGCTTCTTTTTTTTTTAACAAGTTAACTAAATCACCGTTGGCTGTGATACTTTTGGACCGTTCAAAGTGTTGCTTCTGCCCATAAAAGAGCTTCTTTTTTTTTTAACACATGCGCAAGAGCAGTGGACTCGTTTCAGACTCAACAAGCAATCAAACATGACATGTCAGGAACCTTTGGGCTGCTTGGACAGTACAGAATCAAGGCTCCGACCTCAAAGCGGAATTTGATGTCGGAAATGGTGAAAGCCTATTTCTGTGAAGCGCAGCTGGGCCTGGAGATATGAGAGTGAAGTGAGTTGGGGCGGTTGCGGTTGCTTGTCGGCGGTCAGGGCATCAAAACCGATGCCATTTTTCTCACACGTCCACAACTGTGTGTGCGCACGCGCGCGCATGTGAGTGTAAGCCGTATATCTTTCTGACCTGTCTGGCCTCGAGGTGCTGTCTGTGATAAACCACTTTCCCTCCTCACAGTGTACTCACCAACCAGACCTTCGTCCGAAACATTCTCACAACATCATGGGAACTGAGCCTGCCCCAGCGAATGCGAACGGCACTTTTCAGCAAAGTCACGCAATCCTCGCTTAAACTCCGACTGCAAGCTAAAACCACCACGCGCTCGCTGTATTTTCATGTTCACGACAAGATGGATGCGTTCTCTGCTGCTTGTATACTCGCTCGCGTCAGCGCAGTGTCGCAACACGGTGTTGCTCGTTCATACAAAGTCAAATCATTGCCATCGTTTCTGTTGTCTCCCCCATCAGGTACCTGGCCAAGCTATCGTCAGTCGGAAGCATCCGGGATGAGGAGACGTGCGAGAGGTTACGAGGCCTCATCCACAGACAGGTGCATTAAACGATGGCACGGCAAACTTACTGTTGTCACAAGAGACAAAACGGTGTTCAGTCACACCACGGCGATCAAATACAAACTCCTAATTTGGTTCAAGGGGTGTCCTTTCAAAATGATCAGTGTTGCAGGGGTGCCAAAACTTTACTTTTCTACTTTTCGATCAACCAACCACCCGCGATCGACCCGTTACCACGTACGCACTCATGCCATGATGAGCAATAGCCTGACGCGGAGGCACGCGATGCACTTAGGCAGCCTGTTAACGATCGTAGCTCACTGGTCGATCGTGATCGACCTAATGGGCACCCCTGGTGTAGAGGCACTTATTATTTTCCTGTTTTGATATTTTGTTCCCGAAAACGCATTTTGCGCAATGCGCCCGACCTCGCTGACGCGCGTCTGTTCCGCTGCAGGTTCAGATCTGCAAGCGCAGCGTGGAGGTGATGGACGCGGTGCGCCGCGGAGCTCAGCTGGCGATAGACGAGTGTCAGTTCCAGTTCCGTAACCGTCGGTGGAATTGCTCCACTCTCGAGAGCATGCCCGTGTTTGGCAAAGTGGTCACCCAGGGTAAGCACAGCCATGACAAGTGATTCGATGCAATATTCATTTCAACATTTATTCAACACCTTTGTCTTTTGTGCGTTCTGTGCATTATGAGTTAATGTGACTGCGTGTGTGTGTGTGTGTGTGTGTGTTTTTAGGCACCCGCGAGGCTGCCTTTGTGTATGCCATCTCAGCAGCCAGTGTGGCGTTTGCGGTCACGAGGGCCTGCAGCAGTGGAGAGCTCGAAAAATGTGGCTGTGACCACAACGTGCACGGAGTCAGTCCAGAGGGTGTGTATCACTCTCTCCCGCTTGCAAATACACACGTGCAAAATAATAATAACAAAAAAAAAGTGGCAAGCACAACAACGCATCCAGTCGATTATACTTCCAATATTTGGAGAGAGCATCTGTTCTACATCATTTGTCATTCATCCGACGGGGAAAAATAGGTCGTTTAATTCTTCCACGATAAAGCCGTAGCTATGTAAAAAAATAACAAGTCAAGTAGAAAAAAAAAGTAAATAAATGCCGTTGCTTGAATGTGCATTAACTAAAAGTGGTGCTTGTGTGATTATCGTGGGCCTATTATCACTGACTCAGTGTTGTGCTGGTGTCAGACTGCGGTTGCAGCCAGACGGCAAAACAATGAGACCTCTTATAAGTAAAATGCATAGTTGCTGACTTGTGGCTAATGGTTTGCTGGTTCAACACTATGAGGATCACCTCAGACATTTCAGTGTCATTTGATACCGTATTTTGGGGGGGGGAGGTTAGCTTTTAAAAAATAAAAAAAAATAAAAAAAAGATATTCTAATGTCTTGTCACAGGATTCCAGTGGTCGGGATGCAGTGACAACATTGCTTACGGAGTGGCTTTTTCTCAGTCCTTTGTGGATGTGAGGGAGAGGAGTAAAGGCCAGTCCTCCAGTCGGGCCCTCATGAACCTGCACAACAATGAGGCCGGCAGGAAGGTAACTCGGGGCTCTCACCGCATGTCGTGCTTTGGCCATCTGTTCATTTTAACCTTGGGTTTTGTCATTACGGAAGTAATCCAAGATTCCTGTAGAGCAGCCTCGTCAAACACACGTTTTGTTGTAGAAGTGGAGTCTGTAAGATTCAGAACAATATTAATTTCAATTTGCACTGAAAAAAAAAAAGATGGTCAAATTGTCACGCATCAACGTTTTATTGTTTCAGTTTACGTGGTCAAACACAAGAGGTGTACTGAAATCATTTTACCACATCAAAGTATTTTAAAGGGCTTTCGGTTTGATGCGGCACAGTTCTACAAAATGACAACATCCGTAATCAGGACAGGCAGGCTCACTCCCGCCCCTAGTGGACATAAGCGGCATGAAAAAAAAATGGATGCTGGATGGACTTTGGCGTCAATCCAAAATGAGCACCATTATTTTTGTAAAGATGGACTCTTGGGTACAGCTCTTGCATTTGATCTCCACTCATGGTTCATGATTTGCGAAACTGTCAAGTGAGCATGTTTGTTCTGCACTGTCCTATTTGGACTGAAATCATCCTGCCAGCGCATCAAGTTTGTGGCATCTTTTCAGGCCATCCTGGCTCACATGCGCGTGGAGTGCAAATGTCACGGGGTGTCGGGCTCATGTGAGGTGAAGACCTGCTGGAAAGCGATGCCCCCCTTCCGCAAGGTGGGCAACGTCATCAAGGAGAAGTTTGACGGGGCCACCGAGGTGGAACAGCGCAAAATGGGCTCCGCCAAAGTCCTGGTGCCTCGCAACTCCCAGTTCAAACCCCACACTGATGAAGATCTGGTCTACTTAGAACCCAGCCCGGACTTCTGCGACCACGACCCCCGCACGCCGGGTATGCTGGGCACGGTGGGGCGCCAGTGTAACCGAACCTCCAAGGCCATCGACGGCTGCGAGCTGATGTGCTGCGGCCGTGGCTTTCAGACGCAACAGGTTGAGGTGGTGGACAGGTGCAGCTGTAAGTTCCACTGGTGCTGCTATGTCAAGTGCAAGCAGTGCCGCAAAATGGAGGAGATGCACACTTGCCGATGATGAAACGGGTCCTGCTGATGAACAGAACAGATGCCTCGCACTCCTGATCGGGACTCGAGAGCACACTGAGGACGAATGAAGCGCCTCCTTCAGCTGGATAGGACCAAAGCTTCTACCGCTCGCCAATGGAAACGCGACGAGCATCCGAGAAGCGCGCCAGCATCCACTTCCTTGTCATGCTGTTTGTGTCTTGTCAGTCGTCGTCCTCCCTCTGCGCCTTCTTGTAATGTTTAACTTATTTGTTGAGACTGAGGAGCTTATCTACGATTGACTAAGGAGGAGCGAGCAGTCTGGTGGAGATAAGGAGGGACAAACAGCATCCATGGGTGGGTGGCGTTAAGGGTTTTGGGTCTTGAGGGGGGCTGGCAGCCCTCTGTCCTTGCTGCTGCTGCTGCTGCTGCTTCGGGGACTCGATGGGAGTGCTGCACGTCAAAGGGGGCATCCATAATAGACACACTGCAAAGACTGAATCCGCCATACATGGACTTGATGTGATTTGCTTTCCGTGTGCGCATGGCTGCACTGATCTAAGTTTTCGTCGGACGCGGTTTCATGACGCTGCTCTACTTACACACTCACATGCCGACGTGATTCTTGTCCGAAGGGTGACGATGAATGACACGCGAAAGCCACTATCGCCGCCTTTGTCTCTCTCTCAAACTCAAAAAGCGCGAGCACTAACAGAGGGGAAAAAAATAGAAACACTCAGAAGCATTTATTCCTGCTCAAAAAGATCCTTGCCCATCAATGGCAAGGAGAGCTAATAGAGAAAACACAGAAACCCCGTTTACACCGAGCGGCACGGTTTGGTTCAGGACGTGATGAAAGTTTTTTTTCCGTTGTAAACATTTCATGATAGGTCCCCAAATCTGAACTGCAGAATCCCACAGCCATTGGGTTACCAAATGCCTGTGGCACTGAAAATGAAAGAATGCAATGCTGTCAGTTTGTTTTTGAGCACACCTTGGTTCAAGGAGAACTTAACATAAGAATGTTCCCCACTTTGCTCACAAATCCCCCTGAAAATCAGATTTTGAATGAATGATCGGTTTCAAAGTTGCACTGAAGAAAAATGGTGGTGTTGAATTGACTCCCATTTTCTTTCATCGGGTGGTTGCACACAATCAAATCGCCTGGATCCAGATCCATTTTTTAAAAGAGATGTAGTCTCCTTAGAAAAATGCATTTGGATCTGGTTCCAGGTGATTTATGAACTCATGAATTCCTAAGAACTATTGCTTGAAATAAATAGTCACATACGAAGATGAAAGAACACACATTTTCGGAGGGTGATCCCTCGTCAGTAATGTTCCTATTTTTGGAATTCATATGTCACGCTACTGTGGCCTCATCCTGCCAGACACAGAAAAACGAACACCAGATCCACGTTGGCCCTCACAGTGCTCTTGTATTCCCCCGTTTCCCAAAGGCCAGTGTAAACACATCTCAAAAAACAACAAAAAAAAAATGTATTTACCAGACACGATGCAAACACCACGAAAAGTCGACGTCGTCTGACGGATGGTTGCTGAGCCTGTTCACCATGCATGATGACTGAAGCACTTTCTCTCCAACCGCACATAAAGCCCCCCCTCCTCCCGCGCCGCAGCATCGCACGTGTGACCACATATGGCCAATTTGTACCACCCAAAAGCCACGCTTGCCTATCATAATAATGTGCGCTCGTTATAATAATCATAATGTAGACCTGTAAAGACTTATACACTGAAGATTATACTGCCTATGAATGTCTGTTTATGTTGAATATATGCTGTGTCAAATACATATGTTGTCACTGACTGCTCTTTTCAACTGGATGTGTGCGTGTTTGTGTGCGTGTGCGTGTGCGTGTGCGAAATGAAGGAAGCGTATGAGAAAAGTGATGACGAAAAAAAACAGATGCACCAAGCCCTGAGACATGCTTCAACATCCCTGCTCATAGGCATCAAGCGGTACCTCCGAGATCACAGATACACCCGCGTTTGGATCTCCAATCCAGTTTGACATAAAAAGTCACAATCATTCAAATATGTTTCTGAGTCACTGTGACCATCACAAACCTAACTGAGAAGGATCGTGTCGTCAGAAGTGAGTTGGATCACATCGTGACATCAGGATTTACGCGTGGGACACAATTTCGGCGCTTTGGTGGAATTAGCTGTCCTGAAATTGGAATCGGGCCTCTTAAAAATGTGAAGAGAAACAAATCTGATTCATGCCAACGTGACTGACAAACAGACAGACTGGAGCTGCCCTGTAAATATGAGCCTGACATCATCCAAATATGGAAATAGGGGGCGCACACGCATAAATAAAGCACTCGTGGTAAATCTAAGCTCCAGTGAAAATGCAACGCATTGAGCAAAACAACTGCGGAAATTTCTCCAGTAATGACAGTTAATTTCATATTTTGGATATCATGCATCATGAAATGTAAGATCTCATTCCACTGTCTACATGTTTTAATTAAAAACAAAAAACAAAACAATCCATCGAGGCTTTCTTCATACTAGCACGCAGCAACACGTGCGAGGTGCATTACAGCCAAGGTTGCTCTCTGCACTCATAACACCGACGCCGCGCACTATATAACCTCAATGTGGTTTGTGTCAATATATCACACCATGTGACCACAAAACCACGTACACTGTCCATATTCAAGTGGTATTTGGAAGAAGCAGGGCAGCCGCTCGCTGTCTGGCCTTCGTCGGATTCATGAAAGAACGGAGGCGGCTACACTGGGATAGACAGGGATTTCACCAAAATGCAGACCACATGGCACAAGATTTTTCTCCTTCTGTCCCTGTCGATATCACACACACACGCACACACACACACACACACACACGATATTCCGCAATAACTTTGAATTTCATAGGTTCCATTGCGGTCCCCCACTGCGGTAAGTGTGTCTGCGACAACAGCAACAACTCGGCTCTGTCCTTCATTAAGCCACCAAGATGGCCTACATAAGACGTGGGTGGATGGTGGCCACACTGATTGGGAAAGTGTGTGTGTGTGTGTGTTGGCACAGACTTTCAGAAAATGCCGGGCTCTACTTCTGCTTCTGTCACCTGCACAAATTCACAACGCACAGCGTAAATTAGGACGGGAGAAGGTTCGACTGGGTGCTTGTAATTTCCCAGGTGTGCGCAAGCCAGAGCATTTTAAAAAAAGGACGCATTTTCGCCGTTGTGGGTGTGAGCACAGCCGCCCATGGCTTGCTAGCACACCGGTCCACGAGCACATTTGACTATCGTGAAAACGGTTTCCCCCGCCATGTGTTAAACTTTCTGCACTCCCTTGCTACAGTGGATGTCTTTAGTTCATGACCCTCGTCCTACTTGAGAGGTGGCACCCGTGTTTCAGTGCTGAGGCCAAAACCAAAAAGTCCCACACAGCCAAGCACAAGCGAGCCGTATTTCACTCGTTTGAACAGCCATGCGGCATTTGAAGGGTTAACGGTGCAGGTTGGCTGGATATTAATGCCAACTGCTTAGACTCCAGAATAAGACTGGCTTTAAACCAGCCTTCTCTTTGGCCCCTCTCAAACTCCGAGATCTTCTCAGGCATAGTTCTCATATTAAAAGAAAACAAGTTACACAAATGAGACAGATGGTTCTTGTTTGTGATGACAGTTGCACTACTTTCTCCTCCTGCTCTCCCCCCCCCCCCCCACCCCTCCCCCGCACCCACTGCACCCTCCATCTTATCCCTCTCAGCTTTCTTTCTCTGGTATCTTTGCTCCTTTGTTGCCACACTCAGAGAAACAATTGGAGCGGTGCGCACGGACGCTTTTCCTTAATAATATAATGATAATAAAACACAGTTGTACAAATGCAGGTTAAAACTGTCCATCATACCATCATATCCAGACCGAGCAATAAAATTTAAATCCACCGACTGGCGTTATTCATCAATCGGGATGGTTTTTCTAATGCTATGTCATGGTTGTGTTTATTTTGTTCTCTGAGTTGGCGGGATTGGAGGGCGTTTCCTCCAGCGCTGCACCTGTTTGTCATTGTCATCAGCTTCATCATCATCACCTGCCTACTTAAGGACTGCCACGCCGACCACTTTCTGTCGGATCGTTGCGTTACTGACACAGACAGCCTGTCATGTTGATTTGTTTCTGTTGCTGTCATGTTGTTTTATTTGTGATCGTGGTGTATTTTATTTCCTTGTGTTTTGTTGTGACTGAGAGTTTGGATCTTTTCAGGACTTGGTGTTTGTCCAGTGCAACCTACTTTTGAGTCCTCTATCATGCACAAAACATGACATGTTGTCACAAGCGTTCACAACTAGCATTGCATATTACACTGCTATTGTGATGTCAAATAATATTAATGGTATTCATGGTAAATGGTCAATGGACATTCTGCATTAACCAAACGCTGCAATGCCGAAGTTGATTTTGAATTGAGTTTGACCAGCAAGCATGACAAGCCTTCCCTTCTGGTTGCTTCCTCAGCCCATTTTCTGAGTGAAACCGACAAACTATGAGAAGAGTAAGCAAAGCAATGAACAGCAATCAGACTGAATACTTGGGGGCAATTTAGTTTAATACGAAAAACATCTTTGTTTGGAGGCTGGTTTTGCCACAGGAATTCACACACTTCTGCACACAAAAAGGGACTTGAGAGAATAAGCCACAAGCAAACTTGATTCGCAAAAGAGGGCCAGAAAGGCATATTTTCACCAACTCTAGTGTAATTTGACATATGCAGACCTTTAAACTATGATATGGACTGAAATGTGTCAAAAGTGTCACGGTGCCCCTTTTACAAATTCCTTTCAAATCGCTAGGCGAGTGTTAATTTTTCACCAAGTAAAAGCATGCCCGCCTGGTTAGAAGATACCAAATTGTCCAGAGGTGTGAAGCGAGTGACTGTTTGTTTGTCTTTGCGGGCGCGGTGATGATCTGGCGACAAGTCCAGAGCGTCACCTGCCTCTGGCCCAAAGTCAGCTGGCGTAGGCTCAAGCTGACTCCTGACTCTTGAGAGCATACGCTTCATAGAAAATGCATGGTTGCATGCTTTTATTACATCATCAATGTGTGTTAACCTCATTGTTCTTTAGGTATCTTTGAAATTATTTGTAAAAATAATGTAGAATAAACAGTAATTCCGTCCCGTGACAGCTGCAAAAGGATGCATTTGCACTCTGACACAAATGAACATGGCCTCGCTTCCAACGCGATTCATATTTGCATTTTCTGAAAACAGACCCTTCCGTTCTCGTGTATAAGGCGGACTTTGCTAAGTTTGGAATAATGGCAGACTTGAACTGGACCAAAGTCAAAAATCTAACAAAGCCCGCACCGAGTACCCTGTTGAACTTTCTGACATAACAAATGTGAATTTCAAACAGGTCTGTAAATCGCACTAGTCCAAGTATACTGGCTGGGCCTTTTGAGGTCAATACCAAATAAATCTAAAGCCCCCATCTCGAGGCTTTTAGGGCAACATTTATCCCAGCCTGCAAAGAAGAGATTAGGATTGATCAGAGCGAGAAAAAGGAATGTCTCAAGGGTGACAGTGACAAGGTGTTTCGGAATGTTGATGGGGGCGTTACCTGCCATAACTTCTTCTCTGCATGCTGAGATGGAGGATGCCAGTCACCTTACCTCCACATGCACACTCTCGACTTATGTTATAGCTGTGCGTCTGTCACCACGCAGATTTCAGATGAACTACAAAGGACCTTGCTTTCACACCTGGATAGTAAATGTACACCTGAAGACATGCGTGGCTACAGGTGAAAGGAGAAGGTGTGTGTGTGTGTGTGTGTGCGTGCGTGTGTGTGTGCGTGCATTACATGTATCTTTAAGTCAACAGCAATCGGCCGTGTCAAAATTATCCTCGCGGTGACCAGTAAAAGTGTCACCTGATGGCCACCTGGCTGCCGAGCCGAACGTACTGGACTGCACAAAACACGCGGTCGTGTAATTTCTAAGAGAGAGCAGCAACAGGTCACCGCGAGATGGGCGGAGATAGCGAGTGGACCTTCATATTTTCACCGAGGTAAATGCAGCTGAACAAATACGAATTTCAGCGGCTTGACGGTTTGTTCAAGCCACGGTGGAAGGAGTAAGCCACAATGGCTTTTGGTCACGGCATTGTAAATAACTAAGGCGGCTACGACAAATGAAGGCGCCCTATTGCGAAAGGTGATTTGTATCGCAGCCCCGGTTTTAAACTTTCTTAATTTTATCACAAGTTAGGGTTAGGGTTAATGACGCTGGAGTCGTAGGCCCACCGCCTCTCTGCGTTCTTTATTGTTCCCCTTCCCCTGGATGAAGACAAAATAAAGTGTGTTACAGTAATTCAGCCGAGAAGTAATGAAGGCTTGCATTACTGTTTCTAAGTGTTGTTGTGAAGAGAAAGGCTCTACTTTAGCTAGCTGCCAAAGATAAAAGAAACAATAAAGCTTGATTTAACAACAACACCAATTTACCAGTGGAATTTTAAAATCATTGTCAAATTTAAAACCCAAATGACGAAAGTTTTTTTTTGGGCGACTGGGACCAATTAGCATAACTTTCTTTTCGTTGTAGTTTAAGAAGTTTAATTCCATCAAGGCTTTGATTTCGTCCAGACAAGACAAAAGTGGCCTTGAGGGAAAAGTGTCTTTTGTTTTGTTTAGTGGGACAGAAATTATAACTGTCATCCACATAGCAGTGGAAGGAAATACAATTTTTTTTCATAAACTGGAACCTTGGGGCAGCGAAAACAATGGAAACAGGACGGACCCCAAAAGGGAACCCTGTGGAACACCATACTACAGGCGGCCAGAATAGGACACAGCGCAAGTAAGGCTAAAACAAAAGCTCCTGCCTGCCCAACAGGGGGCTACCACAAATGCCCACCTGGTTCTCATGCTCGTACTTGTGAAGGGGTGAGAAGCGTATGAGCACATGTACAATTCAGCACACTCGTATGATCATGAAAAAAAATGCTCAATCAGCTTGCCATGCCCTGCCACTTTTGCAAGTTTCAGATTCTGGAGCCTGCTGAGTGAGCAGACTTAATGGTGATTGGATTCTCCCAGAGGACAAAACATTTAGACTCATTTGTCAAACATGATGAAGGCCAATGGAGGCCAGGTGTTATCCCTCCACGAATGTGCGCACGAGACGTATAACACAGAGACACAGCAGACGGCGATGCCCTTCGTTCAGCCTGTGTGATAATTAATGGCTGTCAGTGTCTCTTTAGTGGAAGAAGGTGCTGACAGACAGCACTTGAGAAACGCAAGGAATGTGTGGAGCCCTCAATGATTTGTGCGGGTAAAGGAGGTTAGCGCCCGAGGAGAAGAACAGCTCAACATCGTTGACCAAGCGATGCAGGTCACCTCACGTGATGTGACGTCACACGCACTTATGTGCAGACTTTGTGAAAGTGTGAAGTGATCACTCACAACCCCAATGACTGAAACTTTGTGCAACTACATTTTGAACAGGTACAGTATTCTCAGATAATTTCTCATGTTGCGCTGTAGTAAATACAGATCGTGTAGCGACAAGTACTGACTTGACAGATTTGCAGAGGTGGCAAAAGTACTCAGTACTCAAGTCCCTGCCATTGACAGCTACTATATAAGCAAAAATCCATTTTAACTGGGCTGACAGTGAATGAGTTAAATTTAAGAACAGATATTTGTGTCTGATAAAAGCAGAAATCGTGATTAAACTGCTGTAGGTCAGTAAAAGTACACACACACACACACACACACACACACATATATATATATATATATATATATATATATAGTGCAGAGGTACCGGGTTCGATTCCAGCTCCGGCCTCCCTGTGTGGAGTTTGCATGTTCTCCCCGGGCTTGCGTGGGTTTTCTCCAAAAACATGGCATGAGTGTGGGTGTGGATGGTTGTTCGTCTCTGTGTGCCCTGCGATTGGCTGGCAACTGATTCAGGGTGTCCCCCGCCTACTGCCCGAAGACGGCTGGGATAGGCTCCAGCACCCCCCGCGACCCTAGTGAGGATCAAGCGGTTCGGAAAATGGATGGATGGATATATATATATATATATATATATATATATATATATATATATATATATAAAATAAAATAATTATTTTAAATAACGCCATTGATAAGGGGATCATCTTACCTGGATGCTGATCATTTAAAAAAAATCATATTGGAAGAAAAAAGGCAAATCACGGATGGTCCGCAATTTTTATTAAAAATGCCACTCTACTCGCATTATGAAGAAAAAAATTTGATTGCCATGAGTGCAATGTCATAGCTTTGTACCAATTTGTTTGATGATTTTGGTTATTATCAAGAACACCTTTGGAAAATGCCTCGATCAACTCCTGAATTCAACTTTTATGAGCTCCTTTTTTTAGTCATAAACACATTGGTCCAAACAAATGTACCTTTGGTTGTATTCGGCATTTAAAATCAACAGGAAACAGAGCGGGCTGTCGGACTTGGTATTCTGGTCCACGCAATTAACCAGTAGGTGGCGGAAATGCACCATTTCGTTATTTACCAACGGCCCAAGAAATGATAAGAAGAAGAAGAAGGAGCCGGATATCTGTTTCAATTCAGGAAGTGTCCCAGTTTATTGTTTTTCCCGATTTGACATTTTCGACGACATATTTCAGATTTCTCCACTCTCCTTCCAAAATGGGATGTGATGGTGGAACTATTCCTAAAAGACACGAGTTGGTGAAAGGTCCCAAGAAAGTCGAGAAGGTTGGCTCCGCGTCTTCTTTTTAACCACTCGCTTACGTATACTGTACAAACATTGCCAGGTTGCTAACTGCTAGTTAGCTAGTGCCGAACGTCAACATGCTTTTTGCCGTTGCTGTCATATCGGAAGCAATTGACGTACTTGGCTTAATTTTTGGTTTGTTTGTCTTTCGTAGTGTGATTTAGGCGTCATCATCAGCCGGATTTGAGCGCGTCCATTCAATGTGTTGTGTGACTATTGAAAGTGGTCTTCCAACTCCCCCGCAGGTTGACAAAAATGCAGAGTTGGCCGCCAAATGGAAGCACTGTGCCCTAAGTCAGGAGAAACTCAGACGTCCAATCGTTTCCTGCGAACTGGGAAGGTCAGTGATGTCCTCGTATTTGTTCATCAATACGGAGTGTTTTCACAATACCAAATGCCAGATTGTTGGCTGTTGATGCTGTCCCTGTGTTAAGGTACAGCATCACCTCGATACCAATCCTGAAACCATATACCACTGCAAAAACCTCCATTACCACCGAAAACTATGGAATGAAAGATGACAAAAGATAGAACTTAACATTCTTAATTTTATTCATTCCAAATTATATTGAGCAGTGGAGGATATTTAAATACATACATTACAACTACAGTATATCATTTACTACTTGTTATTCTGTCGTATAGCCTGCATCCGTCTTTCTATTTTCTGTCGCCTGCTTACATACAGAATAATCCAAGGATGCACCGGCCAATGAGGTGTCATAATGATCATTGTTTAACAAAAAAACAAAAAAACCCACACACACAACTACAGCACTAAAAAGTGCACATTGAGTCCACTTAAGACAAAGTGATTGTATTTTTGTAGGCTTTACAACAAAGATGCTGTCATTGAGTACCTTCTGGATAAATCTGCTGAGAGGCCCAACACTGATGCTGTAACGCACATCCGCGGAACCAAGGTATGTTTAGGCTTTGTCTAGTTCCTCATTTGCTGAGCTTTACTACCCCTTTTTGGGATCCTTTTGTACATCTCTTTCTGCAGGACATCAGAGAACTTAACCTGACCGATAACCCAGAGTGGGGGGGAGAGAGAAGGAACACGAAAGGAGACAGATACGAGGACATCCACTGTGGAATGTTTATTTGCCCCGTTGTTGGACTCGAGATGAACGGCAAGCACAGGTAAGGAAAACGATCTGAAGTCGGATTCACGGTTACATGCTTCAAGTCCGATCTGTGGCACAAGTGGAAGATACGTGATGGCAGTGCAAAGAGAAAACAAAGCAGGGACTTGTATCTCAGTCGACTAGCCTCTTCCATCATGTTGAGCGTCTGCCAATGTGAGGGCGACTTAAACGCGTAGATTGGCTATTCGTTGACGTGAGCTTTGCGTCATCAAAATACACCCATCGAAGATTTACAGCATCTACACCGAGTCTGCTCAAACAACACAAACGCGTAAAATTCATCATTTTCAGTATTGTCATCATTTACTTCCGTTGGCATTGCCTGGTGTTGATGCTTCTTGGTTTTATTACATGCAATTTGCGTCTGCATCGCAGCGTCTCACTTGAAATGGAAATGGCGGGATGAACGGCATCTAAATTTGCCAATATTGTTTGTGTTGTCAGGTTCTGTTACCTGCGCACGTGTGGTTGTGTCTTCTCTGACCGCGCCCTCAAGGAAGTCAAGACAGAAATCTGCCACAAGGTAAATGCAATTTCTCCTTTGTAGCGGATGACGTTTTGCAATTTAGAATATGCGTTAAAAACCAAAACACCCATCAAACAGAAATGTATACGCATCCAGCATTTGCAGCAACACGCACCATTTGGTCAGATGCTTTACTGGATTCGAATGCATTCTTAAGCATAACTGCGTAGGTTTAAGCTTCGACTCTTTCAGAACAAGGCCATGAATTTATGAATTTTATATGTATATACACACACACACACACACACACACACACACATAGACACCGAAGTGACGCGCACACACAATGGAAGCCGTTTTGCAGTGAAAGAGCAGCTGTTGGTGATATGTGAGCTTTGTTCCCAAACTGGAAAGAAAGTACGCCCGATGGCTTAAGAGCAAATAAACGTGTGTTTACTCTCACGCGAAAGACAGGGTCGCAACACTGCTGCTTGAAACCACTTTTGCATTCCTCCCTAAATTGTTTCGCACACGCATCAGCTAACCTGTGTCTTTAAAGAACGTCGCCTATGAGCCAGTGCTAAATGTTAACTAGCAGCGTTTATTAGCAAAATGAGTGTTGTCAAGTACAACTTTATTGTCAAATGTGCTGTATGTGAAATATAGTCCGCTTTCGAAGCAGGCAACCTTCCAATTTCACAAAAGCACACTGAACAAGAAGTTCCCTGAAACCATCACAAGCAATGTACAAGGCAAATGAGCGCATCACCCCTTCAGTTCCTGCGTTTGTCACCCCCTGGGGACAGCGTCTCACGCCGCGATGTCACGGTGACTGTCGCTCGGTGTGGCCAGCAGCCATGACGACTCGATGGGAACGCTGGCGTTGCTCAGCAACATGTTCCTGTGCCACTGCTCCAGACAGTCCAGTGCCTCTGGCAGGAAGTCGTTCTCAAACTTGTTGGCGAACATGTGGTTGGTCCTGATGAGCCACGGCAGGTCCTTGACTCCGTAGATGCAGATTGAGCGCACATAACGACCTGGAAAAGAAGAGGAGGCGTTTTTGCTTTAATGCAGATCAAATCGACTACACTGGGAGCTTGCGATACGACTGACCCGTCCCATGAGAGTTTTCAGACCCGGGAATAATTTTTGGGGTATTCGTAATGCGCGCCAAAAAATGTGGGATGCAAGCCCTGTATTGTGGTAATGAGCTCAGCTCAACTCGCATCTCAACAAGTGGCATTTTGACACATGATATCGATATATTTTCTTTCGCGACTATATGACGATATATGACAATACTCTCAGGAGTGTTTTCTTGAACCTACGCAGAAAAGCAGACCGAGTAGTTGTGAGAGCTTTTTATTTGTATGTCTGTATTAATACTGCCCCCAGTTGGCCATGTCCTTTTTCCGTGATAGCAGACAAGTCAGTTTCAAGAAACGAATCCGCCCAAAATAGAACCCCCCCCCCAAATGTCATTTTGTACATTACCGTTGCAGCCGTCGTGCGTCTTTCCTATTTGATCCTCCCACTTGATAGCCCGGATGCCTCCTTCCCAGCCACCATCCATGTTGCTGCCTGGTGCCTCTTTTAGATGGAACAGAGAACCGGGCAGAGTGGGTCAGATTGTTGTGTCGCCTTGCGGAAGCTGAACATATCTCATCACCGTGACACCGAACTTTAGGTCGCCTTTGAATTGGATGACTCTTACAATAGTTACTAGAGAAATCGAGGAGAGGGCATTGAAACACACAGCGATATGGGTCACAATGTTTTGATCCAATTTGTGACTGAACCAAAGCCAAGAGAGTCGTTTTTTCGGTTAGCGGCGGCGCACTGAAAGGGACGTGCCGGAAATGACTGCCTGGAAGTGATGATCCGAAAGGGTGCTTGAACATTTCTATGCTGTCACGGGCATCACCGCCCTCTGTGAGAGAAGCCGCAACTGCAACGTGGCCCGCGACGAAAATGAGTTTGACACCGCTGGCCTCTGTCAATCTCAAAAGTGTTGCAATGCAGAGTTCTAGGCTAGCAACCGAAGCCGCTCACTGCAGCTTTTAAGTCTTATGTTTGCATTGCATGAACTAAACGTTATATCGCTCAACTATGGGCACGACAGTTGGCTGGTGGGAAGCATGTCTGCTTCGCAGTTCTGCGGTTTGAATCACAACACACCTTAATAAAAAGGGATAAATAAAGCCATCCCATGAAGTTTCTGGGCCAACTTCAATTTATCACTTGGTGTTGTATGTCATCGCCCTCCACTAATCCGTACTCGGATATCTGATACGCATTCTCGTTTACCTCTGACGTGGTTGAGCGTCACCCAGTAGTGCTCATCTGGACTGTACGTGTCTCTGGACCACTCCAGTAGGTCACGGGCTTTGGGGCTCTCAAGAACAAAGTTGACAAAACCTCTCGTGAGTGCGTAGTAGGCGGACCCAAAGTATATTTGGAGGTTGTGAGGAGGCGGGTCTTTGTTCCCTCCGATGACCGCGACGCGCGAACCGATCTCCCTGTATCGGAAATTTGTCCGTCTTCGAAAATGCGCCGGCTGCTTAATCCCCGGCGTCATGTTCCTGTCCCGCCACTCCTTACTCTGCAAATGGCGCACCAATTCCAGGTTGCTCTTGAGCGGGAAGTCCTGCCCGCACAGATTGAGCACCTTCCTCCAGCCGACCTCGGACGCGGCCAAATCCGCCATGCAGTTCAAGTCCGCCTTCAGGCGCGAGAAGCCAGCGTAGGTGACTGTCTCGCTGCGGCTGGACAGGAAGACGTTTTTAAAACAGCCCACTAGATTCTGCACGGCCGCCCGATACTCCTGTGGCGCCTTTGCATCCACGTGAATGCAGTAGATGTTTTGGGGCGCGTAAATGGCCCGCAGCAGCCGTACCAAAAGTTCCAGCTCTTTGTGAACGGTCAAGATGAAGGCCAGTGGATACTCCTCCTCCTCGTGGCTCAGAGCTCTTGTGACGAAGTGAAGGTCTCGCGTCAGACTTGAGCACTGAAGCTTCTTGTTCATAATGTACCTTTGCAGCTGTCGAGAGGGCAAACACGCAATACTCAACAGAGGAACGGGACGAGAACTCGGATAACATTTGATGTCGTAAGAAACCTCCAAGTATCAATTAGCTGAGAGATCACAGTCGTCCCGTACCTGGCAGTCAAGCCTGTGCCATTTTATCCATGCGTCGGCGTCAGGAAGAGCATCTCGACACTGGTTAGAGAAGGGGCGGCACGGCGTTAGCATCGGGGCGGGCGACTCCGTCAAGTGGAGAACCCAAAAGATGCTGCCGCTCATCACAAGGCACAGCAAGAAGCTGCATTTGAGCCAGCCAAACTGGCACACGATAGACCTTGTTTTCATCTTGACTGCGCCGTTGCCACAGAAACTGCAAAGCCAAATTGGAACAAGCCTTGTGAGTGCTCTCGAAGAAGGTCAAGTATGTAGGACAGTGGGGTGTCGGCAAATGAGAGGTGCCGTTTTTCACCTTTGTGACTTTGTACGCGATCTCTCGCTCTCTTTTCCTGACGGGACCTAAACGCGAGCAGACTTGCTCGAAAGAGATGTTTCGGGAGAGAGAGAGAGTGTCGTTCTACGCAGTGAGTGTACTCAGAGGCTTGAACGTTCTGCACGTTGAGTTTAAAGTCACTTTCTTTCAACGTCGAGCGTTGTTCCCGGCTAACCTAGCCGTTTGCTTCTTTACATCCGGGATTTTGCCGACCGTGTAACGTCATCGGCGCCTCACTCGACGTTCTTCTGGATGTGAATAATGTCTCACGGTACGTGGGATTACATTTACCTGACATATTTACTGCAGTTTATTTCCGACGCTGATGTGCTGTCGGCCCATTTCAGACCAGTCTTTTGCGGAGTTTCTGATCGAGGACAGCGCTCGAATTAGCGTGCCTTCTGCGGAGTGGATTCCATTGCGGTGCCCTGAATTCCGAAAGTGCGGGAAAAGCGGTACAGTGGTGGTGGCGAGCCAACCGAAAGAAAATATCTTCCGTAATCAACTGTTTTTGAAACCTCAAACCGTTTTGTTAAGCGCTTTGTTACAGCTGCTGCTGTTGTGAAAGCACTATACAAATCAGGATGGTATTGTATGGTCAGTGAATTGGTAATGTTTAAAGGAGTGAATTGCGAAGGCAAGAATTGATAGGAACACGTTGTGTTTGTTTGTGGAATTCACAATTGAAAGAGAAAAGACAAAATATTCACACCGGTTTTGAGAAAAGTGATCACCAATCTTAGTTTTACTGTTTGGTGCTTTCTACCATCTTTGTTCCTGATTTACTGCTTTACTATTGTATATGTTAATTGCTCCATGTACTTTGTACTCCAGCACTTTGTATGCAGCGATGGCTGTTTGAAAGTGCTCTCTAAATACAGTTGAATTGAGTTTAAGGGAAGGAAACACATTATATTTACACATTATGCACTTGTGTGTGTGTTTTTAAAGATGTTCCACATACGAGTGAAGTGTGTCTGGTGCCCATATTTAGTCATGCTGTACAACTTTCCCATACCCGCAGCGAAACCTTGTGGAGATGCACAGAGCACCAGTTGATGAAAGCTAAGAATCGGTTCAGAAGAAACCAAAGTTCCGATGCCACACCATACATTTCGGTACCGCCCTTCCGATGATATAAATATGTTGTGAATCCCTTGTATCTTTGCACTTGTGACCACCGCACATTTGTCTGTAACTAATTGGTGCCCGGACGATATTCTGCCAATAAAAGCTTACCAGCCTGTATTTGCATAGCCAACATCCTCACCGTCCGAAATTAACAAACACGCGGCGGAAAAGAAAGGCCATCCCTCCTCCAACACTAGCCAATCATTTAAATGCCACACTGCAACTTCAAATACAAATGCCATGCCAAGTCAAACAATACAAGTTGATATGAATGAATTTCATCCTGTTTGGGCTTCCATTCCCATAAGAGCGGGCAGTAATTTGACATACTCCGAGGGACTTATTTGCAAGTCAAAGTCCGAGCACAATGCCTACCGGGCAAGCGTTTGGTGTCAATAAAACAATCTCACATGTCATGGACTCTTTTTTTTTTTTTTTCTCTTCAGTTTGAAATGCATTGTAAATACACATTGCAAGAATGTGGGGAAAATGTTACCTCAGACAGGACAGCTGACTTTCCTCATCACCAAGGCAACTCATGAGTCGTCCATTCAGGGTTAAAAAAAAAAAAAAAGACAAATCTGAAGCAGCAGTCGCTCTAGTCGACTGCTAGCTGCGATGATTAACAGTGGGATTTACATGAGCTCACGCACTTGTCTGCCCCCACCCGCGAGATCAAGATAATAGTCCCTGCTTGGTTACCGACGCCCGACACACACCGACACCTTGCGCGTACACACTCGCACACAATCCTTTCATCCAATCATCCCACACATGGTCGCCTACTCACGACTTTCCATTTCCCCGCCCCCCCCCCCCCCCCCCGTCAGATGTTGGTTTTCCGTTTAGTTCAAGTTCGAGGCGCCTGTGTCCTCAGTCCCGCTGCATCTCCGCTTCGGAGGTCGCTGCCAATCCGTTGATGACGGCCGCACCGGTCTGTCTGTCTGCGACCCGGAGTTTGTTTGGTGCTTGCTCAGCTTCTGACATGATCCCTCCTGTGTTGCGCAGAGCACATGGCAACAGTTGACACCCAGCGGGCCCGTGTTCCTGGGACACAATAGAAACCGGCCCTGCCCTCCCACCGGTTACTCTGAGCTGCCATATTTGTGTTGGACGACGGATTTGTCTTGCCGTCTTCTGAGCCAGACCGCATTCTAACACTTATCAGTTCGGCGCATGTAATGTTGCACTTCCCGGACCTGCGTTTGTTCTATTGTATCTCTGGCGGGGTTTTGAAGATAAAACAAAAGGATGCGGAATTATTTGGCAAGTGCCGCTGCGCTTTTCTGGATGTTTTCAGCAACGTGTTGCGCTTGGTTTCATGCACACGGTTTACAATAAGATATCCTTCGGTGGAATTTGTGTGTCGACTGTCTGATGTTGGTGTAACGCGGTCTGTGTCTGTCCTGTGCCCTTTGTGTGGGATTCAGTGCGGCGACCCCTTTCAGAGTGCGGACATCGTCGTGCTCAATGGGACAAAGGAGGAGGTGGAAAAGCTGAGGGAGAACATGGAGGAGAGGCGAGCCAAAGCCAAAACTAAGGTGACCTCCGCATCACATCCAGAAACAAAGCACAATTGGCTTACACACATGACACAGTGCTCGCCTACACAAGACACCGTTAGCTTATTCAAAGTACTTCTTCCTTTTGGCCGCAGATTTTTTTTTGTTGGTAACTTTTTAATTTCCAGTGGGGCAGCCAGGTCCGAGCATGACCGAAGTTTGCGGTTGGAATTGTCAACAGTAAAACCACGGGGGGCCAGTAAAATAGGTGGAGGGCATTTCTGTCCAACTTGAATGAAGTTTGTTTCTTCTTAAGAGATAAAACCAGCCATAGCAATAATGCAAAGCCAATCGTTATCTGACGGGATAATCGGTAGAATTCCTTGTTGTAAAAATATTTGATAGTGTACAGTACTAAAATGTATACTGTCTGTAGTCTGGTTGCTAATGAATGCATTTTGTGTGTGTGTGTTTTGTAATAGAAATCAAAGAAGAGCAAAGCTGCTGAAAGTGTGTCCACTCCATCACAGTCAAAAGGTTTGTGTGAAGCAAACAGCCCAGGCTACATTTTCACCCCGTTTGTCTTAAAAAAAAAAAAAAAAAAGAAAGAAATAGGCCGGGGGGAGGGGAGTTGACAAATCTGACAAAGACAGTGAGAAATGGTGTACAAACAAACCGCTTTTTAACATCCTTGTCAGTAGTAGTCTCCCGAGCCGAGCACTCTCCCCCGCCCACGTGAAGACGCATATTGGGCTTTCGATGAAGTATAAGTCCGATGCCTGCGGTTGAGCCTTCATACTGCAGACATGTCGCATACCTGTCCCATTTATAAACACATACGGAACAAAAGAGGCCCGGGTTGGAATTGGAAAAAAAAAAAAGAAATCAAATTTGTACTTTTCACACTGCGCAAAAAAAAAAAAATCTGCCCAATGCCCAAATTTGCAAAACAAAGCCGCAAACAATTTTCTATGCTCATTTGGGGTTGGCTTTTGACGGGCCATTACATTGATGTATTCAAATGCCTTTCAACAAACTGACCGCACCCTGACCTAAAACCTCGCTCATCATTTCCGCATCAATATCAATACTGCGCTTGCTCGTCGTTATTGGCCAAGTATGTAAAAACGCACAGGCAATTTGTCTGCAGGAGCTTGAGCCGTGCTAGTTTTACAATAGCGAGCAAAACGAACAGATCAGGTAAGAAGATAAAGAGAGTAGTATTTGAGTTCAGAGGCCTCGCGGCTCCTCCGCGCCGCCGCTGTGGTTTCCTGTTTGGCTCTCGGCTGCCAAACACCTGCAGTTTATTTGCTTAGCTCCAATCACAAAGAGAGTTTCAGTGGAACGAGGCCACGTGTTCGCCGTTTCCTCTTCCTGCAGGCGTATGGCTTCTTTTTAGCTTACGCTACTCTTGACCTTTTTTTAATTGTGGCTTTAGCAACACATCAGATTGAATGCAGACCCTACATGTCTGTATAAAAGACTTGAATACATTTATCAGCTGTTTATTTATTTTTTTCACACCAAAAAATACTTTTCCTGCTTATTTGCGCATCTTTTTGGCAGGTTCTGGCTCGGAACAGGATGCTTGTTTTTCAGGATTTTTCCAAGTATGGAGGCAGGTGGCCACAATGGTACTTGCGCATCACAATAAGGAACGTTTTGTGTTGGTGGAGGTCCGAGCTCAACTGAGTGCTCACTTCTGTTATTATTTCTCATCCCTCATTATCTCTTATCGCTCCCGTGACTATTGACTCTGCTTTGTATTGCGTCGTGCATCACGGCTCAGCTTCCGAATGTCACATGACCAAACTCCGAAAAGAGGTTTGCCGTGATTGGTCGTTACCCTCAGCCCTGAGCTATTATGACGTCAGTTTCAAATGACGGAGATGGAGAAAAACGTGTGCATTTGGCTTCTTAATTCATAAGAAAATCAGACATAGTTAAGGAGCCCTTCCCGTTTGCGTCTATTTTTTAACATTAGTGCCAGTAAACAAACATCTTGAAAGAAGAACAAATGACTTTTTGTCAAACGGCGCGTGTTAAGTTCACTGCCACCACTGAGCAGTAAATCATCAAATCACAGCTCGTATTTCAAAACCCGCAAGCCCGGCTCACCCCTCGTCTCAAGGTGCCGCTGTTTGAAGAAGAAGAAGAAGAAACATTTGTTGTGTTTCTTTACATTCTGCAGATGAAACACAAATGGACGAGGTGCAAAAGTGCTCTCTGGAAAATGGAGGCGAAAGCAGCCAATCAGGTAGCGACGTGTGACATTTCAACCTGTTCTATTGGCTCTATCCGATTCAAAATCCATATTTTTGGTTCCTCTGCAGCATCTCATCACTATTTATTTATTTATTTGGATTTTTGGGGCCTTTCTTCTCCCACACAGATCAGGCGGGCGGCTCGGGAGCCTCGCGCCTCTCTAGCGCCGTCAATGGCGGTGGGCCTTCGTCGGTCGCCTGCAAGCGATCCATCCAAGAGATGGAGGAGAAGTCGGAAGCTTTCAAGTCCATCTTCACCACTCACAGCTCCGCCAAGCGCACCAAAGACCAAACCTCCAATTGGGTCACCCACACGCCATACCACTTCTAGCTCTCACACACACGGACGCGACCTTCGCTGGCACCTGTGCGGCTGCACGTCAACTCGGTCCGAGCATGTTGCCCGGCACCTCCGTGTTTTTTGTTGACAGTTTTCATGGATCCCCAGGCTGCTCACACATGAATCCCTTCCTCCGCCTCCCATCCAGATGCTTTGAGAATTATGCAAGGAGTGTTTTGCTTTCTTCTGCTTTCCTCAGTAACAGCATTGACCAAGCTTCAGTGGGCTTTTTTTCCCCCTCTACAGCACATACATGATATTACTTAGTGTTCGCTCACCTGTCTTGACTCGCGTATCGATCTGAAAACATGTACTTTTTGGAGTAAACTAAAGGGAAAAAAACCTGCTGAATTGTGTGTATCCAATATGTAACACCCTGTTTATGGACTACCGTGGAGCTCTGTGTACTCAGCATGCGTGGTTTCACCAATTTGCAGGTTTTTCGGCTTTTTCAAAGGGGAAAAAAAAATTTAATGTCTCTCTCCCTCTCTCTAAATAGATCAAATTTCCTCTCAGATCATGGCCATTAATTATACACCGATTTTTGCTATTCTGTGTCAGGTGCCACAAACGTGGGTAGCAGCCAAGCACCACATGGGTCATTGTGTTTTTCTAGGATGCCGTCAAAGGGGTCACGTCCGATGATGTCAAGTCACTGTGCGAGTGTGAGCTCACCAAGACGCTTCTTTCCCATGACCTTTGTGAAAAGCCTTCCCGGACGACTTTTCGCTGGAAAGGGTCCCATTAAACGACCCCAATGGATTCGGAAAGAAGTGTCACTTTGTGTGCAAGTCACGGCAGGTGAGCAAACGCTTTCAGATCACCTCATCTTTCACAACATGGTCACCGATATTTCCAATGCCAGCGGCCCCACGTGCGACCTTTTCGCTCGGGATTTTCTTGTGTACCATCCTTAAACAGGGTGACGCGTCGTTTGTGTTGGTGCGTTTTGTTGCTCTACTGGGTAGTTTGTGGCCCATGAATAAAATTGTTTGATTTGCAACCGCAATAGCATATTCTGCTTATTAATAAATGAATTCTTTTTTTTTTTACGGCCCTCATGATGAAATTTGTACTGGACGGTGAAATCCGTTGAGCGCTAACTCGCAATGTGCAAATGCAACCACAAGAGGTCAGCAGAGGCTTGTTTTTAGTCTGTAGTTGCCGCACTGTCCTTGGTGGAAAAAAATAGGTCCCCCTCAATCCATCCCATCCATCTCATTATCCGAAACGTTTATCCCCAACGACGGACTAAATAACCGACACACATGCTGCCACTTGGACCCTTTGGGTTTCTCTTCCAATCAAAGTTTTGATTAGGGTCGCTGCAGTACTTTTTTTTTAACTTTCAAATTCATCCTGCAGGCCAGATTGAAACGCCCTAACAAGACGCGTAAGACACACTGCCGTGGGATTTATATTTTTATTTTTATATATATAAATAAAACGATGACATCCAAACGTTTACGATCCGGTAATTATTCTATTGAATACGTTTATCAATCATGTTTGTTTCTATTCATAATTTTAAACTGAAAACCCCCCCACTAATATTGAGTCAATAATAGGCAACGGCTGCATTTATAAGTGTTGTTTTTGTTTTTTTCCAGGAAGGGGGCTGGCAATAAACAGGAAACTACTAAATCCATAATCTTTTGCCCCCTGAAAGGAACCATCCTCAGAATCTTTCGACTAACCTTTGGGCTCAAACCGATATTCGGTGCCCAGCAGGATAACAAACATACACTATGCGGTAACAGCACACTATTTGATAGCGCATATATCTTACCATTACCGTCGTAACTCAAATCGATGTTTAACATTCCTTTTGTTCTTGGCGTCATTTCCAGTGTCCAATTTGTCAATTACGGATAAATGAGATGACAGTTTGGCGCGTTCACCGAAGTAAGCTTCTTTTTTCTTTCTCGAGGACACCCAAGGACCGAGCGTGGTGACGACACTTTGATGTGTTCATCAGCCAACGTATTTGCAAGATCAGATAACAGGAGGAGTTTTTGGTGCTTTAAAAAAAAAAGAAAGGAGGGGAAAAAAAGCCTGCTTGGCTTTTGAAAGCGGATTCTTTGGGTCACCCCGAGGCGATGCGGTTTTCTGAGGGGGTGGTGGAGGTTGGAGCGACCTCATCTTGAAATTTCCCTGCGAGTGATTTCACCCAATGTGATGGCCTACTTTTTTTTCCGGATTAATAAAAGACAATTCATGCATCATATGACTGATATTAGTCATCCAAAATTATATTGATACATATGACTGACCATTGTCAAGTTACAAGCTTTCTATATCTGGGAATAAATGGAATGTGCTTCGTTTAAAGATGAAGAAAACAACGAAAATCATATACACACGCGCAACGAAATATTGGGAATCGCGGGTAATCGATGCTTTGGATTTTGCTTGCTCAGGTGTGTTGTGCTCGTGGGCGGCGCATGCGCACTGCGAGTGAGCAGGTGACGAGCGAGCTGCAAGCATGTGAAGATCGCGTGTGTTTCACTCACTGGCCGAGACTGGAGCCTTGCAGATGTCTGTGCTGGACAGGATCGACTGGAGGGTGAGTGGCGTCAAATGACTCCGATTCACTTTTTTAAAATGTTTTAGAATTATTGTTTTCGAATTTGCATTTGAATTGTGATTTTTTTTTTTTTTTACCTCCAAAGTAATTGAGCTGTTTATGAGTGTGCGTTTAATGATCGTTTAAGTATCGCTTTCTTTGTTTAAAAAAAGTGCATAGACTACTTTTTTTTTTTTAAATGAATGAATGAATGAAATACAATTATTTTGCTCCGGAACGATGCCGTTGTGAAATCGTCGCAACGTACAGTAATCTAACAGTGATTTCTAATCCGCAGCAGCCGTTATACTTAAAATCGCCACTATGCTAATAAGAATAACATAGCCTAAATTAAAAAAAAAAAAGAATCGATAATCGCATTTAAAATACGTGCATTTTAGTCAACATCTCTTTTTATGCTCGTTTCCCCCCATAATTACCGAGTGTGGTATTTGATAACAACAAAAAGAAACAATTTATTATTATTTATTATTTATGCATGAAAGGGCTACTTGAAAATAAGACGCAGCCATCCTCTATGTATCTTTTTTTATGGATTATGTCGTGAAAGGCCTCACTCACAACACGCACACACACACATGCGCGCGCGCGCGCAACGACTGGCGTTCAAAACGTGAGGTCAAGCGTGATTAAATGTCTTTAAGTCGCCCCTCTGTCCACTCTGACGTAAAATAACATTTTAATCAACTCGCACTTGAGTTAATCTCGAGCATCTTTGCTGTTCCCATGCATGCATTCAGGGTTGTACGCATGCATAGTTCGACGCCGGCTGCTCTCTCCCAAATAGAATAGAATCTGAAGTGGTTTGGAAGGGCCCTTTAAGGCTGATTTCATCGTGCACATGTGCAGCAGTTTGGATGTTTTTAAATCCAACAAAATGCGTTTTGGAAAAAAAGGTCTGCATGGCCAAGCTTCAAATCATGTCGGACCTTGCCGCACTCCACCAGAAATGCAAATGAGCTCAAGGAGCTTCGTGGTTGGCGAGTAACGCTTGCATGCTTTCGCTCCCCTCGGGCGTATTGCAGCTTTTTCAGCGGTCTCTTAATCAGCACCGAGTCCGTCTTTAAAACAACGTGAATGCTCGTTATTTAATCGAGGCTCTCAAACCGACGGTTTTGCTGAATTTCAATCAATTGCACGAACCCACATTGTACAGTATCTCGAAACGCGCCATAGACGGATAATTAAGGCGTATAACTTTGCCACCAATATATCCTGAAATCAAAAATCATTGACGTATAATGTAAAGAACACTTAGTATACCATAAGAAAAAGACACGAACAATATTTCCAATTGTGAAGCAGCAAGTGAAAATGACAGTTATTCAATTGGCAAATGGTTCGAGTTGATATTAACTGTTTATGTCATAAATTGTCAAATACAAAAGGAAGAGTAATGGAAAGAGAGAGAGAGAGAGAAATATGTGAGAAGTGAGGAGTTGCTGTCAATTAGTTTCTGCCCCCTTTCTGAAACGTACAGGCGCACAGAGTTCCGATTGGCCATTTCTTTCAGCCAATCAGAGGTCGCTCCCTTGAATGTTTCTTTCCCGGTGACGTCAGTCAGCGGGGCAACGCCCACCCGAAGCGACAGTGCAGACTTTGGGGAGCTGCAAACCCGCCTGTGCCTGATGTGCGCGTCTGCGCTCTTTTCGTCCATCAGAGGGAGTCAAGTTTCTTTTGCTAAATGCGCAGCCTCCCTCCCGTTGCTCAACAGACGCGACGAGCCGCCGCCGCCGAGACGACGAGAGAACTCTTTTTGTTGTTGTTCTCTTTCCTTTTGACTGGCTTACCGTGGAACAACCTCCTGTTGACGGGCGGATCGCGGGCCTCTGTTTCCGCCTTTAGAAAAGACGCTCGTCGGGATCTTCACTCCCAAACTGGATTAATCCCGAGACGTTAAACGCAGCCTTTTTCACCGTGCACGCGCGCGCGTGTGTGTGTTGTATTATTATTATTTGTATTTTTTTTTTCCGGGGCTGACGAGCCCTTTATCCCCGGGCTGTCATGTTGTGGAAATTAGCAGACAACGTCAAGTATGAGGATGACTGCGAGGTGAGTTCGGGCACAATTCGGGTGACGCACAGTACTGTGAAAATAGAAAAAGTTGTTACTCACTTTTCAGATTAAAGTATACTTTCGTGTACTAGTCGCCAATCAGACGAGTGCGGATAAGAAAGCAAATAAGATATTTTCTGGGCCATAGATGCATTTGGATTTGGACCTTTTCAAAAAAAGCAATTTGACATTTGTACAAATGTTTTTTGCTGTGGTTGTAGAATTTAAAGGTGCAGGTGCTGTTGATGCCGATTTGGTATATTTCATATTTTCTGCAATATTCCCATGTGTTGGGGAAAAAAATGAAATTGTGTCTAAATCCAGAGCCACCCAGCCTTTGAAATTCGTATTTCGATGATTAGTGCTTCCTGGTTTTGCCATAATTGCGCTTTTTTAATCCCATCGAGTCGGCGGCCAGGAGGGAAGGCTCATTGAATCAATGCACGAAAATACATAAATACAGTGCATACAGCGTCCCCCAACTTTTGCACTGTGTAAAGGAAGAAGAAAAACAATTCAAAACCGTGACATCCCAACTTTTCGGTATTTCCTCATTTTTAAAAAGAAACCAAAAACAAACAAAAATAGAGCGTTAATCCAACAAAGTGGAGCGCTTTTCGTGTTGGGAGTAGAATCCCCCAAATATTTGACTGGCCAAATTGAACAAGTGGCCCTCCATCTTCCAGGAGCGACACGACGGCAGCAGCAATGGCAACCCGCGGCTACCCCACCTGCCGGCGGTCAGCCAGCACCTGTACAGCCCGCCTCCCTCCCTCTCGCACTCGGCCAGCTCCGACTTCCAGCCGCCTTACTTCCCGCCCCCCTACCAGCCCATCTCCTACCCGCAGTCCGGCGACCCTTACTCCCACCTGGGCGACCCCTTCAACATCAACTCCCTGCACCAGTCGCCGTCGTCCAACCACCACCAGCAGCAGTCGTGGCCGGGGCGCCAGGGCCAGGAGGGGCTGGCGGGGCACGGCAGGAGCGGCCTGGCCGGCCAGATCCTTGGCCTGGACGGCGGAGGAGGAGGAGGAGGAGGAGGAGGAGGAGGAGGAGGGGGCTCGTCCGGAGTGCGGAGGGAAGGCTTCCGCCGGCCGGAGCTGCTGCCCCAGCACGCCCACGGCATCGAGGCGGCGGTGATCGGGGAGAGCATGGCCATGCACGACATGCAGGGCCACGGCATGGACGACGTGCAGGTGGGTGCGGCGCCCCGCACACTTCACAAGACACTATCAAGCGTGGATTGGGGGGGGGGCTTAATAGTGAAACGACCTTTAGCACAAAACTTGAAGTTATGGTATACGTGGAACTTTTCCATTTTGGCCCTGATTTTAATCCTTTTCAAAATTCCCACCAACCCTCACCCCTCGAAATTATCATTTGGAAAGCAACCCAACAACTGCATCACAAATTCTGCCTTTCTAGGGGAATACAGTAATTCTACTCGATATCCTAATGAATGATTATCCTTCTGTAAACACTAAGCGTCAAGTCTTAATATTCCGTTGACATAATTTAGCTGCTCATACAAAGTGCACAAAAAAATTGAAACGGCGACCTGTTTGATGCACTTAGCAAGTACAAACACGTATTTTTTCCGCGTTTCCAAAATGAAGCATTATTAAATTTTAAGGCCAATATTTGCGGTGTCGCTTTCGCGTGGGAAATGTGTGCAAAATACCTTCGCCATCTTACTTCTCTTTATGTTGTTTTTTTTTTATCAGCATATGGACGACCACGGTATTATCATGGCGGATCAGACGGTCATCAAAAAAGGTGAGTTTCCAACTGAAATAACCGGACCCTTCTCCCGGCTGGCTCGTATGCGCGGCTTCACGCCTTCGTTTAAGATTAACCACAAGCAAGTTGCTGAAAGTGCACATCAGGAGTTCAGTATGTCGTGTGCGTACAGTACTTTTTTTTTTTTCATGATCCCCCATCCCAGCGAGAGGCACTTAGGCTAAACTCCGTGCCATCTCCTTGTGAGCAAGCAAGGTGCTTGGAAAAGACGCCCAGTGGGTGAAGGGGAAGCGTAAAATTCAAAGTCCGCGGCTCGTCTTTTGAGTCGTTCGGCGCTGCGTCAGGAAATGAGCGTCCGAGCTGATCCCACTTGGGGCCGGGCTGTGCGGGGCGCGGCACCGGGCTCGCATGTGAAGGACAGGTTAGTAATTTGTTGGGACACGAACTGTTTTGATTAAGGATCTTAATTCCGCAATGTTTTGTCATCGGGAGTCCATTAAACGGGCTTTGAGTCACGGCGACTGCACGTTGACGAATAGCGCTTGTAATCGTAGATTTACGTGCAGAGAGAAAGATGGATGTGTTGCGTCATGTTTTGTCGCTGCTCTTTTATGCTTTTATGCTGTTTCTTTATCTGGCGTTTTCTGCACGCCAGATGTCAAGCCAACGCGAAGTTGCATGACTCATCCCATTTGGGTGTCAAGTTGTCTTAAAAACGTGCCGTAAAAAATATGCCGTTTGCTATTCCCCGCAACATTGTCAGTCGCCGTCTACGAGCGGTTCCATCAACAGACTTTTAACGTAATGGCAGGCGAGCCGACTTTTCGCTGATGACGTCAATCACCAGAAGAGGGAATGGTTTTGCGTTAGCGTCACAATGAACGCGCTTCGAATTGACAGGGAAATGACACTGTCAAAAAACATAACGTGTATGTTGGGTGGGGGAGGGGCTAAAACAAGAAGTTGGAAAAACCTAAACAAATAAATTAATTACGGTCGTTAGAACGAACCCAGGTGCCTCCACATGGGCAGGGCGAAGCCTCGTCACTGTCGCGTGATGCTATTTCCAGACGGGGAGAACAATCCTTTGACTAGCGGAGTTTGTCATTGGGATTGCCACTTGCACAGTTTGGGCCAAACGGGGAAACCTGTTCCGCATGATGACAATTTGCAATGTTTGCAAATAATCACGAGTGTCAAAACAATTCCCCACTCTCGGACCGAGAAGTTGTTCAAAATGCTGCTCGAGCTTGGCTTTTTTTTTTCTTTCTTTTTTTACACCCTTTACTGGTTCTGGCACTTGTGCAAAAAAAAACAAAAAAAAACTATTGGGATCGCCAATAGTGACGTCATTCATTAATGGATTTTGTTGATAGTGAAATCCAAAAGGTCTTCAGTTCTAAGTCGGGTTGAATAGTCGACTTGGTGACCTAGTCTGTACACAACCCCGACTGTATACTTTGAATTAAAACATTTTTAAAAATGGTTGCTGTTCTGCATTCGGCATGTACTCATCTCGACTGGTCCGTGACCCAAAAAAGGTTGGGCGCCACCGGTATAGAGGACATAGTATGGAGGTTTGAACGCCTCAAAATTGGTCTGGAAAGGTTAACTTGATTCATAACGTGTCGTATCCCTGACGGATTTTAAAACAAAACTCATGTTTCAAACTTGTTTAAATAGGTTGATTTTGGTCAAATTTTGTTTTCCACAACCTACCTATTCCTTTGTTCCTATGAAAAAATAAAACCCCTTAGTCTATTTTGAAGTGGAAATTACAGTAAGTGTCCCAGATTTATCATTCAGCCCGAATATTAACCGATTCCCGTGTTACATTTGTTTTCATGTTACATGTCTCCCCTGTGGGATTTTGTAGAGGGGCCAAGACGACATATGGGTCTTGAACACCTCTTAAAAGATCTAAAAAATAAATATATTTTAAAAAAGGGGGGAGGACTTTGTATTTCTCGACAGAAAGCGGTGATGACTCATCATGTCCCGTTCTCACGCTCAAGGGCACGCTGTGGGCAAAGTAGGCTTCCCCTCGAGCAGGCAGGCAGGCAGGCAGGCAGGCAGGCAGGCGGCACATGTGTGACTCTTGTGATTTCTGTCTCAGTATTAGGACTGCGAGGGGCCAGGAGCCTTGATCGCGTACAGAGGACTTGTTATCAGGGGGGCATCCTTGCGGGTGAGGATTGTCGCCTCGCTTTTGTGGTGTCTGTTAGTGTGCTGTGCTGTGGTTGTGTGTCCAGTGACTGTCAGTGCTCACACATTTTCCCGTCGATCTTCAAGGATGGCTTAGAACTTCAGCTTACGTAGATCGCTGGCTGGCTGTATTTGTACTGTACATATTTGTGGACGGTGGCCTACTGGCTTTTGAAATTGGCAAGCCCAAGTTTAAAACTGCTGTTTTTACGGCTATTGAAGCGACCCAGAGTTTCTTGTAGTGTGACTGTTTTGCATTTACGTTTACTCGTAACTTACATTTTTGCCCCAACCTTTATTAGTACAATTCAAACAAAATGAAAAATATATACATAAGCCATTAATATTAACCACAAACTGTCACATTCCCACAGCAAGATAAACGGCAACGCCTTTGCCCCGCAACTTGTTGGCCATTTTGGTGGAGTTTTTTTTTTTTTTTTTGATACTGTAGGTTTTTATCTCATTGTGAATTCCAGGAAAAATAAATTGCCAACCATGTTTGGGGAGTGTGTTGTTGCAGGAATATTTTTTTAAATATTTTTTGCATTTAGTCTCATTACTCACAAACATATATTTGAGGTTATTTAAAAAAATAATCGTATAAAAACCACATGGGGTGTCACTTTTGAGCTAAGGTTTCCCCAATGACTGAAACTCATATGCAGTAAACATAGAATCAACTCATTGTTACCATATACCCAATGTCCCCTGCATTTTCTTGTTGTGACATATATTTTGAACAACAACTTAAATTTGAAGTCATGGAAAAAAGTGACCATCATGCAGGAATTCTGTTCGGTTTGAAAATATTATCAAATCATTGAACACTAACACATGACCCGCATCATGAAAATACGTGTAAAATAGACATAACATTTTGATAGCAATTTTTTGGCAAAGTTTTTGGATTGAGAGAGTATTTAATTTAATACAAATAATTTAATTTCGGTCTGCCTTTGAAACAGCTGCAAAATGGAACGTCTTGGTAGGAAAATGTGCATTTTTTTCCCTCATCAAATCGTTTCCATGTAGCAAGACTCAGCGTTCTTTTTTTATTTTTATTTTTTTTAAGGTGAGTTAGATAAAAAATAAAATTGCAATGAATGAAAATCACACATTTCAAGACTAACGTTGAAACTACGGTAGAAGAAAACCTTTTCATGGTAACATGCATGTCCCATATATATATATATATAAATATATATATATATACAGTATATGAATAAAAAAATTATTGACCACTCCATGTAATAAAAAAGGTGAAAATACAATTCATCCGCCTTGTGTGTGACGTGTTGGCCGCTCAAATTACAATCGAACACTTTAACACGAGCGGCTTGGAAATTATGGAGAAAGACAATACTGCATTTTGATGTTTGTGAAATGTGTGTTCTTCAGACTGCTTTTTTTTTGTGGGGGGGGGGCATGAGAATTGACATGTAGATTTGAGCCACTTCCTTCTAAATTGGAGTGAAACATCTTGTGCCGCATGATGAAGAAGGTTTCGATGAAGAACGAAATGCTCTGCCCGTCTCATCTTCAGGACGTCACTCACATTCTCCCCCCCCCCCACCCAGGGCCGGTGACTCTCCCGAAAGGCAATGCTCTGGGCCTCCCCTTCCAGAAGGAGTCCCTGCTGGGCATGGTGTCCAACCCCACGGAGGTGTTCTGCTCCGTCCCGGGTCGCCTCTCGCTGTTGAGCTCCACCTCCAAGTACAAGGTGACGGTGGCCGAGGTCCAGAGGCGACTCTCGCCGCCCGAGTGCCTGAACGCGTCGCTGCTGGGAGGTGTTTTACGCAGGTCAGAGAGCAAACCTTGCACAACTTATGTTTTGCCGTCATACAAAAACAAAATCATTCATCTATGCATTCTCTGTGGCGCTTGTCCTCATTCGAGTCGTGATCTGGAGCCCAGCTGGGCAAGGGAATTGGAATAGATCCTGAACTGGTTGCCAGTCAGCCCGAGGGCACATGTTGGCAAACGAGTGAACCTAACGCGCATGGTTTTGTAATCGGAGAGGAAGCCGGAGAACATGGAAAGTCTCCACATGAACATATGAGCCAAGATTCAAGCACAGGATCTACCGAATGTCAGGCAGACGTGGTACAGCAAACTAGAGTCGCGGCTATCAAATATTTTGTTTTCGGTTATCCTTCTGAGAAGTAAGTCGAATAATCACGTTTTCAGGCCAAAGAAACGAAAACAAATGTTTTGCTTGGTCAAAAGAACAATAACAAATAAACAAGAGAAAAGAACACATTTCTCTATTTTCAGATCAATCGTAATATTTTTTTCCCTAAATTTAAACTGCTCTTCGCAGCAAACTTTATTTCTTCTCGAGAAACAATAGTGAGTATGCCTCGAAGTGTCGTCAGAACCATTTGGCGGCTGAAACGGCATATTTGAATTAGACATATGTTTTAGAAACTGATCAGGAGCAAACGCAACAATTTGCATCTCAGTGTGTATCATCATTTTCCCCCAAATAAACTGCCTTTGAAATGTTGTCCGACATTTCTAGTTGGACTACTCGCTTAGTGGCTAGCTGCTAGCCACTAACTGCTCACGCTGGGAACTGGCGCTACACTCGACAATGTTAGCATAGTTGGAGTGTTTTATTTTATTTATTTATTTTTTTGCGACCTCAATTATCAATTGAACATGATTACAAGATTATGCTGTGTACCTGTGGTGGTAATTAACATTTAAATTGCGCTCCAATTTACAGTCGGGAAGATGATTTAAGTCAAATGCCACGACACCATGTGCTGCCACGAACAACTTCAAAATAAAAGTGTGACTGATGTCAGCTCTTTACTCTGTTTGGGACATTTTATTTTGAAGTTGACCCTCTCACCATGTCGGTGGTGTGTTACTGTCATGCATAGCTCACATTGCTACCACTAGCTTGACTATATCCTTGACCATACACGCTAAAAAAGACATGAACGGGTACCCGAGGCAGGAAAAGAAAATCCTCCAACATTTTTTTGAATCGAGGTACTCGAATTACTCAAGGACAACTTATTGAGTTGTGAAACTCTTTTTCGTGGCCAAGTAAAGCCTCCTAAAATGCGGCAAAACCTTTTTACATTCGATGCCATTATTTTCTGTTTTTATACAGTGCAGTATTATAGCCTGCTTATTTCTTTACTCTTGTCCACAACACATTACAAACATTTTTGTAGGTTTTTTCTTTTTTTTATTGGGAGACTGAAACATATTAATGGCATTTCCTTTCATTTTAAAAGATGAGTTGCGAAAAGCATATTGAGTCACAAGCGCGGTCACGGAACGAATTCAACTCAAGGCATATGTGGTTTGCCGTGAATTTTCTTCTGAGGGACACCCCACCACAGACACTGACCACTTTGGGCTGGATAGGAGGAGTAGTCTGCCACTTAGACGACGCACCTATGCCACATATAAAATGTGTTTGTACGGTGTGTGTGTGTATGCGTGTGCGAGCATGTAGGACGGTCCGGTATATGCCAGACACCCCTGACTGGGATATTTTGTGCTTGTAGTGCACGTTTGCTCCTTCCCATGTGCCTCGCGTTATTGCTGACACGCACAGCCACCAATTTACAAGCATTTTGAAGTAGGTCATATGGCACGAGGAGGGGGTTTGTTCGTGGAGGGACTGCGAAAGGGTGTGAGGGCTGCACACACACCAAGGATGATGCCCATCTCACAGCAAGAGCTGGACTACCACTCATGCGGAAAATGAGTCGTAGGGAGTTGCGTTATTTGCGCAAACGACACACGCTGTTACCGCTCAATTGCTTCGTGGCCTTTTCACTTCACAAAAGAGCGTGTTAATTTACGTGTAATCACGTTTAATAGATCCCGTATGGGCGAGACGCTAAGTTCCTTGACTGGCAGGTTATTTCCAATGCTTTATGTTCTCATTTTTTTTAATTAAATGCTTGGAATCAGTCCAGGCATGTCTGCCTCACAGTTCAAATCTCTGCTCTGGTTTCTCCCCTTGCTTGCATGTTTTTTTTTTTTTTCCCAGGTGCTCTGGGTTCCTCCCGCATTCCAAAAACATGCATGCTAGGTTAATTGAAGACTCAATTGTCCATCGATGTGACAAGTCCAGGGAGTAGCCTGCTTCTCGGCAAAAGTTACATGGGATGGGCTCGGGCTCACCCGCGTACCCACAACATTGTTTTTGGTGCGCCTCAGGGCTCTATACTTGGTCCTCTGTCATTCAATAAGGTGCGCCTCAGGGCTCTATACTTGGTCCTCTATCATTCAATAAGGACATAGTGTAATTCGGCCAAAGCAAATACATGCAATTAATCTTGTTCAGTACATTTTGACATTCACAAGTGAAGTTGGTCAACATACTTGGCTGTGGAACACCGCGAAGGAAACCGTATATTGACAGCTGTTTTGGCTTCTCTTGCTAAACATCCGCTGCGATAACGTCCACACATTCATTTAGGTTAACTGACGACTAATTGGCCATTGGCGTCAATGTGAGTGTGAATGGTTGTCTGTCGATTGGTGTCCTCTGATTGGCTGACGACCAGTCTGGAGTGTTACCCTGCTTCACGCTCCCAAAGGTAGATGTGATAAACTCCAGCTCACCGGCGACTTGAATGAGGATGACCGTTTTCAGAAACGGACGGCCAGGTCGATGGAATCCGTTCAAAAACAGACAAAGTAGAATATTAAATGTCATGTTCATTTATCAATGCACCGTCAATAGATGTCTATAAACGTCAGCTGGCTCTGCTGTTCGACTGAAGGTTACTTACCATGTGGCTTGTGTATGTGTGTGTGTGTTCACAGAGCCAAGTCGAAAAACGGCGGACGCTCATTGCGAGAGAAACTGGACAAAATTGGGCTCAACTTGCCAGCGGGAAGAAGGAAGGCGGCCAACGTGACTCTACTTACCTCACTGGTGGAAGGTGCGCCGCATCACTCTGCTGCTGCTTCGTCTTCCACGTCCGCTGTAATTACTCTCGGGCCGGAATGTTGCTCCAATAAAGCGAGAATGTGGGAACGTCAATCTTTTCTCGCTTTGCGTTAGTGTCTGAATGCCGCTCTGCTAAATGCCACTCATCGTTGGCATTCTTAGCAATTGAATAAAAACAGCAACAACTTCTTGAACACATGGTGACTCTCTGTCCGAAACACTGCCTGCTCCAAACATTCTAAAAACATGCATGTTAGCCTCTTTATACATAAAGAAATACATATACTGGATTCATAAATATAACAAAAAAAATGTTAACTATTCCAAAGAGACTCTTGAACCAAACAAAACAAAGACAATTACAAATGTAATGTATTCCAAACAAGAAAGCCCTGCCTTAGCTGAGTCACTTATTCTTAATGCTGTCAAACAATGCAAAACGCCATCGACACGCCATCGAATTGCATCAACATCATGGCATTATAACCTTTTGAGCAACAGATGTCTAAACAAATGGCGGAAGCACACAAGTAGAATGGTAATACAATAATGCTCACAGTCATATATTCTTTATCATCCCCAAAGAACAAAAAATATTACTGTTTACTGTTTACTAGCGGCGGCACGGTAATCGACTGGTTAGCACGTCCATCTCACAGCGCAGAGGTCTGGGTTCTTCCTGTGTGGCGTTTTCACATTCTCCAAGTGCCTGTGTGTGGTTTTTTTCCGGGTACTCCGGCCTCCTCCGACTTTTCCAAAAACATGCATTATGAGGATCAGCGTCTCAGTTAATGGCTGGCTGAATGGACTCTCTACTAGCAATTTTGACCGTCTACTTCTTGCACACTACACTTGCCACTTGTCATAATCATGACAAATAACAAATATTATTTGGGCGAAACAGTCACAAAATTAAAATCATTTGGTGTGCACTTAAAATTCTTATATGAGAGAGTGCCCTGTGAAATGTTTCGACAAATGCAGTAATGTTTAATGAATACCAAAAAAATCTTGGTTTCATGTCTTTGGCCAGTGCCCCCCAGCCCAGAGGGGACACAAAACCGTCTGGGGTTCAGTGCCTTGCTCAAAGGTGCGGCTCGCAGTAACCGATGACAGACGGAGGTGCAAGTCATTGGCCTGCAGTTTGTCTCCGACATATATTGCCGCTACTCAAGCTGACATAAGATTGTCCGACCCTCAGCTGACACGCAGTCAATATCCTTCAGTATTCAGTTCTTTGCCCCCAAGTCCTCCATAAAAGCGAACACATCCTCGTCCCTCTCTGTGCTAAACTTAGGCCAGTCATATCTTCGGCCCACAGTGATCACGAGAACGCTCGGCCTCTTGTCTTCCCGCTCGCTTGACTTTGATTAAAAAGTCCGATGACTGCGCGGCGAGCATGTCTGGAGGCCTGCTGTTATTTCAGGACCTCGCCAGTTGAATCGAGCCTTGTTATCTGCTGCGCCGCTCGCCGGGAGGCCCGGCTGACATTAAAGCGTCAAGAACGAAGCGCTCGGAGCCAATAGCTGACTTGCCCCTCGTGCGCCACCGCAGCTGTTGATGCCGTGCGTTACCTAGCGCGCTTTCCCATGACAGAAGCCCTTCTGTTTCTCCTCTCAGGTGAAGCTGTTCATTTAGCCCGTGACTTCGGTTACGTGTGCGAGACAGAGTTCCCCGCCAAGGCCATCGCGGAGTACCTGGGCAGGCCGCATGTGGAACGAAACGAGGTTAACTCTCGCAAGAACATGCTTCTCGCCGCCAAGTGAGTTGTCATCTTTTGTGCGGAGAAATTCCCTTTCACTTTTCACGAAATGCTGATGGAATTTGCCGGTTCCCTGCAATCTTGTCTCTTGATCTCTAGGAGGAAAGCCAACATTTTTTTTTTTGTATATCGTCTGAGCTGTGATTAGAGACTCCACAGGTTTTAATGCTGTGTTTAGTCAAAGTTTGGTGAAACTGTGTGAGCTGCCATCTACCCGCTATCGTTGACTGTCGTTCACAAATCTAACGCAGCAATACAGTAGATCTCGTACATCATGTAGAATGGGCGACTTCAGAAAACAACAAGCAAACAACAAAATAAGCACATGCTGTATTTTTCCCCCCCAGTGCAAAGTACTCCCTTGCATCAAAATTCAAACCATTCAAGGTTGGCACAAAACTGCTCAAAACGAAACCAACATTAAGTGCAAGAAATCATTTTTTTTCCACAAAAATCTCAACTCACTCAAGATTTCAATACTATTCAGGTCCTACGTTAGTCCTGCATATCATTCCAAATCGGCACAAAAAATGTTTAGCCCTACGCACATTGAAGACATCTAGTGGTGATTGGTGATATTAAAACTTTAAACTATAGGCGACCCCCTGCATATTTGCAATTCAGCACCCGCAGATTCGCGGCTTTCTTTTCAAACTATTTTTGTATTTTGGATTCCCCCCCCCCCCCCACGATTTCTCCACAGTTGTCGTTCTTGTGGAAAGTGTATATTGAAAGTATATCAGCTGTTTTTCTTTTTTTTTAAAGTTTTTGGGGGGGGGTCTGGAAAGAAAAAACAAAAAAAGAAACACATTTCAAAAGCTTTCAAAAAGCACCGCCCCTCGTGTACGCGGTATAATATCTCGAAAAAGAAAGATTTTCAGACTTTTGTCCCATTACAGATAATCGTGACTATGCAATCTTTGGGTGACAGCTGGTCTGCAACCATGCCCTTTTGTTTTTCAACATGACAAATGGAGCTTTTTTCAGTAACAAAACAAAAAGTAACTAGGCTGCATAACAACGTACAGAACCCAAACGTGTACTGAATTGTTGTCGTCCCCTCTTCACAACTCCCCGCAGGCAAATCTGCAAGGAGTTCACCGACCTGCTCACCCAAGACCGCTCGCCGCTGGGCAACTCGCGTCCGGCGCCCATCCTGGAGCCGGGCATTCAGGGCTGCCTGACCCACTTCAGCCTCATCAGCCACGGCTTCGGCTCGCCGGCCATCTGCGCCGCCATGACCTCGCTGCAGAACTACCTGAACGAGGCCCTCAAACAAGTGGACAAGATGTACCTGAGCGCCGACGCGCAGGGAGCCTCCGACGGCGGCGGCAAATCCGCAGACAAACTGGACAAGCACAGGAAATGAGACCGCAACCCCGCCCGGCCCCCTTTCCCCCATGAACTCCAAGAACACCAGCTGCCCCTTTACAATATTGTGCTTTCCTGCATGGCTGTGGTCAAAATCGCTCCCAAATCACTATTTAATGCACGAGATAGTGAGATGGCCATTTTCTGTCACTCTCTGAATGTGAGCAGAAGTTATCCCCGTTATCCATCGAGGTGTCCAAATTCTTCCGAGAGCCACATAGAGAGAAATGGTGGAGGGATGCAAGGGCAAAATGTGGCCTATCGCATTCATTTTCCAAATTGATCCCATTGATACAATTTTAATTGGTGAAAAAAAAAAAAAAAAAGCCTGAAAAAAAATCTCTTAACTCTCTGGGGCACTTGGTCTGTCATTCCCGCGGGTGCCTGGAGGCATTCTGTCGCCTCAAGATCGAAAGTCAGGATGTTTTGTGTACATGAGTAACTTTGTTGCAGTAGGAAACACAAGGCTAATTTAAGTGCAGATTAAATCCGCAGATGACACTGCTCACTCAGTTCATCGTTTAAAAAACACCAAAAGATCATTCAAGGCCTTTTAGGCCTTTGAAAACGAGTTTGGGAAGACAATGTTAACCAGTCATTTGCTTTTTGAAAGTGTTGAAGGCTACTTGTTTGGTCGGAGAGTTGATTTTGCACGCCTGGCAGTGACAATTTTTGAACATCTCCAAATTCAGGAGAAAAAAAACAAAAACAAAAACAAGAACAAACAACAATAAGCTGCCAATTTTTCAAAATGGTTACTCGAGGATCATTAATGATTCATGTTCACAAATCGCAGCTGGACATCAAGCAGAAGGTGGAGCAAACCGTTTTTACGTCGGCATGATGTTTATTCACTGTTATGTCAACAAATGTTGCTATTTTAGTTGTAAATGTACTTTTTTTTTTTTGCATCTAGAGTGTTACGGACCTTGTTCTTTTTATTCCATGCCGCCGGACTATCATTTTGACCAAACTGCCCTAAGTAATGCCCTCAGTGCATCTTGAAAAGTCATGTGACCAACGATGCACCCTAGATGATCAAATTACATCCCACGATGCATTGCGCCGATAAAGATGAATTTTTTTTGCTTCCGGGATACTCAACTTGCAACAATATGGTGTTATAATTTATTTGCTAGTTCAATATTTATTACCCACCAACTGTACCAGTCCACTGTAGAAAAATCCCTAAACAATTTTGAATGGATTAAAAAAAAAAAAGAACTATATAGTCCACTCTAGAAAAGTCCACCAATAGTGATTCGGGAGTAGCGAAGGAGTGAACAATTCCAAACACAGTCACCATTTCTCCAGGAACCTGCCGGGCAACTTGGGGGTTGGAGAATTCGTGCATGCTGTTTTTACCCCCCCACCCCCATCTCCCCTCCTCCCCCATCAAGAGGACATCATTTCAAGATGAGTTGTTGTGCACCCCCCCCATCCCCCCTTCCTCCTCCTCCTCAGTGGCGTCTGGAGGCAAATCCTCTGATTTCCTGTGTCTCGACGGACTCGCAAAAGGACTTTAAATTTTTTTTTTTTTTTTAAAAGAAAGGGATGCAACTGCCCACCGTTTTTCTGTGTGTATTGCTCATCCTTTGTTTGTCCGACTGCGTGGGGAGGAGCCCGGTGTTGTTTTGTGCTGTCTGAAAGGGTCACACAACAGAAGCCTCGGCCATGCTATCCTGAAGGAGACATTGCGTTTTCTTTTTTTTTTTCTTTTCTTTTGATTTTTAAATGTTCTAAAAGGTTTTCCCATGTGTCTTGATAACGTGTCCGGGATGTGCTTTTGGCAAATTATACAAAGGATTAAAAAAATATATATATATATAGCACACTTTTATACACAAACAATCTCTCCTTTTTAAAATGGATTCAGATTACACTTGACAGGGCTGTCCTGTCTGATGTTGTTCTCACCCCGACTCTTCGACTGTGGGGTGTGCCAATGCAAGAATGGTTTTTGTTACTACTCCGAGTGGTGTCTGGGGACCAAAACAAAAAAAAAAACAACAACTGAAAATCAAGCGAGCGCATGCAAGATCCTGTAACGACCAAGTAAAAAGCATGAAATATATTTTCACTCGAGGAAGCAGCACTTCATCGCCACCATGTTGAATGACACTTTCTTAGCCTAATAGCATTGCCTAAGTCATATCTGAATGCTTTTGGAAAACACACACACGCACAATTTTTCTTTTTTAGCAATAGACCACATTGGTATATTTTTATTGGGCTTTCTGAAAGCAATGAGTGCCTTTGGCAATCATCCTATTAGGCTAACGACCTTTCAATGTGAGTGACCCATCCCACGCATGCAAATAGATACGCCCCCCCCCCCCCCACCCTCAATCCGGCTGCATCAGAAAATGGAGGATCTTCACTCATCCTAACATTTGAATCATGAGATGGAGAAATTTGCTGCGGGGGTCGTTTTTTTGATTGTGTGTTTTTTCACACTCGATTGGGCCGAAGGCTCCCAACAATTGTATACAATTAAAAAGTCACTTTTCCATAATATGTTCCCGGTAAAATGTATTCAATTTGTTTTATTACCACATGTTCGTGTTCATCCTTTTAGTATTTAAAAAAAAAAAATCAACCCGTTGATGAGTTTACTTCTGTGTGTGCACTTGTAAGCATGCATGTGTGTGTGTGTCTGTGTGTGTGTGTGTGCGTGCGTGCGTGTGTGCGCTGTGTGTGTTGTGAGCAAGTGGATATACTGTAAATATTTTTTTCTAATTAGAATTTAAATACCAAGACAGAATTTTAGCCATACTAGCTTGCCATGGATGTAAATATTTTCTAATTTATGTTGTAATTTAATGGGCTGTTTTTTTGTGTGCGTGTAAATAATGGTCCCTTTTTTTTTTTTTTGGTGTGTGATTTTTATGATGACCTATTTTATAATAAACGGGTTAGTTTTTCAATCGAGTAGAGAGGTTAGCAAGGGGGCAGGATATACTTTTAGGATTTTGGAAATGATGTACAGATAAAACCAAAAAAGAGCAGGAAAAATAAATACGATTCCAGCCTGATGCTTGACAGTGACTCACATGCTTCTTTTCAATGCTATTTGCCGAAAGGAATCAGTCACGTGTTTCTATAAGTCAAAAGTCAGGGCGGGGGATGGGAAGGCATTCTTCGTTCCTTGCAGGCGTCATGCATGTGATGGCTTCCCAGCTGACAAATAATAACTTGTTTTTGTAAGAGAGTTTGATTATCTCATGTGGGTGTCGTTCGTTTTGTTTGCGGTGCCATTTAAGAGGTTTCTTCCTACCGGCGGCAGAAGTTTTACAGCGCTGAGCTTGCAACCTTTGACACCCAGGAAAATGACATGCTGTATTTGCACGGGCCTGAAAAGTTGCTTCCAGCACTCAGTCGCATTGTGGGTCAAACTGACCCATTTCAGGTTACTTGTTTTGCTGGTCAAACATGTTGAGACGTGAAGGGATGAACAGTTTTATACTCTCCTGTAAAAGTTAACCCCTCTGTTGGATAGCGTGTCAAAATAACCCATTTTAACCCTCCTGTTATGTTGTGGGTCAGACTGACCCATTTTAATCTGATCATGTTGCTGGTCAAATTCACCCGTTTTAACTCCTGTTAAATTGTGGGCCAAAACGGCCCCCATTTTAAACATGCTGCGAGTAAAAGTGAACTGTTAAACCCTCCCATTAAATTGCGGGTCAAACTGACCCATTTTTACCACCCCAGTATGTTGTAGGTAAAGGTGACCTGTTTTAATGCTCCCATTATGTTGGGGACAAATCGACCCATTTTAAAGCAATTTTGACCTTTGTTTCAAACCATTTTGTTGTGGGTCAATGTGACCTGCATCATGTTTCACCATCACAGCAAACAAATACCAAAAATTTCAAGCGCATCTGAAAAAAAAAAAAAAAAAAAAAAAAGAATTCATCCATCCATCCATTTTCCAAACTGCTTATGCTCACAAAGGTCGCAGGCGTGCTTTGGCCTTTGCCAGCTGTCTTCGGGATACAGCCTCAACTGGTTGCCAGCCAATCGCAGAGCAAAAATAGATGAACAACCATTCGCGCTCACAATCACACCTATGGACAATCTGAGAGTGTTCCATTAACCTGTCATTCGTGTTTCTGCGATGTGGGAGGAAACCGGAGTACCCGGAGAAAACCCACGCAATCACGGTGAGAACATACAAACTCCACACAGAAAGGCCGGAGCCGGAATCAAACCCTGCACCTCCGCATTGTGAGGCCGACATGCTAACTAGTCCACCACCATGCCGCCAGAATTTATGCAAACGGGAAAAAATGTCAGGATAAAACTCATTTTTATGATGGTTTGGAATCTTTAAGCTGGTTGAAAACGGTGCAGGTCACATTGACCCTTGACCTTTTTCGATGCACTAAGAAACCGCTCATTCACATGTCTGTCAGTTGCACTCAACAGTCTCTCCATTTGAAAGTAGCAATTTGGTTCCAAAAAAAAAAAAGCCAAAGGCGTGTTAGCCAGCCATTAGCGTTGGCAGTATGAGCCTCTCCCCTCAGAACCTGTCCAACCCGAAGTGTCGGCATTGCTGTCTCAGCAGTTTGACTGCTTGTCTCGTGTTTGAGATCAGATAATGGGAGGAGGAAGTGGTGGTCGGGAAGACAACGACGTACGGTAGGTATCGGTGGAAGTGGTGGTCGGGGAGGCCTCTCTTTGATGACCGGTTGAGCTCAGCAAGTGAGCAAAGCCTCTTTGGATGCTCTCTTGATAAGTTCTCTGGGTGACTGAGTGAGTGGACCTATCGGCACTTGGCTGAGTGATCGCACACCAGCTGCACTCAACAAGTCAGCTATGCGAACCACGACAAGACCAATGGCCAATCAACTTGTACTAAGTAAAGATTTGATAGTGATAACATGCAAGTTGGGTGGATGTGGAGCCCATTTCTGCTTGCCTGAGAAGCGTTTCATAGAAATACGAATAGAGAGAGATGCGGTCGATATAGATCGAGCACTCGAGATAGAGAAAGAAGTGTAGATAGACATCGAGAGACTGACAGATTGAGATGTAAATAAAATTCACTGTAAACACAACATGCCACAGTAGTTCTTGGTCTCCCTTGACCTGCTGAAATTCGATTAAATTTATTGTTGTTTTGGAATAGAAATAGTCTTGGTTTTTCATCCATTCAAGTACATTAAAATAATATACCAAACATTTTGGACTCCAAATATTCTTCACTCTTTATCCTTTTTGAGAAATTATGTCCACAAAACTCCGGCACAGATCGAAGCTGCAAGAACCAAACCGCAAAGTAGCGATGGAGCACTCTCTTTCCGTTTTTTTATTTTTTTTTATTCCTCATGTATCCACTGAAAATAAAAATGAAATTAACCATTGTGCAACGTGCACCTGTTTACACCCCTCCCCCCCCCCCCCCCCCCGTCACACACCCACACCCCGTTCCTCGTCATTCATTTTTCCAAATTCCTGCAAGAAGGTGTGCGCTGTGGGAATGATTGGACTGTGACTCACCCAATAAAACGGAGAGTTGGAAAAAAAACAAAAAAAAAGCAGCGCGAGCAAGCGCAGACTTGTGGAGTTTTGCTGTGACCGCCGTCACATTTGCTCGTCATACAAAAGAATCTCGTCCTGCGTCTCTCTCTTATTGTGAAACCGAGTGATCCTCCTCGTTAGGGAGGCCGTAGCACGTGACACCGTTGGGTTGTTTGATTTTTTTTTTTTTCTCAATTTGCCATGAAGGCACTGCTGACAAGCCTGACTAAATGTCATATTGTTTGCTTGGAAGCAACACACGTCATGCATTCAGTTCTCTTTCAAAATGGAACTTTTCCACTCTGAGATATTCCTCCGATTCACTCGTTGGCCACACATGCGCTTATTAGCAGCACGACTGATAACTCGCTTGCATTTTTCGACCAGCGAAACCACTTTGTCACCGTTAACATGACTCGGACCGGGCGCCGGCTGCAGCGGCGCAGTGGCGTCTCCAAACAGAAATTCTGGAGTTATATTTGTGCTTCCTGTGCTTGCCGTTGTTCCAGCTGTGACTTTCTCCTCGGAGTCGTCCTGTCTGCCCCGCAACATGACTCACAGGTGAAACACCTGGCGTCTGCAATCGCTCGGCTCTTCCTTACCTATGGTAAGACTTTCAGCATCTGTTATGTCTGCTTGATATCTATCTTAATGTTCATGTGCGAGTAGGCGTTTTGTCCTCACTGGTTAAAAAAAAAAAAAATTATTTAGTTGTATTAAAATAAGTAAGGGCGGCCCGGTAGTCCAGTGGTTAGCACGTCGACTTCACAGTGCAGAGGTACCAGGTTCAATTCCAGCTCCGGCCTCCCTGTGTGGAGTTTGCATGTTCTACCCGGGCCTGCGTGGGTTTTCTCCGGGTACTCCGGTTTCCTCCCACATTCCAAAAACATGCATGGCAGGCTGATTGATCACTCTAAATTGTCCCGAGGTGTGAGTGAGGGTGTGCATGGTTGTTCGTCTCTGTGTGCCCTGCGATTGGCTGGCTACCGATTCGGGGTGTCCCCCGCCTACTGCCCGAAGACGGCTGGGATAGGCTCCAGCACCCCCGCGACCCTAGTGGGGATGATGCGGTTCGGAAGATGAATGAATGAATAAAATCAGTAAATACAGTGATATTCAAATTTCGAAATGATTTCATCTAGGCTTGATTCTTTTTAGTCCACAAAAATCTGGCATTTCAACTAGAGTGAGCTATCCCACGCCTGCATCCAGATACATCCCTCACCCGCCATCTGGCGTCAGCTTGAAAATGAAGGATCTTCACCCGACCTAACCTCTGAGTCATGGGTGGAGAGATTTGCTGCGGGCGTCGTTTTCATGTCAATTTGATATTCTGAAGCACTGGCCCGCTGACACATTTTGAAGAATGGGAAGACAGACAAATATTTACTTGGTGGCATTTTTTTTTTCATACTCGACTGGGTTGAAGGCACCCAAAATTTGTATACAATTAAAAAGTCACTTTTCCATAACGGGCGGCCCGGTAGTCCAGTGGTTAGCACGTCGGCTTCACGGTGCAGAGGTACCGGGTTCGATTCCAGCTCCGGCCTCCCTGTGTGGGGTTTGCATGTTCTCCCCGGGCCTGCGTGGGTTTTCTCCGGGTGCTCCGGTTTCCTCCCACATTCCAAAAACATGCATGGTAGGCTGATTGGACGCTCTAAATTGTCACTAGGTGTGTGTGTGGGCGTGGATGGTTGTTTGTCTCTGTGTGCCCTGCGATTGGCTGGCAACTGATTCAGGGTGTCCCCCGCCTACTGCCCGAAGACGGCTGGGATAGGCTCCAGCACCCCCCGCGACCCGAGTGAGGATCATGCGGTTCGGAAAATGGATGGATGGACTTTTCCATAACACGTCACCACGTTCATGTTCATCGTTTTAGTATTTTAAAAAAAGTAACAAAAAAAAAATCAACCTATTGATGAGTTTAATTCGTGTGTGCTTGTATGTTAGTCTGTTGTGAGCAAGTGCATTTACCGTGAATATTCAATTTCAAAACAGAATTTTAGCCATGCTAGCTTGCCCCGGATGTAAATATTTCCTAATTTATGTTGTAATTTAATGGGCTGGTTTTGTTTTTGTTTTTGTAAATCATTTCACCAGGGTGTGTAAACTTTAAGCAGTATTCCATGCCAGTAATGTAAAGTGATGGGCATTATGATTAAGATTCTCCTCCATTGTCTATATTTCATGACTTTTGCTGTTCATTCTATTTTCAAAAATGATTGAAAAAAAATCATCCAAACATTACATGTCACGCCACGGCGAAGCTCTACGGATAATGACGCTCTCCAATCCGAATGCCATCACTGACAACGTCACTGACGAGTCACATGAATGCCAGGGGGTATCAGTGTGGGCTGGGGTGGGGGGGGGAAAGGAGCTGTTGTGATTGTGGTGAGGAAGGTGCGAGGGGACGGGCTGCACTGTTGGGGGTTGGAGGGGGGGGGGGTTCTAAATGGGTTCGCAGCCTAATCCCAGAGGAAACTGTGGAAGAAATTAATCTAAATTACAAGAATGAGTCTGGAGTCTGGAGGGGCTCCAAAAGGAGGGGAAGCGGGGCATTTGTTTGAAGGGAGCTGAGGGGGCGGAGGGGGGGGGGGGGGTGGTGCTGGGGGTCATTTCTTTTCTCCAACAAATTAGTGGCCAAGTGAAGCACCGGACCCCCTCGGCTCTCGCTCTCCTCCTCTGCGCACAGACAACAGATGTTGTGGGTTCTCAGGGAATGCGCGTCTCTTTGCAGGCCTCCTCGCTGTGTGCGTCATCTTCCTGCCAGGATGCTGTCAAACGTGACATCATCGTCTGCCAGGCGGGCCCACCTCATCTCAGCATCCACAAGTACCTTATTTAAACTGGACAAAAAGGAAGACCTCCACCAGGCTGTTTTACATCCGAGGGCGTGGGGAGTGACTCCATCGGGACGCAAGCAGCCGAAATGATAGCAATCAAAACGGAAAGAATAATAACAGCAATTATAATAAAAACAACACGTCTATGTATCAAAAAAGTCAGTCGAATAAAGTAAAATAAGATATCCTGTCATGTAAATATGTCATCAACAAGTACCCAAGTTGGCCGCATCAAATAAAATTAGTCGACAATTATTTTTGATAATTGATCAATCTTTTAGACACCTTTTTATTAATGTAAAAATTTCAGCATTTCACATGCTCATGATTAAATAATTTTCAATCTATTTAATCGTCCATGAAAATTGACAGATTATTTTTGTGTTGACAACAAAATAAAACAATTCCCTTTATTTATTCTGACATGCTATATATATATATACTGTATATATATATATATATATATCAATGTCAACTGCGTTAGGAATAGAGATTATCGGGGAGGGGTGAGGGGGTTATTGATCTGTCTGCGTCTGACTCTTTCCTCATGGGGACCTCACACATGGTCCGTTCCCGACGACCACGGGAGCAAAACACCTGCCGCCAGGTTTGCTGCTTGCACCACATCCATGAATCCGCACACTGTCTGGAGTGCTGGCTCCACAAGCGAAAAATGCTTTTGTTGTTCTTTTCTTCCACACTCGGGGCTTTGCTTTCTCAAACAGAATTTGCTTGCCTTGTCGCAACAGCCTAATCCCATTCCTCTTGGTCATGGCACGCCACATCCATTTAGATATCTGGTCACTGCTTTAAATTGTAAACAATGTGCTCTGTCTCCTTTTAGGAAAGCCAGTGCTTCAGTTCTGTGATTAATTAGGCCATGATTATATAGGCATAAAAGCAATAAAATAAATCAAATCAAGCTTTCATGATGACAATTGGGTTATATAAGAAAAAGAATTATAATATAACAACAGCGAGCACAAGACTCCAAGCGCTCCAAGAGCTGCGGATCTTGGGTCACGCTCACCACCGTCTTCTGCAATCCCACACCACCGTTCACTTGTGTCGTATGTCACCACGCTGCAGACCTCGAAATCGGTCGTGTTGACTTGTGTCGGTAACAAAGGATTTACGGACACACTGCTGGTCATAAGATAGCAACTGCGCAAATGTGGGGTTCCAGTTGAACGAACTTTGTCGTCCACTTCTGCGGCTCTGACGATGCTGTTGTTGTTTGCGACACACTGGATGGTACGCAGCAACTTTTTTTTTTTTTAATTTAAGTATTTCCTTCTTTCGGCACAATCGGCTCACCGGGCCGAAATTAGATATCCAACCAAAATGTGTTTTATCAAGCACCAAGTGAGGCTCTTGAGAGTGCAGACTGAAACGTGGACATTGTTTTGACGGCGCTGGTCTTGTGTGTAGGCTGTGTAAGGCAGGGGTGCGGACCAAGTTTTTCGCAGGGGGAGGGGGGAGGAGGAATTTAAGAAAAAAAGATATTTGCGTGTCTGTGTGCGTGTTATTAATTTTATATATTTTGGTGTTCGTGCACCCTACGCCTCCTAATAGTTTTACGTTAGCAAAAAAGTACCTACAAAATAAAATAAAATAAAATAAAAAAGCAGGTCACCGGACCTCCGTCACCGGAAGTTGTTGACTGTCAACAGTCCGTAATTGCACCTTGCGCTCAGAGCTGGTTCGATATATCTATTTTTTCCCCCTTCTCATTCAGTTTTTTTCATCTGCAATTCACCGATGGCACTGGCAAAAAAAAAAAGAAGAAAAGAAGCGAATATGGAGTGCCAGGGGAAGCATTTTAAAAGGGTTCACGTGTGCTGCGAAAGTTTTATTCATTCATTTAACACGCTGCAAAAGAGCGTCCCGACCAGTGCCTCCCCGCGTCAAGTCTCCCACTAAGGTAGGCAGTGATTTACTTGTCACAAACTTGAATGTGATGACATCAATGTTGTGCCTCTTCTGAGAACCACACGCGGTTGTTTCCTCCATTGTTTCTGTTGCCTTTCATAAACATTGCTCACTTGGAAAACGTTGATTCTGTGTGTGGCTGCAAAGGCTTGGGTGCGGCTACTTGACTGACTGTGTCATAATTGAGGCGTTGGCGTGTAGGCAAAAAAATGTGGGCCCAAAACCAATGATTAGGAATAATCTAGAAAAGAGATTTATTGACAAGGACGCTCGTATAACAAAAAAATACGATGTTAACAAACATTTTAAAACGACAACAAAAAAAGCGGAAAGAAACACAATACTACAATACTGCAAAAGGAAACAAAAGGGTGAATGTGCTTGACAACAGCAACAGTGATTGAAGAGTGAAATAAGCCGGGGGACTTTGTTGACACGAGTAACTATTTGAGAGACATATGATGCAGGGAAAACTTGACAAAAACGACATATCATCAAAACAAAGTCAATAAACGATGACCAACCGGCTCCATTTCCTTAATGAAATGGAGTCAAACCTTGCTTCGAACCCGAAAACCGCGGTGGGTTGCAGTTTACTGTACGGAAAGACTTGATGAGAACGTACACAAATCAAGGGAGCAAGTGGAATAAAACTCAATGTAACCGAGTAAAAGTCGTGCTACGTCTAGAACAAAGTCACTGACGTAAAAGTAACGTGTACAAGTAAGTAAAAGTAAGTACAATTGATCCCAAAGGCCTGAATCGTGGAATGGGGTAAATGTAGTCTGCGCCCACCCACGTCTGGTTAGCTTTAGCGTCGGGGTTAGCATTAGACCTCGCTTGTGGATGGCTTCCAATCCTCCTGCTTTCGAGAGAGTTTTGACCTCCTACCTCCGGACACTAATATACGACACTTCCGAGTCACCGGGCTCGGGAGCATGCACCGTACATGTGTGTGTGTGTGTGTGTGTGTACCAGCGGCCATGGGTCTGCACGGTTCAACTAAAGGTAAAGCTCATTATCGTGGCTGTCAGTCGCTAAACAGCTGCACGCCGCCATTTCAGCTTTGGCCTCAGGTGCTTTGACTCCGGCTGCACAAATACCAGAGAGACGCAAGCATGTTGCTTTATTGCTGCGGTAGGCAAAAGCGGACCGTCTTGCTCGCTTTAAAGTTTTTCCCCGCGCGACACACCTCATTCAAATGATCAGGATGGTTATCGGGCTTTACACGGAGCCCGCTGATGATCTGAGCTTCGAAAACAAGCGGGAGTGTGAAGGATTGTGATATGATTTGGTCAAACCACCCCAAGGACTGAGAGCTACAGGAAACTTTTCATCCCAAGAATTCAGCTGAAATTAGCTTGTTTTGAGAGAGGGCAAGGGCTGGGGGTGGGGGGGGGCAGTCCTGTCTAATGTAAATGAGTGTACGATGTCGTCGTGGTAGCGACTCGGGACGGATTAAAGTTTCACTCCTCGCCGTCTGTCGATGGCTTGTAAGGGGCAGTTTTTCAGGCAGCCGAGCCGCTTTTGTCGTGGGAGGAGAAAATCAGTGTGTGTGGGTGCATCGGGGGCGCCATCACGTGCTTGAAATGAACATAGCTGTTGATTACGATCTAACGAGATTCAGAATGAACTTGCTGACAAATTAATGAGAGACAGGCCGCTGATGAATGATGAACGACTTTTTCAGTTGCTTGCTGTTATTGACTGTTCAAAGTGAAACATCTCAGTCGGCCAATGTGCATTTCAGAGGTCCGAAAGCAGCCAAATAAAAAGAGTGCGCCGGTGCCACAGCAAAAGAGAAAAATCTCAAGCGAAACACGCAAAGCCAAAGCCGCTTTGAATGGAGCTCTTTGACAGCAAATGCTTCCAGTATGGAGTGAATCATTGTGAAACCACATTCATTTCCTGCATGTGTTTATCCAGAGAGGAGGATGAGATACAAAGCTGGTCCAGACTTGTTTGCAGCGTGCAGCGCAGCTTTTGTGTGTGAGTGTGTGTGTGTGTGTGTGTGTGTGTGTGTGTGTGTGTGTGTGTGCGCGCAAGCGTTTATGCGTGTGCGTGCCTGAGTGGGGAAAGGGAGATGCACTCATCCCACTGTGGGAAAGGACACACTTAAGCAACTGGAAGTAACACTTTGCACCTCGGTGCTTTTATGATGGACACGGATAAAGGGCATCTGTGTTTATTTTCAGGAATTGTAATGCAATGCTGTGCAAAAAAAAACAAAACAAAAAAGTCCCAGGTTGTCAGTACAGTTGTTGTGTCATGGTGGTGTCTTCCCAGAAGAGTTGAGGGGTCAAAGACGGGATTCGACGGTTTTGGGTGAGGGTTAGCTTTACGGTGGAGGTCGGAGACTGGAGGGAAACGAGCAGGACTGCGACTGACTTGCCTACCCCGAGTTTAGGGTTACTTTAGGGCTCGGCTTCGGGTGATTGTTTGCCCATCGGGAATGAATGGGAATCGGAAGTAGACCCTATTGGCAGACTAATGTCCGACAGGTATGCTATTTTGTTGGAAAGTGCCACCAGAAGTTGGAAGTCTCAGTTTCAGTGACAGTTCATGGCGTTTTGGATGGGGCGTGTCTGGGGGTTGCCTTTTGAGATTCGACGCATTTTTTCCTGGGTGTGTTTCCCGTGGCCCCGATTCACGAACGATCACAAATGGAGGGCACCAAGTTGCGTAACGGATTGTGCACACTGCGCGCTTTGGCATGACTCCTTCTTGAGACTGGCTCCATCTGCTCCTTTAGTCGTTCAGAAGACCCAAAATGTCATTGCTGACTGGAGAGTATGTTGCAATCATTTTTGTTTCCGCAACGTCTGATGCCACTCCGCTTGCTTGTCTGCACCCGCCTTTCGGATGCGCTACTTAACTCATTCAGTACCAGCCAATTCTAGACCAAGTCTGAAAAGACGTTTAAAAACGTCTTTGGGAGCGAATGAGTTAAAGACGCAAAATCATCCATTGGAATTTTGTCTCACCCGTTTGCGTGAGCATTGATTGTGTTCCCATTTTCTGCATGCACAATGCATCTGTTCATCAGGCCCTCAATTTCGTGTCGTTAAAAATGACATTGGACACCAGGAGTGCCCAACGGCCAGCATAACGGCCCCTAGTAGGAACGAAAGAGAAAAATATAGTAGATACGAGAGTTTGTGAAAAGGAAATTAATGCCTACCTTTGGTGGGAGACCTGACGCAGAGGCATGGGACGCACTTTTGCAGGAACATCCCTGTCGTAGCTCACGTGTAACATTTTAAAATGCGTCTCCCGGCGCTCCAGATTCCCGTTCATTGTCGGCGAATTGCAGATGAAGCAAACTTTGAATGAAAATAATTTAAAAAATAAATAAATAAATAAATAAATATGATGCAGATCATGCGCCACCCGAGGTTAAAGGAGACCCGCTCTTTTACTTATGCGTCAATTGTTTAGTCTTTGTTTCTGGTACAATTATTTCGACTAATTGATTACAAACCCGGAGAGAAACTCAATTGATTCAAACTGCAGACAGAAATGTTGAATGAAGGAAGAACAAGGTGAAGAATTAATGTCCTCAGGCTGCGTTTGTGTACATTGGGCGCGTTGTTCCTCGAACCAGTCGGGCACATTTGAATAAAGCGCTCTGTGTTTGAACTCGTGATGCGTTTGCGGCTACGGCAAATCCAACCACGGCAAATATGAAGCTTCATGAAGCGTGAAGGTCCAAAACAAGCATCTTCTCTCTTTTTTTTTTTTTTTTTTTTTGTGACGGTGCCAGCGAAAACGCACCTGCCTTTCCGGCATTGAGTAAAAAAACCAAAAAAAAAACAAAAGTGGATGAGCGAGTTTAAATGAGCGTGACTTCCATGACGCAGGCAACCGTTGTGCTGATGCAACCACCACTGCGCAAAACTGGCACGTGAAGGCGAGAACAATACACACAAAAGGAGACACGCAAGGGAGAAGGAGCGTGAGCCGTGGCAGATGCGGGAGATGGGCCGGCGATAAAGCTCTTATCTCAGCATGTTTACAGTGCGCAACTGCTGCTCTTCGCGGCGTCCCGCGATGCGTCCGTTATGCTGGTCGTTGGGCACTCCTGGTGTCCAATGTCATTTTTAATGACACGAAATTGAGGGCCTGATGAACAGATGCATTGTGCATGCAAAAAATGGGAACATAATCAATGCTCACGCAAACGGGTGAGACAAAATTCCAATGGATGATTTTGCGTCTTTAACTCATTCGCTCCCAAAGACGTTTTTAAACGTCTTTTCAGACTTGGTCTAGAATTGTAATATGAATCGTAGATTTGAAAGCGTGTCCCTCCGCTCCATAAACAGGCGAGAAGTTTTCAGCCGGGTGTTTGACTTTCGTGGCAGTTTTGGACCACGTGCGCTCATCAAACACGATATCGGTTGCGAGACCGTGACAAAATAATCGGATGCGCGCAACTGTGAAGAAAATCACCTGGTTCGGGTCGACGAGATTCCAGACCTGAGCTCCGTTTCTTTTCTTTCCGGAGCTTGAATTTGATTCGTCTTGAGATTGAACTCGCTTCTTCCCAGGACCTCTCGGGCTAAATCTTTGTGACGATACGTCATTGAAACACTTGACGTGGTTTACAATTCTCACTTGGGGCAGCGAAATAGCTTCGACAAAGAAGAAAGGTCCGCTTGCCTCAGTTCGGACAACGGCTTGCCGCTTGCCTTCGGTTCTTTTTTATGGCTAATTTTGAACAGCCGTCACGTAAAAATGGTGTCAAGCGTCAACGGGCCAGATAAATTGTAAAAAAAAAAAAATGACGTCAGGGTCGTCTTTGGCTCATGGGCCTCAAATTTGACGCCCTGCGTGCTACGTGGTGCACGATGCCGACTTGGCACCTGTTTTGGGGTGTGGGAGTAACTGTGTGCGCTGTTGCTGGGATGAGACACTCGAGGTCAAGTAACTCGAGTGTCTTCGTATCGCACGTCTTGATCAGGTCTCAAAGCACCTTGCCACCTGGAATCATTCCTTTTGATTTCTGTCAAGGGTTTTGTAAACAAAATAGGTGCTGGGTACGGATGAACGTGTGTGTGTGTGTGTGTGTGTGTGTGGCGGTGGGGGGGGGTGAGGTTTTTTTTTTGCTCTTTTGCATGCATGAGCAAACATGAATACAAGACTGAATGTGTGATTACACCAGCGTGTGTAAGTGTACGCTTGAACATATGCTCGCATACTCGTGTGTGTGTGTGTGTGTGTGTGTGTGTGTGTGTGTGTGTGTTTGGTCCAAACAGTCAGCCAGCCGTTCGTCTCCAGCAGAGGAGGAAAAAAAATGCGCTGCTCGAAAATATCCGTCTTGTTCCGACACGTTTCATCATTTAGCGCTCTTGCGCCAACCGCCTCGCTTGGGTTTTCACGCCACTGGGGTGGGGGGGGGGGGAAACACTTGAAGAATCCCAAGAGTTTGGAATTAGGGGCCATTCATCTTTATTTACTCCTGTCAGGATCACTCTGAAAGCATTCCATGATATGGAATGTAAGGAGAGACGAGGTAAAGCGTTTTGGAGGCACAGTGGACCCTTGACTCTATTTACAGGTGAATTGAATGAAGTGAAATGTCAATTCATCTTTACAAACGACAATATGTTTTCGATCAAGACATTGAGCACGGTCATGTCCAAAGGCCAATGCGAAGATGAGTTCTTTGTAGAAGGCGTTTTCGCCGCATTGGCGGATTTCCCCATGTCTGCAGGTCACCGGCACCCGCGAGGTGCACCGCAGGCCTTCCGAAGGCCCTCGCGACGTTCTAATCGCCATCTGATTCCCATTTCCTGCGAGTCCCCTTGGAAGTTGTCGCCGAGGAAGGAAGTCGCGTCGGTTGGGCCTCTCTATTTGACGATACAAATCTGAAGGGAATTGAAATAATTGGTGCGACCGCCTTGGCCAATCAGGTGTAATCTCGGGATGAGCTTCGGGGCAGCACCGTCTCGTTTTTTTTTTTGGGTTGGTCTCATCACCGAGATCTCGGCTCACCTCCGTTTGATGCCGTGCGTTTGCTGCATGCAGGTCGGCCACTGCAGCTGATGGATCAAGATGCAAACTGCAAACAACAACAACAACAACAAATAATATAGATTTTTGTTGTTGTTGTGGTACGCAAGCCAGACCAGTATTTTGCAATTTAAAAAAAAAAGAACTTTTGACTCCAAAAAGTAAAGAAAAATAGTGGATTTAATATGTATGTTGTGCCCGGTTGTTCCTTGATGTGTCAATCGCTCTGCAGTTGCGACGGTCCTTTATTATTTTCTCTTTAATTCTGTCTTCCAGTATTTAAACTTGGATTACTCAGTGACACGTTGTCAGTGCGACGGGCTTTCGAGCCGAGTGTCTGCTCTCTTCCGTGTCTTCTGCATCCAGCCCTGCTCTCTGTAGTTACTTTGTATTTTCATCGCCAAAGACTTTTACTCGCGTGTCATGTCTGCTCCTGGGTCCTGATTCTGCTCCTCACGTGACAGTGTAGTTTTGTTCATTCCAAACACATTTGTTCTTTTTTTTTGTTGTCGTTTTGTTTCAAAATAAAATTAAAGCTAGGCTGTTACGCAGGCCAGGCAAGTCGTTGTTTGCTCCAGTTGCAACAGACATGACACATTAATGTATTCTGCGAGTCAACTTTATTGTGGCAAGTTTGATACGACTCAAGAAATGTTTTGTTAAGAAAAATAAATCGTCAAATTGCAGCACAATCAAAAATCGGCCTCCAATTTTGGACACTCCAACTTTTGTATTGTGTATCTCTTTTTTTGGTTTGCTTTAGCATGTCAACCAACCTGAACCCTGACCTGTTTTCTGACATATCTGACTGACAGCAAAGGCAAATTGTTTGTGGCGTGCTTGGGTTTGTGGGCTTGCGCGCGCATTCATCAGCACTTAGGAGTCTGCTTTATGACCATTCTTGGGATGCCGCACGTGGTGTCGTCATGTTGCGCTCGCGAGTCATCGAGTCAACGTATACGGCGAGGCAGCGTGAGAACCGCGCGAGGGTGAGCTGCTCCCGTCTTCTCATGCAGTATGAAGGTGAATTTTTATAGTCGCCTCCTGAAAGGCCGCAGAATGGACGAAGGATCCAAACTCTCTTTTCACAGGCAGGTCGTCTGCGCTGTGGCGCACGTACCAGCGGATCCTCATTTTCGTACTTCAAGGGACCGTTTCAACATTTCCAACCTATTCCCGGTAACGAAGACAACTTGATTGGGAAACAAAGAAAGGAGAGGATGAGTTTAAACGGGGGAAGCAAAACTCAACCACTGGGATCCTGTGGTTGCAAAAGTGCACACCCCCCACAACTGGCGTCATGCGTCTGTTCACTCGGCACACACCTGCCATCATTTAACGTCAACGCGATTTTCAATTTTAGGGTCATGATTGAATTGGTTTCTTGAGTTTTGTATTTAATTTTCTACAGCAGGGAGGCCTACCGGTCGGCCATTTTTGTTCGTTGAATGTTGTACAGTAAGTCTTATTTCAAAAGATGGGCGACATAAAAGCGCATCAGCAAGCTCCACGGAAGTTTGTTGCAAGAGGGCGACATCTCAAACAGGCAGGACAGCGGCCCTCGAGGACCCGAGTTGCCCACACCTGTCTTACGGTGTGAGCCTTTGCCCGCGGACAGCTTCCACAGCATCGCTGACTCTTTGGAGACTTTTTTTTTTTCTGTCCATCGTATGTTGAGGCTTTCATGTAGACAACGTGTGAGTGGGTGTGGGTCTCTCTCTTTCTCTCGCTCTCTTTTTGGGAGGAAGAGCAGAGGAGGAGGGCTTAGGGTTAGCATGTACACACATAAACATCCTCCGGGTAATGGGAGTCATCCTGGGAATATTTATCTTTGCTGGTAATGCAAAGAGGCAGCCAACCTCCAATCTGGCTCTTGGCTATTTTCCCTGAAATTTCCCAAATGGGAGGAGGGAGAGAGGTGGGGAAAGTGGAAGGAAGGAAGGAAGGAAGGATGGGAGAAAGGAAGGAGGAAGTGGCAAAGTCAAAAGATGATTCAGGACTCGTCTGGTCCATGACATCCTTAAGTGTGAGCGTATGTCTTGGTATAGGAAACTTCGGGATGTCTGTGTGTGCGTGCGTGCGCGTGTGTGTGTGTGTGTGTGTGTGTGTGTGGGCGTGCGTGCGCGTGTGTGTGTGTGCATCCAGGCAGGTCAGGAGCGGGCCTGAGGCGGGGCGATGAGTCGTGTTGGGGACCTTGTGTTTGGTGTGTCTGCGAGGCAAAGTGAGGTGGGGTGATGGAGATGTGTGTGTGTGTGTGTGTGTGTGTGTGTGTGGTTACGCCACCACACACACACAACACATGCACACACACTCCAGGCCACACAGCATCTCTTAGGGTGCGCTTGATTCGAAGTGAATGGCAGCGTGCCGCCTGGCTCCGTCGTGGCCAAATGACTTGTGACACTCCTCGCCTTGTACCTCTGACGTCTGAGGACACACACACACACACACACACACACATGCGCGCACACAAGCGAAGAAAGACGTGGCAAAGACAACCGATTTCACACATATTGAAAACCGTTGTCTCCATTTGGTGATTGAATGTTCCACTTAAGGTCCATGTACTCGGAAGCTCTTTGCCCTCTCGCGTAAGATTCCGTGCAATAGTAGAATGACTTTACTCTTAAGCTTTTTTTTTTTCCTCAATGAATGCTCAAAAAAGGCTTTATGGAAAGCCTTTTAATGTTTTCTAATGTTCCGCCGATATTCAGTGTAAGACGCAATGCACTTCTGCACTCGTAGAATGACTGGGGCGCACTAGTGGAACGACGTCTTAGCCGTCAAATTTGATTTCAATAAAGAAAAAACCGTCACGGACGAATTCGTCTGTAGTCCTCATGAGTAAGAACACTCTCATTGCCCGACCAGAAAAGATTTCTTACTACGGGTATCGTTCATGTTTTTAACCCTGACTAGCAAAGTTCCGTGCTGCAGTAGTAACATCCGCATCAAAACTACGCGTGGGTCACGCACCCCACTTGTGAGCACCAAAACGACGAATGGTTTTGCTTGATGACGAACGTCGTTGTCGTACGAGTATGCGTAAATTGCGCTACAAGTGAGGACAAGGAGCATTCTCGTACATGGACCGTAAAAATCGAAATCAAGGGTATTGGAAAAAAAAAATGCTTTTGTGTCTCCGTTTGCGCTTCCTGGCTGTTTTGCCTCCGCATCTCTGACCCGCACCAGCGAGGGCCCGAGGCGCGCGCGCACACGCAGCTCCATTCCCGTGTGCACGTTGCAACATATGCGCACGCCAGGACTATTTGCGACGACAGTCGGCGTGTCCATTTGGGCGGCTTCGGAACTCTGTCGCGTCGCATGAAGTCTTTGCCGTCCTTGCCGCAGGCTGGCGGCCGGCAAGATCTGCACTTGATTTGACCGGGGCCATGTTTTCGGAGACTCCTCGAGTGTTTGCGTCTCGGCTCTGGTGAAACGTTGAGAGAAAAGATGTGTCATCGAGGCGAAAATTCCAATACGAGTTTCTTATTTCATATGGAAGAAAATTTGACACTGAAAATGTATGTTCAATATGTCAGGAAAATTTGACTGTGGATGAGAATGGGAACATTTATAGAGGAATATTAGTGACACGCCGAAAAATGGGGGAAAAAATTGCAAAATAACCCCAATAAAGGTTTGTTGTTAGTTTGTTGGTGCTTTTGTCAACTTTGCTTTGATTCGATTGCATTTTGTTTCATTTGGTAACGAGTGTCACTTTTGTCCATACTGGTAAGATTTTTCAGTTTTAGCTGTCCTCGTGAGTCGTCCTTATTTTGACCAATCGGCTCCATCCAGCCACTCCTTTCTTGTCCAGTTGTGCCTCGTTGTCTCATCAGTGGGCTCGTATTTAGTTCTCTGTTTTGTCTCAGGTCCTTCTTGCTGTTGCTGTTGTTGTTAGTCACGTTAACCAAGTCATGTTATGCAGCCTGTCATTTTAAGTTCACTTACTGTTGTTTTTTTAAATTTTTTTATTAGACTTTCTTTCTTTGGTGATTCCATCGGCCTTGGTTGTTTTTCTTCAATGTTTTTTATTTGTATTTTTTTAAAACACTCCTGCTTCACTGCTTTTCGGTCCACCTTTTGCCCTCGTGACAAAACCACAACCAAAAGTCCCAAGTTTATGAAAAATGTTTTTCTATTACTCGTTTAATTTATGGGGGGAAAAGGTTTCATATCATGACAAAAAATGTAATTTCATGAAAGTATTTTTGTTTCAGAAAACAAAAGTTGCGAGAAAAAGATGAGGCACTTGTAACTTATAGCGGAGCATCCTCACTTCGCCCCGCACGTAGCCCGGCCGATTACACGAGAGGCCGTTATGTGTTGCATCTGAGGGCAAATTACATACTTGTCTCTTTCTGTGAGTATCACGGAGACAAGTGCTATACATGGCTGCTGCCCTTCCCTCTGGCCCGCTGCAACCCTCGTCTGCAAAACAACGCGCTGAGGCTGTCTTTGGAGAGGACCCAAAGACCAAAATCACATGTGGCAAAAACATCACGACTCTAAAATTCGGCAATGAAACCGGGATCGAGAGGATGGTCTCACACTCCGACGCATGAGGAAAAAAAAAGTCCTGGAAAAAAGCATTTCAGTAGTCTCTGAGACAGGAGGTGAACGTTTCTATTGTGTGTATCCGTGTATTTGAGGTGGGTGTGTGTGCGAGGAACAGAACAACAAACAAATAAATAAATTTAAAAAAAATCTACACGTACGCTCCAGTAGTTCCTGAGAACATTTCGGCAATGAGTGTGAAAGTGGTGTGTATGAAAGCGCCTCTTCGATACGGGGTATGAGATTTTCAGTTTGTGTGTGAGTGTGTATGAGTGACTTAGTCGTGGCTATGCGAGTGTTTCAAGTATGTGTGTGTGTGTGTGTGCGTGCGTGCTGTATGAGAGGCAGTCGTAAATCCCATTCCTGCCGGCCTCTCATACCAACACGTGGCCCTCGGAGCCACAAGGACATCATCAAAGTCCTCGTTATCCCTCCCGCCTCGAATTAACCAATTATAAGCGGAGTCCCCCTGGGGCGTGTTGGAGGCACCCCCAACCTTGATTTTGTTCGGGCTGGCGCACGTACCCAGGGCTTCAATTAGCTGCCTGGAAGAGCCTGATTGGCGAGCGGTGTTCATCTCTAGCCTCCGAGTAGGTGAGGACGATTTTAATTCAATTAGGATGGTTATCCAAATGTCCACTGGGGCCGCAAGCCACTTCGTCTCGCTGGCTCCTTCATGCAAGTTGGGAAGTTCCATACTCCAGGCAACAGGCACACAACATACTTGATGTCTACCAATATACCTAAAAGGAAAGTCAGTTGTCTTACTTTTCTTATTTTGGTCCAAGAAAGTTGATTTCAGGGTTTTAAATGAGCCCATTCCCCACATTTTGGGGGAAAATTGGCCTTCAAAGTCAGAAACGAACATCGCAATCATCTTTTTGTTGTCATGTTTCCCTCCTATACCCTCTTGTTGCAGGTCAGTGAGAATGAATTTTGTAAAGAATTAAAACTTTGTAAATGTTTGAACAAAAACACGCAAGCAAAAAATAAATGTGTAGGAAATTTACAAAATGAAACATTCGTTTTAGAGCGTAAAGATGAGAAATGCCCTAATCATATTGAAACTCATTCCAGTTTTTGAACACATTGTAAATATACAGTATTTAGCTTTTTAAACTGTTTAATCGAAAATTCTGTGAATTAGCTGCACGCTGTGAGACAAAACGATATTTTGGCATTACTGTATTAGGAGACCATCAGAATAATCCGATGAAATCACAAACGGGCCCTCGGAGCCGCAGTGTAGTTACTGGAAAGAACAAAGCCCCGTTGTCTAGCCGAGACCTCCTGCTTGCGTGCTCGTGTGCGATGCTGCAGAATGGAAGGAAAACGATCTTTTGTTGAGAAAGTGCCCTGGGTTGTGATGGATTAAAGATGAAAGATGTTTGTGTTTCTTGTTTACAGCCGTCGCCACACACACTCACACAAAAGCAGCAGCTTTGTGTTTTTGTTTTTCTTGGGTCCTGTTGCTAAGTGGATCAAACGTATAAACGAGTGGGATCCTTGTCATGATTCCTGGACATTTGGCCTGCCAGTGTAAAAGAGCCTCACGTAGCGACTATATTGCTTGACGTCAAACCGATCCATTGCGCAAGAAATATTGGGGACTGCTGCTGTACAAATAACCACCAATATTCATTTTCTCCAAAAAAATCACATTGTTTTAATTGTTCCAAAATGCACATAAAAAAATAATCTGTCCTACCCAAGTGAACCAAACAGTTCTGTTGGATGATTCATTCCGAATGACCCCCCCTCCCCCCATCTGTTAGTGATCTACTGGACCTCTATGAAGAGAAGGAAGGAGAGGGGTGTGATTCTTGAGGAGAGCCAAGGAAAGTTTTTTTTAAACTGCATCCTGGTACATCCTTACATCCTGCCTTAATGAGCCCCCCCCCCCCCCCACACACACACCCTCTATGTCTACCCATCTGTCCCCAGCGGGATTGGTCGCACGGGGCCCCCATGTTAGTGGAGAGGTATATGTACAATGTGCAACAATGTGCGTTCGTCAGTGCGACGATGGCTTCGTGAAACCGTCCCGCGTACTGGCAGACAAGCGTCCTTGTTGGGATTTTCCGTTGTCGTTTCTCACAGATTACTTCCCAGGAGGGCAGAGATGAAGGATGCATGGCTTAATCCAGCGCCACCTCCGATGACCCCTCTCTGGGGTGTCGTCTCATTAGCCTGAGCTGCAGTGGCTTGTTAACCCCACTAATCGAAATGGGAACGAGCATAAAAGAGCCCAAGAATTTATTGCCGGGTCTACACTTCAAAGAGGACAGTGTGTGTGTGTGTGTGTGTGTTTGTATGGTAGGAGGTGTGTTTGTGTTCATTTTCCTACAGGCAACATTCATTATAAGTAAGCGTATCGCGTTTCTCTCTGACTTGTCATACTATGTGGCAAGATGAACAAATTTTTGAACATGCCAGTCTTTCGTCGTCGTGGCGGTGACGCGCACTCGATGCCAGATTACCAATTGTCGAGTATGTCACATTACATGGGCTGCGACCCGTCGAGGGAACTCAAAATCAGCTACAAGATACGTTTTTCTGCGGCACCTCTGTCGGCTCAAAATCGGTTTCCATTTGCGTCTGCCCGGAATATTTTCCAAGCAGATTAGGGAGGAAAACGCACCTCTAACACACCACACACCACATGATAATCGCTCAGAATAATATGTAGAGTCTCAGGCCAAACTTGTACTGGAGTGAACCCACTGTCAGATTCCCACTAAAGTGGAGCTAATGTATATTTTACTGTGACGTGCTGTAACCTGCCTCACGCTGTGATCGTCCGCCAACACTGACACACTCCCATACAAAAAATGAGCTGTACCGTATTCACTCGTTCAATCAAGGAGTCAGTCACATGCCCGCTTTGACAGTTAATCCAGAGGTGCCACGCAGCTCTCTGCGCTTTGGATGGCTTACGCTAGCGAGACGGTTAGGATTAAACACTATTGAGTCTCACGGCAGCCCCATAGAATGAATGTACTCATTTTCGTTGGCTGGCTAACACTACCGCGACAGTTTGGATCAAACACAATTGAGTCTCATGGCAGCCCCATAGGATGAATGTACCACTCATTTTGGTCGGATGGCTAACGCTAGCGAGCCTGTTAGGATAAAACCAAATTGAGTCTCATCACAGCCACACTTCCTTCTTCTGGCCATTTATTTCCTTGCCGTCATTTTTTTCTTCCCATTTCAAAGGTCATCGTTTTTGGAAGAAAAATGCACGGAATGCAACTTTTTATTGTATTTTATTTTTTGGGGGGGGGATGGAGGAGATTCTGTCGACTTATCCTCGGCTGCATTTGTGCTGCGTTACCACGGTGCACTGTACTTTGTGCATTAATAACTAGATTGGTGCTTTCAAAAGCAGGAAACAAGTGGTGAAAAGCATATTCAAGCACATCCAGCGCCATGGTGTGAGAGCGTCTCCTTGATAAAACAAATGTAGTGACCGCTGACAATAGCAGCGCATTAAGGAAACTTACAGCAGTCATTCAGCACGGGCCCGTCTCCTCGGAATCTATTCAGCGGGGCCGGGAGTGGCAGTCAACACTTAGCAAACGGCGAAATCCCTGAGGTGTAGAAAGGTACTTTGTCAAGGCGAGCGTCTAATCCATTTATTCAATGCTACATGTTTATCTTTTGGATCCTTTGTGTCACTTACGCTGCGCTTGTTTGCTCGCCATCGTCGTCAGTGTCAGCACAAGCCTCATTTTAGATGGAAGTCAAACAAAGCGAGACGCTGTGGTTTGGTTAGCTCGGCCCGGGCAGGGATTTGGTTCATCCTGATTCACGGGCGCACACCACAACAGCTGCTCTGAAATCTGTTAATACCGAGCCCGTTCTCTATTGTCCCGCGCCTCGCCTTTAAGGTGCGAGGCAATTCACGTAGGATGATTATTATTTGTAGAGACGGCCCAACTTAGACACACAAACAGGCTGACTGACAGCAAATCGAGAATGAGAGCATTTGAAAGTGCACATGAACCTTGGAAAAAATGCATCGGTGGGCTGTTTTTGTGCATCATCGGAATTTCCTAAATACACAAAGCCGAACCTCGAGTCCAGTCATTCCTTGCTTCTTGTTATTGTCTGTCCTAAATGGAAACGACTCCTGACGTTGAGCATTTCATTTTAGGGTGTGATGAACTCAGATTACGGTCTGTAAAAGTGACTTTATCATTATTTTCATACAATGAGTTGAGTCTCTGCCGTCCTTGCCCACCGATCAAGTGTGGAACTAAACAACCGAGTATATCTTTTGTTATCTGCATCTGTCGAAAAATGTATCGGTGCGCAAGCCATTCTGACTTGGGTTAATTGACAAAACACCGCCAATAACGACGCAGAGCTGCCGTCTTAGCACACAATTAGCATTAGCACCGTTAGCTTGCGGCTTCCGGACTATGTTTGGGGATCATTTGCATTTTGCGTCAGGTCAGCTGCTCACACCATATGCACAGTTCACAGCGACACAAAGTTTGATTCAGCGGCTTGGTGATGAAGTGCTGCCCCTATGAGTGAAAATACTTATGAGGGACATGATTGTATTGTTTTTGTCAGCGCACACCTTTGTCTTCCCGCTCACCTGGTCGGAACACCTTAGGTCAGACCCTAGTCGTCGAAACGTCCTGACTCAGCATGGACCCCACAGTAGACGTGTGAGGTGATTCGTCTCCCCCCTCCCCCACCCCCGAAAACAGACTTAAATGCAGAGTGAAACGAATACTTCCAGTCTGCCTTACACACAATCGCCGTCTGTTCTGACTCAAGCTGAACTTTGAGTTAGTTTCGCTTCATCGCGAGCAAACGCCAGCACGTGGCCCCGCCCCTCTGGTTGGCCTCGTTTGCATAACGAGAACAGACAGGAAGCAATAACTGTCAAGTGGAGCAGCGGCAATGCGACTTGACAGCTGCAGAAAATGCAGCGCAAAAGGGACTATTTTCACACACTCCCAAGTTTGACATTTTATGTCATTAATTCAGAGTTCTCGACGCTGTGATTGTAATTGGATGATATTTAACCATCGGGTTAAACTGCAGGTCAAATCTATTTGTTTTATCCATCCATCCATCCATCCATTGTCTGAACTGCTTTATTTTGGCGTGGGTCGTGGGCGTCCCGGAGCCTATCCTGTCCGTCTCAGGGCAGCATGCGGGATACCCCGCCACACCGAACTGCTTGCCAGCCATTTGTGTTACAGTATATTTGTTTTACAGTTGCAAAAAGATGTACTTTCTCACGATGAAACTAAAGTTGTGGGTCAAATTAACCCTTTAAAAAAAAATTAAAGTAAATGTCGTAGTCGTATAATGAATGACTCAATTTGTTTATTCGCCTGTAAATTCCAATTGAAAAAATGCGATATAAACAACATATATACGGTATATGCTGTATTTATATATACTGTATATATATATATATATATATATATACTGTATATATATATATATATATATATATATATATATGCTGTGTTTATGTTGATAGGCGCCATCAAACAAACACACTAAATTAATGAGAGGAACAAATGGCCAAGTATACCGACCCAATAAATACCCTTTAATGCCTTTCCAGATCTTTCGCTCGTCTTTTATTTATTCATTTATTTTTGCCCAGATGAAATAAAATGAAAAAAATAAAAATACAATCTGTCATTGCACTTGTCACTTTGTGGCACGTCAAACAGCAGAGAATGTATTCAAGCCTCTGGGCAAGTGTGACCTTTTTAGGGGGAGCCCGGGCGCAGTTTCCCTCTAATTAAGCTGTCCTTTTTCATGCATACGCAAATTCATATACATACACGCCTGCACACACACACACACACACACACACCACGAGATGCCTTGCTCATTAGACAGATAGGGGGATCAACAGATTAATTTAATCTGCATAAATGCAAATGTCCCGTTTGGGCAACCCGAGCGCAATGTGACAGTGGTTTGCATTGAGGCTAACCCACAGGTTGTTTAAAAACACTCAATTAAAAAAAAATCAGAGGAATATAATATGGAGTATCACGCATGAGCACATTACAATTGGCCGTGTTCGTCGGAATCATGACTTTTTTCCCCCCTTTTTTCTTTTTTGTCTCCATTCAGCCGTACGCATGCTACGTATCAGGCAGGCGGCGCGCCTAATTGCTTTGAGACAATGACCACTTGATGACCTCATTAAGATGAACCATTTGGTCATTAGTAACCCAATTCTTGAGGATCCTACAAGGAATCCCGAGCGCGGATGGCGCCGACAAGTCTGTGACGGAGCGCGCGCGCGTGACAAAAGGCGTCTTCCTGCCCGCGGACCTCACGCAAATTCAAGCGTGAACAAGCTTTGCCTTATGAGATGCAAAACAACGAAACACATGCTTACTCTCAGTGGCCGCCCTCCACGTGGACGCTTCGATCCACCAAGGAACGCACTGATGGCTCACTTATCCTAGAATCTGTCAAACTGATGTGACCGGACGTCGTTTCGCTGTGGATGCGTTCGTCAACATATCATTCGAAATGTTAGGTGCAATAAAAGAAGAACAGGGGGCTCAATCATGCTGAAGAGCTTTTTTGTGAACCCAGGAGTGCACTTCATTATTTGGGGGTCCGAAGCAAATCCAGTCTTTGGGCTCTTCACTGCACTGGCAAGTTTTATTTTAATCTCAAGACGAGTGGCTCTATTTTCATAGACAGGGTACCTATGCCGTGGTGCAAAAGCCAGCAGATCCTGATTTTTGCATCGGTGACAAGAATGATTGAGGATGGGTGGGCGGAGCTCCAAGTGCCCACTTCCTGGCGCAGATGTGTTTGTGCTATGTCGAGACTTTAGTGCAGGGGTGCCCATGACCGGCCTTCCAGAGCCCCTATCTAGCCTGTTTTGTCTCCCTCCTCCAACACACCTGATTCAAATGATGGGCTGGGCATAAACAAGCTTTACACAAGCCTGATAATTATCCTGATCATCTGTGATTACTCCCACAGTGGCGCAGCCCCCCCCCCCCCCCCCCCCCCCCCCCTTCTCACAAATCGGCTGGCCTGCGCTCGGGTGGGATTTGTGCCGGTCACGCAAATAGAGCCCAAGGTCTTGAAAGGTGAAGCGCAACATTTTTACTTTGATATTAACATGAAGCAGCATAGTTGACCATTTTGACTGCTCCGAAAGTCACCGAGTACTCATCAAGTGTGACTCGATCGTTTGGCTCTCCACTTCATCTGGACTTCGTAGTCCTCGGCTCAAACTGATAACGGCGCCACCGCTCCTGGCAAAGTGCCGTGGCTGAACATGATTCAAATCTTTCCTAGTTACTACTAAAGCGGTTTTCCACCTGCACACATTGATTTTATATTCCCTCTTCCTAAATTATGTCTGCCCAATTAATCATTACAATTTTAAAATGGAAAAAAAGTACTTCCACAAAAAAAAAATTGGAAATCAATTAAAAAAATATATATACAGTATATTCAAACATTTTCGTGATGCAATTCTTCCTTTAAAACAGACATGGCTGCACACAGGAACGCAAAAGTGAATCGTTTCAGTCAACTGGACAGACTGTGGCCTTAAAAATACACAAATAGAATGCGTTTCCATGGAAACATTCACACAAGCGAACACAGTGTGCCTCGTAGCTGTGCACGCGCACGCACGAACACACACGACGTCAGAGAACTTCTGTGGCATTTCAAGAGTTCTGAATTATGAGTGTGATGGTGATACCTAAAAGGCCCTCAGTCACACATCAGCACCGGTGGGCACTGCAGCTTCCACGCCCTGCACGCCGTGTCCTGTTGTGCTGAGCCGGGCCATACGGACGGCCGTTTAACAAGTTCCCCTCCCGCTTTTTAGAGGCGCGCATAAACAAACACGACTCCCCCCCCCCTTCGCATCCGCCGCCAGCCTCCCTTTGAGCCAGCCGCAGTGTGAAAAGGTGGGCCGGGGCTTTGACAGTGGAGAGCGAGGGTGTGCGAGAGAGACAGCGAGAGAGAGAGAGAGAGAGAGAGATATTACAGTGCGGGGAGGAGTGAAGTATGTGTGCATATTTGTGTGAGAGTGTTGACACACTACAGGCTTGGCCTCTAGTAAATAGTCAGGATTTCTCACTGGATGAATGCAAGGGCCTCCCAGGAGAGTAGACGCACCGCACCGGGCCTGCAATCATTCGCCTCCTCGAGTCAAGGCGGGAGAATAAAAGGAGGCCGGCCGGGCTTTCCCCCTGTGTCGCCGCCACAAAAGAGGGCGTTCATGGGTGTGTGCTTCTCTGCTGGGGGGTCACAGTCGAATGAAAACGTTGTCATGGCCAGGATCTGATCAACAGTCAGCCCCCCCCCCCCCCCCCCCCCCCCCCCCCCACAGACTACACGAGCTTAAAAGCAAAACATTTTTTTGCCCAAACGTATTGGAACAGTAAGGCCAATTTCATTTTCATCGCTAGATATTTTAATTCGACATCAAAATAATGAATATGAGACATGATAACAACAAATCCGGCTATTTCTTTTCACATATTTATCAGGTCAGATGCGCAACAGCATGCACATTACGTGTAACCAGAGGTGATATTTTTAGGTGGACAAATATATTTGAAAAGAAAGTCTCTGTGAATAAAAATATGGCACCTTCTATGAAGTAATGACATGGAGCTATTCAGGAGATCGTGTTTTTTTTAGGAAAGCGGTGTCGGCTGAGCAAGCTAGCTAATCAGGCCCGTAAATCCATTTCAGGTATGTGTACTTTCCTTGAGTACAGGGGTTACAGATTCTTTTGTTTGTTTTTTTTTTTTTTGTCTCGGAGCACAGTGGCCCCTAATCTGAAATTTCAAGAACACGTGGTTCATCGACTTGCAAAAACACTGTAAATTTCCCCAGTGTGGGACAAATAAAGGATATCTTATCTTATCTTAAAGTTGATATTCACTCCACTCCTTTTCAGTACATCTCTGATAAATGGGCTAGAGTGTGGGACAGAAGTTTTCTTAGGAACAAAAATATTCAAATGCGGCAATTAAAAAAAAAAAATCTCAATTTACTGTTCGCGCAAACGCCGACTATCAATACAACAAATGATTTGCGCTGTCTCCATTTCGAGGCAACCTTGAGCACTAGAGTGGTTACTTTTTTGATGACTTGACTTCTCCCTTCATTTCAAACCAGATATCTATCAGCACGCCCCGTTTTGTTTTTCAGCCTGAGCAGATAATGACACAATGTTGAAAAGATGAAAATGGCAAGTGGTAAAGGCAACGATTGAGAGACCTTGATTGATTGAGATATTGAGGCCTAAACATCCCTTTTACCAACAAACTTAAAACACCCTGTCTCAAAGAGTGTGAACAACCTGTGTGCCCCGACCGGGTTTTATTTATTTATTTTTTAAGTTCCTTTCTTTTTCTACTTCACGTTAACCAAGACGGACGTGCCTGTGAGTTTCTTCCAGCTCGTCCAACTGTGAGCCACTGCATTTGGGAGCTACGGGCCTCTTTTAGCTCGCAGACAGTGCGGCTCGCTGGCACTCGGCTAAACTGGCTTGGCAGCCGGCGTGTGTGTAATGCCAAGCTGGAGGCCGTGTGCTGTGCCTGCACGCTTGAGACTTTTCTTCCCATGGGATCTCAGACTCTGATGAGTCCTGCTTATCGCCTGTTCGTTTGTAAAAAAAAAAAAATATATATATATATATAATTTTTTTTGGCACTCATCAGTGTGTGACTTGTGAAAAGTGCCCCAGTGAGGATTGTAAGTGAGCAGGACACCCGTCAAAGGTCCACCCGTGAGACCCAGTGACACCTGTCATCGCGGCTTATATTGAAGACCTGCTACATACCACCTCCAGCCTCGCCTCTGCCGCCATCATACCAGGGAGGAAGGGGGGAGGCAGATTAATAGATCCGCTCTCCTCTCTCCTCCCCACTGATAGCAAGGTTAGCGGGCACATTGTTGTGCAGAGAGGAGGGAGCGAGGGATGAGGGAACTTGGCCTGGTTTGTCCTTCAGATGATGCGTTTAAGGCCCCTTGGCTATGGTTTCCCACATGACTGTGTGCTTGGGACAAAGAAGCCGTGTGTGTCTGTGTGTGCGTGCGCACTGCGAGGATGCTCCACAACCCCTTCACTGTTTCGTCTTCACGTCCAGATCTCTTCTTAGGATGGTAGTCAACCAAATTCCTCTCTTTGTGTGGATTAATATAGGATCAAGAAATTGTGCAGGTCACATTTTATGTCACCGGACCCCCCCCCCCCCCCCCCCCCAAAAAAATACATCACAGGATAGATTTGGATAAAATACTAACATGCCGAGACACAGCAAGATTGCAACATGATAGTGCTAAGTCCGATCAAAAATAACACTGATCAACAGCTAATTTTAACCACATATAGCTTGATGTCTCCCTTAAATTATTTTTGACGCTGATTTTGTCTTTCCTTTTTTTTCTAGCACATCAGGTTTTTGAGCTTGTCGTTTTTTGTTTTTCAGTTTAACCAATACATTTTTTTTTGTAGTCCTGATTTTTATCATGCATTCTGTTTTCTAGCTAAAAAAACATCCACCTGTTGCTGAACCTAACCTTTGGTTCATAAATATTACTGAATACATGACTATATTACATACCATTTGCTTGCTGGGCAGTCAAGTATTAATTCTGCCATAATGCTACCATGCTAGCAGTTGTTATGCTAACAAATAGCTAGATCACCACCTGATTGGCAAAAGTGCAAAAGCAGATTGATCAAAATCTTCCAACTCGTCCGATATTCAAATAGTATTTAAGGAAAACAGTTCAAATACTAGCTTGCTTGGTATACTGTACATATCGCACAAAAAGCAACTTGGCTGGTTTAGACTGAAATTTAGACCATATGTATTTATACACAGTGTATGTATTCATTGATATAAGTAACGATACATTTATTTGTACCTGTCATATCATTTGTATTATTATGATATAGCAATACCAGTGAAAGTGGTAGGTGACATTCTAAAGCGCTTTGAGTGGCTAAACGTGTCCAAGAAGGCCCTACAACAGTACATACGTGAAGCCAGTTTAGCACTCCAACGTCAAAGATTGTTGCAGCAAATATTGAAACAAAATGCTCCGCCTTTTTAGTCTACGCCGCCAAAACGGTGCGGTCGAATGCTCTCGTCGGACCGCGGCAATTCTTCATATCTCAGCAACGCAGAGCGGATATTTGGTCTGTCGTGAGTCGCCGTGCATCAAGTAGCCGAGACAGAAAGAAGGGCGGGCGCAACGAGGCCTGTTTGCTTCAGAACGCATTTAACAACTTCCCCTGGAAATTGAAAGAGGAAATAGTTTGGGGCTGGATTGCAGTAAGGGGCGAATGAAGCCCATATGAGGACCAGATGAAGAGTGAGCGTAGCCAAGCCGGGCTGACGGTGGGAGAACGGGGGGGTGTGGGCGGGAAACTGTGGAGGGGGCCCAAGACATGCTTTGATGTCCGTCATTTACATGTCCCGGCAAGAACAACAGAACATGAAAACGCAGAGTGCGATCATTGTGTTTTGGTGTACAAGAGTGTGTTTATGAGGGCATTTAGCAAACTTTTTAACATGCACCCCCCCCCCACCCAACTTTAACTCTCAGCTCTGTTCCACACTAATGACTTCCATCCACTGTGTTTTCATTAAACTCTTTGCGTGTGTGTGTGTGTGTGTGTGTGTGTGTGTGTGTGTGCGCGCGTGCGTGTGCGTGTGCGTGTGTGTGTGTGTCTGCGTGCGCTTGTGCAAGGCCTGTACATACTGTAACAAAACAGTCACAATTTTCTGGGCAGATGTTGAAATTTGGGGTTTTGTTGGAATTTGTGTTATCATTTAATGATCATGAAATGTGACTGTCGGCTCATGTAGAACAAGTAGTGGGCAAAGGATGCAGCGTGCTTGTATGAAGATAAAACGGTATTGGACCAAGGTTGTACAAAATAACTTGATTTTTTTTTTTCAAAATGCCACAACTACAGAAACCTTCCCCCCAGTTATCCCAATTGATGGCTTTTATGAGGTCAAATAAAACACTTTTCACTTGTTAAGGCAGCACTTCATCCACTCGCCGTGTGTATGTGTTCCATGCACACATGACCAAAGACAACCCCACCATCCTCATTATTGTCATCCAACAAGCAATTAAGCGCATGCCGTTTAGCAGAAGCAAACTTCTTAAATCTGTGCAGCTCTGCTTACCTTTTTGACATTTGAATGGGGGTGTTGGCACCAATGAGGATCGTGCATGCTTCTGCATAATCGAGTTTCAAGGAGTTTAGCCGCTGCTTGAAAGTGACTCTGGATCTTCACTCAGCCCAGCCCGCAAGTCACGGGCAAAGAAACTTAAAATAGCCCCACTGTTAAATGAAAGTGAGACAGGAGTGCCAATCGACTCGGCTCGCTCACAGGCACATTTTCAGAAATATTTATCTGGTAATTTGTTGTAATTTTAATTAGTAGGTTTAGCAAAAAAAGAATTATATATATACAGTAGGGCGGCCCGGTAGTCCAGTGGTTAGCACGTCGACTTCACAGTGCAGAGGTACCGGGTTCAATTCCAGCTCCGGCCTCCCTGTGTGGAGTTTGCATGTTCTCCCCGGGCCTGCGTGGGTTTTCTCCGGGTACTCCGGTTTCCTCCCACATTCCAAAAACATGCGTGGCAGGCGGATTGAACGCTCTAAAATTGTCCCTAGGTGTGATTGTGAGCGTGGATGGTTGTTTGTCTCTGTGTGCCCTGCGATTGGCTGGCGACCGATTCAGGGTGTCCCCCGCCTACTGCCCGAAGACAGCTGGGATAGGCTCCGGCACCCCCCGCGACCCTAGTGAGGATCAAGCGGTTCAGGAAATGGATGGATGGATGGATATATACAGTAAAAACAAATATTGCATTTCCATCCAAGAAATCAAGTCCATAGCATTTCCCCTTTTCACTGTTGTGTGATGTTTAGCTTTTGTTCTAAAGTTCAACGGAGGTCCTGAAACATTTCCACCTTTGCAACCGTTACGGTCTTCAAACAGACTTCCTGCGGGTGTGTTCCTCGACGTGCGTACAGGTCTTCGTTTTACAATCAGTTATGCTGTCATGCATCTGCACCCACCCCCTCCCCTGACCCCCCCTCCCCCCCCACAACACCCTTCTGCTTTAGTAAGCGGCGGTAAAACAGGAAGACTGCTGGAAAACACGCCAGAAGGCTTTTACGATGAGCACGTGACTCCCGATGCATGCATCCCGATAAATGTTTGGGCTGTTCTCGGATCTGTGCGCTTTTGGCTCCTGGACCGGCATCTCGCGCTAGCTGGCGGTAGGGCTTGGATTCTTCGGGCGTCTCGTGCGCGGCCCGGCCTGGTGCCCTCGGATCATAGCATGACTAAGGCACGTGTTGTGACATTTGGTGGTATTTGCATATTCATTTTTGACATTAAGAATTCCTCTCCAGCGCCTCAGGTGTTCTCTGCGCTAAGGATCCAGTTCCTCACGTCCCCGCAAAGTGAACTTGACCCGACAGTGGAGCTGATAGTAGCTCTGAATGGCCCGTTTTTTTTTTTTCTCTGAGGAAAAAAAACAACAAAAAAAAAGAGAGTGGGAGGGAGCATTCAGGGCCGTCTAGCTCTGACTCACTCTGCCTTTAATCAGATCGGAAAAGCTGTGTTGTCATGCGATGCGGAGTCAAACACTTGCCCTCGGGTTGGCGCGCGGGTCAACTGCGGTGGACCCGGACAGAGTAAATCCTGCTACAGAGGCGCTTACTGATTTTGAACATCTTTAACCGAGTTTCGTAAAGCCTTTTGTAAATAATTTTTTTGAGTGATCCCTCACCTCACCAGGATGAAATTGTATATATCTGCGCGTTTATTGCGGAGGGATGTTTTTCAGAACCACCTGCAGTTGGTGAAAATCGTGACGTTGAAAGACACATACCCCCCCGCCCCCCCAAAAAAAAAGACAATCAATTTAAAATAATTTCACCCCTCCCACACATTTTAAACACATTTATGTATGTTTAAAGACATTTTTTTAAAACACACTGTAAATATGCAGATTTTGAACACAAACAAATTGCAAGCGAGTGTCCGGGTGGGAGTTGTGAGCTGTGGCCAACAGCAGCTCACTGGGGACTTTGCTGATTGTGATTGTGTTTAACTGTTGCTGAAAGTGCATTGTGTGTCTCTCCTTTAGTAAATAATTCTTCTGTGAAAACCCCAAACAAAGATTCTTTACAAAAAAAAATGCAATATAGCAGTGGCCTGAATGATGGACAGCAATAGAAGCAGGGAACGCTTTACAGTGAACCCCGCATATTTGTGGTTTCACATTTTCCGCCCATTTGCAGATTTTTGGGGGGGTTATTCACTACAGAACGCGCCTATTGTCTTTCAGTGCTAAAAAAAAATGTTGAGGATTTTTGCCAATTGAGGCAGGGCTTGGTCCGCTGTTTTCCTCGAAGCGTCACGCGAGTTACGTCAACAAAACAAAGCGGCAGGAAACCAACCGACCAGTGGCAGGTAAAATCAAATACGAGGGGAGCGGGTGAGCCAGACGGGAGGGGAGGGCGACAACGAGCGCGTCGGTGTCCGTGGGGCCTGTTTGCGAAGGCCTGGCCCGCAGCGTTGGCGCTGTCACTGGGAATTACAGCGAGCATGAGAGTGTAACCTGCCCTAACGCTGCTCCGCGCGGCCTCTGCGGCAGTGTGCATGAAGGAAGAATCGAAGCCTGCCTCTAGTCGCTGCTTGACACTTGACGTCCGACGTCTTGCTGACCACTTGACAGTTTTGGGATTGAAAATATTGAAGCGGTCTAACGTATACACTAAAGTCACTCTCTATCCTAGGACTCAGGGTAGTCACTCGGGGTAAATCTTTTAGAGACATCAGATGGTCTGGATTTTTTTTAATTTTTTTGAGTGTTTACACAGGCAAGCTAATTCAAGACTTTTTAAGACATTTTAAAATTCCATTTGAAATGAAATTCAAGAGCAACTTCGTAATGTTCCCATTGTCCCCTGTTATCCAAACGTGCTACCAAAAAACAAAACAAAACAAAAAAAACACATCATTGTTTTTTGGTTCACTGCCCCACCCCCCCAAAAAATAAAATAAATAAAAAGCGTAAGATTTTCCAATGTGTCTCTAAGGCAAAGCCTACAGAGGAAACCGATTAACCGGCATTTTGTTCTTTCGACTCATATCCCCCCCAACACAATATTGTGACCCAGTCTGGTGGTGCATTCTGTGCTACCTGCCGCTGTGAGAGTCAACCGCGGAAACATTACATTAAAAAACAAAAAACGTTTGACCACTAGAGGGCCCTTCAACAGAGGAGGGCCAAGCGCCAGTAACAAATTTTGTTTTGAATTGTCGAAATTCGACAACCACTAAATGTTGCGACTATGAAGAACACACAAATTTAAAGATGAAGAAAATGCAATCTTTCTTTCTTTTTTTTTTTTCTAAACCTGCGACTGCAACTTGACAAGCGAAAGTGCAAGAACACTGAGGACTGGCGCTGCCTGCCAGCGCCAATGTTTGCTTGTGCGCGCGTCAACTCAATCAGAGATGGCATACATCAAACATGACTTTTCTTGTCAGCAGCCTCGCTTTGATAATAACCACAACCGCGAATGCGAGCGCTTCGGCTTGTGGCTGCACGAATTGTTATCACGCAGAGCCCATGTCCAAAAGCGGCTGGCCCGCGATGCCAATTTGCCACGGGCTTCTTTGCGGGGGAAATGTCTCGAGAATTCCCAAAGGCGAGAGTGAGATTCGCATTTTCTCCCTCTTTCCTTCCTCCTTTACACTCGACAAAAATCCTTTTCAGGCCTCTCATGAAGACACCTTACACATAATGCAAACATCCCCCCCCCCCCCCCCCAATAATTGTTTATGGACACTTTGTTGGTACCCACTGAGAAGTGTATGTTAAAAACAACGGGTTCAAGTGAAAAACAAGATCAAAACAAAACAAAACAGTCCATTGCTGAAAATTCTCTTGACAGTAGAAAGAATTTGAGAGAAAGAGAGCCCCCAAGTGTTGATGAGTGGCAGCACATTCATCTTCAATGCACTTCTAAATACAATAATAATATCCATCCATCCATTTTCCGAACCGCTTGATCCTCACTAGGGTCGCGGGGGGTGCTGGAGCCTATCCCAGCCGTCTTCGGGCAGTAGGCGGGGACACCCTGAATCAGTTGCCAGCCAATCGCAGGGCACACAGAGACAAACAACCATTCACGCCCACACTCACACCTAGGGACAATTTAGAGCGTCCAATCAGCCTGCCATGCATGTCTCTGGAATGTGGGAGGAAACCGGAGCACCCGGGGAAAACCCACGCAGGCCCGGGGAGAACACGCAAACCCCACACAGGGAGGCCGGAGCTGGAATTGAACCCGGTACCTCTGCACTGTGAAGCCGACGTGCTAACCACTGGACTACCGGCCCGCCCACAATAATAATAAATCATAGAAATTAACACATTCAATTCAGTCATTAAAAATTCACAGTAAAGAACCTTGCTTGTAAACTAGACATGAATGAATATATTTGGGATGGACTTTTTTTTTTAATGTACATGACTGCACAATGTTTTGGTGGCCACCTCGACACACTCTTGAATGTTGACAGCATGTCTAAAAAAATGCTCATCATAAATATTAAGACCTCAATGTGTATTTTTTAAATGTAAATGTTACATGTAGATGCAAGTGGCATATAAAATGGATGGATCTAAAGATAAAAAAAAAACATTTTATATACTCTAGCAAAGTGAATTGTGGCCAAAATAATTTACTTTATAATGAAATATATTTGTTGATTTTTCTTGCGTAACTCTGACCAATAAGCAGCCTGTCTAATGACCAAACTACAAATTTCATACAGAATTTTTTTTGTACAGTACATATTTTATTTTCATGCATTTTAATTAAACACAAATATGTATACTGGAGATCTGTCTGTTTCATGCATACATGAATATGCATTTATGTAATTTATATACAACATTAGCCTCTGTTTTTCTCTGCGATGGCACCTTAAGAACTGTCCATCCATCCATGAAAAAAAAAATACAGCTTGTCCCGCTGCCCATAAACACGTTCATCCGTCTCGACCTTTTGATAAGTCTTGTCACTTGCCTGAATGGATTGAAATCAGGATAATCACAAAAACCACAATCATTGTCTCTTTACTCGGAATAACTGAAAGCAAGAACACAAAGCGCCGAGGCGACATAAATTTAACTTTGCAAATCCCTTCGCATCATATTGCGTAACCATTCACGTCATGGCAACGCTATAAAGGGCAGACATGAGAATGCGACCACAACTCCAAGCATGCAGGTGTGGAATTCCAGGCCCTACTTAGGGTTAAAAGGGTTCAGGAGAAGAGGTCGAAAGGTTCTGCAGGTACCCCCACAACCTTTCTGTCCTCTCTGTCTTCACTGTCACACACACAAACACGCACACAAGCATTGTTAACTTCTCTTTTGTCATGCACCCACGGCTGGGCAGGGCTCCAAAATGCAGACGACATGCCAGGTTAAGTGGCGGGTGTGGCGAGGTCACACAGATGAGCATCTCTTTTAATTACCCAGGACGTGCACCTATATTTCAGTTTACGTGCGAGCGTGTGTGAGGAAGGCGAAACGAGGGGGTAGGGGATCGCTTGAGACACAACGGCATTCCAAAAACAACCTGAGACTGGGACACTCAATGAATTGCGAATGTAACCCGCAAAGGACAATTTGTGCATTGAAATGTACCTATTTGGCGATTTTGTGCCTTTGACCCAGTGGGCCCCATGACAACTATGGAAAAAGGGCAAAGCGTGAACGCCTAAAGGGAGGTGCTCTCCGCTCCAACAAGCAGTAACTTAATGACTCTTCTGCTCACCTACTTTCTCTTTACTGGTGCTCGGAGGCAATCACGCGCCGTTTTGGAGCGGGACCGCATCAGCCTCCAGCTCTTCCCGTTTTGTCGTGTGCTTCAAATGCACCATTGGAAAGCTCCAGCGCAATTTTTGTGTTTTACAAATTGGAACAACGACATATGAGCTAGCTAGCCCGCTAGCTAAAGTGCCTGCTTGCTAGATAGGTAGCTAGAATGGTAGCTAGCTTGCTAGCTAGCTAGATATCATGAAGTATAAATACAATCCAGTTCGCCAGAGCAGTAGACATGTAACTAGTGCAAGAGGGTGGAATTGTGGTATCAGCAAATATACTGCATAACATCATGTTGGTGAATTAAATACGCTTAGCATGTATTAAGTCGCCAAAGAAACTCTTAACGAGCCTCGTGCGTGTGCACAATATGGACTAATACTGATTGTAAATGTGAAAACAGTCTGGAGGTGCAGCTAAAATAAAATATAAATCAATAATAATAGTCATTTCAAAAATGAATGTGTTCTGTCAGAGAGAGAAAAATAAATCTGATGGAGTTAGACAAAAAAAGGTTTCACAAAATTTGAATGTGCGTGATAAATACAATTTGGAAGTGCAATTTAAAAAATTGAATTCAATTTTAAAAAACAATTTTAATTTAGTTAAAAATATCACGGTGGTATGCCAAAAAAAGTGAAATTGCATTAGAATGTACAGTATACTATACATCAAAATAAAAGATTTTGAACCTATTGTATGAAAATGAAGAGAAATTTTAAATTGAAATAGAATTCAAAAAAGATTTAGTTCAGCGTGCAGTTGCTTTGTCATTTGTCATGCAATTGGAAGATTCAAAGTACAAACTAGACCGAAGGAAACACTCCTGCATCATATTAATCATTTCTGATGTTATCGTTTTAAACGAAAAGTCAGTTTGTGGGGGACTTTTGGCTTGGTTTATACCTCCTCCCCTACCCTTGTGATCGGCTAACGAATGCACTGTGGCCAGATGAAACCCCCTTTTCAGCCGTTGTTTACCATAAACACGGTGATAGGCATCACACAAGAGAGGGCCCTCGGGCAGGAGAGCCAAGGATGAACAAAGAACGAGGGAGGAAAAAACAACTTCATGCATCACTTCAATCAAAACGAAATGCTGTGTTGCGTGCAAAGGACACGTGTAACGCTACGTCTGAAAATCGAAATGCGGACGAAGCGTTATTCATGAACGCAAAAGGTCACATACACGACGACAATTTCAAACGCAAAAGCGAGCAGCTCAATTTTTGGTGAACAGCGTGGCTTAAATGATTTCTGGTTCAAGGTTAAAGCTGCTGATGTTTATTTGGGGTCTTGCAAGATAAGAAGCAATTGGAAAAAAAAATCATATGGGTTTGGGATTGACGATAGCTGCAGTAAAATCCACACATGTCCGCTTCTGAAATAAAAGCGTATTTTTTTTAAAACGCTATATCTTTTATTTTGGAGTTTTACTTTTTAGGGGGGTAGGCGGTGTGTAGCGCGAAAACAATTCAGTTTGACCTTTTTTTTTTCTTTTTTTTTTTGCTGGTTTGAACTCTTCGCATTTACACCGAGGATTATTGCATGACTACCACAGGGAAACATTTTGACAAGCTGACAGTTTAAAACGGCACAATTACTATCGGGCGGACTTGTATGTGGATCCCATCATTTGGACTCTTCTTATCTTCCCGAGTGAGTGGCAGCGGGCCCCGAGGCCAAGCAGCAGCGGCGCCAACGGCCGCAGGGGGAACGCCGAAGATGAAATCCACGCAGCTCCGTGAGCGCCTGTCAATGATTTGTCTGTAAATCTAATTTAAATTGGTGAAAAGGCAGCAAGATTCACATTGCGTATTTATATATGAAGTTCATGGGTTCACGCGACGTCTGACTTGGAAGCTTCAGGAGAGCGAGCCAAAAACCTTTGCACTGGAACCTATGCTTAAAAACGTCTTTATTAGTTTGTTGTATCACACCGTTGACAAACATTCAATCTGAAAAGTATTTTTGCCACAATTGAAGACTAATCGTGCCTATGATGTGGAAAATATTTGGAAAATGGACTTCTGAGTCAAGATTCAATGGTATGAATTTGCCCTAACTTGAAAAGTGACTCCAAAAATTCCCACCAGTTTCTAAAAAGTTCATTTGTGTGTGTCAGAGGGGTAGTGCCACCAATCAAAAGGGGACTTTGGTTTTGAGTCCTAGTCAGGTGCCTGTTGTGATCCCCGAGGTGTTACGACGGCCGCGATCGTCGCACCACATCCACTTTAATGTTACAAGAGAGAGAGAGAGAAAGAGAGAGTGTTGCAGCTGCCGACAGGACTGTCGGAAGCTCAGCCAGAGAATTTCCAGTGAAAACGAGGCACTGGTGGGGCTGGTGAAAAAGCCAGAGGGCGCGGGGGGTGGGGGGGGGGGGGGGTTGAGGGGGCAGAACAGGGCGGTTGGGATGATGAAAATGATCCCGGCCCTCAGGGGGCCCTGCTGTTGTTGCCGCGTCCTTCTACTGTGACTTCCCTTGCAGCAATTAAGCAGTCTGGCGTTCAGCGGCGAGGGGTTGCATTCTTCTTTCTTAAGGACAGAGACTCAGAGATTGCAACACGTCTCGACTCGACTTCTTCCCAATGCAAGAGGAAGCTTTTTCCAATCAGGCACAATTGCAAATCTTCCTAAGGCCATGATGATTGCATTAACATATGAGGATAATTTGTCTGCGTTTTTGTTGTTATGGGCTTCAGAAATGCAGGGAGGGAAATTCGTAGTTATAACTTTGCCTTTTTCCATGTATCGGAAATTACATTTTTAAAAATCTGTTCTATCTTGAAAATCTCCTTTTTTAAGTACATGTCCTACTCGCAGGGGGCACGATGGAGAACTGGTAAGCACGTCCAGGTGTCGGGCTCAATTGTGGCTCCGGGTACTCCGGTTTCCTCCCACATTCCAAGAACATGCATGGCAGGTGAATGGAACAGTCCAAATTGTCCCTCGGTGTGAGTGTGAGCGCGAATGGTCGTTCGTCTATGTGTGCCCTGCGATTGGCTGGCAACCAGTTGAGGGCATACCGCAAAGACGGCTGGGATAGGCTCCGGCATGCCCGCGACCCCTTGTCAAGATAAGCGGCTTAGAAAACGGATGGATGGATGTCCTACTCGCAAAATGATGGGATGTTCAGCTTTCAGGTGGCATTTTTGGGTGGACTACGTGCCTCCAAAGGTTTATATGAGTTAACATCCAAGTTTTTCATTTCAAGACTGACATCATCTTAAAACCTTGATGAACTCTACTGGTCACGTTTTAAGTAACACCGAATCACCCTCGCTTAGATATAAAAAGAAGTTACCCGCGGAAGTAATGTTTGTACAAAATAAACAATCAATAAAACTGATTTACTTCCTATTGCTTCAAATGAACAGCACAACAACACGTCGATAGTACAAACATGGCAATGTTTTTAATGAGTATAACGGATCCCTTTTCTTACTTAATGATACGCAAAAGGTTTCTTTCAACAAGTACTGCCGACAAAATGCCATTTCTGGTGGATTTGAGTTGTGAAACCGTCGTCGTGAACGAAGCCCCCCCCCCCCCCCCCCCCGTCCCCCCGCCACAAATCACGCCAGTAACACCTTTCTGTTGCCTTGACAAGGTCATTGCTTTGCCTGCGAGGCAGTAACGAGTAAGCAAGCCGCTGTCATCGGACAGAATGACGGCGCAGGTGAGAATGTGGTGGTTAGTTCATTGTTCATTTGTTTATGAGCAAAATATTGTAAATCTCGCAGAGCCTTGACAGAAGCTGTGCGAATAACAGTCGTCAACGTCCTTGCCGCGCATGCAAATGACACATCTGCTCGGAACAGGTGAAACGTGTGAACCGCTTCTGATAATTAGTGTGAATCTGTCACGGGGTGTCATGTTGTCGTTTGAAGTCTTAAGAAACTGAAAAGTATGAAACTATACTAAAGTAAACTCAAGTATCTTCGAGCTGTGAATAGATACCAGAGGACCGCTCTCCATCTTTAAAGGGGGCGAATTCTGCATCGTTCGGTTTGTAGACATTGTTTTTGTTGCTTTCACAAAGTATACGGTATGTATGAGCAAGCCATTCAAAACGGTCCGGATTTTGTCGTCACTGTGAGCCAGCATTGGCTTTGAGCAAGCACCATTCGTCTGCAGTCTGGACGCACGGGAGTGAGCCTCTCCTTTCTTCTTTGGTGGGACTTTCAGAGTGTTCAGAAGGTAAGGTTTGTCTACAGGTGGTAGGGTACAAAAAAAAAAAGCCAGCGATGGCTTTCCACAAGCGACATTTATTTGGCTGCACGTGCAGGGGGGGTCAACATCTCCTGCTGGGCGGGGAGGCTGAGTCTCCAGAGATCTCCAATAACACCAAAAAATAGCACTCGATATTTTTTGCTTGTCATTGTCCCTACATGGCCAGATTACGGATTATGGTAGCTGGCGGATTAGCGTTGGCTAAATTAACCAGCTGTGTCTTCCTTTTAGTGCCTTTCATGTGCAGTTTGGATGCAGAGGGGTAAACTTCTCCCGATTTGGTGGAGTGTGATTTGCCAGAGTTCTCCGATAACATCATACAAAGCAAATGTGGACCGGCATTGCACAGTGGAATAGTTTAAGGTTGATGATCATGCACACTGAGCGGTTCATTAATATGAATGTTTGTCACCAAGTGTATAGTCATAGATATGGGTGGGTCTCTCTGTAATTATTAAGGTCTGCTGGATGATGTTTAATTTAAAACAAAAAAAAAAAAAGAAGGCTTCTATTTTAAAATGACATATCAGTGCGGTGACACGATTAGCGAGGAGCTCTGTTGACGAGCGCTTTCCTGGGCGTCGATGTCCGTGAATCTGCCGGCGGATCACTGCGGGCCAGCTTTGAAATGTCACTCCGAGTTGAATCTGCCGCGTGATTCATTTCTACTCGTCGCTCCGCACTGCATGATATGGAGCGGGGAGAAATGTCAGAGGATGGATTTTTTTTTTTTTTCTTAGGACATGCCAGATTTTTGTCATCCGTCGTGTAGATATGATGCACATCAACAGACTTCCAGTAGAGGGGAATTTAAATGGAAATGTGAATGAGCAAAGAGATACTGAATGTGCACTTATGTTCCTGTGAGTCACAAAGGCTGCAAGATTAATTTTTTTTCCCCTGGCCATTATGTAAGCTCCCGATGTTGAATTTGTGAGTACATCACTCTCTCATGTAATATTGCTTGCTCATTTTGAAAGCCGTTCATGCCATTTAAGACGGACACGCTGACCATCGCCTCACGTCTCATTTTGCAAAGCTGCAATTGCTATGTGAATGCACACTTCAAACATCTTCCGCTTGGATGAGTTTTATCTAAAAGCGACTGGTGAATAAATGATGTATCAGCAGTATGAAAGGGGCTATTGGGAACAAGCTTAAAATTTGAGAAACTTTGGTTCAGATGTGAGCAAGCATCATGGAAGTTGACATGCTAAATTTGCTTTTACGGGCCACATAAAATTATGCGGCGAGCCAGATCTGCCCCCCGGGCCTTGACTTTGAAACCTGTGATATAGGTTCTGGAATGGATGGTGAACAGTTGGAAAACAACATTTAGTTAGGTGTGCCTCAGGGCTCCATCTTTGGTCCTCTGTCATTTAATAGGGACATATTGTAATTGTGTTGAGCGAAATGCATGGAGTTGATTTCACCATGTTAATTTTTACACACCCGAGTCAAATGGGAACACCGATGAAGCAACACTATGTTGACATCCGTTAAGGTCAATCAGAGTCCCAAGTATGTTAAAGTGCAATGACAACCATATGAATAAATGAGCCCTCGCTCAATTCGTTCGATCACTACGTCATGATGTCCTCATCTAGTTTTCCAGTTCTCTGGCCAACTGGTCTTCGCAAGTGCAACTTGATGGCTCTGGCTCTCAAGGGCACAACACGTGGCTAATTCAAATTAGCCACCCACTGGATAATTAGAGGGCAACGTTTCCAGACAGGCCTGTCTTTGGCTATCATTATTACATGTCAGTCTGCTATGTACATTGTCCGAAGGCCTTTTGGGTGCAGTGTGTGACTGCGCAGACGGTATCAGTGTCATTCTTCAAGTAAATTCAAATGACAAAATGAACATTTATTCTCATTAACACACATTGGTAATGCGACAGGGTCCAAGTCATACCACACCTTCCTGTCCGAACGTCACAATCACCAAATGATGCATGTTGTAGCTCCATACAATAGCAGAACACAGGCCAAACGAGTGGCTTTTAAAGGTTGAACACCATCTGTTGCAGGATGCACATGATGCTCCAACCTGACTCTGATATTATTGATTATCAATAGTCAGTATATTTGGATATGTTGAACTGAGCAGTGTGGGCAGAGTTTCATTTGTGGTTCTCAGGCTCCCATGGCAACACTTGATGTTTCACAGAGATGATCACAGTGGTTTCATGAAACACTCAATGCATTGGCTCGACAGTTACGTTCAGACTTTAAAACGCGTGGGAGTCAACGGAAGTTCATTCTTACTGCACATAATTAACTGTCCGAAACCTCTGAAAGTACAAAACAGTGAATAATTAAAACGGACTCAGTTATATATGGCACTTGTATATAAGAGTGAGTGTGTGTGTGTGTGTGTGTGTGTGTGTGTGTGTGTGTGTGTGTGTGTGTGTGTGTGTGCACTTGTTGGTTGACCCAGAGAAGTTGTTAGCGTTAATTAATACTAACAGGTTCCGATTTTTGGAACAGGAATGAGTTAATTAGAGGCGTGAAAAATTTGAGTGCAGCTGTCAGGTGGATGATGGCAATCTGTGACACACGTAATGCAGCTAATTCTTGGACATTTGAACGGTAAAAAGCAAATGTTGCTCATTAACGCAAAGTAGCCTCGGAGGTGCTCAGACTGGTTCCTGAAGTCGAGAGGTTACTTGTGTGTTTAAAATGTTGTGTTTCGTAATTACCTCAGTCAGGACCAGTGCCATGGCAACAATATTAAACCAGACGGAATGCACTTTAAAGGTTGGAAGATGAAAGTCAATTGACATGGTTAGGATAAGCATTATGAGTTACAGGTTAAGGGTGGGGTCAGTTTTGGTCAATTAGGATTAGGCTCACCGTCACAAATTTGGGTTAGGTTTGGAGATTAGGGTGGCGGGTCAAAGATGGGGTTTAGGGTTGCAGATTAGGTTCAGGTTCATGGATTTGGATAATGGGTTGGATTTGAGGCGTTAGGATTGGGAGATTTGGGGCTCCGGATCACCGCGTACTGGTTACGGGTTTCAAATCAGGTCGGAAGTAAGAATACAAATACAAGCAGCACCGTTACTTATTGTAATGATGAAAGAGAGCTCCTTTTTGCGAGTTGACAGCGTATCAAGTCTCAATCAGAAAAGAGGGTCACAAGTCACAACACTTGACTGGAGCCACCACATTTAGGATTTAACACTTGCTTGTCGTCTTCATTTTATGACAGAGTTCCCCCGGCTTTGCCTTGAGCTGCATGACAGGTCGTACCGTTTCCACTTGCAAATTGGATTTTCCACTGCTGTAAATCTGCAACCCCAGCCACCGGTATGCAGTGGCGGTTCTGGGGGGGGGGGGGCCAACGGGGGCCAGTGCCCCTGTAGCACCGATTCTGGCCCCCCCTGTGGCCCCCCCTCCGAGCGCAGATTACGCAGTCGTGCCGAGTCGCCGACGCGAAAGGTGGAACCAAAGTGCGTGATTTAACATTCTAGACGGACCCTTTAGTGCGCTGCGCCATTTAAAAATGAGCGGGAAAATGAGAAGCAGTCCGCAGAGAAGGAAATTACCACGACACGAGTGCTATTTGCGTGCGTGTGTGCGTGTGTTTGCGCGTGTTTGTGTGCGTGTGTGTGTGCGTGTGTGTGTGTGTGTGTGCGCGTGTTTGTGTGTGCGTGTGTGTGTGTGTGAGTGTGCGTGTGTGTGTGAGTGTGCGTGTGTGTGTGTGTGTGCGCGTGTGTGTGTGTGTGTGCGTGTGCGCGCGCGTGTGTGTAACTTTTTAGTCTCCCTTTTTATTTTAATTTTTATTTAACAGGATCAATATATAAGACATTGCCTTTTAAAATTTGGATAATTATATGCATGTAAAACATCTAGCTTCAGTGTATTTGCAATTTTTGTCCCCGGCAGGCCGGTACCATATCATCCCCTGGCTTGAATATTCTCAACAGACGTATTGTTACGCTTGCAGACATTTTAGCCCTCCTAATACTGTTTTTTTCTCATCACTGTAATGTTATGACAACAATTTCAAAGTCTGAAGAAATAAAAAGTCAAATAAGATTTCGAATCTGTCTTTTTAGCCCTGGGTTGAATGTGCCCCCCCCATCAAAATCCCTGGCCCCAGCCCGGCCCCCTCAGTGAAATTGATCCAGAACCGCCCCTGCCGGTATGAGATGAGTGCTAAGGCCACCTCATCGAATAACATTATCGCACAGGGAGCTCCAAAGATTCCGTTTGGATTCAAATATAATCAATTGGCATCTGTCAAGGTTTGCCCACTGTCATGCAAAACAATGAAGACGTTCCTATGTGCCAAAACAAGACCCCTGTGGTGACCGACATCAGATAATGTGGCTGCTGCGGCCTAAAGTGAGAACATGTGCGACACATCAATCGAGACTCGCGTTGGTCCAAGAGAATGAGATCTTGAAATCTTGTCACATATGTCACCAAAATCTAGCGATTGCTTGAGGACAAGATGGGAGAACTCCAGCATCTACATTTGTTTAATTGCCTGATTTGGCTCCTCTTCCGGTCTCCTGACATGATCACTACCACTTAGATCTATAACTTTTCACGCTATCTTTTCAGGCCCCGGGGCTCTCCTCCAGTTGCCGCTTTAGTATGAAAATGTGGCCTATGTGTCTCCAATAAATCTTCCTGAGTAACGACGCCCCAGCCAGGTGATTCATGAGCCGGCTGACGGCTCAAATTGCCGGTGTGAATCTCTGGCACAGCATGAGTCGTTCCCCCACCCGCCCTCTCTCTCTCTCTCTCTCCCTCTGCTCTGGCCTCGGGCGTGCAGGGCGGGGCTGGTGGGGAGGGTGGGCGGGGGGGTCAGAGCCAGTGTCGGAGTCAAAGGTTTAACCCTGTCACCTGCAGTCTGACCTGCTGCGCGATGACGAAACAAATTGCGTGTGCAGAGACCAGCTCTGGTCCTCACGTCTACAGTGAACGCCCGCCGATTCGCAGTCAACAAATTATTGGGCGGGAATGTACGGTATTTACATATGACATCATTGATACGAATTATTCAATCTAAGAAAAAGAAATGTCGAATTAAATAAATTTACCAATAAGGTCCTTTAGACTATTTATTGCTTTGGCCTGCCTAAGACCAGAATCTGAATAAAAAATGAAATTCAGATATAATAAAGCATTCATTATATTCATCCTGTAAGACACGCTTTAACAAACTTTTGTACGCATCAGCATGGCCACCGACCAAAGCCACTGTTTGGTGATGCGGGTTCTCCAAAACGGTCATAAAACGTTCCTCCCATAAACCTGCTTTTGGTTGGTCCGTGAAGGGCCTGAAATGCCAAACTGCAACTGTAACAGCTCTCACAAGGGGGGAGTTGTAAAATGATCCGAACAACGTCAAGTTAATTATAAGGTTTATGGTCTCCGGTAGAGGACGAGTAAACCAGAGGGAACCTAATAACAAAATTAGTTGATAACATTTGTGCCGAGCGTACCTGACAAAAATGTCACGTAAAAGCTTCAGTAAGTGGCTGTGACAAACAACAGCAATGGACAAAAATGCTGCGTAGCTTCCTGAAATTAATCAAAGCTTTGGTGGACACAAACGAAGGCTTGTTTTGTTAAATCTCCCATTTCCCCATCACGTTGTTCCAATTTGCGTTTGTCCCGAAGGACCCTGCGGTGCATACTACAAACACATTTCCACTCCATCCATTCAGCTTTTCTCCTCCAGTTTTCATTTGTATGCGTCTCTGTGCTCCCCTTTGACTGCGCGTCGACATCAAATGTAGTCCTAATGTTTGGGACCTCAACCACCCCCTTGAGGGGGTTCTTGTGGTCGGTATTCCCAGAGACTTGCTGGAACAAATGACAGACCGGAGCAGATGGGCACAGATCAGGCAATCAAGACAAAGATTTTATGGGGCTCAGCGTTGCCACCACAGTTGTGCAGCAGCCTGGACCGCAAGAGCGTCACACGAGAACTTGGGACGAAATTCAAACGGGACTCTAGATGACATTCAAACGAGGACGATTTTCCTGTCATTGTCATTATGAGATCATCCCTGTGTGCCAATGTCCGCATAACAACAAAAACAACAACAAACAACTGCCCTTAACAATAACAACTACGCTAGATGTGGTGTGAATACATTCAACTAAAATAATGCTTTTTGACTCATTACAGTGCATGACAAAGGGTTCTCGGTTTACGATACGATAGAGATCTATTCACTAACCTACGCTGATCAATAGTCATCATTACGGGAAACATTTGAATGAAAAAAGACTTCTAGGAAGTGTCGCTGGAGTGATGCATCTTTGTATGTATGGGTGGAGCTAACTTTAGCCTGGGTTGTTAGCGGAAGTCGAGGGCAGGTTTCGCCTCATGTACGTGTGCATTTGTTTGGGTAGTTTTGCATTTATTTTCCCAAAATGAAATCATCGCTCCATGTTCAACACATTTCAAACTCACATTTTTCCTCACAATTCCGTCTTTATCCTGCACATCACGTCACGATGAATGTGATTTTATCACTCATATATTGTATTTTACTGACAGTGTATGGATAGAAAAACATTTCCTCACAGAAAGAGGCTCAAGCTGGAGAGCACCGAGAGAAACGCTTGGAAGACAGTTGTCAGTTCATTTTAGCCACGCTAATGAAACGCAGTTGCTCTGCCTGACTTGACATCTGTTGCCGTCTGATGAGCCAACAGAAGATTGGAGTCGACCGACATGGGCATCATGGTGTGTCGTAAACAGGCCCAACCATCAAAGCATCACCACATCACGCAACCTCATAGTTCCGTTTGGTTGGGTTGACGCTGTGACTGACTGCAATGGCCTCCTGTGGACTCGGTACTTTGGGATCCGTCCGTGTCAGCCAAGCAAACACTGACGTGGGATACATTTTTCTTTCGTTGACATTTTTGCTACTGCTGTACATCTGATTTACATTCACAAAAAAGAACACACAAAAAAAGAGGATAAAAGCCTAGTTGAGCAATTGAATTGTATTTGGTGGGTACGCGCTCAATGCTGGGACTCCCGTGTGATGTTTATATGCGACTTGGAAATGACATGGATTTTTAATTCCCCTCTTTAAATAATTACTTTTTTCAGTGGTGTATAGTTTTCTACGGAGCCCCTAAGGTGAAAGAAAAGCAGCCCCCCCCCTCCTCCGCCCCAGCAGTTATGTATGTTTTTATATTTTTATTTTTGCCTTATTATATTTCAATGCACGTTTATGAACTTCCCAAATGACCAGGAACTACATAAACGCGCATTATGAAAAAGTGTTCCAGTGTAAAAATAAATTAAAAAATTTATAAAAATGTTGTTTTTTTTAATCCTTCCATGTCACTTTAAGCTCTCCATAGTTTATAGGTCTTATCAATGGTGGAATTGTCTCTGAAATTATTTAGCGTCACTTAATTATTTTTTAATCACAAATATTAGCATTGCAGCAGGGGTGTGTAGAATTTCTATATCTAATGTACAGTATGTACGTTTGCCAGACTGTTGCGGCAAAAGCTGGCGCATATTGTGAAAATAAAAGTAATTCTGAAAAAACGAGGACAAAAAGAGGACACCAAATTCCAATATAAATTCACTGGACCACCTGTTTAGTTTTTTACTTCCTCCTGACCACTTTTTGCGTTGATAAATTATACCATGAGCTACCAATGTTTTGTTTTGGCCCGTGCAGTACCGAAAATGCAGAAAGGCAGGAAGCTGGACGTAGTATAACACTAAGGATAGGCTATGCAGAGTGAACTTTCGACTGAGCTGCGCACACACACACACGCACACACACACACACACACACACACACACACACACACACACACACACACACACACACACACACACACACACACACACACACACACACACATATAGAACGTGATGGCTTCTCAGCCTCTTGACTGCGCTACACTTATTCTCAACAGCCTGCGGCCACGTTACATTCTCCAGGTGAGAAGCCCTTTTTTTGTGGGGGGGGGGGGGGGGGGCGGCAACTTTAATTACTGTCAAGCCCGAGAGTGGAGATGAAAGAAAGCAGGGAGTATGACTACATTCTGCAGTGGAACAAATGTAAAATGAATGTGAGTTTGATGGTGTCTCCCGTGTATGACTTTCTGGCCCGTAGGTGTTGTCATATAAACAATCATAACAGTGACTGTCAGGAGCTGTGATCCTGTGACCCAACATACTTAATACCTGTGCTATTAATGGCAGATGTGGATCAGGCAAGCCCGCGAATCGCAAAAAAACGTGAAACAATAAACGAAACTATGAATGATGCTTCGCTAAAATTTGACATTAGCGGTAGATGTAATAATCACTTAATTCTTTTAAAACGAATGTAGCTTTTTGAAAACTATAAAAAGGATTTATAATTTATCAAATAAAATGTAGTTAATTGCATTATTTGGTGACTTGGAGGAAGCACAAATGAATTTTAAAAAATCATAACAGCCATAAATCAGGTGCATTGTTCTTCCGTTTGCATTGCTTGAATTCATGGTCAATATTGACCTCTAGTGGCCATTTTATGTTCTCAAAAAGAATCTTCCAGCATGCAGTCATCGTAAAGAATACCGGTGAAACTTAGACGCACCGAATAGAAATAACTGTGACATCTTTTGGATTTACGTCATTTGTACATCCACTGCACTGTATTAGAATGTGTTCAACTAACATGGTTTGAATATGTTTGAGGAAGAGTAGAATATTGCGTCAGCTTACTAGCATCCGAAAGCTAAGTACCTTTTTTCAGCGTGGAAAATAAACATCGTAAAGTACTTTCATTCTCATATTTGACCGACCAAGGCACTGACTTAAAAAAAAACAATGTTGAGGGACTATGACTGAATCGACCACATGATGGCAGTATTGTTGCAGTTTATTTTGCTCCTCGTTGGCCTTGAGAGGAGGCGGTAGACGCACCAGCTCCGCACTAAGTCAACCCAAGCATGTTGTCAAGGTCCCAGCCAGGTCAGAGCTCCCCTCGAATTCTTTTTTTTTTTTTTTTTTTTTGTACTGACGAGCCACATGGTCATTTTCGACCAGCCGAATTGTTCCTTCAAACCAAGCAAGCGTCTTGCTTGCTGAAGAATTGAAGTAAGCTCTGTCGGCTTCTTGTGGTGTTGACATGGTAACATTTACTCCGGGCAGTCTTTCAAAAGATTTCTTTGGTCGGAGCTTCCGAGTATTTGTGTATACTGTTACCTTTTTTGGCCAATCAGATTTCAGCCTCTATATGCGACCGTGTGAGTCGAATATGCCCAGTGCCTTCATAATCAGTCGTGATGGCCGATAAAACTGTTTGCCAACTTTGTTACTCCTCGTACCACCTTAAAAAAAATGATAACTTTCCCAAAGAAACACAATCCTATATCCACTTATTCAATGCCAAGGACGTTTTGTTGGCTGACACTGAATTAAGAGTCATAAAAATGTCTCAAGGGTTCATGTCTAAATTGGACAGTAAGTCATCCATCAATGATTCAATGCTTTGAAGAAAAGATTATTTTGTCCTCCTCACATGAACCATAACAGTAGAAACACAAAGAAAAAAACCCAAGGCCTCAGTCGGCTGCTTGTTCTTTGTATTTGACAGCGGTGTGCAGTATATCATCCCTCCGAGGGGAAACTGTCAACTCCACGTTGCGACACGAAGCTGGCAAGAGAACAGGTGGTGCCGTCACACAGGTGGCACGTTTTGCCAGGGATTCCGCTAAATGTTCGATTTGACGTCCTCGTCTCAGGTTGACGGTGAGTGATGGTCCAAGCAAATTAAGTGGAAAGTGCTCAATGACTAATGCCAGATGGAGAAACTGAGGAGTGTGTAAGTCGTCGTCGTCTGGGCGTGCAGCTTCTTGATTTTCTAGTTTTGCAGAGCAAAACAGGTTGTGGGTTGAGTCAAATTGCATCTTGACACTCCCTTGGGAAGGAACTCAGGGGACGGATGGAAAGAGATTATTGTTGATTATATTTTTGAGTTGTACTGGCACCATTCCAATTCAAATTTAAGAATTACATCAAACCACCCGCATATTTTTGGGGGAACCCATCCTTTATTAATTGCTTGAAAAAAGGAGGCACTAAAATGCTCTGTTTGTTCTCAGGCCACAGCTATTTCTAATGGAGAATGTTTGCTTTGGCACCATCTGGTGGCATTTTGGTGCCAAGCAACTATGTAGAGCAGAGGAGGAGATCCATTCATTCATCTTGTCTAATAGAGAAGGAGTGCTTTACTGACATCTTGTGGTATTTTTAGGGGTCGGTGGAGGGGGGGTGATAATTACTTGCATATTTTTTTAATGCATTTCCTCATTCCCTGTCTCTTTTGAAAGGCCGCAGAACTGTTCTTTGTCAAGAAAAAGCCCTCTTGATTGCTGTGCCACACACATTAACATTTTTCTTTTTTGTTGGCCGCCAGTTAAACATTTGCATCCATTTCATTCAGTGGTGATTAATAAAATCTTTTGACATATCGGTCATCTAGCTCCTTTCTAAGAGCTGTCGAAGCTTGCTAATTCATATTTACACATATTTGCGGTGTCATGAGCAAAGTTTAACCTTCATGAATGGAAAATAATCATCTGTCATTCCGTCAAGCCTCGCTGGCATTTCTAATTCTATCATTCGATGGGGAATGAACTCCATTTAGTGATAGATTTAACAATCTCTGACAGCGCCGTTTCAAAAGCCTGCTGAGTGGAGAATATATTGGGAGCTTTTTACAACGCCTCCAACCATGTTTTGTGCTATTTTATGACCTTTTTTTTTTGTGGAGACATTTATTTCCGATACAACACTGCTAAATAGCTTCTTTTTCCCCCAGTTGTAACAGAAAGCTCTGCAGACCTCCGACTGGTGTGTCCGGCGAGAGCGATGTTCCCATATCCCGCAAACAAATCATCTGAGTGAAAAATAGCGTCCGTCAGTTCTCCGGTCTAGTGGCAAGCAAAGAACTGTTGTAGGCCATCGCTTATTCATGCGATCTCAACACCCGAGAGAGAGCTGCGCACGAATAGCACGTAAGCTGCTCCTTGAGTTGGCCTGTAAAGTAGGGCCCGGCAGACTAGGTCTTCCCTGCCTTTGCCCTGTGGCTATCAGCAGCCATACGGTAACGTGAAGCGCACGGGGATTAACTGTGGGATGCGGAATATTTTAAGAGCGGCCCATGGTGACAACAAATATTCCAAATAATCCAAAAAAGACAAGCTAGCAGACCTTTTCAAGGAGTTCAAATAGATTTGTCATGTGAGCCCATGGCACAAAATATAATTGAGGTTCATTTTGGTCTTTCAATCTCTAGTCCAGTCATTTTTAATCACCCCTAGCTCAACTTTATTTTGCAGATTTTTGTCACGCTTGAGCTAAAATTGAATCTACATGTGTAGTTTTGGAATCTGTTTGCTTTATTTTCCATTCAGCTCATATGTATTCCAAAACAAAACGGCTGATTTGCGTTTCGATGTCCTGCCACAGCGTTGCTTTCACCAATCTGTCGATGTAGCGTTTCTCTGTAATGGCGCACAGGGGTGGCCTTTGATGAATTGGTCGTCACTTTCTTCCATCTCGGTGGCCATGTTGCCAATATGCCTGCTATGAACTGTCAATCATGTGCATGATAAGCAAAACCGTTTGTGTGCTTTTGTCTTCCTTCGATACCTCGTCGTGATGGGAAAATGAAGGTTCATGAAGCACTTGTGGAATTTATTTACGGTACACCTCTAGATGGTGGTCTTGGTTTAACGATAAAGGCTAGCGCAACAGGAATGTATCTACTAGTTGTGCGATATGTTACCGTAGCTCGGCTAGCTTTAGCTCAAAAATGCTAATACTGAATTACAATAATTGAAGCTGAACAACCTAAGTGTGTGCTTATATGCTAGCCGCATCTTATTACTTGTATTTTATGGACCATGTTTTAAATTCAGAAAATCTTTGTTGTTGTTGTTGTGCAACACAAGTTTGTCCTGGCTGCTCAGTCCAATGTGGCTCAGTCAAACATCATGAAAAAATAACTGATTGTGGATGTATATAAATGGGCAGATATTAATTGTTGTTTATCCTCTATCCATCCATTTTGTGCTTTGTCCTCACAGACAACCATTCGCACTCACATTCACACCTAACATTCACGTTTGTGGAATGTGGGAGGAAGCCAGAGAAAACTCAACTCTACTTTATTTCTAGAGCGCTAAACACATGTTATCACAACGTGCTCTAGCCTGCATGAAGTCAAAATCAGACATGGCAACAAACACAGTTAGAAGAGTACATTAATAACCTCGGTAAAACACAAAAAAAATGCCGAGTGTCATGCTGAGTCGATTTTAACCCGGAACCTTTGATCACGAGTCAGACCAGATAACCACTCGTCAGCATGCTGCCCGTATGTTGTCATTGATTATATTATTTTTTTTCATTGATTTTGTCGGAGGAGTTCTCCCCCTGTGAAATCACTGAGAGGTTTCATGGTTCACCGTAGAGCTTCGGTGCACTTACTGGCAGGAGCACATTAAAATCCTTTTTTTTCCACGAAAACCACAGTCGGAAGAACAGAACTTACGAGAAACGATAAACTCCATTCACTGTGAAGCCTCTAAGTTGGTCAGCAGAGCGTAACACGAGGACAGTTGAGGAAGTAAACAAGCCAGCTATTGCTGTTGTGCTTTCTGCATTTGCACAGAGTGTGCCTATAGGAGCAGGTAATAGATGGGAGTGTTGCTCCATGGGGAGATACACATGCCTTGACTTGAATTTGCATATGCAGAGGAGGGGGGGGTAGTTGGTGGGGTGGGGGGGGGGGTGCAATAGCACCAAGCACAATGCAAACATCCACACATGACTTCAATTGTCTTGAGCCATAATTGCTGAAGCTTCAGTCAAGAATGTGAAAAAGATGCGCCGCGCTGTCAACCTCCTGCGGTGAAATATTGCATCTTTTTTTTTTTTTTTTGTACAGGATAGAAAGGCCTCTGGCTGGATGGAGGTGGAGGAGGAGGTGGACAAGTACCTCACTCAGGAGATTTGGGAGGTAAGGGCGAGCCACTCTTTCTGACAACACACCAGCGTGTAGGAGTTTTCCATCGACACCAGGAAAAATAATGAGCAGCAAAGAACCGGCGGAACAACGGCTAACAAGGGAAGGGGCCAACACGGGAGGTCGGTCAGACAATTTGAGCAGCCAGGAAGTTTCTTCTTTTTTTTCCCCCCCTACTACTGATAAACCTCCACTTATCTACGCCTGGCTCATGGGAAAGGCCCTTTAATTGTGGCGCTAAATGGAGCACTTCTGTAATTAGGACCATTTGTGATCGTGAAAGGTTGACCTTACTCTGACAAATACCTTCTTTAAATTAGTCTCTAGTCGTCTTCAAGAAATCTACAATGATTTTATTTCGTATGACCACTAGATGAAGTAAAATTCAGCACATTTTTTTTTCGGTGTGGAATACTGTATACATCTTTAAAAAAATGTAATTCATTCCATCCATGTTCTAATGTGCTTTTCCTCACGAGGGTCACGGGCATGCTGGCGCATATCCCAGTTGTCTTCGGCCAGTAGACGGGGGGGGACACCCTGAAACGGTTGCCAGCACATCGCAGGGCACACACAAACGAACAACTTTTCGCGCTCACAGTCACAATTTAAAATGTTCCATTAACCTGTCATGCATGGGAATGTGGGAGGAGACCAGAGTACCCGGAGAAAAGCCACGCAGCAAGGGGGGCAACATGCAAACTCCACACATCGAACCCTGCACCTCTACACTATGATGCCAAAGTGCTTACCAGCCGACTCCCGTGCCGCCTATAATTGTATCCACATCACTTTATTTTGTGCGACCACTCGACAAAATAAAAATGTAGCAAATGCAACATACCATTTTTTTCAGTGTAATTAACATTTAAAATTGTCAGCCAATGTCAGCCTTGACAATTTTCCAAGCACATCAGGGAGAAGAAAAAAAAGCACACCACAGGTTAACTCATCATTGGCCCTTTCTTGACTGTGCTTCTGGCATCTGGAATTTGGCAGCATTCAGTTGAATCTGACTCATAATCGGTCCATTTACTGATATTTGTGTTCATCATGTCCATGAGTGAGTGGTGCAATGTGACATATCATACTCATCCATCACCACCAATAATTTATCTACGGATGAGTTACAACGAGCCCCTCTTGTTACACATAAACAGCCAAGCTATTTTCAGGGGCTGTTGGATTTGTCATGTTTAGCACACGACTGCACTGTTTGTGATACACCTGTAAATCTAAAAAATAAAATAAAATATGTGGGCCAGGCAATGCCTTTCAGGAACTGCCTTCCCACTTGATGGATGGCCTTATACCCCAAATCGTACATACAGTAAATGTGCCCCCCCCCACCCCCTCCATGAATACTATTCAGCCTGCGCTCACTATGGAAACGGAACACAATCATCCACGTCAATATTCAGTAGCTCTCCACATCTCACTGCTGAGGTGCCGCTCCTCAAGTGGTGTTTAATTCCAAAGTCATCTCATGAGTCTTTGACATGATTGCCGGAGAAATTACCGCGGTGAAATATAATATGGCGCTCGGAGAGGACAAGGCGAATCGCATTTTAGCCCGTGTAGCTCACTGATTATAATTTTTATCTTTCCATAATTGACAAGCGGCAGTTAATTTAGCAGTAGCGAACAATTCTCATTCCGTTGCCGCGTGTTGATACAGTTGCGTGTGCAGTAATGAGACCGATGAAACACGCTTATGAAAAAAAAAAATTTGAGCAGAACCAAATCATGTAAATACCCACAAAGTGGCACCTTTAATTAAATAGAAGCTTTAAAGGGGACGTATTGTAGGAGGGGGTGGAGGGGGTACTTTTAATTGCTTGTATGTAAATAACTGGGTCTCTGGAGTGCCCGCCGACCATTCACGTGTGAAATTGCAGAACCAAGTAATCTTTTCTTTCTGAAAACGGCTTTCCGCGCCCTGCGACCGGCTGGTGACCAGTCAAGAGAGCAGCGCGCCTCAGTCTCTCGCTTCCTCCCTCATTGCAAAAACATCTGAGTTTCACTGAACACTCATTTGTACACGGGTGTGATTGTGAATGATTGTTTGTATTTGTGCTTTGAGGTGAGAATGACTTTTTTTTTTTTTTTTTGCTTTGACTTGCAAGCAAACATTTTCGACACAAGCATTGTATGCGGTTCGCGATTTCGACTTGTGAAAGCAGAAGCAGTTAGGCACACGGTGAACGATTCCCAGTTCGACTTTACCGACAAGCTAATCACAAAGCAATTCAAATGTGTTTCTATGAAAACAGCCAAATAACTTTGCCATAAAATCCATTAAGCTTAATGCTGTCAAACAATAGGAAACGCCATAGGCAGGCTAGCAAATGGCGTGGTGTCAAGTGCTGCCCCCATGAGTGGCAATCTGATCAATGCTATAAACGAATATCGATTGTCCTGTTGGCGGCACAGGGCGGGGTGAGCGGTGGCTCATTGACACGAGACAGGACCGCCTCCTCAAAACAGGCTGAGGTAAAGGCCAAAATGGGTGGCCCTTCATTCTTGAACGTTGGAGCATTTTGTTTGAAGCATGTCCTCGTCGTGTTCTGAAGACACGTGGGGAAGAGTTGTGAACTGTGAAGAAAAGGCATGCAGTTTGTCTCCTTTGAAACAATGAAAAGTAGCACAGCAAATAGTGATGACTTTGACATTGTGTTCTTGCATGTAGGGCACCGCCGCGCCTATCCTTCTCGCCGCGCACTAATTGATAACCTTGGCGTGTCCCGTCTTCTCAGCCGCTGACTGATGGGCGTAATCGTCGGGATCATTATTAGCGAGATCCCTAGCTCCCCCATACCAAACGCTATTCATCACATCAAGACTTAATTGGATTGCTAATTGAGGTGTAGAAACCCATGTAATTGCACTAAAAGGCACTTTCTGGTGAGTGGCAAAAGCGGCGGAGGATAACACTCAAGCTGTCAGGCGCCCCTGTGTGTCCGTGGCGTGGTCACACGCTGGAAACATGTCTGACCATGTGAAACGCAACCCTAGTATTGTGTTGGGCCGTGAGCTGTCTCTGATTGGTTGTAAATCCAATTAGAGGTACAGAATGCCCCCCCCCCCAAAAAAAAGTTAAGCCACTGAAACATTATATACACTTTGAATGAAAGGGTTATTTCACATACCACTAGGGGGAGCCTGAGTTCTCTGTACCACACTAGTTGTCCACCTGCATGATCATTTATAATGTAAAAAAGTCCCCAGGTCTTGCAATAACACACACACACACACACACACACACACACACACACACACACACACACACACACACACACAGACGTATTCAGTGAAGTCAGTGCATCGTCAACAAAACAGCTCATCTGTCTTGATTGACGGTGATTACTCAGCGGCTTGTGCACTGCGGTCCATGAGCGTGAAAGGCGGAAGCATGCAGCTCAAATAAATACGCCCGGCGACCCACGTAATGAGGCACAATGAGGCGCCATTTCGGGCCGATTCTGAAGGAACCTCAGCATAACGGGAAGGCGCGTAAATAGCTCGTCTCGTTTTGGACGAAGGGAAGCTCTTCGCCGCGTGCCCGTTTGCCTTTCATTTGCATTCAAGCGCTCTCTCTGTATGTTTCGGACACACTTTGGTGGGGTGCTTCTTGCATCTAGATTAGTCATACGAGATCAAATATGATCCGGCAAATAAAAACTAATTTGCGTTTGATGGAGCGGGACCAATATAACAATTATCATTCACAATCAGTCGAGTTCTGGCAATGAAAATGACCCGCATGAAAGGCTATGCGGACTGGAGACAATCGTGACAAAGAGAGTGATTTCAATTCTTCGCATTTGCATTGCATAATCTTGAAAAAGCTTCCGGGAAATCCGCATGACGGGCACAGCGGAAGAAATCATTTCCCTATGCCAGCAAAATACGATTGGGCCATTCTTTGGAGAAAATACCGAACCAGTCCAGTTGCACAAATGTCAACATCAGCTTCCATCTCCCATCCGGACAAAAATCTCATCATCAAATATTTGCCGGGACCGAGGGCTTTGTGTGTGAGTGTGTGTGTGTGTGTGTGTGTGTGTGTGTGTGTGTGTGCGTGCGTGCCACCTGTCACCCCATCACACATTGTCAGCATCACACTCGAGCGCGCAGAGCCAGCGACCTGTCAGGTGCGGGACATCAACACCTCATGGGGCAAAAATGTCAATGTGGGCCGACAAGTGCTCATCACCGCGCTGCGGATTGCGGGCAACATCCCCTGGGGGGCATCTGAGTTGTGTCAATGTGTCTACGTGTGTGTGGCTATTGTCAGCCACACACAAAGGACAATGCAGACTCAGATGCAGATTCCACCGGCCGTTTTTTATTTGATGAGTGATGAAGCAGAAGTGAGCTGGAGACGCACTGACCTTCTGAACTGAAGCCCCTGCTAAATCTCTTTCACTGATTTTCTGACGATGGTAAACCAATCCTGTAAGAACGGAGGCCCGCGCTTAATATCGGAGAGAGAAACTAACTCAAGTTGACCCCCCTGCCCCCCCAAGCGTGAATGCTGAAAGCACCTGATTGTACCTCACTCTATTTTCGCCTTTCAATTACTTCGACTGATTCAAACTATTCCAACTTTGTCATTTCCAAAGAAATTCACCCCTTGTGGGCTGTTATTGGTCCCATTCCAAATTAAAAGTTTTCCCTCAATTCGATATTTTTTCACCCCAAAATTGCCCTTTATTTCCAACGGGGACATCTGAGCCCACAATAAATTTGCATATTTCACATTTAAAAACCAAAACATTCAGCTCATTGGATTCATTTTGCCATTCAATCTGATATATTTCACCCACACAAAAACGTCCTCAACTTTTTACCCAAATATTCCCCACCCCATTTCTAATGACACGTCCAACCACAATACACACACAATGGGGGTGCTTGTCCTTTTCTTTCCTTGTTACCCCCCCCTCATGCACCTTCGCTACCAGTAATGCAACAGCACGCACACAATACCTCGTGGTGCCTTTACAAGGCTCCCAACTGATAATTAACGAGAGCTCCCTGAGCTTTTGATCCCATGTCCCCGCGTTCCGGATGTCTTCCTGGTCTTTGAAGGTGATTCTGACAGAAAAGCTGCTTTCAACTACCCAGAATCCTTTGCCCGGGCGCCTCGGCTTTGCTCGTGGCTTTTTTAGGGAAAAGAGCTGCCCTGGCAATGGTAGGAAATGGCGGGCAAGAGAGACTTCAAAGCGGGGGATCCTGCAGAGCATTAGCAGAATTTAAGCCACATTTCAAGTCACATGTACAGTATGTCGGTGCACATCATGTCCACATCGATCGGGAAAGAATCCGTAAGGCGACATCCAGTTGGGTCACGATCATTTAGCCTCCTCTCCAGATCGGGGAGGAGGGACAAGGACGAAAAGAGGAAACGGCAGTACAAAAACACAACGTATAGTTCGACAAAAGGAGTCTAAAGTTGAGTTTCAAACATTTCAACTGAGGTAGTCGTTCTAATTTGCAGGGGGGTAGGGCATTCCACAGCACTGGAGCCCAGACAGAAAACGCTCTGCGCACCAGCGTGTTGTGAAAGAAGAGTTCGGGGCGGAGCGTGCGGTGTCATGAAGTGAACGAAATAGGAAGGTGCTAAGCCGTCTAGTATTTTATAAGTAAGGAGCAAAACCTTGAAATCGCATCTCAAATGTTTTGGTATTGGCCTAATGTAAGGAGGGAATGACGACATCTGCCCATGCCGGGAGGCTGTTTCAAGTCAAGCTTCTAAATTTTGCGTTGAGCGTGTCGCCAGGACGTCCTCCGTGGCGATTTTGGATTCGGGTAAGTGCAAGTGCAAAGCTTGTCAAATTTCACATGTAAAATTAGTTATTGATGTGCAAAATCAATCTTGATGCACACCACTGTTTGCTGTGAGCTTTTTCAAAGTCATTTCCTCAGCATCCTACTTTGACACAGTTCCTGCCGTCTCTCCCTGACTTTGCTCTGCAAAGTTTTGTAGGAAACAGCAGTGTGGGCGTGACATTTGGATGATTAAAAAAAAACAAAAAACCCAAAACTGATGTTGTGATTAGAAATTCCGTATTGTACGTAGTGTTCATTAAACCACCAGCAAGTAGGCCTCCTCCCTGCTAGTTATAGACCCGCGATGGTTTGCCTTCCACCATCTTACCGCAGCGTCACAACACTGAGCTGTTCTGCAAATGGTGCAAATTCAGCTCGTCAGCTCGTAGCTCGTCAGCTAATGCGAACCAAAGCGCCCAAGTCCGAAAGGAGTGGGCGAGAGGCGACTCATGCCAAGTTGGCCAAATGCGTCACTCGGAGTCTTTAGCGTGAGCTCCATCTCCGCACAAGACAACCGAAAGCAGAGTTCGGCGAGTGACGCTTGTCTTTAATATGTTCAGGCATTCTTGGGAGTGAATTTGTACCGGCGTAATCACTTCATTAGTTCAATATAACAGCCGGATGAATAATTAACGGCGGATGTTTATTCATTCAGTCCTGCGATGCGCTTTGCCGCTTACAGCGGGCTGTCGTCCGCGATGCATAACAATGTCTTCTCGTGCGAGTGCGGCGGGGGGACGGCAGGCGAAACACGTCGGCATTGTGAAGATAGAGAATATTCCGTTTTTCAATCCATCCGGCTTGGCTTTCAATAGTTCTCTTTATCGTGCAAGTGCGACGCTTCCCCAGGTGCGCCGAGTGGCGCCGCGCAGGATAAAAGGCAATGGATGGGTCTTATTCATTTTTTTTTTCAAAGGCACTTTGCGAACAGAACAAAAAGTGCGGCATTTACAAATCATTATACCCGCAGGGAAATCGATGACATTGAAGCCGAAAGCGCACACCGCGTTGCGCGTCGGCGCCGTTCCAAAGAGCATGCTCGGCGTCTTCACATTTGGACTCAGCGGTTCAATGCAAAGCGGCGGCGGTGTGCTTTGTGTTTCCAGGCGTGAAGCGGGTTTAATCGCCACGCCAGCGGAACATTGTGTTTTTCTGCTGAGTTGAAATGTTCACGCCTCCATGACTTCTGTCACTTCACTCGTTTCAGACAATTTTTGTGACACGGTGTCACGTCCTTTTTGTGGACACGTGTGTCACTGTCCTTGATTTACAACGGCGTTCCACCGTTTTTTTTTTTTTGGTCTCTCGTCAATGAAGACCAAACATATGTGTCTCTCTTTTGGCAGTTTATCCACTCGAATAATTCATGGGATGATATGCTACCCCGACTTGCATAATGCATCCTTCCCGTCCCGCAATAAGTCATTTGTGGCAGTCACCATGGCAATAATGATGGCACATAATTAGGGTTTCATATCCCTCAGTTTCTTCCGTAATTGCACTCTCCCGAACAGAAATCTTCATTTGCATGTTTCTCAATAGAAGGGTAAATCATTAATCGCAGACAATGAGGATTAGGAATGTACTCAGCCCGAGTGTAATGTGGGAGCTAAAACTCAATAGGGGCCTCTCGGTTTGCCACAGTTGAGATATGTAGCGCACATGAGCTTGAAAAGATCGTGCAACCAAACAGACAGATTTCGCCAACCAAAGTCCCAGAGGGGAATACATTTATTTTCTGCATTTTTTTTTTTTTCTAGATCATTTTTCAAATTAAGTAAGCAGGGCTCTGTTGCTGTGATCGTGGCTGCGGTGTAAAGCGGGTGAAAGATTAATCAGGGAAAACTCTATTACCGAGTCTGGAATTAATGTGAGAGCAAGTCGCGGCATGATAAATGGATGTTTTAAACATGGAGTGGGGGGGACGAGGAGTAAAAAAAAATGCCAACAAGGCTTACGTGCTGTGACAAAACCAGTCTGCAAATCCCTCGGGAGTTGGTCCTTCTTCATTTATCTGCAGGCCCGCAGCAGAAAACTGCTGTGAAAGGCCGACGCCACTGCCTGGCCCCCGCCGAAAAATATTAAAAGGCATGATTCGATTGCTCAATTCCTTTCCCATCACATGCGAGCGCATCACAACCTACGTACGTGGGTCTTGCTGACAAGTTTGTCCCCGCGTAATGCTTTTGCTTTTCGTGAGTGGCCTTGGATGACCAAATGCGGAGTTCTGTGCAATGTCGTTTTATGTTCTCTTACTGGGCCTTTGACAGTTTGAGCAAGTTGTTACTTTGGTTGAGGTTTGTTTTGTCACAAGGATAAACCCGACGCAGACCGCGGATGCCAAGGTACCCGCACCCGCACTCGTGATCACATCACCCCCGTCCTGAAAAACCTCCACTGGCTCCCCGTTCCCCAGCGTATCCAATTTAAACTCCTCCTACTCACCTGAAAAGCCCTTCACAATCAGGCCCCCTCCGGAGAAAACCCACGCAGGCCCGGGGAGAACATGCAAACTCCACACAGGAAGGCCGGAGCTGGAATTGAACCTCTGCACTGTACAATCGACATGCTAACCACTCGACTACCGAGCCGCCAAATGTATTATTATTATGATGATAATTTTTGTTATTATTAATATTATTATCATCATTGAAGCTTCCGACGCCTGTGCCAGAATCTTCAAACATATGCCTTTGGGCTTCTTCAACAAATGGCTCTCCTACTTCCACTTCTGATATGAAATGGCCATTGCAGATGTAAGCTGTTCCCCCCCCCATAACATGCCCAGGATGAAATTTCAAGAATGCAGTCCTGCTTCCGAATGCATTGAGTGCGACTCTGGAGATTGTTCAAACAGATGAAATGGATGAAGGGAATACTAGGCGATTCACTTCTTCAGAATCTGAAAAAAATACAAAAAAAACAATCTAATAGAAATGATGAAACATTTGCTCTTTGTGAGTCTGGGGATGAAATGTGTGCAGGAGCAACTCTTGCGTGGCGAGTCGGGTGGAAAAAAAAAAAAAGAAAGAAAAAGTGAGTCGTGATTTACGCAGCGTTTTGCCCTGTTTGACGACGGGAAGCAAACAAGTTGAAGGGAAATTACATTTGTCCTTGAGACGTGTTTCTAACCATATTCACGCTCCGAGGAGTTGTTACGAAAGATATTGAATGGATGAAGGGAATTTCTTTTCACTTCAGTGGGCTGAGGTGAGTTTAAGATGCACGCTATCAGTTGCCAGCGGCGTCACTGACCAAATTCAACTCAAAGCTCAAGGCCCCAGCGTGCGATAGGCAAGTTGCTCCATGAAACGCAAATGAGTTGAAGTCTGAATTCTACCGAATTACCTGGTGAGTACCCTTGTCTGGAGATCTCTCGTAAGGCCAAACTTCAATCCAGGTCGGTTCAACTCAAGTTGACGTTGAACTGCACAGGTTGAGCCTCTGCAGGTTTCCTACTTGTCTGTATGTGCGACGAAAAACAAACAAAAAAAACCAAAGCAGATCGAGCGTGCTGTGCGGCTTTTCGAAAGGGTAACCATATCGCTCTGTCAAAAACAATCAAAGCCTCCGTCCGGGAAACCGGCATGACAATACCGCCGAAGTTTCTCCCTTTTTGCAGATGCAAATGGCATTTTGTCGCAGAAGAATGTTTGCAAAGGAATAAAGAAGTCGACGGCGTAGACATTGGTGAGAGAACCGATCCAAAGAGCTGAATCCCGCTTGTATTCCTGCGAGACCAAACGAAATAGCTTTCAAATGGAGAAAAGTGGGGGACTCGCAGTGCGAAGAACCCCAAAGTGTAAAGAAAGAATATTGCGACAAAATCCTCCCGTTAAACTCACCTTTGCCGATCCAAGTTTGTTTTCTTCACCGTTTGTGCACGTCAAAGTCTTCCAGAACGCTGGCTGTGACAGACAGTTGTGAAGCCGAGCGGCAAAAGAGGACCTTATTGATCATTCCTGTCGACGCCAGGTGAGCTGAAGAAATCCGATGAGCACTGGATGAGCGAGTCTTGACGGAGTGCCGCAGGTCAAGGTGAGGCAAGTTCAATTTTCGGTGTCAGAAGATACTTCCTCATGTGGCCTCGCATTAAAAAAAAGAAGAAAAAAAACATCCGCTGTTTTCCTAACAGTGGAATGAGTCACTTTCTACCCTAACCTGACAAAATCAAATGGAATCTATTTTTTTTTTCTTTCCAGTTTCTTTTGGGTTACATTTCTGCATTAGGGAGCGTGAGCTGTCCATTTCCTTCTGGCCCTCCTTGGACACAGGTTCTTTTATTTCTCTCTAAGGTGGAAGAAGACCCAACACCACGTCGTCTTTTCTGCAGTTATCGCAACGCAACACGAATCGATTCGGGCTCCTGAGAGTCTCAGATTTCGTCAGCAGGCGTAGAAGAAATGCCGTCATGAGTGTCTATATAGAGACAATATGACAATGAAAGGCGGGGAGTTACGCCTCCGTGCAAATCCCGGAAAACAAAGAAATGAACATGTCATCTGGCCCGGTGTAGTTGGAAAAAGTTGGGAGTGGTGAGGTGAGACCAGATCAGATGAGACGACCCCCTATTGTCTTCGGTCTGAGCTTTGATGTGATGGCAGGAACGCAGATGCTTGAGATAACAGTTCCTCTTTTGATGTCAAACATGTCCTCTGGAGGGGGCCCTAAAAGTGGTGGGGGTCGAGGGGCACTCAAGGCGATTGTAATCACAGTGAGCAGTAAATACCTCCAACAGCATTCTACATTCTTTTTTTTTCGTGTTTGAACAGAACCAACAACAGAGCGGGGCTAAATAAAATCACAGTAAGGAATAAATTCCTTAACAAAGTGTAGCCGTGATTTATTTTGGGACGTGTGAATCTGTCATCAGAGGTTTGTCGAGCTTGGAACGTACTGTTGCCTATAGCAACAATCTGACCAAGGAACATTTCTGATATGCGACCGAGTAAATACTGACGGACAGGCTGCCGTTTATCGGAATGCCCTTGTTACACTGCTGGGACTCAATGTGCTATTTAATTTTGTGCTTTTTTTATTTTTTCATTGCAGAGGTTGTCAAAGTCTGACAGGGAAGACATTTTTTCGCACCTCATCATAATCGACACTGAAAAAAAGTTTTGGTTGAGTTTACTCCATTTTATGTCATCAAATGGCTGCACAAAATGAAATTCATCTGGGTCCAGATGCATTTTTTAAGTAGTGGAGCGAAAAGGAATTGGCTATTCTTGAAGGTTTTAGCAAATTTTTGTTTTTCCGTTCACCTTTGGAGCTTAGCAACAGAGCCGCCTGCTGTCAGATTCGTCTATGTCCATTAACCCGAGTACAATCCGAAATTACCAGACCGTGGATTTATTTTTAAAGTCGGATACAAATTGGTGCAGTAGCACCAGCATGCTACTCTGCTTGCGTGTTTTCTCACCTGAAAGACTGCATGTCGATGTTCGATCCCAGTTCCGGCCTTCCTGTGTGGAGTTTGCATGTTTTCCCCGTGCCTGCGTGGGTTTTCTTCGGGTGCTTCGGTTTGCTCCCACATTCCAAAAACATGCATGTCAGGCTGATTGAACACTCTAAATTGCCCCGAGGTGTGAGTGTGAGCACGGATGGTTTGTCCGTCTGTGGGCGGGTGCGATTGGCTGGCAACCGGTTCAGGGTGTCCCTCGCCTACTGCCCCGCGAGCGCATGCCCCGCGGCCCTTGTGAGGATAAAGCGGTTCAGAAAATGGGTGGATGGACGGATGTGGATCCAGATGATTTTATTTCAAAATATCATCAATTACAGTGTTTTAATATTGCTGTGTGGTGACGGTGGTGAGGAATCATCCAGTGCCTTCTCTTTCTCTCTGAGAGGCCATCCATACGGCGTCAAAAGAGAAGTTTTCTATTCAAAAGGGTCTTTGTGTCCTCATTGGCGGAGAAATGCGTCTGGTGGTACAGAAGAGTAATTTCCTCTGAAGCGTCGATGGCGGGGAGAACAGAATAGCACTCGTTTTCCGTCTGCTCCCTCCCCCTTCCCTGATTATGTCAATTTGCTTCTCGCCACATGAATCTGCAGAGTGCCCTCCTCAGATTTAAGGACCCAATGGCCGGTGTGGGATAAATGTCGAGCTTTTACCCGATTGGGAAGGTTTTTTTTTTTTTTTTCTTCTTCTTGCAAATACCGTTGCAGCTGATCTTAACTGCTCGAGCCAAGTTTTAATGGCCCATAAAATGTAGTCACTAATTGATGCAGTGTAAAGGGCAGGAAGCACTGGCCGCGAAGGGGAACTTCTCCTTTATGCCATCATGTCTCCCGAGGAGGCTATTTTACAATATTAAATGTTGTGTCACACGGCCAGAGTAATGAATTACTGGTGCGATAAAAGGCGCCAGCTCACTGTATTTACCAAGTCATTATAATGACTCAATTTACTGGCAATTATGACACAAATCCTTCCGAAAGAGCCACGACTGCACTTTTTCTTTTCTTTTTTTTTCCAGTCCTTCTGGGGAAGAGCGAACGAATGGGATTCCAACATTCTTCAATAATCATTCGGTCATTTGTTTTTCTTTCTTCAGTGGCAGAGCGTTTACTGAGCGTCAATATGTGACAAAAGACAGCGGCAAAGTGTCATGGTGGATCTGTCTGTGACCAACAGGTGGCATCATACGGCTCCTCCCTCAGCGGCACACCCGGCACACCTGTTTGCCGTTATGTCATTGGTAAGTTTTCTGTTAAAAGTTGTGTTTGCGCTTACTGTCGTGGGTTTCTGTTTGACTACTTTGGTTTCTTATTGGTTTCTCAGTGTTTTATTCATGCGTTTTGTTCAGTCCACCCTGCCCCTGCCTCCTGCCTGCTTTTTGGGGTCCTTCACCACCTCGCTTCGTGACACAAGGTAACCAAGTTCAAAGGTTAACGCAGTACATGTCAATTTCATTTTTATTCAAGTTTGTTTTTTTTCTTTTATCTTGGCACTTCAAGTGCATTCCTTTTCAAGACAAGAGGCCTGAAGGAGTTGTGACCAAAGCAAAAATGACATATTTGACAGTTTCAGTAAGCCTCTATCAAATCTTTCAACACCGTCATTCTTTATCAGTGCAATGATCTAATTTAGGTTTGAATATCGACAAACTAGCTTCGGAAGGGGTAAAATGTGAAGTTGACCCCCCCCTCTGCCAGCCCCACTGTTTAGGTCAATTTTTCACATGCTAAAGCACAGTGCAAGGATCCTTTTCATTTTGACTATTGCCCGCAGGACACACGATGGCGGAAGGACCTTGACTATAAAGCTTCATGTTCATTTTCAGTGACTGTTCAGCCGTCCTTTTTAGTTCCGTATTTTCTTCAATAGCCCCATGAAAATTGGGCAAGATTAGTAGGTACAGTGAGTCCAGTGAACATTAGCGTAAATCCCCTCAATTTTTGTTGTTGTTTTTTTTTTTCCCCCCCAGAATGATAGCCTGGCACCAAGGCTCTCTACTCTGACATCCAGACGAGACTTCATACTGCATCAAACTCTAACCTTTGCCAAAATTGACTCCAACTGCATACTTTGTACTTTAGGACTTCACTGAAATATTGCAAGCGATCCAATAATGACAAGGTGTTTTTGTGCGCGTTTGTCCGAGCGACAACGTTGGCGGCCTTTGTAACCCTGAAAATCGAATCAAGGAAACTTTCAAGGCATCTCATCCACACTTTTGGAGGAGTCAGACATCTCAGTGTTACTGTGACATTGGATGGTGCATCATTTGAATTGATTCCTCAAATCGTTGTTTAATTTATATTTTTGCCTGTAAAACTTCTTGGCAAAACTGCCTTTCATGCATCAACTGGCAGGAGCGCTTCAGGTGAAAGGATGCTGGTTAATAAAAAGATAACGGAAATATTTTGTTCTGAGAAGACTTTGTCAAGCGGGTGCCACAGTCGAGCCAATATACATGGAAAAAAAAAAAAAGAAGTCTGGCGGGCTTTGGCAAACAGTAGATCACACCAGGCTGTCTTGAAGCCACGACACTGCGTTCGGGCGATGGCAGGTTAGTCCGATAACAAACGAGGTCTTGTGTAAATTCGTGTCAGCCGGAGAGAGATTTGACATTGGCGCTCGCTGTAGCTTCTAATAAATATTCTGATGTGAACAACGGCACAAGATTGAATGCCCATAAATCAATGGCATTGCTGTTTGTCCACAAGCCAGACGTGCCATAACGTCAATTGGTGATCTACCCAAAGGTGACTATAAGAAGAATAGGTTTTCTGTGTACAAACAAAGCACTAACACAACTCGGTTTATTCACCTCCTATCTTTCAAATCTCTTGTCCAATAACCACAGACATTCTATCAGGTTCTGCCCCCCCCCCCCCCCCCGCTCCCCATTTTACTGTTTCTACTTCTTGAGCATTTTAAAATTATTTTTAGACTGATAACACCCGGGTCTACTACTTCCTCTGTTGCTTCTTTTCAGTGACAGTTGATAGGTGTAAAAGGGCATGATTTCTGTTTTTGAACCATTCCCCCCCCTATTCCTCACCACAGTAACGTTCATAACTTCACGTCTCATAGCATTCAACTGCGGTCGGTGAGAGATTGCTAGTTCTGTTGTTAGCGACGCACGAATACAACATACGTGTCAGAACACGAGTGTTGCATATATGCCATGTACACGTTTCTTTGCCGTGTCAACAACGCATTCTTTAGGATACGAGCAGAAAGTATGCGGTGCAAAGACAACATTGCTGTTAGATTGTCATAACTGTTGAGCCAGTCTTCCTCAACAAAGAGAAAAATGTTTGATTGATTGCCTCTAAATTGATGTTGTGTCTGCGGTGCAAGTATTTTCAGCAATAGCTCCGCTAACCTTCTCTAAGCTCGGAGCAACAATAAAACACTTGTCGTGCAAGACACAAATAATGAGGTGGCCTCTGAAGCAGATATCTCAGACTTTGTGATTTGTTCAACGTTTTATTTCCAACGCTCACAATGTCTGGATCGTTTCTGCTGAGATAACACTTTTCTTAAGTCCTCTCAACTTGTAATGTTCAACGTGATCCCGTCATGATGTGTCATTAAGAAGGCAGCTGTGTCATTTGCTAAAACCCAAACTAGGGTGACCAGAATTCACAACTTAATATTCGGCCCCAATGATCTGCGCAAAAACACGGCTTCCTTTCCAAGTTTCTATATTGTGTGAAATACCGAGCCGTTAGCTGTACAAAACGATGCTTTACATCATGGCCTTGTCTGTGATTTTCTGCTGGGTGACATCGCTAGTTATCTGAGACAACCCTGTGTCATCATAGCAGCATGTTCAGAATAGAATAGCCTTCAGGCAATTTTTATAAAATGTCCTTGCTGGTGATCTGATCCCAATTGACCTTGTGCGATTGACTGAAAGGAGGGGAGTTCGGGTTAGGTTCGGGGTTAGTGTTGGGGTTTGGTTAGAGTTTGGGTTTGGATAGTGCTAGGGGTTTGGGTTAGGGGTTAGAAATTAGGGTTGGGGTTAGGGTTCGTGGTTAGGGTCTGTGGCTTGGTTAGGGGATAAGGATTAGGGGATAAAACTGGGGGTTTAGGGTTAGGGTAAGAGTTAGGGTTAGTGGTTAGTGGTTAGGGTTAGGCTCAGGTTAGGGGTTGTGGTTTGGGTTAGGTTATGGTCAGGGGTTAGTGATTGTGTTAGGTTAGGGTTGGAGGTTACTGTTATTGTTACTGTTAGGGTTAGGGGTTAGACAGCTGTCAGGGGTCAGGGTCAGGGTTTAGGGTTAGGGTTGGGTTAGGGGGTAGGTTTAGGGTTTGGTGTTGGGGTTCGATGTTATGCCAGTATGACGACAGTGCTCTCTTTGGTGGTCTGTTTGTGTTTGTTTCTCACGACTACGTCCTGTGATGAAAACGCAAATAAATTATGCACACATCGGTAATGGGAAGGCTCACCGATCAGTCTCAAAGCTCAGCCCAGTGACGGGTTGAGCACCAAAACAGAGGTGCAATAACTCTTTTCCTCATGAGACTTTATTGCTCGATTTTTATTGCATGTTTAAAGGGGGTGGGGGAGGGGGGGTTAAATTATTTTTTATAGTCAACGCAGGGCCTCTAATATGCGGTGCTGCTGAACTGGAGAGGTTTGGACTCTATTTTATTTCATCGTAATTCATATAAATGGGGCACACAAAATGGCAAGAACATTATGTTTGGCTAACTTTAAAGAAAAGCCGCAGGTTTTCGAGAGGAGAGGACAACTCTTATTTGTTGCGCCTTGCTTTTTTGATGGAACCTCTTTCCTCGGTGCTCGAAATGATGAGACGGCAAAGACGACTGAAAGGGAGCATCATCTTTTTTTTTTTCTTTCTTTCTTGGGCCACCGAGCCGCTGCATAAAATTGCTACTTTTTTGTGCACATTTTCCTCATGCAGCGTATTCCCAATATGGAGAGCAAAGTCAACGAGCAACAAATGGAGAGGAAGAGGAGAAAAGATCGGGTGCTGCAAAATGGCAGGTTGTGTTTCCATGCGGCTCAATCAAGATTTGCGGGTGTTTTTCTGTTGCCATACAAACCCAAAGATTACATCGCCTTTTTTGCTCCTCATTGCTGCACGCTGCTCATGAATAAAATGTCTCTTTACCATGAAAGAACATACCTCCTCCCCAGCCCAACCCCCAACCCACTAAAAAGAAACAAGCCAAATCCACACAGTCATGTGTCGTTAGGGCATTCCATTTTAGCTCTGACAAAACTTGGCATCTATTCCGTTGGACCACAGTGTGCATTCTAATGTTTGACCAGTCGGTGTACCAAAGTCCTTTCATCTTTTCCATGAACACACGGGGGATATTTTACATGCACCATCGTTCAAATATTTTAAGAAATCTCCTTGATTTTTAATAATCACATTAACAATGTCCAGACTCTATTTTTGGATCAATTAAATGAAATCATCTTTGAAAGAAACAGCGTGAATGTTTGAGTGGTCACACAGTATGCTCTCGTGCTTTAGCTACAACTTTTGTACATGGCCCTCAAGTTTTCAACGTTAGTCAGTGTCGCTGTTAGAGATACACCGCATAGTGGGCTCAGTTTCTAATCGGGATTCTTCGGGGATTCGAACCAAACTCCTTCCTCTCTCTGCTAAAATGGTTTACCGCATTATGAGTCAGAGGCTTCGGATATCTATCCCACATGGAGAGAAAAATGAACTTCCACTCTTATTCTGCTGTGTACAAAGACGAGCTGTCTGAGCTCTTTGATAAGTGCTGGATATTGTTCTCCCTTAGTAAAAGCCGAATTTACCACCAGGGACCTAAAGTACCTCGGCGTATGTGCACAGCGCTTTCCTTTTAGAGGGAAGACGGCGGAAGGTCAGCACATCTCCAGTCGAGGGGTTTGCTGCTGAAGATGTAAAACAAAGTGGAGCGAGGACGAAGAGTGGGAGAGTGTACATCTTCCGCCAGATGCATCCAAGAAAGACAACTCTGCATCCTTGTTTGTTCTCTGGGTCATGTTGGACCCTCATTTTTTTTTTCTGTCAATCCACCAAAACTTTCAGTTGACCCCGGTCTCATTTCCTCTCATCTTAATTGCCAGCTGGCTAGCTATGAGAAACATTGAAGGTTAGCGTTGTGTCACCCAAGTGGGAGGCCCCGTAGTCATCTCAAACTGCAAACTTTGCTACTCTGCTCTCATACACGTTTAAGGCCTACCCTTGATCTATAACGAGACGTAACAACCCACGTGGAACCGTAAGGTTTTATTCGTGCCAGATTTTATGGATGATTCAGCTGTCACTGTTTGCATGGATTAGCGCAAATAGTTTGTGAAAATACAGCTGGCAACATATTAGGAGCGGAATACACACGAAGGAATGGCCCAAAGTTATAATAATCAATGGAGGGTGAAAGGGCCATCATTAACGATACTGAATTGCAGATGAGAGTAGTAGGGGTTAGGGAAACAATATCGGCAAACAGAGCTATGACGTTGGTCTTGTCTACTATTGGTTAAAATGGTCATTTTTTGTGTGTGAAGGCAAAACAACTCTCAACTGACAGCTTCGGCTGTGGCTTCAGCCTTCATCTGGTGACGTGTCTTAAAAACTAATGCCAGCTGAGTACTGCTCGCGCGCTTCTATTTTGCCGAAGGTGGACGTATGTTCCTTGTGACGATTTATCACCGTTGATCATGATTGACCATGTTTCAAGATCACAGTCCGGTCGGTGGTCGAGTGGTTGTTTCCGAGCTCGGAGGTTGCGGATTCAATCCTGAGCATTTATGGCTATGTTGAAGCGTGTTTGGGTAAGTTAGCGAATCCCCCTCAACTCAGCTGTGCCTGGTCATTCGTAGATGAATGAGGAAACAACATTGAAACACTTTGAGTAAAAGTGGAAAGTGCAATGAAAATTTAAAAAATGCCCAATATGAGTAGAATGTAGATGGCAAAAAAAAAATGCTTCTAAATACACGAGTGTCAACAATGAGCAGCGACAAGGTGGAAGTAAACAAGTAATGCTGTAGTTTGTGTTTCGAGTTGTTTAATTTCCTTTGTCAACCAAAGGCAGTACATTTTCTGGACCGGTTTCATGGCGCAGGTGTTTTCTGAGCGAGTGTGACCAATTTTTCACACGTCCTCGGACGGAGTGACTAACGGGCGAGAGCAGGCGTACGGCGACAAGCCAAGCCCGGCAAGTGCAATTAGCGGAATCGAGAAGACAAGGCTGAGAGAGAGCAACACTCGTCGGGGGCTTGCCAGGGTCAGTGGTTCAATGACACGTTGGCTGTCAGAGGCCACGCAAGACTGCCACTTAAACGGCGCGCTCACATGACTATTCGGACAATTGCACACGATGGAGATTAGCATTGTGTGCCGTTTGGTCAGCGTGTGAGCGACAAAATGCCTTCCTTATTCCTTTCCAAAAAATGTAGCAATAATTATAGACTGCCACGCCGAGCCACAGGATTCAAAGCCACCAAATTGTTTTTGCATAGAACACAAGTCACTGTTCTATTCATGTTTGATTGACATACACGAGCGGAACGGCTGCAAGCGCGCAGAAGACCTGACAGATTGTTTTGCTGTTTTTGTGCTTTCACCGTGGTTAGTTTTTGTTTTCTTCAAAATTACCTGCTGGCGAGCTAGATTTTTTTTTGGGGGGGGGGGGGGGATAAAACTTAGGCTGTAAATAGCTTTCTAGCTTGTGGTTTGTGCAAAACAGCAGGAACTCTACAGCCGATCAACACTGCCGTGAGAGGCGGACTGCTTTGGTTGTTTGTCCACTGGACAGCGGTGAGCTTTTTCAAGAAATGAACCTGAAGTCTTGACTTTGGGGAATGTGTATTGTGCACCATGTTAAAATGTTGTTTGTTTATAACAATACCTGTGAATTCAACACAAGGGTCAAAGAGGATGTCTCCCACTTGCCTCAGCTTCACCCAAAGGCATCTTTTCCCCACCTCAAGGATTCAACACCTTTCAGAAGCCGGTCCGGTCCTTATGTTTCAGCTGACCTGAAATAATTGCGAGTTGTGTTCTTAAAATGAATATTATATCTGATGGTCCTCATAAGCATCTTGGCCACTAGGCCTGTCCCAGCTGACTTTTTGGTATTCCCTCATCTATACCCAGAGCTCTCCGGTGGACTGCGTCGGCTGGCAGGTTGCAGAGATCGATGGATTTTGCAGGTGCGAGACTCTTGGTCTGTCCTCACCTTGTCTGTTATTTCTCTCTCTCTCTCTCTCTCTCTCAGTGATGAAGTTGTGTTATAAAGCTTTGTGTCCTTCCTCACTCTGGCTGGGGCTCGGCATCCGGTGGTCGATATTTTCAGTGAGTGAAAATAATTTTGTTCAATAAATTTGACTAGGCCTGTTTTTGTGTCAGTGCCATAGGTAAGTGAGTGCAGGTTCATTTCCAGCCATTAAACTGCTTATTTATTGCATCCTGCGTGCCGCTAAAAACCTTTGAAAAGTAGCAGATGTGATGTTTTAAAAGGATTCATTTTATTTTTAGAATAAATACTCGTGCATGTCAGTTTTGGCATTGTGGGTTTCGTTCCACTTTAAAAAATATTGTAGAAAATAGAACTGCACTGAAAATGTACTGCACATGACAGATGAAAAAAAAATTCCACATCACTAAATGCATAAAAATGCAGAATTCTTAAAGATCAACTTGAAAGTCAAACACGACGCAACTGTACTCATTCACCTACCACGAGAGAGAGATCGCACCCCAATATAGTTGTCCGCATGTCCAGACTGAGAACGACAACATGCATGGCGGTCTTTCATTCTGCGTGGTATGCGCACACACAAAATACACGCACAAAACAGGACAAGGAAAAGGTCCCTATGAGTCAACAGTCCGGAGTCATGCAGGAGTTTAAACCCGAGGCAGCGTTCTCGATCTGAGGGATGTGATGCCCCCCTCCCCCCCCCCCCCCCCCCTGCCCCCTCCCTCTCATAACCTTAGTCCTCTTGCTCCCAGCCAAGTGTTGCTCAGCTGCTCCACCGCCCGCCCTCACCCTCTTCAGCAAAGCGATATTCTTTCAAGGCGGCCGCCGGCAAGGCCACTTAGCGTCTATTCAAGTCGACAGGAGAGCCGCCGGCCCCCAAGGCCGACGATCCGCGCGGACATCCGTTCGCGTGCAAAGACGCGAGACAACGAGAAACCGGGGAGTCTTGTTGTCACCCGCACCTTTTTTTTTTTTTGGGCATTTCTGTTCTCTTGGGGTTTCCTTTTTCAACGTTTTAAGGGGCGGCGATGTGTGAAGTGTTACGCTTGACAATCAAATCCGTTTTCTCGATCGCGGCCGACGAATTTGAATGCATGTTCAATCCGTTGAGCTTCCGCTATATTTGTGGATGTTGTATAAAAGAAACCTTTTAGTCGCATCTGACCGAACGCAAAGCAATTGATATTTCTTTAAAAATACAACCCAAAGGTTGACGTCATCAGCGATGGACGTGTGGACAAATAAAGGCTGGTTGGTGAACATTGGTCGACTCGATAGAAAGAAAACCTTTCCAACGCATTTCGCCAATCACGGATTCTTTTTCAAACGTAACTCCCGTGGTAAACGAGGGTTCACTGTATTATTTATTCTTCATGTTTATTCATCACAATTTCGATAACATATTTAAATTCATAAGTTGGTGTATTTGTATTGAATTTCCGAAAAAAATACAAGTAATAAAAATACAATTTGGACACTCATCATTTGAGAATATTTGAATAAACTGCCTTTCTGGCCAAAATTTGGAGTTGGAACATTTTTGTCAGCTACATTCGCCACATGCACAGATCTTTACACGAATGGACAAGTGTCATTAGGCAGCTTGACGACGAAGTGCTGCCTCCGCTGGTGAAAATATAATCATTGCTGTTTTGATTCCACGAGTAGGATCCGATCACCATTTGGTAAAATCTGTTCAGCAGACCTTTCAATGACCTTTCATTTGTGATTTGCTATTCCTGGGTTTGCCTGTTGACTTTATACATTTTTGTATTCGCTATTCACTGTGTTGTGCTCAACATGATTTGTCTTATTGCCGTCTTGTTCCATATTGGGGACAAGCAACTATGTTGGAGATAGGGGAGGAGCTTCATTTAGTCGGGGCATAGCCTTATTGGAGATGGGAGGGTTGGGGGGGGGGGGAGAATTAGTGGCATCTTGTAGCATCTATAGACAATTGGAAACCTATTAGGGTCGGTGTCACTTCGTCATGGATTTTCTCTTTGTGCAGCACAACCGCGTTAACAGCTGGCGTTCACTGAATACACATACTGACAACGAGGCCAAATTCACCGTTGCAACTCGATAAAAGGTCCGATGAACAGATTTCACCAAAGAGTGATCCCGAGCGATGTTTCCCCCTTTCCTCTTGTGCAATAGGAAAAGACGGATTGCCCTTGTAAGAACATGAACAACACCCGTGCTGATGTTTGGGGGGGTTTTTCTCCCTGTTTTGTGTGCATCTCGAACAGTTAAAAAAAAACAAAAAACAGTCGACATGTTAAAAATCTGTTTCTTAAGGAAAACGACAGTACACTGCGCACACACACACACACACACACACACACACACACACACACACACACACACAAACCAGAACACATTTGGTCCAGCAAATCAAGGTGGACACCTTTTATTCACGTTTCGTTTGCTTTAATTTCCAAGCCTCAGTGTCGGCCTGACCCAATGGCGGCATGTTAATTTTGAAAACGTGCACTTTGCAATTCTTTCAAGATAGCTTCATTAGCCAGGTTCAACGCAAAATATGCGTGGCACTGCCAACTCCATTTAGTAGTCAGTTCATCTTTTACTTTAATTAGAAATATATTCCGTGGGAGGTTAATTATAGGCTCATTCATTAAGATTGCTAATATTTTTTGTAATTCATCTTCACTGTTATTAAATGAGCGTATGAAAAGCCAGTAATTGGATTTCACCTTTTGGCTTTTTGACCCACCGACCGACAGTGGTTTGGTTTAGCGACAACAGACGCTTGCGAACAAAGTCCCATGAACGAGCAGTGGCGCTAATTGACAACACCGCCAGCTCCCGAAAATCTCATTATAGTATGAGAGACATCTTCGGGTTTTTGCAGAGGAATTTCACGGAAAAACAGCAATTGTAATCCTCCGCTTCTTTAACCCTTCTGAAAAGAATGAAAGTATTCTAATATCCTATCTTATAGGCGATTGCCTCCGTGTGACATTTCTTCTCATCAAGATGAGCCATGGGACTCATTAAAATGCATTAGCAGTCTTAATTGTCTGTAATTGAGCTGTGCCTGCAGGCGCCAATCCAGATTTTGGACCTAAAACTCATTTTACCATTTTGTTATGATCTCATGCTCAATTTCAATATGCTCATTAAAACCGATGTTGGGTTCTTAATTATGATGTCATGTTTATGTTTTTTTTTTTTTTTTCCATATTGGAGTCCAAGAACAGGTCTGGTGCAGCAATAAAAGGCAAAGAAAACTTGTGTTCAATGTCATGAGGGTATGAATTACAAATATTATAGGGTGGTATTTTTCTTATTGTTTTTTGAGGTGACACTGGAACAGATTCATGTCATTTCAATTCATTTCAATGGGGTAAGGTAATTTGAGATGCAAATTTTTTCCGTCCCAATTTCTGCCATATAAAAGCTTTGAGTAAGGAACTTAAAGAGATGAAATTGACCATTCCAAACTGGTACTTCAGCTGCGGGATAATCCGCATTTCGTGACTCGCACGCCGAGTCAGATTTACGGTGTCATTTTGCAGCCTTATAAAGCATCATTGTGGCGTTTCAATTCCCTGGGAGGTGTTAAGTAAGAGTGTTTTCATTATGGTTAAGTGTTTGGGGTTTACATGTCGCCTTGGGCTTCAATTATAACTGGCTTATACGCTGAGGACCAAAACTTGATGCATCTGAAATAAAAGTCAAGCATGCCTTCAACGACAGAAGTGCTTTCGGTTTGTTTTTAATGTCCTCAGTCGTATTTTTGTTTGTTTGTTTGTTTGTTTTATTTGAGCAATATGCTGTACCAGCTTCAGTCTACTCTGCACAGTCAGCCACTCCAGGCTCCTTTTTAGTGGATGCGCATGTGTCATGGTTCTTTCGAACGCAAATGATTGAAGACGGATAAGGAGGTATGAAGTGCCAACCAAAGTGGAGCTTTCTTGTATTTCTTGCCTTGAGAATAAAAGCTTAGAATGCACAGAAGGCATTTTATATGTCAGATGGCCTAACACGAGGCTAGTATAACCTAGTATAACAACTCAAAACCTGCCACAGTTTAATTTGAATTCATTCGAACAGCCTATTCACATAAACACGCCGATGTATTCAGGGCGTATGAAAGAAATTTGATTCAGCTCAGCTTCATCTGGTTCAAGCGAACTGCCGCCGCGCGCTTGCTTATGAACAAAATGCCCAGTGCGGGATGTCACCACTGTTGCTAGCAACGCTACAGATTGAATCTGTGCATTTTTGTACGTCTGGAGGCGCGGCGGAGTCTTGAGCACATGGTCTGAAAACATGTCTGGGTAACGGAGGCAAATCTCACTGTCTGCGAAGGCTGAAATGGTCGAATTGGCAAAGTCAACGATTTTGACAATCATCCATAATGGCAACAAACTCACGGCAGAGTTGGAGGGCAACTGATTGAAAGATGATCGTTAACGGCTTTGTGATGCGGCACATCCTGAACCGGAGAAGGGCCACGTTTCGTTTACTGACGGAATGCTTTCAGAGATGAGTTTGGAAGGCGACCGTTGTTGTTGTTTGTTTGTTTTTTTTTCTCGTGTCTTATAAAATCTTTTTTTTTCTTTATACACCCGTATATTTGTCATTGACACGTTTATACTGGTTCACGTGTTCACGTTTTTAAATCTATTCATATTCATACTGTATTCGACATCGTAGTTTAGCAGCCATTTTATTGGAAACGGTTCCAATGAACTCCCGTTATAACCTTTCCGGGAAACTGAGTGTATCTAAAACAGTGTTCTCACAGCTGAAAGACCAAAACAATCTCATCTGAAGGTAACGCTGATAACCGTCGCTTCCCCGCTTCTGCCTGGTTCATTGAAATTAGATGACTATCAGGATGGCAAATGAGAATGAATTGAGATATAGTCCCCAAACACGGAAACAGACTTCATCAGCCAGTGATGTATCTCCTTTTAAGAGGTGCTTCATGTAGCTGGGTGGACGCTTTTCGATGACCACGCCTATTATCTGTCGCTCCTCAAGGTTAAAGCCGCCACGGGAATTCGAATTATTAAAAAGGCCATTTCTGCATCAGGTTGTTTTTTCCTTTTTTTTTTGATCATATCCCAAGTGCTTATGGATGATCTGTGCCAACATGAGTGATGAGGGCTCTCCTCTTCTCTCGTGATTCAAAGCCGTGGCCCCGAGGTGACTTTCAATTCCTTCGCCAGATACGATCTTTGTCCGGCCTGCACATGGAGACGAGGCGGACAATGAAAATATGTGACCTCCAGTCAAGATCTGCTTGAATTGCTTGGACAGCTCATAAAGGCAAAGCCCTTTACCTCAAGTTATTCTGCTGATGTTGAGAAAAAAAAGGTAGCCCTGACAACACATGTATTCATCAAACATGTCGATTATTTCAAGGTATCTTGGGATTACACTCGCATACTTCAAAATGACCTTTCAGGAACATGACATCTCGAAACCTGCCGATTTGGAAGAAACTGGGATTTTGTCTGTCGAAATCCATCAATATCGACATTATATATTCTTTAATGGATATCTGATAACTCGAATGCGGTCAATGTTCCGATGTTCCTCGTTAGCAACCGGTTATCGATTCCAACTCATTTTCCTCCCTCTCATCTGGATTTTACAAAAATTTTTTTCCACCTGTGGCTCCAAACAGGATTTGCAACCGTTCAAAGGCGAATGGATGATGTAAACAGTTTCGCTCTGAACAATTTTTTGATAAGGACAAATTATATTATCGTTTAGACACGCAAAACAATCTGAGAATTGTGACGCCGGGAGTTCAATTCTGTTGTAAGCTGATGTCAAAGGTCGTTGAATGGAAAGCGTGCTACAACAAAGGCTGCAGAGTATGCAACTTTGAAGTTGGGCTCACCTAACACAAAAGCTTCAGGAACTCCACCGGGATGAATGTCATTGGCTTGACGAGGGTGTTCGTTATCAATTAGCTTTTGTTTTTCGGTCCACCTGCTTCCAGATCGCACAAGTCGGCTCCGGGGGTTGGAAGCCAGAGGTAATAGCCGCAACACCTAATTGGATTCCCTTTGCAAGTGGGCACGGGAGAAAATTAAATCAAGACTAATGAGCGCTGAACAACACAAAAGAGGAAGATAAATGGTTCAATGGCTGAGAGACAAGAGAAGATGGCGAACTTTCTGTCTTCCTAATTTTCTCTGCTCAACCAAGCGGGTACGCCGGAGAAAACGCGCTAATCAAACACATCGCTCTTCCGCGTGAAAGGTGCGTTCGTTACAGCATAAAACAAACACGATTCGGGGCACGTCCAGACTCGGTCATGACCAATAGCGTCTCGACACGGTGTTGGCACACCATTAGTAACCTTGCTGGTTTCGGTCGTCCCAATTTGGAAAAGGCGATGACTCTTTTCTGCTCGTTTCACATTTAAGACATCTATTGTTAAATGTCGATGTACGATCCCATCTAATTTGAACGTCTGTTACAGTTAAAGGACAGGGACCGAGCCCTGCCGCAAGCAGCGGCTGGCTACCAAAAAGCTCAAGCCAACAAACAGTGGCGTTCTTTGTTGCTTGATTGTGTTTGTTTTGTTATTGTGTGGTTGGCGTCTTATATGAAACTGCGACATTGCGCAATTTATTGGACAGACTTGTTTATGATCACACAGTGTAATTTGAGTGGCATTTTATTGAGTATTTTTTAAATCTTTTTATTTTTGACAATATCTGTAAATTTAGTTTCCTGCTCTTAATTGTGAATGCATACTTGATGGTTTTAAATGCTCCTGAAATTAAGTGCTGCCTGACGAGCCTATATTGTGTTAATGTACAGTATGTGACGTCACTGAAGGCCTAAGGTTGAAATGCACGGCCCGCCGCGGAGGTGGCTGACTAGCTTGGTCGATTAGCAACATTGCAAAACAAGCAGATTGCCCTTCCATACAGTGTTTATATATAAATTTGGCTTGGTTGAGATTGAATGACTGTCTGCGTATTGTGTTGTGTTGTATTATTTTGTTATTTTGACTTCAAGATGGCGCCGCGAGAGTGGCTGCCTTTGCAGCAGCTCTTATATTTTGTTCTTCTACTTCTTCCTTTCATAACTTTGCTGCTGTGAATTGGGAATTTCTCCATCGTGAGACGAATAAAGGTTTTGTTATCTGATCTTAATGATCCATCCATCCATCCATTTCCCGAACCGCTTGATCCTCACTAGGGTCGCGGGGGGTGCTGGAGCCTATCCCAGCCATTCCCGGGCAGTAGGCGGGGGACACCCCGAATCAGTTGCCAGCCAATCGCAGGGCACACAGAGACGAACAACCATCCACGCCCACAATTTTAGAGCGTCCAATCAGCCTGCCATGCATGTTTTTGGAATGTGGGAGGAAACCGGAGCACCCGGAGAAAACCCACGCAGGCCCGGGGAGAACATGCAAACTCCACACAGGGAGGCCGGAGCTGGAATCCAACCCGGTGCCTCTGCACTGTGAAGCCGACGTGCTAACCACTGGACTACCGGGCCGCCCTGATCTTAATGATGACAATCAAAAATGGGAATTGACCAACAGAGGCAAGTGGATATTTTGCAGTTACAGTACCGCTAATGGAAGCAAAGGGCCCGTCTTTCACCTCCTTTTTGAAGTGGACTTCATCCAGCAGCTTCAATCCTCCATTTGAATGGGAGGACACTTGATAATTTGCCATTTACCATGTCGAGGGGTGACGAAGAAAAATCCTGATTGCTTTGCGAGATTACTACGGACGCTCGATTGCCGGCCTGATTGGGACCTGAAGTGTCATGACGGGTGCTGTTGACTGAGCAAGTCCGCCTTTCCGCTGACATGATCAAGGCCATCAAGAGAGGGACGCAATTTCCCAGTCTTTCATTTCATGAGCTATGCATATCAATTTACCATTAATCAAATGATAAAGTTCCACCAAAGCTTCCCTGAAAACTATCCCTCTTTCCTTTTTCAACACCGGATGCCATCCCAGTGTTTAGCCCGGAATTGGAGCGATAATGAATTCTGTGTGCACCTTCAGGTGTTAACGCGTTGTAATTGATAGGACACAATCAAGCCCCCCCCCCCCCCCGCCCCGTTTCTGGAGTGCCGCTTATAGATGTGATCTCGTTCCCATATTTAAAACCTTTCCTTTCACTCTGACTGATCAATTACGCGAGAATGAATGAAGAAATAGCCCAAGTTCGCTTTGATAGAGATTGACAGACTCTGAAATCGTCCACGTTCCCCCACCTCCGCTCACGGTGGAGACTGTCTGCAATTGGCGAATTAGGGGGGGAAAAATGCTTTGGTTGCAAGCAAAGATGGAATGGTGTCCTTCATCCATTTCACGGCTGCAGAGCGCGACAGGTGGCGAGCGTATGGCATGATTAATTGCCGCTTTGTTCAACAAAGCAATTAAGTTGGAGGGGGAGTTCAGAACCACCAGCAAGGTCTGAAACTCTAATTAAAATGGCTGATTGAATGTCCGTGGAGGTTCCTGGCAGATTGTGATAAATGCACGCCGTGTGTTTCGATACTTTTAAGAGAGATTCCAAAAAGAGTCTGTCGGCACGGCGATGTCCCCCATCCGCTGCGTTCCGGGAAAGATTTTTCAATGGTCCGGAAATTATTTCTGATAATCTGCGTGTGTGTGTGTGTGTGTGTGTGTGTCCTTTTAATTTCTGAGAATATATCTGCATCTGCTTTCTGAGAACAAGATTTTCCACTGAATGAATCAATTTGTGATTAAATGACCAGTATTTCAGTTGCTTGTGTCACATTTTTTGTTTCGTGGTACACCAGGTATTTTTTTTTCTTCTCTTGGTTCAATAAAGGTTGGGGAAACATTGTCAGCCTCCCCCACCACCCTCCCTTTGAGGAGTTAGTCAAATTGCTGAGATTGTTTGAGTTTTCAGGATGGTGTAAATTCTGCAATGCCGTTTCTCTTATTTCCTCTTCTGATTTAACGGTGACTGCGGTGACTTAATGGATGGTCGAATTTTTAAAAGTTGCGCAAAGTGGTTCCTATGAATAAGAACAAGAGCACGTTGTGTTGAGCGGTCGTATCCGAAAATGCCGCCAGTGGAGCAGTAAGCTTCTACCGGTTTGAAATTTCTCAACTGATTATCAACAAACTTTCGCAGATCCTCCAGGACCAAAGCGAGAACTCTGTTCCTTTTATTTGACATGAACACACGATATTTTGGAGTTATGCTGCAAATTTCGACCAATTTTGCTCACTGCGCGTCAGTGATGACTGACGGATGAAGGCAAGTCCATTGCATACACGGTTTGACCTTCAGTTTGTTCAGATAGATCGAATAGAAAAGAACCCATGTGAGCATCAGAATAGGAATGTTAATGTCTGTGACAGGACACTGGGGGGGATTTGTCGAGTAAAGCAAAAACACAATACTTAAGACGAGGGGCGTTCATCCATAAACCTTCTCTCGTGTCCTATCCCAGATGACCTTTGGCAAGAGAAGTAGGGGGCAGCCTGGAGTGGTGTCCGAGCAACATCCATTCTTCTTTACCAATCACACCGTTGGGAAAAATGAAGCCAGCTGGGATGGAAACCGCAGCACCTGCAGAAAACAGGCAAGAATGAAAACATGCAAACGGCGCAGAGGACCAGAGGTGAGGTTCAAATCTCCGACCGTTTGGCTGTGAGTGCCAGCCACTACTTCAGGCGTGCTCCCTGTCCCGTGGCATCCGAGTTGGCAATCTTAATCTCATTAAACCCGCCAATTCGTATTTCATGCGCATGCTGCACCGATGTCATGGCTCCAAATGAGTATTTTGTGAGCACATTTTCTTCTTATTTTTCTAGCCACAGTTAATTATTTTCCCACGTCGCCCGTGGCCATGCGTCAAGATCCAACATACTCGGTCTTCAAAACTGAATCATAAATCATAAATGTATCATTGATTTTTAGCAGCAACAGCAAGGAATAGCCGAACCCCGACAGCGCTGTGATTGGTCGAGCTGCTTGTTGGGGCGTGGCTGACCAAAGAAGGGAAATGAGATCACAATAACAAGTAACCATTTATGTTTGCAAGTGGATAAAGTCATGTCTGATTCACCTAATCATCCTACTGGTCTCTATTTTACAAAAATAAAATAAAACAAAGCATGTCATCCTTAACCGATGGCGGCGCGTGACCTGCGTCGCCGGAAGTTGTTAGCGCTCAGCAGTCTGCAATTGCAGCTTGTGAGAAGAGCTGTTGTGCTCTATCTTTTATCGTTGTCATTATTCTCATTCAGAGTTTGTTTCGTGTCCAATTCAACCGAGGGCACGGGCAAAGAATGGGAATCTGGAGGGCCGAGAGAAGCATTTCAAAACGGTATACGCGAGCTATGGTAGTTAAAAGGCTGCGAAAGTGCATCGCATGCATCCGCGTCAGGCTGTCACTCATCATGGCATGCGTGTGCGTGCGTGCGTGCGTGCGTGCGTGGTAAAGGATCGATCGCGGGAGGTTGGTTGATCGAAAAGTACCGTATTGATCCGAATATAAGACGGAGTTTTTTTGCATTGAAATAAGACTTATATTCGGGGTCCAGACATTATACCCATTCACGACGCTAGATGGCACCAGATATCATTGAAGCGAATGCTGAACTTGACTCCCCTGGCCAAAGTGAACCCCTGTCACGAAGAATAAAAATAAAAATAGCGGAAGCACGAAGAAGTAAAATAAAAAATAGCGGTAAGAAAGAAAAGAAAATAATAGAAGAGATAACAGAAAATGGAGAAACGTAGCGACAATCTGGAGAAAAGTGGGTCGAAGAACGGCCAGGTTAACCGGCAGCTGAGGAGAAGTTATCATGTCATTTACATTTCAAAAACCAGAAGCCATTCATTTTCGAATGTGATTGCACTTTAGTTTACATATTTAGATATTCAGATATTAAGATTTGAATGAGGCAAAATAACATGCTTTTTATCTCAAATGTATTGTTAGAATCATTTGTTTTAGATGTACTGCAATTATTTTCCGTATAAAACTTAATTTGGTGTTCAAAAAGTATTTTCTTCAAACTTGAGTCTTGAAAAAGAGGGGTCGTCTTATAATCAGGGCCGTCTTATATTCGGGCCAATACGGTAGATCTTCGCTCAAAAAAGTCTGGCTCCACTTTTGTTCCTGGACATTATTGCAGAGCACAACAGCAGACAGACCTTGTTAGCTCCCCTTGCCAGAGGGTATTGATTCAATACTAACGTGTGAACCTACACCCCCTCCCCCAACCCCCTCCCTCCATCATTCTCTTCCATCTCATAGTGTGCAGAGCTACTTTGCCAGCACTTGAAACGCTCTTGAAAGTGATGAAGAACTTATGTAATGGAAAGCTTTTCATGACGGCTCCCAGGCTGCACATGCTAAAACGGACAAGGTCGTCTCATCTACGTGAATGTGGCAGATGAAAATGATGGAAGGAGATGGTCACCTATGATTTAGTCAGCTCTTTCAGGGTGGAGGAGAATAAAACGAGCAATTATTGGACTTATTATTAGCTTCTGCGATGATTCGCCCCTTAACACACTCTCTGGTAACTTCATTTAATTTTTCCCAAAGGGTAAAGACGGAGTTGCCTTATTTATGCTCGTAATTGCTCTTTCATGTTGACTGTTGAGTAGCTGTTGGAGGCGGAGATGAGAGGCTTAGCGAGGTTCCAAAACCTTTTGATTTTTCAAGTAAAGAAAATCAAAAACGAAGAACCCACAAAAGAAAATCTCCAGTGTAGCCTGCTGGGTGAACATTTACTCTCGCAAACTTTCATCGAGTCGATATGTTTCAGCGGAGGTCAACGCTCGTGGCCTCACGGCCATGACAACGTCAGCCCAAACTCGCCGATCGGTGAAAAGTCACCTTCGTTTCTGTTATTTCCGTGTTCGCCAACATTGCTCAAAATAAAAACGGGACCGTGCTCTCAACTTGTTGAGGAATGATTGTTTTTTTGTTTTTTTTTAATTGAACCCAACAACTACCATGCATTTGTAAAATGACCTCAGGAATTGTTAAGAAAAGCCTCAAAACATTCAACTCACACATGCCACTCAACAGAGCACGAAGCTCTTTAAACAGTCAAAATAAGTCACTTCAGTGCACTTCCTTTACACCAATTACGACATTTTTATCAGAGAGGGCTTGAACGGCATCAAGTGTCATCTTAAGGCATTGCAGAGAGAGCACAAAAAAATCCAAATGTTTGTTTGGTTTTTTTGGGAGGGGGCGGGGGTGAAATCTGAGGATAGGTACCGCAGGAATAAAATTAAAAGGGTTTTACCGTTCGCGTCAACGGTGTGAGATTACGTTTACGACTGACATCATTTCCGACACGGCACAAATTAATCATGGAGTTGCTTGCGAGATTCCAATCCACAACCGACAATGCCCCGACACGATTTGAAGCTCAGTTGCAATTCAGCCTGCGCGTTGTGCGTCCGCCTTGCCTGAGACGGATGCTTTTAACGCTCAACATGTACAACGAGATAATAAGAGTGCAGCGCGGCCGTCTTTCCATCCGAATGCCTCGCACTTGGTAACCTTCCACCGCTCTCCGCCCACACATCCTGCGGCCCGGAGCCACTGATTCAGACTTTGCCGTTTCATCAGTCACCATGTCCAACAGCAACATCAATGGCGGGGGAGGCAGAACTCGCACTGTCACAGGGAATATTGTGTAAAATAAGAGCAAGGGGAGAGGGCAGACATTCTGCCCTTAGTTCGTATCTGACGGGGAGATGCTTAAAATACAAAACGACTGCGGGCCAGAAGTAGAAAATGAGGGTTGGCGGAAAAGAAAAATGCTTGACAGAAGACAGAGGTTTGTTGTCAAAGGCATGAATTGCCTTCGCGGACGACAGCTGCCTCCTTTTCCTCCACTCCGCTTCGTCTTCGCCCCTCCCTCTTCTCCCGGCCTGCCGAGGGTTTAGCCCGAATCTGGCGTTAGTTCTGTGAGCGGCCGCACTTCAGACAAATGACTAAAGGGGAAGGTTGCGAGCTCAGCGGACGATGTGGGCCAGAGGAAGAGAATGAATGTGAGAGCCCAGTGTGAAAGTAACCCACGCAGGCCCGGGGAGAACATGCAAACTCCACACAGGAAGGCCGGAGCTGGAATTGAACCCGCTACCTCTGCACTGGGAGGTCCATGCACTAAGGATTTAAAAACATTAACACTTGGGGCTGAGCGAAATTCTGCTTCTTTCATTGGCGTGCAGCATAACAGCTGAATGCCGATTCACCGTGTTTGCATTCAACTCTGGGCACCACTAATTGACAGAGTGAAAAGTTTCGCGTTCAGTCTGGAGCTTTCGCGCCCACGTCGACGTGTCTTTGAGCAAGATACTTGAACACCCAAGTTGTTCCTGATGCCGCGTCCTCCTCGGGAGTTGAACGAGGACAAAGTGAAAGCCCATTTACAAAACGCACAGCGGCTATGAAACAAAGGCGCCTGTGAATTGAAACGTGTAGATACAGGCGCTCTCTGGCCCTATTGAGTCATATTATATGCGACGTACATTGTGAACAAGGAGTTCAGCCTCCAACTGCACTGCACTGTTGATAACAAGCAAGAACTGAAGGACACCGCCGCGGGTTGAGCCTCAATCAGCCTCACATCGGCATTATTTGTGTAATCAACAAGAGCCCCTACTTCACATCGACATATTACTTGGACGCTCTCTCGCCACCAGTTCCAACTATTCCGAATTTCATCTCACACACTCACACACACACACACACACACACACACACACACGTGTGCACAGTCACACCATACATGCGAGTGTGAGGATTGGTCTCAATCCCCTGTGGAAAATTGCAGCCTTCTCGACATCGGAGAAAAGTGCATTTCATGGTTAACTGTCTGCCAATCTCACACCTCTTTCCCCTTCACGCTGCGTTCAGGAGTGATTGATGGAAGTTATCTGTCCTGAGAGTTAGTCGCTCTTAACGCGGAGCGCCTGCGAGCCAAGGTCATTGATGATTCCCAGTTGTTTATATGTGCCCTGTGATTGGCTGACGACATCCCTCAGTTGGCTGAAATCGGCCGCACAATTTAGAATTAATACGGCCGCAAATTTGAGACCGGATGCTATTCATAAATAAGAAGCCTCTCTTTGTGTCTGTCTGGAGCTGCAGACGGCGTACAGAAACTGCTGCGCTGAAAACAAGCCATCAAAAGTTTTGTGAATGTAATTCTAATTAGCATATATCGCTCAAGGCGTGCTAATGACTTCTGACAAGCCCTGCCTGAATCTTTTGGCCTCGCTCCACACTGGAGCGGGAGGTAGACAAACATATGGTTTGCTTTTGTGTGGTAATTTGCATCTTGACTGTGAGGGCTGATCCACCGATCATCATCTCGCTCCATGGATCAGAGCACAGGTAAACAGGAAGCATACTGACACAAACCACCGTGATGCTCCCCGCTTACGATAGAAAGCCAGTGAGGGAGACGGGCTTTGACTACGCCCTCCCCCAATTCTGCATCCCTAACCCCTCCCCGAATTGCTCCGAGCGTGAATTAACATTTTCCATTCGGAGCAGAGAGTGACTCTGCTGAGGGCTCGGTGAACTCTCCTCAACTTGGCAAGCTCTGCAGGCTTCAACGCTGCCAATTTATATTTAGACGTACATACACAGCCCGAGGGAGACGGACAATGTGTTGCCCTTATTACCATCCGAACGGGCGAATTTTAGCACCTTGGCAGCTCATACGCATCAGTGTTCGAGAATAGGGAGAGGGGGGGAAATGCCATTGACTGTACATCAATGATGGCCCGACCTTTATTGAGCCCAGACCCATATTTTAAATTGGAAAACAGCAAAGAAAAATATCACAAATGGTACAGTATAAATGGAGGAAATTAGACCTGATCAGGTGGATTTGTATCAGCGGGTGTTTTTCATTTTTTTGATCTGTCGAATAATCGATCAATTGGATAAACCATTTGAAATTCCATGCCTATATTCAAAACCATGACTTGATTTCAAACCGACTTAAATTATGATTCATTCGGCTGGTTTAGTCTGTAACATGTCAAAAAATAGGCAAAAATGTTGGTCATTGTTTTCCAAAATAAAAGCAAATATTTTACTTTGATTCAGCAAAAAGATATTCAGTCCAGCAACAACCGGTCAAGAGCAAATTTTGATCAGAGATGACTTCATGTATCCTAAAATGTATTTTCGATGATGCTTTCAAAAATTGTTGTGGAGATACTTTCATTTTTTTGTTTTGAATTTTGACCTTTAAAAGGTAGTATGGATTTTCATCCTGACTTATAGCTTTCGTGTTTCAGAAAAAAACAAAAATCACCTATTGCTGAACCTAACACTTAATTCATAATTCTTAATATATTACTATTTCACATCTTGAATTATTTATATTATATTTGTATGATTACGAAAACCTAATTTGCGAGAGAAAAGTATCGGACAAATGAAGCTTCATGAAGCACTTTCGTTTTTGGCTCCCCTAGCTGGCACTCTCGGTTTAAAGATGCAATGAGAACCATAATCAATTTCCGCTGCACCAGCCTTTATCTTTCAACCTAGAGCACCATCTAGAGCAGGGAAAAAGATCATAGGTGCTTCATGAAGTTTCATTTTCCCATTTCTACTTGCATGTATTAAAAAAATTGAGGAAAAAAAAAGTGTTATCAAAAAGAATTATCGATTAATCAACACATCTCTATTTTTAAGTGACTAATATTTAAGGGCAGTGTTATGCGCAGAGTTTGAAACATTAGGTAATTATAAACATTTTCAGGGGAGTGTCAATTATTAGCGTTTTTTTTTGGCCACTATTTTCTGGGGATTACTGTATTAGAAAATACAAATGTCATCAAATGAAGCGACTGACAAGAGACTGTTTATCGCCTCAGTCTGGTTTCTTTCAAGAGAGAATGAATCACGCGATATGCGCATATATTGCGTTATTGATGAGGCTGAGGTCAAGTTGGCGTTGACCTTTATCTGCCGAGCACCTTGCATCCGTGCGTGGTTGCGTTCAACCCCTGCAGCCTCCTTGCACTAAACGCTTTAATGACACGCTCAATATCACAAACAATGTCATCAGGAGCAAAACAATGGCTGCCTCCCCCGTCATTGAAGCGCGAGATAATTGTTGCCTAATTTGCATGAGAAATGTCGAACTCTCCAGCAAAAGCGCTCTTGCTTTGTTTTTGTTTTTTTTTTGGTTTTCCCCTGTGAAACGTCGCTGACGGACAATTCAGCGCCATGAGTTGTACGACCTTCAAAAATATCAATCGGGATGTTATCTTGCGATCAGAGGCCAAAGGCAACGCAGGCGAGAAAGGACAGCATCTCTCCAGATGTCATCATTCACATCATCATTACCGAAGCGAGCGAATGCGGCCGAGTCTTTTCAAGGTTGACTGACTTTCAATAATGAGTCCAACAATCATCACAAGTTGCAATATTAACCTTTGGGATGCGTATTTTTCTTTGCCGCTGCGAAGCAATGCAACTGCAATCCATTATCGCTCATTAGGTCTGGGCTTTCTCGGGCCAACGTAGGTTTGATCAAATTACCCGTGAAAGAAAAGACAACGCGGCCACCAACCCCGCCCCGCCTTGAACTCTTTTCAATTTCATGAACTCAATGTAATTGATTCCGGACTGCCGCCCACCGGCTGGCGTCAATCCATCAACGCTGCGGCCTTTGCGGCATGTAATGCAGCGCCCCTATTTCCCCCCCCCCCCCCCCCTCTAAGCGAGGCGCAACCTGGCCCTGCGCCTCGTGTCCGATCCCCTTTCAAAGACAGATTATATTGACCTCCGCTGAACACACAAAAGGCAACAGCCGTCGGCTCTCGAGCAAACAAGGTGAAAAATCTACTGGGAGGCTTCTACTGCCAACTTGTAACATGTATGTGTGACTCCCCGCACCCCTTTGTCTTCACATTTGAGGTACTTTGGTATATTTAAATTGATTAGAGGAAATCGAAAGGTGCTGATGGTGTCGTTGGTCCACTCGCCTGACTTGTGTGCAGACAGTGTGGGATCCGTTTCCACTCAGTGATGGTGTGAATGTGGGTGTCTATGGTTGTTTGTCTCTATATGTGCCCTGTGACTGACTGGCGACCAGTTCAGGGCGTCGTCTGCTTTGCGCCCGAAGTCAGCTGGGACAGGCTCCAGCAATTATTTTCCAGGTTGATTTAATTTCGATGTCGAATTAATTTGGGATGAGCCCGATTCACTTTTTCAATGCGCTTGTTCAACTTTAGCGAATCAAATTCAACTAAAAAGTATTCAGAGCACGCTTCTGGTGGCACATATTACAGACCATAATGATGGGCCAACGGCTCAGACAGAGAGCTGAAGGAGCACTTTTGGTCACCCCTTGAAGCCACCTCAGCATTCTTGGCTTCCTTCTGCAGCTTTTTCTTTTTTTTTTTCTTTTTGCTAACTCACACGCTCCTTCGCCACGCCAGGCGTGTCAATCAGAGCTCAGAGAAAGAACACTCATCTCACTCATCCAGGGAGATTAGATTGTCATCAGAGGATGGAGGGACTTGCAAATTTCCTTTTCGGTGGCTGAGGGCCGGCGGTGTAGCCCGTCTCCTCCTCGGTGATTAAAGGAGGAGATCGAAGTGCGTTTGCGTCGCACGCCGAGAGGCTCATTACGATGCACTCGCATGTGGTTGCAAACAGCTTCGGCCAGGAGCTGTAATCCCCGATGTGCTTAACGAGGGGCCGACCGGATCCTTCTTGGGCGCAAGAGGGTCAGTCCAACTGGATGGCAGGCGGGCTGGAGGGCGGTGGGGGATTAGTGAAATACTTTTCTCCACTCGTGACGTCCCTCCTTCACCATGAGCAAAAAATTCTACAGCGGCGACGCTGTGGCCTCTGCACTAATGCCAGGGATGAACTTCCATCCATTTTCAACACCGCTTGCCCTTAACGGGGTTGCGAAGGGGGTGGGGGGGGGGGAGCCAGCTGACGACACCCTGAACGGCTCACCAGTCAGTCGCAGGTGACATGTAGAGATGAACAACCATTCACTCCCACACTCACACCGTCACCGAGTGGGAAGCCATCCCACGACGCCCGTGCACAAGTCAGGCGAACGGACCGCTGCACCATCAGCGACCGCAAGCGATTTTGAGTTTCGTGAAAGATGGTTGGATCGATTGTTTCTTAATGTGTGAAATTAACCATGTAGCAGCGCAAAGGAAGTTGATAACGATCCTTTGGATCGTTGGATCGCAAAATTGAATTTAAAAAAAATACGATGTCACTTGACGGCACACCCAAAAAAAAAACGACGTGTTGTACTGACGCGATTTTATATTGCCAAGCGGCTGTGCAAAACGAAATCATCTGGATCCACGGACAAAGTAGATGGATCGTCTACTTTGAAAAAGGTATCTGGATCAAGATGATTCAATTTTGTGCAACCACTCGATTAACTAAAATTGAGTAAATTCAACAATGTTTCTCGAGTGCCACACAGCACTGTGACTTAAATGATGATTCCTTTCAAACAAAACGACAGTCGATAGTGTTGAATGACGGCCGCGGCTTTTTTCGACAAGTTATCTAACTTGACATTTCCGAAGACCGAGCGAGCAGCAGCAAGCCTTAGAATTGGTTCGACCTGTTTCACCTTGAATGCCGAATGAGGTTTTCAAGGACGTAGGGCAACATTTGGCTGTGAATGAGGACGCGGCAACATCGCGACGACAACAACAATCAAAGCTGTCATGCCATTTACATCGTGGATGGCGAATTTCACCGACCCATTCATTTATTTATCGTTTTGAATTGGTTTGATTCTTTCTGTTACTCTGACTGATCTGAACTCTGGTGCCAATGACATCGTTGAGCAGAACCATGCGGGTCAACTGCAGTGGGCAGATGTGCCCTCAAGGTCCAGCTGTTATTTTTGTGGCAAACGTTCCATGACACTGAATTTGATGCAGCGTTCTGCACAGCTTTGTTTGTTTATGATTGCCTCCAAGGAGGTCAAGTATTTGTTCAAGGGTATCCTTTTGAGTCATCTGGTGAGAAGCCTTGAATCACAGACAAACAAAACCTTGCATGAACCTTGTGTTTATTATTATTATGATTTTGCTTCGGGTTTTTTGGGGCCTTGGCAAAAGTATTGAACTCAAGCATCCGAAACTTGTAAATGCTTGGAAATGGTTTCGGCCTTAATAGAGTTGGATGGTCTGCGAGTGTGCCCTGGTCACCTTCAGTGAAAGTTCCTTGGAATGCATTCCACTCGTCTGGTGTATTTGTCCAACTATCCATAGAACAATAGTCCCATCGCTGCAATTGAGAGAAACTCGATAAACCTTCTCTCAGGAGGACACCGCTGTTCCCTGAAATCCATTGGCCTGAACACTTTTTTTTCCCTCATTTTGTGGCTTTTTCAATTCATTTGCTTCATGCATTTTCATCCTCCAGCTTCTGGCCACTCCAAAGGAGCTGCCTCCTGGTTGCCGGGAGACCACGGCCATTATCACAATCATTCATCCTCCATCCTGGGCTCTCTGGGGACGCCGCTTGTTGTACACTGACATACTGCTTGTCCTCTCCCAGTCAAACAATTACTCAGCCCACAAATAGGGCCCGCGTCTTGCAACGAACCTTGGGAGGAAACTATTACTACTTGGTAGGCAATGGTGGCGTCCAAGTCTCAAACAAGAACAGTCAGTGGTCGTTAGGGTTCGGGGTGTTTCGGCTGTTTTGGTCGGCTTAGGGTTTCAAAGTAGGGTTTAGTTTCAAAGTGGGGTTTCAATGTAGGATTAGGATGTCAAAGTATGTGTAATGGGTTATCATATAATGTCACCTTTTACTTTCGTATTTTTTTGGGTGCAGTTCCCCCGAAGCATTCGCAATCTTGTGTCTGTGTGTGTGTGCGCGTGAGTGTGTGTGTGTGTGTGAGAGTGTGTGTCCTGGTGTTGTGGCTGTCATCTCGTGTTGCGCAGTCATATGGCGTGATGAGTGAAGAGCTTAGAAGAAAACCATTGTGAACACATTTTGTCTCTTGCGCCTTAAACAAGGACGGCAAGCATTACATCTTGATTTGGACTTGGCGAATGACAGCAGCCGTTGAACATTCAAGTGCTTTTCTTTTCATTTGTTTTTTTTTTCTTTTTCTTTCTCTGCATTAGCACTTCTGAGGTTTCCTCTTGATCGTACGGCCCCGTCGTGACGGCCTTCACATTTTCGCACTGAATAGATTCACAGACACAAATGGACAGGGTTTTTTTTTCAATTCGGGCTCTCGACATGCTGCACTTCTCTCAAGTGCCTTGAGATAAGTGTTATTGGAATTGAGCGCTATACCTAAAGCAATGAAACCAAAAATGAACTGACTTGAAATTGATTTGTATTCCTGAAAGAAATTAAGGTGTGTGATACTGAGCCAGTGACGCATGAATGTGTTTCTTTCCTCCAGCCGTGCATTTGTTGCATTTGTCAATCCCGAATGGAGACTTTAAGCAGTCTGGCGTGCTGTGACCAGAAAAACTTGCATCATCCGAAGATGACACCGCGACCAAATGGACCAAGCACATTGGCACAAGTAGATGACAGGTGAGTTGTGGGGGACGTCCTCACCTGTAAGCAGGCTAATCAGATGACGCTGGCCCACCTGGCGTCTCGCAGGCCACACGTGATCCCTAGACAAGAATGAAATGGCTCAGCATGATTTTTCCTCGCGCGCCGTGCGGGTTGCTTGACAGTTCGGTCGTCGAGATTGCTCCAGCGATGCGAAGCAATGTTTTGCGCGTGTGTGCGTGCGCGCGCGCGCATCAGATTACTCTTGATGTTTTGAAGGTTTTGCAGTAAGTCATCAAATTGCCGACACGCCGAAACACAGCAATAACATGCTGTCGAGCAGAAACTTCCTACCCGCTGACCTCTTCTGGGACTCATTTTGACAGTCGAACAGATTACTTTTCAAAAAGTGACCAGACTCGGCTCTGACCCGGCGCGCGCGCTGCCGGGGATGAGATGGACTCATCGGTGGCTGCGGCTGGTTCCACCTGGCGCGCGGCCACCGAGAGAGGAGAGAGACTGAGCCAAAGAGCCGTGTTCCAATAAATCACAATCCCATGCTGACTTTTATTCATCTATAAATGTCTTTCAGGGCAGAGAAGAATGGTGGCAGGACCACCGGAGGTTTCTTGTCGGGAAGGAAAAGAGCAAGCCACTTCAGCGTGCTGCAATGTTTTCCAACATGCTCAAAGCATTATTATTTATGCTGACTTGTGAGTCCAAATTCTAATGTGGAGCTGCTGCTTCGCCTAAAATGAGCCTAGCATCGGAAGATGAATGGAGATGAGGAAAGTGAGATGAGTCATTTAGCATGCGCTGCTGCACTTCATCCAATTCCAGGGCAAATCTAAGCAACTACTAAGCAGTACATAACGTATTGCTAGCTAAACTGTGATGTTAGCTTACCTGTCTTTGTGGGTTTTGCGGTGACGAATGAAGTTACACGTCATCGTTGTCTTCATTCTGTGAGGTAAAAAACATTTGTTTTGTCAAACAGTTTTGGCCAACGTCATCGACAAAATGATTTATTCATTCAAATTTATGATCTTTATAGCTGCTTGCCGGCGGCCCGGTAGTCCAGTGGTTAGCGCGTCGGCTTCACAGTGCAGAGGTACCGGGTTCGATTCCAGCTCCGGCCTCCCTGTGTGGAGTTTGCATGTTCTCCCCGGGCCTGCGTGGGTTTTCTCCGGGTGCTCCGGTTTCCTCCCACATTCCAAAAACATGCATGTCAGGCTGATTGGACGCTCTAAAATTGTCCCTAGGTGTGAGTGTGGGCGTGGATGGTTGTTCGTCTCTGTGTGCCCTGCGATTGGCTGGCAACTGATTCGGGGTGTCCCCCGCCTACTGCCCGGAGATGGCTGGGATAGGCTCCAGCACCCCCCGCGACCCTAGTGAGGATCAAGCGGTTCGGAAAATGGATGGATGAATAGCTGCTTGCACTTGTTGGCGTTTACGTAGTCTACACTACGAAGTGACCCTGACGGGTTGCCAGCTAGGTTGGTGCAAATTAAAGAAACATTTCTTTCTTTCTTAAAAAGGCAACTATGTACCGGATAACTTATCAAGCCATACAGTTCAAGTGAAAGTTACATAAGTCAAGTGTTTCCCAAGTTTTGGCAAGCAACTTGCGAGTCCCAAAAATGGCCACTCGAGTCTGACTCGTGTGAAGTCATACGACGCAAGTCCCCCCCATTTCCTACTAATGGCTGTTAGAAAGCCGCAGTTACTTGTTTACATTCAAACTTCCACTGGCAGCCAACCCAAGGTACGTCATGCCCACCGTGAGCAGAAGAAAACTAGTACAGTATCGCGGCGCGTCCATAATTTTTGTCATTAGGAAATGCTTGGTCCTGTGTGGCCGCCTCGTAGCTCAGATGACAAGTTCTGGTCCAACTTCCTCCACCACATTTACTGTAAGTTGCCCATGGCGTAACATAACAGTGGGTTGCCACCTTGGCTAGCGCTCCCCAAAAAAAACAAAAAATCTTTCAAAAGCACACATGTACTAAATGCAGATTTTCTACATATAAACAAAACTCCTTAAATCGGTGACTTAAATCTGACTCGAGTGAAGTCACGTGACTTGAGTCTGCCCCACCCCATCCCGCCATCTTTAATGGGCGAATTTCATCTGGGCTTTATCTTGCGTGACATCCGGCTGCCACTGCCAGTGCAACGCATCCATCTATCGCCGTGTGCCGTCAGGAAATCACTCTGCATTGAAACGCAACAGCTCATATGCACTTTACGAGTGTAGTAAACACGGTGAAGTATGTCTGGCGCGTAAGTGGTCAGTCGCCGAGCGTGCACCAAATACATCATTAAAACAGCTGTGGCATTTGAAATCAATGAAATGATGTGGAGGATATCCGCTAATAAACTGCTTTATGGTAATTAGTGGAACATTTCCAAAAAGCCTTCCCGACTCTTGAGTAGTTCACCGTGTCATTTAAAGTTTGTTCAAAATTTTACACTCAAAATTGGCATTTTTTATTTTATTTTATTATATTTCTTTTTTTACACACTCCACTCTTGACATAAAGACTAATGACCTGTTTGTCTTTGCCTCATAAGTGCACGGACAGAATTATTTCACACGCGCTCATAGGCCAACTCTAATAAAAATTAATGATGTACAAACACTGGTAATTAATCGGCAGCCGTATCGGCTCCTGCGCCGCCATCTTAGTCAGTGGTGGGGAAAAAAATCCCCCCGCCCCCTATTCACTCAGACTTCTCTTGGATGATGAGACTGCAATGACACAGCCATTATCTGAGAGGTAAAAAAAAAGCTGAAACGTAACCACGTGAGATGCTGGGACAGCCTTGCCAATGGCTATGTGTGCGTGAAACGATATCAACATTTATTTACCATGTGAAAACATATTACGGCACCGTTGATCTATTTCGTCATGGTTACTACCCAGTCAGCAAAAGCATCTGGCCCGGATTCGGCATGAAGCTGGCACAGCTGGCCTTGAGTCGGCACTGCCATAATGCATGTGGGCCGAACACGGCCCAGGAGTGGCAAAGGAGGCACTGGCTTGACTCTAGCAAACCAGATGAGGGCCAGTTGTGGAGTGAAGTATTTGGGCCAGAAATTAATTTACAATGGTCATTTTACGTTTTTTCGCCGGAAAAAAACGACCATGTCGAGTAATCCGTTTTTAGACAAAAAAAAAAGGCCATGCGTAAGGCGTTTTTAGCCGAAAAAAACGACCATGTATATAGTAAGGCGTTTTTAGCCGAAAAAACGACCATGTAGAGTAAGGTGTTTTTAGCCGAAAAAACAACCATGTATAGTCAGGCGTTTTTAGCCCAAAAAAACGACCATGTATAGTAAGGCGTTTTTGGACGAAATTTTTAGCCGAAAAAAACAACCATGTATAGTAAGGCGTTTTTAGCCGGAAAAACCGACCATGTATTGTAAAGCGTTTTTAGCCGAAAAAAACGACCATGTATAGGAAGGCGTTTTTGACCGAAGAAAACAACCATGTATATATAGTAAGGCATTTTTGGATGAAATTTTTAGCCGAAAAAAACCGACCATGTATAGTAAGGCGTTTTTGGCCGAAAAAAAACGACCATGTATAGTAAGGCGTTTGTAGCCGGAAAAAAAATGACCATATCTAGTAAGGCGTTTTTGGACGAAATTTTTAGCCGAAAAAACGACCATGTATAGTAAGGCGTTTTTAGCCGAAAAAAAACGACCATGTATATAGTAAGGCGTTTTTAGCCGAAAAAACGACCATGTATAGTAAGGCCTTTTTAACCCCCCAAAAAAACCCAGTGTTTGCAACAAGGTCACATCTTTCTCTAACCACCATTTGCAGCTTTATTGAAGAAACCTCAAAACAAACAAGCAGTTATGTGGTGGTGTTGCTCAGGGGTAGAGAAACCATGTCCCAAACTACCATATGGGTGTTCAATCCCCAGAGGTTGCAACCATATCCCTTCTTTCTTTGACCAACATGACAAGTAAGGCTAATTGAAGTCGTTTTTTGTATCGGAAGGCATTTTTAGCCAAAAAAAACGACCATGTATAGTAAGGCCTTTTTAACCCCCCAAAAAAACCGACCATGTATAGGAAGGCGTTTTGGGACGAAAAAAACAACCATGTGTAGTAAGGAGTTTTTGGACGAAATTTTTAGCCGAAAAAAACAACCATGTATAGTAAGGCGTTTTTAGCCGGGGAAAAAAAAACGACCATGTATAGTAAGGCATTTTTTGGACGAAAATTTTAGCCGAAAAAAACGACCATGTATAGTAAGGTGTTTTTAGCCGGAAAAAAACGACCATGTATAGTAAGGCATTTTTGGACGAAAAAAACGACCATGTATAGTAAGGCATTTTTGGACGAAAAAAGCGACCATGTATCGTAAGGCGTTTTTGACCGAAAAAAATGACCATGTATAGTAAGGCGTTTTTAACCAAAAAAAATAAATAACCATGTATAGGAAGGCGTTTTGGGACAAAAAGAACGACCATGTATAGAAAGGCATTTTTGGACGAAAAAAATGACCATGTAGAGTAAGGCATTTTTGGACGAAATTTTTAGCCGAAAAAAACGACCATGTATAGTAAGGCGTTTTTAGCAGAAAAAAACTACCATGTATAGTAAGGCCTTTTTGGATGAAAAAAATGACCATGTATAGTAAGGCATTTTTTGGATGAAAATTTTAGCCGAAAAAAACGACCATGTATAGTAAGGCGTTTTTAGCCGGAAAAAGACGACCATCCAAAAAGGCCTTACTTTACATGGTCATTTTTTTTCGGCTAAAACTGCCTTACTATACATGGTCGTTTTTTTCGGCTAAAGATTTTGTCCAAAAATGCCTTACTATACATGCAAGTCCTCTGTCTGATACGTGGCTGTTGCCGTTGTTATTTATCCTTTGTGAAATATTGAGAAAATGCCTGAAAAGCACAACATGCTGCATGTTTCTTTTCATACTGTTTAGCATGAGAGGGAACCTTGTCACACGCCTGTCATCAGCATATCAAGGCTAAACGTGGAATATTAAAGTCACGTGTGGCATATTAAGGTGACGGGAATCATATTAAAGTAATGTCAGGCACATTCTAACGACGTGTGGCATAACAATCCTAGACTGGTACCACAAAAACAATCACTCCCACACAATTCATGTTCAATCGAGTGTATTAAAGTTACGTGTGGCATGTCAGGCTCTGATGTTAAGGTTATGGTAGCTAAATGGCATAACTATCACAAACTTGTGTTGTCAAAACAATCACTCACGGGTGCTGTACATGTGGAGGATTAAATCTCGGTATGGCATATTAAAGTTACGCGTGCCATATTGCGGCCGTGTGAGTCACATTCAAGTTTATCAACAGGTGTCAGGATGTCATCATCGTTTTGTTGCATTGCTTTTAATTTTGGCTGGTTTTGTTAAGGTCGGTCCCGAAAGGAAAAAAAAAAACTAAAACGCTGCAGGTGGATGTTTTGACAAGTGATGTCAGTTCAGGTTGAAACTCGTCAAGTGTTAAACGGAGCCTCAAGGGTTGCTTGACCAGCTTTCCACGTCTTCTGCAGTTAAAAAAAAAACGTAGTCACTATCAACGGCGCGCACCATTGGTCAAAGCTCGTCATTCAACAGAATTTATTCCGGCAAAATTATTCCAGCCTGAGTTTGGGACTGAATGTATGCGTGACCTTCTCAATGCGCAAAAAACCCCCCAAACAAACAACATTTTACATTTAGATTACAAATGGATCCCAAAGGCATTTTGAGATATGTTTACCTTCTGCTACAGTCCATCACTGTGCATGCTGAACGAATGAGCAAGGGGCAAAATTATGCCGTACATTGCCATTTTTTTGAGGAATGCAACAAATAATGCCCAGCTGTATTTATGGACGTTGTTGAAATAATGCAAAGCCCTCATGAGTGCAGGTGCGTAACGATGTAACAAAATACATTTTTTTCCCCCCATTCCCGTGAGGAAATAATGTTCATGTTATGAGAATTTCATTAGCTGTATTGTGAAAGAAAATTCATCATATTTTAAGAACCCCTTCCCCACAGAATTATGGAAATGAAGTTGTAATTGATGGGAAAAGTCCAATTTTTATGAAAAAAAATTAAAGCTGTAACTTGACAGGACTAGAGTGATGACTACGTTTTCTTTTGAAATATCAACTATGAATGAGTGCAACCTGCTGTAAATATGAGCAAAAGTTGTTTTGTTAGCGTTCCGTGTCTGCCAGTGAGCCCAAAACAGAGTAAGAGGAGAAGTCATTATCAACACGGTTCAGGCTGAGTGACATGCTCCCTAATTAGAGCCGCAGCGGCGTTACCGGGCGGAGGGCAAAAACTGTCTCATTTTGACAATGATGGAAGATGAATGAGAAGCTTGTTTGCAGACAAAAATGTGAGCGAGCGAGGACGCAAGCGCTTCCTTTGCTTGCCTCCGGCACAAGCTGACTCAGTTTCTCCGCTCGGCGTTTGTGACGTCACCCCGACCGGAGGTCATGTGATGACATTGGCGCACACGCGCTCCGGATGGCCTACGCGAGCGGGCGTGTTTCCAATGCCGCCGGTGACATTTACTGAGTTAAAGGTTAATGTTAATCGCCGCTGTGTGGTAGAGATGCATCAAAGAACACGTGCGACCGAGCGGCACGCGTTCGGAAAACGGCGCACTCCGGACAGCAGTGGAATCGAAATAACATAAAATATTGAGCTTCTGCAAGATTTTTTAAGACCTGCCTTGTTTAAACAGTTTTTTTTTAAAGTATAAGTTGATTTTTCTTGGAAAAAATAGAGCATTGTAATTTTTCTTTCCAAAGTAAAGTATTGCTCTCACCCAGCCCCCCCAAAAATGCAACTTTCATTAAAAAATATGAAACATTACTCTTTTAAGATGAGCACAATTCATCCGACACGAACATTTGCTCAAAAACAAAAAATGGCTTTGCTCCTATAAGATTGACTTCCCCAACTCTCCCTCCCATATTGTCATTGACTTATTCTTGAAAAAAAAAATATATATATTTGTTTTAATTTTGGCGCAATAGTTTTATTCTTTAAAAGTGAAAATGATGAGAAAAAAAATGTTCTTGTTGCAAAATACATCTCATCTGATGATTTCTTTGGGGTCAACATTTTCTGGGCTTTACGTGAAGCAAAATGCGTCTTGTTGTCCTTTTACGTACATGAATGAACTTTTCAAGTAGGCGGCAACTGGGGCATTTCCTTCCAAGATGGGACAACATCCGCGCCCACCGATCACTTGATCTCTGCTCGATGACTCGGCACATCGTCGCACAACTGTCGTCGGGTGCTACTACTGCACAATCGTCCCCTTTCATTTCGGAAAAGTCTTTCCATACCGACATGCCGTCTCTTTGTTTCTCGTCATTGCTTGTTATTGCGATACTCGTGTAGCCTGTACTACCGGAGACAAATTCCTTGTGTGGTCTCCACACTTGGCCAATCAAGATGATTCTGATTCTGATCCTGCTCTCCAATAAAAGAAGATTGGATACATTTGGCCGTATGCTTGAAAGTGAAAGTACAGTGTATTTGCTATCGTTTCAGTTGGATGCACTCGCATCTTTTTAAAGCAAAGCTAATTTGGCGATTCAAATGGCTCTCTTGTTCTACTCCTACATTGAGCGTTGCGAGGACCACTTCTTTTGCTTTCTTTTTGTTTCGCTTTGAGTATAAACACGGGTTTCGGCGGCAGATGAGGAAGATGAAAGCGAGCTCACGCGCCTCGCCGTCCTCCGATGGCTGCGACAACTGCGCTAGCTTGACAGAAGGTGGCCTTTTGGGAAGGAGGGGGCGGGGGGTGGGGGTGGGGGGAGGGGTGATATGACAGAAGGCTCTTTGTTTGGCCGGGTATGTCAAATGGCTGCGATTGTTTCCATCCGGGGTTCATCTGTGAATCCCTCGCCGCTGACAACACACAAAAGTCGAGCAGCACAATCACTCGCAACTCAGGAGACATCATCGGCAAACAATCGCAAGAGAATGCAAAGAAGCATAATCATATGCATATGAATCCACATATGGGGGAATCAACTCAGAATTCGACAAGATTAAAGTCTTTTTTTTTTTTTTGGAATCAAAGAAAAGTCCGAGTGCACACAAACAGATGGAGTTTATCAACAAAAATTAAATATTTATTTAGATTTTTCTCTCTTTTTTTTCAGTTTTCCATACATTGAGGTTGACGTGAATTTTAGGTTGTCGGTATAAGGAGGGATGCGGCCAGTTCATTCGTTATACCTGTAAACCTCCTTCCCGGTAAAGTAAAAAATAACAATACAAACCAAGAGGAAACATGACGCAAAGTTAACTTCGGTTTTGTACACACACAAAACAAAAATGAGGAGATAAAATTGGCAATTCCATGAGACACGTTTTGTATCATTTGTGCCTTCAAGACTGTGGAAAAAAACCCGCACAATTTGCAGTGTCCTTCCTCAAAAAAAAAAGAAAAAAGAAAAGAAAAAATCACAACTGCAAGAAGCCACAGAATTGTTTTTCTTTTTGCTTTTTTACACACCACCCATCTCACATTTTGAATTGAGCAAAAGTGTTTATAGAAAAAAAAAATTGAAATATACTGCAGGGTCAAACTCACACAGCTGGTCCCTTTCTTTCTTATTTGTCCTTTTATTTCTGCCTTCCAGTGTCAGATTCCAGTGAAAATCTGTACGAATAAATAAATACAAAAGCAAATAAATACATAAATATCAACACCCCATTTAAAAAAACAACACACCATTTTTTGAAGGGTTGCCTTGGCCATCTGCAGCATCCAGTGTGGGAAAAAAAACCCCAACCAAACAAAGCTCCTGGAATCAAATGATGTCACCAATCTGAGGGTGAGCACTGAGTGAACAAAAATATAGGGACACCTGTTTATTTTATTTTTTTTTAAGTCAGTCAGCTGGTCAAAGTAAAGTTGAAGTACTCGATTGTGGCGCTCTAGCGTTGGACTGTTTTTCACCATGACAGTCTTGCTGTTTTCTGGCTCACCCCCCGTCCTACTTTTTCCAGGAAGCGCCTTTGTTGGAACCAGTCGTTATCCGACGCAACCGGACATGCAGTTAGCTAGCTATCTTTGCCCAATTCCCAAAAATGCATCTTCCCTTCACATGCTCCATTGGCGTGATTGCTTTAGAGCGCCTCGTTGTTGGCCATGAGTGCGCACATAACAGATGGATGAGAAAGAGAGCGGAGAAAAAAGGCCAACATGGCTGCCAGCCTGCGGAGCACTGGCCTGGCCGCTTTAGAGCGCTTTGTTGTGGCGACGTGGAAAAATACAATCTGGTGGGATATTCCAGTCACACAAGGCTTTGGGCGGATGTATTTTCATGGCTCACCAACGTAATTATGTGTAGGTATCCGAAAGTTGCAAGAAGAATAGCATCGGGAGTAGTCGGGGTAGTGGTGTATGGCCATTTGGTAGTTGTCGTTGGTCATCGTCTTCGTCACACCTTCATCTCCGCCACAGGCCTCAACGGTCTTATTGCACCGAGCTTCCATTCATCTTCTCGTCTCTCTGTCCTTATCATCTGATCGTCATCATTTTGGACTCCCCAACCTTGATTCCTCGCCGTCTCGTCACCTCACTTTGGGATTGGCCGCACGTCTCTGTCAACAGGTCGCGTTGCTCCTTTTTCCTCGGGGAACACCGCACACGGCGAAAAGTGGGGCCAAAGCAACCCAACGTGTCGAATGTCCCCAATCTGAATACAGAGCGGCTCAAACGCCCTTCCGAGCAGTCGAAATCAGTCCGAACGCACCACGCACGGCGGCAGGAATATTTCATTTGATTATCTTTGGAGCCATCACGCCAATCAGAGCGAAATGGGGTCCAAAATCCTGCTTTGCGAAGCAGGCTTAAGACTCCATATTTTCCAGAGATGCGAGTCTGAGTTTGAATTGTTTATTTGTGCATGACGATTGAGTTGCGATGGGAACCGCTTCTCTTGTCCAAAGTCGGCTCACCTGTGACGCTGCTGATGAGAAACCGATATGAAAAAACGGATTTTGGGCTCCAGTCCCACCCCGAATTGATGAAACGGTTGATGAAAATGTACGTCCCGATACTTTTGCCCACACGCACAGACGTTCCTGCGCTCTCATTCAACGATTTACATTTGCTGCTGCTTTCGCCTTCACTTTGACAATTCCGTGACGTTGCCGTCCCCTTTCTCTCACGGCTGTCACACTCAATTTCCAAGTAAAGTCTCTCAAAAAAGCCAAAACCGGGTCGGGGAAACCAAGAGAGACGAGGAGGTCTTTTTGCCGTCTGTGCGTTAGGAGAACACAGGACAAAGAAAGAGGAGATATATAGAAGCAGTCTCTCTGCGGGACGGGACGCGCTGCTAGGACCCGTCCTCGTCGGGCTTTCCCGGCGCGTAGTAGCCCGCCAGCTGGCGGAATCGCGGCCCCCAGTCACTGAGGTACGAGAAATCCTGCTCGGACGTGGTGGACAGTGTGTGGATGGAGCTGAGCGACAGCGCGGGCGAGCTCGTGCCCTCGAAGGCGTACGTCTGGAACGAGTCATACGGCGGCACCGACAGATCGGCGTCGGCCTGCTCCACCTTTTTGCGGATGTAACCTTTGAAGAGTGAGAAGTCGGCGGCCGAGGCGTGCTCGGCCGCCCCGCCCGCTAAGCGGCTCGCCTGCAACCACTGCGGCAGCGTGCGGACATCCGGGACCGATTCGGCGGCGGCGGCGGCGGCGGCGCTCTTGGCCTCGGGGAAGTCGTAGAGGTTCCTGAGGGCGCTCATGTCGTACGCCTGCGTGTCCTGCTCGCCGCCGCCCTCGTCGTTGTACTTGATGACGTTGTCCCGCATGTCCTCCTCGTCCTCGGCCATCCGCTGGCCTTTCCGGTGGCGTTTGAGGGTCAGGATGAGCAAGACGAGGACTGGAGGGGCAAGGGGGGGGGGGGGGGGGGGTAGAAAGAGTTACGTGACACTTAGTGGAAGGACGGTCAAAAATACATCGTTAGCCTCAAGTACGGAGGTTTGAATCATCAAACATGAAACCTTGAAGGGGACTCGTTATGGAAAAGCGACGCTTCGCATAGCAGGGGCGGGCAAGCTTTTCTGTTCAGGGGCCACATTTGATGGTTAAAAAGACAAGACGGGCTGTGTCATTCGTAGAGGATGCCTACACAAAAGATGCGTCATGATCCCGTTGTCCGTTTGCTGTTTCCTCTGCCGGCTGGGTCGAGTGGATGCGCGTATTCCATTTATCTCGCTCCGTTGTTCTTTAGAAACTTTGGATTTGTTTTTCAAATGCCTTTGATCCGTCTGACTTGCGCAGTTCAGGTTCGGCTCCTTTTGAGGCGCTCGCCAGATTTAGTCGTTTGACTTGCACACTCAAGATTTGATCCTTATTTTTACTTTAGCATCCATAAATGATGATGTTTACCCTTCCTAACTATAAACTCCTCTCCTCTCTCTTGCCTCTTGGCTTGAACAAAGGTAAAAGTGACGGTTAACATTCACTTATCCTGCTCCTGCCGGACATAATATGAAACCAATAATCCATCCATCCGTTTTTAAATCCGCTTCTCCTCATGAGGGTCGCGGGTGTGCTGAAGCCCATCCCAGCCGTCTCCAGGCAGTTGGCGGGGGGGCGCCCCAAACTGGTTGCCGGCCAGTCACAGGACACTCGAAGGAACATCTGCACCGCAAAGTGCACTCGGCGTTGTCCTTATAGACTTTGCTACATCAAAAAAAAAACCTGCCCGGTGCATGATGGATTTTCCACTGAGCGCCGCCATTGAAACTTTGATTTGCGAAGGCACAGCAGGAGGCTAAGGGGGAGGGTGAGGGGCATTTTTGTGTATTGTCAGGTTTTCCCATTTGAAATGCATGAGGATTGATTGTGCAGCCTCGCCCCCCCTGCTTTAAATGACTCAAAAGGAGGGAGGCATGAGCTTGATATCAATACTCATTCAAGCCTGAAGAACGTCAAATTGTGAGGATGCATCGGCGCTTTAAATGAGAGGCAAGAGCACAAAGATTACTCGTAATTACAATGAAAATAAAATGAAAAACCATGACAAGTCCAATGTGCACTTTAGAAAATAGAAATTAATGGGGGGGGGCCAAAAAAAAGCGAAATAGTTGATAGCCGTCAAGCTCCACGTTAGAGAACAGCAAATTGTGCAAAAAAGGACTGAAACATTTCACAGTTGGACGCGTGTTGGGATGCGTTTTAGGCTCGTACTGAAATTTCACCTGAAAGCCAAACATCCCGAACTCTTGGTGCGTACTGTACACTGGATATGTGTTGACACTTCAAATGTTAGAGCACAGCAAAGGCTGGCTTCCCTGCCATTTTTTCTCGTTCCTTCAATGTGACATTCAAAAGACCATGACTCTATAAATATCCGTTTTGTTTGGTAAGACATGTTGTTTATCTTTCGCTTGCTGTTTTAAGACGCTACAATTCATCTGTTGGAGTCGAATGGCGTCCGGCTGCGTCCCGTCTCTAGAAGAGAACAATTATAGGACGGCAGCAGAAAAGAGATCATTACCCGGCAGTGTTCGGGAATCAATTCCTGAAATGCAGGCGGATATGAAACGGCCACAAATGACATGGTGGGTTCAGCCCCCCCCCCCCTCCCCCCGACGGAGGAACGCGCGGCGTTTGATACGGCGACCCCGCCAACAACGAGCATTAACACAAAGACAAACGGCACCCATGCGCACGGCGCGGCCCTCGCATCGGCTGTGTCCGGGGAATTTGCATGCCGGCGTTGTTAGATGGTAGCCTTGGAAGTTCAAATCCTTCCATCATTTGCCTTCTGTCCCCAGAGGGTGGCTGCCAATCAGCTTACAAAATACTGCACGACACTACAACCGAAAAAGAAGCACGATAATAACTTATTTTATACTATACTATATATATAGCCTATCCCATCCCAGCCATCTTCGGGCAGGAGGCGGGGGACACCCTGAACCGGTTGCCAGCCAATCGCAGGGCACACAGACAAAAAAAAACATCCGCGCTCACACTCATACCTAGGGACAATTTAGAGTGTTCAATCAGCCTGCCGTGCATGTTTTTAATACGTGGGAGGAAACCGGAGTACCCACGCAGGCCCGGCGAGAACATGCAAACTCCACACAGGGAGGCCGGAGCTGGAATTGAACCCGTGACCTCTGTGAGGTGACCTCTGTGAGGTCGATCCATCCATCCATTCTTCCATCCATTTTCCGATCCGCTTATCCTAACAAGGGTCGCTGGGGGTGCTGAACCAATCTCCCCCCTGCACCCCCCCCCCCCCCCCCAAGAGATCATTTTGGTGATTTCTTGGGGTCCCTCAAAGATGAACTTGTCCTCAGGATTTTGGGGGCCCTCCGGAGCTTGTTTGACTGAACCACACGACATCATGATGCGGCCACGACAGAGAAATAGCCAATGCTTCGAAAAATCTGCTCTTTTGATTCTTTTGCTTTTTTATGTGTCCATTCAGGGATGATTTTGAGCATTATCTGGGCTCCTAAAAAAGAACAAATTGTCCCAGAAATTTTGTGCGATTTCCACGATATTTCCTACTCTTTGGAATACAATCATCTCGGCCATTTTTGTGCGATTTCCACGATATTTCCTACTCTTTGGAATACAATCATCTCAGCCATTTCTGATAATGGTCACCATTAGTATAAAAGGTGTAAAAAGTCACTTTCATGCTCCCTTAAAGAGCCTTATGAGACGAAAGGGAGCCTGACTGAACTCGGAACGTGGACGCCGCGCACCATTTCTCGCTGATAACATCCAATCACTCGCCTCTCACATTGTATGCTGGGCTCCACTGGGAAGGCCGCGTCTAGGACAATTGTGTTTATTGTTCTCCGACGTGAATGGGCCGAATTAATTGCCACGGGGTTCGGGGAGGAGGCGGCGGGGATGGACGGTCGCGTGGTAAATTGAGCCGCGCACCTCCGCGCATACTAACACGGGCGCAATGCGTTCAATCCTAATGAGGCGAGTGTCAGCAGGGGGGGAGCTCTCTCAACTCCATCGTACGTGCAGATGCTTGTTGTGCAAATAGACCGGGCGCGGAAGATTTAACCTTGTGACAAACCCGCGCCCAGAGCACGCCGGCCCCGCTGCCTATTAGCCGCACAGACACTACTGAATATATATATTGGCTATTGAAAAGGCAGTTATCTTGGGGAATACCAAAGTAACCCATTACAGTCATGTATTACATTAATGCAGTAACAAAGTCATATCACGAGTTCTTTCTGATACTTTGGGAATATTATTGGAGCGATTGGCTCCAGTAATGCATCACATTATCAGGCCCACGAGACAAAATTAGATTGTGGAGTGAACCATTCGGCAGCAGGGGAATTTCTTTCTTGTGTTCGGTGGTCAGATCAGAGTTTAATCTGTATTCCAAAGGATTTATTTATTACTTTCTCACCACCACACTTTTGCAATACATTCCCTACTTTTTCTCTTTCTATGTATCCTTAGCTCAATTATTAATTGTACTTCAATCTATTAAAAAATAATAATAATGGCATACTGATAATTGGAACATATATTTGCAATATAAACGTGTCTTTCCTACGTGTGTAAATTAATTTTTGTATGTTGATCATTTTATACCTGGTGTACAGTCTGGGATTATTTATTTATTGGACATAAATCAGATCAAATATTTAGATTTAAAAAAAAAAACTACATCTTGCTCTCAATGAAAATGTGAATCGGGGGGGGGGGGGGGGGGGGTCGTGATGTCCCACCATAAAGTCGAATCATTAAACATTGTACTCCAAAGGGCAGAGCTAACTTTCCAAGCTATGGTTGCAAATTTCGCATTTCCCTTTGGAAATGTTGAAAGCATTAATAATCAATCATCCATAAAAAAATGAATTTAAAAAGTAATAAGTAACGTATTATCCTACAGAATGCATTCCGTTCAAATGCCAGAAAGTAGTAACATTACATTTTAAAAGTAAGTTGGGTGATTGTGTGACTCCAGTATCCTTTAACTGAAAACATTCCAGTTTTGCATCGTTCAGTCAAAGCCCTGAAACCTGATCAAACAATTGAAAACCGAAATGAATCTGTATTGTATCGTCTTATTTTGCAAACTGAATTTCTTTCCCAAATCCCCCCCGTCTTAACTTCGCCAGGAAATTTTCCACCCGGTTGCAAAGCGAGTCGGAACGGCACGGGCCTCGCGCACTCCTGCGCGCAGCGCCACGCATCCCTCCCAAGCCGATGTCTCGATAAGCACTCCTGACAAGAATGATAATTTGCCCCGGGGCTGCGCTGTGCTCGTCCGAGCCGGAAGTTCATCGCCAGCAGATGGGGAGTTAATTGCACTGGAGGCACACAGATGCCGCGGCGTCGGCGGCGTGGATTCATCACGCCGGGCCTTTCAATGAACGGATGGAGGAAGGGATTGTTTGTCAAGTAATTAGGAGGGAATTTGCTTTCATTTTGGGCCAACAATTGATGTAACAGAGAGGCGGTCCCACCTGAGGAGAGCGGTGATGCCCGCTTTAACTGCTGCTGTTTGCGTGTGTCGACGAGGTACATGCTGCAATCGTGCGCGCGAACTCGCAGAGTAATTCATCCGTCCATTTTCCATTGAGCGTGTCCTCATTAGGTTCTTTGGTAACAGGGAGCCGATCGCAGTTGATTTTGGGCGAGAGACTGGTCAGATAGCAGTCACGTAGATAATATAAAATCTATTTCCCCCATTGAAACCATTTCAAATGTCATTCATCTGTTCCAGCCCTTCCCAAAACACCACAATGTGATGAACCCCCCCCCCCCCCCGCCCCCTCCCCCGGATATTGCCCTGACGTATTGTAAATTACTAATCGTTGCTGTCGATGTCCAAATATTGTCAAATTCATTTATATACTGTAGACAAAAGTGATATAAATGGTTGTTCCCCGCTTCATCTGTTAATTTTTACGCATCATTTAAAGTGGTAAAAATAGCTTCACAACAAATACATTGGCACTCTTAAAAGCAACTTATGTCAGAGAAGAGTTGCAAAAACGCTGTCTACTTCCCGGTTCTGCAGACACCATGTCGTTTGATCTTCACCTCTACTTTACTTTTCGACAATAACGAGTGAAAATAGCACTGGGGTCAAAAGTCAAGCACACACACACATACGCACACACTGCGGTACATTCATTTGCATGTACCTTTAAGGGGCGTGGCCTCACAAGTGATGTTTACAATATGGAGTTTTGAATGTTTGCGTCTTGCTCCATGCTTCCAGCTTGCCCAGTGTTTTCATTTTGTATTTGTGTCGCTGAATGTTTGCTCGCTCATCACTTGAATTTTGGCTTGCAATAAAATGCCCCCCCCCCCACCCCCCCGACTGAGGCTGCTCGAAAGTGCTTTGCTGAGACACTTCACTCCATTTCCTACCAATCAGTCAGCCTGCATGGCATTAGAACGGCGACAAAGAACCACTCCCTCCTTGAAACGGATAAGAGTCTCCTTACGGAAGATGCATAGCAAAGCAAAAGGGCAACAACAAAAAAATTGCTCATATGTTTACATCCATTACGGTAATGTGAATATCCAACACGCTGATTGAGTGAGTGTGCTTCTTCTATTTACGCAGTTATGTTTAGTTCCAGATTACCCCAATAGATATGAAATTTTACTCCCCCAGTTCATTGTGGATTGTTCATGTTTTTGACCACACACTTGCACACTAAAGCTGAATTCCCTCTTTCGGGATTTTAATCAGTATATAAAAAATAAAAAATAAATAAAAAATTATTGCATCATTTAATTTCTAAAAAAGACAAACTTTTTTGATGTTGAGCTTTTGTGCGTGATACCATTTTGATTGTGGTTTCACTGCATACAATAAACTGCTTCATTTTCCCTCGTTAACCTTTGATTGTGAACAAAATACATCTTTTTAAAAATTGCATAATGTTAGTTCAGGAGTGCCTAATAAAGTATCCGGTGAATGTAATCCCCTGTATATGTTATCCGCTGTTGCTAAAATGGTAAGGTGCCAGGAAAGAGTCCAAAAGCGTTTTGAAAATAGCAGAAACTCCTCGAGGGGGCTCGTCTCAAAGTGCTCCATTTGTGCATCTGCTTTTTGTATCAAGCCTCCCAAGGCTTGCCATGCTTTTCATTTTTGTGTCTTTGAGCTCATGTGACTGACGGCAAACAACACAAACAGAGTTGCCTTTAATAGCCAGCAGAGGATGCATCTGCCCCGCGTTTGTGGATGCTTTTAAGAAGGGGATGAATAAGTGATGCTCTGCTCCCGAGAAGATGTTCCGCTTAATGGAGGCAAATTCAGAACAAGTCTCATTAGGACGAGCTCTTTTACAAGACACGGATAGCGGTGTGAGTCACGCTCGCAAAGCAGCGGTGTGTCGCGTCATCCATCATTTAGGTGGCGTCTTGCGCTCGCTACTGGTATGAAGACTGTTTATGAAAAGTTCACACAAGACAACGCCGAATCTCACCGATCTCCGCACCTAACACGAGCTTGGACGAGCATATATGTAAAGTCTTGTCAAGTGGGTTTATCCTTACACTCAATCTCAATAAGAAGCAAAGCGGGAAGTCCCAAATGCCATTGACATTGTACTGTTCCTTCTAATTCGTCCGTCTTGGCCACCAGGAGGCAGTACAATAGCTACGCCATACTTGTAAATACACAAAGAAGACAATCTCTTCAAAGCAAAGATACAGTTGTATGAGTTGATTTTTGGATCAAGAGTATACGCCGGTGCTTGAAGGGTTATACCCGGGGGTGCGCGTAAGTAGCGCTTTTCGTGCTTTTATTTTGAAAGTGTAAAGAGTTGACACTTCACTAAACACATCCCGCTTGTGTTATGAAAGAAAAAAGTAGCACTTTCAAAGCATATTTATTATTTATTGGTATCTAAGCATTTCGAAGCTTTTGCAGCAGCGAGAAATATCACAACGCTTGAATTTCTGTCCTTGTGGGAGAGTCTGCTGCTGCATATTGCAACGCAGCAAAGAGTCAATGGGGGAAATTAGGGGGGAAAAAAACAACAACAAACCAAAAACACTCGCTCGGCCTTGAAAAACCGAGAAGACGCAAACAGCGCTTCGTCATAAATTCACGCGAAGACATTTTCCAAGCTGCGTCTCGTGAGCTGAGGACACACGTGCCGATAAACGGAACAAATTTGGGCGGGTACCCAATCAAAGGCGGCAGAGGCTCAATTAGTGGATATCTCAGCGAGATTATCCGATGTTTGTTTAAAGCTTGGCGCGCACATATCAATAATCGGGACGAATTGGAGAATGTTTGCCCCCGTTTGATCAAACTCAGTAAAAGCACGATTATTGGATGGATAATCTTTGAGATGACGTTGAAAGATTATCATGTGGCGTGGTGCGTTCAGGGGCATGCATGCATGTAGACAATCATGTCAAATTCAAACACCCCCCCCCCCCTCCCCTACCCCATTCTGATTAAAATCAGCAAAATCCCGATTATCGGTTGTCTCGAAGAGATTATCCCGTCCGATTGTCCCATCGTGTGGAATGCGTGAAAAGTGCTCGGCTCGGTATCAGGAAAAACCGTCGAAACGACCGTACATGGTTGAACATTTACGACCGCAAATCCTCCGCGGTTGTGTTTTCTTTCATCAAACGTTTGTGATGATCGTGACTGCAATAAAAATCAGTTGACACCAACTATGTTTTTTTTTTTTTTCCCCCCACATCGTGTGTGGGGACTCAGTTAAGAAATGTGAGTAGACGGCATTAGTGCAGCCCCCCTGATCGAGTCATCGAGTCCACTGCCCCTGGTGGCTTGTTGACCTGACGGGCGCTCCCGGGCCCATCCTCATGAAATGTGCTTACGCATCCATCAGCCACCCATTTATCCTCCGATACAAGCCATATATTCACGAGTTACCTCTGCCCGCTTACCTATGAGGATGAGCATGCACACCAGCAGTGCTATAAGTGCCCCCGGGCTGAGCGCCGCGCTCATGACGTAGGCTGTGGCGTTGCAGGACTGGATGGTTCCCGCTGTGAAAGAAAGAAGGAGAACCCCCCCAAAATATTACATCGAGGCAAAGGCATGAGTCACTTCAGTGGACACTGATAAAAGTCATCCAGAGCGGAAGAGTCAAGTTTGCAGTAGATGACGGCTTTGACCCTCCTGTGTGGCCCCTCGCCTTGCGTTTTGGGGCTTCGAGCAGCTAAGCAAAGAGCAAAACAACACGGGCGACCTTTCAGCGCGGCTAACGCTGATGGTGATGCTGATTGCCGCTAATGGTGCTCACCTGTATCACAGCCGCAGATGTGAATGGTCAGGGTGCCCGTGGAGCTGAGCGAAGGGGGGCCGCTGTCACCCACCAGGATGGGCAGGAAGTAGACGTTCTGCTCGTGGCGGTTGAAGCCCGAGCGCTGCGTGCGGACGCCGGCGGTGGTGTCTGGGTTGGGTGAGAGGGAAACTGTGTCAACGTAACGTGCCTGCCGCGAGTTTCCGAAGACACTTGAGAGTACAGCAGCCAAAGCAAATAAGAGACCCTTTTCGGAGTTGGGCAAGAGTTGCTATGACAACCACAGTGACGCTCTTTGAATCTCCTGTTGAATGGAAATTCAAGATTTGCAACATTTATCCTGTGTGGTCCCCCCCTCCCCCCACACCCGCCCCCTCATAAACGAACATGAACGCACGGGGAGAAAATGAGCAGAACCAACAGAAATGAAAGATCAGGGCTTCGTGTAAGAAGCCCGTCCTGCAGACGGAGATGGATGGACGAGAAATCATGCGGAGGCTTTGACAAATCGAGTCGGAGCAGCTTGGTGGGCACACTTGCATAGGAGATATCGAGCAATCCGTCTTCCAGAACGTACATCAGCATTATCCATGCCGCACCGGTGTTCCTCTGGCATGCGACTAAGACAATCACTCTTTTAGCGCTTGTGTGCAGGAACGTGACACCCCTGAACTTGTGCTTTGGACTTTGGCACAGCGACATTTGTAAAGGCTCTTCCCAAAAAGACCTGAACATAGAGGATTTCGCACACCGTTAGGACAATTATTGATGCTATTTTTTTCATCCATCCATCCATTTTCTAATCCGTTTATGGTCACTAAGGTGGCGGGCTTGCCAGAGCCTACTCCAGCTGACTTTGGCCACTAGGCGGGGGACACCCTGAACCCGTTGCCCGCCAATTGCAGGGCACACGTTGATGAACAACCATTCACGCTCACACTCACACGCACGGAAATTTTTGAGTGTTCCATGAACCTGACATGCATGTTTTGGAATGTGGGAGGGTACCGGAATACCCGGAGAAAGCCCACACAGGCACGGGAAGAACATGCAAACTCTTCACAGGAAGGGTGGAATCCAGGAAATCAAACCCTGGACCTTTGCAATGAGGCGGACGTGCTAACCACCGTGCTGCCCTATTGAAACGATATCTTGAGTCAGTTTATGTTCTATTACGAATCAAAGTCAAATTCAATCCAGTCTGTTTTGAAGTGTGGAACGAGAGAAATAAGGCAAGAGAACTGATGACAAAAAAGTGCTCACGCAGAACAGGTTCACAATTTGGAACACTAAAACTTTTAAATGATTTAATTTCATCAAACCGAGTGCTGAAAATCACTCGCGTTGCCGTAAGCGTCGTGGCGAGAATCAGCGGAAATTGGTGGAGCTGATGCTCGCTTTTCCTGACGACCACTGACAGCATTAAGAGTGTTCATCAGCGCGACGGTGTTGGTGATCGGTGGGTTGGGGGCGGGGGGGAGGGTCCACTCTCTTTTCTTCTCTTCTATTCTGTTCATCATGGCGTGTGCGGAGGCTCGCAGACGGCATGACGAAGAGAAGATACGACAGATTGAAAGTGACAGGTTGACAAATGTGTCTACCGGAGGAGGCACGGGAGAAGCCAATAACAAGAACGGGTGGGAGGATTACAAAGTCTGCGTGTGTGTGTGTGTGTGGTTCCCCCCTCCACCCCACCCAACCACACACACACACACTTATACAAGGTTCACTGTAGCATGGGTGTTTTTGATTACCTTCCGTGGCCTACCGCATATAGAATGCAAACAAAGACGTGCGCTGGGTCGGCGCAGCCGGCGACCTTTGCATATACTTAATCAGACACATACACACCGCGTCACGCTAGCGCAGCGGAAATCACACATGCTGATGGATGTGTGCATGAACGTATGCGTGCGTGCGTGCATACACAGCTGGAGGAAGCTTGAGGGATGCATCTTCCTGCCCATTTGTGCGTGCGCGCAGGTTCACGCTCAGGCTGCAGCGGGCCTCGCTCGCTACCTCAGCCAGCGCGGTGACATTTCTCCATAGCTCAGGCTGCTCCCGTGACATTTTCCCGGTGTCACATCAATCTTGATTTAGCCGCGTGTCACGTTGGCTTAAGTCCGCGCCTTTAATCGAGAATCTGCCCACGTGGTTTTTTTTTTTTTCTTTCTTGTTTTCCGAGAGGGGACAAGGCGAACCAGGCAAAAGGATGTGCGGCACAGCGATAAACGTCGCCTCGTCTGAAGTTGGCGAAAAGTCAATCACCGGATATTATGCTCCGGGTGTTTATTGAGTCGAGCTGTCAGTCATCCTTGTTACGGGAATAGTTGTTGTCATCTGGGCCGCGCTTTGCTAACTTTTACACGCAACAACATGGAGAACTGGGACATTATGACTCCAAGAAGAACAACAAATGGACACGTGTTATGTAAAATGGCGTGTAGACAAATAGTTGGGCCTATAGTGTAAAACTGAAGAATAGAGCCGCGCCTAGTAGCAGGCAAACTGCCTATTGTGTTCGTGTTGGTTGATGCATTTCCTAACGCCGCCAATCAAAATAACGAGAATGTACAACTCATCAAAAATAAAAATGGTGGCAGACGCATTTTAGAGTCATCTCGATTGAAGCCAATCACAAGCCCATCCATATTTATATCATCACAGGCTTTTTGCACCCCCCCCCCCCGTTCACTTGCTGCTTTGATTGGGCTTGGAAAAGAGCGTGAAATATGCAAATGATAGAAAACAGTCCAAGAGAGATTATGTCACAAAAGTCAAGCATATTGTGATGTACCGGTCGCAAATGACCCCGTCGCAACTGAGCGGCGAAAGTTTGCGAAGATCTGTGCACCTCGCAATTTTTTTTTTTTTTTCCAGCAGAGTTCGTTCAAGGTCGCAAAGACGGCGTCAGAAACTGTTTGCAAGCATTAAAAACTTTGGGAAGGTCTGGCGAACGTCTTTGCAGATTTATGCGACATTTCAACGGACCCTGACCAAAAAAAACAAAACAAAACATGTAAACGCACTTGCAAGTGAGATACGTGCTTCAGTAATTAGCCGTTTTGCGGCTTTTGCTTCACGCACTCACCTTTGATGTCCCACAGGTCAAAGTGTCGATTGCCGGAGGCTTCCGGGGCTAACGTGAAGTAGAAGTGATGCCCAGTCTGAGGCTCGTCTTTGTCCACCACACTGATGGTGTGAATTATCTACGGAGAGGACATGCGGAAGATGAAACGGTGTGTGAGAAAGGTCAGAGCCACACAATGGTTGGATCCGCATGGAGTGAACAGAGCCAGCACATTTTCCGAAACAACTTGAATGAAGCTTGAATGGATTTTGGAGTCCAAAGGTTTTCGGTCAAAGTGCCACCGAGGAGGTCTGAAGTCAGTCACGTATTTCTGAGGGAATCCGTCTAATAAAACTTGATACGGCCTAAACTCTTATAACGCCTCACTAAATAGGTTCCCGGAACATAAAGCGACGGCCATTTAAACTCGGGCTGCCGTATTCACTTGAGAGAGAAGCAAAATGCAACTGGGAGAGAGAAAATGAAAGGCACAAAACCCGGTTGGGGTGTCGTCCGGCAATCTTCTATAAGAAAAGTGATCCCCGTTCAAAGATAAAACTCTACTGCGATCCAATTTGGAGAGCTCTGCGTGGACCGAATGAGGTGAGATACAATTTGCGGGGAGCTGAACAGACATCAAAACATCCCCGGACAGGCTGGCCGACAATTCATCCTTCTTCTCTGCGGACGTCATCCGATCCTCTGCAGGGCTCGCATTCAATAGTCGGCCACAAAGTCCTCGCTGCAATGTCTTCCATGTGCCAAAATGAAGAAACAACGCGACGCAAGTGTATACACACGCACACACACACACACACAAAAATAACAACCTCAAAACAAGCCTGTATATCATTTTCAAACTATTTCCTAACTACAAAATTGATTAAAATGAGAACAATCATTTACAAGAACGGACACACACACACACACACACACACACACACTGACAGACATGCAAAGCCACAGGTGTGAAACTCCGGTCGTGGAGTGTCCTCATGCTGCATGTTTTCGATATCTCCCCCCTCCAACACACCTGATGCAAATGATCGTCTGTCGGCAAGCTCTGAGAAGCCTGATATTGATCTTGATCACTTGAATCAGGCGTGTTGGGAGCGGGAAACGTCAAAAACATGCACAACAGTGGCCCTCAAGGACTGGACTTTGTTAAGCACGCGTTGCTTACAATCCGGGCGCCATTTGGAAATCTCGCCACGTTTGCAAGCCAACACCTCGTTCGTCACCATTCACATTTCTCACCAGGGTTGAAGAAGCATTTGATGATTATACTCTGTTTATGGTATCGCGGAGAACTTATTTTCACATTTGCGCAGCCCATGGTCAAACATTCGGGCGAGCGTGTCGGCTGTGACCGGACGCACAAAAAAAAAAAAAAAGTCTGAGATTGAAAATAGGGTTGGTTCGGGGAAAGTCAAGGAAAATAGGATTGCAATTCAACCAAAGTGAAGGACGATCGCTGTCGAGCCATCCCCGGATGCTCTGCGCTCGGCCATCGGCATCATGTTTGATGTTCGATTTATTGATTGATTTTTTTTTTCCCCCTCCACCCATCTGAATGTGCCAAGTTGGTTGATTTCTGAAATACACTGTCTGAGGTTTCATTAAGCCGCAGCCTTTCCCAGTAGACCGAACGGATTGGCATTTAACCAGAGGGCGAGTGCGATTGATGATTTAATGGCAACTGATCCGGCGCCAGCTGCGTTAAAACCAGCTTTGCGGACCGCTGCACGGCCTGGCACACTTCTCTTGTGAAGACGTTTGGAAAACAGTTTAATAAACGTGAAAGTCCCACACTGCAAGCCAATTTTTTTTTTGTTTGTTTTTTGTGTGATCTCTCACGCACAAACAAACAAACTCCAGCACTCCTCTGTGATCCATACAAGCTCAAAAGTCTCTGCCAAAACAGATCTCATCTTCTCATCATTCTCCAAAGCCCTTTTAGGTCGGTGCCGATGCTCAAGTCAAAAAGTGGGCGGGGGGGGGGGGCAGCGGGGGTAGGCATCATAAGCAGAGGACTAATGTCTGAAGCAATGTATGACGTGAGCCTTGATCGTCAGAGTCCTCAGCAGGGGCGCTCCTCTTAAGGCGCCGTCTGCGGGTGAAGCCCAACTTGCTGCGAGGAAAACCACCACTGTTCTGAGCACGGTTGCATCGAAAGTTTTAATGAGCTGCATACATTTCCCTGCAGTGTTTCAATAAAACATGATGAGAAAACTCTACACTGAAACAACTTTTTTTTTTTTAATTGACTCAATTTTATTTCATCAAGTGAGTAAAATCATTTGGACCCTGTGACATTTTTTTTTTTTTGCAGCTTATGCATCTACTTAAAAGACGTACCTGCATCCAAATGAATTGATTTTGCGCAACCGCTTGACGAAAGAAAATTCCTATCTATAGATGACACGGTTGGTTCGATGAGTCTTTGCGGCCGGTGCGCCGCAAGCTACGGGAAGGGGAGCCCAAACGCGGGTTGTGCGTGGGAGTTTATCGAGCAGCTCGCTTAGCTCCCTCAAGCACAATCGCCTAATTAGATTTCCATCCGCCGCTCCCCTTTCATGACCCTCTTAAATCTCCTCATTTGGTTGGAGAGCAAGAGGGGGAGACTTTCCCAAAAGTCCAGCCCGCCTGCTCGGGACCCGTCTGACCTTTCAAGGTTACGAGAAGAAGGGAAGGCGTGTCCATATCTTGAGAGCCACGGAAGGTAGCTAATAAATAAAAAGCAAGCCATCAAATGATTAAGGGGACATTCATTTCTGAAGGCTTTTGTCAATATGATCTCGAGTGGCGGGATTAAAAAAAATGAACCGTTCCAAAGTCAAGTCAAAATTTATACAAAATTTAATCGCAAAAAGTCTCAAAGGCAACATGATAAGCTACGCTAAGAAGAGCGGCTGAAGTTGTTTGTTGTTGTTTTTATGTTTCCTTAATGGAGCTAAATCTGTACTTTTGCTTTTTTTCCTTTTTTTTTTAAGAGAATCTGCATACGTTTGCCATCTCCGTGTTCTCTCATTTAAATGGATGTGTTGTCCTGAAACATCTTTAAAAAAGTAATATTCCTCCTATTCTTGTATTGGATTTCTGTACCTCATCCACCATCTGGCTAGTGTGCATACAATATACAGTATGCTTTCGTAATATCATTAGAATGCACTTTGCACTTTGGATTCATATTGGTTTTACCAAGAGGAGCTTAGCTAATAAGACCAGCATTGATTTTAAAGTGTTTTGGACACCCAGAGCGCCAAAGGAGCTGCGGTCAAAATGAACATTTAATAAGGAGCAAGAATTTCAAGGTCGGCACTCTGTCAGGTTGTCATTTTCAGTGGATTGATTGGAATGATTCTCTTCAAATCGAAAACATTTTATCACTTGTTCTTCTATCATGATCGAATTCCAATTCATATTTAAAGGAGACAAATACATTTTCAAATTTCTCCTGAATTTCACAGACCAACTTGCATGCCTGCGTGACAAATACTGTATATGTGTCGGTTGTTTGGGCCATGGCAGATATTGCCTTAATTCACTTCTTTAAATAGATATGAGGTGAAAAAACAGGACACAAAGTGTCTCCAGGTTCTGGATTTTTGAGCGCGTTTGTTTCACTCTATCCATGCGATGTCCGATGCGCTCAATTTGCCGATTGAGTTTCTCATGTCTGCACCGACGCGATGAGCGCATTTCAGATAATTCTAACATTTAGCTGATTTTTTTTGTTTGTTTGTTTTTTTTTTTGACACAGAGCAGACTGTTGGATGCTGGAGACACTGCGGTCAAACCGCGGCGATCTGTCGGCTGTGAGACGGCACAACTGAGCTGACGCATTTGACGTGACCTCGGGTCACCCTTAGTGTTCGGCTTGCCACGCGGGCCACTTTTCTGCACACGTTGCCCGCTGTATGATAGATGTCCCTCCGCATCCTTTCAGGGAAATACCGAGAGGTGGGCGAGGGATGGCGAGGATCGTGCACCTCCTTGAGATTTGAACCTCCAACCTCTGATGTGAGGCAAACGTGCTAGCCACAGAAATGAGGGTTCAAAACGTTTCATGCATGTTAAACAGATACATAAAAATTCTGCTAAGGCTAATTTATTTTGTTTGCTTGGGTTAGAGTTTGGGGTTAGGGCAAAGTGGGGGCAGCGCCCCCCACTGGATCTGGCAGATAGAGCTAGTTGAATAAAGCTTGTCGCGGGTGACAGCTGTCAGCCCGTTTGTAAGGCGCATTCAAAGCGAAATTACTTTTTGGCATAAAGCTCAAAGTGCACTGGGCAGAAAAGCAGAAAAAAGTTGGGAGAGAGACAGAGAGAGAGGGAGAGAGAAACTTTTGCAGTACTGTAGTTCAAGGGCTTGCCATGCCTTTAGCTTGAAAAATGTTACTGCTCAGATGCAGAGAATGTGAAAAATGATGTTGTAGCATTGGGAGAAAAAATGTATCCTTGACATTCATCAAATGAATAGGAAAACAACATACTAGCAACAGACAATAAACGCCCATGAGTCTGAAATTTGGTTCTTGAAGAGCAATTTGAAGAAAAAAAAAAAGAGTCAAGGCACTTGGACTTTTCGTGTTAGTCGAAGATATTCATCTTTAATCCCCAAAGCTTTTTCAGTTCTAAATTTTCTGATGTGGGGTCACCCTATTTATGACTCTGGTGGGTGGGCCCCCTGGGGGACCGTCCTGCAGAGCAGCTGGTCAGTCAAAACAAGTCTTCCCTTGGAATGAGAACATCTTTGCGAGAAAGAGATGTCAGGCACGTCGAACAATTTGCTGATATCCCGCCACCCAGGACCGTCTTTTACACTGACATATTTTCAACTTTTGGAATCCAGCGCCCTTCAATGTAACCTTTGCCAATGAACCTGACCCGGATGACTGAGAACCTACTCCGCCGATACTCACTCGACCGGCTCTGACTCCCAAAGTCTTGCGAGAACATTGACAAAAAGCCCGCCGAATATCAGCGTCAAAGACCGCACACAATGCAGACGCAGACTAGCGATGGAGTCGCGCTATGTGCCGCACTCCAGGAGACGGTCTCGGCCCATTTGCAGTGACAACATGGATGCCAGGAGCAGCCTTCTGTGGAAAAGTTTGGAAACTCGTCGCGGGCAATTTGACAGTTGATTTGGTTTGCGTTGATGTGAAATACAGCAGGTGTTGTGTGGGCTCTAATACATTCTGCCAGCGTCTCGGGCCTCAGACGCTCGGCACTCAGCAAAAGCTGCGTGGACGCTTTCAAACGTGGATGTATTCAGTTATTTTTGCTTTTCGCAGTAGCCAGATGGAATGGAGAGGAGCGAACATTCTCGGGGTGCCGTCAGGCGAGGAGGAGATGCTCACCACATTGATTTGACTTTTACTGGAAGCGAAGGAACTATTTTCTTCATTTATGAAGACATTCAATCAGGTGTTGGCCTTCGAGATTCCAAAAGAATGATGGCAGATTGTTATACTTGTTACACACACAAACACACACACTCTTGGTGATCACAACACCGGGATGCGAAAAATGCTCACGCCCTGCTTTCTCATCTTCCCATCGGGAGCATCTGAAGTTTGAAATTGCTCCAGAATTCCCCCCCCAAAAAAAAGATTAGAAGGCCAAAGGACACGAAATCAATTTTAAAAACCACTCTGACTTTTCTTTTACTTCTCATGTGTGTGTCAGCAATGATTTTCAGGTTAATCAGCTCCGAACATATTCATTCATCACTTTTGAGTTCAGTTATACAGTTCAAGGCTGCTCCTTCGGTTGATGAATCGGTTCCAATTGATCTTATCTTGGTTTGTGTCATGTTACGAGGCGGTGGTGGACCCCAAAAAGCAGGCAGGAGGGAGGAGCAGGTTGTACTTGACGAATTGTATTGATAAAAACACAGAAAACTAAATCCAAAACAAAGTCCAAAATATCAAACAAAAATCATGACTGAAGCTGAAACCTAACAGTGACCGAAACGTGACTGAAACAAACATGACAGGAACAAACACACAAACAATGACCCGACCCTGAGTGGCTAACGACATAATGACAAATAGGTGTACAGCTGCAGGAGGAGCCCTACAGTGCCACCTGTTGGTCACAAACCAAAACATGACAGTTTGTCGTGTTCGGAAAAAACTGACGCTCCTACACTGGGCCTGTGTGGTCTTGGTACAGACGGCTGCATGACAATGTCTCGAAATAAGTTTCAGACAGATTTCCGCTAGTCTATCGCTAACCTATGCTAACGCAGTGCTACATGGGGAAAAAACCCAAACACTTTTAATCCATGTATATAAAACAATCCGATGAAAATCAGCAAGAAGGGTGTCAAAGGGGAAATCAAGTCCAACTTGATCTTTCCAAAAGTATGTTTTGCGGCTCCACTCGTCGAAACACGCTATTCTGATCAATATTGTTTTTTGTGAAATATGTATTCAGCGGAAAAATCCGCCCGCTCTCAGGGGGCTGCCATTTTGCCTTGTACTGACGCTCGCAATCGACTGAAAATGACATCACCATTCCAACTACCATACGTGAGTCTGGAATTTGAAATCAGCAATTAATTTGAACGGAATTGCAGCATTTTGCCGTCCCCGCATACCCTTTTGTCAACTTCCTCTGCTCTGAACGCCTGCGAGCTCAGCCGACGCAACCTATCCCTCGCCCTTGAATCATACGGCATTTCAGTCGGACCACCGTAACTTTTGAAAATAACTGGGAGGGGGGGGGAAAGGATTGTTGTCCCTCAGGCTGCCTCCCGTGAATTCCTCAGAGACTGAAAATGAGTGCTGGAAAGCCTTTGGCCAAAGGCAAATACATTTTCATTCAATCCCAGCAGCAGCAGCAGTCACACCCATCTCCACAACACCATAAAAAGGAAGAACAGACAGGTAAAAATTGATGCGAATAACCTTTCATATGCACCCCCCACCACCTTTCCATCTCCCCTCACGGGTGCCTCCGGTTGCCACGTAGGCATTTCCGTGTATTCACACGGAGAGCTTGCAAAATACGATTTTGGTGCAGGACGTCTAATCAACTCGGTGTGATTAGGAGCTGAAGGTTAATGCGGGCTTCCTCCAGGGGGGGGAGGGAAGGAGGTGGAAGGGGACAAAAAAGTGGCGGGTGGCGGCGGGAGTTGGGAAATGTAAGCGTTTAAAGCCCCACGGATCAAGAGGAGGACAGACCCGAGCCTCATTACACATGTAAATACGCCATCCAGCATGGAGGCGGCGCTGATTTTTTTCAGCCGTGTTTTTTAATTACCCCTTTGTTTGAAACATGTCATTGGGTCCAAGTTAGCCCAGGGCATTTCAACTGCGTGTGCGTGCATGTGTGTGTGGAGCATAAAACACCCGAATAACCCCTTGAATTTTTAATGTTTTATCAGCAAAAAGAGCAAGAAGCCATCAACGTGGAAATGGTCTCACCTGGGCCTGTGACTTTTCACATTGTTTCATGCCCCAAAATAAATTCCTTTTTCTTTCTTTTCTTTTTTTTTTTTTTTGTAGCTCACTCTTCTTGCTCTGCTTGGTGCATTCAACTACTAAAACTCCATGACTTACAACTACCATCATAGCCTGTCTTATGCCTAGTCTTGGGATTTTCTGGGCTAACCTGTGACCTCGGGGATCATATTTTCCAAAGCCTGTGTTGATGTAACTCATTTCTTTACAGATTGGGAAATATATGTGCCTTTGACCAAAGTTGTGGTTACCTGTATGTTGGGAAATTGATGCTAGTTTGCCGTGAGCGTGTCGATGGGATTTTCCAGTGACATTAGCATTAGCAACCGGTGATATTTTGAAAACGAAACATGCAGAATCACAAACTGTCACACGCTTGCTGCACAAGCGACACCTTCGCAATGACGGGCACAAAGAAAGACTCGAAGAGTCACAGAAAAGCATAGAAGGAGACATTTTTGAAAATGAATTGCTGTGGCAGAAATGAATCAAAAACCTGCTTTGATTTTTAACGCCGTGCTGCCGGGAGCGTAGATCTAAAATGAATGGAAAATGTACCTGTCCCGCCTTGGCATCTTCGCATATGGAGGCTTCGTACGGTGTGGCCAGCTCAGGGGGATTGTCGTTCACATCCAAAATCCGAATGCTCACAGACGAATGCGACGCCATGGTGTGGTTATCTACACGGAAAAAGAGAAAGAGCAGCGGTCCGTTGAGGCCTGTGAGCCTTGCATGGCTAACATCTCTGTTGACCTTTCACTTGGATCAACGCGGCTATCTGCAGAGGGTTGTTTGATTTCGCGAGTTAGTCAGCGACTGTGTGGAGCCGCGGCACTTTGGCCGGTACACGCTGTCAAAACGCTGACATTGACAAAGGAGTGAAGAGATGCCAGCGTGGTAATTTAGAGCACGGGGCCCGCAGCAGACAAAAATGCAGTTCATATCAAACACAGTGAAAGTAGGGAAGCCCCTTTTGCACTTCAGGTGGCGTCAATCACTACCATCCATCCATCCATAATGCCGCTTATCCTGATCAGGGCCGCGAGGCGGGGGGAGGGGGGGGGGGAGGGGTACCGGAGCCTATCCCAGCTGACTTTGGGGCGAAAGGCGGACCACACCCTGAACTGGGTTGCCAGTTAGTCACAGGCCACAACCATTCACAAACAAACATTCATCCACACTGTCACCAACTGGCGACCGATCTCACGCTGGCCACGCACAAGTCAGGCAAGTGTACCACCACACCACCAGTGAGTACAGGCACTGGTAAGAAAATAAGTCAAAGCATTCCAGATTTAGTGCTAAAAGCTGCTTTGCTTTGTAAAGAAAGCAGAAGGAAGAACACACATACGGAATCCGACAAGACTCGGCTTTGTGGCTCGCTTCTGAAGGATTTTTAATGTAACAACTGGAACCCGGATGCAGTGTTGGGAGGAATGCAGTTTGACTCACTGTGTTGTTTTCAAGTTAAAACAAGATTGAGAGTGCAGGCTTCATTTTGCCTTTGAGATTTTATTCCAATCTGTTTTACTCTGTTTATCATCATGTGAATTTTCTTTTCTTGTTAATTATCATAAAATGGACACCAATTCTTCCAATGTTCGCATCCAGGGCTCCACTAATATGCCGGGTTTATGTGGAACACGTAGTGACTGAGGCGTTTGTTTTATTCATTAGGACATTTAAGCTCGATCACACAGGAGCAAGAACGCATGCACTCGGGCGGCACTCTTAATGGGCTAAAATGTCAACGTGGGAGGTGTGAGCATGACATAATTAGCACAATCAAAAGCTACTTCAAATTACTTTGACATCTCCTTGTGTCTTCATTTGTCCAATGTCCTCACAAAACATGTACAGGAGGGGCCTGAGTGAGGACGCCAAGTCTCTCTCTCTCTCTCTGTCGCTCTTTCTAAAGAAAACACACACACACAGACACACACTAGATGTGTGTGTCTGTGTGTTTGTGTGCGTGTGTTTGTGTTAGAGACAATTTAAGGTTGAAGATGGAAAGAAAATGAGAGAACATTAAGCTAAATGAGAGGCACCTTCAAGTGTTGGCTTGATATCCTGCTTGGTTAGAGAACATTTTTAGTGAATAAATCAGAAGTCACCACTCAGTGCACGTAACTGTGATGAGTACCAAATCAGCCCTTGCAGGAAAAAGTCACTCACTGCATTGACGCAAGCGTTTTAATTTTTTGCATTCTTGTTGCATTTTGCAACAAATTCAATGCAAAAATTTGCATTGAATTTGTTGCAAAATTCAATGCATTCAAAAATTGCATTCACTCATGACAAAAGCCTCTTTCTTGAGGTGAATTTGAGACATTGTAAAAAGAAGCAAACAAAAAACAAGCAAACAAAATGAGTCACTAAACAGACTGACAACTTAATTAATTAGCACTCAATCCCCTACCTACCTACCACCCTAAGCTAATGAGCTAACTACAAAACTAGCAAGCTATATCTCTGGCTACCAGAAGAACTAATTTGCTAATGGGCGAGCAAGCCGGCTAACAAGCTAACTAAATAACTAACTGGCTATCCCGCAAAGCGACTACAAAGCAAACTGGCTAAGGTGCTATCTAACCTACCTAGCTAACCAATGCATTTCCAATCTCACCAACTAATTCATAACCCATCCACCGGCGAGCCTGCTAACTACCTCCCTCTCTGCTTAACTAACAAAACAACCTCTCGCCTTGTCATTTCCACACTTGATGTTGCAAATAATGGTCAGCTTTCAAGATGATGCAGTCCGGTTCTACACGATAGTTCCGAACTACAATAATAACAACAAAATTAATAGCGCAGTGATATAAATGGAGCAATCATATTTTGGCGGGAAATGCAAAAATATGCGAGCCAGCGGCTAAGCGAAAAAATATAACAGACAAGGTATAGACATGGTACGGCGCTCTGGTGCAGTCTCCGCACATGCGGTATCCGGTCCAGTAGTGTCACAGCAGCTGATGAGAACGCTGGCTGCCGCTAATAGTATAATCCTCACATCAATATAGCTTTTTTTGTTTTTTTAATGGGCCCGTATTGTGGCAGAGCGGGAACGAGAACAGAAAGGCGGGAAGAGCTCCGCCAGGCAAAAGATATCGTTTCTGTTCTGCTAATTTTGTCTCCTCATTCTGTCCCTGTCCCCGCTGAGGCCCAAAGAAAAGCAGCAATCATCCCATGTTACACATTAAACATTTCAATTTCCAGAATTGAAAACGGATGAAACAATGTAAGCATTTCCCACACTCCTGCAGCCCAAGCTGCCTGCCTGTCTGTGACGGTGGGAGGAGGGGGGACAACGATCGAGTGAGACGGATTTATTCATGTGGACCAAGTGGTGCTGTTCTAAATGTGTCTGTTGATGGACAAGAAGAAGAAAAGGATTGTGTTGGGTAGATTGTTGCATCTTTTGTGGCACTCGCCAGCTGTTGTGCACGCGTTCCTGGGATTCAGTGTGCTGCACAGTGGCACTAAATTATTCCGACACAACTTTGGAAAAAGGCAAATACATTTTTGAGAGTACATGCGCGTCTCGGAAGGCTGCTCTAGCGTCTGGTCTCTCATGTCTTCAAGGTATCTCCAAGTTTTTTTTTTTTTTAATCAACTTGGATATATGATAGGATGATATATTACATGACAGAAATATCAAATATATCACAAAAGATATATACTGTCTACTGACATATTGATGATCATATCTCAGATGCGGATTGAATATAAACACAATAAGGAGCCCGGAGTTCCAAGTAAGCATGGTGAAGCTGCATTCAGCTGTTATGCCGCACTCAAATGCAATACCCTGCTAACAGAAGTGAAGTCAGCCCTTGAGTGTAAATGTTTTTGAATCCAATTTAAAACCTTTGCCATCATGCGATGGCAATACAAGGCACATTTTTAGGTAGGCATTAAGTACGCCTGTTTTTTCACGAGTCGCAGCTCGGCTGTGTCCAAATACGTTTACCCATATACAGTACAGGGGATCCGCCATTATTATTAATGAAATTACGCTCCTACGGGGCCAAAGTCGAAACATGCCATTCTCTACCATAATAAAACAACATTTAAAGCCACAAATGTCTGAGAGTTTGACAGTTTAGGTTAAAATGAGCCGTTACGGTTTTAAAGGAGTGCAAAAAATAATTCTGTCCATGGCAGATAAATAACGCACACAAATCGAATAATGAAACAACATGAGATGCAATTTTGTTCTCTAAATGTCTAAACAAAAAGCAAGCGGAAAGCAAAACCACTCTTTTCCGTGGCAATATTCAGACAAGAACCAGGAGGGGAAATCGTTTTGCCGCTATCAAGATTGAGCAGCAGGGAATAAGAACGTATCTCCTGACATCATCTTGCTGCCCCTCATGTTTGTGGGCCCTGAGGTGTTTTCAAGGTGTGTTTTGCCAAACTAAATCAGGAAGATGCCTGATGCAGAATCTTGCTCTCGACTGATAGGCAAGACCTCGGGGGATTTAATTCCATTGTCACTAAACGCCGTGACGGGTACGATGCCATGAGGACATTGTGGTTTATCATTACCTACATTTCTTCTAGATTCGACAATGGAAAGAATAAAAATGTCAGTCACTACATTCTGTAAAATACTATCAATGTAGAGCCTCCATTTGTCACATGGAAGCCAGAAGTGTCATCATTCTGTTTTTGTTTAGATTCGATTTGGTTTTGTTTCATAGTTGAATGTCATGGTTCTGTTCCATTTGTGACCAACAGGTGGCATTGGAGGGCTTCTCCTCCGCACCTGTTGGTCATCGTGTCATTGGCTTTCTCTGATGCACGCACTCCCACGCCGACCACTCAGCGTCAGAACGTCGTGTTGCTGTCACGTTGTTTTGCTGTTACTTTGACTTTTGAACATTTCAGGACTTAGATGTGCTTTCGATTTTGTTTTTTCCGCCGTACCTCTGCAAGTGTTTTTGTTAATACATGATGTTCAGTACATCGTGCACCTCTTGCCTCCCTGCTTTTGGCTTCTTCTCATCATGCCCCACATTATAAAAAGTAGCTTTTTTTTTTTTTTACCTCTAGAAGGGGATTCTTTTGACCAAAACTGCCGATTTTCACCAAAGAACTCCCACTGTATGCGCATCCAACACAGTCTTTAAGGCATGACATTGCATGATGGCAATCTACCATTGTGCAGAAACACACACTTGTCACATTCTGTAACTGATCCATACACGCCTCAGTTGGATTGGTCACGTCTCAGTTTTGACGTCTGTGTCGAGAGTACTTTTCTTTTCCCCTTTCCAGACATCTCGATTAGGTACTAACGTGTTGTCTGAGTGGAAGAGTACAACAAGATTGAGTCCTTGCTGGCATTTCGAGGAGCGTCGCAGCAGAGAATTGTCCATTTCATCCCGCGACTGTGACCCCTTGATTGAATGAGTCACGGAGACAAGTCACGACGCTTTACGGCACGCAGGCAACCTTTGTAGCAGAAGCACTCTTGCTGATTTCTTTCCTTGCACTTAATTCCGGGATATCCAGTATTTCATGAAAAAAAGGGAGGTTTTCTTTATTTGGCATTTTTTCAAGAAGTATTCCAACTGAGGCGTCAATAAAGAGGAGAGGGTTTTTTTTTTTTGAGGGGGTGGGGGCAGCATGGCCATTGAAGGCAGTGTCTTGTTGGTTTTACGGAGATTCACAACTTTTCGCAATGTTAAGAAATGAGCTTCAAAACATCTTCATTTGGCCTAAAAGAGACGTACGATTCATTTTCTTGAAACACCTGGGTCCATCTACTAAGTGCGGTGGCAAAGGGAGACATCAGCGTGTTAAAAAATCTTTAAAAAAAAAAGAGCCAACAAGTTTTTTCACGTGACAGTTCGACAGTTTGCATTTAAAACAGCCACATAACTTTGCCCTTAAGTCCGCTATAGCTTAATGCTAACACATAACGGGAATAATAATAATAATAATGCAATAGACAGTCTAATAAATAGCATTAATATGGTGGCATCGCAAGGTACAGATATTTTGAACACAAACGGTTGGGCATTAAATGTAGACAGAGACTAGAACAAGACTCTTTTGCATGTATTCTTTATCCTCTGTGAATATTGACGAATAATTCTGTAGCTTACAGAGTCACTGAAAGCAGAAATAAAAATCTTTCTTTGCACTCGTGTTTTATGTGCCCCCACTAGTCCAAACACATTCTGCTTCATTTTGTGTTTGTGGACTAAGAATGCGGAAGATGAATCCACCCGTTTTAAGACATCCAAGGAGGCTGACATTTCGGCAGCACCGCCACCTGCTGTCCACGACAACTGACGTCAAGGTGCCCGCAGGCTCTCCTTGCAAACGTCACGTGATGAAATCCAAAAAAGCAGGTGAGCCATTTCAAGGCTACATTTTGTTTGTTATTTATTCGATTCTACTGCGTTTTGATCAAACACACATGTGCGCGTGCGCGCGCGCGCACACACACACACACACACACACACACACACACACACACACACTCACACACGCACTTTTGGTGCCTGGGTGACAGCTATTTCATGTTGAGCAGTATCATGTTTGATGTTATAAAAATCAAACCGTGCATATTTATTTGCTAGACAATTTATGCGGCAGTGAATCTGCTTTTCCCTTCAACAGTGCAAGAGATAAAGACTTTCCAACCGCACCTGTATCTCTCCTTCTATCCCCAGGGGGAGCCAACCTGTCTGGGTAAGAAGAAAAGAAAAGGAAAAAAAAAAGCATTTCGAGCTATGTGATATCATGCTTGCTATCAGAAAATTATATGTCAGTCTAACTTGGCTGGATGTGTTAGTGAAAGTGCAAAATAAGGGTTAGGCGAGGAGAACTTTTAATTGGATGAATGTGAAAATGGGCAGCGTGCGAACAATTTGCACGAGGCTGGAGGGGGAACGAGCACTGCGCCGAAGCGGTTGTGTGCCCGTTGACATTTAGTGTGCATCTTGCACTTTTGTCGTCCGGGGTTAATCCTGGGGCGCAGACGGCCGAGCGCTGGTCGCAAAGCTCTTGTCACTTGTCCAATCGAGGCGATACAATAGTTCAAAGGTTGCGAGAGGACGTGCTGTGTAATTAAAGGTCTTGCCGCGTGACTCCGGCTTTAACAATCTCCTCAGACGAGTTGACCTCGTGGCATCCGCAGTCTTGAAAGAAACACATTATTCTCCATGCCTTGGATGCAAATAGTTGCAAAATGTGTCATCTCACTTGGGCTAATTTACAGAAACCGTCCCAACGCAAAGTTTCTCGAACTGGAATTTGGCAGCGAGTCCGACCAAAGATTCAGATCTGCTTTCGGGCTATGGCCAGACAACACGGTCCGAAACGCGACGTCAAAGCCAACAAGTAAACAGAACCGCAGTTTGGACGGACACAGAGATGAGCTTTTGATTAGCGGCACGCACTTGATTGCTCAGTGGAATTGTCGTCACGGTGGGGATGTATTTGCTATTGCCGATGAAGTACTGCCATCGCAAAGGAAAATACAATCCATGCAGTTTTGTGGAGCTTCTGCGTGCTTCGCATTTGGCAGCCGAATCAGTCAACTTCAGGGCTCGAAGTGCACTCCCGCTAGCTCCGCCCATATTCGTCATGGATTTTAAAAAAAAGCATAATCCATCTGCGCCATTTTCCCACCTGAATGTGGAGCTAACTTTCATGAGACAGGGTTGCCCTCTCAAGCCAGACAAAAGCTACAATGTGTCAAGCGAACTATGATTTTCCATCCATCCATTTTCTGATGCGCTTTATCCTCACAAGGGTCGCGGTCTACGTTCCAACCCTCATCTATGGTCACGAGCTATGGGTCGTGACCGAAAGAACGAGATCCCGGATACAAGCGGCCGAAATGAGTTTTCTCCGCAGGGTGTCCGGGCTCTCCCTTAGAGATAAGGTGAGAAGCTCGGTCATCCGGGAGGGGCTCAGAGTCGAGCCGCTTCTCCTCCACATCGAGAGGAGCCAGATGAGGTGGCTTGGGCATCTGATTCGGATGCCTCCTGAACGCCTCCCTGGTGAGGTGTTCCGGGCATGTCCCACCGGGAGGAGACCCCGAGGAAGACCCAGGACACGCTGGAGTGACTATGTCACCCAGCTGGCCTGGGAACGCCTCGGGATCCCCCGGGGAGAGCTGGAAGAAGTAGCTAGGGAGAGGGAAGTCTGGGCTTCCCTGCTAAAGCTGTTGCCCCCGCGACCCGGCCCCGGATAAGCGGTAGAGGATGGATGGATGGATGGATGGGTCGCGGGGTATGCTGGAGCCGATCCCAGCTGTCTTCGGGCAGCAGGCGGGGGACACCCTCAACCAGTTGCCAGCCAATCGCCACGAACTATATAATTGGTGAACCCTATTTTGAATGCATTCTACTGTATCTTTCCTGAAATAGGGAAAAACAAATCAAGACAGACGAAATGTTGCATCGCTGATAATTGTGTAAGCTCGCAGAACAAGGCGAAGAAATTCTGAAATGGTTTACCGTCGACCTCAATACCCTCCTCCAACATTGATACGCGATACACAGGAGCCTCATGCGTCTCTCATCAGCCACCCGGCAGTTTACCCCGTTAGAAAATGAGATCTAAAAATGTCCGTGGCAATCACAGCATGAATACAAATGTAAAAAGTTGCATCCAGCAGTAATAACGACGTTGACACGGGAAGATGACATTCAAGACACTTTCGGAAAGGTTGCCAAACATAAATGCAATCACACTCCTAGTACGGTCGCAATTTATGCATAATAGGATGCAATTGTATTTATTTATTTTTTTAACGTGCCAAAGGAAGCATACCTGCTTCCACGGCCTTGACGGTGATATTGTGCCAGCCGGCTGTCTCGCGGTCCAAAACCTTGTCCAGCATGATGGCGCCCGAGTCAGGATCAATGTGGAAGATCATGTCTTGGTCCGTACTGTGCTCGATGGAGAACCTGCAGCAGAGAAATACAACGTCCAGTCGATGAGTGTGGGAAAAAAAAGCCCCAACAGACCTGGATCAGTTTTATTTTTCACCTTTTTTTTTTTTTCTTCATTGTCATTGTCTAATCCCATTTTGAATAAATCGACCGACGATGTGGGCGCGGCTAAAATAAGTAGAAAAACAAGTACCGGTAAGCAGTTTGGTTGGAGAGGTTTGGCGGGAAAAAAGGCTCCACGGCCGCGAGTGCAATTTTCTTGGCATCGGTTGAAATCGTTCGACTGAGAATAGGCAGTCTTCTGCTGGTTACTCTCAGCAAAGCGAGCATGAAAAGTAAACGCTGAGGCAAAAATTGAATGATGCCGACGTGAGCCACGACACCGCTGGTAACTTTTCTTGCTGTTGACATTTTCTTGTCTTGCCCCAAGAGTGAAAATAGAGGTTTTGTGGATTGCCGTGTAGAAGCAAATATCTTTCCTTTCCACAAATCTTTTGTTCCTTTGGATGACAGTGTCTTTCTTTTAATCCACTGAGCTGCAAGAGAAAAAAACCTGACCGGCAAGCGCCCACCCCACCCCACTTCCCCACAATCCATAAACAAGGACTTATGTTCTTAAAATTTGACAGCAATCTCTTTTTCCATACTTGTTGTCAATTCGAGATCTTCTGACAGGCGCAGCTGTCTGCCAGCTGTTTGATTTACCTGCTGGAATCTTTGCGATGATTTGAGCTGCAGCCATTTGAAGCTTGTGGCAAAGCACCCAGGAAGCACTGCTATAAATTCTGCCACTGTGTGTTTCTCTAACCCCCCCCCCCCAACCCCACCCGACCCCCCTTAACTCAAACCCCTTACTCAGGCTGTGTTAATATGCAGGCTTAAAGTGTGTATGTGTGTGTGTGTGTGCTAACGAAAGCGCCAGAGGCCGCGAGCTTGCCAACTTAGCCCCGTTGGTGGCTTTTGGCCAGTTTCCCCGTCCTCCCATCCACTTAATCACCCATTCCTTTTCTATCGCCCGCACATGTACACACAGACATGCAAGGCACACACGCCTGCGGGCCTCCTGTGAACGACAACCCTGCCAGTGTGTTGTACTTTATTACACGTGGAACCTGGGCGCCTCATGCATTTTTAATGGAGGTAATTTGCACAGGCCCCGTGAGTGTCAGTGTTACACTCTGTCAGCGACACTGTCTTAGCCCTTATCTACTCCCCCCCCCAGCCCCCCGCTCCCCCTCCCTCCCGCGCCTGCAATTGCTCTTCCGAGGATGCCTAAACCCAAGGCCTTGGTACAGGAGATTACGCAGCGATACTGTCTCTTATCACGCACCGCGATCACAGTGGAAGAAAAAAAAGAGAGACAGACGATGAAGCGCCACCCATTGTGCGGTTTGAGATGGAATCGTCCGCCTGTGTATACTGCCCTGCCGGTGAATGATGAGCTTTTTTAAGATCATTTTTCATGATGTAAATTTGGTACCGGTAAAAAAATGTACTGACAATGGTGAGGACAGAAAACGCTGTTGCTTTTTGCCCTCCTGTCGTCATATTCAGCAGTGGGGAGCCACTTTGCATTGCATCCTGACGCCGGCGCTGACCTCTTGCGTTTTATTTCCTGCATACACTGATGCACCGAAAGTACATTTATTCAAGCTTACCTAGCCCAAATAAATCACACTCCGTTACGGGCTTTAAAAGACCCCAAATTGCTTTACATCCTGACAAGACAACCCAAGTTCACCAATATTTCCCAAACTTGAGCAACCATGTGTCTCGTCGCCGGGAACCAATTATCAAATGCATTCTGTAGGAATCTTTGACTGGCTGGCGACCAGTTCACGGTGTACGCCGCCTACATGGTCGAAGATGGCTGGCATCGGCTCCAGCGAGCCCGCGACCCTTGTGAGGATAAAGTGGTTCAGAGAATAGATGATGAAATCGAAATGAAGTGACGTTTCATTGAAAACGGCATGGGGAGGAGTGGTCTAAAGTTTGAAGGACAGTTCAGGCAGCCAATGGCAATCCATCCATCCATCCAAATCACGAATTTCCATACCTGACCGGTTTATTCTTCGCATCCGGGTCTCGGGCAGTGACGACGCCAACGAGCGCTCCCACTCTGGTGTCCTCCTGCACCTCCATGACGGTGCCATCGGCAGGTTGAAAGAGCGGGGGCTCGTCCACGTCCGACACGCTGACACGGACAATGGTCTGGTCCCGGAAGGAGCCCAGGTCCACGAAGCGAGGGTCGGCGTGCTTATTCACGGCCTCCACCACGACATTGTGTGTGCGCTTACTCTCAAAGTCCAATGGCTGGGGAAGGAAAAGAGGGGGAACAAAAACAAAACAAGTGTGGTTTGTCTCACTTCTGGCTGTCAGACACCCTCATTAAGAAGTTATTGAGCCAAAACACTGGCAACCTAATTCACCCTGCTGTCACTTTTATTAAACAAAAACAGCAACAAAGAAGTCAGATAATTGTGCACATTCCCCACAAAGGATATTGGATCACGCCTCGACAGAGCGAAAACAACATCATCAACATTTTCTGCGGAAAAAAACCAAATGCATGTTGTGTGACAATGGAACTTTCTAAACTCAAACAACTTCAACCCCCCCCGCCCCCCTCACCAGCATTTACATACACCTCAAATTCGACAAGCAAAAATTATCCAAGGGTTGAGCACATGCAAAATGGCCAGTCTGAAAAATTCACCTCCAGTATTTTCTGCGTTCTGAGTTGGGGAGCATCGTTTAAACTTCCAAACCATTTTGTGGTTTCCAATTGGCACGCACCTTCTTGATGGAGACGACAGCCTCTTGGGTCATGGCGTCGGTGGTCACCTTGAAGAGCTCGCCTCCTTCCTGGATCAGGTAGCTCATGTCCGTGTTCTCCCCCATGTCCGCGTCCGTGGCGATGACCCGTCCCACCGGCGTGCCGATGGCGGCGCCTTCTGACACCATGAACTGGTACATCTCTAGCGGATGGGACAAAAAGAGGAACGTATTACGACCAGACAGAATAAACGTCATGTTACAAATTTCATAAAAGCAAACAAAACAAAAGGGCTCATAAGAGGGCGAATCATGAGAAACACTGAATTCCTTTCGCGGCATTCGACTTCCATTTCCCCCACCCCTTTTTTTTTTTAGCGCAATGGACTAAATTCCGAGTCTATGAGAGCAGGGAAATCATTACTCTTGCGAGGTTGATCCCTCCGACTGCGCAAACACAATTTAGCAAGATGTAGAGGTTATGAATACAGAAATAAGAAAAGATGTATGAGGCATATCAAGTTCAATTTGGGCCAGAATGATTCTGCTCCTCGAGCTGTAAAAGAAGTAGAAAATCAAAAAAAAAAAAATACATAAAAAGAATCAGTTGCGTGTTAGCAGTCGCAGTTTCCTGTTATATTTCATGGTGGACTTCTGGCGTACAAAAAACGGGTCCCTTTTTTGTTCAGGGACTACATCGTGACCCACATTGGAGCTGCCATCCGCTATCGGGTTGATGAGCTACTTCGAGGAGCATTTGTTTCGGGCTGAAGGGACATTTCATTTGACTGCAGAAGCTAAATTAAAATAAAGCAGCCTAGAGCGGCCACCTCGTTGAGAAAACTCGTCAAGAGAACACTCTGCTATTTCATTTCTTTGGCCACTACTCAACCTTTGCGATTACAAATCAACGGCATTAGAGCATAAAATGTCCACTTTTGGAGACCTGAAAATGCAGTCGGACTGGGATCCGAAAGTCATGATACTCATTTTCAATCAGAGATGCAAGCAAACCTTTCGAGAGGATTTTGTTGCACTGATTATGAATCTGAGCTCAATTTTTTTTTTCTCGCACTTCAGGTTTCCATCATAGTATTGAAATATATTTATGAATTAAGGGTTAGGTTGAGCAGCAGTTTTTTTTTCGATGAAATGTCTTAACTAGAAAAGCTTTGAGGTCAAACATAAAAACTAACAAAAAAAAGAAAGGAAAATATCTCAAAAACCTGATGTACAAGGGAAAAAAAGTAAAGACATTTTTTGAATCTGCATCAAAAATATGTTTCGGGATGCCGAAAGCTATCTCTGATGATTTGCTGTAGACCGATGTGAGTGATTTCCATTTTTGAGACAACTTCAGTTCAGTTGGAACATAATGATCTTCTTTCATAACCGCTTGTCCAAGCCAGAAAACTTGCAATCGCAAAGCAGATTGGTTGCTTCATAATATGACCCTTATTCATTAAAAGGAAAAAAACAACAAAAAAATGTTTTTTCTGGTAACAGCGCTCAAAAACATTGTGCAGATGAACCTTGTCATTTATTCCAATACTTCAAATTTTCACAGTGAGATTATTTTGGACTTCACTGTCTTTTTTTTTTTTTCTTCTTCAAACTCAGTCAGCAGGAGAATGTATCGGACACTCACTCTGCGGGAAGCGTGGCGGGTTGTCATTAACGTCGGTGATCACTATGGTCACTGTGGTGGAGCCGGAGAGACCGCCCATTTGCCCTGCCATGTCGGTCGCCTTGACGACCAGCTCGTAACGATCCTGGGTCTCGCGGTCCAGATCTGCCACGGCTGTCATTATGATCCCTAATGATCGGCGGATGGGCGGCGTGAAGAAAAAAAAAAACAGAAGGGAAAGAAAAAGAAATTGGGGGAAAGTTAGAGACAATGGAAAGCGACAATTTATCAGGCAAGCAAGCACATTGCCCTTCTTTGGAAGAAAGGAGAGCTTCTCTTCTCTGGCCCTGCAGCATGAGAGTCCAGCTGCTTTACTTTGCACTAGTAATCTAATTCCTGTCCTCGACAGGGGATGATCCACATCAGAATCTATTGATGCATTTGCCCGCTTCGGTGTGCTGGCTCGCTCCCCGAGGACCACTGCGCTGTGTTGGGAATATGACTCAATGATTCAAGTCACAGTTAGCCCTTGACCGCGTCCTATGAGCAGCCAACATGCAGTAAATGCAGCCATGCAGTTAAGGAGATGACATGCGCCCACAACCGCCCCCCCCCCCATCCCACCAATTCATCAAATGCCAGAGGGGATGCCTCGAAATCCAGACGGAATCGAAGTTGAAGCCCTGATCAACATAATGTTGGAGAGGCTTCATGTAGATCAGGCTTTTATTCATGGAAGCAGTCAGTTTAGCGTGTGTGATCCACATCCCAATGCGTGCTGTGCCGCTGAAATATTCTCCCAATTTTACCGGTTGTGACCGCGCACACCAACTGTGAAATAAAGCCCCAGTATGCATAATATTAATTTGATATAGAAGACACAGAAGACATTGTAATCTCCCCCCCCCCCGCTCAGTAGACAAAGGAAATGTGAGTCTGATTGCGGCTTTGAAAACCACCAACCCGACATTTTCGGCTTGAATACTGTTGAAAGTACTACGGAAGCAAGAGGTGTCCAACATGCGGCTCGCGAGACATTTGAGGTTCTTCGGCTGCCTCGGTGTGGCTCGCGGATCATCGAGTCAATCAACTACGGCGGCATAAGAGTATGTCCTCGTAAGAAGGCACACACTCTTTTCAACTCATGGCGGAGAAGTGGTTTTTTTTTAAATAAAAATACTGACTACTAGCTTAGGGGACATTCAGATTTCTACTTAGGTCAATGCCGTTGGAATGCAACTCTGTCTTAAAACAAGAACATGCGGATGTCTGTCCTGGCAAATGTCCATACAGTCAGTATAGGACATTTATTTCCAATCTGTGCTTCTCATTTTTTTTCTAAATGCAATACCGATGGGGGGTGCGGTGGAGGCGGGCGTCTAAGATGGGACCGTCTCCACAGTAACCGTTGCTACTTCACAGCGCGTCTGTAAGGCGTGAGCTGCCAAGCTCCCGTGATGCTTTGAAATGGCTTGTTCAAGGCTCCGGGGCAAGAAATCAATGATATTCAACTTGTTTGCTCAAATGAATGAAAGTCATTGAGTGAAACTTTATAGGGTGGCTTGTTTGGCTCAATTGCTTTTAGGTTTTTAAGCCACAAAAAGTGATTGGCTGAGGGAATTGTGGCCTCTCATTGTGAGATGGTTTCAGGTAAAGTAAGAAAAAAAAATACACGGGGTCGTTACTTACCTGTGTGCCTGCCCACGGTGAAGAACTTTTCTCCATCAGGCACGCTGTAGACCACTCTGGCACTGCTGCCGTAAGACGGGTCGTCGGCGTCTGACGCTGTGATCTTGAGAACAGAGGTGCCTGTTGAGACAAATCAACCATTTCAAGTTTCGTCTTGGACAGAATGTTTGCTCAAAGTTTATGAATAGACTCTGCGTGTTAATGTGATTTTTAAAGGCGATAAGGCTCAGAAGAAGCCTGTTTCGTCATCACTACGCAGAAACATTTGCTGATGATTAAAATAATCGTTTGCCGCGATGATGCGCCCAATTGTCTTGGCTCTCTCATTAGCACACGCGCAGCTCTTCGGAATGAAAGAGAACATAAAGTCAATATTATCATCAGCATAAAGTCAAGATGCACCAGAAGGTCTCAGCATAACCATTAAAGACGATTACTGGCACTTAGACGACGACTGACGACATCCAAACAGCCACGCGGCTCTGGAAGCGTTTTGCAAGTCCAGCTTGTCCCATCAGGAGGCGCCGCGCAAATCACTGGTCATTTGGGGAACTTGCAGCAGCCTGTTACCGTTATACTACCGGTGCTTTAAAAAAATAAAAATAAATAAAATGAACAGTGAGATCATTTCAAGTTATTGACATGCCGTCACGTAAAATCATTTAGTCACGTTTCACGAAAGCTCAGCCTGAGGGCCCACAACATTGCAAGGCTCTTCAACAGAGATTGAGTAACAACAGCGCTTCATAATGCACATTTTCATTTTGTGAATAAATCCCTCAAAACACGACGATAAGGCTCCTCAAGGACAAACGAGTCGGCCATTGTCTTTGTCACTGCGGGTAATTACTGACAGCTGGTGGTGTCCACCAAAGGTCACCGCTGTAGCCTTTCTCGGAGCACTGTCACGCCACAGTTCAGCCGCTGAATGACTTTATGCTAATGGTGCTAATTAGCACCGAGTGTCAGAGCGCTGTTCACTTCCTGTCATCGTCTCGAGCTCCGAGGGGGGAACTAGATAGTCATGGTGGTAGTGGTTGGAAGGATGCAGAGCAGCTGTGATCAATTGCATCTCTTTTACAATGGGTAATTAACTTACGAGTCCAATTATTTGCAAACAAGCTCGTAACGCAAGTCAATCGTGCATCCAAGTCATTTTGCCCCATTGAAATGAATTATAATATCATTAATCCGTTCCGTTATTGTTTATAATAAGGGGGAAAAAATCACAGAATTGTAAAATATAAATATAAAAACATAATAAAAACAAAAAATTAATTCTCTCTCTCTCTCTTACTCTCTCTCTCTCTCTACTTGCGAGTGCTTTCATGATTGAAGGTTATGATCAACAGCTGAAAGTACACCGTCGACTGTCGATATGCACTCAAAAGTTTTGCAATTTAGCTTTGCATGTCTCTCTTGTATACCAGCTCCTCAATGAGGCTGATCTGGGTGAAAGTGGGAGTTTTTCAAAGTAGAATCTCTGTAATTTGTTGAAAATGCTTGCTTCTCAGCAAATTGGATGACTTCATGTTCAACTTCATAGATCCTTGAGATTTTTTTCACGCTTCTTGCTATGAAAGACCCAATGAGTCATGGGCTAATTGTTCTGAACTTTTCCTATTATGATATATTTTTGAGGAGGGCCGGAGGTCGTATTTGAAATCTTTTTTTTTTTTAGCTTGATGCTCATTCTTGCAAAAAAAACAGTCACTTCAGTTCACTCGCGTTGAGGCCCACACTTCAAAAGCTCCATAAAACATGATAGGCAGATACCAATAAGAATAGCTTTGCAGGGCTTTCCATCAGATCGACTGCAAGTTTTTCCCGATGCATTTCCGTGACAAATAAGCCAGAAGGTAAATTGTGCTTTGTTTCCGTTATCGCCTGACATTTTCCCAGTTCGCTCAAATCCCCGCATGTTAACCACAATGGAAGGAGATAAAGATTGACTGAAGCCCAGTCAAGGCAAGTAAGTGAGATACCTGTCTTATCGTAGGGAATACATTAGACTGAAGAGAGCCTTATTTATTTATTTATTTGGAGGGGGGGGGGGGGGGTTACAGACAAGGGGTTTGTTAATTCTGCCCACCTGCTTGGCCCAACTGCAGTGAGTCCAATAAAAGTATTTCCATCCCCTGGATTCGTCTCTTATCTTAATTTTCCCCAGGTAACAATGATGGTCCGGCCTACTGGCCGCGTACACTGTCAGATGGCTTGGAAGAACTATATAAATGCAAATGATTCTTTATTGCGTTTATATTAAAACACAGAAGTCAGGCAGCAGGTTTGGGACTTGGGTTCTGATTGAAGTTGGACGTTTTACATATTTGGAGTGTCATGCTCGGCAGATTCTATTGCTGACATGGAAGGAATCCAATCATCTTATGCACTCTTCTCGAGTCAGCGTGTAATGCAGATAGCTGAACACGATATTTACTGATAGCAGCTCATGGTTTTAGTCATCTTTTTTCTCCTCCGTTGAATTCTACGTGTTGGTTCGTATTAGCTTTTCAAACTAATTTGGTGATGAGAAGCCAATCATGTAAGAACACATATACCAAAAAAGCCCCATTCAGATTTCAAATAAAATAAACATCTCCCTTCAAGCTTCTCAAGGCTAGCCTCCTTCACTCTGAACTCATCCTTTGCAGATGGCAGCATTTGGGGATTTTTTTCGGAAAAATCCTACACCCCGGAAAGTAGGTCAACTGTTGTTCGAACTGCCTATTCGTGTTTTTCTGGTCACAAAAACGGACCCCCCGGAATTAAATTGCTCCATTGAAACATGAAAATAATGATATTAACATGCAATACCACCCAGTTATACTGATAGAACAAGGGATTAATCCTCTTCTTGCACAAGACTGTTTTTACGATGAGTGGCAGCTTTCTCTGTATCTGACAAAATTCTTGAGAGCTCCGCCAATACTTGAGTTGCATTATTTCAGTTACAGTTCAAGTGCATCTTTCAAAGGGGACGGCGAAAGATTAATAGAAGGCAATATTTCCAAGAAAAACATCCCGGTTACTACACTGAATTCGGATCCGTTTCATTTGACACCATAAGGCACGACGAGAATAAAAATCAGGCAAATAGAAGAGTTGTTACTGGGGAGGGTGTGTGACTTGACATGGAATGACCCAGTATGAACATTTTTGTGCTTTGTTAGTTCCTAGCAAGCACTTGGTTTTACGCCCGACTTGGCTGTAGCGGTAACAACAGCGCAGGCCATCAGCGGCGGCTCCACCACACCTTTCCAGCCCCGCGAGAGCGATGGTTCAATTAGCGAGGGAGCGCGCTGCGAAAGCGTGCGAGACGCGGGACTGACAGCCATTTAAGAGGTGGCCTCGTAAAAGAGATTTGTGCCCACCTTAGTCTGTCGCCGCACCGGCGAGGGGGTCGAACGGCCTCTGCGACGAGCCGCTTGCCGCCGTGTCGAGCGCGGGACTACTGACTGCTCCCTGTCTTGCATTATGGATCATTTAGTCAAGTCATAAAAACTGAGGTGTTTTCACATGAAAAGTTATTTCATCACCGCTGCCGCCGTGATTCATTCCTCCCCCGTCCACACAAATGCCTCGAGAGAGAGCGAGAGCGAGACAGGATGAGGAATAAAGGAAGGGAAAAAAGCTGGCGTGTCATAAAAGCCAATGGGTTGCTTACATTGATCCTTTTTGAGATCTCGACGAGGATTGAGGGAGATGTTTCACCCCTCCTGACGGAGGTTGTAAATCCCATTTTGGTTAGCCTTTGAACTCATGACTTATAATAGATCATATCAGTGTATTATAGTCTGTTTGGCTGACAATATTTTGCAGTACTGAGATCAATCCATTGTCTGGTGTAATAGGAAACACCCTGTCAAAGTAGCAAATCAAACGTATTTGCCATTTTTACACAATTTAAATACCGTAAAATCCCGTGTATAATACGCATCCGTGTATAATACGGCCCCTCAAAAAAGGTTTTTTTTCTCCTCTCTACCCATGGATTAATAAGAGTACCCTGATTTGTTGGTAGCCATTATTATCATCCGGTCTCATTTGTGCAAGTGTATGATTTTAATGCCCCCACAACACAGTCTCCCTGTACGCCATAAAACATGACGGTTCAAAGCAGCCCTCTCTTTCACTGTTCAGTCTGTAGAAACAGATAAGTGATGGTGTAATGAACTGTTTTGCATTTTATTGTTGAGCGCTGCTGCTGAGGTGTTGTAATGAGCATGCCAAGCTAACTCGTGCAACATAGGAGCTTGTTGTTTTTCAACAATCTTTATTGAACAAGTTAAATTACAAATCACAGAAAAAGAAGCGAACACGTTATTTATAAATGCATACATACGAGCTCGTAAACGTACCACTCGTTTGCAAAGTGGCGTCACAACCAGAGTCGTGATTTCGGTGGCTAAAAAAACACACTCTGTTCGTTAAAAAGTGATCAGCGGGGACGGCGACTGTGTCAGGCTGTCAGCATCTAGTGTGCACTCAGTGTGCAGAGTCATTCACCTCGAATTAACTGCCTTTGAAAAGTAATCCGACAGCTCTTGCAAATGATGCTAGCCGCTAACTTGGTCGCCGCTGAACGCTGGCAACAGGCGCGGTAGAATGAAGTGACAGTGAATTTAAGTCTTTCAATTAGCACCCTTAATCAGCGATTGAACGTTATTTCAGGACGCTGTTGTGTCAATAAAGTCAGTAGTAGGTTGCAACAGTTTCTGATGGCAACGCTGCATAATGAGCCAAGTCACCCGTTATGCAGCAACACCCTGCCGGCAGCAACTTCAAAATGAACACTAGTCTATGCATTGATGTCTGTATATTACTTGGTGAATAGCATTAACTATTGTTCCTGCTGTGTTTAGTTACTGTCTAGACACTGGTAAATGTATAAAACAAGTGAAAAATGTTTGTTTTATAATAATACCTGTGGAAAGTACGACCACCCGATTTGGGCTAATTTTTTGTGGGGAAAAAAATGTGTCTTATGAATGGGATTTTACAGTAGGCCGCATGGGGAGCCTCGTGGTTAGCACATCCGCATCACAGTTCTGAGGTTGGAGGTTCGAACCCTGACTCGGGCCTGTTTGTGTTGAGTGTACATGTTTGCCAGAATCCATGTTCATTATTTGACAAACTCCTACGTGGGAAACTCTCCCAAATGAGCCTCAATAAGAAGCAGAGGTACTAGATAAACTCTTTTGGCGAGGCCATCCAATGTGTCCGCAGCATTTGGTGTCACTATTTGACAGTCCCTCTGACTATCACCATGAAAATGTGAGTCCAAGTGCCTGTCCATCACATTAACTTGGAATCAGAATGCTTTTCATATGAGTTCACTTTCACTCAAGATGACTCCAATTCAAATTTAATCCCAGAAACAAACCCAGAAAACGGTAATTATTATTATTTATTTTTTTAAATCTATTAACGGGGTGCCGAAATCCAGCACCTCACTTTTGTATTCTGTGCCACAGTGCAGAGTAATGCACAATGAATTCCAGTCCACACTAATTAGCATGATTGCACAAAAAAAAATCACATTACTTATTTGGTCACAGTAAATCACACGTTCTGCAATAACGTGAGGCCACGTGCGGATCAGCTACAATCGATTGCGGTACAGCAGCAGGGGGTTGAGCGCGCACCGATTCGGACGCCGCCGGTCGTCTGCGTAAGGGCGCTTGGCAGCGACTAACGATTGTAAATCACTGGTCCCCCGACCTGTCGCATCCATTGTTAGCATGACAGACTGGAGCCATCCTAATGTCGACTGCAGCACTTTGCCCGGGGTTATCTCACTGTGGCAGAGCAACAGAGGCGCGATCAGCCCTTTATTTCTCACATGACATCCAAAAACTGTGAATGCACAATAACGCTCAAACATTTAGAATATATGAAGAAGCAGCTTGGGTTGATGGCACTGCGAATTTGCTCCAATGGTAGAAAGCTGAGAAAGACAATCATCATTGTGTTTCATCAGACAGGGTGTTCTCAGCTGTCTTGTTCTGGAAATCCACTCCAAAATCAACCTTGGTGGTTCGGGGCATGTAACAAGAGGTTTACGTACGAAAACAGGCTGTTACGTATGATCCGTTACCAGGGACGTGCGGTCAGGGGAGGCAGGTGAGGCAGAGCCTCACCTCTGAATGCGCATTGCATTGCGCAATCATCACAAACTGGGTTGATACATGCAACTGGGTCGTGCTGCTTGCCGTATATTTGCATGTCGCAAATATAATGTTTAGCCAATTGAATAAGCGACCCTTTGTGCTTTATTTATTTGTAAATGTGACACTAAAGGAGTCAGTGCCTCACCAACCATGAACCTCACCGCACGCCACTGTCGGTTACTGATGTCTTTGTCTTTGGACTTGGTGAAGTAGCACGATCCCAACTTCTTTAAGTAACCTTAAGCAATTGTGTATTTGGCAGCTTTATTCCAAGTACCGGTACTTAAAGATTCGGCTCTTGCAAGTCCAGCCTTTGTAACTGCTCCACTTCCTTGGATATTCATGACAAGGTAGGCAGCTTCGGGATTAGGTTTTTAGAGAGTGTCGGGAAAGGATTAGAGCAGGGGTGGACAATTCTGGTCCATGAGAACCAATATCCAGTGTTCCGACACACCCGATTCAAACGACCAGCTCATCTGCAAGCTCTGCAGAAGCTGGATAATGATCCATATCATTTGAATCAGGTGTGTTGGACTAGGGAGACATATAATGCATCCAGGATACCAGTCCCCGGGAATGGCTGGATTATAGGATGATGTTAGATCACCTCCAATGTCTTGCCCTGCCACAAATTCACCCTTGTACTTTGCATTGCAATCATGTTAAACTTTCATGAAAACAACCTTTAGTGCATCCTGCACTAAGCAGTGCCCTGGTGCGCATTCATGTCCCTGCTGGACGTGGAGGTGAAAAGCTCAAACGTTCCAATGCTTAAAATGTACACAAAGCCGTAACTAAGCAGCCTTCAGGAAATGTGGCAATATAGCTGTTTGGCAATACTTAAAGCTCCGGGTTTTAAACCCTCGAGAGGCCTCACTCAAGCTGCATAAATATTTGAACATTTACTATTGATGGGGAACATCACATGGGGGGGAAAGAGCGAGCTTCTGTTCAAATATTAATGATGCTTTCCAAAACATAAACATTAAGACGGAATTCCAATGTAAGCCACCTGCTGCAAAGCACCGTGGCAAAGCTGCTGTTGATACAGAGATGTAACTGTCTCTCTCTTTAGAGAGCATGACTCATAAAAAAGCATCCTGTTAGAGGCGACAGAAAGCACTTTACGCCAACACGGATGTCTCATTTCACTGTATAAAGACTACATTTATCCAGTCTCAAGGCAAGGAATGGAAAAAACAATTGGTCTCTCTGCAAAAAAGCTGCAGGAAGCCACAGGAAAGTGAACCATGTTGACAAAGCAACAGGACAGGACCAGGAACTAATAGGACCATGAGCGAAATCGTGAATGCAAACTTCTTTTTTGTTTGTTTTACATTCTGAGGCTGGATTTGCGCTTAACAACGAGAACAAGTCTTTCTTTACGAGACAGATTAAACATACCCTGTCACTGAGTGACTATCTGAACAAACAGCTTAAATAAACAATTGCGGTAAAGCAAAGATATCATCGAGGCATGGAAGACGTAGAGAATCCGAAAAGTCCACACAGGAAGTTTCGGGGCCGAGATTCAAACCCTGCACCTCAGAACTGCTAGGCAGGCTTCAAAACACTAAAACCATGCTGCATAGGCTATGCTTAAGTTTAAATCTCAAAAACATACACGCAACCTTATTTAAAGACCCTTTATAGCCAGTTGGCGAAAATATGAACGTGAGTTTTTCTGTATGGCTAGAAAAGCTAGCTAGCTAAAGACAGAGACAGACAGCTAGCTAAACAGAGAGACAGACAAACAGACAGATAGCTAGGTAGTTAGCAAGACAGACAGACAGACAGACAGACAGACAGACAGATTATTGACCCATCAGGAAAAACAAAACCTCTAAATCTAAAAATATCACCAAACTCAAACAACGTTCCAGTCACTTCGCTGGCAGAACCAAAACATTTGGTGAATGGCTCCCCTCCCTAATCTACCTTGTTTTTTAATGTTTCTCTGAGGACACAGCCACTGCCACCCACTCCTGCGGCATGACTTTCTCAACACCCCCGCCCAATCCGTTTTTTTGTTTTCTTTTTTGTCCTATCATAAAGACATGCCCGCTTCTCAGCAACATTCAATCAAGCATGAACTGCAAATTTGATTTAGGACTGCAATTTCATTAGCCGCATATTTTTCAACAAAACATCACCCGTCCCGGGCGCTCACACTTCATCAACATTGTCGCCACTCCTATTTTATCTGCCCTCTCCTTTTTTGGACTCAACCAACCTTGAAAAACAAACAGACGATGTACACAAGTGCTCATTTGGTTTGAAGGCAAAAGGAGGCTGGGAAGTCAATGAAGCCAGAGGCTGCAAATCTCTGGCAAAGCACAAACGAGAAGTAAAAAAAAAAAAGAATTTGCCTCAGGTCGCGACTGATTATTTCCTAAATTATACTGCCTGCTATTTTCCAGAGTGATTTGCTCCACATTACTAGCTCCCCATCAAAAAAACAACTAAAGTCTCTCCATAATTTATACATCCTACTCACAAAAGCTTTCACAACTGAATGGTTTTCAACTTGAAAAGCATATGCCGTATATAATCTGGCGCATCCAAACTGCAGAAAAGATGAACTTTGAAGATGTTATTTTCAGTAAATTACGGTTCTTACAAGATTTCTACCACCTGCTTGAATTCAATTGTTCTAAGCGTCACAACGTGACCCAGATTGACATCATGTCTCGAGACTCCTGCAAGAATTGGCCACAGCTACATGTCTGATCTGTTCTGCTTAAACAGCAGAAAATCCCATTTCACGGTATGAGGGTAGACAATTTTAAAAAGATTGATATGCTGTATGTGTTGCATGCTTTATTGCTGGTAAGAAAATCAGATACCTTTTTTTGGCACTCCAATAAAAAAATTACTTGAGCAAAATGTAACGACATCACAGTACAATTTCTTAGACGTCATTGAAAATGCCATTATTGAGCCCACATTTACATATCTTTAAACAATTAATGGTGTGTTGAGAAATAAATTCATGTAGTCCACTTAAAAAAATACCTGGATCGAGATGATATTATTTCTTTTATATATACATATATATATATATATATATTAAAGTGGATGTATAATCTACCTAAATAATTGCCTGATGATTATTTTTACATAGTCTGTATATTTTCCCATTGAGGGCACGGCTATTCACTATTCAAGGGTGTGGCCAATATTTCACACCTTTTACCGTTTGCTGCAAGATGCCTTGCTATTAAAATGATAACTTTGTGTGACTATTTTTGTTGGATAATAGCTGCAAACAGATTGTGTTCAACATCTGACGCTTCACCGTAATCTTACTGGTATTTCACTGCTGGTATTTGTGAAGGAAGAAGCTCGCAACAGATGATGGGGGAAGAGAAGAAAAACAGCGCTTTGGTTTTGAACAGCGGTGCATGCAGAAAAAAAAAAAGTTTGCATCACACTGCAGAAGCAGAAATAGATTCCAAGCGTAATTTAGGACAACACAGACATTTCTTTCGTGTGATGTGTTTCTGTGGTGGGAAATGTCAGTACAAACACGGTACAGTGGTGCTTTGAGATACAAGCCATTCCATAACTAAAAAAAACAAAAAACATTTTTTGTAATGTGCTTCTAATGAGAAAAATAGCACTCTATATTACATAGATAATAAATATTCTCACAGACAGATGAATGAATATTCTGTTCAATGAGTCGTCACAACTGTGCTCTCAACTTATCGCCTTGAAGCCACTTTTTTTTAAAAAGACAAACTATTGCTTTTTGTGATGTGAGTTGAGTCATCTGCTTTTATACAACGCTCATACCTTAAATTTGGGTTTGCAAGACAAAGGGTTAGAAATCAGAATCTTATCTTGAAAAACTCAGGTCAGGTCTCAATCGTATCTCAAGGCATCACTGTACCGTGTTCATCTACTTGATGACGTAGCGCAAACAAAAAAAGCCAAGTCGAGTCTACTTGTAGTTAACTGGGGTTGCGATACAGCAGTAATAGCGATCGTAAACGCCTCCCTCTTTCCCGTTTGATTGCTGGTGGTGCGCCATAACTGACAGCGCGCCAGTGGGGATGCGCCATGCTGTTACGCGTTAGCTCACCTTCCCCCCGACTGACTGAGGGTTTACGTCCGTATAACGCGTGCGGAGCATTTGTTCCCATTTCCATCCTCCCAACAGGACAAAGTGAGACGCCAACTGGTATAAATAAGTAAATAAATAACTAAATAAATAAATCAACCATTCACCCTGGGAGACTGAAAATTACAGAGGAATGGAGACGGAAAGGGTCTCTGGTGGGGGTTTTTTTTCTTCTTTTTTCTTTGCACGGTGGTATTGTTGGAATGAATGGCTGTTTCTCAGCAGGCAACATTTTGCTCTTATTTTGATGATACTTTGATTCGTTGTTCCGGACCTTTATGTTAGGAATAGCAAAAAAAACAAAAAAAAAACATTCATTTTCTGCACAGTACAAATATGTCATGCGCTGGCCAGCTTCTCCGGTCTTTTCCATGGTTACCTTTTGTCCAATGTCCTTTCAGCTATGTGTTAATTATGACAGCACCTGCTTGTAAAGTAAAAATGTGCATGTAACTGGTGTGTCTTTTCATGAAAAGCATTGCTCATTGTCGTAGTGAGCAGCTGCATCCTTTGCTGCAGTTCCTTTCATTTGCCAAGGGAAAAAACTCAAAACATATTTATTGAGTGAATGCTTTTAATTTTTTTTGTCATTGTGGGCCACGTGCAAGCGATCGTTGCCCTTGTGGGGCCGGTTATGATGGTGAAAGCATCACCAAGGAAGTAATGGTATGTCACAAATCATGTTTCTGTTTGTATGGTTCAAAGTTCACGGCTCAGGAAGCTGTGTTTGCACCCCCCCGTTATTGTTATGATTATTATTATTATGAACATATTGGTGGCCATGACATCTGCTCGCTAGGAATTGATTTGCGCAACTTGTTTATGGACTCGGTGCGGGACTAGGGCACAGGGCAGATAGACTTACTGTATATCATCATACATAATCATACATCCATCCATCCATCCATTTTCCGAACCGCTTAATCCTCACTAGGGTCGCGGGGGGTGCTGGAGCCTATCCCAGCTGTCTTCGGGCAGTAGGCGGGGGACACCCTGAATCGGTTGCCAGCCAATCGCAGGGCACACATAGACAAACAACCATCCACGCTCACATTCACACCTAGGGACAATTTAGAGCGTTCAATCAGCCTGCCATGCATGTTTTTGGAATGTGGGAGGAAACCGGAGTACCCGGAGAAAACCCACGCAGGCCCGGGGAGAACATGCAAACTCCACACAGGGAGGCCGGAGCTGGAATTGAACCCGGTACCTCTGCACTGTGAAGTCGACGTGCTAACCACTGGACTACCGGACCGCCCCATAATCATACATTTAATTATTTTTTTTGAGGGGGGTAGGGCACTTGAAGTCCTAAGGTTTGAATTGGACTTGAGAGGCTCCACGGTGCCGTATCTCGCCGAGGTCTTACCTATAGGAGACAGTTCGGCCACGCTGCCGATGTACGGCCCCTCCAAGAACTTGGGCTCGCTGTCGTTGATGTCTTGGACCTTAATGACAAACTCCGACTCTGGTTCCAGCGGGTCGTTACTGAGCCTATCGCGGGCCTGCGCCCGCAGCGTGTAGAAGGCCTTCTCCTCGCGGTCCAGCCTCTCCGTGGCGTGGATGTCGCCCGTCAGCTCGTCGATGATGAAGATGGTGCCCGCCCCTTCTCCGGAGATGGTGTACTTGATGTTACCCTCGCCTTCGTCGGAGTCGGTGTGAATCTGGAAGCCAATGAAGGAATACGATTGAGAAGTGTTCAAAGAGCTTCTGCACCTGCACATTCTCAGTTCGCAATTCAAAAATTAATTGTCTTGCTTTTTTTTTTTTCCCCTGTGGAGGAGCCCCTCTTTAGCTGTTGTCTAAAAGCCTATTCACATGTTTTATGGTCGTTCTAGAATGCCCTCGAGCGCCACAAGGATCCACCAAATCCCTGACTAATTTCGGTTGAAGTACCACAAACGAAACAAAGAGCAGTAACAGTAATGGAGTTGTTCAAAGTGCCAAATCTGGAGCAAACAAACAGAAAAAAATGTCACCCAAGTCGTACTAATGAAAAACCTTGAACCGTATCAAGATCAAGCTTGATCTCTATTTCAATTCAAAGGCTCAAAGTGAGAGCAAGTTTCTCCGGCCCAATTCTTGTCATCTTGGCCTCGTTATCGCAATCAAACTCTAATGTCATCCACCGGCTCGGTTCACCTGTCATCATTTAGAATGTGACAAAAGACTGCGCTCCTGGTGGTAATTCACACCTTTTCTGCAAAGGACAGCTCTCCCAAACGAGATGTTCAAAGTCATTCCGGCAATTGTTAAAGGTAGACGAAACGAAAGAGTCCTTATAAATCAGACCAATAGTTTCCCCCTAATGTGATTGGATGTTCAGACGCTCTCCAGGCAGCAACAGCCGGACGCTGTGCGGTTCCTAAATTTAACTTAATAAGAACCTCTCGCACTTGCTATGCAATTTTGTAACGTGAACCGCATGAAGGTAATATTGTGAATGAGAGGCCGCCGTTTGACCCGCGAGATGAAGATAGCGGGATGGAAAGTAACAGTGGGTAAAGATGTGAAGCGTCTGGATCTCGCAGCATTCCCAAAGGAAATCACATGGAGGGGAACGTGCGTGAAATGGCGTCACCTCGCTTTAATTCAATTGCACAAAGGCCGGCACCGTGCACGCGTGCAACTTTCTCCCACCTACATACAAGTACTGCCAAACCACATACACACACACACACACACACGCAAACTTACAAATGTAGCAAAATGTTACTCTCCAATATGAAGGTCAAAGCCAAGAAATAGTTTCGTGGACATAAAATGAAGTTGCGCTGACAGGTCTTCATCCAGCTTCTTTCTTTCTTTTTTTTTTTTTTTTGACACCCACCAAAAAAGTAGAAAAACAACTCAATCACCCATCTTTCTGCAATATGAAGGCCAACCAACAATAAGAGGGTGAAAAAGTGTCCGAACCCACAAAAAGAAATCCACCATTTGCCCATCAAACTGTTGCAGGTGGTTTCTTCTTCCTCGCCAAACAAGAGCTTTTCTTCCAAGTGTGTTCCACTTTTACAAAGGCATCAAAATGCCCACGGACAGCCTTGTGCCCACGCAGCTGCAAAAAACAAAACAAAAAAAGATGCAGGGCAGCTGTGCAATGCTGCAAATTATTCGTAATTATTTTTCACTTTTGAAATGACTCGATAATTTAAAACTACTTGAGCCTGAAATACATATCAGACATTAATTGGATTTCTGGCCATTTGAATCCTTTTTATGGACAGCGTGTTTACAAGACACAACCTTTTTTTTTTTTTTTTTGAAAAATAACATCAAGAAAACATATTTTCATGTAAGATATTTCAAGTAATTTCATTTTTTGCAGCTAACCTGACCCCCGGATTCCTGGGGACACCAAAATATCCATGAATCCAATCCACCCCTTTTGCAATGGGATTTCAATTTTGGAAACTGGGTTTTAATTTTGCTTTCTTTCCTTTTAATTTTTCCACCAGACGGCGCTAGCTTTTTTGTTTCACAGCGAGCATTTTAAACCTTTTACCATTTGCTGCAAGAGTGCATATATATATAAGGCATATGATATCTAAGTGTACTTGCAGAGATGGACTGTTCCTTCCCAGAGACGGAACAGTCCGTCCATCTGGGAAAAGCATATTTTTTTCATATTTTCAGTTTCGTGTTTCTTTTGGAATAATATTACACACTATCTGATCGGTCCTGATTTGCATGTTTAAAATCCTCATCGGCAAAAAAAAAAAAAAAAAAAAAAAAAAAAACTGTGATGGGCTGACAGCAGTTCAGGATGTCCCGCGACCCTTTTGAGGATAAATCTGATCAGAAAATGGATGGAGGGATTGATGGAAAATAATTTGGAATTACTCGGCTCAATAAATAATTATCCTTTTCGGCACATGAACTAATTTATGCCTTGAGATTCGGCCCCCAATGTGAATGACTATGACACCCCTGCAAGTTGAAACCCGTAATGAAACAAACCGTATGCATTTGCGAGTGTGACTTTAACAAGTTTTTGTGATTCGTCTCGGTTTTCAGTTCAACTTCATGCGCGGAATATAAAAGGGAGACGCCCATGGCTTTCCTGTGGGGCACTGCAGGGAAGCTGCTAATTCCCTGTCAGTTTCCTCTTTGGCAACCAGCCACGCAGGCAGCCTGCTCAATTATGCTCCCCCCCCCCCCCCCCCAGAAAAAAAAACACGCAAAAATTGCTCAACACAGAACGCAAAACAAATATTTTAAAAGCATATGTGCGATGCCCAGATTTGATGTTGCGTGTTTCTGCATTTGTTGCTGTGGATGCTTGGATGTGGATGCTTGTTGCACTCCAATGGCAACACAAAAAGATATTCGATGGAGGATGGCCAGGATTTAGGGTTGTTTTTAATCCTCAATTCCCGGAGTAATCGATGAAATAATTGATTAAAAAGAACAGTTGTGACAGCCCTAATAAATATAGTAAAATAAAACCTATACTGAAACAACTTAAAATATATTGCACATAAAAATAATAATCATATGCAGATTTGCACCTCATCAGACACCCTCAAGATTGACCCAAAGACAGACTGCAAAAAGTCAATACCAACTCACAATGTTTGCCCCACATTTCCACAGGCACATTCTGGAAAGTTTCCCCAAAAGACGGAGAGCTGCACCACCTGCTTTACACGTGTTTCTATTCAAATTTGCATCCCCGTTGTTGCACCACTACTTACTTTGCCCACGCTTGAAGCTACTTCAGAATAATTGAAATTATATTTGCAGGAATTCCGAGCGAGCGGAGGCGGTCGGGGCTTGAGCTCTTCTGCCTACTTGGTTTACGGAGAGCGTCAAAGAGGCAACAAATTGGCTGTCTCATATTTAAGTCTGTGTCATGAGGAGGAGGAGGAGGAGGAGGCCCTGCCACATTTGGCTGCGGCTTGTCAGTCCCTCAGATCTCCGCCGCTTCAAAGTGTTAACAAAGTGACTATCAAACGCAGCAGAGGTGGAAGCCGCTGCATGGGAGCCAAGCGGCGAGGAGAGGTGACAATAAATAATAGCAAAGTGAGCGCAAGGGTTAAATAAATAAATAAATACATAGATCAAATTGGTTGGATGTGGGAAGGACGTAGACTTAAAATGTTTCGACGTTGAAGTGAAGAACATCCGAAGGTGCAAGTGACCCGAATATTTTCCACCCAATCAACTCGATGGCGTGGCACATTGCTAATTGAGCAGACTGGCGGCGTCTCTAACACGCTGCCGCATTTTTATTTTTTTTTTTTTGTATTTTATCTTTTAATATTCTGTGTCAACCGGACACATAACAGGAATTGTGATGTATTACAAATGACAGGCAAGAAAGGACCCGTTACACGTAGCTAAGGGCAAATCAGACACATTTTTGTTTGACCTAGCATGTTATATGCTAGCTAATGCTACCGCTAAGCCTCATGCGATGTATTTGTGATGAATAACTGAATTACTCAATACAAGCATCAATGGAACATGGGTTGACAATTAGTATATGCTAGATGCAGGGGGTTGATGCTTGACTTGTTATTGTGCCACGGTTATGTCGTTCTGAACAACAGTTCATAAATCAATCCAAACAGGATTTTTCAACATTTCAAGTGCTTTGCTGCTATCTTGTGGTATCAATAGGCAACTATAAAACCCATTTCAGAGGGTATCAATGTTTGCCATTGACTGCGGGGCTTGGCCCCTATCACCAAAAATGAGTGGGTCACTTTGATCCGTACCAGAAGAACAAAAAAAACAACAAAAAAAAAAAGAACATATTCCACTCCAGCAGCATTGTAAACTGTGTAAAATACACAAAATCCAACACGTGTCAAGGCGGTCAAACATTTCACACAAAGTCCACAGTTGATCTCTGTTGACGATACATTCTCATTTGGAGTAAATGCCACCACAGAAAGCCAGTATACTAAAAGAAAACGCATCGTAAATTAGCCATTGCGCGCTGAACTGAGGTCTCTGGTTGAGATAGACTAATATGCGATGATGAGACGTGACAATTCTATGGTGTGGGCGTTTTTTTTTTCTCCAATCTGCTCAGGAAACGGCCATGGTAGATGTCAAATGCATTGAACATTCACAATCGCCATTCATGTCTACTTTCTGAAGACTCATTTTTCTTCCTTTACAGCCCTTCAAGAGCAGCTGTATTTCACTCATTTCAATGCTCGTGTCCCCTGCTTGCACTAAAATAGCACATTTGGAAAAAAAAGCAATATAATGACTCTCGGATCGTTCACCCCCGAAAGGATTCATTATCTAAATGTACTGATCCAAGCTGCCAGTTTAATGTGACGTGAGTCGCCTTTTTATTGGTAAATCAGATTTCATTAGCGGAGTAGCCGGGGTGTCAGACAGAGCGAGCTTGGCAAGACTGCTGACTTGGCTGAAGTAATATTAATGGAGACAAAAAAAAAAAAACCCACATTAAAAACATCTCGCAACTATCCAGTCGAGAGGCAATCAGCTGAGGCCTAATCCTCCACAACACTCAAAATGTTGATTGGCGACATCCAGCTGACGACGTACGTTTTCATGAGAGGCGGTGGTATGAGTCAAATATAGGCCGTATGTGTTCATAGAGGAGACAGATGATGTGATCATTGGCTTGCATGTGTCAATCTTAGTGTCGCAAAAGTCCAAATAATTTTGTCCTGACACAGTTGTCATCATGCTTCAGTCCTTCGAACATATTTCTCCTCTGGCTTGTCATAAGGAGATCACATGCATTTGTCTACGGGTCTCAGGGAACAGCATTTCTATTTAATACATCGGACACACTGAACAGTACAGCAGATGGAAAGGCATGCAGTGTATCAACACAAATTACTGGGAGTAAACACATTTTTAAAGTGCTAATTGTTGCGTGGATTAAAAAATTGTTTTTGCAGAATTACATGTCCGTCCATCCATTATGAGATCCGCTTATCCTAACAGATTTTTAAAAATGTAATTAATTTGTATGCAAATTTGTCTGTTTTTGGACAAATGGAAAACTTCCATTTTTTTCTAATGTCTCGTTAGCCATCAATTCCCATTTCCGACCGACTTTGTTCCATTTTTTCAAAATCACCCTGCAAAATTTCCCATGGCAGCTTTTGTTTGTTTCCCGATGCAGGATGCAAAATTGTTTTGCCTTTGAAAGGCTAGCATTTCAAGTTCTAGTAAGCATTCGGCACAATTATTAAACTGGCTTGAGAAATTCATGCCGTGCATTTGTCAATTCTCGAACGGCTGTCGAAATTGACAGCTGTCTAAATTCAGCTTCACTACTACTGTATGAGGGAATCCGTGGAGCGGATGCATACCATCGCCTCTCATCCGTGGAGCCAAAACTTTGTAGGCAAACACAGTGCAGCTCAGGGGTGGCCAAACTTTTTTGGTTGAGGGCCGCATCCAGAAAAATGGAAACATGAGAGGGCCACTTAAAAATTCTTCAACTTTTTGAAACACGTGGGTCAAGAAGGCAATTCTACGTTTGCAGTGTCTTGTTCATTTCATCGGCTTTCTGTTAAAGGTGTGAAGAAAAATGATTTTTGGGGGTGGCCAACAGCCCTTGATCTCACAGAACAGATCCAACTCTGCACTTGACAGCAGCCGAATCCCATCTCCACATTCAGAACCAAAACATGAACAAACTGTCGGAAATTGACCATTTTTCACTTCCAGTACTTCATCAATCAGCCATAGAGCACAAAGTGGAAGGAAATAGAGGGTGGCTTTGGAGCAGCAGTGTCAAGGCATTGCAGTGTTAATTAAGATGAAGTAATATTTGTTGTTCTTTGGAGAAGATAAAGAATATATGCCTGTGAGTATGGCTGTATTATCTGTCCAAATGTGTAGCTCCAGCATTTGCATTCAAATATTTGATGCTAAAACGAGGTAGGGTGCCAAATGATGTATTTGGGGCGGGGGCGGGAGGGGGGGGGGTACCATAAGACCCCTAGTGTTTAGCTTATCACATTTATCACACAAAAGCGCCTCAAAATGTGTGTGACAAAACAAAACGTCTTACCTTTCCAACATAGAGGGGGTCCGTGCCGGTGTACTCCTCCACCACAAAGAACTGATTCCACACCCATCCTCGCTTCACTCGCTCCACGGATGAGGCTCCTTGCTCGCCCCTGCTGGAAGCGCTAGTCCTTGCGGCATCACACCAGCAGCTCAAAAAACCCGATGCTGCCAACAACGTCCAGGCCCGTACAGGCCAGAGATGAGCCATGTCGAATGATAGGAAACACAAGAAAACTAAAAGAAAAGTCCAGCAGGGGTCCACATGTAATTTAAAAAACAACAACAACAAAAGAGAGGGAGAACGCCCACGTTGCAACGAGGTGAATATCAATCCATTGGATCAAAGATGGTCAGTTAAATGCTGGATGATGGTTAACAGGCCATTTTAGATTCCTGCCAAGACGTATACTCTCATCCAATCATGTGAAATGCCTTTAAAATGTCCACCTTCTGCCTTCCATGCGCTTTCAATGCATGCTGTCCAAAAAGTACACTTCCTGTCAAATAAAGCGCTCGGTAATCAAACGTCTCTCGTCTGGTCCATCTGCGACTCCAAGAAAGGACAAACCTGTGAGACAGAAAACACAACGGATTAGCGTGCTTCTCCAGTTACTGTCAGACTGGTATTGCCAACTATGTTGACGTCAGGGGAGGAGCTTCATTCGGTCAGGCCATCGTTTTGTCTAATTACAAGAAAAAAATACTAATAATTATTTGCTGGCATTTTGTGGCATCTAGAGGCAATTGGAAACGTTTTCTGGGTGCACGTCAATTACTTGCAGAGTTTTACTATTCGCGTCATAGGATACTGTTGAAACAGTGTCGCGTAACAATGGAGCCCAAGGACAACAAAATGCCTGATACAAATCAAAATGGGTGACCTTCTGTTCAATTTCAGACATTTGGCTGTATCAAATTTTAGGGCTCCTCACCTGAATCCAATAAAATCAGACACACTTAGTCTCCGGTGTCATTTGCCGCTCGGAACAACGAGCTTAGAGCCAGAGGTCACTATTCCACTCTTTGTGCGTCGCCTTTTTGTCGGACCGACAGAGCGAGCCTCCGACCTCCGACAGCTGATTATTTGCTTGAGGAAGCACTAATTGGATGCAAGTATTAATCAATTAATTCAATCCAATGAGGCAACAAGCGCCTAATACCTCAGACAAACACTGGAGCGCTCCAGGATGAGGATTGGTGGGGGTTGGGGGGGGGGGGTGTTCTTTGTGGTTCAGCAGACCCAAGGCGGTAAGCAACGGAAATAGGCAGGAAGAAAGCAAACATGAAAGTCTCAAAGCGGAAATGAGGGGTTGCCGTGTTACGTGAGGCCTGGGTGTGATTAATGGCTTTCAAAAGAAATATATATTTTTTTTAATCTCAAACTAAACTTGAAGTTTTCTTTGGTCTCACAATCCCAAGAGAAGATGACGGCAAGAAGAAACTGCGATGGGGCGGCAGACGGCTTAACCTATTGTACAGTATTTGTGTCCTGTCGAGGGGACGTCTATAATCACACTCTCTTCTTGCCTGCGCCCTGCAGCTTCCGGAATTAATTCCTTCTCAGGCTGTTGGTGGAGGCAATGTCCGTGTTATTGGAAAGCAACTGTGCGGCAGTGTCAAATCCCCTGAAGCAAACAACCACGGGAGCAAGTCAACCGGCCGCGCTTCTCTTTGCTCACCTGCTCCAGACGATGTGTCCAAAACGTTCATTCACTTCGGTAGGATTTGCACGGTCCGGCCATTATGCGGAAAGCAAATGAATACACAACATGCATTCTTGGGTGTCAGGATGGCTCCCTTCTCCCTGCTCGCTTTGATATTGGACTTCAACGGCTTGATTTACGTATCCTGGAAAGTGGAAGGATGTACGAGAAGTTGGATTTTTCCGTGGTTATCGGGTGCAATTGCAACATGCAGTTAGCTAGCTAGCATTTCCGTCCATCCGTCCATCCATCTTTCCATTTTCAACGCCTCTTATCTTGAAGAGGTTCGCAGGGATTGCTGGAGCCTATGCCAGCTGACTTCGGTCGCCAGTCAGTCACCGGAGACATATAGAGACCAACAACCATACACACCCACATTCACACCGTCACTGAGCGGGAACCGATCCCATGCCGCCCGCACACAAGTTAGGCGCGCGTACCACGACACCATCAGCGACAGCGAGCAACGCCCACACTGAAAATGCATTTTCCCTTTGAAGAGTCCACTGGTGTGGCCGTTTCAGAGCATTTCATTGTTGCCCTCGAGTGTGCGCACATTACGCGGGTACGGTAACCGTAGAATGGATTCGCGTTGACACCCAGAGTGTTGACAGGGGCTTCTGGCTGACGTGTTTGCTTTACCGCATGCCGGTGTCGTGCCATGAAAGAGCCCCACGACGACATGAAAGGATATATTTCAGCCGCTGGAGGCTTTGGGCAGAATTATTTACGCAGCTCCAACAGTAGTTACGTGTAGGCAAAATAAAGATGCGAAACAAAGTAGCTCCGTTGGCAAACATTGCTGTAGACGTACGCTAAGAAGCGACAGCATGCAGACAATGTGCATTCTCTCTCCTGTTTCCAGTGTCCTGCCCAGCTGGATCTTGGCTGTGACAGCAGCGGAGGCGGGAGAATGTGACCCGTGTTGCTCCCTTACCACGGCATTGCCGAGAGCCACGCCACACTGCAGAGATGGCAGACTATCATGGTCCCCCCCCCCCCACCCCCTCCTCATCATCATCATCATCCTCCTCCACCGAGGCGGAACAGCATTCCTCCGTAGTGTCGGGGCCAACCCCCATTGATATGTTAACGAGGAACGTCCAATATGCATGACTCCTTTCACTCCGCCGCTCCGCTTAAATTGATCCCAAATACTTCGTTTCAAGTTTCCAATTAGAAATGATCCAGTCGTCAAGTGGAAACTTCAAAGCCATACAACACGCGCCGTCGTGTTGATCCCGTGCTGCCTCCGAGGCAAACGGCGTCAGGAGGACGAAATGAATTCATTCTGCCGATCTGCTGCTTTTTTTTTTTTAACAGTAGATGACTTAACAGGGGCGGCAGGCAGTTTCAATGTGTTTAATTAGAGAGCATTTGTATCAAAGATGTTCTCGCCGGCACTAGCGCCCCATAAGTTAGTTGATTTGCAAAGCGAAACATTTGTTGAACCACTGAACGCTCGCTATCTGAAAACAAAACTCACCCAATGGCTCTCTCTCTCTTCTTCTGTTCTGCTTCCCCAATTAGGGAATATCATTTGGTGTGTCCACATTTACTCATAATTAGGCCTGGAAATAGGAAACGCTAATGAGGAAGCGAGAGACGTATGCTAACATGTTCTGGTTTTCGTTCAAATTTGGCTACCGCCATGCCAGTTTGTCGCCAGCCCACACCGGCTAATTAGCAGCGTGTCAATTAGCACCCTTTTCCTTTGTCACCGCGGACAGCAAATTGTAGGCTTGATGATGCAAACATGCCCGCCATACTTGTCGACCTCGCTTTTCCACTATCACTTACTCCGATCCGAGGCATATTGGCATGCGTCGCGCAGCCATTCGTGACCTATTAGGAGCGTTGGGTTGATTGGAGAGCATGCGCGGAAAGTCTCATCAGCAGGCATAACCAGAGCGGGCCCTTTGACAGCTGGCAGAAGTCACACGACAGCCAGGCAAGACTGATGACTGCAGGCTGAGAGGCAGGAGACCAATGGTCACCCCCCCCCCCCCCTGACCCCCCGGCTTCCCTGTACCCACTTCGAGCCCGTAACGATTGCAATTTGCGGTCAGCCATGCCTTTTTTTAATGGCCTGCAACGTATACTTCAATAAAAAATTGGCATGGTCGGTGTGATAAGCACAATTTCTACAGCGGTTGAGGAAAGCAATGTTCCCTCTAAGCTGCGTGCATGACCACTTATGCACTGTTCTGACTCTCTCGATACACACAATGACGCTCGTACACACCGCATTACATTTCTATACTCATTCCTTCATTTCCACATTAGTTTAAACCTACAAACAGGACACCACACCATTCCCACTTTCCTTTTGGAAAGCATACACTGTATTGACAGCGATACACTAACCACTGACGCAGACGACACGCGGCCTGCTCCATTCCAACATGTTGTGTAGTTTACAAGCCCCTTAAATGAGGCTCTTTCGTACCTTTCAGGGGTCAAGAGACTCGAAATTTTTGTATTTTAATAAATGACATGTTTTCCATTATTTATGAGTGGGCAATGTGGGACCATCTCGTTCCAGATTTTATTGAGACTTAAAATCACCTGTATGCCGAAATTTTATTTGTGTCAAATTGTATTTGTGTCAAAATGTTCTTTTCAGTAATTTGTTCTGTTTTGATGTATGGGTGGTTTGAATTCTTTTGGTTACGTATCGACATCATGTAACTTTTTTTTTTTTTTTTTTTTATCTCACCGTTGCTCACCGTGGCCCAAGGGATGTTCAGAGAGTTTGTGTGAATGCTCACACGCATAGGGAATTTGATGGAGCATTGGTGGCAAGGCAGGAAAAGTGAAGGAAAGGGAATTGGTTCTTGTTTGGCACGTTTTCACTTCCATGTTTTCGATCAATCACATTTCATTCGCTAAGCCGCAGAATCACGATTGTTTCTGTGTCAAAGTCAGCTTTGTTCAGGTTGCGCTTGTATTCGCTCCGAATGTGGAGATCTGCTGCTTAGAAGAGAGATGGATATATTCTGCAATTTGTCTTCATCACCGCCATCTAGTGGAGGAGCAATTATTTGTTCCGGCTTGTCACTATATGTTATTGACATGGAAAAATGAACAAAAACAAATTTATAGGCGGAAAAAAAAGTTTTGTAAAGCATTAAAGCAACAGAGACTTTGCACTGACAGACTGACTGACTGACACACAAACACACACACACAAGCACAGACACATTCAAGCAGGCAAGTACCACTCTTTTAATATTCCAAACATTTCCTTGGCCCTGTGCCTTTGTCTCGCTCTGCGCCTCTCACCCACTTCTAAAAACATATTCTTTGCAGCCTTAGCGCTCTCGCCTTTTTCTCTGCGTTGCATTGTCTTTCTTTTCTCTCTTCTTTTTCTTCTTCTGTCACCTTGCCTCGCCACCTTTTCATATCGTACGGTATTTTCCACCAACCAGCATGACAGTGTGGCTGAGTTCAAAGAAGATTAAGTTCAGGACCCTTTCAATTTCGTATTCAAGTAATTTTAATCAATTTCTTTTCATCTGGTGATGTGGTGGGGTTATTTTTTCAGTTCTCACTTGACTAACATCGAGGTCACAACATTTTGTCAAAATAAACCAAAGTGCAAGAATTATATAATACATTTTAAAAAATCAAGCTTCGATGAAATTAACTTGCTTTGAGAGTGGCAGTCCTGTCCCGAGCCACTGAGCCACTGAGGCACTGCTCAGCTGCGCCCCTCTCTGCTGCAGGGCCAATGTCGAGAAGGGCTTTCATTTTCAGTGCTTGCAACGAGGTAAGCGGCTACTACTTGCGAAACCATGGATGTTATTTTCACTCGTGGGTGCAGTACTTCGAGCAGGCAAATTGCAGTGGCCTATTTATTCCATTTGTGTGGCACTTGCCATGGACATATCGCCAAACACAAAACTGAGATCCCAATTAGGCAAAATTCAAAATGGCTCACAGACACTTTTAGTGAGTGATGTTGAAATGAAGCTTCATGAGGCACTATATTTTTTACTCCTCTCAATAGTTCTCTCGGAGTAAAATTGAAGGCGAGTGCAATGGAAGGTTATTGATGTCCACTGCATCTTTAAACCAAGAGTGTCATCGAGCAGAGTCAAAAATGATCACGAGTGCTTCATGAAGCTTCATTTGTCACCATTAAGATAAGATAAGAAAACCTTTATTAGTCTCGCAATGGAGAAATTCCCAATTCACAGCAGCAAAGTTATGAAAGGAAGAAGTTGAACAACAAAATATAGGAGCTGCTGGAAAGGCAGCCACTCTCGCGGCGCCATTTTGAAGTCAAAATAACAAAAATAACACAACACAACACACACAGACAGTCGTGCAATCTTCACCAATTTTCTGCATACACTTTGTTCTCTGAAGCGGTTATAGATGAAAGAGAGGATCAAAGTGTCAGTCACTATTTGCATGAGACGGTTGTAGGCCGTGAATAAAAATCTAATGATCCTATTCTGCTGTAGGCCAAACTGAACCCTAAACACATCCAAATTTGGAAAAGGCTCTCTTAACCTTCACCACTAACCCAGACTGAATTTAGCTCCTTTCAGACATTATCAAGGTCTTAAAACAGTCGATATGTATCATTTCGGGCAGACTTCTTTGGCGCCAAGTACCTCTTTCCTATTGCCCAAGGAATTGGCAGCATCATCGGGCATTACAGAACAAACACAGAAACTGTGAAAAGTGGATTTGTGAACAACGTACCGCAGGTAGGGGTTCACTCTGCAGAATTTTCAGCACAGCATATCCACCAAAAATTTTTTTTTGTTAACTTCTTGTGTGGTTTCCGAATAAAGAGTGTGGAGGGCGCTTCGTCTCAGTACACACTGGTTGCAAAGCTGTGTGCAGCGTAAACCTCCCTTTCCCTGTGTACATATTTACCCCGGCGACTTTGAAATTTAGGATCAGGCTCTGTCACGAGGCGTTGATCCGGCACATTCACACGCAGTGCTAAATGGGAAGGTGAACTAAAACCGCCTCCAAAGTGCTCTTGAACTGTTTATTCCTCAGAATATATTAAAAGGATTAGCCCGTGTACGTAACGTGATTACGAACAAAGCGTTGGGAAGGCGAACAGGCAGAAAGTCAACACACACGCAGATAGACACTCGTTCCCAGGCGAGCGAAAAGGTGAGGGATAAACTCAAATTATCAGGCGGATTAAGAGATTACTTCAAAATTGTTTGGGGTGTCTTTTTTTTTAAGTGCAGTCAAAATAAATAAATAAGAACAACATACTTTGCAGGGAGAGCAACTGGACAGCGTCGTTGTTACTGGAAGCAGCTAATGTATCGAGCAAAAAAAAAATCTCCGATTTCACCATAGAACAGTTTAGTGTTATTTTCTGTTGAACGAGTCATGAATATTCGAAAAAAAACAGAAAAAAACTGAATTCCATTGGCAATAAGGTACACTGAAAAAAAAGACTTGATTTTCGGTTGCACGTGATTAACATGTGTAACACAGATCAATTTATTTTTAAGGAAAACCTGGGAAAATGACATATTACCACATTCTAATCATGGGTAACCGATTGGCATGTTCAAAATAAGTCAATCCAAGGGATCTTGTTTTTTCATTGTAGGAATGTTTGTATAGTGGTAAGGAGGTCATTTAAAAAAAACAGTACCTCATAAGAGGTCTCTTGTATCCCCGCAACATTTGAGAACCCGTGATATACAGTCCAATGCATTCTTGGAGTTTGCAAGTAAAGCTTTCTGATGTCTTTCCAATGCTCAACGCCGTCGACAGCAGTTTTCAGGCGGAAGCTGCAAACACCAACGCATCCTGAGGATCGCGCTAAACCGTATGGCATCCGAATGTTTAAAACGCAAATATCCATTCAGTCCCCCTTGATGCTATAACATGAATAGATCAATAAATAAATACATAAACACCTTCCAGATATGCTCCGACTCGTTGACATCCTGACAGACTTCCAACCAGATCACTTGACGTTTAAAACTTTCTCGCGTCCGTGTTCAACCGGGGGGTGGCCTCAGATGGTCCCGGGAGGATGCCGATACTGAGGGCACGGCCGGTGCCGATTGTTGACAGACACCGGCGCTCCTCATCTACCCGAGCTGTATGGACAGCTGTCAGCAACATTGGACATCATCCATCACACACTCGCACGCATGCTTTTCAAGCAGAGATGCACAGAGGAGGAAGAGGCTTTTGGCAGTTTTTCTTTCTTTCTTTTTTTTTTTTTTGCTCTCTCTCAAACCACCTGGTCATCTCTGCATCTGCCACCTCCCACCTTGTCTGAAGCTGTGAATCCGATTTGGTAATATTGCAGCCGGCAGCCTAGTGGAGCGATTTGGTGCAGCACGAGTGGACGTCCCTCTAATATTCAGGGAGCAGAAAAATGTTGGTGGCGCAAAAACAGCAGCGCTGGGTCATCCGTCCGTCTCCCGTGAGAGCGGGAAGTCAGGATGGGGTTAGAAATCAGTGCCAGTCCCTCTCTATCCTCGGGCGTAGGTGGCCTAATATGACTGCATTGTTCTTCAGTGTCAACGGCGTGTATCAAAGCAGCTCACGTGTGTGTGAGTGTGTACGTGCGTGCGTTCGAGTGCATTGTGAAAGCTGCAGCATAAGAATATCTTTGATATTTTCCGAAGAGGAAGGCATGCAAGCCACGAGCCATACTTGGCGGCCATCGGCAGATTCTGCACGAGTGCCGTTATACCTGCTGGCTGTCTGAGGGGTAAGGAAAGAAAATTGTGGCGAGATGCAGTGCTGGATACGCTGCAATTAGCGTAATCACAAGGGCGACTTTAGCACGGCAATGACAATATGTCACCTCCCATTAGAGGCCGTAAGCAAACGCGGGAGCCTAATGCCAAGCTGCGCCCGTTCCCCCGCACGGCTCCCGGTGTCAATGCGCATCTCGCTCCCCTCAGTCACGCTCGGCCGCGTGCCATTGACCGGCCAATACCGCACAGGGCGCGGGACGCAGAATACCAAGTCCAGTGGAGAGCGAGCGAAAGAGAGGGAGAGCGAGCCAGAGAATGGCAAGCTCCGATTGCTGCTGAGCTGGATGGGATTCTTGGCAGGCAAACAGAAAAAGGATTGTGGCTCCCTGTCAAACTGCGGGGATGGGGAGTGATTCAGATGGATGAAATGGGTCGAATGTTTCTGCAGAGGTGCTCCGGGTGGAGCGTTGTACAAGAGGAATTGAAATGGCGGTCTTGGGGTGTGTGGGAACGTGAGACGCAAACTCGGCTTAAGGGACGGTGCAGCGTTGTATGTTGATGACAGAGCATTTGAGTCAGTGGTGAGTTCCTGTCGCCACATGGACCCTGCTCTGTCATTCAAGCATCGTCGCGGGCTGCGACTGGCATATGTCGATTATTGTCATCAACCCAAAGGACACGCGTGATTGAGCCCAACGCGCTCGGCCGAGGGGAATTTTGAAAGCGACGGGGCCAAGTGATATTTGAAAACTTCTTTGCAATATCAAAAGAGTCTCCTTGAAGGCCAACAATTATTTTAGTTTTACGTCGCAAGGAATTCTTTTTTTTTGCAAATACTTGCAAATAAAAACAACCATCCTTTTCTTCACGAGGGTCGCGGGCATGCTGGAGCCAATACCGGCTGTCTTCGGTCAGTAGGCGAGGGAGACGCTCAACTGGTTGCCGGCCAATCGCAGGGCACACGTAGACAAAACAACTGCAGTATTCGCGCTCACGATCGCACCAAGGGACAATTTGGGGTGATCGCTTAACCAACCACGCCTGCGTTTTGAATGTGTAAGGAAACTGGAGCGCCCGGAGAAAACCCACGCAGGCACGGGGAGAATATGCAACACATTAAGGCCAGAGCCCGGAATCGAACCCAGGGCCTCCCCACTGTGAGGCGGACATGCTAACCGGTCGATCGCCGTGCCGCCCAAATAAAAACCAATTTCTTGTACACTGAAAAGAGCTCATATTGTCCCTCGTATCGTTCCCCCTGCAACATAACAATAAGTACAAAAAATAACTCAGCAAACAACTAGCTTGCTTTTCGTGCTAACATTGATGCCGTGAATGTCAATAATTTATATACAAGTACTGTATGTCCAATTTTAATGACTATTTTAGCCCTCCAAAACATAAATGGCGTTTTTTTTTTTTTTTTACGATGAGACAGCCAACATGCATTAAGTTTGACTTTGCTGCTGTATCGACACTTGTCAGCGACAGACGTGTCGCGATGGAAGAGTATTTATGTCTTCGTCACTCCTCCGTGAGCCAAGTGACTGTGACAAATTGGGATGGGAAATGACAAAAGAGCCGCTTTAATAAGCACGGCGGAAGGGCTTGGACTGTGGTGTCGGGTTCGCTCCGATGAACAGACTGCGCGGACTCCTCCTGGGCCCGGCTTTGATGGCAGCTTTCATCCATCGGACGGGCAGATTCTGCCAATGTCAGATGGAGCTGGGTGGCTTTCTTGTTATCAAACTCTCACCCTTTGCGCCTGCGTGTGTGTGTGTGTGTGTATCCAAGAAATGTATAATCAGAGTTCACATCAATAAGACACGGCGAGCTTGTGTAAATGTGGTCTTGGTGCAGAAGCTCAGCCTATGAAGTTTCGCATACATTTACTCTTGTGATGGTAATCACGTGCGAGGCGCTGATTTATTTTTTATTTCTTTTCCCTCCCTAATGAAAGCGGCCCCAACTTTGTGTGTGGGTCTGCAACTTTTAATGCATGTGTGCAGAAAACATGGAAGAAGATGAAATGTGCAATGTTTGTCTTTTGTATCAGCGGGGACCAGCTTGTGAATGCGATGCTGATGAAATCGGCCTTTCTAAATATTACAAAATAGGGCAGAGTAAAATGTTTTTTAATATTATTATGAAAATGCCAAAAATGACAAGAGACGCACATGAGTGAAGTGCTTGACAAATGTATTACAGTGCCTGTCATAAATCGGGGAAGAGAGCATCCGGTCTTGTGAAGAATTTCACTGAGGTTTGAGCATTTTCAATGGGGAGGAGGAATTTCAAAGTGAATTCATCTTTTCATACCCAAATTTGAATTAAATGAGTAAACCGGTACCTAAGTGACAAAACAAACATAAAAAGTCTTCTGTGGAACAAGGAAGAGACTCGGTTATGTTTTGCAGTGAGTATCTGCAATCTGTGCAGGAGACAATGAAGCATTACTCATTCTTCACAGAGGATAATATAATATACGGCATATAAATAATATATGCCTGTGAGTAAATTGTCTGTTTTGATGTGTTACTCCACCTTTTGTTTTCAAATACCTGTTGCCTAAAGGCTTGTAACACCATCAAACCAAACCTATGCTATTCGTTAGCCCGTCTACGGTGTTTCCCATTCGGTTACTGTAGGTGATTGCTAAATACACAGAGTGTAATTTTCTTTATCTGACATTTACTCTATTTGGACTTTAAATCTCAACTGATCATGGCCAAAAACAGCCCGAAGTTTATTTTATTTGTTTTTAACAGTCTGCCAAACTGCTGCTTTTTGGGAATTCTCTGCCGAAAAATAGTGTTGGTAGGTCAAATTTTTGCTCTCAAGTCAAAGCAAAAAAAAAAAAAAAAAAGAACAACTTGTCATCCAAACAACTTGTAGAGTAAGTCGGGTGACTCGTATCTTGAGGCATTACTGTAGTTCGTACTGTTGACGCGCCAAAATAAAAGTGTGAATTTCCCGTTAGAATTTCATCTTCCTTCTGTCAGTTTTGAGTTATTTTTGGATGTTTTTTCCACCTCCAGCACCCCAATCAATCGGCTCGCTTCTCCTTTTTTGTCTGCTTTTGCCGCCATTGCTTGACTGACTTGATTCAGTGCCATCCGGTGCGTTCAGCCGTAAGATTCCCATTAGACCTGAGAAAGGAGCGGCCCTGACTCCATGTATCTCCTCAACCTCATCAACATTGTGATGGTTAGATTGTGTGCTTGCCAAATTGCGCGTGAAGACCTCCCTCCAACACATCTTTGTCCGTGGTTAAACTGTTGACCGGGCGTCCTTCATCTTTGCGTCACATCACCGGAGTTGACGCAAACGTTCAAGCCAGTCGGGATGCCACAAGAGGCACCATGTCGGGAGTGCACAATAGGGAATGATGTGCACGTTTTCACGTTAAGTGAAGCCAGCGTTTTATTTGTGGAAAGGTCAAGCCGACAAGCCTGGAGACAGGTTGCATAAGTGTGGTAATTATTATGTCGCTACTCGGGAATTAGAGGGAGCTTCATGTCAAATGTCAACACCCTACACGCAGGGGCTGTGTGAGTACTTGGGAAATGTCAGCGTTGTGGAGGAAGGGAGCAACTATTGGAAAGTAATTCTTTTCTCAATTGTCATCGCTGCCCTTGAAGAGTGAAGGGTTCGCTTGTTGCCAAGTTCATAACAAAGTGTGCTACACTTCTTGACGCTGACAGCACAAAGGTCAATCCTAATGACGTGTTTGGTTAGCATCCAGAACGAGGCTTGTTTAGGAGTGTCCACGGACCAGATCTTACCGCACCTTTTAGCATCGATACTAACGTAGCCCGCCATGGTGGTAATTGTTGTTGTTTGACATATCCCTCGGGGAAAGAATCATACTATGCCAATCGCAGGAGACACATCGAAAAAAAACAATTCATGCTCACATGTACACCACCGGACAATTTAAAGTCTTCAAATAACCTAACATATTTGTGGGGCGCAATTGGAGTCACCCAAAACGCACAAAATCAATTTAAATTCGTGGGGGGGGGATAACATGTTCTCGAATGAAATAGAATGAATATCGAAAACATTATACAGGTCAATTACAAAACGAACACCAACTATAGTTAGAGCAAAAACATAATTCGTCTTAGTCTTTGTTAATTAATTTAATACATAAACATTTGGGGTTTGAATCTAAACATATTCATTTGGGGTATTACAGCACGGCCATTAGCCGGGAGAAGGAAGGTCTCAACTATCTATCGAGCTCGCTAGGCTAGCTAGCTAGCTAGCTGTGGATCTATCTACCGGTAGCTATCTATCTACCCATCCATCCATTCATCCAATTTGATTTTTGATTTCAGAGGTAAAAGCAAGTGGCTGATAGTGTGACGAAGCCTCTTTGGCAACTTGGCAAACAAAGGAGGGAAAGCAAGACCACCTCGTTGTCATTTTAGACATTAGCGTTGTGATGCATCAAACTTGAGATGCGGTATTACGCGCTGCACTTATTGTTTTCGAAAAGTCAGGAGACTGAAATACAATAAGTGTATTTGATTTGTGAATGCTTGTTTAAAACATATATTTGGACTTTGTAAGGTTTTGTTGAATTATGACTACAAACTATTTTTTTAATATGGCACACAAGAGATACATAATTAAAACTAAAACTAAATACTTATAAAAACTAAACTAAGACAAGCAAGGCATTTTGCAAATCAATTGCAACGGGCTGAATTTCAAACACAACAAAATTCAAAACAAAATCAAAATTAACTGCAATGAAAATTCCAAAAGTATGATAACCTAACATGCATGTTTTACGCATCTTAAAATCTTCTTTTAAAAAATGCAAGTGTACAACTTTACAGTGGTGACAGTTTGATTTCCATTTTTTTCCTTTCGGAACACTGCTCCTCAATCTTAACAGCAGTCTGCAGCCTGAAGTGGGAAGTTCAACTGTTTTGCAACGAAAAGCGATTCAATTAGTGCTGTTTTTGTTTTTTTAGATGCCTTTAGTTGTCTAAAGGGTAAATGGATATCTTGAATACGCTTTTTTTTCCCCTCAATTAGTAAGATTCAGAAAGACAATTTACTTCTGCATAGTTGGTAAGTAGAATAGGTTTGAGGCTTTTTGCACATATTGATGAACCCGTTTGTTTTCTGTTAGGGAGACGGCCATGATTAACACGGAAAGTTTCTCACCGGAGCTCGTAATTCGCATTAGCGTGACGACTTTCCAAAGAAAGTTTGTTTCGCACATAACTTTTCTTTGACCAAAGTCAATGAAAATGGGGCAACCAAAAAGTGTTTGCTGCTGGGAGGAATTGTTACGGATTTCTTCTGTCATGTGCAGGTGAGCCCCCCCCCCTCCCCCAAAATAAAGCACGGCCCCTTCGCTGAGTGGAAGCACTTCTACAAACGCAACACAGAAAATACTGCTTACCGTACATCCCTTTTATGTCATAAATACTTGCAAAATACTTCAAATGTATCTTAGTGAAACGACCCTTTCCCGTAGGGGTAATTGAAATCATACGCGTAATAGAATGAACATCGAGCGCACATCAACCGATGACACCCACTTGCCTGTCTCTTGCCACGCACTCCAGTTGGGAAGAAAGTCTCTTTCATTTCCGTCTAATTAAACACGCTTCAGGTAGCTGAGGTCCGAGGTCATGAGAAGCCCTCGGCAGGGCGTTCGGATTTGGCCATTAGAATGGAAACGTCAATATTTCTGCGCGCGTGAACTGAGTTTGAACTGTGCTCAGTGAAGCATTGACTGATGATGAGAAAAAAAAATGTACCGGCGTGGCGTGACCTGAGTTAAAAAAAAACCCACAACAACAAAAAACTATGAAGTGTGGTAGAAAATTTCCAGGACTGGTTTCATATAAGCGCGTCGATCTCACAGTGCAAAGGTCGCGGGTTCGATCCCAGCTCCGGCCTTCCTGTGTGGAGTTTGCATGTTCTCCCCGTGCCCGTGTGGGATTTCTCCGGGTACTCCGGTTTCCTCCCACATTCCAAAAACATGCTAGCAGGCTGATTGAACACTCAAAATTGTCCCGAGGTGTAAGTGTGAGCGTGGATGGTTATTCGTCTCTATGCGCCCTGTGATTGGCTGGCACCTGGTTCAGGTTGTCCCCAGCCTACTGCCCGAAGATGGCTGGGATAGGCTGCAGCATCCCCCGCGACCCTTGTGAGGATTAAGCGGATCAGAAAATGGATGGATGTTTTCAGAAAAGAACAATTTTCTCTCAAGGGTTCCTGGAAGGATTCTTCCTGGACCCTCAAGCTCTGTGATCACAATGCACCTTCAACCTTAAGCTTGTAAGACAGGACAAAAGCTTTCCACAAGGTGCTAAATCAGGTGATTATTATTATTTATATTTTTTACACATCTGCAATTTTAAGTTCTAAACCGAACAAAAGAAAGCAGTAGCTGTCCTATAGGAGGAGTGCTCATGATTTGAAGTCAATCGTACCTTTGCAATCGACACCGCGGCTCCCCTGCCGAGCTCCCCGCGCAAACTATCAACATGCCGTTGGGAGGAGTGTTTTCCAAGCGTTACGAACCCCGCCATGAAGTGAGGGGCCAATTATGAAGTCCATCACGAGTCCATAAGAATCCCAGCATGTGCACTTTTGATTGCATTTAGGTTGGATGCGGAAGAAAAATAAAATATTTTGAACAATGCTCTCACTGACTGCTTGTGTGTGTCTGGAAAAGGAACTGGATGGGCTTGCTGGTTTCCTTCCTTCTAAGATCCACTCGAGGCGTGGACCCCGCTCAGCAACTCTTCGAAAGATGAGCCAAACGCCAAAGAGATCCGATTAGGACGAGCGGAACGTAATTGCCAAAGCCGGATAGAACGCCAATTGACACATGCGCTCGCCCACTTTGAGGACGAACATCGTTTCGTGTACGAGTGCGCACGATAAGTGGAGAAGTGTTTGAATTACACTGAAGTGCACTAGTCGGATTTAAATGGTCCCGCAACTCGACAAAATGAGCACCGTTTCGACACTAATATGCACAAAAAAAAACAAACAAACAAACAAAGCAAAAAACAGTGTTTCTAATCGAGCCTTCCAAAAAGCTGAGAGGTTCAATTCTGCAGCGAGGCGTTTCAAAACGTCCACTTCATTATATCATACGGGGAGAAAAATCTTACGGTTACGCTTCCATTAGCCAAGCGCGCGTGCCGTTATTTTGGGCTGCTTTGCATTCTAAATTATCGGACAACAAGACAGCTCAAGAAAGATAAAGGCCCGTGAGACAATCCGAGATGGTGTATCCGTTCAGCGTTTAACTCTAATCACAAACTCCATTTAGCGTAGTTTGCGGCTGTAATGGTCAGAGCTGGGTATAAATCTCAATCGTTAATTAAATGCCCCACGACGACGCCAACGGAGACGTTCGAATAAATGCTTGTTCACTCAAACTCTGCTCTCATTTCGCAATGTATACTCTTTATTTTTTTGACTCTCAAGGACAAACTCTTCAACCTGAAACGAGGGTCAATCCCACCCCACCCTCCACTCCCCCTGCGCTTATGTCATGAGCATCCTTCTGACAAAAATGTGTTCCTTTCTTGTAAAGTCTGGCAAAGTTTCGAATTTTGACAAAAGGACATCGTATTCATGGCGCAAGGCCAGATTTGCCGTATTTCAGGCGGTCAACATATCACAGCGTTGTGTCCATGTTCCTTTCTCAGACACACTTTGGAAAGTCGCTTTACTTTTGTGCCACAGTGAAGTTAGAATCCAACCGAGCATGAATGGACTTGGATTCATGATTGCTTAGTGGACTCCCATCAAAGATCAAAAGGGTCTACGGGGGATATTTTTTTTTCCAATGTCCTCAGATTGCCATCGAGTTTTATCTACCTCGTGCCTTTTCAAAATCAACCTCAAAGCCATTCCCATGCAGAGCAGGTCAATGTTCATGCGTCTCACACGTTACAGAAAAAGAATCGAGTACATTTCGGTCAACTAGGTCAACTTTTTTGTCAAGGGCACTTTTGAACAAAGCTTCTTCAACTATTGAATATCTGACGCGACGTCAAAGCAACAAACTGTTGACCGTCAATGACATTTGACAGAAGCTGAGGAACGAGACTTGGATGTCGGTCGTCACCGTTGGAGGGCGAATAATTCCCAACCTTTTTCATTTTTAATTGGCGGCATCGGAAGAGCGCTTCGAATCTCGCTGCATCAAAATGAGCAAATTCCTCAGTCGATGCTGCTTTGGGCCACTCTGGGGAGCCGACTGCACACCCCAAGTGCGACTTGGCACCCTGAAAGACTGAGCTTAAAGTAGCACCGTTAAACGTGGTGGTAATTACTCCACATTTAAATGAAGTTGACGAAACAGGAACTGCCCAAACTGGCCGGCAAAGACATTGCCGGGTGTGACCAGCAATCGTCAGCGTGAAGGGCTAATCAGGATTGAAATAAGGGCAGGCTCTCGCACAACGCCAGAGCGACGACAATTACAATGTACGTCCGTGTCACCTTTCAGACTCCTTGAATTTTTTTTCGTAATTACGCTGAGTATTCCACCCCCACGGCCCCCCACTCCCTCCCACTTCTGCGTCATTAGAGAATTCACCGGGCGCTGATTGATGCCAACCAGGAGACAGAAGGACAGTGACAATGAAGCGTCTGAGGGTAACGCGCTACGATCAAGAGATTAACTGTCTTTGGTGCGTCCAGACCAACAAGTCCGACGGCCAAATGACTTGAGATGACGGCTCGTGACGGGCGACCCACTCTCCGCTCGCAAACTTCAAGGCGCGTGCTTCGGAATTACGAATGCGAGTGGGTTATCTTCCCTCGCCAGACGCTCCTTTCATTGTGGGGGAATGTCTTTACTTTGCCGCTCGGCCCATTGTTTTTGGTGAGTAATGTAAACAGAACGGAGCGGGACGACGACGAGATGAATGGAGACGCGCCCCCGCACTACGAACAGTCGCGCAAAACCATCGCCTTTGAAATAATTAATAAGCAGGCCGTCTGTCTGCTGTGTCCCATTAGCAGACAAAAAAAAAGACATCGCGGGCAATCAAGCGAGCTCATATGCAGAGGATGCGTCAGGAGGCAAAAATGACTATTTTAGTTGATCACCGTTGCTCATCCCCGACATAAAAAGCTTCATTGTCTCAAAAGCCACAGAGACTTCCGCTGTTTTCGCCAATTTGGAGACGGCGGTTTAAGTCCAACGCCCTTTGGAAATTGTTCGCCGCGTCTGCCTTTCTCATCTCCTCTCTGGCTGGAAGACTTCCTTTGTTTCAGCCCTCTCTCGACTTTCAACCGCTTCCGCAAACTACTCGGCGTGATGGTTATTCCCAAGTCATTATCTTATTTGTGCGTCTCCGCTCAGCTGTGACTCCTCAAGGTATTCCTCTCTGTTCCCCATTAGTTTGACTGCAGCCAAGCTTCTGCTGCCAATCACGCGGCATTGCCAAAGGAGAGAAGGGGGGGGGGGGGGTAAAGAGACAAGATAAGGAGAGATGAAGTGGAAGTGGCGGGCAAGGAGGACAACTCAGACAGAGAAACACGAAATAGTGTAGCTGTAAGACAGACAGCGTTCGGAGATGAAAGAAGTGATACAGGGTGACTTGGAGATAAAGAGAGAGCTTTAGGGGCTGATAGGGGGCTGTGTGAGAGTCCAAATTAGGGGTCAGGTACTTCACTTGCCAGCTGCCATGGAAACAACTCCTAAAGCAAAAAATAAATAAATAAAACACGATCCCTTTCCCTTTTCTATATCTGTGGAGAAGATTCAGGTTCAAAGAGTCCGGAAAACCCGATGACAAAGAATATCTAAATGTTGATTGGGCTTAGGGTGTAAAGAAAACAACCACCCCCCCTCCCCAAAAAAAAAACCTGTGGAATGCAGGGGTGTCAAACTCATTTTTGTCACAGGCCACATTGTAGTTCAGTTTCCCTTGGAGGGCCGTTATGAATCGAATTGAATTTTGTGAAATCATATAAATGTTTCAGTGCCTCCACATATTACAGACACAGCAAACAACAAATAGGGGGATGACTAGTTTTGACATCAGAAGTCAAGAATAATGGATTATTCAAACATTGTAATTATTACATTATATATGACAACTTGAAATTTTGATTCAGACTTTAGCAAGCACTGTGGAAGCTGACATGCTTGAATTGCTTTCGCCGGCCACATAAAATGGCGTGATGGGCCAAATCTGGCCCCCGGGCCTTGGCTTTGACACCAGTGCCTTAGAGCATACAGACAGACTAATCTTGAGACCTGTGCGGGTTGGCCGTTTGTACGAGAAATGCAAAAAGCACCCTTCTGGCTTTTTGGTGTTTATAAAACACTCTGGCAATGATTTTTTTATTCTTTGATTCTGATTCGGAATCTGACGGGATGCGTGTTTTTTTTTTGGTTTTTTGGGGGGTGGGAGGTGGGGGGTAAAATAACAGACAGAAGGAGCTAAACCGACATTGAGGACATGAATTACGACTGAACACAAGCGCAAAACATGAGTTCCCCTTCATGTACCAAGAAACAAAACAAAACTGCTCGTTGGGATTCACCGAACCTGTGAGACTTCTTCGCTCCTGCAGGCTTCATAGAATTGTTGCAGAAGCCAACTCCGTGAATCTCTGCCCTCGCCGCCAACAGGATGACTATATTTAGGCAACAGATTAATACGTTGAGGGCTGAGGATTTGACAAGTCATGACCTACATAAACACAGCGCGAGGTCCTCTTTTGGGGAAAGCATCGCCGTTCCAAAAGGAAATGTCTCGAGAAGGTTATCGCAGTCAAGACCGGACCACAACTTTTTTCGCTCGCTCGGAAATAATGTTTCATTTGTACATTGTACGTGTTCAGCACCACTACTAAAAGCATCTGGACTAAGCGTCTCCTAAAAATAAGCAACCCACCAGGTATGCAACACCAAAGATGAGACTTGTCCTTAGGGTGTGCCATCTTTGAATGAACAAAAATGGACACACAACTATTGTGTAGAGTGGCCCGCTCTTTTCTTATTCCAGGTTCATCAATGAAAGATTTTTTTTTGTCTCCGTTTCCGCTTCAGTCTTTCTCATCAAGCTGCGGCTGAACGGTTAGAAGAGTGCGGCAAATGACTGGATGGTATAGCCGCGCGTTGCCGGAAATGGAAAGAAATGGACTGCAGCATCTATCTAATCTAATGCTGGTTAAAAAAAACAACCCAAAAACAGATTGTTACTATACATGAAATTCAGGATTTTTCACAAATATATTAAGGAAGTCGGTCCAAAATGAACGCCTCTTCTAATGTCAAAAGTCATCTGGGATGATCAGCTCACTGGTGACCCTGAACAAGGAGTTAGAACGCAATGTTTGCAAAGTCGCAAGGAACCCCTGTCAAATTGACATTTACAAATTTAACCATTATTTTTTTGGGGGGGGGGGCATCTGCCGTAATTTAAAAACCAATTTGCTTGCTTTGGTGTCATTTTTGTGGCATCTTGTTGAAGTGAGTTGAGGAGCTTCATTTAGACAAAAACACTTTTTTTGCCACCATGTGGCATTTACAAGCAATGATCAACTTTTAAAAAATATTTTTTGCTATTTTTGCTGAGTCTATTTCTGTACTTTCTGGAAGCCTGAGTCGAGACCAGAAATTAGGATCTTTCTTCACACATTATCCATCCTTTCATGACATTTGGGTTCCATCTATTTGACATCACCCGAACAGCAATAATAAAAATACAGCATTGCCTCTATCATAGAAATATCTATTTCCATTTCAACAGCATTTGAAATTCTCGAAATAAAGATATTCACGGCCACGTCTCTCGATGCGACACAGGGGGTGCATTCCGAACTGCTCTGCCTGCTTCTTCTTGTTTGCTCATCTACTTGAAGATTGGTAAACACCAGCCACGTCTGTGCATGGCCAATCAGCCGCCCCTGGGGCGCCCCCGCTACGCTCTGCCCCGTTCTCCCAGATTATTCATGGTTCAAGGTCGGGTACGTAACCATAAAGTCGAGGCAGTAATAAGCACACTGGAAAATTTTCCCAAATTAATTGTCTCACACTCCCCTCTCTAAAGGGGAGTGTGAGACTCTAAAGGGGAGTGTGAGTCGGCGGTAAGAGATTAAATAAAAAGGGGAAGGATGGAGGCCTAGAAAACAGTAATGCAATCTGTTCAGGTGAAATGTGACACGTCTTGACATTAAGAATAGAATAAAACACACACAAAGTTTGTGTACACTGAAGCTGTTACCAGGTCAAATTTGAACCGTGTCTACTGAAATGGGTTTCAGATTTACCAGTGTGTATGCGTGCGTGTGTGTGTGGGTGTGTGTGTGTGTGTGTGTGTGTGTGCGTGAGAGAGAGAGATTTCTGGAGTGGCAGAGTCTTGGACACCGGTTTTGCGATGATACATGATGAGCAGCAAAGTTGCATGATGTGGTGATGTCTCAAAATAAATGCGCAGAAGCTGTCACACAGATGAGAAAGCAAGCGAGACACAGCTCGCTGCCGTAAAGGCATTAAAAATTCAGCACAGCAGACAGATATTATGCTTTACAACAATATTTCAAATTTCACATGTTCCCGTGTAAAACTTGCCGGTAACAACTTCCACAGGCGCTGCACACCGCCGGGTCCATTTTGAATGGAGTGAATGAGGGCGAGTCTTGTCTTTCTGTACATTCCCATTTTTGTCTTTTATTGTAGACTACATCCTTTTCGGCAGCAAACTGTGTTCTTTGACTGACACCGCGCAGAGGAAGAAAGTGGTTATGAAGAAAGACGGGGCTCACTCTCATTCAGTGCATTTAACTACACAGCTCACAAAAAGTTTGACGAGCATCACTTATCTCATCTCCAGGTACATATGAAAAATGTAAATATGGTTCAGTATTGTTGTGTACATTATATACGGTATTTCCATGACTTGAAAGCGCGCGGCTCTGTCTGGCTCGCTTAAAACCAGCAAATGAGCGTGTCTAGTTGAGTTCCTTGCTGCTTCGTGGAGAAAAAGATCCGCGTCTGACGGCCAATCAGACGACAGTGATGTCATGGGCCCTCCTCGGCCTGCGTTCGAGAACCAGGTTGGAAATGGTTCTGTGAAACGGTTCCATTGTAACTGCACAGCCTGGGACAAAACTGACCTGAAACTTTGGGGACATGAAAAATGAACCGTACGTAAGGGTCAATAGCGGGACCTCACCAGCACACCGCAAACACTTTTAGCCTGTTCGCCACTGTGCCGCACATCAGAATCCGGCAATCAATCTTGTTGAAGACTTAACGAGAGCATTAGCGGAGAGGACACACTCAGTCAGTGTCCTCCAAGTTTGCCATGTCCTGTTGCCAAAACAGAGTATTAGGCCTCATCTGATCCCATTTCGCAGAAACGCACGGCAGAGATGCTAACAGTGGGGGCAAAGTCTCAAGAAAAAATATTTTAAACACAACGGGATGAAGGAGTCTTGTGGAGAGTCTGTGTAGGAGACTCTTAGTCTTGTGGGGCCTCGGTTGTATTCCCGTGAATGGAAACAGAGTTGATATCCTATTCGGGCAAAGTTGTTAGCAGCTTCCGGAAATTGAAAATCTCCTCTCGGGTTTCAAGGGTGCTTTTGTTTTCTTTTTGCAATAAGCAGTAAAACAGGCTGCTCGCCCAGGGAAAAGGCTTATTTTTGGTTTTATTCAAATGAGAGTAGTATTTGTTTAATGGCTTACTGTTCCGAGGGTAAGAAAAATCAAATGAAAGTCGTTTGAAATAAAAAGATGTCTCAATTGGTTGCAAACAATCATCTTGAGCCAGAGCCAGTCGGACCCTTGAGGTGTCCCGTGCAAATCACTGGAGACTGGGTGCAGATCTCACAAATATTGGATTTCATCTAATAATAACGTCAGCAAAGCGATTATCTGCAAACTATCTGCGTCACTGAATCGCCTCCGAATAGAGGCTTCAAATATGTATTAGCCCTTTCTAGACATACACAGGACACATTTTTATACACACGGAGGGGGAAATAAGGATGGAGCAGGTATTTATTCACTTGTGAATTCCGGTCACAAGTCACGAAAGCAAAATAGTCTCTGAGGGTTCGGTTTATTGTGAAGTCTTTGGAGACTGTCCAAATCATCTTTCATACTTCTCAAGAAAGCTGTGTCATGTGAAAATACCGGCACATGGAATGGATTTCTCAAAACAATGACCAAGTATATAAAATGAGGCTTCAAAGACGTGAAAAAAATCTTGCCACTCCCTCTATTTTCATGCGCCGAGGGCATGTCCGTTAATGCCCTGAAACCAGCAGGTGGTCACAGGGCTTTTGCACTCTGCAACAACAAGGCACTCTAAAGCACTCACAACAGTGCAATGTTCATTGTGTGTTTCGGCGCAGCTGTTTTTGGTTAGCAGTCGAGTTAAAACGGTCTCAGCAGTTAATTTTTCAACGTCTCTCTGTAAATGCGTCTGTGAATTGAGATGCATTTACACCCGCTGTTTTACCAGTATGTGTTTGCATGTAGCCATCGAGAGAACGAGTAGGGTTTCCTTTACTTGTGAGTCCAAATTCCATACACGAGTATGTGTGAGTACGCAAGAGTAATATTGTTTCATCTCTCCTGTCTCCTTTGCTGATGTTTTATTCTACAGTTAAAGTGGGACTTATTGCATTTCTCTGGCGGATAATTGCCTTCCTCTTGCTTTCTGATGTATGCGAAGCTGCACAAATAACGCGCAACAAGGTTTGTATGTTTTGCTCTGTTAAAAAGATCTCTGGCGGTACAGAGTGAAGCCTCCATCATGTTCAGTCCTGCCAACAAGTAGACAGGATAAAGAAGCACGAAGGAAAAAAATGCTGAATAAAACATGGGACACGTTCGAGACTAGTAAGCACGTCAACCTCACAGGGCAGAGGTCGTGGATTCGAGTCGGCCTTCCTGTGTGGAGTTTGCATGTCGTCCCCATGCCTGCGTGGGTTTTCCCCGGGTACGCCGGTTTCCTCCCACATTCCAAACACATGCATAGCAGGTTAATGGAACACTCCAAATTGTCCCTAGCTGTGATTGTGAGTGCGATGTGTGCACTACGACTGGCCGACGACAAGTTCAAGGTGTCCCCGGCCCACTGCCCGAAGACGGCTCGGAAAGGCTCCAGCGCGCCCCGCGACTCTCATGAGAATAAGCGATCAGAATAATGGATGCACGGATGTTGATGGTAACACAGTGTCTATTCACTCCGTTTATTTATGCAAACTTCCCCCCTAAGTGGCTTTATTCCCACTACCAAAACAATTATTTTATCCAGTCGGAATGAATACATGACATGACAACACGTTGTCTATAGTGCAAAATGTACCTCTTAGCTGTGTCTAAAATGTATGCAGGTAATTTGAAAGAAAAAAAAAAATTCTTCCAGCCCCATCAAAATATTAGCAATGAAGTGTCGAAACGCGATGTTGCTCCTTCAGAGTCCAGCCTGTCATTTCATTTCAAGGCTACACATTGATCAGAGAGCCACTGGAGGCTCCAGTGGTATAACGACAAAATGGATCACATTCACGCAAAAATAATAATCGCACACATGCGCGAGCACATTTTATATGTCCACAAGCACACGCACCCAGACAAAGCTGGAAGGCCGAGGCAACGGGAGAAAAACAAACATTCCCAGCTGTTAGCCATATAATGACACCCCATTGAGTTACACTGACAGTAATGGCCCTCCAAGCAGCAGTGGGATGGATATTATGGCGCGACATAATATGCAATCACCGCGGGAATGTTGTACAATCACACAGTCACACCGTGGAAGAAGAGGCTCGAGCATTGGTGACACACAGAAAAGACTCGAGGGAGGAAGAAAATCTTTTTCGAAAATGCATTTGTAATTGGGTACTTAGACCTGCAGTTGAAAAAGCGTCTCAATACATTCGGTGGAATTTCACGAGGTGTTGCGTTGGAATGATTCCACATGTCTCATCTGGATCAAATCTTCATCAAACCAGCCATTCAGGAAAATTAAATTTTTTTCCCGAAAATTCCCAATGGCCCCGCCCCTGCCTTGGGGCTTTGTCCAACCATCCATCCATCCAACTCGAGCGGGTCGGGTCGTGGGGGCAAAAGCTTTAGCAGGGAATCCCAAACTTCCCTGTCCCCAGCCACTTCTTCCAGCTCTTCCTGGGGGAGCCCAAGGCATTCCTTGGCCAGCCGCGAGGCATAGTCTCTCCAGCGTGGCCTGGGTCGTCCCCGGGGGCCGTCTGCCGGTGGGGCGTGCCGGGAACACCTCACCAGGGAGTCTAGGAGGCATCCTAATCAGATGCCCGGGCCGCCTCATCTGGCTCCTCTCGACGTGGAGGAGAAGTGGCTTGACTCTGAGCGCCGAGACAATTTTTTTTTAACTTCCTAAATTGTTGTTTGATTTGTTCCCAAAGAAAAAAAAATAATCTTGCCACAAAATTCCATCTTGGAGAGGGGCTTTCGGCTTTCACGTTTGTGCACCCTCTGAAGTCATAGTGGTGGCGTTCTTCCTTCTCATGACACAAAAAAGCGACTTGAGGATGGTCATTAGGACGCCAACCAAAAACTTCTATGAGGGTAGGGTGTTTGTTTCATAAGAAATGAAACAACCCCCCCCCACACACACACACACCTGCTGAAGCAAGACTAATTGGCCCCTGCTTGGATGACACACGGTACATGGCGATCTTAACACCACCACTGACTTTGATTGCCACGAGGGTTATAAATCTCTCTCTCTGTCTTTATGGTGCACACCGCATGAGTTTATTGCCAACACAGTTGGACATCAGTCGGTGTCGAGCACAACAACGTCAAAGCAGCATTCTGAAGATCAACACAGTGGATGATGTGAATAAGTGATGGTGCCACATGCACAACCAAACACAAGCACTTGTTTATCTGGCTACACGCCACTTGGTAAGACATAGGCTCAAATATCTGCAGGGGAACACAAACACGGGAGAGGTGACGGAAAGATGGCAGATGTGGTTTCAAGGGAGTGGAGGGACGGGAGGGGGATGAGAGCAAGAAGCCGTGACAAAGCAGCATTTTGCTGTACAACGGCAACAACAAAAAAGGTCATTTTCATCTGGTACAACAATCGTCATTTTGAGATGATGATAAATGTGTATACGTCTCTCATCCACATACTCGCTCAAACAAACGTTTACTTTGATCCATAACATTTTACTGTTATGACCCCATTGACCCGACCTTCAAAAACAAGCACACGGGGCAAAAGAAATAAATAAAACATCAAAAGGGGGCTTTGGGTATCAGGGAAAAAGAGATATGTGTCCAGTAAACCAGAGATGACCCAAGCCACGCCCCCCCGCCCCCACATCCCTGCTCTCTTTCACACCTAACCATTAAAAAAAGATGCTTGACGAATATACATGTTGATAGCAATAAACCGTTGGAATCCAGTTTACCAATAAAAACGTTCACAGCAGTGACTGAATGAATCATGCCGACTGAGTCATGTTTCGGGCCCTGATATTCACGTCCACTATTTACCACACAAGTATGAGCAATCAATTACCCTCGACACAAATGTACATTTCTGTTCTTCAAAGGTGACCAATCTGCTGCACACATAGAAGCTGGTCAACACGTTCAGGAGGTTTATTGGCACATTAAAAGCAACGGCAGAGATCGAGATGGAGCTGGCTTGGAAACATTGTAAGACTCGCTGCGCGCAGCAACTACAGTACAGAACGGTCCGGCTGATGAAGATTGATGAGCGCAAATCGAACAGATGCTCGATTGCGCATGACAGACAAACACAAGTGCCCTCTTACACTTAAACATCCATCTATCCATCCATCCATTTTCTGAACCGCTTAATCCTACACTTAAACATAGAAGCTCAATTCCACTTATGGGACTTGATGTTGGCTCAGGTTCCCTGGGAGGGGAAAAAAATAATCAAGGTGGTTGCATGTCCTCTCTTGTTATCCGTAAATTAGCAGCAGTGTGCAAAATATATACGACATAATGCGTTGAGGCCACATGGCGATGGCCAAGGAAAATCAGTTTGCCGGTGGTGTTGAGCAAGTTAAAGGTGAGGCTCGTTAGTTTGTAAGAGTTGCCTTTGTTTGTTTTTCATCAAACTGGCACACTAAACGAGTCGATAGAAAGTGTTTGGAAAAGGGCAGGCTCTTCCTAATCAAAGCAATTTGACTGAATGATCACATCTGTCACATCCATTACGGATCGACAAAACATCACATCGAGTTGACATAGAGACGTGCATTAACTCCGGCCTGCTGCGGTAATATCTATTAGTGAATGCCAAGAGTTTTCTTCTTGCAAGAGTGGAGAAATTGCAAGGAGTAGCTCGCAAAGCAGCTCCAGTCACCATGCGATCCGCCTCATGTTTAACCCGATACAAGCGTTCAGGACCCCAGTATGACGGAACGAATCCACCAGCACAGCTACTGTAGAGTCGTAGAGAGCGTAGAGAGCGATCAACTGCAGCGCCTTTCGACAGATACAAATTCATTTTCGCGGTCACTGGAGCAACTGTCAGAAAGCAAGGACCCCATGTACAGTGCTTGGGTTGTCTCACAAATCTTGTATGTCCTTTAGATTCGTTAGGCTTTTAGAAACTGGAGATAGAAATGAACCAGAATTGTATTGTAGAGACCTCTTTTAGTAGTGGGTTACCATGCTACTTGAGTTTGGCTAAAATCTATTCATGCTGAAGAATTCAGGAGAAAACAGTTCTTGAGTGAGTTATCAATCCACCACGCACGACCAGTCATACCGGGAAGAAAATATAACAAAAGGTCACACACTGAGGAAAAATGATGAGATGAAGGGCATTTTTCATTAGTCTGGAGACAAACGGGGGCGGTGGATGAAGCAGTACGAGACACAAAGGCAGCAAAATGGACGACGGCTTGGAAAAGAATCAGCTGCGGCTTGGGTTTAGCGATTATTGGAGTAGGCAGCACAGGACTCTCATTCTCCTCATTCCTGACCACGCATCAAGCAGAGGATCTTGTTTGGCTTGCTCAATTAAATGCCCACCCGCACATAATTAACAACGGTTTTGTCCACAGATCAATAAAGAGCCTGTTCATTAAAAGTCCCTTTGCTTCCTCGCCTCAACTGCATCTGAGGAGGTGGCAAATCCTGGCAGTCTTCATTTCGGGTTTTCGACTGGGGCTGGGGTTTTTTTCTCTCTCTCTCTCTCTTAGCTAGTGTAAGATAGAGACAGAAGTCAAAGGAACTGGAAGCTCAGAGGATTTAGAAAAAGCCTTAGAAAAGGAGTGAATAGACCCGTGGAGTCGTGGAAGCGTGTGCGACTAACATGAGCTTGGCTGTTCATCTTCAACGATACGCCGCGTGAATAATGCTTAAATGATTCGACATCGGCACAGCACATTCATTGCTTTCTGGGGCAGCACGTTGAAATAGTGATGCGCACATCTGCCACACATTTCTAAGGTGCATGGTTTGAATCTTGGATGCTAGTCTTCCCACATGCATCGTCCCATGCTTGCAAAGGTTTTCGGTCCTTCCCTCCGCATTCATGACATCATCGCTTAGCTCACGGTTTGTTTTACTTCCAGCTGTGTTGATTGCGGGAATTGCCCCAGTTTTAAGGTTCAACCTCCCCGGCCAATCCACTTTGGTACTGGCCAAGGTTCACCGGGCAGTTGTCTGACAAATGACGATGACAGACAAACAGCTGCTGAACGGTCTGTCGTCGGCCAGGCCGGCACCTTGGTTCTTGGCGCCTCTTTCCCAGATACGCTTGGGATATTCGTTGATTTTTGCATGATGCAGGCCCTTTTCATTCTTTTTAATGGGGAAAACACATTAGACATTGCAGAGTACGAATAACATTCATAAACCGAGGCACCACCACAGCAGGGACGTGCGGTCAGGGGAGGCAGGTGAGGCAGAGCCTCACCTCTGAATCCGCATTGCATTGCGCAATCATCACAAACTGGGTTGATACATGCAACTGGCTCGTGCTGCTTGCTGTATATCTGCATGTCGCAAATATAATGTTTAGCCAATTGAATAAGCGACCCTTTGTGCTTTATATATTTGTAAATGTGACACTAAAGGAGTCAGTGCCTCACCAACCATGAACCTCACCGCACGCCACTGCACCACAGATAATACTTTTCAGGCAAATGATGGGAAACTGGTACGGAAAACTTGATGGCCTGTGTCTCTGGTTTCCAAGCACTGCTCAAGAAAATGGATAAATAAAAATGCGCATCACATTTAGGAAACGGACAGCAACACGCGATCTTCAATTATAGGCCAAAATTGTTTGCCGTGTTTCACAGCGCAAAGGCGACACAACAGCACGTGTTACCACTTCCCAAGGATCAGATCGATCCAGACAGCAGTTGCTGGTTTCAACATGGAGTGCCTGGGTGCCAACCACCTGCCACCGCTCACACGCCAAGCGATTACAGCGCCGCTTGCTTCAATCTCGGTGCGACGCACTTGAGCGGCAAAGAAGTATCACGCTCTCCCATCTGCCGTGCGAGCGCAGCTTCTTCGCGAGATACACTTTGAAGGCGCCACTGTCTCCAAGCCAGGCGTGTCGCTTTTATTATTTTGATTGGGTTTGGAGGAGTATCCATCACCATGTTCCGTGCACTCTACAATATTTCTCACAAGACAAGTTGGCTCGTTCATATCTGCAGCGGTAACTGGGTTACGGTTGAATACTGTTACAGGGCAGCCATTGAATAACCTTGGAAGACAAACACACATGTACTGAAAATTGTTTGCTCTTCCTTTGATGGACTGGTGATCTATCCAGAGTGTATATTGCCTCTTTATATGATCCCAGATCGGGTTTTTTTCTCACCATTTTTAACGGCTGACTTGTTGTAAGGCTGGTCAGACAGTGAACTTCGAGTAAGAATTACATATTCATGGGCTCCACACATTTGCCATTAAATTAGCAACCTGCCATTAAAAACTACGAAACACGCTGATATTTGAAAACGATCTACGACGTTGGTCTCCGTTATCTCTTACATCCTGTTTTGATAGCTCAGTTTTGAGGATATTTTGGGGCGGGGGGGGGGGGGTGTAAATAATGATTTTGGTGAAGATGGAATATTCTATTTCGTTAGAAGGAACGGGAAGCAGTCGAAATCATCATGATAGATTGAGCAGGCTCCAAAAAATAACTGCTCCAAACTGAAGGAAACTTGCCTGTGTTTCCCTAGGTACCGGTAAGTCTACCCGCATAAGAATAGAGTACTGTCTGCCTCACTGAGCATTTAAGATGACGTTTATGCGATCAACAAAACCAAATAAAATATTTATTAGCCGTGTCTGAAAGTATTTGGAGAGAAACAGAAACTTGCCAATGACAATACTAGGCGTTCGGAATATGAGGCTTCGTGAAGCACTTTATATTATATATTTTTATATTTTATATTAGATATTTTTTTAATCCTCCAGATGGTGCACTTGGTTTAAAGATGAAGGCCAGCGCAATGGAATTTGATCAAATTTACACTGCATCTTTAAACTAAGAGTGCCATCTTGCAGAGCCAAAAAGTGCTTCATGAAGCAACCCACCCCTAACCCAAATTCACACTACGCATGACTAATCCAACCCTTGCTTGCACAAATTATAACCTTTATCAAGATTTTTAAGGATATATATAAATGGATAAATTCAGTTTTGGAGTAAAAGACAAAACTACATGAAGACACTGGACTCCAGTTGGGCATCTTTGCAACATAAACGTCATTCCTCTCCATACTGGACTCGCGATGACACAAAGGGATTGAAAACAGCGGATTATAGACATACTTGATACAGATGGACACAGATCAAGAAAAGCCATACGTTCTTCAAAGATTAAATCCATGACCAAAACTAATCGCGATTTCTCTGGCCGATGGCTGAACTTACCAGCATGTGTGATTCAAATCTGCATCACGCCAAGCAACCACTAGAAAACAACTGACTATATGAGGTAAAAAAAAAGAGGAAGTCACAGGCATTACGACCCCCCCCCCCACCCAAATTATTCATCCATATTTGTTAGGAAGCGAAACACTTTTTTGGGGAGAGTCGGGGTGGGGGGGGGGCAATTTAGAATCATAGCATCCTTGGTCAGCCTTGGTACATGAAAGAATCACTAAACAAGTACTGTTAGTTTGCAATGTGCTATTTCATTTAAATTTCAAAACATCCATACATCTCTTTTCTAATCCGTTTATCCTCACGAGGGTCACACTCACACGAGGGACAAATTTGAGTGTCCCATTAACCTGCCACGCGTGTTAAAAAACATTTGGGGTGGTGGAGGGGTGGGGGGGATTAGGTAATGTTGGTCATAATGGTGGCAGCAAAGTATTTTGTGGCACTTGGTGTAAAAACAATTGAGAACCATTGTGCGGAACACATCCAGTAAGGTCTCTGATGAATGAGGCATGATGCTTCCCAATCCTGCATCCCCCCCCCCCCCCCCCCAAGATCCTTGCGCTGAGGTCTGTGCCAACAGCCTGCCGGATTATGGGACAAATGGAGGCACGTGACAGCACAAACATGAAGAAAATGTAGACAAACTCTCAGGAAGGTCGTAAACAGATGTGTGACAAATGGCGTCTGAGTAAAGGCTACTTAGTTACGAGACCACTAATTGCCAAAATGGATTTAATGCACTCCCCTGGTTGCCAGAATGTCGTTTTGCTCATGTTTGATCATTAGCGAGACTTCATCAGGCATACCTGCACAATTTCGGCCGTCTGGCGGTGTTTTGTGGAAGCAATATTTGGGATGCGATGATTACAGAGTGTCAGCAATGTTGTGGCCGTGCATTGTGTTGAAAAGATTGGCATCACTTTTCGTATTTTCTCTATCCGGTGGAATGTACGGAGGGTTCACCAAAAGAATACTATAAAATAGTCAAAATATGAATTACAAAATTTCGATGTGGACATATGTCCATCCACCCATCCATCCATTTTCTAATCCGCTTCTCCTCACGGGGGTAGCGGGTGTGCCAGAGCCTATCCCAGCTGTGTTCGGGGGCAGCAGTCGGGGGACAACCTGAACTGGTTGCCAGCCAATCGCAGGGCACACATGTACAAACGACCATTCGCGCTCACAATCACACTGAGGGACAATTTGGAGTGCCCGATCAACCTGTCATGCATGTTTTTGGAACATGGGCGAAAACTCGAATACCCGGAGAAAACCCACACAGGCACAGGTGGAACATGCAAACTCCACACAGGAATTGGGCCCTGCACCCTCTGCATTGCGAGGCCGATGTGCAAACCAGCCGACCGCCGTTCCGCCGGGGGAAGATATCCGAGTGTGAAATGTAAGGTTTCATAAATAGTTCCCACCCAGCACCTCCCTCATGGGTGACTGACATGACATTTTCAGTGAGTTCATGCAGCAGGATGGCATTATTAATGCCAAGAATAATTCTGAATTAATTGCCTTACTTCATGAAATCATGGCATTCAATAATTTTAAAGGTCAAGAAATCGGAGCAGAAATAAATGACTGTTAACTACGTTCAATTACATTTTAAAAAATGAAATGAAATGATTATTCCACACGGAAATTGATGCACCCATTCCTGATTATTCTTTGTGGGTCGACTGAGGCAAGAAAGAATGATGAGTCGATGAGTTGTGGAAAAAATGGCCGTTTCGTCACGCCTGTGTCACATTGTTTTGGAATTTTACCCATCCCACTTAAAAGACTTTAGCCAAGGTTTTGTTTTCATGAGCCGCCGTAAAAACAAAGTAGAACACCAATTAAAACTTGGAATGATTCAGATCATGAAATATGTTGTTCAATGCATTCCGTATGATGGTTCAGTAAGATGAAAAGTCACGTCATGTGCATCCTGGCTATTCCTTTAATTCGACACCCGCGCTCTCATATGGACACACAGGAAATACTGACACAGTTTTGCTTAAGCCTGTGCATTAAACCCAAAAAAAAACTGGACTGAACTGTGAGTATTTGAGATTTGCAAAAGCCTCTCAAAAGCCCCCAAAACAAGACATGACGGGGTCATTTTTTTTTCATTATTTCAACTTAATCCAAATCTTTCATCACAGTCCTCCAAAGAGTGTTGACACAAGCAACATTTTAATATGAGCTTACTTTCGTAATAAAAGGGCCTTTAAAAATGTACTCATTCGTCACATAAATGCTTTACGATTTATTGGATGGTGAGAGCTTTACATGGTATGATTTAATTAGATCATATTGACCGCATTTATAGGACAAGCTAAGCTCGAACTTTTTTTTTCTTTTTCAATATAAAAAGATGACAGGAGGCCAATAGCAAAATGGGCCGTTGACTAAAAGCAGTGATGTAAAAAGAGACAAGCATGCAACGTAGCGATGACCATCTGCACGGTGAGGAGCGACACAAAGGTCAGCGACGGTCTTTATTGCTCAAGTTTTTTATCATTAATGTGTGTGTGTGTGTGTGTGTGGCAAAGGTTGCTTTTGATCAGCGCTGGAGGATTTAAAACAAGTAATTCCTCATTCTGGCTGCGTACCACTGACATGCTTGTGACCGGTGTCTCCCTTCACCAACCACAGAAGCCGTTTGGGAGATTGTGCAAGCCGACCGTCGTTCGTGTTTCACATTATCCAAAATGTTGGTTTTTAGAGCAACGAGCAAAACCTCAAACTATTTCCATACGTTTCTCATGAATCACCTGCCGTATAGCTATTCATTAATTGCATCACACTAATCATATAGCTTGGTGTATCCGACTGCATCGTACCATATCATATACAGTACAGTAGCCCAAAGTATCGTATTGTGTTCCTGAATATCGTATCGTGCTGAGCCTCAGTTAATCCCTCGATCACCTTCCAAAGGGCAATATAAATAGGGCTGTGTTTTATCATCAAGAATCATATTACATAACCAGCGGCGTAGCGGTAAGCACATTTCTCCCATCAGACATGGCGGAAATGTACGCGAGGCTAGCTAAACGGAGTCCCCATTCTAACATTGGTTAGCAAGTTAAAAGAAGAAGTAGTAGACAGAAAATAACAGGAAGAAATTGACAAAACAACAACAACAACAAGAATAATAAACATATCATTGAATGAAGACATCTGTGACCGTCTTAACCATAACGTAACATTCGTGTTTTTGTAAAAAACACCATTTTTGATTTCCCCCAGCAAATGCTGTACAATAAATTATACATGATTGGATTCGGAGGATGTTATTGGGGTCGGGCAGCGTCATGCTATATCGTATCGGTAATTCACCGCTTGGAATAAAACCACTTCACAAGCTACGACTACCAGTACAACCATACTGTATGTATATACGTATTGTACATACAGTACGGTAGTTTAAATAAACACAATATGTACATCAAAAGAGAAAAAACAAACACGAGACATTATAAATATTAAATAACAATAGTTTGAACAAATGGTTGCTGGTACAGAATCTTGAGTTAGAGCAGTCCTGCTCATTAAAAGAAATAAATATCCGGCAGATGATTATTGTTGTGGTTCAATGAGGTCTCATACGCTCATCAGGATGAGAGGCGCTGTATCACCTTCATCAAGTGCAGAGGTTATTGCCGTAACAAGTTCAGTGGGCACCACTAATCCCTGCAAGACTCCTCTATTTTGATTTGAGCTGAATGAGCGACAACACACACACACACACACACACACACACACAATACGTAAACAAATATATCAAATTATAGCTTGCGGTACATTCAATTATATCACACAGCAGATGGCGTGAACAGAATCAAACACGCATAATCTCAATGATTGGATCTGCCGCAGGTTTGATATTAACCTTGATATATAAGGACGCGGCACAGGACTTATTAAGACTCGGGGAGACCTGAGCTGATGACTCGGTGCTTTTTGGATGTGCAATAATCCGCAGATTTGGAGGTAAACAAACAGGCGCAACCGCGCTCACACACTCAGGAAAAGACGCTCAAATGCTAAAAGTCTGCCATTGCTAATGTGGGACTTTATCGTGGATGTTATTGTTTTTTGGGGGTTTTTTTAAATTTATTTCAGGTATCGTATGGTGTCCTCGAGTGTTGCATCGTGCTGTATTGTCACTAGAGTATAGACTTTATCATCTGGTTATATCATTACATATCGTAACGTATTGTGTCGTATCGAACTGCACTACATCCATCATAACATAATGTAACATATAGTATTCCATGAACTGCCAAGCCTTACACAATATTGAAGCATTTTCTTGAATGTACCGTAAATTTGTGTTCAGTATATCATGACATAACGCATGATATCTCTTTATATCATATCGCACGTAGTGGGTCATAACTAATCGTACAATATTGAATCATCACCGACAGAATCAATCTACCATTTCAGATTGCGCTGTTCTGTACACGTGTGAATAATATCACAATGTATCGTGTGATATCAAATATATTATGCGGTATCACAGCAAAACGTATCGTGCCTCATTGTACACTGCCGCATAACTGCATCGCAGTACTGCAATGTGCATTTTGTTCCGTACCGCATCTCTAGCGTATCATATAAGGTTGGGCCGAATTGCATCACACCAAATCATATTGCGCCCAGCGTAGCGTATCGGGTTGTTCTTGGTTTCTTGACATTTGAAAAAGAAAGAACCGTCAACATTTGGTAAGTCAAATAAAGTCAAGACTTTGAACTTTGTCCCCGGCTGTCTGAGAACATCTTGTAACAGATGTAATTTCAAATGCTTAATGCACTTGCTTGGGCCGAGGAAAAATAAATCCCGTCAAGTTCAAAGGTGTTTGGTCAAGATATGTGAGCGGTAGAGCGTTAACAAGAAACACGGTGGTCCAAGGTCAAAGCTTGTGTCCTACAGCAGCTTGTATTGCCCCCCCCCCCCATTACAACTCTCCAGAAGATGGATGGGATTATCCTATCTCGGCGGGTACACACATGACATCGGAACACAGTCGGACAAAATCAGCAGTGCGCCGGTCAAGCAGAACTTCCCGGCCGGTGGGATTACACAAATAAAAGACTCACCCTCCCTCCGTGCCCGATGACCTGGGCGCCACGCTATAAGAAAGGACTCTCAGGTCCGCAGCCAACGGCCTCGCTTCTGCAATGTCAGAAAGAGACCCCGGAGGGGAGCTGATTGTTTTTCCTGCTTTTTAAATTAATACATTCCCCTGTTAGCTTTCTAATGGAGGAGTTAGTGGGCGCGCGGGGAGGAGAAAGGCACACTTTGGCAATTTGCTAATGGAACATGAAGGGAGAAATGGCCCGTATGAAAGAGGTGGCGGCGGCGGCGGCGGCGGCGGTGGTGGTTGATCTGCGTGCAGAGGGCCAAACTGAGCTGTGGAAGTTAAGAGCTGAAGTGCTTTGAAAAATACACTACAATCATTAACTGTCTTCATCTTGGGAGTGAGGAAGAGGAGGTCCCGTGTTAGCCTCGGAGATCCTTCAAGAGCCTGCAATCTTCATTTAATTACTCGCTCCACATCCGCAGGACTCCTGGTCCTCGCCTAACTCTTGCAATGTCAGGAAGTGCAATGTGGGCTATTTAGCACAGGTAATTGCCATCCCACCGTAACCTCATCGAGTCAACTTTAACCTGATGTTAATGGAAGTTCTGGGGGGATAAAAAAAACCCCCAAAAAAACCTTTTCGTTGCTCTGAATCCGGATTACAAAGCAAAGACTCTGTCAGCAAGACGAATCTTGAGGATTTAGTCCGCTTAATTCACTGGAACATTATTTACAATCTCGCTTGTCGGGAATGCAGGTCACGTAAATGGAAGCAGGGCAGATGTGGGGACTTGGCACGCACCGACGTAAAGAACTCACCCTCTTTGGCTTGCGCAGTTGATGTTGGAGCACTGACATTTATTCATCAGATGCCCCCCCACCCCTTGTGAGAAATTTCTGTCTGCCCATTAAACTCGTCATCTATTACTCGCGCTACGTTTACCAGTCAAACTGTGGGGATCGAGTGGGAGACTACACAAAACAAAGCACTCCATTACATTCCAGCGGGGCTATTTTTCAACCCGTCTCCATCCCGATCACAAACGTGCAATTGCTTGCTGTCACTTGTGTCACAAAAACCTTGGACAGCGAGCCGCATGCGGTTTCACTCAATCCGAAGACGGATACGATCTGATCACGATTAGCATCCTGCATGGGTGAAATGACATCACGCTGAGAAAATAAATAGATAAATAAACAAATATATCCATACATATACATGTATTAGTACCCTCGGTTGTCTGTTATATATATGTGATGATTTTATTGCATGCGACCACTTGACAAATTCCAGTTGAGTAACTGGAATTTGTCAAGTGGTCGCATGCATTAAAATCGTCACGTTTTAAGTGGACTACACAGCTATTTAAAAAAATGATGATGTCATTTTTGTGCCACCGCTTTGAATGGTGCGTTGAATTTACTTAATTGAATTTTGTCAAGTGGTAACACTTGAAGAAATTCCATTGAATCATTTTTCAGTGTCCAACAAGCTTTGTTAAAAAATATATATTCATTAATAAACAAACAAACAAACACCATCCTGATGATGTACTCCAAATACGAATCCTTTATTCAGACCAAAATATATATATATTTTTAACAGGTTTCTAAAAATGTATCTTACAAGTCAAATTGCACAACGTCGTGCTAAAGCCCCTCAATATCGGACTGCCCTCAAAGGCCTCACAGGCCTTCTTGAACATATTTCCATGCCCTCTATTCTCCGGCGTCCCGTTTCAGCTCTGAATGAGACAGCATTTGATCGTAAGGGCTCATGCGCGAGTAAACATCCGCACAACAAAGGCTTCAGTGCACGTATGGCGGCAACCCCCTCCCCACACCGCCGTTAAAGAGCACTTAAGGTGTTATCACACGGGTGGTTAGCCGTCTAATAGCACGCCGTGTGGTCTCGCTCAGGTTTTGATGTTCCGTCGGACGTCGCGGGTCAATAAAAATCTATCGCAGGCGGCAGTTGGTCAATGGTGATGACCATACAAAGGAAGAAGAATGTTTCCTGTTCATTTTAAGATATGGATTCTTGAGGAGTCATTGGTGTCAAGGGCCACATTTTGTCACTATGCTTGGGGGGGGGGGGTGCACGAGTGACACAGTTATGAGAGCAATAAACTCAAATTTCATACAATTTTGCATCAACTCTGACAAATTGAGAACATCTCCGACCGAGCATGAAAGAAGACCGGCCAAATTTGAAAGCTAGTTTCCGAATTGGAGGAAAAGTTGCTGGAGATGAAAGCAAGAAACGTACATGTGCATCTTGGTGGCTGAAAATCAGCATTGCTTTTTGTGGACATTAATCATCAAAACATTATTCAACCATGCATCCAATTTCTAATATGCTTCTCCTCACGAGGGTCACGGGTGTGCTGCAGCCTACCCCAGCCGTCTTCGGGCAGTCGGCATGGGACACCCTCAACTTGTCGCCAGCCAATCGCAGGGCACACAGACGACCAACCATTCGCGCTCACAATCACACCTCGGAACAATTTAGAGCATTCAATTAGCATGCCATGCCTGTTTTTAATACGTGGGAGGCAACCGGAGAACCCGGAGAAAACCCGTGCAGGCACGGGGACAATATGCAAACTCCACACAGGAAGGCCGCAGCCCGGAATCCAATCCACGACCTGCGCACCGTGAGGCAGACATGCTAACCAGTTGACCACCACAATATAATATACTTTGTAGAATATATTATCGTGGTTCGTATATTTCGTTTCATGGGACTTTATGCGACACAATTATCTCCGCCGTCACACATTGCAAATGCAATGTCATGAGTATGCATGATGGCTTGTATTTGTCAGATACAAAAGAGTCACTTTTAATTAGCCCGGGAAGGAAACCTGACACAAATGACGGCGAGAGAGTCTGCACAATTGTCAAATTCTGTCAGTAAGGCACATCTAAAAAGAGGAAATATCGTTCATATCTTTCATCTTTATCACCCCCGGGTACTTCTTTTGTTGAATTAATCATTCGGGAGCCTCTGGAGAACATCGCAAGGCGTCTCTGCTGTTCTTCCAAAAGCTGGGGCTCGAAGGGAGTTTTAGAGCAATTCCCAGTGGGCAGGGCTGCTTCTTTATTGAAACACTTTACGGATGGAAGCGGAGGGGGCAAAAGTACTCACACTGTGTTCTTAAGTCGAAGTACAGAGCCCAGTGTGGAAGATCGGATTTAGAACTGCGGATTCACTTTTGATCAAAGTAAAATACAAAAGTGCAGAAATGAATAAAAATAGTCCTGTAGATCTTTTTTTTTTTTACATATTTGTGTTACTCTACCACAGTGGTCACCAACCTTTTTTGAGGCTAAGCGCTCCTTCTTTGGAAGTGATGATTACGAAGGTTGACACAGTTTGATGCACACTTGCAACCTCACAAATTTGCTCAAATTGCCCATAATCATAGCATTAGTAGGGCCTGACCAATTTATTCAGCCAGCATCAACTATTTTAGAACACCGGTCGTTGAAAACCTGTAAAAATAAATAAATCAGCCAGATTTTTTAAATGTATTCACTCTTTTACACGTTAAAACATTAGAACATCAGAAAACGATGAAGACAATGTTCAGCCTCTCCATCCTACCAACCCTTCTGATTTTTGCCATTTGTCTTCCCTGTGTTCCTCCATTACATTCCAGTCTGGTGCAGTTCCGCCACAAAAAAAAGACAAAATGCAACCAACAGTTAGGACTGCGGGGAGAAAATTATTGATACCGCCCTACCCACTCTCAAGGACTTGCACACCGCAAGAACCAGAACAAAAGGGCATGGAAAAATCCTGCTGGACCCCCGACACCCTGTTCACCACCTCTTCCAGCTACCCCCTTCAGGTAAGCGCTATCACACGCACCAAAAGCAGCAGGCGTTCAAACAGCTTCCTCCCTCTCGCCATGAACTCCCTGAACAGTGACTCAAATCTATCGTGGCTCTTTTTGCACACCCCCGGCGGACGGTATTAGCGCACTGATCATTGTATCTCCAGCTCTCTACATACTCAAACAATTGTCGTGGATCAATATTCCACAGCACCAAACACTTGAAGATCGCTTCAGGATTGTTTGCATAATTGCACACCCAAAGTTGGACTACAATTACTGCTACTGGTCACTTCAAAAATGGTGGAAAGATTTTCTGCACCTGCTCGATGACTCTGCACATTGTCGCACAGCTATCATTGGGTGTTACTGCCGCACAATGGAAAACTTACATTACGGAAAGTCTTTCCATATTTCTACGTTATACTATACCACCGCAGACAAATTCAAAGTGTGTTCTACAACTCGACCAATAAAGATGATTCTGAAGTTCAACAAATACTAAAGGACCGGACTGTGAAAGAGTCAAATATTCTTCCTGCAATTCACATCTTTATTGTAATAAGTATTAAGGGAGGAAAAAGAAATTGGGGATTTTAATCATGATGTACCTTTTTATTTTAAATTCGTCGGACGATTAAAAAAAAGTCCAATAGGTTTGTCATTAGATGTGGAGATGTAAAGAGACAGAAACTGACCTTTATTTTGAAAAGAGTTACAAGTGAACAGGACCAATTTGGCAGAGTGGCCCAGATATGAAACGTAAAGAGAAACAAAAATGCTACAATGTATAATCAAGTGAGGAAAAATGTCCTTCAGTTCAGTAACAAAGTATTTCATGGTCAGTGGATGTATGGCAGCCCAAAGGCTGTTTTTGTACGTGAACTTCATGTCTCACGGCGGCGAGTGGATAAGGTCTGCACAGATAGGATATGCAACATACAAGTACTCGCACAAGAATCCCCCCCCCCCTCCCATTCGCCAGCAACCCGTGTATGTTGTGGGTATTAAGAGCTCAGTGGCGGCCACCCCGCTTTAAAAGTCTTTTCCTGAGGTAGGGCTTCACAAGGCGGCTGCAGAGGAGGATAAACGCGCCGCAATCCCGCAGGCCAAGCGCCTCCTCAGCTCTTCTCAGCTCTCGCTTTGCGCCCCACCACCTCCGGCGCTCTCTCTTATCCCCCCCACACCCTTTTCTTTCCATTCCTCATTATTCACCACCCCCGCCCCCCACACCACCATCACCCTCACCGTCCCTCAGCATCACATGCTTTCTGTCCTATCCGTCCCCTCCTTCCCTCTGGCCGTCTGTATAATTCTGCTTTTCTGTGCCTTCTTATCCCGCTCCCCTCCTACTTCATGTCCATCCCTTAGTCCTCACATCTTCGTTTTTTTCCCCTTTTTTAATATTCTTCAGTGATGAACAAGGCTCTCGGCCGATCTTCTCAAGGCTCAAGTGGCTGGAAATGACAGCGATAGGCATAGTCGCACCACTTGGGCAGAGTGAGACACATACTGAGAAAGTGAGAGTCAGAGGTCCGTTATGTAACTGGTGATTTGACTATTCAGAAAATGATGTGGGGTGGGGGAGACAAAAAAACAAAACACCAGCGGACAGAGGGCGGGAATAGCAGCCTGCGAAGAACACATTTTATTGCGCTGTGCTTGTAGTTTGTGCGTCTCCCATCTTCAAAGTACAAAACCTGAAAGATCGACGACTGATTCCCACCAGGTGGTGGACACTAATGTGCCGCAAAATTGCAATTCGTTGCTCCAAACGTGATTTTTTTTAGGTCGCTCAATGATGCCGGCAACATTTTGTGACAGGCAGAACATTGGCATTCTTTTCCACTATATGGCAGAAGGTACAAGTAACCCTCGCGTCCACCCGTTACCATTCATACAACGGAAGAAAAGCTTTGTGATGAACTAAACAAGCTCACATTTCACCCCAACTACATTTGTTTGTTGTAAGATTGATGCGAATTGTCTTCCAATCTCTCATACAGATTTTTTTTCGATTGCCCCGCCCCTAGGTCCTGGCGCGCATCAGTCCCCTCGATACCTCGATCCCCTCGATTAAAACCCAGACTTAAATCACATTTTTATGACTTGGCGTTCAACAAAGCTTGAGTCTCTGACTTGTTGAGATTCCGAACTTGTTTTGACGCCTAAATTGTGTTTTAGCTGTGGTGGAAATTGAGATGAGACCACGATACATTTGGTGAGATTTGAAATCTTGAGTTCTGTCAGAATTCATCTAATTCACACAACACCGCCCGCACAGTGAGGTTCTCTGCCCTTGATTGGGCATCAGCAGCGTGAGTCCTGCCGCTAGACCACACAAAGCCACTTTCAGGTCCATGCCTAGCAGCGCTGCAGTGTTAGCAGAGATTAGCATTAGCCTACGATTCCAATACAAAGGTACTTGAAGTGTTGCCTTCATGAGGGAAAATCTCTTTGCGCAGGTTTTGTTTTTGTTTTGAAAAGCCGTCTGCGGCGCCGTGGTCAAGCTGCATGGTGTCGTCACATGTCCTTGCGGCGCCCTGTTAGCATTTTAGCAACATATTTTTCCGGCCTTTGCAAGAGAACGAACCTCCCCCACAAAAGCCAGCGGGGTGTGACAGTTCGACCCTACCTGTGGCTAAGTTCTTTTAGAATCGACAGGTTAACTTCTGTTCACATTTGCCGGAGAAGGCAGATTGTTGAAATGCCTGAACGGGAATGATGGTGGCAGTCTGACAGAATCAGTGGCGGAATTTGTTTTGCATTCCAAGCAAATCCTCTAGAACTTCTTGAGATGCCAGAACACACAAAGCGCCTGATTCTGATTTGTCAGTAAATGGATTGAAAATATTACCATCTCCAGATGAGATGCTAATTCTGTGAATAGGCACATTATTTACTGTCAATCCCGGGAGGAATGCATGCAATTTCCAAACTGCACAAGTCAATGGATTGCATTGACACGAGGTCTATAAATAAAAAGAGTGACTTCATCGACGGTGTTCACAAAAGGGGGAAACATGCTCGCGGTTGCAAAACAGCTTAAAATATCCAAATCTGCTCATTACTGGAGCAAAGATGCTTTATGTCATTCATGAAACAAAACAATTGAGCCGTGGGGAAAGTCAAGACTAAAAACGGAAAGGAGCGGAACGTTTCAGCCCGTGGCGTTTCGCTTTGTTCGTTTGTTTTGTTTCGTTGGTTCCTGAGACGGGCGAGGCGTTAAAATGAGGTGATGGCAATAAAACGAGCAAAACATCCTGCCATTTAGGCAGGCAGAGTGACAGATGCCTATGGAGACAGAATGAAAGGCAGATCGGGGAGGGGGCAAAGAGGCCTGAATCCAAATTAAGCTGATCAGAGCTCACTGTGACTTAATCTAGTTATGTGGATAAAGGATTTCCCTGTGGCTAAAAACACTGCAAGTTATGACTCAGTGCATGCGTGTGTGTGTGTGTGTGTGTGTGTGTGTGTGTGTGTGCTTCTGTTTCTCCGTATACACTGTCGTGATCTGCTCATCTTAAAATGAGCCTCGAAAGTAAAAAAAAAAACAAAGTTTTTCCACTTTTTCAACGGATCAGAAATAGATACTTTGCAAAATTCAGCCAAAAACGACTCGTTGGACCCTTTGGTTATGGTATCGAGTCTCGCGGAGTTGCAGCACAAATATGTCAATTATAAAAGGACTGGTGCCTAGAGATACAAGTGGCTCGCGTTCCACACCGAGTTTTAGCTTGCCGTCAACACACTCGGCAACAAGCACCACTTTGGCAAATCAATAATAATCATAATCACCATCATCATCATCATATTTAAAACGTTGCTTTTGCCACAATCAGTTGAAGCTTCGCGTATTTAAGTGTTGTTATTTCTTTTATTTTTTCACGTGTTTGGAAAAAGAAGGGTCTGAAAATGGCAGGCATTGAATGAGGTATAATAAAGCCAATTTAGCGTCACGCTAACAAATAATGCAAAATAGCATGGACGGGCATATGAATTGCGCTTGTGTCGCAGTGGATAATTGAACACAAATGGGAGTGCGACACACGTAGACAGACAACGTGCCACAACTCACAGGCATATATGTGTTATCCTTTGTGAAAAATAACGATCCCTTCTGAATGTGTGTCGCTTTTGTCGGTGTTACACTGCCCCCAGGTGGCCAAGGCACAAACGTCAGAAGAATAATGAGAGTGCCTGTGTTATCACCGTGTCAAAAGCATGATAAAATGTCTGTTGGGAAAGTAGTCAAATGTTTTAGTTTTTTTCCCGCATCATTTGACATGGTGGCGTCGTTGCAGTTTGGTGATGTACAACTAATGTTGTAAGATGAGTTTGAAATGAAATGAAATGTTATAAGGAATCATAGTTGGGCTATGTTTAGAATTGAAACAATTCAGACATATTATACACAACTACAGTAGAATATGTTCGAAACATAATTTTTGCTCGGTTAACCAGTGAGGATCAAGTTTCAATAACGTCGCGTTACGTCCCTCCCGTCCACACCAAGCACCAAATACGCCACAATAGAATGTTTCAGGGCCACATCAGTTTTCCTTCCCCTCCCACAGCCTCCGCAGATGCCGTGATGCGGAGGCGGTGCTGCGCAGTCCAAAAGTGAGTGCGGTTTGGATTGAGGTTTATTCTTTTTTTGTTTGTTTGTTTATTTTTTCGACTAAATCAAGCGACGCTGAGAACTTCAGACTCACGGAGGGTTGCTTAAGCGTCTGAACAACACTTCAAACGGCAATTGCACGGCAAAAACAACTACGCGTGTCAAGGAGCTACCTTTTGAGTCATGTCGCTAGCCTCGTCGACAAAAAAGACATGAAGGCTAAACGATTCCGGAGATAATTGTCAGCCACCAATTCATCATTCCCTCCCGACGCATTTGACGCAATTCGTTTCAAAGAAAAAAAAGACTGCGCACGTTACAGTACTCGCGGCCCCATCAAACAGAATGCAGACACGGTGCGGCGATGAAGCCCAGAGATGTCAGTTTGGAAACGCTCCAGCTTCAAAACAACAAGTGCTTTTCATCACATTCCTTCTGAGCTCCAAAAATCCACGCAATAAAAAAAGCATGATTGAATTCAGAGAAAACAAGGGCACAGGGGGCTCATTCTATGCCGGCACAGAAGCAACATCAATGAAACGGGAACTGCGTGCAGGACGTGCGAGAAGGTGACTGAAAAATTTGCATCATTGCCCCGGATGACAGGAACGTAATCATCGGTGCCACGGAAGTTGAAGTGATGCGTCTCGGCTGGGAGGCCAACATCTTGGGATGTCCAGGAGGAGCTCACGTTAGCCTGGGTTGTTACAGGGGTGTCCAAACCTTTTCGTTTGAGGGCCCCAGCCAGAAAAATGAAAGGGACGCTTTTAAATCCTTCAGCTTTTTGAAACATGCTCAAGTCAAGTCAAGAGAGCAAATATTGATGGTTAGTATTTTCGAGTTCATTCCGTCAGCTTTCTGTTCAAGGTCTTGGGGTGGCCAAGAGCCGTCTCTCTCACAGAGTAGATTGCGTTTGGGCGTGTTGCAAGAGGGCTTTTGGAACGGATGATTTTAGGGGTGTTCACACGGCACACATTTGCTCCGGCGCTGCACCGATGTATTTTGTTGCGATATATTTTGCACCGCAGCAAATTGTGTGGAGCGTTCACACGTACAAGGCCGCTGAGCGTGTCTGCACCGGCACAGCGTCGGCGCAGCCCCACTTGCGTTCACACGGCAGTTTCTGCAGCGGAGCAAAACGACAGAAAACAAATGAGCTGTCGTGTTGGTTCTTTTTAAAACGTCTACACAACTCAAGCGACTACTGGACAGGCACGTCCTTCTCCTTCTCGGTCTCCGTGCCTTCTGCTCGAGAGTGACCGCCCCCGAAAACGTAAATCAACGATGACTTCAATGACACTCAGAAAAGCAAACACGTAATGCGCCAAACAGAAAATCAAGAGAGGAAATCACAAAATAAATGATATGGGGGGCGGGGGGTTGTGAACACACAACAAAGGAACAAACTACACAAACAACTCCGAGACAGTCCAGTCTCCTACAAAAGGAAAGATGTTACCAGCCAAGTCTTGTGTCGTTATTAAACAAACACATGACGGAGGTCCGACAGAGCGCGAAAGCAACGCATTCTTGCCGTACGTTTGCTCTGGAGCAAATGTAACCCAGTTGCGTTCACACATGCAAATTTACACCGGTGCTGCTTCGCAAACAAGCATTTGCTCCGGAGCAAATTTTTAAACCACCCCCCTGAGGTGGATCAAATTTGGTCCGGTGTAAGCTGTTTTCCGGGGCTACGCCGGAGCTAATTTGCACGTGTGAACGCTGTACTGGGGCAGCCCCGGCGTAGCACCGGACCAAATCTTGCCGTGTGAACACCCCTTTTGTCACCTGAAACAAACTACTTTTGTATGTTGACACGAGGCTGGCAATTATGGAATCGATTATTATTTGGAGTGAAAAATCCGTCTGAAGCAGAGGCTCTTTCGCGGCATCTCAATGCAAATGGTATCGAGCATTGACGGCAACTTGAGCTGCAAGACGTCGTGCAGATCATGAGTCATACATTTGCACTTGTCATTTGAAAGAAATTCGTTCGTTTCCTTATTCTGCTCGTTTTTGCTTTTGTCCAGACTTCATGTCACAGTTGGCATTTCCATCTCGTTCAACAAAAGATAAATGTGCCTCACCAAGGCGAGCAACTCTATGGTTACAGAGGCACATTTTTGGTTTTTAAACCCCCCCAAAAAAGACTAATTGTCCATTAAGAGTTGCTCATTAACTTTGCAGCTGAGAATGAGTGAAGAAGCACCTGCGTACCTGTATTCGATCTTTTTGTCTCACAAATGTTCAACTGAGTTTCTCTCTGCCAAAAAGCCACTTTTTTAAAAGCAAACGCAGACCTTTCCTCAAGATTTTTTCTTTTCAATTTGCTTTTCCTCAGACCGGAGTCTCAGTGGGATAAATGAAAGGATATTTAAAAATAAAATAAAAGAAATAAATCACGGCCGTTTGCCCCATCGCACGTCTTTTGCCGTCTCGCCTAACACCTGAATATGAACGGTTCATTATGCGTACCGGCGCGTCCTCTTTCCCCACAATGTCCTACATTCTAGGAAAGTAATACGCATGAAAGGCGAGGAATAGATGTATCGAGCCCTCGGCACTAAAACGGCCTTTCAATTAAGCAACCGGCGTTTACTGACAGAAATTAATTAGAGGGAAGCAGAAATCATTTTCCACGGGAATCGTTGCTTTCACTTCTCGGAGTAATTCAGGCTCTCCAAAGAGAGTCATTCACAATTTATTTTCCATTGTCAACAAATGCCAGAATCCAGACAAGCGGCTGACGTTGGCATGGAAGGTTCAGACGAAGATTGTCGCAAGCTTCGAAGGATCGAGTGTGAGGCTGCTTGGCACAGTCAAGTGAGCCGCAAGAGCTGACATCACTGTGAATTAAACAAACAATAGTGATCGCCAGGTGCCACCAGATTCCGACGTCGTACTTTTGACTTCGAAGGCGATTGTTTGTTGTCACACTGATGAGTCATACCGACATTGCTTATTTGACAAAACTTCCAACGAGGAGCCCGTTTTTATCATGCACATCTGCAGCAGAGGCGCTCTTCGGTTTGCAACAATCCTGATGTTTTTTTTGTTGAGAGGGTGGGGGGGTGCTTGTTTTATAAAATGGCCTACAAGAATTTTTCATACAAATATTTACAGAATTATGGCAATTGCATTAGCATTAGCGTAGGTCAGTGACAGACAAGAGTACAGTATATGCTGACTTGTATTGAGAGTAATTCCTGCCTTCGTCACATCCCGGCTGGATTACTGTTATGCACTTGGAATCAGCTAATCCTCCATGAAGCATCTCCAGTTGGTCCAAAATGCTGCTGCTCGCCTCTTGACAGGTATTCGTAAGAGGGAGCACATCACTCCTACTCTGACATCCCCATACCTGTCAACCTCGGCTGATAGCTGCCCTTGTAAATTATTACAATTCCCCTTACAAAGCAACAAAAACCCATACAACGGCTTACAGCGCATGCGATTGAGGATTACTTTTGCTGGTTTGCCGTGACAATAGTAGCGATCGACGACGGCATTGTCGTTGGCTACCAGCAGGTCAGACGATCTGGATTTGAGCCAAAATGGTCTTTGTGGCTCATTTTAGAGTTCTTTTTAAGATCCAATTGTTTTCAAATCTTGAAATGGCCTCTCCCCACCTTACTGAGCTCCTCCGCACCTGCCTGGTTCCCCGGGTCACCAGACACCATTAAAGGTACCAAGGACTAAACGGAGGCTCAGTGAATTTGTTTGGACTGAAGTACAATAATCTTGGAATAATCATGCGTGTAGTGTACTTTCAGAAGGGCAAATTGTTGCTTGATGGTGGCACAGAACACAACAATGGTTCAAGTCGTTGGTCAATGATGCAGGAGGGGGAAAGGTGTCCTTTTGAAAGCTTTTGGGTAAAAAAAAAAACCCAGAAGCCACCTATAAAAAGTGCTTCCCCTTTGTTCGCCTGAACGTCTCCCGCTGTCCATCTTTCCCGGCGAAAATTGAAGACAGACGAGCAACGTCAGCCGCAAGCTGCTTTGTGAACATGTCGGACTGACAATGGGAGGGGAAGTAGAGAGGGCGGCTCAAACCACTTGGCCATCCTAACGTCCTTTCTATCGACCGTATTGATTTCCCATTCTGCCGGCAAGCCTTGAAGCAGGAGGAGCGCTCGGCGATGGTCAGCAAAGTCCGTTTAAATAGTTACAGAGCACAACAGCAAATGCCCTGCAGCCTTCAAACACAGGCGCGCACACAGAAAAAACACGGCTAAAATTGGAGCCTCACGCAGCGGTGACACAGAAGTTTGGCAGCATTGAAAGCGCTCTATTCCTTCCTTCCTATCTCCATGACGCCGCGACCCCATTTTGTCCGCTAACTTGCAAATCTCCCTCACTTTGATGAGGAACAGCTGCTCATTAGCTACCTAGCATCATGGCCATCATTCCAGCTCCTATCGGTGGCAATTTTACAATTGGGTCAGCAGGCCCCATCATGTGTCTGTCAGAAACGTTTATTTCGCACGGCCAATCAGCAAAGACTAATCGTGGCACATTTGGAAACATCATTGTAGGGAAAGTCGTTTTATTTGGAAAATTGAGAGCACCAACCAAAATGGACTCTTCTGGTCGTGAAACTAGTTTTCGGGTGTTGTCCATGCGACAGAGATTCTGTGGTGCTTGTTTTTCATATTTCTTGTCATTTTCTTTTTCCAAAACAAAAACATCTCTAAACCATTTCTTTATAAGGGTAGAGCATGAGCAAAAACAACGACCCAAAATTGGCTAATCTGAAAAGTGCTGTTTAGAGAAGATGATAAGTGAACAATAGGTCTTGTTAAAGCAAAAGCAAAACAAAAATAGTTGCTTCAATCATGTGAGAATGGAGAGAGTCACACAACTTCGGGACGAGCACAAAAACAGCATTGTTCTCCAGTCAAGGTCTCCCGCATCTGTCAGAGAACATTGAGTGCAAATGACTTGATTATTGGCATGATGGCAAGTGGCAGCGGATCAAAACAGCAGCTGCGTGTACACGGCGTTTCCGGTCCCAAAATGCAGCCGCCAGTTGGCAGCCGCCCACGACTTCATCTTCTTAGCCTGGAAATGAATTTCAGGCAAAAAAGGTTCCCTCTCCTTTCGACGCGAGTTTGGAGGCCTTGCGGTTGGTGCTCAATGCTCGCGAAGGACACACTTTCCAAAAAGCCTTCCAAGTGTTAAATGAGTGCTGCAAATGACCAAATGTTAAATATTAAAAAAAAAAAAAATGCTGGGATGCTTGTTGATGGCTCGTAATTGGCACAAGCACTTCTTTGCTCTGCTTGAGTGAGGATGAGCTCTTGCTTTACAAGCGCTTTAATGGGATTTTACGACTCGGGACCAACTACAAACAAATATATTTTACGAAGTCATCACAAAAGATATACCAGACGCATTTTCTTTTCATGACACCGCCAAATTGGAGCAGTTATTCAACTGAACAAATGCCATAAAATAACACGGCGTTACTGGGGTATGAAACTTCCACTTCTTCTTGGCTCTTCTCTATTCGGGGATGGGTGTTTTGGAAGATCACGTTTTATGGACTCCTGACTCCAAGGTTGCCTATTTCGCCAAACTTGGGACTGGCACTGAGAGGGGCTGGCCAGACTCCACGTCCACCCCAGAGGCTACCGTGGAGTTTAAAAGCAAGGAAAAGCAAAGGAATCAAATGGATCAAAATCCCATAAGTGCAACAAAAACGGCACAATTAAATTATAAGTATCTGAGCATCTGCTGTTTACAATGAAGCTCAGATCCGATGGCGGTGATGTCGGCCAAATGTATACGTTAAGATCGACCGTGCCGTAGTCCATTTATGAACCAGGACTCGAGTTGGAATGACTGTAAATATTTGCATGAATTTTTTTTTCTAAGACAAACATAAAGCACTCATGAAAATGACAAAGTTATGCTGGTAACTGAGCCAGCCTCCTTGCGGCTCATGTCGACGTATTCTTACGCAGCCGGGTTCATTGCACGTCCAAATGTCCTATGTCAATGCCGCCGTAAACGCATTGACAGCAAGCACCGCGATTACGCGGCTGCCTAACCTCACCCTTGCCAATGCTCGCACATAAACTTATTTAATACTTTGCATTTTGGCCTTTTTTCCTGTCAGGCTCAGTTACCAGCATAACTTTGTCATTTTCATGAGTGCTTTATGTTTGTCTTAGAAAAAAAAAAAGACAAACATAAACCTCAGTCGATTTTTCAGGCAGACGTACTTTACGTGAGTACTTTTCACGTTTACTCCCTCCAACTGTTGCATATTTTTGAAAGTTTCAACTTCTTTTTTTGTCAAGATGGGTTTATTTGGTTTTTTTAAGCCTGTGCGGATGTAAATTTAAAAAAAAATGGAAATAGAGAAAGATCTTGCTTAATTTATGCTCACCTTGAAGTGGTTACTTTTTGAAGAACGCATCACGTTACATAGCACGCCGTACATTCATGTTTCGGCACGCCATTCAAAAAAGCTTCAGTGCAGATTTTACTTCAACATGGTGACGCAATAATGATAAAAAAACAAAAACATTTTAAAAATCCTTGGAAGAGGAGACTGTCATCTTTAGAAATATGGTCGTATGTTGTGCAATACGCCGTTTGTAGTGTAACAGTGAAATATGGCCCCGTCCCTGGAGAGGTGACCCGCTAATGTAATGTACTCCCCTCCCCTTTAACCTCGCTGTAAGCTTTTCTCACCTGTCAGATTACTCTTGGGATGTTGATTCGGAGTGCGCGCGCGCTGTCCTGTGCATTCGCTTGTGCATTTTTCACGGATTTTGGGTGGAATGAAGCTCAGTGTCGCCGCAAGAAATACAAAGTGACGCCCTTGGAAACGGTGCTTCGTTCGTGGAGCAATTTATTACTTTTACTGAATTCCGGAAGAGTACAGGCTCGTTTTCTCGATCCGGGTGCAGTGCTCTACATAATGGACGAGATGAGCACCCAGCGTACAGTAAGGTCGCTCGAAATCAAAAACAATTGGAAGAAGACAGAAACATTACGCAACACATTCGACTAAAACTTGAATCGGGGGGGTGGAAGGCTTAATGGGCATGATGATGACCTTGCCCGTGGGCTAGGAGAGCTATCTAGTTTGCCAGGATAGCCGCTGATAACAAAATGGGTCTAATTATGCCTGAACATGATACCTTTCCATTGAGTTAGCACTTCATTCCCATGTCTCATTATTTTTAATACTGCCAGCAACCGTCGGCCTCAAGCCTGCCACTCACGCACGGCAACTTCGGTCGGGGGAAAAAAATTGGAGCATCATTTTTAGGACAAACTAACGAAACTCAGTCATTCAAATATGTTTAAATCTAAAATTGTTCTTCATTTTCCACCAATTTTGGGTCATCGTTTGCATATTTTACTTGTTGCTGCGTGCTTTAAATGGGTTAAAAACACAATGTAAACATTGAGAGGAAAAAAAGTTAAATCCAAAAGTACAAACTGGAATCTGAATATAAAAGGATGACTTGAATTAATGTTGAGCTTAACATGGGCTGAAAAACAGCATTTTTAACTCACCGCTTCATGCTTTGAGTGGCTAAAAAGGAGCAAAGCCATCTGGTGCAATTTTGTATAAAATTGAAATTGCAAGTTTGTTTGTTTGTTTGTTTGTTTGTTTATTGAACATAAAACATATATACAGTAATAATTTGACAGAAAATAAGGTAGATAAAAAAGGTAGTCCTAATGTGTTTATTTTTAAGCCTAATGCAGAAATAAAAGTGGCATTCAGCTCTAAAATGGAAACAAAAATGACCTCTTTTAATAATCACAAATTGGTGCAGTCGAATCATGTGACCTCATCACCCTACTAATTCATTTCACAATCACGAATGGAAAAAAAAAACATCATCTCTGAACATTGTGGCCCAAAAAAATGTCTCCAAAAGCCTGCACACGATTTAATAAGAGAAGGACAGATAAGCAGCGAGGCCACTTTTTAATCAAGTGGCAATGCTCCGCGTTTCAAGTGAGAAGCTCGCAAAGCCGCTTGGAACTTTGACGTGTTTTCAGGAAGGCCGCCAGCACAGCCGAGAGTTTTGTTTTGCTGTTTTGAAAGCTAATTAGCTAAATGTAGCCGCGCCGGTCCCTCGACTGTGTCACGCGTCGGGAAACTATTTTATCATTTCGGTCATTATTTCTGTTCAAAGGCTTGGAAGTAAACGCGCAGTCTTTTCACGTCAGTCGGTGTCAGTGGTGTCACAAAAAAAAAAAAAAGCACCAGAAGACACGGCGTTGAAGGTCGTACCGATGTCAACAAGACAAAAAGAAACCCTGCGCCACTTTTGTGGCCACATGTCAAAAGCAATTAAGGAGAAGAGTATCAAATGGCAAAAACACTCCACGGTTTGGGCGCAAATTAACCGCAGAAGGATCAAGTTTCGATTTGGACTCATAAGCAGGCGCAATTGTGTGTTTTGATTTGTTTTAGAGCAACTCCATCATGAACGTGGTGGACGGTTCCACTGATATGTTCTGCTAAAATTTACAATCCAATATATAATGACCCGATTTTTTTTCTTCTCTCAAGTGGCACAATTGGGACATGCCTCTTGACTCACGTCAGCACAAAGAGGGGGGGAAAAAAATGCAATCAGGTATGTTCTGGCTGGCCTCTTTCAAGACGAGCGTGATCGGATATATCCCTTCACCGGCGCTAAACCCCGTCAGAATTAAATGTAGCCCCAGTTAAACCCCTTCAAGATTTTATTCACTGTTCCATCCATCCATTCATTTTCTGAGCCGCTTCTCCTCACAAAATTTAAACTACAGCAAAAATGTAGACATTTACAGTAAGTCTGGACGAAATGTGTGATACATTCGAGGCATGTCCATCATTGGATAAGCAAAACCATTGACGACTGCGGCCACTGGAATAATGTGGTCATTATCTTGATTTAAATTTAAAAAAAGGGGGCGGGGGTGGGGGAAGGGGCAAGTAAACCGTCTGTAATGAATAATATTTGCATGATATTGGACATGTATTATCCCAGAAGTGTTATTCATTTCCATATTGTCACGAGCCGGTGCTGACCCTCGTGGGGGGTGCAATTTGGACACATGTGCAAAAAGGCGGGATGAATCTGCACATTTATTATCGATGCGATGCAATTGGCTGGCAACGAGCACTGCGGACGAATGGAGGTACGGATGACTACCTGGTACCCTGTCAAGCGCCACCCCATCCAACTCAAGAGCAACCCTGCCCTCCCTCCCCGACACGCCGCATTTCAAGCTCGGTTGCCGAACGGTTGCCTTATCCCGCCACGCCGCCTGGCGAGGCGTGAAGCCACGTAATTTACTCACTAGGAGGCCTCCCGTGACAGCACTCTGGCTTCGAGTAGCTATTAATGTCCTTTCTCGCTCGCTGCTTTGTCACGTGCGTTAATCTGGGGCTCAGAAATAATGGATGGGAAGCGGTAGAGGGAGAAGACTACAACAAGAGGCCAACGAAAACGAGACTATCTGTGTCAATATGATTATTTTATGCTCGTTATACATAATAATCGAGCTTTGACGAGTCGACATCCAAACAACGATTGCTGCTTGGACTCAAATTTATCTGGAAGCGGGCGTAAGCTTACTTCACTGCGATGGTGTCTCGACTTTGGGTATCATTTGTTCTCATGACAACGCTTGTAGCACAAAACACCCACTTCTCAAATCATCTTTCTTCACTCAAGTGAATAAAAATGCAGTTGCGGCCCTTGTCGTCCTTCAGGTGAGCATCCCTTCGACAAACAGAGGGCAGTAAAATGCAGACCATGGCAGAGGGGAAAACACAAAGCAGAGGCACAGAACCCGATTTAGTTTGAGCTGCAATAATAGCAATAGTGGACCTTTCTCACAGAGGATAAAGAATATATGCCGTGAGTAATGCGATGGTGTCTGTCTACCTATGTTGCTTCACCGTTTGTTTTCAAAAGCCCATTGCTTTTACGTCTATGAGAACAGTGCGTTCGCCTGTCCATGGCAGTTCCCATCATGTGTTAGCCTCATGATTGCTGACCTTTAGGCCGAGTTATGTGGTTTTAAATGCGGATGTAATTTTGTTTGTTTTCAAAAGGGTTTCGTGCCACTCGTACTGTGTTCAGAAGCTCCGTTCAATCCTTCCCGGATGCGGTCGCAAGGAAAGCAAACTGCTTCTGGTTCAATGAAGAAATTAATTAAAAGTGGATTAAGATCTACATAATTGACACACTGATTTGCCAAGAGCGTATTAACATTTATGGATTTCATTATAACTCTTAATATTCTGGAATCAGTTTAAAAATAATTTGGCCGTAAAAGTTATGCATTCGTAGAACATTGATTTGCTTTCTAATGTAAATAATCCTGACTAAATATTGTCTTTATTATTTATTCTGCTACGGTCTTGGAAAATATTGTGCATATTGTGCTTGACTTTGCCATCCTTTAAAAGGGAAAATATTGAAACAATTTTAATTTTTTTGAATTTTCAATTAGTTCTAAATAATGCACACAAATATTTTGCAATAAAATCACAAATAATAAAACCAATATTCAAGAGCAGCCTGTTTTCTTGAATATTGCGTGTGCATCATCTCTCTGGAGTCGCCCGGAGTTTTAGTTTCACTCAATTCAAAACTCCTCCGTTGCGGCATTTCTTGAGATTTATACAATTAGCCAATAAATATCCACAAAGGTGTCGCTTAATGACTCGAACCAGCATTCAAAGGATATTTTATCCCGAGGGTAATTACTTGCTAAATGTTGTTGTTAAAACCCGAGAAGAATATTTGCCCAACAAAGAACGACTGTGGTTTATTTGGCGCGATTAGAAGTCCTCACGGTGACTGCGAGTTGTCCCTCGTCGTGGCCGTTTAGTGCTTGGCTTGGCTACAATGTCACCTTCTGAGTGACAAAGCCAGCAGCATAGCAATGACACAGACGAAAGGATGCCACGATTTTTCTAACCGTCGCCTCGCTGGTGTCACACAGACACCAGCTTCCTTTTAACTGTGTTATTAGCGGAGGTGGGAGGAGGTCGCACATGTCAAAGTCGCCAGTAAGGCACAAACAAGTCTTTAACCTTGAAATTGCAAGCAAGTCCCGAGTGAGTTGGTCAAAAACCAAGCAAGTCAAGTCGAGCGCCCGCTAAATTTCAAACAAGCTGAGTCAAGTCTTTACCTTGGTTAAAGCAAGCACATCACATTCATTTTCGTGGTCTTCTGAATCAAACGCACAGCCAACATGAAGCAGAAATCATGTTTGGCCAGCGACCGTTAGCTAAAACTGTGACGGTAACCTAGTTTACTTGTCTTCATGGGTTTTATAGTGACTGACAAAGTTAGCTGTCGTAGTTGCGACGTCTCTTATCCTCCAGTTGCAAATCTTGTTTGCTTCCATTCTCGTTTTGCTCAATTTTTATCGCAAGTATAATCCTTGAATTCAAATGTTTGTGATGACAGGAGCTAGCCTTCCTAGTCCGTGTTTAGTGAAATGGCCTCTGCGCTCCGTTTCATAGCATAATGCCAGTTTGCCACATTTGCAAGAGAGCAAAAGTGTTTCTTTCAAAAACAAAACAAATATTGAAAAGGCAGACTTTTTTTTTTTTTTTGTCAATTCATGTTACCCGAAGTCTCGTCAGCCCACATCCAAACTATGGCGACTTAAGTCTGGCAAGAGCTCATCCTGCGTTGCTCTGACAATGAAAAATAGAGCGGCGGGACGCACCACCAGAAAACCTCCAAAAAAGTAAAACATTCTCACATCATGGAACAGGAAGCCGGTGCGTGTCAAATGTGTTTGGACTGCGCCGTCTCGGGTACTCTTGCACGTATTTGTAGTCAGCAGGCAGACCCCTGTTCCTCAGTCGCAGGAAGCACCATTTATGACTCTGTGGTTATCGTTACGCTCCTGCCCGCACCAAAGAAAGTCCCAAAACAAGCAAGAAGAAGAAACAAGAAGCAAGAAGCCCTGTGCAGACTTCCAAGCAGGTTTCACTGGCCTGAAGTTGGGGGTCATTCTCCCCTCTTTTTCAAGCTCATCGTTACCCCCGCGGGACTCCTTTCTGATCTGACTTTCAACCTCGCCGCCGCCCTACACCAAACGCAGGCACGTCCCTGGAGGCATTCAACTTACTGGTCCTGTTTGATTCTGGCAGGTCGTGTGTCGGTGCTGGCTACAAGACCACAGGGAACCATGAATAATGGATCCGTAGCAGGCCCGGGTCCTCCTCCTTGGACTCCCAGCTGCCTCCCACCTCCACCTCCACCTCCGCTCACTGCAACTGTGAGCGGAATAATCAATGCCACTTTAACAACTAATATTCATAAAGGGCCAGTCTGGCAGGAGACAATTAACAGGAGATGTGAAAGAAGGCCAAAGGAAGGGGAAGGTGTGTGTGGGTTGGGTTTAAGACGACGTACAGTACTTGATGGCCTTCGGTTTGTATTCATTAATGCAAAGAGAGATAGATGGCAAAGATGAGCTCCGAAGCTACATGTAGCGTTTTGAATTCAGATTGGCGGTACTTTGACCCACACGGTTGGCTTTTATGCACATTCAAATGTGGACTTAATGAGTACAACGGCCGTTGAAAGCACACTGACAACACTTGTGGGCCATGAATAAAAAAATAAAAATAAAATAAAAAAAATGAAATGGACAACAGTACGTACGGTAGGCTGGTAACTTTTTTTTTTTTTTTTTTGAATGGTGGGACTCTCAGAGTCGTGCCTCTAGATGATCCCTTTTTGGCGAAAATCGAACATTGTCATTTCCACCAAACACAAAATCGCAAGGGAGCGTGGGAACGTTCTCACTGTTGGTCAAGTGTTGAGCTTATTTGCTTATCCATCATTTCTCCCCTACTACTTTGGACAAGCCTTGGACGGACTTCACTTGCGACTTGTGTAAGATCCTTCCTATTAATCTGTTGGTGCGCTTTTATCAAAAACAGCAGGTCACCGCGTCTGTGACCGAAGCTTCACGGAGGTCATGATCCCGGTGACTGGCAGAGACCCAAACGAAGCTCCACAGCCACCGGTTACTTTTCGCTTCGCTCGCAGTGGGCGAGCAAACTCAAAAGACGGTGACAAGCAAACGCGGCCTTGTCAGTCAAAGTGACGAAGCTGCACTCCTCCGCACCTTTCAGACAGCAGAAAGACTCAGGTGAACATAAGCGGTGTACGCACGCACACAATGGCAAGTGTGAAGAATCCATTAGTGACACGTTGCGTAATGTCAGACAACGAAGGGGGAGAATGTGAAGCTTGTCCAATTGAACAAAAATCCCTGGTGAGACGAGGCGCTTTGAAGTCCAAATAACGGTTGGATTCATTAGGGGTGTACAGATCCTTCCAAGGACAGATCAATATTCATGTTCTTATGAGCGATACCTGTGGCATGAGATGGTTTCTTGACTCGATTCTACTCAACTGTATTTCTGGAGTACTTGAAAACAACCCCCGTCGTATACTAAGTGCTGTACATGGAGCAAAAATAATCCGCACAACCACAAACAATCAAACTATAAATTGAGAACAGAGAGAGAAGAAAGCAGAAAAAGAGTAAAACTAAATATCAAGTCTCATGCGGAGTCAAAAGCCAAATAAAAATGAGTTTTAAAATGAATTTTAAATATAGGCAGCTAAGGGGGCTTGCCGAACGTTCCAAAGAGAGCGCGCCGGCAACTGAGCCTCCGCTAAATTCTTGGTACCTCTCATAGTGTCTGGTCTGCAGACTTGAGGAATCGGGTGAGGCAGGGGGCTGTCTGCCTCACCAGGTATACATGTATTGTTATGTAGCATGTAAGCCACACTTACATTTGTAAATTCATCATCTATATTTTTAACTGTCTTTGCTGAAGACGCGAAGAATGCAACACTAGTTTAACGTAATAAGCAAACATCGAGCTATTTGGTCGTGTGGCTTACAAAAAAAAAAAAGTAGCAGACGAAGAAGAAGAAGGAAAAGGGGGAAAAAGTGTAAAGATGTCGAAACTCGAAGAAAATGCCGTGGGGAGACGCAAAGATTTTGGCACTGTCGGAATCAACTTTTGACAGACAGGGTGAAAATGTCAGCTGCCAAATCCAATATGTGTCGTTGTCGAATACCCCAAATGGGCTGTGGCACCACAGCGTGCCAGAAAAGGGAAAACAAAGCGAAGAATCTCTGCAGCTCTTTGAGTGAATATGAAATGGAGTGATCTCGCAAACTGGTTTTGCATTTGGATTCGAAAAAAATCAGGATGGCAATCTCTCTTTTAGTGGGCAAGGCGAGCAAACAAGATGGGCATGCAATAGGCTACCCGAAATCATCTTTCCACCTCTATGTAGTTAAAAGTGTCTTCAAGGTGTCCCTGGAATGAATCGGCAACATGATTTGGGGACGAATTTCAGATACGCCGACAGGATGTCATTCTGGCACTTAAAAACATGAAAAAAAAATATAGATGAAATATGTGGTAGAAAGATGATTTGGTTATCGCATCATTTCTCCAGCTTCTTAAATCTCTCAGGTTGCCTTGCTGAGGTCGAGAAATTGGCAGTCGTAAGATTTCTGGGCACGGGGAAGATAAGGCGTCAAGGGGAACGAAGGCCGGCCAGTTTGTTTTCGATGCCAAATGTCCCTATCAATACGAGCTAAAGAAGTGGCGAGCTTTTATCAGTTCCATTGCAGGCTTCGGTGGGCCCCCGCACCTCCGACCTTGGGCAGCAAATTAGCAAAGGTGCTGTGAGTTATAAACCAAGAATCCTCCGATGGAGCTGCAATAATAACCCGAGAAAAAACGAGGGTGCTTTGTACTTAAGTAGAACAATTGAGTTTGTTGTTAGTTATTACTATCCCAAAATTTTATTGTTGTTATTTTCTTGACCGAGGGCAACCTAGCGTTGGCGTCTGGCTTTGACGCGATTGAACAGACCTGTTCCTCTCCTAACTTTGATGATGTTATCAACTGAGTAGAGTGCAGAAAAGTCAAAGGTATCCAAATCTTTGTTTTTTCGAAATGAGAGTTTGGATGGCTACTACTTAACTCTGCCCCCTGATAGAGTCCATTTACCGCTGACAGGCGCTCTCGAAAAGCGATGGGTTCTTTTTTGACAACAGGAATGGATTTTGCTCAGCAATTTAAAGATAGATTGCAGGTCTCGCCGGCTTTTCAAGAGATGATGGACGACGTGCCATCTGATATCATTATTGTTATTATCATAAGGCTTGGTTGGTCCCACTTGGAAATGTTGATCGCCACCCCCTGGGTTTTATTACCAAGGATATGCTTTTTGTCATTTGGCCCCATGTACAAAATCATGTATTAAATAAATAAAATGTGCCAAGCCGCCTGATGAGAGCGATATCCTGCCGACTGCGTAGGAGTGTCCTCAACTCCCTCGCATTGCGAGAGAGTCTTTCGATGGAGATCTTCAAACACACGATGGCTCCACGTGCACGCACGCACGCACACACCCCGTGCACATTTATTATTCAATCTTTATGATAATGACTTTTCCGTGTTTACTATCCCAACCTCCGACACACCCTGTCACAAAACGCTTGTAAAAGTGAAAAGGCGTTTCTTCTTTTGTTTGTTTCTTTTTACACGGCACATTCTGAACATCAGATTGTGGCTTAAGCGACCACGGAGTGCAACTGAGCCAGCCGCAAACCTTGTGTGCTCAGCACGAAGACCTCCGCCAAGCACGGAAACGTGTCACTATGACGGACTTTGGTTTACAGCTGAGCTGAATTACACACGCATTTCGGTACTTGAGCAATTGATGCCATGGCAACAACTACAACAACAACAACCAAAAAAGGTTTCAGTAATTGTGCCTAAAATTGTGCTGCAAGGATTTTACAGTATATGTTCACCATGGCAAGCCCATCCCAAAATGTTGACCGTTGAGTCTTCTCCCTTCAATCCCAACATTTAAAACATGACACGTTTGTCATTCAAGCCGAGAAATTCTAAAAGCTTCCGCCGGAATCAAACAATCTATCGGGTCCCAATTATCCTCTTCCATGACCAATAAATTAGGAAGTTTGTTGCGCATACACAGATGGACAAACCAACCGCTAACAAAGGCATATCCCCACGTTACGGCTGTTCAACATGTGTATTCAAGGATATTTGTGTGTGTGTGTGTGTGTTTTTATTTATTTGAGACACGATGGAACCACTAACCTTGGCGCGGTATTTATTTAACACAAAAAGAATGGTACGTCCCCATTGTCAAATTGTAACACCCCCCCCCCCCTGCCGCAAAATCAGAAGAGGTACAGTCCCCTCATTGAACTGGAAATTCGCAAACAGCAGATCACAAAATGTCTCTTTTGTTTTTGTTTGAAGTTATGTTTTGTTTTATATTGGGACTCACTTGGGATAGTTGGTCAACGTGCAATTTGGCTAAAATGGCTGCTTCAAAACTAAATTTCTGCCTTGCCATTGAATTTGTACATTATGTCTCCTTCAGACTTTTATGTTTCCCGTCATGAGAGACGTTTGACGTTGATTGGTTTTGGGCACGATTGAGTTTTGGGCGCTCACGTTCAGGGATCCCCCCCCCCCCCACCCCCTCCTCCTCAAAAGGGCTAATCATCTGTCCGAGGAACAAGAATGACTCTATGAGCAGCAATTCTTTCACGCTGAATAAGCAAGAACAATACTAACAATAAAACGGATGACAAGATAAACCGAAGAAGCCCCTGCCGGTGATTCATATCTTCGACAGACGTATCTGTAGGTTTTGCTCAGAGCCAAGCGGGACACCGTCGCAATCCCCCGGCTCACACGTACTGATACGTCTCGCGGGTATTATCTTACAAAGCCCATTAAGCTACAGAAACAAAGAGGAGAGAGAGAGAAATAGAGGCTCCTAACTGTACTAACAGACACACAAGCAGAGAAACAAGTTTAATCTGAGTAAAGATATGCATTATCGGTATAAATCCCAGCATGTCCCGGATTACTGATATGTGCGCAGGCAGCTGTGCGCCATTAAAAATTGCAATGACAAGCTCTTGCCATACATTTTGCGAGGAACTTCATGCAATAAATGAAGCCCTGGCCACACCAATAAAAACACAAAGTAATGATGCTATTGTTTTTTGTTTTTTTTTCCCTTTTGCACACTTGCCCAAAGCCAGATTCGAAACACCCCAGTTCACCCGCGACACAAACAAGCGCTCGAGAAAATGAATGGATGGATGGATGGATGAATGGTTGGATAAAAATCAGCTCTTCCAGGCTCCAGCAACTGTGCGACCCTAATGAGGCTAAGCGATAGGAAAGGGAAAGTATTTGAAATGATGACAACTTGAAATCCTTATTCAAGACAATTTGTTAAAAAGTAGTTTCTCCCAACATTTAAAAGTGGTTGGGTAAAAACTGTCAAGTTTTACTGAAAAAAAATGTATTTGTATTGAGTAAAACCAGATTATATTTAGTTCAGGACCCCTTCGAATGATTGTGTTGCTTCACCCGATCAATGGGAGAAACCAAGTGAAATATGTTCTTTGCAATCATGAGTTTCATCTGCCCCGGCTCGTCGGAACACGGCATTCTGGAAATGACTTCAACCGTGCCAAAGGGCTCAGGGAAGGACCGGGTGGGTCACGTGACGTTCGCAAACTGAGCCCCAAGGCATCAGTGATGCCATTTTCAGCCCACAGCAAGTAGCAAAATGGCCGTCCCTGAGATGAATAAAAATGAGTCAATTTTGCTGCCGAGGAATTCATATTCCACGACCACCATATTCATCAGAATGCCTTTTTTAGACGAATGGGGCCGCAGAGAACACATTATTGGAAAGAAAGTGTTTGACTTGACTTCCCCTTTAAAAAAATGACTTTCCATGAAGTTAAAAATGTTGGGTTACAAAAATGAATATTAAGTGTGACAGATGAGTCGTTTTTTTAAAATGTATCCAGTGTTTCATTTATTTATTTATTTTTTCAGCGCGACCGCGACAAGAATGCGCAGACGCGAAGAGGCGTGCGAAGCTCGCAAGACGTCTGGGGTGAACAATTATTTTTGTGCCCGCCTAAAAAGGTTGTTGGCATGGTGTTCGATGGCCCCACTGTCAAAAGCGGATAGATACCAAACAGCCAATACATATTCCACGCTTTGGGAAATAAGGTCATGCAGGGCAATTCCATGCCCCGGAGTGATCTGCTGGAAAATGGCTGATGATGGCGCAGTCTTGAAGCTCAAGCACAATCTGCTGTCAAGAGGCTATCAGCTCGGAAACTCATTTTTTTTGTCCTCTTATATTGAGCTGCTTAATATGTTTTGAAAAAAAATGGCACCCACTTGCCTTCGGTGGTGCGTTCACGCTGCTTATCAAGTCTGCCTTTCCTAAGTGCGAGGTCTGCAATCTACGCTGCAAAGGCAGCCTTTGCGCGATTCAAAGCGAAATCCAACACACTCGTGCGTGTCACGCCGCAGACGATGGGACGCCAATGTTGTCCGTGCCTTCCCTCAAAAAGCATTTTAGAGCTGATACATACTTCAGCGTGGCCTTAAGTTCGTGCTCATATCCACTTTGATTCCGACCTTATAAAAATACATACAAGGAAAAAAAAAAAAAAGTCAAACATTTTGAATGTTAAAACGTTTTTTTTCTTGATGGATTTGGGCTTTTTTCTTTCTGACTGTACAGATATGTTTGCCTCTACTATTTATTACACAGCGTTTATTATTCTTTTTCATCGGGAAGAAAAATACTATGATGATAAGAACTACCAGATACACGCTAACCAGTCGACCACTGGGCCGCTCTGTCTCTCTCTCTCTCCCTCTATATATATATATATAGAGCTTAGTGGCATAGTTGCCCAGGTAACAAAACCTAACTTCAGCAGAGTCAATTTTGACTGAGAACCAACACAGACACAAAGAAAGAAACATTCTGACCATGCATTCCAGCATTCTGAATTTTTGTAATGTTGCAGCAATTTTCAAGTAACTGTGCGACCTTAAATTCACTTCACATGAACAATTTTAAGTCTCGTTAAAAGACTAAACGGACTCTCCGGGATCTGGGGGGGGTTTTGGCTACGAATACATTGAATAAATTCCCAAAGTTATGCCATAATCCCAAGCAAGACTAATCTTCTATCCTTCTACTCTTTGAGAATGTGAGGAATAAAACTGGCATTTGTAAAGATACACTGCTTCCTCGCGAGCCGATGAGGATTACGCCGATGTCTCGTGTCATCTAACGACTTTTTTCACACCCTCTTGGGTACGTGTCTGGAGCTCATTATTATTATTATTGAATTGTTGTTCTATTGCTAAAGATTATGATTTTTTTTTTTTTTTTTTTTTTTTTTGGAGCTACGGCTCCTGATGAGCAGCCATTTGTCTGTTTGGGAGCCGAGGGCATTGTGATGCGGCGCCCACAGCATACTGGATGGATGCAATCGCTCAAAGAGCGGACTGACTGACCTTTGTATCTATCACCTGGCATGACGACGACCACTGAGGTGGTCAATATGTGTTTGAATGCATGCGATGCATCACATCTGACCTGCAAATGTTGACCTGATCGATCAAATGTAGCTAAAGAGTGACTTGAATGTGATAACTTACGTTGCATCGTTTTATTTTAATGATTGATTGGTGCTTCTTAACCCTCGGGCTGTATGCAGACCATTTGTGTCCACCTTTTTTTTATTTTTTTTAATTCCTTCGAGAACGGGTGTTGCATTACTTCAGTTCACCTCTAGATGGCACTAAATTGTACGGGTGCCGAGACAACGTGTTGATTTATTCGCATCGCCGCCGTAGCTCTGCTCTCTTGCTGTTGGCCAAACAAACTTCTGCTGTTCTCCTTCAAATGTAAGATGTGTAGAAAGTCAGATTGAGTCTTCAAGGCTATTTTGGCAGGCCGCAACCTTGATCACCTTTTATGGTCAGCCGGGATGGGCTCCAGCAACTCCCCCCCCCCCCCCCCCCTCCATCCCCTGAGACCCTCTTCAGGATAAGCAGTGTTGAAAATGGATGGAAATGGAGAGCTTGATTATACAATGCCATTTTCCCACAGGGGTTCATCAATTTCAAGAGTACGGTAACAAAAACAAACAAACAAACAAACAAACAAAAAAAACGCTGCCGGAGAGAGCGAAAAATAATAAAAGAGACAAGCACTCGTCGTCAGTTGCTAGGCTGCGTTGTGGAGCACCTAAAGAAAAGCTTCATTTAGGACAGGCATAGAAAGTGCCTTGTCTCAAGCATGCTGGAGAGACGGTACACACGCCAGTACAACAATACGACCGACTTTGACGCGTTGCCAGTAAGAAACGGTAAGCGTCTACCGTGGAAAACTGCTTCTTCGAACCCATCATATCCATCCATCCATGATCTTATCCGCTTATGCTCGCAATTGTCCGCGTGCGTGCTGGACCCCCTCAACTGCAAATGTACCGTTTTGTTTGTGGTTTAATTGGTGCAAAGGTACGGCTGGATTTGCACTCGGCATCAAGTGACACGATATGGAAAAATCTTTTGCATCAAGGCAGTCAACGATCATACCCACTCATATTGTTTTCCCAAGAATTTGACCATAAAGTCGCTGTCCCACTTGAATCCATCTCAGTCTGCTAGCAAAAAAAGCAAGCTTTGGAGTTTCACCACCTCCAATGAACCAGAGCCCTAATTGCTTGGCTTTATGGGAAGTACGGATTCCGAAGAGAGCGAAAGTGCAGCCGGGGAATGGGGCCATTTTACAGCGCCTGTTTGTACGCACGTCTAAAATTTCTAGATCTTCGATCTTTTCTATTAAGGCCGTCCGAGTGCGGGTTGTGGATGTCCGTGACAGCGACGGAGCCCCATCGTAAATCTCATTTCAGGGACACTCTTTTCCAACGAGCCTCTTCAAACGGCAAAATGTCACCTCGTGCCGCCGGTAGATAAACAGACGAGGGGGAGGGAGGGAAATCTCCGGCTTCTCTGTCAAATTGAGTGCAACTCATATTCATGAGCACTAAAGCTCCCATTGGCAAGCAGCGATCGCATTTACTAGCGTAGAGCACAGAGGCTTTGCTTATTAGAGTCACGCCGGCTCGCTTGCACAGACGCGTGCGGAACATCTGATAAGAGCCAAGACACTGATATCATAATCACCTTCTTCTCACCTTGCTTTAATCCCTTAATTTCAATCTCCTGCACACGGAAAATCCCCTTTCGACCGACAGCGGCGAATGTGTGTTCTGTTGCGTCTTTAGGCAACAACACGTCAAGATTTGGACCGCCACATATCGTTGGCACCCCCGCTATTTTTTTGGAGATCCTTTCTTCTGACTTCATCTCAAACATGAGTTCATCTCACCACGCCGTGCCGCAACCTGAAAGGCAGCAATGAGGAGGATTACCGAATGAGATGCCGTGTGATTAACAGCAAAACAAAGAGGCAGAGAAGGTCCCCTAACCTTACTGAAGACCGCAGGAATATTCGTAAATCTCACAGGGCGCAGAGAGTCCCTAAAATATCCCCCACCATGACGTTAAAGGTCGACTCAAAGATGCTATCGTTACTTTGGTGACAAAGCTTCACCGGCCAGGGCATTTCTAGTGCGATGTTTGGGGCTAGCATCAAGAATTAGCATTCCCACTTGTGTGCGGTGGCTTGCAAATACACTGCCGCACATTCAAATCATTTCCAATTATTGAACTGCTGATTTAGTTAGTGCGGCTCGCATCTGACCGCGCGTGTGACACTTTCACTTTCTTCATCTTGTTGGGCGTTACATATTCATCCGACATCAGCTGCCGACTACATTATTCATGAGTGAAAAATTCATGCGCAATTAAAAAGTTTGTGCCCTCTGCATTTCCAAATACATTGTCCGAGATGTTATTCAAACAAATAGGTCAGTGGATTTGCACTGCTGGGCTAATGTCAGATAGTTTGCTGGTCAGTCAGTGAGTTAGCGAGCCAAAAATAGCAAGACAGCGCTTCGTATGCAACACTCTGTGTGTCTGTGGAGCAGAAACATCAGCCAAATTGTGCGGTCAACTTCACGAGCATTCAAGTTGGCTGTTGCTCGAAAGGGGCTCGGTATCTTTGTCCTGCCTCACTCATCATGTCATCGGTGGAAAACACAGTGTGGGGTTTTTATAGCAGGTACTGTAGGTCATGTTTAATTTCACACTTGATGAGTTGACAAGCGCTCCAGAGAATCAGCTATTTGCATATCGGTCATTAAATGGTGCATTTTCCATAATATGTCGCCTATAAATGACCATTAATATGTGTAGGGAGCACAGAGTGGGGGGTCGGGGGGGGGGGGGGGGGAGTAATCTTGACTGTTGCTTAAAAAAAAAAAAAAAAATGGATGACCTGCCCCACCTTGGCAGCCTTCACACCTTCCGAGTTGGCAGCGATGCAGAAACGCGGCGCACCACAACATGAGCTCTCCGGCAAAGTTAGGGCGGACCTCCTCCCGGGAGGACGAGGAGACTCTGTGAACCATGACGTCCGGGTGAACAAGTGGCTGTTTACAAAGCAGCTGGTCTTCCATGTCCAGCGAGGAGAGGTTTAAAACCAAGTCATGCGCAGCCAAGCCCACCGGGCAGCAGAGGCCAAAGATGGCCCGCTCATTCCCAGAGATGAAGCGACACTTCCCGCCTCAAAGAAATGCACATCCGCGGAAATGCAGACAAAGGAAGTAAGTGACAACGGCGCGTTAAATGAGCGACAGTGGCAATCAATAACATCCAACGTGCTCTTCCGAGTACTTATTCAACAGCGCGCGCACATTAAAATGATCCAAGTATGATTCAGGGCCACACAACTCCACCAGTTTTATCCTGTCCCATCCTAACAGGTGCTTATGTTGTCTCTCTCACAACTTTGTGAAGTTCCAAAGCCACTTTCAAGTGACAGCCAGAGTCTGGCCACGGGAGCACTTCCTATGATGCAGCAACAACCACATTCCCCCACGAATTATGTACTACAATAATGAATCTTTTGTCGACGATCTATGCCAGCGACGTATCGTGACGGACGGAAGACAGAAGCTCTGCATCCGCCCATTACCATCCGCAAAACAGATGTTGAAAGGTCTCTTTTGCAAAGGAGTTCTGAAGAAATCCGATATTCGGTCTTGAAAAACTCGGTTCAGTGAAATTGCCCTTGGATGATTGAATGGACGGCTCGGATTGCGTGTGTTGTGAACTCTGCGCTGAGGCTTGAAGCCTGATACCAGCGAGCGCTTAGCAACAGATTTCGCAGCATCACGCGTGGGACAGATGGACTCGGCAGCTGTCTCATCCTTGTCGCTGCCGCGTCTTGTTGTTCTTTTTTGTTGTTGTTGGCATACAGTAGTTGGGATTACGCAACGGTGTCACTCACATGCTGTTCAACTGTGCACCGGGGCGGTCTTAAAGCCGCTTTGAAAATGCTAATGTATCATCATGTCATTAGCATTATATCAAAGCGCGATTGCAGCGTCAGCGATGAATACGAGACATATGGCGGGAAATTGCTGTCTTTCATTTGCACGTGCATCTCAAAGCGTGTGACCTTTGACCCGGGCATGAGGCGAACACAAAGGTGCCTCATTTAAGCGTTTGGAAGTTTCTAAATGTGCAGATATAATACGGTATGTAGCATATAACTGATGGAGCAGCATCAACTGTCTCTGCGCTATTTCAAAATAAAAAATAAAAAACAAAAATCTTTTTGGGTTAGCTAGTTAGACCATCTCATTTAAGTTGAAATACTAATCAGCATTCTTTGCAGAGCATAAAGAATATATGCTTGTGAGTATTGTTATACACTCTTTCTGCATGTGTTGTTACTGCTTAGGTTAAAATATACACTTTTTAAAGTTTCGTAATTACCACATTCATGCTAGCTCCAAGAGTTCACGTATGGTATTTTGCATTAGCATTTAGTCAGCAGACTTTTTATAAGGTAAAGTTATGTGGTGTGGTTCAATACCAGTGCAACTTTCTTAGTTTCACCTTTGGATTTAAAGTAAACTTCAAGTGAGTGGGCAATAAAGAGTTTGTAGCAAGAATTTGGCATCTGCTAAACTGCTGCTTGTTGTTACGTCGCCTGCCGCCATTGCTCGACCTCATGACTGTTGGTTTTGTTTGGAACTCATTTTTGTTGGCAATTAATGACAAAAATAGATAATAAAATTGATATGCTATGCCACGTATCACACAAAACTCAAAAGTTAGATCACTTGTTCGTCGAAGTACCACCGTAATTGCGTTGATGACGTCTTTTAGCATTTCTAGCCTAGCGTCGGCTGAATTCCGTGTGAATATTTCTTAGTTGGCGTCTTCCTTCGGCTGTTTCTCCGCCCGTCTCGTTTGAGTTTTATTTTGTATGATTCCTCGCTTTCAGTTGCCTCCGCCTTTTGTCTTTGTTGTTTTTCGTTAGTCGTGCCAAATTCGATTCCTTACATTCGATGCTATTATGTGAGTAGGAATGGCCGATGTGATTGACTACGAACCAGTCCAACCCGCACTCCGCCTCTCACCCTAAACCACACTCGTCGATAGGCGCCAGCTCACCCCCATGACCCTAATGAGGACGAGCACTATTGAAAAACCTGATGGATGGACTCCCCTACAAACACCCCCCCTCCTCCCCCCGCTGTCTAAGCCAGTTCCGATTATACAGAGTGGCATAAAAGCGTCTTAAGAATCACCTGCCACTTGACTCTTGGAATCGATGATGGGGCATCAACTGTGGCGCCGGTGGGAAGCCTTCGCTCTCCATCTTCCACCCCCTCACAAGCGATTCCATCCCAGGGTCGCATAGTTAACAGGGCTGACGCAGTGGGTGCCCTGAGGGAGGGAGTTGGGGGGGTGCGGGGGAGGGGCTCATAAAGTGACTGAGGGCTGACCATCCCTAACCGCCGACAAGCCATGTGAAGACTGCGCGTGAGTACTCGAAGCTCCCCCGAGCGTGAACCGCCCAAGCGCCAGTCTGACGGATCAATTAGCAAGCTTAATCGGCGGGGTGGTTGGTTGGGGGGGTGGGGGGGGGGGCTTGCGGTGTGCCACCCGGTTCAGCGCTGTATCCGCCCTCTTTATTGCCGCGCCACTGTCGTCTGTCAGTGGCCCCCTGGCTCTAATGACGCACTATCGCGCCACCGCCTTTCCTTTAACGCGGCATTGATGTTGCAGCTTGGTAAACGGTAATCAATGTCTTCACAACTGTGGGCTGCTCTAAATGATTTTTTTCCCTCCCTCTGTTTTCTCTTTCAGGAGAGCCGCATCTGCCTGTATTACTGGCAAGGACATAAATCTGTCGACTCTCTGTGAGCAGACTTGCAAAGTACATTGAATTAAACTTGTGGACAAGTAGCTTAATACTATCGTAAGTGCTGTAGGAAAGTGAGATTCCTGTTGCGTGGGCCTTTGATTTATGGGCATGAGAGATACTGCCTTCCTTGGAATTGGCAGCATCTTAAAGGATTTTTATTGTTATTATTTTTTTGTGACATAAATTACAATCGGCCCTTTCTGCCACCTGGGTTACTGCTCCATGGCATCCCCATCATGTACACGCTGCTTAAACCATGTGTCTGATAAAACACAATTCGGCTCGGAAGTGCATTTATTTCGGTAAACTGAGATGCCGCTTTTATGCAGACATTTTACAAGAATATCAGAAAAGGGCCACGTCTATAAGACCGGCAAGCTAGGAGCCTATCAGACCAGAAACCTGACAATGCGATCAAACAACCAACGTAATATTTCCACTTACTAGTACTGCCGTACTCATGTAATTGAGTTCCCTCATCCCAGGCAAAGTCACCTTCATTATTTCAGAGAAAAATCACAATCAGAGCACAACGTGGGTATTTGAGCTCGACTTCGACTTGGGACAGGAGCCACTAACATGGATATAATGTTTTAAAAATAACATTCTAACACCATCGTTTGCCTTCATTTTAAGGGGATTGTGGTTTTTGTTACTTTTTTTTTTGTACGTCTTTGCTGAGACTAACTTGCCAAGAAACCATTGAAACAAGGTTCAATAAAAGGTCACGGTCTTCCACCCCTGACGGATTCCCACACCTAATTGCAGAGTTAGAGCCATCGATCACCTCCATATGGGGACATTTCTCTCACTTTTTTTCCCTGTAGAGCACTTGGCTCATCTTAAGTACAGAGCACACACACACACAATACTGTAGAGGGCACATTTGACACCCCCCCCCCCCTTGAAAAGTGCATGCACCCCGATGGAGTACTTGAACATTTGTAACCTTTGCCAAGATCACAAGTCGTAACAGTCAAAAGAAGCAAGTCACCCACTGGAATGAGTGGCCTCCAGTGTGTGCATGTCATCAGCGCGGCGAGGAGCCACTCCATGCCAAAGGTGGAAAATAAAAAGAGAAGCAGCCACGGCTGCGGCATAAAATACTTGCCGTGCTAATCAAACGTGACATTAGCGGCGCATTAACTTGCAACATGCGACTAATGACGTTCGCTCATGTGCGCGCTGCAGCGCAGCAACGTGACAGCTTTGCTTTCCTGTTCCTTTTCCGCCACGGCGATTTTTTTGGTTTGTTTGTTGTTGTTGATGAAAAAGCAGCCAGTGGCACGGGAAGGCGCGGACTTTTCCCAGTCTGTCGCCGTTTGCTGCGCGGGCATTTGGCCGCCGTGGTCGGAGGAGCGCTCGGCGGAGAGCGTCCAAGTTGCCCGAGCAAAACGCATCCGTGTTGGGCTGCATCAAGTGGCTGCAAAGCGCACTTGACTTCCTCGCGGTGTGCGAGGGAGACGCGGAAGACGCTTGCTGATGTTCATATTTGCCATCCATTGACCTCGCGAGTCTCACTTGGCGACATCTCAACGCACGCGAGCTGCGGCGAAGCCCGAGTGGCAACAAGTGACGAACATGTTCCGCGCGCCCTCGGCACGCAAACGCGCGCGGCAGATCGTCCCGACGCACGTGCTTGCTTACCTTTGCGTCCGACTCGGAACCAGGCTGTGCGTGCCACCTCTTCTGTGAGGGGGGTGGGGGGGGGGGGCGAATGTATACGATATCCCGTGTGCTGGCGGGCTTCAGAGTCGCCCGCGTGCGTCCCCCTCCTGTCTTCGCATCCACGCACGCCGCGCGTCTGGGGCAGGACGAGGCAAGCCTCTCTCGGCCCGGCGAGATTTGAGAGAAAAGCCCCTGGTGGTGATGGAGGGAGATGCACAACAAGGAGGGAGAGAGAGACGGAGAGGGAGGGAGGGAGGGAGGGAGAAAGAGAATCATGCGTTGGTCATCATTCCTGATTATACTGTGCATCGATTTTTTTTTCTTTTACACTTGCAGTGTGTCCCAACGTTTTCCACTCGAAATTTGCCCCAGCACCCAACCAAAGTGCTACAAAATATTGGAAAATTGAATGACCTCATCTCATACTGATGTACTGCGTGGTTCATACCCTTTAAGGCAAGTTCGATTCGCAATGAAATTCAAGACCAACTTCCCAATCTGCTCCTTGGAGTGCCGACTCGAAGCACATCGGTGCTCTGTTGCTTCCACTGTCGTGATTGTGCGATGTAACCACGAGAGTCGTGATGTATTTTTTTTAAAAGAGAATACTTTTTTTTAAAAATTATTTACTATCATAAAAGCCTGCCGTGTTAATGTGTTGAGATTTTTGAAAGATTCATTTAAGACCATTTTAATGCGAATCAAGGCCTCGCTTTTAGAAAATTTGATTCAAAAGCTTTTTAACTCCACTCAGATCAAGTGTATTTCTAGAGCGATTTAAAACAACCACAGCTATATGCAAAGTGCGGTACACGGAGCAAACATAATTCATCCAGCAACAAAAAAAATAAAACAATACATTAAAACTCATTCACTCCCAAAGACGTTTTTAAACGTCTTTTCGGACTTGGTCCAGAATTGGCTGGTACTGAATGAGTTAAAAGACAGTAGAAAGGACAAAAAACGTTCAACTAAAAATCCAGTCTCATGCTCAAGCATCCGCTTAGTTCTCGGTACCTCCAATAGTGTTTGGTCCGCAGACCTGGTGCGTCGGGGCGGAGGAGCTCAGAGAGGTAAGATGGGGCGAGCCCATCGAAAGGTTTGGAAACAAATCAGAGAATCTTCAAAAGAACTCTAAGATATACCGGGAGCCAGAGTAGGATTGATGCGCTCCCTCTGACGAGTCCCAGCCAAGAGGCGAGCAGCAGCATTTTGGACCAACTGGAGACGCTTTACGGAGGATCGGCTGACTCTAAAGTAAAGTGCATTCCAGTCATCCAGCCGAGGTGTGACGAAGGCATGAATGACTGTTTGGCTTAAATCAAGCCAGCTGCCTAAAATGAAAGAAGCTGGAGTTCACAACGGCACCAATTTGCCATGTGTAATCCGGTCCCGTTTATTTCAACACAAAGCTGAGATACTCCTGGGAAGACATGACTGATTGTTGCATGAATGGCAACAGGTGGATGCATTGTACCTTCTGTCATCTAATTGAAGCAAACTTGTTGCTGCCATAGAAAGATGAACAAAGATGTTTTTGGAATCAGTCAAGAATAATTTCTGGAAAAATGACGTGGAACGGGTCTATTTCCTGTGACGCATTGCACGATAATTACTGGAGCATTTGCGGTTAGATGATGAAACAGCTCCAATGTAATTATTTTAATTGTGTACAATTAAGCATTCTCAGTTTTTTTTCTCATTCTCAGAGATTGTGCAATGCATTATTTTTTGGCGCCATCGCTCAACTGTCATTTGGTTTATTTAATAAAGAAACATGTTACTTATAGTTTTTTTGTTCGTTTGTTTGTTTTTACTTTTCTTCAAGACAGCCATATTTGAAAGTGGCACGGACAAGTGCGCGACGAATACCACAACGGCGGTTCAGAAAACCACATACGAGCAAACTGGACCGTGCATTATTGAAGCTTTCCACATGATTCCTTTTTTTTTTTTTTTCTTTTGAGTGTGGGTGGGAGAAGGTGAGAGTGGTGAGTGCGCTTGCTGCTTTGAAGTGGATGCACTGCTCATCACAATGTGTGTGTGTGTGTGTGTGTGTGTGTGCGCGCGCGTGTGTGTGCGGAACGACAATCTATTGGAAGGCGAGAGCGACACAAAAGGCAGAGTAGTTTGTGCCCAGCCATCACAAACATCTCTCTGGTACTTCAGTCAGAGGGTTGAAAGCTGAAAAAAAAAAGTGATGCAGCAATAGAACCTTCAAAGGCGAGGATGGAGTTTTGGGTTTTGTCTACATCCATCCATCCATCTATTTTCAGTATCGCTTATCAAGTTCAAGGTCATCGGGTGCTGGCGCTCGCAAAGATTTGCAATATGATCTTTAATTAAAAATGTCGATGGACAGTCTTGCAGAGTATCAAACTAATAAGCCGAGAGCGACCTGATGTTGTGATGTTTGCTGAAGTCACCGTTTTACATTTGGCGTCGCCCAAGCCGGAAGATGCGTTTTCAAGCAAGCTGCTCACATGAATTCAAAAGCCCAGAAAACTGGCACGGTTGCATTTTTCACTCATTTTATCCCAAGTTTTGGTTGCGTTAGCATGATTAAACATCCAGTCTTCATTGACTCGAACCGGACTTCATTTCATATTATTTTAGGATGTCCGCAGAAGGGGGTTGGAATTTGGGATACTTTCCGTGGCTTAAAATGTTTTGCCAAAGCCGCTTTCAGGTGAGACCAGCCAACAGTGATCAAAAAAGAAATAATCAAACCGAGCCAAACTGTCCCAGCCACTTTCTGAAGTATTTTTGGTCTTGCAGCATCAGTGCGTTCATGTCGGGCACATGGAGAGGGAAAAGCTCTTCTGGTAGCACGAGAGTCTCGTATCCTGGAGCTGGATCACAGTCCCGCAGCAGGGGATGCAAAGTGCCGCGACTTGATAATCTCCACTGATGTGGCGGTTTCTTCTTTCAAGGCGCTCGCGATCGCCTTCAAAGACGAGATGTCAGTTGGAACAATATTCAGAGTCCCTGCCACTGCACATCTATTCATTCATTACAACATTCTGGATCGAAAACTAGTCGGGTCTCCTGGCGAGAGGAGATCAGAGGATCTTTTGAAGCTGTTGAGATGAAAAAAAACACACAAAAAAAACCGCACAACATTTAATGTGAGATGTGAAGTTAAAAGTTCAAAAGATCAAAAAAAACATTGTTCGATTGTCGGATCAAAAATTGTCACAAAACCAACACGAGTCATTCGTACTTCCATTTTGTCCACCGATTATATCCATCATGGGTTTTTTTTCCCAGCTCTTTTCCACCAATCCGTCTTTTCGACAAATACCCCCTTCACAAAGCATTTCCAATCAATCCGCAATCCATCGTGCCGCCCACACGCTCGCACCTGCCAATCTGTCCGTCTTTGTCGACCAAAAAAAACGACACGAAAGATCAAACTCAATTACAAAACCGAGCGACGTCATTTTCAGAATCCGCAGCTGGGCCTTTAACTCATTCAATGCCAGCCGTATTCAGAACCTTCTTTATCCTATCATGTGAATTAAAAAAAAAAAAATCAAGTCATAAAGACGTACTTCGCAGGGAACCAAACTGAAATCGTGAGCAAAAGACGGTGATCTGAATTATGCATGAAATTGGTGAAATCGTTCCACCCCCGATAAATATATCAATTGATCAACACATCCATCCATACTGAAAAAAAAAATTGTGGAATTTACTTGAACTATATGGTGCTTACCCAAAAGAGACTCGTCTGTATCCGGATACATTTCTATTGGTAGATGTATAGCTTACTTTAAAAAATAATAAAGAAAGAAATAGATGCATCAGGGTGATTTGATTTATATAATTTCATAGAAATCATCCATCCATCCATCCATTTTCTGATCCGCTTTATCCTCACAAGGGTTGCCGGGGGGGCTGAAGGCTATCCCACCTGCCTTTGGGCAGTAGGCAGGGGATACCCTGAACCGGATGCCAGCCAATCGCAGGGCACACAGAGACGAACAACCATCCACGCCCACACTCACACCTAGGGACAATTTAGAGTGTCCAATCAGCCTGCCATGCATGTTTTTGGAATGAGGGAGGAAACCGGAGTACCCGGAGAAAACCCACGCAGGCCCGGGGAGAACATGCAAACTCCACACAGGAAGGCCGGAGCTGGAATCGAACCCGGTGCCTCTGCACTGTGAAGCCGACGTGCTAACCACTGGACTACCGGGCCGCCCTCATAGAAATCAAATTCAATAAATTCAACAAATACTTGTTTTTTTTTTGTTTGTTTTTTAGTGCATGAATCATCCATCAATGGATCAGATTCACCAGTCCATCCCCCAGCACGTGCATGCATCCTTCTTGTCCTTCAACGCATCTCGCTCGCACACTAATGCACACTTCATCTCCGGTCGCACATTTTTACCGCCAGTCTCTTATTGATCTTCCGAAAAAGGTTTTCGAGGCTCCGCATTAGAACGCGTAAAGTGCTGTCAGATCAAAGGCCCACCATGAGACCGGGGTCCAAATTTAAAGACCCTTTCTGCCAACCAGCCTATCAAGAAGTTAATGTGTTCAAGAGCGCAGCTAGAAATTTTTTCGGTGGGGGTGGCCAAGTGTGACAAAACACCTCGCCGAGAGAAGTCCAGATGCGGCCGTGACTGTGCGTGCGCGTGCGTCATTCTTTATCATACCAGCCACAGCCGGGGTTTCAGGAAATCACACCTCTCCAGAACGATGCTGGTCAACACACTTCATCATCAAGCAGGAGCAAGTCCAAGTGAAAAGCGACGAAATGCTGAGATGATTTGATGAGATAACTACATTTTACATTCTTTTCTTTTGTACATTTTACATTCTTTTCTTTTGTGCGCTATTTCCTGATTCATGAGCTAACAGCCATTCAGAGTGATCACACGCGGTCGACGCCATTTTGCCAAACTGCCGTCAATGGCTCATTCGTTCAAATCATATCTAAAGAGCACAATCACACAAAAATCTCAATTTTTCACAATTCAAAACGTTGCTTTTTACTTCTGTAAATTATTCATTTTGATTTATTTTGTCTGGACAATATGGTTTTTTTTTTTTTTTTTTAAATTCAAGGCGGATTCATTTAATATTTGCATACTATTTCGATACGCAGTTGACATTATAAACTTGTGGCAGAGGATCAAGAGAGTCTAAGAACCAAGCATCCATGTGAAAATGGCAGAAGACTCTCACACATCAAAAATTTCCCCCAAGTGTGGGGGTACCTAGAGAGTGACGGCGGAGGGGACCATGGCCACCCCCACCCACCATGAAGCTCTGCCCCTGGGCATGCTAAAAAAAAAATAATAATAAAATAATAATAATAATAATAATATAAATAAGGCTTGTTAGCCTTGAGGTGATCATGACTAGCTTGTTTTATACATATTTATCGTGTATCTGTTTGTGACTCAGACACATTTCTTAATATACACGAAAAAAATTTATGATTTACAGTATATTCATTTCTTCTAATCTCTTTTCATCCATTATTTTATGTAGCTTTTTTCCAACTTATGTATTTTTTTTTTTACAGTGCTGCAGTGTTTCCTTATTGGTTGTCAAGTTGTGAAATGTACAGCTGTGCAAAATGCAAGGGTTTTTTTTTTTTGTTTGTTTGTTTTTTTTGCATACTTGTCAGCTCACCATTCGATAGCAAAAAGCCACGACTTTTTGGCCTCAATATGCAAAAGGTTGCTGAATCACTGCTGTTTTCGGACCGCACCAGAAGAGCTCATCCAGCGCATTAGTTTGACCCTGAATGATGGTTTTCTATTCATGCAAGTAATTTAAATAGAACCAGCCAATGCTCAAAAATAGTACTGACATTCCTTTCAGCAAGTGAAGGAATAATAATAATAATACTAATAGATTTTATTTATAAGCGCCTTTCAAGACACCCAAGGACACTTTACAATAACAAAAAACACAAAATAATACGGGTTGAGCAGCGGCAGCCAAAACGCGCCAGCGTTCACTCAACCCAAAAGTCAGAAACGTGAAACAATTGGCAACAGTATTAAGTATTAAGTATTGAGGGAGTTTTTAGCCCCGCCCCACTTTCAATAGTGCTGCAGCATTTGAGGTCGATCCCTTCTGACCTCACACTTGATGCCACGCGGCCACTTGCACCTCAGATTGGATGCCAGGTCACAACAAAATTGGGATTGACAAGCACGCTGGCGCTCTCCACCTTGACGCACCTCAGACGGCAATCAGTCATTCCCGAGTTTGCTGCCGCGCAGCTCTCTGACAGAAGCGGGGAAAGCATGATGGATTGATGAAGGGGAGATGGAGCGCTTTTTATTAAAAATATGGTAGCGCACTGACTCGACCGATATACTGCAGACATGTCAGCAGCGGCACCTTGGCAACGCTTGGGACTTTCCTCCTGAGGGGTGGATGGAATTACTTTCATTTGTAGTCCAGTTCTTGTAATGAGGGGGGTGGTAACAAGAAAATGCTTACAATATCTCTGTTATTTATTTCAAAGGAGAATTTGAAAATTTGGGACAGATTTTAGGTATATGGGACGGTTTACCCCCACTGGCCCATGCACTCTTTTTTTTCGTTTTAAGTCGACTATATCTACTTTTAAAAAAAAAATCTTTTATCGATCTAATATCGATGATTCTATTGTGTGCAGCCATAAAATTAAGTCAATTCAACACTGCATTTTTTTTTTCAGTGCATGAACTTTTGTTGCATGAAAAACTGACCAGGTCACATTTCTGCGATGTTTATGGGGACTATGACTACAAGCTACAGCGTAGCGGTGTGCAATGCCAAGATTCAACCAATCGACGTCAAAGTTCAGAATCGATTTTCATGAGTCGATTTCAAAAGGCAAACAGAAGCTACCACTTCCCTCCAGCAGAAGGCAGCGCGGAGTCAATTGGTTGTGGCGAGTCAGCGGCCTCCAAGTGCTCAGCAGAGTCACATGACGTCATCTGAATGAGCCAAGAAGGACTGACTTTTATCTGGCTGCATTGATGGAAGACCTTAATTCAAATTATATACTGTTTATGGTTTATATTGCTAAGAATTATTTTTAAATGTTATAAGAAAATCATTGTATTGATTGAGGAAAAATACCAAAAACCGTAATATTGAATCGCAAATCGCAGTACAGTATAATCAATAATCGTGTGACGATTAGATTTAGATCACAAGTTTTGAGATTTTCCAATCGAATCGGGAGGTAATTGAATCGTCCCACCCGGACTATAAGAATACGTGTGAAGAATACCCGCAGGAAGATCAAAAACGTGCATCGCATATTTGATTTCTTACTTTTGAAAATGGATTTTATGCTTCGGGGAGTGACCAGCTCCTATTTTGGACGTAAAAAAAAAAAAAAAAAAAAACTGGCCTAAAAGTTACATTTGCATGAAATCATATACGAGAGGGAGGGGGGATGTAAAGCGATGGCGAGGCGCTTTTCACATCTCACCGACGACTCGTCACGCTCCAGTATTATACAGCAATTACAGACAAGGCTCACCTCTATGGACTTCGTTTGTTCACTGTAATTCTCCCAACGTAGTGATTAATTTGATTTTCGCAGGCTTTAAGCTGCAGGCTCGGCTCCATGACACATTTGAGAAAAAGAAAATGGACTTCAAAGGAGTCAAAGTGATGCCAGTGGCCTCTTTTTCATTAATTTTTTCTTGGGCGGAGTGGGGGGGGGGGGGGATCAGCATGAAATTCACGTCCAACAAAACGATAAGCACTTGATAAACACTTTTGCACAAATACAAACACATGTGGCAAGTGTGGCTTTAAGTGCACGCTGATTCCGTACGGAGTCATTTTAAGCCAAGTGTGTTATTAAAGTTGTTTGTCGCGCTATTAACCCTCAAGCCCCACACACACACACACACAGACACACACTAAAACTGGCATGTTATGGCAGTAATGTCAGTAATGTTGATAAAGGTGATTCGCAATCTGCTGACTGGGCGAGATGGGGAACAGATCAATGGGGAATGTATGTCGTGGAAGTAAATGCAGTCGTTAAACTTTCCATGTCTGGGATCAGGCTGACCAACAATTGCATCCCTTGTTATCAGAGGAAACGTGATTACGAATACTGTAGTTGTACTTTTTTTTTTTTGCGCCCAAAGCGGAAATTGCGTCATCATATATATTTACTGTATGTCTTTACGCATGTCTCGCAATTATCTTCAAACATGCAAAATGTATTTAGGAACACATTTCTGAATTTTTTTGATAGGGTCCTTAAGTAAAAGGGTTAAATCTGTACTTTAGAGAAGCATTGCCCGCCGCCCCCACCCCCCACCAGTATTTGTACAGAGTGAGTGCCTCTGCCACTTCTGCTGGTTTCAGGGTTCATTTTTGCATGACTCGACAGCGGTGGCTCAGTGAAGCTGCACATCGGAGTGCTCCGACTTCCACCTTCGGCGAGAGCGTGGCGTAGCATTCTTATCAACTCCCCGCCCTCATTGGCGATAAATTGGAAGCGGTGGAGAAGACGTCGGTGGACTGGATGGCGCGGATCGCAGTGGCAGCCTCGACTTTATCAAGGCAAGCCGAGTGTTCTTGGGGCCACGGCAACAAGGTTATTACGACGGAAACAAAAGTTGAAAAAGCTTTTCGTCAAAAAGAATAAAAAAGAAAATCATCTCCGTTACTTTAGCGCAGTGGTGGGCAAACCTTTTGGCTCGGGGGCCGCATTGACTTTTAAAATTTGACAGAAGGGCCAGGTCAGCACGAGCTATGGTACATTAAAAATAAACTGCATTTGTTGACAGTCCATATCAAACATCAACAGAACAAAAGCATGAAACTACGGTATTAATATACTTTTTTTAAATGACAAAAGTGTTGTTGATGACCTATTTTAGCCTGTGCATCGCTGCAGATGGGTTGTGATCAGACCAGCAGAAGTAGAGCGATACAGAGGTACTAGGTGGTCGAAAAGATTGCCCCACCCCCCCCCCCCCGTGTTCTGCAACTTCAAGTCAATGCGCCACCTGGCGGTGAAATGCCTGTCATTACAAGTCCAATTGAAATGAATGCAATCATTCACATCGAACCTTAATTGTGGACCAACCTTCGGCGGGCCGGATTAAAAAGACCACCGGGCCGGATTCGGCCCGCGGGCCGTAGTTTGCCCACCACTGCTTTAGCGCATGAATCTTTGGAGTCGATTTTAAACGCACTTAAGAAGTTGTCATCTTCGCAAACAAGCGACGGAAAGTGAGATGCTTTATTTGAAAGAAATCAATGCGACTCTGGTGAGAAGCAAGATGACACACTGTTGCACTTGAAAGCTTGTGGACTGCTATGCAGTACTTGTATTTCATTGGTGGATGGTTGTTTTTAAAATGTCTTGAAAATATTTTACAACAAAATACCTTTGACGTGGTGTGTGCTAATCTTGCTCACAAGAAATAATTTTTTTAAAAAAATCAAACTAAGCCCCATACTAAAACTAATAAAAGGTAAGCTAAAACGAATCCTTTTTGGGGGGTAAACAAAGTCATAAAAAGGAACAAACCACCCCACCCCCAAAAAAAACAAAAGAAATCCTGAATTCCTGAATCAATATCTCTACAATCCACTGCGACTGTTTGACTTTGCAATTAGTGCATGCGGCTTCTTTGAAATTTGAAATCTTTTCAAAGGCCGATATTTGATACAACTTAGCGTAATGGTCACTCGCAGCACACGCTGCATGTGCCTGAGAGAGATCACAGGCCTTTTTTTCATGTTCTTTCACATCTCTGTGTTTGATTAGTACTTTCTCGGCTCAAGTCTTGAGGGCTGCGGCGGCCACATCAAGACCAGCTTGATCAAACGCGCAGAAATGGACTCCGCTACACGCGCCTGCCTGATAATGTCTTAAGTACTACACACAAGTATTAATGTTATGCTAAAAAAAAACAACAACAAAGTCGTTTAGCCAATGCGCACGTGTATTTGGATTCTCTTCCGTAGCCTATAAGAAACGCTGCAATGTAAAAGACAGCGAGTCTTGATTAACGCCGGGCAGATTTCAGCCGATGCATCGAGAAAAAAAAAAAAAAAAAAAAAAAAGTGATGAAAATTCAGCAGCTTGTCAGCCTCCAAGCGTTATGAATTCCCCCTTCAGCCAGACTTATATTCTTAAAGAAAATGAATTCCGCTGACTGATTTGCTTGTGTTCTCGCCTCATCGTACGCCACAGCCGCAATCGCTCGGCTGGAACTGGGAGAGGCAAAACTATCGATTGAGGGCTCGTCACTGGGTGGCGAAAAGATCCATTTGAAGGCGTTTAGCAACTTCGCTATGACGACAACCCGATCGTTGAATAGTAGCTTTGAATCGGCGGTTTGGTTTTTTTTTGTTGTTGTTGTTGTTAATCTATCCATTCGATAGATTACACTGCAGTAAAGTCAATACCGTCGATGTTTGTATTGGTCATATCCTTAAAATAGATTTTTAAAAGTTTGCATGTTCTCCACGGGCCTGCGTGGGTTTTCTCCGGTTTCCTCCCAAATTCCAAAAGCATGCATGGCAGGCTGATTGAACACTCCACATTGTCCCTAGGTGTGAGTGTGAGCGCGGAAAGTTGTTTGTCTGTGCGTGCCCTGCAATTGGCTGGCAACCGTTTCAGGGTGTCCACCGCCTACTGACCGAAGACGGCTGGGATAGGCCAGCACCCCCCGCCACCCTCGTCAGAATAAGTGACTCAGATAATAGATGGATGGATGGTTGGCTTTTCCCTCATTTTGAATTCAAACAATTTATTTATTCGACCTTTATTTGATGGATGTGCACAAAGCAGCTTTCGGAGGGAAATGGAAAAAAAAAATCGATCGACACATCCGCATTTTGACGTGCGTACGTTTTTCAACAGTTTACTCATTTAGTTGGCGTCTTCTAAGGCTCTCAGTCCTCTTTGATTTACACTAAATACAATCCCCTTCGGAAGTTTTGGAACAGTCATGAATATAACTGCACGTTTTGACGTTTCCTATTGTTGTGGACTAAAAAAAACGGTGACGAATCTTAGTGGGTGGAGGCAAAAGGGCACGAAAGCATTTTTCGAGCTTTTGTGTTGAACTATGAACGTGACATTTCACTGCACTTTGCTCTTTGTAGCGCAACAACATGACGCCCGGATGTTTGGAGCTGGACTGGCATCGCGCTGTATTTCACTCCCAAGAAGATGGAGGTGATAATTTAATAGCCAGCGCAGGTGCTCTGTCATTCACCCCGCTGGCCACACACTTGGCCACTCTGAAAAGAAAAAAAAAACGGCCTCCCGCGACTACGCATCAAGTGAACAAAAGCAATGCTTTGACCGAAGGTGCAATTATTATTGGGCTCTTGAATATAGAGTAACAATCATTTTCTTGGAATACTAAAAATGGCAGCGGTGGTGAGAAGAGAACGGAAAACAGGAGGGTGGCAGGATTGTTTCGATGAATGTCAACCAGGCCAGACACAGCACAAGCACACATTATGAATGTTCTGTAAAGCGCCGTGTTACAGCTGCAGCTGTTGTTAAAGCGCCGTCTAACATATGGGTGGATGTATTTACATATGTGTTATCTGGTCAGAGTGGCAATCAGCAGCTGAGGGGGACACACTTGCTCTGAACTTCGCAATCGTTGTGTACTCAATGGCATAATAAATCGAAGTGGCGTCGGCGAGTCATGAACCTGCACCTGACGACATAATCACTTCACCAACTTGTCGCACATGTTTCTGTCCGGGAAGCAAAAGTAGTCACACTCTGTACAATTTTTTATTTTTTTTTAATGTCATATTTGCTGAAATAATCGTCATGACTTGAGGAAAAGTACACGATAATTACTGGAGGATTTATGAAAAAAAAAAAAAAGACATCGGTCGTCCCTGGACCTAACTTGGACCCCTAATGGGATATACAAGAAACCACCGCGCCCGTTTAAAAACAACCAATCAGAGAAACTCAGGGCGTGCAAACAGCCGCTGCCGTGCATTAATTTCAAATGTAGGAAGTAAAAGAAGAAAAAAAAATCTCAAGTACCGATACCTGAAAAAAATCAAAGGAAGTCCAATAAAGAATCATCTACTGTGCATTACACTTCCAACCGCTGCGAATGTATTTTTATTTTCTGAACGCAATGCTGTGGGCCGTTGTTGGATCTCTGGCTTCATGTAGGCTATTTTTCTGAAGGCAAACCGTTGGACTTGAGCACAGGAGGATAACAATGATGTTTATTAAAGCCGACAAAAACGCAACAATCAATAACCGCATGCAAATAAAGCACAAGCAAAAAGCTGTGGCGCGGGGGGGAAAAAAATAGCTGACAAAGCAATGAAGGGGGTTAGGGGATGTGGGGGGGTCACAAGACGTGCGCGAGAATTAAATCCCAAAATATGAGCCAGGTGGCAGGCAGAGAGCCAATTGCCCGGCGATACGGCAGGAGGAACTTACAGGGGAGGGTTCATGAAACACAGGTGAGATGAGAAACCGGCCAGCAGAAGAGAAGACGTTGAGGAAATGTGATTAGCGAGACAAAAGAAAAAAAAATAAAGACATCGGCGTGGTCCTAACAGCCGTGCGGCGAGCACAAACTCGATTGAGCGCAACTTCGCCTCAAACACCAACGGTGACATGATTGCAATTCAAAAGAAATTTTGCGAATCCGATTCCATTTTCAAAACTGTATTTCTTCTCTATTATCTCGTGATTTCTCACTGGGGGAGTGAGGGGGAATGAAAAACATCGAAACGTGTTTGTGTGATTAAAAAGATGCAAGGGCCGCCCACCCGCCCGCCAACTTGCATGGGAAAAAGACCGTAAATGAGAGCATCGTATAGCATCCGGGAGAGAAGGAAAGAATCCGAAAAGTTGACGCCTGTCCTGAAATTGCGAGAAGTCCTCTCTGCAGCCAGAAACTGGAGCCACGCACGCACGCAATCACTTGTGGGGTCATCGTGGAATTGATTCTGATTCATTTATTCATATTTATGATGAAAAATAGTGGAACTGCATTTCATGTGACCCCCCCCCCCCCCCCGAAAGCGTCTGGGGACATCTGGGGACGGTTCTGATATGCACTCATCATCTGTCAAGTGACATTTGGGTGAAATAGAGAAGAGTAAGCAACTTGCTTCTTCAAGCGAGCACGAGAGCAACGCTATTTTTATTCATTCAAGCAATCATTTGAGTACCTCACAAGAGAGCCGATTAGAGCAATTGAACCATTTGGGGTTTTAACTGCAACTGGTACAACAACTTGAAAGAGTGAGACTGAGAACATTCAAAGGAGTCTTTCATTCCGCCAGGTATGCATTTTTCTTCATTGGATGGGTTTCCCACTTGGGAAAAACTTTGGCCTGGAACTTTTGCAGCGCTCCTTTTGCATTCAAGCCAGCCCAGCCCCAAAATAGAACATTAGACCCATTTTTTTGCAAAATACTTGCGAGAAAGCTTTTTCGAAGGCACGCCTCCTCCAGAGGGAGACGGGGAGCCTCCCGTGAGCCGTCTGAAGGAGGTGAGCATCAGAGCGGCCTCGCCCGCCTCACGCTCCCGCAAGACGCCCGCTTCTCAACACTTGGCATTTTCTTTCTCCTCATCGCTCTTTTGTCATTCTTGGCGCCACGTGAAGCCAAAATCCTGACTGGGAACGAATCGATAAGCAGAATCATCGGGTTAGCTATGAACAGATTGCTCGGAATGTAATTCCTGCTGTAACCTTGTTCCCTTTTTATGTACACTGTGTGCAGTTCCCAACTTGATTCCACTTCAGCCAGCATGAAAGGATGAACTCAAAGCATCCATTTTGGCCAACTGTTTGTTTTTTAAAATAATCAGGAAAAACAAAACGGAGACTATTTTACTCAAGTTTTCATTTCCCAGAGTTCAGCAGTCGGCGTGTTTGTCGAGGCGAGGCGGACACGAGTAATCCTTTTGCTTTCGTATTTGCAGCGCTTTCCAAGTCCTGCGTGCACGTATGACGCATTGACGACATTCTCGCGGGGACGTCGAGTGTGTTTACTCCCCAAAGTCTCGCCTGCCCTCAGCTCAAATATTGAGATTGCGATTGTCAAACGCGTTGCTTTGCAATGGGACTAATTGCTTTCTCGTTTGAATTTCCTTTGCCTGTACGTGTGGAGCTCGCCTCCCGAGTACAAGCGTCCCCGCATTATCAGTATTCCCCCTCGACCGAGCCATGTCAAAAGAGTCACTCCACTCCCTCTTTCTTTTCTCGTTTAACGGCCCCATCTTGTGTGTACCCCGTAGGCAGCTATTAATGAGAACGTCTTATTAAAGCTTAATGGCTGGATGGATTGATGCCAATAAGAATCGGGCTCAGCCAATCATCAGCACAGAGAATCCCTAATCCACGCTCTGTGGAAGGGGGGAGGGGGGGGGGGCACTCCCCCACCGCACTCCCTTGCCAGAAGCGATTCCTCTGTGATCTTCCATCTGAAGACCGGCGCTTGGAGAAAGGGCAATTTTGAGTCAAATGGAGTGTTTGGCTGTGGCCGAGATATCGTTGTCAAGTTTACCTTTGCGTATTTGCATTTCACCGTTTGGCCAACCATACGAGGAAAGACGCGAAAGGTCACACGGATGCTTTCGTTGGGTCCGAGTTGGCCAAATTAATGTTTGGTCTGCTGGTGGAGAAAAGAGGAAGCGATGTGCAGAGTTGCGAACCAAAAAGTTCAAGGCCGTGGCCGGAAATACAGTGGAAGTGCACAGCTATCAATCTCGGAATGCGCTCGGTTCCTCGATTTACGCAAAACAGAATCTTCAAAAGAACCACTGCTGGATACAAAGTGTCCATGGAGCAAAAATAAGTCATACAACAAAAAATTAAGAACAAAGACAATAGAAAGCACAAAAGCAGTACAACTAAAAATCAAGCGTTAGCTGAGTCAAATCAAATTAATGATGAACAGATTTGCCCTGTGTATGAATGGTATTGCACAAATAAACTTGCTTTGCCAAGAACTAACAATCAAAAGATGTTATGCTCTTTACCTGTCTGACTTGAAACATTGCCTGCACGACACAGTCAAACAAGACAAAAGCATGCACTTTGCATGTACCCGTGTCTTGTGACGCCGTCTATCCATCATCGGGTTGTATATTCGTAGTGATGAATGTTTACCAGCAGCCACCGCCCCCCCGATTTTTTTCTTTTAATGTCAGCTTGGCTGACTGAGCTGAAGGTTTGCGCCAAAAGGTCCCAACACAGCTATATAACAACATTAAATCTGCTCTCGTATCCGTGGTTGTGCACCCGAGTCACTTTGATATGCAGCAATCTGGCCTGCTCTGACCGCTCACGCTGACTGGCATCTTCCAAGGTGGCTTTGCGTTTGAGCGCAAATGTGTAATTTCGTGACATCTGTTAAAAAGCATTTCCTCAAATCCATCCAACATCCATTTTCTATTCTGTTTATCTTCATGAAGCTGATCGGTGAGCTGGAGGTTATCCCCGCTGACTTGAACGAAAGGTCGGAGACTCTCTGGACAGATTGCCAGTCAATCGCCGTGCACACGCAAACATCCACACCTGAAGCTGCGATTCCAACCTCAAATGCCAGAAATGCGAGCCGGCCGTGCTCACCACAAACCCACCTTGCTGCTATTTCCCTCGATATCGGATGACATCTTTTGGGATTTTAGAGTGGAAAGGAAGCAAGAGCTTGGCGAGCATCTGCTGGATGACAAGCAAGTGCGGGTCTGGTGGGGTAGTGGGGGGGGGGGGGGGGGTTTACCTTGTGGCAGAAGCGCAGACCATGATTCATTTGTGACCTTTCTATGTGTCTCACATCAAAACAAATGAACAACAGAGGCAGAGAGGGGAAAAAAATAATAAAAAACAATGTCACATTACGTTTGTTTATGTGGCAGTTTGTTCAAAAGAAAACATTAAAGATACGCTCCGTCGCGATCGTCACGCCGATATTGCGTTGTCTTCTCTACGGCTAACTGCAAACACGAAATTTAACATACTCCCAAAGTCATGCCGCTCTGGCAGCGTCAATTAAAAACCTTCGTGCCTAAATTCTCAGAATGAAATTACATTTGAACGTCGTAAGAACGTACCGCGAAGCAAATCACGAATCTGTCCGTTGGAACCATTTCCAATAAAATGGCCACCAACGACATTTCCCAGGAAGTGGAATCTGTGTGTTCAAAGTGTATCATTCCCGGAAATGCCAGCTACTCCTGAAAGTTTTGTTGAATGGCCTCACCACTACCGAACGTGAGGCGCCTCGTTTTGGAAGAACCATTTTGAATTAATTTTGTCGTGTCTGCGGTCATTTTTCTTGTTCAGAGTTGGGAAATATCATTCGGAGCGGCACCATTCGGTAGATTACTTTGCCGTAAGCGCCTAAGTACAGACATGAAACAGCAAAGTAGAGATAAGACCGCTCCAACGAAATGGCACTCAAAGCTCCAGCCAGCATCCGAGAGGACGGCAGCCATGCGGCGACCACTTTGCCTGCGTCTCACCGGTTGAGGAGATTCCACAACAACAACAAAAGTGTCTCGCTGCTCTCACCGCCGACATCAACACCCAAACCTAATTAAATTTTTTTTAAAATGTCAATAAATAAATAAGGACTGTCTGCCATCCACAATATGTTCTCAGGCAGTGACTCAGCAATAAGAAAGCGTCCATATGCTCCGGTGACAGCCGTGCAGTCGGAGTGGGCGTCTGCGATCAGACCGTAGCCAACCGGGAGAACGTCAAAGCGCGACAGCTTCCGTGAGGCACAATAGGCTCTTTGGTTGGTTACATCTTTGGCTGAGATTGATTAAATCCCATAGCCGAGAGAACCGAGAGAAACTGTCACGACAAAGGGCTCGTGCTCAGTTGTGGTTGATGCTGTCAGAGGTTGATTTTGTCTGAGCGCCATATCATGCAAGTGCTGCAGTGTAATACCGTTACCGTTACCAATCCCAGACGATATAGTCATGATAAATATATTTCCAAAAAAAAAAGATTCCAGAGAAGAATCCTGTTATGACTTAGCTCAAACGTCTGCGATCAGATGAGTCCGGTTCGACGTTTACGCAGCCAGTCGCCACGTCTGGCCTTTCATGTGCTATTCAAGGTCTCACCGAACACACTGGGAGAAACGAGCAGCGCAAAGAGCTCGAAAACAAGCACTTCGCTCGACTCTCACAGCGTGATGGCCTCCCTCTGAGTGGACCGCCGGCTGAACTGTCACGAGGTTATCAATGCTTCAGAACGATTGAAAGAAGCGGTCAAGTGCGGCCCGAGCATGCATTTGTGCACAGTGGCAGAGCTAGACTTTTATCCTCCAGGGTTGGAGGGGGTCAAGGGGTGGCCAAGGCGACCTCAGGGGGTCCGCAAAAGTAAAACTTGCCAAGGCGTTATCAATAATGAACATCCATTTTCGAATCCGCTCACCCTCACAAGGGCCGCGGTGTGCTGGAGCCTGTCCCAGCTGTCTTCAGTATGGGATCCACCCCCCCCCCCCCCTCGCCCTAAGCTCCACCAGTGTTAGTACATTTAAAACTCACCAGCCACAACATTAGGTACACTTTCACAATATGAGATGTTTCATGATACAGCGGTAGCTCTATTTACGAACATCTCATCATACGAAATTTTCAAGTTACGAAACGCCTCAACAGGAAAATATTGTCTCTTGTTATGAAAGAAATTTCAAGATACGAAAGGTAAAAATACAGGATGGGCTGCTACTGGGGGTTCAGAATTTCCTGAACGCTACATACTTGTTGCTGTTGCTGAGCATCATCCTGGCATCCCATTGGCTAAGAGGGACCTCTACCAAGTGTTTCTATGTTTGTAGATAGACGAATAGATCGATATGCGTCTATGCAGCGTCCTCGTCATTCGCCCCTCGGGCCACGAGGCGTTCCGATAGTTTGATGTAAATGTGAATCACCCAGAAAAAGTGTTGACCGGTCGGGCTCACTATGCTAATGTTTTACTATGCTCGGACATTTTCGAAGGATTGTTAAAAGCCGACAAAAGCAAACGTCCTCGGATGAGTTCTTGACAAAACGCCAGACAAAAACCACTTCGGAGAGACAACATGAACTAAAGAGGGCAAAAAACAATGAGGACGCAGTTACAAGTTGAATGACGATGATTTTTATTCTTTGCAAATTTCCCCAGTGTGGGACAAATAAAGGTTTTCTAATCTACTCTCATGTTTGTTTTTTACATTACTGTATACACAACTCTCATTTATTCTGCAATCATCTAATTGTAGCATGTGTTTGTTCCATCTTTTGTTGCATTTTTATGCTTTATAAAACATTTATGTCTGAATTTTGGGGGGGTTGGAACGGATTAGGGCATTTACATGGTGAATGCGTCTCTACTTACATATTAATTTCATAAGTAGAGGTAACACTGTTATGCCACTGAACAAAGAGCTGCTTTTTGTTTCAGCAATGATGGCAATATTGTCCATTCTATTCAATTTGTTTTTTGTTTTGTTTTTTTTCTACGAGAAGAGGCTGCGAGCAAAGTGAATGCATCGCCGCTGGCTGAGAAGGCGAGGAATCGCGCAGGATGTCAGGGCATTGACCCCGCTCGCTGTTACGGGAAGGAAAGCCGAGGGACTATTAAGCCATTACATCGAGGGCCAAACGGTAGCCGGACGATAAGATCTGCCAGCCGCGGGAATTGCAAGTTTTAATGTGAAACCAGCACATTCTCCCGGCCTTGCTTCAACCTGGACGTCACCTTTGACCGTCACGTCAAATGGGTCACATGACAAACCCACGGTGACAAATTGCAAGGACGCTTTCATCAGAAACGGAAGGAAGGTTTGTCGAAGACGGGAGGTCCGAAAGAAAGCGGGCGGGGGGAGGGGTTCAGGAACGGGTGAGGCCATGCTGCTGTCTCGTGCAAAAGCACGGCTCTTTTATCTAGGTCTCAATTATTCAAGAAGAAAGCAGCCTCCCCCCGTCCCCGGGAGAAGACGGCAGATATTGGACTCTACATTACCTTTCGACAAGGGAATCATCGGGACGGCAGTACATTCCACCTGAGAGCCCGTTGCGGGGCCCGGCGCCGGCTGCACCCCTAACGACATCATCCATTTCACGGGGCCTCTTGGAACACGATCATGGTGATTTACAATTTATTCGCATCTGCTGTTGAGTTGAATTCCTTCGCAGCCCCTTCAGGGCGGCGTGATCCACTTTGTCTGGGCGAGCGTCGACGCACTACACGAGCATATTGGAACGGCATCTAAGGCTGTGTCCATATGTGCACGGCTATTTTTAAATCTTTTCATTTGCCTCCCCCCTCCTTTCTGCAGCAAAAGAAATCTCTCGTCGGAACAATTGTGCGTTAAATAATTGATTAAATATGTTGAGATGAGTGCGTTCGAGCAACAGGTGGTCACCAAAGGCTCGTTTCAGCCAATCAGAAGATGGAAGAAACGCATGTTAATCAATATTCAGTGATTGGACACGAACTAGCCCAGGTAAAAAATCTTTTTAATATGGCTAATTTGTTGTCGTTAAAAAGGTTTCTATTTTAATTCTAATAAATTGCCAAACATTCCTTTTGTGACACGAGCAAATATCTGCTTTTACTTTGGAGAAGAATGATCAAAATGTTTGCCGATTTTCTGACAGGTTACGGACCAAACCAGCAACTGAATCAAACTGGATTTATGTCCGTGTATTTTCTGCACCGTCGATTTGATCGAGTGTCCTGTTTTTGGCGGAAGGGGTGGAAATGAGCACGTTGTTTTGTTTTGTTTTTCATCCATCGATGAATCAACAAAATAATTAATCGATTATTAAAAGAATTGCTGCTTGCGGCCCTAGCGGAACATAAGTGAGGTAATGAGCATTGAAACAATTTCAAATATGGATATTCACACTTTGGTGGGAGCCATTCATAAAAGTCACGCCGGATAATGAAGCAAAGGTAAACAAAAAAAAAAAGTCACAAAAATGATTATGGAATGTAAAACCATAATATGAACCAGTATTTATGGCCCCCCATCGTACATAAACAGATACAGAGCACGTCAGGAAGTGTAACAAACCGCCGACGTAAATTCAAATAGCAGCAGATGGCCAATTTCCTGAGACACTTCTCCTGTAGGCAATTGCAATAGACTGGACATTAAATCATATTATATGAGCTCTGGCTTCTGTCGAGATTATATACATCATCTTGTCGCTGGCATCTGTTTGACTCACCTTGATTGACCTTTCCCTGCACGCCTGACACAACTCGCGAACGTGCTTAATAAATCCCGGCATCCCTCGTACACGCGATACACAACGACGCACATTCCACATGCGGTCGCCGGGCCGGCAGACATCTTCTGGTTCATCTCGCCTTGCCGGAATGTACGACGCTCGGAGGAAGGATGAGCGAGGGGTGACCAACGGCGGTGCGGAATCAATTCAAGTTTTGCCGCAATTGCTAACGTGAACGCCGATGCCTGGGGTACGCGCACAGCGGGATTGCCTCCATATACGGATGGCTTATCACGGCGGCGTGGTATTTATGGAGAGACGGTTCGGGTTCAATTCACTTTAAAAAGAGCGGAATGTTCATCTCCTGTTTCCCTTCCAGGATTTCAAACTTTGTGTTCTTTGTGATGGTTTTCTAGGATTTGCAAATGGAGACAACTGAGCTGGACTAGTGTTTAATGTGTTTGTTAACCATCCATCCATTTTCTAATCAGTTTATCCTTACGAGGGTCACGGGGCGTGCCGGAGCCTACCCCAGCTGTCTTCGCGCAGTAGGCGGGGCAACACCCTGAACTTGTTCCCAGCCAATCGCAGGGCACACATCGACCAACCACCGTTTGCGCTCACAATCGCATTTAGGGACAATTACCCGGAGAAAACCCACACAAGAAGAACATGCAAACTCTACATAGCAAGGTCGGAACCAGGAAATTGAACCCTGGACCTTTGCATGGTGAGCCGGATGTGATAACCAGTCGACCACCGTGCTGCCCTGTCCGTTAACCGGCTCTTCCTAATTTTTTTCCAGATTGAGGTCTAAAGGTGTAGCTGATTTACGTGACAGTGCCCCACATAGATTTTTCAGGTGCACATAAGTGTATTAGCCATTGCATAATTTATTCAAAACAATCGGGACATATTTTGCGAGTCTAGTTATACACAAGTCCTTATGTGTGCATGTGTTCTTATGTCGCAAGAGCATCTTTGTAGTTCATTGCATGTTTCGCCCACCATCAAGTCGAAGGGGGGTGTCATCATGTCAGCTCACGTCAAATGGCACAAAATCCAAAGAAGCCCCTTTTTCTCCTTCCCCTCACTTTTTGGCCGAGCTTACACAGCCTTTGCTTCGTCTGGCTCTCTCTCGCCATCCCTCTTCAAAGCAGCGCCATCAGTGTCACAAGCGAAGCCCGTAGACTTTCTCCGACATTTGCCCCCGCGGAGGAAGCGAGTCGCCCCCATATAAAACGTTAGCGACCAAGGCAAACCACCGCCCTCGGTCATAAAAATGATGTCCAGCGTTAATGACTTGATGTTTTTGATGTTTTTTTGGGGGTTTTTTTGGGTACTGCAGGTACACGACCAAGGGCCAGTTTCTTAGAATATGCTTTTGAAGACACAGCAGCTATAAAAAGATGGCGCACCTCGGTTCACATTCCAAGTTTTGTGTTATAAAAATGAGGCAAAATTTTAAACTTTTTCCAACATCAATTTGAGCTCCCTCCAGCACAAATGAGTTGAGAAAAAAAACAACAAAAATATTTTATATGTATAGATAGATAGATAGAGATATACAGTATAGATATATGTATCTATACACAAGGGTCGCGGGGCGTGCTGGAGCTTATCCCAGCCGTCTTCGAGCAGTAGGCGGGGGACACCCTGAACCGGTTGCCAGCCAATATTTATGTAGGTGTGTGTGTGTGTGTGTTTTTTAACAGTATATAGCAATCATTTAATAATTGATACTTTTTTTTAATCGCGCTTCGATCTTGGAAGGGGCTTGATCATCCTTTTTTGCTGGAGCCCCGAGGGTGTCGAGAAGTGCTCCTGCATGCACGTTGCCGGAAATACAATTATTTGCTGTGATATGAATATGGCTGACTCGAAAAAAAACCTTTGTTTTGGGGTTTGTTTTTTTAGCCTATACAAACAAAATTCATTTGAATTGAAATCAGTCCAAAGGCCACAAAATTAGCCAGCCAGCACCTTTTTAAAGGTCATTAATCAAGTTTTGGCACCCAAGTCGCTGTTTTGTTTCCCCTACTCAGCATTGTCATCAGCAGCATCTACAGGTGGCTACAACACCATATGCATACACACACACACACACACACACAAAAAATACCCATCCATATCCCACACGCCATATACACACACACTCAATATACTGAGAGAAATGCAGTCTTTTTTTAAAAAGGAACATGGGCTCCATTGACTGCACGATCTGTTGTTCGTTGGCAAGAAGAGCTTAAAGGCTGCTGAAAACAGATATGAAAAAAGAGAAATAAATAACAGTTGCCTTTTTCGTTATGATTATGGGTCCAGCTATCTGATCGTGAGACTAAGAGTGTGCCATTTTGCTACATTTCCGGCTTAAAATATTCAGATTAAAATAAAAAATGTGAAGATTCAACATCAAGCGGGTCACAATTGCGGCATGTCAACAATACAAATATTGTAACTTTTTTTTTGGGGGGGGGGGGGGGACCCTGAATTCACCCAGTAACAGTGACTAATGATCCATAACGTAACTTCTCATCAAATCAGACCATCATCAAAGACAACGGGAAGGTGTGGCGGAATGCGCAGTTGAGTGGAAGAGAAAGACGTCGACAAAATTTGCAAATTTCCTCCTTGGGCGAAATTCTGTGGCGCTCCAAACGATTTGAAAAGGGCCAGGTAATGAGTGTACATCAAGTTGATGTGCTTTAAAGAACACATTTGTACATGTTGCTGTGTGGCTGCCCCCTTTTATTTTTCCAGATCATTTGCTTTTATAATATAACTGGCTCCTTTGTAGTGGGTTCTATTTTGTGGTTTACGCAACTTAACCCAAGGGAATATGAAGGGAAAACGTGTCTCAACAAAATCGTTTTCTAAGCCGTAACCTCTCGCACTTGACGTAGATCACATCCCAAAAGAAATCGGAATCGCTCATCTTCCAAATGTGGATGATGCAAACTAATGATGGGAAAATGAGCCTTTCAAATTTGTTTCTGAACCAGCTGTTGGATTTTTTTTTTTTTTGGGCTACTCGAGACGGCGCTGTTGGTTGAAATTAAGAGGTTTATGAAATTGCAAGTCAGTGTGCTTTCAGTCCAATGTTGAACAGAGAGTGCCATCAAGAGGAGTCAAAAAAATCCAACTGGCTCATGAAGCAAATTTGAAGCTTCATTTATTTAGTGAGTAAACTGAAGTATACTCAACATCAAAAACTACAAAAAAAAGCAATCAGAATAATCAATAGGTCTAAATATATAGAACCCACAAATCCAATATTCATCAAATTAAACACAATGAAATTCTACGACTTGGTTGACTTCAAGATTACCCAATTAATGTACAAAGTACATAACAATCTCCTCTGCCAAAATATCCAGCAGCTTTTTGAAATTAGAGAGAGCTGTTATCATCTAAGGGGTACAAATCAATACAAAAAATCCAGAACAAGAACAAACATCAAACAAAGGTGTGTATCAGTAATAGGTGTCAACCTGTGGAACAAGCTTGAAACGGACCTGAAAATGAGCAAATCGTTGGAGGAGTTCAAAAACCAATTCAAAGGATTAGTACAAAAAAACTACATGAATCAGAATTAAAAAGATAAATTTGATATACTTATAAAATATAGTAAGACAACCGTTTGTTCTTGTTTTGGATTTGATCAATTTATCAATTGTATTCAAGAAATGAAAATTATAATGAATATCAGAAAATTGAAATACAAAAGGAGAAAGAATAACTATATATATACAAACCAAAAGGTGTATAAATAGAATAGTATAGTATACATAGGGCGGCCCGGTAGTCCAGTGGTTAGCACGTCGGCTTCACAGTGCAGAGGTACCGGGTTCGATTCCAGCTCCGGCCTCCCTGTGTGGAGTTTGCATGTTCTCCCCGGGCCTGCGTGGGTTTTCTCCGGGTGCTCCGGTTTCCTCCCACATTCCAAAAACATGCATGGCAGGCTGATTGGATGCTCTAAATTGTCCCTAGGTGTGAGTGTGGGCGTGGATGGTTGTTCGTCTCTGTGTGCCCTGCGATTGGCTGGCAACTGATTCAGGGTGTCCCCCGCCTACTGCCCGGAGACGGCTGGGATAGGCTCCAGCACCCCCCGCAACCCTAGTGAGGATCAAGCGGTTCGGAAAATGGATGGATGGATAGTATACATAAGGGTAAAAGCATTTGATGATATGTAGATTTTTCTTTTCTTCTTTGTTTTGAAAAATGATCAAATCAAATTGCTACAAAATAAGGGGTAGGACTAGATAAGTTACTTACTTCTTCCTACTCCCTTGAGCATACAACCGTGATGATGTGTGTTTTCTTCTTTTATCTACTTTCTAATTTTCCTTACATAATTTTTGTTTGACTTTTGTCAACCTGTTATTGTGTATACTATATATGCTCAATAAACAATAAAAAAATTTTTTTTTAAAAAGTGCGCCTCCACCTATTCACCGGACAGCAATCAAAAAGGCTATCCTTCCAAACACCCTTCACAAAGTAGCAGAATTAAATATGTCGGTCAGCAGCCTCTGTTTTCGTGTGACCAAGACTGAGCATGAAGCCTGCGAGGTCGTGAAAATGTGAGTCGACGGCGCCGTATCGATTAAAGCTCACAGTCATAACAACTGTATGAAATTTTCTCTTGACAAAAGATCTGTAGGAAGAGCAGATGAAGACGATCAATAAACAGCGACGTCGAACACGAGATGCGTGCGCGCCGGCCGGCCGTCCGTTCGAAAAAGAAACCCAAGACGGAGATTTCCGCCGTACATACGTTCACCCTGGGCTACAATTTCCGTGCATGAATATATGCCGTCTCTCTGCGTAGAATGTCACGGTTGCATAATAGACGATGATGGCGCGGCTACTGTATAAGGACAAAGCTCCGTCTTCGGAAGGCTTCAATGACTTTTTGTCGGCAACGGGAGTGTTGCGTTTGCCAGAGGCGAGTCTGATAAACATGCGCGGCGTCATGGGGAAGGAAAGGTCAGACAGCCGGCCCGAATAACATCTCATTTCCATTTTCTACAAGTCCAAGTTGCTCGGCGAGTGGATTCCTTTGTGCTCGCAGATGAAATCCTGTCCGGTCTGCTCAAGGACGCAGGTGGAGGGTTTTAAAAAAAAAAATCTTTTTTGTCATCGACAGCCCCAATTGTCATCTTTTACCGTCATGTCACAACCTCGTTGCCTTGAATGAAATGTGGTTCTTTTCTCCGCTGAAATGTTTTCAAACTTTTCAAAGCGAGGAAATTGTGGAGAAACCTCAGATGAGCAGAGCACAATGAAAGGGATTTGTGCTTTGACAGCAATTTATTTCAATAGAGGAGCTCTGCGGATCGTGCCTTGGGTTTGTTTGGGCCGGGCAACCTTTCGTTGGAGTATTACACTCAAAAAAATAAAATTAAATAAAATCAATGGCTTCCACCAGAAAGTTTGGTCTCGAGAAGAGTGCACGGAACAAAAACTCGACCGCTCATTTTTGTTCAACCATACTGTTGCAGTCCCGTGTAAAAGGAATGGAACGGCACGCTCCATTTCTTTGTTTTTGTTACGCACTGAAGTCATTTGGCTTTCAAATCGAAAGATGAATATGGAACAAAAAGTCCACACACAATTCCAGGACTTCATCGGGGTGTGGGGGGGGGGACGCGCGCGGTACGTTTTGTTCATCAGGTGACCTGTTCCAGGTTGTAGAGCACCAGAAGACTATCCAGTTCAACCTCATGAGTAAATTGTCTGTCCGCTTCAAATCCCTTCCCTGCAACCTTCGATCATCCTCACTCTGAAGAACGGAACTGTCGTATCTCGGCATTGCTACAAAAAAAAAAAACGGTGAACCAGAGCCTGTAAAATGCCAATTGATTTCACTGGAAGTGGAATCCTCTCCGTTCCAGGGGACATTGCGGAGCAGGGTCCCAAGAGAGGGACGGCTACAGACGACGTAATCCAACACAGCCTCACGAAAGCCTCTCATCAAAGTCACCGGGGGGGCGGGGGGGGTCTTGTTATAGTCACCCCGTGAGCACACTTGTCCTGGGGGAAAGTCCCTCTGCCAATCTAGAGGCCGTTGGATCCACTGGGAGGGTTCTAAGGTTGGACCATCCCGTGAGCCAGATTTCTCTTATCGAGCTAAAGGCTGAAACTTTGCTCTGATCCTGTCATGCCACTTTTGTCCAGAGGGGGATTAGTCAGATTGGCTTCAAGTCACTTTCTCACAGTAACCCTTCAGCAAACTCGATGTCATCTCTTCTCGTGTATTTGGTGTCCAAAGCAAGAACCGCCGTGCTTTCAAAACATAAACGGTCAAAGGGGGCTGAGAAGAATAGTTCAATCGATTCTAATCACCAGTCTAACCGACTTTGTCTTCAACCTTTCTTCCTCAAACCTTAAGTCCCTGTCAAATCAAAATCAATGTCAAATTTTCATTTGTCAAATGCTCAATTAATTTTGAATGACAACAAAACGAATGCGAAGTTGAACTCATTATGTTCTGTTTATCAATACGGCAACAGTCAGCAGCTGTTTCCAGTGTTTTGCTCATTTCCAAGATCGTTTTTGGGCCACTTGAGCAACCCCCCTCCCCCCCCAACAAAACAGTTGAGCCAATGTCTTTTTTTTTTCCTGATTCACATACACACACATACTGTACTCACACACACACACACACACACACAGGCTCGAGGGAGACCTGCATGGCCACTCCAAAGTGATTTTTACACAGTGACCGTGCCACACGCCGGCACGCATGCGAGGCGGCTGCCGGCCCTCGCCGTGTGTAGCCATGCCAGTCGACACACACCAGGCAGGCTGCTTCCTGCCTGATAGTCTGACGGCTTCACTGGGCCCGACCTTCCTCTTCTTCACCCCAACCTACAGAGCAGAACGCTGCATGCACTATCTGCCGTGGGGATGGCAAAATATATATATATATAAATGAATAAAAATTTAGTTCAAGGATTAAAAAATAAATAAATAAATAAATACATCCAGTATTGACATGTTTGTTGTTTGCACGCATCGATTGCTTAGTTTGGGGGGCTGATGCTAATTGTTGTTCTTCTTTTTAATGTCATCAAATTTTTTTTCAAGCAAGGAGAGAGCAAAACTAAAACAGCATCCTGTTTTTTTGGGGGGGTGGGGGGTGTTGTTGATTTCATTCAATGGACTTTCCTCTCTACCAGACAACAAAATTACAGACCGCCACAGAGACAGAAGGCCTGCATTTGAACAAAATATGGCAGCTGACACCTTCCAAATCCGGCAGGGGACCTTGTTGCTTTTAGTGTCATTTTTTTTCCAGAAGCCATCATTCCAGTCCACATAGCCAGGCGAGGTTTAACAGTGAGCGGAATAAATGTAATGGCTTGTTTTGTGCAGCCTGCCTTCTGTTGCTTCTCGCCGCCATCATATCCACTGATGTTTGTGACATGACCCAAATGTGCCATTGCCTAATGCGTTTGATATGTACGATATAGACGGAGCTATCAGGACATTCTACTACATCAACAAGGGTTGAAAACAGAATAAAATAAAATAATAGGGAGGCCAGACTTCCATTCTCATGAAATGGGTCTGTGAGAATTTTCTGAACATTCCCGATTGATGTTCACTGTACAGTATATATGATTGTGAACGCAGTGGCACCTTAAGATGCGTCCTTCCGCGACCACCTTCAAAACTGAAACCACTCATATCTTCAGGAATAATCCACTCTAAAATATCGTTTGGTTAATGGCACTTTTTTTTTTTTCAGTTCAACGGACAATGTGTTGCTCCTCTTGGTGTGTGTGCGCCTTGGCCACCTGGTTGCAGAATAATCCAGACAGAGACACACAGGAAGAAGAGTTTCACCGCTAACTCAGTAAGCTGCACTAAAATTAGTCATTTTTTGCAAAGGATAAATAATATTCGTCTGGGGAGGGAGGGAGGTAGGTAGGTAGGTAGGTAGGTAGATATGCATACCTGTGTATACACACACACACACACACACACACACACACACACACACACACCTGGTGTCTGTCTACGTGTGTTGCTGCACTGTTTGTGTTCGAATATCCATCGCTGAAGGGTTTAAAATCCTGCCAACCAATGCCTGTCTTTGGCATTTTGCAATGTTTGCTTGAATTAAGCTACATTGACTTTATTCGGGCCAAGCTATCTGGTTGTTTTAAATACACAACTTGTAGTTCTCTTTGTTTTATGTTTGACAGTAAACTCATGTTTTAGCAATGGGGGGCTTGCAAGCTACGTACAATACTGCCAAAAGCACAGCCACGGCGTCCACTAGCCAGAGGCTAAGCTACTTAAGTCAAATATTCGTCTGTATCGGTAGCTATTCACACAATCGTCGTCTTTTTGATTCGTTTCGACAGTCACCATTTACCCCCGTACACCTTGCGCACTCCTAAAATGCCACAGAGTATGTTCGGCTCCATTTGGCACATTTGAACCTGCATTGGGGGAGTGCGGTGGGTTCATTAGCACGCCTCAAGGGGATCCGGGAGCCGGCGTAACGGGCAACAAGGACTGAGGTGAATATTAGGACAGATTAAGGTCAGGAAGCGATGCTTTCTACCGAGCGCAAAATTCCCACACAGTAAGAATCCACTTGAAAGACAAGCAGGTGCGTCTGTTGCCCGAGGCTGCTACTGAAGTGCAGTCGTTTTCTGGCGTGATCGCGCAGGTTTCAGTGAGACGTCATTTTGCAAACTTTGCCCCCGGTAAACACCACACACAATGCAGATGGTGGATTTACGACGCAGTCGAAAGATGCCTCAACACCGAAGCTTTTCCTCGTCTTAGAAATGGGGGAGGAAAAAAATGAGCTCATGCGGGCGGACAAGTGTACACACCCTCCTCTAAATGGACATGTGTCGCCAACCGAACAATGTGCGGCAAGAGTCATATGACCTAGAACTGGAGGTCCCTCCAAAATGGATGAAAAGAAAAGGCCCAAAAGCGGTCAGCTGGCTGCCAAGAGGTCAGCGGCAACAACGCGGTTTTGAGAGCGTCGTCGCGGTGGCGTCGGAAGGTGCTTCCAATATGAAAGGGGCTGGCAGAGTGATTTCAGAGTGCTATTTTGCTGGCCTTGTGTGAACCCCATTGGAAAAAACGGAAGGAGCGATAATGAATGCGGCTTTGGGACAAAGTACTGAGACATTGTTAAATACAACTCTTTGCCACAATGGCAAATACCTGTTGGCAAAGTGTGGTTTATTTTTCCATCTCAACCAGCAAGAAAAGTTTTCCCCGTTACTTCCTGCTGGGCTCCTTCCCAAATTCGGGCAAGCTCGCACCAGGTGCACCGTCGTCCTCGCGCGCTGCACCGAAGCAGCGAAAAAGCAAACACGACGGAAGGTGAACCTCTGGCAACAGTTGCGGGGTTGACCGTGTGGATCTTCAAAGTTTAGATATCATTTGTTCACATAACCGGCTGTGGAATTTCAGATGACGGCAGAGGCATGAGGTGAACTTTCGACCCCCTTCGGGCTGTCTGTGAACGTGAGATGATAAAGAATATTTGGTCACGTTTGTCAAATCTGCTTTGTCTGCACCACAGGCCACAAATACGATTGGTGATGCTGCGTGTGAGTGCAGTTTGAGTGACTTGTGCGCTTGTCAGATTTGCTTTTCACTAAGAACGCTCTGCTTGTCTCGATGAATTTTTGCGGCGGATCTTGGCACCTTCACAGATCATTTGATGCTATAAAACAAAGAATGAGAGCGCTTAAATCATTAATGGCGCAGCCGCGCTTGCCTGCGACTTTTGCAATGCTTCAGATAGCGAGGTGTGAATAGCGAAGCAAGGTGCGTGTCCTACATGGACTTATGCAGGATGTAAAAAAACGAAAGGAATAAATAAAATAAAAATAAAACCGCACTGGGTTCCTCCGCACCGCACTCACTTTTCATGATTTGCAAAAGGGCCTTCATCTGTTCCTGGACGACTCCATGTCAGCCGAAGTTTAAGAGTCCCAAAAGCGGGTTGCAGCCAGACGCAAGCAACAGGGACAAATGTCACAGTTTAGTCTGATCACTGGCAGATCTGGAACATTTTTATTTCAGTTTTTTTTTTTTTGCCTTCTGTGCTGCTGCTTCTCCCACTCACTCTCTCTTTTTCTCTCTGGCTGCTACTTTGCCTGTTTGCTGCTGCATTATTTAGGCTGCGGAGACTGGAGATTTATATGTGGTAGACAGCAGATATTAGCCTTAGTCTCCCGAAGACCAGATGGCCAATCAATATTTCTCAAGCCATTAATGGTGAGTGAAGGAGGAAGATCTGTTATTTAAAAATGAGGCAGCAATACGATTGCATATAAAATTGGCAGACAGGAGAGTGGAGCACTCACGGTCATATTTTTTCGGCTTTTATCTCACCCCCACTAGCCACACAGTGCTCCGGACCGCCTCTACCCACCGCCATATTTTATTTTATTTATTTATTTTTTTTATCCTTTGGCTGCCTCCCGCGTATAATCGGCCTCGTCTGCGGCAGATAAATTTTAGCCCCTCAGCGTTTGGGGCCCCGAGAACCCCAACAGACTAAAATGGAACCCTAAAAAACACGACATGCGCAAGGCAAGCAACCGCCTGAGGCATGATTGGCGCTTGGTAGTTTGGAGTGTTTTGGGATTCCCTTGCCTCTGTCGAAGAGCGAGAAACCAATCCACCAAGACTATTTTTTTTTTTTTTATATGGGACGAAAGAGCTACAATGGTTAAGGGAGCAGGGGAATTGGCAATATGATGGGCCAGACAATGTGAACGCGGGCCAACGATCTATTTCGAAACGTGGCAGCGGCGGCGCGGGGCGAGATTTGTGATGTTTTCATTTTCTTTGGTGTTCTTCACGTTGCATTTCGATTTCGGATGGCCTGCCATAACGCGCGAATGTCGGTAAATCCCATTTCCTCATCATAATGTGAGGAAGTACAAATGTATCAGCCTGCATCTCCATCTGCTAGAAACGACGCTGTAGTTTACGTGCAAATATTTCAGGCGTGAAGGCAACAAGAAATACTGTACTTGTTTTCATTTTAATAATCTGTGTGACTTGCATGCACGGTGCGGATCATGGGCGAGCAAAGTATGATCCATACATCCACAATGCGCTGCCCGTTCCATTTTCGAATCCAGCTCACCGCAAGGACCATATTTTATTGTGTCCCCATCAATGAATGTCCCGGATAAAATGATATTCATATGCTGGATTTATAAATTGTTAAGATGTATATTCGCAAGCTGCTTAGGACTTCTTGCTCCGTAGCTACTTAGTGTTAATGTACGTTTTCGAACGCACCTTTCTTGGCCCCAACGTGTAAGGCCTTGAAATCAGACAAATACCGCCCATGCAACTCTTGAAACCATTCTGCATCCTTTTCCCAGCTACGCACGAACGCCTCATGGCACCTCTGCTTTCGCCGCGTTCTACGTCGCAGATGGAGTGGCAAAACACTGCCAACTTGACGGAGGCGAACACAAAGCGTGCAGCTGTTGAACTGCAGCTATTCATTCAACGGGAAAAAGGTCAAGGCAACCAAAAGGACAACTTTGCAGCGTGCAGGTCGACAATGAAAAAAAACACTTCTTTCCAACGTCCTCTTCAAAAGAACACCGTCGTGTGGTCTTGGTACCGACAAGCTGCTTCATTTACAAACATTCATACATACCTTGACTCACAAGTGGCATGATTGATATGATGTATGTATATATATATATATATATATATACTGTATATGAGCTTGTGCTTCTTACTGGCCGCTCAGCAGAATAAAACCATCCAGTGCACAACAAGTAGCGCTGATCTCCAATCCAAAGCGATGCAAGGCCACCATCTATCTGGTCAACATTGCAGCGGTTTACCAACCCGAATTTCACACACAAGCTGGGCGTCGGTGTACGTATTTGATGAATATACATCAGTGGCATTAGCCAGTTGGCTTCCCGTGGATGAATATAAACGTCCACGGCAGTGAATGAATGAATTGCGGCAGGGCGTCTATTGGAGAAGAGGAAAATGGCTGATTATGTGTATAATATCATCCAGGCCTTTATGAGACTTTTTCTTTGACAAGATGTACAACAAATGGTCTGCGATTGGCTGGCAACCGAATAGGTCTTGAAATCAGCATGATCCAAAGAGTCAGACTGATGAATAGAGGATTAAAAAATATAATGAAACAGTGCCGGATCACTGTTGCCAAGCGACATATCCACACCAGCCCGAGCCATAACCCATTCCCCTGGCTGCCATTGACAAGTGCAGAATAATTTACATTTTAACTGTTCCTGAAAGACACAGAACCCATTTGGAGGCCTGCATGAAGAGCTGCATGCAGTTTTTAGGCTGTTCCAGAAGGGGTTTTATTCGGCGCGCTTGGCTGCATGCTCCAGATAGCACCCGTCAGGATAGTTCAGCATGTAACAAAAAAAAAAACTGAATGGTAATTAATGAAACCAAACATGATATCACAGCACGCGGTCATAAAAATGAAACATGATCTTGCCGGAAACAGAAGAGTTGTTGTCGAGTACATTCAAATTGGATTCAAACGTCTGCGACACAAATCGCATTTTGTAATTTGAGTCCTCAAACAATCAACATTCTAAAGTCTCCTGTGATCCCCCAGGTGGAAGGAAGTGCAAACAAAAAGAAGTCCCTTGTTCCTCCAAGCCGTCAGCTTTTGATGAAGTTGTGTTTTTTCGGACCTGCTTTTCTCGACGTGCTCTCTTCGTCCCTTGTCAAAGAATGAAGCCAGAGTCAATCCTTTCTACTTTGCACGGCTCTCAGGCGGCTTGAAAGACGATTGAGTGCATGTCTCGACAATGCCGCCGGAGATACAGAGATTACTCCAAAAGCAGCGTGTGGCCGGGATGAAAGCAACCCAAAAAAAAAAAAAGTCTCGCAATTGTTTTTTGGGTCCCCCCCCAATAAGCAGGGCAACTGGCTGTTTGTGGTCAAGAGCTGCGAAAAGTATCAGTATCAGCTCTTTGAAAAATCAGAAATGACTACACAGGTTGGCCTGCATTTTTTTGAGGGGGGCAGGGTTGACATTTTGGGCTTTGTGGAAATGTTCATAGGACCCGCTACACATTCTTACCCACTGTGGGGAATGTGAAGAAGAATATCAAATATTAGACGATGTGCACGTCATCATTTCAAGTGTACATAGAACTCAGTTTCTGGTGCAAAGTCAATCAAGTTTCGTCTAACACGAGACGGTTGTGCCGTTTTTCAATGACATTTGGGAGTGTGACATCACAGTCCACTGTGTGTGGGGGGATGAAATTCAAAAGCGTTCAAAAGCTTTTACGGTTTATTTGGTTGGTTTTGCTACCAAGCTCCGCATGTCCCTTGGCTTGGTTTCTCCGTCTATTCCGAGACAAGTAAATTCAAGGCCCATTTTAACAGGGCTTTAAGTTGCCTTTGATATTTGTGCGTTGTATTTACTGCCGGGATTCAAGTTAAATGTGAGGCTCCCAGCCAACTAAGCACCTCTGCAAAGTTGCGCAGCGTAAATCAGCCAGCTTCACCCAAGGACGCGTCACCCTATCAGCGGCAAATTAAAAGTTGTTGCCTCTGTTTTCAGACGGACGTCGATATATTTTCTGCTGCTCTTCATGACAGCGGCGGGCGAGATGCCAACATGGCCCAGTTTCCCCGAGCAGCGCAAGGCTGAATAGAGATGAGCGAGGGAAAATATATCATCTCAAACGGCGGTTGTACACGATTATGGTATCGAAGCCGATACACCTTGACGTATGAGGCAATTGGGGACACAGGCTGTCGGTACAACACCCTCTGTCCACACGTCCTCATCTTTCAAGGATTTAGAGCCGGTCACATCTAATCTCAACACCTCAATTTCCTTGCGCGTTACTTTGATAAGAACTCCAAATGTCCTCAGAGGTGCAGCATAACATCTGCAGTGGAGATCCGCAACGAGGAAAGGCGCTTATTTCTCAGGGAGAGCCAGCTGGGACGTGGACACCGGATGAATGTAAAAAAGGTAGAAAAACAGTCTCTCTGTCTAGTCAGCAGAGAGTTAGCACAGCGCTATGGATGGCTGTGTCAATACAAGTGACTCTTTGTTTTATCGCCACAGTAGCTCGCCATCCATCCGTGGCGCACAGGTTATTGACTTAACATTATGCACATTTGATGTTTGCCCTTGACCACCATTCCGACTCAAAGCATATTTGGCCAGCACTCCGACTACTAATTTTATACTTTAAAAAATAAAATAAAATAAAAACCCGGACAGCTAACAAATCTAAAACCAAATCTTTGCTACCATCTGCAACAATGTCTTGACACATAAGCTGATACATGGACAGCAAAAGAAAGAAAATGTCTTCAACCGCATCATTATAAATGTTAATACGTTTTAAATTGAAAAGCATACTTGGTCTTAGGCACCAAAATGTTAAACCACAGAAAAGGTCAGCTACCCTGACGAATAACTTCAACCTAAAATCAAGACACCCCGGTCCGAAATCCAGATGTTACGTATCCAGCAACACTGGGTGCCAGAACAGCCCATTAACATCTGACAGTATGTCATCCTTACACACCGAACAACCTGTCGACAGGCTCCCCCTACAGCTGTGCACGTCAGCGTCATGTCATGCCTCCCAGATGGCGGCGAGCGATTGCCGCGCAGTTGAGCGGGTTCACGATTCAGTCCCCTCACGTATCACGTAGCTCCTCATTGGAAGAAGCTCGGACCAACTGTGCCCGAACTGGAGCGCGTACAGTCGGTGAATATACCACAAACTATGATCTCAAAATATTGTTTAAAACGTATCTTACCATATTAACCCGAAAAGGGGAAGTCAAGTCAAAAATGTTGTCAATCATGTGTTCCATGTACAATTTTTGGAAAAAAAACTATTAAAACTAGCAAACCTGTTCGAAAAAAAAAAAGAATTCAAACTGACTGCATTTTCAAAAATGAATAAATTTGCATGCATGCATGCGACTTCTCCGGAGGTAGACACACACACACACACACACACACACACACACACACACACACACACACACACACACACACACACACACACACACACACAGGCACACGCAGGATGTGTTGCACTTTTAAGCATTTGTGAATAAATACAACTAAGCTTGAAAAAAGCGTTTGATGTCGAGTCCAAAGAGAACCTGGCGGTTTGTCACAATGTCAAGGCTTGTAATAACGAGTGTGCGGGAAGAATTCCACGGATTTAGAAATGTTATTTGGCACCAAACCCTCACGTGAACGCAGGGAATCCACCCTTCAACTGCATTCGCCCTCCCTAAAGGGCCTTTCATGAACCCGCGGAGCTGCAGCAAACGTTCCAGATGGAGCCCAATCCACTCGGTGCGCTGATAAGACCGAGAGCCTCTGGAGAGGATAAATGACGGGGCTCGAGAGATGGAGATGTTGAAAGAAAAAGAAAGACCGAAAGAAAGAAAGGAAAAGAAGACCGAAAGAAAAAAGACGCACGAGGAGGGAACTCCAAGACGTCGGTCATCACTGGCTTCTGGTCAAACTTTTCTGGGAGTGTTTAAAAATGCGCAGATTAGGCCTCAGTGCTCTAAAAATGTAAATCATCTGGTAGGGAGATCAAACGGCTTTAGTTCGTTTAGCCCTGCGGTCCATTTTGCTTCCAATCAGAATAGAAATTGCCAAAGTTCTCCCTGGCTAAACCCGGGGAGGATCAGAAGTGGACTTGTGCCCAGGCCAGGAGCTCCAAACTTTCTTCTTCGCATCCCCAGATAAAGCGTATCCTCAGCTCGTGCGGAAATCTGCCGAGAGTTGACACAGTCAAAGATACCAAACCTGTCTCGACTCAGTTATCTTATTTTCTCTTTCAAACTCTTTCTCCGCGGCGGCGTCACTCGCTAATTTCAGAATTGAATACCGTTACGGAAGTGTGCTTTGACGTGGGCTTGAACTGAAAGGCGTCCTTCACTCTTACTTCGAAACAAGACATTTCCAAAGCCTCCGCTTCTATGACGGAAAAGAACGACAAACATTTGTTGCTGTTTTTTTGACACCTGACGGACTGGCGCTGTTGTGCGCTTTTTCAAATAATGTCCTTTCGTCCAAAAAAATGGATGTCAATTAAAAAAGGTGTTGTATTTTTTTTTTTTTTTACCGCTTTATCAAATAATGCAAACAAAAAATATTAACCGATTATACAATGATTAAATGAACGTAATAAGTTAGACTTGCATCTATGTCAATGAACATCTAAATATGAGCTCCTGCCAGCCAAAGAGGGAGTAGCCCCCACACCCCACCGCCACCCCCCCCCCCACCCTCAATGCATCACAACTGGAGGCCATTCAACATTTTTTTTTTTTTTTTTGGTTGCTTCTGCTTGTCTCTTTTCAACAAAAACAATGCCGCTATTGCAGGTATCAAAGCTTTCATCAGCCTCAAATATTTAACATTTCCTCACAATTAATTAACTTTGAGCAAGTTCCCTCTAGGGTTGCGGCTTTGATCACCAAGGTTGTCTTTGTATGTCATTGCGGAGACAAAAAAAAAGAGAAACCACACAGAAAGTAAAGTTTTGATGAAGTGTTGGGAGCACGCCGGAATTGAAATGCAAGCGGGATAAACATACAAACATGGCTGGATTTGTGGCTTTCAAGTTGTCTCATGCCTTCAAGCACGTCCATGTATAAATCAGGCGGGCACCTCGGCCAACGAAAGCTGGCGCCGGGCCCGAATGGGGGCGAGTCCTGCTGAAAAACGGATGTTTGCGAGGGCCTCTTCAATTTCAGCGTTCACTTTGGGGGCCGCCGTTTACTCTGAGTTACGTCTTCACGCTCGGCTGCTTTTCTAACAAAGACCCCGGAGCTGTTCATATCGACAGGGGCTGTATTGTTGATTCCAAAGGGATTCTTTGGTCAATAATTTGATGTACTGCATCGGCACAGTGCGAAGACTGCGGATGGCTCCGAATGGTCGTTAATAAAGTGCTAAAATGACTGAAAGTGCTAAAATGACGAATAGCGAAAGCACCAGAGGCGTCGAGGAGAACATCGAAAAGCGGCGCGGAGGCAAATCTCTCACCTCCATTATCAGAGCACGCTTAGGAAGGAAGGAAGCTGTCAGACGATCCTTGAGCACCTCAACTCATGAGAACGTATGACCGCCTCCCCTTGTCGTTTATGTAAACAATGGCAAAGAATACCGTCAAAGATGATTTTTGCTCCACAGCACACCTGAAGACTTTTGGTTGCAGAGTGGATCTGACCGCTCAAAAAAATCAATTGCGCAAGAAAGCGCCTCCGTTTCATATCATCAACGTCTTATAAATAAACATCATTAACTCTAAACCATTTTAGACTCATTTTACGAGCGCTGCCAACAAACGGAACAGACGCATCGGCGCAGAGACAAACAAAGCAAACAAATTCCCGACTGGAACACGCTGGCGGCACATTATCTTTCACGTTGCCAAGCACAAGGGAGCATGTGGATTTGGTCAACCGTTTCTCTTACAGAAACGTAACTGGAATTTTAGGAGTAAAGTGCATTCAAGTGTTCCTAAATCTCTTAATAAGAACGGTCCGATTGAAGGGAAGGCAGCACTGTGCCGACACGGTTCGCATGTACGCATCACGGTCGGGAGGTTAGGGGTTCAAATCCGTCATTCACCCTGGTGTCCAAGCTTGGCGCAAATTCATAAAAGGTATGTACAGTATATTCTTTATCCTCTGTGAAAAATGACTCGTATGACTGTATCTTATTGAGTGTGCTTAAGCGCCTTCCCTTTTGTCCACTCCGGAGTCTATAGCAAGAGCGCCCCATAAAGGTGAAACTTCCTATTGCACGCTTTGAGTCATTTCAGCAGCCCACTGGCTGTAATGCGTCTACTACGCCAACAGCCGAGCGTCCACATTAGATTTGATTAACTGGTGAAAAATACTTTGGGAAAACAGTACAGTATTCGATTTTAAATTACTGTAACGCATGCGCCTTTCAAAGTCGACTGCAAGATGGGCAGTGCGCATGTCACCAGCCGTCGGCCATTAGCGCAAAGTTCGTATCCACTACGCAAATGAATTTCTCATTTCGGGGATGGACTATTTTACAAATGGATGTCGACGGACTATGCCGTTAGTTCTGACTGAGAGACTGTCTGACTATTATACTGCCCCCTGTTGTCCAAGGCGCACACACCAGAAGGAGCACGGGGGCTCGAACAGATTAATAGCATTTCCATGGATTTTAATAGGGAAAGATGATTTGAGATAGAAGTTGGGTTTTTTTCGTTATGAGCATGGTCACTAAAAAAAAAAAACTGAAATGGAACTCGTACGTGAAGGCACACTATTTTATTTGTCTTGGTAATAGAACTGTAGCTCAATGTTTTGTTTTGTTCACCAAGAAATGCTCATTGGTCTCATTAGTGCTTGGTTGCTGCATCGAAGTACAGTAAATAATACTTACGCCATCCTTTGATTTCTACACTGCAGAATTATTCTGTGTTGAAGGCCCATGGAGTGGATTTATCTAGATAATAATAATGTCCCGCTCTACCTTGAAAAGTGGCCCGTGTACATATATTGGTGTCGTAAAATGCAAATAGGCTGCCACTGCAAGTCACTGCTCTCGTTTATTTACATTTCCAAATCTCAGCGGTAAAATATTGACTTTCCTTGTGGCATTGCAACTTAGCACATTAGCCAAAGGAGGGCGGAAAAAAAAGGAAATCAGCCTTATGAAAATTCACGACGGCCCACCCCTCAGAGGCGTCAATAATGAATGATCCTTCCTTTCCCAGCCTCACTCGTAGGTCAAGGGTTGATGTATGGGAGCCCGGCGGGGACAAATAGGACACATTAGCGAGGGTTGGCTCTGTGCAAATGGGAACTGAGTGATGGCCCTGAATGTTGACATCCTGTGACATATCCAAATACATCGACACGTCAGTCATTATTGACTGCAGAGCAGTAAATTCTTTCTCGCACGCACGCACACACACACAAACAAAATAAAAAACACCCAAGATAGTCACCACCTTTGGGCAAGCAGATTTATTTATTTTTTTGTGAAATCACTAATCAACCCGTGTTATATCGACTTACCCCTAAACAGCACCTTCGTTGCATAACAAAGAGCAATTAATCCAACTTGAACGCTTTCCCGTAGAGTGTCCCTATGCAATTAATTGGATTGCGGCTAAAGCAGGTTGCACACTGCTAGAGCCATGGATGCAATACGTACATTTGTTTGCACTTCAAATCCCAAAGAAGCAAGGGGGACGTTTTGAGTGGTCTTGTGGATATGAGTGCTCGGTAGCTAAATGACACCAAGGATGTTCAATGTTCAAAGGGGGAGTTGGTACATCGAGTTAGCGGGAGCTTGATTGAAACTATGGTGCTCCAGTATATCCACAAAAGCAAGGGCTTGGACAGAGTTCTAGACAAAACAACTGTGAACTGGGGAGCTGTTCCTCAGAGGGGGCGTGGCCACGGGGAGTTGAGAGGATTCGCAACCCACCCGGAATGAGCAACGTTTCTGGCCAGCAGGTAAGTGCTTTTCCGGATATCTAATTGATCGTACAGTACGTTCCAACAAATAAAACTCCGACCAGAATGAGTCATGCTACTGACCTAGAAGCAGCGGCAAACGTTTGTTTACAGAGCATGTCAGGGAGGGGGCGTGGCTTCGGACTCCTGAGGGGCGGGGTGATTAATGAAGCTTCATTCAGATGTTGATAACAGTTTCAAAACTGCTAAGACCGCTTTTAGTTCCTTTTCAAGAAGGTATATTTGATCTCCTCATCGCAGAGTTACTGCGACCACGAAGAAACCCAATCATCATGTCGGGAGTTATTATTGTTTCGTATTTTATGGGGGGTCGTCAAACTTCACTCACCGTGCTCCAATCACACGCAATGACGCACACAAATGTTTTGCAATTCAGTGGTGCCCATCTGCCGAATAATCACGGTTCAAATTTGGTAGGAGATGTACAATATGTTTGAAGGGCCCGCACTAAAAGGGGAGCTTCAAAAAAAAAAGGCAGACTTCCTGTGTCTTTCGAACAAGGGGTTTTTGAGGACCTTTTTTTTCCCACTAATGATACTCGTGCCTACAGAATTTCATGTTGCGAAGTGACCTGGCTTCAGCGGCTGAATAAAAAAAAAAAAAGATAAATGAAAAAATATATATTATATCATATACATAATAAAAAGGTCCTGGAATGGCTGGAATGTTGAATTCCAAAGTGTTTCGGTGTGTACGGTATGTTAAAAAAAGATTCCCTCACAAGTAAAACATGGGCATTTGTACACCCCGTGCTGCTTTTATCCGTTAAGTGGATCATGTCCTGATTCCACATCAACAAAATGCGATCTCCTGTAAACTCCAACCCACAAAAGGCCACTGCCCTCAGAATGGCAAAGCAGCTCCAAAGTGCATCATAAATCCAGAGACAAAAGGCAAAACTGAGTGGACAATTTAGCGCAAGTTGCTTTTAAAAGGTCTCGCGGCCCACACGCTATCATTCAGGGCAGTGACACGGGCCAAAATTGCGCTCATCTAGCATCACCCACTCCACAAGTTCACATGTACTCAAACACGAGGATAAAAACAAGGACAGAGCTTGAAAAAACAAAATAATAATAATAATAATAATAATAATAAAGCGAGTGGGTCAAGATTTAGCGATCGAATTCTAGTATGTCAACAAAGCGGGTGTTCCGGGTGGTTAGGCACACGTGTAGACTAACTTTCCCAACCTTGGGGAAACAGCTGCAGGGAATGTATTGTGGCTTTGGGAATCGGGCAGGGATGAATGGAGGGAAAACATGGACATGTTTTATTGAGAAATATTTCACAATACATATTGCATCTGGTACTGAGAGCGGTCATCGAGGGTCTCAATTCAGCAGGTCTGCAAGCCCTGAGAAGCTTGATAACGGTCCTGATCACTTGAATCAGTTGTGTTGGAGGAGGGAGAAATCTAAATTATTTTAATTACAGGATAGGGGCCCTGAAGACCGGAGTTGGACACCGCCGACCTTGTTTTTGTTCAAGGTGATTCAATGTCATCCGCTGTCATCCTGCTTTTTACGCCTACAAACCGCAATGGCTGGAGTTTCATTGAATGTACATCTTTGGGCATGATTATTGACGTACATTGTGAGAGTTCCGTTTATTTGCTTGGTAAAAACGGAATTTGTTTTCTGTGAATACAGGCTACACCGTTACACAGTTGGACAATATTTGTGTGGATTCCAATGCTCGTTCTCTCTCTCTCTCTCTTTCTCACGCTCTCATTAAATTATATGTGCTTAAAGGTGGCGTGCTTAAGTGTGTTTAAATAACCTAAAACAAAAGTAAAATATATAACTAAATAAAATCAACTGCCATAAACGTAACCAGCGTGACCGGAGGATGGTGGCCATTGGAAATTTCAGGTGAACCCCGAACGGCCGGTCCATTCCAGTTTGAAATTGGGTGTGTATCAGGGCTGCTTTACATTCTTGATCACTTGCCTGCTCCTGTGCCCGACCAACATCAAGTCAACAGTAGATTGACAACAATCGCCAATGCGCCATCACAGGCTGTATTACGCCCCTTCCTCCTTCAGTCTTTAACATCTCATTAAACAACGCCACGATGTGACTCGGGGACGTCAGGCTACTCAATTACGCAATGCAAAGCGCGGCGAATAATTTAAGTTACAATCAGTGTCGCGTCATCTTGCAGGCAGTCGTAAATTAGAAGCTGATTGCAGAGTTCACGCCCGTCGTGACGCCGCGTAATTATTGTCAAGGAGTTATGTTGAAGTTGGGCTTGCGCCGTATCTGCAAATTAGACCCCAAAAAAAAAAAAATTAAAATGGCTGATAAGTATCAAGGCATTGAGATGCACGGTTTGATCTCATGTTTAATTGCATTGCCAGTTTGCACTCCTTCTAACGCCGAATTAGGTAAGAACCCGTGTTTGTAACTTTAGTGGATGTTCAAAAAAATGAACCCAAAGATTATCTATTTGAAGAAAAAAAAGTCTTCCAAAGAAATCTGCATTCAATGAATGTCATGTTTTATAAACAGCTGAGAGAGGAACAAGCTCTTGCTGGGTTGACACAAGGGCACTACTGTGCTTTAGTGTTGCCATGTTAGAGAACAAAGTATTGTTTTTGCCTTTGTACAGGAAGTACAAACCTTGCACTTCTTGTACAAGGTTTGTGTACCACTGGTATACAACAATAGTTCAACATTTGGGGTCAGACAAAACATGCAAACACAAAACTAATTGGGGAAATCAATAAGTTAAAAAAGTTAGTCGACAGATTGTAAAAGCTTTCAGGTCACAAGCTGTGCTTGAGCGCATGACAGTACAAGCAATGATCTTGAATTTAGACAGGTTATCTCATCCTAGCATTATATAAACATTGAATGCATAAAAGCGAATAACTAACAAGAATGACCAACAGCTGAAAGTCCCCCCCACCCCCACCCCCCACCAGTAAATTCTGTTCAATAAATGTTTAGAGAATTGGAATGAGGATTGGCCATTTTGGAGTGAACTTTGGCTGTTGCAGACAACCCCCCCCCCCCCATGCTCCATCAGAACCCCCCCCCCCCCACCAGTGTTTCACTTATGAACTTTTTAGGCAGAAATCATCAAAAACATCTTGATTTTTGCATTTTTAAGTTTAACTCACCAACATCACACTTGCTGTCACTTCCACGTGGTGTCCCTCATTGTACCTTCCCCACTTCCTGTTTCTTGCACTTCCTGGCCCGCCATTTCAGCAGTCAGTCCTTAAAGGTGCAGTGATAGTTAAAAATGATATCTTGCTCGCAAAAATCAGTAGTGCGCATGAATGACTTGTGGGTCAACTGCCACTATTTTTGCTTTTTGAGCTGAGTAAAACTAACCTGAGCCCAAACAACACAGCGCACGTGGGTAGGGGAGCTTTTCAATGAGCCTTTCTTCATTTGCGTCACTCGGCCGACATGGCAGCCTTTCCCCGCGGCAGCGGCTGAAGACTCGAATCAAAGCGAGGCGGCAGCGGCGATCTCCGTCACCTCCCCGGAGATGCCGCCCGCCTCTGCAAGTGTAGGGAGAAGCTTTGCTCATTGACATCGCCCACCGTGGTAAAGAGCTTCAAATGGGCGGAATTACAGGATCAATAGAGTGATTAGCAGAGGCCTTGTAGCTGCAGTCTGTTATTGGCAATCCTTTGTAGTTTGTACGATCCGACGAGACCCAAGAGACAAGGAGGTGTTGCGCCTTCTTTTGTGTGGGAGATACTCTGCGGATAGATGCATAGATAAGGGAGGGGTCAGCAACATTTTGAAAAGTGAGACTAACTTCTTGTAAAGGGCTAAAAAAAAAAAAAACAATTGGCTCAAGTTCTTGTTATTATTCATTTAATCATCAATTGGAATCCATTTCATAATAATAATTTTTTTTTGCCCGGATTCATTTGTTTCAATTGGGAAGGAAGTGATATAATATGAGTGCTCTGAGTTCAGAGCGTGTTTACAGAATGAGAAAACCTCATATCTCAAGGCACCACAACATAGAGTAGTCAAACCACTTTTGACGATGCGCCTGCATCTGCAAGCGTGGTCCACTAATTGAATGACATTACAGGAGCAAACTGGCGGGCGGCCCTCGGGGCGAGAGGCACCATCGATGTTGCCAGTATCTTCGCCCTCCTAATCTCTGTCGCCTGGGCCAGCTCTGCTATCGATAATAGATCTTGGGGGATTAGGGGCTCCCTTCTGGAGACACTTCCCTCTCGTCACTGAAGACCAGCGGTGCGCCAGTCATGCGGAACTGGGGCCAAGCCAGCCAGAGCGGAACATTAGAAGAGGCGACAACGTGGATCAGGAGTGGGACACAAAGATGGGGTTAAAAAAAAAGGGGGGGGGGGGCAAAAGATGGTGCAGAGTCAGGACACGCGGGAAGCAGGTAGGGGATGGGAGGAGAGGAAGGACGGAAGAGACATGAAGCGAGAGGAGGATAAGCACCCGGGCAGCTGGTGGAAAGCCAAGAGCCCATGTAATTTCTGATTTCTCTAATCCTTTTGGCATTTATACTTTTAGCTGACAGATAATGAAAATGAAAAATGAAATGAAAAAGTTCCACTCACCGAACGCTGGCCATGGGATTCAATTTTTTCTTTTTTGTCTCTTTTGTAACACCTCGTTGGGCCCGTGCACTGAGCCAGCAGAACTCTATAAATATGAGAACTTCAGGTACTAGATTCTAGTGTGAGACAGATGGGTGTGGATGGATGGATAACTGGCTAACTAGTTAGCTAATTAGCTAGCTACCTAGATAGATAGATGGATAGATAGATATGTAAGCTTTTGTTAAATTGTTAATTATTATCATGTTATGTTTGAGCATTATATTCTTTTATGTTAAGGTTATCTAAATTATATTCCTTTTAATAATTGCTTGAACATGTTTATGTTGATAGCGTCTGATTGGCTGAAGCAAAGCAGGAAGTGCTTTGAGTAGCCGGAAAAAGGTGTGTTGTCGTTCCTTCGGGAGTTGCGGAGCAGACGTTAAAAAAATAAAATAAAAGCTGCGTTCAAACGAAGTCCATCTCTCCCTTTTTTTTTTTTCTTTTTTTTTTGCCCATTCCTTACGTAGAGCCATCCATTCAAAACCTACGAAGCCCTCAACTTACAGATAGATATGTCGATAGATAGATCGATCGAGCCCACCAGAATTTCGAATACAAATACAATACTCCGTCGTGCCCGTATCACAACTCTACTCATGTGCGCAGTCAGCAGGTCCTCCGTCGCTCTCGGCAATGCACCCGCCCCTCGTTTTACCTAAAGCCGTGCTGCCCAGGGCTGGACTAATGCGTGCACTTAACCTTGGGCAAGCAGATGGTAAAAGCAGGAGAGACACGCACATGTAATATTGTTATTATTATTATTATTATTGAATGAAGTTCTGGTCTGAACCCCCCTTTCAGTGATGGGCATCTTCCTAAAGAAGGAAGGAAACTCTAGTTAACTGCGTTTGCAACCTGAGCTACAGCTCAGGTTCCAAATACACGATCCTCAACTGCATTGTCACCAAAGAAGTTGATCTAGAAAAAGTAGTATTTCATGGTCATGAGTTAGTTCATTGTCAGTTTTAGGTTCATAATAGACAGGGATTTGGCACCATCCTGTGGTGTTTTAGGGCACAGCAAAACAGTGAATGGGTGAGCTTTTTAGCAAATAATGAAAGATAGGTTACATAAAAAAGAGGGAAAAAAAACCCCAAAACAAATCTAATCGTTGAATTTACGAATCACAAAGGGGAACACTGAACTCAAGATGACCAACAGAGCACAGCACTTGCAATAACCATGCCTGCTGCCCCTTTGTCACATCTCAGCTGGATTACTTGAATGCACTTAACTTTAGAGTCAGCCAATCCTCCATGAAGTGTCTCCAGTTGGTCCGCTCGCCTCTTAACTGCTACTCTGGCATCCCTTCACTGGCTCCCGATTCATTTTAGAGCTCTTTTTAAGATTATTTTATTGTTTTCAAATCTTGAAGTGGCCTCGGCCCACCTTACCTCTTCTGAGCTCCTCTGCCCCGACGCGCCTGCCCGGTGCCTCAGGTCCACGGACCAGACACTATTAGCTGTAACCGAGAACTAAGCGGAGGCTCAGAGCTGATCGATTCTTTTCCGTTACCAGTCCCTCTCTTCGGAACGACCTCCCGCCGAACGTTCAGCAGCAAGGATTTACAACTGCACATGTTGAAATGGTTTACGATTGTCAGGCCTGACAGTTTTCTGAGCAGATCAGAGGGGGAAAACTCCTCTTAACACACCCCTCACAACAGGATCATCACTCAGGATCGTTTTTTTATGAGAGACATTCAAGAATTGAGCTATTGCTGCTTTGGAGCAGAAATGGGGGAATCAGGCTCAAAATTGCACCGATTATCAGTGAGTGTTAAGCCCGGTTTAGTTCGTTCTGTAGTTTTCACAATTTCACTAGCACGATGACACAAGGGGGGGGGGGGGGGGGGTCCAAGAAAGAACCGATTAAAATGTTGGTACACATCCATACAAAGCTCTGACTAAAAGAACCATTTGGGGGTTCACAATGTTTCCATAACATTCTATAACAAACCCCCCTTTGTTTCGAGTCGCCCCCAAATAACATCATAATAAAATGGTGGATGATTCCCATGAGAAGACATTATTACACCATGGATAAGATGCGGCGAAATAAAGATTACATGAATGATCAAATGAAGGGCAATTATCTAGCCATCGGATATCATCCGTCCTGGTATCGTATGCCAGTCATTTTAATTAAGGCTGCTGAAACTCTCAGCTCAAACTGGCATCGCCTCCCCGTGGCCAAGGGATTGATGACTTCTGCAGCGCCCAAATAAAACAACACAACAAAACAAATGGCCGACACAGGCCCGGACAGAGGGTTTCATTGGTCCGTACTTGCACACATTCGGCTGTTTGGCACGGCGGAATGTTTGTTTTTAGCAACTGCCACAGTCCATTTGGTCTTTGATGGAGGGATGCCGTAACACATTTTTATAATAATCATACATGGATGCTAATGGGAATAAACCACCTTTGTCAAAGCATCCAGCCATGGGGAGAGTAAAGTAGATTAGCCTGGAGTGTTCTTTCCCCCTTTGCTGGCCGCATTTCACTCTGAGCCAAAGCTGGTTGCTTATTACGCATAAAGACGCATATGGTGTCGTATTAAAAAAAAAAAAAAAAATTGTGAGGCGGGCACAGAGGGTGGGGTGGTAAATCCAGAGTTATGACGCCGGAGCAGCATTTGGCGGCCCGCACGAGCAAAACAACTTAATGTCAGTCGCTAATCTAGTTGCAGGTGTTCATGGGAGCAAAATAACATTTTGCACAAGTTTATTTAAATGAGCTGAGAGTCAAGAGCGCAAAATATGATGACATGGGTGGGAATGGGTGATGTGCTGAAACTGGAAGACATCCATGTCAACCTGTGAAAAATAGCATGTGTGCGCGCGGGTGTGGCACAACGTAGCTTGGTGCAGCTCCAGCAACAATACACATTTAGGCCATCCGAAAATGATCAACGAGAGCGTCCACCTCGAAGGATATTGCCATTTTTCCACGGATGCTCCCTCCGCGCTCTCAGGCTGCCACTTAAAACCTATAAATATTGAAAAGAGTGACACCCCCTTTAACGTTTGCTAAATTTGAGCACTTGTCCTGTGACAGCCAATTGCACCACTCCTTCTGTAAATACTATACCACCATTTTTGCATTTAGGCTGCTTTTTATGACAGGAGCACATCCATCATGAGGTAAAGTGGAAAAAAAAAGAAGGAAAAATAGAACTCGGTGAGGGGACGCAGTTATTTCAGCATTGTTTATTTGGCTTTGCTATATCGTATGCCATTTATTAGCAACATCATGTAAATGCAGCCGCACTACGTCTACTATCATCAGTGTAGAGCATATAGAAATCTGGATGGTCCTTTTTTTTTTTTTGAACAACTGAACCTTTTGGAGATGCTCCTTTTGTGTGTGTGTGTGTGTGGGGGGGTGATTTGGTCTGGGATTTTCCAATATTCACCAAAGTGATTGACATTTTTTGGTTTCTTTTTATTTGCTTTATGGTGAACATGCAGCGGGTAATATTGACCCATGAACATTTCTGGTGTAGGCAATAAACAATCACAAGAGTGGGGTTGAAGTGGAGACAACAGTACAACATTCAAAGTGAGCCATTTTAGTCACACACAAGTAAATACAAAACAAAAATTATTTGCAGAAAAAAAAGATTTTTTTTCTCCTGTTTCTTCTTCTTGCACGGGGTCATGTTAGCAGGGGAGTTGCTAGCGTTAGCCACCAACTCATTAACAGACGGCTTGTCAGATGGCCCTGCCATAGAAAGCAGGGTAGTGAACCTCTTGAGATGATACGGAAAAAGATCTGCATCACCATTGGCAGGATTGCAAAGTTAATCGCTGATGAGCGCGACACGGCTCGCTGCACAACAGGTTGTAGCAATAAAGACTGATTTGCGATATAGCCATTTAAAACATAAGCATACAGACATAAAACATCGCTAAGTGACAATGAGATGGCTTATAGGAAAGTAGTCATTTGAAACAAAAGTGGGAAACAAACAAACATGGAATAAGCACTGCAAAGGCCTCTGAAATCCCCCCCAAACAAATTCCATCCTTTATCTCAGCCGCTAATCCTGACAAGGGTCCCGGGGTATGCTGGAGCAGATCCTAGCTAGGGGGGTACATGCTCAACTGGTTGCCAGCCAATTACGGGGCACACCAAGAAAAACATTCACACTCACAGTCACACCTCGGACAATTTCGTTTTCCATTCACCTACCGTGCATGTTTTTGTAATGTGTTAGGACACCGGAATACCCGAAGAAAAGCCAGAGAACTTGCAATCTCCATACGAAAGACGGAGCCGGAATTGAACTGTGCACCTCTGTGAGGCGAACACGGAGGGGGGGGGGGGGGGGCTCCATTGTCCTCCCACATTCCAAAAACATGCACCGTAGGGTTAATTGTTTACTAAATTGTGATGGTGAGCGCGAATGGTTGTTCGTCAATGTGTGCCCTGCGATTGGCTCAGTCCCTTTCTGAACCTATTTCCAAATTCTTGGTATCATGTATATTCAGGCTAACGTGGCCATTTCAACAAAACCTGGCATTGTGACAGACTCTGTCATTTTGACGAGGAGGAGGCTTAGTCTAGGTTGAGATTTCCGAAGTTAAGGAGGTTGTTGGCTTCGGACCAAGCAGGGTGTTGCGCTCCGTCCATCGCTGTGGCGACCGAGTTGCCGCTGGCCAGTCTGTGGCCGCCGCCGCCAATGGTGGCGTCGCAATCGGTGCAGCGTCGAGCCTCCATAGCCCCGCCGCACTCGGTGATGACGTAGACGTGGCCGTTGGGGCACTGATACCAGTGTCCAGAGCGTACGTTCATGGCCGAAACTATCATCTTCCGCTCCTCGTCGCTGATCCCTAAACTGGTAACGGGCACCTTTCGCTTCATCGCCTTCAAGGCCTCGTTCCCTCTTTGTTCGTCTTGCTCGGTGAATTGGCCGTGCTTTCCCAACGCCTCCTTCACAATTTTCTGGGTCTCAACATCAATATCGTGACTTTTCCCGAGTTTCGCCGCCTGGCTCAAAAGGGCGATGAATTCCACCCAGAGCGTGAGCCTCTGCAATTCCCTTTGCAAATCAAAGATCTGCTGCTCAGTAAATTTCTGGTGAAAGTTATTTACCCACAATTGGAAAGTGTCTATCGTCATCCTGAACCTGTTGAATTCGATGGATGACTCGTCTTTTACGACCGCCAGGAGTTTCTGAATTCTTGTCAGGAAGTTCAGCTTGTTTTCCAGGACCCAGATATCATTCGACGTGATGTGTTTGCTTGTCAGGATACGTTTCATATGCATGTGTTGCTCTTCGCCAAGCACACCTTGGCTAAAAAGTCTCTCTACCAGAATGTTGATCTCCGCAGTGTGATTTTTCATCTCAACTTGATTGTCGCGTATCTTTTCCTTCACCATCTCTATCGCTGCCAGACTTCTGTTGATGTGAGATCCATAACGTAGGTTCTTGCGGATCGGAGTTCGACACTTGGGACATTCCTTCAGCTTGATGGCCACCCGCCCTTCTCCGTTCGCCTGCTGCTCGTCATCCATCGCCATGTACGTGTCCATGGACACGAGTTCGACGAGGTGGCCGCAGTCTTCCAGCTGGATGAAGCGAGCCTCGGGCTCATCCTCCATGCCAAAGAAAATTTCTGTGACTTCGTCTTCGTGACAGATGCGACATTTGCTCGGACACGTGTCCCCGCACAGGCCGATGCAAGGGTGGCCGCATCTCAGGGTCAGGGCACAGGGCTGGGTACACGGCGGCCGATCGCACGGCTCATGGCACAACTTGCCGCAGCTTTGGTGAGGGCACTGACAAGCGCAAGGCTCACGGCAAGGGACGCAGGGCTCGCCGCAGGTCTTCATGCACTTGCTGTGGACGCAGCGGTTCTCACAGGGTTTCTGACAGGGCGGGCAGTCGCGGGTGCAGGGAATGGCGCACTTGTGGGAACATATGAGAAGACGGTCGCACTGATGAAAACAGGGGGCGTGGAAGCGTCCGTTGAAACACTGGCCGCACGTTCCGCGACAGGCGTGTCCGCATTTCAGCTGCTGCTCACATGGGGTCGCGCACGTCGGCTCATCTTCACACGTTTGGTAGGAGCAAGCGGCCAGCTGGCTGTGGCCGCATCGTAGGCGGAAGGTGACGTTGACCGCGCACTTGCTGCTGCTGCATGGCAGCCCGCACCACGTGGCACAGCGATGGCCACACTGCAGTGTACTCTGGCAAGGCATCTTGCACGTGAAAGTGTCTGGGTCCTGGTGACAGGGAACCATCTGTGTGTGCTGACACTTGGGGATGATCTTTTCAACCGTGACTGAACATTCTTCGGGACATTCTGCATGGCAGACAAGTGGGCACTTGTGTCCCAAATGGCATATAATTCTCATACAGTCCTTGACGCACTTGTACTTTTCGTGCTCCTGGTCGTAGGGGTGGCAGACACTTGTGCACACGTGGCCGCAGTCCAAACGGTACTCACAGGGTTGGAAGCAGCCTCCCTCGGGGGCCTGCAGGAAATCGTCGGCGCAAGCGGCTTGGACCTGCCGTCCCGGGTGATTCTGACAGCACAAAGTCAAGGCTTCCCCGATCTGACCGTTCTCTCTCAAGGTACTGAAGATGTCGCTCCACAGCTTTACCTGGCCCAGCATCTCACTGTTGCCAATGAAGTAGAGACCTTTCTTGGCTCGAGACAAGGCCACGCAAACGCGATTGGAAATATTCAAAAAGCCGACTTTCGACTGCACGTTGCTGCGCACTAAAGACAACAGGACAATGTCATTCTCTTCTCCTTGGTACTTGTCCACGACACAGACTCTGACGCCTGAAAATTGGCTGGCCGGCATGAGCTGGCGCAGGCATTGGAGCTGGGCCGTGTAGGTTGTCAGGATGGTAATCTGATTTGGTGTGTACTCCTGAAGAAGAAGATAACGACACAGAGCAACGACAAACATGGCCTCGTGTAGGTTTTGATGGCTTTTGCCCTCCTTGAACTGTTTTTCAAGTTGGTTGTGCGCCACGAAGAACACGTTGGTTTTCAGACCCTGTAACAGAGATTTTAAATGCAAATAGTTATTTGGAGCTCACCAAAGGACAGTCACTTTTGAAAATACAGTACAGTGGTACCTCTACTTACGAACGTCTCTTCATACACAATTTTCAAGGTACAAAATTCCTCAACAGGAAATATTTCCTCGTTATGAAAGACATTTCAAGATAGGAAAGGTAAAAAGACAGTATGGGCCGCTATTCGCCGCTCAGAGTTTCCTGAACGCAACATACTTATAGCTGCTTTGTCATTGGCTATAACCTAGCATCTTCCTGCCATCCCATTGGCTAAGAGGGAGGGAGAGTGAGTAAAGCACGTCGATCCAACACAAACCTTAATGTTGTCAAAGTTCAACACAGAGGGATGATTTTCCAGCTCTTTGTAAATGTGTGGCGTCAGAAGGCGGGCGATTTCTGGCCTCATGCGATGCTAAAAAGTCAGCAGGGGACAAATGAGCTTTCGGTTGAAATACAATCGGGCTACACTGCAGAGCACTCCGTAAAAATTAGTTCCAACCTGTTGCTGAAGTCTGACAAAAGGAAGTCCCATATTGACCAGCCTCTCGAACATGGACACCCCCATTTTGAAGTTCCTCTCCAGATCATATTCTGTGGAACTGGGGCGTAGCTGTGGAAATATCGAGAACATGTTCAGTATTTTTGGAGGACATTTTCGGGGCAGCACGGTGGCCTTGTTCTGAGCATGGTTGTCTCAAGAGTTCTGAGGTTCTGAGGTTCTGGCTTCAAATCTTGAGTTGGGCCTCTAACGTTCCAAAAACACGCATGCCATATTGAAGCCTGTAACTTCTGTGATTGACAGGCAACTATGTCATGGGTGTGCCCCCCTTCTCCCACCAAAATATGCTGTTCAAGGCTCCAGGTCACCTGATGCAGAAGAGACGACTGGATTTACAGGTTGTAGATTGCTTCCATTAGGAGCAAGCGTTTCATGGGCAAAATTTCACTCAGTTCATTGACCTTTCCCTCTCTCTTTCTCTCTCTTTTTGGGGGGGGGGGGCATTGGCTTTTCAGTGATTCATTAACGATAGGGCTTTTCTATCTCACTACTTGAAATTGAATCAACATTGCCATCTTCTGGTTTCTGCACTCAATTACTGCCTCACTCGATTACTGCGCACTCTGACTTGAAAAATGAAAAACTGAAAAAAAAATGTAGGAATGACATGAAAACAAGAAAGAATGGACAGTGATTTTAATGCATGCAATCAATGTCCTTTTTTTTTTTAAAGACCTTGCCAAACCGAATAGTGTATTTATTTAAAATCATCAAGCCTTGACATGTGCAAGGCTTTGGCGCACTCTTGTGGCATCTTCGAGCATTGTAAACGAATAGAATGCAAAAAAAAAGAAAAAAGTAAATTGGCGAATAGGCAGAGGTTCACTGGATCGATTCGCTGTGACGCCTCTTACCTGCTGGTGGTCTCCAATGAGAATGAGGTGCTGACATGCTTGACTGAGTGCGGTGATGATGTGAGCCTCCAGAACCTCCGCCGCCTCTTCGACAATCACCAACCGCGGGCGCACCTCCTGAAGGACCTTGCGGTACTTGGCCGCACCTGTTGTTGTCATACCGATGACCTGAGGGCAGCAGTCAGGAACAATTTGAAATGATTGGCTCAAAGTGGTCAATGTGCTCCCTCTTATGAGTACCAGTCAAGAGGCGAGCGGCAGCATTTTGGACCAACTGGAGACGCTTGATGGAGGATTGGCTGACTCCAAAATCAAGTGCATTACAGTAACCCAGCCGGGATGTGACGAAGGCAGGAATTACTGTTTCAAAGTAGCATAGTAGCACCAAATGCTCAACCAAAAATGAGGTCAAAGTTGTCACTGTAAGCCACATTATGTACAGTTCTAACATTAACACCAATGTTAAAGTGAAGTGGTAAACAACGGTAAAGATTCAATTAAAATGTAGCCCACAAACAACAGTTGAAAAAGATAAGATTAAAAATTCCAAGGTTAAATGCAGATTTATTCTACTTAAAAGTTAAATAAAACTGTATGGTGCTTAATACGTGGACGTACTTGATGGAAACCTTTTTATTTTCTTCATATAAAAGTTTGAATTTAAAAAAGGAGTGTTTACTATTAGAATTTTGCAGTTGCGTAAGTGACTCAAAAGTGATGAAACATTCTTAGTTATTGCACATTACATGTTGGGAAGTAACCTGCTTCATTCTACGTGTGAGAGACAACGATTGCTAACTTTCTCGCGTGTACCTTGGCCCTCTTGAGAATATGGAGAGTCTCATCGCGTTTGATTTCAGCATATCGGTCCGCCGCCCGCTGGTATTCCTCTTCGTAGATTTGCGCTTCGTTACGGATGTCAGCTCTGTAGCGTACCATCCACAACCTGCAGGCGCACAGAAAGTCTATTTGTGAACAAGCACCACCCACATCGTCATGCACAAGATATACCTGGCTGGAAACCGTCATCCTGGGTGAGCTGGGAGGATGTCGGACACATAAATATGCAGCCATTTGTAAATGGTCAGAAACAACTAATCAGTGCAGTTCTACACTGACAGCCACCATGGCAAGTGAGCACGGGTAGGAAAACTGACCGATAGAGTCTCCATCGGTCTGCCATGCTGAGGGCCAAAACATCCAGGATTCTTTTTTCCTCTGCTTCGCTCATAGCAGTCTTGTTGGCCAGCTCTTTCACGACTTTGCGCTTCATCTTCTTCTTCTGTTCCCGTTGAAACTGAAAAAAAAGAGGGTGAAGGCGAGACACAAATTGAAACCTTTTTATTGTTGGTTATCACAGGCTTTAAAGTAGTGATGGGAAAATGGAGCTCAAAATGCTTCATGAACCAGTTGTTTATTGAGCTGCCTCACTGTTAAACATAGGGCTGAAAGCACAATGATTTGCCGTTTCTTAAACCTCTTTCTTTAAAACAACAGTGCCATCTACAGCAGTCAAAAAATACAACAACTGGTTCATGAAGCAAATATGAAGCTTCATTTGCTCATCACTACTTTAAAGCGTTTGGAAGAGAGAGCTTACCATCCATTCTTCCTCAGTCTCCTCTGGTTTTTTTGGGTCCTGATCCATGCCCATCGCCAGTATAGATTTCTGTATTCTATTGAGGCCCGCTGCCTCCCTGAGACGTTCCGTCTTGTCGTTCCTGCCACGTTCAGTTGTCATGTCTTCCTCAATAATGCGTTCGGCCTGGATCAGATCGGCCTCCTCTGCGACTTCAATGAGGTCCTCCTGCTGCAACTCTATTACAACCTCATCTGCAACATTAAAGATGGATTTGTAAATGAATTTGAGCCCATTCGGGATGTTACAAATCAATGTATCGGCATAACGTCCTGGGACGCGATGGCGTCTAATATGAGATACACAATACAATACCCTAAACATCAAGTGAGTTTTATTGCTTTGTATCATATTTGGAATAAAACATAACGTTTTGTCCATTTCACTTAGAGTGGCAGAGATCCTTTCATATTGTAATTGGAGTGAAATATATCATTTTTGAGGGAATTGTGTTCTCATTAAATTGAGCCGTATAGGATTGCATTGTATTGTAAATGCAGTGAATTGCATCTTGTTAGTTGATAAAACATATCACACTTATAAAAGTCAACACTAAAGATACATTGTATCACTCCTGGGCCATAAATAATGATTTTAAAAATAATGTTTTGTCCATTTCACTTAGAGTGGCAGAGATCTGATAAATATACAGTATACTTTTGATCTACTTTGTAGGTATGATCCAGGCCTGATTCAGATTTGAGGAAATCCACTTCCAAGCGTTTCTTTCTGCTATCTCCAGTAGACTGTCACCCATCACCGACAAGATGCTCTGTCATTGCTGGAGTGAGGCGAAAACCTCTTGTCACTCACCTTCATCCGTGTTTGTGTCCTCTGTTTCCATCTCCAGAATGCATTCGGGACCCAAACCTAACCACTCCACGATCAAACTGGACTTGCTGTTCCATATCCCAAGATTCTGCATTAACATTCATTTTTTATTCAGCAAGTTTGTTCATTTGCACGCACGTGCACACACACACGCACACGCACACGCACACACACACACGCACACACACACACACACACACACACACACGCAGTGATAAGTCATACACATGTACTGTACTTACTCAACTTTCTCAGCGATAAAGTTCGAAGTATATGTGTGAATATCATATCGTCCCAGCAACATTAACACGAATAGCCGATGTACCAAGCATTTCATGCAAAAATGGCATCTGCCACAATGCGACGGTATTGTGCAAAGTAATTTATCGAGCAAGAACAACAAATAAAATCACTTTTATATTCACTGTTATTTACTATTGGGGCCCCTTTGATGGTCATGGGGTCCCCGGTGCTATAGTTTGTTTATGCCTCGGACAGTTTAAGTTTACATTGTATTGTGCAATACACACATCTATGTGCTTTTACAATACACTCACACGTGGTTGGTGTAGTCTTTGCCAGTGCTTTTCATCCATGAACTTTTCGAGGATATTCTCACGCAGGATACCGGTTAGAGAACAGTGAAGTGCGTGCTTGGAGTTTTTTATCCCAGTCTCCAAGTCACGCAATTCTGAGTGTATCTGATCAACACAAAAGGCATGAATCAACATCAGACTTTTAGATTCATACTTATTAAATCAACTTGATTTCAACGCATAGTAAAAAAAATAACTAAATAAAAACTAGCCTTCAACTTGAGCAGTGAGCTACAGTATGTCAGTTGCCAGCGTGTCCGTAATACAACACAAGATATCAAGGTTATGAGCCACACACAAAAAGAAATTGTTGTCACGCCACACAAGAAGGCATGCTCAAATCCCACCACGGTTGCTTTTTCTGTTTTCGTTTTGTATTTACACACTAGAAAGATTTTTTAACAATTGTTATCAAGACTTTATTACTTCGTAGGCTAATGACACATGGACTGAATTATGTAGGAAGGAATGGAACTTTTGCCCCCAAAAAATAAAATAAAATAAATGCAACTTCAACACATTGACAAGCTCACCTCTGTGAATGCGTGGCGGAGATAAGATGGCTGTTGCCGTTTGACCGAATTTGAGGCAGCCAGTTCTTTGAGGTTGCAACTCTTTAGGCGGTCACTGTTGCTGCGGCCCCCCACTCGCACAATGCCCCCGTGCAAAAACGTATCGATCCCTTTCATGGACAAGTTGAAAAAAAAAAAAAGTGTTGCCACATGAATTTCAACTTAAACATATGATGGAATATGGAAGTGAAATAATTATGGGGCAATAATTGTCGCAAACCATTTACAAATGCGTCCTTCAATCTACAAATAATATAAGTAAATAGAATCCGTATTCGAAACTGTGATCACAAATGTGTCGTGAGAATTTACAAATGCGTAACTGATGTTACAAATGTGGAACATAAATTTGCAAATGTGTACATCGATTTGTACATCTAACATGGTTAAGCATGTACATAAATTCGTAAGTGTGTGACCTAATTCTCGTCGCACATTTTGTGACTTCAGTCACGCATTGTAGATCCATATTGCACATTTGTGACCATGGTTACGGATACGAATTCTTTTGACATATTTGTGGATTGGAATACGCACTTGTAAATAGTTTTGCCTAATAATAGACCCGTAAATCATGCATAAACAAAACAGTTGTCTGTTACATATCAAACCCAAAGTGGGCAAAGACCCATTTGTCATTTTTGTGTGTTTTTGCCCAATGAATGAACTGGTCCATTCGGCGATCGAGCACCAAAGTTTGACCATCACTGATTTAACGTCACATTCAACTGGCCTCACAGCTTACCCTCAAGGAACTGATCCAACGCATGGTTAGTGTAACACACGACCAGCATTGGAGAATTTCCTTCCGGATCGCGCCAAAGATTTTGATTATTCAGAAGAGCCTGTGCTATCTTTAATCCGACGTGGGTTTTTCCTAAGGAAAATCAGACACAGGAACGAAATGATTATCTCTGCGGCGTCCAAAACATTGATGTATTGATCAATTGTGATGAACGGCATTCATTTTACCAGTGCCGGGGGGTCCTTGTATGATGGCCAGCTCCTTGGTGAGAGCCAGTTGGAGGGCTCTCATTTGGGACCCATCCAAGCTAAACATCTCCTTCTTGGGCCAGGCGATTTTATCCAGGCTGTGAAAGGGTCTGACGGACTTTTCAGCAATGGATGACAAGTCAAAAATGTCGCTTCCTGTGAGGTATGCTGGCGGGTGGATGTCAGTGTTACACTCCACGATGTACCTGAAAGCGTGAGACATCGTGACATCATTTAGCAGTTGTTGGGTGGAGTGGGCACAGCTGTATCAATCAGCTAGAATGGAAAAGTGCAGCTGGCGACAACAAGAATGAAGGGTAAATTCAAGGAAAATAGAGTATACAAAAAGACAAGGGGCCCAAAGACAGAGCCCTGGGCAACCCCGGAGTTAATGGGATATTACAAATACTGATCATCATAAACATTTGAAGGATGAATTGCTGATGATTGAAATATTCAGACCAGCAGGAGAAAGCTACCTGGTGGGCTGCACTTTCAACACTGATGCAATCCAAACCATTTCATTGGAGTGACTATTTCCCTTTTACTTAAAAGTCTCTCACTACAATTCAGAATAAACAAACTACAAATAAATACTTTGTGGAAAATGGAAGATTACGGTCGTGTTGAACCATCAATGTCCAGAAATAAATGTTGACCCAAGAGCAAACGGATTGGACTCGGGATGCAGCAAAAGGTCATGAATTGAAAGTGTACAATGTTAAAGGGATTGCTGTAATGTGAGCTTCTCAAGTTCAACAGTCCTAATAAGATGCGGGGTCATCCGACCGCCTGGATTTGTTGAAGGAGCACTTTTTCCCCATCAAATGAGGTGTTTCTTCCCTGATGGCAGGTCTTGTCTGAGAGCAATTCCAGGATTCATAGGCATAAACACAGTCTAAACCTGAAGATCGGTAAACATAGATCTGGTCAGTTCCTGAATCAGCCAGGTTCATGATTTGAATCTTCGTACTTCATCGGGAATCAGGAAACCAAGGTCTCCATTAACTCGGTTCCATTAAGTCCTCGGAGTGGCTGCCGCTGAATAAACTTGGAGAGTTAAAAGAGTGATTTGGTTCATCCACTGGCTGATTCAGTTGGGTTGGGCAACGACAAAACACTAACTCGGGTGAACGGGATTACTTTAGTGAGTCAGGCTAACCGGAGTCTATCAAAGGAAGCGATATTCAATTATCAGTGCTAATTGTGACTATTTGTAAGAGCTTAGCCAAAAACGATTGGGGATCTGAATGCAAATGAATACACCCAAGTCATTTTTTTCGAAGAAAACACAGGCACGTTTGCATTTTTGCCTACCTCTGAAAGGCCATGTCATCCTCGTCTTGTTCTTGCAGGCCTTCCAGAACATATCGGTAGGCCTCAAAGTAGGCAGTGGTCTCAACCATCACAAAGGTCTGCTCTTTCTGATGGATTAAATAGGATTAGCCTCACCAGACATGCCCTGACAGCTGAAAATTGGGCTGTGCCGCATATTCCACTCATAGTTCTGAGTTTGTGTTGGTGCCGGTATTACGCAGTTTAAAAACAGTCGGTGTTGCCTACCTCCATCCTGGCCAGCTTGTATCTGCTGTCATCCGTGAACATAATTGCGACCTGTCCCTTGGTAAGCTTCTTGGGGTCTCGGTCTGCCACGGTGGCGTACAGCAAGCTCTCAAAATGATCACAGGAGAGGCAGACCAAAGAACCATAGAGCAATCTCTTGGAGTTCTCCCAGCGCACAAACTGAAGAGGGACAATCGAGGGGAGCGTGATGAAACACGGTGATATTTCACTCACTCAAGCGTGTCCTCATGTCGACAAGTACACTCGTCACAAAATTTTCCGGAAATGCGGCTTTTGGATTTTTTTTTTTGACACGGTGACTTTGACAGCTGAACTAAATTTGACCTCTCAACTTGAGAATGTAAAGACCCAACTCCTCATTGTTTGATTACGTTTTGGACAACACGCTGTTTTCGAACAAGAAGCTGATGGGAGAAATTCACAGCAGGGTTTTGATCATCAATCGACCAAGAAATGTCTGTGGACTCTTCCAGGGCCCTCTGTATTTCTGTTGCAACCTGTTGTATCGAAACGCTGAACAGTTGGACGTGTGCATTCAAAAGATTCGAGGCCAAATGAAGTTCACCAGTAAAGGTTATGAGGAATTTTAGGTTCGTCCTGAAATGTCACACAAAAGCCCAACATTCCTAACATCATGTGCGTAAAAGTAGCGCATGTTCCAAATGTTCCATCTAACCTTAAGTGGCTGGACATCAAACTTGACAACATAGGCAAGACCACTCAGCGTGCATTTGGGCGCCTCCACTTTCACATCAAAATACACAAGGATGTCGTCAAAGCGCTTTTTCTCCAGCTCCGCAGGGTTTGCCTCCATTTGCATATGACGCAAGAACTGGATCCCTTCACGGAGTCGCCGCACCAAGTCCTCCCTCATGAGCCTGAAATGTGTGTCCAGGTAGATGAAGGTGTTTGTGTATCGCTGTGAAGTGATGTTTGGTCTGAGGAAAGGCCTGTGGTCCTCTACGAACTCCTCGGCAGTCGGGTAGATGGGCATGGTCCTGAAAACTGGCTGCTTGTCCTCGTCATCTAGGTTTGGAGCAGAGGAAGCAACTTTTAAGTCCTCGTCATATCCACGCAGATCCGCCCCTTCGCCGAGCGGCAGCCGAATCGCATCTTCACATTCGGGACCGCACCAAGGTCAATTAGGCCGACATTTCCGTTACCTGTCAAATCCAACTGGAGGAGACCATAGGTGTCCCTGCTTGGGTGGAGCGTTCCTTCGCAAGACTTCTCCTGGAGGTGCTTGAGCAGACCCTCAAGTCGCGCCACCTTCTCCACCACCTCAGCTAGCACATCAACTCTTGCCGTCCTCAGTCCGTTCACGGAGGCTTGGAGCAGCGTCAGTAGCAAGCCGACAGGTTCGGCCGAGCTCGCGGGGAAGGTGGTGAGGACCTAGAGATCAAGTGTGGAAAACGTAGGGTGACATGAATAAATGAGATTGGAAATCCAGGAAACTCAGAGCTGCAATTTGATCTCCTTACATGTGTAAGAATCAGCAGGATGTATTCCAGGTGACGCGGATATTGTTCCCTGCGCTCTGGTTTGCGCTCTAACTTCATGCCTGCCAGGTAGTGGGGGAGGACGGTGCGAAAGAAGCCGGAGTCTTTTAAGATGCTAGCCAGGCGCTGCAGGGTGACTCGGTTTGAGCGAGATCTGAAGGCTTTGCTGAGCACAAGGCAAAGGAGTTCCACAAGGTCCTGCCGCATCTCGGTCTCCAGCAGCACATCTGGCAGGGCTGGGTGAGAGCAGAGGGTGAAAGCGATGGCTGACGGCTCCTTTTCGGAAAGCTCCAGGAGGGATTTAAAGCCCAGCCGGGGACCCTGCGGTGCGCCGTTTCTGCTTGTGGGGCTCCCTCCGTCACGACGACGAGTATCACCGGAGCCATCTCTTCTTTCTTTACTCCACGTACGTTGTCCTTGCCTTTTCCTGCTCCCTTCATGGTCTTTCCCACCAGTACTTTGAGGAACTTGACTTTTTGCGTTTTGACGATTACCTGAGCCAACTCCTCTCGCTCCACTTCCCCCCGTATGACGCCCTATCCGGCTGACATCTTGAGGACCCTGTGGCGCGACGTCTCTGCTTGAGAAACAACGCTGACTGTCACCAGTGGCATCTCTTCGTCCTTTGGCTCCCAGACAATTTGCTGGCCCCTCTCCACCCCCTCGACATCCTCTCCCATCAGCTTCTCTTTCCCCTCCCCTATTCAATCCGTGCCTCTTTTCAATCTTTACCCTGTCCCATAACCTCATATCCCCACCATCCTTCTCCTCACTGCGTTTAAATGCTGCATTATACCCTCCTCTCCCGTCTGCCTCCTCTTGTCGACCAAAACCAACCCTACAATTTATACTGCTCCTGTCCTGTGCGTCTCGATGTGCGCCTCTTCCTCCACCAAAACGTTGTCTGATATCTGCATATTAAGGGGGGGATATCATATGTAAGAAAACCTTAAAACACAATCAAAGGCGAGTAAAAATTAGTGATGAACAAATGAAGTTTCATGAAGCCTTTGCAATCATTTTTAACTTCCTTACATGGCACTCTTGGTTTAAAGATGCAGTGGAAATGTAATACATTTCCATTGCACTAGATTTTAAATTTACACCAAGAGCACTGTCGACAGGAGTTAAAAATGTTTCATGATGCTTCTTTTTCCCATCTATAGAGAATATGTTTAGCCAAAGATGGATTAAATAAAAAATCTCACTCTTGTTCATGGGGTTTTTTTGTCCTCGAAACATTTCCAAGGTCTTGATTGTCCAGTTTCAGCTCAGACCTAGATTGCAACAAACAGGAAGAAAATAACTCATTTGAGCAAGGAATAGAAAACTCACTTGTATTCTTTGGCATTTGACTTGGCATGACTCAGATTACATCTTAGTTTTACTGTTTTGTGCTTTCCATTGTTTTCGTTATTAATGTATTTTTTTATTGTTGTATATATATTTGCTCCAGGTAAAGCACTTTGTATATAGCGATGGTTGCTTTAAAGTGCTCTATAAATACAGTTGAGTTGAGGGCTATTTAAGCATTGGGGAGGGGGTTAGGCGCTTTCAGTTAAATAGGGGAAACAGGAGAGGATGTACTGTATACACAGCCCCATTAAATGTAAAGATATTCTATATGTACTACTCGTATTACTGTTTTATATCATCACAAAGGGAAAACGCCACCTTATTATTCACTCAAGAGCTCGATTCAAGCAAATACGACAAATAATCTTTCCAATTTCACTACCACAACTTAAATAAGCATGTCAACATGCATTAAAAACAAGATTCATTGAGAACGAACAATGGATGGCACATTAAGCTAATCATATAAAATTCAGGGTGGTGGCAGGGGCGCTCACCTTGACAAATACAAAAAAAAAACCCAGTCTGCCGCAAATTGGGCGGCCCCGCGTAAAGTCAGGCAACACGACGGAGTCCCAATGGGCACTAAAGGCACAGAAGTGCTTTATCCCCTTAAATAGAAAGGAGGATGACTGCTGTGGATTCTTTCTGTCCTTCCTGCAGTTTCACTTTCGATTAGCACCAGCGCGCCCTCTGCGGGCTGCGCGAGAGATCTGCAGAGCATCGTCAGTTTCTCTTTATCAGAAAGGGAATGAGGGGATGGCATACGCGGAAACGGCACCTCCATTTGATTAGGGATGGAAAGTCAGAATTCTCACTTTAAAGTCAGAATTCTAAGATTAAAGTCAGAATTCTCACTTTGAAGTCAGAATTCAGAGATAAAAGTGAGAATCTTGCCAACCTTGTTTTTTTTCCCTTCATCGGCTAATCCTCTTCCGTATTCTACGGCACAGTCATTCGCTCGTATATTCTGATTAACTCTATCGTAATATTTGTTATTCATAACTGAGTGGCATATTACAGTATCGGTAACATGAATAGAATTGTCATTAAACTGCATCTCATGGCCCAAAAATGGCCAGTAATTGTACAACAAACAAGCAAACAAAAAACTTACATGGGGTTTCGTGCGTTCACCTGAAGCTCCGTGGCGTGAAACTGTGGATGCTCGCCTCTGTGAGCAATTTTATAGGCGCGCTGAGTTGCGACTTCCTCGCAACTTTCGTTTTCCTAACGTCAGAGGAGCTCACGCGCACGCGCACAGAAACACAATATGTAATTGTGATGCGACAATACGAGCGTTTACATGCTGTTTGGTTGAAAAGTATAGGAAAACTCTACATGAGTCATTCCAGAAACGGAGGATAACAATTCATTTGAATATAACTATTACATATCCACTTTGTTTTTCTTATTTCTTTCTACGCACAATCTTGCTGCTGTAGATTGTAAATTTCCCCAGTGTGGGACAAATAAAGGATATCTTATCTTATTACGATTATTTTACGATAACGGGACAAAACAAAATCATCCCCAAAAGTACTATACAGTATTCCCATAGCATAATGGCACGGGGTAGTACAGTACAGGATCAAAATGTCGAACGTAAATCATGCACTGCAGCCGTAGTAAAACCATAAAATTTAAGAATATGCCGTAAAATCTTTGCTTCATTTTTGGACGTATTGGTTTGAATTGAAAATATTTCCGTTTGCCCTCCCCCCACCCCCACCCTCATAATGCGACGGGTATCGTGCATTCGGAAGTCTCTCTCTCTCTCAAGAGAGAGATTTATCAAAAATTGTATTGTATATAACAGGACGTTAAAAGTAATGTTTGCCGTTTTACTTCAGTGCATATCTGTCTGTCTTCTTCAAGTCTACTCGTTATCGTGATGTTTAAATAAAGTATTTTAAAAAAAACAACCACCCCGCTATGCTAAAAAAAAATCGTCTGACTGCGCTTGCGCGAAACTAGCTTTTGGCTGTGACGTTTCAATCTGCCACCGGTCGCCCTGGCCAACAAAACAAACATGTAACCTCACGGGTTTCTCACGTCAACCAACCGCTCAGCTGTCCAACTCACGATGGCCACGTTGGGGGAGACTTTCACGTCGGAGGTGCCGCGGCGAAGCGAAGCGTAGCAGAGCGGCTAACGACGACCCTGGGGCGGCCCGTGCTAGCCTAATAGGCTTGCCGTGCTCAGTGATCTGATGGCAGCTGCCGAAGATTAACTCTAGCACTTGGCCTCAAAAGTCAACGTGGACAGAGATGACACTCTGAAGGAAAACAGGGCAACACTTGGAAAAAGCGGAGGTAACATGAAGCCATCCAAAATTGGCACCTCCTCGTCACTGCTGAATGGGAACCAAAATGACGGTAAAGACCCTCCACTCACGAGGTGCTATTCTTTGTGGGAAACGTTGTTGTTGTTTTTGGATGTCATTATATTTTATTTTTCTTGATGTTGGTTCAAGTAGTACCTTATTGCTTACTGCGCATGTGCGAGCAGAGAAACGCTCTTATGTTTAATGTTTTAGATGACGTCATAATCGTGCGCTTTCACACGAAGGCACAAGTTAACAGTGCAAATAGATATGCAGGAACAATCAGCACGCACAGTCTCACCAAGTTGCATTTTCCTCTCGTAATCTATCCTCAGACGGACTCACTTGTTTGCATTAATCTACAAAACATTTTGACGGTTAATATTGTGAAATTGTATTAAACTGTTTTGGTGTCATAGTCTAGTATATTTATGGTTTAGTAGAGAGAAATAATATTTTACTCATTTTTATTATTTCTTTTGACGGGGTTCGTTGTGGCAGTATTGATGAGTCCATTCCATCACTGCAAAAAAGAAATCAAACACTCTTAATGTGTCATGAACACCAACTGCTCGTTCACCCTTATTTTGTGGTGCACTTTTGTGCCTTACGGTGTACATCGTCAATTATTACTTTTGAGGTCGCCACGTTGCACTGAGCGGCATGGACAGAGGCGTGGCCGTGAGTTCATTTTTTGTTGATATGCTCATCAACATGCTTCTTGTTGCCATCATTAGACAAAAGAAGACAAGCAGGCATGAAGACAGTTGGAACTCTGATTACAATCGCAATCCAAAGGCCCCAGGGGAAATGACAACAGTGCCACTGTGGATGATTGCATGCCATCTTTTTTCAGACCGCCGGCAGAGGAAGGTGGCGGACATCGCCCAGGCACTGCGGGCGAGTCCGGCGGACGTGGCGGCCCTCAGGAGGATGGCCATCAGTGAGGGTGGCCTGCTGACGGACGAGATACGCTGTCAGGTGTGGCCACGACTCCTCAATGTCCCACCCAACATCCTGGAGCAGGAGCCAGGTAATGTCCACAATTACACCGGTGTCATTTCAATTATCGTCAATATTGTCACTGACACCCCTGTTAGCCGGGCTTTGCATCTTTGGGTTTTCCCGAAAGAGCATGCAAGCCTTCAACGGGTGAGTTTTTTTCCGCATAAAAAATATGGAACTAGGTGAATTTGATCATCGTGAAAATGCCACGGGCAAAACCATGTGTGTATGGTGGTGGCAGCAAAGTCAACAAGCAGCTCTTTACTGCCACTCCCAATTAAATTTTCCCATCAAACTACGCATTTAACACAAACCAAGAGAATTGCACTTTTGTGTATGTACACAATCACGTAGCTTGGCTTTATTTATGTCCATTTAGCTTAATGCTAACAAAACAAGCCACGTATGGGCTACTGAATAGTTTCGATGTTGCGATTTAATAACCCTTCAAGCAACAGATCTTTGAACACAAATGGCAGCGCAGCACATGTAGACATCTCAGACATCTACTATCTAATGTCTGTGTAGAGCAATTAATATTGCTATGGCTTTCCTTGTAATGTAAGGGTATCATTTGTCCAGTCATACCACCCAATGACAGTTGTGCAACAATGCGGAGAGTCATCAACAACCAACCTACCAACCGCTACTTCCTAACACAGTCGGAACAGCATTGTCCTTATTGGTGGAAGTTATGCAACACTTATGGCTTCCTCCTCCCGTGCAGAGATGGTGGAGCGGGACAATAACAAGGACTACAACCAGGTGCTACTGGACGTTCAACGCTCACTACGAAGATTCCCTCCTGGCGAGTAACCCCCCCCCCCCCCCCCCCCCCCCCAAGCACAAATGACTTGGTGACGTTCACAGAGGTTAACCGGGGCGGTGCTCGTGTACGCGTCCAGGTATGCCAGATGAGCAGCGGGAGGGACTCCAGGAGGAGCTCATTGACATCATCCTCCGCGTCCTGAAGCGTAATCCTCAATTGCACTACTACCAAGGTTACCACGATATCGTCGTCACCTTCCTCCTGGTCCTGGGCGAGCGCTTGGCGACGGCCCTGGTGGAAAAACTCTCCACGCATCACCTCAGGTGGCGAGACAACTCGTTTTGACGTCTGTGTTCCTCTCGGGCAGTCGGGGAGGTTTTTTTTTCCCTTGTGTAAGGCTGCAAGAAACGAAGAGAGATAAAGCGGGACGGGACTTTCAAAATGATTGCAGTTATTAGTATCATCACAATATTGCTGAAAGAAATACACCAGGGATTTGAAGATTGGGAGTGGCAAAAAAAAAAAAAAAAATAGAAGGTTCACTTGCACAGTCCTAGCAAGAGCCAAAGGAGTCATGCTCAAATTATTGGTTGGAAAGCATTTAAAGTGTGGAAAAAGAATTGCAATTAGATAAACAATGTAACATTCTGATTGACACAAATACCAAATATTAGGCAAAAAAAATCAAGAATACAACAAATGTCAAGACAAGCATTCTAATAAATTATTATAAAAAACCTGAGAAAATATAATCAAATATTAGACAAATAAATATTGAATGAAAAAAAACATACATTGAAAAAAAAGCAATGAGACAAAATGTAAGAATACACCTTGGAAAAAATAGCAAATATTACCAAAAAAAGAGAAATTCAAGAACTAAACAAAAAAAAATCAAAATATAAAAGCTGAGATCATTCCAACAGTTCATTCGAATGAATACGGATGGGTTTTTTTTTTTTGTTTTTTTTGAAAGGCGCTTTCCTTTTGTGTTCTTGGCCAGGGACTTCATGGATCCCACCATGGACAACACCAAACACATCCTCAACTACCTGATGCCCATCATCGAGAGGGTCAACCCCGAGGTGCATGATTTCATGCAACAGTAAGGGAAGCCTTATATACTTTGCCAACTTTCAACCACCCAAATTGTCCACACGGTTTGGCACATGTGCCACCTGCACAGATCCGCACACTAAACTGACCAAGTGTAATTCAGCGGCTCGGTGATGAAGCGCTGCTTCTGCGAGGGAGAAAAATGACAAAAATGCCGGGCAATTGTTCAAGAACACCGCCACCGGTTCCGAGGAATTGGAAAAGTTGATTTTCAACATTACTGTTCTTCGACAAAGCAATGACATGAAACCACACACAGTCCGTCACTTGGGTCAGCAAACACGACCACTTTGTTGTCATAAACCACACTCGAAAGATGCATATTGTTGCAATTACCAGGGCGGAGGTGGGCACCGTCTTCGCTCTCAGCTGGCTGATCACCTGGTTCGGCCATGTTCTGTCAGACTTCCGCCACGTGGTACGGTTGTACGACTTCTTTCTTGCCTGCCATCCGCTGATGCCCATCTACTTCGCAGCCGTGGTGAGTTTGTTTTGCTGGCATTCTTGAATAAACGACTCTCAAGTACTGCCTTCAACCTCCATCAAGAGACGGAAATTTCATAGCATGATTTATAGTGACCACAACTAATCGATATTATCACAATATTTAAAACTTTAAGGATATGCTGTTGGTATTGGCAAAACTCAAAGTACAGTTGCACAATGGAATGAGATGCAAGACCTTAATTCTCCAAATGGCACCCAAAAAAATATTTTATAATGGGGAAAAAATGTGGGATGAAAACAGACATTACAAAAAAAAAACAACTTGCATTGAAAAATACTCGATCGAACTAGACTATGACAAAGGTTCTTAGAACAGATTACAACAATGACAAAATATGAAATATTACATGAAAAATACAAAGGGATTTTGTTATCGTGGGATCTTGATCATTTTAGTAACCACATTTGTAGTTGATTGAAAGGTAACGTGTGTGTGCGCGTGCGTGTGTGTGCCCTACAATAGATTGTACTTTACAGGGAAGAGGAGGTGCTGGAGTGCGAATGCGACATGGCAATGGTGCATCACCTGCTGTCACAGATTCCCCAGGATCTGCCCTACGAGACACTGATCAGCCGAGCGGGAGACCTCTTTGTCCAGTTCCCTCCGTCCGAACTGGCCAGAGAGGCCGCCTCGCACGATTGGTAAGTCGCCGTCACCCATTGCTTCCATGGGCCCATGCGGACCTTTTTCGACATGACGGCACCATTCAGAGTCAAGTCCAGAAATATCGGTCCATGGTCAGAAATCACAATCCATCCACGATCTGTACCGTTTATCCTCACAAGGGTCGGCACCCGCAAATGAAAGCGAAAAGTCTGCAGTCCAAGCACATTGCAGTGATTTCGTTTCAGACCCGGTGTGGTGTTGTTTTGGGCCAAAAAGAGAGAGCCATTGTGTCCATGTCCTATTTATGGACTTGAACGTACCTCCGGGTGGCGGACGCTGCACTGACAGCACGTGTAAACTAAACGAGGCGGGCCTAACATTGTAACCTTTTTCCTCCTCTTCCTCAACCTCCCAAGCATGGCGACCACCACCTTTAAGGACTTCGACTTGGCCTCGACGCAGCAGCGGCCCGACTCGGTGCTCCGTCGCCGGCGGAGGCAACTGCAGCAGCAGCAGGAGGCCCTGGAGCGCTCGGCGGTGGCCCGGCCGTCCGTGACGCGCCGCTTTGTTCGCTTGGCGGTGATGGGCCTGACGGTGGCTTTAGGGGCGGCGGCGCTTGCTGTGGTCAACACCGCCCTGGAGTGGGCCCCCAAGCTGGACCTCTTTCCATGAACCTCTGAACTCCCCCCAAGTCACAAATGAAGGAACTCTTGAAGAACATTACAGCCCCCCCACCCCCCCCCTCGCTCTTCGAGGGGGACACGGACAGAGTCCTGCCACAAAATTTGCGAGGAATTGATGGCCCTCGTTAAAAAGGTTTATAATTGCTCATATGCGCCACCAGATAGCGGCAAAGCATTGTTTTTGTGAAAGTGACACTCCTTGTGGCTTGTTGAGGTGTTTCAAAAAGAGCACAAAATACATGCACTGTATACGTTAGATTTCAGGGGATAGAGTCCACAGGAAAGTTCCCCCCCGTGGAACCTAGAGGTTATTTTATACAGGTTAGTTTGTGAACCGTAACGAAATGGCACTTAGATATTGAGGTTCACTCCAATTTCCACTGCTTCATCGTCTTTCCAGCTGGACTTGCGACATTCCCCCCAGCTTTCGGTGACTTTGGTCATTTGTTTTTAAAACGCGAGATGGTTTTGCGAAAAGCCGAAGAGGTTTTCGAGCCACCGGAACACCGAGCGAACACGACGCTTGAGCAAAGAAGCAAAGACTGACTTAATACGGCATGTTAAAAAGTAATCACCGAGTGGTTCTCGGGGGTGAAAAAATAAATAAAAATACCAAGCAAAATACAAAATGGCATCGCTTCCCAAGTTTCCATCATCATGACCAAGAGAAGTTAAATTAAAAAATGGTCTCTTTTAAAAGTGAATACGTCTGAAACTAGTCAGGCTGTGATTTTCATGTACCACTCGAGGGTGTTGCGAACCATTTGGTGAATGCGGGGCATCTGACGTCTCGCAACCTGTCAAATCTATCCGTGTGTGTGTTATAATTAATAAGCACTTTTGTCACCGCTGCTGGAAGGAGCACACGTTTTTAGCCTACAAGCAAGCCGGTGCTGACCTTAATTTGTTTGTTTTTTTCAGCAGGAAGCGCGACGTTCCGTTGCACTTCTCAATTTTGGAGATTGAATTTATACGACTGTCGCTTGTCGGATCACTTCCACACAAAGTTTTCTTGTTCATGTGTATGCCACGAAACATTGGACAACCAACTCACTGCAAACGTTTTTTTGTTTGTTTGTTTTTTTTCCTGCTGGGATTATTTGTCACAATGGTCTTTCCCAGAATGCTCTGAATTATTTTCCGTTCATTCATGTCGCACTACATTTTTGTGCGGGTTTTTGGTTTAACAAATATATCCTACGTAAAGTTGTATTGTACAAGAGAATGTGAATAAACCACATTATTGTCAAAATACCTTAAGGATCAAGAATAATAGCACAAGGCCAATACTTGTTGACAGGGTGGACATTTTTGACTGATAGCATTTAATGAGCACACGGCGGACCGTAAGCAAAGTGTAGTGTTTCAATCAGTTTATTTTTGACTGAATTCAACCATCTCGTTATTCGACCATGTCATGAGTGAACATGTGAAGCTTGACAACCTCAAACTACACACAAAAATTAGGAAAATAGCTAGTGTGCAACTATCTGCTGTTTCAGAAAGACAAAGTGCTTGTTGTTATGTGAGAGGCCACCTCAGCTTTAATTTAGTGCATCATTGTAACCTATGATGTAGATAAAAGGCATTCCCTGATCACTAATAGCTTAATTGGCTGTGTAGAGAAGCCGAACACAAAAGTGCAAGCACATCAGTGGCAGTTCATGCAGTTGGGATGGCACGGCAGGTCATTCACTCTGCATTGACAGCCTCCTGATGTGTCTCCTCTGCCCTGTTGGTCCAAAAAGAAATATACAGTACAATTGTCAAGTATGCAGCCTCATTGTGATTCTTTTAATGGTGCGTGACATGTTCTTACATTGGGCCCCCAGCGAGCTTGTTTGGTCACCCAGCAAATTTCCGTCTTGCACACGGAGCAGCGGAGCCAATCGCAGCCGTCTTTCTTTTGGATAGTGATGTCGCAATGTGGACAATTCATGGCCTTGCCGCTCCGGAGCATACCCTTTGAAAAAAAGGCAAACGAAGAAGAAATGAAGTGTGAACTCCCTTCAATCGACTGAAGGCCAAGCGTTATAAGAGGGAGGGCACTCCTCCATCCATCTGTTTTCGACAGCTTCCTCCTCACTTGGTTTGTGGAGGAGCTGGCAGTTGAAGCCAGAGTGCTCGGAGAAAGCCCGCTAAAGCACAGGGAGAACTCCAACCCCTCCACCGCGCTGCCCGTCACTTGAACCACGCGGCGTATCGTAAGCGCAGCCGAATCCAAGTTAGATTATCCGTATGTTACCTGCAGCAGTAGTTGGGTCTGCTGCACCACGTGGTCTTTTTCCGCCCGGACGCGCAGGTCATCTTGATACTCTTGACAATTCATGTCCTTGTGAATGGCCTACAAACGAATAAAAATATGTACTGTATATGTATAGATCACGTAATTAATCCCCACAAAGGTAGCCCAAATACAAGACCGCCCCCCCCCCCAAAGAAAAACAAAACAAAAAAAATCATGCAAAAAATCTACCTTGCAGAGAAGGCAGTTGACCTGGCTGCAGAGTTGACATTGGAAATGGTTGATTTCGTCCTCATAGATGCACCTATGGAAAGCCATTTCAGCATTTATTCCTTATGTCGGACATCCATCTTAAAGGGAAACAAAAACTGCAATTGCTGCTCTAAATGTGCTCTTCTGATTACTATTGCATTTGTGTAATAAGAACAAAGCCTATTCATCAACCCGTTTTCAGCAATTAATTCCACGCTGTCCTTTTGTCCTGTCCCACCTTTGCTGTCAACTTAAACTGATAATGTCAAAATGCTCTCGGGCTCCAATAGTGAATGTCACGTGACTAAACCCAGAAAGCGGGTGGGCTGGGACGTTCGCAATGTGAGCCCAAGGACACACACACACACACACGCACACACGCACACGCCTCAAGCTTAAATGAAGTTCTCCATACAGCACTGAATGCTAAATTCTTGTGGAGCGAATATTGGGATTTTCAACATGCTCAAAAAGATTTGGCAGCAATATGCCATGTTGGCAAGCATTTGCAAGCGTCACCGGTTTACACACCAGCCTCGACAGTTGGGGGTACGGCAGTGAAAGGTGTGGTCCAGGCGACTCTCAGCGACGCTCAGACGTTGTTCCAGGAAGTGCTCGTGCTCTTCCGCTGTGAGCAGCTGCAATGGGGGGGGGGGGGGGGGCGACGACAAAAAAGAGACAGAACACTTAAGACCTTCGATTTACAGTCATCTGGCACCTAGCCAATACAGTAATAAATATTAGCCGTGACATTTCAAGTACACTTGCGATTTTTAGGAATTTGTGCAAGTAACCAACTTGCAAGTGCTCATGTATTGTAAAGGATTTACAGTTGAAATGAAATCGAAGGATTTGAATCCAGATTCAGATCCAAAACGGCAACAGCGCCTTTTAACCATGACATCCCTTCAGCGTTGCCAAAGTTCGTCAGCCGGGCTCACACTGACCGCTTTGATCTCTCGATCGACGAGCTTCATCTCGCACTGCTCGGGACAGGACACCTCAGCATCGGCACAGGTGAGGATGCTCCCTCGCAAACATTCCCTGCGAGAGACGACGCAATGGTGGAAAGATGCAAGACAAAAACGGAGGGGATGATGGGATGCTTTGCGGAGGCCGCGTGCTGAGTCTGACCTGCAGAAGGTGTGCAGGCACTCCCTGAGCACCACACCCTCGCCCGGCTCCAGCGTAGAGAAGCAAATGGGACAGGTGGTCTCTGAGGTCGTGGGAATGAGGCTCAGGTTGTCAGTTTGCACCAAGTTCAAATAGTTTATTTGCCGCTCCGCCTGCTGAACCTTCGTGGTCAGAGAAAAAAACGTGCTTTTTAACTAACGGTGCTGCCGATATACAGAAATCGATTTCTGACTGGCTCGGTACACATTCCACAGCGAGCCCCGCAATAATTGCTGTCTGAAAGTGACGTCACACTTTTGGGTTTGTCGCTCATGAGGATCTCATTTCGGGAAAACGATGACTTTGTTAAATTTACGAAATAGAAATGATTCTATTTTTCCATGCGTTACCGAATGCATTTTCTTACTTCAAATATTGCGTTTGGGATTTTCTAAAATGACTTCACTCTTGACCTTTGGGCGTGGCTCCTTGAGACTTCTTTTTTTGAGGAAACTGCCTGCCACGGCGACGCGGCTTACCTCTTTGAAAAAAATTGTGGCCAGATTTTCATTCTGAATCCGCCTGGCCTCGTCCCCGACCGGTTTGTGGCCTTCGGGGACCTGGTAATCCTCTGGCCTCTCCTCGTCGCACATCTGACATCCGGGACGAGTTGGCTTGTTGATGAACGTACAGCGAGGGCACTCCCAACCGGGCTGAGAAAGACAACGCACGTGCCTCAGTTTTGTCGGCCCGACGACAAGTGGTCACGTGTGGGACGAAATGCTAACCTGAGGGGTGCGAGGTCTTCCTGGGGGAGGTGGTGGAGGAATCACTTGAACTGTCTCGGTCGACTCCACGACGCCTGACAAAGAGATTGCAACCAATTGTCTCCACTCTACTCATTGTCATACAATTCATGCAATTATGCATGATATTGTGGCACGCGGCGCACGCCGCTCCAAGAATTTGTCCTCCTCTTGTTACTAAACAAAAGTAGGAAATACCATAGTAAATACTATTAGGCGTGATTGGTTCTGCATCACATTTTCGTGAGTCATCAACCACCAGCCACGCTCCCTTGGGACTCTTTGTACGTGGCGCCTCGAAATGTTGCTTCCTGATAACAACGCAAGGGTTTGCAGCGAGTTGGGATGAGGGTCAAGGGTCAATCTCAGGGTGTGTGAATCTGAGTCGTAAACTGTCATTTATTTGCTGCCGTGCACTTCGGTAGCGTCGCTTGGTGTGCACCGAGACTTACTCGTGACTTTTTTTTATGTTTGGACCCGTGCGCCTGAGTGTCCGCTATACTCGCCTTCGGGTTGCTGCGGCTGTTTGTTCAGATGAGGGGCACGGCCTGACAGGAGGAACAGGAAAGCCCAGTCGCCGTCATGGCGAATGCCGTGACTGCGCAGCGTCTCGTGGTCGCACGCCAGCCGCTTCCCAATCACCCAGCGCTGCAGCGCCGGAGGGAAGCCAAATTTCTGGTCGATCTGGGACAGGAAATGAAATTGCATATTGGCACGTTCGCGACCACAAAATGTATTTGTGACCTGCTACATGATGCCAATGCAGTGAAAACGTGTGTTGCAGAGGGTTCAAATCCGGGCTCTGGCTATATTTACAGATTGAACTATGAACAGATGAAATTCAGTTCTAAGCATTTTGTGTTTTGCCGCGCATTTTTGTGGCAGAGGGAAAGATCCCTTGACATCTACTTAATGGTACCTCGTCTTTAAGCTGGGAGATGGTCATTCCGCATGAAACAAGAAGAGTAATCGGTATGGCGGCATCAGACTGTGCGTCCTCCACACCCACGACCAACCTAGAAAATGCAATAGGGGGCGTCAATCACAGAAGACCAGTTGGACAGACGAGAAAATCGCCGGAAATGCACATTTTGTTGAGCTGTTCAACAATCTGTGAAAAGATGAAGTTTAGTCGCACCTAATGGAGTCTTGAGTGTGGCCCTGACTGCCGATGCTGACGCACACTGGCAGAGAGAGTCGGCACAACTCCCGGCTCAGCGTGACCGCCTCCTCTTCATTCCCAATGCTCAGAGCTTCACTCAAACGCCTTGCCAGCTCCTCCGCTACAGGCAAAGAAGAAAAAAAAAGAGATTGGAGCTGTCACCATTAAATGGCAAAGAATTACCATGAAAGAAAAGACATCGAGTGGTGCCTTGAAATAGGAGTGACCCTACTTGTGGTGGCACTGAACTCAAGTAGTTTTACTTTTGTTTTATTCATCAGCTGCAAGGATACTGTAAAATCGGATACAATGGCAACCAAAAACGTGCACAAAATTAATTAAGGAGGAAGATAAAAAACAATATAGTCCGTATGTTGAGCAAAATCAACAAGGGCATGCTGGGCCAATCTGAAATACATATTTTAAGCCATCAAGCAAAATTCTCGGCCCTCCAAATTTTTTATTTTTTTTCAGGAGACCCCAAAAACGGCATGATTGGGTCATAATTTGTACACATAAATAGAAATAACACCCACACATGTGGACTAACCAATACAATAGTTGACCCTTGTGGCAAAAAAAAAAAAAAAATGTGACCCATGGTGAGGACACCAGCGAGTTGGCCGAAAACTTCAACTGCCATCCTGAAAAGTTCATTCATCATACTAAAAATGAGCGTCTCGAAAAACACATACGATATGTAATCCAGATAACAATTTAGATGAATTAAAAACTGCATACCCACTTCGAAAGTAGTAGTTGGTGTTGCTTCAGTAGCCATGATTTCATCTGCAACACAAAACCGAACCCTCGTGTTACCTTGAGGTGTCAAGTCGAATAAAGGCAATCTCGTGCAGGTAAATCAACACAAAAGAGTTCAAAACAACGGGATAAATAAATAACTGAACCGATGAGTTGGCGTCTTCCACTAACGTCTTGACTGACGAAAGTGAAAGAGGTTTGACACCAGGAAGAGAAGACGTCACCTTTGTGGAATTCGGCCGAATCGATTTCACAATATCACTTTGAATTTTCCTGTAGTTAGTTAGTTTTCACCGGTGGCAATGGAAACCAGCGCGCTCATGTCGTTTGCTATTTCCTCACAGCTACACACGTCGCTACGAGGACTTTTACTCTGTTTCAACGCAGCCGAATCCACAGCCTAAGTTGCATTTGGCTCCATGATAATCGTAACGTGACAGTTAAAATTCCGAGATTGTGTTTTAATTGCGGTTCACATACAAATTGGTATTTTTTTCAATGGTATAGTCGTCTCACACCATCAACGGCGACGCCGGGTGACATGAATGCCTCCACTGCTGTGTCCGTATCTTTAATCTTAAATAAAGAATGTGATGGTGATGGCTAATTAAATTTGAGACGTTCTGCTAACGTGAGCTCGTCTGGCTCGCTTTGTTTATTCGGAACAAGGCAGGACTGTATTCCTTTTGTGGTCCAGAAGGTGGCCGTGTTTGCCAAAAGTTGTCTCTCTGGCATTTCGTACTGTCATTGAACGTCTCGCATAGGGAAATAAGCCTTCCTTTCCATGATTCTGTAGAAGTCGTTGCGAGCAATTTTATTTTGTTTTACCTCGGCCGAATTCACAACCGACGTCATCGTTGGCTCTGCTACTGTCACATTGTGACATCCCAAGTACGAATGGGTGTTTTTATGGCGGTGCGCGTCCAACCTGTTGTTTATCCAATCATACAGTCGTATCAAAAATAAATGGCGAGCTCAGGTGACAAAACGTAGCTTTTTTTCATCATTCGGCTGTGTTTGTCTTTGTATCTCAAGAGTGTAGGTATAGAAACTAATTTAACAGTCATTTGTCAACTACTTCGCTTGTCTGCAGCCAGGCAAGTTGGTTTACTGAGTTTCACAGCTTACGTACTGTCATTGAACGCATCGCCACTTACAAAAATACACACGCGATAGAATTTTGTGATGCATCTTGTATTAATATTTCTTTTTATATACTATTACATTTATAGTTCATACAATCATTTGAAAATAATGTACCGGTTTATTTAAAATGCTAAAATGTAAGGCTTTTACTCTGAACTCAAACCCGCCAATCGCAGCGTCTCCAGCAGGGGCCGCTCGCCCTTAAAAGTTGCATCTCACCTGCACACCTGACACAAAACCTCCGAGTACGTGGCCCGCATCGACAGCCCCCCGACACCGAGGAAATTCTTCCTGTCGAGTAAAAAACATGTTCGCCTGCACGGAGATGATCACCATGTGTCTGCAGTCGGCCAAACGCAAACATGTTCGGGCTCAACAGCTGCAGCAGCAGAATCAGCAGCGCAGCAGCGGACGAGGTCTCAGCATCCTTCACGATGTGAGTGATGCATTCATCATAATTGTTACTTTTTGTGATCCATTTGGGGTGGGAAACGGGACGCCTGCTTATGCGATGGCCGACGCCTTGCTGCGGTAGATTTGCATTTGTGATGATGCACTGACAAAGGGGATTGAGGACAGTTTTTGTGTGTGCTATGCCACTCGTGTTGTGCGGTGTACTTGTGTGCTGGTCTGCAGAAGGGCATCATGAAGAGTTGCATTTGCGTGAGAACTTAAATGTCTTCATTGAGCTCCATTGTGTGTATGTGTGTTGGCACTATGGAATGAGTGAGTGATTGACAGAGTTATTGATCTGTTTTGATTTTTGTGTGTGTGTGTGTGTGTGTGTGTGTGTGTGTGTGTGTGTGTGTGTGTGTGTGTGTGTGTGTGTGTGAGAGAGAGAGAGATTTTCGGCCTGTATTTGTGTAGACCTTTTTCTAATATTATGTCCCTCTTAGCCACAACGAGGTAAGCAAAAAGAAAATACAGTGAACCCCTGTCAAATTACGCTTCCCTCTTCACAAATAAACGTATTCACATTTTATTTGTGTGGGACGTAGTTCCCGACTGAATCAGTCAGCCACTCATGTTTTTTCTCTTTTCTCTAAAATGCGCAAAGATGCCACTATATGTTAGCAAAGCCCTTCCCGAATTGGAAATACAGAAAGTACAGTCATTGGTGTCAAGTAAGCATTTTGAAGGGACTAAACTTGACTTGTGGACAAATAGCTGCCTGAGTAATTAGTGGAAGTTGCAGACTTTGTCATAGCTCACTCATCTTGCAACGATACCCTTAAAACTAAATGGCTGGCAGCTGATTTGAAATAAAGAAAGAAAGAATTACCATAAGTGGGCATGTACATGCTCATTCTTGTCACATTACCGTAGGTGAATTTGTCTCGAGTCAAGTGAGGGTTTTTTTAAACATCATCAGGCATCTGGTGTCCATAGCAACTGATTTGACAAAATCCTCTCCAAACATCGTTTTGATATGTCGGCATGTGCTGAGGTCAAAGACGTTTTCCTTCAAAAGGTCCGAAGCTGATCAGACCTTGGTCATGATGACATTGTCCACTTTTTCTTCCCTTTTCCTCTGGAGAAAAATAACCCTCCTCATCACTGCTCGAGAAATACATGCGTTCATCACGTATTAATTGTGACGCAACCATAATCTTTTGGGCGGGAAAAACGTGATGTTTGTGATATGCACCCGTTCAACCGAATGCTCTCCCGCTAATTAATTCTGTCTTCTGTCCCGCTTTTAGATTTTCCGTCGAGCTGACAAAAATGGTGAGCCAACGTTTGATGCTTCAAGAATGAAAAATGTGTCCCAATGCTTGTGTGTCCTTTCCACACGTTCTTTAAAAAAAAAAAATCTAAAAAAAAAATCGTATTTTTCCATTCGTCGTGTTCGCGGGCACCTGTTGCAAAGTTGGGCAAGTTTAGAGGGTTTCGCTGGAACTGCCTTGCCTTGCCCAATGGGGGGGGGGGGCAAAAACTGACCTACTCTCCTCTTGAAATACCCAAACAGTGAGGCTGAATTGAACAGAGGATGAATTATTTTAGTGTCTTTTTTCTGTTGATTTCCTTGGTCTACCTTTTGGACATCTTTGACTTTGTTGCTCCACCAATGGTTTATTCGATGTTGTTTACAACCCTCAACCTTGCGAGGTTGAAGGGGATGTCAGCCACGCAAAATCTCAATGGAAATTGCTTCTTTGAATGAAAAAGAGCTCTGCAAGTATTGTCATACATTCGGTAGCGGACCAAAAGTCGTTAAAAAAAAAAAAAAAAAGAAAAAGCATATAATTCATGACATTCTACACTGGAGACTCGAGGACCATTACTGTAAAGAGGAATGCTGAACCGTAGAACGGGGGGTTTTCACTTAAGGAGCTGCAAAACATCACAAAAGCACAGATCTTGAAATAATACGAAGGACGACAACGAGCCGCCAACAACCCAGTTTGCTGCCGGCCTCATCCATCACATACAATTGAAAATAATCCTCCTGTGTGTCACGTAATAACTGGAAACGACGTGCTTTCCCTGCGCCTTCTGCGCCGGCCGCACACGCCCCGCTCTATTTATTTTCTGTCTGGCTGCAGGAAGGTGCCAAAACAAATCAAGACGCGGCAGGCGTCGACGGGGACGTTGTTCCATTTACGAGCGACGGCGTCCCTATGCTTCGAAAACCCCAATTATTGCCGTGAGTCCAGCTGATGGTTGCCAGGGCGGAGCTTCCAGCCAAAGGTGAACTCGTGAAGATGTTTTTATGAAAATCAAGTCGGCCGGGTGGACTGTCACGACCATCCCGTAAAGAGTGATGGATCGTTTTAGATTCTGAAGGCGTATCGGAACCACAACAACAATCTCCGTTCATCAATCTCCGCCATTGATGTTCAGAGACAGGCCGCGCAACGATCACACGTTCTTCATCTTGTTGACAGGGGATGCGATTGACCTGTCGCCATTCAGACGACAAAACTGCTTTGTATTTGATGAAACGGGTGAAGATTTCACTTTAAATACATTTTTGAGTAAACTGAGACCGGATCAATTTATTTGAATGAAAAAACAAACAAACGTGATTTGGCTCAATACGAGTTGGAAAAGACGAAAAATGTCACAAAGTTGCGGTCATGGTGGCAAAAGATGAAGCCCAAGTGCAGGGAAGCTTGGAGGCAAGACCGCCAGGCAAGAGTCATCTCCAAAAAAGAATTTATTTTCAAAACAGAATAAAAAAGGGCAAACAAAGCAAACGCAGTTATCAAAATCCTGAATTCACCGAGTCCAAGAAAAAATATGCTTCAAGCAAACCCAGATTATACACCAAGACAAAAATAAAAAGCAATTCTAAACACGACTCAATGAACGTGACACACGACAGCAGCAACAATGAACCGACAATGACTGAGAGAAAGCGGGGAACTAAATACATTGAAACGGATGAAATAACGAGGCACACCTGGACGAGGTCGGAGGACCTTGGGTCCCATTTCAAAAGCTCAATCATTTGGTTTGTGTTTCTTGAGATCAATCCCTTACAAACTTTGCAAACGTTTTTTTTTTCCTTTGAGCGTAATGGAGGAGAAGAAGAGTGATGGCGCTTTCTTCACCCAGGCAGCACAGTCGCTTTCCTCATGCATGATTCATTTTTTTTTCATTCCAGACTTGGTATAGATTGCAGCCACGAGGAATGAGAAGGTTTCCTCCTTTTTCGGCGGTTGTTTTGTTGTCGGTGTCAAATTTATTTTTTATTCTTCTTCTCTTTTTTTAATCGTCCTGATTACCACAGTGATGCTTGGCGCCAAATTCTCTCGAAGCATTCTTAGGGCGCTCGGCCCATTTGTCTCGGTGAAATAAAAGCCATAATGAGCACTGCGGCGCTGTGAAATGAAATGGATCAGCATTGCAGCCAATTCACCGTCCCGCCGTCTCCCACCCGCAAAGCCGTTGAAAAATCAAACAAACAAAGGAAGGAAGGCGTTGACGAAGCACTGACGTGCGCGTCAGCCGCGAACAAACAAGCTAATCCTCCACCTGGCGATGCATCTGAATTTCGCCTCCGCTTGCTTTGATCCCATCTGGCCGCGGCCGTCAGACGATCCGGCGGGATTCAGAGCGCCCCTCGCTGTGTTCTTCATTCCAATCTTGCATCTGATGTTTGAATAACCTGGTTAAATACTCCAAAATTGCAACCTCATTTGAACCTGCAAAAGTTGACTCGATGCAACTTGACTCTTGTTGGTTGTTGACGACATTTCTCACCTTCAATCCAATCTTTGACCAAAGAAAACCATTGCAAATCGTGAACAATAACCCGAAGTTTTCATGCTAACTCTCTTCTCATCAACTCCCTTAACTCTTACATCAAGGTAATATGTCCGTAAAATTAAAGTAAAAAAAAAAAAAAAAAATTCACAATAAAGAATGGTCACCAGCAAAGTCAGAATGCTTCCGTGTTTGCGCGTTTGAAATACATTTTTGGCACTGTAGAAAAATGGACACCGGGAAAGAATCCACTGAAAATTGTAACGCAGCCATTCCAAATTTTCTGGTGCCACTTTTCGGAGTTCGTTCTTTCCCCCCCCCCCCCCCCCCAGTGACCGCTTGACTTTTTATTAAAACAACTACAAGCTCACTCTGCACGGACAATTGTGTTCTCATTTTCTCTCCTCTTATCAAATCATTTTTATTGCGTGAAATGTTCAACTCATCGCCTTCTATGGTTTTGGTTCGGATGTGTAACTTAATTGCCCTCATCTTACTTTCGCATTTTCATTGTGCCTTTGATGCCTTGTGTAGCAACGTGAAGGTGTCTCCTGGTGGCTTACTCTAGGTGTCGAATGTCAAGATGTCTTCTTTTTTTTTTTTTCAAATCAATGGCCATTGTCCTGCTCCCTCTAATGTGTGCGTCTTGGCCACATAGAAATTGATTTACTGGACAGAGGTCCACGCTTCCTTTGCATGCATGCCGATGCTCATGCTAATGTTTCGCTGTGCGACTGTACTGTTGGTTGCGGAAGAGTTGGCTTCCTCCATCTGGCGGTGCTGGAAGTCTTGTTACTTTTTTTTTTTTTTAGGAGAAGGAGAAAGCGACCGCGGGAGCAATAAAGATACGTAACGAGGGCCTGATTTAGAGGAACTCGAGGGGTGGAGAGGGGGGGGGGGACGTCGGGGCATCGCATCGTTGTCAGTATGGGTTCAGCTGAACAGATGGCGCCCTTGAGGCTTCTGTCTCGCTGAATCAACCGAACTTGACAGGATCGTTATGGGGCAGACGTCTCGTCGGCTCGGGATGAGAAGTGCTGCAGAGCCAAATGAAAACGAGCAAGGATTGCACCGGGCAGTGTTGACAGTCTGCATCTTTTTCCAAGTAGGGAGCACTTATGCTTGTTTGTTTTTTACCACGTCACTTTATTAAAAGTGAATGACTCACCAGCTCCCCAAATTGCTTTAAAATGACCGTTTGTGTGACAGACACAGATTGTTGGTGGTCAAGGAATGGCTCTTTGCAGATGACATCCGAGCCATTTACCTTATTACCGCTGAAAGATGGGCTCGTTTTCTGCACGTCACAGCACGCCGGATTCACCGTTCGGACCCGGGAGTGGCTAATTGGGAGCTTTTTGTTGCAGAATTTGCTAACGGCAGGCGAAACAACACCAGGCTGTCGATCACTGACAAAATATTGGACATGCGGGGGATGATCGTGGACAGAAAAGCAATGATACGCTCTTGTGTCAATGTCAGAATTCAAAGTACTGAATCTCGGAATGGCGACTCGATGCCGCGGCGGCCATTTCTACAAATGGCACAGAAGCCGTCTTCCTTTTGATGTATTATTTGCTGTTCCCAGACGACGGCAAGCTGTCATTTGAAGAGTTCAACGCTTACTTTGCTGACGACGTCCTGACAACGGCCCAGCTGCAGGAGCTTTTCTACTCCATCGACGGTCGGCAGAACAAGTGAGTTTGATACGACCGTTGATGCACCCTTGCAAAGATGCACTGTAATCAGGATTCACCCGAACGAGGACACAAGCTGTCAAGCTTCTGACAAGGATAACAGTGATTGATCTCCTGTCCTGCTTTACCTTGTGCAGCAATCTGGAGACCGACAAGCTCTCAGGTCGGTGCTCATTGTGTGACATCTTCCTTCGTACATCTTCCTTCAGCGCACATCTTTTGGCCTATTTGTACTTTTTTGAACTCCAACCCTGCGGTGGACTGTTTTTCTTCCACCAACTGTAATTCAACCGTTGACTGCCACCGATGCATATATATATATTCGTCAAGTGTATTTTTCAACAGGGGTGGGTGTGGAAGAGAGTCTTGCTCCAGCTTGACTGTGAAATTTTGGTTTTTAAATGGCTGTATTGACAAATGATGATAGTTTTGTATCTGCCTTGGATTAGATGATCCACACATCTTTTGTGTAGAAGATTAAAATTAGGGGGTGAATCTCATTTTTTCACGTCAATTTTGAGGGAGAGAAAAAAATGCCAACACACAAGTCGGACAAGTTCAGGCATTTATGTGTATGTACGGTATACATGTCATATATTTGGGCCACAACATGAGGTCTGCCTGCTGATGAGTTCCAATGCAAAAACAGGTTGTGACACTTCTTTCCTGTGCATAGACTATTTTTCTCAGCACATCGGGGAGTACCTGAATGTCCTGTCAGCTCTGGAGAAGCTCAACGTGGCCATTTTAAAGGCCATGTATAAAACTAAAGCGGTAAGATTCTATTTGGAGTTGCATACTGTAGCGATTACAATATAATGTGGAATATTGTGTATTGTGATATATATATATATATATATATAGTAAGTAAATATTGTTGAACCATTTATGCTATTAGGCTAACAATATGGTTCCTTGCCCTGTAAATAGCTTTGATTGTCCTAAAAAAAAAAAAAAATCTTGCAAATTGTAACAAACAGGGCGGCCCGGCAGTCCAGTGGTTAGCACGTCGGCTTCACAGTGCAGAGGTGCCGGGTTCGATTCCAGCTCCGGCCTCCCTGTGTGGAGTTTGCATGTTCTCCCCGGGCCTGCGTGGGTTTTCTCCGGGTGCTCCGGTTTCCTCCCACATTCCAAGAACATGCATGGCAAGCTGATTGGATGCTCTAAATTGTCCCTAGGTGTGAGTGTGGGCGTGGATGGTTGTTCGTCTCTGTGTGCCCTGCGATTGGCCGGCAACTGATTCAGGCTGTCCCCCGCCTACTGCCCGGAGACGGCTGGGATAGGCTCCAGCACCCCTCGTGAGGATCAAGCGGTTCGGAACATGGATGGATGGATTGTAACAAACATTTGCTGGGGGCCTTTATCCAGACGCTCACCAAATTAATGTTTTTTTTTTCAAGGATCCCCACAATGACTTCAGAATAATTTGAGCTGCGAACCGTAAGTCAAATGTGCTCATTAGAGGAGACAAGCGGAAGGGAAATGTGCGCTGCATAATTGCGCAAGCCGCCTTAATGAGCTGACCTTCCGCCTGTTTGAAAGCGGCCCGAGTATCGGGAAAATCCTCTGAGGGTATGCCGCCCATTGCTCGGTGCGTGTCAAGCGTTTGTTTTGACAAGGAGCTGCTGCGCTGTTGCACAACGTGTCAGCAGGATTCCTAAGCGAGGTGGCAGTGGCTCTTCGTGTTGAGGGACAGGAGCAGCAATTATCAGGCCTATAGAGTCTGTCTCAATCGCATGACTTAATGCGTCATTTGTGTGTCAAGACAATGACGTGTAGGGTTGTGTTACTCAGAGGTGACAAAGCACTTGCTACTGGTAGCTACAGTATGGAAAAACAAAAACAACTGGTAAAAGTAGGAGTGGTGATCTAACACCTGTTGAAGTGAAACAGGACAAACTCTGAAATGAACTTCAGTACTTATTACCTTACATTGTGCAACCCCCCCCCCCACCCCCCAAACACTGTAAATGTTGCTCTTTGCTTCAAACCAAGAGCTAGCTAGCGTTTTACGCTAGCTAAACAAGCCTCGTGAATGTTGTGAACTGAATAGCAAAGAAATGCTAAATGTAGCCAGTGAGTAATAATGGAAACAATACTCCTGACCTGTATTTATGTTTCAGATGAGGTGGAGATTTTGTGAATGCCAGACGATGCTGGTTTTTCGCACAACACATTGGCCACGAACCATTCTTGTCGCTGACATTATCAAACATCACCATGGATGGCAATAATTCATGTCACCACTGCCCCCCCCACACCTCCCACCCGCCTTATAAGTCAGTAAAAGTCAACAGCAATTGAGATCTCCATCATCCAAGATCCTTTTCTTTGTTTTGGTTTTCAGTATGTTTTTTTTAATCATCCAAGGAGGTCGAAAAAAAAGTAACGAATCCAGTTTGACAAAGTAATGTGTACGGAGTTCACATATCAGTTTTCAAATGTAGCGAGTAACATTAAAACATTGTCAGAAAAGTAACTCGACTGAAGAACAGATTAAAAAAAAACACTCAAGGAAAGCGACAGAATATTGCAATTTTTGTGCCTGAACAATGATACATGGCTTAATGTGTCCGTCTATTTTCAGGAGTACCAGAACTCCAGCGTTCTAGGCCAGTTTGTGACCCGCTTCCTGCTGCGAGAGACGTCTACACAACTGCTGTCGCTGCAGAGGTCGCTGCAATGCGCCATGGAGGCTGTGGATGAGGAAAGCGCCCCCAGTTTGTCAGTATCAGCGCTTATTGTTTGTTTTTTTTTCATTCCATTCCACCTGTCAAGTTTATTAACACTGGAAAGTAAAAAAAACAAACAAACAATGATGTCAAGTCAGCAAGATTTGTCTAGCTTTTTGAGGCTTTGGAAAACAATAGACCAAAGTCGTAAACAAATCTTATGCAGTTAAAAAAAAAACCAACACAAATATTGTTCATGAAAATTGAGTAATGTGGGTTTAGAGGAGCTTTTTTTGGTGCCTAATTTCCTACATTCTGGTGGTGTATTGTAATTGCTGTCATAGGCTGAATAATAGCCAAGTTGAAGGACATAAACAGGTATACGATCCGAAAGGTTATTGCAAAGAGAAAAGAAGCCCGCCCCTGCCACGATAAAGACGTAAGCGAGGATGGCCTTGGTAGCAAGCAGTGAGCAGCCTCAGCTAATGATTTCACGTCCCACTAGTTTTCTTTCAATATCTCGCCCAGGAAATGGTGGAATGTGCAGAATTCCAGTTCAAACGGATGTCTGGCTAATAAGCTGGACTGAATAGGGCTGAATAGGGTGGATTTGTGTGTGTGTGTGTGTGTGTGCATGCGTGTGCGTGTGTCTGTGTGTGTGTGAAATTTGGTATGAGTCATTTCTGCTGCATTGTAAGGGCTCTTTAAAACACCGCAAACAATTAATAATGACCAAGGCTGTTATGAACTTCTGGATGTCACACTGCTTTGATTTAAAAAAAAAAAAAAAAGTATTGCCACATTGTTGTTCTAATGCAGGTTGTCAGTTTCCACCAACAAAATTTTGGCATAATTTCCTGTCGGAAGTGAGGATGGAAATATTCCAGGTTGGAAACCTTGCACGGGTATCGCAGTTAGTCAATTTTTCGTTGGCCGTTTCATTAACTTCTTCTGGTTTCTTTTTCCACGTACATCATGCGCCGATATTTCCCTCAGCCCTTTCATGTTCTGTTGTGTTTGCAACCCCTTTTTTTCCCTCCCATGGTGACAGAGGAGAGGTGGAGACGAGGGCCCAAAGCTGTGGTCACATGGTCCCTAACGCCCTGCCGAGCAACGTCCCCCCGTACTCCCAAAACACGGGTAAGCACAATATGAGCGAGACCAGCTTTTCAAATCTGTCTTTCCTCCTGAAAACTGAGGCTTCAAATACTAAATATCCCAAAACAGTTCCTGCAAATGTATGCGCCATGAGAAAAAAAACACATCGAAATAATTGCGACAACTTAATAATAATCCACGGTCAAAAAATAACAAGCGCACTTCATGATTTGTAGTGACTGTTTTTCCCTAGATGAGGAAGCCGAGTGGAACTCTCAGATTGGCCGGCTCCAGCTGCTGTTGGATAAACTGGAGTGTCAGGTATGAAACGTTGAGATTGCGCCACTGTTGCCGGATTTGACGTGGAGCGCTCTTCTCTTCTTGCACTTCCCTGAGCCATCGTCACTTGCCAATGCAACCACACGCCACCCGCCGCTTCACGCGCAACTCTTTCATCCTCGCAGCGGGGATCCACATTTCAATATCGCAATGCTTCAACTGCCTGCACACAACTCGAACCTCAGAACACACACACACACACACACACACACACACACACACAGTCTCTCTATTTTAGTGCCGAGTCAAGTGTGTGTGGTCTCTTGCACACAACGCTGCTGAATCTGATGTTCCAGCTGGTTCGAAGTGCAACGTCTACTTCTTGTTCACTCATAACTATCACTCATTTGCTGGAACTCCAAAATCTATTCTTATTGTTGTATGTCAACATGTGTTGTTCTTTTCTTTTTTTTTTTTTTTAGAATCCAAAGTTGGAGCCTCTGAAGGGGGACACGATCATGTCTACAGCCGTAAGTCAACAAATAACTTTGCAAGTCTGATATTCATTTTGCAGCTCCTTTTAATCCTTGCTTTATTTTGAGAGAACTTTATCAAACACCCAATTAATAAAATGAATGTAGTGTAGCTATGGAAAGTATATCTACAGAGGGACAGTGGCAACCTTTTTGTTTGTTTGTGTTTGTATGTGTGTGTGTTTGTGTGTGTGTGTGCTTAAGTGAAGCCTGGCAATCTTGACTTATCAGTCTAGTGGAAATGCAAAATTAGAAAAGGACATTTATAGAAATAGTCTTGCAGATGAATTAATTCATTGTCAGAGGTAACCATGGTGACAGTTCGATGAAAGTAAATCCAACAGGAATATATCAATGGATGTTTTTGCACATTTCCGTGCCGACTGAAATCCTATCGACCCTCCGAACGCAGCCCGCAGTCTGACTCACTGTGAAGAAGGATGACGTTGAAGGCCGCAACGGACCTGAAGTGCTTTCATTTTGTTGTCTCGTTACCAACAGAACATTCTGCTGGTCCAGAGGAAAATGGCGGTGAACAAAACTGATCTTGACAACTTCGGCAAAGTTCTCAAGAGCTACGTCGATGCCACGTCGGCCCACTCGGACAACCTACAGTCAGTATCCTGTCATAATATGTCAGCCCATTGTTCAAATACACGCTGGACAAAAATATAATAGATGTGGTATGATTTGAAGTAAATGAAGCAAATGCTATTAGCTTTGGAAGAGTTGGGAGGCTGGGAGTGTCGGGCATGCACATGGGCTCCAGGTGTTCCCGTCGGGTTTCGTCGGAAAACATTTTTGACACTTAAAAAATCTCACCGGGCACCCACGGCAATCACAGCCTGTCACGTTTGCTCATCCTGTCCTGCCACGTTGTCTTACGACCATCCCGGTTCGACGGCGGTGGCCCGAAACGGAAATGAAGAGACCACCATGTCATGAAATTAAATTAAAATACAACTCATGCAATTGCTAGAATGTGACCTCATACAAATGAATGTAATTTTATCTTCCATATCGTACTGTGCATGATTGTGTTTTTATTCCTTAGATGTTTACTTAAATGACCAACTGACAGTATTTCACAGAAATTTGCTGTTGTGCATCTCTTACCTCTCCTTTCTTGACTTCAGCGTGTCCGTGCCAAAGATTCCGGGAAAGTCCTCTTTCGTCATTTATGAGTTCTGGCGAGACCGCCTCTCCTGGATGAGGTCAGTATTAGCGCTCAATGTGTTTGCTGGGATATCGTGCACATTACATTTCAAGCATTTCCAAAAAAGTCTGATTTCTCAAAATCAATACATCATTAGTTACCCAAAATATATTTGAACTTTTTCCTTTCACTTTTCAGCTACCTGCAGTCCAGCAGCAGCAAAGCCTTCCAGCGCTGCGTCATCAACATGCTGGAGGACACTGAGATTGTGTCTACAATGTTGCTTCCAGGTGGGGATATACGTAAATGTGTGTCTGTGGGCGTGAGGACGTCACTATCACCCATTTGTCTTGTTTACATGTTTCAAATTTGGTAGCAATCAGACAAAATCGGAAACAGCCAAACTGACCCGAAAATTGACGCTTCAAAACAAGCATGGCTTAACTTTTGGGTATGTGTTTTTGAGGCTTTTTTTTTTTTTTTTTGTGGGTCTACTCGTGATAGAAATGGGCTGCAGTGGCTGAATTTTCAAAAAAATGTATTTCTGAATATGGGAAAATACTCAAAATGGTGATTTAAGTGACCTAGAAATAGCAACAATGAAGAAATGAAGCAATTTATTGTGGGAGTGAATGTCAGTATTTATTTTTTCCTCCCCTGCAGCTTCCTGGTGGATTATGACTAACAACTGAGTGTCACATCCGCTGCCTACAATGCTGTCATACGGGAGCTAGAGCATCAAAACCCATTCACGCACATGGCCACACGCACGCGCGCACACACACACACACACACACACACACACACACACAGGAGAAGAATTCAAAATGCATCCACGTGTTTGAAGGCTGTGTCACCATCCTACCTGCTCCGCGAGCTGGTTGTCATCCCACCTGCTCATTATTTTGCTTTGAGATGCTGCACAATGTACATCCTGTGTAATTGTGTACGAGTGGGTTGTAGAAGACATTTAACTTCCAAACATGCATGACAGTAATAAAGACTTTTTCATGCAATATGCAGTCGGTGTACACTGTATTTTCTGTCTGTACATTCTATTGGAGAAACCAGGGATTCTGATTTAAGAAACTTGTATAAGACTCGACTTGACTATACTTACAGTGAAGGCACCAAAGCATTGGTATTATTGGTTTGGCCTGAGTAAGAAAACAGCAATTTAGTTGGTTTTGTGTGTGTGTGTGTGTGTGTGTGCGTGTGTGTGTGTGTGCGTGTATATCGTCTCAAATACTTAATTCACTACAAGCTCTCAGGGTCCACTCCACAGTGTGTCCCTTGTAACATTTTTCAAGAAACTATCAGAGTTTTGGCCACAAGACGGAAGTAAACCTCCTGAGCAGACAAATTTAACCTGCTGAGGCATCAAGAAACCTATTTCATCATAATCGTTACTAATAGGTTTATTATTGTGTGATATTTGGGAGCAAATGTCGTCTCTCACACCTGTGCTTGGTGCTCACTGCAAGGGGGCTGCCAACATCTGTCATTCTCTCATAGCGTTTCATAGTATATTTAAAAAATATGGACACGGATATACATACACAGTAAACTACATATATTTTAATCATTTCCAATTTTGCATAAAGTAAGCCCTAATTGTTTATGGGGAAAGCCATGGGAAGTCGCGGTGTATCAAAGTGCCGCACCACCACCTAGAGGACAATGTGTGATCGTGCACACTCACCACAAAACCAAATGATGAACTCAAGCGTTCAGAAATAATAATAAAAACAGCAGAAACAAATCTTTCTTTATCAGCCTATATTCCTTCAGCTAAAGGTTTTGTATTTTGGATAACTCGGGGTATGGTGGGGCCTGAGGCCGTGGGAGAGGTCCAGAAGAGTCTTCAAAGATGCCCCCTGCCTCCTCCCAGCAGCTAGCTAGCTAGCTAGCAAGATTTCGGAGGTATGTGACAAATCTGACGATTTAAACATTATTCTTGATTTTCCAATACGACCTTTATTTAGTCTTTTTTCTTATTTTTAGTAACACGCGCACAAATAGATTGAATTGATCTGTGAGCATTTGAATGAGATTGATACATCAGAGAGAGAGAGAGAGAGAATATCGTTCCATACTCTAATAATCAGTTTAAGATCAACTGTCTCACAAGCGGCGTCCATAACACAGGACTGCTTTCTTTTTATTTTAAAGATGACTGCCGATGCATTGTAAATCAACGAAGATAAATTATAGCGAATTTTACACCGCCCCCGTGTAAGCAGTTCTCCCACAATCTGCTAATGTGAACTCTGCCATCAACAATCTATAAAACTGACAAAACCCGAAAACAAACCAGGTGGATAATGGATGTCAAAAATGCAGACTCGGATAAATGGTACAGAAAACGTGCAGAATTCGAATTTTGTTTTATCGTTGCTTGAGGAACGGAACTCCATCGTGAACGGTCGTGAAACGAACAATTGATTCATGATTATGTAATAAGGGGATGCGGCCATATGGTGTCGCAACTGCACCATTTGCAAAAGTTCTGCTGCTGCTCTATGTGAACGATCATCTAACACAGATGATGAAACAAAAAAACACTTCACTTGGCCGTCCACAAAAAAACAATGCAACTAAGCATTTCCTTCATTAAATCAAATAAAATCACATTAATATTTGTATAGCACCTTTCATACGTAAATATGCGACACAAAGTGCTTCCTTCCTCATAAGCGTCATTGGTGGGCCTATCCCAGCTGATTTTGTACCCTGACTTTGTACCAAGCCATACAAGTACAGTATATTCATATTCATTCAGTCATTCATATAAACAAATTATTTTCCCCAATAATATTCCAAATATTTATAAATTCATACAAACCTGTGCATATCCCCACTCTCTGTTATTTCATGCCCTTTTCCTCTCCTTGTACATTAAAATATGCGGAAGCTATGCTGGCCAGAGCAATCTGCTTCTTCCTCGACAATCATGCCATGTTTGTGATTCAATCATTAAAAAAAAGTCCTGTCCATAATGATAATAAATAATAAACAAAAAAAAACACAGATAAAAATGTTGCAGTGAGTTGGCATTTGTGCGCCGGTCAATAAGGTGCACGGCTATGAGTCACAAACTGTAAAGGCCTTTCATACTTCACTTAGCAAGGCACAGTGCGCTGTTGACCCTGTTGATGTTTTGTGTTATCTAACATGCTCAGGTCAAAATAACCCAGGAATGTTATCTCTGTTCGTAAGAAACCAAAGTTATAAGAGGGCTAAGAACGCGGAATGTATTAATTTCGAAAAAAAAAGCACGATTCAAAAAGCCCAAAAGTTATGTGTGCCTGCGTGATGCTGACGAACAAACAAACAAACAGTTACAGTATTTCAGTCTGAAAACAATATATTGAACCATGACCATGAGTGTGCAGGTAAAGCCCCAGCAGTTGACTAACTAGTGATGGACAAATGAAGCTTCATGAAACACTTGTGTTGATTTTTGGTTTTGTCTTGGTTTAAAGACGCAGTAGGAATGTAATAAATTTGTATGTGGTGTTTGACCTGTTGGTGTTGGTATGAAATCACGTTTTTTTTTCACATTTGGATGACATCTTAAAGGTAAAACATTCAAGCAGTGTTGTTTGTTTGTTGTTTTAACCAATAAAGGAGCTGATTGTAAGCACAACAAAGTCTTGTCTAGCAGGTGTAAAGAGGACAGGCCGTCGGATGTATACTTAACAGGCCTTTCCTCTTCTCGAGGGGAGGGAAGCAGGGGTTATTGGGCTCTGGAAAATGTATTGGTCGAGTTGTAAAAACAGCCCCCCTCCACCCCTACAAAAAAAAAAAAAGGAAAGGAGGAGAGGGAAAAGTTTGGGGTGAGGGGAACCGGAGCTGTGGCCTGCGGATGAACCCATCGGGGACTTTGCTTGGCGGGGTCATTCCAAGTTCAGGTCTTTCCCTCGCTGACTCTGCGAGAGCGGAGGAGCTGTCCATGGCTGAAGGGGCCTGCTCTTGACGGCCTCCAGCCCCTGCTGCCAGCCCCCCCGGGGCCCTGTAATACAAACCCATTTCCAGCAGGGGTTCTGTGCAGTGTGTGGGGAGTGCACGGGTGGTGGGAGCCATTTAGATACACGCAGGTCATTCTGAGGCTGGGAGGAGATAGGAGAGCCACCTCCGCTGATCAAAAATCACCGGCCGCAACGTGACATTGTTAGTTTTTTTTTTTTTTTTTAGTCTTTGGGTTGCTGTTGTAAAGCAGCACTTCTCAAATTGGGCTGCACGAGTCATTGCTTTAAGCTATTAAGTGTGTAGCGTACACTGAAAGAAAAGCTGTGTTGAATTTATCCATCCATTTTCCGAACCACTTTATCCTCACAAGTATCGCGGGGATGTTGGAGCCTATCCCAGCCGTCTGCACCGAGACGAACAACTATCCACGTTCAAACTCACACCTAGGGACAATTTTGAGTGTGCGATCCGCCTGCCACGCATGGTTTTATAATCTGGGAAAAAAACGGAGTACCCGGAGAAAACCCACGCAGTTGTTGTCTTTATTTGTAATGCACAAGATGGCGGTTATCGTGAGAAATTATCGAGAGAAGCGAAAGGGTAAGGAGAGGACAGCCACCTCCGCCAATAAATATTGCCCGGCAGCAACATGAGTCAGTGATGGATTCTAACTCCCGTTCTTTGGCCTGCTGTTGAAAATATACGGTAAATGCAATCCAAACAGCTGCACAAACCCTCTTCAGGATAAGCGGTGAGGAAAATGGATGGGTGGACGACCTCACAACTCTCAACATCCAGCAGATAGAGCACAAAGACTCGTAAACAACACGAATATTAAATGTTACACAGCATGGCTGGCTGGGCTGAATCTTTTCATCATCCGTTTCAATGAATTTAATTACCCTGCAATTGCTTCCGTTATGTGAACCTCTAACCGTACTGTATTGCCATCATATTTCATGGCCCGTTATTTTGGCTCTTGTTTTGAAGTATTTCTTTTATGTGTGCACTAGAGCACAATACAGTATCTGTGTTAATTAGGGAAATGCTGGTGTCATCAATCACCGTATTGCAATGACCTCACATTGCTCTCATTGGAGCAAAATTAAAAAAAAAAAAAAGCAATTGTATCATTGACGAAACCTTAAGCTGAATTCTAAGTTAAAAAGATGATTCACTTTAAAGCTTTATTTTCTTTATGTTAAGTGACGAAAAATGAGCATGTGGCAAGCTCCAAGCATGTAACCCGGCAAAATGTCAAACGGAGCCCATCTCTTGCTGCAGAATCACAGAGCAAACAGCAAGTCTGGGGTGGCCAACTCATCAGGCAATTTGCACAGGCCGCCCAGCATGGGGCCTTTGAGTGGATAAATGGTCCCTCCCAAAATGTCAAGCGTAAGCCTGAGTGAGAGGTTGGCAGGGAGTTAATGACACGCCGACTGGTGGGCTTTCGAGGCCCCCATGATGTTTTTGCCTTCTACGGTTGGGGAGGCGTATGTTTATCAGTGATGCCACTCAGCAGTGCCAGTAGATTCAAATGCATTGATAGTATTTATAGCTGATTAAAATGAATTGTACTCATCTGAACAGAGCATCTTCCAATGACAAAATTGGAATAATAAACACCTCCCAAATCAGAGAGGGAAGTGATGAAATACTGTGTGAGTCATTGCGGGGAAAAAACGGCTCTGTTGCCAAGAAAGTAACATTAACATCAGCGGTGCATTTTTACATAAATAACTTTTTATTTTAGGAAGGATTAAAAAAAACCCAAAAACGGTTACCCTTGGGAGGTTTGTTTAAAAATATTCAACGGAACAGATAGCGGCGTATTGTGCAGGCTGACTGTGATCTGGTGAGGAAGTTGACATGACAGTTGGACATCCGTGTGTGACTGATTGTCCCATGCACGTTTTCCGACTGTCGGTTATTCCTAGTCTGTTTATTTCCAATGTGCACGGTGGCACTCACGGAAGGACTCACACGAGCCTAAAGTACAGCAAGCACCTCAGGTGTAATTGGGCCCGCGGCACAGCTTGGATTGTCCAGTGTGAGTATGCCCTAATGTTGATGGACCAGCCCAAAACAATTATGTGAAAGTTAAGTGCAAGATTAGGCGGCGCTTGGGAGTAAGAAAAAACAAAACAAAACACAATAACTACAAATAAAATGGATCCAATTTCAATACAGCTTATCCTCATTAATGTCACGGCTGAGCCCGACTCTGTCCCAGGTGACTTTTTGATGGGAGGCGATGTACAACCCGGACTGAGCTGCCCGTAGTACCAGTCAAGAGGCGAGCAGCAGCATTCTGGACCAACTGGAGACGCTTCATGGAGGATTGGCTGACTCCAAATTAAGGTGCATTAGAGTCATCCAGCCTGCATGTAACCAAGGCATGAATTACTTAATTAATTCAAAGTGCTCTTGAGAAAGGGGAGTAACTTGATTGTTGACCTCTGCTTGTGCATTTCCAGCCAGAGGTACAAACTTATACACGCGTTTATGTGTGCCTCCAGACACACTGTGTCACCGTAGGGACAGAAAATAAGGTGAAAATGCCACAGAGAAATCAATGCATTCATTTGGCTGGTTTAGCGAGTGGTAACGTAAAACGGCCGCCGGTGGCTTCTCCGTTTTCTCACTATGGCAAATAGCATCACCGTTGATCGCCGGGCATACGAGTACTTCTTGAAAGACACAGATCAAGTTTCCTTGCGAAAAAGAACATGCACAGAACACAAACCAATACCCCATTCGAAGGAGGTAAACCGATTGAGTTTACATGATCCAATATTCGGATGAGAAAAGGCGTAAAATCCGAATGAGAGCATATATGGGCCTTTAAAATCCCGGACAGTGCCAATATTTGGGTTTTACAAGCGTTATTGCATGATGCGTGTAAACATATCATCACTAAGGACAAAAGCCCAGAACTTAAGAACTTGCGAGACCAACCTACTAACCGCCTGCCCACTGTACTGCCGCAACTGCAATCCGTTTAACTGATAAGGCCACACAGGTTCCTTTCTGAGTCAGCGCTCTTTATTCCTTTCTATCAAAAAGATTCCATCTTAATTAGTATTGTTATTTTGTGCGCGCGAAAGAAAAACAACCTAGTCATTTCCAAGAGGCCGATAAGCATGTTAGGGACGTGCGGAATTTGAAGACCCTTCGTCTCGATGTTGGCGGGGAGATGCCAGCAGACAGACTGTCTTGTTGACAAGAGTGCGATAGAAATGGAGAGCCAGGAGGAGAAAGCAGGACAGGCCGGTGAAGTAAACAGCATCAAGGGGGAGAGGTTGGGACAAGTTGCGAGGAGAGAGGGAGGCGGCGAGCCAAGGCGGAGGGGGCACATGGGGGGGGGGGGGTGGTGGGTGGGGCTTGAGGGCGACGGTGAGGTATAAGCGGCGGGGGCGAATGGTCGGGGTTGCTTTCTGTTCACGAGTAGAGGACCTCCCCATGAATTGTGCAGTCGCGAGCCGGGTCATTGGGGCGAGGTTGTCAGAGCGTGCCTGAAACAGTACACCCGGGGGTTCAGCCAGAGTTCACACACTCGGCGTGCAAGATCCATGTCCCACTGCCATGCAGCGCGTGCGTGCACGCACACACACACACACACACACACATGCACACACATCAACTCAATCCTGACGTGTGTGAGTGTGCATAGCACAAATAGCCAAATAAGCAGCGAAGAAATATGGTTCGGCCTTTTTGGCTTTGAGCAAACAGTCTCATGATGTGCACATGCCATGAGTGACGTCTTGTTTTCACACCAAGCGCCTGCAAAGTTTATCTAGAGGAGACACGGTCAATGTAAATACGCACACGGGGAAGTGAAAAGTGGTGGGGGGTGGGTGTGGGGGTGTCACGGTGGTGGAGCAGATGCAAGCAGCGATACAGCGGCGGTCACAACGCCGTCGACGGCGCGTCGCAACTCAGCGAGGGAGATTTTCTTTAATTCCAGTCAGTGTGGTTTTAAATAGGAGAGGCCACTAAGCCAGATTCCCCTCTGAGTGACTGAGCGCTTTGTGGGAAAGCCGTCTGCTTTCTTCCCATTGAAGACAGCTTGGCCCATTGTCAAACCCAGAGCTTGACCCGGTGTTGAACCCAATTGTCAAACTTGTCGTGGAGCTTGGGACTTTGGTGCTGGGAGATGTGGCGGGGTGGGGGGAATGGAGTTTGGCAGGCCGAGGCGAAAGTACTTGCCGTTTTTCCAAAGTGTCGTGACTTCATAAACTGCAGCTAATTTGCTTTGAAAAAGGTGGAGTTTCCTGTCCCTGCCTTTTCGAAGGCCTTTTTGATGATGGCCACCTTCCCCTCTCTCGTGTGTGGATTATGTGTCATCGGAAGCTTTTGACGGACAGGCCCAGCTGTGGCAGTCAGGCGCCAGAGCACCACGCCCTCCAAGTCCAAGGCAGACACAAGGTCCGGCCGGGCCCAGAACAATCCTGCCTTTGTGAATCTACTGGAAATCATCAGGGGCATCCAAATGACCGTAAGCTGCAGATACAAGCCAGATGTTGGAATTCCTCGACTCAGTTCAATCTCAGTCCAGTCTGGCTCATCCAAGCCCGGCAGCGCAGCAGTGGCAGAGCGGTGGGCGGGTCTTTGGGATTATTCTGTTATACGAAACCAAACCTTCAGCCTCCGCAGAAGGAGCGGGGGAGCTTGATTTGCCACTAAAAACCAATGACTCACAACCTCCAACAGCGAGACGAAAATAAACGATGACGACAAATGTCACAAATGTCATTTTTCAGTTCTTACCTCCTCGATCTTCGGCCCTTTTGAAATTGCTTTGTTCAGAGGTCAAATAAATCCACATTTTGGGAGAATTCCCTTACTCGTTATATTTTGCAAGCTTGAGGATCCTTGGCGAAAATGTACGTTTTTATGGAGGTTGCAGGTGTAAATTTACACACGACCGGACTAACAATTGGCCCCTCGCGGCTGAAGCCAGAAGGCAGCCGTCTGATTACAGACAACTGTTGTTTGTTTTGGCTGACGACACCGTTGTCAGTGTATCATTTATAGAACAAATTTCACTGTTTGCATCGATCGTTCAAGACAATACTACCAAACGTCGTTACAACATACCTCTAGTGACATCACGAATCTGTACAATAAAACGTTCCGTAACCATTTCCAATAAAATGGCCGCCAACGACGTTGGCCGTTTACCAGACGTGTTTTCGGACCATGCGCTCAGGACCGCGCCGTGCCTCCGGACGTACAGCAATGGACGAGTCGATCAGTCGCGTGGCTAAGCAAGGGAGTGGAATCCCGCGCAGTACATTTTGCTCATAAGCAAGGTCGCGGCAGCAGTTTGTTTCCCGCGGTTCGTTGCAACGAAGGTCTTCTCGCTATTTTGTGCGAAAAAATCTGGTTGTTAGGTTATAAAGGTGTTCGTTGTAAGCAAAATCGGCAAATGGAAAATGAATGACGTGACATCGGGATTTTGAAATGTGAACGTTATAGCGGTGGAAACGGATGCGGGTTACGTTGAAATGAGGTTCGACTGTCTTATCTCAGGATCGTGAAGCCCGACTGACACAGGTTAGGTTCTGTGCATTTAGTGCTTCTCCCTACAACCACTTGTATCTCTTCCTGGCCTGCGGGTCATTGGTAAGGCTTTTCTTATTCTGGGGTATGACATCATATGACCACACAGAAGCTACGAAGGAACAAAACAACCAGAACTATGCACATCATGAGGCCTACTTATGTCTTTGGGATGAATCTCTGAAAATGAGAAGAAAAATCGTGAGAGTTTGGGCGTATGACATGAACAAGTCAGACCCATGCTAACTCGAATGTTTTCTGGGGGGTTGGGGGGGGGGGGGTCTTTAAGGCTCTCCTGTGAAGCAACATCTTCTCTACAGAAGGCCCAAGTAACGGCTCTCCAGAGGGATGCTTTCATCCTGACGTACACACGCTTTGTGTTTGGTCTGTTTCCATTTAGCTCGAAGTTCAGGTGTAGTTCAGCGAGGCCGCCCGCCTACCCACGTGACCCGCATCTCGGCGTCGGGCTCGGGAGGCCTTTGTTTGCGTAGCAGAGCTCTGCGATCTCACTGCAGCTTCTGTGTCAAGAGAAGCAGAGAGAGGGAGATGGAGTGACGTCTGCGAAGTTTGTCATTCATCCAGCTCGCGGCTGCCCACGCCGCTTCAACTGAGGGCATTCCGGAGTCGCGCAGGTCTGAAGGTGTCCACGCTAACTTGACTGCTGTTTGACTTTCCTGTCCGCACTCCTGAGATAGGAGTACGTCAGCCATATGCAAGTCAAAGTCAGTGTCATGTCTTAAGTTTCAAGTTTCAAGTCCCAAGATACTGTGGCAGCAAAAGACAAGACGTTATTTGCGCCATAATTCACAGAATCTGAATACAGTTCTATTTGCATGTCAGCCACTTTTATTTTGGAATGGTTTCAAATGGTTCCCTTCAATGAAATGCAGAACCGACATGAAGCGCAGTCATTGTTTGACCAGCTACGGATGAGTTCAACCATGAACTTAACGTCATTTACCCGTTTTTGAGGATGTTGTTGTGACGGGCTGAAGTTAGACGTCACCGTCCTTGTGTCCCTTGGAACCACGGCATGTTGCCATTCTCCTTGTTCAGAATCAGAATCATCTTTATTGGCCAAGTATGTAGAACACACAAGAAATTTGTCTCCGGTATAACACGCTGCTTTAGTATCATCATAAACAAGGACATGACAAATAAGTATGGAAGGACATTTCGTAATATAAGTGAACCGTAGTTGTGATTGAATCGGAGCATAATCCTTGACTTCAAAAGTAGTCAACTTCAGAGCTTTCTTCATGTGTTTCATGAAGGTGGCGTAGCGGACTGGTGGGTTGCCAGATTTACAACACTGAAATGATGAAAGGCTCAAAGAACCCGGGAACTAAATACAAAAAAAGGTTAAAAACAAAATGATGAGACAACAAGGCACACCTGGACTACACAGGACTGGCTGGAGGGAGCTGATGGTTGCCCCAAGGAACATGCCTGATGATAGCAGAAGGAAAGCAGCAACCTAACTAGCGCACAAGATAAACTAGCCACAGAAACTCAGGACATCATATCAAACAAAAACTCAATCTAAAACTAAATCTCATCAAAACACTGCAAAAGCACAGATTTTATTGTTACAGATTTCTAGACTAAGCGCATTTCACAGAGTAAGTATATTTGTGAGGTAAATTCAGATGAGATCATTTTTTCCACCACAATTTAAAAGCTAGATCTATTTTGACTTTTTTGGGGGATAGTTTGGGCTCTCGAGGACTGGACTTAGGCATCCTTGTTCTACTCTCGTCCTCAATGATCAGAGATCCTGAAATCACAGGGTATCTATCTATCTATCTATCGAGCTAGCTAGCTAGCTAGCTACCCAATAGGACCTCATTGTTGAGTCATTGTTTCAAGTGCGTTGTTAAATCCTGGCGAGAGCAACTGCGTCCTCTGCGCGACCCACATCCAATTCACCTTGAACAAGACCGGCTCGCGAGCAAAAACACCGCCGGGTCACAGAGTTCACTCGCGACTGTGACAGTCTTGCATAATAATAAATCAATCTCGGCGAGGCCCGGCCTGTGTGGGAAAGAAGAGTTTTCAGGAGCGCTCTGCTGCTCGGGTGCCCGGTGGGCTTTCCAAATGCGACTATTGCGGCAGTCTGAACTTTGCTTCACCCTCCCACGCCCTTCCCCTGTGAGTGTTTTTGCCTTCTGAAAAGCAGCCTTCACTTGGCTTTGTTTGTCCCTCAGCGCTCGCCTCCCACTTTCGTGCCGCTAACTGTGGACGCTGCAAAGCAGAACACTGGAAACACAGCCCCATGACCTCGAGGGATTCGGTTTTTTTCTATGGGTGCTTAGAGGGATTGAAATTTCTCTTGCTTTTCCTTTTCAAATCTGTGCTAGAAAAAACTGAAGGCTCTCTCGGAATTGCTGGGTATTGACATTCTTGCGGCAAATGACTCAACTTTTTTTTGGTGGGCTCAAGGCTTGGGAACGTCATAATTTTGCAAATACGTGCACCATATCCATGGATTCGAGCGGTCCCAAAGACAATGCCACCAAACTCACCGAGTGGCACTGACTTGTGAAGTTTGAACAAAAAAGTCCTCGACAACACTTTCTTTCGCAGAGCAGCGCAAAATTTGGTCAACAGGTCGAACATGCATGAAAACGTCACAAGGAGCCATTCATGAACTTGAAGAGGTAATTGTCAAAGACCATTGATTTTTTAATAATAATAATAACAATAATTCGGCTCGAATAACCAGATTCACTGAGTGACACGGAAGAAGCACGAAAAGGTCTGAAGGGCCAATGTGCAAAACTGAACAGGAAGTTTGAAGCTGCCATTTTGGCTCAATCTTGGGACTTTCACAGTCAATCAGGTCTGCTCAAGGAGGGAAACACCTAAAACCTGCAGGATCGTGGCCCTCAAGTGCCGGAGTTTGACACTTGTGTAGTTGGACGTGAAAACGAGTCAGTGGCACGTCTTCATTTCTTTGGGACGTAACCTTCTGCCTACATTCTTGCTGCTGGAGGCTGTAAATTTCCCCAGTGTGGGACAAATAAAGGATATCTTATCTTATCTTATTCGAATGCTGGTCCCGGTCTCAAAGGTGCAAATTTGAATTCTATCCGGAGATGACTCACAAATGCTGTGATGTAACTGCCAGTGTTCAGGGCCTCATCTCATTTCTTTCAGTGGATATTACATACGTTGCTCAGCATTAACAGAGGATAGCAATTTTTTTTATTTTTGGTAATCTTTATTGCGGCTCCGTCTCGCTGCGCTGCCGCTGTTCTTATCTTTTTTTTGCCTCGATACCATGTTCTTTAACGAGCCCGCGGCAGTGCTGTGCGCGGAGCCGTAAAAGATTAGGATTGATTTCAGAACAAAACCTTATTTGCCCGCCTCACACTGAAATATTTCCAACGTGGCTTCTTACTCCCCCCACCCCACGCTCGGGCCCTTTATGGATTTGCATGGCTTTACGGCATTTATCTACTGTGCTTGCCTGTGTGTTTTGACTGACACCCTCTGGGCTTGTTGCTCCCCTCGACCTTTAACACCACTGTGTACAATTAATCTGGCCCTTTGACAGGTCAACTGAGGCATCACGGCTGGCCCCTTGCCGTGGGTTAGGCCCGGGTCTTTTTATCGTGCTGGTCGCCCCGTGATGGATGAACCCCAAGTGCCAAGCGGCCCGGCGGCTTGAAGAGCGCTGGATGAGGTGTCGACACAAGCGCCACTGGCGCCGGCTTGCCGTTGCACAACTGTGAGCTCGGGACAAGGTCCACCTGTCCTCGTGCTTCCTTGGCGGGTGATAGTCCAAATCTTACCGGTGTCTGATAGCACCTGTTGAGTTCAACGGAACTACCGACAACATACAGTAAGTCCCAAATTCCAAACACAAAACAATTTCATTTCAAAAATTTACTGGCAGAAAAAGTAAAAATGGTCAGAACACCAAATTGGGTCCAGTATTTTCCAATCTCAAATAAGGAACTTTGCAGTATTTTTGCATAAAGCCTACAGCTTTTCACATACAGATCACACAAGCCAAACTGACTCCGGATTTACCATCCAATAAAAATAATAAGACAACATTGCTCCTTCTTGAAATCGAAAAATAAACAGCATGCGGAACGTGCAGGAAAGGTTAAAGTATAAAAGGGTACCATTCCTTTGAGATCAAATTGCAAGTTGTGCGATTGGGAGCTGCGTGCGTGTCTCGCTCACTCAAATCTCGACCTTTTTCAAATGAATAAGACGAGAGTGGACAAAACACAAACACTCACACGTTTGATCTCACAAAAGTGAGGACGGACGGCCCTTACACGTTGCCCACGATGAGACGGTGTGACTGATAACCAAATCGAACACCCCTGCTTACCATTCACACCCGAGACCTTGTGAAACCAACGAAGCGCATCACACCAGGCACGGATAACGGCGAATACTGCCCCATTGGAACATTTTCATTCAGGGGTGTACACACGTTTGTTGCTGCACTGACCACCTTAATTGTCAATTGCTGTTCTGTGAAAATAAAATACTGACAATAGTGTTAGGGGCACACAGACCATTGTTTGATCCTTAAAATACCAAATCTGACGTTTCAGGCTGACAGCACAAAGCTTTATTTTTGGAAATGGACTTTTTTTTATTCATGGTAGGAAAAGGCACAATTACTATTAATTAGCCTTGTGTGCTAAATTTCTGTTTGATTTGTGAGCATCTTCTGGAAAGTATCCGGTCAAGGGCTGGATATCTGGTCTTCTCACATCTTAGAATACATCTTTACTTATATACCATCTTGGCCCTTTCAATATGTATGTGAACGAACAAAAATGCATCATGACTTGCCGTCACATGTGTGCAGACAGTCTGGATAAAAGTCAAATGCCAAGCATAAACATTGTGGCATCTGCACAGAGTAATGAAACCCCCCCCCCACAAAAAAAAAAAAATCCTCCATTTCCACCTGCGCCAGTTCAATCACCCTGGCGCTGAAGGCCTTCCGCGGGGAAAAGGGCCTTCCAAGTCCTCTTTGATTTATTCAGTATTTGGCTAACCTTACACTGAACCTGCCCCGGGAGATTTCAAAACCATTTTAGTTCTCCTCTTCCAGCATACGCGAGCGACGTGCCTCCCCGACCTATTTCCATCCTGAGGAGCAGGATTTCGCAACAGCTCGGCCTGACAATGAGAAACAGGCGCCATGGAGGAGGCCGGCCAAGCTCCGCCTTCCTCACCCAGTGGTGAGGAAGGTGCACGCGGACTGCCTTGCGATTGTTAATTACTCTCTTCTGGGTGCAAGAGGACAGGCCTAGATTACACACACAAACACACACACACACACAATGCAAGTTGGGCAAACTAGAGACCATGGTCCACATATGGCCCTCTCCGTTCCATAATCCAACCCACCAAGTACAGTTGAACCTCGTTACGACGTACCTCGAGGGACATCACGAATCTGTCCGTCTGAAGACATGAGAAATCCCATTTTCTTCAAATGAAGTAAGATGGACACCAAAGCCATTCATTTTAGTGAACGCCGTGCGTATGAGTACTTCAGACAGTCCCATAAATACGTTCAGATCACATTGCATTGATGCATCCGCAAGGACGACTCCATCGACAAATTGGACACGTTAGGGCCATAGCCCCTGATGAATATGTATTAAATCAGCTGGAGACGATCATGAGATGAACGTCAGAGTATGTTGAAAAGCATTGCGCTTATGCTGACTCACAGGTAGCGCTCCATCTGTTTAATGTGCAAGATCGACTTTTGCCCCCCCCCCCCCCCCATAAAAGAGCATTAATGGTCTTTTTATGTGGTTCATGAGATTGAGTTGAGACGTGGTGGCAGAAGACCACACTGAGTCTGACCCAATACGTCTTCGATCATCCGAGACACGCCCCTTCTTTTCCTTCTTTGACAATATCCTCCGTCATAGTCGCTGAACGCACGCCTGCCATAAATCTCTAAAGTGCTATCACGTGGCCCCAGCCGTCCAAATTCTTGAACTGCACACAGAAAGAGGTCATGCCTAGAACCGCATTTTATTATCTCAATTTTATGCAAATAAAAACCAAAAGAAGTTAAAAAACAAAAAAAAAAGAAATCTGAATAAAACTAAAACAAGGGGCACGGGTACAGACGTATACACGGCTTCTAAGAAGGCATCTCTGTACAGTATATACAAACACACGTGCGGAAAAAAACGCTTTCCCTAACCTTCAAACAGGGCCAAGCCTCGATCCTTCATCACACATATTTCACCCTGTAGATGCAAAAGTCTGTCCGCGATGGCCTCTTCTCCACCTCCAAGTATCATGAGGTCCATAGTTTCCTATTTAAACTCAGAGATAGCAAGGTCACCTCGAAACTGCATCGAGGCTCATGTCCGTCCTTTGAACGTGTTCATGCAGGTATAACTCCCCGTAAACTTATGGATTTCTTCCAGTGCGACTTGTGGCATGAAGCTGGAAAGTTGAGAAGGGACAGTGGGGGGGTATTAGCAAGTGGAAGAAAGGATGCGAGAAACCAAGTTGGGGGCCGTGCTCACCTTTTGAGAACGACAAGCGCATGCATGGTCCAAGGCAGGTAGAGAAAAGCCACATCCGCACGGACCGCATCCACAGTCTTTTGGGCAACCACCTCTGGCCTAAGAGGTGGAAACAACTGGGGGAACCTAGCAAAGAAAGGACAACGTAGTGAGGGAAACTCTTACCAGCTCGACATGAAGGCTCGCGACAAAGTCTCGGAAGTGCACTTGTCTATATTGTGCCCGGGTTATGATCAAACAGCAACCCATCGCAAAATGCTGACAAAATGCCAAACGCTGACGGAAAGAGGGTCTGGAAAGTGTCTTTCCGTCTAGGACTATCCCAAGTGCAGCTGTCAGAATCCTCGCTTAAAATTGTGACTGACAAACCACCGACAGTTTGAGTCACAGCTTTTGTATAGGATACGCTAACCTCGTAGAAACAGCCCTTGGTCGATACAAAACGACTGTTTTGGAAAACCGTTTTCTTGCCAAACAGGATTGAAGAGCTTCTGGCTTTTCAAAGGGGTTGGGGGAAAAATGAGCAGAGACAGGGTTAGTACAAAGGACGGCGTTTCCCACCTGACTCTCATGCCCTGGAACATTTCGGTGTTGGTATGGAAGGGAAGAACTGTGGTGCAGCCAACGCCGGGGCAGTCCAGCAGGCCCAACGTCAAACTCTCCATGAAGGCCAGCGATGACGCCTTGGAGGTGCAGTAGTCTATGGCGCCGGGGATGGGCGACTGGGACAGGATGGAGTTGATGCACACGACGTGACCGCGCTGAAGCTCCAGCATCCGAGGCAGAAAGGCCTTTGTGGTCTGACAGACGAATGGTAAAAAGATGCAACGAAACAAAGAAGCGAATGAAATCCAGCCAAGGACTGGCCACGGGTCAAACCACAGATTGTTTTTCAATTTCCACTTAAAGCATCATTGAATTTCCGTCTGCATATTTCCGTCTTCTGATCTCCATTTAGAATCATGATGCCATGACATTCGCAGCCCCCCCTCTGAATGTTTCAGGAAATGAAGCCTTCAGAAACATTCCACTTAGCCCTCCGAACTTGCCACACTCGACAAGTTTGAAGGTTCTTCAAGAGCGGTTCTGACAGTCCCATGTTGATCCTTTATTCTCCTTTCGATGCGGGGATTCCTTATTTGATGATCACTAGCTTTGTGACATTTGCAAGGACAAGAAATTACCAACACATGGAACTTAACTTGAAGCACATCTGGCCATGAAAGGCATACTGTTCACAGTAATCCAATGTTTCCTTGTGCATACTGTAATGCAAGATATGCTGTTGCTACTGCTAATAATGCTAGTTGAAGACGAATATTCAGTCTTCTACTGATTTAGCTAATACTACGCTTACTAGTCCTACAAATTATATTACTACTGTACATCGACTGCTACTGCTCAGACCATTACTAGTCTGCTAGCTTTACTGAAGCTGCTCTACTTCTGATACTACAGCTACAACAACGACAAAAGTACTTCTACCCCTCATAGCTACTGGCTAGGGTTAGCATTAGCCATATCCCTAACTCTGGGGGTTAGTGTAGCGTTAGGGTTTAGCGCAGTGTTTTGTTGGCCACCGCTGAGGACTGAATTACATGTAACCCTCCTACTGTGATGACAGAAACAGGTGCATACGCGTTTGGCTATCTCATGGAAGAGTATTTTGTTTTCACGGCTGTCCCTATAAGCCAATGGCAAAGATTGATAAGGATAGAACCCCCCCCCCCCCCACCCCCCACCCCTGCAACAGCATAGATCAGCATGGTTTTGTTGTGTTGCCCAGTGACCAAAAGGTATCGGGTGTGACAATCTTGGCTGTTTTGTTTTGCTTTTGCTGCCGTTTTGCTCTTGCTGGTGACACCAGCAAAAAAACACAACAAACCCACGCTGGCCCATTTGTTTTTTTCTTTCTTTTAATCTTGCTTACCCAAAACTGTCCCATGGTGTTGATGTGCTGCGATTTCAGTAGGGCATCGTCGTCGCTGTCCATCAGACTTTTGCCGTGGACCACAGCCGCGTTGTTCACCAAAATCGTAACATCTCCCACCTGATGGCAGAAAGCAAACAGAGGGGAAAAAGACAAAAGGTTGGCAAGCGCACTACGTGTCTGCTTCCATGAGATAATGCATTTTGCTGCACCAGAAGTGTCATCAACCTTCTCCGCTCTTATTTCGAGATTTCAGTTGAAGTAAATCTATATGCCAGATGGGAGAGATGAAGCGGCTCGGAGCCAAACACGCGCGCTCGGAGGCTGGAAGGTGGAACCACAGGGAAACATTTTGCGAGGTTCTGTCAATGTGGAGTACCTTTTCTCGAACGACCTTGGCTTGCTTATAGACCTCCTCCCGATTGGCCACGTCGCAAAGGAAGTAGTGGCACTCCGTTCCCGACAGAGCGATCTCTGCGGCCGTCTCTTTGAGGCACTTCTCCGTGCGGCCCCACAGGATTACCTGCCATGAAAATGATGGGCTTAGAGTGAAAAATGGGGATAATGAAGAGATTGTACAATTATGATTAAAATATATATATAGTAATGTGAGTCACTGGTCAACCCTACCCGCCTCTACTACGAGACCAGATTTTGGTAATTTGACAGCCGAGGGTGGAGCTAGGAGGTTGCCAAGAAAAAGATGACCAAGAAAAAAAATCATCGACTGTGTTTTAACTCATAGAGACCGCACTACTTCATCAAACTGCCATCGTCAGGTAGCGTCGAGCCGATCCAGTGTGCGGTGCATGCAGCAGGCATGTCACCGAACACACATCGGTCTTGCCACCTTGACGTTTCAGACAATCAGATTCACAAAGGAAGTGTGATCTGGAAAAGGCACAAGGACAACCTTCAGAACTGTGAGGCAGACGTACGAACAACTTAGTGCTCCCTCGCAAGGCACAGACTGCTGAATCGCAGACTTAAGTGAAATAAAAATATGCACTCATCATGAGTGATTTCTTACAAACGAGACCAAGTCACAACCCCCCCCCCCCCCCAAAAAAACACAAAAGCCTTTTGCATCCCGCCATTGGTGTGAAAAACAAAGCCGACACATGTAATTCAGTCTTCAGCCACGGCCAACAAAATACTGTGTGTGCCTTGCACAATATTTCTGGCAGTCAGACCACCAGACCAGATAAGCACCACTCTTTTCATTGAGAGAACAGAGAGGCCATTTTCACTTCGACAAATAGTCAAGAGCCAGATTAAAAGTGTGTGTGCGCGCACGCGTGTGTGGCGGGGGTGGGTGAGTTTGCTGTCGTGTGAATGAACCGTCTCTTCATCCACACCAAGACCAATAGAAGGGCCAGTCATCTGGGCACGGACCACGGGGTTGGCTAGCGGTGGGGTGGGGTGTTACAAGAGTGTGCGAGGCTGGGGGTGGGAGGGAAGGGTGGGGGTACTAGTGATTGGGCAATTAGATCTGTCAGTCTCCGGGGTCAGGGAAAGGTAATGAAATCAGGGGGTGAGCCCTCCTCATCTCTCCAAACACAAATTCTCAAAGAGATTACACGGCGTTTTGAGCAGAGGCGCCCGCTCATTTCTGCTCAGGAAGTCGGAAAACGTGTGCGAAGTGCTGAGGGCGCAAGTGCGCGATTTGGCCGCTTGCCCGCAGCGACTCGGGCTAATATCGGACGGGGAAAAGTGCGGGAGGTGACTCGGACCGTGCTGGCCCATCCATCAGCAGTTTTAGATTGTTGATGTTTTAATCGTTATTTTCTCTCTCTCTCTCTCTTTTGAAAGGCAAAAGGGGTGAGACCGGATCAATGGCGCTTCTGCGCGCTCCGCTGCATGAGCCACATACATGGATCGGTGACGCTCATTCATGGCGGAGACCCGACATTTCTGTGATAAATAATGTGATCAATGCATAACGAATTTCCTTCAAATGTCCTCAACTGCTGTTTCGGAACCCGGAGTCGCACAGAGCGGAATAGTGCCGCTCTTCAGTGGGTTCGCGTTGCATGTGCCACACCGCAGTGTGTTTACAGGAATTGACAAGAGTGTTTCAATGACTTGGCGAGTGAAGCGCTGCATCTACAAATGAAAATGCAATCCGCGCTTTTAACTGTCCCAACAGGTGGCTACTTTTTCTTTTGTCTCTGCAGGTTCTTGAGCATTCTCTATTCAAGCTCCGATACTCTGGAACGCCTTATCTGTGAAATTAAGCGTGACCACCTCTGTTAGAAATATTTTAAACTTGAGTTAAGACATACAGGTCTATCGTCTACACTTTCACATTTGGCTAAACCGCACTATTCTATGAATCTTTGCCCATCCTCAATTACTGACATCTGGATTTTGGCCTGTTTTGCTGCCGTTTCTCCCAAAAGGAACTTTAAAGCATCCCAGAATAAATTATGTACCGGTACTTGTATTTTAGAAACTCAAATGGCATTTAGTATTTAAAGTGTATTGGCTTTAACCCCTTAAAGAGACCAAAGGATTCTTTACAAGAGATTTTAGGATTGTTAGGGTTGTTTGCTTCAGTGAACAGGTGGTTCGCAAGGTGTTCTTCTAATGAGGAAGTCCCGGAGGCCTTTGCATCTTTGCACGGATGGCCTTCACTGCTGCCGTTTGGCAAAAGGCTCGAGTCGCTGGCTAAGCAAACATGGACATTCGACACCACCAGCCATGAGCCTCTGCCAACTTATTAGAGTTGATTGGGTTTTATGTTGTTGTCGTTTTTTTTTTTTTTTTGCTGGGCCACGAGAGATAAGCATAAAGCTGACAGGTCCTAATGAATAAGCGAGAGCTTTTAATGGGGTTGGATTCTTGCAAACAATGCCGACAAAGAACCCCCACACCCCACACCTCCGCCCCCAAAAAAATCTCATTAAAATGTCAGGCCTCGAACTGTGCTCACCTGTTAAAAAAATAAATAAAAATCACACGTGCGCGCACGCACACACACACACTTTTGATTCACTGGGGTTTATCATCCGTCACCACACACAATAAGCTCCGAGCAAACAAGGATTAGCAAAATTAAAAGGAAACAGTGAGAAAGCAGTTTTAAATTAACTCCCGTAACGCCCACCCATCAATCAGTCGAGGACATTTGACTTATTGAGTTCGTCTCTTCCGATACACACAGCACATGACGTGATCCGTGCAACATCTGCCGGTTTTAACGCGATCCAAATCCTTGGACGCCGTGCTGGCAGTTTTCTATGGGGACACAGAAGTAGTCAGGCCAATGGAGGCCTTTTTCCCTCCTTTGAAGCAACAACCAAGTGAAATGAGTCCTTTCGTTCCAGCGGCATGTGGAAAAACGACAGAAGAGGTGTGATTGCAGGGCCAGCAGTTGACATGGTCAAAACTAGGTTCCGAAAAAAAATATCTTCAGTCCACATATGAACTGCACTCACGTACAGAGGAACTTCATTGCGTCTTACGGTATGCCCAGCGTTGTTCGCTAACCAGAAGCTGAACAGCAAACTTCACGACGAATGTCCCTTTCTATGCCTCTCTGTGACTCTTCCGATCTCTCGAACGGCTCTGCTGTAAACCTCTGGCGATACTCTTGTGACTAAAATCTCAGGAGCCACTTCTCTCGGAGAACATCAAAGCCTCCCCCTGGTGTCCTGATGTCAAAAAGTGAACAGTGCGATGAAGACAACGGCAGTTGAAATGGTGCTTGTTGTGTTTAATCCGTGAATCAACCCACACATTTCCCGCTCCAGCTGGAATTGATATTTCAACTGTTGTCTTCCGGGAAATGTGTTGGTTGACTCACGGATTAAACACATCAAACACGAAGTGCATACAAAAGGTTTAGAGGTCGAATGAAGTTCAACTGTAAAGGTTACAATTGCTCCTCCTGAAACTTTTCGTGAGTTGCGCGTTAGTGATGTAGTAAATGCCCACTTGTTTCTGGAGAAGCTCTTTTCACTGTCACCCGAAAAAGAGCAATTCCAGGCGGCAACTATTTGTGGCCGATGAGTAACGCTTTTTGCTCTTCCAAACTCAGCTTAACAACCAGTCGCCGAGGCAAACGAAAGCATCGCCGCACCAAAGTTGCACAGCTTGAAACAACGGGGAGCATCGTTCGCTGTGCCGCAACTACACGACAGTCACGTGTTACTCCACGATGTCCGACCCCCCCCCCCCCCCCCCCCACTCCCTTTCAATTTCACACCCGCCACAGTAAAGGGCTACAGAGGAGGGAGAGCCGGCACCCACACAGAGGGGGCAGCGGGAGTTCAGGAGGCAGTCGCCTGCTGCTGTCTAATTACTGCAGAGACAGCAAGGTCAGTTGCGGGGCAATACCCAGCTGGGAGTGGTGTGCTTCCCGCCTCCGGGACAAAACACACACGCACACACACAAACCTGTTGTCAGCACTGTGGCTTTCGACCAGATTGAATTGCACATTTTTAGACCATCAAGAAGAAATCAATTGTTTGTTACTCGTTTAAGGAGGATATTCGGACTTGACTTGAGTATTTATTTTTCAAACAACGTTTTACTTTGAGTTCATCAATTTGAAAAACGGTGTGTACATTTTTCTCCTCAGATTGTCTCAATTGTGTGGAGAAGGGTAAAGTCTACTGTGGTTGAGATCCTGGGGTCTTATAAGGAGGGGGGGGGGGGACTAAAACGGGAACTGCAGCGGTATGGAGAAATGAAATGAGGACCAGGGAGCATTCACAACGCTGACGTCACAGATTGAGCAAATCAAGATATTCCCCTTCTACTCCTTGATTTGAGAGAATGGTTCATTCCGCTCAGAAAGTTAGCGACGCCCTTTTTTTTTGATAGCATAAAAGTTTGGCAAGTGCCAGCGGGCTCTCAAACAACAACGTAAATCGTACAGTGTACGATTGAGTCAAAAATTATTTTTGGGAAGATGTAGACTTACAGTCGCTAGCTAGCTAGCTAGCTCGTTGGCTAACTGCACATTGCGCTCCGCGGGATAACTGTGGATGTGAATGAAGGTGCTCACACATTTATCTAGTGGGGGCAGTGCCATTTTAGCACTGTGAAATGCTCTATCTCCATCAAAGAGTAGCACTGTCTATAGTTTTCAGTCTTTCCACGTTTTCTACTTAAGTGCACAGTAGGAGTACTTTTGACACCTCTGCTGAGAGGTCTCTCTTCTTTTTTTCTTTTTTGGAAGCTGTCCGAAGAATGATTGCTTCGTCGCGCCAATTCTCCGTTCTCCTGCTCGAGTCCCATCTCCGAGGATTCATTCATCAACTCTTCAGTTTGCCCTTTCATGCAGCGTGGAAGTCCGCGCAGAGGAAAAAGGAAATTCTGGCCTGACACTCACAAAGGAGAGACGGTGGGGGGGATGGCGCCGGTTCACATCAGAGGTTAGCCTCATTCAAAATGGCCCCGCTGTTTCCTCTGAGCATCTTTGCAAGCAGGAGGTAGTTTGCGGCGCACATTAGCGCAGGTGTTGTTTTCAATGCCTTCACACCTTTGTGGCGCCCAACAATGAGGTGCTGAAAAGCAGAACGACATCTTTTGTTGTGCAGCTGCACTCTGAAAAAGTCTTTTTGAAAAAGGTTTTTTTGGTTGTCGTTTTTTTTTTTAAGACACTTAAATAAATTGACACCCCAGGCAGGGTGTCCAAACTTTATCCTCTGAGGGCCACTTTGACATATTTTGCCTTTAATTTAATCATAATAAAAATAATAACAATGATAAATATAATAAAACTAACCCATTAAGGAATATGCACATTTTCGGGTAGTTTAAGGTAATTACACGACAGACACCAAGAGAGACATTACTAGTACTAATATTAAATACATGAAAAATACCCAATTTTGCATCTTTGGTCTTTTTAAAATTTTGAAACAATCACCAAAAAAAACAAAACAGAGGCCCTAATTCAGGCTGATAAATTAAATCTAGGAGGATTTTCTTTAGGATTTTTGGGTGGTCCATGATTCTTATGCCCATAAAATTAGATATGCCCCCTCTGTGCTGAGCAAAACTCACTCCACATTTGGAACCAAAACAAGCGCAATTGCGAGTAAGATGACAATCTCGACAAAAGTTTGAACTTGAGGGTCTTTAATGTGAAACTGTATGGACACAAATCTGACCTTGACACGCAAGAGACCATTTTTGCTTCTTTATTCATTAGGGCGTTATGATGAGAAACTACGCAAGTTGTTAATAGCGTCTTTGAATTGTTGCATATCGTTGGCGGGTTGAGAATGATGATTTTTCAGCAAAGGTGGAACTTGGCCAAATTCATCCGGGGATCGGCAGAAAATGAAGAGAAACTTCTGGCCCACTCTGGACACTTCATTGGGTACCCCATACACCATCCCAAGCAGGACTTCCCAACAGTTAACTTAGAAACGTGGTTGCTCATAAGAAAATGGTGTGCACTTGCACAATATGTAATCATATCCGATGCAGGAAACCGCACACACTCTGACAGCTCACGAATGTGATGTCATTCCATCGAGCAACATGTTGCGGGGCTGATCAGTGTCCATAAACGAATAAAGGACTGACCATAATGGAGTAAACAAAATGGACTTGGGTTGCAAATCCAAATCAGAAAGTCCCTCCCCGAAAGACGCACGGCTGTGATCGATACATTCTCGATTGCGGTGATAGTTTGGGTGAGCAGCTGTTTCTCATCATGGTTTTGCATCAGGGGGAGCCAAACAAGACAATCAGTGTCAATCAAAAGCCAAGTACTGTGAACTATTTGGCACGCAGCCGTTGAAATGGATCGGTTCACCTAATAGCGCGTCCTCTGGATGACTCCCTCGCATGCCTTTTCCGAGTGCGGCTCCCCGACACGTCAATCCCGCCGCAGCCCTTCCCACCACACGCGTCACGTGTCAGCTGTTTAATCACACCAGCGGCCTGCCATAAAACCTCTGCGTGACCCCCACTTGTTGTGTAATACTCCGAATTGCACACACTCCGATTCCGCAGACACAACAACAAAGCGTGCACCGCAAGGGCCTCTTTTGTGCGTTACCTTCCTGGCGCCCTGCTTGGCGAACTCCTTGGCCAGGTGACGTCCGATGCCGCGTCCCCCTCCCGTGATCAACGCCACCTCGTCGCTCAGCTGCTTCCGCCTGCTCGGCACCAGCCACCGCACCGCCGAGCGCAGTACGTAGAAGAGCACTTGGACCGGGAAGAGGAGCGCCCGACACGCGCCCCTCAGCTCCATGCTGGCGAAAAGTCTTGGCTCGGCTGCACTTTCCTTCACGGAGTCTCTCACCTGCCGCTCACGCGCACCTTGAGGAGGGGGTTCGCGCACGGCAAAAACTCGCGTCCGAACTCGGTGACGTCGACGGGGCGCCGCTTTGCTCGCTCATCCCGCCTCGAAGCCCCCCGCGCCAAACTCTTGTGCGCTCCGCAAGCCGCCGCGCGCCGTTTTTATACGCGCGCCTCCCGCCGAACGTGGAGCGTGGAGCCGAGCCGAGGGCAGGCTGCGAAGGAGCAGGAGGAGGGGTGGGTGGGGGGAAAGGAGGGTGGCTGGGGGCTCACTAATCCTGATCGACGCGCTCGCTGGCGTGGAGGGCCTCCAAAAAGTGGTCACCCCACTGAGATCCAGGTGGGTGGACCCCCCCGCCATCCCGCATAAAAAGTTAATTCACCTCCAGTCATAGCTACACTATTAAAAAGCGAATTAAAAGTTGTTGTTCTTTTTCATTTGGCTTATCAGGTGAGCAAAATAAACAAGCAACCCGTCAAGTGGGATTCAAACACTTAACACCCACCCACTGGTCACTTAATTAAGTGTACACAAGGTCCTCCATATGCACCGAGACCTGTGTCATTTGTTAAAGAGCGAATGCTGTGTCTCTGAGTGTGTGTTTGTGCAAACAACCATTTTGACTCACAATCACACCAGGGGACAGTTTAGACTAGAGCAGGGGTGCCCATTAGGTCGATCCTGATCTACCGGTAGAGTAGATCCGAGGAGTGTCGAGGAGAAAAAAAAAACAAACGATGTCTTTGTACATGTTAGTAATATATATTTTGTGTTAATGTACACTGCACCCTAATCATCTTATCAGTCTCATTTTCACAAAAAAAAAAAATTAGAAAAATAAAATAAAGCAGGTAAATCTGAAATTTACGGTGACGCGGGATTACGTCACCGGAAGTTGTTAACGCTCAGCAGTTTGCAATTGCAGCTTGTGATCAGAGCTGTTGCGCTCTATCTTTTATGGCCATGGTTCTCATTCAGAGTTAGCTTCGTGTACGATTCACCGAGGGCACGGGCAAAGAATGGGAATCTAGGTGGGCCCAGGGAAGCACTTTAAAACGGTACGTGTGAGCTACGATAGTTAACGGGCTGCAAAAGTGCGTCGCATGTCTTGGGCACACCTGGACTAGACGTGCTAACCACTGTGGCACATCTATTTATCGATCGATCTCCATCCATCCATTTTTGAACGTGCTTCTCATCACGAGAGTCGGGGGTGGGGGGCATCATCATCAATCTTATTTTGGGAGGATGAAAATGACGTGAGGCATCCAACAGCATTCTGTTGGTGCCACATGAGAGTTTTGAAGACAATTTGTTATGATGACACAATTAAATGAGCGTGTGTGTGTGTGCCAAGTAAACAAACATTCTTTTATCATAATGCCACAGACGAAAATCCCACCTGTGGTTTTTGTGTTGTGATTGACAAGGCAAGATCTTTTTTTTTTTTGCTCTGCAGCTCGTGGTTACCTGGTGCTCCTGACGTTGTAAGTTTCTGCCCCTCTGCATCATGTACATTTCAGCTCTTGAACTATGGAAACACGCAAAACACAACCAGAGTCATGTAAAGCGTGCAAAGCCACAATGTCAGGATTAATACAAATGCCATCACTGCCATCTACAGATCAGATGGGAAAGTTCAGATTAGTCTCTCTCTCTCTCTCTCTCTCTCTCTCTCTTTCTGACTCGCTTGCACTTAACACCTCCAAATACTTCTGATTCAGATCCTGAAAACTTCATTTGATTTCTTTTGCTCCATCTTGAGCAAGATTACTATTTATACAAACAAAAAATATTCACATTTGTTATGGTTTAAGATTCTCACCCTGAGCATTTTTTTTTCATTGATTTAGCCCACATTGGTTAATTATGAATAATTTATTTTCGTTGACAAAGGTAGAACTTGAACCGAATGAGTCTCATTGAAGCGCCCACTAAAATAATAACACTTTAAATATTTCTGGGGGTATTTTCAGTCACTTTAGCAAACAGCCTCACACTTCATGGTGAAAGAATGACATTCAGGATAGGTTTGAATTTTTTTTTAAAAATCTGACCCAAAGTTGATATGAAAGGGTTCAATTCAGGATAATCCATCCATCCAGCTGTCCTATCCAGGATACAATGAGCACCGATACACATCATTATTTTTCATGGTGTCCTCCACACAGAGCCACAAAGCTAAAGGTGGCTAAACATCCTCATGGTCAGACAAGGACAGTAAAAGACTTTGCTGTTGTGATGGAACATGAATATAGAACAGGCACCAAATCAATCAATCAATCAATCTAGCTAGCTAGCTAGCGATCTATCTCTAGCTAGCGATCTATCTCTAGCTAGCTGACTATCTCTAGCTAGAGATAGTCAGCGAGATAGATAGCTAGTAGCTTGTTTTGTTCCGTCTGCTAATTGCACTCATATACTTGCGCTAATTTAGACGTCCCTCACGGGCTTATCAGTGGAGAAACGCTAACAAAAAGCTTCCCGAGCTTGTTTGTCGCCTTGATGCCTGTGGTGGAGCATCAACAGTGTCATTCTTAATTGGCACTGCTTGTTAGATGACACGCTTCATTCCTTTTATCACCCCACTCCCCCCTCAAATATTACATCCACTCGTCATATTATGAGCAAGATGTCTATGTAGCTCCGAGTATTCGTTTGCGTGCAATGCTTTTCAAACACAAAGGACGAAGGTCAAAGTTCACTTGTCGCAACGTAAAATGTCCATTGATGATGGAAATGATGAAATGAATTAGAGATTTGCACATTTGTCAATATGTGGTCCACATCGAGAAGAAACAACAACAGTAATAATAATAATAATATTGATAACGTGACGGAATCTAGGTTATGATCAAGTGTTGCTTTCCTTGCGGGGTAAAATAAAATCTCAAAACTATCAAGGTATTCTGAGGTGAAACGTTTTGCCCGGCGTTGCGGTGCACACAAGTAAAAGCAATAGCACAGACCAAAACAATTTCATATCGTCATCGTCTTTGAGCGGAATGCTTTTTTGGGGGGCGGGGGAGGCTATTGGCAAATCATGGACGGCTCGTCCTTTCCTTTCCTCCTGAAGCTGATAACCTACAGAGGGAGTTGCGATAAGAAATGAAGTCTGTGGCGCGAACGTCAAGGTCGCTCTGACTTTTCTTTAATGTCGTCAAAGGGAACGTGGCTTCTTGGGAGGAATCGCTTTCACTTTGACTTTTATCGTCAAGCGCTCTTTTTGTTTTTAAAGACGGCTACAGGTTACATTTTTTTGTATTGTCTAATAATTGTTAAAAAAATAAAGCTGACTGTAACTGTTGCGATGATCAGTTCATGGTAATATTAAAAAAAATAAAATCCACCTTTCTACACAACGGTCAAATTACAATATCTGTTATTTGCGAGAGACACCACATTTATTTTGGTTATTGTGCCCCCTGCTGTTGTATATGCAGGTTGCATTGAGTGGCAGGAAGTGGTTCGAAGAGTTACGTCAGTTTGGGGAAAGAGACGAAAGCGTCAGGTGCATGCGGCAAGAGCTTGCATTTCTTCGAATTACTCCTAAATTCCCATTCAGAAGTTCACACATTATGTGGCCAGGACTCATTTTGTAATTATATATTTTTGTCCTAGTTTTTCACCCAAAAATCGTGTGACATCCACGATGGATGTGCGGAAAATAAAGGCTGTTGAAAATTGGTCGACCCATCAAGTCTTTCTAGGTAGAAAACACCTTCAGGAGCCGTGACACGCTCTACTTCACGGATGTCACCTTCCACGGGTTCTTTTGGGAACGTAACCTCGGCGATAAGCGAGGGTTCGCTGTCCACCCATCTCAAGATAGATAGCTCCTATGGAGTCGAAAAGGCGGAAAATGCCAAATGGCTTTGTGGCCTGGTGATGCTTCTAGTTTGGATTTCTCAGAGGACTTCAGTGGAAATCGCTTGAGGACACAACTTGTGTTTCTCAATGTGCGCTGCGTTTCTTTTGAGTGTATCCTGCATCCTGTAAGGCATCCTTCTGCCCTTTTCCTCTTTTCCTTCCTCTCAGATCTCTCGTCTGCTGCCTGTGTCATAACGAGGGCATGGCAGGTGTACTCGCGTGAAGGCTGTTTGAGTCGCTAACCACGTCGCCGTGCGGCAGACAGAAAACGAGCTGGATAAATAGAAGTGGAGCGACAGGCTCCAGTCAGCGAACAAACAAGGCGCCGCAAGCCGACTCGTGACTGGTGTCTCGTCTTGTTGTCTTAACTGGCGTCCGCCGTCGCGTGGCACGTTTGCTGAAGGCGACGGTTTCAAGGGAGCATACATTAGGCTTGCAAAAGCACAGGTGAGGCTGACAAAGTGTGCCGGATGCTGTCCCAACAAGAAATGCCCCCCCCCCCCCCCCCCCCCCAAAGTGCGGTGTCACAGCAGATCCAATTTCACTTTTTTTGTATGGCAGTGTGCCATGAGATTTTTTTTCCCCATTACGGCGCTGCTGTACTTATTGTAATACTTTGTACTTGTCTTTGTGATATTATTGCTTGATATCAATCTCTACCAGACTGAAAGTTTGCATCCTCCAAGCAGACTAGGAGAAACTCTTCCATGCTTTTATCTCCAGTAGACTTTATTTGTTGGAACGATCTTCTGACTGGAGTCCCTTATCAGAGCATCAAACAGCTGCAGCTCCTTCACAACACTGCAGCTTAAGGTGAATTTGCGGGTTGCCCGCCAAGGAGCTAAGTGATGTCCCGTTCTTCAAGTATTCGCGATGAGAAATGAGAAATCATTGGAATGGTGCATCAACATGCAATAAGGACGTAGAGGTAAAGTGAAAACAACAAGGGTTGGTAGATGATCGCACCGTTTCAGATCCTTAGCAAATTGATTAGGTGTTACATCGGGACTGATGGGGACGTCCCTCTCCAGCCTGGATGCCTGGATCAGCAACCGAACGCAGAAACGACTGAAGAATTGTGGAGGAGTGACGATCGATGGTGACTAATCCGCACGCTAGGCACGTGGCTCCGTCCGCCCGCCTCACTACCAGCGCTGCAGTGCGCCGCGCGAGTGTTTATTCTCTTTGACACAGTTCAGGCGAAAGCCAACAGCGACGGCCGCCCGGCTGACCCGCCCCACCGGCGCTCGGAGCCAGACAAGTATGAGACGAGAGCCGCCCTGCTGCGTGCCGAGGCCCTCAGCCTCCGAAGCGCTCCTTCGAGGCTCTAACGCCGCTTGAGTGGCTGTCACCGGACGGCAAGTCAAAGCTTTTAATCCCGGCATAACATTGATGGCCGAGATAGAAGTCATTAGGAGAGCAAATTTCTGGAAGTACGTGTCAAATCGTCACTCGCGCCGGGCAATTAAAGTGGCGGCTTGACGACGCCACTTTGCGAGCCTCTTGCAGAGTATTATAAAAGAAGAGGTCACGCACTCGAAGGCTTTAAAGGGAACTGCATTAAGACGACAAGTGACTTCCAGGCAGCCTGACGTCAGCCCCCCAGTCAGCAAAATTGGTCTGGCCCAGCTCTGGGGCAGACACGGCACGTACACTCGGCCCACATACCTCAATGAATGACAGTTCTGCAGTGGCCCACGTCTGGCATCCATGATGTGGGCCGCATTCGGCCCAGATCTGAGCGGCTTTGTAAAACCATATCTGGCCCAACTCCGGCCTGACGCTGGGCCAGAACAGGTTCCTGATATCAGCCTAAATTCAACCTCAACCAAGCCACATCTTTCATGAGCCATATTTGACCCACATTAAAAAAAAAGTCTCAAAAAAGACTGTTATAAAAATATGTTTATTGTCATAATTTGTGAACCTCACATATAACTCCACATACACTGGAAAAATGCACTTTTCTTTATTTAACAGTGAACACAAAGTCCAAATGCAGCTTACTCTTGAACGGTATTTTTCCATCCATCAAATTGTTGCGCACTCCATGTCCTCTTTTCTTCTCATGCTCTCCTTTCTGTCACCATCCCGATCAGGAGCCAGATGTAGCCATCTTTTGATTGTGACATCAATTTCCTGGTCTGAGTTCCAAGATGTTAGGCTGTTAGGTCTCACAGCGGCTGTAAGAACTGTAAGAAAACAAGAATGGACAGTGTGTTAGGAAAACAAACATTTGTACATGTCATGAACAATGAATGGTCAGTAAAAATAATCCCTGGAATTTCTTATAAGAATAAGAATAATACATTTCATTTATAACCGTCTTTCAAGACACTCTAGGGCACTTTACAACCAAAACTAAAATAGGTGTGACGCTGTGGGGTGGAATATTTGCCACCAAAAACTAAACGTGAATAACTTCTAAATAGTTTATACTGAATTTGAATTACGTGAATTGAAGGTCAGTGGCTCGGATAATGGATGGACTTGTATATTTTACTCTGAATCATATTGAATAACTGAATCTGAATTGTACAATCTGAATTTGAAACGATCGATTTTTTTTTCTTTGAAACTGTATTTGATCCTCACTGAAAATTAAATTCTGTTTATTTTCATATTCAGTCTTACAAATACAAAACAACGTTTTATTCGTCAGGTTTTGTTTTTGAATTGAGGTACTAAGTTCGGTCCTTTTTTTCGGTCAAAAACGCCTTACTATACATGGTCGTTTTTTTCGGCTTAAAATTTCGTCCAAAAATGCCTTACCATATCAATGGTCGTTTTTTTCGTCCAAAAACGCCTTACTATACATGGTCGTTTTTTTTCCGGCTAAAAACGCCTTACTATACATGGTAGTTTTTTTCGGCTAAAAATTTCGTCCAAAAATGCCTTACTATACATGGTCGTTTTTTTTTTGGGTTAAAAACGCCTTACTATACATGGTCGTTTATTTCATCCAAAAAGGCCTTACTATACATGGTCGATTTTTTCGGCTAAAAATTTCGTCCAAAAATGCCTTACTATACATGGTCGCTTTTTTTTTGGGGTTAAAAACGCCTTACTATACATGGTCGTTTATTTCATCCAAAAAGGCCTTACTATACATGGTCGTTTTTTTCGGCTAAAAATTTTGTCCAAAAACGCCTTACTATACATGGTCGTTTATTTCATCCAAAAAGGCCTTACTATACATGGTCGATTTTTTCGGCTAAAAATTTCGTCCAAAAATGCCTTACTATACATGGTCGCCTTTTTTTTGGGTTAAAAACGCCTTACTATACATGGTCGTTTATTTCATCCAAAAAGGCCTTACTATACATGGGTCGTTTTTTTCGTCCAAAAAGGCCTTACTATACATGGTTGTTTTTGTCGGCTAAAAATTTTGTCCAAAAATGCCTTACTATATATACATGGTCATTTTTTTTCGGCTAAAAACGCCTGACTATACATGGTTGTTTTTTTCGGCTAAAAATTCCGTCCAAAAACGCCTTACTATACATGGCAGTTTTTTTTCGGCTAAAAACGCCTTACTAAACATGGTCATTTTTTTCGGCCAAAAACCCCTTACTCTACATGGTCGTTTTTTTAGGGTAAAAACGCCTTACTATACATGGTCGTTTTTTTCGGCTAAAATTTTTGAAAAATATAGTAATGCACTTTATGATTAAACAAGACTTTTAAAGAGAGTAAGTTTTAAACCATTTACACGTGCCTATAAAATCTAAATGTAATCCCTGCCTACACTTTACAAACTAAGGAGAGTGCTATTGAATGTGTAAATGTGAGAGTGCTATTGATAGCATCTGCTGTCATGGGTATGTCTCAGTGACGGACTGAGGCTGCTGTTGTCTTCTTCTCTGGTCAAAGCAGTGAATGAATTGCACCTTATTAAAAATATTAATTCTGTGTCTTTTATGCATTTTTTTCATTTTTAAATTATCCTGCGGGCCTGATTGAACCTCGCGCGTGCGTGTGTGTGTCTGTTTGTGTGTGTGTGTGTGTGTGTGCGTGCGTGCGTGCGTGCGCGCGCGTGTGTGTGTGTGTGTGTGAGATGAATGGAATTCCGCATCGGTGTGCAATTGTAAAACAAGGCTGTGTGTTGAAAAAATAAATCTGAAACTGCATTTAAGGGTGGCTGGCCATATATGGGCCAGAGTTGTAAATTGATTTCTGGCCCAAATACTTCACTCCACAACTGGCCCTCATCTGGTTTGCCAGAGTCAAGCCAGTGCCTCCTTTGCCACTCCTGGGCGGTGTTCGGGCCACATGCATTATGCCAGTGCCGACTCAAGGCCAGCTGTGCCAGCTTCATGCCGAATCCGGGCCAGATGCCTTTGCTGACTGGGCCCTTTTACGTCGCCTGTCAAAGCAGTCCGGAGAAATGTATTTGCACACCAACCGATGGAAGCTTTGTGCCACAGCTGCCCCACACTTCATTGCCTTCATTCTTGTTTGATTGTTTCTGTCATGGTCCAATTTGTAAAAGCTCTTCGGCTGAGATTATCTTTTTATTGATAGCACGTAATTAGCAGTGCTCACCATGAATTTGACACACACACGCACAACAAATTAAATTGCAGAGAATGGTCTAATTTTCAAAAAAAAATTCCATTTATGATGGAAATTCCAGTTATTTCTGTGTGTTCTTGAACGGAAAAAAACGTATGGGTTCCTCGTGTCTGTTCAAAACGGTCAATTGTAGCGAGCTCAAGTGTTGCAATGTCACATTGAACACGCGATTAACTCATTCACTCCCAAAGACATTTTTAAACGTCTTTTCAGACTTGGTCCAGAATCGGCTGGTACTGAATGAGTTAAAAACGGGTGGGTGTGAATTTAAAAGTAGGCCTACTGTCTCCCCCCCCACCCCCCAACACCAAAAAATAAAGAAAATTAAAAAACTTGAAAGCACGGTATGTCATCATCAAAATGGTCACAAGCCAAGGGCTCACTGAAATTGAAATAGTTCGCATTAAAGTACAAGCGGTCGACTCATTGTATCAATCACTGAACGTGCAAGTCATAGCAGATCGGAGGGACGTGGCCGGGCTTCCGATGGGTGTCAGTGGCGTCGCGGAGGTGAGACAGCAGTTGCGTGAAGGGCGACATCGGCAAGCCGGGAACTCAAGTGTGACGCATGAAGGAGACGTACTTCCTCCGCGCTCTTCTCGTCGAAAGCGGTTGCCGCTGGTCAGCAAGCCAATGTGCTGCATGAAAGGGGCGACAGAGTCAGTTGAAGCAAGCCAAGCGTTATTCTATATGAGGAATTAAATATTCAAGCAGCCGTGCCCCGGCGATGAGCAAAACACACCTAGGGCTTGTATATTTTGCAGGCACGCAGCAGTTGTGCTTGTGAACAATGAAAAGTAGGTCCACCCAGATGCGCATTTTATTGTTGCAGAGAAGTTAATGTCTGTGGCGACTTCCTTTATGGCCCTTCCAACCAAACGCGGTTCGCTCCGGTCCGCAACGCAGCAGTCACGCCCACCGTTGCGACAGTTTGCAAGTTTTCCAAGGTGCCAATTCTTGGGAATGCAGGAGGAGTTGCACCAATTCATGGGAACCGAATGCAAATTGCTTCCATGGCTATGACACTTTTCAAAGGGAATACTGTATGTTGGTTTGAGAACATGGTTGAAGTCCTACTCACAAATACACTCAAGTTAAAAGAAAAATCCTTTCAAAGAAAGTTTTCTAACGATGACATTTGTCTTCTAATAATTGCATCAGCTTTTGGAAGGCTTACACGTACCCCAAAAACTCACTCATGTTTGTAAGCATACACCCTCAGTTGCTAGATAGTTGTGGGCGGGGGGGGGGGGGGGGGTGTTGCTTCTGATTGCTCCTGATACCAGTATCAGTGATTGACATAAAATTGAAATTGGAATGACAACAAGATGCACGGAAACGTCTCAAAGATCCATGGCCAAAATTCAACAGGAAGTCAGACATTTTGGTTTGAAGCCTTCGGGGCACATCACCTCAATATCACATCAACATTTTCAAGTCCCCAGAACAGAACGAGTAAAAAAAAAAAAAAAAACAACAACTGAAAACTCATGAAAACTTTTACCATCTCGACTAACAGCATCCCGCTGCGAGTTTAAAGACGGCCCCGGGCATGTTAATGTTTATCTTGCCTCATCTGTTGATTCGAACACTATTTAGAGCAGTGCTCTTTTGTCACTTAACTTCATTATAAGCGGTGAACGTGTTCTTTTTTTTTTTTATGTCGCTGCTCTGTCCTTATTGCTTTCGATATTCTCAGCTTCTATACATCACACGCATGTGAGAGAGAGTCAATGTGAAACCAGAGGGGCTGGGCTTCCACAAGATAATGACATGCAAATTCCTCCTCTCTCAAAGGCAGCGTGTGCTGTTTGTATTCCCCGGGATCTTGCAAAGACAAAAGAAACAAAACCAAAAAAAAAATGATGTCGCAGCTGACCCGAGTCATGAGTCGTTGAAGGTGACGTCTGCAGGGATGCGTGCAACTCCCATCCCATTAGGGGCTTAATCACGTGGAATCAAAGTGTTTAATTAGGAAGAATCAAAGACGCTTATGTGTGATGGTCAACCATCTGCGAGCAACCGGCGGCAGCTTAGGCGCTCGGATGTTCCCCCCCCCCCCCCCCCCCCGCCGCCCCACCCCCATCATGATGTCGAAGGAGGTTCGGAAAAGCGACCTGTCAAGCCGCCCGCGCTGCTCTGTTTGCTGCCTGAGCCACATGATGGTGCTGTAGCAGCACACCTCTCCGGGGAAGCCGTCAGTCATTCAATAAGCTCCCAATGATGAATATTGACGTCACTCTCAGGGCATCTGACTTCCTCGCGCATAATGACCCACAGTGGAATACAGAGCGCATGCAGCGAATGACAAGTTTGGATCCGTCTTGGAGATGTTTGGAGGGCAGCAAAATACGACACTCAGTCAAAGAAGAGCGAGCCCGCCTGCGACACGCGCTTTCGGAAGCTCACCGATTTATCTCGCACGACACCTCCATTTGCATGCTGCTGTATTCACGCGGCGGCCCCAGATAATTGCATCCTCTCCGGGTCACTGTGGCAGTTCTATTTGTGCCCCGTGTACTGCACGCTCAGTGACGGATGGCGGCCCGATCGCCTCATTTGTATAATGTATACTTACTGCGGCGCTTATTCACGAGTGGGTTTTTCAGCACGAGAAGCTGAAATGTTGTAAAAGTCACTTCATGGCAAGGCGGAGCAACAAATCGAGAGGAGCAAGCTGTTTGCGAGGCGGCGCGTCCTGCGTTAATCTAAGCACACAGCAGTCAGGCGGCCATTAGGGTGCTAACGTTTTACATTTATGGTGGGAGATCGCTAATAAAGGGGCAGTAATTGCAATAAAAGTACAATGAAGGAACATCGTGGTTGCGCTTTGCATGTTTGCCAAGAAAACGTCCATTAAAGAGACACATGAGGCTCGTAATTCCTTCATGCAAAATATACAATTACAACAGCACACTTACTTTTTGAAGATACGTTTGATATTAACCATGAATCCCCCCCCCCCAAAACGTAATCAATGCATCCACGATCAGAGCTTCAGTGTGACCGCGATACAAATGGCCGAAAACCGAGGGTAAGCTCGTCATGGACAATGGTCAAAAAGTACGGCGACGGACTGCCTGTGTAAGCTGGCGGGCACAACGTTCTCATCATTCTGAAAGTGAATCTGCGCTACACGCTGGTCTGCAGAGGCCGCTTATCAGGGAGCGACAGGACAAAGGGGAAAAGCAGGCCCTTGGCCGCGGGGGCCACGCTCAAATCGTCATTGCTGAAAGCCGGAGAGATCTCGTCGGCCTCAAATCTCAAGGTGAAGTGACGGCTGACGCAGTAGATGTTGTCGTGCATCGCCACGCACTGGAAAGCGGGGCAGCGGGGGAGCCGTTTGGCGCCGCACTCGTACCACAGTCGGGCTACGGTGTGGTAGCGGTACACGCTGACCCCCAGCAGAGGGTTGACTTCAAAGCGATAGAGGAAGGGTCCCACGGCCACAATGTCCGCCGTCCTGTCTTTGCCGCCCGCCATCAGACCGCCCCTCCAGGTGTCGCTCTTGGGGCTGTAGCGCAGCAGCATATAGCGAAGACTACCCCCGGACACAAACAGCTCCCCGTTGCAAACCGTCACGTGATGGGCCACGGCGAAGGTATCGTTCGGCAGAGAGGCCACAAACGTCCACGCGTCCGATCGCGGGTCGTAGCGCTCCACCGAGGAGAGGCACTCCCCGCCGACGGCGTAGATGTAGCCATCCAGGGCGGCCAGTTTGCAACGGGGCCTGGCTTCATTCATGGGACTGATCTCCTTCCAAATGGACGTGAGAGGATTGTAGCAAAACACGCGCTTGGAAGGCGTCGTTTCATCCTCTGTGCCTTGGCAGCCCACGGCGACAAAAAGGTAGTTGTCCATCGTGCACATGGCGCAGGCTTTGCTGATGACTTCCTGCGGAATGGAGCAAAGTTGATGCCAGCTGTCTCGACAGTCGTCGTAGTAGTACAGAGCACTCGGCTTCCTTTTCAGCGCCTTGCTCTTCCTCGAACAGTCCTGGGGGTCCATATCTGCCATCATGACAAAGCTTCTCCCTCTTATTCTCTGCCTCCTGATGAGTTGCAGCTCGGCATCGGTAAGCCGCCCGTAAAGGTCGGCGTCCCGGAGCACCTGGAGGTAGTTGTTGGACATCACTTCAATGGCCGCCTGCACCGCGGACCCTCGGTCGTGTTTTTTGGCCAAAAAGAGAGCCTCCAAACAGTTGCCCAGATCCAGTTGATTTTCCAGGCTTCCCAAATCTGAGCGGTGGACCAAGAGACTCCCCGCGACAGCCTCTAGATGAGACCCTTTGCTCACATTGGGGCATTCGTCGTTTGTGGAAGGACTGGTCAACGGGGGACCGGCGTTCGTTGAGCTATCGGAGGGAGCAACTGGACTCGGCAGCTCCGACTGCTCTGCAGCGGCGAGATAGCTCGGTTTGCGTTGGGGTCCGGACGTCGCGGAGGGCCTCGGAACGGATGTCCCAAGGAGGGACGGTTCCTCAGCGACGTCAGGGTCCACAGAAAGAGGAGAACCTGTGCCGGTGATGCAATCGCTTCCAATCGCTACTCGTTGCAACTCAGACTTGCTTTCAGTCGGACCCAAGTTAACGTTTGGCTCCGTAGTACAGTGAGAAGAGGTTTCCACGTAGTATTCATATATCTTTCCGTGCACTACCTGGTCTCTTGGACTATCCAGCACCAGCTTAGCATCCTCCACCTTGATCTCCGCCTTGGAGAGAAAGCTGGAGTAGACGCCGTGTCGTTCCAAGTCCTGCCTTAGCTCCCTTCCCACACCCAAACCGCCGTCCAGTTTTTTTAAAAAGCAGGGAGAGCGTCTGCCTTTTGTACTCGCTCGTCCACACTTTGCCGCTTCGGGAAGAGTCGGAGCGCTATCACTGGGCACCGATAACTTTGCTTCCTTTTCCAAATGCTGTTCACGGTGTGACAGGCAACGTGCCTCCTGGGCTGGATTAGCTTCTGTCGGTCTTCCTTTGGCGTTGTCAGATGACGGAGCATCCGTGAGGGTCGGTCCGAGTAGATTATCGCCGGTGTCACCCGCCGACAGGCTTGTCTTGCATCTCTGGCAAGTCTGTTGTTTTTTGCTACGCCGGACGGGACTTTCCTCCGTGCCCCTGGAGTTGTAGAACCTGTAGGCTAGTGACACAAGAAGCACCGCCGCCACAGAAAGACTTATTTTGAGCACCAGCTGCATGTCGGATTGGACTCCGAGGAGGTTTGCGACAGGCATGGCGGCGGCAGCGGGAGTGACGGTGGAAATGACCGGTCGACTGATCCTTTTGTCAACGTCGCTCAGCTGACAATCGCATATTGGCTGGTTTCCATTGCAAAAGAGCTCCGATGATGCGATGACTGCCGCTCTTTGCCTCCGGGTGTAAAAGGAAACCTGCGGAGGCACATTTGCATCTCTTTATAGGCGGAGCTCGGCTCACTCGACACCTGCGGTGAGTCAGTTGCTGATTCAACACAACCAAACGCACCCTCTGTAAAGATCAATATTTGGTTGGCATGTTTTCACTTTTTTTTCCTCCATAAAAAAAAAAATCATCCAAGACAAGACCTTGCTGCCATTTATGTCGGTGCAGGTCTCACTTGCCGCATAAGCGGTTGATGTTTTATAACTACTCGAGTCATTCTGCCTGCAGAGCTTGAGCTGCAGGTTGAAATAAGGGGCGGGACACTCGTTGTGTCATCTACTTAGCAACCAGGATACATCTGTTTGCACAATTGTGTCACGGATCCGAAACTTTCCCTTTCGCGGTGTCAGACAAAGCAGAATGCGATAACCATCATGCAGAACTTGGCAATCGGTCGATGGAACAGAGAAAACTGACAGCTTCGTTCATTTGCATAAGCTCAGCTACTGTCAAGCTGTCATGTGTCGAGGTTGGCGTCCGCAGGAAAAACTCTTGCGGTTAAGTTGACTCCGTGGGAGGCTCTGGACTCTGAAAGGTCTCTCAGTGAAATAGTTGGAAAATCCGAGCCTTTGGCGTCCTTCGGGGACAACGGGCTAGAATCAACTTATTGTTATTCAGTCTTTTTTTTTTTTTCCAAGCGCTGTTTTGGGACAACTCCGATTACAAAGATGCGTTGCTTGCATACGCTGACAAGGGCAATGAGAAACTAACAGTGACACTGCCAACAAGTCGCCTGGTATACTTATAATGTTTGCAATTGTTTTTTGTTGGCTCTTGTTTGAGGAGAATGAGAACGTACGAAGCCAAAAAGGTTGTTTAGTCGTGTAAAAGTACACCCTAAGTCACCAAATGTGCTTCCGAAGGTGTCAAAGGGGCAAAAATGAAGAGCGTGTGTCAGCGATGACAAATTTTGGTCACTGTTTTGTCAGTTGAGAGCTTGCCGATCAGCACTTGGAGGAAACCAAACTCTCCAAGCTTAGTATGACTTGTGAATAATTCACGGGGGGGGGGGGGGGGGGTCTCTGTGACATTCTGTTAATTGTCTTGACTTTTGTTCTCAGCTCGAGTGGACCAAGATGAGGTCGACACGATTATCTACTCGGGAGGGAGGCGCTTTCTCCTCCTTCTCTTGATGGTAGATGACACAGATATTTCACGTTTCTTTGCGCTCCAGACAAATTCCTCAATTCAAACGGTAGGAGCACATCTCACAAAATCTCAAGAAGCGACGTGCGTGGCTTTAAAAGTCACCGTGCGATGACACAAATGCATGATTGTTATGCCATTATTCAAGCCGCTCATCCTAACTTTAGGACTCACATACCCTTCATAAATACGACATGCGACATTCAATATGCCACACGTAGCCCGATCTTGTCATTTGTCGTAAACAAGTGTGTTTTTTGTGATGCCACACTCCTCCGTAATCTGCTCTGCAAAGAGGGGTGTGCAATTGTTGTGACTAAACCTTGGGACCGTACAAATTGTTGACAGTGAACCAAGGCTTCATCTCACTTGGTGTTGAGCCTTGTGGAATCAAGCCGCAGAAGTCAACCTTTCGTGTTTGCTTTGCTCCGAGAATAAAGGGAACCCAAAACAAAGAATTACCCGAGCCTTGAGAAATCCCACTTCACCATTCAACAGGCTTCTACGTCCTGTGCGGCTTTGATCAAATGTTGTCAATAATAGGTCGTGCGATGTGGTCATATGGACTGCACACTGCCCATGCTCATTCACGTGAGACTTGATAACGCACGATAAACACAATTTTCACCTCAGCCAATGCAATTTGCAATGCATCACCCTATTGCAGGTTTTATTTTCGTCCATAGAGCACCAAAAGTGCTCCTTGAACTCATCTGAAATTGCCGGTGTTATGATGAGATGCAGTCGGTGCACTTCACTTCCCCACTCAGAGCTCAGGCCTCTTAATTTTGCTGTCATTGGAAAGCAGCTCTCCACCTCACGGGGCTGTTTTGCAGTGTCGTGGTTCCGCAAGGCGAACTGGCATTCCGACGTGACTGCTCCAGTCTGCTCTATCCATCGGGCAAAAATCTTTTAAACCTTCACCTGCTCTTGCATGCACAGTAGTTTATCTTCAATATGATTAACTATTTTAAAAAAAATCAACGAGGGATGAAAGAGTTCAATTATAACCTTGAAATGGATACAAGCTGCATTGGTTCACCATTACTACTCTTCTTCAAAGGCTCACTGTTGATGCCTGAGCCGTGATGTGGATGATTATGGTGCCAACATCAAACAGAGTTGCCAAATGAGCCCTGCGGTCAGCTATGCGGAAATGAACAATAATATATGCTAGGAAAAACATTGCATTAGGTACACTGTGGCAATGAAATTGATTGAATACAAGAAAAAACACAAAAAAATGTTTTGCCTTGACGTGCGAGTGACCGGACTTACGAGTTTTGGGTGTTTTTTTTCTTCCTTTGTCTTGTGGCTTACATGTCAACCACCTGATCTGAAAAAGAGGCTTCAAGTTGTTTCATGACATTCTCAGTCGAAGTTTACTGTCAAAGTAAACATCAAACAAAGACTATCACACTTGGTGGATTTGAGGCAACAAAACAGTTTTGCCTCAGGAATGCCCCTGCTACGCATGCTAACACATAAAGGAACGTGACATTGACGGGCTCACAATTTGCATTGCTAGGTGCAGTTTTCCAGCCCTTTAAGAAAGTGATCTTTTTTTAACACAAACGGCGGCGGAACATTTGTGCAGTGGAATAACCCCAAGAGCGACTAAATGAGAGAATATTACGATACTATTTTGGTTCCCCTGTTTATCTACTTGAGAGGGAGAAAAAAAATTGAAATATCTCTCAGTATGATGGAACAAACACACTCCAACCACAATAATACAAAAAATTGGAAAATCATTCCTTTGCCCTGACAGTGTCAATTAAAACTGAGCGTTATTATCATGGCAAATGCCTATTTATTTCCTTTTTTTTTTGTGCACAGTATACGTAAACAAGTCATGATTATTCAAAACACATACAAGCGTGTCATAAGGAAAGCCAAGGCGTGTCAGCTTGATCATCGCTCCACTTTAATACAGGTGAAATGAAACAAATGCAAACAACCCTGTTTTATAAGACTGGCGTGAGGGGGGGGGGGGGCGGCGGCTAGTATGACGTTATTAATCTCAGCAAACATCCGTGGGTGTGTGTGCGCGTGAGAGAGAGAGAGAGAGAATTACATATATATTCACACACGGACACACACACACACACACACACACGCACGCACGCACACACACACACACACACACAATGTAAGTCACTTAAGATAGCATGACAAGGAAACAGCTGCAGCGAGCTGCTGCAGCAGCGCCTCAAAGAAAAAAAAATTGTAAAAAAAACAACTAAACAAACTCACATGCATCACAATCCTGAAAACATCGGACAAATGCGACAACACTTGTCATACAAGAAAAAAAAAAGATCTAATGGGATACATAAAAAGCGGTTTGTTTGTTTTTCTGCCAGCCAATGTTTCGCGCGGATGGGTGGTATTCAAACAGCTCCGTCCCTCACCATGACCCCATAAAACCTCTTTAATTATCTGTTTTATTTACACTGATGTACACAAAATACACTCAAAAACAGGAGATTTAAATTCTTTTGTACATTCTGAGCCATCAAAAAGAGGACCAAAACCCCCCCCCCCCCCAAAAACTAAATAAAAAGAGATACTTGAATAGTATAGAGATTGTTCTGTTTGAACGTCGGCATTGTGAACCCCCACATCCTCCACCCTTCTACCCCCTTGTGGTGCTTATTCCGGGAGAGGGAGCAGATAGGTGTGGAAGCGTTTATTTTTTTTTATTTTTTATTTTTTAATGGGAGGCATAGCCTGAGCCACTCATCATTTGCATGGAAACTGAAATAACACTTAGACAAAAAAAAAAAATCAAATCTGAACAGTTTGAACTGATTTTATTGGCTGACAGGCAGACGTGGGACGAGAAACAAAAAAAAGTTTAACTTGGGATATAAGGAAGGAGGGTGTCATGTTCATCATGTTCTTTTGCTCACGTAATTGTGGATGTTTTCGTTACAAAAAAAAAAAAATAGTAGGAGCGCCTATGGGAGGCAGCACCGTGACCCCAACAGAAGTTTTGTTGACACTCGCAAGGTTGTGGAAAGAAAACTGATGTTTCGTTGTTGTTTTTTGGATGTTTGTGTGTGTGTGTGTGTGTGACAAGGGCAAGTATGTGCGTACGGGTGCGAGCGTACGAGTTTTCACGTCAGTTCCACAGTCACTGTGAGGACGAGGGCTAGCCACGTGAAGCCGCCCACGACGTTCATGTGCAAGGCTCCACCTGAAAACAGGAAACAAACACTGTCAGTCAGACACCAAAGTTGCATTGAAAATGTATAAAGCTCCTTTAAAAACAACAAAAAAAAAAATCATGAAATTGGATCATGAAAATGAGTGTCCCGGAGCTGTTTTTTCCTATGGGTGTGAATCTTGGTGACAAAGTCAATACTGACTCAAAAGGCCCTCTTTTCATGCATAGCGCAGGCGTAGCGCAAAATGCAGCCAAACTGTGGGCGGAGTTGATGCCGTCATGGGCCTGAACACAACCGACTAGACTCCCGGCCAATCCAGCATTGGAGAGGCACGCGGTCTACATGGCAGAAGTGGAAGCAAGTCGCTGGAGCAGGTTATCGACGTTGATCGGGGCCTGCAAGATCTCTATTTGCGGATGATGTCAAGTTGGCCACCAGGAAAAGGGCATGCGCACCAAAATTCATGACCGACATCACCTGCGCCACAACCTAAAGCCGGTTTCACCTGATCTAAAGTTTAGTATACTTTCCGTCTTCAAATTTTCAGATGCGTTGGGGGCGTGTAACAGAAAACACCCAGAGTGGTGACGCACTGTCTCTCAAATTCCTGAAACTTGACTCGCCCCGCATGAAGATGAAAATGAAGATTTCACTGAGCGCACGTGCGACAAAAATAGAGCCCAAGCACTGCTTGCCTCTCGACATGAGTTTTTAATGCCAAAGTGCCTGAGTCACTTCAGCGAACAGTGATTGAGAAGCTCTGATCTTCCATACAGCGTACGTGTCTTGAAGTCAAACGTTTTGCATCAGTCACTCCGGTAGGCTTGAATTCAAAGGCTATTTTACTCTCCGTGCACGATTCCTGATGTCAAAGTTGCACATCTGTGACGACGGTGACCGCGCCGTATATTCAAAAGCGTTTTTTCTCTCGATACATTGGTGTTGATTGCAAAGTTCTGCATCAGTCACTACAGTGGAAAGCGATGAAAAAGTTGCTTCCTCATGTCTTTTTACCTGCCACCGTTGCTCATCGCCGGCAAAGAATGGCATGACTAAAATATCTCTTGCCAGCGAGCCCGATAAACTGCTTTCACACATAAAGCAACAGTTCCGCGTCATTAGCGTTGGTTAAATCACCTTCTGTTAAGCACTACCCATTAACAATGTAAATGAAAGGGTAACCTCTCACACATACAGTATGAGACGCACGCCGTCATTTAATGAGAGCGGCGCTCGATGAAGTGGCAAGTTCATTTTAATGGGCTGGATGTGTAATCGCCGCATAATCCCCTTTCGCACATGTGTGACGGCCACGTTTGTCGCGGTGCATCGTGGGAGCAGCTTGAGTGAGCAGATGGCGAGCCCAGTCGATTGGCCTGACACAAAATCGGCGACGGAAAAACGCTATACCTCAAAGCGGACGTACGGAGTCAGGGAATATGGCCCTTTTTTTTTTTTTCGTTGTACAGTCATTTTTACAGTTCATTTTTCACGAGTTGCCGTGTTTTTCTGCGCGAGCTTTCCCGAGCTCTGCTGCGAAAATCTTTCTGTCGTGCCCTGAGATGCCAGAGTCCTGGCTAAAGTCAGACGCTAATTGTTGGAAAGGAACCACAGTGGACCCCCTGCCTTCGTGAGGGAACGCCACTTGACAGGCTCGTAAACCGCAATAGCCTGGTCATCGTACACTCGCATTATAATTGCAGAAAACATTTCAAATTTTTTCAACTAATTAATCGTGCAGTTCTCCCTAAGTGATCACGATTATTCACATTGTTCTACTTTTTACTCCTCGGATTCTAAGACTGCTCTATTAATAGCTTCATTTGCTTCTTGAATACAATTCTTGTCATAAAAAAAAAAGAAAAGTACGATCGAAAGTGAATCAGCTTCACATCTTGTATTCTTCTCATGGGTTTCCCCAAACTTTTCGCCCGTAGGTTTAGTTTCTGCCCATTAACTTGATGTGGGGATTTTGCACGCAGACGTGCGACTGATCGGGTATTTGAATTTGGCTTTGTTGCAAAGCAACTTTCCATCTCTCCAACCGGCCTCAAGCGAGGTAAACTGAAAGCCAATGCTGAAACAACCCGAATATATATATATATATATATATATACTGTATATAAAATTATTTTTTTGGGGGGGGGGGCAAAACTGAACCCCAGAACAGTGAGGCAGGCAGGCGCGCAAAGCACTCATTCAATAGTGCTGGCTGACATGAATTATGCCTTTTTAAAATTTTTATTGATTTATTTTTTATTGCCGTCTTCTACATCCCATCTCTGTCCTTTATTTGCTCTTCGTTGCTTTTGCTGCCCCTCTAGCTGTGGTTTGGGGATACAGATTTGAATATTCAAATGCCAGGATGAGTGCGGGAGCAGGTGTGTCACAGCAAGGACGAAATGGAGTCATACGCCCGCGCGCACACGCACGTGCGTGCACGCTCCTCGTGCAAGGGAAACTGGTGTACAACAAGGCCCAGGGAGGCGCACGTGCCTCTTTGGTGAACGGCTCAATCCCGGGCTTGTCGGCCCACCGCCGCCTTTGAGATATTCACGCAGTTGCCAGGATGAACAACGTTTACGGTGCCAGGACGCGCGGTGGCTCTTCTCTTCCGGATGCTACAAATGGCCTCTTTTTCATGACGGCCCCACAGAATGATTGGGGTTTTTTTTTCACAATACTGAGACAATATTAGACGGGGTAGGCAAAAAACAACAACAAAATTTGAATTTAGCCTTGCCCAAAAGTCGAGGCCAACCTTTTAGGTGGAGGAACATTTTTCCAAGGACGCCCTCATAATCCGAATATGAATGAAATAATAAAGCCCAATGTAACTGGAAATGCCATTGGAATTAGAAATGCTGCGCGTTCTTGAAAAAAAAGAAAACAAAATGGTGTAATTTATTTTTTTGTTTAAAAAAATGTCTTTCAAGAAAAAAAAAGGCATCACAACTTTCCTAGAATTGAAACATATTTTCTTGCAGTAATGTGAAAGAGAAGAAAAACTAGCCTTCGTTTTCAGATCGTTTTAATCTTATCATGTTAAACTTAACAGCGGAAAGAATTGGCATGATCGCGACTGACGTGAGTGAGTGGTTTGTGATTGAAGGTTTTTATTTTGAAAGGGGGGGGGGAATACTTTTTAAAAATCATTGTAATGATTTAGATGTAATTACAAGAATTGAAACCAATGCAATTCAATGAGACTACATTTATATCGTCAGGAAACGGATTTTTCAATGCCATAATGTTGCAAGAACTCTTCTATTTGATCATAAAACGCTACGCTAAGGAGAGAAAAGACATGAATATATTTCAGGAGTATGGAAAATTACTTCAGTCACTCTTGACAACTGAGTGCCTTGGAAACCCTTTGGGGTTGTTTTTTGGTCAATTTGAAGAGGAATGACTGAAATTGTTGTTTGTGGTGTTGCGATGCACGCGCTGGCAGAGAGAGACCACTCCCACAAGGGCTTCGGGAAAACGGGCTGGCGCAGCCTCAACGCCGTCCAAGCCAAAGTGCGAAAAGCAACAGATGGCCGCACGACTCGCGTGTTGACGCCAGTCGACTGCAAGTGGACCGCAGAGGACGCGTCGCTCGCGCTTGGATGAACCCGCATTTGGAAGACTCACCGCAAACAACCTGTTGTTGTTGTTGTCGTTCAGTGTCGAATGACACGCATTCGTCAAAAGTGGATCAAGGTGCGACGAACATGCCAGATGAAGACGCGATGTGGGAATTTGCACCAAGGAAGGCGGTGCACTCCCATGAAAATGGGGCAGCAGGTGTGAAAGAAAAACGCTTCCCTCTTTCCAAGAAAAATGCGGACGGGTAACGGGAGCTTGGACAAGCACTCGCTAACTGACTGCAACAACGAAACAGGTTCTGTGTTTCCGTGAAGAAGATCGTGCCCGGTTAGAGATTCACAGGCGCCCCCTACTGGCAGAGAGGCTTCCAGGCAATACCGTTCCCTCCCACTCGCTGCTCTTAAATATCCAATTGACTTTTTGTCTCCGTTTTGACCGGCTGTCGACGATTGTAATTCGCACCCCACAAAGGACGCCAAATCCCGGATGTTTATCCGGGGATTTGGTCCTTTCGGGATCCCAGAGGATAATCTGTGCTGACCACGCACAGCGCAGCCCTCTCCAACAATCGTCATCGGCGTCTCAACCCAGCCTGAGCTACATTTAAAAATAGATGCGGCGGTGCAGCGGGAAATGCGACGGCGCTGTGAAGCAATTGCCTTTGGGTAGGAGGACAAAGGAGCGGAAACAGAATGAAGGCTTGTCACAGCTTTATGGAAAGTCATTTGAGATCATATTCGATATCCAGCATGAGGTCCGTGTACTCGTACGCCCTCTGTCCTCACTCGGGAGACAATTCGACCTCATCCTGGAACGACTTTGGCAGAGGAATATTGTTACCAGTCAAGCAAAACTAGTTGAACTCTAGATAGCGCGAGAACAATAGGTCAAGCGCTTGATGTGAACTCATAGAATTTCATAATGTCACCAGGAGGGGAAACGTTTTTCTTTTGCGGTCGGCTGCCGTGTCAAAGTCAGACATCGGGATTTCGGTGGTTCATTTTTTGAATTTTTTTTATATCGCACTTGCCCACTCGTGGCTGAGTCATTTGCACGGTTGGAAAACTTACTGTTCTGGCTTTGCGTGTTTTTCATCATGCTTGGATTTTCTGTGGGAGACAAAAAAAATAAAGGTTATTATTGACACCGCTGTGTTCAGTTCAGGATTACAGGCTGGTAATGGGGTTTGGGAACACAGTGCACCAGAACAACAAGGATAGCAGTAATTTACCTTTTTTTTTTTTTTTTTAAACTTTAATAAGCAGCGCATGCCAAGTGATTACAATGAGAGGAGAAAGCGTGCCCCTTGGGTAAAAACAACGCCTCCCCAGCTATATTTGGATGCTCAGAGTCAAGTGGATGTGCGGCGCCGGAAACCGCGGCGGCTTTTTCTGACATGCACCCACTTGATTATGTTACACTTCTCCAGAGAGTCAATCCAAAAGACAACAAAATATTCAGCCTCATAGATGCGTTCATCGTGGTCATCCGGGTGTCGTGAACGCGTTCTGGGGGATTTTTAAAAACGGGAGTTTCAGTTTCATTGTGTGGTATGAAATGTGGTCGGCAAGTCCGTCACGAGCAGACCCGCAGAAAAGACACAAAGTCTGCAGCTTAACGTATAACGAAAGGCGTATAACGAAACAGGAAAGCTCTCGAGTTTCCGTCATCGGATGCGGTCAGAGCATAAAAGCGGCGCCGTTTGAAGATTTGCCATAAAACACAAAAATCTGACAAGCCAGGTCCGAGCCGGGCCAAAATGTACTCGTATATGAAGAGCGGCTGCGACAATGCTCGCCGGCGATGGACTGAAATTCTCGTTAAGAGAATAGTCATCTCTCTAAGTGCAGTCTTAAAAAGAAAGTGTTGTTGGGCCAATTAGGGACACAATCTTTTATTAATCGCAATCTCGCAGCCGCATGAATGATTCATCGGCAAAAGTGGTGGCATAAATCTCCAAGGTATATTTCACCGTTTCTGTAGATACAGTGCGAGGGAGACATTTTGTAGAGTGATGTCGTTTCATTTTTTTTTTTTTTCCCTCGCACTTAATTATGTCAAGAGCATTCCGCCTCATTGTGGCGCCGTCCTTTTGGTCGTCGCGCGCGAGCTTGTTCAATAATAGATTGGACTTGTACTCGATGGCCGTTTTCCCACTTAATGGCAAACGTACCAAAGACGATGAGGCGGGTGTGCGTGTCGGTGGAGCCCAGAGGATTCTGGGCCGTGCAGCGGTACATGGAGCCGTTGAGCTCGGCCGGGACCCTCTCCAGAATCAGCTCCTTGCCGTCTCGCTCGCTGCTGCCGTCCAGGAGGCGGCCCCCCACGCGGGTCCAGGTGAACAAGGGCTCCGGGAACACCTCGTTCTACGCCGGCGCCAAAGGGAGCGCCGGGATGGGGCGGGGCCGTCGCCGAGAAAGAGAGTCGGAGCAAACGAGGCATGAATAATACAGCCTGTCCCCCAACTGATTCAACCGCGAGTTAACAACATGCATTAATTATCGACGCTTCGGTTTACAACAAATTTATTCCCCCCGCAGCTCTTAACCCTCCAGTAAACAAGCCCATTTCTAAAAATAACAGCGCCAAGTGCATTCTTCCACATGGCCACTGTGATAGAGGATACATATAAGACGGTCGACGCAGCTTCAGTCGCAGCCTCTGTTGTACCTGCGCCAACACGCATGTTCGACAATTTTTTCCCCCCCCCGTTTTGTCGCTCACGCTGCATTTGAGCGATTGAACACTTTGGGTAGGATGTGTGCTTCAAAATAAAGGTTCTTGCTGAGCCCCCCCCCCCCCCCCCCCGAAAGTCAGTTGAGCATAGCCACCAACTAGTGACAGTCACAAACGTCTCAACTCAACGAATAATGTTTGGGAATGAAAATCTGTGCTTCGGTGCCGCTTAAACAAGCAGCAGTGTCAAATTGAATCTCATACATAACGCAACAAGAGTGGGGGGGAAAAAAAAAAAAAAGGAGCAGCGCCTGAAAACCGGCACTGAAGTCGCCGTCCGTAATGAATTTGCGGAAACGACACACCGTGGGCCCCGCTTGCTTTTCGCTTCGGCTCACTGCGAAAAGGGCAAAATAATCTGGGGGACGCACGGTCATTTCACCTTGTGGACGTGCTTCTTTGCCATTTGGTCAACCGTCATTTCTCCTTATAAGCTATCACAGCAATGGCCAATGGACGCGACTTTTATGAATTCATGACTCAGTACGTTGAAAACAACGGTGGCTTGGTGTCACGTTATTTTATTTGATTATGTTATTGTCACGTTTGCGAGGTGGCGGTGGACCCAAAAAGCAGGCAAGAGGGAGGAGCAGGGTGTATTTGAAAAAGTGTATTGATAAAACACAGAAAACTAAATCCGAAGCAAACAAAGTACAAAGTATCAAGCAAAAACCATAACTGAAGCTCAAAACTATCGATAACAGAAACATGACCTAAACATGACAGCAGCAAAGAGCAACAATGATCGGACAATTAATGGTCGTGAAGGAGTGCTTTTATGGAACGAATTACCTAACGACCAACAGGTGTGCACCTGCAGGGGGAGCCCTACAGCGCCACCTGTTGGTCCCAAACCGAATCATGACAGTTATGTGTCCATTAGCGTCGCAGTAGCATCAAAATACCGGGGCAGGGTGGGCATCACAAAGCTTGCTTCAAATTGAAAAAAAAAAACAACTAAAGTGTAAATGCCGCTTCCCAACAATGTTTACTGTATTCATTAATTTAGTCATTTCCATTTTAAATACACCACCAACTATGATGTGATCAATTTTGGAGGATTGTTTTTCACCATTGAAATTTTCCTGATTTAATTTGGGTGTGACTAAAATGGGCCCGAGCATTGTGGAAAAGCCCAAGGTGATATGCTGTCGCCGCTGAATGCGTAAGCATAAAAAAGATTCGAGTCGTAATCGTATTCGAAGGAGGTCGTAGAGGTGTTATTGATTAACGGTTAACAATTAATCAGACACGGCCAACGAGTTTGGAAATTGAAACAATGGCATGAAATCTTACTTTATATAAGCCTACTTGGCGAGGTTTTTTTTTTTTTTTTTTAAATCAGAATTTGGCAAGGTCGTTAATGACACCCGACTCTGTGGTGTGTCAAATTTAGAAGATTTTTTTTTCACTCGACAAGCGCTTTCAGAGAAAGCGGCTCATTTCCCGTGGCATGCGTCACGATTTCGCACCTGGTTGCGAATCTGGCCTATCGTGTAATTGTGATAGAGAACGATAAGGCTGTGAAAAACATGAGCAATGTTCAATAAGAGACTTCAAAAACATTTCAATGGTGGATTCCCATCCCACATTAGATTGAATTCTTTCACTTTGGTTCTGTATAATCTCTAAACTTACCCCGCGGGGTCCTACCTGGAATCCTTGCACAGTGATGCGCACCGTGTCCCCGACTTTGGCCCTGCTGGGGGTCATAAAGAGCTTCGGGCCTTTTGGGGCAGCTGAAGGGAGATTAAAAAAAAATAAAAAATTAAGAAAAGAAGAAGAAGAAAAGACAAAGGTCATCACACTGCGTATGGAGAATAGAACCACCTGCTCTGTCACAGGAGGTGTGGGACAAATGCAATTTCCTGTCAATTAAGGTCACCAGGCAAAAGGCGACAGAGCTCGCAGGTCTCTTTATCAGAACAATGCTGCTGGATTTATTCGCCCTCAGAGAGAAAAAAGGGACTCAATTGGGTGGATACTCATTACTGGAGGAGAATGGGAGCGCGGCGGGTGGAGTGTGGAGGCGGCGAGATAAGGGACACTCACAGAGCTAATTCCCTTGTCTCGCTGCGGACACTCGGCCCTCGGCGGATTTCATTTGGACCCGCTAAAACAATGTGGCGCCGGGGCCGCGCAGGTTCTAATATTCCAAGATTATGCGGGGTCAGGATTCATCCGGGTTTAAAAAAAAAAGAGAAAGATATGAATTATGTTTGAAAAGCAAAAACAACACACAAAAAAAGGTCATTTTCATGGAGACACGGTGACCGCACGATATCGTTTTAGGCCCGTCCAAGCAGCTCCTGCATCATGTGATCCGATGAACAAAAAAAAGGTAACGGCGCCGCCCGCGGCGCAGCGGGCGGCGCCGTTATAGACGAATGAACTAATTAATCAGGGATGAGAGTCGAGCTAAGGGCCCGCTATCGCCGCTCGTCCTCCATTCATTTGCCGTGTTTTAACTCTTAATATAAATCACATTAGGGGGTTATTTTCATTGATGAGTGGATAACTAAGAGACAAATAAAAATAAAAAAAAGAGCAAATAAATGAAATCACTGGATGGCTATTTATTTGGCTATGGAAGCTAATGAATGAATGCCTTTTGGAAAACTGCAAGGCACAAAAGGAAGAGAAACAACACCCCTTTTATTTGCAATAAAACTGATGAGCACGTATGTCAAGTGCGAATGCATCTTGCGTTATGGAAGGTAGAGTCTCTGAGGCCATTTTGGGGGGGAGTGGGCATATTATGGAAAATATAAAAATATACTGTATCCTGTGTGCACCAACCCATCAAGTAAGAAATGAACAACCGGTATCTTTGGTTATCTGTTTGTTTTGGAAAATATGTCTGTTAATTCTGAAATCCCGCCCCATTGTGACCTAACAGTGGGGCAGAAATTCAGAAGGGCTCACTCACAGCATGGCTTGCATCATCACCTCCCCAAGTTTCTATGCCGTGGCAGACAGCTCGGCCAAAGATGTCTGAAATGAATGCGTCAAAGCCCAAAGGTAAGCGCGGCTGCATTGAGTTCTTCGGCAGGTTCTGCCTCGTCGATTTGTTGAGTCACATTTCGATTTGCAAACGGATTGAAAAGTACCGTACATGTGAAGTGCTGCCGACACGAGTGAAAATAGTCTCGATTGAGATGAACCACTTCAACATAGTTCCTTGATATCGATTTCCACTTTTCTCTTCAGCAGGGCCTTGACGCCTTCTTGTGGCATCTTGGAGAAAAAACACGAACCCCCCCCAAATATAGGTCCACTTTTCAGCAGCTGGCTGAGGATAAGCTCAGTAAAATTAACTCAGTCAGTACCAGCCAATTCTGGACCAAGTCTGAAAAGACGTTTAAAAACGTCTTTGGGAGTGAATGAGTTAACCACGAATCTTTGAGGAGAACCACAAATAGGAGATCATTGAAAAAAAAAAAAAAAAACTTTGAATGTACTCAATTTAATTTCATCAAGTGGTTGCACAAAATAAAATCATCCAGATACACGAAGTACATGAGTGAAATGACTCTCGAAGTAGGACAGCAACGTTGACCAATAAAGCGGATACATCTCTGACATTTTCAAGATGAGAGAAAACATCAACATATTTCCCTTGGGCAGCCGAAGCCAAGAGGAAGGCAGGCGTGACGCGGCCCGCCGTGTCTTCTCGTGCCCAGGACGGATGGCATTTCACAGGCTACTTCTGGCAACGGCGAGCGCAGTCGCGGGAGCTTGTCGGTTTTCATCCGTGTCACACGCGGCGCTCGTCGGGCATATGGCCGCGCAAGAAAAGTTGATGGCCAATTTCTGGGATTCGGTCCAGTTGAGACAGTTGGCGTCCGACGTCAGCCACCCTCGATGAGGGCATCAGGCGCCCAAACGGACACGAGGCCGAACAGCCCTCCACCAGTGAGGGTTCCAGGACTCCTGACCATTACACGTATGTATTTTGACTTTTTGAAAGTGGCAGCTGGTCCAAAAAAAAGGATGCTAGGGTGTCGCCCCACCACTCAGCTGAACCACATTGAATGAGACAAAAATTATCCATCCACCATCCATTCGCTGATCCGCTTAATCCTCACAAGGGTGGCAGGGGGATGCTGGAGCCTATCCCAGGCCGTCTTCGGGCAGTAGACTGGGAGACACCCTGAACCGGATGCCAGCCAATCGCAGGGCACATAGAGACGAACAACCATCCGCACTCACACTCACAACTAGGGACAATTTTGAGTGTCATCAAAACCAGCCTGCCATGCATGTTTTTGGAATGTGGGAGGAAACCGGAGTACCCGGAGAAAACCCACGCAACATATAAACTCCACACAGGAAGGCCGGAGCTGGGATTGAACCCGGTAACACAGCAATGTGAGGGCGACGCGCTAACCACTGTTAACCATAGAGAACTGGTAGATACACAAACCTAATGAGCATGACAAAAAAAAAATGGAGCAAGAGAGCACATGACAAAAGTGAAACAAAACTAAATGAACAAAAACATAGATCATTACATATCGACAGACCAACCAACCGGTCAGTATTTTTTTATTTGGGGGGGGGGGGGGCTCTTTAAAAGTTTGACAGGGGTAGTCCAACAGCTTGCCAATGAGTGACAGCCGGATCAGCTCCATATTGAAACAGCTCTCGAGTGACAGGTCGCACTTTGGCAGCTGAGATGGTGCTAATAAGTCACTCAGCGAAGTCACTTTGGAGTTTTTAAGCCTCTATGTGCAAAAGTGCGGACATACATAGCGCTCTAAAGACAGAGGAGAGGGCGATAACAACAAGACACATGCTCAGGTGGCTAACGCCGCATTTTGCCTTGGTGAATTTGTGAAGAAGGAACCGCATATCTGCAGGTGTTTACCGACCGAGCATCCCTTGTTTTACCATCAACGCTACAGTTCGGAACTCATAACTTCCTCCGCCGACCGTGTACGGGAACTCGTAAAGCAAACGTAATTCCACAATGGAACGTTTTGCCAACAGCGTCGTCTTCTCGCCATTATGAACGGGCACCGAGCTTCACGCTTCCACACAAGACCACTTTTTGGCCGTGCATCGGGTGTGCTTCGCCGTCAAAAGGTTGAGGCCCGGCCCGGCCCGTCGCATTTACCGGATGAGCGGCTCGTTTCAAGAAAAAGAAGGCCAGAGTACATTTTAAAAAGGACTCGCCGTCAGATCAGACGGCGGCTCTATCCAAGTGAATCCGGCCATGTAATTCCTTTCACGGCTTCGAGCGGTAACACGAAAGCCACCAGATAAAGCGTATTGATGAGTGGCCAACGCTAACACAAATAGCTGCGTGTGCATCCACACGCTCCCGACCGCGATTCGCATGCCAATGCCATCTGGAGCCGAGCATCTGCTCTTTGATTATCCCTGACTGGCGAAGTAACGGCGACGAGAGGTCGGCTTGAAACCCGTGCACGAAATAAGACTTGCACTGCCCGTGTAACAGTGTTCATTTCGCACACCTTTGCTCGCCGAGACTTACCGCAAAAAGAGCACCTTTTAAATATTCAAGGGGCGACCTGAACTTTCATGGATAGAATCCAGGAGTGAGGGGAGAGGGGGGGGGGGGGTGGTTCGTTTCCAACAGCCCGAGGCCCAGCCGGCGTCGGCCACTCGTCTCATTTACTTTGTATATGGCGAGCGTGTTGCTCTTCATGAATATTGAAGGAGTGTAATACAACATTGGTTCAATTGTCAGAATGTGGCTTCGCCTCATGTGACGATATTAAATCGCTGAAAGATTTATCACTTACGGCCACGGAAAAGAGCGCCGCTTCGTTTCCTGACCGAGAGCAGCTTGCAAGAGTAAAACAGTGGCCGCATTTGTGCACTTATCGTTGATACGATGTGCAAGGGGGACAATTAAAGTTGACGGAATGAGGATACGATTTTAAAATTTTCCCTCGTGGAATCAGCACTTCATCAACAAGATGATGCATTACATGGGTCAATTATAGATTCCTGTATGTGGTGCAAGAAGCAGACACAACACAATTTTATTATTATTATTTTTTTTTTTGTAATACAATTTTTGGTAAAATAGAGCGTTATTGCCAAAGTACCCGCCACGCCGGCGCTCTCAAGGACCTGTTGCTTGTCAGACACTGACACCGTTAGCTCATACTAAGGTCAAATTCAATGCAGCCCCGCTTACCTTTCGGCACAATAGTTCAGACAGTGCAGGCCAGCCGTGTTTCGAAAGTGGCGGCTTTGCGCACAAGCAACATTTCGACGTGGGGGACGTTATTCTTCAAAACCACAGTTGGGCAAACCTTCGGTAGGAAACGACCAAAGCCATCTTTTCAGAAATAGGCCCATCACAAAAGCTGTACTTTGTTGGTCCGTTTCATACAAGACGAGTGATCAGGCACTCCAGAGACGCAACTCTTCGTATTCCAGCCTTCACAAAGCCAATTTTCCGTAATAAATCCCTTCTGAAGTCAAACAATTCATCCGTCTGCAACCTTGACTGTTGAGATCTGGCTCTTTTGTGAGGGAGCTGTTTTTGTTTTCTCCTCTGCTCAAGTGCGCTGAGGAGTGTTTGGCATTGCAAATGCGCTCTGATTTCATGGCTCGTCCTCTATTCCCCTTTTCCTCTCGAAATGAAAATCAGATGGAACAATGGCGATGAACGAACATCTTCAAACAACTTGTCAAAATAAAAGCGCGAGATTCCACCCATCTCGTCGCGTGGTTTGTCATGAATTTAATCATCCATGTTGGAGGGAGCGAGCTGTTAAAATATTTACCGCCCTGCGCTTCAGTCTGATGAAGACCGCTCACGTCGCCGGCGCTCTGACTGACGCTGCTGAGTCAGTTTTGCATGTGATGAGCTACATTTCTCCACTCCGGGGGGACGGAACAGTGACAGCTATTGCTCTCTGCCAGGAATTATTCGGCGATGAGCAAATTCCCACTGGGAATGTAAGATCTGGCAGCAACAATAACCGAGCTTTTAAAAAAAATGAATAAAGGATTATAATATCATCCCGTCCTATTAGAGATGTGAGTTATTTTTCAAAACAGAGGCAGCACCCCACAGATTAGCAGCGAGGAAAAACCTGTAACAATTTCACAAAGCAGACCCCAGGAACGTGAAATGTCGATCGTTCCAAATTCCAAAGTGACTGAAAATTTTGGACCACAAGCAAGACAACAAATTTGCTGTGGGGACAAATTCTATTTTCAAATCTATTTGAAAATAGAGTACCGTATTTTCCGTACTATAAGGCGCTTTGGAGTAGACGGCGCACCTTCAATGAATGGCCTATTTTAAAACTGTTTTCATATATATGGCGTACCGCATTAAAAGGCGCATAGAATAGAAGCTACAGTAGTGGCTGCGGTTGCGTTATGCATCCACTAGATGGAGCTACGCGAAAAGATACAGCTTTTTAATATCGAGCTTTCACAATCGCTGCAGCTGTAACATATGCGCTTTACAGAACTTTTAAAATATGAGGTCCAAGAAATCAGAACATCGATCCATATATAAAGTGCATCGGATTATAAGGCGCAATGTCGGTTTTTGAGAACATTGAATGCTTTCAGATGCGCCTTACAATGCGGAAGATACCAAGCAATTAAATTTGCTCGGATGTGCAGTATATAGAATCAATTTGGCCAACGCTCAAAAAATGTCAATTGGAATTTTCTTGTCGACCAGTTCCAAAAATATTACTCGGACCCAACATTCCAACTGAGGGTCCATTGTGACTAGGACGCTTGCGGATAAAAACTATGAAACATCCTATCAGAAGTGCCTTTCGTTTCGACGGTGACAGCGTTTTGAGGCTTGAATAGACAAAAATCTGAGGGGAAATGTTGGATATGCTTTGCCGTGGCGTTCCCATATACACGGTCCAAAACTCATACCTGCTCACGGCGTATTCATGTCCCCCACATGTGCCAGTACAGGGAAGTAAACAAACGTGTGACTATATCCATTCGTCGGCGTTCCAACAATGTTAGATATGTCACAAAAAGTTTTAATTAACAATGGGAAAAATGAAAAATTGTGCCAGGCCTGATTTTGTTTTGCCAAGGCCCGTTGTCGGTGCGAACTGCTTCACTGTCAACAGCAGAAAGGAGTGTCTCTCCTACGCTAATTGAGACTCTAAAGAATCCACCTAATTACCTCAAAATGGACGTGTGAGCTCTGGCAAGAAAACATGACGCACAAAAAAAACCCCAAACAATCGGAACATACCTCAAAAACAACAATGGACCCGAGAGTGATGCAACAAGAACAGATCTCGGTCGGTAGAAAGAAACATTATTAACGGGTGGCATCATTTCGATGTTACGTTATTGATTTTGGAGAGCATCCACAAAAGTGTCTCTGCAGTGTGAGATTTTTTTTTTTCCACACAATGATGTGTGCTTCTCTTGGATCACGACGCTCATGTGCAGAAGAATGACGCCAATGTTTTGTCTTTGAAGTGTTAATTGGAAATGCTGGGAGCCATCTTTGTTTTTAGTTTCGAGAAAAAAAAACGGAGCGGCTTTGTGCATTCATCTCCAGGATTACGGACAAAAATTTTTACATATTAAATTCAAGCATCCTTGAATCGTATTGCAGCCCATGTGTCAAGATACCCATCAAACGAGATGCAAATCCCGAGAGTCGATAGAGTGCAAATTTTTACCAATTGTCAAGAATATGAATGAGGATTCACATGCAGGAAAAATGAACGGTGGCTAAAACAGAACCCGTGCATGAAATACAAATTTATGAACAACTTGGACATGTGGGTAAGCAAATGGAGCGCCCCTTCACGCGAAATTGCATTACAGAACGTCTGGAAGTTGAATGTCTCTTTTCATTCCAATCTTGTCAGTCATAGCCTTCAATCGCAGGCTTGTCATTGTAGCACATTACCGCCCTCAACAAAAATGTCTTCAGACTACCGCTGTCCATTGCGCATTCTCGGGACACTGAATCGATTGCGACTGGATTGTTTGGCTTTCATATGAAAGACTCGCCCGTGCTGAAAGACTAGACAGGATGGCTCTAGCGCAGTGGTTCTTAACCTTGTTCGAGGTACTGAACCCAACCCGTTCATATGCACATCCATCGAACCCTCCATGAGTGAAAAAAAAAATATGATTGAAAAAAAAAATAATTCAGCACATTAAAAAAGGCATTGATTAAAAACTGAGAAAAAGTAAATAACATTTCAAGACATAAGTATAGGTTGTTTTTAATTATAGGCAAAATGAGCCGTGCATGACGTGCTGCCACGACAGTCACACGTTGAGTACGGAGCGAACTAAATTTCCTGCAGCACTGATTGGACAAGCAATGCCATGTGATCATCTGCAGCCAGTGATGGCCAAGCGGATAACGAAATGACATGTTGAGTCGGGTGTGTCTTCACCTCCATTGCAGAGTTTCCGTCAAACCCCTGAGACGATTCACCAAGCCCCTAGGCTTCGATCGAACCTAGGCTAAGAACCACTGCTCTAGACTGAGGGGATAGTGAAGGATTCGAGCATTTAGGATTCCAAGCAGAGGGACTAAGGCCTGCCGCAAGTCTTGAAAACCCACTGGTAATAAATGCCCACCCAGAAAGGTCTGTAATTGCCTTTAGCAGCAGAAGATGAAGGCAAAGCTCATTTTTTCTTTTATAAATTGCCACAGCCTGATTAAATGAAGCTCTGCACTTAACTTCGAAATAATTCTTTGGTCCCTAAGCACAAAACGGTCCAAAAAGGTAAGGTAATGAACAATAAAGGGTCTGCCCAAAACTCTGCCAAATTCACGACTGCCGAATTGTGATTAAGCAGTGTATACATATGTATTATGCGGCCACAAATTGGCATTTTGTGCACATGTTATAGCTACATTGTGGATATTTTTATTTTTTCCACTATGTCATGTGTAGGACTCGGTAAAAATGGAAGTACAAAAGATAAAACAAAGCATCCTACCCAATGTGACCTCGGTTTGCATGGGCATGGAGAGAGCCGGATGTTTGACCTCGCAGCTGAAGAGGGCGTCGTTATCCAGCTGTGGGTTGAGGGTCCACGTGAGCCGCGCCTGCACCACCACCGAGCCGTCGCTTTGCGGGATGTGCGTGTGGCTGAAGTAGTACAGGGGGTCCGTGCTGTGGACCCAGCGGGGGAACTCTCGGCTCACCACTGTCTCCGGAATGACCTCTGTGGCGGGGCTGGGCTCCGAGGCCTGCAGGCCTTGAGTGTGGAAACGCTTTGGCCGTTCCGTGTACAAACGCGCCGACCGGCTCTCGGGGTCCAGCAGGGAGAGTGAGCGCTGCAGCTTCGTCTCGTCCAGGTCCCGGCTTATGAGCGGCCTGGCTCCTCGGAACCCCGCCGAGCCGCCGCCGCCTTGATCACTGGCTGTAGGCTGAATGTAGGAAATCACCTCGATCAGCTCGCCGTCCCGCTTGAAATAGACCTTAGATACAACATGAAAAAACAGAATTCAGCAATTACTGTTTTGTGTACGGACCAAAAGACATCCATCCATCCATTTTCTGATCCGCTTTATCCTCACAAGGGTTGCCGGGGGGGGGGGGGCTGAAGGCTATCCCACCTGCCTTCGGGCAGTAGGCAGGGGATACCCTGAACCGGATGCCAGCCAATCGGGGTGGCACACAGAGGCGAACAAACATCCGCGCTCTCAGTCACACCGAGGGACAATTTCGAGTGTTCAATCAACCTGCCATGCTTGTTTTTGGCATGTGGGAGGAAACCGGAGTACCCGGAGAAAACCGACGGAGGCCCGGCGAGAACATGCAAACTTCTCACAGGAAGGCCACAGCCGGGATCAAACCCATAACCTTTGCACTGTGAGGTTGACGCGCTAACCACTGGACCACCGGGTCGCCAACCAAAAGACAGTCAATTCAAATAATTATTTTGGAAGAAAGATAATGATATGAATTTGATTCCAAGAGGGATTTTGCTCTGCTTGGTGCTTGGGCCATCATTACATTTTGAACCGCTAACTGAGGAAATGACGCCAGCAGCTCAAAAACAAAACAACACGTGTTTTGGGAGCTTATGGCTTCCCGACAAACATATGGTGAAAATGGCTCAAAACACTAAAGTTGGATTATATCATCACAATTCAGCAAAAATCAAAGGAAGGGCGGATGACAAAAGTTGTGCAGTACTTATACGTTTGGGCAGAAAAGTTTTCCAGACTATTTCCCCTTTAAGGCAAACAGACATGATAGTCTGTAATAACAACATTGTGCGAATAAATGTAAAATGCTCGACTGTATAAGCAAGTCGTGTTCACGCTATCACCTGATGTGGCAATCATCGTGGTCTCCATGAAAACACAGCCACCAACACCGAACATGCACTCTCGAGCGAGCGCCACCCGACCCGCAAGCTAATGATGTCGCTTTTGCTGCAGCCGACACGACCTCGGTGACAAGACGACCAAGAAGAACAAAAGAGACAAATAAATCAAATAAAATAACGGCGTTGTCTAAAAATACATCTCCTGTCTTGTGTGAACAGAATCACCACTGGCGGGCTTCAGGTGGTCTCAACGTTACGTACAGATATGGATGCTTGTACTGCTAAGCTCAACTACACCTGCGAGAATTGTGGCGCTGCCAACGGGGAGGAACGACATGTCACATAAAAGAAGACTCATTCTCCAAAAAGCCTGCTTGGATTGCATTCGGGGACCATGCATTCTACCCCCGATGTGAATGTAAACATATCGTCTGCAGCCATTCTTTTAAGGCCCGGTGGTACTCGGATTTGTTTGCACTCATTATTGCTGTTTTCACACTCAAGGTACCGATACTTAAGGTGCCAAGTGCAGCTCGTGGCGACATACATTCACTCAAGTATTATATATACACATATACTTGGGTGAATGTATGTCGCCACGAGCTGCACATGGCACCTTAAGGGTCGCTACCGTGTGTGTGTGTGTGTGTGTCTGCACGCGTGTGTGGATCATAAACACTGCAGATGCACTGATACGACTTTCTTAATAAGTACTTACTTTTGAATGCTCGCCGATACCGTCCTACAGTGATGAAAGTGTGCTTAATTTCATCACGTTTTAAAAGCACACACACACACACACACACACACAGACACACACTTATAATGAACATGGCATCCGTTTCACTGAAACACAGCGGTGCCTTGCAATACGGGTGATACCCCTTTCCTTTGACCTTTCCACTGACTTCATGCTAACACTTTAAGATACATGCAACAGACATGCTAAAAATTTTGCATTTTGCAATTTGCAGTCGGGTTTCCAAGTAGATGTTTATTTTGAAATGTCTCCACACGGCTCCGGAAAAGTGTCTGTGCTTTTTCTGTTGCGTGCACCTTGGCGTCCAGAGTGCAGTGTGATACATGCATTTAACCATGGATTTGATTGTAAGACCCCAGGGGGATTCTGACCTATCTGAGGTAATAATGCATTTTTTTACAGAGAAGAAAGAGAACATGCATGTGAGTATTGTCATCAAATCTTTTTGTGTATGACACCATTAATTTGCCTCTTGTGTATTTTGAGTATAATTCCATTAATAATCCAATAATAATAATAATAATACATTTTATTTATAAGCGCCTTTCAAAACACTCAAGGACACCTTATAAGCAAAACAAGAACAATAAAACCACAGATAAAATTATAACTTACTTTGTATCACACCTTTTAGTTAAGCTTCGTGATAGCTGAAGTTGATAATGTCATATCCTCTTTAATCCTGCTTCTTACGCCGACGGAAAGCAAGGGCTCTAGGTTGATTTTATCATGTACATCTTTGAGCATGATTATTGACGGTAAGATAAGTTTGCTGGTTGGGTAAGGATAGGATTTATTTACTATAAAAACACATTTTGTGTTCTCCAAATGTTATTTCTATATTATGGATTTCATCTATTGAGGTGGTGGTCTGGAAGGTAACCCCCATGATGCATCATGTAGCATTAATAAAACAGATTTTGTGTTTGATAAAATATACAGCAATTTTGTGTTACTTTTAACAGTAACCATTTGTTCACTGGGAGTGTCAATAAACAGCTTGACAGCAAGTTTACGCAAACTATTTACCAAATACACACGGTAGGTCTCTACAAGGAGACCAGGAGGCCCAAATGGAATTGGATTTGTCAACAAGGCATCATGGGGAAAAAGCCTCAAACACATTAGATGAGCCACGCGGGAGATCAGTGAGACGTGCTGTTAGCAGAGTCGCAGTTATCACAAGCATCTGCTTTTGGCTTGTGTGATAGTATTGTTTCAAATTTAGGTCTTCGCTCACCCAGCAGGGAATTTTCAAAAGTATTTTTAGACATGCATGACCATACAAATGACCCCCCAAAAAAGCATTGATAGCTTGACCTTTGAGTTGAATTCATTCAACGACTGCCTGGAAACTCAATGTACTCACATGTCAAATGTTGTGGCATTCATTGCCACCAGAGAGCGGTGGTGTGTCTGTCGCGGTCCCACTTTATAAAAACGGTGCTCAAAACATTGCCAGGAGTGTCCATAAGGTTCGTTCCAATGGGAAATGGGAACAAATTGAGCAGAATGTATTCTACTTTTTTTTCATTTTTCAACAGCATTTCTCAAAATTCTCCCTAAATACTCTCTCTTGCTGAATAGGAGGATTGACAGCTTTGAACTGGAGGTGAGAGACTATTTTCTGGTGTTTTCGTTGCCCCGGCAGTTCACTCCCCCCCCACCCCTCTTTTTTACATTTTTTTTTGTTTAGGAGCAGGAGATCACACAGATGAAAATACTGCTTGTGCAGACCGAAATAGACATATATCACAATGCGTCAAATGCACTCCATGTAGCTCATATTTTCTTTCGGGAAGTTGGATGCTGTGTTTGTTTCCATCATTGTTTTTTTTTCCCCCCCCCCCCACGTTTCGTCTGAATCACAGGGGCGATATTCCTTTTCAAGAGTGCACAATTGTATTTGATTGTGTGGCATTTGGGGCTCACCGACATGTCAAAACAGAATTCTAATGAAAGAGTCCTCAAACTTGTGGAGGACCGCTTGTACCGTCGTCAACCGTGATGACGATTCACTTTGTGATTGTGGCCGCAGTAGTCATCGGGGTAACTGGCAGAGGTGGGCATCGTCAGTCCGTCACTAACATTGGAGATGGATAGCGATCAAAAGCTGTTTTCTTCGACCCGCAAGAAATCCAGATGTCAGAGATATGCTTCTGCCATCCACTGGTCAGTCATTGCAAGTGAAAGACCTTTTCTTATTCAAACTTGTTCCCAACCTGGTACTTTCCCCACCCCACTGAGTTTTTATTCCCAAATACATACCTTGTGCTCCCCTTACAGGAGCTTCGTCTGAGCTATTCTGATTCGGATTCTTATGACAGCCGACCAGTGGGTGGGAGTTTTTAAGACGATGCAAGTACATACACGTTGAAGAAAACAGCTTTTGAATATGCTTGTTGGACACGTCGTAAAATGCTAATTTAATTCATTGAAAAAAAAGGGTGGCTTGAGAAATGGGTAATAAAACAGATGGTTAGTGGAGGTGGGGGGGACCTAATGTTCCCGAGAAAATGAGGCAACAGCACCATACTGTGTTTTTTAAATATTGACATCATTCCAAGTCCATCTAATGACCTGTGCACTTTGTGTTTGTTCCTTTGAGCCGTTAAAATGTAATTTTCCAAATATGTAGCTCGATTTGACAGGGCGTTGATAACAGCAACACCGTAAAAAAAAAAAAAAAGACCAAAGTGTCTTCAAATGGGAGCGCAAACACTGATTAATTTTCCTCAAGTGATTATGAAGCTGCCAGAGAGCGGCTGTGATACGTGTCAAAAAATAAACAGTACATTTCCCACAGTGACACGGGCACATCACTGTGCCCCTCGTGTGATTTTCCGACATTCGGAATGCAATTTGTCATGAGAAAAACAAAAAGAAATGCCGCAAACAACCACGCGTGTCTCATTAATTTGCTGCTGAAAATAGAAGATTGTAGATAACAAACATAGCCCACTTCCCTACCTGCTGCCGTGGGAGATAGGATGGGTGATTATTTTCTGATTTTATTTTATTTTTTCGGGGGGGTTGGCCTGACGCCAATGGAGTGCCTCATTGTTGCCTGTAATTTTATGCACGTCACGGAGATAGGGGAATAGTGTGAGGTAAAAACAAACAAACAAAACAAAAAAAAACAAAAAACGTTAGAAGTCCGACATGACAGCCAGCATTTGGACAGGGGCTTGGCTCCCGTAGAGTGCCTCATTGTTGCAGTGTGGATTTAGGCTTTAAGTATATGTATATAGTATAAGTATGGTATAGATGTATATAGTATAAGTATATATAAGTATATATTTTTACGGCTCAAACGTAGTTCTGTCAAGTGTCATCATCTTTCCAGTTCATAGGACTGGTACTTGATTGACAGTTGCGCTGCGTACATTTTTAGAGCATACAATAGACACACTCACAGTGTTTGATCGCAGGGAGAGAAGGATGTGATTTTTTTTTTTTTTTTACTATTTTGAAAACTCATCTCATAGCGTACCGTATTTTCCGCACTATAAGGTGCACCTAAAAGCATTCTATTTCTTCAAAAGCTAACAGTGCTCTTTAGAATCCGATGTGCCTTACCTATGGATCAATAATCTGATTTCCTGGGCGCAGTATTTGTTGTGAAAGCGCCATATAAATAAAGCCGTATTGTATTGTGCTGTGTTTCCTTTGGCAAAGCTCCATCTAGTGGATGCATAACGCAACCACAACCACTCTTGTAGCATCTATTCTATGCGCCTTATAATGTGCTGCGCCCGAAATATGAAAACGGTTTTAAAATGAGCCATTCATTGAAGGTGCGCCTTGTACTCCGAAGCGCCTTATAGTGCGGAAAATACGGTACTTGGCATTTTTTCCTAAATAGTTAACTCCAGCAGGGTTTTTCACAATACTCTTTGGGGTGTTATCTTAGAAGACCTTTGTTTGTAATAGGAGCAAGGCTACAATGGGACCTGACCGTCAACATTCCCAAACACTTGTCCAGAGGCCAAAACTATTTTAGAAGTACTTTGTAGTCGGGGGCGGCCCGATGGTCCACATTTCACCTTTCTTCACAAGTTTCATGTCAGTTTTGCATTTCATTGAGAAGACAGTAAAGCAATTGACAACACAAAAGACTCGTTTGGGAGTACTCAAAACAAAACGATAAGTTTGCTCGTACGGTGAATTTAGTCCTGCTCACTTCTTCATGATTTGAAACGAAACTACAGAATCTCCATTTGTTTTCACTAAACGAGAGCAACGGTGACGTGCGAACGCGCTGGATATAACTCCGGGGTGATGTTCATAAACTGTGAGGGATGCCTCTCGGAATGATATTTCTTTCACCGTTATTGAAACGTCCCATCGAGGAGAAGGCCTAGAACAGCCGGCCGGGCTGCTGCGCTGTCCATCATGTTTATTGTCACCGTTATCAACCTCCGCCATCGTCTCGTTTCGCCGCGGCATGCGGGCGCGATCAGCGGGTCCATGCCGGCGTTGTCATGTAACGACACCGCCTGTGAACATGTTCAACTGTTTGTACTTGTACGTAACAGTCATCAGATATTAAGCTCATGCCAGGCGATAGTGGACACGCCGTGAGTTTGTCTCCCTTTATAGGCTGCTACGGCAGCCTCGGTTCCGACGGCATTTTCTGCAGCGGGTGTTGGTGCCTTGTCTTGCATGATAATTATTTGACTGCGGAAAGCGGGCTTCTCAGAAGGATTGATGATGGTGGCTGCACTGTTTTTCTACCTCTAATATCCAAAGCAGGCATCCCCGCAACATTTATTTATTTTTTTCTGCAGCGAGAGATGGTGCACTGTCTCCCAGTGCCACCTGAAAAGAGACGATAATGAGGCATGATAAGTAGGAGAGCCTTTTTGACGTGCCTCTCCATAGTGAATCCCAGTACTGCGGAAACAAGATTAAAAAAAAAAAAATGTTGATCAGAGGATCGGTGCAAAAACTTTTGTTTGCCTTGATTTCATACATTTTGAAAGGTCAATAATCCAAAGCTATATATGATTGTCAAATGGAACAGTAATGGTTTAATCTTCCAGGACAAAATGTTACGTTGGCTGTCTGCTGCAGCAGAAGGTAAATTGTATTCGGAAACGGTACAAGGGATGACGGAGGATGTGAAAACACTCAGAGAAAAACAAACGAGACTTACAAAATAGCCGAAGCCTGTTTGTAGTGTAAGGCGCCTCGCATCGTCAAAGAGCTGCGAGAGCGACACACAGGTTAGCAATCGTCAGCCATCCAAGCGACTTCACTTTAAAATGACGTGTATTTTTAGCATCCTGCACATTGATATGTATTTATCTGCTAAAATTCCACAGAGAGTTTTAGGACAAAAAACAATCACCACCCCCACAAAATGTCTGAAATGGAACCATATATCATTTTGAGTTTGAGTTGTTGTTGTACTTTTAACAACATATAACATATCTAAGCATTTATGTATGTAGGCTACATGTCTGTACCAAGACTTCTAGATTCATTTGAGACATTTTAGATGCATGTTCCTTTTTTCTTAATGTGTTGCTGAGGTATTGGATCAGGACTCCTTATTACCTCAAAGCAAAGACACGGACTCGGGTGCCCAAAAAGCGCGACGGGGACAACCATGGAATACCATGGAAGCAAAGGCTGCGAAACTCTGAGGGTGGAGGTAGACCTCCAAACATCAAAAAGGCTCCTCGCGATCAACTTCATCAGCTTTCTTTCATATTAACGAGCGTCATTATCGGGCCTCGTTTTCCAATCAGCGCACACTTTTGTGCGCTGAGAATGCGCTAATGAGCGACACGGGGAGGCCATTAGTGCCTTCATCATCATCATCATCATCATGGCAACTCGTCTCGAAATATGAACACACCCGGCCGGCTTTTCATTCCCACGGCACCTCGAGCTCTCTCTGGTCACGGCGATGCAATTTTTTATCGATTAATTTATTTTACGGATCTGATAGCCCAGTCGGCACGCATTCGGGGTGCAAAAATTGTTTCGTGGCGTTTGAAGGAGGCATTAATGCAAAATACTAATATCCACGTTGAAACGGGACTTTTATCAAACTGACTCCCAAGTGTTCTGTAATTAGATTTGAAAGGATCCTTTTCGTGGGCAGGCGAACGAGCTCTTTTGACACGCAAAGCGTACACGTGAAATCAAACAGAAAATACATTTTTGTCTCAAATAAAATGCGTCAAATCCTCCGCATGATATTTGTCTGTCCGAAATTCTGAACGGCACAATAGAAAAAGTCACATGATCCAAGCTGGTTTTGAAGTGTAAAAACGGTTTGTAAATTTGAGGACGACAACGTTTATGTCAGTGAACACATTCTGCTGCTTATAATTTGTTGAGTTGCTATCGTCTAGTGGTGGTGGGGGTCGTTTATTTGTGATCTTAAAAATCTCCAAACGTGGACCAATAACTGGGCAATTTACAAAGGCACTCTAATATCTTGGAGGCGGCAACTATGTTCAGTTTTATTTTTTGGTCTGGACAAATTTTGAGAAGGAAGTCATTGACATTGATTCCCCGCATCCCCGCCCTCCCCCATTACAGATTTGGAGTGCGGTAAAAAAAAAAAATAAATAAAAAAAAAAAGGTGTGTTGAATTGATTCAATTTTACTTCGTCAAATGGTTGCACAAACTGAAAATCATTCAGTTACATTTTATGAGGAGACGTATCGTCTACTGAGAAGAAAAAAAAGATGATTTTATTTCCTGCAACCACTTGACAAAATAAAGCTGAGTCAATCCAACAGGTTTACATTTTATATATGATGGTTGATAAAGAATGAAAGCAAACAAACTCAGTTGCATTATTTTCATTCCCTCGCCCAATGAGAATCGACACGAGAAGCGATAAAGAATTGGGCCGAGACGCGATTTTGATCATGGGGTGGAATCGCTAAATTCTTCATTGACGTCACCACCAAATACACTGCCGCAAATAACATCACTTTCTAAATAGCAGACATGACGTTTTTAAACTCACTTTCCCTTTTTTCAAAAAAGGCTCGACTTGATGCGTCATTCCAAGTCAAACATGTATGAGATGTCACACGAACGCACACACACACACACACACACACACACAGACCCGCGAGAAGAGGTTTAATCAGGCGCTATGAGTGAGAACACCTGTGTGTGAAGGACTCGCCGCATCTCACGGGAGGAAATAAAAGCCGATGAGGAGTTGAGGAGTGTGCGCGCGCGCGTTCCATCTGCCGGAGTGAACAACATGTCTGGCTGATTAGCTTTTTGACAAAAGCTCAAGAGGAAGTTGGATGACTTTTGCAAAGTTGCAGCGCACGCTGTTTATTATCCGCCCTCCTGACGCGTGGGCGCGCACGCACACTTTAGAAGTACGCTGATCGCACAGTTGCTTGGAAAGACAGAAAATGGCGACATGTGGTGTTGTTTCGACGGCAAGTCGAAGGACTTGTTGTTCAATCAGCAAAGAGCTGATATCTCCTCCTACCTCTACACGGTGTTCGCCAACAACAGCAGTGCATCTGTCTGGATTAAAAAAAAAAAGCTCATTCATTCTTATTTGAAACCCGAACCTTGCGTGCAACTCCAACTCTGGCTTGAAACTTGGATTTAAAACCCTTAAACTGAAACCTTCATCATGACTTGAAAGCAGAAAAAGCATCGCTTCACCAGACAGCAAATATTTTAGCTTTCTCACAGGTTTGCAGGCTGTTGCACTGATGCTTCTCATGCACTCACATGGAATTTGGGATGGGGGGTTGCCATGGCAACGAGACCGCCACTCAATCCCTTTTTAGAAGTCAGCGTAGCACGTGAATGATTTTCCTTCCGCTTCCTCTCAGTAAAATGATGATCGGAAGCATTTATTGAATATGCCGTGCTCGACATGGAGCTTGAGGTGCACGTACCGAGGGCGCCGGCTTTCCTCCCTTGGCGGTGCAGACCAGCGTGAAGTTCTGGGCTTGGTATCGACTGAACGGCGCCGGCGTGTTCTCGGCCACCACGGAGATGTTGTTTGGAGGAGCTGATGGAACACAAACACAAGCGGCTGCGTCACTCACCCGGCGCCTTTCATGAGGTGGCAATAAATACATAAACAAACAATCAAATAAATAAATAAAGGGCCTCAGTGAAGGCCGAACATGCAAATCGTCAATAACCTCGTTTGAAAACCTTCACTTCCAACTTTGGCTTGAAACCTGAATTTGAGACCGTAGCCCCAATCGGAAATCCTAACTTGGAACCCTGACAATGTCTTGAAACCCTACTTTGAGTCGTTACGCCAAAAGCCGTGAGCAAGATGAGACGGCGTTTACAGAGGAGCGACGAATGAATAGAAATCTTCCCGAGGCAGCAAAGAAAATCATATTTTCAACAAGCATCCGGCCCAGGCGCCTTAAATGGCAACATGAATATTTCATCGACAATAGGGCGTCTGATTCTGGGAAAATATCAGCTGACAGTCAAGGGCTGAGAGTTGGTTTGTGCGGCGAGTCGAGAGGCGACAGGGGAAGTCAACAAAAAAGCATTCTTCAGCTTTGATGAAAGCTTTTTTTTTCCCCTTCACCCAATCAATGGATCATGTGAAACCCTAACTTTGATTTGAAGCCCTTCCTTAAAGCCCTTACATGACTTGAAACACTCCCTTGAAACGTCAACTATGGCTTGAAGCCCCAATTTGAAACCTTAACCTATGTTTGAAACTCAAAGCCTGATTTCAAGACCTCACACGTTTGAAACCCTAACCCAGGTTTCAAGCCTGTTTTACAGCCAAACCGTACCATGTTTGAAACACTAAACCCGAAACCCAAACAGTGGCTTGACACCCTAATCTGAAAGCCAAACCCTTGAATGCACGCCTCCGACTTTCGACTTGCTTCCTGGTCTGGCGCGCGCGCTCATCTGGAGACCCTCATGTCAGCTTCCTGTTTTACACCAGAAGTCCAATCGATACGAGGGCAAATTTGGGGCGAAAGATGAAGCGACTCGGGGTCTGCGGCTTTCTCGTCAGAAACGACCATCGGGCGGCTGTCGCGGCGCCGCGGGATAACGAGAAAGGTCAGCGCGGCGGCTTTAATGTGTAAATCTATCAGGCGCTCTTAAAGAGCCATGTCAGAGCAATGAATTGATTAAAGTCAGGGTGGGGATTTCGCCGCTGGGCCGCACGCCGCCATGCTGTCGCACCTCTTAATTGCCTATTGATGGCATTCATATGCTTGTAAATTAACCTCCGGACACTCCATTAGCTCGCTGACAACCTGGCGCAGCGCAAGAGTCGTTGCAAACCGGCCAACAAAATATACCTAATGCAAAGAGAGATCCGGCTCCTTTGCTTGAAACCCTACCTTTTCTTTCAGAACCCGAACCCAGACTGAATTGAAGCCACAACACTGGCTTCAAAATCAAATTTGATGACTTAACCCTGACTCAAAAGGCTACTTTGAAACAATTGGCCTTGTTTAAAACCATAATCCAGGATTGAAACATTGACACTGGCTTTCAAAGCCATTTTTAAAAACCTAACCCTGGATTAAAGATCTACTTTGAAGTCTTGTTCTTCCCCTATTTGTAATTTTTGTAAACTACTTTAAAAAAAAAAAAAATCTTTACTTTGCTTTTAAGCGTCATTAATTTTTGCGTTTGTAAATGCCTTTAAATGGTGGCCTTTGAATTATGTGAAGCACATTGAGTTACCTTATGTGTGGAATATGCGAGATAAAGATGTCTTTCCTTGAAACCCCTATCTTAAAACCCAAATTTGAAATCCTGGATTAGAATCCTGTTCTGAAACCTTTGCCATGGCTTGAAACCCTACGTTGAAACCCTCTGCCTCGTTTCAAAGCACACCCTAACACTGGCTCGAAAACCTAACAATAGCTTTGAAACCCTACTTTGAGAGCTTCACCTTAGTTGAAAACCAAAACTCAGGAATGAACGCTTAAGGCTGGTTTGAAACTTACTTTAAAACCTGAAACCAGATTTAAAACCCCACTCCGAGACCTTCACCTTGTCTCGGAATCCTGTTTTGAAAGCCTTACCATAGGCTTGAAAGACTCCTTTGAAGCCATCGCCGTTGTTGAAAACCATAACCGTGGCTGAAAACCTCGGTTTGAAACCTAAACCCTTGTTTAAAATCATAACTTGCAACCCCAACGTTTAAAGCGAAGCCCTACTTTGAGTCCCTAAACCAGACTTAACTTCCTATTTTGAAGTCCTCCGAGATTTCTGACATCCATCCATTGAATGCATGAGCACACATTGTGATACATTTGGCTCTTCAAAAACCATCTCATCATGTCGAGGGAGGACTTTCTTCTTGAATCGAATATTCACATTAATAATAACAACAATAACTCTCAAATCAAAGCCTTCGCCAGCCGGATAAGCGTTTCTAATCCCCTGACAAGTACCTTTGCAAGCGAGCCTCTACAATCAGCGCTCTTGACTTCTCGCTGCACAAACTGCGGGGATAAATAATTGATCGTGCCACACACTCTTGTTTCCCGCCACGTGAAGCCGACGAGCGCCGGCAGAATTAAAAAAAATAAAAAAGCTCCGCCACGCTCGTGTGCGTCCCTCCTTCAGCCGTTCAACTTGCCCGGTTGCCGACTTCAGCATTTCTCGCCAGGTTGCGCTCTCGAGTCAAAACGCAACAAAAACGTTCGGCCTGGTGTGCACAACAGAATGAAAACGACTCTGAGAAAGGAACATTTCAAAGGCAGAGAAACTTTTTGGGAAAAAAATATATATATATCAATCCACAGCTTTCTTTAAAAGACGCAAAAGATGGAAGCACCGATTTGAAAATTCCAACTCGGGCGTCTCGCCTTCTCCTCCTTACATAATGAAAGAGGCTGGCGGCGCCGAGGCAGAACCATCTCGGCTGGAATTCCGATCGCGTTCGCTTTTGCTATTTTGCCGGGAATTATTAATCATATTGACTGACGCGCGTCAGGTGAGCTCTTGTGTGTGGATGTGACATTCATTTGTCCTCTCTGTTGGCTTCAAAATGGAATTTATTCAAATCTCTCTGTGAAAATGTCACTGCAAAAGACCTTTCCCTTCGGACCCCCCCCCCCCCCCCCCCCCCACAGCAACGACTTCATTTTTGTCCTTCGGGGTACATTCAACATGGATTGTATTGCATGTCCCCCTTCAGACAAATGACAAGGCTGCAGGTATTCTTTCACTTGTCAAGAGATGGAGATCATTGCCACGAATGTCACCCTGGTCGACATCCTAGTTTGGATCAGAATCAGAATCAGAATCAGAATCATCTTTATTGGCCAAGTATGTAGAACACACAAGGAATTTGTCTCCGGTATAACACGCTGCATTAGTATCATCGTAAACAACAAATCATTGAACCATTTTAGAGTAACCAGTAGCAGTATTTGTAGTACAAGATCTCACATGCAGGTTCCAAACCGAAATTGCTGTCTGAAAACCATTCATCCGTCCATTTTCTAATCCGCTTAGCTTCACAAGGGTCCCAGGCGTGCCGGAGCCTATCCCAGCCGTCTTCGGGCAGTAGGCGGGGGACACCCTGAACCGGTTGCCAGCCAATTGCAGGGCACATAGAGATGAGCAACCACAAGTAGGGACAATTTTGAGTGTCATCAAAATAAGCCCGCCATGCATGTTTTTGGAATGTGGGAGGAAACCGGAGTACCCTGAAAAAACCCACGGAGGCCCGTGGAGAATATGCCGATTCCAAACAGGGAGGCCGGAGCCAGAATCGAACCCTCCACCTCTGTACTGTGAGGCCGATGTGCTAACCAGTCGCCTCCCAGGCCCGCCTGTCTTAAAACCGAACTTAATCTTGCCTTCAAATTCCTAACCCGAAACCTAAACCAACCCCTGGCTCGAAACCTTGATTTGAACCATAGTACAGTCATGAAACCCTAATTCAAAACCAAAACTCTCGTTTGTTTGTTTGTTTTTCTTGCTGCTAACTGTATGTCCCAAATTGCTATGCAATGTCAAAATGGCTGCTGTGAAGCAAACCTGTGAAAACAACAAAGCTGTGGACGGCCAAAAATGTGGAAATCCACTCAAGAAAGGCATCTCAGCAGAAAGCGTCTTCTTTTGATCCTAAACGAAATGGGAACCAAATAGTTGATATCTGTCTCACTATTTAGCGTTCTATCGTGTAAGACTGACTGCTACTGCGGGGACGAGGTCATTAAAAGAACAAAGCGGCCGCTCTATCTTATCTGCATCTTGTTCATAGACACACCTGGGGCAACTTGCTCTTTGTCATGATCGTCTTACTTTCGGAAGGCGCGTGCCAGGAACCGTTTTGGGTGCGTGTCGTTGTCGATTACCCGCAACGTCGTGTCAAGGGAATCCTCTGCACCTGTGTGCCCAGTTTGGGGCGCAAACGTTAACATTTGACATTGACAGATTGGAACATTTGAGCCACTGTCGGCTTTCAATCGGTTCCGTGGGACACTTGATGCCTGCGCGCGTCGCCGCCTTCCTTTTGCCGAGCCCCTCGCATCCGTCACAATCACGCCCTTCCATGACTCGTTTCACCTCCTCTTCTTCGTCCCTCCCATTGTTTACCCCGACATCAATCGGCATGAAAAGAGAGGGTGGGGGCGCCGGGTGGGGAAGGATGCGGCAAATGGGATTGGGGATTGTGCAGAACAAGAGAACATTTATTGCTCCACCGAGAGCACTTCCTCCGGCCTCATAATTAAGGGATTTAAAGCCCCAGAGAGAGCTGGACTGGCGAGAAACACTCCCAACATCCCCTGGTAGGAAAACTTTGGCCTCCAGTCCACGTCTCTGGGGCTTCGTTCAAAGCGGCTGTTTCGGTTCTTCCAGATTTTCACAAAGCCGGTAGAAAACGTCACTCAGTACATTTTAGCCAAAGTCCACGACTTAAGCCGCAATAGCCTCGCTTGCAATGCAGCGGTCCGCTGGACAAGAACCTTCAGCTCCGAGTGTCAGGGGACACGTCCGCACACGGCAACAGCTCGCCGCGGATGCCGTTACCTGCCCGGCTCGGAGATGCTAACGCTAAGAGACAACGGACCTCGAGAGCGTTTGGCGTCCTTCAGTCACAACACCGCCTCTGCCTCCGCGGCGACATGCAAAAGCCAATTTGGAATTTTGTTTTTCCTCTGGCAAATGCAAAGTGCAGACACAAAGACATAAATAAGAGAACGAGCGCGACCGGTGGAAACAGAACTATCCATAACTGCAGATTAAGCAATTCGAAATTCAAATTGTCAACTTAATTGACTCTTTCACCTAATCCATTCAAAGTTAATTGCTTCATTCCTGAGCCCTTATGAGGATAAAGCGGATCGGAAAATGGATGAATGGATGAATTTGCAACATTTCCACTGCACTTAAAAAAAACAAACAAAAAAAACCCCAACTGCATTCATGCAACAAAAGTTGCCAGCGATTGTCATTCATTACAATACAAACGGTAGAAAAGCACAAGTGAGCGTACCTTCTAAAAAATGTTACTGTGAGCAGTTGAAACCAGAAAGATACCACAAACTATGATCCCCAAATACACACGTATGGAACATTTGAGATGTCTCTCTGAATCATACTTCCTTGACAGCAATTACCACTTTCCTATTAGTCGGGGATTTTGCCACCATCTTGAGGCGTCTCAAAGCGTTACAGAAAGAGAATTTAAAATGTGGCAATGGCCATGACGGTGGTCCAAACGTGCGGAGGCACACAAGCTTGCAGCACAACGGCCGCGTTGCGCGCAGCTCGTTTGGCTGTTAATCACGGCCGTGGAATTCGAGCGACCTTATGAGCGTCGTGCACGTGTGATTTGGATTTATCTCTTGAAGAAATGTGCCCGCATGTTCACGTGGGAGAGCATATGGCGTCGCTGAGGCGTCACTGAGCGACGGCAGCTGCCTCGCCTCCCTCAAGTGGACGTCATATTAGGACACTTGCACCACCTGCGTGCACCAATGTCGTGCACTCGGCTGCAAATGTGCTGGTTCGGACTGCGATAGTGGGGAGGGGGCTTGTGTTCCTTTATGTCGGTGTATGACCATGAACTTTTTTTTTTCAAAAAAGAGCAAAGTGCTTGACTTTAGCAGTTTATTGACACTCAGTCGATGTCTACTGTCAAAATTAATACTACTCATTGTGTATTGAAAACAGCCATTTAACTTCACCTCATACGAGGATCCATCTTAATGCTAACACACAATTAAAGCGCCATAGATGGGCTAAAATAAACAAGCATTGATATTGAAGTGTTACGACTCGTGATGGGAAAATGAGGCTTCATTAAACACTTGAGACTTTTTTTTTAACTTCTCTTGGTTTAAATTTTAAGGTTAGTGCAATGGAAATGTATTTAAATTCCACTTAAGCCAAGAGCGCCATCTAGAGGGGTCAAAAACTATCACAAGTGCTTCATGAAGCTTCAGTTGTCCATCACTTGTTATAACCATCCAAGAAACAAAAACAGGGTAGTAACACATGTAGACGGACAATATAACAATACTCACAGGCATTTATTTATTTTTATTATGCATGAAAAAAAAAGTTATATTACTGCGGCTTACTGAGCAGTTCTGACCATCTTTTTGTATATCTTCATGTATGTATAAATGATATTGCGCTCCTCATTGCCAGAAAGTGACGCACAATGACATATGATGCACAAACTTTTAATTTCTTGACATTCTATTTAAGCATGTTATTACTGCGGGGTTTTATAATGTACATTTTAAAGTCCTACTTTCGTTACTGCAAACCGGTGTGTGTGGGGGTTCAGGTCTGAAAGTCGAGTCTTTCATTAATTTAAGCGAAGCAAGTCCCACGTTCGAAAAGAGTGAAAGTAATTCAAGTCTGAGTCAGGTTATGCCACTTGAGTCCCCAACCTTTTTGCAATGAAGGCAAGGGGGGCAGTACAGATTGAATGCTGACACCGTGACAAAAAAAGAGATTTGTTTCTTTCTTTCACTGCCTCCATGTGAGCAGATGGGACTCACCCTGGATCCTGCCCGGCATTAATTATGCTGTGGCTGGCACCCTCATCCCTTAAGTCCATTTGTTTTTGCTCAAGGACGCAGGGTTTAGGGTTAGCAATCTGTTCCTGTTTGGCCTGTTTACCTTTGCTCCCCTCCAAAACACACTCAAGCCCCTCCAAGCGCCCCTCCCCCCAGCCCCCACGCTGCTGCCACCTACTTGGCAGCCAAGTCAACGTACAGTACAGAATCTAGGGTCCCAATATGGCTTGGGGGCACCTGTGACAAATGTTTGCGTAAGAGTGTCAGCAAGGCTTGGCTGCACGTGTGAAATGTTGTGTTCAATTTTTAAAACGCCCTAATTTTGAGGCCGAGGTGGCAAAATGAGACCAGGCTTGAAAAAATTATCCCTGACTACGCAACAGCACATTTGCGAGTGGGGAATCCACATTAAACATTCATATAGGGGAATTTCTGCATTGTAAGACTAATAAATGTTTTCTTATCTTATCTTACCTTATCATACTTCAAGCGGGCACACAAAGGTTGGTGAGGAAGTTTTGACAAATACAAATGGAGAAAAGATTTTAGTTGCTGTATTTTTTTTAATACTCCAGAATGACGCTGATAACGGAAAACACAATTAGCTCATTAGCATCAGCAAAACAAAAATGGAAATACTTAACTCATACAATTAAATCCAGAAGTATGTACAGGTAGATGGTGAGTCATTCTCAACTTAACTCAACTCAACTCTATTTTTCGTCCACTTGAAAACATAAGAGAGAAGGAGCGGCAACGGAAAGGCCTCGATCCCCCCTGAGCCTCCACTTACTCCTTGGGACCTCTAATAGTGTCTGGTCCGCAGGCCTGAAGCACCGGGCAGGGGCAGAGGAGCCCAAAGAGTAATGGGGGGCGAGGTCATTTCAAGATTTGAAAACAAATAATAGGATTTTGAAAAGAACGCTAAAATGTGAAAGGATGCCAGTGAAGGGATGCTAGAGTAGGAGTTTTGTTCTCCCTCTTACAAGTACCAGTCAAGAGGTGAGCAGCGGCATTTTGGAACAACTGGAGAAGGTTCATGGAGGATTTCTTTGGGCGATTTTGCATTAAGACACCAATTTTGTGTATTCAATACAGTAAAGGAGGGCCGAGGGGAAATTTTAAGTAGTTTTCAATGACAGCCGCATAAGAATATATGTGAAGAGAAGATTGTGTTCTACGGGGAAAAAAATGTGAATGAAATCAAAAAATAGAATCTAAAAAGAACGCTAAAATGTGAAGGGATACAGTGAAAGGATGTCAGAGTAGGAGTGATGTGTCTCCTCTTCCGAGTACCAGTCAAGAGGCGACCAGCAGCATTTTGGACCAACTGGAGATGCTTAATGGAGGATTTAGTTTTGTGATTTTGCATTAAGACACCAATTTTGTGGATTCAATAAAGGAGATCCAAGGGGAAATTTTATGCGGTTTTGAATGGCAGCCACATAAGAATATACTGTACGTGAAGAGAACGTTGCGTTTCACAGGGGAAAAAATGTGAATGAGTGAATTTTAACGAGCCAATGGCGAATAGGCGGACATTTGCTGCATCCATATCAGGTCTCATTTTTCATGTTTTCCTTCAAGCTGAATTTTCAAGGTCATTTCAGGCAGCAGCGGTGGGATTTGGGCTTCTGCAAATCGGATGTTCCCTGCGTGCGCACAAACTGGTCACACATCATAAACATTGCTTGTTTCCGCTTCTTGAGGAGTGTGGAGGTGTCACAGGCCTCAAGTGTTGTCACCAGAGTAGCGATACGGTGCAGTGTCCGTGCATGTCAATGAAAAATAAACTGCAAAAATAGATGTTAAAAAAAAAATTCCCAATCTGCATTTTTTCACAAATGGAAACACTTCCCAGGTGTCTTAATAAATGGCAGCTTTGTCCTGATGACAAAGATGAATGTTGTAAAGGAGCCGTTATTCAGGATTGACTGTTTAGTACCTATTCTAACCACTCTCGTGAATGTTTTTGCCCCAAAAAGCGATTAGCGACAAATGTAGCAAGCTTTTGTTTGGATATTGGAGACACCCGGAGAGGCAGTTTCGCCCCGGAACTGAAGCTGTTCACCCGTCAATCTTTGTCCAGAGTGCTCATGAATGGCGCTTGCCGAAAGCTGCCACTTGCTCATTTAATCGAGTGGCCACTCAGGAGATGCAGAGTGACCTCTAAGGTCGAACTACCTTTGATGTAGTGGAATTTAGTGCAGTTTTGGTAAATTATAAAATAAAATAAAATACACCAGCCCAGTCACATAATAAAACGAATAGAAATAGGAAGTTCGGCCAGCACGTTGGAGCTTTACAGGTTCCACTGTGAAGCCTTTGATTGCACGGCGGTGAAATTCGATTCCAAACGCATCGCAGGTCCACATTGCAATAATGATGAAACATGCTAACGCTAATGCTAAATCCCCTCAGACATTGTTTATCATTTCTTCACTGGGCTGGTGCAGCATCTTGTGTTTGAAGTGCCTCCAGTAACTGTGCGAGAAGCATCTTGAAAGACACGAGATGAGGAAAGAAAATGCATATGCTCTTCTCCCAAGAAGGTGTTTTGTTTCCAGTATCCATCGAGTTCCTGAAGGACATGCTGATTCAAACGCATTGGACTGGTCGAAAATGGCGATAACCACCACTAATGACTATATTTCCCGCTGTGTTCAAGTGTGCCAAAAGCTTTTCATGTGACCTAGTGCCACTCACAACCGTCAGCGCTAATGTTATCTTGCGTTGCGGTCTTCTCCTCAAGTCGCTGTTCTACTGTGTCACACTTAAGAGAACATAAATTACTCGGCTGATGTGTGAACGGCCAATAATGCGCCGCCATTAAACAGCCGCCCCACTCACCATAAAATGTCTCGCGACTCAAAATAGGTACTCATCATGTGGTGATGATGTTTTGGAAGAGTGTTCGCTACAAAAGTGCCATAGACCAAGAGCCAGATAGGCTTGCTTTTATGCTTAGCTGCGGCAAGTGACATATTTGTCAACATTTCCCCACCGATTAGATGACCAAATGCTCTTTCAGAAAAAATACTCTTAGAATTGCTATTTAGAATTCAATTATTCTTCTGGCGAATCAGTCGTCTTTTGAGGTGTTTCAAGATGCCATTTTTTGCAAGTGCATGTTTTTCCTGATGATATTTGGAGTCCCTGACACGAGCCCCAAAACCTTCTCGGCACCTCATATACTGAAAAAACAATGGTGTGTTAAATTTACTCACTTATATTTTCTCAAGTTTGCGATTCCTTTTTTCTTGGGTCCTTGTTTTTTTATTATTTTGTGATTTTTGATTTGCATCTGGGTTTTTTTGCATCTTATGTAATGTGTTTTTGTGATTTTTCTTTTTCTTCTGATGATCATGTCGACTTTACAACGCAACCTAAATTGTATCCTATTATGGTGAAAAGAGACGGCCTTGTGGTGCAACTGCATTCGCCCCACATACATTTTTGGAACAAACCGAGCCTCTCAAAATGACTTGAAACATACTGCAGCGCTTCTCCCTTAGTCCGAACTCTCCCACCTGTTCAGTCACGAGTGCCAGATGACGCTTTAGTGTCGCTGTTTTTGTTTCTTTGAAGGCTTTTCAGCAAAGCACTTGGAAGTAAACGGGGGCTACTTACAATTGATTATCATCGTGGGAAGTTGGATGAGATGGATTTATCCAGAAAATGAAAGTAGGAGACATCACTTTGCATAATTCATGTCAAGGTCTACTTCTATATGGAGGCGTTGTTTTGCATTTTCACACGTCTTTCAAAGAAAGGCATGGAAAGACGTGTGAGATTATACGACGACGATACGTAAAGGCAATCAGGTTATGCCTCATGTCATCTGAGCAGTTGTCTACATGTGCTACACGAGACAAAACACGATTTGCATGGGATTAGTATCGCAATGAAGCGATGTGTGACATTATCTCTCCAGTCCGGAAATTTCCTTGAATGAATCGGCATTGGTTTTGCCAGACTATATGGCTGCATGGTTAGAAATCAACCAAAACAGCTCTTCCCGCACCAAAAACGTTCTTCGGGAGACTCATCGTCCCATTAGTTATTGGCCACCCAGTCACCAGGGTCCACACTTTTTTGCCGACTTTCAGCGAATTAAAGCAACTCCATTTCTTTTCAATTTCTCTTCTGACCAAATGACTCTTTGACAAAGGCAGCTTGGCGAGACTCAATCGGCGAATAGATAGAAATTCCACCCGGTTTGCAAAAGGGTGTTGCGGGTCACCGGACTGATGCTTTAAAACGAACTCAAAAGGTATGTTGCACTGACAAAAGTGACCTTGGGGGGGGGGGAAAAAAAAAAAAAGGGTCTGTCATGTCATGTTAAATGAGGACAAGATCCGGTTAGACAATTTGCTGTGCCGTCTGTATGTTTTGTACATAACAAGCTACCACACAATCATGTCATGCAGAGTGCAGAGGAAAATCGAAGTCGGGGGGGCATGAGAAGATGTAATGAATATCAATGATGTCGCTCTATGTTGAATGGCAGAGTGTTTATGATGCATGCGAGTGGTTTTATTGCTCTTTAAGCGTGTGTTTGTGTACAGTATGTTGACAGACTCAAATACAGCAAACATTCAATGATGTATGTTTTTTATTTGTGTGGAAAACCAACCCTGCCCTTTCTGTCACAGGCTAGGATGCTGCAAGATCCTGCCAAATCCCTGGCGAACAGGAAAGTAGGACCGTATTTCGGGCTTCGTTTCAAAGGCCAGCATATCCTTGCGTCAATATCAACAGTTATCGATTGTTCATACCTTACAATTTTTTCCACTTGTCCAAACTGGACAACCTGAAACGCATATTCGAATGTAAGCAACACGCGGTACATCTTGACTCGTCACCTTGATTTTAACATTTTAGTGGCATTAAATTTAATGTGACCCCACCATTTGGCACACAGTCGGTCACTCTCACTGCTACTTACGACATAGCCGTGACCATAACAATTTAGTGAAATGAAAATGATGCATAATGGTACAGTGCTAGTAAATGTCACGTTTAAGGGTCTTGGTTGTAAGGAGACGGACTAATAAAGTAAAGCATACAGCATATAAAATCCAATGTGCCATCTGTCAAAAAGCTTGGGAAACGGCATGAGCGAGTCTGCTGTCCCGTCAGTTCAGAACACAGAACGCCCAAAACAGGAAAAATCATTTCTATTCCCAGCTAAGACTTTTTAATCAACTACTTTAAATGGTCAAGTATTGCAGCGACGATTACATTTAAGACTTGTGGTTAGTTTAGACGGGCTGTGCTGTGAGTTTTTGTTTTGTTTTGTTTCAAGGACCTGAGTGACATGTGGTAATCAATGCAAAAAGAAAAAATAAATAACAAAGCGGAGCGAGTGAATGCAATCTGTAAGTTGATTATTCGTCTGAGCACATTTCCATGTGAAAGCACACTTCTCCATTTCCCTGACAGACGTGCGAATGCAAATCAGGGGTGTAGTTTGTCGTCACTGAGAAATTGAGCGTTTTGTTCCCACGATGAGGATTTATTGACAATTTCTCCTGGTGCCGAGGAGGCGTGGCTTCCAGACACCCAAACACTTAAACTCACGCGCAACAGCATGTATTTATGAGCCCGAGCAGACATTATTAGAATAGCAATTTTGAAGGTTTCAGAATCGATAGAAGAGACCATTTTGTTTGCTGCAGGAAAAAATATTTACACTGAAAGACACTTTGAAGTCACCTAAAGTGAAAATACAGAATGTACAGTATGTTTGCAAACACTGAGAACTATGTAGTACTGAATTGAAGAGAGTTCACATCAAACTGTTTTTTTGTTTTTTGTTTTTTAAATTATTTGACCATCCTGGTTGCTGAGCTGTGAATAAGACACTGCCCCCAGTGAGTGACGCATTTGGGCGTCCAGTATGAAGACGTCAGTGTTTTGAGATGATGCTGTCACTTATATTTGATTCAGTGCGGCCAGTGGCCGTTTGCTTTCTGGGAGGACCTGTGAAACGTCCGAAGACAACGTATGCATGAGTTGTCAGCGCAGACTCCGTAATAAGAAATTATGAGCGAGGCGAAAGGTGTTATTGTCAACGGATTTGGACAAAGCGTCCGCTAAATGATGTGATGAAAAGAAATGGCCGCCGAAGCCTCATTTTGCATGAGCTAGCAAATGTGACAGTGTATTCATCTTCATGAAGGCGGCGTGCCAAAGCAAAAAAAAAAAAGAAAAAAAGTACAAAACCCTAAAAAAACTGTGATAGAAATAGCTGAGCTCTAATTGTAAGTTGGGTTGCGCGCTCGATTCGATTCCACAGACATTCAGTCACAATAAGATAGGAAAACGTGTGACGGTGCTCCGGGACAAAGTCACAGGCGGTGGTGGGCGGGCAGCCAGCACACAGGGAGAGAGAGAAAGTTCATTATACGGAAAATAAGGAATCATTGACAGAGCACGGTTACCGTGGTTGGGGGCAATCTGACAAACATATTGACTTTGGCACACATGAAGCTGCATACTATATACCGATGCACCCGCTCCCGCTTTACACTCTGCACATTATTCCGTAAATATGTAAAAATAAGATCTCTCTCCTGGGTGTTATTTTCCAAACGGTTACAAAGCAGAGCTGCCGGAACAACACCACGACCTATTGTTCTGTCTTCCATGCAAATGATTTTTAATTGCAATCTGTGTCTTGACTTTGAATACTATTTAATATAATGGTGTCCTCCAAGGTTCACATCTCAGCCCACTGCTTTTTGTTTGTATTGTACGACTTTATTGATATTCTATTACTGCTTAATCTGTTCAGGGTTGTGAAGATTAGCTGCAGCCTATCCCGGCAGACCTTGGGCAAAAAGGAGGCAGTACACTCTGGATTGGTTGCCAGTGAATCACAGGGAACACATGGAGACAGACAAATATTCACCTTCACTCTGTCAGCGAGTTAGACGTTATATCTGTTGGTTTTAAGAATTGATTTATCTTGAATATGTGCAGAATGCTTCTCGATGCGGGAGACCCAATTTGATTTGATCAATTTTGCATTTTTTAAAAAATATAACTGGATTGTCTTAGTTTTATCTTCTAATTTATTGTCAGTATCTGCCTCTATGTAACTTGCTAAATTGGATAGCGTTGATTTATTTGGTTATTATTGTATATTTATTGCATTGTTCATTTTATAGCAATTCAGTGCCTGCCGCTGCGCGGATGATAAACGGCGCTGGATTTTTCACTTCATCTAATTTGTGTTTCAAGTTCATTGGTATTCACTGCCGCACTACGAATTATATGGAGTGTTACTACTGATTTATTTTGTAATGTTTGTGTTAGGGCGCCACGGCGGTCGACTGGTTAGCACGTCCGTCAATCTATCACTTCCACAATACTCCACTGACATTGGTTACATCTTTGCTCTTAGAGCTTGGGTGTCATCTTTTGATGTTCGAGAAAGAATAGAGAAAAGCAAAGAGGAGGATAGGTTCCAGAGAAAAAAAACAAAGAAAGTGAACTTGTGTGTACCGACTCGCGACTAATTCACTCAAGTAGACTGGATTTATGAGTCAATGTTTTGGTATGACTGGTCGAGCCAGATAAGGCTTTTCTCGTACGATGAGCACTGTGACTGTCATTTGCCGCCTTCAATGTGCTGTTAGCGATTTTGAACTCCCGGTGCATTGCTCCCCGGTGTGCCGCGTCAGTCCCCGCGAGGGCTCGTCGGGTCTACACAGCAGTCAATTAAGTTGCGTCGGACGCAGTACGGCGGCGTCAGTGCCGCCGATGCACACATCGCGGCGCCGCATGGCAAATATGAGGGCGCAAGACTGTAGGCGAGGCTTCATTTCCATAAACAGTCTCTCCTGCAAAAGTGCTTTTGGAGTGTGCAGAGCGATGAGGCAGCTGCTGCTTGTGATGTGGAAACCCGAATTGAGGAAACTGCACTTCCCCCTCTCATCTATTGCTCACTGCATTATACAACTAAACGTCTGATATCCTCTGTTCTGGTACGGAGGTGAGAGAAGAGGAGAATACGGTCGCATTTTGATACAGTATTTGTGTATTATAAATGGGGCAGATAGGATTATTTTGCAACTGGGAGGGGTTGCTAACTCAATGCATAGTTTTTCCAAAGGGGTTAGGTAAGTGTCTTTGTATATGCATAAGTGTGCGCGTGTGTGTGTGTTTGTGTATAAAATATGTCTTCCTATTCATTGAATTGCATGTCTAATTTCCTGAGGCTAAGTTCATTTTCAAAGAAGTTGTTTCTGTCTTTGCTTTCAACCAATTGGTTGACTTTTGACTCATAAGATTTATCGCTGAAAAATTGTGAGCATTTTCCATTCCACCGCTCCTGCTTTTATTGCTATTCAGCTTTAGAAATATCTGCTGGCACTCACAATCGGTTGGACCCCGGCTAAGATTTTCTTTCAAAAGCAACATCTTCTTCCAATGGGTGTTTATGTATGTTTGTATTTATTCATTGGGGCCATCTCTCCAAATCCTTTTGCGCGTCCAAGATTAGTGTCCAATCTCCAACAGTGAAGATCACAGTGACATAAACTCTTTCAGAAAAGTCGGAGAGTTTTCACACTTGCAGTCTATGTGTTGGATAATGCGACGATAATAATGACAGTCCGACATGGTTACAAAATCACTTCAGAATCAAACCCGCAACACGCAAGGCCACATTTACACGACGTTCTCTGCGGCCGTAGAGCCCGCGAAACGTACTGTAGCACATGGCGGCATTTTCGATCACGGAAGCCGAGACAGACCATGAGGGGGAGGGGCTGCTGAGTCCCAGATGCTCATAGAGCCGATACGTTTACCACATAAGCCAGTACGTTCCCTCCCATCATGGATGTTATCAAGACATACGGGGAAATATTTTACATTGTGAAAAAAGTGTCGTATCCTGATCTCTTTTTGCTCCCAATCCTTTGCAAGTGTTCCGAATTGCTCAAGGAGTTGCCTGACGGCTGACAATTGAGAGATTGAGAGACTGACCTGAAAAACTCAGACAAGAAACCCTGAATGACCGCCACTCAACAAGACCAAGAGTACGATTTAAATTGTCCCATTTCACTTTTTTTTAATGTGCTGTCGGTTTCAGATCTCTGCTTCAATGGGAGACAGAATCAAAACTACTGATAAGTGAGCACAGTGAGAAGATTGACCGCGAGCAGCTGAAAATTAATCTCAAAGCCGGCTATAAACAGCAGACAGGTGATTTCATATCATGTTTTGTTATAATTATACAAAAAAAAAAATTTCAACAGACAGCGGGGAAAAGATAAAAATATATCAAATCATCACGTAAGAAATGCTATTAAAGCCTCGGCGAGACACACGGGCCCACTTTCATCCTTCCCCGTACTTTTTGGCTGACATTCTTCATGTCACAGATGCCCTTCAGTTAGTCTCTTGAAAGTTTAATTAAATTTAAGAAAAAAAAACCCTTAAAAAAACGCTCAACCTCCTCAAGAGGTTGAAGCTATTCCGTTACAAGCGCAAAATGATAAGACGGTCTGATAAGTTTTGTCAAACTTGTGAAAAGACAGACTATTTTTGTGGCTATCGCTTAGCGCAGGGGGGGGGGGGGGGGCGAGGTATCGAGCGAAGGTAATCGTGAGGTAAATGGTCAAAGGACTTTTATCTGCTTTTCCTCTGTGGCCTTCCTTGATGGGGAGGAGGGACCCGGTTGGGGAAGCAAGCGATGAAGACATCCGAAAGGGGAGATCGGGAGCGTGGTGCGGGAGGGGGGGGGGGCGTTGATGTGCTACGAGAACACTAGCTTCCACTTCACAGTGTACAGAGAACAAAAAAGGAGACATCAGGGGGGCCGTTGTGTTCCATATCAGACATCCACGTCTCAGGATGAGCGAGGGAACCATGAAAGGAATCATGAAAGACAAGACAAGGTTATTTTAAAGTGATGCGTTAAAAGACTCTGGAAACACTTTGAAGATGTAGTCTTCTGTGTTTTAACTGTGTTTCTTTGACCAAAAAAAAAAAAAAAGAAAAAAAAGTGCTGATTTGCTCAAAGTTTTCCCGGGTAGGTCCAACAAGTTTGCGCTAAAGACAACCTTGGTCATTTCTTTTGCCCATCCCTCCCACCCTCCAACTTTTCCATGTCACCGCTCGATGTGATAGAGAGCAGAATGGCGAGAGCAGAACGACAGCGTGGGAGGACTGAAATCTATTCGGCGATAGCCTGACTTTGCGGTAGTATCCGAATCGTAACAGGCAGAACTGTTTCTGTGTGAAAGTGAGTGAAATTCAACACCTGGCACTCAATTCTCCTGTGCTGCTGTGTTAAAAGCAACCGTCTGACAAGAACACCAGATGCTGGCAGCCAAGCTGTCTGAAATGTGAAATGTTTGTCAATGTTTTTGCGTTTTCTGAATCCGGAAACTGGAGTTTTAAACTGAAGTGGAGTTCACAGTTTTGAAAGATTTGAATGTAGTCTCAGTCCCTAGTCCCTCACATCTGACAAAAGTCACACCACTCACTCAAATGAACGTGCACTGGAAGAAACACAAACCGTCAACAAGGTGGTCTTCGGCACAGTTCCTTCTTTGTTAGCATGACTTATTTGTGATCGTGTGTTTTTACAAAACCATTTTCATGCCCAGTGCAAACCTAGCATGGCAAGCTGACTAACTCTACACCGAGGCGTGTTAGACCTTGTGTTGATATTTTTGCAGACACGGCGCAGCGGGTGGGGGCGGGGCAAACAAAGCCGACATGATCGAAGCAACGTCTCTCATTCCCTTTAAGGCGTGCTGATAGTGCTTGACGTGGCAGAAGAAGAAACTCATTTGCCACGACTCCTGTGGCAGGTTGATGCTGGCAGAGTACGTTCATAAGCGTACCTCCGCGGCGCATGATTGAAAGTTGGCTCGGGAGACCACAGATCTCTTTAGTGGGCACTTGGAGACTACCTTCCATGGGTCCCGTTCAAGTCCAAGTGTGGTTGATTCCTGGACCCTCGATAAGAAACAAAAAATAAAAATAAAAACGGAATGATGCAAGGCATTAGCCAGGAAGTGGACAAGTGATGTTATGCGTTGGAATAATGGGGAGTGAGATGGCAGGTCCCTTTATGATGTCTAAAGTTATCAACGTATACCTTACAGTAGTATAAACCTCATTGGAGACGACGACACTAAGCCACACTGCAAAAATGACAAAAGCCTTTGCTGTTGTGGTTATGAAGTGTAAAAAAAAACCCTCATGGTGTGCTTTCCGTCATCCCCTGCTAACTAAGAATGGGCGAGAGATGACACATGTTCTTGACACAAAGCTCCAGCACCGCTGCTCTGTCTCACTCTCGAGGCCGAGGAAACATACTGCGGCCGTGCTGCCCTACAGGTGTTTCATAAATATCTCTCAACGTCACAAGCAGTCACCGCAGTTTGTCCGTTGCAACGGCTCACACTCACTCTTCCAGACTCTTGAAGATAAATGCCATCAAGTAGCAGGTTCAAATGAGAGGCAGAGCGATATCTGTCCAGAAGAGTCAGGAAGACAAATCACAAGAAGACGTGGCAAGAGACAGCTAAATTAGCTACGCTCGGAAATGCGAAGCGACTCAACACCCAGGCAGTAATCTCCCATCAGAAGTTTGCCACCATTGTGTTAAATTCAACATCTGTTATTACGCTTTAATATAGAGAATGTCTTCTTACAGTCTTTTTGTTTTTTACATTTTAATTCAAGTATAACGCGTCAAAAGTTGCTTCTAAATTCAAACAAATCCGTGCCCTGAACAGGGATTCAGAAATTAGGTTTGAGCGATTCCACTGCACTGCACATCCTCAATTTCAAGGTTAAACTCTAAAAACTAAGATGTAGCATCTGACTCAGATATGTAAAGGACTTTCTTATTCTTTTATTTATTTTAATGATTTTATTTTTTCATTTATTTTGCAATTAAGACCAGTTTAGAAGAAGCTTATAATAGCTTGCTAAATAACCGTATTTCCCGTACTTTGGAGTATAAACGCACACCTTCAATGAATGGCCTATTTAAAAACCGTTTTCATATTTCGGGCGCACCGCATTATAAGGCGCATAGAATCGAAGCGACAATAGTGGCTGCGGTTGCATCATGCATCCACTAGATGGAGCTATGCCAAAGGGAATACAATACAATACAGCTTTATTGATAAAGAGCATTCACAACCGCTGCAGCTTTCACAAAGCGCTTTACAGAACATTTAAAATACTCCATTCAAGAAATCTGAATATTTCTCCATATAGAAGGTACATTGGATTATAACGCGCTCTGTCGGCTTTTGAGAAAATTGAATGGCTTTCGGTGTGCCTTATAGTGCGGAAAATACGGTAAAACCACTGTCAAACGATTTTGGTGAGAACATTTTACAAGGGCCACATAGGCTAATGTTGACCAATGTACGCCTCTGCGGATGCAAATGGAGGACTCTCCCTCGAAGAAAAGCAGCAGAATAGAAGCTGATGAGGGTGACGCAAGCACCCGCCGCTCGTTGCCTGTCCACTCTGCTGAAATGTGTAAGCGGACTGACTCAAAAGGCAGCCGCCATGGTGGAGCTCATGGATGCCTCACTGATGGCTTCAATGCGCTATCCACTTGGAAATGACACTCGCTCAAATTTGACAAAACGACACAAAAGAGGTTGCGCCGATCAAGCTTTCGGTTCTTGTTTTGTTGAATAATAAAAGAAGAACAATCAGGACTGCAAAGTCTGACAAAGTCTTGATCAGAGAAAAAGATGCCCAGGCTACCAGCTCAGCGTCGGATGGGAAAATCCTTCAGGAAGCTTTTGAGCTGTTTATTTTCTGCCTCACTCATCACCCCAGGGTTTAGCTCAAAGACAAACATTTAATAATTCATCTGCTCATTCTTGCATCCTCCCTCCACGGGGCTCTGAGCCAGCAGTTTTATTGGTGCTGTCACTTTAGCCAGTCGTTTAAACGGAATGTCAAGAGCTGGAATGAAACAGAGTGGCGGATGTTTCTTCTTTAAAAATAAAGAAATAAATAAATAGACGACGACAACAACAACCAAACAAGCGGTGGGGGTGTTTATATTATAGAGACAAATTGTTGCCGGAGGACAAGAGAACATTAAAATTAGGGCACATCTTGTTGCAAAGTGTCACGCCGTTGCCTTCTGCGTGCGGCGTACAAAGTCAACAGCGCGATTCAACGCTACCGGAACCCTTTGAGAAAAAGGTAAGAAATAGGCTAAGTGACACATTTATCACAAATCATATCAGGAAAGCCTTGAACAAGAAGCTGGACTGGAAAAAGGTGTAAAAAAATAAAATAAAATCAGGCCACAGTCTTTGGGTCGATAGCGGCCGCCATGTTCACGTTCCTTCGCCGGCAATCCATCAGAGCGCGGCCGCAGCCTCTTCTGCATCCGAGCTAGCTCCGGCGCCATTAATCCCGCCGATTTATAGACAAGCAGAGAAATATTCGCAGCGCTTAATTAAAGTTGAGCATCAATTATTCAAACAAATCCTGCTTTTATGCGATGAGCAGGTAATTAGCCTCTCCACGCCGTAGCGTTGGTCTCGGTGTGCTGATAAATTGCAAAGGATTCTCTTTCCTCGGCGTTTGTGAACAGAATTTCCCAAAGAGACCAAACGCAGCGGTCAGCGGACAACACAAGACCCTCGCGTTCTCAAGGTCAAATCGAGAGCGAGGAGGCAAATGACAAATGACCTTTCCTTGTCAGCTTTGCAATGTAGCGTAGGAATCACTTTGGGTAATAACAAATAATGACCCAATCTCCAACGCTGGCAAAAGACATATTGATTCCTCTCAGCCCTCAAAGCCTGAAATTATGACCTTAGCTTCATCAAGATGGATACGTCTCTGTCCGCACAATGGAATATCTATTTTATATGATTGGTGATGGGTCAGAACTCTCACCCCGACGTAATTGAATCACAATAGACTGAAATGCCACATTAATGTCCTTTTGTAACGTCAATCGTACGAAAATTAAGACTGTGTGGGCAAGGGTTGCTGCATACAATGAGGATGGGAACCCTACAGTAATGACGGAGTCAAAATTTGAACACGCTCACGTGTTCCATGAGACTGCCATGCTTGGTTTTGGAAGGTTGGAGGAAACCGGACTACCCGGAGAAAACCCACGCAGGCATGGGTGAACATGCTGCACCTCGGCCAAATCGGCAGCAGAAATTTCACCTTTCATGGCTAAACAGTGCAAATGGCTCATGTCCAAGATGTGCTTACGAAAACTCCTCCCATTGTTTACCCTTTCTGAGACGGCGGTTACCACAGTGGACAGATATTCAAAAGGTACTTTTTCTTCTACATTGATGACCCCCCCCCCCCCACCGAAAATCCCTACAAATCCGGATGGAAGTTATCATAAATCGTGCATGAAAGGATTAAGTTACCAATATGTATTAGCCTAGCCTCACCTAAAGTTAGCCACTTAAAGCTAGCCAGTCACAAAATATTGCAAATATCTCATATACCGTCATGCGGAGGGGGGCGGAACTCTTCTGGTCACCCAACTGCGTCACTCGGCAGAGGTTTTAGCCACGCCCCCAAAAATGGCACTTCGGTTCAATGCTGTACCTCGACAATTCCGTACTACAAGCTTGCCTGCCCGTGCACACATTTTCAACAATTATCTTGTTCAAGGTAGTTATCAATAAATCCGTACATTCACTTCACATCATTTGTTTCAACCGGCTAAGATGTGACTCAGAGCCTGTGAAATGAATCTCGGTTTAAAAATATCCGCAAGTGTTTTCTCTATTGCACTGGCAGATGGCAATATATTGCAAACAGGTGACTTCATTTGCATGCCAACTGAGACTCCCCAGGCACGCCTGTTTGGCGCCCACCGGCGTTTGGATGTTAGCGTTGATCAAACTCTGATCAAAGGAGTCAGGGGAGGGGTAAAACATGCTCGTTGAACCCAATCACTGCCATCAAGCGTGATGATTGTCATAAAACAAAAAATGATTGAGAACGGCGGCTGAATTTTGCTGTGCTTCCTCGCCCACGCGCTTGTTGGGTTCTAGAAGAATCTATGGGCTTGATCTTTGCAATGAATGACTTGCCGCGGTCCATTTGTATTCGTGCGCCGCAGTAGCGAATAATAGCTGGCGGTACTTATGGGCGTACAGTGCATTGTAGAGAAATGATGTTCATAATTAGGTCGCTGGAACAAAAAAAAATCCAAAAAAAAATCCAATACAATCTTAATTACTTTACATTTCAAGGTCTGTATATTATTACACAGCAGTAGTCATGGTTACGGCTTAAGGTGCAAACGTGCACGACAGTGAGGTGACTTATTTGATTTCATTTAAGGCGGAGAAGGCGTCGGTGGAGTCAAGCTCGGAAAAATGAAGCAAGGGACTCTGTAGGCAATGAAGGACTGCGGGAGAAAGGGGGCAACAGTTCAGGGTTTAGCCTTTTAAAATTGGATGACTGCAATTCTTGGCAGGGGGATTCATTAAAAAGATCATTCTTATTTATGAAGCCCTTTAAAAAATTCACATACTCTCTGTGTACTGCTTGCTATTAATTAAACCTTGTTTCTTTCCCTCTCACTCGCTCTTTCTGCTTCCTTTCTTGCCTCCGCTCCTCGACTTCCTATTGAACTTGACGCACTAATAGGTTATGAATAATTCTGTTTCAGTTTAGACGGCAATTAGCCACCATGCCAGAGGCCATTCGTCTTCGTCTCCAACGGAGATGTAATGTAGGAACCCAGTCCAGTCGGGCGACGCTCCGGTCGTCCCGGCGACTGCATCGTTCAATTCTTTACGCCCCAGCGAGGAGACACTTGCAACTTTGACAAGGAGAGCCGGCATGCAACTTGGGTCCGGTAGGCACAAGCTCAAGCTAGCGTTAGCGTTAGTTTAGCTCAAGGCTGGGAATGAAACAATGTCGTCAAAACATTTGAGAGATACGTGAACAGAGCCAGCAGGATTGTTTTGGCTCGTTCGAATCACCCGGTCTTGAAATCAAAACGGAGAGAAAACATGACAGTGACAGCACTCAAGACAGATTGCCACCCAGCTTGACACGTGCATTGCTCTACACGTAGAAACAGCTCATATCAATAAGATATGGACACGGAATGGCCCGGTGTAAAATAAACCACGCTATTTACAAGTCCAAAAATGGATGCCATCCCTGCAAAAGTTTACAAGCATTTTTTTAAACTATAAATATACCAGAAACTCTGATCCCAGAACCCGACAAAAACGGAGGGTAGTAACTCACCCATGACGGTGAGGAAGACATTCCCCGACGCCAGCACGACCTTCTCCCTCGTTGCCCGGTCGTAGATGCCCACGTGGCATTCGTACGGTCCGTTGTCCGAGATCCGAACCTCCGGGAGCCTGGGAAAACATAGCGAGTGAGACGAATGGAGGCAAAACACAACAGAGCCAAAGGTCAAAATACAATCCACAGTCCACGAAAACATGACAATGAAGCCTTTTTCGGCCAAATCGCCAGCAGAAATTTCACCTTTCATGGCTAAACAGTGCAAATGGCTCATGTCCAAGATGTGCTTACGAAAACTTAGAAATAAGATAAGATATCCTTTATTTGTCCCACACTGGGGACATTTACAGTCTACAGCAGCAAATTTGGGGGGTAGTAAGAAGAAAAACAAAGTGTTTGCAAGCACAAAAATAGATGTAGATAAAGAGAGCTGTAACACAGTTCAATATATATATATATATATATATATATATATATAAGCAGATATGCAACTGGTATAAGGTGGCTGTGCTATTTACAATTGTTACTGGTTTTTCACATATTTTATTTTTTAGTTTAGCAGCCTGACAGCAGTCGGTAGGAATGAGCGCCGTCTTGCAGCGCGGGTGTAGCAGTCTCTGGCTGAAGGAGCTACCCAATGCTGTCAGGGCGGGCCGCAGGGGGTGGGAGGAACTGTCCATCATAGCTTTTAGCTTAGCTAGCATGACCAACAAAACAAGCATGCATCACAGATGAACACGTTCATTCATGACAAGAGTTCTTCAGTTCTTCGAATCTTCAGCTACAAGACTATTCCAAAAAGAAACCTTCTCCGAGCTCCTGCGCAGCTCAGAAATATTTCGCAACAAATGTTAATTAGTCCGCCTCGGTGTGAGTGACCGAAATCGCTGATCGAAACACAACATCAGAGTTATCCGTTATGACGGACAGATTCGTGATGTCCCTCGAGGTACGTTGTCACGAGGTTCGACTGTACTGTTAGTGGGATGCAAAACGGAAATCAGGACGGGGGCATATCCGATTCCACGAATGGCCCCAAATTTCCGATTATTAGGTGCAGGGTGTCATCAAACTTAGTTCATCAATGAGAGCAATCTATTGCCCTTTCGATCTCGGCTGAAGCTTAGTGGCCCCCTGATCAGCTCACACGACTTGGTCTCCAACCTATATCAATTTCTACCATCCATCCATTGGTCCGTTCCCTAACCTTCTAAATTCCTCCATTAACAAACCAACGCCTCAATCTCCCCATGCTAAGACAACAAAAGTGAGATAGTCGTCGCCATCGTCAAAAGAAGACTTGCCAAAAGCAAATACGTATTGAAATGATGAACAAATGTTTGAAAAAGCAAAGTATATATTTTTAAAAAAAAAACGCGGGCACCTCGAGACAGGAAAGGAGATTGTATCAAGCTCTTCCTCGGGGGGATAAGCGTAAAATAATCTCTTTCTTTTTTTTCCTCTCTCGCCACAGTATAAAATGATGAGCATAGCACTGTGAGCCTCCCCGGCGGGGAGCTAATTGGCTTTGTCTTGGCTGGCTCCATCCTAGTAAACGCTGATGTAGCCCGTTGCTTTTGTTTCTACACACAAAGCCCAAGCTGGTCTCCACAGTCCCGCTCGACTGCAGAGGCATTCGCGGATTCAAATCGAGACAAGAGAGAAAGAGAGACGGAGAACATCAAGGGGAGGATATGCGCCGTCTGCCAGAAGGAGGCCGGAAAGGACACTCCAACTACAGTGAGTTCAGAAAGTCCCGACCAGTGTTTGTCTGTGAGAATCAATACTGACGCTCTTGATAAATATTACACAATTGTTCTATTAAGTTTTCAGTACTGTATATGATTTTTGGGAGTGAGGATGAGACTCCCTGTCTTCTTTCCATGTTGGTGGACGTTCAGATTTAACTGCGCTAGAAAGTGAATTAGCCGCACGCGGTTGGTGTCAGCACACACAAAGTTAGCGCCGGGGGTTTCAAGAGCGTCGAAGCCTGACCATTAACCCCCAACCCGTACTCTGAGACAGCAACCAAGCTGCCCCTTACCTCACCTTCGGAAGCCTCATGCTCATCTGAGGACCAACTAAAAAGTGTCCTCTAACCCGAAACCTACACTTATCCTCATTCCTACTCCAAACACTTAAGACTAATTCTTAACTCAGAGGCTTCAAAAGAGTGGTAACCCGCAACTTTATCCCAAAGACAGAACTCAGTGAACGCTCCAAGAGCCCCCCGCCCCCTTGTTAAGGTTTATTAACCCCCCCAAAATCCAAAGACAAACCAACTCAGAGACAGTTACAAGTGTGCCCTAACCCCAGCTGTCAGACTCTTATCTCAGAAACAGCGACAAGAGTTCCAAGGAATCGCTTTCCATCCACGGGTGGTTTGAATCGGTCATAGAAACAATTCACAGCGCTCCTGAAACCCATCCGTTCGCCTGTCCATCTCCTACACCACTTATCTTGTTTCGGACCAAAAAGAGGCCGAGGTGCATCCCGACTCCCGGCGGTATATGCTGAAGTGATCGCCTGTCCGTCACATGACACGCGGTCTTCACTGAAACAAACTTACAGGGTGTGTTTTGGGGCTCTGGAGGCAGAGTCGGTTCCCAAAATAGGAAAGCCATGCAGATATTGCACTTCACGTGAAGAAGGCAAAGAGAGTGAATGCGTTTGCAGTGTTTGGACAGGATGGATATGGCGAGCCAGAGACAAATGATGCTCGTTGTGAGGATGGCTTTTGCCAAAGCACATACTCAACCGGATAACAGACGGAGTGGCTTCAACTCGTCAATCTCAATGAGCCCATATTTGGGTTTGTCTAGGTGCAAAAAGTGAATCAACACGCATTTTTTTTCTGAGGGAAGCGTGCCCAGAACACGACAGAGGGGGATGGATTGTCGCCCAGGGGTTGTTATCGGAAGGCTCTTTTCCTGTTTCGGAGGCCTGTCCGCACGACGCCCTCGGCCGCTTGCTAATGCCAGCATGTGGGACCGACTAAATGGAGCGTGAAAGAAAGCCGCTCCTTCGCTCAATCCCTCCATCAAAATAACAAGCACGCCGTCAGATATTCCTTCTGGCCCAAAGCTTTATGGCCGACAAAAGGTCAAAGTAGCCAAAGCAGGTTAGCTTAAGCATGCAAAGAGAAGGTGTGTAATCGCTCGTGTATCCTGCAAGGAAAAGAAAAACCAAAAAAAAAAAAAAAAAAACACACAAAACAAAAACGATGAGGAGAATGCGAGCACTGAGGCATGTGTGATTGGTTTTACTTAGATTAGACTGTAGCTTGTCTCTCTGTTCCTTCCCTGCAAAGCCGCAGCTCTCTTGTTTGCTAGCCTAAGCGGCACATTCACAGATTCAAATCCTGCATGAATGCAAGGGACCGTGCTCGGTGATAAAACAGAGGAGGAATTATTGGAAAGAGAGGTGGGGGTGGGGGGGGGGATCATAATACAGACTTTCCAGTGATTCCTTTGCCTTGTGAATCCTAATTCAATCCCGCTGCTCACATACACGTTTACACAATGGGAATGAATGTGGAGATGGGAGAAAAAAAAAAGAACTCTTATAAGGGCACCAATCGCACTCATTGCCGACCCAATTCAGTCTTTTGAGTGGTCTCTGATCTTGTGAAACGTTGTCAGTCACAGCCCAAGTCCTGTTCCAAATGAAAGTACGCATAAACTGCGTAAAAAGTGTTAGGGTTAAGGGCAGGTTAAGGCGGGGGTCGCTCTGGAGCCGCATGCGGCTCTTTAGCGCCGTCCTAGTGGCTCCCTGGAGCTTTTTCAAAAATGTTTGAAAATAGAAAAAGATGGGGGAGGGAAATATATTTTTGGTTTTGATATGGTTTCTGTAGGAGTACAAACATGACACAAACATTCCTAACGTTTTCCAACGCTGTAAAAATGTGTCGGTGCCTCATAAATTCTAATTCAATCAAACAGCACACATGCATGTATCACAACAATCACAACACATTGGGAGAATCAGTTTAATGACCCCCCCCTAGGGGAGGCATGGTGACGAAGACGTCTGCACATCTGCCTCAGTGTCTTGAGCCCCGGGGTTAAAATCCGTCTTTTTTTTCCTCTCGCTTGCGGGGTTTTTTTTTCCTTTCTCATGGTACCATAGTTTCCTCCTGCTTTCCTAAATCATCTTCTCTCTGTACTCTCAGAGGCGTGAATGTGAGAAAGTGGATAGATGAGCGCATGGTGGACTTTCATTTCAAAGGGACAAGAAGTGTACCTGACATCTGCTCTGGCCAAACATTCATGCGGTCCACTGCAACTCATCTTCTGGCGAGGTGAAATCATTTTTCCAAAGTGCATGTGAAGTTTCCGGGTTGGCTACAATTTGTTGTATTTTATCACTGAGTTTATTTGTTCGAGGAGAGAGAACGGTGCACACCTGCGGCGATAAACAAACGCAAATGGCGAAGAGCCGTTTTCAAATTGCCACTTTGGCGTGTAAAACCAAACACGTAAAAGCTGTGGAAGCGATGCCCGTCGCGCCTATACGAGCCACGCGGAATTCCTGTGTCATAATCTGAGGTTGAGCACGAGAGGTTCTCCACACTTTGAGTGTCATCAGCTCCCCGCGAGGGCTGTCACGTTTGTTCGCAAGGACTAATCGGGGCCTTGGCACTTCGACAGAGAGAAACAAATCAACAGCTGCTTTTCCCCGCTTTGAAAGATTTTGTGGAGTGGCTGTCGGAGCAAAGTGACGGCGAGCTATGTCGCATGAAGTCCGTACCTGTGTCACGTTTGATCGCTGTCGAGCGGCCACAACGTCCTCCATTACTGTTTTGTTTTTTTTTCAATCAGAAAAAAAAGCTAATCTGGAGTAAGCACTTTGCTTTATGAAACATTGAGATTGATTTCCAATCTGCAGGCACGGCTTAATCAAAAGCAACATTTTGAGTGGTAATGATGTTCATGAATTTGTATGTTGTGAGCGCTCACCCGTGCACGATTAATTTGGTCTCAAGTGCTCTCGAAAGAAAGAAATACAAGCTCACCGAGAGTCAGTGGAGCTCCAGACTCACAACGAGGCACTCTTAAGTGAGACTCTGCCCTGTCCACACGCTGGCTGTTATGTCTGACTTGAAACCGGATTTTTCTCCATGTCACGCGCCCAATCGCGGCCGACAAAAAGTCTCTCTAAAGCGGTCACGCCGGCGGACCATCCGAAGCAGGGGTCTCAAATTCCGGTCCTCGAGGGCCCCGTTCCCGCACGCTCGATGCTCAAGTGTGTCACACTGGGCGCCGTGTAAGAAAAAGAAAATCAAGATAGCTGAAAAACACTTTAAGGTGCATACTGCATCCTGATTAGTCGGAAAGGCAAATCTCTGAATTGACTTTGCAGGGTTTTTAAAAAGATAACAATCCCATTCCCTGTTTTGTTTGTTTTCCTCCAAGTTAGATAAAAAAAATATTTCGTGAAATGCCCATTGCCGATGCTAAACTAAGCCCTGGTTCTGTGTATGAAGAGGTCAAAAGACATTTTATAACAGCAATTAACCAGCATTTTAGAGTGGTCGGCAGTTAAGGGGCCGAATAGTTTTTTAATAATCATCAGTACTTGTGTACAAGACGCCACGGAAGGAGATTGTCCCGAGCTGACCACGCAGGCCAACTGCGCTGATCAAAATGTGAGTAAAGGTCAGCGTGGCCTAGTTTCTATCTGCATGTTCATTTTTAAATCCGACTTCTTTCCAGTTTGTCGTGAATGTGTGTGTGTGTGTGTGTGTGTGTGTGTGTGTGTGTGTGTGTTCCCGCTGTAATGATGCTACCCTCCCAAAGGGATAGTAGGCTTGTCCAGATGAATCATCCTCAGTTGGGCAGCCGCACCAAACAAGAGTAGGGGGGGCGGGGGGGTGTACAAAGCCAGATAAACAGAAGCAACGCACGACGAAAGCGACGTGAACACGAGCCGGATAGGAGATGGAAAACACAACGATGACTGGTATTGTTCCAAAAGCGTGCCGGATTCAAACAAAGCCATCGGTTCGACGTACGGTCCGAGCTTCCTTCGCCTTGTTGAACCGATTGGTCCAAGGCGGGAGCCCAAAGCAGCTGGAACTCAAGACGACAAAGACATTCAGGCAGATGAAGCCCGAGACAATCCCGAAAGATGTTCCAAGGAGATCACTTCCACTTTGTCTTCCTCTAACTCGCACCGACTCTCAGCGAAATCTGTTCATAAGTATGCAGTGCGCACCTTAAAACGGATTTAAGTATCACTAAGAGAACACGGGGGCCAGATGTTTGCTAATTCCTGAAGACTGAACCCTCTATCCTGAACAGAGTAGCTAATTAGTGTTTACCCAAGCGCTATGTCCTCCTTCCTGATGGAATTTCAGGTTGGCAAGCCGATCAGTACCAGGACCTGATCCCGACGTGAAATACCTTTCTTATGTGGCTCATTCTCGCTTTTTTTAATGCAAATTTATTCACTGGAGTCCACGGAATGCAGCCTCACATCAGGTGGGTTGAAAGTCGGTTGAAGTCAAACTGACCGAGCGCATCGCAATGAACAAGAGTCCAAAATGCGCATTTGTGTCAGCAAAATGTGTATTCCTTTGTGTTTAAATCAGGGGTGTCCAAACTTTTTTTTTTTTTCGTTTGAGGGCCGCGTCCATCAAAATGGAAGGATGAAAGGGCCACGTTATTTAAACACGCTAAAGTCAGTTGAGAAAGCAATGACAACATGTTTGTTTTGCCTATATCATTTTTTCAACTTTCTGTTAAAGGTGTTGAGACAAATAGCTGAGCATTTTTGCAAGTTTCCCAGAAGAGATCCAGCTCTGCATTTAGCGGCAGCCGTATGCAGTTAGCATTTGACTGAAGACGCCAGCGGTAAAGTAAACAATATCGTCGCCTTTGCGCGCACTTAAACCGCCATTTCTTTTTTTCTTTTTTGGACATCAAGCAGATGATTCGATTTCCGTCTCATAAAAAAGTGAAGCAGCCCCGCGAGGTTGAGTAAGACTCACCGAACAGTTGACTGGTACACGAGGTCCTCGCGCCTGCGGTAATCCTCCATGTGAGAGTAGTTGGTATTGAACATGGCGTCGTAGGTGAAGATTTTCTGCTTGATGGTGCCTCCGTCTGTGACCTGCGAAGCGAGGGTGGGGGAAAAAAAAAAAAAGGAGAGAGAGGGAGAGAGGACGCTCGTGATTCATCTGCTGATGGATGGGACGGGGCCAACCTTTTCGCACCTTGAGCTCTGCCGACGCGCAACCTGTTGTCGGCGGGGCCCGCGGTGGAGGAGAGACGTGTAATTGCCTCATTGATTAATGTGCCGGAATGATAAGCCTGTAGAGCTCCGGGCAAAGCTGCTTTTTTGGGGATCACATCTGGGAGTCTCTCCGGCATGGTCATGGTTGAAGCTTCATGACACGGGAGGCATTGAGAATGTTGCGCTCGGCACAAATAACGGCTTTCGGAGGAGCATACTCAAAAACGCTGCTCTCATCTTTTCCTTTTCTTCTTCTTTCCCGGGCAGAGCGATGAATGAGTAGTTCTTTCCTTCCTCAAATATCCACAGGATTGCAAAAGTCACTTAGCATGTGAATAACAGTGATTTCTTCTCTTGCGCGAAGGCCTCAAGCTGCCATAAAAGGGGGGGGGGGGTCTGACAGGATTTTAACGGAGCCGCTTTGAAGAAGGAAATTGTTTGGTGGGCCCGGAAGCAAGCCCCCTTTGCTTTTTTTTTTTCTAGTTTAGAAGGTATCATTCACATCAAGCCAATCCTCCTCTCTCGGGTAAAGAACGTCAAGGCGTTTCTTGATGAGGCGTTATAGTGTACACACAAAGACAAAGCCAAATGGTATTTACGAGAGCAAACAATCATTCGACGCCTCGGGGCTGAGCGGGCGACGGTGCCGAAACAACCGAAAGTAGGAACGTGGACGGAAATGACAAGAGATGGGACGGAGACTCATGAAAGACTCCAGTTCGACCCTCGAAGTTAAAGCAAGTCGCCGAGTCATTTTGTTTGGGGCAAGTCATTACAAACAGGACTGCGTAACAGCGACATGTTACATCATCGTGTAATTCATTTCGGAGTCGATCTTTGAGGCAAACATATGAAATGAACAGCAATCACATCTTTTTTTTTTTTTTTTTTTTTTAAGTTTGTTCGTCTGCGTGCTTTTAAAACCATTCAAAGGACAGGATGGCAGAATACGTCCGAACATTGAAAGAAAGAAAACAATTTTTGACATGGTGTTGCAACACCACGCCAGCCTCGACATTAATGGACTTGTGGATGTATTTCAGTCTGCTCTGACGTCTTGGAAATGCAATTAGTCATCAGTCTTTTTGTACCTGTCTGCCATTTATTAATGTACCTGTGTAAGTAAGATGATGACATGTAGCATCTTCGAGATTACAATGTCCTTGAGCTGTAAAGAGACATACTGTACATAATGGGTTAGTAATGGTTATATGGTCCATTTCATCTATTTGTCATGTTTGAAAAAAAAAATGGACGGCGGATCTGCAAAGCTGGTTTGTCTGGAAATGGACAGACGTGACCATGGAACATCCTGAATTTTTGCTTATCGTTGTAGTTATTTTCCGAATCAGCGGTGAACTACAACCCTACAAAGAGTAATATGAAAATTTTCTACACACAGTGGAACACTAATAATGGCGCGCAAAGCAGTACAAATCCACAATGAGCTCAGCTTTGGTCAGGAGGGTCGTGCGCACACGGCTATTTCCAAAAATCACATTTGCTCTCAAGTTTTTGGTCATTTGAGCGCGTGTGCTGGCACACGCGCTCAGTTCGACACGAGGCGAGCGAAAGTCACATCCGGCGGTCCTTCTCTGACACTGTCTGCGAACGCTTGTTCACCTGCGCGAGCTGTCAAATGGCACCGGGGCAAAATGGCACGGAGTGACATTTTGTCAGCCGCAGAAATAGAAGCGGGTGATTGGTGAAGGTAGCAATAACGGCGGCTTTGAGTTGGGCACAAAGGGGGAGAAAATGGGTCCACCACCAATTACACTTGATACGCTCCGAAGTTCGTATGTTAACCTAAGTAGGCCATTAACGATATCCTCGCCTGATTGCACCACAGTTAAATCATGCAATCTTTAGACATCATCGGAGGAAAACAGAAGCGAAACCAGAGCAGAGCGACTCTTTGTACAGAAGCCCCACACTCACATCCAAGAGTCAGCGACCTAAAGTAGTACACATGAACTCGCATCATCCTAGAACGGGGGTCGGTAACACGCGGCTCTTGAGCCGCATGCGGCTCTTTAGCGCCCCCCAGTGGCTCCCGTGAGCATTTTCAAAAAGGTTTGAAATGAAAAAAGATGGGAGTGAACAACAAGCATTTAGGCCCAAGCGGTGGTCCTCTTCCTATTCTAAGGCCAAACACAGTGGTACCAGTTGGCTTATTTTAACAAAGGGATTTTCCCTGCCGATATTCATGACGATGCCGAGAATCCTTTCTGGCACCCCACTGAAAATATAAAAGTTTTCATCATAAAATAAAATAGTCAAAAAAATAGACAAGAATGTCATAAATAAATACATGAATAAAATAAACAGGATTTTAAAAGTCAAAAGTCACACCTGCACAAAATTAATGTTTGTTTATTGATGTGTGCTTTTGAAGGGGGCGTGGCCAAGCGCGTCACACCAGGATCTCTGATTCCAAAATCTCAGCGCTGCTCCCCGTGTTTGTGTGGCTTTTTCTTCCGGGAGTCAGGCTTCCTCCCACAATTCAGAAACATGCCCGTTCATTGCGGACTCGGACTCCTCCATAAGCGAAAATGAACCCCGGCGATTAAACCAAGGTGTACCTCACCTTCTCGCCCACAATCAGCTGCGATCGGCTCCCACTCACCAATGACCCCGAAAGAATGTTGGGAATAGATGGCCAGAAAATGGAATGAAATGAAGAGCCCCCTCTCAACTCCTCCTGACTGATACATGCCAAAGAAAGCGTCTGTGTATGCCCTGCTGCCCAATTGCTTTCAAAGACGTTCCAGATTGGGATGTGTGTGTGTGTGTGGAATTGGGAGGAAATTCGAGTGGGAGGGCGTTTGGGGATGATGAATAGCATCTGATTGCAGTAAAGTAGCATCAGACGAGGAGGGGAATGCTTCCCCACGATTGTGGAGTCGAATCTAGGCCACGGCGTGCACACAATGCATAGCACCTCTCCAACACACAGCAGCATGAAAGAGTCGCATCGCCTTCTCCCCACTGGATCGAGCATTGGCAGGTGAGAGGGTGCCACAGACGGGTAGCTAACAATGGGGCAGCTGCATTGCCTGCACGAGAGCTCTCTGCAGACGCGGGAGAGCGGCTTGGCCGTTGATGCCACACGTACTTGCTGACCGTGGGGGGTTAACCCAAACCCTCTTCCCACTGGCAGTCTGGCCACGTGCTATTTCAAGCTGCAGCGGCGGCGGCAGCGGCCACGAGAGGACATTCGGGCTCATTCGCCACGGGCCGACTGCGAGAGATTTCATCTGAATTCCTGCATCATCACCGCAGGTCAGAACACCGCAGCAAGGCCTTATATGGTTGAGTAATCCACTGCTTTTCGCGGAGAGCGGATATGGGCCAAGCTCATATGGAGTCATTTTATTTTTATGATTTATATATACACATGCCGGACATTGCAACTCCTTCGGGCGTGCCACCTGGGAGCAGCATAAAACAGTGCAGTTACGGTTTACGGTACCAAAATACACGGGGTCGCTCAAAACTCCTCGGCAAGTCACAGTAATATTGGTGGTTCTTCGCTGAGGATAAAGAATATATGCCCGCGAGTGTCGTTATATCATCTTTAAACGTGCGTTGTTATTGGACAGCCCATCCACGTTGTTTTGCATTGTTGGTGAGAAGGTAATTACGCTGATTGAAAGATAAGCTACTTTTAAAATAAGGAATTTATATGTTTGCCTGTAAACTTCACTTGGGAGTGACAATAATAAACAGCGTGAGCATTTTTGAAGCTGCTTGTTGCGAAGTGACTCGAGACAGTGCTTTTATCTCACATTTTCACTCACAAATCAAGGCAAAAAAATAAATAAATTGGTTGAACAATGGCTCTTGACAGACTTGTAAGTCAGGTCACGCGTACCTCAAGGCATGGCTGTAAATGGTTTTCAAATGATTTGATTTTGAGGGAAATGCATCACAATGACTCTCCGTGACTTCCACTAACATCCATCCATCCATTAACGCAGGCTAAACTTAGCTCCTCCCCATGATACAAAGCTCATCTCTGATTTGGGATGTCTCACTTCAACATAGTTCCTTTACACTTTGGCAGCATCATGAGCTGTTTTAGAAAGCACAAATTCTACGCAAACAAGTGACTTTTTCGGTGAATAGCTGCAGGAAGGAAAAACAAAAATGCAGAAACTGTGAATTTTCGAATAGCAAAGCACAACTATGCCGATGATGACTGAAGAGGCCCCCCACTTTGCAACTCTCTGATAAGCATGAGGGAATCTCATCATTAAATATGAAATTCCACTTTTCGAGCATTTTGTTTGTGATCTCTAAATCTAGACAAGTCTCGGATGTCAATGAAGCTGCTTCCCTCTTATAATAATTATGAAACAAAAAAAAAAAGGTCTTAATGAGATTTATTCCTATTGAGCACCTCATAAGCAGCCTGCGACACGCCGCAACAAAGAAGATGATGAGAGCTTTGTCGTGAACCAGCTTGCTACTTTTTTGTCCTATCCACGCTAATTTGCCGAATGTTATTATCACATTAAGTGTCTTTTTGAAACAGATGGGGGGGAGTGGGGGTAAAGGGTGGCGAGCCGCAAAGGGAGCCATTGTCTTTTTGCAAAATGGCCATAATTGCCGTGCGCGCAAGTGAAGAATGAATCAAGCGGTGGAATTACTCACAAGAACGCAGACCTTCCACGCAAGATGTGGAGTCAGGCAGTGAGATCAGGCCTGGCTTTCTCGCCTTATAATCACCCACGCCGTGTCATCTCCATATCGGATGAAATTAGACCAAAGTGGTCAAGAGAGTTTCGGCAGGAGTTTCCCCAAGATCCTGAACCACTTCACGGGAAGACCTGCGTTTTTCGTGCCGGCGTGTCTTTCAAGATCCTCACTTTTCCGGACTGAAAGGGTGCAACGGCCCACACTTTTCACTCTCTCTCTTTGCACACATCGCGCGCGGCAAGCTACACCATCAACACCGCACACACCCCACGCTTTTGCTTCACCTTTATGAGGTCTTTAAAAATTCTGGATGAATGTGTTGTGAAGACAGAGGACATACGACATCATAATCTGACTTTATAAAGACATGAGTAAACAGTTTGGATTTATGAGGTAACAGCTGTCCAACCACTAGCCAAATAATGATGCCAGTTGGAGCCGCTTAAGGGGACGGCAGAACACTTGCCAAATAATGATCTGTGACTACTATGGAGATTTTTGAAATGTTTTTTTTTTTTTGGGACATCATGGGTGAAATGAGCGTGTCTCAACTTGCACATTCAAACTAAAACAGCAATATAAAAAGTTTGTTATCATAACGAAGCCTCTTCACCTCATGTTCGTGATTGTTGAAATATAAGCGGTGCCAAGTCAAAAAGCGGCGGGTCCCGAGATGCAACGGACAGTATTTTGCAAGAAAAAAAAAAGCGCTTTATTGCAATAATCACAGAAGACAGGAGTGGTTTTACAGCAAATATAAACCGGGGGAGTGGGGCTTATTGCAAGCTTTTTGGTTTCGATATCGATCGGGTCAAATTGTTTTCCTTTTATATTCCTATTAGTCACAAACGCCCAGTCACTTCTTCTGTGCGATTGGTACCAAGCGGAAAGTCTCTCGCCAGGATGTGATGCGGCGCTTAAGTGCTCCGCAGAAGGAATTTGCCCTGGGCGCTTTTACGAGGCGCAAAACGCTGTGATATACAAGAGACCAGACAGAAAGCAAAGTGGTGTGGGCTAAAAGGGCTAATAAAGCAGACGAAATACAGTAGCATGTCAAAGGATTATCTCCGCACGTACGTTTTCATTTTGTTTTTTTTCCCTGTGGCTTTTTTTTTTTTGGCCACACTTATTCCAAAAGAACTTGCAGCCTCAGCAAGAGCCATTCTTTAATCTGACTTGCGTGGTGACGCTTTCTGTTTTATTTCACCTTTGGACAGTTTCTCGTTTTACTGTCCAACGACTGACATGGATAACGAGAGTTTGTTTGTCTGACCGCCACGGGTTGAATCTTGTCTCTGTTGTGGGTGACGTACGAACTCATCTTTTTGCCATTTTTCCAATGTGATATTAGGACATAAAACAGGTTACAGTTGGCGGTCGCGTGGAGCTGCCAGATGACATGCGCAGATTAGGGCCAGGCCCTGTTGGAAAGTGTGCCACCAAGGGGAAGAGAGAGGCTGTGTGTGTGTGTGTGTGGGGGGGGGGGGGGGGGATGCGCCTGAGGGATCACTCTGGCATTTAGCTGTTATGCAAGCGTGTTACTGAACGCCGTCGGCGACATGCAGGCGCGCTTATTATAGCAGCCATTGTGAGTGAGACGTGGCTGTCAGCGGTGAGGAGGTGATGATAGCAGCAAACTAGGTCGGCGGCTGTGCATTGCAGCATGCACAGGCCGCCACATTAGGCACACCTGGAGATAGTTTACATATTCAGATCTTTGCAGAGAAAGCATGGGTGTTCGGGGCCAATTGTACTAGCATTTATATGTGGGTTTGTGGGGGTTTTGTATTCCTTTCGGTTTGGTGTGTACCGGCGTCACGTACAGCATTGCAGAACTGCACTCTGATAAAGTGAGAGCACTATTAATTGAGTAAGATTGGAATGACTATGTTTTTTATTGGTGATGGGAAAACGAAGCTTCATGAAGCAGTTGTGATAGTTTTTGACTCCTCTAGATGTCGCAGCCCTGCTGAGTCACTGCAACCCCAATTGGCAAATCATAGAAAATTGCCAAGTTGTTGCAGGCTTCTTTGTGCATAAACGAGAATCACATTAAGAACTTCAGTTTATTAATTAGCTGCCGAGATTATTGTTGCTTGGGTGTAAAATTTCTTTAAAAAGGGAAGTAAATGAACACACTTGATCCATCAAAGTGAAATGAGTTTTCATTTCAGCCAATGAGCCACATATTCTGGAAACCCAATCGGGGATGATCATGGGAAATGAGATGCGACGCCAACCGCTTGGTCCTAAACCTGTTTGATGAATCAATAACTGTTTTGTGACTGAAGATTCTATCACCTGACGAAGAGGATCAGGAAAGCACATCAGCCGTTTTCATGACTCATCATTTTTTCCTCACTTTGACGACTCCAAACACTTGCTTACCTCACTGCTGTGAGCAAAATCATGTTGGAAACGGACAAATTACAACATAACCTTTGACCACGGATACTTCCCATGTTCCAAAGGGAGATCATTAAAGGCAGAGAAGTGTTCTTGCTTTGATGGGGAGTGATAACAGTTGCCAACAAACTATCTCTCAACTCAACTGTATTTATAGAGCAGAGAGTATCTGGCAGTGTACTGACAAGAACATAAATCGTCCCCGGGTATATAGAAATTTTCATTATTTGACATAAAAACTGTTATTATTGAAGCCGGAAAATATCCCTTTGGGTTTTTTTATTTTATTTTATTTTATTTTGAGAACCTGAAATTTAAAGGAAAATCTATACAAATCTAAGAAAACTGGTAGAATATAAGGCAGATGTATAGATGGAGAAAACAACTGTCAGGCATTTCAAATAAATGCACATTGTAATTATAACTGTTTGTGTTGTAATTAGTTGAAGTTCTGTGTCTGTTTCTCTTCACCAAACCGGTCGGTCACATCTTGTGTTCCATAGAATGGTGAGTTGTAAGATGGGGACATGATGGCCAAGCTCAAAAAGCAAAGCATTATTTTGGCACACCCACACAGCCAAAAGTGTCGCTTTTGTGTGTTACAATGTTCAGACGTGTTGTATCCTACAACGCATAAAGTTCTCGTTCGCACGGCGTTGTTGTCTGTGTGTTATTAAACCCATTTTGGCAACAAAGACAGAGTTTCCCTGTGCGCCAATGCCTTTGTTCCTCGCTGAAAGTCCCGAGGTATTGCTGGTATGAATGTTTTAGGAGTATTGCCAAAACAGAAAGTGGTATGGTATGGTATGTGGTGCATTGATCGGAGGAAGGTATAAGACAGATGGATAGAGGAAAGATGAAAATGAAGGGAAGCCAGACGGACAGATGAATAGCTAGACAGACAGACAGAGTATCGAGCCACATGCTGCTTCGCCAAGTCGAAAGACAAAAGACAGTTTTGGGATCAGCTGCAGCAGCTTGCTCCTGGTGAAAATCCATGGTTGATACCAGAAATATAGAGCAGACATACCTTGGTCTCACAAATGTACAGAAAAGTGCATCGAGCCTGTTTGACCAGGATCTTAATTGAATAACACCTGCTCCTTGCTTATAGTCATTATTCACAGAGCTCCTTGCATGTGTGCTGTGTTTATTAAGCATGCCTCTACTGCATGAGTCACTCTTCTTTCACCTGTTTGGCCTGCAGGCTCCAGCAGCCGGGCTTCACCTTTAGCCGCCGCGACTGAACTTCACGGTCAAACGAGGACATTTAGAGCCCCTTCCAGCCTCTCAAGGCTCATTTACTACAAACTTCCTTTATTTATGACGTTTGAGACTGTGTAAACCCCAAAGAGAAAATGTGTTTTAATTGGAGGGTACAGCTAGATTCTAGCTAGAAGCTTTCAAAAGCTTATAAGTGAACTTTTAGTCGGTACCTTCATGTGCTTATGTCACAGACCATACAAAAATACTGTGTAAACAAGCTAACGAGCTAGCTAGCATGGTGAATAGTGGATTTGTACACACACAGTCTACATACATAGGCTAATTTCCACGCAAATGACAAACAATAAAAAGTAAATCAGTAACAATGTGCCAATAAATAGTCTTTTAAGATTAAGATTAAGATATCCTTTATTTGTCCCGCAATGGGGAAATTACAATCAGAATTCAGAAAGGAAAACGCTGGGTAGGGAGAGGGAAAAAAAAAACCCACGCTCGAACTATCCTCTTCTGAGGATAATTTAAGTCCAGGATAAAAAAAGACCCTAGCACATAAATAAGCATATGACAGTTACAACAAGTCACAAGACATAACATGTAACATGTAATAAGGGGGAGGATGAATGGAATTTTAAGCCATTTCCTTAGCATTAGGTGCTAGCTTGGATGCACACAAGTCTAGGGAGGTTCTGTTCGCACTTCGCGCCACTCGCCATTTCTTGGTGTCAAGTGATTGATACATAGATAGATAGATAGATAGATAGATAGATAGATAGATAGATAGATAGATAGATAGATAGATAGATAGATCGATAGAACTTAAAAGAACAGCACTGACAAGCACAGTGTAAAGTCATTACACTGTCATTGTAAGCACTTTAATTTTTAACTTTGACTTTCCTCATGTTTTTAAGATAAGATAAGAAAACCTTTATTAGTCTCACAATGGAGAAATTCCCGATTCACAGCAGCAAAGTTATGAAAGAAAGAAGTAGAACAACAAAATATAGGAGCTGCTGGAAAGGCAGCCACTCTCGCGGCGCCATTTTGAAGTCAGAATAACAAAAATAACACAACACAACACATAGGGCACAGAGAGTCGTGCAATCTTCACCACTTTGCTGCATACACTTTTTTGTCTGAAGCAGTTCTAGATGAAAGAGGAGAGGATCAAAGTGTCCTTTTACCAGTGGATCAGACGTCATGCTGAAATTGTGCACACGTCTAATAGCGTTAAAAACACTGCACTGCACACCCATTCACTCTGTATGTTTTTAATTATTATTTTGCTGCCAATGCAGTTTTGAGAGTGTATCATTCGCTAGTTTCTCTTTCCTACAACAAATGAGCTGAAAAAGAGGTCATTTATAGTGCAACGCAGAAGGTCTTAACGCAAAACGGGGCAAATGTGGGGGCAAAATGAGTCTGCATGTGTTTTCGGTCTTCGCCTTTTTCTTCCTTGCATCCTTTATCCCGCAGCCACAACCTGCAAGTGCTGTTTGTCGGATGCCCATGGAGTGCTCTTTGAGCCATTCATCATGAAGCAGCTGGGGAGTGCATCGCCATGCTAAAATAGACCATTTCCCACACTTTTTGAAATTGTATGAGTGAGTTTATGATGATAAAGTGTCTTTTTTGTTCACAGTGCGGGGATATCTATCACTAGGACAATCCTCAGACAAATGTCATCTGAAAGAAAAAAGTTCTTTAAAGGTGGAAAAAGGTAAATGCAATCATCCTCGGGATGATTGAATTTACGCTTAGGAAAATATTGAAGTTGCTGCATTTTTTTTTTTGAGGATAAAGAATATGGGATGAGGTTGAAATGTAGATATGGCACTCAAAGCCACAGACTCTATCAAAACAAATGTAACTGTACACATGACTCTTCATGAAAAAGAAATGTAATTTAAAAAAAAATCCAAGACATGATATGGTATTTGACACCAACATTCGAGTGACATTAAATCAGTGGAGTAAAATGTAACTGTTAGCCTTGATATTGAGCTTGACCACACTGACTAAAAACAAAATATATAAATAGTCTGGACATCCTTGAGCACACGATACACAAGTTCGAGTAAATGTCAGGCTGACAATGTTGCTTGACCCCACCGACTATTCATATAATAAATATAACCCCCCCCCCCCAAAAAAAGAACTTCTACTCTGAATGGGTGTCATGTGGCATTTCTGTCCATGCAACCCTCGGCGTTGGGCTCATTTCATGCTCGAGTAAAATTCTCAAATCCTTAATGTGGCATGGGCCCTTTTCCATTTTTAATAAGACATGCTTGATGTAAATTGGGGAGGCAGACGCGGGCTCACATAATTAACTCCAAATAACCGTTTCAAGGGTGACTCGGGCGCTGCGCTCTTCTGTGTTAAGAAAACGTTGTTAAATGTCAGACGTACAACTCAGCCTTTGTTCCGCGGCTTTACAATACGGTTTATGGCGCACACGGCGTCAACACATCCAAACATACTTCGCAATGTATGATATGGAATGAAACAGTTTATCATGCATTGCAAATCTCTTTTAATTGAGCCCTTCCTCCACATGTAATGGGAAGTTTGTGGGGAAAAAAACCTGTGAAAATTTCACATTGCTATTCATTGCACTTGCTGAAAGTGAAGCAAAGTGTGCAATCATCAGCGAACAAATTGCGGTCTTGTTTGAAGTCAATCATGACTTATTCAAGAAAATCTTCCAGAAATGTCCATCCTTAAAAGTCTAGCTCTTAAAATGTGATTAGTCTCAAATAGATGCTATTTATTAGTCCATCAATGGCATTTCCCTTTTTGTGTGAGCATGAGGCTCGCGGAATTTCTGTATGTGGTTGTTCAATACCCAAAGTGCCATTCTCTTTTTTTGATGTTTACTTTGACAGGTAAAATCAGGAGGAGAGTCGATTGCTTGAAGACCTTTTTTTTTTTTCACTATTTTTAATCACAAGTCAAAGCAAAACTTGTCCAAATGACGCTTTATTTCTTGAAAAATGTGTCAATTAGGTATTTAGAATTGCAAAGCACCATGGTACTTTTTTTTCCCCCCAAATACATATTTAAGCGCAATGTTCATGTTCAAACTTTGCACGATGCTACAGTGGCTTTTAATGATATGAAATGATGTGATTATTTTTTGGAAAATAACCGCTTTGTGTTTTCCTGCTGAACACTTGGGCCCACAAATTTTCCTGTTTGTCATCATGATGGCAGCGACGTCTTTTCCCGGGTGCAACGTGATGCACCAAAGTTGAGAACCATTGGCGTGGAGAACAACTGAGTGCTTGAAATGAGGTCATCGGGTGCCCCAGGTGGCAGCGTTGTGCCCCAGCATTGCATCACTCCTCATTTGGAAACCGCGCGGCCTTAATGAGTTGTTTGGACACGACGGCTAACGGGACACGACTTGGGAGACGATCTGCCCATTTGATGTGGCGTGGTCGTCCTTCCCCGGGACAATTCGTCTTTGCGGTGATCTTTCAGATGGACTTGCGTGTGCCCCTGATATATGACTGCTCACCTGCTCGGCACCAAGCACCTTGTAAGGGAGAGCGCCCCTCCTCAAGCTCACTCTCCGTTGCCTTTTGTTCTCACATCTGCAAGAGGATAAAGCATCTGAAAGGAAACGGCGAAATGGCTCGCGTGGAGGCGATTTAGGGCCGTTCCGAGAAGAAATAGGAATGCGCTTAACAATGAGGTCACCGCTACAAGTTAGTCGCAGATTAGTTTGTTAACGCGCTAGAAAGCCTCAATAAACAATTAGACGCCGATCTGCCGATAATCGAAGCTCATTAGATACTGCTTGCCAAATGGCGGTCTTATATTCATTGTTAAAAAGTGTTCACAAAGGTTTATGAATCACTAAGAAAAACGTTTCCACAATTATTAAGCGTATTTTAAGCTGCTTATGTGGCACTGAGTTCTGAGAACAGAGGCAGAGGGAGGAGAATATTTGAGATTTCTTTTTTCCTCCCTTCTCCAAGGATGCCTTTTGTTCTCACATCTTCAAGAGAATAAACCATTTGAAAGAAAACGTTATACCGGCTTGTGTTTCGATGACCAGGATGAGGGGGTGCGCTTTACAATGCGGTCAACACTAGAAATTGGTGCTGGAATTGTTTGTTAACATAATGAAATAAACAGCTCGAAGTCTTTGAATGTTGATGCCGTATTTAGAAACACTGGCAGAGCTAGAGGGGGATGCCGGGGGGTATTGCCCCCACCTGAAATATGCTTGGTGCCAGGCCAGATAATTGACTTGTGGGCATTTTCCTCCCACCCCTACATTTCCGCCCGTTCTCCATAGGGAACATATAATTAATGTTCATTAGCATTTTCTGAAGATTTGGGGGGGGGGGGGGATTTAAAAAAAAAAAACAACACTCAAAGTGGGGCCCTCAGCAAACCACTGGTTGCCCAGCCGTGGTCTACATACTGCCATAGTGTGTCAACTGGCTGAAAAGTTTAAATATTACATTAATTTCGGCTAAAATGGAGATTTCAGAATATTCATAATATAAAATATATCAAAAATTTCTCCTTGCAGAAGCGGCCATGATCTGGATTTTCCTTGTTTAGATTTGTTGTAGCTTTTGTCTCATCCTGCTGGTCAAACCGGTCCCTGGTGTCTACCAATCGGCTCCCTCTGCCACTTGTGCCTTGACCAGCTGTTCCTTGTTGTCTCGTTCAGTTTGCTTGTTTTTCAGCTCCCCGGTTTCGTGCTCTCTTTGTCGGTTCATTCTTTGCGGTTCTGTTGAAGTGCCGTCCTGTGTCTTGTGGTGGTGGTGTTTGTGTGGGTTTTGTTTGACTTTACTCATCTTCGTGTTTGGATTTTTCCCGAGCCATGTTTGCCATTTCTTTTTTGGAAACACATTCCTTTTTCTTGTTTAAAAGCATCCTGCACTGTTGCCTTGCTTTTCCTTTTTCCCTGCGCTTGGGTCCTTAGTCTGCCAAACCCTGACAAAAACGTCAAGGGATTTCCATTGGTTCATTGACTTGGGTTAAGCACTCACGAATAAATGAAGATGAACCCCCCACCCCACCCCCGCCGCCTACCAAAAACTTTTTCCCATTCCCCTGTATATCCGATATTAGTATCGTGTATAACCCCGATTAACAACGAACACACGGAATATTAAAACTAAAATGTACAGTGTCAATCAAAATTGAGCATGACTATGTTTTGTACCGGCAGGATAACGAGCATTGCACTTGCGTCAACATGTGCAGGTTGTGAAAGTCAACGGATTTCAATCGGGGTGGACGTAAAAGGATCCGATCACATTTTTGTCTTCTCGCCGGGGATGCTAGCAAGCGCCCCGCAGTCAGATGCCTATCGGCGCATCTCGGCCACTTTACAATTCGCTTTATCAGTGTATCGCTAGCGTCTCCGCTAAACCAACTCTATTTATCCTCGGAATTAATTTGAGCTCTACGTTTGAGCGCCTTCCCGCCTCCGATAATACTGAGGAAACGTCCTGCCTCAGAGATACCCGCGAGGCTTTCGAAGGATGCATTGCCAAAGCCCGGCGACAGATTTATCTGACGCCGTAAATTGCGACTGCTTTTCTGCCTAGCCGGCCGGGCCTTTTATATGTCCATTTGAATGGCGTAATTATAACCGTAAACAAGACACTTTAAATGCCAGATCTGCAACTCTGCCGCATGGGCGCTGCTTGGAGCCCTGCCCTTTCAACTTAACGCTTGCTCTTCTTTTGGCTTCTTTACAAGAGTAGAACAGAAGATGCTAATTCTATGGATTATTTAATTTGGAGACTTGGGCAACAAATCAAGGACGCGTGTCCAATCATGCCAAGCCGTAGCCCACCTCTTGGGGAAATATACCGATTCCGAAAATACTCACACTCAATGTACTGGACTTCAGGTGTCAAAGTGGGCTGGGGGGGGGGTCAAGTATGAATACGGATTTTCTGAGACACAAAGCTGATAAAAGTTTTGGAATCAATCCACTCTTCTTAAAAGAGGAATTAAAAAATGCAATAAAACAAAAGCAAGCCACACTGTGGTGGGCCTTGGAGCATTTTTTTTTCTGCTTTCGACTTGTGTACACATTGCAGGTTGGGTGATGCTCACTCAGCTGTTGCTTTTGATAACACGGCTCAGCCCGTGCAAGCGACTTTATACGCAAATTACCGCTATTGCCACAAATCAAAATGCAAATCAGTGAATCCTATTTGGCTTAGAGTGCTTTTATTGCGCCTTCTTTTTGCACTTGTAAAAATGGACGATGTGATTTTTGCTTTTACAGCTTTGCACGTAAGTTTGAAGAAGTGCCCTCGTATATAACGGCCGTTTCATTGGCATGTCAGTCTTTTTCCCGAAAGCAGACGTTTTTGGAACCATATGCTGCCTAAACTTTGAAGATGGGGAAAAAATGCATAACACGTGTTACATACACCAAAAAAACGGTGGTTGACGTCGCTGACTGCGCCATCGACAATGAATTTCAGGTTTCAGAGGACTCGGAATAGTTCATCAATGACATGAAATAGAGCGGAGCTTGTTCTTCCTTGAAAGCAAATGCGCTTGACATTTATCATCAGAACAGCAATTTATAGCTCAGTGATAAAGTCTGGAGACCAGAACACCTTCCAAAACAAACAGCGCCGCGTTGGGATTCAGAATGAACAGTCGCAGCAGTTACATGTGAAATAAAAATAGCTCCAGACGCCACATTTATATTTCATAAGAGAAATGCAACCCTTGTCGCTGACATACAAAGCGGCATTTTCTCCTCGGCGACGTGGAAGACTCCAGAGTCAAGTGTGTTGCCATATCATACATCAAGCACGATATTTAGCTACCGCGTCCTATGATACATGCCCCTCGTGTTTACGGCAGTTTTGTATCGATATTTACAATTTATTGTTTCTGTGTGACCTTAAAGTTACGTTGTTTGGAATGGTTTGCGACTTCCCATTCAGCCATATCGCTCATGGGGAAATAGCCTGTTGCGCTATAACGTCATTAAATATGTTGCAGAGGAGATTTATTTCAGGGAGTCTTTTAAGTGTGTTCATTTTCACGGCCCAAATGTGTATTTTATGTGTTGGCATAAGAAAAATGCTTGACAAACTAGCATCCTTCTTCCCTCCCACCCCCAGGTCATCCAAGACATTCATTGTCATTTTCCAGACACTTTTACAGAAGCACTCCCAATGCTAATGTACTGGAGTTAAATTACACGACCCGGCAAGATTGGTTCTGAAGGCCCTGGGCAGGTTAGATTAACATACGAGCAACACAGAGAGGCTGAACACCCATATAAACCAAAGGGGTGGGGGGGAGGGGGGGGGGTGCATGCTGGAGTCTATCATCTGATCGTTTTGTTAGACTTTGAGGTTTTTGTTTTTTTGACTGAAAAGCCTATTTTGTACCACAGAGTGGGTTTTCTACTTTTGAGTGTTCTTGAGTGAAAAAAAGGACCATCAGACTTGAATTGCACCATCTGTAGCTTTGAATGCTCTTGAAAGCCTGCAAAGGCCATTAAAAAATAAAATAAAAAATAAAAGTGAATATCTGGCAAGGGGTAGCAAGATAAAACGAGTTTGGCTTCAAAGGTGAAATCTTCACTTTTGCTGCTGCAATGGTCTTGTCAAGCCATTGTTACGTCACAATCAATGCTTTCACTTTTTGCGTGAAAGGTGCTTCGCATTAATTTCTTGGAATGTTTTTCGGGTTTGCGTATCATCAGCAGTTATTGAGATAAAAGGGAACAAAAAGTGACCCAGACTCACGGAACGCCTTATATATAAGTGCATCTCTATGTTACATGCAGCGGTAGAGATACCTATATGGGCCGCTAGGGGCCATATCTCATGTAAAAGACAATCCATACCTATTTCGATACGTGGGTACACGCAACGCGATTCAAGGATGGTTCATTTTTAAAGTGGAACAATTAGTTTCCATTCAATTCAACGGAGAGTAACATTCGATTGGATATGGTGCGGCTCGGTGTGCCAGGACGTCTCGCAATGAGATTCCTGCTGACATTTTACACCATCAATGAACTTGTCAGTACTGTACTGTGAATAATGGCCTTGCGAATCAAGGATGGCGCAGTTTAAGGTGGAACAATTCCCTTTTGGTTCAATTCGTGACACCCAAATCTCCTCGACCCAAACCAAGTTTCCGATTCAAACGGGCTTTCATCACATCCCTAATAGATGGCGAACGCTGTGTACGAGTCATCAAGGGTTGGAAATGAAGTGTTGACGGCAGCACTGAGTGATTTCAACGTTTCCCGTTTGCTTGATGCGAGGTGTCCGCATCGCTCATCGGCTGACAGAACAAGTGCACTTGTGCAAAGTCCCCAGTGGATGAGGAGGGCGGTGACCTCGCACCACTCATTTAGTCCCGTCTGGCATAAACATAAGTAACTACGTGACAAGCTGAAAATCATTAACAGCGCGCAGCCTCTCGCCAGCGTCTGCGGGCCCTCGCCATGCTTTTGTCCAAAAAAAAAAAAAAAAAAAAAGGGACTCGATGACAGAGATCCAATCTGGATCCCTCGGAGGCGCTCAAGCCTTAATGACAACGAGGAGCAATTTTGCGATGTGACACATAGCAGTCGTGCGAAGGAAGTCCTGGATGAATATCCGTTGCCCCCTTCCCCTTCCCGCGGGGGACCGCCCCCCTCTGTTGCAGTTAAGAGTCTCGGACCTCGAGGTCAGCGTCTCATTTTACACGGGCAAAAATCTATTAGAAAAGCTCTCTCTCTGCACTCGCATTAAATTCACTGGGGAGGAGAGGCTGCTTGCTAATTGTTTTTCTTTCTTGGCTGCACAACTGCGCCGGTTCTTCCAGTGCCAGTGGACCTTCTCGCCATTATTAGTGTGATTAGCGAGAGGGCCGTGCATTCCTCGGGATTGCGCGGCAGTTTGGGTCGTGTCGTCCTTTTCATCTGGAATGGAATTGTCTTTGCGTGATTTAACACGAAATCAAGGCCCGGTTTTGGAAGCTATCAAGCCTAGTTGTTACGGAATCCTTCAAAATAGCTCGGAGAGATTTACTGACGACTCACGTGACGGTTTAAACTCCAATTATGTTTGACTTTGCATCAATTTGAATGAAATCTGAAGTGACACTGCTTTTTGGTTGACACAAACTCATTACACATCCATCCTCAAGCATGTCTGCCCCCATTGTTGCTCATTAACTCGCTGCTACGGTAGCTTCAGTTATTGACGTCGCCAGTGAACACAGAACGCTCCACCACTGATGTGCTGCAAGGTGACAGACTGAGCCAAGATGAGACGACGGCCGGCTGGGTGCGCTGGAATATGACGCGCCACCTTGCTCCGATCCATTGCAAACATTTTCTAAGAGTCAATGGGAAATGATGTGTGTGCCCCGTACAAGAAATTAATCATGCAAAAGAACACATCAACACCTTTTGAACTCCAAGATAATTTTTGTCGGAGGGTGGGGGGGGGGACATGCGAACAACACATCAACTCACAAAAAAACCTCTGAAGCGTTACCGTTGAAAATGACCGGCAACACACAAGTGCCTGTGACAGCCATTCCGCCTCTGATGGGAGATTGTGAGGCTTGCTTGGTAAAAAGCCTTTTCCAAACACTGTCACATTTTAAAAGCATTTGGGCTGAGCGTGTGTGTCACAGACCGACAAGTCGTAGCGCAAAGGGTTTCTTTTTTGACAAGCGGCCATTTGCGATGAGTGGTTAACATCAATTTCAAGAAAATTCCTCGACGCCGCTTGCTTGCTCTTTGTTCACCGACACGCTCCCCGTTACAGCGAAAAGACGGCAACGTACTGCGGCACTTGCCTGGACGATGAAGCAAAAACAAACGGTGGTCGGATCAGATCGACAACTGCTCTCATGTAAAAATGAACGCATCGTTCCCATTTATTGTTCTGCCCACAGTTAAAATGTCAAAGGCGTTTCATTATTTGAAACGTCATCGTTCATGTTATTCCACGCAAGAGGAAATTGTGTTTAAAATATTCTCCATCCCGTCAGCGTTTGTTTACCGTATTTTATTCTGAAAACGTAGATAGCAATCGCAATGCATTGTGGGTAGCAGACGTCGGCAATGTTTGGCACTGGACAATTTGCGTTGTATTTATTTGGTTACAAGAAGCTAATGTATGACTGAAATCAGTTGATTCTATTTTCACTCAACACTTTCATCGAGCGGATGTAACAGTTGTTTCACCGTATGCTGTCCAGACGACCGTAATAAAGGAGCAAGACGCTCAGTTTCCTGGCTCATGAAGATCCAACGCATAGTGATGACGGTACCAATCAAAAATGTCCCTGCTACCGGAATGTGATTGGCCTAATTGGCGACATTTTTATCCCTTTTGACTTTCACCCTTTTAACCGAGAGTCTTGGTTAAAATGGCCATTACTCTCTCAAGCAGAAGCATGCTCAGGGATTTGGCGAGAAAGCTACGTATCGTATTGTTATCGTATTAATCGACTCCTACGGGTGCCACAAAGCACAGTGTCAGTGCAAAGAGTGGAGAGTGTGTTTTGAATCATTTCTCAATGGCATGAGAAGCTGCAACAACAACAAAGATGAAAACAAAGATGAGAGAGGGGGGGGGGGGGTGGGGGTTATCCCTCAGACATTTGGGAATATCGAAGGAACCGTGCTTCTTTGCAAATCAGGATTTTCCAAGACCAGCAGACAATCAAACAATATCAAGTTGATTCAAATATTCACTCTCTCCGTGTCTGACGTTGCCTAATCGATGCTAATTAACTGCCGCTCTTTACTCGCCGCTGATAAGCGATCAGAGCCCAGATAGCAAAGTTGTCCCTCCCAGCGCGTGCATTGTGGGGCCGCCAGCTGACGTCCTTGAACGCGCAGACATTAGGGCGCCATTTCGTGTTATGTATTTGGGTAATAAAAGGTAACTAGTCAACCGTTTCCAGGGGGAAAAAAAAAGCTACAGCGCTTCCTGCTGGTTGGGAGTTACGCCACCAGCATGCGAAGCGGGGGCGTCCTAAATCACTCTCAACTCTCGCTCCGGGGTGGGGGTTGTTTTTATCAAACAAAAGCCGCTTTTCGATTTATATCGGCGTTATGTCTTCAGAAAGCTGAATTGAAACCAACACGGGGCTATTGTTGAATTTGTTCTGAAGTCGCATAAGAATCCTTGGCATGGTTTTTTTTTTTTTTTTTTTTTGCTTGATTGAAACTAATCAGTGACTTATCAGCCAGACGTCCGCCCCGTCTGTCTCGTTGCTTGTCGGACAATTGAGCTTTGCTTGCTGTGCTGCCCTAAGTGTTATTTTCCAGACCATCTTGCTCATGTTCTTCGTTGCTCCCGTCTGTTTCGTTCTCGTTTTTTAGTTCCAGAGATTTTTGCTGATTTTGGTTACGCATGTTTGGACTCTTGCTATTTCATTTTCAGGTTTGGCTGTTACCTTGCCTTTTTGCAAGCGCTTTCTGTTCATGTTTTGTTTTCCCGGCTTTTTGTCCCCAGCGATATCTGTTTGACCTTTGTCGCATTTTGTTTGTGTCCACGCTCGTGGGATCCCATCACCGTTGAGTTCGTCCTCAAACTGAGGTTCACAAAAAGGTGATTCATTCATCTGAAGAATAATTCTGAACATAGCGAGCGGGTCTTCGCACTGCCTGGTACTCGGATCCTAAAAAGAAAAAGAAAAAAAACCTAACCGTGGGAAGAGCGTTCCAAATCTCATCTGGCATGGAGATGACGTCCACATCCACTGCAAATGCCAGAAAGAGTGCTCTGATCCACTCCTAATCACCAAGTAATCACTTTTCTGTTTGATCCTTCTGTGTTAATAAGAATGGATTCTTGAAAGCCCGGATGATTCCGGTTTGAGGATTATAAATTTGGAAGAAGACAGCTTAAAAATAAAAAATAAAACAACAACAACAATGCGGCAAAAGTGATTAATTCATGAAAATCCTCTGGGTGGTCATCAGTATTCTACGGAGCCCGGGCCTGACATTTAGAAGGGGGAAAAAAAAAAAACCTCATTTGTGCACTCGCTGTAACTATTATGTACGCACGAGAAACTACTTTGTGGGCACGAACTACTACTTTGTGCGCATGGACGACTACATTGTGTGCATAAAATAGAAAGTGCGCATAACGTCGTTCGAGGCTACGCACAAAGTGGCCGTGGCTCCTCGCCGGTCACCTGAATGAGAAAATCTGCGAAAAGGTCGAAGGAAAGCTCTATAATGGTCAGGGACGGATCGAGTTTTATTTTAGGCTCGGGATGAGTTACAAGGACATCGTGAAAAGCTTGCCGTTGCAAGGAATTATTATCAGCGGGAGACACATGAACAGGCTTTTGAGAGCCAGCTTGCTTTACCGGCGGAGCGACGACACTGGGAACTGGGATCGATTTTATTGTTCAGCAACTGCAACGATCTGGGAGGGTTCATGGTTACCGGTGGATGTATACAAAATGAAAACTCTTTGTCATATCACGACTTAAAAGTTGGTATAGAATAAAAAACGTCAGATGCAATCATTTGTGGGCTTTTGAAGGCACTGGTTAGGTCAGTGAGAAAGCGAGACAGAGACGATGCGCTCAATTTGTTGTCCAATAAGGGATCAGCGCTACTTCATGTGCACGCCGAAACTATTTTGTGTGAACAGCCCAAAGGAGCTGCCATCAGGACACACATTGGCAACGCTAAATTATCATTTTTATTTTGTCGATGCCATCTACACAAAAGTGACAAATTTTATTTCAGCTGAATGTTTTTTGTTTTTTTTTTTGTTATTTCATCAAGTGATTACACGAAATAAAATCATCTGGATCCAGTAGATGTGTAGTCTACCGGTACTTTAAAAAAAAAAAAAGTACCTGATGCAGATGGTTTTAAGTCGCGCAACCGCTTGAAATAAAAGCTAAATTCGACAATTTTTTTGCTGTGTGATAACGTGTTCATGCAAAGCCTTTGTATAGATGATTTCATATTCGAATCTTGAGTAAACTGATGAAAATATGTTGTGAATATTAACAGCAAAGGCATCATTAGGGAAAGACGAATGGTCTCATGACGCTCGTTCTTTAGTCAGAGGGGACGTGCTTTGTACTCGGAGATGGGGCTAACAAAGAAGACATTATTTACGTCGGGCAGCACAGACAAGAAAGCATCCCATATTCACGTCAGCGGCATCCATTAGTGGACCGCTCCACTTGCTGCTGTTAACATTTACCGATGAAAAGGAGGCCTCGTCTCCTGTTTTGTTGACATGAAGTGCTTCATTATAGTCCGTGTAAAACAGGCTGCTTATCTGTCTCTGTGAGATCCTTGCGGGGGGCGCGGGGGGTGACGCAATGATCGGAATCACTGTACGGGGGGGGGGGGGGGGGGGCAAAGATGTCGGTGCAATGATCCGAATCACTGTACCTCCCCTTTGGGGCGCCATATGCAGTATGAGTGGGTCCCAGGTGCTCTTATTTCATATCATTATGTGTGTGTGTGTGTGTGTGTGTTTGATTGTGTGAAGCACATTGAGTTGTCTTGTGTATGAAATGTGACGCATAAATAAAACTGCATTGCCTTGCAACTGATTTCCGAATGTCGCCCCGATCTTATTGTCTCATAAGACTAGAAATGGGGCGACCGTGCAGGGGTGGGTGACTCGAGGCGCATGACTTGAATCCAACAATTTGGGGACTTGTTTGACTAAATCTTATAAGACTGGACTTAGACTTGAACCACTTGACGTTGTTTCATTTCATTCGATTAAAATTGACATATCCGTCAATATCAATCGTCATTCCTCAAAACCAGTGGTGAGCATGATCGCCCGGAGATCTGGGTTTGAATTAGCCTAACGTGCACGCTAAGGTGCGCTGGTTGGTCTTTGGTTCACCGACTGCAGAGATGTGAAAATATGTCTTGAAGAGTTGCGTCGAAAGACTCGCGTCGAAATGCTTCCCACTCAATTCTACCCGAGGACGAGGCACCGGCGCCAAGTTGGACACCCAAACCAGCGCCACAGGAGAAGTGCTGTGCCTTCCGCGCTGAGCCGGTCGACTGTTGCCCGGGCAACCCTTTCTTGCAAATTTAAACTTGGCTCCGAAGTGGGCCTACGCCTGCGTCTCTCCACGATGTGAGAAACAGGATTAAGGGCAAGGATAAACAAACACGCCTGTATCTAAAAGTACAGCGACCCCCTTGGAAATAGGACAACTGCAATGACCGAAAATTTCAAGTCAAATCCAGAAAGTACAAGAAAAAAAAAAATGAAACGGCCTCTTATTTTGAAAACTTGTAAACTGGATCACTTGTATCTCAAGGCACCGGTGTCAGCGTACTTATGTCTGTTCAACATAGATTTGTGAATTTTATTTTTCACCTGGCCTTTCCGATGATTTCCATTTCTCTCTTTCCTGGACTGTGTGGCGGGATCCCACCAAAAAAAAAACCACAACAACAACAACAACATGGGCTCCTTGCAAGAGATTTCAAAGTATACCAAGGGACAGCAAGGCAGTGTGACACTGGCCTCAGGTAACACACTCCTTTGCTTCTTGGCAGACAACACAGAAGTCATTTGCATGGCTGCAAGATTGAGCTTGGACCCTGTAAACATCCTTAATGGGATTTGTCAAAATGTGGGCCAAAAGGAAATTTGAGGACCAACCACCCCACTGAGGGCTGGAGGGCATGAGAAGAAGATGCGCTGAGCCCGCGCGCGCGTGGGCTTCAAATGTCTCATCCCACTGAAGGTTTTTCTTTTTCCCTTGACGTCGTCTTTGCACTCGCAGTCAGGCCCAGTGCGTCGAAATGTTTCCAAATATAGTCCTTGTGTTGTTCTCCGAGCAATTAAGGCAGCTGGTCCGTGTCCAAACACAGCTGGCCGGTGACGCTGCAACTGCACGTGGGGTAAAACGTTTGTGGGCTGACGGGCAAATGCGGCATTTGGAGAGCACAACGGCGACAAAGTGACGAGTGGCCGCAATCTGTTTTCGACCACAAAACTCCACTGCTGCATCTCCTCCTCCAGACAGTTTAGTTTGTTGAAAAAGCGTCAAGTCAAGTTTGAACGTCCTTGCGTTTCACTTTGCAAAAAAAAAAAAAAAAAAAGACCTCATTCATCACTGGGGAGCAAAATGGAAAAAAAGTATTCAAGATGAAAGGGACCCAAATCCTTTAGTGTTATCGCTCTTGTTCCGCGCATAAAGTTGAAGAGGGTTTTGATTAATTGTGGCTTAAAAGGTTCTCTAAAGCGATCGGCTTTATCTTGACGCGCACGCTCGCTTATATCGAACGCAGTCTGGAAGCATTGAAAATCCTCAAACGGAATATGTCAGGATGCAGAAGCCGCCGGCGCTGAAAAATTCCGTCTGAGCGCAAGTGGTACTGATTGGCCCGAGCTTCGATGAGATAGAAGTATTCCCCAGGTGAGTGTCAGCCCGGGTTCCACCGGAACTGGAGGTAAAACGAGAAGTCGACACTCTTTAGTCAAATAAAAGGCCGAGATTCAAAGAAAGTTTGGCAGCCGCTGATTTATAATTTATCGGCGGGAGACGACGGGGCCGCTTTACGATCCTCCTGAGAGCGCAACCTTCAAACGCGTCGGTCTTCGCAAGCCGGACACCATTTTGTAGCCGTCTGATGAAATGACGCACACCGTGGCCGGAAGGAATGTCATCAATGAAACACGAGTGACCTATGATGACCTCAGAGAGAGAAAGCGTTTTCTGGTTTTGATTCAACGCTACCATTACATCATCGGGTTACCTTGCAACTTGTGCACAGCATCACGAGACAAATTGTGCTACAAATATATTGTAACCATACGACCTGACCATATGGCTGATGACGGGAATTGACAACTGTTCTGGGTCACGCTTTCGGCCGTACAAGTATGTCGCATTGTCACGATATGAAAACAGAGATGATACGCGACTGTTCGCATAATTCTGCGACACTGTGACTCAGCGATGGAGCGACGCTGTCGTACGGCGCGGCAGGGCCGCGGCGCAGACGTGTCGCGGTGCGAGCGGCCGCAACATCTGCGCAATCCGACGCCGTCAGCGGACAACCGTACTGTCTCGCTTACTCGAAACCTGTCATCGCGTGACTCCAGCACGATGCCACCGGGGTAAATACTCGTTAGCTGACAAGGAGAACATTTAATTCCCATGACATCACTTGACAATTTGCCGTCACGTCTCCCGACGAGGAGTGAAGCGCCGCATTCATCCATCCATCCATCCATTTTCCGAACCGCTTGATCCTCACTAGGGTCGCGGGGGGTGCTGGAGCCTATCCCAGCCATCTCCGGGCAGTAGGCGGGGGACACCCTGAATCAGTTGCCAGCCAATCGCAGGGCACACAGAGACGAACAACCATCCACGCCCACACTCACACCTAAGGGACAATTTAGAGCGTCCAATCAGCCTGACATGCATGTTTTTGGAATGTGGGAGGAAACCGGAGCACCCGGAGAAAACGGAGAAAACCCACGCAGGCCCGGGGAGAACATGCAAACTCCACACAGGGAGGCCGGAGCTGGAATCGAACCCGGCACCTCTGCACTGTGAAGCCGACGTGCTAACCACTGGACTACCGGGCCGCCTGCGCCGCATTCACAGTCTTTTTATTTTTTAATTCAGTTTATTTGAGACTCATCAAAATACCAAAAGGTCGCATTTGGGATAAATGAGTTCAGCGGGTGAATAGCCGAGACCAACGCGAGGGATGAATGGGTGGGTTGCAGGAGGAGGGGGGGGGGGGGGGGACACGTTTCCAGCCGCGAGTCCAAATTGTTTTTTGTGTCTTCCGACAGACCTTCACAGCGGCTGATTGCTGGGGGGGGGGTTTCCGCGAGAGCAATCGCAGGGAGCCTTTTGCCCAAAACGCACATGAAGATTTGTTCCGTCACCGTCCAAAACAAATGGTTTTCCGTAACCATGGCGACATTGACAATGCTCCCGTCAATCTAAAGGAGGAACCCAAACAATGTACCTGATTTATTTTATTCAGTTTTACATTTAAGGCCAAGGTGAACTGCATGACAGTTTATGAAGATCGTGTTAAGCGAACAATGAGATGTTGAAAAACAAATCAAAGAACATCATAAAAAACACTCCATCCCATGAGTGACACCTGTTTATAAACGCCTGGTGCAGAGGTTGGCAACAATCTTCTCCCCAACGTACAAAGCTTATTTCTCAGGTGAGACGCATCACTACAACCTCGCGTACTTCCTTGACACCGATTCCTTTTTACACATGGCTTGGTTGCCAGCTTGTTGCATTTTCGTGTGGAATAAAAAGGGCATAACAACTGCGAGTGTGTGAGCTATTCTGGGAATGTTGTAAGCAAACGAAACAGTTGTTTGCTTGTATTCATTGACATCGTGCTGCTCCTTTCTTAGCTCGTCTGTTTTTTTTTTCTTATTCCAATAAGCTCGTGTACGTTAAGGAAAGCGATCAGGTTGTCTTCAATACACAACAACAAAGCCTTTTTTCAGGAGTGGTAACTGATTAATTGAATATTTGTCTCTTTTTTTTTAATGCAGTTCAGTTTCGCTGCCCTTATTTTTTAGCTGTGTGTGTTTTTAATGCACTGCATGTTTGCACTGTGGATGAGAGGAAAGACATTTCATCTGTGCTGTATGTTGTACATAGAGCATATTTGACTTGACTTGAAGTGAGCCAAGTTGAGTTCACGGCCAAGATTGAGTCCACGTTTCTCAATTTTTTTGCTCTCAAGTCACAGGGAAAAAAAACCAAAGGGTGGCCAAATGAAGCTTTGCATGTCAGGAATCAGGGAGGAGCAAAGTTTAGCCTGTGTTGTTAGCAGAAGAAGCTAAAAAGTAAGTCTTGGCTGCATGTGCAACGTCAGGCACTTTTCCTTGCAGTTTTTAAAAATCATCATCTCTCAGCCATTTATTTTTAAGGGTGATGAGAGATGAATTTGAAATGATATTAAAGTGTTCTGGGATCATACTTTGGGTAATGGGCAATGATAATTTTTTTTACAGGAGGACATCAATTACTGGCAGTTATCGCTATTTGTGGCAGGCCTGGGCTTTATTAACTCTTCAGGCAATATTTTAGGCCGTTAAGTGTAAAAATAAGTCAACCAGTGCTCTGAGTAAAAGGTAAGAACAATCAAACACCCAGTCTCGACTTTAACGACGACATTCGTCTTATTTCACATGAACCGCTCACAAGCCTCATTAAGACGCCTGCTGTTTTGACAAAGATAATCCGTGTTGGTGTTATTGAGGACTTGAAGTCATAAAGGCAAGAATGTGACGCCGCATATCAGCCAGCACACGCGTATTAATTTCATGCAGTGGTTTTACGGCCCAAAATAAACTCCTACAGCCATACGCTGTTGTTTTTTTCTTCTTCTTCTTTTTCTTCTTCTTCTTCGTCTCCCTAACAGAAATTTAATTACTGGCAGCAGTTACGCGGCATAGTAAAGCGCTCGGGACTTTAATAACCGTCGAATCGCCAGCTGTGAACTATTAAGCGACGGCGGCGACAGCCAGGGATGCCTCCCAAGCAGCTGGCCAAAGTAAAAGTCTGAGGTTTGACATAGCAGAGGAACTGGCACACAGGAGACCGACTTCCTATTTCACAGTAAAAGTCCGTATAAAATGCTTCACTCACGCAGAGCCGGGAAAAATTCCAATAAAATCACTTAGTCACATTTGTTAAAACTGTCAGTATGATCTGTTTTACACAAGTAATTACACAAGTATTTTTTTTTTGGGAGGGGGGGACAACAACCAATTCATTTCTTAGCTGTGCTAACATTGGCTTGTTTACAGTGCTAATGCTAGCTTTATATTGCTAATACTATGAGATTGATATATTTTTGGAAGTGATTCAGTTCCTGGTTTGGTCATCGTTTTCCAAAGAAAAAGCAGATGTTTTCAAACGTCTAATTTTATTTGAACGATGGCTCCTGCACACGATTACCGAATTCTTGAAATAGATGTTGATCATTGATCGATTAATCGCTTTAATGTCGACACCTTTAATATTGTCTTGTGAACCGCCGCTGCACTCACCCGATACCAAACGATTTCCCGGAGTCGTCCGTCCGTCTTGAAGTTGCACTTGAGTGTCACGGTCTCACCCACGACCACGGGAGGCAGCGGCTCGATGGTGACAGTCAGATATCCTGCCACGGCACACGCGCAGGAAAGAAAGAAACACATTTTGAGAGCGGATCTTGAACGACAATCGTCACGTGGCCACAAGATGTTCATGGATTTAAAGTGTGTAAAGCGGAAAAACCAGGCGGCTAACGACTTAAATTCCCTCCCATCTGGTAAAAGCAATTTGTGCCGCGCAAATGGCAAGTCAGCCACCTGTGCACAAAGACGTCTCGAGTCATCCTTTCATAATGGGCAAATTGTCGGACGCCAACGGCACTGTTCCTGTGCTTCCTGATGGGTGTAAAGTTCACGCGGGCTGCAAAGAGGATCACGAGTAGTGTAACAGCTTAAATAGTGGACTTCTGTGCGCCTGCCATGAGCTCCATTCATGAGTTCGACTGGTTAGCACGTCTGCCTGACCGTGCAGAGGTACAGGGTTCAATTCTGGCTCCGGCCTTCCTGTGTGGAGTTTGCATGTTCGCAAATTTAGGGTTCGGTGTCTTGCCCGAGGACACTTCGGCAGCGGGGAGTCCAAGGCAGGATTCAAAGCGACGACTTTTCTCAAACTTGAGAAAAGTGATGGATGGGTTTTTTTTGATACTGTGCGTCCGTTCATTTAGTTGCTTGTCAGCGACCTGCAGTCTGAGTGCTCCGCTTTACATTCCAGCTCAGGTCAACGCAAACGAGGCAAAGACAAAAGAACAGAGTGCACAAAGCCACGCATGGGCGTTCCGTAGATCGGCGGCAAGCGCGTCTGTCGCATCGGCGCATCCTTAATGTGCTCATTAAAGGATGTTGATTAAATCCGCGGCGTCGAGGGCTCTTATCTCCGGAGTCAAGTTCAACGGCTAAACCTGAGCTTATCCTCCACACTCGACGCAAAGCCGCAAGTGGAGCAGTCTGGACTCGTTGATCGTCTTGCGTCGGCAGAAAATGTGTTCGTCAAGCATTTCTTGAAGAGTGCTCATTTTTGGTCACAGAGGTGAGTCGTTTACCATTTCTCTATTTGTCATCTGGCCTCAGTGGAGGTCTGTGGCACAGGTGGCAAAGGGGCCAAAATTCACGGAACCTTCTGTGGCAAGATCAGCTATGGATTTTTTTCTTTGTATTTGTATATTATGGACAGCTTTGTCTTCAATCCTCATGGTAAAGTCATGGTAAGTCAGTGGGATCGCGGCGGACAGGGAGCGCCCAACAGAGATCATTGGTTGCCGATGGACATTTACACCTTCTATTCCATTTTATTTTTACAAACCCTAACTGTCCTCTTGTCTACTTTTCACCGAATCAAAATAGTAGAAGTATCGGCGTCTACGACCGCGCATTTCATCCGCAATATTGCACAGTCATACCTCGGCCACAATCCGTTCCACAAGGATGTTCTAAAACAGATTTGTTCGAAAGAAGAAACCACGCTCTCTTAAAAAAAAAAATCTTTATTGAACACATTGGTTCAATTGGTTCAAATGAACAATTGGCACAAATTGGTGCCGTTGTTAAATCCAGCTTCTTTCACCTTAGACAGCTGGCCAAAATAAAACCTCTCCTCTCACATGAACACTTTGAGATGGTAATTCATGCCTTTGTCACATCCCGGCTCGATTACTGCAATGCCCTTTACTTTGGAGTCAGCCAGTCCTCCATTAAGCGCCTTCAGCTGGTCCAGAATGCCGCCGCTCGCCTCTTGACTGGTACTCGTAAGAGGGAGCACATAACTCCTACTCTGGCATCCCTTCACTGGCTCCCCATTCATTTTAGAGTTATTTTCAAGATCCTCTTATTTGTTTTCAAATCTCTGAATAATCTCGCGCCACCGTACCTCTCTGAGCTCATCCGCCACTACACACCTGCCCGGCGCCTCAGGTCTGTGGACCAGACTTTATTAGAAGTACCAAGAACTAAACTGAGGCTCAGAGGGGATCGAGCCTTTTCTGTTGCTGGTCCCTCTCTCTGGAATGACCTCCCACTAAACATTAGGCAAGCCTCCTCGCTGCCCATCTTCAAAACCCTCCTCTGCTCTATAAATACTGTTGACTTGACTTGACTTGACAATGGAAAGTTGCACGAGGAAACGTCACTTCCTCATCTACCGGAAGAAGCGTCACTTCCTTGTGTAAGGAAGCCGAGAGGAGTCAAGTGACGCATTCATGTGCGCTCAGTTTGTTCGAGAACCAAAATTCGGTCGCCATCCGAGGCATAAAACACTCGAAATTTTTGGTCTAAAAACGATTTGATCGAGAACAGCGACGTTCGAAAACTGAGGTTTTGACTATATTGTGAAATGTATAACTTTGTCACAGGGCTAATCAATATTTGGCAGAATTATGCTTATAAAGGCGACATTTTCAATGTGGGTCGTTCTCTATTGTATATCAGGAGAATGTGCTATACTTGAGATATGGGAGCGTATATACTGGGGTACAATACTTTAAAGGTCTAGTGGTTTCCTCATGCTGGCGCGGTAGAGCATTATGAGCCATTCGGTCCAACGTCAAGGGTGGGGTGTGTAGGGGGGGCGGTAATTTTGCCAGTGGAGGAAACAGCGCAGGAAAGGATGGGGGGTTTTCAAAAGAGCAAATTGCACGGGTGATGCACTCGTCAAGGCGCTTCACATCCGCAGGAGTCGCAGCGGTTTGCAGGCTGCTGTGCGCCAGCTCGCTCTTCCCACGCAAGCCAATCGCGGTCACGTCATGAATTTCACGCGCTGTAATTGCCCCGCTGTTGCCAAACGAGCCGTGTCTCCCGTTGCGCCCGGACAAAAACGGGGCACCGTGTGCGGAGGACAAGCTGCACCAAAGGTCATGCTTTCCCATTAGTTTTCCTCGCAATTAGAGCATGAACAAGGGCAACATTTGTCTTTTTTTTTTTTTAATCCAGAGGACAGTGTTTAAGCAACAGCACTGAAACACCAGTCCGCACTAGTCGTGTATCGGTGTAAGGTGCGGTCATGCAGATGGCGGGCGATCGACGGATGGACGGCGCCAGTTGCAACAACACCGAAATTGCAAATTAGTAGTGTAGCTAAAGAGACACTAAGAGAAAATACACTTGGACCAAAGTCCATTTGTAGGGTCCGGAGTGGTCAACAAAGAGTGTGAGGTTTTTTAATTGGCACATATTAGAAGCTCTCAGGCCTCCGGCTTGTTTCCGAGGGAACAACATCATGTAATTAGGGCTCCATGCTCTTTTTTTTTTTTGTACCATTAATAATAGCAATTTGCCGAGATGTGCGGGGACAAACAAAAGACATCCGCCGACGGAGCGCCTCCGAAATGTGTCGGTTGCTGCGGGCCGCTGTGATGTATGACCGTCATTGTTACAACCTGAGAGGAAAATAAAGGCTTCATTGGTGTCCGTTCGTCATCACTCGTACACGTGAGCTCAATTAAGTTTCACACCGTGTTCAAATTGTGAGTTACCTGTACATTTTCTTTCCTTGAGTGTACATCATGTTTAAAATCAGTGCTCAAAAGCCGAAAGCCTTCTTTTTGTGTGAGGATGAGAAGTTCAATTTAACATTCATCTGTCAATGTACAACCGGGCATCGCAATATTAAGAACAGTAATCCAAAGGCATTGATTTGGCAGGTGTTCTTGAAAAGTCATCGAGGTTAAAAAAAGACTTTACTTTGTTTTCCAGCCCAATCCGGATGATTTACAGCGGTTAATGGCAAGCATGAGCCACAAGAGCGGTGGAGAGCGCCCGTTTCCATCCGCCGCTACAGCAATCAGCAACTTCTCAGCCTGAATGGCTTCAGGCCTATTGTGTCATTGATGACAAGTGTAGCACACACTCGGAGATATCCAACATGGAGCCAAAGGCCTTTCGTTGCGACACACACCAAGCCGCAAGACAACCAAGGGCTTCTTTTATCCCTTAGTTTTTCTTGTTCACTCTCTTCACCTCACCCGATCTCAGCCTTTCACCACAAAGCAGCACAAATGAATGTTGGATGTGAAAATTCACATCCCGGTCTTGAAAAGTCCCGATTGCAGTGGTTCTCAAATGTCGCCACAGCACACTCGTCGTGGAGCAATAAGGAGAATGTATTGCTCAAACAGATATCGAAGGCATACGCAAATCATATTTTTTAGATGGAACAACCTGCATTTATGTTCAAAGTTACTTTCAGAGCAAAAATTGCAGATGAACATTACGGGCGCTACTTTTGAGTCTGGCGCAAAGTGCAGTTTTACTCTCGTCGCGGGTGGCATTTTATTTCTTTTCATATTTTTCCAGAAGGACGTAGGCAGAAATGAGCATTTGCGCCACTGTGGCAGTGAACACACCCGACTTGATTCGCGAGCAGCTCCTCTCATTACCTTTAAAGTTAGCAAAGGAGAGTCATGCGGTCTCCCTGGCGGAAGCAAAACAGACCTACTGGAGTCCATGCAGATCCATGCGTGCCAAGTACATTTATAAGGAACTGTAGGAAGATCCCCACTTGCGGATGATGTAAAGTTGACCGCTGCGACGTGGCCACTTGGACACTGCCCATAAAGTTCCATCAGGAAACTTGAATGGTGCACAGATGAGCCCAATTCCAATCGATACAAATGTTTCACATCGAATATAAATCGCAATAAACCTATTCAAATGTCACCTTTTTCCACCTCATCTACAAATGCCCTGGCGGATCTGTCCCTTTAAAAAAAAAAGAAAATCCAAAAGTTATGATTTTTTTTTTAACGCACAGATTGCTAGCATACATATTAGAATACATTCATGCATTTTAATGACATTTATGCAGGAGATGGGTTTGCATTTGGATCCAATCCAAATTAGAATTGATTTGATCGTCTGCCAGTTTCACAACTACAAGCAGTACAAGTAACTACGAGCCATAAATCCCAGATAATTACTCCGCATAAATCAAAATCCATTAAGGATGCCAGATGAGTCTTTGATCTCTGAAAGCTTTTAAAAAAAAAAAAGGACCACACACACACACACACAGCCAAACGAGGTGAGACAACAAGGCAAGGTTCAGGGAAGTGGCCTCGGGAAAACCCGAGCCGTAGACATTTCACGGCCACGGTATCCAGCGGGGAGATAAGACATGAATCCACAAGCTGTCCAGGATCGCCAATGTGAGGAGGATAAATGCGTCGTTACCTCGTGGCTGTGTTTCCTCTGGAGAGTTGTAAAAACTTATATAATCAGGGCAGAAGGCGGGAGGCGCCAACGCAAGACGCAAAGAGCAACACTGTTGCCACTGAAGCTTCTCAAGGCCTCTGCTGAATTTTAAACATGAAACTACCCTAAAAGGATGATGTCGAGGCCCCGTTTTGCATTTTCCGATGGCCTTTTGACGCTTTGTTGGCGACGCTCATTCAAAACGATGGAGTGGCCTGGAGTAAGAGAAATGAGCATGGACGTACCTGTCCCGATTTATTATCCTGGAAAATTCTAATTTGGTGGTCATTGTGCAGCTCCTTCTGGTGTCTATGGCGTGGCCATTTGGGGGCAGTATAATACAGACATACAGATAAACACGAAGCCGATCAAAACCCCACAGTGAGGAGCAGTAATATTAGTTATTCTTTACAGAGGATAAAGAAAACATGACTGTGAGTATTATTATCGATAGTATTATATTTGCTAGCCCGTTTATGCTTTATCTCATTAAGTGAGCATTCAGCTAATTGCCCTTAGGGCAACATTGTTTTCAATACACAACATGCCATTCTGTGTTTCATTTATTTAGACAGTAAATGTTCAACGGTGAGTGACAATAAAGCCTCTTAATTTTCTTATTACTGATAAACAAAAATGTTTCTACACAGCGGCTTGTATTTCCAGAACCTCATTCACAGGTTTATTGAGGCACAAATTGTTGTCGGTTCTGAGGAACACAGCTTACGGGAATAACCTTGGGCAACGAACCCAATGCTGCTTCACCGAGACATGATCAGATCACATGTACCCGGCACCCCTGTTAAATTGTCATCAAGCTCGTGAAGCTTTCAAAAGCGATTGCTTTTTAAGCCATTATTTCCACACAGACATGGGTTTTGTACTACCTTACCGGTTTCATCGTGCATGTTTATTATTCATTGATTTCCGTTTAGATGGCATAAAAAGTATCATTTTGACATATTTGGGCGGATTCTATGGGGGGAAAAAAAATGCTGTAATTGCATCCCTCCTGTCAGTCATGTAGAAACAACTCAGCCATCTGGCTTCTTAGTAAGTGCATTTCAAAAACATCTTGTCATCCTCAACTGCGGGATGAATCGTGACTCATAAATATCCACGCCGCCACTTGAAGGTCGGGTGGAGATGAGGGGGAAGAGTTGGGGGAGGCATTTCTCAACCAATGATGACAAATTTGTCATTTTCGATACTGAGACGACAGTCAATCAGAGAACAGAGTGGCTGTATTAGCCACGCCCACGGCACCGCACTGTTACATTTCATGTCAGAGAGACGGTAAAATCATGAATAACAAGCTTCTTCGAAAGCACTTCACACTGACATTAATACAACGAAAGTCAAGGCAAAGTATCACTCGTGTAAAAACAGCAAATAACAATCGGGTCGTGCCAGAACTGGTCCGTTCGGCTCGGACGCGTTGGTGGTTTTCCTTGTATATCAAAGTGGCGACACCTGTGCAGCGAGAACAAAAAACACGCTCCCCACCAAATCCTCCTCATTTCATACCATTCGCCAAATAAAGCAATCTTCCAAACAGCAGTTGATCTTGTTTTTCACTGCTCTACATTCTAATTTGCGTAAAAGCCTGCTTGTAGTGCAGTCATTGTTTTACACGTAAATGCCATTTGGGATACACTGGCAAAGAAGCATATAATTCCAAGCTGTGTCCGTATGTTATCGTCACCTTTGCTTCCCTATTTATAAAGTGTCCGCTTGTATTTACCAAGGCGACGTTCCGGTGCGTCTTCTAATAAGCGATACAAGTCTGGGGTAGCATATTAACAAAGGGTCTCCGAAGCAGCAAGTTGTCGTGGTAACGCGGAGAGGGGACGGAGTACCTCGGCCCATCGCTGTTTGTGCATTCATCACGTGAAGCTTCGGACTAGCACGGGTCACGAGCGCTGGCGGAAAACGAGGGAGGGCGGCGTGGAGAAAATGGCCGCTCTGAATGTAAAAATTCAGCAAGGGTGAAGTCAGACACCGCGTTTCTCTTGCGGAACATTCAACGCCTTTTGGAGCTAAAAGCCGTAGAGCTTGGCGTGATACAAAAGAGAGGAGAGGCTCCCTCCAGCTTGCAGTTCATACTGGCGGCTTGTCACAGGTCCAGTGTGTGTAAGTGTGTCCCAAGTCTTAGCCATCTAGTTTCAATTGCTAGTCATAAGTCAAGTCAACATCATCGCACATGAGCCACTTTGCACACAGTACCTGCACGAACGCACGTCACTTGTGCTCATGCACTCACAATTTAAAAAAAAAATGAATGGTTCAAAACGAGTGTCTGTTTTGTCTATTTTCTTCTGAATCAATCTGTCACATTTTGCGTGGTGGTAGTCAGAGTAGGACCCCAAAAAGCAGGAAGGCAGGGGGGAGCAGGGTGGATTGACCAAAATGTATTCAACAAAAAATACACACAGGAGTACAATGGAAAAAACACTAAGTCAAAGGACTCAAAAAAGGTCTCAAACAAAACTATAACAGGAAACAAAACATGACAGGAGCACACGTATACTCACAGCTCACAATGACCTAACCAAGAACTAAATACAAGCTAAGTGACGAGACAACGAGAAACACCTGGACAAGACACAGAGGGTTGAGGGAGCTAATTGGTTACACACGAGGAACACTGATAACGAACGAGAACAGGTGGCGAAAAAAGGGCACATGAGGAATCAAAACCAAACGTAACCAGACCGAAACATAACACAAACCATTGAACAACATGACGGGTAGTTATTGTTTACCCGCTACCGATTAGCAAAACCATTTTGTTCACCTAGCTTACATGTCTTTGTGGGTATTATAGTGACAGATAAACTAGATGTCGGAGTTGTTGTCCTTTGCCTTGCAGATTATTTTTTCCCAATTTTATCCAAAACACAATCTTTGATGAAACATTAAACCATTTTCCATGCTCCGTCGATACTCCTTCATGACATAGCCTCTGCGCTCTGTGTCACAGCATACTTGCTAGCGCTATGTAAAAAAATAAAATAAAAATCTTTCGAAGATCAAACAAGAGGCACACCATCATGAAACTTGCAGTTTGTCAAGTCTAAGTCAAGTCGTGTCAAAGTTTCACCAGCTTTAGCCATTACAGTCGTCCCATGTCCTACAATTGCTGATTTGAGTCAAGTCCCCCCCACACACCCTCTGCTATTTGGTACGACCGAGTCCGAATGTTATCATACTGACACAAACCTCACACAACTCACAGGTACGGTGGCAACAGACTCTCAAAAGGCGCATATTAAATAAAGTGTGGCGTAAAGGGCGAGAGCCCAAGGACAGGACACATTTTTTAATTGAATGTCACCATCATTTCGTTCTATTGCCTGGTGACCTGAAGGAGCTCTCTTTTGACTCTCACAGCTGCCCTTGAGCAAGGCATGTCCTCATGTCCCGACAGGCTTTGTGAAATCTAATTCAAGCTTTCATGGTGCTTGTTTTACATCGTTTCATCTCAAGGTTTTCTTTGGCCAATCATGAGCCTCACTGATTTGGAATGGTACAACTGTTAACAAGATGGTCAAGCCGATGGAGATCAAATGTCAGCTTGATAGATAGGTAGGAGGTCTAAGAGGGCATTTTCTTTGGAAATATAACATTTGATTTGAAAGGAGAAGCCACAGAGCAAAGTTACTCGATGCTTGTGTGCCTTGAGATACAAGTTTATTCCGTGAAAACGCTCTTAACTTAAAACGCAGTCTTATGTCACTCTGTGACAAATGAATGGCCATTGTCCTGCTTTTTTCTGGTGTGCTGGCCTTGTCCACATGCAGATGGATGTACTTGTTCTTGACGTCCCATTAAGCGAGCAGACTAAAAAGATAACTACCGGTATGTGGTTCTTTTAAAGGCCACGGTGTAATGACATTTTTTTTATTGACGTCGATTAAGAGCTTGAAACCTCTGTTTTGAAAAATTGTTCAATCATTGCATATTGTAATACAAATCGGTGCAATACAATCAATGTGAAACAATTTGTTTCAAAGTCAATCAGTGCACATTCGACCGAGATTTTTTTTTTTTGGCTGTGATGCTTGTTCTCTGCTCCAAATTTGCAGCACTTACAGTAGATGTCTTAATTGTGGCCTGATGTGACCTCCAGCACTAGTTTTGAAACTTCCTGGCAACCGCGACTTCATGTCTGGCTCAAAGCTACCTGGACCCTGACAACATGCACCTACTGGGCCAACAATTTGGCCCCCGGACAAGCCCAGTGCCGGGGGCCATGATCCGTCTTTGGCTATGACATCAAATGGACCTTACGGGTACGCAGGATTTCCATCATAATTCGGCAGCCAAGCACAGCGGTAAGAATGAAACTCTGGCTCCCATTTATCAGCACTGTGGCCAGGATTAAAGTCCTGCCAGCGCCCTCACCCCCCGCTGCTTGCATCACCGGCCCACTACAGACATGCTTTGTTTCAGCTGCTTTTGGACCTCCCCGGCCTCTCAAGATGCACGCTTCAATGGAGTCGCCCGCGGTTTCCGAGCCACGTTGCGGCAAAAGAGGCATCAGAGTCCTCTGCGGCGAGTCACCTCTGTGAAAAAAAAAAAGCGCTGGCATGATAAGGAGTCAAGTAAAGCCTCCTTTTGCCGAGCACTCAACCTTTACCATTAAAACAAAGGAGAAAGAGGATGGACATGCCCAAACCCGATTACATGCTTGAGAGGGCTTTGGCGTGCTGATTAAAATAATGAAATAAGGTCAAAAACATCTGAGAGAGATTTGTGGCACTGCCAAGCTTTTGCTTTTTTGCGGTGACCTCGTCACATGATGTAACCAGCGGAAGTTGACACATCATCAGGGATGGTCAAATGGTCGAATTTGCTGGGATTTGGTAAGGAGTGGAAAAAGTCAACCTGTTGACGTAAAATATAAAAAATTAAAAAAAACATTTAATCTCACCATAACTTCCACTTTTTTGATGATTTTCATGCTTGTGAAATGAGAAAGCCAAAGGCTAAGCTAAACATTTTTTACCAGGTCTCCCCTTTGAATTACACTAGTCAATTAGTTTGCATATCTGTGCATGTGGTGCATGCAGCGGACACATAGCCAAACACAAATGCTCTCAGAGGGTTCAGTCGCCTAAGTCACAACAGAGCCGTCCGTTTTTTGTGTCCATGCTGAGTGTACGCTTGATTGATTTCAAATGCGTGTCTGGCACTCACCGGATCCTGCGTCACCAACTGTGTTTGTAATTTATTCATTCATCAAACCTGTACTTTCACCTTTCTGGATTGCGAAGGTATTTTTTTTCAAGCACAGAAGAACCTTTCGTCCAAATGACAAACATCCCGCCGGGCACCGAGGCCTCAAACACCCACACGGCAATCCAGGAAGTCCTGGACCATACAGCTCGGATAGTCCTGTTCAAAGTCAATCTGCGTCAATTATCTTTCATGTCAAATGTAATTGACAGACATATATTGTTACTCCTCCGCTTGTTTGCTCCGCGCTTACGTTTTACAACCATGCTGGCGCTGTGTGGTGGCGTTGCAAACATTTCTCTAATGAAATATTAGCACATTAGAGCGATGAGGAAAGCCGTACCGGATTCCGTTTCCTTGATTGACGTTAGGGAAAATGAACGATCGTTTATGTTTTTTGGTTATTTTTAATGGAGTGGGAGAAGGCATGATTAATTAATTAACATAACAATCCATTCCACAGAATCAACCCAATTGTCAGTCACTTAATTGAACATTATTCCCAACGGGCAGAATGGTAATTCCCATGGAACAAACGATAGCAGCACTCTTGAATTCTCTGGAACGATTGCTAATGATGCAATCTTTTTTAAAAATTATATTTACTGTAAACTGAAGGAAGAAGATGTGATTATGCAATCGATTTGCAAAATATCTTTCCAATTCCTAATCATTCAAGCAAATATCATGCCCAACTCAAGAAAGGTTGCCATGTTCCAGTCCAGACAAAACCTCAACAGACCTATGAATTCTTGAGAAGCCATCTTTGAACACTTGAGCATTCGTCAGTACCCGATGTGAGTCGCTTTTTTTGTTCGTCTTCTGACAAAGTCAAACTTTTTTCACAATTGATGCAAGATTGTGAAATATACCCGTCAATGTCAGCTGCAAAGCATAGCTGCAGCTGAACCGGGCTTGATAACGCAGATAAAACGTGTTCTGATTGAACTTGAAAAGATATTCCATCCATCCATCCATTTTCCGAACCGCTTAATCCTCACTGGGGTCGCGGGGGGTGCTGGAGCCTATCCCAGTCGTCTTCGGGCAGTAGGCGGGGGACACCCTGAACCAGTTGCCAGCCAATCGCAGGACACACAGAGTCGAACAACCATGCACGCGCACACTCACACCTAGGGACAATTTAGAGTGTTCAATCAGCCTGCCATGCATGTTTTTGGAACGTGGGAGGAAACCGGAGCACCCGGAGAAAACCCACACAGGAGAACATGCAAACTCCACACAGGGAGGCCGGAGCTGGAATTGAACCCGGTACCTCTGCAGTGTGAAGCCGACGTGCTAACCACCGGACTACCGGACCGCCTGAAAAGATATTGTATTTAGCTAATGACAGGTTTTGGGCATTTGTCACCGTTGGTGTTGTTTCCCCGTGTGGCCACATTCACATTGCTCACTCGGACACGCGCGCCGTGTCCTGTGGCGATTTCCTATTAGTCGGCCTGTGACGCTGCTGGAAATGAACTATTAGTGGGGCTTAGAGGTCATGAAAGAGGTGGAAGAATCTAAAGAGAATCTAAAGTGTTTTTAGCTCAGAGGCTGGCTGATTATTGGAAAGTCAATGGGGTTTTACTCCCAGAGGAACAGCTTTTGTATCCCAATATCTTCCGTTTTCATCGTTTGGGATTATACTTAAACAGTTCTGTAGTAACTTTAGTTTTCAGCAACCAGCTATTTAGTATATTTGAGTAAATTCTACCTTGCGAGACTGAACCTATATTTTGTCACTTTATCAACATGTTTTTGGGAGAGAAAAAAAAATCACGACTGTGGTGGTCGAAAATGGCAGAAAATGACTTTTACATTAGCCGTAAAAGCGCAAAAACCAAGAGCATATTTCCCACATCTCTCCAATTCAATCACTCCCGCCACGGGCATTACGCTCCTCAGTCGTTTTGTCTGACTGTGCACTTTTATGTGCTTTAGCGGCTTTTCTGCTTCCACCATTTTTAACCGTAGGGAGCTGATGCTTTTCCAAAGTGGCTTGCGGAAGTCATCGGCAGGCGGACGCATCCTATCACCATTTGCAGGTTCGGCTAAGGAAGCGGGAACCATTGGTATTCACAGCCGTCCCTCCATTTTGGATGGCACTCCGAGCGAGGATGCAGCCAAGTGCAACTCTGACACATGCGCCACCCACCCAGAAACACCCCCCCCCCCACCCCCACCTCCATCACCAACCTCCACTGCTAAAAGAGCTACTGTGTTAATTGGGCCAAACTGCATTCGGGAAGGGAGGGGATATTTATCGTAAGCAGGCATAGATGGATCACATCTGGCAGGTTCAGGGACCAAAGACCACGTATGCTAGCCAGCATCTTCGTCCCTGGTCACAGCAGCCTAATGAAAAAATCACCATGTGCGCTCCCAATGTAACTCTGCGCTACGCGGGGCTACCTCCTGTGTTCACAGTTTACCTTTACAACTCTTGGGGAGGAATACAAATTGGCCCAAACCACACAGACAGTTACCTTGCCATTGGAGAGTTTCCAACAGTCTATTTGTACATTTGGGAGAATCGCCTTCCAGATTAATAGAGGGGATTGGCAGGGAATGAAGTGAGCTCAGAACATTCCTAGATTTACATTTGACGGACATGTCCCTAAACACAAACGCGGTTGGCCACTGTAATCAACACATTTTTTTGTTCCTAAAGCAGCCGCAATACCTGATAATAGGGTAGGTATCGAGCCTGTTGGGAAAAATACAGAAAAAGCAGGATAGGTAATGAGCTGTGTGGCTAAAATAGAAAAGAAGTAGTATAGATATTTCTATGCCGCTGCTCACCTAAGCACTAGGGTACACACATTAGTTGTTTTGATGACACTGATGGCACTAAATGACACAATCACATAATAACACATGGGCACAAAATAGACAGCTCTTCTTGGGAAGAGAGAGCTCCCATTGATTTAGAACCCATTAGCTCACGAGTGTAGGGGTCGGCGACTTTGTGCTGACAGACGCCCGACCAAGCACTGAATGATTTTACTCAGCCATAGTTTTTGTAATCTCTATTTGTTGTGTTAAATAAGCAAGGGAGAGTTCAACGATTTGGTATATAATTTGGATCCAACATCACCTTCAAACATTACAAAAATCCATTTTTTCCTCACGAGACCACGGGGCAGTTACCGGGCCTCATCTAGAAAAGGATGGTGTTAAGGAGCTACATGGCTAAAATGAGAAAAAAGTAGTGCAAGTAAGAAGTTAACTGACTAAAACTGAAAGAAAGGTTGGTAAAACGCTACTTATCTAAAATAGAATGGAAACCGAGTGTGAGGTGAGGGGGTGGGTTATTATATGACTTAATAACAAAAAGGAACTGGAGCCGAGGAGCTGAGTGGCAAAAATACAGAGAAGGTATTGTAGGTAAGACACTAACTGGCTAAAATAGAAAGGAAAAGGGAGGCAAAGTGCTACTTATCTTAAAGGGAAAGGAAGCAGAGAAGTGGAGCTAAGTGGCTAAAATACAGAAAAAAAGGTTGAGTAGGTCAGAAGCTCACTGGCTAAAATAGAAGGAGTTTGATACAGAGCTACTTAGCTTAAAAAACGGTTTGGTAATGAGCGTGTTCTCTAAAATACAGAAGACGAAGAGCTTATCGCAAAAAACCCCAGGAAAAAACGGTGTTGTTAAGGGATTGACTGGTTAAATGAATGAATACACAGGGTAGCTAAACAATTAGAGTGCAGAAGAGCTTAAGCGCTAACTGGCTAATCTGAAAAATCAAGGTTGTTAAGAGACTATAGCTGGCTTAAACCTGGCGAAATTAACAAAGTCCAGGGGGTAATGTATTAAAATACAAAAACAAAAAGAGCAAGGGGCTATCTTGCTAAAGGACCCGAAAAGTCAGGGCCTGCAGTGTTGAAGACGGGGATGTCAGGAGCTAACTGATTGATACAATAAACAATCACAGATCCTTCCTTCAACTCGAGCTTTTCATGTTGCAGCGCAGATAACTGATCCAGAAAGTCCTTGGCAAACTCCTCCACACAAGACAGATCAATAAGTCATAAAAAGCTATCCAACGTTGTTTGCTCGCCAATAGTCACACAACAAGCAGAGGGCTTTACAGTGTGTCATGCCGTTGTGACATTGCTGTTATCGGGCCACCACTTTGTCACCTAAGAAATTAAGCAATGTTTTCATGTTTGATGGACACGCTAGCATCTTGTATGCAATCTTCCCAGAAGAACAAAATCTGTAATCCCTGCAAAAGCAACACCAACTCAATTTTTGATTCCCGGCGCTGAAGCAAATTGTTTGTTACCTTTCTTGCATTGAATAAATGAAAAGTTTTACAAAGGGCTTCAGATACTGGAAAAAAGAAAAAATGATGGCTGCGACGCTCCCGCCAACGCCATTTGGATTCAATTGTGTGATGGCGTGAGGAAAATGAAAATCGCAATCTGGACGCCTCTGACGGCAGAAGCCCGATCCTTGGACGAGCAGCGGCTCAATTGAAAAGGGCTTAAAAGTTTTTATTTACCGCAACTCAGAGAGAGAGAGAGACAATATTATTTTTGACAGCTCCTTTCAAGCCTGTGAGCAGGCAATAATTGTGTGCAGCCACAACACGTGGGAGCTCGGGCAACTGCCGACAGGTAACACATGTCACAGCGACGCGAGCTGCTAAACGCTCGGATACTTTCTCCGCTTGCTCGCCTCTTCACTTTATTGGACTTTGCGCCAGCCATTGTTGGCGTTTTCTTTGCGTGTCAAAAATAATTGAATTCGTCGGAGACGACACGCGGTTTAGACGCCGGGCGCATACCTGCCGGGAAATAGACAACGCAATCAAACAACGGACATAATTATCTTGGAATAAACACATGGCATCAGCCATTCAACACAAACTAATTGATAGAGTGATCATAGCGCTCGTCATGGTCTTATTCAGGCATGCTGATAGCATCGGTGCATTTTCATTCATTCATGTGCCGCATTGTGTTTACACTTCCGAAATGTCTTCTGTCATCTACCCACTGGACATCTGTTACTTAGTACCCCAGTGGCTCTAATTAATTTTCCAACTTCTCTAAGCCTTACTCTGGCTTTTTTTTTTGTCCACCTGTAGGCAGTTCTTTCATTTCTTTCCACAAGCATGTGTGTTGACTTGAATATCAAATCGTCCCAATCGCAGTCGTCCCACACAAGCACGGAGAGCGCAAGCAAAGTCCACAGAGGACAGCCAAAGCCAAGAACACCGAACCGTTAAACAATAAGTCGCACGCACCAACTCCGCCGTGTCGCGTCATCGTGATTGACGTCAGATGCCCACCGCGGTTGGGCAAACTCAGTTATCCAAACTCAGTCACCAAAAACACAGATCATGACAGACCAAATATTTTTGGAGGGGAGTGGATATAAATGAACGATAAGGAAGAAAACATTGACATCATGGTGACACCCTCACAAAAACATTTGCTGCAGGTGTTCCAATCTGTTTTGCCAGGTGAGTGCAAATGACGTACAGTCATACCTCGGTTTTCGACCATAATCCGTTCCAGAAGGCTGTTCGAAAACCGAAACCACGCCCTTTTTTTGAAAAAAAAATCTTTATTGAACACGTCTGCTCACAATGGAACGCTAAACGAGGAAGCGTCACTTCCTCGTCTACCCGAGGAAGCGTCACTTCCTCGTGTAAGGAAGGCGAGAGGAGTCAAGTGGCGCATTCAAGTGCGCTCAGTTTGGTCGAGAACCGATTTTCGGTCGTCATCCGAGGCATAAAAAAATCTAAATTTTTGGTTGAGAACAGAGACGTTCGAAAACCAAGGTCTGACTGTACTGACAATTTCCACCAGGTGCCGGCGGTATGCGCGCCGGGCCTAAATGTGCATCGTATACATTTTGAGTGATGGCCGCCGGCAACGACATCGGGCTCAAAGATGGAGGACGACCTCCTCAGCCACCCCGCCATGACTGGCGAGGCTCATTCATCTCTACTTCCCCCTTTAAGCAAAGCCATTTAAGGACGGCGAGCGTCATCCTTGGCAAAACCGTGAACCTACCCACAAGGTCGGCCGACCGGCCGCCCGGGGACATCGGGTTCTCGCCGTTGGCGAGAGAGAGGCAATGGGGTGCGAGCACGGCAGCTAAGGTGAGCCTCTCATTCTGGAGCGGGACGGTGACGGACGGGAGCATTTCGAAGAATGGACTTTTGACTTTACGCGTGAGAGCAAAGGTTCATACATAATTTCCGCGCCAACATTTTAGGCCTTAAATTATTCAAGCAGTTCAAAGCACGGGCAGATTTGATATCCATCAACCGCCATCTTCATCCCGATGCGGAGATGCAGCACATTAGCGGGCATAATGGCGGCAATGTGTTTATTTGCCTGCAGATGATGCCAAATTGTAGCGAGCTGTTCAACCTAAGTGTCTCGTCAAGATGACCGAGTGAGGCATTTGTTTTGGGGAAAATAGGCAAACCCTCAGCTGGAAACTGAGTCCCGGTGTTATGATTTTCCCGCCATAACCGTGAATCATTTTTAAGTAATGACATTTGCAAACAATTACCTCCGGCTGCCAAGAAGCCGCAGCTGTTTAAGTTGAAGCGGGTTCGCCATCACTCTAGAAAATGAACTCTTTGACCTCACTTGGGAAAGACTCAAATAACCAGGCTATCATATAGAAATGTATACTGGTTTTATCGATTTATTACGTTTATACCGCAGGCGGCGTGGTGGTCGACTGGTTAGCGCGTTCGATTCCAGCTCCGGTTTTCCTGTGTGGAGTTTGCATGTTCTCCCCATGCCGGCGTGGGTTTTCTCCGGGTACTCCGGTTTCCTCCCGCATTCCAAAAACATGCATGAGAGGCTGACTGAACACTCAAAATTGTCCCGTGGTGTGAGTGTGAGTGTGGATGCTTGTTTGTCTCTGTATTCCCTGCAATTGCCTGGCAACCGGTTCAGGGTGTCCTCCGCCTACTGCCCGAAGACGGCTGGGAGAGGCTCCAGCACCCCACTCGTACGCAAAACAAAGCAGATTTACGGACGGTTATATTTGGCTTTTGATGACGTATAGGTCGGATGTGTACAGATGACGTTTTTGCAGACGGGATCTACTGGGCACAACATGAGAACATGTTTATTTTCCATCATACCACTTTTACCACAGTACCCACAAGCAGATCCGTGCACTTACGATTTCAAACTACGTTTTGAGCTCGTCGGCCAAAATTTCAGAGGCTTTCACTCTTGAATTCATGTTGGCTACAATCAAACTTTTCAAGGGCTTTTTGTCAACTCGAGGGCTTTGACCAATTTTTGTTTTCCATCCATCCATTTTCCGAACCGCTTGATCCTCACTAGGGTCGCGGGGGGTGCTGGAGCCTATCCCAGCTGTCTTCGGGCAGTAGGCGGAGGACACCCTGAACCGGTTGCCAGGCAATCGCAGGGCACACAGAGACGAACAACCATCCACGCCCACACTCACACCTAGGGACAATTTTAGAGCGTCCAATCAGCCTGCCATGCATGTTTTTGGAATGTGGGAGGAAACCGGAGCACCCGGAGAAAACCCACGCAGGCCCGGGGAGAACATGCAAACTCCACACAGGGAGGCCGGAGCTGGAATCGAACCCGGTACCTCTGCACTGTGAAGCCGACGTGCTAACCACTGGACTACCGGGCCGCCCAATTTTTGTTTTCTGAAGTATATTCCAGAACGGTGAACACCATTATAAAGTAAACAAACCGTCATCATAGTATAAGATGCCATTTCTAAAACAGCAAAACTCAAAAGCAAACAGTCCTTTGTGGTCTGCTGTGCGCGGGCCCCTTTAAGGCTCGAATGAAAGATATATCAAAAGTTAAGTGATGAATTATGCTGGCTATTCATTTGACAATGACGACACGTTTGCGGGCCTGAAAAAGAAAACGGAACGAGACTGCACCCGGAAGCAAGCAAAGGAAAGACAAACAATGCAAATTCCTCCTGTTCCTTATGACGAGGGAAAACAAAACAAAAACGCGTGACCCAGGCGAGGGAGCACCATTGCTTTTATCATGTCTTCACCGTTTGTCAAGTTTTCAAGGTCACACGATAAAACTTCACTTGCCTTTTAAAATGACAAGCCGCTGATGACCTCACTGTCTCGCTCTCTCTCTCTGACAGATGCCATGTTATGTTCCAAACAACAACATCTCGGCTGTCGTACGCCCGTGCGCAAAAAAACCTGCCAGCTCCGTTTAATAGCTTATTTTGTGCGCTGTCAGTTCACCTGACGACGCAATAGTACGTCGGCTCATTGACTTTTAGGCTGCGACCGAGTTGTCGGCAGCTTCGGGCGGTGGGCCCATGCCAGTATTATCCCGGCTTGCCACCTTTGTGCCTTTGAGGCCAACACGGGCCGACAGAAAAAGTCAACTGAGGTGTACGTCGTTGGGAAAAGATGGCAAGTGCGTCGAAGACCATCACGCCTGCCCTCTGCCGACGTCATGAACGCTTTTGTAAGGTCTTTCTTTACAGCGCTCAAAATGTTTGTCATCCACAGCTGTTGTTTTCCTCGCTATGCCCGCTCGACGTCTGTTACCGATTTGCAGGTTGCTCTTCACAAATTCACCGAGTCCCATTTTTATGCCCGGGTTGTTAACGGGAGTTACGGGCAGCCTTGGCTGGCGCACGTGCATGCGCGCTACCAGTGCATATTTGGTTTTTTTTTCCAACCACCAATTCATAAGTGAAAGATGCTTGAAAGGAAATGTTTGGACCTGTTGTGGCGTCATCAGTGCCGGCGGGAATGCGTCGGTTAATTGTTTTTTTCGACGTTCGCGACAGGGTTCGGTACATATCCTTGGTGAGTAGCAGGGGTTTATTGCTCACTGCTGGTTTGTTTCTGCTCCGGGGCTTTCTTTAAGTGGTTGTATTGACTCTCGTGGTGCGTTTGTGCGATGGGTTTTATTGATTTTCGGTCTTCTTTTAGCTTCACTACGGTTTGAGGGCAACACGGCCCAAGTGGTTGAACGTTCGTCTTCCAAAGTTGCGGGTTCGACGCTGAGCTCTTGTGACGGAACGCCCCCAATTGCTTCTGATGTGTTGAAGAGCCTTGCACTCTCACCCGCAAAGCTCATTTTCTACGTGTTTTGAGTAGCTCTCCACTTTTCATGACGGTTACCTCCAAAAAAATTCTAAATAAATCAAATAAAATCTGAAATTGGTCCAAATAGTGTTTGAGTGATCAGCATTGATGCCGCCGACTGTCTTAACTTGTCATGCTTTTAGTTTTGAGGCGGCAGCTCGACAAAAGGAGAGAACGGATGACAGAGGTGTACGTCGGGAGAAGACGGAATTGCCGGAATTTGCGGAATTCACCACCGTAAATGGAGCAAGCGTCAAAGTCGTTCAATGACGAGAAGACAGATGCAATAAATATTATCTTTGAGCGGCGCGCGATGCAGGATGATGACACGAAGTCGGTCGTCCGCCGAGGCTGTCGCCCTGTCAAAGATTGACTTTGCGGCCAGCAAACACGCCGACGTGACCTGCCGATGAACTGCGGGGCTATACTTTTCTCCCCCCGCCAGGGTGAAAATGACATCAGGATCGTCGGTGCCGGAATGGGGCGAGAGGGGCGGCGGATGCATTTTCACATTGCCTCTCCAACATTCATAACGCTCAAAAGGACACGGCGAGCATTCGATGGAGGCCTCCTCCCTCCTTATGTCGTTTTACGACGGGCTCCGAGGCTCGGCGATCCGGCGGCGGACCGGGCGAGCGTCGCTTCAGCGGAAAGCCATTCCATTTGACCTCTGCGGTTGAGGCGCGTTATTCACGATAGGAAAAGCTCCTCTGCCACCGCGGACGCAAGACGAGGAGACAAACAAGTTTAACGGGGAGGAGTCGCGGAAGGCATGCGGAGCGAGTGCTCGCCCCCCCCCCCCCCATTAAATGCCGTGGTCACCTTCAAACAAAAATAAATTGACCGCTGAGTGTCTCCGCCCCGTTGCCAACTCCCCGCCTGCTTCCTCATTAGAGCGTAAGTAGAGCTCTAATGAGCGGGAAAAAGCCCGCGTGCTGCAAGGAAGATGAATGGACCCGAGAGGCTGCCTCACGCCCCCCACGTCTCCATTTCTGCTACACCGGCGGTAGGGGGTGCCTTCTGCTAAACCCTCCGTGGACCAAAGAGCCTTACAAGGTCCTCAATCATTCGGCCAATTATCCTCAGAGCCGTAGCCACGGGCGCAGGCCTTTTTATGAACAAGAAGGACGATCTAAAGGGACATTCAGAACATAAAAATCCACAGGACCGAACCATAATCTTGTTTTCATCCACCACGTAAACCTGTTACAGTTGGACATACACGAGTCGATGTGGACCGGCGGGTTTGCACGGCGCAAGTCATGGCGCAGAGCCCAGCGCTGAACAATGCTCAGTCCGACAGATCTGCAGGTCCAGAAGCTGATAACGCAAATTTGCCATCCATCAGACGGAAATATCGAGACGAAAGGGCCAAGCCGACTTGGAAATGGATCATTCAGGGGCAGTAAAGGAAGTGTGCGCTCATCAAGATTAAGGCTGGGAAGAGGATGACGGCGCTTGCGTGAATTCCGTGATGGATTTAAGCCGTCTTAAGGCTGCTTGTGACTCAAGCGGAATAATCGTTGGTTTTACAGCTGGCGCACATATTGTATGCGCTGTTACATCGGACGTTTTGCCTGAACCATCCTCAGATGTGTCCATAAAGCATATTCTGGAAAAAAAAAAAAAAAGGCCACAAAACATCATTCAGGAGGGCAGGACAGTATAAATAGTTTTTTCCTAATGAGCAAACGTTTGCTTGATGAGATCTTTTAGTAGACGCGGTTGGTGGTACAAAGAGATTTGCAAATAAATGTGCATATAGAGTTGTTGAATATTAATAAGAACTCAGGGTGCTGTTGCACACCATCAAACTTCAGCAGAAAATAAATCAACATTTAAGAGGTGATTTGGCTCTTTGAAAAAATGGTTATTACTGAGGTATGACTGGTCCCTCACTAAAGATAAAAAAGAAATAAATAAAATTCTACCCTCTAAAAAGAGTCCTTTTAAAAGTTTGGCACTTGCACTCTTTTTTTTTTTTTTTTTTTTTAATGACCGAAGCTCTTCTGCCTGCCGAATGCCGCTTCCACTCTGACGGTAGAGCACAGAGGCGTAGTATTGCATTAACGCGACTCCACAGGTTGCCGTTCAAATCATCCCGCTTGCACAGTACATTTACAAGGCACTCGGTTCTGCCCCGGTGTGCGCGCGGTTTCCATCTAAATGGACAAATGAATGTAATGAGTGAATAACAGATCGTTGGGCTCCGATCACTTGGAGCCGACGTTCGAGGCAGAATCTGCGGCGCTGCTGTTTGCAGAGCAGTCGGCCGGAAAGACGCAACAGTCCGACTCCAACAGATGATGGATTTTTCACCCGGGTATGCATGCGCTCGTATGCACACTTGCACTTGTGTTTGGAACGACAGAAGCGTATTCAAGAAGGGATTTAAAGTTCAACATTCACAAACGTGTCCGACTGGGCTGATGGGCAAGTGGGATGCCTCTCTGACCGGTCGGCCGGCTAAATATGTTTCAGAGGATTCGAGTCAGCAGGGTGCGGTCGCGCTTAGCACAGGGGTGCCCAAACCTTTTTGAACGAAGATCTACTTTCCGATCAACCAACCTCCCGCGATTGATCCGTTGCCGCGCACGCGCTTGACACACGCATGCCATGATGAGCAACAGAGCGACGCACTTTTGCAGCCTGTTAACGATCGTAGCTCACGCGTACCGTTTTAAAGTGCTTCTCTCAACCCTCCAGATTCCCATTCTTTGACCGTCCACTCTGTGAATTGTACATGAAACAAACTCTGAATGAGAATAAGGATAACGATAAAAGATAAAAGAGCGCAACATCTCTGATCACAAGCTGCAATCGCAGACTGCTGAGCGCTAACAACTTCCGGTGACACACTGCAGCTATCGAATGACGATAGGTGGAGCGCACAAAATAGAAACAACAAAAATGAGCAAGATGAGGTTCCCGTTAAATGACTAAGATAGACTTGCGGTTTTGGGGTTTTTTTAAAATCAAAGCCATGCAAAAGTGATTGCCCCGCCAAGGTCGAGCGCTAGCTTGCCAGCTAGCTCCATCGGTGAAGTGGCATTGACCCGTCAGAGCGCAAACTGGGCTGATTCAGCTGCGCCCACCTGTGCAGCATTCGCAGGCACTATTCTGTTCACACATCAAGGACTCTGCAATTTTCACTCTGCCTCTTGATGCAAATGCAAACAAACAAACAAAAGCAAAGCGATTTGACAGCGACTGGCTCTTATACTGAAGGCCGAGCGGCCCGTTCCCTGGAGACATAAACGGCAAGGAAAAAGACTCGTGGATGACTTTGCTGTCGTGTTTGAGTACAGCTTCTTTTTGTTATCAAGTAGAATTTGTGGGATTTTAATCTATAGCAAAGTACTTGGAAGAACATTTCTGGTGAAATTGTTCACGTTCAATACACAAATCGCAATAAACCCTGGAAACAAAAGGTATTCTAAGAAGAAACATTTGGTTTCTTCAAAATTGTTTTCCATTATATCGCCGTATCAGCACCGTTTCGGAGAACTGCTTCACCTCTATGTAGCAATGAGTCAGCCAACTGCTGCTCTCAACCCAGGACGATTAAAGGGATTTAAGAGCTTTCCTTACTTTTTTTTTTTTTTTTTTTTAAACACGGCGCTTTTATTCTGAACACAACTCCAAGACGGCAGAGGGAAGTCTGGACCACTGCAGCCTAAAGCGCGACAGACTTCGGTAATTGGGATTCACGTTGTGCTTCTACATGTGAAAGTAAGTGTAATGAGAACCAGCAGGAGGAGCTATGATAAAACAACCCGGTCTAAAATACTGTCAATTTAGCTGTGGGATTGATTAATTGAGTCATTTGATGTGATTGCCCATTCGCCAAAAAAGAAGAAGAAAAAAAAACATTTATATCAGCACGCCTCCCAGGAAATCACTCTTAACTGTAGCTAATAAGCCGGAACACGTGAAGAGCCGGCGGAATGAGAGCACATTTAAATATCCTCCTACCAAGCGCAGCCCCCTCGTCCGAGGATCCGCAGGTAAAAACGCGGTGACGAAGCAATTATTTGTCTGGGTAGGCGCTCGCGGCGACGGTGACGCGGTGACGACAAGAGCGCAGACACAGGCAGAAATTCATTCCTCCGGAGAACGCCGTGACAGCGTACGCTCGAATGAGGTGTCTCAACACCAGCTTGTGTCACCCAGAAGTGCCAGAGCAGACAGAGAGGTGGCAATACGTTATATGTTGGATATGTCGGAATCCATCGAGCAATCGTTTTATTTGTTTATTTCTTTTCCCAGGTTCACCTGGCAAACAAAAATCCAAACAACAAAAAAAGTGACAGATTTTTTTTTTCCATGTTAGGGGTTGAACTGGCTAGTCGACTCGTCTGTGCATCAATTTAACCACTCTGCAATGACGGTTACTGCAGTTGACTGACCAACGGCCAATCATATGTTTAATAACCGGGGAGAACCCAAGAACCCTTTTCTTCTTTGGAAAATGATGAATTTTACATTAAATGACTGTTTGATCACTGAACACCAAAATATATGTTTTTTCAAATATTTCATGCTTTAATCCAAATTTAGGATTAGGGCCAAATTTGACCCTTTGGGACTTGAGGGTGGGCGGCCCGGTAGTCCAGTGGTTAGCACGTCGGCTTCACAGTGCAGTGGTACCGGGTTCGATTCCAGCTCCGGCCTCCCTGTGTGGAGTTTGCATGTTCTCCCCGGGCCTGCGTGGGTTTTCTCCGGGTGCTCCGGTTTCCTCCCACATTCCAAAAACATGCATGTCAGGCTGATTGGACGCTCTAAATTGTCCCTAGGTGTGAGTGTGGGCGTGGATGGTTGTTCGTCTCTGTGTGCCCTGCGATTGGCTGGCAACTGATTCAGGGTGTCCCCCGCCTACTGCCCGGAGATGGCTGGGATAGGCTCCAGCACCCCCCGCGACCCTAGTGAGGATCAAGCGGTTCGGAAATGGACTTGAGGGTAGCATTTGAGTAGCAGAACTTATAGGAGCTAAATTTGACCCTGTGGGTTCTCCAGGGTTAAGCATCACCAACATGAGCACCTCGCTGAAATTGCACAGGTGGTCGGTCAGTGGTTGCAGCAAGCTCGCAGCGGTGCCTGAAGCGTGTGGAAATATTTGACTGAAAATAAGATCACTAGCACAGTCAACGTGAAAAATGTGCAAGTCTGCCCTCAAATGTGTTTAATAAATGCAGCTGCGAGCTGAGTCTGCCTTATCATCAAACTCCGTCCCGTGACAGTGAAATGAATACCATTTATTGTAGTCTCTGCATCGACGATGACACTAAGACAAGCGGAACCTCTTTATTGTGAAAATGGATGTTCAAAAACTATATCCAATTGTCATTTCTTTGAAAATTTGGCCGCACGCAAAATGCATTATGGAAATGTAGTCGATTCACAATGTTAGCAAAGCTGTGGAAATGGGTTTTGAGAGCATGGAAGCCTCAGCTAATGCTAGCTTGCCCTTTTTCCTTCTTAGTCATGGCACGATGTAACTTAAAAAATATTTTATCAAAAGGGGTATTTGTACATAAAAGGAGAGTGAAAAAAATCGTTTTTAATACATTTCACAACGCAATTTGTGTCATGATTCTGTTTGTGACCAACAGGTGGCACTGTAGGGCTCCCCCTGTAGCTGCACACCTGTCGGTCGTTATGTAATTAGTGCTTTAAAAGGACTCCCAGCCCAAACACTCAGTGTCGGGTCATTGTTTGCTTGCAACTGTCATGTTTGTTTCTGTCATGGTTCTGTTCCTGTTACTTTTTGGCCACAGTCATGGTTTTGTTTTGGTCCTTTGGATTCCTTGTGTTCTTGGAACTTTGTTTAGGATTTAGTCTTCTGTGTTTTAATACAATTGGTCAAGTACACCCTGCTCCTCCCTCTTGTCTGCTTTTTGGGGTCCTCCACCATCAACACGCATCGTGACAATTTGTAGTTGGTGTTCTTGTTCCGTCACCTAATTGAATTCATACACTTAGAGTGCCTTTACCAGATTTCTTTTTAAATTCAGTATTTGTTAAGTGTAGACTGTGAGTACTCATCAACCTCTTCCTCATTCCACTGATCCCACACCCTGATTTACTTAATCACAAATCCCAAACACCATCATGGGCTCACAAATAGTTGATCTAAAAAATGCTAGCTACATTCCACGTAATACGACCGATTAGCAACACTGCAGATGTGCTATCCCGAAATGGTGTGAGAGTTTTACAATGTCGGAGGGTGTCCGGATGTGAACGGTGGAGCCATAGTCTAAAATTCATGTTACTAGCTACTAAAGTAGCTAGCAAGCTAACATGCCTTTGCCTGTGACCAAATTTCTGAATCGCATACACGTGGCCAATTAAATGTTAAGATCAAAGATCATCTTGTGGCTCATTTGTAAAATGGAAATGCGTGTGTGTTGTCAGACCGAAAAATAAATCTGTCTTTTTTTTCCCCTTGTCATTTAAAATCGAAAAGAACCACTGTTGCTCTGATTCATTGATGGTATCTATGCTTGTTTTTTAATTTAGGGGGGGTTGGCAAAAAGGTTTGTCCGTCGATGTTTTGTAGGCAATGCACCAATTTCCCTTTGTGCCCGCTTGGATAACTTTTTGCGTGCCGACATCGCCTTGTCTGGGAGATTAATCACCTTGGGAAAGAAAGCAGATTTGGAGGCAAGCGGCGACCTAAATACAGCAAGGAAAGGAGGAGTTGTTCTTGACTGCAATAAAAAAAAAAAAAAAAAACTATGTTTGGTTTGCACAGCATGTCGTCATTTCTTTATCTTTCTGAATTGAGCCTGGAAAATTGCTCCCGTGATTTCCAAGGTCCTACCTGCTGAGCTGTTGTGATCAACCCTCATTCAGGGATGCTAAAGCAAGAACCGGATAGATTTGGAATAAGACAGGACGACCGGTGGCTGTGGTCATATCAGTTGACGCCACTCGACTGCATAAATTCTTCAAACAATAATTCAATATGCCCGTTCAACATGCGCATTCATCTATGACTAATCGGCGATGATCTGATCATTTGAATCAAGTGTGTCGGAGGCTGGCTAGGGGCTCTCCAGGACCGCACTTGAACACCCTGCCACAACGCAAAGCAATTATTGTGTTGTATGAATGGTAACAGGTGAAGAAACGGCTCACGGTACCTTGCCCTCTCTAATTGTTCTCCTTGTCAAAATACGTCGCTGGCATCGATACATGTATGAATGTGCATTATTTATTGAGTGACATACAGGGGTGCAGTGGGCGTGGTACGCGGGGGTACGCCGTCCACCCACTTCTCCCGACGCCACATTCAATTTTTATTTCGGTTTTAGCCCTAATGAGAGTTATGCTTCATAACGTTGGCCTGTGATTATTTTGGAGTAGTAAAACATTAAACCTAACGTGAGTTCAACTGGTGTTGGTAGCCTATGATTGATGTTCCGTTTGTATATATAGAACATCCCAGAATCGCGTACACCCACTTAAAAAATCCCCACTACACCACTGGTGACATATGATCATTTCCTGCTCATGGCACACGTCATGCTTGGTTTTGTGTCAATGAATATGACAAAAACAACTTACGAGCAGCGGTTGACAGTCTGAGATGTCCTCCATCACGATTGTCTCCTTCATTTGCAAGCACACACACTCGCTGGTATGAAAGCCCGTTATTTCGTTCATTTGGTCGTTCCATTACGCCTCGAATTCATCTCTAGAGGCGCCCTCCAAGGTGTGGTGATGACATTGCACAAATACGACACGTGTTTGATGGCGGGTGCAGCGAGTAAAAGGGATCGTGAGCGCGGTTTGTTTGGTCGGGTCTTGTTTTCTGTAGATTCATTTCCGCGGTGTGCCTTGTCATTGTTTTCACCTGTGTCTCATTAGTCTAATCAAGGCCCTCTCAGTCTGTCGCCTTTGTCTCACCTCCTCGTGCCTGTTGTGTTTGCTTCCTGACCTGCACTTTACTTTTCTTGTCCCTCATGTTTAGCTTTCAATCATTTAGCCTTGTTTTTGTTCTCTCACAGCCTACTGCGCAATTGTTGGACTGCGGGCTCTATTGACTACTTAGACCACAAAACCTGGTCGCTTTAAGAGACAGAAGCTATGACATAAAATGGTGCTTAAATATACAGAATAAAGCTGCAGGAAAAAAATAATTTTACTGAAATCAATATTTAATTTGAAGCGAGCGAATGATAAAGATCACAAGAGAGGTGAATTTATTGTAACGGGGAAAAATCTGGTGCCTGCTTGGTGATTAAGTTGGCTTAACCACCTGATTATTGTTGTTGTTATCACCCTTGCTATCATTTGTTGTTGTGTTGTCATTGGTGTCATTGTTACCGCAGCTGTTCTTGTGATAGCGATTATTTATTATATATTGTATTATTATATATTATTAAATATTGCTGTTATGTTGTTGCGATTGTTATTGCCGGTGTTGTTACCATCACTGCTTTTAGCGGTGAAATTTAAGTGTTCCCTGCTGCCCATAAAAAAGGTCTCTGACTCTCTTCTATCAAAATACACAAAGGAGTAAAAAAAAAAAAAACTACTCAATAGCTACAACACACCTCTTGGTGAGCAGAAAATGCAAAGTGCGGTTTTCGTGACAATCCGGGCACACGGATTGTGAGTACTTATAGGAATCTAAATCGATAATTACGTGCGAATGGAAAGTTTCTCTTGTGATTTTCCTTTCTAAACTTTAAATTTTTATTTTTTTATTTTTTTTTTATTTCATTGAGCCGCTTCCTCGCACTGTCAAGGTCGCCCCAGCTCATCTCCTCTGACAATTTTTATCTGCCTGCAAGCACCACAAAGGGAGCTCCCATCAAACGCGTGCTCTCCTTCTTATTATAATGATGGCTGTCAATGGTGATGGATTAGCGCATGCGTGATCAAGCCGCAAATAGGAATGCCAAACGCTCTGCCATAGCCGCCGCATGCGCTTTGGGTTTACGGGCAAACCTATTGGAGTTGTTAATCAGGATCAAATGTCTCTCATCCATTTTCACTGGCTTGGAGTGAAAATGAATCATGAAACATCTCCAGATATTCAGAAATGAATCATGAAACATCTCCAGATATTCAGAGCTGACTCATTTTTTTAGCCTCCGTCAAAGTGCAGTCAGGTATGGGCTCCAATTGTAAAGACGACAACAGAGCACAAATGGGATGAATGCAATCCCTTGATCCAGCTGGTGGAAAATTCAAACAAACTGGACATCTCGGTTTTAGCAAAAATTAAAAAATAATAATGATCATAATAACAGTAATAAAATAAAAATCTGCTCGGGACCCAAATTCATTCGGTTTGCTTCTACCCAGGAAACAAACTTCAATATATTGTCGACAGCATTACATCAAAAAACATCACAGAAGGCACGATTTTTTGGGGAGGTTCCAGTTTAATGGCATGAATGTATAAGTGAAAACCACTCGTCAATAATATCAAGAATGCTGTGAGGGCAACTCATTGTTGAGTGGCGAGCGCCATCTTGGCTTTAAAGATTTGTTGTTTGGGGAGACGAGGCAAGAACTGAGCCGATGTTCAATAACGCGACCAATGTCATGTTTCGTGTTGCACATCAACACCTTCTTCGATGTGATGATGCTACTACCTGTTGTGAAGGCACGGGGGCCTTTTAAATGTGCATGGCTGACAACCAGTCCAGGGTGTACCCCGCCTACTACCCGAAAACAGCCAGGACAGGCTCCAGCATGCCCACAATACCTCGTGAGGGCAAGTGGCTCAGATAACGGAAGGGTGGGTGGTTGGATGGATGAAGAGAGAGAGAGAGAGATAAAAAAAAATCTCTCTCAAAGCAGCAGAATCAAACTCTGTCCCAATCGCCACAAAAATCAAGGCTAATTTGCTACATTTGAAAACACAGCGATTCCACAGAAGTGATTAATTATGCCATTAAAACCATTTCCTTCGAGAGAGCTGACGCCACATTTCATAAAGATGCAAGTGTTGAAATTGAAAGGCTTCAAAAAAAAAATAAATGGCAAAGGCCAATCAAAAACACTCCAAAGGGCAAAGTGGAATTCAATCAAAGCTATTCTAATCGGCACTGTTTTAATTGTTTATCAAAGGTTGTGGGAGGGAAAAAGCTTTCCAGCCTGGACAAACATGAGATGGGCTTGATGGCTGATGCAGTCGGACTCATTTCTCGGAAGCCTTATTATGGCGACTGGTGGATGGCGCATTTTTGAAACATAAAAAAAAAAAAAGAAATACCCTGTACCTTTCTTTGAAGAAAAAAAACAACACATTTTAAGTTGCGTCCTTGCCCAGGGGCTCTCCTGAAACCTACTCTTTACCAAGAGAGATTTCCCACGGGAGAATAAAATATCATTTGCCCAAAAGTATTTATGCGCATTTTAAAACTGCATTTTCTTCCCTGTATGGTCCGTACAATATTTACAGGATGCTGTCTACTTTTTGCGAGGTTGTGTCTGGAATCATCCTGGTTTCGGTTATAAAAGAACGTTTTAAAAAAAATTTAAATTAAGATTTTCCCCAGACGCCGTGAGGCCAAAAAAAAAAAACACGCTAAATTGCCCGTTTATGCGGTTGACACACCCCTTCTCCCTTAAGTGCTCTCCATCCATTTTTTTCATCCATTTGCGCCTTGCGGGGCAGCACAGTTCTTGCATGTCTTTAACAAGACAATAATGAATCGACGTGCATAGTCCATATTTCTGGTCACAACACGCATCACTCTGCACATACGCATACAGTATATATATACACTCACATATAATGCTTCCCGGGTTTAAAAGAAAAAAATGTTCCAACTGTGTAACGGCCCTCTATTATCATCACTTAAGCGGGAGGAGAGGCGCTGGCCTTTTTCAACTAATGACATTTGAGAAGGAGGAGGTCAGTAGCAGCACTCCTTGGCCAAATCGGCAGCTTCTATTACCCCATCGGTCTGGTCTCCGCCGACGTATGCCATGACCGATCCTCAGAATGTGTCCTGCTAGGCCTACTTCCACTTTCTTGCGCAAGCTCCGGTCCAACAAAGGGAGAATGTTCAAGAGGAGTCCATTGACTACGTGACTGTCATGATTGGATTTGTGACCAACAGGTGGCACTGTAGGGCTCTCCCTGCAGCTGCACACCTGCTGGTCATTATGTAATTAGTGCTTTAAAAGGACTCCCAGCCCGAACACTCAGCATCAAGTCATTGTTGCTGTTTGCTCTTGTCATGTTTTTTTGTTGCTGTTTCTTTGCTGCTGTCATTTTTGTTTGTTCAGTCATGTTTTTGTTATTGAGAATTTTTAGTTTCTGCCATGGTTTTTGTTTGTTACTTTGGATTCGTTTTGTTCTTAGGACTTTGTTTTGGATTAATACAATTCTTCAAGTATAACCTGCTCCTCTCTCGTACCTGCTTTTTGGGGTCCACCACCACCTCGCAACATGACAATGACTCCCAATTCTCTGGTCCTCAAACGATCATCAGTGGGAGGAGAAACGGAAGACATGGCCAAATCCTGGCTTGAAATACACACCCCGAATAAAGATTGCAACCATGAAGGTTGCATATTTTTCTTTTTCAGTGCGCACATCGCTTTTGACATTCGATTGTGCTCTCTCCCTTTCTGTAGCGGAAACACGAATGGAGATTTGAAACCTTGAACTGCGGAACACGCTTTATGAATATCTCCTCCTGATGAGGATAATAATGAAGCTGGGAATTTGCCGAATCCTATACACCCTCGACAAAACCGTTTGGATCATGAGAAGCCGTGAGTAAGAAATGTGCTCAGATGAATGTTTCAGGCTTTGCCTCAACGGTGGCCTTTGAACACTACTCGTCTGATTTGAAAGGGCCCGAGTGTGGGTGTAATGGAATGGTTGGAGTTCATACGGCTCCTGCATGCATGCGTTCCTGTGAATATGCATTAGCAAGTCTTGCGTGTGAAGGAGAGCATGACTGGCAATAATGTCGGAAACAAGATTATTTGCATGTGTTTTGAATGAGGCCGCTGCGCTCCCCCTCCTTGCGTTTAATCAAGCGTTTAATCAATTCGCTGGATACTGCGCTGCAAAAAAAAAAAATTAAAAACTCGATTCCATCACTCCCAAATGATCCTTGAGCCAGCAACAAGTATCGTCACACTCATGTCAGTTGTAATTAACCGCATACATATAAATTTGATGAATAATATACCTCGTGTTTATGTGCGTGCGTGTGTGTAAAATATATATCCATCCATTTTCTAATCCGCTTACCCTCAGGAGGGTCGCGGGTGTGCCGGAGCCTATCCCAGCTGTCTTTGGGCAGCAGGCGGGGGACACCCTGAACTGGTTGCCAGCCAATCGCAGGGCACACGTAGACATTCGCGCTCACAATCACACCGAGGGACAATTTTGAGTGCTACATGAACCTGCTACGCATGTTTTTGGAATGTGGGAGGAAACCGGAGTACCCGGAGAAAACACACGCAGGCACTGGGAGAGCATTCCCATACAGGAAAGCCGGAGCCGGAACCGACTGTCTTTTCCAGCATGGCTTTTGCAATTAAAAAAAAAATTAATTTAAAACATTTTTTTGGGTGGGTCTGGTTGGCACGTCGAACAAATTTTCCACTCCTGAATGAAATTGGCCTTGGGGGCTGCTTTTCCAAACATTCTAGGGCAAGCGATATGGAGCCTTGGCATGTCACTTCTGTCTTACTCACATTTCGGCCTGCCGGAGTCTCTCAGCCTGTGACGGGAGATCTGACTCTGAAATATCAGTGGCGGAATTGCTGCCTTTTTGGGCACGGCTTCCTGAGACGTTTTCATGGCTGTACTCATGATGCATATGCCAACCGTATATCAAGCTCCTCGGTGAATCGACATTTGGGGGCTACACTTTCTAGGTTGGGTGATGACCTGAGCCTTCACAGGCTCCACATTGCAGGAATCAAAGTTTTATCCTCAGCTGAAGCACAGTAAAGGCGCATCAGCAGTGTAGTACACAAATAGAACCTTTGGAGTTAACCCGATGCTCAGCGGGTGACCGCCTCTATACTGCATATTATGATTCCTAGAGTGGACAAATCCCACGGAAACGACATAAGGCCCGCAGCTGAGCCTCGTTGTTTGTACGATCGGGGGGGGGGGGGGGGGGCACCGTCGCAGCTGATTGCGGTGAAACGTTCTGCCTGTAAATCTTTATCGATTACCTTTTGCTGACTGTTCGCAGCTGAGCATTTGGCAAGCCCTTGAGTCTGTCCGAGTGCTGCCCAAAGCACAAATACATGTGGTGATGGAGGAGCCTTTCCAAGGCTTGGACAAGCGCGGCGCAAACCTCCGATGGTGCTCGGCCGCGAGGGGCAGACATGAGAGCCGCAGTACTTATTTATCAGGAAATGTGACGCTACTTCTCTGCTTTGCGAAGTTACGTCCGAGTGGAAGCTGACGTTCGTCATCCGGGTTAGCTGCCTCAGTCGTTGGTCTCTATTTTTAAAAATGCTAACGCTCATAGTTGGTTGCAAGCGTTCATTTCAAGCCAAGTCAGTGTTGAGAAAAAAATAAAAAATATGAACATCACCTTGAATTTGTGGAAAGGTGATGGACGAGGCTCTCATAACTGTAATATTGGAAGTATTGCCTCCTCATAGGAGCCGCTCTTGGTCAGAGCGTTTTTACATCTCCTTCCTCTAAGCGGCGGGAAGCCAATAAGTTGGGAAAGCGCTGACTTTTTCGAGAAGGAGAAAAGTCGTTGGGCTCGTCGACTGCTTGCATCAACAATAAGAAGGGGGAGGGCTGAGGTCACTTCGTGTGGTGGCAAGTAACAAATCGTTTGGACTCAAGTAAACATTTCAGGTCTCTGTCTTTGCTTGAGTATTACTTTTCTGGTGATTTTTTTTTTTTGTACTTTTAGTCCCTACATTTGAAAAGTTGATATTTGTTGGTTACTTTGTTAAAATAGGTTATTCCTTTTTTTTTTTTTTAACCTCGTCAGATGATGATTGTGGAAAAGCAGCGAAGTCAACAGCTGTGTTTGATTGATTGATTGACTTCTTGAGGACCAGGTGGGGAAAAAAAAATTCCAAACACTGGAGGCTTCATGTGGATACATTTTCAAACCTGGAGTTGTGTCATGTGAAGGCATTTGAAAAGATGTTATAAACGAGGTAGCATCCATTTTTCCTGGTTTTAGACCTGATATTTGATTGATAGTTGAGCAGGCACATTCGCACACCGTATGAGAGCTCTGGCCAGTTTTTGTGTGTGTTTGGGGGGGGGGGGGTTCAATTTTGAAACATCATTTTACATACTTACCGGTTGCCTTAATTATTTAAATTTGGTAGTTTTATTTATATATATATATATATATATTTTTTACAGCTTTCTGTCTGTAATAAAAAAAGGGAAACTATTTTTGTGGGGAGTGGGTTTCAGGTTTTTTTTCTTCAAACTAACACATGGACTTTTTTCAGTAATTTCTTATTTATCTATTTTTAAACGGTACTTTTTGTCACCTGCCAGGAAATAAAATTGCAAAGAAAATCCAGGAAAACTATTTCAGTGGATAGTGGCACTCTTTTGTTGAAAAGACATCAGGATAACATTCGGTTTCAGAAGTGTGTTTGCAATCTTCCACCCCTCACTGACAAAGGGCATCGACTACTCACAAAGTTCCATCGGGCGAGGCCGAGCCTTTCAGAATCTAAAATCGCCCTCAGCTCTGTCATGTGCCGCTTTCGGTGCCAGCCAGACTTCATGGTTGATTTGGAAAAGAGATGGATTTCTCCACAAATGAAGACACAGGTAGTGGGTGAATATATTCTCTGTGATAAGATTTGCTCCGAATATCCCAAGGATCAAGAATTACAGCACGGCTCTGGCCAAAGCAGTCATTGTTGTGAACTGCACGTCCTCCCTCCACTGTGGAGCCGTGCCAACGCAAGTACCGCTCTGCTTTATTTTCTGACGTCGAAGTCACTAAAATGTAGTGATGGGTCCATGAGGCCTCATGAGGTGTGTCGACACAATGACACACTGTGTTGATACTGTGCTGATACTGTGTCGCTGACCACTGCCACCTGCTCGACCTTCAAAATTCCTGCAGCCAACCCACTTGACAGGCTGAACTAACTGATTTGATGATGAAGTGTATACAATGCACTACCTCACTCTACCCACAATAGCCACAAGCGCCATTGTTTATGTTGTTGTTTATGCTGTTTATATTGTTTATATTGTCTATACTGTTCAGATTACATGTCTTTTTTATACAGTGTAGCTGCTATCCTTTCTTAGCTGTGTGTTTTTAATGCACAGCATGTTTGCATGCATATATGCACTGAGGATTGAGAGGAAGAAATTTCATCTATGCTGCATGTCATACATAAAGCATATTTGACAATAAAGATGACATTGACCCTTGACAATATCATTCACATCCATGCATTCATATTATATCATTCAATGTGTTTCAATAATGTGAAAATCATGTGAATGAGGATGCTTGTGGGCTTTGTCTTCACAAATTTTGATTTAGAAAAATAAGATGCTCCAGTGTTTTAAATTTCAGTCTGTTGCGTTTAATGCATGCTATTTCCCCTGTTGTGGAGAACACACAACAACACAATGGAATAAAACATGTCAAAAATCCGAGAGGCACTTGGTGAGACAAGGAGATTTTAATAAATACCTTATTCTCCAAAAGGAGATCAAAATGGCTCTACACGGCGGACAATTTGTGTTTGTCCGGGAGCTGCTCCATAATATGCACGTACTGTAGCAACGTCACTCGAGTGAAGCTCGTCTCAGCAGTCGATAGTCTGCTGCTCTCAGCTGTGCGCGGGTGAGCGCGAGCACGTACTCGCGGCGCCGACCCAAAACACGCCACATATTAAGCTTTGAACTACGACAACAGCTAAGCTAGCCTAGCCGATGTAATGATGGTCAGCAGACAAGGTTTACGTTTTATATGACTTTTAATAACAACGTGGCAGAGTCATCAAGCATGCGGTGTGCTCACTCGCAGTCACTTTCTGGAACTCCCCCTTATAGGCGGGACCTCTCAATCAACTAGAGTATGACGTACAGTACAAACGTTCATAAAGCACTTCTCATATAATAATAGCCTATTATATGACAGCCGACATGCCGCTCGAAGTCAGACGGACACATTTTTTCTGATAATCAGTGTGTTTTCCATATTGCCCAAACATATATTTTTATTCGAGCGAGGGTGAGGTCTGGCTTGTTTCGGCAGTCGGCATCGTGTCGCCAAACGCACTTCCTATTTAGAGACACTTTTGCTGCGTCAACACCCCCTGCACTGAGTCGACGCCCCCTGGACTAAGTGGCACAAACTGGACTGTGCCAAGCAGCCGATGCAGTCTAAACTGCGCCGGTGCAGTTCACGTGTCAATTAGCAGCCTGGACTGTGTCGACGCAGCCGATGCAGTCTAAACTGCGCCGGTGCGGTGCTCGTGTCAATCACGTGACGTAATGAAGCAGCACATGCACCGACACGTGGTTTGCTCTGTGAGCCCGGCGCGTGCGTCAACGCATCGGTGTCGCTGGACCCATCACTACTAAAATGTTTGCGCTTGTTCACGGTTTCGACAACGTTTCTCTCCCCCAATTCAAGGCAAAAGCACCTTGCGGGAAACCAAACGGCTATCATTTAAAACAGGGCCACAAACAACAGCAAGTCGACCAAAGTAGAAAAAAAGTACTGACATTGACCGAGAAGCAGACGAAATAAAATCTAAAAGTTTACAGAACGAAAAAGAGCCAACAAAAACTGGCATGAATGGCAGGCTGATTGAACACTCTAAAATTGTCCCTAGGTGTGAACGCGAGCGCGGATGGTTTGTTCATCGGTGTGCCCTGCGATTGGCTGGCAACCGGTTCAGGGTGTCCCCTGCCTACTGCCCGAAGACAGCTGGGACAGGCTCTAGCATCCCCCGCAACCCTTGTCAGGATAAGCGGATCGGAAAATGGATGGATGGATAGCTTTTAAGTGCTGCCATTGTCGTTTCTCGTATTCATTCAAATTTGCCGTCTAAATCAATGAAGCCATTGTGTGCTCTCAGGGGTAGCACAAGTGCTTATTAGCATTGACTTGATGGACTTTATTATTTTTGTACAAGAACCATTGGAAGAGCCGCGTCGTTTCTAAAGCCAGCCCACGGTGCTTCACAATCTTTCAATCATTTAAAAAAAAAAAAACCCTCAATGGCAGGAGTTGACGCTCCGTGCTTTGCCGCAGTCCTTTAGAATTAAACCCACTTAAAAAAATGGACGATGATGATCATGACTTAGTTATTGCACCCTTTTCATAGCTTTCCTGTTTTTAATGGGCTGTGGGATTGAGGCGCGCTCTGTGCCTGGCGAGTGCACACGTTTGGTTGCATGCAGTAATTCTGACATCAGCCCGCCGATGCCGGGCAATATTTTGATCTGGTCAGAAGTGGAATGCAGAACTGTGGAATTTATAGCCGTCTGCGTGTAGCGTGCAGAGGATGTGTTGAGGCTCTGAGAAACAGCAGTCCACCTTCCCGTCGCCGTTTCCTCGCTACTGATTGTGCGAAATGTCCCCGCAAGTGATGTTGTCGGCAGCGCATCGGCACCGCCAGCTTTTTGTCCTAAACGAGCCGCTTTGTCTGTTAAACGGCAGGCTTTGGGGAGAGCGTTGCTCTGTCGCGTTCCCCGAGGGCTTGCGGCCTTGCTGTTTAGACAACGTCCTCAATCAAAGAAAAAGGATGCGGGCCTTTCATACTCTTCCTTCCCCGGCTGGCTATATTCTAATCCTCCCCATCTGATGCCTTTCCTCACAAGTGCAGCTCTGACAATGGGATTAATACAAACTCCTGTGTAGCCTCAGCTAGAATGGTGAAAGGGGTGGAATTATGCAGTCCTCTGTGCTGACAACTGGGAGATTAGCATGCTGATAGCTATCGGCTGCATCGCGGAGCCATGTTTCTCGGAGTTTCTCGCTGACGGATGACAAATGTGGGCCTTGCCAAACAATAACGGGAACCATATTGGAAAACAAGAGTGGATGTTTATCGACATAGGGCACTCGAGTTCGATGCCTTCATACGAGTCAGATTGAAGTCGCCAATTTAAGGACTTGGGACATGTCAAAACTTTATGAGAGACTGGACTCGACTTGAAAAACTGTGATTGTACGGCAAGCACCGATTTGAAGTGCCAAGCGGCTCATGTGCCAATACAGGATTAGCATAATTTGTGATTTGCTCGAGCCTTGATTTGGATTGTCCACGTTCATACAAGGGCCAACAAATGCCCAATTCATTTTGAATTGCGAGCTGTCATGCGCTGTAGTTCCACTCCAGTGCAGTAGGGGGAGGTATATGCCTCCCTACCATGTCGCAAATGGACCGTAATCGGCAAACGTGAAAATGCCACCAGCATTTTTTCTTGTTTTCTTGTTTACTGCAGCCCAATATCAACTTGACAAACGCGGAATCAACAATTTGAGGCGCTGTTGATTCACTCTCCACTCATTTCCAGTCTCGAGTCAGCAATGTTAGGGAGCATTGCGACATGTTCTCTCCGCGTGTTCCCGTGACACGACGCGGCGCTCATGATCCCGCCGAACGTCGGCATAATGTTCGCTCAGCCGTGGCGAGCGGCCTAACGCGGCCATCCTCTCACGCTCATCTCGCCTCAGATGAGGAAAATGCGGTGGCCGCATGGGGGAATCCGTCAGGACCAATGAAATGACAGTCGAGTGTTTCAATTCATCGGGGAGGCGTCTTTTGCCAAACAGGTGCAGGTCATCATGGTGCAGGCTGGAAATGGCGACACAAATGTCATGTGACGGGAAGCCATTTCACGTCACGTGAACGCAACATCAGCAACTAATGGCGAAATAGATTGAACCCAGTCATCTCATGTTGTTTTTATAAATGATTTCTAATAATACGTTTAACAATGATTTTGTCGAACCTCGTTACAACGTACCTCGAGGGACATAGCGATTCTGTTTGTCGTTCATCGTAACCATTTCGAATAAAATGGCCGTCAATGATGATGCAGAACCCAGAATGAATATTTATAGATGGAAAAACATGAACATGTAAGACAGTATGAACATGTCATTTACAAATACGTGTATGCTGTATGGAGAAAAAATGATTTTATAAGCCGTGAAACAAACAAGGGTAGCGGTCCCGCTTCATCTCAGAAAGCATTCCGTCATCAAATGAAAAGTGCCTTCGACAGTTCAAAGCCATTTCCGATCAACTCTGCCATGACTTTTGTTGCCATTACAGATTATTTTGTCGAAATCGTGGCCGTTGCCAATTCGAGGTCATGGTGATGACGGACCGAGTTTGCCTCCGCCCGCGGCCGACTGGCATCAAATGTTATTCACCAGCGCCTCGCGTAAAAAATTCATCCAAGTTTTGAAGATTGAGTGAGAATTGCGACTTTTGTTCAAATGCCAGTCTCGATATTGTTGCCCTTTGTTTTTAATCAACACATCATCTTCTCAGTTCACGATCATGTTCCATCCTTCCCTTTCGCTTGTTTTTTTTTTTTGCCTGTGACACGATGTGATTGTTTCCTGTTAATAACATTCATTGCAAGTGGGATTTGATCTGTGTTTAAAAAAAAAAAAAAGTCCAATATTGCGCGGGATGAATGAGTTTCTGAGCCCTGATGGCACGGTCACCCTCAGATCAGAATCAACACAATGATGCAAGATTACAAGATTTACACTTTTATCCACAACGGAGAGACGAGGATGAGCCGTGACGTGACGTGACGATGACGACGGCAAACGGCAGCAGCGGAGCGAGAATGCGGCTTTCAAAACTTTGCGTGAAAAGTCTCAGCGAAGCGAGGGGAGCCGTAATCTCCCATTTTCAAACCTAATCTCCATTTTTTTTTCAATCTTCACAACGGCGGAGTAGGAACTATATATACCAGGCATGGTTACATAAAAATGATGTTGCCTCAAGATTGAAAGTTTGTTCGCTAATAGCAAAGTTACGTTGGATACATTTGAGAAAGCCTTTTGGGATACAAAAAAATAATAATTTTAAATGGATGGCTGTGATGCTTTGGTGACCTCATCAGTTTTTTGGTGACATCGCCAGTGTCATTTGCTTTTTGTCGAGTCTGAAAGACGTTTTGTCTGGACGGAGATGTGTAAGGCTGGTCACATGTTCTGCCATTTTAATCAACGTCACGAAATACGTTCTTGAGATTTAAACTAGCAATTGAACACGATTTGGGGGTGGTTTGGCGCTGGAGTGGTATATGGCACCATCTTCAGCAATACAGTTTTTGGAGAGTCAAGCAAGATTACTGGAAAATGGTAATTTGTCAGTAACAACACACTACGCAGTATATCTTTAAATATTGAATTTGTATTTTATCGTATCCACTGTTTTTGTTTCAATTTGGCTCGATTCGCGACGCAATCTGACACCTCCAAATGCGGAACGTGATCTCCGAGGACTGCCGAGTTGAAAGTAGTAATTGGTGAATGTCATTCGAATCCAAAGCATGGCTCTACCAAGTCAAAATGTCCAACTGTTTACTAATGGCTGAATATCAGCTGACCGTAACCATCCTGCGGTTGGCCGCCCCTCCATCTGCATTGAAAACACGGCTCCTACTGTACTTAATATAACGACGGCTTCTCAAGCAGCAGTAAAATTAATTGCGGGTCGTTTCAGTCGCGAGGGATGGCAATTTCATCTCAGAGATTGTGCACGGTGGGGGCGAGGGTGGTGAGAAATTGCGACTTGCATAAAAGTGAAGAAAAACGGAGGCGACAGCTACTAGGCTCACATGAAAAGTCACAACGGTAGAGACACAATTAAAAAAAAAAAAAGCTATTGTATGTATGCTAAGTACCATACTGTATGTGCGTGCGTCTTGTGTTAATTTGCATTTCAGGCGATGGCGTGTTGAGATGAATAATGTAAAAAATGTTCTTTACGCAGCGATACCGACGTCTTTAGCGCAATCAAGGAAAATCATATTGAGTGGCTATGCTTGTCTTACTCTTGGTGCCCTTACAATACACCTACACAATGAAAAGAAGAACACATTCATGCTAGCAGCCTGACAGTGCCGAGCGATGGGGAAAAAAAAAAATCCTTTTCAGATGTGAAGCGGCAATTTCTGAAGGTTTAGCTTTGAAATCATGCTATGCTAGCTTTCGTTCAGCTGTGCTTTCTCAGCAATCTGGATGCTGCCTCCCCTCGTGTTACCACCCAGCCATGTGTGACTGTCTCGCTTGTGTCGCGAGTTTCTTCTGCCGTCACTCGGCAGCGCCGCCTCCTTTTCTTACAGGCGGAAGACACGGAAAGTCCAAAGCTTTGCCGAACCGCAATGTTGCCAGATGCAGAGATGACCATCCGATAAGAGATATCAATGTCTGCTTTCGGACAAGCGACGCACTTGACTGTATATCACCACGTGGTAGACGTGTGTTAGTCACACCGCCGCCAGGGAGACAAAAAATAAACCCTGACCTTTACTTTCTGTGCCAACATCCAAAATGAACGAGAATCACTCAGGTTCAAAGACGTTTTGCCCATGGTTCATGCTCATTAGTCGGCGTTAAGCAGAGCGTGAATTGCATTTGGATTCGACTTTACACAGATGTGATCAGCAGATATTTTGCATGAATACGGATCGGTGATCGGTTTCGATGTCATAATTTGCCGATCGATCAGTGACGTCAAGACAAGACATTGCAGCAAACACAAGCTTGTTCGCTCCAGGGACGTTCCGTGCTGCCATCATTCATAACCAAGATTTCTCAGCAAAGATGGCTCGTTTATTTATTTTTTTTTCAATATTTTAAAATGGTTTTGAGGGGTTTTTTTCCAGGGGTTTTGCCCTCCATTTGCAAGGAGTCTCAATTCATTTTGGCTATTCATGGGTAGCTTCAGTCACAAACAGTGGGGGTCGACTGTCGATCACAAAATTTCTTTGTTTTTTAAAAGATGGGGATAGGTTGGCCCATCTTCTGATCAGATCAGTATTTGGGAGGTGGGGGGGGGGGGGGGAGTGGTATCAAAACCAGATGGCTACTGAACATGATTGCCGAGAGGGGGAAATCTGAGATGCATAATATGTCACTAAAGCAAAAGGTGGCATCATGTTTTCACAAGTAAAAAAGCTCTCGAACATCCTTCAAGGCAAAAGCGAAGACAAAGTGCTGCCGACAATCGTCGGTTGTAATCTCTCGCGGGACGCAAACCGCTTTCAACTTGGCGCTGGCGTTCCCGCGAGAGATTACAGCCTGTCACGCCATGCCCCACCCCCCCTCCCCCTCTCTTTACGCAACTGGCCCATCGCTGCGTGCCAACAAGTGAGAGTGATGGTGGTGGTGGTGGGGGGGGGGGGGGGGGGGGTTGGCGCTGATGCAGCCAGCAGGTATCGAAGCTTTCCGCCATCCTCACTTTAGATGGGAATGAAGACTGATGAGAGTGTGGGGTGGGTGGGGGCGGGGGGGGGGGGGGGGCGGAATAACCTCTGCTTTACATTAGTAGTTACCGACATCTTCATCGGCAAGATATCCGCAGCCGTAATATGCTTGTGGAATTCATGGTGGTGGAAATTAATCCTTGATTTGCATGAGGTGAATCAAAGGTTTGCCGGTGAATGTTATCGCAGGAGGCAGACGTCCCGGGTATGTCCTGTCATCGACATGACTCATCAGAGACAGATTGATGGCTTTTATTCGGAGTAGTATTTTTAATGCCGAGATGTTGTCCGCAGGGCATAGAAAAAAAAAGGGAGGAAGTCAGCATGCATAAAGCGGGAATAATCTGTCAGATGCATGCAGAAGTCACACAATGTTCGCTCCCTCGCCCATCTGCACAGCTTCGGCCTATCCGGTGACGTCAAGCGCGCAGATTAACAACCCCCGCCCCCACCCCCTTCCTCTCCCATCACGTTCGCTCCCCCCCCCCCCCCCCCCCCATCCCTTCCGTGTTTTGACGGCTAATCTCAAACTGCTGCCGTTCTGCGTTTACTGGCTGCTTTGAACGGGCGGCAACATGAAACGGAAAGACGCAAATGCACACGCGAGGCCGCCTCTGTGTTTAAAGGGCATTCTTACGCCAGATATTGATTGCATTGCAAATTGTATGAAAGCAATTTTCGAGAGTGGAGAAACACGACACAATTAATCTCCTCAGCTGCTGTTAGACGTTCCGTCGCTTGTGTTGCTGTTAAATTGTTTGACACAGCGGCTGTTCTTTATACCGAATACACAACAATTGCGATATCCGCCGCTCTTAATACATGTCTTGCCTCAGTGCGGGGCTGAGTGTGTCGTCCACATACTGTATATGTAAAAATAAGTGACCCAGAATGCGTAAGCATTCAACAAATGAAACTAGGTGCTTTCAATTACTTCATCGCCGCTTCCTAGTAGCCACATTTCCGCATCGCTGTACAGTTTGATTCGATACCTGACAAACTAATTTAGTCGCCGTTTCAAGCGTGGGTGTTGAGGCAATATGTTTTCAGAACAATCCCCCCCCCCCAAAAAAGAAATTCTTGAAATCCTAAGTAAGAAAACAAACGCTATTTGAGAAAACGTAACGACGATCTTGCCGTGTAACAGAGACTCATCCGAGTGGACAGAACGCAGTCGGCAGCTCCACCCTCACTTGACTAATTTGAGATAGATATAGATCTCTTTTTTTTTTTTTTTTTTTTTTTGTCCATTTTGTTTTGGTTTGTTTCATTTCCGGTGTCATTGTGGTTTTGCGTCTTGCGTTTTTCATTTGTCACCGCGGCATTTGGCCGACACCAAACTCCCATTGCTACTCATCAACTCCTCCAGAAATGAACATCTGGCTCAGACAGGTCATTTTGCGAGAAAATGTCAAACACTTCTGCTCGAGTGTCTTCATACGAGCTGATCTCTCTCTCTCTCTCTCTCTCTCGTTTTTTTTTCCGACGTGCCGCCCCAGTATTCATCGTTGTGCCTGGAACTTCTTGGCCAGTCAGTCTCCTTGACTCTTCATACTGCAGGTCAATTCCGATTTCTTTCCCCATATGTTTTCATCTTTACGTGACCAACACAATTTCTCTTTCTTTCTTTCTTTTTTCAAATCCGACCCATGCCGCTTTCGCGTGGAAATATAAATATGCGTCCGACGCGACTACAGTCTGGACACTCAGGTTGCGCTCATCTGAACTATGGGTTATCAAAAAGTGTCAAATGTCACAATTGGTTGACAGAACAGCGAAATACAAAAGCGGACACACACAGAACCTGACAGGCATTTTTATGGGACTGCTCAGTTGAAGCACAAAATCCTTCCGTCCTCCCTCTGCCAAGCTCGGTTCCGCTTATTTTTGTGAGTATAGCATACTGGCTTTGGCGTCATTCTTAAAAAGGCCGTTTGCTCGCTCGGCCTGCATCAACTTGATTGCCGCGTTTTAAATGAGGTGGGCATCAATCCTAAAAATGCAGCCTCTCCATCATTTTTCTGCGGAAAGGGATACGAGTCAGTGATCCAATAGCGCAAGCGAGGATCACAGGGAGCTTCCAGTCTCGCGAGGGGGCAGCCTCTCGTTCGGTGGCTGCGCAGGGAATCGCAGTTGCTTCAAACTCCCACGCAAGCCAAAGACATCAACGAGGACGCCTTACATCTGCCAATGAAAGACTTCGAAGGGGCGGAGAAGCGCAAGTTGGCTCACCGATTGAACTCCCTTGCCCCGAGCCCCAAGTTGCCACGGCTCTTCACGAGATTTCTCATTTGATCATTCTAAGGGCGCTTGAGAAATGGAAAAGGAAAAAAAAAGTGCCATTTAAGCCATCACCCCCCCCCCCCCCCCGATGCCCCTGTTTCGCATGCGGAAGGTTGATGCAGTGGGGGAGGAAAGATTTGTCATGATGCTTATGTTTTCAAAATTGCATTGCTAGCATTGAGGCACACATATAGCGGGCGCCCCCCTCTCGCAGCCCACCCCGAGGGCATAGCATCCTCTTGAATGCAAATACCGCGCCGGCGTGGCTGAAAATATCATCGCTGTTTCTCAGCGTCACGTTGAGTGCAAACATGTCACTTTGGCATATGGGAAATGTCAACACAACGATTGGCTTTGGCAACGTTTTGGCTCGGAGGCCGATAGCTGCCGCGTATGCTAACGTTCCGTTATCTTCTGACGCGTAGCTTATTGCCGTCAAAGACGTGGCGGGGACGCCGAGCTGCCTTTCGGTGCCCTCCGCTTTCAAGCCATTAAATGAACACTCGCCGTCTTGCCCGTGTCTACGTAGCCCCCCGTGTTCTTGACCAGAATTAGAGCGCTCGTTTTTGAAACGCCGTTCGGGGACCAACGTAGCATGGGGCTCCGTCAAGATAGTTGCAATCAGTGGTGAATTACTTCATTAAGAAAGAAAAATACATCCCTGTGTGACGAAATATATATTTGAGAACAAAAGGCATATTATGACAGGAATGAAGACCAATTCCCCCCCCCCCCCCCATAAGGAGTATTATTTAACAATGTAGTCTATAGTTGGCATATTCTCCAGAAAAAAAAGCAGAATAAACATGTATTTTTTTTAACGCACTTGTTAAAAATGTGGCTTTCGTTGCTCCAAACATGCCGAGCTTCTGTCCACACCTTCTAACTGAGCCAGTAGTTGGAAAATGTATCAAACTCTCACTCGTCATACGTACAGTACCAGACTTTAAAGTTCTGGTGGGCCCAAGCTTGGTCCGAATAAGTCTCTTCGAATCACAATCAAATCTGTCATCTTGTCGCCAGTCCTGTAACAGTTGTAAGAAACGCCAAATGCCTTCAAGCCGTGCGCGCGGGGCTGCCTGCCGTCAAGCGCAAAGATGGACCTTTGAGGCTATTTGGGCCTTTCCCCGGAGGCCCTGAGCATGCGGTCGGTCTCCAGCGCACAAAGCTGACGGCAGCCTTTTCAACAAAAGCCAAACCTTTCTGGGTCGCCAGCGTGTTTCAGGTTTTCGTTTCCTTTCGTAACATAATGTAAAACTTTGAGCCACAAAGGGAGTTTGTTCAAAAACGGTGAGCACGGGCAAAAAAATAATCTTTCAATTCAGATGTACGCCGTGCAGAAGGAAAAGTTATTTGCACCCCCCGCCCCGCAATGTTTTATTCTCTATCCACTGGTGCTCGATTTCTTTTCACTCGGTTCGGGGTCAGCCGTTGAGCGCTTTTAGGTTGCTGCGTGCCGACTCCTTTCTTCTTTGATTCAATCACGTCACTATTTACAAGGTTAAATGTGATGTATTTCTCCACAGCAGACAGCCACAGCGTTAGACTGTCGCATTAAAGCTATCAGCAGAATACATAATGTAGTCATGGGCTGTGCAGGATAGATACTTGGTTTACTCAAACTGGATTGTGCAGTGTGGATCAGTTTTTTTTTTTTAACTGCAGTGGGCTGATAATTAGGTTTTGGCAAAAATGGAGGAAAAAAAGAGGTACTTATACAAATGTTTCCCGCATAATGAGTCTGGATCCCTCAAGGCGTGTGCACGGGATATCATTATTATTTGAACAACCGCCAGTCAGCATTAAAAGGTACGGTTGCGTTACGGCTGTTGAAAAGTGAGATTGCATTCCCATGTCGTCCAAACGTGACAACGCGTCTGTGAAGTGCCACAAAATGGTTGACGCTCGAACGGGCGCAAAGAACACACACAAGCGCCCAAATAGCGCCGACGTTCCTGCCCACCAAAATCAGTGCCGGTACACACGTGCTTCCGAGGAGGCGCAACCATCAAGCGCAGATTCTTCTTCTTCGGCGAATGCCGTGGTGAAAACGCTGAGAGCGCTCCGTAACGGGTCCGCACGCAGGACAACAAGCGTCATATGACAAAGCAAAAAGCAGAGCCGCCAACTGCGGCGGCCATCTTGATCCGATCACATCAATCAGTCCTTCCATTTTTATACAAAACAACCACCTCGAGATGATAAATATCCCGTAGTTTACACTTAAATGGAATTAAGGGCGCAACGTGACCTTGTGTAATGAGCCACATGCCGCTCCACCTCTAATGACTCGAAAAAGCACGCGGTGTTTGCGTCAATGTCAGCCGAAAGCCCAGGCAGCGAACTCCTCTTGCCATCGGGTCGCCATCCTTGGAGCGTTTTGCCGGATAAACGCTCGAGTCTGGCTTGTGTGTGTGGGCGAGGCCACTGCACCCTAAAGTGACAGCTTGAAATGATCTGAAGAGCACCCAAGCAAAGCCCCGAGGTTGCTTTTGCTCGATAGTAGCATCACCGCCGCAACCGCTTTCCGTCAGCCGCTATCTCGTCAGTGTGTCAGCAGCAGACAGTCGCGATGCGACGGCAACCATCAGAGCCCAAAGAGACGCGGCGGCTGCTAAATCTTCAAATCCATCTTCAACGCAAACGGTTATGTGCGCCAGATTGTTCATATTTTTTTATTTATCTGGCGGAGTGAAGGGGTTTAGATCAACTCTGCTCATCTTGGATCTTTCACATTGAATGCTTTCTTTGCACATTTAATGTTCCAATTAGGATTCAAGTCAACGCAGGCACGTCACCAAGGCTTTGCAGATGAATATGGTGACATTACCTGGGCTAGAAACACAGTTTGGGGTGTGTGTTTTTTTGTTTTTTAAACGGCAGCCTCATCCTCCAAATGATTCGACTGTGAAAGCGTGAACGTCTAACCATCCATGGCACGCATGAGGTAAATTGGCTCTGCCGGACAAAATCACAAGTAACTGGTCACCCGGAACCTTCGTGAGGTTCAGATTCAGGAGCAAAGTTGAAAAGCCTTCATTTAGTCAAGCAAATTCCTTACGCTCAAAACAGAATGTCACTCCCAAGTGATCGCTCAGCCAGCAATTTTTTTTTATCCTCAACACCAATGGGAAATGGAACCCATGACTGGCACGGACACATGAGATTCAGACTTTCCTCAACAAACGTTTGCAGGACGCGTCTGCCTGCACATTCAAATTCCGCATCATAAAGGCGCATGAATCTGACAATCGCTGAAAAGAAACCGACAAGGCAAGGGAAGCAATACCGAGAGTCACCCGGTGAAGATCTACGGATCGAGAACCAAAGTGAAATTCCTGAAGCAAACTCCAAAGGTTCGCAAGGAACAGAGCCAAGTGGCGATTTACTGAGCTCGTTTCACACTCGAAGCTCACTGGCCACGCCTCTTTGTGTCACCGTGCCGCTGACGCCGCCAAGCGTTTCACTGTCGGAAAGCAGCAAACGGTCTTGCTTTGGCGAGTTCATTCTGTTTGTCTCCTTTGCCAGGAAGGCGGCGTGAAACCAGGAAGGCAAGAAGCTTTCGTGAGTCTTTCTCAAATAAGCATATGGCAAATAAGTTTGTCTGAAACGGTGACGTTTTCCCAGCACTTTTGGGCAATTGCAAAGAGAGGTTTCATTTACATTGAGGATGAGATTAACCTTTGAGCTTTTTGCCAATGTTTCTCAGCTAATAGTTTTTTTTTTGTCATAGCTAGCAGCAAATGGTCTGCTTTTGCGGTCACTGAGTGCCGAGTGAGTGAGATATCCGCTTCCCAAAAGCTCGCGTGGATTTGGGGCGTAATTTCGTCAGGAACGCCGAGCCAAACCCGTCCGGCAGCCTTCAGCTTTTCACGTTGTCTTTCATCTGGATATTGTCAGCAAGATCATTCAGAACTTTGCCAGGGGTGTCCATCGTCCATCCTCAAGGGCCCCTTTTCAGCCAGTTTTTTTCCCCCCCCATGTCTCCCTCCTTCGGCACACCAGATTGAAAATGGCTAACGTCCTGTTCCCCTTCCACGATTCTCAGCATCTTTCTGACTGACAACCGTACAAACAAAAGCCTGAAAATGCTGCCAAATTCAACCGGTCACAAATCATGACGATGCAATTCAGCCTCATCCTGCGGAGAGAAATCAATTTAATAGGGGGCGGGGGGTCCCTTTTGGCATCCGGCGGTCGTCTGAGACGTTGTTTAGGAAGGTGGAGGTACGCGAGTGAGAACAATGCCGAGGGCATCACTCAGCCTATGCCAGCTCGTCTTCCCTTGACGGCAGCTTTTGTGTGGGATCGAACCAGACCGTTCAGCCTTTGCTCCCCCTTGTGCACCGCTGAACCTCGGGCATCCATGAATCATTCGCGTCTTCACAGATTTCCTAGCGGGGAAATTGACATATTGAGCACTGGAAAGCTCCGAGCCATCCAGTCATTCCGATTTAACCCTCGAGAAACATCAAAAAACGGCACCATCGGTGTGAGTGGATGACCACATCAGAGATTTAAAAACAGACGGAACCTTTTCCAGAGGAATAAATGTTTATTCGTTCCGATGACTTGTTAGAACCGCAACCCGAAAACGAGCCATTTTCATCTCTCGCCTTGAAATATTCCTTTCACTTTTCATCATCTCCCTCGAAAAAACAAAGGCGTTGGTGTTTCCCTGGAGACAAAGTTCTACACTGAAAATGTAACTGCATCATTTGGAGCCAATGCGACGGAGGTCTGAAATGCGAAAAAAAAAAATCTAATCAAATCTTTGCCTTGTCCAGGGTCGCCACGGCTCAGGTGGTAGAGTGGCTGACCCCGGTGCTGAAACTTGTACGTTCGATCCTCAACCATTGCGACCATGTCCAAGATATTCAAACCGCAGTTGCTCCTGATGCCGCGTCATCACCGGGTCAAATGAGCCGACAGCGTTCAAGCGCTTTGACGACAAAACAAGTGTGACATAGTTGGATAAGCGGATAATTGATGTGGAGGCGTCTGTAGAGGCAAAATTGAATGCGCTATTTGGCTTCGACCACTAGAGGTGCTATTGAGCCACTCAACCAGACAGCTAACTACCATCCATCAAAGAACATTTAAGAGTGTTCCGTCAAACTGCCGTACGTGGTATTGGAATGTCGGAGGAAACCGGAGTACCCGGTGAAAACCCACGCAGGCACAGGCGGAATCGAACCCTTGCACATCTGCACTGGGAAGCCGGTGGGCTAACCAGTCGGTAGCAGCTCCATGTTTTGGTGTGCATCTCTTCACCAAACACTTTTAATTTCAACCTACGTCGTGATCTCATGTCTTCAACTTCCCAAGGATTCCCCGGGCAACTGAAGAAGTGAAAAGACATTGGAAGAAAAAACAACAACAACAACAACAACTCCATCACAGCCAATTTAAATCCATCTGTCATCCATTCCCTCAACGCGATGCGATTGCTCTTAATGAACATTTGACCTACAGCGGAAGGGCTGAGATCAATCCTCATCATAACGTCTCCTTCACTCGCGCTGAAAAAGTCAATTGGACAAAAAACAGGCTGAAGACAAGCACCCGTCACAACAAATACACGTCTGGCCAACCCATACCAGAGAAATACACTCAAGCAGCGGCTTGCAAACATTGTACGGCTTCCCGGCGTATAAATTTTCTCTCCCCTCAAAACAACTCACCGCACAGCCATTTCTCTTGACATTGACGGCAACAAAAGTGAGTACACTCCGAAGAGTCAAAATATTCAAATGTCAATGTTATGTAGGGCCACCTGACGTTTCAAGTGTTGGGCATGGAGCTTGCCCGACCTTGGCAGGTTGCCATGACAACCTCTCCATCTTTCATTTGAGCGAACCCCACAGATGCTCAATGAGGTCTATGTTTGGAGACATGCTTGGCCAGTCCAGCACTTTCACTCTGTATCTTTAACAAATGCTTGCGCTTAGGGAATTGAGCATTCAGAACAACAACAAAAAAATAATAATAAAAATGAAATAAAAAAAACACATTATTACAAAAATATAATAATAATGAAATAAAAAGATTATCACAAGTATAAACTTTTTTTTTTTTAGAACAAAAGCTGTATTCTTTCAAGAACATATCCCAATTTGTTCCGAATAAAGCG